>NC_091831.1:28592500-31092500 GCF_037783145.1 Equus przewalskii
AGGACATTATGCTATGTAAAATAAGCTGTTCACAAAAAGATAAAATACTGTATGATTCCATTTATATGAAGTACCTAGAGCAATCAAACTCAGAAAGAATGGTGGTTGCCAGCAGCCAGTAGGGAGAGAGGAATGGGAAGTTGTTGTTTAATGGTATAGAGTTTCAGTTTCACAAGATGAAAAATTATGGAGATTGGCTGCACAACAGAATGAATTTAAAACCACTGTAAAAAATGGTTAAGATGATAAATTTTATGTGATGTATATTTTAACACAATTTTAAAAAGCTCCAAAAGTGATACATATTGGAATTCCTAGATACAGCATTTAAAATAACCATGTTTAAGATACTCATGAGGGGCTGGCCCCGTGGCCAAATGGTTAAGTTTACGCACTCTGCTTCAGAGGCCCAGAGATTGCTGGTTCGGATCCTGGGCACAGACGTACACACTGCTCATCAAGCCATGCCGTGGTGGCGTCCCACATAGAAGAACTAGAATGACCTACAACTAGGATATACAACTATGTACTGGGGCTTTGTGGAGGAAAAAAAGAGGAAGATTGGCAACAGATGTTAGCTCAGGGCCAATCTTCCTCATACACACACGCCTTTAATGCGAAGTTTTCTCTGGGACATCTTCATCTTTTTCATGACAACCACTTTCCTCACTACTGTTAATAAGTTCACCTTCACTAAGTTCCTCTGGCTATATATCTAGTCTATTGAATGGTGTCAGTATCAACATTTCTATGGTCAATTAATTCTTCTATGATTCCATTTACCTTCAATTCAAATTTCAATTAAAGTATTATTACTTTTTCTTACTTTGTTTCATCTTTATTGGCCAATTGCCTCTTGATTATCCAATTTTATAAAATTTCACATGGACTTAACACAAGGAGACAACATAACTACACACGGTGTTGTCTGTACATAAAATAAATAAAAGATGTGCAAAAACTAACCACCAACACACTCTGAAAGAAGTGACTGATCACAACATGCATCTGTTTTCCATACAGTGATTTGTGGACTGGAGAGCTAGCAATGAAGTTTGTACTTTACAAAAACTACTCACAGTTAATATACTATGGTAACTAAAATTTGAACCATGTTTTGGAGGACTGGTATTATTTAACTAAACTGGTAACTGAAGTAAGGACTTCCAGTACATTAAACTTAAACAAAATAGAAACTCTAAGTAAAAGAAGAACACTAGACTTCAGCTTCCACCATAAGGGACTAACTGGTATCAAACTTGCCCAACCATCATAGACAAGAAAACTGGACAAAACATGTGAAATACATATTTGAAGACATTGGACAACAGGCACTGCCACACTGTAATCTCTGAAAGATAGGAAATAAATGAGGTGACCCTTAAAACCGTCCTAGTCTTCTACCTCAAGGCACTTTCCAGTCTGCAGCACAAGAAAGTAGAATCCAAGCAGAGCACAGTGGGACCACATGTTGAGGAAACAGAGCAGAATTTGGGGAGGCTAAAGAGACTAGAATTGGTCAGGTATAGTATCGGAGAATGAATTATGCTGAAGAAAAAGCTCCCGATACCTGAACATGGGACTCCTTAAGTCTGGATAAGTTCCTGAATACTAACTCCTGTTTACATAGCGTGAAACTCTCCAAGGTCAGGCAAAGAAATACAAGGAAGCTAGAAGCTCAACAAGTCCTAGAACCCACACAGAACTGGAGGACTCTTCCATTCTGACCAGTCAGATAGCAAAAGCCTAAGTGAACACTTGGGACACTCAGCAGGAGCCCCAGAAAGCTCACACCTTGCTTGTAGGGATGAACTATGTTAGAACGAAGGTTACACTAAACCTACCCTAATAAAGCTTACAATGAAGCCACAACAGCATCGAGCTGATTTGCAAGAAACTTAACTGCTGGTCAAAATAAACTCTACATTCTTTTTAAAAGACAATAAAATAAGGATATTGAATAATACAACATTCACAATGTCTAAATCTAAATCTAAAATTATGAGATGAAAAATAAATAAGTAAAATAAAATTATGAGATGAGACAAAAAGCAGATCACAGGAAATGTGACCCAGAATGAGGAATATCAGTCCATAGAAGCTGATCCAGAAATGACAGAGATGAAGAAATTAGCAGACCATAACATTAAAATAGCTATTATAACATAAACATAGTGAAGAGAACTGTAGGATATAGAAAAATGAATGAAACAAAACTTCCAGAGAAGAAAAATGCAATATCTGAAATGATAATTTCATGAGATGAGGTTAACAGCTAATTAAACACTGTAGAAGAAAAGACCAAGGAACTGAAAGAAATAGCAATATGCAAAATAAAGTGCTAAGAGCAATAAGACTGGAAAAAAATTGAACAATGCCTCAGTGACCTGTGGGAAATAATCAAGTTGGTCCAACATATGTATAATTGTTGTCCAATAAAGAAAACCAAGGGGAGGCTGGCCCCTTGGCCGAGTGGTTAAGTTCATGCACTCTGCTTCAGCAGCCCAGGGTTTTGCTGGTTTAGATCCTGGGCACAGACATGGCACCACTCATCAAACCATGCTGAGGCAGCATCCCACATAGCACAACTAGAAGGTAGAATGTACAACTATGTACTGGGGGGCTTTGGGGAGAAAAAGAAGAAAAATAAAATAGAAGATTAGCAACAGATGCTAGCTCAGGTGCCAATCTAAAAAAAAAACGAAAAAGAAAACCAAGGGGAGCGGGTGGGGAGGAAGCATAAAATATATTTAGCAAATGATAGTAGATATCATCTATAAAACACATGAATAGTGCCAGAAATATAAATATGTGGGTAAATATTAAAAAATCTTTCTCAGGGGGCTGGCCTCGTGGCGCTCCGCTTTGGCAGTCCAGTGTTTCACTGGGTCAGATCCTGGGTGCGGACATGGCCCCACTCGTCAGGCCATGTTGAGGCAGCATCCCACATACCACAACTAGAAGGACCCACGACTAAAATATACAACTATGTACTGGGGTGATTTGGGGAGAAAAAGCAAAAAATAAATCAATAAATCTTTCTCAATTTAAAATTTCTTTTAAAAACAATAAATTTAAGCAAAAATAAAAATAATAATGAATTAGATATTCATAATATATTTGGAAACAAAATGTATGAAAATAACAACACAAAGGACAGGAGGAGAAAATGGAAATACACTATAATGAAGTAAAATATTATTTCAAGGGAGACTGTAATAAATTAAAGATGTATATTGTTTTTCAAAATCAGGGGCTGGCCCGGTGGCGCAGTGGTTAAGTGTGCATGTTCTGCTTCGGCAGCCCAGGGTTTGCCAGCTCGGATCCCGGGTGCAGACATGGCACCACTTGGCACGCCATGCTGTAGTAGGCATCCCACATATAAAGTAGAGGGAGATGGGCATGGATGTTAGCTCAAGGCCAGTCTTCCTCAGTGAAAAGAGGAGGATTGGCAGCAGTTAGCTCAGGGCTAATCTTCCTCAAAAAAAAAAGAAAAAAAAAGAAAAATCATTTATCTGATAAGCGTCAAGAATCCAGAATATACAATGAACTTTTACAACTTAATAACAAAAGACAGATAACTCAATTAAAAAAATGGGCAAAGGACTTGAACAGACATTTCTCCAAAGCAGATACACAAACAGACAACAAGCATACAAAAAGAGTGCTCGACATCATTAGTCATTAGGAAAAGGAAAATCAAAACCACAATGAGGTGCCCTTCACACCCACTAGGATGGCAATTTTTTTTTCCTAGATTGGCACCTGAGCTAACAACTGTTGCCAATCTTTTTTTTTTCTGCTTTATCTCCCCAAATCCCCCCGTACATAGTTGTATATCCTAGTTACAGGTCCTTCTGGTTGTGGCATGTGGGACACCACCTCAACGTGGCCTGACGAGCGGTACCATGTCCGCGCCCAGGATCCGAACCGGCAAAACCCTGGGTCACTGCAGTGGAGCGCGTGAAGTTAACCACTTGGCCACGGGGCCAGCCCCTAGGATGGCAATTTAAAAAAAAAAAAAAAGCATAAAACAAAAAAAACAGAGCCATCCAGATACTTCAGGAGAGAAGCATGCCAGGAGATCAGGATGGACTGGAAGGAGCTTTATCATCAAAGTTCTATCCAGTCTCAAAACCTTTTAAAGCTACAAGTGAAAAACAAAACAAAACAAAACAACAAGTTGTGGTGAGACTATGGAAAAACTAGAACCCTCATACATTGTTAGCGGGAATACAAAATGATTTGGCCACTGCAGAAAACAGCTTGGTACTTCCTCAAAAACTTAAACATAGAACTACCATGTGACCACTTCTAGCAATTCCACTCATAGGTATATTCCCCAAAGAATTTAGGACAGGTACTCAAACAAATATACATACACGCATGTTCATAGTAACCTTATTCACAATAACCAAAAGGCAGAAACAGCCCAAATGTTCACGAAGAAGTGAACAGATAAACAAAGTGTTGTACATATATACACTGGAACATTATTCAGCCATAAAAATAAAGGATGTATTGATACACCTATCAGTATGCTATAGCATGGAAGAAACTCAAAAACATTAAGCTAAGTGAAAGAAGCCAGACACAAAGGTCACATATTGTATTAATCTATTTATATGAAATATTCAGAACAGGTGAATGCAGATTGGTGACTGTCAGGGCCTGGAGGGAAAGGAGAATAGAGAAAAACTGCTTAATGGATAAGAAGTTTTATTTGGAGTAATGGAAATGTTTTGGAACTAGATAGAGGTGTTGACTGCATGACATTGTGAATGTACTAAACACCACTAAATTGTTCACTTTAAAATGGTTACTTTTATGATATGTGAACTTCATCTCAATAAATATAAAAATAATATAAATATAAAAACATTTAAAAATCTGGGGCTAGCATATTTCTATTGGACAGTGCAAATCCAAATATTGAAAGTAGATTGTTAAATTGAGTTAAAAAGCAAGACACAACTATATATTAATGTATGCACATAAATCACAAGTAAAAGATTAAAAAAGATTATCAGGGGCCCGCCCAGTGGTACAGTGGTTGAGTTTACACGCTCTGCTTTGGCAGCCTGGGGTTTGCCGGTTTGGATTCCCAGTGTGGACCTAGCACTGCTTATCAAGCTATGCTGTGGCAGGCGTCCCACATATAAAGTAGAGGAAGATGGGCACAGATGTTAGCTCAGGGACAATCTTCCTTGGCAAAAAGAGGAGGATTGGCAGCAGATGTTAGCTGAGGGCTAACCTTCCTCAAAAAAGAAAAGATATCAAAAAAGGTTATCATAAGAAAGCTAAAATGGCTATATTAACATCAAAGCTCACTTCTGAACAAAGAAAATTAACAAGGACAAAGAGAGTCATTTTGTAATGATAAAGACGTCAATTCATCAAGGACTAACTATCTTAAAAGTACTAATAAAATTTCAAACTATAACCAGCAAAATACACAGAACTAAAGGGAGAAAACACAAATCTACAACCATAGTTTGAAGTTTTAACACCCCTCCCTCACTTGATAGAACAAGCAAAAAAGAGTTGAAGAGCACAATTAATAAACTTGACCTAATGACTTGCTTAGAATACTGTATTCAACAACTGCAGTTGTTTTCAAGCACACTTGCTACACTTACCAAAATAGAGCTTAAGATGGACCATGAAGCAAGAAGCATCAACAAATTTCAAAGGATTGAACTTGCACAGAGTATGTTGTTAACTAGCTATGAATTAGTATCAAAGAGATAACTAGAAGGGGTTCTGATTCTAGTTAAGATGAAGTAAGCAGACTCTCTTCTATATCTCTCACTGAATGCAGCTACTAAAAATGGACAGAATGCATGATATAGCTATTTGAGGACTCTAAAAAGTAAACAGCAGTAGGCAGACTGGGGAAGACCTCAACACAGCCCTGAACTAACAATGAATTTACCATTTTTTTATTCCTCCAGTATCCACAGGCCTAGACTGCAGCCTGAAACTCAAAAGTAGGTATTGGTGTAGGCAAAGAAAAATCCAGGAGAGGCCCTCTAGTTCTGGCCCAAGAAGTACAGAAGGGGTATCCTAACACTCAGAGAGAATGGTGGAAATTTTTCATTTTTCTTTCTTTAAAGTTCTCTCTGTTCTCTCCAAGCATTCCCATGAAGAAAGCCATGGTAGAAGCAGGAGCCCAAAGGAGCTTAAAACTGAAGTAAGGAAACCTTCTTTGATCAGAGGAGTTGTGATCCTAAAAGGCTGAGACAAAAACTCGTTGCTTTTTTTTTCCCTCTCCATCCTCCTATCACTCATCCCCAGATGTAGTGACAAATTCAGGTAGAGCAGCTTAAACAAAAACTCAGCTTTCTGGCTGGAAGACTGAAAAAGGGAGTCTCGGAACTAGACAGTACTGGGGAGATCATGGAGAGGGAGGAGATCGAGAAAGCAAGCCAAAGTAGTTTATGAACTCCTGTGCTGACCCACAAGCTTCACGTGTGTAGATATGACCCAAAATAGCAAGCCATACAGTTTGAGAACTGAACTACAAGATAAACTACCATTCAGATCCTAGATTGGACAGTGAGCGGCACACACGGAACAGATTTCAAGAGCATTGCGAAGACTTTAAAAACAGAATAGACATTGAAACTACAACCCCACAGAAGGCTGTTTGAACTTGTGGGCTGAACTCAACTGGGTTGAGAGCCTGAAAAAACAAAAACATCAACACTTTCAATAGGATTTAAATAAAACTCAGAGTCTTAATAATATTAAAATTTTCCAGGATACAGCCCCAAAATTACTTGGCATACAAACAAAAGGGGGGAATTTCAACTCACATCAATAGATGCCAATACTAAACTGACAGAGATGTTGGAACTACCTTTAGAGACAAAGACTCTAAAGTAACTACTATAAAAATATTCCAATAACTAAAGGCAAACACTCATGAAAGAAACGGAAAGACAGAAGGTCTCAGCAAAGAAATAACAGATATAAAGAAGAACCAATTGGAAATGTAAGAACTAAAAATAACTGAAATTTTAAAACTCAATGAATGGACTCAGCGGAATGGAGATTACAGACCCATATAGATTATGAATATACAGGCAAAAATCCTAAACAAAATACTAGCAAATAAAATCCAGCAACATATAAAAAAATTATACATCACAACCAACTGGGATTTATCCTAGGAATGCAAGGTTGGCTACCTTGAGTCCCATAGGTTTTCCAACGCCTGGCTCCATGTCTTTGTACTGCCTGACTGTACATCTTCCCCTTTAGTTCCATGAGCTATCTCTGTACCCTTAAAATAGTTGCCCCTTCTTGCCTATGGAGAGAATGAAGCAATCTCTTACTTGAAACCAAAAGTACTTGATGAAAATAGAAATATAATTCTAAAATGAGCATTATCCCCAGAGTAGACAGAACTTCCATGGGAAGCTACACTTATTCCAACAATGCTTGAAAACAAATTTTTTTAAATTTAAGCCTTCCAAAATGAAACTGGATTAACTTTATGGGAAGTAAATGAGTCCCTGCCTGTAAAGAGATTATAGTCCAGTAGAAAAAATAGATTTAAAGGTTTAGCCACCACAGGTTAACATTCATAAACACTGGAAAACACTAGATAAATTAAAATTAAAATGTAGAATACTACTAGTTTGATATCATTATTGTTAGACCATACAAACTCACACTAGTCTTATAATCTTTGGATGCCTAGCCCACTGTTGTACACATAGGAGAAGTGTTCAAGAAATCCATGGAGAAACTGCTAAATTATCATGACAACTGAGAGGAGGTGTGACACTAATCCAGGAGTTAAGACATTAGTTTCTGGTGCAGACTTGTCCTAAAACCAACCGTAAGATCTTGAACAGCTCACTTAATTTCTATGTACCTCAGCTTCTTCAGTGGTAAAATGGAGTTGATTAGAATATCTCTAACAGTACCTTGCAGAAATAAAATCCATAATTCTGTGATTCAAGTCTATCTACATTTCTAATATGGATTTCTCTATAGGAATTATTAGTTTCACCACAAAATTTGGACTAGAGGGATGAAAATCCTTCAAAAAATAAGAAGAATGGGGAGGAGAGGAAGTAGCTCCTGAAGCTTATTTAGAATGGTTAAAATTCAAACTTTCCTGCTTTCTAAAATAAATTTTATTCATTATTATTTATTAAGTATGCAATTAGTCAAATATAACACTCTGATAAACTAGAGTTTTGAACAAAAAAAATGCTTTAAAATTCTAACAACTACACATAAGCAGTAAATTATTCTTACTTGAATTTCTACTGCTGTGTAGTGCAGGGTTACTAAGTACATAATTACATAAGAGAGCCACCCAACTTCCAAAGGAGCCATTCCAGTGAATTGTGTAAATAATATGCTTTAAAAAAACATAACCTCCTCACATATGAATTTAGATTTACCAGATATGGAGTGGCTGTGTACCTGTGAGACTAGAACATAGTCTTAAAAAGGCCTTCCTAATTATGAATTTACCAGAGAGATTAGAATGACCCAAAGCAAATTAATACATAGTTTTTTTTCATAACTTTCTATAAAAACATTTTCACTATTCTGCTTCAGTGCAGAAAACAAAAGATCTTAAAAGTCACTAGCTTAAGACCTTCATAGTAAAAGATTTTGGGCCAAATTTTTCTAACATTGACATTCTTGTTTTCTTAATTACCAAATACTTGTGTTTTACTTTTCTTTATTGTATCAACATAATAAGTTCTAAATACTTCATTTATGGCTGATTTTACTGTAAGATAGTTGAATTTGAAAGAAAAGAACAATTTTATTTTTTTTAAAAATCACATAAAATATGTGGTGTCAGGGCCTCATAATGATACATAGATGTCACATGTTCTCTATACCAAAAAAGTCATTTTTAATACCTATCTATAGGAAATCAACCAACTAAGTAAACAAATTTATGCATACAGCCAGGCAGTACCTTTATTCTCGCCATTAAGAAACAAAAAGTAAGGATGTTCATTTACATTTTCTTTGCTACATTATTATGTACATTACGTACATTATTTATACCCTAAGCTAAGTAAAGAGAATTACTTTTTTTTTTAAAGATTTTATTTTTCCTTCTTCTCCCCAAAGCCCCTGGTACATAGTTGTATATTCTAGTTGTAGGTCCTTCTAGTCGTGGTATGTGGGATGCCACCTCAGCATGGCTTGATGAGTGGTGCTAGGTCCGCACCAAGGATGCGAATCGGCGAAACCCTGGGCCGCCAAAGGAGTATGCAAACTTAACCACTCAGCCACAGGACTAGCCCAAGAATTCCTATATTTTTGAAGTGCTCATCTACTCAGTAAGAGTAAAACTCCAATTATCTCAGATTAGGTTTTACAAACTCAATCTCCTATACCTGTACTTAAAGACCTTTTAAATCATGTCACAAAGAAATTATTTGGTTATACCGGAATTTCGTTGTATTAAATTCAAGTCAAATTCCATTCCAATAAGCCCTAAGGGACTGTCCAAATTCTTTTATTGCCCTAAATTTATTGCATGAAATATTATTTGAAATAATTAGGCCACCAGCTGAGGCCTGGGAATCATGGGGTTACACAAGAATTTTTTTTTTTGGCCAATCTTTTTTTTTTTTTTTTCCCTGCTTTATCTCCCCGAACCCTCCCTGTACACAGTTGTATATCATAGTTGCAGGTCTTTCCAGTTACACAAGAATTTTTGATGATGTGGGGTTGGCCAATACATAAATTTCCAATGATCATAGTGCTCAGTGGGAAGATTAGGCTTCATGTATTTCTGAGGGGAAGGGGAGAGAAAGGAGGGAAGCAAAAAGAGAGGAAAAAGAAAAACAAAGCTTGGTTGTAACCAGAGGAGTAAATAAAAGTTGAAGCAGTCTTCCATTTGGATGAAAGGCATTTGCAACACTTTTTTTCCAGTATGGATTTACACATTTGTTCATAGCAGTTGGTATGACTCAACAGAAGTCGGTGTCATGTTAACAATCCACACATTAAGGCAGGCTGGCTGCCATGTGAGTGATCAGAGCTCTTGTCCCTCACTTTCCAGGCAAAAAAAGCAAAAGGAGCCAGAGTAAAATCCTTCAATTGGGAGGTGGGAGGAGAGGACACAAACCCTCACACTCAACTTCTGGATCATCCTCCTCTCTACACATGTGTTTGCTCTAACAATAAGTTCAAAAGTGAGAGCTATGTGGAGCTCACTTCTTAACGAGAGGGAAACTGCTCATGAAAGCAACCCTTGATATCAAACAGTATTTCAACAACTGCAAACCAAGTATCCCAGCCCTCTTGGGTACTCCTTAATTTAACTTTTGTGTAGGAGTAGAGAAAAGAAAATTACTTGTTCATTAGAAAGAGAATAAATGCCTACATAAATAAACAGAACCATATTACATCTGACTTCCTAGGCAAAACAGACCAGCAGAGAAGAAACTAGTTTTCAGCAGTGTGTTTACTTCACTATTTGCAAATGGCTGGCTGATTGGCAGCTACAATACGTGAAATAACCATTTCAAAGATCAGGTGTCATGTTCCCTAGTAAGTAACAAAAATGAACATTATCTACCCTCCCCATCCAGTTTATGGAATTTAGCAGGAGAATAGGTTTATTGGCTATTTGATTGCTTGATATGTTGTGAGGACATTTTCTGTGATGGCATGGTTATTATTTAGGTCAGATAAGAAATTCTTCTCCTTTCTCTCAGGACATCAGTATTAAGAGCTACAAATTCACATGAAGGATCCAAAATGAATATTTCTGAAGCAAGTGAAATGTGACAAGAAATTGTGAAATGGGGAGTGATGAGTACACTTAATAATTTTTTTTTCTTCCGGGAAAACAAAGCACCTGATCTCACAATCCAATTTATCACAAGCCAAGATGCAAACTAGTAAATCTCAAATGCACAACCTGATGATATTGCCCACTTTTAGACAACAATCTAAAGATCAATACATCAGATTTTAATGTAAAATGTTTTTACAGATTTATAAACTAGCCTTAAAAACTTCTGTTCCAAGGTAAGTTAGGAGAAAGGGAGATTCAAATTCATGTATTGTTACATAGCAGTGGTGCTACAATATTTGGGCACAATGGGATACAGGCACTTGTAGTCAGCTTTCATTTTCAAACTCCATTACAAAATGTTAGCTAACTTGATGGACTCTGAAGTGTTTGCTGGGTATTTGAACCATTTAATAGCCTAAGTTGTCTGATCTAAGTCATGAGTTATATATGACCCTACTACCATTAAATAACAGCAGAAAGGGAAGAACATTTTACAAATCTTTCAAAACAAACAAAAAAGCTCTAGTTTTCTCTTCTCTTCCATCTTTTTTCTGCTTTTTACAAAGAGGTTTCTTCTCTATGCCTATATGAAAGGACAGATTTTTGGTTAGGCAAAATCGAGTGAAGTTTAAAGTGCAGTGCCTATCTATGAAAATCAACTTATATTTAAGCAAATCAACATTAATATTTGGATATGACTGAAAATATTTCATAGATTACCTTAAAACACTCTTCTTATGGTCAGTCAATATTATCTCTCATAACTGACTCATATTCACACCACAGTTTTCAACTACAAAACAAGCACATTAAATATAAAAACATCTACTAAAGGGCAAAAGGGTAATGGAATTCGCATACTCATGCTCAGGTAGTGTTCAACTATTTGAAATTAAATGTGGAAGAAAATATGGGAATTTCAACACCACAGTTTTTAGACAAACCCCTCAGTTTTATGGATATTTATAGCATGTGTCCAGTCTTGCGGAACTCCATCTTCCTCCATCTCATTTGTAATATAAACTGCTCTTAGACCACTGCAATACATTGTTACTGAGATACTTCTTTTACACAGTACCTACCAAACAGCAGATCAATACTCTAATGCAGAGATGCCAATTCCATTACCACAAAAACCTGTGCAAACGGCCAGATGCCGAACAAAGAGCATAGCTTTCATCAGGTTTATTCCTAACACGTCTCTACTCCACTGGGATGAAATATTTTGCTCTGGTGGGCAAGTAGAAGTTGAGAAAGAAATAATGGCATTTAAAATAACAATTAAGAAACTCTGATTACAGAGAAAGTTTGAAAGATATAGCTAAAATAAATTTCTTCACACCTACAAGATGCTTATCATTTATCATCAAATCCATCTGTTCATCTGCAATCATAATGCTGCACTTGACAGTATATAAATTGCACTTGATGTTATACATATTAGGTGTTTATGTTGCAGCTCAACACTTAAGACTAAAATGATACAGAAAGAGGTTACAGAAAAGAATGAACATAAAGCCCTGGGGGAGCAATGGGGGGAAAAGGAAAGGAAAGAGGAGAAAAGGAAAACATTCTACTGTTCTTTTTTTTTTAAGATTTTATTTTTTTCCTTTTTCTCCCCAAAGCCCCCCGGTACATAGTTGTATATTCTTCATTGTGGGTCCTTCTAGTTGTGGCATGTGGGACGCTGCCTCAGCGTGGTTTGATGAGTGGTGCCATGTCCGCGCCCAGGATCCAAACCAACGAAACACTGGGCTGCCTGCAGTGGAGCATGTGACCTTAACCTCGGCCACGGGGCCAGCCCCGACTACTGTTCTTTTAAAGCCATTTTCAGTAACAAAATTTTGTAACTGATTTCTTTCTAAATTTGCTACCAAAATAATCTTTATTCACAAGCTTTTCATATAGTTATTACATTTATCTTTCCTTCATACCATCATTATTATCTGAGGCAATAAAACTGAGTTGCAATATAATTAGAAAGGACAGAGATCTGTTTATATGCAGTGGTTCTAGCAACTTGTGGCACCAGGCGGATTTAAGTTTTGTCTAAAACCAACTCTCCCTGTCTTTTCTTACACTATTTACTTTCAATGGACTAAAGCTGCAATACATCCTTTCTAGATCAGCTTTAATCATTTTCACAACTATGGTTGCTATGACAACTGGATGCAGCTTATCTGTGCTGTTTTCATTTTCCCCATTTGAGTTGCCATAACAACACAATCATTCTGTCTTTCTCCAATATGTAACAACTTTATTTTAGGAGTGTATTCTTAAGAATACTGGATTTCCCCATGAAGAAAGTAAATAATAAAATTTATATAAGAATTTTATTTAAATAATAGAATTCCCAATTTTAAATCTTTTCAGGAAAGAGTTTTTTGATAGGGACTTTCATTATACAAAAACAAACAGCAGAAAACCCTGATATCTGCTGAAATCTAAAGACTGTCTACCATTAGTAGTGACTGATTTCTGTACAGATTTCCCCAAGCAAAAGATAGCAATACCATCATGATTATGAGCTGTGGGAAAGTGTTAATTAATACCTGTCCCAAGTAGAACAATCCAGAATGAAGATAGTTCTATACCACATACTTTGCTGTGGTAATCCAACATCATTTGTTAGGAATACCACAGCTCAGAATAGTGGGTTTATACTAAGTAAACTACATTTAAAAATCTTTACCTTTTATTCAAGGTTTTTCACGGTAGTAGAATCCTGTAGAAGTTCATACAGTTCAAATACCTTTATAGTGTAACTTGACTAGAAAAACTCAGGGGCCGCCCCGGGGCCGAGTGGTTAAGTTTTCACGCTCTGCTTCGTCGGCCCAAGGGTTTCACCGGTTTGAATCCTGGGCGCGGACATAGCACGGCTCATCAAGCCATGCTGGGGTGCTGTCCCACATGCCACAACTAGAAGGACCTACAACTAAAAATATGCAACTATGTACCGGGGGGCTTTGGGGAGAAAAAGCAAAAATAAAATCTTTTAAAAAAAAAAGAAAGAAAAACTCAGATTCATAGAAAAGATCAAAGAAAAGCATTTATTGTTCTACACTGGCAGTATAAAATTTAAAAAAATATTTTTCTTACTAGATCACCATATCCATTATTAGACCATCATGTTGGGACATGAAAGTATATTTTTCTAAAAACTCTCAATTGTTACAATCCTTCATTGTATCAGTATTTGCTATTACAGGACTCTGTATATGCAAAAGGTTATCTTAATTTAATAGCTTACATCACCAAGGTCAGATCGTTTCGCCCTTTGATCAGCTGATAAAGACACATTAAAAATCTCTCCCATAGTGTAAATATCCATGAATACACATATTTATTCCTTACAAATAAAACAATGGAAATATTACTATTTGAGGAGAAAATAGGCAACTACTAAATTCTCCCTTAGTTTCCTACAGGCATATAAAAGATTATTTATAATATCGTAGTATTTTTACAGGATAGAACTAATTTTCACATATTAATGTAACAAGACATTTTAATTTTAATCACAGCTGAGACAATTTAATAAATTTTGTGTTTGCAATGAATTGAAAAATACAATTTGTTTAACCAAACCTGAGGATCAAAAGAAAACTTAAGGTCTTTCACAGTATGGTCATTTTTTAAAGAAAAAAATCTACTACTATTCCAAACTCTGAAATAACCAATTTAATCATTTATATTTTAGCCATAGAGGAGAGGGTATGTAAATGTTAAGAGCAAAAATAATGACTGGATCAAGATCTTTTCTTTAGAATCCTTTCCACACAGGAAAACGTGGAACTCCAAGACAATGATGATGAAAATAAAGCAGCTGGAGCAAAAGGGTGGTTACACTACTTAGTGGATGGGTTGAGAGCGAGAGAACAGCAGCACAGAGGGTGTTGAAAGAAAAGGAGAGAGACTAGGACAAAACAGATTCCAATCCTAGGCAACCCAGCTAGCCCCTCACAAAGAAAATTAAACCAAGAAACTGGGATAAAATTGGACACAAAAGCCCATCTCTCTCCAACCTTGCTTTCTTCTTTCTTTAGTTTGTTATATTGGTAGGGAACCTCAAGAAAATTCCCCTTTGCAAGGCCTAAACTCCCCAAGCAAGTGCTACCATGCAACGACTTCTAAATTACCTGAAGCTGGTAGGTCGTAGGCTGTAAGCAAGATGATGGAATTTTATTATAGAGCAATGATGTGAATTTAGGCACTAATGCTATTGGAACAATGTGAGTCTCAAGACTGGATTTCTGCGATGCACTTTGACAGGACTGGTGAATTATTTGTGCATGTGTGGCCTAACATTCTTGGAAACCACTATGATTCATCCAAAATACCCCTTAAAAAAGAGCCTCTTGCTTCATCTCCAGGGCAATCTGCTGTGAGCCAACACACATTCAGATCTGTGCTACTGCTGTTACACCTGCTGGACCTCACTGGTGGAATTGCTATTCCTGCCCTGATCTGACATGTCTAGCCATATATTCCATAGGGACTTGCAGGCTACTGAGACAAGCTCCTACCATTCTTCTCAAGAGTATGTTCTGCCCTGACCAGAGTGGTAAGAATTTTAACCCTTACTCTCTCTAGGGTAGGGCCTTACTGATTTCTCCTCTCTGTTCCTAATATAGGAGGTGATTTGCTTTTGTTTGGCTCATAACTAGTGAGTATGTGATCTCTATGTATTTTGGGGGGGGGGGGGGAGGGCCTGCTTTTAGCTTTACCTTTGTTACTAGATAATTGAGTCTTTAAATGGACAAAACACCTTAGCTCAGGAATAAACCACTGTCCCTAAAAGAAGCCAAGTGAAATCCACAAGCCAGGCCAGCAGCATGCTTTAAAAAGGGTACTTTTTCTGAATAACTTTTCCAAATTGAAAGAATACATTATCATAAAATAATAAATTACCAAAGAGTCCTATTCTTTAATAAGAAATTTTAATGTACCTTTAGTCATAGATCTCTACCTCTAGCCCTACAAAAATATTCGTCTTCCAAATAGAATTGAGATGGAAATATCTCCTTTTGTCCAGCTAAACAATGTCCACACTCTGTAAGGTCTATTTAGTTACTAAAGCCTTGGAATGAAGCAAGACCCAGGTACAGACTCCTGGGCATACAATTAGTGTTAGAAGGGCAGGATATGTGGTATAAGAAGTTTGCGTTACACTGGCTATACTTGTTCTAAGGATTAGTTTTCTCGTTCAAGTGCCTTTCAATGATATAGGAAATTTGAAGAGAATCTGAGAAATGGCAAAAAGAACTCTATTCTGCCACAATACATCTCCTTATGTGTTAGACCAGTTGGTTTCCAAAGTAGGGTGTGCACATGCCAGGAGGTAAGCAAGATGATCCTTTAGGGTGCAGGTGAAAAAAGTAGACTTTTATTCAAATTAATTTGGTTAAAAAAAGAAGTTAATGGTTTCTAATTTTTATGATAGAGATTGAGTTCCAAAGATGACCAAACTTTATACATTCAAAGTAATAAATTTCAAAAAAGTAGTTCTTCCACTTGAATATATTTCTTTTGAGAACTGTTTTCTAATCCAAAAATATGTTCCAAGGGCTTAAGATTACACTATATTCCAAGCCTAATATAACTCCTCCAGGGTTGTAATATTCTAAACACAGCAGGAACTGCTGTCACCATATAGGATAAATAGTAACTTCTACGGTTGTTTTAAAGGACAAATCAGATTGTATGCCATATCAAGAAATCCTGATTATATACAGACTAGTTTCAGGAAAAGTTCTTTAGGCAAAGTTCTTATAAAAACTTTATCAAGAGTAAAATTTCTAAATATGATGCAGAACCATTTCTATTTACCTTTTTTCACACAAGCATCAAAATATACATTTGAGGGGTTGGATGCCTGGCGTAGTGGTTAAGTTTGGCACATTCTACTTCAGCAGCCCGAGTTCACAGGTTTGGATCCCAAACACAGACCTACACCACTTGTCAGCTGTGATGTGGTGGCCACCCACACATAAAGTAGAGGAAGACTGGCACAGATGTTAGTTCAGGGCTAATCTTCCTCAGCAAAAATAAATATACATATATATATATATACATATATATATATACACATTCAAATTACCCACATGACTTCAAAAGTATAAAATTAATGTGTTCTATATGATGTGACCACTTGATAAATGTTTAGAAGCTGCTTAAACCAGAAAGATTAGAAGAGTGCTGGACAGCATATTAATCTTTAAAAGTTTTTTTTTAAACAAAATAAAGATAAAAGTGGTTATGTAGGAGAATAGATTGGTGGTTATTAGAGGGAAGGGGGAAGGCGAAAGGGGCAAAGGAGCACGTGTATGGCGACAGATGGCAACTAGACTTTTAGTGGTGAAGAGGAAGCAGTCTATATAGAAGTTGAAATATAATGATGTACACTTGAAATTTAATGTTATAAACAGATGTGACCTCAATTTTCAAAAAAGAATCTGTCATTACATTTTTGTTTCTCTTCTCTATGTTTGTCTTTGCTGAACTCTCTGCTCTTTGATACTGATCTAGGGTAATTATTGATAAGATCTTACTTCTTGCAAAAGATAAATTATATAAAAAACAATGTCTTATTTTTTTTAAAAGTGGTTATGTAGGGTGGCAGAGTGTTTTATTTTTTCACTTTCTCAAGTTTGTTCTAATGTCTTTGAAAAAAAAGCTCATTTATCAAAAATTATCATATAGGACATCAAAATTGATAAACAATATTGTTAGAGGTACTCCCTACAATGACTTCCTGAGGTAGTACGGGCAGTTTTTCATTACCCTCATTTTACAAGATGAGAAACAGGGAAGGTAAATGATTTCACAAATATTTATTTGCTGCTTACCACGTGTCATGCACTGGGATATACTGGAGGGCAAAACAGACAAAACTTTACTCTCAGGAAGTTTATTTTCTAGTAGAAATAATAGACAACAAAGGGAGGAGCATTTACTTTAGATAGGGTAGTCTCTAAGGAGGTGACATTCAAACTAAGAAACAAAAGATGTTAGAAGGATTCAGGTAAAAAGCCAAGGTCAGAAAAAACAGCAAATGAAAAGGTTTTACAGTAGTCTTGCAAGAGTCTGGCAAAAGGCCAAGATAACCAGAGTGTAACTGGTGAGTGGGAGTACTGGCATTAGTGAAAGAGGTGGGTAGGAAAGGACCAGATCTGCCTGGCAGAACAAAAGTCGAAGTCTTATCATGCATGGCCTAAATGTGAAGGAAAGATACTGAAAAGTTTTAAATTTAGATTTCTGAAAGATCACTCTGACTCCTGTATAGAAATTGGATTTAATGGGGACAATAGTTTTAAAAGCATCATAAATATAAAAGAAATTATAATAACCTATAGTAAGTTAATGGCAGTGGAGGCAGAGAGAAGTGGGTAAATTTGAGATATATTTTGGAAGTCCAGATAGAATCTGATGATAGATTAAATATCAGGGTAAGGAAAAGTAAGGAGTCAAGGATGATCTCAGGTTTGGGGTTTCAGTAACTACGTAAATGGTAGTACCATTTATTGGGATAGGAAAATAGCAAAAAAAAGTCAAGATTTCTATTTTTGATATATTAAGTTTGAAATCACTATGCAACATTCAAGTGGATAATAAGTTAAATATATAAATCTAGAGGTCAGAGTAGAAGGATGAGTTGGAAATCATTGGCATATTAGAAGTCATCAGCATACAGATGGCGTTTCAAAGCCATGGGTTAGAGGAAAACACCTAGGAAGAAAGTGTAGACAGGAAACAGGAAAGGGCCCAGGATCAAGGGCTAAGAAACATCAGCATAAAGATTTGTCTAAGGGTCAAATGCTTATTGAATGATCTGGTTCAACAGAGTGCTCTTTCATTATACCCCACTGCCTCTTAACATTAAAAAAGAAAAATAAAACAAAGCCATCTTCCCTAGCCAAAGCTTCTCAAATTTTAGTATTTAATCCATGGTAGGTGTCTTCTGGTGGGTCCTAGAAAAACCCCTCATGGAATCTAACTTAAAATAATCAAGAAACAAGAAAAAGTGGTGGCCTCTGGGGACAGAAACTAACTGTAAAGAAGATAGGTAAGAGAGAGATTTTTCACCATATATCCTTTTGTACTTTTTGAATTTTGAATGCTGTTGCATTGTTTTACATATTCAAAAATAAGTATTTTTGAAATAGCTCCATAATTGGCTTTCTATCAGTAATTAACCTGAATCCCAATAGGTTTATTATTGTTTGCCTTTAGGTTGTTTTTGTTGCTGAACTTGACAAGTTATCTGTAAAATTTTTATGAAGGTATAAAAGCCATGAATAGCCAAGAAACTCGAAGAAACACAACAAAGTATGAGAACTTAACTACCATATACCAAGGCTTATCATAAAACTACATGAATAAGACAGTATGGCACTGATATAGAGATAGATAAATAGATAAAGAGAACAACAGAACAATGAGTCCAAAAACAGACCAATACATATAAGGACATGATTTATGATGGAGGTAGCACTGCAGATTAGCGGGGAATACGTATTTTTCCAGTACATAATGCTAGGGGGCACTGAAAATTCATAGGGAAAAAAGTGAAATGGAATCCTTTCCTTACATCAAATGTAAAAATCAATTCTAGAGAGACTAAAGTTCTAAATGTAAAAGGCAAAACTATGAAGTTTCCTGTAGAAAATACAAGACTATTTTCATGGCCTTAAAGTAAAAAAGGCTTTCTTAAGTCACAGTAGCACTAATGGAACACACAAACACATAAACACACACATACACAGATACTTCAATGCACCTCTCAATGACATCCAGTGCAAGAAACACAAGCTCAACGACAAACAAAACAAAGAGTTGAAAGGGCACCAACTAGGGCTTGGATTTGGTAAACTGTGAGCTCTAATCCACGCTATCATCAACTGTAACCTTGGACAAGTTACATGACACCCTTGGGTCTCAGTTTGCTCATCTTTAAAAGGAAGGAGTGGGGCCAGCCAGGTGGCGCAGCGGTTAAGTGTGCACATTCCGCTTTGGCGGCCCAGGGTTCGCCGGTTCGGATTCCAGGTGCAGACATGGCACCACTCAGCAAAAGCCATGCTGTGGTAGGCATCCCACATATAAAATAGAGCAAGATGGGTACGGATGTTAGCTCAGGGCCAGTCTTCCTCAGCAAAAAGAGGAGGATTGGAAGCAGATGTTAGCTCAGGGCTAATCTTCCTCAAAAAAAAGGAATGAGTCACACTCTATGACACTGTTTTATTGACAATTCATAAAACATTCCAAGTGGCATGTGAGATATGGAAGAAAAATCCAAACAAAGTCTTTTGTCCAAAGTGTACTACTGATCTAAAATGATCAGGAATCACTGTCTTGAATGAGCTAACTAGGTAGACAGCATTCCCAATGTTGATACCTTAAAAGGATGAAGAAAAAGAGATGATAAATGTTTCCCAGGCCTCCCAGAACTGCAGAGTATAAATAACTGAATATGCTGACAGTGCTTAAGGTTGACCTTGATAGAAAAAAGTGTATTCCAAATGCTCCCAGATGTAAAGTGCACTCACTGGGGTTAACTGACCTTGCACAGCATTTGCTTGATCCTAACATTTCTTTAAAAAACTGATAAAAGTGGAAAGATCCTGGAAATATCAGCAGGATAGCAATCAAAGGATTTAACTGTGTCTATCCATATATCCCTGACAAGTAAAATTCCATCATCATAGACAGGGATAAATTGTGGCTGCTTGCCTGGTTGGCTAGGGGAATGAGAAAATTAAGAACAAGATGTTCCAGTAGGACTTTTGATAATCACCAGCCACGTCATTTCTGTACCATTTTTCCTGACACTACCAAATAAAATACTCAACATTTCATTAACTTCTCAAAATGGCATTTTTTGATGAAGCTTAGACCTGATAATCATACCCTTATTCAAACAGTCACAGCTAGTTCAGTTGAAATGATAATTATCAACAACAAAATCTTTTAATTAAAATACATTATGTAACAACATTAAAATAAGTCTAGATCAGGGGTCTTAACCTAGGATCCATGGATAGAATTCAAAGATCTCTGAACTTCTTGAAATTGTATTCAAAATGCATGTGCATGTGCATGTCTGGGGAGAGTATCTCATGACATACAAAAGATTTTCCGTGAGGGTCATGAACAAAAAAGGTTATGAAGCCTTGAATTAGATGATCCCTCCTGACTCTTTATGTGTATGACCCCACACAAATTCAGCGACATTTTAGTTAAGGCAAATAACTCACCCGCTCACTAAGGAAACAGAACTTTGCCTCCTCCTGATTCATGGCATTTTCTCTTAATTCAAGTCCAAAGAAAGTCAGTCTCACATTAAAATAAAAATTTTTAAAACTATATGGCTTCATTTAAGCAATTAAAAATTCAATTCAATAGTACCCTCCAATTTCAAAATCTTCTGTGTTCTGCCCTCCGTTTAATCTCTCTTTTAAACCTCTCTAAACACTCAAGTTTTAACTCCAATATATTCTTTCTCAATAAGAAAGAGAATCTCTTCTTTGGCCTTTTCCACCAGGCATCACTCTTTCTAGGTCCTAAGTACATTCTCACATCAATTGAAAACAAGATCTCACTCTTTCCTACTGCTTTACATAATTAATTTGGGCTGTTAATCCAAATTCATTAATCCTTGAACCTTTGAAAAAAGCTATCAGTCAAATCCTAGTCTGGCCAAAACTTGGTGACTGATTCCTACTCCCACCTCATAAATACATACTTAAAAAAACCCACAAAACTTACTAATGAGAACTATAATTTACTACCAACTACTCATAAGAAATTATAGTTCTGCTGACTGGCAAGTAATTTGCAAAAGCAGATCACTTTAGCTGCATAAAATAAATATCCACCTGCACGTACTAGCACTAATCAGGGCGTGAAATTAAACTTTTTGTTCTGAAAGAAATAACTGCTTCAAGGCTGTGATTTAGTCTGGGAAGCAAATATTAAGGTCATCCTTTTCTCTCTGGTGTTTATAGTATTTCTAATGCGGAAAGCAAGGGAAGAGAGCCAAGCGGCCAAATCCTGTAGAAGCAAAAATATCTCTATGACATAACGAATGTGCCACTTGCTTTACTAATTACACAGACTTAACAGAACCAAGTTGATGAAATGTATGCAGAGATCACTTAAGTACTGAAAGCTCACAGTGACCACTATGGACAACTAATTAGGTCAAAAGTAAGGGATCAGTATTTCATTAAGTGAAGTAAAGAAAATTCAACAAATAAAAATGCCACAATTAGTCTTAAAATAGCCTACAGTCATTTTCATTACAACACAATCAATTTTGGATTAGCCAAATTAATGAAATCCTATTCAGTTACTTAGCCAATTGCCACAATTTTTCCAACACTTGTCAAATCAACTAACACAACCTTCAACTTATTCCACTATACTATATCCATACTACGCTCATGTCTTACAAGAGAAAGCAAACAAGTAGAAAAAGGGCCCAAATAATCATGAGCAAAATACTGACTTGAAAGGCCTACAGAAGCCATAGGGGTTCTCAAGGTGTGGTCACAGAACCAGCAGCATCACCTGGAAACTAGTTAGAAATGCAAATTTTCAGGTCCCACTTCAGGCCTACTGAATGGAAAACACAAACTCTCCAAGAAATTCTGATGTAGTTTTTACCACCACAAGCCCTTAAAAACCAAACCTATGGGAGCCACCTGGTGACGCAGCGGTTAAGTTCACAAGTTCGCAAGTTCTGCTTTGGCAGCCCAGCATTCACCGGTTCAGATCCCAGGTGCAGACATGGCACCACGAGGCAAGCCATGCTGTGGTAGGCGTCCCACATATAAAGCAGAGGAAGATGGGCATGGATGCTAGCTCAGGGCCAGTCTTCCTCAGCAAAGAGAAGGATTAGCAGTGGATGTTAGCTCAGGGCTAATCTTGCTCAAAAAAAAACTAAACCTAATTCTTTAACCAGCGTTAGAAATGTTTTTTACTAAAGATAAAAATTATAAAGCAGGGGCTGGCCCCGTGGCCGAGTGGTTAAATTCGCGCGCTCCGCTGCAGGCGGCCCAGTGCTTCGTTGGTTCGAATCCTGGGTGCGGACATGGCACTGCTCATCAGACCACGCTGAGGCAGCGTCCTGCATGCCACAACTAGAAGAACCCACAACGAAGAATACGCAGCTATGTACCGGGGGGCTTTGGGGAGAAAAAGGAAAAAATAAAAATCTTTAAAAAAAAAAAAATTATAAAGCATGTAACTTGCAAATTAGAATGTAAAAACTACATTTTAATTAGTCTAAGTTCAGAAACAAAAAGAAAAGAAAAATGATAAAGTCTACACAATGTCTTCCAAAAATAGGAAACAGTCATCATTTCAAAATCGAGAAGAAAGAAAAAAATTATTTAGAACTGCCTAAAAGTAAATGGACTGATTCTGCAACTACCACAGAAGAATCACCATCAATGGGTGCCAAAACTATTGGGAGAAACAATGTTGGAGAACAAGATATTTACACAATTTCCAAGTTTTGCCCCACTGAGCACTTATTAATTACAAATATACCTATTCAATGAAGAAATCTGGTGAATACAACCTTAATAAAATGATCAAACTTAGTATCACCAATAAAGGAACAAACTGACATGATGTAGCTTCTGATGTAATGCACTGACAAAGAAACCACAAGATATATTTTTGTCAAAATTTTTTAACCTGAATCTAGTCATGGAGAAACAATCAGACAAATCCAAACAAGACACATTCTGTAAAACAAGCCTGGACTCTCAAAAAATCTCAATTTCATGAATAAAAAGACTAGGTAACTGTTGTAAATTAAAGGAGACTAAAGAGACATAACTCTATACAACGTGATTGGAGTGTAGATTTTTTTTTAAAGATGTAAAGGACATTACTGGGACAATTGGGGAAATTTGAATATGAACTATATATTAAATAATAAAATATTATCACTGTGAAATTTCCTGAGTGGGATCTCGCATTATGGTTATGAAAAACAATGCTCTTGTTCTTAGGAAATACATGCTGAAGTAGAGGTGAAAGATCACGATGCCTGCAAATCTCAAATGATTTAGAAAGAAAAGTACAGCCAGATAGAGGAAAAAAAATCAAATGTGGCAAAATGTTAATAACTGGCCAATCCAGGTAAGGCATATATGAATGATCATTACGCCTTTCTCACAATTTTTCTGTAGATTTGAAAAAAGATTGATACCATTCATACCCTCTTCAAAACCATAATTCTCCAAGTGAATGATCTTAAGGGAGTAACTTAACCTCTCTCTGGCACAGTTTCCACATTCGTAAATCAGGATAATAATGATACATACCAATAACGTCAGAGGATCAAATGAGTTAATATGTGTAGAGTGCCTAGAATCCTTCATGGTACATAGTGAGCTATAAGTGTTTGTTGCCATTATTATTGTTGTTATTTTATTATTAATACTACTACCACTACCATCCAAGTTCAGCGAGATAAAGAAACATAACTTGGATGCTCATGGTCCTACATAATTTCCAAAATATTTTCACTACTCAATGGAACAACAAAAGACCCCGAATAGCCAAAGGATTCCTGAGAAGAAAGAACAAAGCTGGAGGTATCACACTCCCTTATTTCAAATTATACTAAAAGCCATAGTAACCAAAACAGCATGGTACTGGCACAAAAACAGACACACAGATCACTGGAACAGAACTGAGAGCCCAGAAGTAAACCCACACATTTATAGACAGCTAATATTCAACAAGGAGCCAACAGCATACGATGGAGAAAGGAGAGTCTCTTCAATAAATGGTGTTGGGAAAACTGGACAGCCACATGCAAAAGAATGAAAGTAGACCATTCCTTTACACCATACACAAAAATCAACTCAAAATGGATTAAAGACTTGAATGTACGAAACCATGAGACTTCTAGAAGAAAACATAGGCAGTACGCTCTTTGACATCCGTCTGAGCAGCACATTTTCAAGTCCCATGTATGACTGGGCAAGGGAAACAAAAGAAAAAATGAACAAATGGAACTACATCAAACTAAAAAGCTTCTGTACAGCAAAGGAAACCATCAACAAAACAAAAAGACAACCTAACAATTGGGAGAAGAAATTTGCAAACCATATATCAGACAAGGGGTTAATATTCAAAATATACAAAGAACTCATACAGCTCAACAACAAAAAAACCAACAATCCAATTAGAAAATGGGCAAAAGATCTGAACAGAGATTTCTCCAAAGAAGATATACGGATGGCCAACAGGCATATGAAAAGATGCTCAACATCATTAGCTATTAGGGAAATGCAAATCAAAACTACAATGAGGTATCACCTCACTCCGGTCAGAATGGCTATAACTAACAAGACAGGAAACAACAAATGTTGGAGAGGATGTGGAGAAAAGGGAACCCTTGTTCACTGCTAGTGGGAGTGCAAACTGGTACAGCCACTATGGAAAGCAGTATGGAGTATCCTCAGAAAATTAAGGATAGATCTACCATATGATCCAGCTATTCCACTGCTGGGTATTTATCCAAAGAACTTGAAAACACAAAGGCATAAAGATACGTGCACCCCTATGTTCACTACAGCATTATACACAATAGCCAAGACATGGAAGCAACCTAGGTGCCCATCAAGGGACAAATGGATAAAGAAGATGTGGTATTTATACACGATGGACTACTACTCAGCCATAAGAAATGACGAAATCCAGCCATTTGTGACAACATGGATGGACCTTGAGGGTACTATACTGAGTGAAATAAGTCAGAGGGAGAAAGTCAAGATACCATATGATCTCAATCATAAGTAGAAGAGAAAAACAACAAAAAAACACATAGCATTGGAGATTGGATTGGTGGTTACCATAGGGGAAGGGGGGAGGAAAAAAGGGGTGATTAGGCCCACATGTGAGGGGATGGACTATAATTAGTTTTTGGGTGGTGAACATGATGTAATGTACACAGAATTCAAAATGTGATATACATCCGAAAATTAAAAAAAACAAAAACAAACAAAAATATTTTCACTACTTATAATTTCCCTTAGTTCTCATAACAGCTCTTTGAAGTAGGAGGAGTACTATTATCTTCACTTTCCAGATGAGGAAAATGAGACTCAGAGAACTTAAGCAACTTGCCCAATGTTTTATGACTTCTAGAAAGTAGTATAAGTGGGAGGAGAACCAGCTCGTTTTTACTATAGCACAATGTAAAATTTACATTCCAATCTAAACTTATTATAAGGTATTTCAAAGAAAACACACTAGACAGACAGGTAGAACTCCAGCACTGTCAGTTATAAATAAAAGAAGTTATCACTAGTCCATTCAGCAAAACAGATGTCATTTTGCAGAGCTTTGATATTTTTCTTAAATACCCTTGAAAACAAGGATCAAAAAATATGAACTCTTATAAAAAGGGATTTATTGTATTTTTATAGCTTATTACATACCTTGTAACAATCATTTTGTTAAATGTGAATGTCAGTTTTATTTTCGGTCCCTTTTTTCCTGGCTATTTACAAGCTTTGTAAGAATCGTTCCTTAATTAAGTCTAAACATAGTTTTATATAAATGGATTCCTGGAAATAAAACGTTCAGACTTAAGAAATGATTGTTACAGAGACTGTAACAGGCCGTAAAAGAAGAATGCCACTTTAAACAAAGATTTCTCATTTTAATTAAAAAGATAATCATCAGAACATTCCTACACTTAACAGAACCATTTAAAGAAGCTTCTTTGGAAAAAATATGTAGTATCTTATGCAGGCTTCCATGTATAATTTATAATATACTTAAATCAAAGTCTCAGTTGATCCTATAGTATAAATTCTTAGATACTGTACTTACACTTTAATGATACATTGAAAGAGAAATAGGTCCAAATGAGATAAACATCATTTCTAATTTTGTTTAACATGAATGCTTTCAAAACACTATGAATATTTTTCCATGAGATATTGGTAAAACACATGTAAGAATATTTAAGAAACATTTTTTAACATGACCACATATGAACATAACACGGATTATATAGTTTGTTGATGCAGTCGGTATGTGTCGAGTAAAGGGACTATATCCCCAAGATTACCATATAATCAAAGATGACACAATACCAGCACAAAAAGAGTTCATATTCTCAAACTCTGATGAAAGCTGAAGCAATCATTCTGATTTTCAAAATGCCATACCTGGATGTGATTGGAGGGTATGAAAGACCTTTAGAAGCAGAATTTGATAAGGCAGGCTTCTTTCCATTAATTCACTTGACTAACGTTTAAATTGTCCGTTTTTAAACTCAAATCATGTAAAATTTGTAAAGTTAGGCAAGATTCCAAGAGAGAATAAAGTAGACCTTACAAGCAGTCATTATAATTAACTGCAATTTGAAAAACAGATGCATCAACGTTCTTCTATTTAAGTCACCTTTTCTAAATTACACTGAACACTAAACTGAGTCACCACTTGAGAGTTTATTTCTGCAGCAATATATTACTGGAAACTGCTTCAAAGTTAACTGCATCTTCCCACGGAAACAAGTTATAATCGGGAGGCTATTTCCTAACTGAGAACTTGGTATCAAGGAAAGTACTGACATCCCTGACAACATCAAAACAAAGATTCAGTAACGATAAGCCTCTAGAGTGGTTAAAAACAAGGAAATTAAATTCCAGCTTCATAAAATGGTAACACCCCAATGATCAGCAAGTATGTATTCAAAGTGTAAAAAAACATAACTTTTCCATATTTACTCATCAAACAAATTTGACCTCAAGCTAATAACCAACTAAAATAAACACTAAACATTTAATTAACAATTATTTGGTTTGCTTCTTATAATACAGACTGCTGCTTGGGATGATTTATGAAGAAGGGAGAAGCAGAAGGGGGCCAAACAAATATATTACTCAAGGGAATGCCCTCCTTTGCTCTATCTAAATTATTTCCCTGAAGAAGAAAGTTACTCAAAATCATACCATAACCTATGCTGCCAGGAAGAGGAGACAAGCAAATGTTATCATGATGACCATGAGTGTTTCTCACTTATTTGGCACTATTTTAAAAAATTATAGGATGACCAGATATTTTTCTTTTTCACTTGTCTTTCTCTTCAGTTTATTAAAAGCCACATGGGGCCAGCCCCGTGGCCAAGTGGTTAAGTTCGCGCACTCTGCTTTGGCGACCCAGGGTTTTGCCAGTTCGAATCCTGGGGGCGGACACGGCACCACTGGTCAAGCCATGCTGAGGTGGCATCCCACATGCCACAACTAGAAGGACCCACAACCAGAAATACACAACTACGTACCGGGGGGCTTTGGGAGAAAAAGGAAAAATAAAATCTTTTAAAAATTTAAAAAATTAAAAAAAAAATAAAAGCCACAGTGTCCTACATAAGACCAAAGTCCACCAGAAAAAAAACCCTCTTAAGTCACTCTCTCATTCTCACTGTCACAGGGCTTACTTGAAACTTCGTAGATAGGTTTCAGAGTTCCTTGCACTTCATTGAAAAACCATAAACATTCATTAGCACAAACTCCTTTTAAAAATATTCACAAAAAGTCTTTCACAGAACGCTAAATTTAAGACATATCATTCTGATGACCATTCTTCTGAATCTTCTGATGATGACTATCCTTTGTGTCTGATCCCAATAGATAAAGTTATCAAGAAGTAAGGCATGCATTAGAGAAACACAAATTAAAACCACAGTAAGAGTACTATATAGCTATTAGAATAGCTAAAATAAAAAATACTCACAATCCTAAGTGCTAGTAAGGATGCAGAACAACTACAACTCAAACTTTGTGGGAATGCAAAATGGTACAGCCACGCTGGAAAAGACTTTGGCAGTTTCTTATAAAGTTAAACATACACTTACCATAAGACCCAGCAATTCCCTTCCTGGGTATTTGTCCTAGAGAAATGAAAATTTATGTTCACACAAAACCTATACATGAGTATTTACAGCCGCTCTATTTAGAATCACCAAAAACTGGAAATAACCCAAATGGCCTTCAACAGGTGAAGAGAAAAACAAAATGTGGTATAGCCCAAATAACACAATACTACTAAGCAATAAAAAGGAATGGACTGTTGATATATTAACAACTTGGATGAATCTATCTCAAAGGCATTATGCTGAGTGAAAGAAGTCAGTAGCAAAAGATTAAATATTATATGATTCCATTTATACATTTATAGGATATTCTCAAAAACATAAAACTAAAATGAGGGAGAAGAGATCACAATTCCTAGGAGTTAGATATGGGGGGATAGTACAAAGGAGTTTTTTAGGGCGTGATGGAACTGTTCTGTACCTGATTGTGGTAGCAGTTATATGAATCTATACATGTGTTAAAATGCTGATACCTGTACACTAAAAAGTCAGCTTTACTGGATGCTAATTGAAAAAAAGAACTAAGACCAAAAACTTGCACAAAGTAGGCATGAATAAATATATGTTTAAACAATAAAATGGAATAGGGGTGGAATGCCTATTCAATAAACCTTGGAAGTCTGTGTGAATTATTTCGTTTTAAGAGTTTTATTGCAGTGCTCACTTCGGCAGCACTTATACTAAAATTGGAACAATATAGAGAAGATTAGCATGGCCCCTGAGCAAGGATGACACGCAAATTCGTGAAGTGTTCCTTATTTTTTTATAATTAGTTTTTGGGTGGCAACCATGATGTAATCTACACAGAATTTGAAATATATTACGATGTACACCTGAAAGTTATATAATGTTATAATCCAATGTTACTGCAATAAAAAATAATAAATAAATAAATAATGCTACTAAATAGGATGGGGAGGAAACCTAAAGGGCTCATAAACTAAAGAGGTATACAGTCTAGTTAAACGGGTAAAATAAAGATACAAAATTACAATGACCATAAACCCACTTTTTATATTTATATAATACTGTCAGAGTGCCCTGTCAGACACAGCAGAGTAAGCTCAACCAGCATTTTTCTGTTTTTTTCTTTTTGCAAAGCAAATATGGTAACTTCCATTAAAAGAGACAGTAATGAGAGAATAAAAAAAAGAGTTTTATTGTAAAAGTATCACCACCACCATATTCTATGGCTTAGAAAGCACCTTTACATTTACTTCATTTAAGTGTATCAAATTACGTTTTCCACTATTTTAAAGATGCTGATGGCTGTTGGTGATTACAATCTAAGGGATGGAGGTAAAAATACCTTTTCAGAAAGAATTTCTCACTACCCAGGGAGCCTGTGGTTGTGTGCCTCTCAATGGAGGTCAGCCTGAGGTCCTTGCTCAAAAGAATAACTCCAGCCTCTATAATTGTATGAGAGACTAATCGTTCACCATAAATTTCCCTACCATTCAGTTATGCCTTGTTGCTTTAAGCAACACTTCAACGACTCCTCAAAATTCTTCCTTCATTCCTTGACATTACTTCTACTTAAGAGCACAATAAAACAACTGTTGAGGTAATCTACTGTCATTTATTTTCACATATGTGATAGGGCCTAGAACATTAACAATAAAAGTAGCATTAGAACTATCATAACCTTTTCATTTCACTAGGAGAGACTACCAGTTGTATTGTGATGTGATTTTAACATATCTAGAATGGCCACATTTTGGGATGCTGCTACTGTTCTTCTACTAGATATACCACTTATAAATGGCATATCTCGCTTATTTTTCTGCTCCCATAGTTCACCAATTTCTCCAGCTGCAAACACTTAGCCCCCAGGAGTAAATTCTTTTTAGAAACCAACTTACTACTAACCAGTTGGATTCAAAGAGATTCCAAGCCTCTGCCATGAGGTTTGTCTCATTCTGCCATCACTCCTTTTTTCCAGCTTTATTGAGACATAATTGACATAAAACACTGTGCAAGTGTAAAGTGTACAACATGTTGATTTAATACACTTATATTTTACAAAATGATTACCACCTGCCTTCACTCTTGATTCCAGTTAACTCAGCTCCTTCCTGCTATGTTCCCTATGTACAAGGCCTCACCTTTCACTCTGGTTCTAGCCAGTGTTTCCCCGACTCCCTCTGTGTTGGTAAGCTGGTCAGGACACAGGAGACTAGACATTTTGTCAAAGTGTGATCTGAGAAATATCTGCATCAGAAACATTGAGATGCTTGTTAAACATGCACATTCTTGAGCCCTATCAAATTAAGTGGAGGGAAGAGGAGCTGGTGATTTGCACTACATTTTAACATGCTCTCCCAATAATTCTTATGCATAGTAAAGTATAGAACTATTGCTGCGGGCACTATTGAGCACAGTTGAATGAATGAATGAATTCTTCAGTTCTTTAGTGGGTATTCCAGTTCCACTTCTGAGCCCTAACTTGAAATGGGAGCCCTGCCACCTGTTTTCATACCATGTTCCATCTGCCTGGCTAAATTTCCTCTCCTCAACTCCTAGCCACATCCAAGCACTTGGCCTACCTCAGCTAACATGTAAGCCTCTGTAGCTTTGTGCTTCCTTATCTGGCTGATCTTGATAAAAGTGTCCCCAGTACAACAGACAGTGATAATGAAATTACTCAAACCAAAGGCAATGTTTAGCAGAATCCTGATCTTTCTATCACATAGGAATTTGAGTAGGGCTGGTCCAGAGAACTTCAGTTTGGCTCACTCTCTATGTGGATAAATCTTTCTTTTTTAACCTCTTATTATGGATACTTTTATATAAACAGAAAAGTATGGAATAGTATAAAATGAATTCCCAACACTCACTTTCAACCTTCCAAATCCCAAAGCAAATCCCAAATATTATCTCATTTTGCCCATTTTTATCTATGTGAATATATCTTAAATTTAGTCTCCTTATTAAAGTTAGGAACTATCCCAATGTCTTTACCCACCAAATACTCATTTTCCCATACCTACTGCAATGGTGACCTTCCCTTTAACTAGTTGCCCTGAATATGCCTGACACCAGCCATATTTTACTTTTCTTTTTTCTCTTTATTTCTCCTATCCTACTCCATGCAAACCTTATTCATTCTATCTCCAGAATATTCCTTGAATGTCTTTTCTTCTTTCTGTATCTACTCCCCTAGCTCAAGCCCACATGACTTCTTGCCTAGACTATTATATACCCTTTATGTGGCTTCCTTTCCTCTGTCTCTTCCTCCCTCCCCAGTCCAATCCACTCTAAGTCAAACCACTAAAGTGGTCTTTAATCTTCTTTGTTGTTACTGCCCCCAGTGAGAATCAGATTCAGATGTAAATTATAGACCTTTCAGTACCATAAGTACTCAGGTGTTTAGACTTTGAATGGGGGCCATGGATCTGAGATTAAAAACCTCTGCACTATCAGCAACAAACAGAAAATTATATTTTAAAAACAGCATCTAAAAACACGAAATAGGGGCCAGCCCCATGGCCAAGCGGTTAGGTTCACATGCTCTGCTTTGGCAGCCCAGGGTTTCACCAGTTTGGATCCTGGGCACGGACCTAGCAGCTCTCAAGCCATGCTGAGGTAGTCCCACACAGCAGAGCAGAAGGACCTATAACTAGAATATACAACTACACACTGGGGGATAAGAAGAAGAAGAAAAACAAAGCAGACTGGCAAGAGATGTTAGCTCAGGTGCCAATCTTTAAAAGAATAAAAATAAATAAAATAAATAAATTATGGAAAGGAAATTATGGAACGAACCCTATGGTGTTAGACTAGAATTAGAGATATCAGTGTGAACTCATGGTGAATTCATTAAATAAATACGTACATAAAATTAAAATAGCAATATAAATGTGCTTATGTATATATATATATATGTATACATTAACATGTATGTTATATATACACGTATATAATATATACATGTTATATATAACATATACATGTAAACATATGTTTACACATACATATATTCCCTACCTCTGTCCAGTGAGAGAATCTGGGAGCAGTGACATCCCAATAGTGATGAGCACACCCAACACCCAGATCTTGACTTTTAAATATCATTCTCTACTAAAAGAAACCAGGGCTCCTTGGAGAAATCACTGATTCCAGGGCTGGGGCAAAAAAGTACAAGATGAGACTAGAATATCTTCTTATACCAGAAAATAAGAAAATTCTCAAAGAAGGATGGGAATACATCAAAAAAACAAAGGAAGCACCTTGAAAGCACTCTCATTAGCCAAACAGGGAATGATACAAGCATCAAAATAAACAATGATAGTAATGAATTATAACCCATCAAATTAAACAGAATTCATAAGCCCATTCTGTTATAAATAGATTGAAAACCTGATGAACAGGATAGCTACATGGTTTCAAAGTACCTTCTCATAAAATACTTATTACAAAGAAAAAAACATTAATTTTAAAGGAAGAAAGTGGCAGATGCCACTTTAATCAAGTAAAGTTACAAGACAAATAAAAGTCATGTGTCACATGACAGGAGGCAATAAGTACACACAGCATCACTTCCATGGTATTTCTGGCAAAAATACATAACCTAGATCTAATCATGAGGAAACATCATTGGATAAACTCAAATTGAGGAACCATTCTACAAAATAACTTGCCTATAATCTTTATAAGTGCCATAGTCATAAAAGTCAAAGAAAGACTACAGAATTGTTCCAGATTGAAGAAAACTAGAGACATGACAACTAAATTCAATGCATGACTTTGGATTGGATCTTTTTGTTATAAAGAATATTACTGGAACAACTGGCAAAATTTGAATGGGACCTAAGTGTTAGATCTGTGATTGTATTGTATGTTAATTTCTGAATTTTGATGGTTGTATTACAGTTATGTAGAACGTCCTTGTTTGTAGAAAATACACACTAAAGTATTTGGTAATGATGTGACAACTTACTCTCAAATGATTAAGGAAAAAATGTCATTTGTGTTGTACTTGAAGCTTTTCTGTAATTCTGAGATTGATTCAAAAGAATCAATCTCAAAAGAAATTCACAACAAAACATTAAGAGAATGAGAAAAAACTGCACTGGTAGTTACTATACACTAAAAATAAAGACAGTGATATTATATGTGTGCGTGTGTGTGTGTGTGTTAAATACACACACACACATCCCAATTAGAGTAACTATCTTCTCTTCATAAAGTATTAGTTTTTCATGGCTGCTGTAACAAATTACACATACTGGGTGGCTTAAAACAACATAATTTTATTATTTTATAGTTCTGTAGTTCATACATCCGAAATGGGTCTCACTGAGCCAAAATTAAGATGTCAGTGGGGCTATGTTCTGTTCTGGAAGCTAGAGCTTGTCCTTTACAGCTTCTAGAGGCTGCCCACATTCCTTGGCTCATGGCTCTTCTCCCTCATCTTCAAAGCCAGAAACAGTGGATTGAGTTGTCATATGGCATCACTCTGACCTCCTCTTCAGCCTCCCTCTTACACATTTACGGTCCCTTATGTTTACACTGGGTCCAACCCAGATAATCCAGGATAATCTTCCTACCTTAAAGTCAGCTGATTAACAACCTTAATTCCATCTGTTACCTTAATTACCCTTTGCCATGGAATTTAACATATTCACAGATTTTTGGGATTAGATTGGACATCTTAGGAGGGATGGGCATTATTCTGCCTACCTCAAACAGTTTCCTTCATTCTGAGATTATATCCTTTCTACTTTTGTGGCATTAAAGTTCTCTTTCTTTCTTTCATAAAACAATAGTGCTAATAGTGTGATTCTTTTTTAAGTATTGGTATATAGGGAAAAAAAACTTGCTAACCCTTTGAATCCTGGGTAGGTAGTATAAAATCTTGTGACTTTTTTTTACTGATCACTTAAATGAAAAAGTCTAAAAACCAAAAAAAAATTCTAGTGATGAAAGATTTGTATATTTCAGAATCTACGGAAGAAAACAATAAAAGTCAGACAATCCAATAGAAAAAATGACGGAAGCTTGAATAGACAATTCACAAAAGAGGATATCTAAACAGCCAATAAACCTACAAATGTGCTTGATTACAGTAGTCATTAAGGAAACGCACATTAAAACAGTGAGATAGTACCATTCACCCACTAGTATAGCTAAAATGCAAAAGGCAGACAATATCAAGTGAATGTTAGAAGAATGTGCAGCAACTGGAACTCTCATATGCTCCTACAGGAAGTGTAAAACGGAAAACAAGTTTCATAGTAACTACTAAAGCTAAACATTTTCATACCCTATGACCCAGCAATTCCACTCTTAGGTATATACCCAACAGAAACATACACTCATTTTCAAGAAAATACATGTACATGACTATTCATAACAGCACAATTCACAGTAGCCAAAAACTGGAAATAAACCAAACGTCCATCAACAATAGAATGGCTAAAAAATTGAAGGATATTCACACAGTGGAATACTGCCCAGCAATGAGAATGAACATACTACACCTAACAAGAACCTGAAAGAATCTTCTTACAAACAATGTGGGACAAAAGACGCAGAAGCTAACGAATATATTCTAGAGTGGTTCCATTTATATACGGTTAAATACCAATAAAGGTAAAACTAATCTATAGATATTAGATAATGGTTACACAGAAGTGATCAATAAGTAAAAATTCAATAAGATCTATACTTATGATTTGTACACTTTTTGTATATTTATCTTCAATAAAAAGCTTACGCAGACATAGACATATGCAAAGTACACTGGAATATTATTCTTAAATACAAACTGGATTCAGTCCAAACTCCCAGCCTCCCAATCTATCTTTTCTTTCGTCTGCTATTAACTTTATTTTCAAGTCATACCTATCTACTCACCCTGTGCCTGCCCATCTCCTCATCTTCCGGCCTTTATGCAAACTAATCCCTCTTCCTGGAACTGCCCACCTCAGAAACAAGACTGTCAAAATCTATCTATTCTACAAGATCCAATATGAAGCTTTCTTCTTCCACAAAGCTTCCAAAGATCTCTCCAGTTAAAACTAATTTCCCCTGCCTTAACTTCTACAGCATTCTGTGCCTCTAATTTGGCATTTACCAAAGTGTGCCTTAAGAGATATTTATAAACGCCTATCTTCTCAGTGGATTGTGAAGTTCTAGAGAAGAGAGAAGTTTTACTTTGTATCTTCATCTCCTCCTGCCCCCATAAGCACCTCCCTCCACATGTAACACAAAGTTCTGCACTCAGTTTACATTCACATTTTTATCAAATCATGTTGCACGTCAACTATCCTGGCCTCATTTTCAGTTGTCAACCCACTGATTTTGTCGAGTACTATTTAACAGGAAAATGCAGTGCTCCAGCACAATTTAGGAACATGCAGTCCTAAATTTCCAATGAAAATCTTGGATACATATAGGAGTTTAATGGTGTAAATTATTAATACATTACACGCGATAACTTAGTTTTAAATGAACTGAGAGAAAAAAATAGAGAGAGACGCTTTTTAAATAGATATGACTAACAATAGCTCATTTTCCAGTTAAAAAAATGAGCTCAGGGGCCAGCCCTGTGGCCGAGTGGTTGGGTTTACATGCTCCACTTCGGTGGCCCAGGGTTTCGCCAGTTCAGATCCTGGGCACAGACATGGCACCATGCTGAGGCAGCATCCCATATAGCACAACTGGAAGGACCTGCAGCCCTGCAGCTAGAATATACAACTATGTACTGGGGGGCTTTGGGGAGAAGAAAAAGGAAAAAGAAAGGATGGCAACAGATGTTAGCTCAGGGCCAGTCTTAAAAAAAAAAAGAGAGAAAATGTGAGGTATCTGTTCAAGCCACCACTGGCCAGTAAACTAGCTACATTGTAGTCCATGATCAAGTTCAGGTCTTAATCTGGGGTACTTTCTTTATGCATATATACACTCAATATACTAAATTTTAATTTTTTTGATTAGAAACAATACATATTCACTGTAGAAAATCTAGAAAACATTAAAGAATGCAAAGAAAAGAAAAATCACCTAAGTAATGCTTTTTTGTGTGTGTTTACTAGTACATTTTCAGATGTCATTAAATATTTTGACATATTACCCATAATCCAACAATTCACAAATAACCACATTGACAGTTAGTGTAGTACTTCCTCAGTACAAGGATTTATGCATCTGTGCTGCAAAAACACTATCCACATGCTACAATTCCTAGATGTCTGTTTCCATGACTTTTCAGCAAAAGCCAGAAGAGTCCCTCAGAAGCTGAAAATATCAGCACCCTATCTTTCCAGCCTTAAGTTTAGTGCAGAAAGGGATTTAAGAGCTCCACATCTACTACCAAGGGAGTTGTTAGGACATTATGTCTGATCTCCATTCAAATACTGTTACAGTTCAAACTCTGTTACAAATGCCATTGGAGTGATATCAACCTTATCCTTTTCAAGGACAGAAGAATACTGTTGCAGTATTGATGAATTTATCAGGGCATCGCTATGAATAAAGTTAAGAGTCTGATTATTTCTTTATGACTTTTTTTCCCCTACATAACATGATGTAAAGATATCTGCTGTATTAAACTGTGATTCTGGAAGTATCCAACCAACAGGTGTTGGTTATAACCAAAATGAGAAACCGCATCAGGATGGTGCCAACAATGGAGAGCAGAAAGCAAGCACAATAGTTGTCATCATAAGCATTTTATCATCCTTCTATGAATTAAGTGGACTAGATTATTAGAGATTATTGTTACCGTAGATTACTGTGCAAGTTACTCCCTCCTCCACTCCTTCTATGGGCAGAGTGTACTTTCCTGCCCCTTGACTTTGGGCTTGACCATATGACTTGCTCTGACTAATGGAATATTAGCAAGTGTGGTACAACCAATGATTGAAAGGCACTTGAACAACTGGGTTTGCTCTCTCGTGCCTTGCTGTAGCTATGAGAAGAGCTGTGCCTGGGAAGTCATTGCCTCTTTAGTCCGAGTCCCGGAATAACATGTAGAACTGTCCCGAGAGAGCAGCAAAGTCCAGAGTTATCTAACTAAGCCCAGTCTAAATCATCTGATACTAAGCAAATCCACATATTCATGGCAATAAATATCTATGATCGTACATCATGACATTTTGTGGTTCTTTATTACTCAGCAATAGCTAACTGATACAATGATACTGTGATAACTATAAAATCTTACTCCATTTCCTCAGTAATTCAAACGATCAGAAAATCTATATGTAAGTCTGGACAGTAACTCTTCCACTCCAGCCACCACCTGACTAACAAAGAAATATGCTATCATATTCCATTATTTCTCTGCTCTTCAAGGATGAAATATAGCATAAGCGAGGGTCTTGAGTCAGACTACCTGGGTTTGATCTCAGGCTCCTTGCCACCAGGGTGATTTTGCATAAGTTACTTAACCTCTCTGGAATCAGTTCCCTCATGTGAAAATGGAATAACAACAGTACTGAATCTATTTCACAGGATTATTGGGAGGATTAAATGAAATAATATATGCAAATAATTTAGAACAGCATATAGTAAACACTAAACAAATAAATGATAGCTGTTAGCTGTTATTCATGGCTGACTATATTTTAAAAAACAAACAAAAATTTTAAAAAATCAACTCTCCTACTTTACTGTGCTTATCCTGTTATTGACACAGTCAGGTCAGGTCATGTCATACACCTGGGAATGGGAAGGCAAGTACACCCTGAAGGGAGAGCCAAATCTCAGGAAGGACCAAGGCCTCAGCATGAAATTCCAACTCAAAAGGTTCATCTTAGGAAGGCAGGAATTCTCTCTCAGCTCTGTGGCTTTTGCTCCCTTGCTCCCCACCCCGACTCTCGTCACATATGAAGGCAATCCAGGAACTATGATGGTAATGCCTCAGAGAACGTAAATCACATTTTTAGTTCAACATTACTCTCATATCTATTCCACTGTTATTATCTCTGAGTCTTCTGTAAAATGTTCTAGCTATGTTTCAGTCAGGCTTTGGGAAACTAAATGGAATTATCCAGAGATTCCCCAAGTACAAGGTGAATCTTGTGGAATACTAGTTGAAACAATAAGATCCCACGAACCTTTCCCATAGAGATTTTTTCCCCCTCCATCACCAATTTTAGGATGCTGGGATTGGTCTAAGGAAAGAAGCAGTTTTCTTTATAGTGACCAAGTTGTTAAATATTAGTAAAAATTTTCTATTTCATCCTCAATGAATTCTTATTATACATATTAGAAAGCACTTCCATGCTGTATTAAAATGCCGTGAGAAAGCACACGGGATTTTAAAATATTTTAATACCACAAAGATTCTTCTTCTTTCTTCATTCTCATTCTTTCTTTTTTTATCGTAATGCCACAAACGTATCTACACATGATCAAGATCTTACATAGTGTCCCATCTCCCTTTAGCAAGGGAAAACATTCTTATTTGATTCTTTTCTTTTAAGATTTAAACAATATACAAATAATAAAGAGTAACATGAGGTCTCTTTTGAAACTTCACTTTCTAATTTAGCAATAAAAAATTTCTGACAATCATTCAAAGTACAAGAATTTTTATTCCACATCTAATAATTCACTTCCAATATCTATTATATACATCTATTACAAACGTGAATCAAGAAAATTAGCAAAAAGAATTATCACTAATTTGTAATTTTATACCCCAATATCCATATAAGAATATCCAGAGGGGCCCGGTGGCGCAGCGGTTAAGTGCGCACGTTCTGCTTCAGCGGCCTGGGGTTCCCTGGTTCGTATCTCGGGTGCGGACATGGCACCACTTGGCACGCCATGCTGTGGTAGGCGTTCCACATATAAAGTAGAGGAAGATGGGCATGGATGTTAGCTCAGGACCAGCCTTCCTCAGCAAAAAGAGAAGGATTGACAGCAGTTAGCTCAGGACTAACCTTCCTCAAAAAAAACAAAAACAAAGACTATCCAGAAAAGAACCTGAACACTAATTTAAATTGAGAACAGGTAAGATCTACATAGAAACTCTGACAACTTAAATTAAGAACCAGTTTCAAATGTTCATCCAACCAGCTAGTAATCAACTTCACTGATTTAAAGAAAGGCTCATCACAGTGAAAAATCTGAGTATTTATTTTAAAATATAATTTCTCGCTTTTAGAAACACACACTTCTCAAGCAAATAAGAAAAGTTACTGAATCATATTAATTCACCCAGTATTATCTCTACAGTGACATTAAGGCAAGTCATGCAGGAGATCATGTTAGTTCCTTAACAAGTTAACCTCAAAAAAGAGATGCCTCCAAAGCATTCACTATTATTATCTACAAATCTGGCTGATCCCATTTGTATTTTTAGCCCGAACATCCAACTAGAACAACATCTATAGAAGCCAGTCTCAAAAGGGCATGGCCTCCAGCAACTTCCCCCTCTTTGTTTATGTATGCCACTCTTTTTGTCTACAAGTAGAGATTATTCCCCCTCCCTCTGACTCTGGGCTGGCCTTGACTATCTTCGAGAAAAGCAACATTCTCAGACTTCCGAATTTACGGCTTAAGAGAACTGGCTGATTGGCTTCTATTTCCTGTCTCCTGGAATGCTCCTTCTTAGAACCCAGGCACCATGCTTTAAACAAATCCAAAGACCATGTGGAGAAAGAGGCCCACATAAAGTAGGACTTGAAGGCCTTTAGCACTAGCTGAACTCTCAGCCAGTGGCCAGCCATGTAAGTGGGGCCATTTTGAACATTCTAGCCATACTGGCACCCCAGCCAATACCAAGTGAAAGTGAAAACCCATCAGTCAACCAGAGATTTGAGAGAAATACTAAGTTGTTTTTTAAGCTACTAAGTTTTGGGGTTGTTTGTTACATAGAAAGTTACCTTTTATACTGTTTCACTTATCCATTAACTGGATAAAAAACCATTTTACATGCCCTAAAATTATTTCATCCAAGTTTCAAATGTTTCCCCAGTTCTGATCCTGAGACTATCTTGTGTATTTTTTAAAATAAACCTTAAATTCATCCCTCAACTTGTCTTTCCATCCCCCATATAAATATATCTTTATAAAATGGTGCCTACAGTCCCTCAATCATTTTCATTTCTCTTCTCAGGTCCTCTTCTGGTTCCCATGTATCTTTTCTGAATTATAACTTTGCTGACCAAGGAAGTATTAGGAAAGGTCCTTGAGGACCTCCTAAAACTGAATGAGATTTTAGCATATAGGTTAGTTAATGTAACTACTGCTTTAATATCATTTGCTTCTAGTACATTCCGCTTAAATTATTTTGACAAGTAACCAAGGGTAAACTTTAAGTCTAGACTATGTTTGAATTATGTTCAACTCTGAATTAGTAGTCTCATTAATAAGATTTTACTGTAAAATTCCTAATCAAAGCACTACATTAGTGTGGTAATGAGAAAAATTCATGAAGGAGAAATATCCATTTTATGTTGGCATTTTAAACAAATTTTACATTTTCTTAAACTGGAAATCAGGGCATCCGTACAAAAATTGCCATTCACAATTCACAAGTGAGGGAAGAGGTAAGGCCAAAACAGAGACAAATACTATACAAAAATTTCAATTTGATTAAAAGGATAGCCCTTCCATGTGTACTGTGCATTAATCACTTGGTGCAAGCACAAATGAAATACCTTCCTATCTCAAAATTGACTCTGAGGAAACAGACATGTTATAGCAGGGTAAATGGGACCAAAGGCAAGTTGTGACTTACTCAGATTCATAATAAGACTGTTTCTGAGCTGAGAAAGAATACCAAATCTCTAACTCTCCATTCTCTGCTTCAATTATTAAGGCATCATTCTCGGTGACCCTCTTCCAGTTGGCCTTTTCTCAAACAGCAGCCACAATAACAGGCAAGGTCAAAAACGAAAGCAACTAAAATTAAAGAAAAAATTGGCTTCTCCCTATGGAAGCTGACTCAACATTTAACAATGTGTGGTGCCCTAAAAGCTGCAAACTACTACATGGGCACCTCCATGTCCACTTTAACTCGATCAGGAGACCATTATCAAAACATAGCTCACTGGGACAAAGCAAAGATCAAGTAGTTGAGAATGTTCTTAGGCTGAGGTCTAATGGGGAGTAAAGAAGATGATCTCATAATGTCACTTTATGATCTGTAAATCACACATTATTCCATAAATCTGACAAAAGTGCCAAGATTAGGATTGAGTCAGCCTTTAAATAGGAAAACAAAAATAAGCAGCTGCCACTTTTCTGACTTAAATTTAGAAGCTGGTTGTAGATATAAAGCACCTTCTTACTTCTAAAGTCCAAAAAATTTTCAAAGTTCTCTTCTTAATACTTTAGAATTTAAACATTGCGCAAAAGTTCAAGAAGCTTCTTCAGGCCTAATGGAATTTTGTTTATGATGCACTCCAAATTTGGTTAGGGGTTTCTTTTTCTTTTTCTTTTTTTTGAGGAAGATTAGCCCTGAGCTAACATCTCCTGCCAATCCTCCTCTTTTTGCTGAGGAAGACTGGTGCTGAGCTAACATCTGTGCCCACCTTCCTCTACTTTATATGTGGGACGCCTGCCACAGCATGGCTTGACAAGGGGTGCATACGTAGGTCCACACCTGGGATCCAAACTGGCGAACCCTGGGCCACCAAAGTGGAACGTGCAAAATTAATCATTGCGCCACCGGGCGGGCCCCATGGTTAGATGTTTCTGAAAGCACTAATACAAAATAAAGTTTTAGTAAAAAAAGTATTCTTGTAAATGGGGCAGTTTAAAGCCTAAATTCAATTAGGTTAGTGTCCATATTTATTTATATTTGTTTTGGTATTTCAGGAAAAGACACAAAATAGCAACTATCTAACAAAGAAATAAGATTTAGACTGAAAACTTATAATTACTTCTGAAAAAGCAGGACTAGACCATAAATAATATCAATGCCCCTATGGCCACCTGATAAGACAGAAGTCTATGTATCCCATCATTCTTTAGCTGTAACCATAAAGTCTGGTTTTACACCTAGGATATCCAAGAACCAACAGATTAAAAACATCAAATATCAGACTATACGAATTTGCCAAACATACACATAGCAAAAGACAAAGCATGATACAAAGTTAAAGAATTAGGTTCCAAAGGATTTAAAAGCATCCACAAAATCCAATCCAAGCTCATACTGTGCTTCAACCTAAAACTGATAAGTAACCACCAATCCTGATATCTCCCATTCTCCACTATCTACATTCCCCCTTTTATCTCCTGAATTTCTCTACAGATTTCATCAGTTCTTATGGGTCTTGGGATTCTAATCTATATGGCCTTTCCTTTCCCAGAAAGTGATACAGCATCTGGCCCCCACATTTTACTATCTCTACAATTTAGCGATATTTTTGTTTTGTTCTCCCTATTAGATAATAGTTTTGCCCCCAATCTCCTTTACCCAGGTTTTCCTGATCACTCAACCTCTTGCTTTTCCTCACCTCGTCCTTACTACAATATTTAGCCTCTCCTGTCAAAATAGAGTATGTATCCCTTTTCTGACATCTGTAATTCTCGCTCATAGTTAATACCCCCTTCCTTTCCCAGAGACTGTCACCATGGCCTTAGGTCCTCATCCCCAGTCCTTATCTTCCTAAATAAGGCCTCTTCCTTTCCAGAGTTTGTCAACATTAGTTTGGCCAAGCTGGGATTGCATCCTGAAGGCAAAGGCTATCTCTCCCCCGTCATTCTACAAGTCTCCCACCAGCCCTGGCTTTCTCTCCGCCACCCCTAGATCCATCAGCATCCAGTCCTGCCCGTTTCCCCCCATCCCTACTTCCAATATCTTTCCTCTCACTATCCCGCGCTCCCCTTCTCCACTCCTGAATGCACCCTCCCCGGGCCTTACCCGTAACAGTGACACCGGTAAGGCCCTGTCAGCGGCCTCACGGCGTCTCTCCTCCGGGCTTCCTCCGCTCTTCAGTAACTGTCCCCACGCCCCTTTCCCTCCAGGGCCCCGCGCGCCGCCCAGATCCCCCTCCCCGATTAAGCTCCCGCTGTCACTTGGCCTCTCATCCACAAGATGGCGGAGCTGCTGCCCCCACCCCCGGGTCCTCTCCTCTATCTCTTCCCGCCTCCCTGGAGCTCCAGTCCCGTCCCGTCCCTTCAGCCGACCCCGCCGCCGGCCTCGGCCCAAGGTCCCGCTGCCCCCTCCTCCGGTGGGCGGGCGACCCAGGCCCGAGCCTCAGCGACGCCGCCAACGCCACTGCCTCCACCGGTCCCCGGCCTGCACCTTCTCCTCACCATAAACTTGAGCGCTTTCTCCTGCAGCACCGCTTCGGCCGGGTCCATAATCGCCAAGGGCCACTGGCTCTGCACTCCGCCGGGGCCGCCCCCTTGGTGCCAGGCCGCAGCCAACGCAGCGCCCGGATCCCGCCTCCTCTTCCTTCCCCCCGCCCTCTCTTACCTTTCGGGCACCGGCAGGGGGGCTAGGGAAGACCGGCTATTCCGTGCGCATGCGTGAGCCCGCTGGCTCAGGGGATTTGTAGTTCTGGAGCTTCTCGCAGCAAAAAGTGAGTCCACGCCACGAACTGCAACTCCCGCAGTTCACTGCGGCAGGGTCGCCGGACCGACGAGCCAAAACTAAACAACTTGCCCGCAAGCAGAGAAAATCAGCTGATGGGAATCGTAGTTTACACCGTCTACGGGAGCGGCACAGCTGTCTCCGTGGTTACCAAGAGACGCCAGTGGCTGCTTGCCTGGCATTTGATATCAAGATGGCGACCAGTGCCTCACCTGTAGCCCAAATACTGAAAGAAACTGTGAGAGGACTCAGAGGTCCTAGGCCCTCCCTAAGTGTAGTTTTAGAGAACTAGATAGCCCCAAATTTCATATTTCTGGCGTCTGCGGGACGGATTTCGACCCAGAGACGCTGGGCCTATGGGCACCTGGCAGGACTTCGCAGATCAGCGCAGAATTTCAAGGTCCTGCTAAGCCGTCGCTCCACATTTCTCCTGAGGACCTTATTTTCCCCCACGGCAAGTCAGGGCCTGGTAGAACTCGCTCAGGAAATTCTCGATGTTTAGCTCTCAGAAAGCATAACCTGCTACTGCTGACCCTGAGATGTGCATTAAGGGTCAAACAAGTACTTTTTAAAAGGCTTCAGTGGTAGAATATAATGGCCATCCGGCATATAAAGCATGTAAGTATTTAGTCTGGCCTTGAAAGGGACAATATGAATTTATTTTGGAAATTGGGTATACTCTAGGTGGAAAAAAACACTAGGGTTGTGCTAAAAGTGATAGGCTTATACAAAATATCTGAATTTATAAAATAAGCTAATTAAGGAAATGCTTTTTCACTTATAGGGAAAATTTCCATTGTAAACTATTTATTCATTCGTTCATTCAACAAACTAAGCATATAACCGTGTGCAGACATCCCAAGAAATGAGGATTCATTAGTGAACATGATAGACCCAGTCTTGTGGAGCTTACAATTCTAGGATGTTAATACTTTGTCATAGTCATCCCTATGTCTACAAAACTCAGCACAATACCTAATATATAATAAGTTTTCAGTTAATAGAAAGTTTTACTTTTTAATTTCCAAAAAAATTCAACACAAGTACAAAATGGAGAAGACTTAAAACTCATTCATATGAAAACTATCCCCAGGTTTTCATAGGACTAAGGCAGTATGTGACACTTGCCAAAAAAGCTAAAGGAGTCCTAGGCAGCTTGAAGAGTAGTGTCTGGGAATAGAGGCTTATGGTCTTATTGAAGTACTTTGTTCAGTTATGAGCACCATGTTCTACAAACATCCTATGCAGGAGCATAGCCAAGGGCAGTATGACCAAGAGAGAAAATATTGGTGGATGCTTACTCTAAAAAAACAGCGCCTAGGAATAACACAACAACTAAATTCAAGTGTTTGAAAGTATTGAGAGGCATATGTATGTAGCTCCTTAGGGCAAACTCGGACCAATGGTGGGATAATAATAATGGTGGTGATGATAATTACAGCTATCACCTCATTAGCTCTTTGTGCCAGGGACTGTATTAAGCATTTTGCTTTCATGATCTCTAATATTCATAGTAACTCTGTAAAACAGGTATTATTATCTCTAATTCGCAGATGAAGTAAATGGAACTGATAGAAGATAAACAACTTGCTCAAGTCATACAGCAAATTACATAGTCAGTATTCTAACTCAAGTCTGCTTGACCCTAAGCCCTGTGCTATTTTCACTGAACCACACTGCAGTGACATAGTACTCAGACTCAGAGCTTTCTGGTAATCAGAGCTGACTTGACAGAGGAATGGACTACCCCATTCCTGAAAACATACACAGGCAAGATGACCATCTGTCAGGGGTATCGTCTAGGGGATTTCAGTTTGGATGGGAGGTTAACATATTTTTTTTTTTAAGATTTTATTTTTTCCTTTTTCTCCCCAAAGCCCTCCAGTACATAGTTGTATATTCTTCGTTGTGGGTCCTTCTAGTTGTGGCATGTGGGACGCTGCCTCAGCGTGGTTTGATGAGCAGTGCCATGTCCACGCCCAGGATTCGAACCAACGAAACACTGAGCCGCCTGCAGCAGAGCGCGCGAACTTAACCACTCGGCCACGGGGCCAGCCCCGGGAGGTTAACATATTTTAAACTCTAAGATGCTATTCTGTTGAGAAGTCATTTGTTTTACTTTGTTACCCATAGAGGAGTATGAAAATATTGACTGATGAGGCTGGCAGTCAATGAAGGTCCTCACTTTTTCCAGTCACGTAAAGGTAAGAATTAGTAAGGCAGATACAAGGAGTTTTTTGTTTAGAAGCCAAACCAGCTAGATAGTTCATATGTATAGGGTTTGAAACTGAGCAGACAGGGGCTAAGTGAGAAACGGTAAATTGTCTCTCTTGAACACTGACCACTATGGTCAAACAAACTGAGAAATCCAACTGTGAATTGCCTATGAAGCCCCTCATATCCAACATAGTTTAGGACAGTTTATTAGACTAGAAGTTAAGAGGCCTGGTTCTAGCTGATCCTTTCTCTAGTTAATTGGTTGAGTTTGGGCGATTAAATGAACCTCTTTTGTCATCTGGAAAACAAAGGTCTCTGCCAACAATAAAATAAGTGCACCTATGAGCCCACTTATGGCTCAGTTGCTCAAGGAGAATACTAAATCATTAGAACCTTTAAAGTTCCACTTTACTGGAAAACTGGATTTCCAGTGTGAGAAATCACAGCTACTACTGGACATAATTTTTTCCCCTAACTTCCTAGTGTAAGACTACAGAATACTCTGACTTATCCTGGTCTATTAGTGTCTGTATCCAGCCAGTAATCTATCAAAATGTCTCTTCCAGCCTCCACCTCCCATGCCAGCCTGTTCCAGACTCCTTTCATCTTTTTTTGCTTAGTTCACTATATTCACCTCCAATCCAGTTCTCTGACTCCAGGCTCTCTCTGTCCACCTCATCTGATAATCTCTTTTAGACTTTGCTTTCATCACATTTCTTCTCTGCCCAATCCTTTTATGTCTCTCTTATCTTCTATATCGTTTTTAAATTCCTTTGTCTGGCCTTCCAGACCTTCTTAATCTTATCCAATCCTCCCTCTCCAGCCTTACTTCTCACTCTGCTTTAATACACCCCTCTACTTCAATCAGGCCTTTCTCCTACTCACACCTGCTCAGCACACTCCTGCCTCCTGGCCTTAGTTTATGGGAGTCATTTTGCTATTCTAGAAGGCTTTCCTTTTCCCATCTTGCCTACTCACCTTTCAAGATCTGATTTAAATCTTACTTTAAAGAAATAGCTGTCTAGTTGTTTATCCCCTTTTAGCGCCATAGCCTGCTCCCTTTTCCCTCCTCCCATAGGCAGTGTTTATCTTTTTGTTGGTATGGTTCTTGCAAAAGAGATAATTGTTTTGAGTGTGCTACATTTTTAACTCACAAATGTAATATTGTTTTATATATCTCATTATGTTTCATACTTCTTGCACCCAGTACCTATGGTTTTAAGATCCATTCATGTTGCTATGTGTACATAGAACCTGTTGCTTTTAACTGCTGAATAGTAGTCTGTTGGTGTGTATCCACCACGTTCTACCTATCTACTGTCCCAGCAAAACTTCCAGTTCCCAATCACCCCAATAACGCTGTAGTGATCAACCTCCTACCTGCCCCTCTGAGTGAGAATATCTTTGGGAATACATACCTAACATCATACTTGCTGGTTCATAGGCTATGAACGACACTTAACTGGACTATGTAGTGGCAAATTGCAGTACAGAAAGACCACAACAGTCTACGCTTCCACCATACACTCTACCACACTTAGCATTATCGAGCTTTTCACTTCTTTTTGCCAGTCTATATGCTTTACCTTCTCTAGGCAACCCCACAAGGATCATGCCCTTCTTTAAGCACACTCCTCTGCTCTTCTAACCGCTTTCTCCATTGTGTGCACTTATAACACATAGCAGGCCAGAGCCAGAAACATTCCCCACTTGCCTGTACTTTTTTCTCATCCCATGGCATTTCTTTTTCCTATACTACTAAGGTTCTCAACCCTGATTGCATGTAAGAGTCATTTGAGGGGCTGGCCCCGTGGCCAAGTGATGAAGTTCGTGCACTCCACTGCAGGCGGCCCAGTGTTTCGTTGGTTCGAATCCTGGATGCGGACATGGCACTGCTCATCAACCACGCTGAGGCGGCGTCACACATGCCACAACTAGAAGGACCCACAACGAAGAATATACAACTATGTACTGGAGGGCTTTGGGGAGAAAAAGGAAAAAAAATTAAAAATCTTTAAAAACTCTTTAAAAAAAAGTCATTTGAGGAGCTTTATGAAAAATATTGATGCCCAAGCTCTATCCCCCAGGTATTCTGATTTAATAGATCTATGATAGCCATTTGGCAATGGTAATTTTAAAAGGTCTCTGATCAGTTCTTATCTGCAGCCATATTTGAGATCACTGCCTTGGAGTTTAGCTGCCCAGTGCCTTCTTGCTGACCTCTGGCTATCCAGAGTCCCCCTCCATGCCCCTCTTGCTTTCCAAACTCTAGAATTACCCCCCCCCCCAAAACTAATCTATTTTCCAAGGATAGCCAAATGAAGCTCAAGGTTGAATAGAAGCAAAGTGATTAACTGATTAAAAACCCATCAACTATTTGAATATCTGATAGGCTTAATCCTAGGATCAAGAGGTCCAGTGGAAGTGGGAAAGGTTTTTTGTATTTTAGTTAGCAGGAGAAATACTGTTTTAGTTGGAGGGCTAAATAAAGAATTTTTCCCCTTTTCCCTCACTTCCTTGTCCTCATAAAAAGTCAAGAATCAGTTCCCTACTTCTTTGTTGACCTCATTGGGGCTTTATATTCTCGTGCCTAAGTGGAACAAGTCATTATTAACAGTGAACTGTGATCCAGATTAGGTTCCCTCAACAGAAGCTCCTACTATCACAGGCCAAAGCCAACTTTGTCTGGATAGAGCACTCAGTCCCCTTCAGGTCGGCTCTGTGGAGTGGGGATGGGGTGGGGTGATTGATAGTGGGGCTACCGGAAAGAGTGTTCCAGGCAAAGGTAAGTGCATTTTTGATGATGCAATCTGAGAACCAAACCAATGCTAGTGTGACTTTAGGGGAAGAGTGGCACCAGATGAGACTGCAGAGGACAATAGCATGGAGTTCTATAGGCAAGCCATTATTTAGTTGGCATATGCTTGTCAGGTGAACCAGCTGACATCCTTTCTAACTGGGGTCGGTGCCTGTGCCTTACCAGCTATAAAATATCTTGACTTTCGCCCCAGCTTATAAGCCAAATTAAGGAATTTGGACTTTATCCTGAGGGTTGTAAGAAACTACTGAAAAATTTTAAGCAGGGCTGCAGCGTGGTTAGCTTTGTATTTTTAGAAAAATCATTTGTGGCTGGAGACTGGGAGAAGGATTATGACGTTGCTGAAATTTTCCTGAGAGAGATGATGGAGGCCTGATGAGGGAGGTGATGAGAACAGAAAGAAGTAGATAGACTCCAAAGATACTGAGGAGATAGAATCTGTAGAACTTGGTGATTGATTAGATATGTCATGGATGATGTTAATGGGATGTGTCAAAGATGACTTCTAGGTGTCTGGCTCAGGAAACAGGATGAATGAGGAGTGCCATTTTTTGAGACAGGGAACACAATAGAAGGAACAGGTGGTGGGAAGATAATCAGTTCTTTTTCAGACATACTGTTTCAAGGTGCCTGTGAGACTTCCACATGGATTCAGACTTTGAAGAGGCAGATGGATATTTGAAACTGAAGTTAGAGAGAAAGGCCTGGGCTCCAGGTAGATATCTTTAGCATAAAGGTGGTAATTGAAGCCCCCTTCCCCAGGAAAGGATGACATCACCCAGGAAAAATGCAAGCAGTGTAAAGAGCAGCAGATCTTGGAGAGAGTCCTAAAGAACATTAAGATTTACAGGATGTTGCTTATCAAAGGGCAAGGAGTTGGCTGGGAGGGCGAAAGGGGTAAAGGGGCACGTATGTATGGTGATGGATGGATGGCAACTAGACTTTTAGTGGTGAACACAATGCAGTCTATACAGAAGCTGAAATATAATGATGTACACCTGAAATTTGCATGATGTTATAAACCAATGTGACCTCAGTAGATAAAACTAAAAAAAAAAAAAAATGTTTACGGGATAAGCAGAAGAAGAGGAGCCAGCAAAGGAGCCCAAGAAGTGACTAGAGAGGCAGGAGGAAAATCTGGCAAGTGCAGATCATGGTGGGAAGCAGATGCCATACTGCAGTGAGTTGAAGAGGGAAGCTGAGGAAATGGAGACTGTTGAGTCTCGTCTTATAAAACGAGTTACTGTCAAGGAAAAGAGAGAAAGGAGAGCACAGTAGTTAAAGGTAGAAGCTGGGGGTCTAGCAAAAGTGGTTATTGTTTTGTTTGAAAGCAGGGAGACTTTAGTCCAAAGGAAACTGAAGAGGCATGACACTTAAATGCAACAACTGACCTCTGATAGGGCCCTGGAATAACACACATATACACTGACACACAGAAGAGAAAACAGCTATAAAAGATATTAGTGGGACAACGAGGAAAAAACTGTATATGGGTTGTATGTTAGATAATAGTATTATATCAATGTTAAATTTCCCCGAGTGTGATAATAGTATTGTGAGAATAAGAGAATTCGAGAATGTCCTTGTTCTTAGGAGATACATCCTGAAGCGTTTAGGGTGAAATGTTATGATGCCTACAACTAACTTTCAAATGGTTTAGGGAAAAATAGTGTGTGTTTGCGGAGAGAGAGAGAGAAGGAAAGAGGGAGAGAACTAAAGCAAATGTAACAAAATGTTAATAATTGGTGGATCTAGGTGAAGGGTTATGGCTATTCTTATACCCTTCTTGCAACTTTTTGAGGGTTTGAAATTTTCCAAAATAAAAACCTGGGGAATAAAAAGAAGTGAGAGACTTGAGCATATTTAAATGCTGTTGGAAAGGATCCGTTAGAGAGAGAAAGTTTGAAGATAAAAACAGAAAAAGAGGGGATAATGATGGAGGCAGGTCCTGGGAAAATAAGAGTGTATGAGATCCAGATGGAGGGATTAGTCTGCAGTGACAGAAAGGAAGGAAGAGAGTACGGGTGCAAAAGCAGGTGAGGTATAGAGTTGGAGGAGAAAGGTTGAGGAAGCCCTTTCTAATGGCTGTTAGAATAGGCAACTAGCAATCTCTGCCACACAAAGAAATGAGATTTTGCATTTTCTGCTCTTCTGGATTATGTTTATCCCCTTTCTTTCATTCATTAGCACAGACAATCAAAAAGTAGCTTTCTTTAGGGGCTGGCCCCGTGGCCGAGTGGTTAAGTTCGCACGCTCTGCTGCAGGCGGCTCAGTGTTTCGTTGGTTCGAATCCTGGGCGCGGACATGGCACTGCTCATCAAACCACGCTGAGGCAGCGTCCCACATGCCACAACTAGAAGAATCCACAACGAAGAATATACAACTATGTACCGGGGGGTGTTGGGAGAAAAAGGAAATAATAAAATCTTTTAAAAAAAAGTAGCTTTCTTTAGATTAGATTAATGTTGTGCTAGACCAGTGGTTCTCAGCAATTTGTCCCCAGAGGACATTTAGCAATGTCTGTGCTCCAAGCCTGCAGCAGGAGGATGCTGTGTAGGACACAGGATACCTCCTCCTTTTTAAGGATATGTTCTAGAAGTCCAATCAAACAGTTCTGCTTTGTCTCATTGGTAACTATGTGACCTTGGACAAGTTACTTAACCTCTCTATGCCTCATCAGCAAAATGGGGACCATAATAGTTCCCATCTCATTGGGCTACTCTAAAGATTCATAGAAAATCCTTAGGACATTACCTGGCATGTAGTAAGTACTCAATAAACGTTAGCAATTAATAGCTCTAAATTTCACATAATTTTCATATAGAATCAAGATGGGCTCGGTTTGTACCTTCTCCTTCCTGAACAATTTAGTCTTAAAACCATTATGTAGGACAGAATGACGTTGATGTTCATGCTGAGAGGTGGTCTGGCATGGAGTTTTGGAGCCCAAGTGGTGTGGTAAGGGTATCCATGTGGAGGAAGAAACCAGCAGCAGTGATAGGAGATTGGCTCCATACACAAATACATATATTCCCTAGCTCTGCCCACTAAGAGGGCCTTGGAGCAGCAATACCCAATAACAATGAGTACACTTAGCATCTTTGCTGCATGTTTTTCCCAGTTTGGGAGATTAATAAGCCTTTTGTGCTAACAAAGTATCTTTCTCGTGATTTCTTTGCTTAGATTTGTTAGACACTGTTTAACCAATAGTATTTACCACACTTCACCTTATAGACTTTAGTTAAAGTTTATGCAGGTTATTTTCTCTTTAACTGGCCTTTGTCCAGATCCCATCACTACCATTCCTTCAAGTTGATGATTTCCTTTAAGTGGCTGCTATCGTCTCCCAGACATTTCCATTATCTGAAGCAATTTTTCATTTGATTCCTCCTTTCTTCCAAAAATTCCATTTGAGGAAGAGATGACCAGGGCCAGAATTAGTTCTATCAGTGAATACTTAACACTCACTATGTGTTTATCATTCTGTAGGTAAGTAAGAGATGAGCCCTGCCTTCAAGAAGCTTTCTGTTTTGTAAGGGAAATAAAACAGAAAAATATATACTAACCAGGGCTTTCTTGGCAACAGTAGGGGCTGGTATCAATCAGGGTCCTGGCACATGCAAACTTGATTAATTTGAGGAGGGTTTAATTAAGGGCCTATTTTTGAAGGTGTGGGCAGGATTTAAGGAGACCAGCAAGGGATAGTGCACACCCCTGGGCTAGCAGCAGCAGGGAGCCATACCACTCATAGGCCTGAAGGGTCGGGGAGCGCATGGTTACCAGACCCTGAGAAGGTAGCTGTGGGGAGAGGGCCACTTGACAATAGCTACGGCCTTCAAAAGGGAAGGCAGCCCTTCCACAGTCACTCAACGGGGAGGGATCTGGAAGGATTCATACCCCAGCATCACTTTCCTCCTGCCCTCTAAGCTTCTTCTATCTCCTGTTAGCTAAACAACCAGAAGCCAGAGGGCAAGATGCAGTCCATATAGGTCGTTTCCCAGGGTGGGAGAAGATGGAGAGTGTCTTTGGAAGGGCAAATGGAAGATTTTAGCATAGGGCCTGCTTAGGGGTGGGTGAGATTTGGAATCTGCAAGGCAGTGGCGGGCACTCAGGGAGGCCCAACGGAAAAATCCAGGGGGACTTACAGCTGGAAGGAGCTTCCATGTGGGGCAAATTAGTCAGTAAGTGAACAAAGAGCAATCCAGACAGCCAGGCTGTCAGCCTCTGAGAGGTCTGGGAGCAGACTGGGGCAGGAGGTGGGGGAAAGGCAGGACTTTAATGTCAGAGAATTACCCCTTAAATCAAATGCAACACCCTCCATGTATCAAGAGACAATTTTTGATGGGAACAGCTTTGAAGAAAGGCAGGAGTGTAGAGGAGAGAGCAAGGACAGCTATACAGGAAGGTCTGGGTTTCCTATCCCGAAATATTTGTCTTGGGGTTCTGCCACAGTTGTCCCTTCTACCACTACTGCACCTGGATCCTAGGAGTCCTTTTCTCACTGGCCCAAATGCAAATGAAACCCGTTTGACTTGGTTTGTCCTTTCCACAGCTAAAATAGGCTGACATTTAAAATAATAATTTTTAAAAAACACCTTACTTCAGGCACCGGCTCCATGGCCAAGTGGTTGAGTTCATGCGCTCCTCTTTGGTGGCCCAGGGTTTCACCAGTTCAGATCCTGGGCACGGACATGGCACCACTCATCAGGCCATGCTGAGGCAGCATCCCGCATAGCAGAACTAGAAGGACCTACAACTAGAATATACAACTATGTACTGGGCGGCTTTGGGGGGAAGAAGAAGAATTTTTTTAAAAAATTCTTACTTCAGAAACAATAACAAAACCAAGAGAACACCTAGAAGTAAACACACAGACACAGAAAGGAAAAAGGTATAGTGTGTGTGTATTTAACTTTCACTTGTGTAAACATTCAAACATAAAGGTAAAGAGAAGAATATGATGAACCTCCTTTACTCATTACTCAGCTTCAAAAATATTGACTTATGGCCACTTTTGTTTCATGTGAACCCGCACCCACTTCTTTCCCCATCCTCTGGATTATATTGATGCAAATCTCATATATATAATTTCAGCCATGAATATGTCAGTAGCTTGTAATATCTAAGGTCATAAAACTCTGTACAGATTTCTGATCTCAAAGATTTCCTGAGCACAGAATTCCTTTATCCTAATCCTGTATACAGTTATTAATGGACACATGACTGAATGCTACTCTCCAGTCTCTGTCAGAGAACTGTCCCAGAAACGTCCTAACTGGTGGAGAGCTTCCTATCTAAACTTTATCCTCAGTCTTTCAGTTCTCCTTGCTGGTTCCGTTGCTGGGCTGAGGGTCTCCCTCATTCACAGCAGAGCCCTGGAGATTGACCCTGAGAACCACCATCCGGTTAGGCTTAGCACTGCAGCTTTAGCTGGATCAGGAGGAGAAGACGCATGTAAGGCACTTTTCCTGGCCACAGCTCATGGTAGGGACTCTATAAATGTTGGAGGGTGATGATGCTAATGATGTTGACAAGGTCCTAACAGAATCTTGTCAAGGACGTGGGTCCAGAGAAGACATAACAAAGATTCATTTACCAAAATTTGGCTTTGAAGGCTTAACTTGAATCTAAGTATGGCAGAGTAGTTTTTCTGTTTATTTAATTCGCTTTCTCTAGAACATAGGGAATTTAACAGACGGAGGGGCTCTATCACATAATACTGGAGATATCCAAAGAGTTGTAAAGCTGGGCTTTTGAAAGATATAATTGTTTTGTTATGAGGGCTCACCTCCCAACATTCTCCTCAATTCAGTCACCTGTCACTGAGGGAGTCCTTCAGAGAAGGGGCCAGACCCTGGGAGAAAGGATTGAAAAAGGATCTCAGGATGGGGTCAGGGTGGAGGTGGAAAAGGGAGAGAAGTAGCAAGTGGAAGGACATTCTCTGCCTCCCTCCAGAGTCAGAGGGCACAAGGGTCCCACACTGACATGAGTGGGAAGAGAAGCCAAATGACAGAGCCAATAAGCCACTCTTGAATCTTCAGGTCTCTTTGTAGTTATAAAACATTTTTATTCAAATCATCAATACTAGGTGGGGACTTGAGTGGCTCACAGCCAAACCCTTTGGGGCACAAACTGTGCTATTCACTCCCTTCAGTGCCAGGGGTACCGGTTGGTGCCAGTTACCTCATGAACAAAATAGTTAGCTGCTAAAACACCAATGAGATTTCTTGATTCTAAACCTCTGAGCTCCTGAACAGACCTCCTCTGTGACTCTCCCAGTGATAACTGTGAGAAACCAGAGAAAGGCAACTCAGAGGCTTCCTGTAGCCTTAGTTCAGGGACACCTCCACTGAGGAAGAACCGAGGGTTGATTCCGAAGAGTAGGTGGATAAATCCTGCTCAAACATTTCTGGGACAAAAAAAAAAATCAAAGTGCCAGTTCACACTCTTTCCCCTTCTGTACCTCACTAAGCAGCCTGAGTTTGAGTTGATGAACCTTTATTGTGCTGAAATAGAGAAAACTGTAAATTGTTCTGTATAAAAAGGCAGGCAGGGCAGAAAGCTTCCGGTGGAAAAGAAGGGATTCTGAAGGTGGAGGAGGGGGCTAAAGAGAGGCCACCGAAGTCAGAGGAGCAAGGAAGGAAGTCCTCCCTCGAGCCCAGGCATGTCTACCTCAGAGCCTTTGCCCTTGCTAGTCACACTCTGACCCACGCTGCTCTCTCCTCTCCTGACTGGTCCTCTCACCCTTCCAGCATCAGAGCACCCAGTTAGTCCCTTTAGAGCAATTGTCACAATTTATGATTAGTGTCCACTTACTCATGTTTCATTTGTCTCCCCCATGGACTGTAAGTGTCATGACATGAAGGAGGACCCAGGTATATCTTATTCATTATTGACGCAGCACCTGTTGTGGTAGGTGCTCAATAAATATTTGCGAAAGGGAAGATAGGAAGGGAAGAAGGGAGAGAGATTTTGGTGGGGAGAAGCTTCTGTAAGGAGAGATCTTTAAAGAGTGAAGTATAGTTGAATTTCCCTTTTTTGCTATCCCTTTAAGAGACTAAAAAATTACTCTTCAACGCTATTTAGAGTCAAATTTGTGTTTAAAAAAAAAGAGAGACTTCATGCTGACTACACGGGTATATTCACTATGAAAAAATTCATTGAGCTGTAACCTTATTATTCTGTGCACTTTTCTGTATGTATATTACACTTAAATAAAAATTACATTAAAAATGAGAGAAGGAGAGAAAGAGGCTGTACCAGTCCCAGGTGTGTAAAACACAAATACAAGTGAGGAGTAGAAAGGAAAGCATAGGTGAGGCCGGGGACCAGAGTGAATTCGAACAAAGGCAAGACGAAGAAACGCAGTTGGCATGTATGAAAAACTAAGGAGATCTGGGGGAGTGGAGGTGAGGGCTGCCTGAGGTTAGATTAGTGGCCTGGATGCCACGGTGGGGAGTTTGGGTTTGATTAGGAACTAGTTGAGGGCAGTGTTCATAGTTTATATCAACGGTTTTCCGGTTTTGGATGCACAATGATCATTCGGAGAGCTTGTTAAACAGTGGACTCATGAGCCCCATATTCAGAGATTCTGATCTAGAAGACTGCATGGGGCCCACGAACCTGCATTTTAACAAGCTTGTCAGATGATTTAATTAAAGATTGTCCTCTGGCCATAATTTGAGAAACACAGAACAGCCCCTCACTCTCCCATTTGGCCCAGGATCCAGGGTTCTTGTCAGATATTTGTTGATTTTGATGAAGATCAAACATAGTATCAAAGTGAGCATGACTCTCAGGCTAGATGTCCTGTTCCTAGCTTAGATCAGAATTTAGATCCTGCTATAGAAAGACACTTTCCGTACTTATAATTGTTTGGCGGTTTTCACTGGTTTTGTAGTTAAGAGCGCAGGCTCTGGGCCCAAAACCCAGGTTCAATTCCTGGACCAGTTATTTAACTTCTCTGAGCCTGTTTCTTCAGCTATAAAATGGGGATAGATAATAGGATCTACTTCAAAGGATTATTATGAGGATTAAATAAATTACTGAGTGAAAGCATTCACCACCATGCCTAGCATGTTTTAAACTCTCATTAAATGACCACAAAGATCCTGTTCCCTTGCGGTCCTCCTCTCCTAGCCCTTCCTCCCTCTGTCTTCTTCTCCAACACTGAGTAATAGAAACAACTGGAGAAGTAATTGGGCTTTAGCTTTGCAGACAGGGTCCAAAACGTCTTGCAGCCTCCTGCCCTCCCCAGTGCCAGGGCAGCCAGGCAGGGAGAGGTCTGGCCTCTGTAGACCTCTAGCAACCTCTGTGTGAGAGAGGTTTTCCACTGAGACTCTTGGTCTTACCTGCCCCCAAATTTTATTAGTGCTAGGTCTGATTTATTTCCGGCTCTGGATTCGTAACTCCAAATTAGTTAATGAGTTGATATAGTTGTGCCTCATGAGAATATAGATCTCCTTACCTTGGATTTTCTCTAGCGGGAGGTTGAGAAATCAAGAAAATCTTCAAGGGTGGCAGGAGGGCAAGAGTCAGGATTATCATCTTTTTTTAATTCTTTTTTAGGAGTGAAGCTGGCAACCATTCCTCATTGCCCCTCCACCCATGCTGCTCAAGTGCCAATGCCCCAGTGTGCTAGAACTCACGGGCAAGACCTCATGAGCAGACAATGGCTGGACAGTCACTCAGCTGCAGAACACCCCTCCCTTCCCACGGCAGGGCTTCAGCTGGCGGATCTGGCAGTTTATTTGTCAATATTATTTGTTGTTAGCTTAATTGTAAGAAAATTGAAAAGTGTAACACATAGCCATGAAACCCTTAAGGCTGGTTAATCTTTTTGGATTGTAACCAATGTAATTTTTATTAGCTGATCCCATCTTGATTATAATATGCAGAGCCCTGGAAAAGTTGCTGAAGGCTTCAAGTCATGGTGTGCACAGAGAACAGACAGGCTCCATCATCTGCATTTTCTGCCAAGGAGAGAGAAAGGGCAGAGGAAGCTGGACTGAGAGAATTGTATTTGAGATGCCAGTGGGGAGAGGGAAGCAGTCTCCACGATGCATGCAGAAACAGTCCTGGTAACCCCTGAGTAGAGGGGCTAGGCCAAGCCAGGTCAGGTGCTTATGTGCCTTATATGCTGGAGGTGTCAGGCCCAACAGTATGCTGCAAGGACATTTGAGTAAGGGCCATAGCTCAGAATTAGGTTTCAGTAGAGGAAATGGAAACAAATCCAAAAGGCCAAAGAAAGCACATGTTCTTTCCATCAGCATTGGCTTATTTATGATTCTTCAAGGAGTCCCTCTTCTTCAGTTTTACAGTTCAAGGACGGTGGCATCAAAAATCAGAACTAGATCTTCAGTTGAGAGTTTGCAATTTGTAAGGGATGACTCTGGCAGTCTCTGGTCCCTCTCTGGACTTTGATTTTCTGCACCAAAGAATGGAGAACAGACATTATCATCCATTCTACTGCCTCTTTCTCGGCTCTGACATATGAGAGGGTCTCCTTCTCTGCTTTTTCTTCTCCAGAGAAGGAAGGGGATTTACCTTCCTTGGGTACCTCTAAATACCCAATCCAGCAATGAGCCCCTGCAAAGGGTGAAGTTAGGGGCCAGAAACACCAGGATTCTACCAACACTTGATTGATGCCCTTGACCCCCAACCATACACTCCAACAAATGAGCCAGCAGCCTATTCTAGACAAATGAGGAGCCTAGAGGCAGCACATGAGCATTTTTTTTCCTTAGCCCTTTTATGAATATAAATATTTAGTGCATGGTGTTTTTCAGAATTAAATCTCTGAGCCTAGATGAGCCTGGTAATATCATTATGTAGATACCAGGGACGAGCTACCTGTGACTGCTGCGTGTCTTCTCATTCAGCGACGCCTGTGATGACTTGATGCACTTTCATTTGCCAGGGCAATCATTAATTGCATATGAAACAGTTGGTGTTTGGCTTTAAGGGAAGCCGATTGGGTCAGTCACCAAGTGTTTGGCTCAGTGATCTACAGCTGGCTCTTTGCTCCTGCACTCCTGCTTTCCTTTCAAAGCAGTCTTACTCAGTGTTTTTAGGACCCCCTGAGGAAGAGGCTGTGAAACATAGGGGGTTTTAATCTGTGTTTTCCTTTGGGCATTATGGCTTTAATTTTAATATTTTGGATAATAAAGAATGATTTTAAATTAAATTTGCGAGTCTGCCATCTGTGATTGTTTGGACTTTTTCCTCCTTTCTGGCGGGGTTTTTTCTTAATTCTTTCTGAACATTAGCAAGAGTGGGTTGAGAGTGGAGGAACAAGGGGGAGCAGAGTAGGTAAACCCTTGGAACTTAGAGGAATGAGAAAAGGCTTTGATCCTTGGCCTTTGGCCCTGGGGGTTGGTGGAAAAACCTTGATGCCCTGGGGCTGGCCCCGTGGCCGAGTGGTTAAGTTCGCGCGCTCCGCTGCAGGCGGCCCAGTGTTTCGTCGGTTCGAATCCTAGGCGCGGACATGGCACTGCTCGTCAGACCACGCTGAGGCAGCGTCCCACATGCCACAACTAGAGGAACCCACAACGAAGAATACACAACTATGTACCGGGGGGCTTTGGGGAGAAAAAGGAAAAAATAAAAAAAAATCTTTAAAAAAAAAAAAAAAAACCTTGATGCCCTGGGTCAAAATCACAAAAGTTAACTCAGATGTAATTGCAGCTTCCTGTCATCTCTTCTTTTTTTTTTGAGGAAGATTAGCCCTGAGCTAACTGCTGCCGATCATCCTTTCACTGAGGAATATTGACCCTGAGCTAACATCTGCTGCCAATCCTCCTCTTTTCGCTGAGGAAGACTGACCCTGAGCTAACATCCATGTCCATCTTCCACTACTTTATATGTGGGACACCTACCACAGCATAGCTTGCCAAGCGGTGCCACGTCCACACCTGGGATCGGAACCAGCGAACCCAGGGCAGCCAAAGCAGAACGTGCACACTTAACTGCTGTGCCACCGGGCCGGCCCCTGTCATCTCTTCTTGACTTGACTTTAAGAAAGTGATTTGCCAAGGTTATGCCTCAGTTTGCCCAGCTGTTAAATAAAGAAGTGATTTTCCCCATGGAGGTACCACTACAGTTTTGATACAGTCCTCCATCTGAGGACAACCACTGGAACCCAAGGCATTATCATTATCCACCAAAGGCCGAAAGGGTCTGAGGGGTTATGTGTGTTTCCAGATCTAAAACTAAATCCGAAAAATCTCTACCTAGAAATATGTTCTTAATCTTGTCAGTAAAATCCAGGAAGAAGAATTTTCTACCCTTCCAAGGGAAGTGAGGACACATCATCATCACCACTGCAGACCATGGCATTAATGAGTCAGACAGACAGTGCCATTGAACACAGACAAATACTGAGTGAATGCCAGAATAAAATGAAAAAGCACCTGCCAGCACAGGGGTTGGTATGATGAGTGGGTTAGCTAGGGAAGGTGGGGCTGGGGGCTTGCACAGCAAGGCAAGTAACTCGTTCTCCTCTATTTAGTGGAAGGAGGCTTCTTGGAGGGGTCAAATTTTGTCTTTGAGAGGGGAGAGAGAGTTTGAGGAGGAGTGCAGGGAGAGGATCCCTGGCAGAGCACATGGGCCGTCAGAGCAAAAGCCTCAGGAGAATGCAGTGATGAGGGCCTGGAAGGCTAAGAAGATGAGTGGAAGGAGATAGACCCGGGGATGGAGATAAAGTGAAAGGGGAGGAAAGCCACTTTAAATGTTCTCTGAAACCAGAATAGGGTATAAATAAAATCCCAGGAAGCTGCTGGAGGCCTGAAGTTGTGTGTAGGTCAGACACTCTGTTAGCATCAGAGTGATTTCCCACTGTCTCCATTCCCTCACCCCAAATTCTGCTTTTATAAAATCTGGGTGGGGCTCCCAGCCACCCAACTACACAGAGAGAGCCAAAATCATTGCTACACAAGTCAGAGGACAAAGGTTCATGAAATGAGCTTGAAGGTCAGGGAGGCAATAGCCATGGCTCTAAGCAGGATCGAAGCTCAGGTAAACAAGTATTTATCATGTTTTTAAGACCTCACATGAGCATCCTTTGTCCCACATGACTCCTAGACTGAGAGATAAGCTTGGAATCTCAATCAATCTCTCTCTTCTCTCTCTCTCTCTCGATCGTTCTCTCTCTCTCTCTCTCTCTCTCCACACACACACACACACACACACACACACACGCAGATTCTCTCTCCCCCTCCTCCTCTTCCTCTCTTCTCTCTAAAATTCCTGGTTCTCCTAAATACAACCTTGGTATCCCCACAATAGTAGAAAACAACCCCAACAAGTGCCTATGAAAAAAGCCTTTAAGACTCATGAATATTTAGCTCGTCCTCATGTAAAATATATGACTTTGTGTAAGGATCAGGCGAATGAGGTGCATGATTTTTTTCTGATTTATGGGCCTGGAGACGGATTATTCATAGCAGAGCAGCTGTGTGGAAAGATTCATCCGCTGCAAAATGTGATTGTACATCAGGCAGTGTGTGGGAACGGAGCTATGACTAATGGCTGCTTTACATATAAATGAGAAGGTTTGTGCTGGGAACTGTAAAAAAATACAATCACTCAGCTGATGGGCAGGCTCCTTATCGTGGGTGCAGGAGAAGGACCACAGGAAAGGCAGGCAAATAAATGCCTTGCCCCCAAAAGCTGAGCCAGGTGGGGGTGAGTGTCAGGGAATGGGAGAAGGATGGGGGGAATTGGAGAAGCAGCCAACTCTCCTGGTCTGGCTGTAGTCAGTCTCTGCATTTGTAACTCTGTCTTCCAGGCCCCCCTGTGACCCCTGAGAGCTTGCCAGGGCAGAGAAGGCCCAATGGAAGTGTCTGCATCACCAATACATCCAGGGGTGACGATCAGGCCCTGAACTCTCCAGAGCTTGGCGTTAGGCTGCTGAAGATTCAGGTCCATTTAAGGAGTCAGCACAGGATTCATTTGGGTAAACCTCTAAAGAGAAAAATTGCATGAATCTGAGATTTCCCTCTGCCACTCCTCACATCTCCCTCGCTTTCCCCTGTTCGTCTCTCTCCTCTCTTGTAGCTGAGACAGGCTGTCTAGACATTGCAGATGTGGACAGATGTTGGGTCTGTAATTTATAACAACGGCCTCCAGAAGGCAATTCCAATTTGTTTCGGTAAGGCTTTGAGTTACAGGCAGAAAAAATATCCTGTAAATACCGTTGACTTACATGGTAACTACACCAAGGGTTTACTTAGTGAGCAATCACTAACTACAGCATAATTACATATCCCTGCAGATTACCAGAGAATTTAATGACACTGAGCAGGTAATGACCACTAAACTGAGTTTCTGGCTTTGGGAGGACCTGGAGAGCAAGGGACTTGAGCCATACTTAACAGGAATTTATGCCTATTTCTTCAAGTCACCAATTAGTCTCCATTTTGAGGGCTTTTCAGTTTTATCTACATGCTAGACATCCCCTCGCCATCATACTGAACTCCAAGCAAGTTGGATGCTGGGTGTTGCTTTCCACTGATGCAGTTTAAAACCATGCAGTATCTGTAGGTATTCACAAAGCCCTCAGACAAGCCAGGAGGCTAGAAAATTATCTTTGCTCTTATCATAATGGGTCAGCAGCAGGGCTGAGCTGCACCAATCCACTCTCACTCTCTCCTGCTGGCCGATGACTAAACAGCTGTCCAGGCCAGCAGTGAATGGGACTGGCCCACCCAAGATCAAGCTAATCCTCATGGGGACTATATTCTGATCTGGTCATTATAATGGGAAATGGAAAGGTGAATTTCTGGAATAGTTTTTCAAGAAATTTGGGATGCTTCTTACTATCATCTGAGATAGTATATATGGAGGAGGAGCAGGAGGCTAATATTAAGGCCAGTACACAGAGAGGTTAAGTATCTGGCCATAATCAGAGTCTGTTGGTAGCAGAAGCCAAATTTTCACTTGAGGTCTGCCATCCCTGAGAACTCTGACCAGTTGGTTCCTCTGGGTTTAGGGAATCAGAGCTGCTGGCAGCTGGGGAGCTCAGGCTTCCCTGGATATATAGGGTTGCAGCTGAAATAGCCATCAGGGTATCATTCATATCAGTCTGGGGGAAAGGGAAAGAGGAGTAAGAATAAAGGGGGTAGGAAAATGTGGAAATCAAATGAACACGTTGACCGGGTTGGATTCCAATTTTTAATCCATCACCAACCTCTTCTAGTTTATCCATTCCATAGAAGCTTCCTTCCCTCTCTTGCCTGTCCAAAGACAAACAAGACTTAATAAGCCTCTAGGCACCTGGGTTTCCACAGACCCTGAAAAGAGTACCTGATGCCAGTTTAAGAACAGATATTGTCTAGAGAACCCTGATTCTTGGCGATGGCAGTTGTTTTCTCCCTCTCCCATTCCTCCCCTCCCCTGTCCCTGCTTACTGAGTGTATCCATCCAACTTCAATGATATCTTGCTTCACCTGAAGAAGTGGGTCTGGTTTAGAGTGTCAGCTCCTGGCAGAGCCACAAAACCAACCACTGGCTGGGAGGGTAGGCCACCTGGGCCAAAGGAAAGGAGTTAGGATGATCAGGTGTTGTGACTGAAACTGCTCTTCACTGGTGGCCATTGACCAGTGGGTCTAGCTGTAAGGTCTGGCCTAGTAGAAAAGGTGTCAGCAGCAGCAGAATGGGTTTAGGAAACAATTTGTGTCTTAGAAGTTTAAGGTTTTGGATGCAATATCTTAAAGAGACTCTTGAGACTTAATTTGTGGAGACTTCAAAAAATATGAGTGAGTCCTGCCTGCCAGGGGTATGTGAGATTTTTGTCCCACTGAAAGATATAGAATATAGAAGACAATGGCCTGGAGCCCTCTAACACCAGGAGATCCTTGTAAATGCCCCAAGCCCCACACAGTTCCCTGGAATGAGTGGATATGGTTACTTGTACTTCTGGCCCTAGGAGGGCCGTGGGGAGAAGGAGGAATGCCCTCTGGTCAGGGAGGACAAATGAGCTATAATAATGTTAATAGCTGACATGAATTGAGAGATTACTATGTGCCAGGCATATATTATCTCTTTGATGATACATCTATGCACTAGCATTTTGATAAAGAGAAAGTTACCCACTGCTAGGCAACAGAACTTTCCTCAAAACAAGAGGAAGCACATAGTACACAGTCTCATTCTGCAGCCTGCCAGTATTAGCTGGAAGGTCACATATAGTTTCTAGGAGTGAAGGATACAGCAAGAGGACAAGGCAGCTACAAGGACACATGGCCATAGATGTCTGTGGGGAAGGGACTTCAGGGGGCAGACTCAGGTGTCTGCATACTTGGAGAGTAGATACCACTGGGATATGAGAGTACTAAGGAGAGGATGGGTTTACTGATACACGTGTATATGTACATGAACATATGTCCACACACAACATGCACACATAGACATATATCATCTGGTAAGTAAATATCTCTGAATTCATGAGAAAGGACCACATAGCTTAGGCACAAGGGACATATTACAAGATGTGATTGATTCTGTGCACACAGGAATGATGCTCCATCTCCCACAAATATCCCTTCCCAGACTTCTTGATAAGCTAACTCAAACCTGGGGTGTTGGAGGAGGACATAGCAGGATTGGGAGGGGTTTGCCTTATGGGCATCTCCCCAGAGGGATTAAGGTCTTGTCTTCTCTAAACCTACCCTTCCTGCCAGGGCCAGGCCTGGTCTCTGAGATATCTTGTGTATCTGTGGGAAGGCTATGGGTGGACAGACTAGGGTCCGGTCAGGAGGAAGCATAGGTCCAGAGTCTAACCTGAGGTTGTTTAATACTGATCAAACCCTGAGAATCCAAAACTAGTTGCCTGAAATAAATAGTAGAAAGACAGGAGATTTGGAGCCAGAAAGCCTAGGTTTGATTCCTGCTCTTTTTACTGATTAGCTTCTCATTCATTCGTTCACTTAATAAATATTTAGTGAGCATCCATCGTGTGCCAGGTGTGTGACATTTTTGGGGCAAGTTATTGTAACTCAGTTGGCATCAGTTTTCTCATCTCTAAAACAGGGATCATAATGCACAGCTATGACAGTTGTGAGGATTACATGAGATGAGGTGCTTGGTACATAGTTGATTCTCAATAAATGCTTCTTGTTGTTCTTATCACTAGTAAAAGAATTCCAATTATGCCTCTTTAATAAAGTCTCTTTCTTTTGCTGTTTTCTCCCCCAAAAAAGTGGATGAGGTGTGTCTGGGGGAAGTTTGGGAGAATTTTGTATGGCTGAAAATCAGCCACTTCTCATAGATGGCTCTGACAGTGGGCCCAGGACGTGGCTCCTCTCTGGAGTGAGGCAGCACAGCACAAGTTTCGCACCATGGTTGTCCTATTCACTTATCTGTCTCCCTTCCTGGACCGGGAGCTCTTCAGGGACAGGGACTTGTCTTCACTTGTTTAGCATTGTGGCCACAGTGCCTCTGACAGTCCCTGGCACACAGGAGGCATTCAGCAGAGGTTTGCTGAGTGAATAAAAGAAGGAAGGAACTGGGTTTCTAGCCCTATAGTGGCTGTGCAGACCCCTCAGTCCTTCATTCAACAAACATTTATTGAGCAACTACAATGTCCTGGGTACTGTACTAGGTGTTGGAAATATAATGGTGAGCAAAATAGATATGGCCCCCGCCCTCAGGAAGCTCAGAGTCCAGAGGGAGAATACAGGCTGTAACCAAATAGTCACAAAAGGAAACATATCCTTACAATGTGTGGTCTGTGTGGTAAAAGGAAGTAAATGATGCCTAGAAAGTATATCAAAGAAGAGAGAGCTAACCAAGTCCAGGTAGTCACAAAAGGCTTCCTCCAGGATGCAACATTTCAGCTGACATCTGAAGTGGGAGTAGGTGTTAAGGCCATGTTGGGGAGGTGCTGCTGCCACCAAGAGTCTTCCAAGGAGAGGAAACCTCACGTGCACAGCCCCAGTGGCTGGTTTGAACACAGCACATTCAGAGAATAGGAAAAGGCCAATATGGTTGGAGGACAGTTTGCAGCTGAGAGCACGGGGCAGAGAAGTTGGAGACATGGGTTCTAGTCTTTATCCTAAGAGCAAGGGGACACCATAGCGGGGTTTCAAAGTGAGGGATGGTAATAGTGACATGACCACTACTTCGCTGAGTTGAGGGGGCAAGAGGGCATGTGGGGAGACCAATCAGGAGGGTGTTAAGTTAGCTAGGCAACAGAAGGCAGTGGCCTTGGACTGGGGCGGTGGAGATAGCAAAAGATGGATGAGAAAACACTTTCGAGGGGAGGTGAAAGGACTCGCTGACGGTCAGGTCCTGCAGTTGCAGATGAGGGAGCAGGAGGAGCCATGGATAACTCCTAGGTTTGTAAAACTTGCTCCTAGAGTCTGCCTGCTCCTCGTTCACCTCTATAAAAGGTCTCCTTTCTCATCCAGCCAAGAGTTTGGTTCTGCTAGCCTTCAGAGATGGATGGATTTCCACTTCCAGAGAATGAGAGAGATTACTAGGGGCCCCAAGGTATCAGGGAGGCACCTAGAGGGTCATTTTCCCAACCAAGCTCTTGCCACTTAGGCACTCATTTATCCTCCCAAACTCAGCCAAACCCAAACACACAGACTCTCAGACTCTCTGGCTCCCCAGACTTACACAGACTTCCAAACACTCCCTACAGACCACTTCATCCTATCCTTATTTATCCTTGCCTCCCCAAGCCCTCCATGCCCCCCTTTCCCACTCTTCTCTCTACCCCGCCCCAGCCCCTACCTCCCTCTGCCTCCACTTCACCCTATTAAGAAACAACAACCCCCCAGAACCCCTGCCCCCAGCTGCTGCTCCCTGAGCCCCGCCTGCCCTCCCTCCTCCTGCTCCTCTCCCTGACAGATGCCTCAGAGCCCCAGGCCGCAGTTAAGGTGACGAGATGCAGCAATTCTTTATGAACATTTCATTCCTGCTCGCTACACGACGTAAATTAGATGGTGTGTTACATTCGGGCAATAAGAGAGATATGTCACCACGACGCTGGCCCATTGGATGGAGAGGGTAATCCTGCCGTGAATTTCATTACTGCTTTTATATAGACAGAATTAGCTTGGTGACAGCGAGCCTGATTGTCTTTCACTAGGGGTTTGGCGAAGAGCTGAAAGGATTTCACCCTGATGTGCACACTACGGAGTGACCCCGCTCACCAGCGGCTCTGCTGATTGCTTTGCACCTTGCAGACCCGCGATTGGCTCAGCCTCTCTGCTGCCTCGCCTCCCTCCCTGGTCCCCAGCCCTCCCTGCCTGGCTTTTTCTTGAAGCAAGAAGAAAGGAGACCTAATGGAGGAGTCACAAGGTCATGAACGGAAATCTGTATGTGGGCGGGGTGGGGGTGGGGGGCAAGGTGGCAGAGAAAAAGAAACAAACCAACAATCCCTTTCTGATCAGAGCCTCCTGGACAGAAGCTGTGGCCACTCACTTTTGCCCCCCAGAAAAGGGCAAGAAAGCCGAGGTCCCTAGGGCACATGCCCATTGCCCTCAGGGCAAAGGAACTGGTTAGTGGGCTGGTAAATCCTTGGGAGTCTCCAGGGCAGAGACTCTGGAGCTGCCATCAGATTCTTGTCCCTTTGTCTCTTGCATCTCTGGGTCCTTCCCCTGTGGTGGCTCGGGCTCTCTCTCACCTCCTAGCCAGGGAGAGTTAAGAGAAACAAGAGTGAGAACTGTTGTCACTCCCAGCCTGTGGACCCAGCAATTCCAATGTGAAGGTGAGGGAGGGGCGTGGATTCCCTTCACTCCATTTCCCACACTCATCTGATCCTGTTGTGGCCCCCACCCCAACCCCCAACACATATACATAACACTCTTCAATGACTTCTGAAATCCTCAACAGAACCTAGATGGCCCAGCCCAGCAGCCTGCAAACAAGTCCAGACCAGAGACTTCATTCCTTCAGTTTGTTTCCGTGGGAGTGGCTAGTTCTGAGAGCCAGCCCCCTCTCTGTTCTCTTGGCCTCTGCCTTGATATCTCTCACCTTGTGTCATCTTGTCCACTCCTTCCTTCACCTCTGTCAATCTTTCAGCAAACGTCTTCTGCCAGGCCTTCCCAAGGCAGTTGGTTGCCCCCGGGGCTGGCCAGGGAAATTGACCATTGCTGGACCCCTGTTGACTGCTCTGCCCCCTCCAGAAGCCCCCATGGAGACCCTCAAAGATTCCATTCCTTGGGGGTCCAGGGGCCAGGCATCAAGCAGACAGAATAATCTCCTCAAAGCCTCTCATCTTTTGGTCAATCCGACACATCTATCAGGCAAGTTTCTTTCGCGGCCCAGATCAGCCAGCTCGGCAGCTTGTACACTGAGAGGGATTAAGGCCACAATTTCCACTTTCTAGAAGGGGAGGAGGCTCCCTAGATGTGGACAGAGCTAAGAAGGCCCTCCAGGGGCCTGGCACAGGATCTCTGCACCCTGACTCTGTCTGCCTGGAGTCAGTGCACTGAGCTCCCGCTCTAACCCCTCACCCAGGGCACCCTCAGTTCCAACTGCCTGTCCTCCATGGAGCCCAGGCAGAGGGTTCCCTTAATGATTTACTCATGCAGTCACACTGGAGGAGTTTTATACTGAAATCCCTTATCCATGAAGCCAAGACTAAGTCTACGTCGCTGAATCTACACTCCAACCTGCCTGTATGGTAGCTGTATGATGAGGCAGGTCATCACATCTCTCCGAACTTCAGTCTCCTCATCTTCAAAAGAAGAGTGATAGTTGCTGTGGTGGGGGCCGTAGTGAAATGCCACGCTTCCCTTAGTACTGAAGGATGTTCTCCAGCTGCTGCCCTGTCAGTCTTCCTTGGATTTGTCTCTGCTGAAGACAGCTGCCTTGCTTAAGGTCATGCCCCTTTCCCTGGGCAGCCTGCATCCAATGCTTGGTCATCATGGGCATACAAAGGCCCAGCCACTTCTCCCCAACTCAGGTCAGTTCCGAAGGGCCATCCCAGCCTCAGAGCCCCCCTTGTGATTGGCTAAGGCCTTTTTTGAGACCACAGCACAGCCCAACTTCTCCCTCTGTCCAGTCCTGCTTCTTTCCATTTCCTTCCCTTACACTGCTGATGATCCCAAGGGTTCTCCCCAGTAAAGCTCCAGCATAATAATCTCCATGCCAGAGTCTGCTTCCAAACCCAACCTGCAGGCCATTCCTGCCTACCTACCAATGGGGCTACTGCAAGGATGAAAGTGTTTTGTAAAGTGCCATGAAAAACATAGCTACTGCTGTTAATTGTTAATCATCATCATCATCATCGTCTTCTTCATCATCCTCACAGCAGTCCTGCCCAGCTGGTATGATAGGGTTAGCATACTTTGGCCAGAAAATCCAGTAAATGAATGCCCAGCCTTCTTTTTTCTCCTAAGGACAAGGTCCCTTGTATTCTGCCTTTTATCTTCTGATTAGAATGACCTTGCCAAATTGGCCAGACTGTCCCTCAGGAAGCCCAGCCATGGTCCCAAGGATCCAGGGGATCAAACTGCTGGAGTTCTCTTACCCACATCTCATTCTCTGCCCAAAAATCAGTGAGCTAAGTGCCCATTGGATTATCTCTCCTACACTCTCTGGATGGATTCCTAGCTGGGCTCCCTACTCCTTTATTTAAAGCAGGTACTTTTCCCCCATAGACCGAAGCATCTATCCTTGAGGGTGGTGACAGTTCTCAAGTGAGGCCTGAGAGCAGAGTCTCCTCTCCTTTGAGCCAAGACTTCCTTCTTTCTAAGCCTTGTTTACAGCTCTGCCCCCCACCCCCAGCCCAAATAAAGAAAGCCTGTGATCCTTCTCTCCTAGGAGACAGGGAGGAGCACAGGCAATGGTCCCAGATTACTGTTACTTTCCTTTTCTTTTCTTTTCTTTTTGAGGAAGATTAACCCTGAGCTAACATCTGCCACTAATCCTCCTCTTTTTTGCTGAGGAAGACTGGCCCAGAGCCAACATCCATGCCCATCTTCCTCTACTTTATATGTAGGACGCCTGCCACAGCATGGCTTGACAAGCAGTGTGTAGGTCTGCACCTGGGATCCCAACCAGCAAACCCGGGGCCACCAAAGCAGAAGGTGTGAACTTAACCGCTGCACCACTGGGCTGGCACCTACTGTTACCTTCTAAGTGTGCTCACACTGTGTCACTACTGGGCCCACAGCCTTGTCCACGTTTTGGACTGGAGTGGCAGATAAGGACACTGTGAGGTGAATCAGATCTCCAATCCAGTCCCTACTCCTGGGCCCTGACCCAGAACCTGTGCTTCTCAGGAGTACAATGCCCTGTATCTCTTCTGGAGCTTTCCCTGCAAGGCTGCAGACACTGATCAGGGAGCCAGGGATGTGGGGGGATGGAGGTTTCTCACCCTACCCCCCATCCTGACGTCACAGCCCTCACTTTCCAACACCAATTGGTTGCTATGGAAACAAGTTCCTTTAAGTGCCTGATGACTCAAGGTGGTGGGAGGGAGAGCCATAGGAGCCAGCTGTGCCACAGAGAATCCACAGAACCCTTCAGAATCAAGTAGAGTTGCCCAGAGTCCCTATCCTCTGCTGGTACATATGCCTACACATAAGGAGAGAAGTTTAAAAGCTCAGAAAAGTGCTCCAGGACTGCACAAAGGCAATCCTAATTCACCACTCCTACCATTTCCCACTTCATTTGGGAGTCTGTCTTGAGTGGGGAGATCTTGCTACAAAGTCAGAGATAGTCCAAAGAAAGAAAATGAGCCATTTACCCTGGAACAAATGGATATCAGACATGATGTGGGCCTCTCTCTTCCAGTCCCAGATCAGAAGTCATCTCTTCCAAGAAACTGTCCTTAACTAGCCAATCTCCCATCCCCATCTCCATCACACATGTGCACACACACGCACACACACACTCACACTCCACTTCCCTTACCACTTACTCACTCTAGAGCTTACACATTCTTTCAGTCATTCAATCAACAAGTACTGTATTTACAAGCCCCTAGTATGTTGTAGACCCTGTGCCAGGCCCTGGGAATACAGCTGGGAACTTTATGGAGCTCACTGTCTACATCTTACACCATGTCCTTCTATACTCACATGCTCATCCCTTTAATAAGTATCTCTGGGTTTTCTTTTTTCATTCTAGTTCCCCAAGTGTGGTAAACTATCTGGTTGCTGTAAAGTGGGGTGCAGTTTTGCTTGTTATCCCTTTCTACCTATCGGCTTTCCAAGAGTGAAGACCTTGAGCCTATTAATGTACATCCTTGCTTGACACTAAACTCCAAGATTTAGGGCACCTCAGCTTCCCATGTCACCCCATTTCTCCCAGCATCAGCCTTCCAAGGACCTGGATTCTTCCATTCTTTGAAGGCTAAGGAGCAGAGGAATGGATGGGACTTGAGGCTGGAAGCAGAAAGATTTGTCTGCTGTGTGTCCACTGGAACGCAGGCACGGGCACCAGATACATGGTCATGCTTTCACGCATCTATGTCCTGCTGTCACGCATGTGCGCTTATGTCGGCCAGTATCTGTGACTTCTCCCAAATTGGACAGTTCAAGGGTGTAAGTATGTGTGTGATTCCACTTATGAGCGTGAATGAGCATGTGTTCAGGGGAAGTGGAACTTAGGGGTATGTCTCTATGTGTGTTTTTTCCAAATGCTTGGCTTTTTTCAAAATGGCTTAGAGCACTATTGTCGTTTATGGGGTTTAAAATGTCAGAACAGGGCCCGCGGGGAGGCAGGGGAGATTAAACTGCAAACAGTGAAGGTTATAGATGACGTTTCTGATAGGCTGACAGGCGGACTCAAATGATGCCGTACCTTAGCAATCATTTAAACACACACACACACCCCAGATTATCTCTCCATATTTTAATGGCATATTCTAAAGGCTAAAAACATAAAAAGCCATGTCTAGAAAACCACAGCTCTGCTTTCGGAACCCAACCAGCAGCTGACTGGTGTGTGTGTGTGTGTGTGTGTGTGTAATCAAGTGCATCTACCTGTGCCAAGTGAACACGTGTGCTTATTCGTATTTTAGTATCTGTATAGTTACTTCTACCTCACTTTTATATGGTGCCCTATATAATTAACAAAATATATCACATCCAACAGTCTACCTGAGCATCATAACAACTTGTATAAGGTAGGCAAGGTTGAGATTACTACCTCCATTTTACAGATATAGGAAAACTGAGGCTAAAAGTTAGGTCCGATGGGTTACCCAAGACGCCCAGCTAGGAAGTGACAAAGCTAAGGTTGGAAGCAGAGACTTATCATACTTATCCAGAGCTCTTCTCTTGAGGTCATGGTTCTCAACTTTGGCTGCACATTAGAATCACCTGGGGAGTTTTTAAGACCCACCAATGCCTGGGCCCCATCCCCAGAGATTCTAATCCAATGACCTTCCAATGACCAATGGTTCTGAAGGTGGCCCTTGTGGTATGTTTTTCAAGCCCCCCAGTGATTCTAACATGCAGGCTGGTCGAGAACCACAGCTCCAGGGCTTGGCAAGGTCAGGCAGGAGCTGTACATGGGGTCATCCCAGGTGTCTGATTATGCTCACATCCCCTCCACGCCAATATGGATTCCAGACTCTTCTCCTCAAGGTCTATCTTTGTATCTAACTCTCAGGAAGACTCTCTTCCCAGGAGGATCAGGTCCTCTGCTTCACCTGCATCATTCCAACTCGCCACCTACTCCCAGACTGGGGATTTAAAAGGATGCTCAGCTCAGCCTGGTGAATGAAGAGGCTACCAGCCATGTACTTTATAGTTGTGGCCACCCAGTAAGGGCCGGACTGTGTTGTCTCAGCAAGAGGGAGGGAGGAGAACCAGCTCCACCTAGGTCGTCAGCCAAGAGAAGGCCAGGGAAGTAAGGGGCAGCTGCCTTAGTGACCTAGGGTAAAAGAAGGAAGGGAAAGAAGAGGAGAGCTGGCCCATTTGAAGTTTATACTGACCAGCTAACTGCTCAAGCCATGGACAGTGCTCATCTCACTCAGGCCTCTGTAGGAGAGGCAGCCTGGCACAGCGGTTAGGAGCACCAACTTGGTAGAGGGCTGTCCAGGCTTGAATCCTAGTTTCTCTTACTAGTTGTGTGACTTTAGGCAAGTACTTTAACATCCCTGTGCCTGAGTTTCCTTATCTTTAAAATGGCGATGATAATAACATTACCTGCTTTATGGGGTCCCAGGGACCGTTCAGCAAGTTCATGTGAAGTCCCTGACGTAGCGTAAGTCCTGGGTAGGGGTTAATCATTATTATTCTGCATCATTTGATGTGTTGGAACTCTCTCTTCTTGAAACTGTTCCTACCTTCCTGAACATTCCTTCTCAGGCTCTTTTGCTAGACCTGTTCTCTACCCTCCCTGAGTCATTGGTTCTCAGCCCCCACTCCACCTTAGAATGACCTGAGGAACTTTACAGCTCGCTCCTAGAGATTCAGATTTAGTTGGTCTGGGGCGAGGCCCAGACGCTGGTGTTTTTCAAAGTCCCTGGCTGATCCAAATGTCCTGCCAAGGGTGAAAACCACTGTCTAAGAGTTGATACTCCCTAAGACTCTACTCTTGGCCTTCTTCTCTCCTCACTTGTCTTCCCAAGTAACTGGCAACCTTCCCATGGCCTTAATTACCATCCATATGCTGGTGACTCTCAAATCCATTTACCTTGATAGAACTTCTCTTAAACGCCACACACATATTTCCAACTCCCTACCAGACATCTTAATTCACAAATGTATGGAAGTACAGTTTAGTTCTTAATAGTCTCTTAACTCCTGGATATCTTTATTGAGATGTACTCCAGACTCCCCAAGTATACGTCCCAATCAGAACTCAGTATTTTGCACTTTCCCCAAATCTATTCCATCTCTTCTATTCCCCATCTCTGTCACTTCCAACCATTCACCCAAGGCAAGAACCTGGTGGTTATCCAGGCATCCTCTCCCTCATCATCTCCCACATCCAGTCAGGTAAAAAATCCTGTCAATTCCCTTGTAAGGCTTTGTCCAGTCTCACGCCTCGGTAGCCCCACCACTGCTGCCATAACTCAGGATCTGTCTCTTGCCTGCACAGTTGTAAGGGCCTCCTCACTGGTCTCCCAGCTGCCAGCATTTCTGGATGCACCCTTCCCCCATTCTCTTCCTCATCCTCAGAGCTATTTCTCAGAAACACAAGTCACTCCACTGCTAAAGCCCTTCAGGATAGAAACACAACTTTGCCTGGCCCTTTACTATCTGGTCTCTTCCATGGCCTCACTAAGGTGCCCTTTCTACCTCACCCTCTGTACGTCAGTTCTTCAAATGTGCCAGGCTGTTTGACACCTCATATGCTATTCCTCCTGCCATAAATGCCCTTCCTTCTCTTCCCCCTCCCATTCTGCCCACGTTTACAAATTAGCTGAAGCACTAGCTCCTCTAGGAAGTGTCACCTGAATCCTCAGGTTGAAGTGACTGCTCCCTTTTTGTCCCCACGGCACCCTGTAGTTATCTCTATTATGTTGTCTCTCACTCTGTATTTTACTTCCTTGTTTTCATGCCTGTCTCCCCCACTGAACTGTGATCACCTGGAAGGCATGGACCATGTCTTATTTGTCTTTGAGGAGTGGAGTAAGTGGGGAGGAGACCAGACTCCAAGTCCTCTAGGGAGGTTACAGACTGTTTGGTTCCCTTGGCTAAAGCACTTGGTTAAGAATGCTTTGGCTTACGGCCTTGGATTTTGAAGGGTAGCCGCCTTTCTCCGAGAGCCGAGTAGAGAGGCTACGTAGGAGCAAAGAGACCCAAAAAAGCCACTGGCCAGACACTGTGCCCCTAGGTTCCTCCCCCAGGTCTGCCTCTCCAGACCCCAGAGCTGGGAGCTCTGACGGCCATAACACCTCCTGCTGCTTTGTGGCCCAGCCAAGCGAGTAGAGTCTTGTTTCCCCTCTTTCATCTGAGATTAAAAAGAAATCCTCCCAAAGGAACCTTCAGAGAGAAACCAAGAAAAACTATAAGCAAGCAAGCAAACAAATAGACCCATAAACACTTAGAAATGGACAGAATGCAGATGTCTGATTCTAATTTGTCACCTCTGCCTAAGGGAGCACATTCTAAGAGTCACCTTCTGGACACTGTCACCCTTGCCTAAGAGCACATTCAAAGGCCACCTTCTCTCCCCACCCTTGCCCAGGGAAGGGGCTAGGCAGGAATTCTAATCCCATCCCAGGCAGGTGAGTAGTTGAAAAGGTGCAATTCTTACAGCCTGAGAAATTGAAGCAAACTTTCATTCTCCACAGAAGTGAAAGGTCAAGGTCAAAGGTCAATGGTTTAGAGCAATAGAAAAAATCAGGGGCCCAAAGAATAACCCAGAGACAGAATGTGGTCTCCAGGATACCCAGGACAGTGTTTGCCTCATTCATGGCTGGATCCGCCGCTCCTGACCCTTACTTGCTAACATTCCTCAAGCCCTTGCCATCTGTAAGCACTGTGCCAAGCACTAGATTAGCCTGAGTAACCCTCACAACAACTCTATGAAGTAGGGACTATTATTATTCCTGTTACAGATAAGGAAACAGAGTCTCAGAGAAGCTAAGTGAACTTTCCAAGGTCACAAAGCTGGTAAGTGGCTAAGCTAGGATTCAAACTCAGACAGTCTGACTCCAAAACCCCAGGCTCTTAACCTCCATGGTGTACTGCCTAACACACATAGCAGGTGATTATTCAATATTTGCTAATAGTAATAATAATAGCTAACATTTATTGAACATTTAACAACATGCCAAGCACTGTGTTAAGCATTATTTTATTCACTAGATAGGTACTATTATTCCCATTTGATAGATGACGATATTGAAGCTTAGAGAAGTTAAGAGCATATCCATGGTCTCTAAGCTAGTAGGTGAGAGAACTGGGAAACAAACCCAGAGGAATGGATAAATGAATGATCAGAGGCACAGATAATCCCCCCACCAGCACACTACAATCCTGGAGAATGTCCATGAAGGCAAGAGAAGGCCTTTCCAGGAGCTCTGACCAGGTGGCTGATATCTTGATAAAGGCCAACTGTGGACTTTTATCCCATGTGCTGGCAAAGGCAGCTGCAGCCTGGATGGCTCTCCCAAGTTCAGGGCCCAGTGTACTCATGAGAAGTGACCCTAGAAGGCTGGGCCAGTTTCTCCTTCTCCCCAGGCCTCTCCCCAGTACCCTCTCGCCAGCTGTATCTACTCACAATAGTCTTGGTACTTAGAATCTGGTTGAGTTTGGGGGCCCCAATATCCAGAAAACCAGAGTATCTAGGATCCTCCCCTAAGCAGGCAGTTTTCAGCTCTCCCTGCTGGATCCTTTGGTTCCTGAGTCACCAGCTTTGGCATTCCTGATGGGAATCCTTGCAGAGAGCCATCCTGGTACCTAAGGAAAAACGGAAAGTGGAGGGAAGAAGCCAGTTCCTAGTTTCCCCTCCCCATCTCCTCACCCTGTCCAAGGCCCTGCAGGCGGGCCCCCTACCACCTGCAACCCAGCAGTTTCTCACCTTCAGGCAAAGGCAGATGATGGCAGAGCTGGAGAGCAGAACTTAATTGAGCCCTGAAAGCACTGCAAATCCCCATCAGTTGTGTTTAGGGAATGTGAGTCCCAGAGGATGAAGGAGGGAGAGAGACAGGGAGAGGAAGGCCAGGATGCTCAGAGATGCAGAGAGAGGTGGAGACAGACACCAGGAGGAGTTGCAGAGAGACAGAAGAGGAGGGAGTGAGGGAGGAAAAGAAACAAAACTGAGGAGGGTGGGAGAGAGGCAGAGAAAGGGGAGAGGGAGGAGAGAGACAGAAAGAGCCAGTTGCTTTATTCATGGCTGGTGATATTATAGACTGAGTGAAAATCACATTATCGTAATGGGAAAGTTAGAGTTCCCGAGATGATGCCCTGAAGCCTCCGCGCTGATTGGGGTGTGATTGCTATCTGTATTTATATGTAGAAAGCAAAGTTCACTGCCAGTTCAAGATGGTGGCGGCTGCTTTATGCAACATAATTCTTCAGTAGGGAGACGCCCCGAGCAAGCTGAGCAAGCTATACCGGGAGTGGGAACCCGAGCCTTGAACGCGAGCCGACGGCCTGACGCCTGAGCGAGCTCTGGAGCAGGCAATGGAGCCTGTGGTGGAGCCGCGCGGAGCTCAGCCTGTGGAGGAGAGAGAACGCGAACCAGCGTGGGAGCTCAGGCAGGACCAGGACCTGGGTCCAGTCCCAGGCCTGACGGGAGGTAGGGGGAGAGTGGGGCTCCAGAGCCTGGGGCCTAGGGCAGAGAAGGAGCAGCTCCCACTATCTCCAGTCCCTGCCCAGCCCAGAGTTAGGCCCGCCCTGAAGGGAAGGCTGGGCTGGACCTCCAGAGGTTGGAAACCTTGAATGGATTATAAAATTGACCCACCCCTACCCTCGTTGTATAATTGGGCACTTTATCGTGCAATAAATGTCAGGAAGTTTTAACTTTTCCCCTGATGATTGCTTTGATGCTTTTTTGACATCTCAAATTTCTTTTTTTTTTTTCCTGAGGAAGATTAGCCCTGAGCTAACATCTCCTGCCAATCCTCCTCTTTTGGCTGAGCAAGACTTGCCCTGAGCTAACATTCATGCCCATCTTCCTCTACTTTATATGTGAGATGCCTGCCATAGCATGGCTTGAGCAGTGGTGCCTATGTCCGCACCTGGGATCTGAACTGGCTAACCCCGGCCACCGAAGCAGAGCAAGTGAACTTAGCCGCAATGCCACAGGGCCAGCCCTGACATCTCAAATTTCTTGATTTTGTTTAGTTTTAAATGTTTTTTCAGGGACCCCTGCTGTGCTGGTGTCCCACTTGTGGTCTGCCACTGTCTGTTGTGCAGCCCAGTGCTGCGATGAAAAAGTGCCCATCCCTACTGATTGGTGAATGAGTGTGATCTTTGATTCCCCCAGTGCAGAGCTGGGGGCAGTGCAGGCCAGCCCAGACTTCTAGCCCTGCGCGACTCTCGGAGGCAACAGCCACAATAGGGAAGAGAGACAGGGCTATGGGGCAGTCTGAGCAGTCTGTTGTGCTCACACCACCGTTTACTTGAGGCCTATTTCCCTCAGGGCTTTCTAGGGGAATGGGGCAGGGCTAGAGAATGGCCACCCTAGAGTTGCCAGATAAAATGCAGGATGCCCAGTTAAATTTGAATTACAGGTAAATTCCCAATAATATTTGGGAAATAGTTATACTAAAAAACCATTTGTTGTTTTATCTGAAATTCAAGATTAACTGGGCATCTTGTATTTTTATTTGCTAAATCTGGTAACCTGCCCTACCCCCATCTTGCCCTTTGACCTTCCATTTTATATTGATTTACTGAGGGAGGCTGTGCCCCTGAATGGAAAGAGCCAGATTCCCCAGTTAACAGCTGTGTGGCTTTGGACCAGTTTTTAAGCCCCTAGACCTTCAACCTCCTAATCTGAGCAGTAGGAGATAGGACTGCCTACCTCACAGGACGGTCGTAACCATTAATGAGATACAGCACATAAAGTGCTCAGCCCACTATCTGGCACAAAATAAACACTTAATAAATGATAACTATAAAATACCACCCCCCTTACATTCCCTCTAAGACACCCTTATTCCCTTCCCATCTCTATCCTAGGCTTCTTGGAGTCAAACAAAAGGCTTGTTGTCAGGATTCCTACCCTGGAAGCTACTGCCTGAATGGGGGATCCCAAGGACAGATCTGATCAAAGTATAGTCCCCCTCTGCCCTGACGGCGAGCCTGACCCTGCAAGGTGTTTTGAGAGTTCTGGAAAACTGATTGAAAGGGTGAAGCAGGGACTAAGAGCAAGCCCTATTCCCACCCCCAAATGAAGCCCCACACATTCCCACTACTTCTTCTAAGCTTTAAGAACAAGTTAGTGTCTACCTTCCTCTGGGCCCCCAAGTTTCGCTTTCTCCCAGGAAGATGGAGGGCGGGGCAGGGTGTTGATATGATGCTACACAGGATGGGGGACTTGCCTACCTGTGAGGCCACAGAATGGGCTGTTGGAGCAACCAGTCTGCCCAACATTCATCCCATCAGGTGTCAGGCCAAACTTGTCTCCATCCTCTGGCAGAGGCCCATGTCCAGGACACACTAGCTGGAAATCAGTGAGTCCCTCAGGGTCTCTCTGCATCTTCTCCCTCCATCCCTCTCATAGCGCAGCCTCAGCTCAGAACTGACTTGGTAAAGGGAAGAGGCAGTGTTCAAAGAGTTCTGAGTCCCACTGAGGCAGCCTGGGTTCCAGTCTCATCTGTATGATCTGGAACCTCTCTCTTATAGAAGGATGGGACTTGTTTCCTTCCCTCAGCACAGGTGTTCCTGACTCTGCAAAGAAAACGTGGTTCCCAGTACTCCTCAGTCCCAGAGAACGTGGTAGATAGACCCCAGCCTTTGTCTCTGAAAGAGGCTAATTATTCAGGAGCCAATTCATGGACAAATAGTAGCATATCTCCTTCTCTTCAAGAGGTCACAGACTCAAGACTTCAGTGCCATTCAGATTATACAAACGTGAAGCAACCAGTGAAATGCAATAGGAAGTAGTTGGGGTCTTTGGCTGTACCTCAAAAGCACATGCTTCTCCCAAAGGCATTCAATTTCATGTTTGTTGGCTTTTTTAATTTTTAATTTTATTTTATTTTATTTTATTTTTTGAGGAAGAGTAGCCCTGAGCTAACATCTGCCAATCCTCCTCTTTTTGCTGAGGAAGACTGGCCCTGAGCTAACATCCGTGCCCATCTTCCTCTACTTTATATGTGGGACGCCTGCCACAGCATGGCTTGCCAAGCGCTGCCATGTCCGCACCCGGAATCTGAACCGGTAAACCCCGGGCCGCTGAGAAGCAGAACATGCGAACTTAACTGCTGTGCCACTGGTCCGGCCCCCTGTTTGCTTTTTTTAAACACTGTACTCAGCAAACCGAAGACCCAGGTCTATTGGGTAACTCCCTAGTTTCTTGATTTTTCTGATGACACACCTATCCCTAACCATGGGGTCACAAAATATTGACACAGAGTAGAGGTAGAACACATGCAGAGACATGACCTACCCAGATGCATGGGGCAATCTGTGTATACACCCATATCAGACCCCAAAGAAGCAGAGTGTCTGTAAGAAAGAATAAGGATGGGGCTGGCCTGTGGTGCAGCGGTTAAGTGCACGTGTTCTGCTTTGGCGGCCTGGGGTTCACCAGTTCAGATCCCGGGTGTGGACATGGCACTGCTTGGCAAGCCATGCTGTGGTAGGCATCCCACATATAAAGTAGAAGAAGATGGGCACAGATGTTAGCTTAGGGCCAGTCTTCCTCAGCAAAAAGAGGAAAATTGGCAGCAGATGTTAGCTCAGGGCTAATCTTCCTCAAAAAAAAAAAAGAATAAGGACACTCACAGGAACTGCTATGAGGATAAGGAACTGCTTATCCTCAGCTTGCCTTCCTGTCCACCTCTTGCCAGCCTCCTGCCTCTCTACCTCCTCCTCCTTGTTCGCCCACTGGGACCCAAGTTTGCTGCCCACATCATCTCCCTGCCTTTCCCCTCTCCCTGGTAGTGGTACTCTGTAGAGCTCAAAGGGCATAAACGGAAATGGGATGGGGGTGCTCTGCACAGTTGACCCATATGGTAGAGCCAATACACATGCATCTGGGGCCCCTGGAATGTCCCTCCTGCTTTTGATCCTCACAACAAGCCCAGATTGGGGCAAGGGACCGACAAGGAGTGTCCACACCCTCTTTCACCTTGATATCAGGAAGTTGAACTCCCCTCCCGGTGGTTTTAGTCCATGTTTGTTATGAGCTCCATCAGCATTTATAATAATCTCCCAAGGATGAACCAGGCAGCCCTAAGCCTTGCCAGCCGCGCCCCACCCTCCCCCCCACGGCTCCCCCCGTGACAAAGCCATAAACCAGAGGCCCCAGGCACTCAGGCCACTGACCCTAGAAGGATACCAAAAAGGAAGGCAGCATCTGGGGTCCCCATCTGGGGACCTTCTGGTCCATTCCATCTTTGGCCATCAGTGCTAGAACCTAGGCAGCCTCTTCCTGGGCTCAGTCTTTTCAGCAGCACACAAGGAGATCAATCGATTGCAATAAATAAATTAAAATACAATGCTCTTTCAAAGATTCTTGAGAACTGATTTTCAGATGATTCACTGTTTGGAATTGTCTGTGCTCCTGTCTCCTTCCCTTTCAGGATTATAAATAACATTAATCATCGCCAGCATCTTATCAAAGCTGGGATGTCCACACCTTAGGGAATGACCTACCCAAATCACACAGGAGGCAGGAGAGGGCCCATCAAATAGGATTTTGTCATTTTAGAGATACAGGGGGAAGTCCAAAGGGATGACCTCTGTCCTGTCTTGGAGACATGAGTCTTTGAGGATGAAAGTGAGACATCTCCAAGGGCAGGAAGCTTGGCTGGCGGCTCATTTGTTCAGATTCCTCTGAGGTTCCTATTTTACATCCCTTTGGGCTTGTGTCTGTGCAGCTTTGTTGGGGAATTGTGCATATGTCCCTGCTCCCTACAATGACCCAGCAAAAGGAAATGAGGTTTGGCAAAGAATATTCTGTTTGTGGTAGAGGGAAGCGAGATGAGGCACCTGCCCCAGAAACCCTCCCTTACCAGAGAAGAGAGAGCAGAAAATTGCCCCAGTGCCCTTGGACAGGGGAAGGGCTAATCTGCTTGAAAGCTAGGGGCTGGATAAAATGACCCCTGCCTGGAATGGATGTCGAAGGAGTGTCTCTGAGGAAATGTCACTCCACTCCCCTGGAGGCCTTGTAGGTAGTTGGTAATCTACCCATCCCCCCCAATCCTGTCTCCCCACAACACACACATGTGTGCGCACACGCGCGCACGCACACACACACACACTGCACATAAATCTTAATTGTGTCTGGGGCTTTTTACAGTGTTAATTAATCATATTTAGGGCTGTTTCCAGCTGTTGCTGAGGGAAAGAAGGTCTCACACGCCTGTGACTTAGGGTAAATCCAATCATATGGAGGAATTCTTTGATTCTGGAGAAGCTGAGCATGGGAAAGACACCTCTAATCCCAGGGCTTCTCAGACCCTGCCTGTCATCTCCCCCACGACTGCCCTTGGAAACTGACCTGGGTAGGGGAAGGGGAGGGGTTAGGGGCTAGAGAGGAGAGGGGAGGGGTGCAGAAGAGGGTGTGGGGCTCTGCTTAAGGATTGACTGGAATCAGGGCCTAGGTCCGCCATGCTGGCTTGAAGCTTCTGCCTTGTACTTGGGCCATTTAGTGGGCTCAGGAGAGCCCAGGATTCCTGAATAGCCACTGAGCCCAAGAGTTATTACAGGAGGCTGGGCCTGGACTAGTCAGACCAGCAGGTGGGCAGCACTGACCTAATTTCGGTTCTGCGCAGCCAGTGTCGTCTGAGGCAGGGCCTTGCCCAAGACTTTCTGCTTCCCTCTGACTTCTCCTGAAGCCCCAGCTGCATCTCTCTCAGCTCCCTCAGGCTCTCTTGTGTCTCTCTTTTCTGGGTCTGTGTTTCTTTCTCTTCCTAGGGCTTTGTAGCATGATTTCAGTCTCTTCCACTGATGTCTGTCTCTGTCTTTCTCTGTCACTATGTCTGAAATCCTAGCCCACCGCCCCAAATCTTCACAGAGACTCATTTTAAGATAGAGAGATATCTTAAGGAGAGGGGGCCAGTCCGGCTGGTGCTAATGACCTCTTCTTTGGTTTATGCGGGTAGCCCATTAGGTACTCATGTGGAGCAAATACGGGATGGCGGGGATGGGGAGTGCTGGCGGAGGGAGAGAAGCTGCTGCTGAGGGTGGGAACAGGAAGGGACTGTCCCACCTCTTAGAGACCTGGATGAGAGAGAGAGGGTTCCCCAGGGTGGAAAGTGAGGGTGCCGGTCTGTAGGAAGTCCAAACAGAGACCAAGTTGTGGCGACCCTATCCTCCCCCCTACGATGACCCCACCTCAGCATACTCCCTTGTTGAGGCCTCCTGGGTCCCAGCCTAACTGGGCCTAAATAATTGAGGAGCCCATTACAGCCTTGCTGTTTCCTCACTGTCAAGTGTAAACGCTGCACTGGTCGGGTGGGGAAATGGGGCTAATTTGAATTGATAATAGGAAACGCGGGGAAAAGTCATCTATAGTGAGTGAGGAGCGAGCGATCCCCGAGCAGATGCTAAATCTTGTATAATGAAAGAATCTGCCGATGTCAATTATGTACGAGCGTCTTTGCAGTGGTTGGAGGCGGTGGGCGGGCGAGGGAACGGAGGGCTGGGTGCATCCCATAAACCCAAACACCCATCAAAGGCTCATACATATGGAGTGGGGGAGATTACAGCATAAATTTGAATGTTATGAATGTGCATGAGGGACAGGCAGGAAGCCTACCTCACAAGGGGGTAGGAAAGGAACTGTTTTTCAGTGCGTGTGTACAAGGGAGCTTTTGTCCTCTTGGTCCCTCAGCTGTGTCTCCTCTGTCTCAGCTGTGCCCTTTCTGCACCCAGTTTGTCCCAGGATGAGAAAGAAAGTCAGGTCTGGGGGTGCTGAGACAGGGTAAGGTCAGCTATTCTTCTGGGGCCTGGATGTAGATTCCTTAGGGGCTTTGGGCCTGAGCTGCCCTTGACCCATTCAAGGGTGTTCCCAGGATAAGATCTAGAGATTGATGTGGCCAGAGATCCAGAGGGATATCTTGAAATACCTGTGATGTGAACACAGCTTTCCCTCCTGCCTGATGGAAGGGACAGGAGAGATCAGTGTAGACAGTGATGCCCACTGTGGAATGGACAGAGTGATCTTGGAAGACAGCTTGGAGGAAGAGATCACAAACTGTGCTAAAATGTGTGTTAAGGGACCAATAGCTCAGAATGACAACAGCAGGGGCACATCTTTCTATTCCTGGGTACAAGTCCACCACAGATGGGAATGTGTGCTTGCGAGCGTGTGCACACACATGCACACGTGGTAACAGGGCTCAGACCCCTTCATCGGTTCCCAACCTGCAGCCGCTCCCTGAGCCGACTCTGTGATTTGTGGTGCAGGCCACCCAGGGACTTTAATCTTCACCGTGACAAATGCAATAAAAGGAACAATTTGGAGATCAGAGCTAAGGAAGACACATTTACAAACCCTTCCCCAAAGGTTGGATGGGGCTGTCACCATGTGATTTGTGCTGGAAATGAAGCAGGGAGGGGAAGCGGGGGAGACAGAGAGCTGGAGAAGGCGGGCTGGGGAAGAGGAAGCATCCCCACCTCCCTCCTCCTCACCCTCTCTGCTGGATCCCAGTGGGGTGGGCTGAGCCAACGGGAGGAGGTCCAGACCACAGGCGGCAACTGCCCCCTCCCCATCATGACAGGGAGCACAACTCAATTACGAGGAACAGGCCAGAGCCAGGAGCTTTAGAGATTCATCTCGGCAGTTCAGGGACCTATCTAGAGGAAGGATTGGTGAGGGGTGGGAAGAGGGTTGGAGAAGAGAGAAAGTGGGAGAGGCAGAGGTAGAGTGGGAAAGACATTTTAATAGAAAGACAGTGACATCTCAAGCTGCAAAGGGGACCCCTAAGAAGCCCCAGTCTGGAATAGGAAAGGGAGAGGAGGTTTCCCAGCCAGAGCTCCTCAGCCAGGCAGATCTGGAGGGATCTCAACATAGAACAGCAACAGGGCAGGGGTGGGGGGCACTTAATCTGGGAACAAATCTATGGGGCAGACAGATGATCCTGGAGGTCCATAGGATGAGGCTAACCTGAGATCTGAGAACTAGGCTGGTGGATGGCCAAGCAGGACTCAAGATGTGGTACACTCTGGGACCTAGGGCCTCCCTTCCCCCTCTGAGCCTCCCTTTCCCTATCTATAAAATGGCTGTTGGGCTAGATGATCTGTAAGGTGCCTGCTGCCTTACATCTTGGATGCTCTGAGCCCCAGTTTTCTTTGAACCAACAACAGGAGACTGGGTAAGAGAGATAAGTGCCATCCACCACTCCCCCACCCTGCTTCTCTGTAGCTTTACTGGCTCCTAACACAGGCGCTCCTTTCTGTTGGGATCCCAGCTCTGCTCCCAGCGTTCAGGTTGTCAGTTCTCTCAGCCACTCATACCCCGGTGAGGGCTCAAAAGGAACTCTTTGGCCTTCTTTCTTTTCCAAAACCCGGTCACTCTTACCTTACTCTTGGATAAGATCCTCACCAAACCAAGGACATTCTGTCCCCAGCTCCCTCCACCCCATGCCCAGGTGGCCTCTCAGGAGATGTTCTCTCCGCCCCAGGATCTAAATTTGAGGCCTCGGGGTTCCTTCTAGTTTCCTAACTTTGAGCTTCCAGCAACTGAGAAGTTAGTTTCCTTGGCCAGTGCCCCACCTCCTGCCTACAATCCATCCTCCCCATCTGCCTATGCTCCCCCTCACACTCACTTCCAACCTGGCTGAGGGACCTCGGACAGAGGTGCCATGCTGGCAGGAAGGGGAATGTTTCCAGGCTAGGGGGCATTGGTTTTTCGTCCCACTTAGCCCACACCTCAGATAACCTCCACCTGGCTGCTGCCCCTGCGCCAGCCTGACCCACAGCACAGAGACTCTCTTTCTGTGTGTCTCAGATCCAGACCTGGTCCTCATACCCAGGTAAGTGGGTCCGGCCAGTGTGTCTAAATGGGGGTAGGAGAAAAGAGACATCAGGAGTGTATGGGTCTGACCCTCATTCAAAACTCTCTAGGCAAGATTGGGGATCAGATGTGAATAAGGTCTAGTTGTCATGGCCATGAGCCGGCAGGCACAGAGCAACTCCCCCAGATAGAATGGACCTCTTCAGGGAAGTGACTCAAGGCTGGATCATGGCCCCCACGAGGATGTGGGAAGTAGGGAGTTGTAGAGGTTGAGGGGAAGGAATGTAAGGAGATGGGAGAATGGACAAGAGTATGTTTTCTAAGCTCTAGACATGAAGGAGAGGAGCCCCTGTTTAGGAATGAATAGAGGGGCTTGTGGGGCTAAATCAAGGACAGGCTGACTTCCCCAAGGTCTGTCTCTAGCAAAGGGGCAGGGGCTGGAAGTGTAAAAACTTCAAATCAGGTGAGTCTCTTGATTTGGGCTCCATGGAGGACAGTGGACACAAAAGGAACTGAACTGCTAATCCCTGGATGGGGCAATTCCTGTGGTCCTCTGCTGCCTCCCTCTGGGGGAGGGCAAGAGGGCGAGCTCTGTCCTCCTCCCAGCCCTGTGCAGTTAGTTCTCCAGGCTCCTCTCGACTGCACTCCACCCCTACTCAGGTCCTGGTTCCTCCCCAGGTCCTCAGATACCATCCTCACACCTGACCTCTCTCCCTCAGATCCCCCACCCTCATCCCATAGACGGCACTAAATAAAAAGTGGACTAGTAGGTGTGAAAGGGACTCTCTGGAATCTAGAATCTTCTCCATTCCCTGCCTCCCCCCTGAGAGCAGGACAGGACTTTGACTTGGCTCACTTATTTGCATCCCCACCCCCATGGGCTGGGCTTGGAAATGGGGAGGGAGGAGTGGGCCTGAGAATCAGCCTATCCCCCTGGGACCTCCTCTTTTCCCTGGAGTGTTACTTTACCCAGAGCCTAATCCCTCTCTAAGGCCAAAACCAATGCCAAGCCCAGGCGGGCGCCTATGTTGACTGAGAGTTCAGTCTCCTCCAGTGCCTCTCCCCCGACTAGGGGATTGATCCCTGCTGGGCAACCTCTCACCCCCAGCTCTGCCTGCCTCCCACAAGGTTTAGTCCAGTCCTGAAGAGGCTGAGACCCAAGATGGTGCTGGAGAGGGGAGGACCAAAGGAGGGCCAGAAATGGCCAATTGGTCACATGGGCTCTAAGAGAGGCACTTCCCCTCTGAAAGCCCTCAGATTTAGTCCAGCAGACCAGAGGTTGATGAGAAATAAAATGGTCAAGGAGAAGGTCATTCTGGCTTTCTCCTCTCTTTCATGTTCACATCCATTTGGCCTGTGACTTGTGACTCTGTGCACCTACTCAGCACATTCTTACACACACACACACACACACACACACACAGCTATGAGCTGTGTCCAGCCTTTAGGCTTATATGATAAATCATGGGGCAGGGACCAGCACACGGGGTCTAGGGGGAAGAGCAAAGCCCAGGGCTGGGATAGTCAGCAGAGGGAGCAGGGACAGCAGGTACAGTGTGGGGCACTTTGTGGGGAGCAGTGGGGTGAGAACACATGAGGGGCTGGAGAGGCACGTGAAGTAGATGGTCAGCCAGAGGCTGAGGAGGGGTTACTTCTAAAGGGAAGGATTTGGGCAATGAGCTGCCCCAGCAGAATCCCTTGGTGACTGGGGGCCCAGGCTCTGGGTACACCAGCATGCCCTGTCCTAAGTGAGAGGCGGGCCTCCAAAGGCACCCCCAGAAGGCAGCCAGGGGCCAGGAGTGCTCCGGATACGATTCTTCTTCCCTTCTGCTGTTAAGTGGATGGGCAGGCGGGAGTTGAGCTGCAGATCCCTACTCCTTGCTCCTCAGAAGGCTGGAGTTGCCCACCCACTCTCCAGATTCGTTCATCTCCTGATGAGATCCACCCTCCCACACTGAGCTTACCTGCCGCCTTCCGAAGGGAAAACCAAACCAAACCAAACAGGTGCTCCCTAACTTGCTCCATATCCTTGAGTGGACAAGCTCCGGGTAGGAAGAGTCAAAGAGTGACTGTGGCTTTCTGCCCATCTCTCCTTTGCCTGAGTCTGGCCTTATGACCTCTTGCCCTTTAGTGGGGTGTAAGGTCAGCAGCGGTGAGAGGGTGGCCATTTTGACCTTGGGAAGCCTGCCCCTGTCTTTATCCATGCCCTGCCAGCTCTCAGTGCCCTTTGGAAGTTTACAGTCATATAAATCTCAGAGTCCCATGACAGGTTTGGAGTCTGCAACTATAAATAGGCACGAGGTAAACAAGGTGGCAGATGCAGGGGCTTGGGACAAGACAGAAAATCTGCCCCTCTTTGCCTGGGCAGGGGCCAAGGCACATCCGCGGAAAGAGATATCTTCCCTCCCTTCTCCTCCCCTCTCTTTCCCTGCCCACTGGCTTCTAGCTGCCTGTGCTCTGGGCTTCTAGTCTTTTCCCTCTGGGGATTATCCTGCAAGGCAGCTTTCTGCTGCAAGTCTTCCCTGGTCACCTGCCCTGTTTCTTCCGAGTGAAGACAGGAGAGGGTGGGGGTGTCTCTATTACCCACAGTGTCCCCCGACTGCCTCCCTCCAGCTGCTTCACTCTGTCCCCAGCTCCTGCAGCAAGTCTTGAGGAGGTGGTGCTGCTGCCAGCCACCAGGCTCAGCCACTAGGGGCACCTTTATCCCGTCTCCATTCTAATAGCCAATGTGATGCTAACATTTCTCAACTAGGAAACTTCCCTAAGAAACTCTGGAGAAACAAAGCAAAGGCCCTCACCTCCTACCCATTTCCTTCCAAAGTACAGAACAGAAGAGTGCACAGATTTCCTGTCATTGGATTGATTGACAGCTTCCTGGCCACCTGGATTTTCTCCTCAAGATCTCTGGGCCGTGTGAGTTGGATTCTGAGCAGAGATTCTGAGCTTCAGACAATTTAGGTGGCACTGTTTTCTGGATGTATCCCCCTTCTCTCTGCCCCAGGCTGGTTGCTTTCCTGCTCTGTGCTTGTCCCGGCCCCAGCAGGTTCCCAGCCTCCAAAAGTCCTCTAAGCAATTTCAGGCCCCACTGGCCCCCAAATTACCTTTCTTCATCACTCTTGGAAGACTCTGGATCTTCAACCCTGAAATTCCTTCTTTCATCCCAAGTTGGACTCCCCAAACCTATTCACTCAGCAGCTTAGAATCACAGAAATTAGAGTTGAAAAAGACCTCCATTTTTTCGTTTTACAGATGAAGGATCTGAAACCTTGAAAGGTTAGGTGACTCTCACCATAGTCACACCGCTAACGTTGGTGTTGTTGCTGAGGCTGGAAACGCTCCTCTGCGAAGCCTAGCTTCCCTAGCCAGACCTCCAACTTCCAACTTGTAATGGCTTCCTTTGCCCCCCAAAAGAAGTTTTCTATCTTTCAAAGGTCTATTCTCCTTTCAGCCCTACCTCCAGCTGGCCTCTCACTTAAGGAGAAGAAGTAGACAGGCTCTGAATCGCAATGAATGGTTGAGCCTTACATGGCTCTGTTTCCGGTACCTTCAACGCCCCATTTCCCTGGGTGCTCTCTGATGGCTTACTGGGCAGATGATCCTGGAGGAATGACTTTCCAGAACCCCATCTTGATAAGGCCTGGAGGAGTGAGAGACATCCTTCCCTCTGTGGGAAGTCACTTCCCTGGCTGCTTTTTCATTTTTCTTCTGAATGTCAATCTCCTAATTTGGAAGGCAGGCCAGGACTGAGGCCTGCTCTGTGAATGGTGTCCCCTGTACCCTGGGTGTGCAATGCCTAAGTGCACACAGGTGCATGCACACACACACATACACTCATGTTCTCATCCCAACCTATTCAAGGGGTCCTAGACTAGAATCTCAGAGTCCATATGTCAATTGAGTCACATGGAAGGGAAGACAATTCCAGAAACAGATTTAGGGGGTAGAGAGTGAGGACATGATTTCCTATGGTTCTCTGAGGGTGGAGGTAACTAAGGTGAGTGGGGTGGTCTGGCTCCCAGAGAGCTGGGAAGGGTCTCCCTCCCCAATGGGCTATCAGGGTGAATGCGATCTATAGATGAGAGGGAAGATGCTGGTGGAGGTCAGACAGGGAGTCCAATTACCCCAGAATACTCTCATCCTACAGCTGGATTGGAGCTCCCAGATGCCATCTAGGAGTGCCTGGGATGTATGTGGGGCAGCTGGAGGGATGGCCACGATCTATCCAGCACCTGTCCTGCCCCTGCAGGCTGATGATGTAATAGTATAATAATGTGGCAGAGGACAAGGGGGGCTTTGGAATCTGGGGGAGGACTGGTCCAGCTTTCAGTGTTGTGGCTGGGGTAAGGCAGCTGTTGTCCCCGCTCTAAGCTCAGAAGGAGCCCCCGCCCCTTCAGTGAGCACTCTGAGCCTGGTACACTCACCTTAAGACCAGTCCTTCAGGCATGGGACGGCTCATGGGGAACTCCCCTTCCAAGAAACAAAAATGATTTGGGCTGCAGCCATCAGCCACATAGACTCTAATGAGAGATCAGACAAGGCACAGAAAAGACCCTGCTCATGACAGAAAGGGAGACCTTTCTATGAGGATGGGAGCATTCAGACACTGGAGGATTCTTATCCTAGGCCCCCAAGCATCTGCTTCCTCCTTCTCACACCCACATCCCACCTCCCCATCGTCTGATGCCCCTCACTTGTCCATGTGCCTTCAATTTAGGCCTCCCCCAAAGGGTTCCTCACTCAGGCCCTCTTTATACATGTACCTGGTCTCTCTTCAAGGTCTCACCTTGGTCCTTGATGATGCATCATCCTAGCCCTCCAGAGACTTCCACCAGGATTCCTTGCAAACACCTTGGATGTGAACTTCCCTATAGATTTGGTGGCCACAATTGTCTAAATGTTCCCTAGATGCTCTGCTAACCAGGCCCCGGAGGGAGAAACTGGGAGTTGGTAGGACCCTCCTCCCCCTAACCTAACCAGTTTTCCTTCTACTTCTTATCCCAGCTCCCCAGGTGATCGGGTCCTAGAGAAGCAATCTCAGCATCCACTTCCCCACCTTTCCCCTTGCTTGTCCCTAACCTGAAATCCCGGGTTGTCTTTCTCCAAACTGTTGTTGAAAGTAGCAGTCATGTCTAACTTACTTATTTCTGTGCCTCAAACACAATACCTCACAAGTTAAGGGTTCAATAAATATTTATTTGAAGAATTGGTCCTCAAACTTCTCCAGTATATTTCCTTCTCTTCTCAGTATACACTCCTGCCAGCAATCCCCAACAATCACACACTTTTTTATTCCCAAGGCAGCTTTTGAGGAGCTGTTCAGAGGCATTAACCTCTTTTAGTCCTGGATGATGAGGGGGAAATACACTGACGTCCAGGTCTGGACCCAGAGCTGAGCACATGTCCCATCTGCCTCTCCTGAGCCTCCAGGCCCCAGGCGGGATTGTCTCGCCTCACTCATCCTTGCCGCCAAGGCTTCCTCGCCTGTATTTATATACACTAAAGCCTCTGCCCGAATAAAACATCCATGTAAAATCCAATTTTCTCAGAATCTCTTTTGGAGCCTGGACCTGAGATGGAGTAGGTAACCCCGGCGGTAACCGCCTGAACCACTCCTGCTGGCTGCAAAGGTGAGGCCCATTTTTCAATTATCTATCTGCTGTGACAGCAGCGGTCCAGCCACCGAGCCAAGGAAGGAGGAGGGGGGAGGCAGAGCTGGGGAGGAGGGAGAAAGAGGGCAAGGGCATGGTGGGAGAGGAGAGGGAGAAACCTAGAGAGAGGCACGTGGCAGAGACCTCTGCACTTGGCACCCAGTAGGTGTTCAAGAATTATTTGGAAAATGAGTTACTGGAAGAGTGAAAAGGGAGGGTGGGGGTGAGGCAAGGAGAGGGGGAGAGCTGGAGAGACACAGAGTGGGTGGAGAGAGGGAGAGAAGGAGAGAGGGCAGGAGGGGGAGAGGGGGAGGGGAGGCGAGCATGGATGGAGCCAACAAGAGGCTCCTGTGTCAATCCGTGGAAACGGGAGGCAGAGTGATGCGGTCACAGCTCCTGCCATCAATATCCTCTAATATAAATGTCAGTGATGCTATTTTCCGCGCAGTCATTTCGCACACTGCTGATTACATTAACGTATAATGGAGGGGCGCCGGCTCCACTGCTTTCTCCCCTAACCCTCCCCCCGGTGATGTGTCAATAGCCGCCTCCATGAACAAGTCAATTTTCTGCAGGCTTGGCAGCGGAATAAATCTGCCCGGCTATGGGGAGAGCTGGAGATATTTATATACCCGGCTCCTGCCTTCCGTGAGCGCGCGTGCGTGTGCGCGGCGGGCGCGGGCGCGGGCTGGGGTGGGGAGGCGGTGGCGCGCGGCCGAGCTGAATGATTTCCAGCCCGGACTCAATAAGAGGAGAATTTAGAGCGGTCCCTGAGCTGGGCTCCCAGAAACAGCCTTACACGTTTATTTTCCTTAGCTGAACAGGAAAGGCAAGAATTATATGTGGATTTATAGGACAGGCGCAGCTCAACCCAAATGCTCCCGCTCCGGGGGGCGGGGAGCGCGGGGGCGGGGGCGCGGAGGGAGGCGGCGGGCCGAGAGCGGGCCGCTGGGACCCCGGCTCGCGCCGGTGCGGGTAGGGGCACACTCCCCTCGCAGGTCGCTTTAATTACATTTGTTCTTGTCCTTCGTGAGGGCGAGACTTCGGCGCAGCCCGCGTTGGGGGGAGGGAAGGCGCAGGCCGGGACTGCCTGGGGATGGTGGGGGGTGGGGGTGGCGGCTTCGGGAACGGGGACAGGGGGAGACCCCGAAGGGGGGCTGTCAGCCTCGGCTCAGAAGCGGATCAATAGTACGAGATCTAATGGGCTAACTGCCAAGCGGACGCACTGAGGCGCTGCCCCGCGGGGGCGGGAGGGGGTGGGCGAAGGACGAGAGATAGGAAGGGGGGTAGGAGAGGGAGAGAGGACGGGGGGGGGGGGGGCGAAGGGCAGGAAGAGTGAGAGAGATTCGGGGAGGAGGAGAGAAAAAACGGAGAAGGGAACAGAGGGAGAGTAGAAGGGAAGGGACAGGACAGGACAGTCTTCGAGGGGGCGTATCTTCAACATCCTTGCCCCTCAACAGTGGGAAGGAAGAACCTGTCCCGGAGCGACCTCACACCGAAGCCGCCCGCCCCTGTGTCCTCAACTCTGCCATTGAGCCGCCAGGGGGCGGCGCGACCCTGTGCTGTCCCCGCGGATCTCCGCGCCTCCTTGCTGGGGCTCAAGTGACCCGTCTCCTCTGACGCCTGGTCCCTGCGCGGTGCTCTCTGCCCTCTCCCGGAGGCCTCCCTGCGTGGCAGGGGTGGGGGTAGGGCAGCTCGCCCCCTCCCCCCGCCCCGAATAGACGGAATCTTCTGGCTTTCATAGTGTTGAGCATGGCACTCTGGGACCTTGGAGCGAGGAAGTACCCCAGGGGCTGGATCACCAGCCTGGGGCTGGCCAGTGCCCCTCAAAGATACCCAAGGCTGCAGCAGACGCGGCTTAGGAGTCAACGTGGGATTTGGGCCTTCGCATCCTGGCGGCGGAGCGCAGGCGAGTCTCTGGGACAGTCCCCGCGCGAAGGGTCCTTCTGCATGTGCTGTGCAGGGCCCTAGCGAGGCCAGCCAAGGCCGCAGGGGATCAATGCCCAGTTTTAACTCTTTCGGTTCCTGGCCATTGCTGACCCCTAAGCTCCTGCCCACAGACGGATCCTTTTTCAGCTCCTTCCTGTCCCTTCCCAAACTGAGTGAGACAATAAAATACATCCCAACACTCCTGCCAGCAAATTGTGCCACTCAGTAGAGGGGAGCCTGGTGGTGTCAGTTCAATGGTTCTCAAGCTGGGGGCATATCAGAATTACTTGGAGCTTTCCAACATAAACGTGTCTACCCACATGCACTCATATTGTAAGCAGTGTGTGTGGGCCGGCAGGGGTTCCTGGAAACGTGCATTTTATCAAAGCTCCCTAGGTAATTCTGATATATTCCCCCATGGGCATTGCCTGAAGAAAGGTATTACTATTGTACATTTTTTCACGTTGGCTGTGGTAGCTCACCTTGGGCTCTTTGCCCTCATGGATATGTCTGTTTGTGTATCACTATGCGCATATGTCATTGGGTACCTGTCACTGGGTAAACATTGTTTTATGCATCTCTTTGTGCCTCTTCCTGTGTGTCATTGGGGTTATCAGCATTTATTGAGAGCGCTTATTGTGTATGCATTGTTGTACATGCCTGTACTGATGAGAGCCAGTGGGGGCCCCGTGGTGTGCTTGCGATGTGTCGAGCACATCTCTGTGAGCTCCATTGTGGGGCACAGCCATTGTCTCCATGTCATTGAGAGTGTGTGCTGGCGAGAGCTCATGACACAAATGGAACGAAGCTGATCTGCCCCAGAAGCAAAGGCAGCAATGACCTTCTTTTTCCAATTATATCCTGGTCAGAGGTGAATGACCTCTCCCCACTGAGGCCGCTTCTTGTCATGCAAACTGAGCAGAAGGATGGAGATTAGAGGAATGTGACCGAGTCACGTGTGAAAACAATCAGCTATCAATGGGCCTCCGATCAATGCCCCAGATTACAGATGAGCCCTGGGGAAGAAGTCACTTTGGAGTTTTTCCCAAGGAGGGGAAAACACATGGTACACAACCATTCACAGCACACTGCCACACTCATGTCCCACGCCCCGAGAGACCCACATGCACTTATACAGCCTGGGGACAGATAGGAAGTGGGTTGGAGAGAGCTGAGCAAATGAATGGCCACTCGCTCTGACTTGGTGGGCAACTATTATTAGTTGTAGGTGTTTATTTCGTTTTTGCTAAAGGTGCAACCTTTATTCAGCTGGTAGCCGGAAGTGTAAAAGCTTGTGTTGAGTGTTTTCTATTTTAAGTCTGGAGAGTTAGGATTCTAAGTGGGTCACGGGAGGCACTGTGGGGATTTGGAGGAAACTCATGTCAGGAACAGAGCAATAGAGGGCTTGTGTTGAGGGGGGAGTAAAGGAAAGTCTTTGGTCAGCTGTGGACAAGGGGCAGGTGTGCAGTGGAGGGGTTCCTGGGGCCAGGGCATCTGTCCTCAGGACAACTTGAAACCAGGCTGTGGGGTGAGGGGTGCCATGAGAGACCCTCATGCAGGTTGACTAGTCTTTAGAGGGAGGTAGAGGCAGGAATTTGGGGAAATATAAAGATGAGCTGAGAGGCCAAGATGGATCAGTACCTGGAGGGTCAAGGGAGACCAATGAGAAAAAGGGAAGCATTCCGGAAAGGCTTTCTGGAAAGTGTTCTGGAAAGGACCTCATCAGACCCGGCTTTTATATCAACTGACCTTACCTCTGGCCAGGAGTCAGTGTGGCTGGGCCTTGCACCCAGGCCAGCCAAGGTTGAGGGGGGGAAGCATCGTGTAGTCTGTGCCTGTAGGGTGTGACAGGCAGTCTTCTGTGGCCTTTAGTGGTCTTAGAATTCCTTTGGTGCACATTTGTGGATGTCCCACTCTGTCTTACAGGAATGAAATGATGGGCAAGAATCCCTTAGGGAGCTTATAATCTAATGCAGAATAAAGAATTTGAAAGAGTTTGAAGACTTTAAATTCGTTTTTTTGGCTTTGGAAAAAGTAGCGTTGCACAAGGGCAGACCGCCTGGATTCAAATCCCGGCTGTGCCATTTACCAGCTTCAGCTTGTAGGTTCTCAGGCCCTCCTTTCCTCCATCTGTAGAAGAGGGGTAGCTGGCTCTCAGGATTGTTGTGCACATTTTAGGTAAAGCCCTGAGAACAGCGCCTGGGCACAGGAACATAAGTCGGCTTTTCTCATCTTTCCTTCAGTTTTGAGTACAGTGCTTTTGGAAAAGTCCCATTCTTGTCTCAGCGGAATTAAGGTAAAAAAGGGCAAGAAAACTGGGTGGTTAGAAGACCTTGGGGGCTGGAGTCGGGGTCGGGGTAGGGCAGTGATGTGGGAATCCTGGGGTCAGGCGGATGGCGTAGTCGAGATAGACTCTTTCCAGATGGGGCTGAGGAGGCATAAGGCAGAAAGAGGAGGGTCAGGACAGAGGTCCTCTGTGCAGAGCCCGCGAACTCTGCCCCCGTCCCTGGAAGGGCACCCCCTGCTGGCGCAGCCCACCCATAGATGTCCTGGGGGGCTGCAGGGGGAGACATGCCGAACACCACAGGATAATCAGCACTCTTGCTTTCCTGGGACAGGCCCACCCAGCTTCCCTTTCCCACCAGTTGGCCTCAGCTACAGCAGCCCCCTCTGCTGGCCTCAGCAGGGCTAGAACTGAGCCCTGCCTCCGCCAATCTCCTTTCCTTCCAGGCAGTTAGGAAGTGAGATGAGAGGTCACAGCAGGCCCATTCTATAGCCTGGGAGATTGAGGGTTAGAAGACTCCCGAACTGGGTCTTCCTATTTAACCCGACTCCAGTAACACTTGGGAAAGATCCATGCAGGCAGCTCAGCAAGACAGTTAAGCTGTAGGCTGTGAAAACAGAGTCTTAAGTTTGATTCTGCCACTTACTAGCTGATATGAACTTGGGCATGTCATTTAACTTGTTTAGTCTCAGTTTAGTCATCTGAAAAATGGAAACAACAATAATACCCACCTTATGGGGTTGTTGTGAGGATCAAATAAGATAGTATACTTTATAAAGTGTTTAGTACAGACGATTAAGTAGGGGATCAACCAGTTCTCTAGGAATTTGCCCAAGGAGGAACTTCCTGCTGTGGCAGCACTGGTGTCCTCTAGGGGTCTTAGCCCTTGACTGTGGGCTTCTGGGGACTTCACCATCCCAGGTTTATTTATTCAAATCCCAAAGCACCAAATTGCTGAGCAGCTGCCAGAAGCTGCTAGTTCTTTATAGGATGCGGTGGGAGGGATGGGACGGGGAGTCCTGGTACTGTGCAGGGAATAAAGGATTAAGGCATTGGGGGGTGCTGGCATGGGAGTGGGTCACCCTCCCCCTTCCATTGATTATTCTCCTCTCCAGGTGTTTTTGTGGCTTTTTTCCCTCCCTTGGGTGGGAGTGGGGGCTGCTGGGTCCACTTCAGGCTTAGTTATTGTTTTAATTTTGGTGCTGGCTCCCTGGTGCCCAGAGCAGATAATGAAAGAGGAAAAGAGAGGTCAGGGTGGTGCCCAGGCAGCAGATTTCTGCCCGTCAGACTGGGCCAAGGCGGGTGGGGAAGTGGGGGTGGGTGGGTGTTAAGTTAATATCAATAAAGCAACTGGAGTCTCAGAAGTGAGGAGCTGCAGAGGCAAGCACAATGTCTTTGTGCTCTGGGAACCTAAAGGGGCACTTTGCCTGTCCGAAATGAATCCTCAGAATGGGGCTGGGTGTGGGGATAGGGGGACAGTGAGCACACAGGCTGGGCAAAGAATGAGTCTCAACTCTGTTACGTGCTCTGGCTTCTCTCTGGCTTTTCTTTCCCCATTGCCCTACTGCATGTCCAATCTCACAGGGTTGGGGGGAGAGGGGAGGGGTTGGGTGACAGGAGGTGCCGTGAGGCTACTGGAGATGGAGAAAAATAGAGAAAGGAAATAGCAAAGAGTAGGGGTTAAGATCACAAGCTTTGCTTTCAGACATACCTGAATTCCTGGCCAAGTTCTGATTACTGGCTGTGTGACTTTGGGCAAGTTACTGAACCTCTCTGATCCTCAGTTTACTCATCTGTAAAATGGCACTAATAGTGATGCTAACCTCATAGGATCATTGACATTGTATGTAGAGAACTCAGAACAGGGCCTGGCATGCAGTGAGCACTCAATACATGCCAGCTATCCTTACTGAGCCTGTTTTCCTCAGCTGTAAAATGGGGATATCAGCCATAACTTCCCCATAGGGGTCTTATGGGGAACAAATCAGATAAAGCCTGTAAAGTGCTTAGCACAATGCCTGGTACATAAATAAGCCCTCAATACATGTTAGCTGTTGTTATTATATTATTTTTATCTTTATTATTCCCTGCTGTCTTGGAACTGGTGATTTAGTTGAGGAGAATGAGTTCAGGCCACTCCCTTAGCTATCTGAGGTATTTGGCTCCTTTCATAAGGGCTTTCTGAAGCCCAGCCCCACTTGGAGAACCCTCCTGGTTTTTTCTGTCTTTCATAATCCAGGTGGACAGACAGAAAGTCCCCAGGAGCTGAGATGATTGCTGGACTTGCAAGAGAATGGGACGCAGACGCAGACCTCTGCCCCCAGGAGAAACATGTCAGTAACATGGCTGTCTGTGGGAAGGCCTCACTCTGACTGGCCCCTGGAGTTGAAGAGGCCTATGGGCTGGATGAGGGTGCTCACCTGTTTCCCTCTGGGAGGCTCAGTGGGCGTAACAGAGAACAGCCCTACCCTCATCGTGTCCATACTCCTCCCAAGGCTGGAGGTGGGGTGGGTGCTGAACAGATCAGAAAAGAAGGTAGTTAATGTTTCCCACTTGACCTTTCTCTCCCCGCCCCCCCACCCGTACCCCCAGCGGGCGGGCAGGCTGAGGGGATGAATGGAGTGGAGGGCACGATTTTCACATTAATGGCAGCATATGTTGTGTTTATTGACACCGCAGGGTCGGTGCTTGTGGTGGTTGGGGGGGGGGGTTGCGCGCCTGGGTGCCTAGGAGGCCACAGGCAGGAGAGGGGCTAGGGAAAGAGGAGGCAGAGGGGAAGGCTACCGGCGGGTGGGGAGGGGGAGAGAGAGGGGAGCCTGGGGCCTGGGGGGAGGGAGGCAGGAACAATATTGTTGCAGGAGCACACCAGGTGCTCGCTGTCAGCCTGAACAAAAAGGAAGAGTCAGCAACTCTGGGGGGGGGGGGGGGGCGGGAGCCACCGCCTGCTCCAGCCTTGCAGCCTCTCCCCGTTAACTCTTACTCTGCCACTGTGCTGCTGAAGACACGGAGCATCTGGGGTCTCCCCTCGGCCCTGGTCTATTCAGAGTCACCACATCCCTTTGTCCCTTTAGTCATCTGTCAGATGTGGCTACCTCTGGGGTCGGCAGTGGCAGGACTTTCCTTTCCCTTCCTCAAGGCCTGAAGGAAAAGAAGCCCCTCTCTCTGTTCTACCTTTCCATAATGGAGGGGCTTCTGTGGTCTTTGGGAAGTTGGCAAAACAGAGCATCAGGAGTCAATGACCTTGGGCTTCTGAAAGCAGCTGCAGGTGGGGGGCTGTGTGAAGAGAGGATTTAAAAAGGCGATGATGGACCCTCCCCAAGAAGACCGCCCACAATTCCTCTCTTCGTGCCTTGGTGGCAGATTCCTTGCCTCCTGGAAGTCTTCCCAGGGTTGTCTGGCCTGGGGCAGAGGGAGCAGGAGAACGAACCGGTCTGTTCTGTAGAGACAGCCTTCTCAGGCTTGCTAGCTCCTTAGTCCCAAAAGCGCTGGAGGCTCATCGTGGAATACCCAGGGGTGAGGAGGTAGATAGCAAAAAGGGCTCCCCACCCTGGACCCCCCTGCTAGAGGTCTGGGAGGGGCTCCTGGGTTCCTGGCTGGGCAGGTGTCTCCGGCTGTCACTTTCCTCCCTGCCTCCCTTCCTGCAAAGCCCTGAATGGAAGCAAGGTGCTTAGGGCTGCTCAGACTCAGCTCCCAGCAGTCTCATTGCTTGGGGCCCTCCCCTAGGGGTGGGGGCGGGTGGGGGGGCATGCAGGGAAAGATGACCTGTGAGGGGAGGAGGGAGCACTGGCCTTTCACCCCAAGGAGGCAAGAGTTAGGGCATCTACTTCCACCCCTGAATGTCGGTCTTCAGAGTCTGTGACCTGACATTCTGGAGCCCTCAATCTGTACATTATCTTGGTCTTGGCTATTCTATCCTAGAGTACATGTCTTGGTCACTCGGGATGAGTGTCCTAGATCTCCAGGAAGGGGTAGGGGTGGGGGGCACTAGAGGAGAAGCGTGTTCTCTCCATATCGCCCCCCTCCCGCCCCACCTCTGTCCGGCCACCAGGGGTCTCTGAATTCAGGCGCAGAGGCCTCTGTGGATGTCCCCACCGTGGCTGCACACGCGGCGGGCTCTCCGGCCTGGAACCCTCCTCGACACCCTCCTCTTGCCGATAGTCAGGGCCAACTCTCGGCGCCTCGTCCTCCGGGGCACCCTGTCCCGCGTGGCGGTACGAAGTCCAGCGCGGACACAGGCTCTCTGCGCCGCTCGCCGCTCTCCCCGGCTCCTCCCTGGGCTACAGGCCGGGTCCGCGCCCCCCTTCCCGGCTCTCTCGCCGGGCTCCAGCTGCGCGCGGAGCGGTCCCGGCTCGGCTCCAGCTCCTCAATGGCCCTGCTCCCCCATTACCCTGATGTCGGCCCCTCTCCCCCTCGGCTTTATCGGCTCTCAGCCGGCTCCACCAGGGTAATGAGGGCCCTCCTAATTACCATTGCAGAAACTCCACTTACATTAACAGCTCCATCCGAGGAGCAGCAACATCTGCTGTGCACAAGCAGGCGCCCCTCCCCCGCCCCTCGCTCCCCTTCTCTCGCTGTTCCCCTCTTTCCTGGTCCTCTCCCCCGACCCTCCTCTCCACCCTCTTTGGCCCCCTCTGCACCCTTCCCCTTCGAATCTCTTCTCTTTTCATGCCCTCCCCACCACCCTGTGAGCCAGGCCCTTTTCAACTTCAGCATCCCAGGTGGAGAGAGATCCGCGTAAAGACAGGACCCCAGAGATACCGAGAGATGGAGACACTCAGAGAGACAGAGCCAGAGCTCCAAGAGACCCATAAACGCAGGATCCCAGAAACACAGCCAGGGAACCCAGCAACAAATGGAAAGTGGAAGCGGCAGAGATGGTGAAAGAGATGGAGTGTGGGGTGGGCCAAACTGCCTATGTGGAGGGGGAGCAGGGGTTCTCATGTTGGCGGGGGTGCAAAGGTATGTACACGGTATGCTTATGTGTGTCTGTACATGTGCCATGTATTGTTCATGCTCATTTATTTCAGCATCACGTACATGAGTATATGTGTGCATGTCAATGTATCTTTAGGTGTATATGTACGTACCTGTGTGCTTTCATGAGTACATCTATTATGCATTTGTATCGTATGTAATTATATTTGTCTATATGTATTTCTGTGCTTGCATTTTGCTAGTGTGTATCTCTACATATATGCATATACTTGTCTATCATATATGCACTGTTGCCTGTGTAACATCTAGTGTGACCTGTGTACGTGTATGATCCATGTTCAAAGTCATGTGTGTGCCATGTGTGGATTTGGGTGAGGATGCGTAAGTGCCTCTGGGTGTGTTTACATCTCTGCGTGCATGCCTATGCATGCACGTATCATCTGTGTAATTATTTGATGAGAGTGGGAGCATGTGTGTGTTCCTGCTCCGTGGGGAATGACAGGCAGTTGGGAAGACGCTGAGCCCATTTTATCTGAGGTTAACAGGGGTCACATTTCACTCCTGGAAGTCCCCCACCCTCCCCCCACCCCATACAATTAAGCCTCAGTGTGGTGGAAAGACAGCCAGCAGACATTAAGAAAGGTCAACAATATTATCAGCTCCTAATCCAATTAGTTACTGTTTATTTGGGAATCCAGTTCCAGGTCAGCTTCTAGGGAGGAGGCCTGGGAGAGAGGAGGGCATGAGATGAGGACAGGCTGAAAGAAACGATGGAAGGTGGCCAGGGCTGCGGCCTCATGGCTAGGGGGTGACCCTCCAAGCACCATCCAATACTGCACCTCCCGCTGGCTACTTGGAAGCTGGGTAGCTCTGGGGAAGGGCCTGCGCTTCACAGAGGGGGCTGAGATCTGGGGTTTCGTCTCTAGAGGTTGGGGTGTAAGAAAAAAGGGGTTGTTTCCTTCACCTGGGAGACTTCCTGCCTCTTTCCAGCCCTGGGATCCCTAAGAGGTGGACTGGGACCTGGACAGGCTGCCTTGGCACTGTGGCCAGGTTCCCCGTGGATGGGAGTCAGAGGAGGAGATGTTGGTAAATGCTCTATTAGCTCTTGAAACCACTTCATTAATCCTGCCCTCTATTTTATTTCCTTTTTTCACCTCCCACATCCTTTTCTGAGCCCTAGCAGGACCTCTACTCCCTCCCACACCAGGACGTGCAGGGACACTAGCTTAGCCCCATAGGGTCCCCAGGGTCTCCCCCAGAGTATAAACAGTGGAAGAGACCCAGAACTTGGCCTCCTGGCCTTGGACAGGGAGCAGCTCAGTGGGGCAGGAGGGGAGTAGGTGGGATGGTCTTTGCCCTGTTCAGACCCTTTCTGACTTCTCAGGGATGGATAATATCTTGGGGTGCCCAGGATATGGGGGGAACTAACAGGAAAAAGAGGGTTGGCTGCTGGATTCCGAAGCCAGATCCCAGGGCCTCCCCAGCTCAGCAGGCAGGGGCAAGCAGGGCTGACGCTGTGGTGAACTCAGACCCCAGCTGTGGCCAAATCAGGGTGACAGGAACAGCATGCTCCTCCAGGAGAGAAGCCTGAGGTCACTTTTGCTTGTTTCTTGAGGATAAAAGTCCACAGGCCTACACCCCCAGGAATTAGACTGCTTGTTCTTCCTGCCCTCAGTTCCCCCTCTCAATATAGAAGCCCCACATGATTGGCTTTCTTCTCACTGCCCTTCCAGGCACATAGTCATGAAAACACACACACACATACACACACACACACACACATACTCACCCACTCATGAACCTGCCTCTGAGACTCCAGGCCGGAGATGGCCAGGGTACGAAGACATTGGCAGTGGTCCTTATCTAAGAACTTACAATGGATCTACATATGTGCTTTACATAAGACTTCCTGCAAGCTGTCTCCCCATTTCCACCCCACCCCCAAAAGATAACAATGATTATAATACTTCAACGATAATGATGATAATACATATCTTATGCTAGCAGTTCTCAGCCTTGGAGCCACCCAGAGAAGCTCTTAAAAAATGTGCATGCCCAGGCCCCACACTGGATCAAGCCAATCTGTATCTCCAGGGTTGGACCCCTGGAATCCATCTATTTTATAAAGCTCCATAGGTGATAGCTAGTCAAAAAATTCTACTGATGTAAAAAATTACAAGTTACAAATGGCAAAGCACTGTCTCATTAGCCGGAGCAGTATTATTATCTCACTTTACAGATAAGGAAACTGAGGCCCAAGGTGATGAAGGATAGTGGTTTTTCTGTTCCTTTGTTTGTTCATTCATTCCTCCCTCTCTCCCTCCTTTCTTCTCTCTCTCTCTCTCTTTCTTTCTCAAGGAACCAGGTCTCCTGATTCCAAGGGCAGCCTGCCAGCTTCCAACTGAAGCCAGGCGGTCCCTGGAATTTAGAACACCTGCGTGGGTCGGCCCTGATGCAAGAGCTCCCTCCTTCGTGACACCTGCCTCTCAGCACAACCCCTTCTACTCCTTTAATTTAACAGTCCTTTAGTAAGCTCGCTCTCAGGCTACACAACATCCCAAGAGGAATAAGACAAGGGTCTTGCTCTCCACTATGTGGCCGGAGAGAGGCAACGTGATGTATTTGGAAAAACAAGGCCTTTGGGGTCAGACAGTTCTATATTTGTATTCTGCTTCTACTGCTCATCATCCATGCTGCTTGTTCACCTTATAAGCCGCTCAGAGCCTCGCTTGTAAAATAGAGAGAATAAACCTACTTTCCGAGTTGTTCCAAGTGCCACACCAATAGATGTTAAATAATAGTGTCATTTTGAAATGTAAAGAAATAACTATAACACCTGCTGGAATGGCTATAATTCCAGCAACTGGAACTTATATACCTTGCTGGGAGTATAAGTTGATAGAGTCACTTTAAACTAAATTTGGCAGTACCTAAAGCCATGAGCATCCGCAACTCAGCAAATCCTGGGTATGTATAAGAAATAAATGCTCATGTCCAGCAAAAGTCATGCATGACCAAGAATGGTCACAGCAGCTGATTTTTAATAGTCCCAAACTGGGATAATGCAAATGTCCATCCACAATAGAATGGGTAAGTAAATCTTGGTATATTCACACGATGGAGTACTACAAAGCAATGAAAAAGAATAGACTACTGAAATATGCAAGGATGTAGATAAATACCTACAGATATAATGTTGCGTGAAATCAGTTGGACACAAAAGAATATACACTGTATGATTTATTTATCATAGGCTCAGTAATAAGCAAAATTAATCTAGGATGATAAAACTTAGAATAGGAGGTACTGGGGAAAGAGGCCCAAAAGATCCTTCTGGGGTGCTAGAAGTGTGTTATATCTTGATCTGCTTAGAGGTTACACATGCATATGTGTGTGGTGTATGTTAAAATTCATTTAAGATTACTGCACTTGACTATATATAAGTTTATACTTCAATTAAAAAAAATAATAGGGGCCGGCCCCGTGGCCGAGTGGTTAAGTTCACGTGCTCTGCTTTGGTGGCCCAGGGTTTAGCTGGTTCAGATCCTGGGCATGGACATGGCACCGCTCGTCAGGCCATGCTTAGGCGGTATCCCACATGCCACAACTGGAGGCACCCACAATTAGAATATACAATTATGTAGCAGGGGGCTTTGGGGAGAAAAAGGAAAAATAAAATCTTAAAATAATAATAATGCTATCAGGCAGCCTAAGATTGATGTTTTGAGAGAAGAGAAAAAGGCTGTGGAACTGAAAGGAGGAGGTACACCTGGTGGTCATTTGCTTAGGGAGGGTGATCAGGAAAGATTTTGTAAGAAGAGGCATTTATTATAGGACTCGAAGACAAGAAGGGGGATTGAGAGGTAGAGGAGGAAAGAGCTGTTGAAAAGAAGGTGTTTTCCAGTTGGGCTGCTATGTGTGAAGGCAGGGCAGGAGGAAGAAGGTTGCAAAGGCAGTTTGAGATTAGATCAGTGAGACCCTCCCTGAATGCCAGCCAGCCGGAGGAGCTCATACTTAAGTGAGGGTCACAGTTTTCCAACAGGACAGGGACATAAAGGAATGTGCTTAAATGGTTCATGTGGCAGCAAGTGGATTGGCTGGATGGAGGCGGGAGAGGCAGGTGTCCTTGGGCCTGCTGTAGCCCCCAGGGCTGTGGGCGGGATTCTGGGCCTCAGGCCCTTCAGGTGGCAGGGCCATGCACCAGGAGGAGCCAGAGTGTCATGGTGGGAGTCAGAAGAAGCGGGCCTTAGGAGATGGCTCAGCTGAGGGTGGAGTCCTCAGAGAAACAGGTTCCTCCCCAGTTCCCCACTGGGAGCTTCTCTTGCTGCTTCCTCTGCATTCCTTCATCACTGGGCCCAGAACACTGTGCTCTGGTCCTTGCCCTGCAAGGCTGCTGGAAGCTGGGCCTGGAAAGTGCCTCTCTGTGCCTGCCTCCTGCCTTCCAGCAGAGCCCAGCACTAGGCTGGGAATGGAGAAGATGAGTAATAAATCCGTGTAAAGAGAAGGCTAGAGGTCTGGCTCAACTAAGACAGCAGTGGCTACAGGAATCCAGGAGAAAGTTCTCAGAAAACAGAAGAGCAAAAAGACTGGAAGGAAAGCGTAGTTTGCCTGAGTTTACATCCTTCCTATACCACTTACTATCTGTGTGATCTTGGGCAAGTTACCTTCCGTGCCTGGGCTCCTTTTGGTTAAGTGGGGATTATGATGGTACCTGTTTCCCAGAGTTATCGTGAGGAGGATGTGAAATAAAGCATCCGAAGTGCTTGGAATACTGCCTGATATACTGTGTAGCAGTGCTGGAGAAACAGTAGCGATTTGTATAATTGCTTCTGATGGTGGGGTTAAAGGCTTGCTTTCTCCTGCTTCTTTGCACTTACTTTCTGCAATGAGCATGGATTACTTGGCTAAGCAGGAAAAAATTAAGTAAACAAGGGAAGAAAAAAGAAACTGGTGACAGAAACATGCTTGAAGGGGCAGCCAGAGAAACGGGCACTCTTATTCAGAAAGGTTTCTCCAGCCTAGGACAGGGAGAAGGGGCTGTCCCCGCTGGCCTGGCTCAGATCAGAGGCCTGGGCTCGGAGGGGACTGAGTCTGAACCTTACAGAGTGGGAGAGGCCCACACTGATTGGCATGTAGATGCTGGAGCTCTACAGATGAATTCAATAAGTTTAATAAAAAGCCGTCTTTCGTTGAGTGCCTCCTAGGTGCCACAGTTTTTATATATTACTACTGATCATCGCCACAACCCTGCAAGATAAATATTATTATCCCAATTATTACATCACTTCTAGAAGTAACTGGCCCAAGACCTTACCACAAAGCTGACATTTGAACCCAACATCTTTTTGTACTTTGTTTATTTATTTTTTATTACAGTAATGTTGGATTATAGCATTATGAACCCAACACTGAAATGACTTCTTTCCACTAACCCTCCAGGCCATTTTCTACATATGAGATGCAGGAAATACCCCTAAAAGAGGGGATGCTGTGTATGTAGTCAGGCCCTCAGGCCCGAAACTTCCACACTAGGCAGGACTGGCCTGGGCTGGGCATTCCCTCTCCCATTTCTTCTCTTCCCCCAGGTTATCGCAGGGAACTGCAAGAACCTGGACTTTTCCCCCATACTTCTCCCCGAAGGCAGGCAGCAGGCACTGGTCCCTGTCCCCTGCCCAGTCCACATTGCCCTGGTTTCCCACCCTCCCAGACAGCTGACTCCCCTTCCTTCAACACCCTATTCCCCTCCCCGGTGACTCCCCTCCATTCTCTCTCCGTCGCTGGTGGACACCCCCTCCCCTTCCCTGTCTGCTGACACCATCCATCGGCAGCACTTGAAGCTCTGCTGCAGCCCCTTGAAGTTGCTAAATCCCCTATTTGGTTTAGTTCCACTCCAGCTCCCCCTGCATAGAGGGACCCAATGGGACGCAGGGAAATTATACATGTAAAAAAGAGCTGGTTTGCTCTGATAACTCTGATAATGATACACACCTCACACCTTCCCACGCACACACATTGCCACATACACATGCACACCCCACACCTCCCAATCCACATACTCACCAAAACACCTTCCAGCCTACTGACTCGCAGTTCACTTCCCAGAGATGCTTCCCAGACCAGTGTCTATACTCACCCCAGTAAGGTACACATCCATTCTCTGGAAATTCTCTGAGTCACCTCTCCTCTTCCCAGCTCCCAGAGCACACTGAACACCCCCGTCATGGAATTTACCAGCTGTGTCCTGGGGCCTGTCTTCTCTGGAGCCCGTTAGATTGTGAGCAGGAGTAGTGTCTGTGTGGTTCACTCTTAACCAAGCACGGTGCTTGGGAACATGGTGGCTCCCCCATAATCTTGTGGAGTGAATGACTGAATGAATGAATGAAGAAATGAATGAATGCACACATTGCTACATTCATCCCCTCAGAAGAACACATCACAGCTTGGGATAAATCCCATCACTACCCACCCACACATCACCCCTCTGAATTGTGTCTTTTTCTTTTTCTTTTTTTTTTTTAACAGTATGCATTCTTTTTTTTTTTTTAAAGATTTTTTTTTTTTTTCCTTTTTCTCCCCAAAGCCCCCCGGTACATAGTTGTATATTCTTCGTTGTGGGTCCTTCTAGTTGTGGCATGTGGGATGCTGCCTCAGCGTGGTCTGATGAGCAGTGCCATGTCCGCGCCCAGGATTTGAACCAACGAAACACTGGGCCGCCTGCACCGGAGTGCACGAACTTAACCACTTGGCCATGGGGCCAGCCCCTCTTTTTTTTTTTTTTTTGAGGAAGATTAGGCCTGAGCTAACATCTGCCGCCAATCCTCCTCTTTTTGCTGAGGAAGACTGTCCCTGAGCTAACATCCATGCCCATCTTCCTCTATGTTATATGTGGGATGCCTGTCACAGCATGGCTTTTGCTAAGCGGTGCCATGTCCGCACCCGGGATCCGCACCGGCGAACCCTGGGCCACAAAGCAGAATGTGCAAACTTAACAGCTGTGCCACTGGGCCAGCCCCTGAATTGTGTCTTTTACTTACAACAACACACACACCACACACTGTGGAGCCACTCACTTCTGCTAGTGGGTGCTCATGACACACACCCCTGGAGATCCAGGACTATTGTGAACAGCTGCCTGGGATTCCCCTGTGTGGGGGGAGGTGGAGGGTAGGAGGGAACATGTGTTTGAGTGTGAGTGAGTAGTGTGAGTGAGTGTGTGGGTGAATGCGTGTGAGAGTACATGAGTGCGTGTGTGTGGGTGTCTGAGGGAGTGTGTGTGTGTGCACGCATGTGTGTGCCCACAAGCCTTGGATTCCCCACACTTCCCTCATTTCCCATCTTCTTAAAAACATTGGCCAGAATCATGGGGTTCTTGTTCAGGTTTCCTCTTCTCCCTCCCCCCACCTAAAGTCTGGCTTTTTCTAGAGAGGAATTTTCTTCTCAGTTCTTCAGCCTAGGGGGGCTTACAAAGAAAAGAGGGAACCAGCCCTGATGGCCTAGGGGTTAAAGTTCAGCACCCTCTGCTTCAGTGGCCCAGGTTTCATTCCCGGGCATGGAACCACACTGCTCGTCTGTCAGTAGGCATGCTGTGGCAGCAGCTCACATAGAAGAACCAGAAGGACCTACAACTAGAATATACAACTATGTGCTAGGGCTTTAGACAAGGATAAAAAAGAGAAGGGAAGACTGGCAACAGATGTTAGCTCAGGGTGAATCTTTCTCAGCAAAAAACAAAAAAAAAGGAAGAAAAGAGCGGATGATATGGGGTAAGGTGAGGAGTTCTCACTTCTGGGTCAGGTCTGCTCCCATCATCTCAGTCAGTGTTCTCCCTGCTTCCATCTACCCTCTATACCACTTCCCCAGCCCCCATTCAAATCTAGGAGAAAGCAAAGATGAAACACACAGTGTTGGCCTCCCTGCCTCCCTGAGGACTGGCACTTTCTCCAGCTTGCTGATTGCCCACACAGCCTGCAGGCACCTCTCTGTCCCCACTCACAAACCCTGACCATGGCAGTTCTATGCTCTTCCTGGTCCCCTTCCTGCTTCTAACCTAGTGTCTTTGCTTGGCCATCACTATCTGGCCTGCCCCCAACCACTGCTGAGGCTCCAGTTCCTCCAACCATGGCAGGGTCCTCCCAAGGTCCTGCTGTTGGACATCTCTCCAGGGGACCTCGGAGATCAACCGAGTCACCCAGACTTAGCCATTTTCCCAAGGTGGCGCCCTCTCCTGGGCAAACTCAGTCATTACCTCAGCTCTATGCCTGCATAAAGCAGGACCCAGCTCTCGGGTGCTCTCCATGTCCCCCTCGCTTAATCATACAGGTCTCTTTCGGCTGCTCCTCCTAGACCTATCCTCTGTCTGATCCTTACAGTCACCTCCTCCGCCTTGCTGCTCCTCCCGCACCACCGCCGGCCAGCCTCAGCCTCCTGCAGCTCTCCTTAGACAACCTTCCCAATCACCTGGGGCATGGAGGATTTTGGGGGCTGCCTCAGAGAGCCACTTACAGTTAGGCCATCCTCCTCACATGTGCCAGAATGTTTTCTTTTCTTTCTTTCCTTTTTTAAAATTTTTAAAAATTATTATTATTATTTTTTAAAGATTTTATTTTTCCTTTTTCTCCCCAAAGCACCCCAGTACATAGTTGTGTATTTTTAGTTGTGGATCCTTCTGGTTGTGGCATGTGGGACGCCGCCTCAGCATGGCTTGATGAGTGGTCCCGTGTCTGCGCCCAGGATTCGAACTGGTAAAACCCTGGGCTCCTGCAGTGGAGCGTGCAAACTTAACCACTCGGCCACGAGGCTGACCCCTCTTTCTTTTGTTAAAAAGCACTGATCTGATCATGTCACAGCCTCTGTCACATGGCTCCCCACTCTTCTAGGATAAAGGCCTAAAACCTTCCTAAAGCCTGCAGGGTGCTGGCATATTCTGGCCTCTGTTGACCTCCCTGCCTCCTTTTTCACCATGGCCCCTCCTCTGTAGGCCACAGCGCTTTGGGCATGTTGCTTGCTGTTTCTGAAATGTTTGTCTCTTCACCTGTTTAACCCCTTCTCATCCTCCCAATATCAGCTCAGATATCACTTCCTCAGAACAGCCTTGCCTTGACTCCTAACCAGGTGAGCCTTCCCCTACTACTTGCACACATGGCATCAGGGACACCTGCTTGGTTGGACTTATTATATTTATAATTTTATATTTATTTATGTGATTGTTTCATCAATGTCTGGCTTACCCACTAGAGCTCTAGAGAAGGAAGAGGATGTTTTTGTGCATCACTGAATCCACAGGGCAGTGTCTAGTACATGGGAGGCCTTTGATAAATATTTGAGTTGTGAATGAATTAATCAGTAGTCTCAGGCTGGATAAAGAGAGAACTTTCACCAAAAACCAGGTGGTACCTGCTAAAGATCTGAGTCCTTTCATCATGTCATTTACTGGCTCAAGAACTTTCTATGGCTCCCTATTACCTCACAAACTAAGTCTAAAGTCCTCTCCCTGGATTTTTCAGGCTTTGATAATCTAGCTTCCTCCACCCAATCCAAATGTACTGTCTTCATTTTCTATCACTACTCTTTGCTTCCACCAAGCAAACTCAGTAGCCCATAAACACACCTTGATCAGTCTCATCTTCATACCTTCTTTCACATCATTCTCTGCCTGGAAGAACTCTCATTTCTTCTTTATCTTCACTTAAATCTTACTGCTCCCTTAAGGCCAAGATCACACCCCAGTTCTTTTTTGTTTTTGAGAAAGATTAGCTCTGAGCTAACATCTGCCACCAATCCTCCTCTTTTTGCTGAGGAAGACTGGCCCATCTAACATCTGTGCCCATCTTCCTTTATTTTATGTGGGACGCCTGCCACAGCATGGCTTGCCAAGCAGTGCGTAGGTCTGCACCTGGGATCCAAAGTGGCAAACCCCAGGCCACTGAAGCGGAACATGTGAACTTAACCACTGTGCCACCAGGACGGCCTGCACATCCCAGTTCTTACACAAAGCCTTCCCTCACCGTTCTAGCACTCGCTGAGCTCCCATGGCCTGTACTCTCTGTATGTCCAGAATATCAGAGACTGTTAACCTTGGAAGAGCCACAGAGATCACTGGTTCAGCCAGAGTCTGATCAACCTCTAAAATCATGTTTTACAAACTTCAGTATTCAAGTACCAGCCTCACAATTCGTGCCATATCCATATACCACCTATAATGTAATTTGTTTGATATTTTTCTTTAAATCAACTTGCTATTTTTTACTTAGATATTTTTATTATTTAAAAAAAACCTTTATAGAGGGGGTTAGGGGGTGGGCACAAAGGGAGAAGTGGTGCACCTACAACACAACTGACAAACAATAATGTACTACTGAAATTTCACAAGATTGTAACCTATCATTAACTCAATAGAAAAAAAAACCTTTATAGCACTATAGTAACTGGAAAACCAACCATCACTTGCCAAAAATAGGAAGTAATCTTAAAAATAAGTAAAATAGAAACAAACAATGATATTCAGTTCTAGCTGGATATCACAGCCTGCTGAGGGCTCTGGAACTTGGGGCCTCCTCTCTCTTTGTTAAAAAGGGGAAGAAGAGAAACGCGTGTTAGAGAGGTGTTAAAGACACACTAGCACAAACTGAGACTTTCTCTTTGATAAAACTGGAAGAACCTTAATGCCCACTGATGGGAAAGCAATATCTTTTTTTACTGTGATAAAACATACACAACATAAAATATTGCCATTTTAACCATTTGTAAGTGTGCAGTTCAGTGGCATTAATTGCATTCACATTGTTGTGCAACCATCGCCACCATCCATCTCCAGCTCTTTTCATCTTCCCCAACTGAAATTCTGTACCCATTAAACACTGACTCCCATTCATCCCACTCCCCACCCAGCCAGTTGACCATTCTGCTTTGTCTCTACAGAGCTGACTGCTCTATGTACCTCATATAAGTGGAATCATACGTTATTTGTCTTTTTGTGCCTGGCTTATTTTGCTTAGCATAATGTCTTCAAGGTTCATCCATGTTATAGCATGTGTCAGAATTTCCTTCCTTTTAAAGGCTTAGTAATATTCCATTGTATGTATATACTACATTGTGTTTAGCTATACATCTGTCGATGGACATCTGAGTTGCTTCCCCCTTTGGCTCTTGTGAATAATGCTGCTGTGAACATGGGTATAAGGAAGGTGATATCTTTACAATAATCTGTAGTATCCTCACGCAATAGAATATTATACTGTAGTCAAAACAAAGAACTTAAGTGACATGCAACAGTACGGGTGACTCAGCAATATAATGTGAAATAGTAAGTTTAAAAAAATTTAGGGGCCAGCCCTGTGGCCGAGTGGTTAAGTTTGCGAGCTCCGATTTAGTGGTCTAGGGTTTTGCTGGTTTGGATCCTGGGCACCAACCTAGCACCACACATCAGGCCATGCTGAGGCGGCGTCCCACACAGCACAACCAGAGGCACTCACAACTAGAACATACAACTATGTACAGGGGGCCTTTGGGGAGAAGAATTAAAAAAAAAAGAAAAAAAAAGATTGGCAACAGTTGTTAGCTCAGGTGCCAATCTTTAAAAAACAAAAATTATATACAGCCTGATACCATTTTTAAATACAATTTAAAACAGTTAAAATTTGAAATATACTTTTTAGGAACATATAGATAGGTACAACTGTATTAAACTGTATTAAGAGGAAAGCTAGAGAATGATGAATACAGGATTAGGATGGCCGGTGCCTCAGGTCAGAGACAACGAATGGAACAGGGGGACCATTAGGTTAGTTGTTAGTTACTGTCAAGGTCTGAGATTTTGTTTTGGGTGATAAATTGATGGGGTGCTTATAATATTACTTAAAAACAACTAATAAAAAAAATTAACTGTATAATAAAGTGGTCCATGCAAAAACCAAGATGACATCATGTGATGAACCGAGGAATGTGATTAATTCAGTTCCGTGAACCCAAGGTCCGAGAGAGAAAGAGGAAAAGAAAGAAACGGACAAGGAAATAACTTTCTCACTATGGGATTCAGTGTGATTTAATGTGTTGTCAATGCACCATCGAAAATCGTCTGGCATTCTGCCGAGGTCCTGGGTCTGCACTGGGGTAAACAGCTCTAAAATATCTCCGCAGGAGGCTGCCTGCTTCCTCTGCCGGCTTGCTGACCTCCGACAGGAGGGAACTCCGATTTCTGGAGGCACTTGCCTGGCCAGATCCTTTTGTCAGGAAATTTTGCCCTGCATTCCCTTACTATTCCGCCTCCCTGCACTTTCTGCCCACTCTCGGGCTCTCGCCTTTGTGCCTGGCAGGGGCTTGGGCACTCAGGAACCCAGAATTTCCATATCGACTGCTTCATGCTTGAGCCTCCAGCCCCAGAGCAGGAGCCAAGCTAGTGTTTCCAACTGTAAGACCAAACGATCCCAAACGTTTCTGGGACAGAGACTTTTTGCTCAATATAATCCATTATTTCCTTCTGGGAGGAAATCAGCATTCTCTTTTTTAAGGATTTCATTTTTCCGTTTTCTCCCCAAAGCGCCCCCGGTACATAGCTGTGTATTTTTAGTTGTGGGTCCTTCTAGTTGTGGCATGTGGGATGCTGCCTCAGCATGGCTTAATGAGCGGTGCCATGTCCTCGCCCAGGATCGTAACCAGCAAAACCCTGGGCCGCTTGGAGCATGCAAACTTAACCACATGGCCATGGGGCCGGCCCCTCAGCTTTCTTTTTTTTTTTTTTAAGGATTTTATTTTTTCATTTTTCTCCCCAAAGCCCCCTGGTACATAGTTGTATATTCTTCGTTGTGGGTCCTTCTAGTTGTGGCATGTGGGACGCCGCCTCAGCGTGGTTTGATGCGCACGCAGTGCCATGTCCGCACCCAGGATTCGAACCAACGAAACACTGGGCCACCTGCAGTGGAGTGCGCGAACTTAACCACTCGGCCACGGGGCCAGCCCCACTCAGCATTCTTAATAAAAACACTTAAGCAGTTTTCTGATAAACTGTTAACCGGACACAGATTTCCTCTCAGAAACCAGTTTCCCATCTACCTCACCAATTGTTGTGAGTTTGATGCATTTTATCCAGACATTATTTTTGTGCGTCCATTTAAACAGATTCTAACCACTCTTCTTTCCTCTCAATATGTCTACCAAGAGGTAATCCTTGAATTGGCCTCTTATAGGTCTCTTCACTTGCAGCAAGATTGAAATAAAACTTTGACACATGCTCATAAATAAATGGTCTGAAAAGCCTTTTTATGTTTTTTTGTTCTTCTTTAGCACAACTGAATACTTGAAGGTAGGCTAGAATTGCTTCGTCACATTTTTACTAACCCCCAGGCTGGGATTAACTGAATCTCCTTGGCCCAAAACTCCTTTTCCAAACCCAGTGGAGCCCCCTCCCAGCTCTGAGCAGAATCCTTTCTTGCCCAGACAGAGGCCGTGCCTTGGGACTTCTGGGGCAGGAGGGGTTGGAAGTGAGGGAAAGGGGTGAATACAGGCCTGCATGCACCTCCATAAATCTGGGTCCTCGTTGAACCTCAGAACTAGGGGTGAGGCTGCCCTAGCCCCGCTCTTGGAGCTGAAAGCCAGGACCAATCACTGGAGTAGGGGGTGGAGACCTTGGGGCAGAGGTCGACTCTGAGGCTTCTATACTTTTTGGGGGGCTGGGGTCGAGGAGGAGCTGTGAACACTGGTGCCTCAGGTAGCTGCGTGGCAGACTCGGTCCCTAAAACCTGGCCCCTGTCCAGCTCGGAAATGAACCCCCCGCCTCCCATTGGACACGGGATTGTCTCCAGACACAGCTGCCTCCCAGCTGCCGGCCGCAGCCCCTCCCCCAAGGGCTGCCATAAAGGGGGACCCGAGGAGTAGGCAGTGGGCCTGGAGGCTGCAAAAGTTCTGCGTCCGCCTTTGGGGTGCCAGCTTGACCCCAGAGTCATCTTCTTAATCTTCTTCATAACTTCTGAATTATAAAGGTGTATGCTGATGGTAGAAATTTGGACACTATAGAGAAGTATAAAGAAAACAAAGTCATACAGATTCTTACCACCCAGAAATCATCACTGTCTATATTTTACCAGTTTTATTCTGGTCTTTTTGCTTAATCTATAGACTTATTTTTGCTTCACAATTGGGATCATTCTATACCTAGAGCTTTGCATCCTATTTTTTTTCTTATCATTATCTCCTGAAAATGTTCTTTGTGTGGTTAAAAGTTCTTTGAAAATCTGATTTTAGTGGGTGTGAGTTAGCACAAAGTCCACCAGCTCCCTTCTCCGTCAACCACAGTTCCCTCCCCTCCGCCCCCTGGTTTCCAAGGGCTCCTAGTACAAGGTCTATGGAGCTGTAACTGCAGCCACTGGCCCAGTCAGGGGCTTGGGACCTCTCTGGGGGCAAGAGGAGGACTAGGCCAGGCCACAGAGACTTTCAGACCCATCCTGGGGGCAGATCACTTTAGCTCTGGACCCTGCCACACCCACCACCCACCCTCAGGCACAGAGCATTGGAGGGGAGTCTTTGCTTTGGGTTCATCCCCCACCCTATGATGCATGAAGTCACTACTCTGCCTCCCCTCCCCTCCCATTTTCCTTGGAAAGTGGGTTTCCAGGGTTTCTGAGGCTGCTCAGGCAGCTCCTGGACACTTTGACCAGCCTCACCCATCCAAGACCACCTCCCACTTCCCCTTGGTTCAGGCAGCCCTGAGTTGGGGCTACCTTTTCCTGGGAATAGTCAGTGGGAGCTTGAATGGGAGGGAATGTTAGGGAGGGGTCAACAGACAAAAGTGGGGGCTGGCCTGGTGGCACAGCGGTTAAGTGCGCATGTTCTGCTTTGATGGCCCAGGGTTTGCCGGCCTGGATCCCGGGTGTGGACACGGCACTGCTTGGTCACACATATAAACTAGAGAAAGATGGGCACGGATGTTAGCTCAGGGCCAGTCTTCCTCAGCAAAAAGAGGAGGATTGGCAGCGGATGTTAGCTCAGGGCTAAACTTCCTTAAAAAAACAAAAAACAAAAAAAGACAAAAGGGGACCTGGAACCAATGTTTTACTTTTAGTGTTGAAAACTCCCACCCGCTCCCTACCTGGAAAGCTTCTGGGAGCCTCACAATGGCCCTTACAATGACACCAGAGGGAGGAAGGATCAGTAAGGCCTGGGGAGAGAGGGGCACAGCCTGGGGCATGGACTTCATTCAGCAGAGACAAGGGGTCCCTGCCCTTCTCCTCCCCCTCAGCAGCTCCTCTGCTCCCAGGTCCTCTTCCTGGCCCCTCAGGTCCCCGTCCTGATTCTGCATCCCCACCAGCCCAAAGCCTCTCCCGGGATCATCTCCACGCTGTGTCCTCGGCACACTCAGCCAGCTGATAGAAGCATGAGAACTCCTCTCCTGGGCCATGAGGAAATCTCTCAGCCCAAACTCTAGAGGCAGGCCAGTGACAGGTGCCCAGCCTCGTCACTCCGTCTACCCTGACCCAGTGACCCAGGCTTTGAGAGTTGCTCCCAGGTCTTCTCAGCCCAGTGCAGTAACAATTCTATCAATAATAGCTCATTTTGTGCAGTACTTTAAAGTAAACTGTCTATGTTCACACTTACCTTCTCCTTTGATCTACCTGACTTTGCTATCAGGTAAGTAGGACTGGTCTTATTTTCTTCATTTACAAATGAAAAAATTGAGGCCGGAAGCCGACCATTGGTTATGTCAGAACCCACGACCTCTGATCTGCAGAAGCCAACCCCAGGCCCCCTTCCTCCGGCCTCCACTTCCCTGGACACGGAGAGCTCAAGTTCCCTCTGCCTTGCTTTCCTCGCCTGCAGATTTCGGATGCGCGCAGACTCTGGCTCTTCCAAACCTCAGTGCTGCTGGGTCTCCACCCAGAAAACCCTTTCTCTGTCCTGGCCTTTCTGCCAGTCCCTTCAGTGGGCTGTTGTTGGGAGGAAAGGAGAAGGAGCTCCTCATTTTGAAACCTCTCCTAATTGATTTCTCTCTGATGAGGTGCCGTAATCCTTTCTGGCTGCCCTTACAGCTTCTCCAGTTTCTTCCAACGGCCTCTCCATACCCTTTCTCCCGGCCTCCCACATATTCACTTGGCTCGAAATATCTTTCTTGATTTTTTTCTTGGCAGCCATCATCCATGGCAGGCTTGTGACCCACATGTCTATCAGGACAGCCCCGCCTCCCAGGGCCCTACACACAGGGACACACACATACACATATCCTTTGTGTGTGGTGGGTGGAGGGGTGGTAAGGGTACCACATTCTGCTTTGTCCACTCTGTTCAAGTCAGACTATGGGGGAGCACCAAGGGTGGATTGAAATAATTCTGCCTGAGATGAAGCCTTTCTTGCCAAATCTATCAATGGCTTGTTGGGGTTTGAAGGAAGGTGTGAGGCCTGCTGTCAGCTCTTTGCTCAGCCTTGGGACAGCTTGGGGGGACAGGCTTGCCCGGGTAACCCTGACCCTGAAGCTGGGAAGACATATTCTCCTGGACCATGGGCAGCCTTTTCCTTCAGGACCCCAGCCCCTTCACCGACCCCCTCGCCAGGAGGAGAGTCACAGAGGCCAGGCGGGCTGATGCAGATGCCTCTGGCCTGTGACCCCCAGGCCCAGCTGGACAAGAACTCAGGCCTCCCACCCTATCATTCGTGTCCCCCCTTTCATCCAGCCAGCTCTGGGGGAGGGAAGGAGGAGATTGGCTGGGTGCAATGCAGTGTTTCTGGGGACTGGGGGGCAGGGGAGTCCATTCAAATTGACAAAAATAGAACATCAGCCTCATATCATTTTTCTCAAAACAAGATTTATTGAAGTTCTGTCGGTGAAAATCGCTGCTGTGTGGAACGCTTAACTTATAGATTAGATTACTCAGTCGTGCCTTACTACATTTTTCATTAGAAAAATATTGGCTGGGAGAGTTTGACCTCATAATCTCTGCATTTTAAACAATAACCAGAGGAAAACCAAATAGAAGGCACAAGTTAACGGGTTTCCCCCCCAAGCATTTCCCCCTGGGAGAGATCAGAGTGAGGGCCGGGGAGGGAACAGGAGCGGAATCTGCTGCGCGAGCAATTCTCCATCTCCAGGCCCACTCCCCAGAGGCTGCGGGAGGTGGCCCGGGTGGCAGAAGGAAGCTGGGCTGAGCTGAGTCCTTGGGGCTTAGGCCTGGGCAGATCCCTGCTCGGGTGGCCTGGAGCTCTGCAGGGCCCCAGCCAAGGTGGAGCTGTGGTTAGTGTGTTCTCACCCTAAGGAGGAGGGGCAGGAGGATCAAGAGGGCAAAGACGTTTTCTCTGCCCCAGGGAGTATCCCGTCTAGTTGGGGAGACAAGAGCAATACACTAGATCAGAAAGAGTCCAGAATCCCAGGGCAATTGTGGGGTGCCATCTAGGCTGCTGGAGTGGTGGGTAGAGGGCATGGCTACCCTCATCCCCACCCCAGGGTGAAGACTCCCTCCAGGAGAATTTTATGGAGGGATGACTCCAAGGCTAGGCCAGCTGGGACAGTCCAGGCTGACCTCAGGCATTCTGACCCTTCCTCTTGACCCAGGGGCAGAGGCTCCTAGGGGCATGCTGGGCCTGAAGCCCTCAGGCTGAGGGTGAGTGTGGGGTGCTGGCTGGCTCTAGAGAAGGACAGGGGGCCGCCCAGGTGCAGACGGATCCCTGGCCACTTTACGATCGCTGATCCAGTTCCTTGGAGAGGGGCCTCCCACCCCCATCTGTGTCTCGGTTTCTACTTTCTGAGGCTTTGGTGATTTCCAAGTTCTGACACAGTCATTAGTTACAAAGAGCAATTATTATTTTTTTTTTTGTCATTAAGTCATTTTTTAAATGGCTCCGGGCAACATCACAGAACAAAGAAACAAAATATCCATGAAAAGACTTAATCACAAATTACTAATTATTTCACCCCCTCCTCCCTCCCAAAATCGTGAAATCTGAGCCCCATGAAAAGGGAGAAGGTCTCCCCAGCCATGAGCTTGCCATGGCTCTTAGGCACCTAATCCATCATGGGGGGGTGCATTTCCTGCTGTACTCTGAACCCCGGGGGAGGAGTGGCAGAGAGTCCCCCATTCTTGACCTTTGAAGTCAACTTCTGCCCATGGAAAAAGCCCCTCAGCCAATGGGGGAGACCTGAAAATGAGTGGGGGACCCCATCCAGAGCCCCACACCTTGGGCTCCTCTGCCCAGGCTGGCCGTCTCCCCAGCTGGCATTCCGCTCTGGGCCCTTTGAAGCCCCCAGGCCACAGCAGAGGAGCCGCCCCCCTGCTGGGGGGCTCCTGGAGTCTCCAGCTGGAAAACAAACCGGAGGAGGAAGTAATCCAGGAGGGGAAGACCCCGAGTCCCCAAACGTGAGGAAATAAAATGTGTTTGACACCAAGATATATAGAAGGAGGGAGAAGTCCAGGGTATGGGCCCCTCCATCCGGCCTGGGCTTCTCCTAGAGCTGATTGAGGTCTCCTCATCTGACCTTTGCTGAGTGAGAAAGGGGCTGCGTAGAGGAGGCAGCAGCTAGGGAAGCCCTATCTCAGTCCAAGACAAAGGTGGATCTGCCAGGAGGGAGGTTCTGAGGCAGGGCAGGCCTCCTAGGAACTGCCCACGCACGTCCTGTCTCTCTGCCCATTACGCCCAGTTCCCCATGAGCAGCTCAGCAGTCACGGGGGAAGATCCTAGGAAGGATGGCATTGCAGGTCTGCAGACAGGGCCCCTGAGAAGGAGGGGTATGTGTGCAGGGCGGGGGGCAGCTGTGGAGTCCCCGACTTCAGAACCCGAGTAATCTCCCACAGGCTCTCCTCACAGCTCAGCTCTGAACCTGACTCCAGAGTAAACCCCAGCCCAGCATTCATCCATTCAGCAAATGCTGATCAAACTCTTCCCACATGCCAGGCAACAGGGATATGTCAGCAACTGTGAGACACCTAGACCCTACCTTCATGGGGCCCTAGTTTACTTTTCCTGAGTATCATTTTGTCAAGAAGACTGGGATGGAAGAGAAAGTCAAAGCCACACCCAGTGCCTGGTCCCAGCCTTTGCTCACTTCTTGGTTGTTTGAACAGTCATCTTTACTTGTTTTCTGACTCCTCAGTCAGACCACTCCCTTAAATGCACGTCTTGTATGTCTTCTGGGTCCACCTCCCTGCCAGCCCTGGACACCTGAGAGAGGTACAAATGGCCATAGGTGGAAGGAAAGAAGGCAGGCAAGCAGGTTTTTAATAAACAGAACCTACTTAACAAATGTTTGCAGCCATTGTTCCTTTGTCATATGACCAGTGAAGACCTTGAGTGTAAATGTCCAAAATATTGGAGTCATAGTCACTGTCCCAAGCAAGAGAGCTTGGAATTCAAATAATCATTCTTATCCACACATAGGTACTCACTCTCCCTCTTTCTCTTTATTGTCAGACTGCCCTTTTTCTTCCCTCTCTTAGAACTTTTCTGACCAAGGCATATTTGGGAATATGCTGGGACTTGAGCTGCTTTTATTAAAGGTATTTCTTTAAAAGGAGCAGGCTTTTCTTGGAGGTTATCTGCTCCACCTGCCTGCTGCCCAAGGTCCTAGCTCAGTGGTGCTGGTCACTCCTCAGACCTGTAGGTGTGAGCCTGGGGGGATAACCCCACGCTGGATGTAGCAGGACTCCTGGATGTCCCCCAATATCCATTCTCTCCTTCTTTTTTTAACAATAAAACCCCTAAGTGTTAGCCACCCAGCTTAGGACTACATTCCCCAGACTCCCTTGCAGCTAGGTGTGTCCAGGTCACTAGACTGGCCAATGAGGTGCAAGCAGAAGTAATGTATCTTCTGGACTCTCCCCTTAAAAAGAAGGAGCTGACTCTCCACATCCCCTTCTCCCCTTTTCACTAGGTATAAAATGGACATGGGAACTAGCACAGCCATCTTAGACCTCAAAATGGAAGCCATGGGTTGAGGACGGCAGAGCAATAATAAAGAAGGAGCCTGGGACCTTGATACTGTGGCGTGAGGCTGCCATATCTACCCTGGAGGGCTTCTGCTTAGACTTTATGGGAGAGAGAAACAAACTTATCACGTGTTTAACTCACTGTTATTTTCTAATTTGCTTCATTTCTTTCCTTTGGCTTCCCTGAACAAAGGAAAAGCAAATGACGAGGCAGCACTGAACAATATTATGTGAACCACACACATCATTTAAAATTTTCTAGTAGACAGATTTTTTTAAAATTAAAAGAAACAGGTGAAATTAACTTTAATAATATATTTTATTTAACCCAATATTTCCAAAATATTATTTCAACATATGATCAATATAAAACTTATTAAAGAGATAGTTTCCATTCTTTTTTTCATACTAAGTCTACAAAATCCAAGGTATATTTTACACCCCCATCTCAGCTGGACTAGCTGCAGTCCAGGTGCGCAATAGCCACATTTGGTTAGTAGCAACAGGACTGGCCAGCACCACAGGTCTAAGGGAAATGCCAGAGGCTGAAGCAGTTAGGGACCGAAGCCCAGCCCTGAGTCAAGTACAGCAGCTGCGGTGACCACTGCTCCTACTGCGGCAAGGAGGGCCTTTTCGCACTTATCCCATTTCTAGCCACATGTCTGGCCCATCCATCATGCTCTGGCTCCAGCCCACAAGGAAAAACCTCTGCGCCTTAGTTTCCTACATAGGACCCTGGAGAAGGGCTATCTTAGGAAGCAAGTAGATCCCTAGGAAAATGGAGAAGGGAAGGGAAAGCTGGAGTGTTGGTAATCCTCCACTCTCCAGTTTGTCTGTAATCAGAACAGCGTGGAGCAGGAAAGACAGTGCGGAGGCGCTAGGAGAAGGGGTCCTCCCTCCTGCTCAGGGAGACCCGGGGCTGTGACATGTTCCTCCTGAGCTCGCCTAAAGGATCAGGCTATCTCATACATTTACTGGGATTAGGGAAAGAACAATGATACCACACCAAGAGTCCATATTGACCAATTAATCCTTACCACCAACTCCCTCATCTGGACAACAATTCAATATCTCTACCATCGTCACAGCCCCTTTCACTTATGACCGTAATTATTGTCACCATCACCCACCAATACTACCATCACTCCCAAAATTACTGCTTCTGTCACTGTGAGCTTCAATATCACCATGTCCTTCACCATGACAACAATTATCCCCTTTATCATCAGGGCAACAATCAGTAGCAACACCATGGCCACCCACCACCCCATTCCTGCTATTACCGTAATCATACAGCCACAATAATTATCAACCTCACTATGACAACCACTTCCACCATCACCTTAATAAATATTAGGACGTCCAACATCTTCTCCACCTCAGTTTGTAAGGTCACCCCAGCTCTCCTTTTCCTATCTAGAAGTCCTCAGAGAGTACTCCCAATTTCCACCTGGTCAAAATAACCTCTTGTATCCCTTGCACCCCAGCAGTCCCCTCACTCAACCATCCTCACCTCAGGATCAAGTTCTCATTGCCCTATTTAATCTTTCGGATGCTGGACTCTGGCCTGTCCTTCCCTGTCCATTGAAATCTGCAATCCCTTTCTGCCTGCTTGGATGTTCCGGCTTTTGGACTCTTAGTTTATCTCTAACTCCTGGCCACTTAGCCCTGGGCATCTTGCCATCAGTTACAGAGGTCTGCCTGGCTAGGCCTGGGGAGTTCGGCATTGCCATGCTCCCTCAGGGGCCTAACAGCCTGCCAGCATCTTTTCTTGGATTTTTGCTGAGCGAAAACAGACTATATTTGTAGACTTGGTCCCTGAAGGCTGGTTTGGTGACTCCCAAGCCCAAAGGAAGCTGAGAAAGGAGATTTCTGGACAGAACTTACCAACAGAGAAACCCAGTGCATAGAAAGTCTCAGAGGGAGAAAAGGTTGGGAAGAAAGACAAGCTCTTTGCTCCTCTCCTGGTTTGTTCAGTGGAGATCACAATAAGACTGTTGTCCTCATCTATTTCCCTGGTTGACCCCAGAAAGAAAGGGAACACTGCTCTTTTATGGAAGACTTTCTGTAGAAAAAGACCCTGGACATCCCATGGTGGTGGCCGTGTCAGAGATGGCAGGAACTCTCACCTCTCCCACCCCTGCACTCTGGCCGTGTTCGCTCCAGTCACCCCCTTCCTTTCCCAAGGACCCACAGCTACCCAGGTTTTCTGTGAGTAGTCAACCCCTCCAGCTACACATGGTTCATGGTGAGGGAAAGGACGTGCATCTGGATTGAGTTCAGATCCCAAAGCGCATTTCTTGATCTGATCCTGTAACCTAAGAGGCATGGATCTCCAATCTCTAGATCTGAGGAACATTTACCAGAGGTCTGGGGGCAAGGTAGGAAGGAGGGAACTTGATCCTTGTTTTATATGTTTTGAGGCCAGACCCCTTCCCAATGCCTGGCATAGAGCTCTCCCAAGGCAGACGGATTGGTTTACTGCCTGTCTGCAGAGAGGGTGGGGTTGGTGGCTCCTGGACATGCGAGCAAGGCTGCCTACACTTTGGAAGCAGCCTAAAAGTTCCTTAATAGTGACACCCCCACCCCAGCCCACACTGGCCAAATGCTGGGGAAATGGATTGTGAAATGACTCAGGGATATGGCCAGGTGGGAGGGAAAGAAGCAGCTGCCTCTTGCCACCTCAAGAAGACGTTATGTTGATAGATAGACCTATCAGTGAATAAACACAACCTCCTCCTCGTTTCCATTGACAGAGAGAAGGGGTAAAGTCCTCCCTTCTCCCATCTCTCACTCATTCATTTGATCTACCTTTTTATTGAGTGACTACTATGTGCTGAGCACCGATTCAGACCTTGGAGACTCAAAGATGAATAAGACTTGGTTCTTATCCTTAAGGAGCCCACAGTCGCCACTGAGAAGAGAGGAAGGAAAAAATGCCCCTGGCCTTTCCAGCTTGTCGAGGGTCAACCACATGCCTAAGCCAGTTCCCCTGAGACGGCAGTGGGCGAGACTCCAGCAGGAAATGGATGAGTTCAGCTATACCCTGACAGGGACATTACCTGCGATTGGTTCCAGTCATCTATGGAGCCAAGCAGCCTTGAAAATTGGGGGAGGATGGTGACAGAAGAGAGCAGACCTCACCCCTCCATCCCTAATCCGTCCTGATTCACTCCCGGGAGAACCAGGGGGTGGTCCCCCACAGCCAGAAGCAGAGAAAATATCTTTTGCCTCTTCTCTCAGCTAGGCTGGTCTCTGCACAGGCTGGAAACTACCCCCAGAGAAGAGGCACTGAGGCCCTAGGAGAGAGGGCAGAGGCCAGAGGCAGGGGATTGCCTGCTTGTGAGGTCAGATTCCAGAGCAAACACCAAGCTGTCCTTCCAGACTCTGGAAGGATGGGTGTAGGGGCAGGAAAGGAGAGCAAAATGTTAGGGCCCCTGTGGGCCTGGGGAGGGGCTTCCAGGGTCTGATGGGCACCTTCCCCCCAACCCCCCGCCAACGGTGTGTCTGAGTCTTTGCTGGGAAAGTGAAGGCCAGAGGCAGCCACCCAGTGAGTGCAGCCCGCAGATTTTGCTGCATAATCAAGGTCCCGTTAGCACAGTCTGAGCTGGAGGAAACCTGGAAGAGCATATGGTCCTCCTCCCTCATTTAGAAGGGAAACTGAGGCCTCGGTCACACAAGGACAACCACCAGCTTGGGTCTCTTCCGTTGGACTGCCCTGCTATTCTGATACATAGCATCTCTTCCCTGAGGGACTCTGAGCACACTGCCCCAGCTGAGCGAGCTCTCACCTCAGTCCCTTGGGTACCAACGTCAATGAACTCTGGGGACAGTTTCAGATTTTAGGGGCAAGGATGGGGCTAGCTGTGCTGATGGCCACCGGGACTCTGATGAACTCTGGACTCCTCCCATCTTGCTCCTCACCCCCAACCCCGCAGGTGCACAGCCAGGCTGTGTCCTGAGCCATTTCCTTCTGTTTTGCCCCACCCTGTTAGGTTCACCAGCATGTTCACTTTTCTGTCCCCTTCATGCCTTCTGAGCTCATTTTCTCTCTGCTCTCCTGTCACCCTCCTTGCCAAATCCACCCTCCTTGACCCTTTTCATCTCTATACCCACCATGGACCTCTCCCTCAAAATACAGGGTCACACTGGTCTGGTGGCATAGTGGTTATGTTTGTGCGCTCCGCTTCGGTGGCCCGGGGTTTGCAGGTTTGGATCCCAGGCACGGACCTATGCACCAGCTATCAAGCCACACTGTGGCAGGCAACCCACATATAAAATAGAGGAAGATGGGCACAGATGTTAGCTCAGGGCCAATCTTCCTCAGCAAAAAAAAGGGGGGTGAGAGGGCGCCACAGGGCTCTCCTTCTCAGGAACTAGGCCATGCCTACAGGATGAGGTTAATGTGACACTGGTGACTCTGTTGGCTTCACGAAGACAAAAGAATCCTATGTCCACCTGAGTAAGTCACATGAGGACAAGAGCAAGATTGTGGTCTGAATCCCAGGATGGGACCGTCTAGTATGGTGCCCTGGGACTGGGGCCTGGATAGCATGGGCAGGAGTTTCTCCTGAGTCCACCCTGAGAAATACTGCCAGGGCCTGCTCAGTTCCAGTGCCTTGGGTCCAATGCATAGACATCTTCTCAGAGCCTCACATGGGCCTGGAATGTGAGGCAGGAGAGCATCCAGGCAGCAGAGGAGGGGTTTGACCCCTTGCTGCCCCTCCAGCCAACAAGCCCCATCTGTTCCCTCCACCTCTACCCAAGCACAGCACAGAGGTGAAGCTGGCCCCCTTCTCCTCAAATGTCCTCCTGTCTCCAGTTCACTCCTGTCCTTGCCTTATTTTGGGGTGAGGGCTTAGGAAATATGAGAAGAGCCTTCTGGGAATGACAACGACACTCACAGGCACACACATCCAGCAGATGCACACAGACACCTGGCTCAGGGCCAGACTTCTACATGCAGGTGCACTCACACGTGAGCACAGGCACCTCTGTCCTAGTCATGCATTTACTCATCTAACGAATGTTTATGGAGCAACTCCTCTGCCCCAGGCGCTGGGCCAGGAGCTGGTGTGACAACGACGAACAAGACACACTGGACAAGAGGTCCTAGCCTCCATGGAGCTTACAGACCAGCAGAGGAGAGAGATATTAAACAGATACTTACAGAAAAAAAAGTGTTAAAGATGTTAAAATCATAATAAGTGCCATGGTACAGAAAATTCTGCTGAACTACAAGAAAAGAGAGTAGGCGGCCCACCCAGGGCCTCCATTTCAGGTTACGCAGATTGTGCCCTGCACTAGGAAGTTCCATGAGAGCACACCTGGGCGGCTGTGTCTTCGTAGAGGAAGGGGAACCTTTTTCGAATTCTCACAAAGTCACCTCATGGGCGTGCAGCACCCTGAGATCTAGCCTAGACTGGGGGTCACTTTCACATCTCCTATCTCATCCCCAATCTCATGTGTCTCAAGGCCAATTTCAGGGTCAATCTCACTGTTACAAGACAGTATCGTACACTATCCTAGCATACACTTGCAGAGTTACCCACACACATTCAACATTACACACAGGCCCACATTGGCTCCAACACCCTATTATAGACAAGACTTTGATACATACTTACCGAGTGTTCACAATCACACCAGATTCCCACACATGAACTGTCACACATGCAGACAGGCTCATATCCTATTACACACACAGTTCCTTCAACACCACATCACCCATATACCCACTGCTTCACTACAGTTGCACAGTTCCTCACACTCTGTCACACATACACACACACACACACACACACACACACACACACACAGAGTCTCTCACACACACAGGCAGCCACGCTCCTGTTAGGCTTCTGGAGACAGGCATGTGCAGCCCCTGATCACAGCTAAATGTCAGCGAGTCCCTCTCCTCCCAGTTAGAGATGAATTGTTGCTCAGGAGATATTTCATCCTTAATGCCTCCTTCTCGGACTGGAGCATGCGTCTCGGGGAGGTTACGTTTTTCCCAATCTGTCTGCTGTCCCCGCAGCGGGCTCAGGGAGCTGCCCTCCTGCCTCTCAGCTTTCATGGGGGGAGAGGAGGGTTCCCTCTCCCCTTACAGCCTCTCCTCATATTTTTCCTCCCTGCCGGCTCAGCTCCTGGTGAAAGAACAAAGCCCAGGCTGCCGGCCAGGCCCCCCCGACTCCCAGCACAGGAGGTGTCCCCAGAGCCCAGGGGCCAGAGCCTGGCCACACCCCACCCCCATCCCAGCTGCTGGCTGCATTCAGGACCAACATGGACCTCGTGGCTTAGAGAAGAGTTGAGTGTAGAGCGAGGGATACGGTGTTGAGAGACAGCCCCTCTTAAGGGTCTTCTGCACCCACACCCCTTCCTGTCATAAACTTAAAATAAAAGAAGCCTGAGTGATGTTGGTGTGAGGGTTAACTGACCTTTCAGGAGGCCAGCTTGGGAAGATGTATCTACGGGCCCCTCTCAGTACATCCCTTTTGCCCCAGCAATGCCACGTATAGGAATTTATTGTAAGGAAATAAGCAGGGAGAATGTGACGATCTAGCTTCCGGGGGCTCATCCCAGCCTGGTTTGTAAGAATGAAAAGTTGGAAACGACCTAAACCTCCCACAGGAGGGATTGGCAATGGCACAACCAACAACAGAACACCACGCAGCCACTAAGAGGATGGCACGGAAGAGTGTTTAGCATCATTGAAAGGTGTTCACACATAACGTTGAGTAAAACAAGCAGGTTGCAAAACAGTATGTGTAGTCACTGCGCTGTGGGGGCCTGGCTGGGGGCCTGGAGGAAGAAAGGACATTAGTGGGAAAACTAGTAAAAGCCAAATAAAGTCTGGAGTCCAGTTAGTAACAACCACTGCTGCTTTCCCATCCTGACAGAGGTGCCCTGACATGTGAGATATTAGCATCAGAGCGAAGCTGGGGGAGGGGCATGTGGCCACTCTCTGTACCATTGTTGTAAGTTTTCTGTAAATCTGAAGTTACTCCAAAATTAAAAGTTTATTTAAGACCCATTATGTATATACGATGTGATCTCCCATTTTGTTTTTTTAAAAAAGTATACATACATCAAGGTCTGGGAGAATATTCACCAGCATGTTAATTTTAGTAATATCTCAAGGGTGGGATTATGAGCAATTTTAATTTAATTTTGATCATTTGAATGCTCTTTTTTTTTTAGCTTTATTGAGGTTATGTTGACATATAACACTGTGTGATTTAAGGTGTACAATGTGTTGATTTGAGACATGTATCTATTGCAATATGACCACCACTGTAACGTTAGCTAACACCTCCATCACATCACATAATCACCATTTCTTTTTTGTTATCACATTTAAAATCTACTCTCTTAGCAATTTTCAAGCATACAATATATACTGTTAATTATAATCACAATGCTGTACATTAGATCCCTGGATCTTTTTTTTTAAATAAAGGAATATGTACCACTTGTGTAATTAAAAAAAATTCAAACCTGAAGCGTCACTGGAGGATGCTGAGAGCAGCTCAATTCCCAGCCACCCCACCCAGCCTCCTCAGTGCCCTGAAGGCCTGGAACCCAGCCATTCTGGACAGTTTCTTTCACTTCTCTCCAGTTGCTAATTGGCGTGACCACCCCTCACCCCTGGAAACTCCAGAATTTCAGGATCTGAAATTTTCTTCTTTGATCCCAATCAGCTATCCTCTCACCTCAGTCATTCTCTCATTCCTACTGACTTGTTCTCTGGTCCCGTAGGCCCCCCACCTTCTCCCAGCCAATCACCCTCATTGGGGTTTACTTCCTCCCTTCCTACCCTGGCTCCAAATCAGACACTCCAACAATGTGCTTCCTGCCATCCTCTCTGCCAATCTTCAGCCTTAAGTAACACGACCATCCATTTTTCTGGCTCCTACTCCTGGGCACACTGGGATAGGCGAAAGAAACTGGCCCATTCATGCTCTCTCAATTCATCCTCCACTAGTATGTGTTAAAAAAAAAAAAAAAAACCCTCAAGTTTCTCGTTATCTGTATGACTCCTCATTACAGTTCTAAACATTACAAACTTTCTCTGCAAGGCTTCAACTCTAACTTGACCAAGAATACACACCCTGTTCCTTGAAATATTGCCCCCTACCTGTCCTCAAACCCGCCAGTTCACCCCAGAATTTCCCTGGATCATCACCCACCGTTTTTCTTCCCTACTGTCTCTGAGGAAGAAGAGTTCCTTCTGCTTGCCAAGGACCCGATCTCTCCTGCATCTTCTCAGCATTTTCTCCATTGAGCATCTTCTATATCTTGTCCATCTTGGCTCTCCTTCTTTCTTCTTTCTCCGGGACAAACTTTATGAATGAGAATCACCCTAATCACCTCTAGTTCTTTGCCATTCACTCCTCATGCAACATCCCCACTGCCCTGTAACCTCTTACAGTTGACTGTGACCTCAAAATAACCAAACCTGCTGGCCACTTGCTCTGTCCTCCTCACCGAGCACTCCACGGGATTTAACACCAGTTCCCTCCCGAAAAACTTCCATCATCTCTAGGCTATTCCCCGCCGTTGTTTTCCTTCTAACTTTCCAACTACTCCTTTTTAGTCTCCTCTGATTCCTTTCTCTCCTCCAACTTCCTAAACACAGGGATCTCCCAGGATTCAGCTTCCAGTCTTGTCTTACTCTGCCCCCTCCCCCATCTTTGGCAAGCTCACCATCCCCCTGACTTCCTCTAGCCATCTCTCTGGAAGAATCCCTACCAGACAGCTTCTGAGTTCCCATCTGGAATGTCCAACTTCCTGGTGAGCATCTCTGACTGGGTGTCCCAGAGTACCTCAAGCTCATTATAACCACAATCATTATCTCCATTCCCTAGCCCCAACAAACCCTGCCTTCAGACTTCCCCCGTTCTTTCCAAAGACCATTTTTTTCAATGACTGGTCTCCACCCTTTCCCTAACTTACCCACCAAATCCATTCGACCACCAGGTCCAGCCAGTTCTATATTAGCCCTGTCTCTAGCCCACACCCCTTTGGGCTTGGTCCTCTCTTCCCCCATCTGGTTCCGGCCTTCCTTGCCTGGACTATGGCAATATCCCCATTCATGACCATGGGCCTCTCACCCTGCCCCACTCTCGCTAATCCCAGCAGAGCAACAGCCTGTAAAGCTGGGGCAACCATATAGTTTATCATCCAAACCAGGTTGCTTTTGACAGGGAAAGGGGGCTCTGTAAAATAATAATAAAAATAAAAATAAATAGCAGTGGGACAATAGGCACAAACTGGAACTACCCTGGGCACACGGTCATCCTACCTAAAGAACACGTCTGATCCCATCCCTTGCCTGCTAAAGACCTTCCCTGACTCCCTTTGATAAGTTCAGATTCATGCTGGTGTTCAAGTTCCACCTTTGAGCCTCTGTTCCAAGCACCCCACTCTCCTAATAAGCAGAACTACACATGGGTCCTTAAACCTGACTCATTCTATCCCAGTCCTGTGCCTTTGTTCATGCTCTCCCCTTCTTCAGGAAATCTTTGTCTCCAACTCTGCTTCCCAAATTCTATCCTTATTTCAAGACCAAAACCACAAACCACCCTCCATGCGGTCTCCCCTCATCCTTTTCTTGCACCTCTTCTGTAGCACTTTGCACTTCCTCCTTCGTAGGATGTTATTTCTACACTTGGCTCTATCAAGGATGCTGATCAGCAGCTGCACACGGCCCACTCCCAGCCAGCTCTTTGGGCAGCTGCTTACGATGTGGCCTGGCATTAAAAGATGAGCTGGGCCAATCCGATTTCCTCTCCTGGGAATTGGAACTATGAAATACAGAGAGACTAGAGCAGTTAGCAGAGGTGATGTAGAGAAAGACTCAGAGAGGCCGGCTGGTCAAATGCAAGTCACAGTTATGAGAAATTATGAGGAAACCCAAGCAGCTCTCAATGCTGCATGGGGGTCAAAAGCACTTATGAGCTGGGGCTCTGGAGGCCGACCTGAGTGAGAATCCTGACTCCTCCACTTCCTGCTTGAACCTGGGGCAGGACACCTAGCCTCCTTGAGCCTCAGTGTTCTCACATGTAAAATGGGGATGATGATATTAGCTAACTCACAGTGTTCTCAAGAGGATTAATTGAGATAAGCACGGAAACCAACACGTCTGGCATTTAGTAAGTGCTCAGAACTCACTACTTATCTCTCCTCCTCCTATTATAACAATAATAATTCTTAATTTCACTAGTGTTAATTAGAGGAGAGACACATGGAGAAAAGAGAGACCCTGTGAGGTGACTTTCCACCTTACCATGAGAGAGAAGTTGGTCCCCAGAGCTGCCTCAGTCCCCGTGTGCTTTCTGGGCCCAGTTCCAATGCTGAACCATGTGCTTCAACATGAAGGCCCTCCTTTTTCTTGTGATTACTCGAATGAACCTGTTTCTTGCAGACGGAAGGACCCCCGCCCAGACTGCTGTCTTCCCCTTGCGTTTGGGCCCGAGCTCCTCACAGTCCAGCACAGTGCTCTGGCTACCTCAGCATCCTGCCGGGACCTTGAAAACAGCTGATGCTCATTGCTTGCCAATGAATGAATGAATGAATGAATGTGTGCATAAGATTCCAAGTCCTTTCTAGGGAACCTGCAGAAAGGCTATTTTTAGGAGACTCAGAAATCCATGGAGTACATGGTTAAGGGACAGTCACCACCCTGGTTCATGGGCTTGTCCCTCAAAGCAGGGAAGAAGGAAGGCCAGGACTAGGATCACTGTGGAGGACTGATGCTGCAGGGTCCCCTCCCTGAGTTCTGGCCTTGCCCACATGCTCCAGGCCTTGCCTCTTCCTTTCCTCACTCCCTCTGGCCCCAGGGTGAGGGGCAATAGGGTCACAGGAGGGGCAATTGAGTGAAGAGATCTGCCAGGTCAGTTTGCCAGCCCGCTGAAACGAGGCCAAGGCATCACCTACCAGGCCTGGTCCCCTCCCTTGTCCAGCCTCATCCCTCCACTCCTCCACCCATACCCAAAGCCCCAGCCACACTCACATCTTTTCAGACCCTAACCTTCCCTGTGCTCTTTCTTTCCATGTCTTTGCACATGCTATTCCCCCCACCCCACATGCCTTTCCCTGCCTTCACCTCCAACAAAAACTCTTACCAGTCTTAACACCCAGGTCAGAGCCAGCCCCTGCTGGAATCTTCCCTGCATCTTCCAAGCAGGGTTAAATGCTCCTGCTCTGTGCTTCCACAGCCCTTGTGGAAATTTTCTTGAGCCCTAGCTCATCACTCCAATTACCCGTGTACTTGTCCGTCTTCCTCTGAGAAGGTTTCAAGGACAGGAATTATGCCCTAGACATCATTGTGCCCCCAGGGCTTAGCAAATGACTTGGCACATAGTGGGCTTTCATTAAGTGTTTGTTGACTGACTGTATGAATGCATGAATAGATTAATTAACAATTTCTCCCAGCTCTGGGATCCCTGGATGCTGCTGTTTTCTGCTCTGGCTGTCTTAGGCATTTTCTGAAGCCTTCTGCAGTCTCGTGACTGTTTCTTCCAAAGGCACCCCCACCCACCCCAGGTTTCCAGAAACATCTGGTGTCCACAATGCAGGACACTGCAGGCATATGGAAGTGGTGTGTTTCGAGGCTAGAGATTTGGGGCTTAGGAACTGAGCAGAGACCACAGGAGAATGAGGACAAAGTGGGGCAGGCTGGGGACTAGAATGTCTTCATTGGCCATTTGGGTCCTGATGGGCAGGTCCAGGCTCTCTTTCCCAGACAGGCCTCTGACTGGGCTCCAGGGCATGGCTGCCACTTGCCTGCCCTCCTACCTCCCCCAGCCCATGGCTGAGCGGCTGGCGGAGGCAGTGCTGGGCCAGCCCGAGCAGACAGCCTTGCACGATTGCTGGCTCCAGGCCTCCCAGCCCAGCTTGTAGCTCCCCCCAGAGTGGTGGGATTGATTGGCTGCAGCCGGAATGGGCACCAGTCTCCCTGGCTTGGACAGAAACGGGGCCATCTGTTACACCTCTAGTTAAAAGTACATAAAGTTGAGCATTTGTGCGCCGACAATACCACCCCTGACACCCTCCACGCGGCACAGCGCTCCGGCTCCTTGGCAGGCTTGTGCTCCGCGACAGGCCGCACAGCAATGCCTACACGCTGGCTGGGCTGGCACCACCGCAGGCACCACAGTTCCGCCCCCCTGGCGGCCTAGCCCAGCTGGATCCAGCCTAGAAGCCTAGATCCCACCTGTATCAGCGGGTGCACGGAAGGCCAGGGGGTGGGGTGGGAGGGTGTATGTGCTGGGTGACTCCTGTCCCACCTCAGGTGCTTGGGCTGCAGATGACACCAGACTTCATGTTCTGATTTGAGAGGACCCAGGACAGCTGCTCATGACAGTCCTGGGGGGCAGGCTTCAGGTGGGCCCAGGCTGGCTCTGGGCTCACGCTAGGCCTTGGATTTCCTAGGCCAATCCAATCAGAAGAGTCCATCTTGTGACCCAATAAGATCATGCACCTTGAATGTGGAGCCCCCATGGCGGCATCTTACACCGACCGAGAGGACAGCTTTAGACAAGGCTGAGTTCTGGACTTTGGCCTTGGGCTCTGAGTCCTAGATTCTGGTTCCTGGGCTCTAGGATGTGGACTCTGATTTCTTTTTTTTTCTAGAATTTATTTTTCCTTTTTCTCCCCAAAGCCCCCCAGTACACACTTGTGTATTTTTAGTTGTGGGTCCTTCTAGCTGTGGCATGTGGGATGCCACCTCAGCATGGCCTGCTGAGCGGTGCCATGTCTGCATTCAGGATCCTAACCAGCGAAACCCTGGGCCGCTGAAGCGGAGCACACAAACTTAACCACTCAGCCTCAGGGCCGGCCCCCAGGACTCTGATTTCTGAACCCAAATTTCTGGTCTCTGGCTCTGGACCTGGGCACTCAAGGCATTCCATAAACATCTTTTCCCACTTATCCTCCTCTGGCGCTCTCGCCAGGCCAGCCTACCAGTCTCCAAAACTGTTGTGGGCAGTCCTGCCTCTGCCTCTTTGTCCTTGCTATCCTTTTACTCCAACCTGGAATATTCTATTTTTTCCCTTCAATTTCTCAACCTTCCCATCCTTTAAGGCCTAGCTCTAGTCCTGGCTCTGCCAGGCCGACTCCTCTGGCTACAGGACCCCTCCCTGCTCCCATCTCCCAGAGGCCCCCTCCCCAACCTGAATGGTTTCTCATGAGGCTTGTCCAGTATGAGACCTGAGCTCCTTCTGCACAGGTGGAACCCGAGCTGGCCCTTGTTTTCCCCGCAGACTAGAACAGGGCTGGGCACACAATGTGGGAGGAGGCTCCATAAGTGCCTGCCTGAACTCAGCTTAGCTGTGGGGCAAGGGGGACAATGACTGCAGAGGTGGCACCGGCTCTCCAAATGGCCACTGTACGGGCTCTGCTGGTCACAGCCCAGAAAGCAGATGACCAGACAGATGACTCTGTGCCTAGTCCCGTGTGGGGCATGGCAGAGGAGAGGGAATAGCAAAAAAAATGAGATTAGACACAATCCCTGCCCTCACAGAGTTTACTCTTTAGTAAAGGCCACGAGATGAGTCCAAATAACAACCACAATGCAGAGAACCAACCAAAATCTACAGAAGTGCCCGTTGTCTCATGCAACAGTGGACTCTCAGAGCTGGAAAGGACCCAGAAGGTCAGAGACTCTGATATCCCATTCTCTGCCCAAACACATTTATATATATTACATGCTACAATGTGGGTAAAGCTCTTACTGGGCACAAAGTAAGTGACAGTAAACTGACAAAGATGACAATGACAAGGCTGTGATTATCAGCCTTCTCAGCAGGTTCTAAGCATACCCTACTTGTTGCGGAAGCTCACTCCCACCCAAGGCAGCTCATCCACTGTTTACGGTTCTACCCTTCAGAAAGTCACCCACAGGGATGAGCTGAAACCCCCCTCTCCATCCCCGCTTGGCGATCATGGTGATCCCACCCCTGAGACCACACAGCAGAGCTGGCACTAGGGCAAGGCAAGGGAGATGCATAAACACAAAATGTAAGGGGTTGCTCACAACTCTGAGGGCAGCCTGAAATTTTGTGTCCTAGGCACCTTACTCGCCTCACCCTAGTTCCAGCCCTGCCACACAGAGAGTCTGGGCCCTCCTGCCCCAGCCAACCCCAGGTGGGAGCTGTCAGACTTCTCAAGTACCCTTAGCCTCCAAAGAAGCTCGCACCAGCAGCCCACAGGATATGGGGTGAGCTGGTACAGCCCCCAAGGATGAGGTGATGGGGACAGAGGAGGATGACGGGAAGGTGTTAGTCATACCCAGGGGCTCCCCACCCACTCCATTCCTTTCCTGAACAACACCTCCATCTGGCCTGGCCTAGTTGCCCCCAACTCTCCCCCACAGCACTGGTAGAAGGGCCTAAGGAAGGCTGGTGCGCCCAGATCTGGGCCATAAAAGAACCCAGGCAGTGGGCTCTAAAGGACATTGGGCAGTGGGCCTGGATATGGAAAGTCATATGACTGTTTCTCCCCATCATGGACATCCCGGGTAGGTAGGCGTGTGTGTGTGTGTGTGTGTGTGTGTAGAAAGCAGAATGTAAAGTTTATAGGCCATGGAAAACCCTGAAAGATAGGCATGGGGGGTGGCGCTGAGGGGGAGGCAGGGAGCAGGAACACTAGGGTAGGGCGGGAAGAAAAGTCTGCAGATGCTACAGCTGGGTCGCCTCAGACAAGCCGCTTGACCTTTCTGAGTCTCAATTCCCTAGCTGTAAACTGGACTACAGAGACTGCCCACCCTCGGGAAGCTGGCCAACATCCTTACCAAGTTCCGGCGCTTTATCCCCTGGGGGGGAGGCCCAGGCTCGCTGAAACCTTCTGGGCTCTGCTCAGACTGGACATGCACTCTGCTCCCTCGCCTGGGCTGGGCTCCAGCTTAGGCGTCTCTGTTGCCTAGAACCATTCTGGTGACCTCCTCGTTTCTCTCTGGCCTTCATCTACTCCGTTCTGACAAATCCTCGCTTTTTTCTTTCCTGTTGATAAAGCCCTGCCCACCTCCAGGCCTCTTCAGCCTCCAAGAAAGAGCCCGAAGAGGAAATTGCCTATAGAATTCTCCTTCCCATTTCACAGGCGCGAACCAAGGCCCACGGCTGGCACGCAGGAGGGGCTTGCACCCGCCTGTCAGGCGGAGCCGCGGGGTCCCCCGAGCATGGCGAGAACGGGCGGCTGGCTGAGCCGCGGGGCAGGGCCGGGGACTTGGGGCTCGGGGCCTCGGGGGCCTCGGGAGGATTGGGGGGAGGGGGGGGAGGGGGACTCGAGGGGAGGGGCTTGGGGTCTCGGGGGCTCTGGGGGAGGGGCTCGGGGGGCTCGGGGCCTCGGGGGACTCGAGGGCTCGGGGGCTCCGGGGCTCGGGGGGCTCGGGCGCCCAGGGCCCGCGCTTCCCCCGCCCGCCAGCAGCAGGCGCTGTGGCGGCGCGCTCAGAGCCGAGCATTAACTGAAGAATAGCTCACACTAATATCCCTGGCTGTGTGGAAACAGCGTTTTATTAAATGCTTCACACAGATTTGGTATAATAAAGATGAATATATTATATCCTTTGCCTCCCCCAGTGTGAGACAATAATAAGAGAGGGAAAAAACAATAAAGTGAAACATAAATACGATGTAATGGGACTTGTGTCGAGGGACGCGTGGCCTGTCGGGGCTGCCACGGGGCGACCTGGCGGCGGGCGCTCGGGACGGGGCCGCGGGGACCCGGCTTCCAGCCCCTCCCGGCCCAGCCAGGGCTCCCCAGGCTCGGGCCTCCAGCCGGCGCCGCCCGGCTGCCCCCCAGCCAGGCCCTCTCTGCGCTGGGAGGACCCGCCCTCGGCGAGGCGCCCCTGGAGGGGGCGGAGGAGGGGTGGTCCCCCCATCACCAATGCCCTGGGCGGGCCGTGCGCCTTCCCCCCTCGGTCCAGGCCTTCCGGGGACGTAGGCCGCACAGGACAGACTCATGAGCAGATGGACAGACTCCAAGGAGGAAAAATCGGGGAGCGATGGCTTCTCCCTTGGCCCTGCCAATGCCACCTCCCGAGCTGGGCCTCCGGGATGGTGCCCTCCCCGTCCCGCCCCAGGGGCTCTCCCAGAACCTGCCGGAAGTCCCTCATTGGGTCTCATTTCCATCCGTCTCTGGAAGCCGCTAAAACCGTTTACCTGAAAATTAGAATTTCAAAGCTTTCCCAGCACAGAAAAAAGGGACGGCTTGAAGATTCAGCCCAGCCTCCCCCCGCCTAGCCCCGCATCGGCCTGCAGTCGGCCCTGCGAGGGCTCGATTCACCAGCCCAAGGCGGGCGAGGCTGCGGGGCTTCCACTCAACAGCGTTCCCGAACCGAATCTGGGTTCGAATCCCACCTGTGGCGCTGACCAGCGCGCAGAGATCTTAACCTGTTTCCTCTTGGATAGAATGGAGATGTGGTGAGGATTGGAGAGAAAGTTTCTAGCGTCAGGCATCCCATCAGCTGTAAAAAAGGAAAAGAAAAAGCAACTACCAGCTGCTCCCGAAATATCCGTTAAAATAAATAGCCATTTCAGACCTAGAATTTTCGCGAATCTTAGGACCCAAAGCAGGCAACCCCTTTCCCTAAACGAATGAAAACGCGTAGTCTTCCCTCAGCCTCCCTAAATCTCCTGACTTTTGCCCCCGTCAAGGCTCAGAGATGTTAAGAGACTTACACAAGGTCACTCAGCCGGCCGGCGGTGGAGCCGTCTGAGGTCAAGGTGCCATCGGCTCATCTCACCTCTGCGAAGACGCCAGAGCCTCCCTGCTTCGGAAGCCATTCGAAATTTGGCCGCGAACCCAGCTCCCCGGCTGAGGCCTTGAGATCGGGCAGAGTAAACCCAGGCCTCCCCCAAAGGGCCGGGGGCTGCGGCCGACCCCACTTCAGCAAACGAAGAAAAACGAATGAGAAAGAAATGCGTAGAGGCGGAGGGAGGAGGAGGAGGAGGAGGAGGAGGAGGAGGAGGAGGAGGAGGAGGAGGCGGCAGCGGCAGAAGAGGAAGATTCTTTGGGGTGGGAGGGCGAGGGGGGAGCGGGGGAGGGGGACGCGAGCTGACTTCGGCGGGGCTTCTGGTCTGGCTGCCTGGACACCGGGGAAGATCAGGCCCCAGGTGGGCCAGCCGGGCCGGTGCGAGGGTCTCGGCCCCGGGTTCACCACGTAGGAGTAGGGAGGCTGCTGAAGAGAGGGTGGGACCGACCTAATGGAAGCGAAGGACCGCGGGGTGGAGCTGGAGGAAGTAAGCGTCGGTGGACATTTCTTGGGATGAGTGCGATCCCTCAACAGCAGGAACCCACCCAGCTACACGTAGGAAGTGGAAAAGCCAAAGGGAGCTGATTCACGCAAACGAAATAAGGCTGCGGGCGCTAAGCACTTAGCCTCTCTCTCAGGCCCAGAAGCCTGGGGCTCCCTTCCGCGCGCAGGCGAGGGCAGGGGCCGGGCCTGACGCTTGTGCCTGGCGCCGCCAGAACGGGCTCTGCGGGTCCGGGAGAGGCTGGGGCAGAGGCCCGGGAACCTGGGGATCCACAGAGGGTGGAGGGTCCTGCGGCTTCCCTGGAGCTTCACTCTGATCGCAGGCAAAATCCCGGCCTGAACGAAGCAGCCCCAGGGCATCCGGGCTCTGAGCACAGAACTGAGCCTGCCTTCTCCACTTTGCCCAGAGCCACGGCGCCCACGTTCTGTGTGCGGTTGGGCACTGCGGCAGCTCGGTTACCCGCAGGTCGGACCCCCGCGTGCCCTATTCTGGCCTTGGTCCATCCGCCTGTCTTCTCTTGCCCCGGTTCTTCAGAGCGCCTTAGCTGGGACGGCCCAGGAGGCGGCCCGCTGACCAGTGGTGCCCGAGGAAATCGCGGACCAGGGAGTCTCCCGGGACTTGGCCGGGGCAGAATCCAGGATACGAGCGGGCAGGGGGTCTTCTATCTTGCTCCCCTCCCAAAGCGTGTTAGCGACCCCCTCCACTCAGCGCGAACGCAAGGGGTGGCACGGGCGGTGGCGCTAATGCAATGAGCTCCCAGCGCTGCTGCTGAATTATTCACGTGCAGTTTATTAAGCGAAGCCTGACTCAGACCTTTCCTGCCTAAGCGAGCTAGGCTGCTCCTCGGTCTCCTCACCTCTCCCGGCTCGGGTCCCTCTGCCTATCCACCCGGCCTAACCTAGGCCCCACTGCCTGGCCTGCAGCCTGGCACATTCCCACAAGCAATGAGACCTCTGTGGAATGGGTGGCACTGACTAACATTTGAGGTTTTGCTCAGACCCAGGAGTCCCTGGGCCAACTAGGGTAGTAAGAGAGAGGATCAGCTCTGGGAGCTTCTGAGGGCAGCAAGGAAAATGGAACCCCCATTGTAGGCCCAGGAGCAACAAGGGCTGGGGCTGCAGCCTCTCTCCAACTGCCCCCTCCCACTGCAGCCCCAAATAGCCATCCCAGGAGCCCACCAGCCCCTGCTCCAGGCTGCAGACCTGAGGAGGGCGCTCAAGGGACCAAGGATTTCACCCTGACCTGCAGCCTAGGTGACCGAGGGAGGACATGTGGGGACATTCTGGCTCCCCCTCTGGGTTGACACTTCTGGCTTGCTGCTTGGCTGTTCCCAGCGCCTGGAGAGTGGTCCTCGCCTCTGCACCTCTCCAAATGCTCCTGGTTTTTCAAGGCTCAACTCAAATGCCACCTCCTTGGGGACAGAACCAGACTCCTCCCACTCATCCTTTAACCTCTTCACAGTTCCCTGGGCTACTGGGGTGGGGGTGTCTGTTTCCTGCCACTCCTGCCTGCCCATCACCCTCCATCTTCTGTCTGTTCTTCCTCCCCAATTCTGGGCCAAAACATGAGGGAGCTCAATCCTGTTTTGTAAAAAAAAAAAAGAAAGAGAGAGAGAGAGAGTGAACAAACTCCATTCCCGAGTCAGGTCATACCACAGCTGGGTCCAGAACCCAGGCCCACCCCTCCACGACCAAAAAACATTAAAGAATGAGGTTTCTGTGCCCCTGTGTGTATGCTGGAGGTATGAGCAGCAGGGGCGCCTCACACATCTGCATGCAGCTGGCAAAACAATGCACCTACCCTTTCCTCTCCTCCCTGGTCCTCTCTCTGGGGCACAGGCTGAGGTCCCTGCCTGGCTCTCTCTTTTGTCTCTTATTCATCTAGTTTATTTATTCCACGAATGCACGAGGGGCCTTTGGTATATGCCAGACTGGCATAGGGCATGGAGAGGAGATCCAGGTCTCTTCCTCCCCAAATTCACAGACAGGTGGAGAGAGAGGCAGAAGGTCAGACAGACAAACCAGCCTGTTCCTGGCAATCTGATGGTGACTCCAAGGAGGGGGCTGCTAAGGAGGACAGAGAAAATGAACAGGGCAGGGAAGTCTCCCCCAAGATGAACTGAGCCCAAAAAACAGCAAGAGGTGCCAGGAAGGGAAGCAATAGAGACCCTTCTGCCCCAGGATGGGGGAGCAAAGGCTGGGGACCAAAAAAGAGGGCTGGGGGACTGCAGAGAATGGGAACTATCTCTTCTCATCTCTACCTGTCTCTATCTCTCAGCGGTCTGTCTATGACCCCTACACTTCCACAGGGCAGCCAATCCCCCCAGGCAGGGCTAAAGTGCCTGGAAGTGGTCCACCCAAGTAGTGCGGCCACCCTGTCACTAGGCTCTGAAGGAGTTCTGTTCACAAAACAAGTGGGAGAGGAGAAGAAGGGAGGGGTGCTCTGGTCATAGACCCTGCCCCCACCGCTCTGCCAGAGGAGGTCCAGAGAGCTGGGCCTGGCCAGAGACAGCAGGGAAGGTCCAGAAGCAGGCTTGGAGCTCAGCCTGAATTTTGGAGCAGCTGGCTCCTGGCTCCCCAAGCCTACAGGAAGGCAGCTTCCGTCTTCCTTCCCCTATTGGCCAGCTTCTGGCCTTAACCTTTTCTGGATCTCCAACCCCTTTCAAGAATCCAATGTGTTACGTAATATTGCCCCTGGAAAAATGTGTCCACTTGGGCTCTCATACATAATTTTATACACAATTTCTAGGATGTGCAGAGCCCCTGAAGCCCACTCAAAGAGCCTATGGTTAAGAACCCCCTGATTCCAGGATTAAGACTTGAGTGAGAAAAACTGGTCTTCAAATCCTAATTACTCCAAAACAGGCTGTGTGACTTTGGATGAGTTGCTTAACATCTCTGGGCCTCATTTTCCTTATATGTGAAATCGGGGTAATAGCAGTAGCTACCTCATAGGGTTGTGAGTAGTAAATGAAATGAATAAAACTCTTAGCCTGAAGCCAGGCACATGGTAAGGGCTTACGGTGTTTATTGTCATTGTTATTGTTCTTGTTGTTACTGCAGACAGTGGCCCAAGGCAGAATATAAAAACCAAGTTGGCAGTCCTGGTTCAGCTAGGGTAGCAGGAGGCCATCTATCGGAGTCTACTTCTGTAGCAGAAGAAACACTCTGAATTCCACAAGGAGTGTTGAAGTAGCAGGTCCCTGGGGGACAAAAATGATCCCTATTGGTGGTCAAGTCAACTCATTTCAAGCGGTGTCAGAACCTTTTTTCTGTGGGAAGCTCTGGCCTGAGGGCCAACACTGGTGCTTACACAAATAATCTGGAAAGGAATGGGGCTACCAAAACAATCTGGATTTAAGCCGATGGAGCCTTTGGGGGGTTACTTGAATTATTCTCCTGAGCTAAGGAATAACTCATTTTGCTTGGGTCTACAGGGTCCCCTTATCCGGGCAATTCATGCAATGCTCTTTTTTTCCTCCTTGTCTAGAACATTCACTAAACTAGAGAGAAAGCAGAATAATCCCTTCCCCTTCCACTGGAGAGGGAATCAGGCTGGACCTTGGCAGTATAGGCAGCAAACAGGAATTCGGGAGCCAGGATACAGTGTAGACCGGGCTCTGAAGAAAGGCATTCCCTCTACGGGAGCAGACTCCAGGGACCAGCTGCTTCCAGCTCCGGGGAGATGACACCGGTTCAGCCGACTGGGATTGGGGGGGCCCAGAGTGTCTTTCCCACCCAGCACTGGATCCCAGGCAGGGAGTTGGGAAGGTTAGATCCTGGAGAGAGATGGCAGGGTTCCTTCTCACTAACCCCCACCCCACTGCCCCTGAGTTACTCCCCTTTCCAATTCTCACAATCTCCAAATCTCCTCTGAAGGGGAACAGTCAAGGCCCAAGTCTTCCTCCTCTTCCACAATACACAATCCTTCGCCCTCCATTTGCTCAACAAAAACTCATTTAATCAATATGCAATACAATACACGGAGGGTGCCCGGGGCTCAGCCAGGCCTGCACAGGTCTTGGGTGCATCAAGATCCCTGCCCTCAAGGATCTCCCAGTCTGGAGGGAGAGGGAGTGAGTCTGTGCAAACCCAAACCACAGCTCCTTGCTCTGCAGGAGGTGTCTGGGAAGCCGGTGGATTTGGGCTCCCAGGAGTTCAGAAGACCCCAGCCACCCACGCACTGGAGTCTGGAGTTGGGAGAACCTCTGGGTTGGGAAAAGGTCGGTGGGGAAGTTGGGCTGGTTTCTGAAGATGGCCTGGATGAGATGATGGAGGCAGGAGACCCTAAGCAACAAAATGAGGGGTGGCACCACATGCCCCCTGAACCCCTAGCTGTGTGGAGCCGTTTGCCTGAGAGTTCAACCCAATTTGGCCAAAAAAAACACAAAACAAAACAAAAAGCAAAGCCTCGGGATAGGGCGGCAGGTACCAGCCAGGAAGGAAAGAAGAGGTTTGGTGACAGTGGAAGGAAGGAGTAATACAACAGACGGCTGTGGAATGTCCTGTCCATTTTGACACGATGTGGCAGAAAACTAAAGGTCCCATGAAACAGGGCCCCAGTGGAGGAATTCTATGCTCCCACCCCTCTGCCTCCCAATTCACATTCCTCACCTTCCTGGCAGCCTCACAGTAACCCTGAACTCTGCTGGTCCTGAGGGACCGGGAGATGGGCAACAGCAGGGTTGTCCTTAAGATCCTATCCTGCAGGCCAATATCAGGGGCAAAGACAGAAATAGACAGAAGAATGGGGGGTAGGTGGAGTATGAGAGGGATCCGCTCCCATGATAGGGACCCAAGAGTTCCCCTTCCCTGGTCTGGAGGGGCCTCATCTGCTGGCCTGCCGGATGTGGCTTGCCTAAAGCTCTGGGCCACAGCTTTTGGGGTCGTGGCAGGAAAGGACTGCCAGCCAGAGGCTGAAGCAGGATCCTGAGAGCAGAAAGTGAGAGGAGAGGGCAGAACCCTCTTGATCGCAGAGCTTCTAAGCCAGCAGGGTCTGGCTCCCCGGCGCCCTCTCCCTCAGGTCCCTCTCCACCATCTCCAGCTCCACGGTTGCTAGGCCCAGCATCACCTCGTGGCTCCCAGAGCAGCACTGAGGCATCAGAGACAGGCCTGCCTTGGGGATAGTTCTGCAGCTCTGGGGGAACTGAGAATCCCATTCTCACCATTCCTGCCTCTGAGCATCTGTTCTCCCCCCAAAATTCAGGACAAAGATGGGGAAGAGGGTAAGGAACTCTTCCCAACACTCCCAAGCAGGCCTGAGGCAGGCACTGGGGTCCCAAACAAGAATCCTTTCTCTCTATGCAGTCCTTTTTACTCTGGAGAGCTGCAAGCCATATTCCAAACAAATAACTAAATGGGAGATAAAGAAATCCATCTCTGACGCATGGCGGTCCCTATGCTGGAAGCATCCAGGGAGAGAACCTGTCCCCTGCCCCACAGCCCAGCTTGGCCCGCTCCCTCCTAGGGCAGCTATGGGAGGCAAGAAACCCAAGAGGTCCTATTCTTCCCATCCCAAACTCTGGGCTGGGCCACAGTCCTCTGCACTGGCCTCTCTGGGCCCTTCTCTCCACCAAACGGGCACCAGGCCACACTGCCTGCTCAGGAGTTTACAAACAAAGCCAGGGAAAGGGCTGGGGCTATCTGTGGGGAGCGGAAGAGCTCTTCTTCCCTTGACTCCAAGTCCCTCTTCCTCCCCTCCCTTCTCCAGGGCCAGAAATGGAAAATTAGGATGGCGGGCCAATGGCCCCACACAAACCAGAGGAGGGAAGCAAGAGAGAAAAGAGCCTGGGGGCACAGCCCCCTTGGTGCCTCAGGGGAATGGAAGATATAGGTAGGGATTCAAACACGCCTAAATATCCACATGTTCACATATGTTTACACAAATATGCACATGGAGAACCACACACAAACATACATATTCAAAAATATAAACACATTCAAATACCGATGCACACAAATGCTCGCCCGATACGCACAGAGTCCGGCCGGCCGTAGGGTTCCCAGTCCCCGGTCTGACTCGAACCGGCCCCTCTGCGGGTTCCTGAGTGCGCAGCCCCTGCCTTGGCCCGGCCCCCTCCAGCCCCCGCCCCGCATCCGGAACAGCTGGAGTCGGCCGGCCGGGCGGTACACTCGAGCCCGGCGCTGGGCTGGGCGGGGCCGGCAGCGGGGCCCCGGCCGGGGCCCGGGCAGAGCGCAGCGGGGAGGCCCCGGGCCGGCCCCGTTAGCGCCGGCACCCGGCCCGGCTGCCCGGTCGGACGCCTGCCACCAGGCGGGCCGTGGCCCCAGCCGGCCCGGAGAGCCGCGGCCCGAGGAAAGAGTGTGCAAGATTGCCGGAGGAGGTAAGGCTGTCGCTTCGGGCTCAAGCTTGGGGAGAGGAGCCTAGAGCCACCAACTCCTCCCTCTGCCTCTCGACTGGGGAAGTCTAAGTCCTCTGAATGGCCCCCTCCCCCAGCCCCTGGGGTCCCCCACCCCCGTGTCCCTTCTCGCCTCACCCAGGGCTGCAGAGCCTACTCGGACGCCCCGCGGGCCAGCCCGGCAGCTGCAGGTTCCCTCTCCCCAGGCGCGTGGCCCAAGGCCGCGGGTGAGGGGCAAGAGGGTCTAGGGGTACGGGCGCTGGGTCTTTGATCTCAGCTGGGCAAAGTCCGCGCTGGGCGGCGGCGGGACCCACCCAAGCTCCTGCTCTTACCTGGTCCGCGCGGCGGCCGCGTACCTCCCTGGCTGGGCTCTCGCCGTCCTTCTCGGGCGCCAAATCCCGGGTCGGAGAGCCTGAGACCTCCGGGCCAGCGCTGCCATCGCAGCCAGGCCGGTGGGAGGCGGGTGCGCCAGGAGCGCGGCTCGCAGTTTGGGGTGGGGGCGGCGGCTTTTCAGTCGCCGGAGGTTCGGGTGCAATAAAGGCGCTGCTAATGTAATTTACAAACAGCTCGGGCCGAGCGCGGCGCAGCGCCCGGACTGACAGGCGCATTAGGCAGGCTAATTCCAGCCAGCTCCTCCTACCCCCGGCCCGCTAATTAATGAGCTTCCCAACTTAGAGCCGCCTGCATTGGACAGACAGAGAGTGAAACAGAGGACGAGGGAGAGGGAGAGAAGGAGAGAGACGGGGGGAGCAGAGAAGAGAGAAGAGAGAGGGAGGGAGGGAGGGAGAGAGAGACAGGCGGAGAGAGAACAGAGAGAAATAAGAGAGAGGAGAAAGGGAGAAAGGAGAGAGAAAGAGAGGGAGAGAAGTGCCGCTGCAGATAATTGATTACTCCTCGATCAAGGCTAACTTGTTAGCAATAGTCAATTGCCCCATCTCTCCGCCTCCCCTCGCAGTACGGGATCGGCGTCCTCGCCTCGGCTCTTCCAACTGCCGCCGCCAGGACCCGGGGCCAGGAGCCGCCGCGGAGCCACCTGACACCTTTAAATAGCACCGGGGCTGGCGAAACTGGAGCCCCGTGCGGCTCGCCCCGGCTCGGGCCCCGGATTGCTGGAAGCCCCGGCGGCGGTGGCGGCGCCCGCGTCAGCGCCCTCCTCCCGGGGCCCCGTGCGGCTCTGCTCGCCTCTGCCGCTGCGCTAATCGGCCCAGCGCCCGGCCCGCGCCCTACCGGGCGCGGCCTTCTTCGCGCCCGCCGTCGTTGCCTGCCCGCGCCGCCCGGCGCCCGAGCTGCCCGCGGGCTGGGTCCCCGCGGCCCGAGCCGCCCCGGCCGGGCCCCCAAACGAGGCCGAGATGACTTCCAAGGAGGACGGCAAAGCGGCGCCGGGGGAGGAGCGGCGGCGCAGCCCTCTGGACCACCTGCCGCCGCCCGCCAACTCCAACAAGCCGCTGACGCCGTTCAGCATCGAGGATATCCTCAACAAGCCGTCTGTGCGGAGAAGTTACTCGCTGTGCGGGGCGGCGCACCTGCTGGCGGCTGCGGACAAGCACGCGCCGGGCGGCTTGCCCCTGGCGGGCCGCGCGCTGCTCTCGCAGACCTCGCCGCTGTGCGCGCTGGAGGAACTCGCCAGCAAGACCTTTAAGGGGCTGGAGGTCAGCGTCCTGCAGGCAGCAGAAGGTAGGCACTGGGTTCCCCTGCGTCCAGCAGCCCGCGCACTTCTCCCTGTGCCCCTTGCTCCGTGCCCTGTGCCTCTGCCTAACTCCTCCCGCGCCGGCCGTCAGGGCCCTCCAGCCCAAGCCGCTGCCGCTGGGAGTGGAGGTGGGTGGGACAGGACCCAAACCCTATTTCCTAGGAACCTCTGGATAGGCCAGAGTCGAGTGACCGGGGAGGGGTGGAGGGAACCCAAGAGCTTTCCGCAGTTCTGCCTGATCTGCCCGGTTCCCTCCCGTTCCCAGTGGCCTGGGCGCTGCTAGCCCTGTTCCTGGGGTGGGGAACGGAGAGCCTTTTCCTGGGACCTTTTGGGTGGCAGTAGGTAGAGTCAGGGTGATTGGGAAGAAGTGGAGGACCAACCTTTACATTGCAGTCAGAGCGTCCCTGTCTGGTTCCCTCGTGCTCTGGCGACCTCGGGTCTTTCAAACCAGCTCTTTGGTGGGGGAGCAAAGACCAAAACAATTTTTTCCTAGGGACTTCCGGTAGATGAGAAACGGGGGAGAGGGGTTTGCGAGAGTCGAAGCTTACCCTAGTCCAGGAGGCCGAATCAAATCCGAGAAGGGAACAGCGGCTGATGTCAGGCCGATGGGCCTGGGTGGGGTGAGCGACAGCCGGGTGGGGGTCTTCTCTCCCCTGGCGCAAGCCTGTACTATGGTTTCCTCGCAGGCCGCGACGGGATGACCATCTTTGGGCAGCGGCAGACCCCCAAGAAGCGGCGAAAGTCCCGCACGGCCTTCACCAACCACCAGATCTATGAGTTGGAGAAACGCTTTCTCTACCAGAAGTACCTGTCCCCCGCCGATCGCGACCAAATCGCGCAGCAGCTGGGCCTCACCAACGCTCAAGTTATCACCTGGTTCCAGAATCGGCGCGCCAAGCTCAAGCGGGACCTGGAGGAGATGAAGGCCGACGTGGAGTCCGCCAAGAAACTGGGCCCCAGCGGGCAGATGGACATCGTGGCGCTGGCTGAACTGGAGCAGAACTCGGAGGCCGCGGGCGGCGGTGGCGGCGGCTGCGGCAGGGCCAAGTCGAGGCCTGGCTCTCCGGCGCTCCCCCCAGGCGCCCCGCAGGCCCCGGGGGCCGGGCCCCTGCAGCTCTCGCCCTCTTCCCCGCTCACGGACCAGCCGGCCAGCAGCCAGGACTGCTCGGAGGACGAGGAAGACGAAGAGATCGACGTGGACGATTGAGCGGCGCCCGGGATCTGCTGCCGCCGCCGCTGCCCTAGCGCCCGTATGCCCGCCGCCTCCCGGACCGGACCGAGGGGAGCTGGGACCTCCTCTGCAACTCCCGCCTTCTCCCCTGTCCCTGGCCCGGACTCGGCTCCCGGCAGCTGCCTCTTCCTTCTCGAAGCAATAAACCCGGGCTGGCCGGCCGGGCCGGCCGCCGAGCGCGGCCTTCGCCGCCCTGGGAGCCCTCGCCGTGCAATTCTGTATGGCTTCTGTATAAATATTTAAACCGATGTAGCGGGTTCTTCCCACCACAGCCTGACTTTTTTTTCTTTCTTTTATTTTTTAAAATCTCGGAGATTTCCATGTTTTCAAAGCTCTCAGGCTGCTGGGTTTGCTGAGGGCGAGGCAGAATCGAGGGTAATGAACACTTAACCCCGCGGTCTGGAGGAGGGGGCCGCCCCGACTGTTTTGATTTTTCTCTGCATGTGGCGAATGCACCGGCCCTCTCCCTTCTCACCTCCCTTGGCCTATTGCAGTTGACTTTTTTATTTCCTTCTGCCTTTTTGCCCCGAGTGGGAAGGGGCTGAGGGGGACAGCCAGATCCCAACTTGCAAGTTTTAAATCCATCTCTCCCCGCCCCCCCACCCCGCCAGAAGTCTGTTTTCGATGCCATTTCTGTCTCCCCATGCCCACTAACGCTATTTTCAAGATTCCTCCCCACGCTCTCTCTGTTTCCTTGGACTGACTGCTAGGGTCCGGCTCTTAGGGACAAAGCAGGGGGAAACCAACCAAGCAACAAACGAAAATGGAACCCAAAGCCCTAGAATTATTTTTTACTCTTTTTAGAATTTTTTTGCATGTGACAGAGACTGAGAGGAGGCCGACTTAAGCCCTCACCCCACCTCCTCCGCAGCTCTGGGTCTGTCTTGCAGTCCTCAATGCCCTGCTCCTAGCTCGACTTGGCCAGACAAGGGTGGTCGGATGAGGGTGGGTCTCGCGTGTCCCTTCCCTGCTCCTGCCCTCTCCTCCCCGGACTGTACCCAAGGCCTCTTTCTCCGATAAATAAAGTCTTTGCCATTTTACTAGAACCCGCGGTGACCGTGTCTGAATGAGCGGGCCCTATTGGGGGAAATCGCGGCAGGCTCGCTTATCTTGCCGCTGCTCCTCGCCGGCTGCCAGGCCTTGGAGATTTGGAGTTTCAGGGCAGGCGTGAGAATTCGAGATGAAAGGAAAGCAGTAGGAGAAGACACTCCTCGCCGGAGAACACGCGGCAGCTCCCAAATGGTGGGGGGCGAGAGAAGCGGGCTTCGCCAGGTCCGGGTCAAAAGGGAGGCGCGGAGCGCTGGGAGAAAATGCGTGCGTACGTTAGGGGCGCCAAGGGTGGAAAATTAATTCGTGTGGGGCAAAGAGTGGGTGGGGGAGACTTGCACCGCGGTTCGTGCCTCCCACGTGGGACTGAAGGGCAGGCATTCTTCCCGCTCTGCCTGGGACGCCTGCTAAGCCTCCGATGTATGGCAGGTATAGCTCAGTTGGACAGCAGGGTGGAGCCTGAGGGCTCCTAAGTTGTGGTTCGCCAAAGGATCTCACCCTTGGAGGAGGAAGGACAATGAAGCTGAAGGCACCAAGGGCAGGCTGAATCGCGCGCACCGGCACGGGCACGGGGAGATGGAGCCCTAGGTGTCTGAGAATTGTGGTGAATTTCTGGTAACTTTACAAATTCCGGGCCCCAAACTCGGCTGGGGGCAGAGACATCAATCCCCCAAGGACTCTTTGGGGTCCCCGCGCCCTCAGGGCGGCTGGGGCAGGGACACAGGCAGCTTTCACTTTTCTAGACTGAGCAGGTTTCTCTCTGGGCTTTTGTTGTCGCTGGACTGGCGAGTGGCCGCTGTCACCAGAGGAGGGTCCCGCCTCCGGGCTGCTCGGCTCTCTTTCTCCGCAAAATTGATGTGAGAAATGCGCATCTGGTCTCGGGCAGGCGATGGGGCCCCGGGGCCTGAGTTGGGAACGCGCGCGTCCTGGAGGAAACTGAGAGACAGAGAAACAGAAAAAGGAGCACAGAAAGACACTCCAAAAGCAGAGCGAGAAAGTGGAGAGCCACAGAGACAGGGATGAGGAAGAGAAAGAGGAAAAGCTATACGGAGAGAGAGAGACAGAGAAAGAGGGAGAAAAAGGGAATTGGAAGAGGGGCGAGAAGAGAGAGGAGAGAACGAAAGAAGGAAACAGGCAGCGGGCAGCGGGCGGGCGTGCGGCTGGTTCCTCCTGGGCGACATAAATCGCCCTCTCTCAGGATGGATGGGTCTGTAATTCGGAGCGCGGACCATGAAGGCCGGGACGAATGGACCCGGGCGGCCGCTGACAGGCGACAATAGCCGGGCCCAGCCCCCCGCGGCTCCGGGTGCGGGCGCGGCCGCGGCCCTCCGCAGCCCAGAGCGCGCCGGCGCTGGCGACCATATGGTTTTTGAATTTTCTTCACAATTTGTAGACAATTTGATGGATTAGGTCCCCGCGCGCGCCTCCCCGGCACAAAGGCGGCGCAGGGACCGCGGCGCGGCGGTCACCCGGGCATCTGCGCCCGCCTTGCGCACCCCCCTCCCGCCCGGCCCCCGCCCCGCGCCCGGAGCCCGGGGCCGCCCGCCCAACACGCCCATGAATCCCAATGAAGCGGCCCTGGCACCTCAGGCCGCTCCCTGCTTCGCGGCCCCCGGGCTGGGCCCTGCTGGGTCCCTTTGGGTTGGGGGCGGCGGCCCTGGGGCTGAGCCCACCGGAGCTGCGGCGCCCGCGGGGCGCGCGGCTAAGCAGGCGCATCGGGGCTGAGGAGAAACGGGGCCATTTATCCGCCCGTCTAGTTAAAGCGGGTTATTTGTTTGCTTCTCCGGCCTCCCCCTCCCCTCCCCTCCCCTCCCCTCCCCCTCCCCTCCTCCCCCTCCTTCCCCTTCTGCCTTTTATTCTTTTGTCTCTAAATGGATTTAATGAGCCTGAAAAACATGACAATTGAATATAACCAAGAAATAAAAAATAACGAGGGAGGAAGGAAGGAGGAAAGGAAGGAAGGAAAGAAGAAGGGGAAGGATTAATAAAATGGAAAAATCCGTTCAATTCAGCAAATGTTTATCGTGCGTCTTTTTGCGCCAGGCCGCGCTGGGGGCTGGGAAATTGAAACGAAACAGATCCGATTCCTGCCTTCAAGGAGCTCCCAGTCTAGCGGACGAGAGACCCGCCATGTCCCCGGCGCGAACAGGAGAACTGGGCCGAGAGGCAGAGACGTGCCATTTGCAGAACTAGGAGAGATGTCATCGGGCTCAGGGTGGTGGGGGCTTCACGGAGGAGATGGCTTTGGACCCAGGCCTTGAAAAACGAGGAGGAATTCGTTGTTTCTACAGGCCAGAAAGAAGGGCGGGCGAAGGAAAGACCGCACCGCCGTCGGAGGGAAGGGGAAAGAGGAGTATGCTGGAGCCCCGGGCTGAGCCCGAGCCTGGAGGCCCGGGCAGGACGCTCCGTGCGCTCGGTCCCGCACAGTTCGAGGAACAGATTTGAGCCGCCCCATAGTCTCCTTGGCTCTGCTGGATTCGATGCCTCCGCCAGGCTGCCAGTAGCCTTCCCGAGCCCCACTGACAGCGCGCGTGGCCGTTGAGACCGGACTCCGCCTGACCGAGCACCGCGGCGTGGGGCTAGTTTCCTGGCCTCATCGCGCAAAGAGGTGGCGGCCGTGGGCAAGGGCTGAGGGGCTTGACTGTAGGTGGGAGCGAGGGGCTGGGATCCACGGAGGCCTAGGCTTCCAGCCCACTCTCTCTGCAGCTCTCCTGGCTCTTACGGGAGATGCTACCCGCGCGCAGGCCAGGGCGCTCCGACGGCGTTGGCTGCACTCCAGGCGCTACGCGGGGACCTGTGATGTGACAGGGCCTCGAATCAAAGTGCCAGCCCCGAACCTCTTAACGGGCACCTGCCAGGCCTGCATCAGGGTGCGTCTGTGTGTGATGTGTGCACTGCATGTGTGCACTCTGCGGGAGCAGGGCGTGGGAGTGTGGTATGGATCGTGTGAAGGGCTGTGGCCCTGCGCCCATTCTCAGGGCGAGGTTCACTAAGGCTTGAGACCCTCTGGGCCGTCCGCCCTGTGACTGTAGTTGCTTCACCGCCAGGGACCGTTGCAGGCATGTTTTCTCGGGACTCTGGCCTCTCTACAGACCCACTTTCGGTTCTGGCTGCCTCGGAAAAGTGGCCGGCTTTGTCTCTTCCTTTTCTGTTGGCTCCGGGGCCTCGTCCTGGCTTGCCAAGTCCCGGGACGCAGAGGGTTTGTGCTCTCCAGGCCTGGGACCCCGCGGCGCGCGGACAGGCCGGCCGCACCGCGCCATCCGGCTGGCTCGGCTTTCCCCGCTCCGCCTTTCCCGGCCCGGGGGCCCAGCGGGCGGCGCCGGGTGAGGCCGGGAGGCGCAGTTCCTTATTTTACGAGGTGTCGGGCCGGTGTCAGACGCAGCTCCGATAAGTAATACTCCAGTCTGAGGGACCAGAACGTGGTAATTAATCCCAAAGACTTAAGTGTATTTTAGTTCAGGAGAAAAAAAATCACTAATTCAATCGTCCGGAAAATTGAAGTTTGATGCATGAGTCCCCCCTGAAAGGGACGGGCTGGGGCCGCGCGCCTCCCCTCCGCCCCTGCCGGTCGCCGCGGGGACCCCCTCCTCCCCACTCTTCTGAGCCTTCAGGTCCAAGGAAGTCGACTCACCCCGCCCTGCATGTCGCCAGCCACGCTAACCTAGCGGCACCTTGGCTTTGCTTTCTACCCCAACAACCAGCCCCTCTTTCTTGGGGCCCAGAAAGCAGTTTGTGCCGAGAATACAGATGTTCCCCTAACACACACACCTGGGAAGGGACTTAAAGGAGCACAGGAGGCATAGGAGGAGTGACTAGATAAGGGGTGAGAATGGACAAGGTCAGGGGCTGCAAGACACATGGAAGAAGAGACCTGGAACCTGAGGGAACTGGGGTCACAAGAGTCAGCATGTAGTGGCTGCCGTTTAAAAGTGGAGAAGTATGGGGCTGCGAGGTGGTGCGAGTAGGGGTTAGAACTGAGGGTGTCCTGGCTGGTGGTGGTTGGGCTGTAGAAATGTGGGTGGTTGAGTAGTGTGGGAAATGGGTGCATCCTTAGACTGTACGTGCACGAATGGATGTCTCAGGTAGAGGTTGGAAGGCCTTGGGGTGCTGGAGCTTGACCCCAAGTGGATCCACAGGCTGTGTCTCCCAAAGGAGAGGCTCCTGGGACTGGACCGAAGGAAGATGGGGGTTCCTGGGTTTGGCGCATGTGCTTGAGGGGGGATCAATACTCTGGAAGGAGGAGGATTCCTGCCCTGAGTTTTCCTGGGGCCCCACTTCTGCTCTCCCAGATCCAGGGCTGCCATTGGCAAGTCTCCTTGTCTCTTCCTAAAGGCTGCCAGTCCTAGGAGAGACCTGGGCCTGAGGATGTGTGGGTGCGTGGCGACCTTCTAGGGCATCACCTGGGTGTGTCATTGAGTGTGTGAAACTGAGAGACTGGGCATGTGCAGCTGATTGATTGAAACAGAGCATGTGCAACTGGGGGTCACTGGGTGTGTGCTGCTGTTTGTGTAACCGATTGTCGCAAACCTGTGTGTGCAACTAGGTGTGACTAAGTTTGTGCAATGGAGAGGAAAGAAGTAAAGCTGTCACTGGGGTGGGTGTGCCCAGTAGCTGAGTGATGCCCCGGGGTGTGTGATGTATGCAGGGAGCTAGTGTAAGCAGATAATGGGGAGAATGAACCTTGATGTGGAACTGAAGCTGCAGACAGGCAACAAGATCCTAGGTCCAACTTGACCACGCTGGCTGCTCAAATTTACACTTACAGTGGGGGGTGGAGAGAGGAGCACACAGCCTGAAGTGAGGGGCGCTAGTGAGAGGAGTGAGCAGAAGGTGAGACGGAGAACCTCAGCCTGGGCGTGAGTCGACTCTGAAGGCAGCTGAAACCAGTGAACAAACCCTATGTAGGTGCAGACTCTGCTTCTTTGAGAACAGACTGGGGTGAGAGTCATCCTCTGCTGTGCTGTTGGGTAAGGTCAGGTTGCCCTGCCTGCCTCCTCCTTCTCAAGTTGGGTCCCAGGCTGAACCTTTGTCTCTGGAGTAATCAGCAGACCCAACTTTGGCTGCACCAGTCCCAGGTCACCCTCAAAGGCCCAGCTTCCTCCAGCTCACTCAAGGGAAGTTCCTCCTCCCTGGGGGGCTCAGCTCTGCCCAAACTGGGGAGGGTACAAATGGCAATATGCCATGTGTGCATAGCGGATGGACGATGCTGCTGGCAGAGCTGGGAGTGACTGAGTCCTGCTTGCTTTGGAATCTGGTTTGTGTATGGGCAAGTGTGTGCGGGGATTGCTATGCATTGATGTGTGCATGTGGACATGTGCAGGCTTCCGCATGGAGAACTGGACATGGGTAGTTGCTCGTGAGTGGGGGTGGATGTGGTGGGGAAGGAAGATTAGCTACCTGTGAGCATCATGACCTATGAGGGTTTAGATATCGGCATGTGTAGGTAGAGATTTGAGATGAGTTATCACCCCATCTGGGTATGAATGTGACATCTGGATACACAGGATGGAGGCATTCTCAACTTGGTGTCTGCCCCCCACCTCTCCCAAGTTCAGGGGTCCAAGTCAGAAGTAGTGGGTCCAGGGCTCTGTGGAAAGGGATCCAGGGCTGGGAGTCCCCTCCACCAAGAAATGGAGGCCTTCTTTTCCCCTTCCTGACCCTCCAACACAGAGGCTGGCATGGGGGCTAGGGTGGGGAAGAAGTGACCCCTCCCATCTCTCAGAGGCTGCTCAAGGTGAAGTGCCTAGGTCTCCATAGGGACTGTCTCCTTCCCCTGATGTCTGTGATGGGGCCTATTGATCTGGCTGCCTGAGGCCCCACTGGGACCACATGTCCACATGTAGATGAAGAGTAGGCCCAGGTGGACCCCTGGGCACATGGCCAATCCAGGCACACAGACATCCCAGAAACAATGCAAACACACACAAGGCAGGCACGAAGTTACACAGACCTCCAATGCAGAAGCCCAATACACACTCACAGTGACACAGACATACAGGATGTCCAGAATCTCAGTACGGTCACGTATGACACAGCACACCCACTGAAATATAGGCAGCCAGTAGCACACACAAGGGTTAAACAGACTAACCTCTGCTGTTAAACAAATATACCATCCCCACCATTATACACACAATACAGACATAGTGACGGAGGCACAGTCCAGTTAGCACAAGCACACAACACACATGCTTCCAGACATTCTATGCAACCACAGGCATGAGGAGGGAGCTAGCTGGTTTAGGCGACTTTGGGGGAAGTGCTGCCGATGTTCTGAAAGGAGTCCAACAGCGGAGGGCAGCAAATAGCAGACAAGGGTGGTGGGGCAGGGAGGCTCTGGCTGTCTGGGGGAGCTTCCAGCCCTTTGCCCAGGAAAAAACCAAGTCCCCAACCACCCCAGAAATGCAATCACAGCCGCCTGCCGCCCACCCGCCCTGCACAATGGCTCTGGCTGGAGTCGTTATCATTTTTGTTAACTTTTTATCGACTGTTTGCTAGATGGCGTGTCAGTAAAGTGTATGATTTGAGATGAAAAATTAGGCAGATTAACCTGAGGGGAGAGCCTGATTGATTACTAAATAGGATCAATTTGAAAGTTTTAGTCCTGGCGTTTCTGCAGAGCCTCTTAATACTTCAAACTTCAATTTTACGGGCGATTGAACTAAGCATGTTTCTGACAAAATTGATATATGTATTAATTTGCTTTAACTGGTGATTAATTACTCTCCACTGAAAGAATTATATGGAGCTGTTTGCCTGCGATTTGCATATTAATCAAATTCTAGTTGATAATTCCACCAGTGGGGGGGTCGGGGGTGGGGCATGGGGCACGAGGGTGTAAAGGGGTGTTTGCGCGTGTGCCGGTGTGTGTGCTGGTGTATGTGGGGGGCTCTCCACCCCCTGTTTGCTCGCTCCCTGCTTAGCTGCCAGTTTAGTGCATTAAAACCAAAGATGCAGAACGAGTTTGCCCGGCTATTTGGCGGGAGCAGAAATTGCCTGTCCGGTTTTATGATCTGCTCAGCCTGAGCAGCCGGGTCCTTAATGTCCCCTGTCAAAGTGTCCGCGATTTAAAGGGAAAACGGCCCCCACTTTAGCGCCGCGCTGGCCTGACAAGGGACCAGGCAGGGAGGAGCACCCACTTAAATAACTCCCCTTCCAGAAGGACCGTGGTTTCCAGACAGCACCCCAGCTCTGGGGACCCTCGGAAACCAGGCATGTCCTTGGAGAGGTCCCAGCTCTTGCTATGCTCTAGCCAGGGAGCACCCCCCCACACACCCCACGCTCGTATACACGGGGCGGGGGCACGTGCAGGCACAGCAGAGACCCAGGGACACGGTCAAACGCTGTCACTTGAGCTGACGAGCAGACAGCCACCCTCTTAGACACGCGCAGACACAGTTACCCGGTCACACCCCTGTCCTCTTAGACCCCGATCTCGGGCCTGTATGCAGACACATTCAGCTACCCACACGCACACCCAGACATACAGAATCGCACACAGGCAGGGAACACACATAGACACCCAAGTCACGTCCACACGGTCTTTCAGGCGCACGTGGTCACACACACTCAGACACACGCACATTTTCAGATCCACACGCAGATCTCATCCACACACACATTCAGGCGTGGAGCCCTCTCTCATGGGGATTCGAGGCTGGATGCACCCCCAAACGCCCCGCTCACACCCACCCGGACACACGCAGTCCCCACCGCTCCCTCCCAGTCCCTTTGCCCAGCCTAACTCTTTAAGCTAAAGGGGGCGGCGCTACTGAATCAACTTTTCCCATCTCTGGATTCAAAGGGTAGGAGTGTAATTAAAACCAGATAATTAATGAGACAATATTCCTCCAGCTACATCTTTAATGAACAAACCCCTTCAGGGCAGCCTCTTCTTCTAGGCTCATTAAAGAGAAGGAAGTTGGGCGGCTCGCGGACTTCCCGGCGCGTTAATAACGAACCCGGAGTGGGTGCCTCGGCCGGGAGCGCGGGAGCCGCAGCCGGGATCCCTGGCCGTGGTCCTCCCTCCACCACTTTGTGTCTTTGCCCGCCCGTACTCCCACCCCCGCACCCCACATCCCCGCCTGGTCCCTTCGTTTCCCGCTGCCCTCCAGAGGTCCCGCAAGCTGCTGTTCAGTGACTCCCTGCTCCGCCTGCTCTCTCTCTGGTGGCCTCTCACCAGCACCAGGCAACTGCCGCTTGGACGCAACTGGGCCCTCCTGCCGGGCGCTGCGCTCTCCAGGCCCTCTGGCTGGATGGGGCCGGCTCTGTAGAAGGGAAATCGAGGCAAGGGAGGGGCTCCAGTCTCCCTCTAAATCTCAAAGCCCTAGCTGAGAGGCCTAAGACTGGCATTTGAGCTGCGGTCCTGGGAAGAGGTGAGCTGGAGGTGAGGACAGAGATCACCTCGTTTTCCACGCGCGCCCCCGCGCACTCTCAGGAACGCGCACTAGTAACCACATACATGTGCACTTTCGCGCACGCGAGCGTGCGTACGCAAACACGCCCACTCGCTGGCGCACACACATGCACGGTCGCGATGCCTCCGGTCCAGACGGCACCTCCCGGGAAGCCTGGAAAGCCTGGCTTGGGGCTTTCCCCCCGCCGCCTGAGGTCGCCCTTGTAGCATTCGTCTCCAAGATAGGAACCTTTTCGCTTGGCCTGGAGCCTCCTGGGCCCGGAATAGACAGCACGGCCAGGGAAACTAGGAGCGGGCAGTGTACTGGGGGCTCAGGGCCCGGAAGCCCTAGTCAGACCCAGGCGAGGGCGGTAGCTCTGGCGGCGGCTTTGACGGCGGCGCCTGTGTTCGTCTGCGCTGGCTTTTAGGGATGAGTTATGTGGCAATGAGCGAAGTAAATCTGCATGCGCAAAAGATGCTAATTACTCTTAATAGCCTACCCAGACGCCCCGAGACTGGAAACCCAGAAACGTAAATCTGCTCCTGATAAATATTTTTAATTGTGAAATTTCCTGGAAAGAAGGCTTTGGGTGAGCCGGCCGAGGCATTTGGCTCTGGAGGGAGGAAAACGGCCCCCACTCGGGAAGCGGGATCTGGAGTCAGAGCCTCGCGCAGGGGCACCAGGCGTCGGGCGAGCGACCTGAGCCCGGCTGGCCGGCGTTGGGTAAAGTTAGTGATGTATCGCATTAATTACCAGTGTGAGCTGCAAATGGTTCGAGGCCCAGGGAAAATTAATGGGAATCCGAATTCTAATTATGTAGCTGTTGTTAAAGAGTTTAACTAGATAGTCACGGAGAAAATTGGATTATGCATAGAAATATGCAGCCAGCGCGCGCGGTCTCGGGGATCGGTCCCGGGCACTCTCAGCCAGGCCGCCCCCTGCCCTGGAGGACCCTCCTCCTTTCAGAGGAGGGAAAAGACCCACCCCCGCCCCAGCGTATAAGTAAAGATCCCGCGTTTCCGATGGCAGTGGCGGGGCGGGTCTCAGGTTGGGAGGAGAGGCCGAAGCTCGCAGAGGCGCGCGCTTGGATGCGGGTCGGTGTGGAAGTCCGGGGCTCCTGGGTCCCTCCTTGGTTTGGGTAAGCGTTTTCGCCCATTTCTCAGGTTGCCTCTCGATTCCGCGAATCCACCCTGCACCTCTTTCTCATAATCATACAATTACATCCGGGCGCTGTGGGTTTACATTTTTTCCACTGTCAGTTTAAGGAAATAGCCACCAACCGGAAGCCAAATTACACCCGAAGCCTCGTCATTCACTTTATTAAGGACCCTGGATATGTTTCCATTTTCGCAGGAAATGAGGTCTGATCAAGCAGCACTAATACCTCCGGCCTTGGGGAGGGGGCGGGGACTCTCAGGGGCCTGTTCCTTCCCCCTGGAGGCCGGGCGGCGGGTGGTGCTGAAGCTTCAAGAAGGGTGGGACACCTTGGGGCGGCAGACACCCAGTCCTCCACTTCACCCAGTTTTCCCCAGAACCCTGGATTCGTTCCATTTCAGGGCACCCATTCGGCAAGCCCACACTCTTCCGCATCCTAGCGCGCTGGGCTTGGAGCGCCCGCCACGCTGGCGCTGGTGGGGGTGGGAGGCGAGGGTCTGGAGAGTTGAGGGGACGTTGCAGCCTCAAAGGAAGATCCAACGTCCTTTCAAGCCCAACTACCCCCTTCCTAGGAGCTTGGCAACCTCCGAGGACGCTGCTAAGGGCTCCAGAGCTAGACAGGTAGGCCTGGACGGCGGGGGAAGTACCACCTCTCCGGGTCCCAGTCCTCGCCCCCTTCAGTCTCTGATTCCAGACTTCTATCTCCCCTTCAACGAGAACGCAATCTCTTCCTACCACCCGGTCCCGGCCTCACAAAGGAGCTCCAGTCCGCCAGGCCAGACCACGATGGGCTTCTACCGCCCCTCATGAGATTTCGATTTCCCAGACGGCCGGGTGGGATTAACGCTTGTGCTGCTGGCAGCGCTGCCCCTGGGTCCCTCCAGTTCTTTCCTTCCCTTCACAGCGGCTCCCGACTGAACCCGGAGGGTGAGCAGTGGGCAGGGTTGGGACCTCTGGGCCAAGCCTCGGGAGACCCGGATGGTCTGGAGGGAGGACCCCACAAGTTTGGGGCGTCAGAGTCTCAATAATTTGCAAGGGGTGTAGAGAAGCCAAGCTGAAGCCAGATGGATCAGTCAGGGAAGGCCTCAGGCGGAGGAAGGGCGTACGGCGCTGAGGGCGTCCGAGAGAGACAAATTCTGACCTGGGGAATGGGCCTGAGTCCGTTGCGTTTAAAGCCCCTCCGCCTTTCTTCCTGGGCCCTGAGCGGGTGGGAGGCAGTTCCTGGAAGCGTAGGGCAGATTTCCCAGCGTCAGGAGAAGTCGCTGAGGGTATCTGAAGGAAGAGCAAAGGAAGGGAGGCCAAAGATGAGGAGATGCGCACTTCCCCTCTCTCGTTGCACAGGGTAGAGTCTGGAAGGCCCAGAGCAGGAGGTGATACACGGACCCACAAATCCTGGGGGGAAAACAAAGGGATAGACAGACATGGGTATGCTCTTGGATTTCTGATTCCCGGGCCGAATTTGGGTTCTAAGACTCCGAATTCTTCCCCCAGTGGCCTCAGAACAGAACCCAGAAATCCAGAGAGGCAGGTGGGCCAAGGGCAGACTAAAAGACCCAGGATCCTCCACCCCTCTTCAGCTCCTGAAGAATGTCTGGAGGATCCATCCTCCATCCTTTGCGAAGCTTGCCTTGCCTTCAGCCTCTCTCGCCTCGCCCCTTCCAAGCCTCCTGGGAACCACGGTTGCTCCACAGGCCCCCAAGTACCCGGGCCATCCCTCTGTGTCATTGAGGAGACTCCTCGGACCCCAGCTGGCTCCTTCTTCCTGCAGCCCTAGCTGGGTCTCGCAGCCAACCCCCTCCACTTGAGCCAGGGTCTTCAAAAAGCCGGTGCTTCTCTGTGATACGGGCTTCGAGCGCCACCTAGTGGCATTTGTAGAGACGCGCAACAGCAACACGCGTGCTTCAGCCACCCTTTTTCTCCCTACCCAGCCTGGAACCCCAACGCCCAGCCCGACGCAGTCGCACTCTTACACAAGCCCTTAGGTAAGCACGATTCACCTCCGCTTCCTGACACTGAGCCTTTAGGAGAGGGCACTGGTAAGGAAGAGCAGGAGTACCGCTGCTGGGCCCCTCTTAGAACCCGCAGATGCCGGGGGCCCTCTTTCAAGGACTGGGTACTGGGTGGGGCTGCAAAAGGGGCCACCCCTGGTCTCTGTTGGTGGGGGAGGGGCATAAAAGTGTCCTCTGGGGGCATCGCAAGGGGCCACTCCCTCTTCTAAGTGAGCGCCTAAAGGGGAAGTTATGAGCCCCTGGTCATCCCTATTCCTACACGAGCCAGGTCCTCTGCAGTCACCCGGACGCTTGAAAGCAAATTATCAGAACCCTCCCCGGCCTGCAAAGTTGGGGTCCTCGCAACGACCTCCACACGGGAAAGGTTAGGCAAGAGCTCCCTCTGCTGTCCATAGTTTGGCACTGCTGCAGGCTGCCGCTCTGGAGGGCTGCAAAATTCAGGCGAGAGGCAGGCTCTGCTCTGATCACCTGCTTCAGATCAGGAGCCTGATCTGATCTGCTGACGATCATCCTAGCCATTCCTCTGCCTTCTGGAAGGAAATCCCTTCCCCAAATGGGCAGAAGAAGTTTCTCTGGTCTTCATGGGTTTGCACAGGGAAAGAATGACTCAGTGCTGCTGAATTCTACCCTTGCTGCTAGTTCTGGGCTGATCTTACCTCTTTCCCTTCTGCTGCTGGGCTAGCGGCCCCCCAGCTGATAGGGGGCCTGGAAAGCTAGACACTTCTTCCTTTACAGTATGATCATCCAGACTGACAGGATGGGCTGTGTCCCCTAGCTGGCACTCTACAGATGGAAAGGTCAGGGGAAGAGAGAGGGCCAACAGGCCTAGGGACAGTCCATTCAGAGACTATAAAGACTGGTGAGAGGTGGCAACAGTGTCGTCTGGCACTTCCAGAAGAGCCAAGACCCCCGAGTTTGCGGGTGATAGCCAGCCACTCCCTGGCAGAGAACCCCCATAAGGACCCTCACATGCCTGACACACTGACTCTCTAACACCAAATACCCCTTCATGCTGACCCAGGCTGCTACCATCTCCTATGGACACTGACCCCCCGACCCTGGCACAGCCACACTCACTGGAGACCCAGTCCTGTGATCTGCTCCACCCCTCTGCAGGACATTCTCCCGCCCTGAACAACCGGGAGAAACAAGGGTCAGAGTGGGCAGGAACCCCAGGCAGGTGTGGATGAGGCCATCGTGAAGGTCACCCTGGGTCTTTGCCCTTGACTGAGGGACTGTCCTTAGAGAAGGAAGAGGTAGGGCAGTGTGTGCATGTGTGTGACAGAAGAGGGGTACAGGGCTTTGAAGGTCCCCCTGTGGCATGAGACCTGGTGACAACTTTTCATCTGAGATAAGGTTCTGTGACCTGTGTGCAGGTCTCCCAGAGCTCTGATCCAGGCCCCTCCCGCCCACCTGCCGTGACTCCTGCCCGGACACAGATCTGAGTAAGCCACAGGTACTGGGAACTTCCAACTACTCCAAGTAGCCCAAGACAATGAGAATCCTTAAACCCAGGCCTTAGACGGTGACAGAGGTGGTGAAGGCCTTCACTGCTGTCGTCATCCACCCTTTTCCGTCCTTTCTCTCTTGGGGTCTGCAGTAGTTTCCCATGAGGGAGCATGCTTCTTCCTCCTCTCTCCAGCGTGGACATCTTGAGGTCCTTGGAGTCACTGCACTTAGAGCCAGGCCTTGTGTCCCCTTCTCCTCCCCATCAGGTCTAGGAGGAGAAGGCAGCAGGGCAGAGGTGGCTCATGTGCCTGGATGAATGCTAATCTGAGCTGGAGAAGACACAGGTTTCAGGGCCCCACTCCAGAGCCAACGAAACGGAATCCCCCAGAGCACGGCCCGAGTCTTCCCTTCCATGTAGCAGCCCGCTCCCTCCGCACCCGCTTCCCAGACTCCTTCCAGCAGACCTCGCCGCTTCCTATCCGCTCCTCCTCCCCAGAGCGCTTACAGGTGGGGCAGTCAAGCCTGTCACTAGGAACCGGACATCCGGGGTTGAAGCCTATAACTGCCTAGTGGGCCTTTGGCAAGTCGCTTCATCTCTGAGCCTCAGTTTCCTCATCTGTGAGTTGGGGACAATAATCCCTGCCTCAGAGGGCTGCACTGAGGGCCAGATGAGTTAATGTCCTCAAAAGGAGCTTTGTAAAAGGCACATTTCCATACAAATGCTGGTTATTATTCAAGAACTCCAGGGCCAGGTGTAAGGTGTTAATAAGTCAAGGAAAGTCTCCCAGACTAGAGGGGAAAACCCCTCCATCGGGTGTGCGAGCTTTTTCCTCCTCGTGGGTATGTGAGGGCACCTCATTTGCAGCACCCCAAGGTCTCCACGCCACTTCCATCTTTTCTTCCCAGCCCACCTCTCCCATCAGAGAAATGTAACCAATCTCTGTGGGAAAACAGCCACACCCTCGCCCTGCCCATAAAGGAATTGGGCTTACCTGGTGTCGGTTTCTGATATTAAGGGAGTGGCTGCAGGTCAAGTTCATCTGCCTGGGGACCATGTTAAAAAAAAAGACAAAACACAGGCTGAGCCCTGAATCAGGGGTTTTGCGGGGAGGGGCCCTGACTGGTACATTTTTATCATGGTCTCCAGGCAATTCGGATTCCTGGTAGCTGGGGGTGAGACCCAGTGCCCTGGAATGCCTAGTGTCTCGCTCATCAGCAGGCAGTGAGGCCCTACTGGAAAAGCTCCCACAGCGACCTCCTCTCTCTGGTTTCCTCCTAGGGCAGAGGGTGAGGTCAGGGTAAGGAGTACTGAGCTGGGCAGACTATGGGGACAATAACTTAGAATGGCATTGACTTAGAACAGGAGGCAGGTCTGATGGAAATAGCAGGGCTTTGAGCTGTGGGGCACGAGAGCATTGCAGGGGTCTCACTCATGCTAGCCTTGTGGTCCGGGCCAAGTTCCTTGATCTCTCTAAGACACAGTTTCTTCATCCGTAAAATGGGGGTGACACTAAGACCTGCTCTGTTCCAGAATGGTCACGAGCAGCCACTATTTCCAGAGAGGGGGTTACATTTTCACAAACATATAGATGTGTGCATATGTGTGTAGAAATAGGAACAGAACATGCATCCTGTTCTGAAATTTACTTTCTTCTCATTTAATCATAGATCTTAGATATCTTTCCATGTTGACATTCTGTGGTGGTTCCTTGTAAACTGTAAGGTGCAAAACTTATTTCAATGACAGAAAAAACACTACCCTTTGGGCTCAGATTGGCTGCTCTGGCTCCTGCCATCATGTCTGTCTCCCAGTTAGTGGAAAGAAGGAAGGGCCAAGAGGAACACATATCCATTCCTTTTAAGGTCATAACCTGGAAGTGGCATACATCTGGCCTCTTCATGGCCATCAATCACAGTTTAGTTTCACAGTCTCACCTAAGCCGCACAGGAGGCTGGGAAGTGTAATCTTCAGCTGTGTGACCACGTGCCACCTAAAACTCGGGTGTGCTAAAGAAAAAAGGGGAGAGTGGATATTGGTAGAAAACTAGCAGTTTTTTCTCCCTTCTTGGGGGCAGCCACATCTTTCTCACTTACAGCCCCTGAGACAGTGACAGAGGGAGGGAGCCTGAGGAAAAAAGCAATAAAGGGATCATCTAAGAAAGGAGGTCCTTGAGACAGGTACAAGGAGACGGGATGGGAGAAGCCAAACCCGGGTTTGTGGCCAGGATCTGGGGTCAGGGAGATGTCCTGGGTACAGTGGACTATTTTTATTCATTCAGATCTTCTTGTTTATTTCCTTGCGCTCCCCCTGGGTTTGGAGTAAAGTTCTGCGGACTTCTGTGCTGGGAGAAAAGTGTATTATTTTTTTGTGCTAGCCTAAGCCCAAGAAGAAGACTGAGGGTAATGCTGGAGGGCGCTCGGGGAGTCCTGGGCAGTGAGAGTAGAATCAGCCACAGGCCAGAAAGAAGCAGCCCAGGGTTTCCACGCTAATGGGGACAATGTGCTGTGATTCCCCAGGGTCCCAGGAGAAGCAGCTGACAGGAATGCCCCAGCTGGGCAAGTCCGCACCCTGACCTAGGGGACAGTGCAAAGGGTGGCTGTCGGTGGCCACTAATGGAGCTGGGGACTTGAGGCCACAAAGACATTGTGATGACACTGAAAACTGGGGACCTTTGTCATACCTACCACCTTCCCCTGTTGTCTGGCTGCGTTCTCCTTGTATTCCTAAGCTTTCTGGGGCCTCTAGAGCTGGCATTCTTAAGCCAGCGCCCAGAATCCTCTGCACCTGGGGGCAGAGTTGGGTGAGTCTAAGTGTGTTTTTCTCATGGTGATGGCATCGTGTGCTTTTATCAGGTTCTTGAAGTGTCTGTGACCCAACAGGAGTCAATGAATTGGTCTTCTTTTCTTTTCCTCGTATCTGCTGTGAGGAAACCACCTTGATTTGATCTTGAAACTCCTGTGACCGTGCATGTAAACGTGTTTGTAGAAGTTAAATTTGAAGATGAGCAGGAATCTGTAGCCCCTGCCCCTTTGAGGACAGCTGTCCAGATGTGGCTGAGGTCTATAACATAGCTCTACGGCAGGAGGAACGGCAGAGGGAAGGCTGGGGAGCCACACCTTCCCCAGCAGGTGGCTCCCTGGAGGGAGAGAGGCGCCCACGGGTGCAGTTCTCTCTCATCTGTGGACCCTGGTCAGAGAGGGAGGTCAGAGTGAGAGAAGCACAGAGGATTGAGAAAGACAAATTCTTGCCTTGGCAAGTGGAGGCAAGGTCCCACTGGCCTTTGGCTTCTCTTCAACTCTAACCTGTAAATCTGGATTCCATGAGACAGGAGACTTCAGACAGCAAGCTCTTCGGAAGCCCATGATGGGCTTTTGATGCATTTCTGTTGACTGACTGAATAATTGACTAAGTAAAACAAAATGGCTTCCTGAGGGTGAAGCCATGTTAATAAAAACCAAAAAACACAGTCTTTGTAAGTCATCCGAAGCTCTTTTGGCAGGGCCCTTGGTCGTTTCCACCAGTAGTTGTACTGTGTGCTGGGTCCCTCACACGTGATTACCTCATTCAGTCCCCAGAACCACCTTGAGATGTTGGAGGCTACGATGCCTATAGCACAGATGGGGACCTGAGGCTGGGGGGCTAAGGCACTTGCTCAGCGTGGCAGTTCGCAGGTGATCAGAATTGGACCTGCTTCCTGAGGCTACAGGGTCCACACTCTGGTCTTCTCCCTGGGCCACTGCTGCGAGCCCACCCTGTTCCTCAGGCCCGGCAAGGTTGGGAATGGTGTCTTCAAGGTTGCAGCTTCCCTTTCAGCCTCTCTTCCCCTCCTCCCAGGTGAATGGTGTTGTCCAACTCTCCAGCTTCTTGCAAGTCAAAATGTGGTCCTGGGACCAAGAGCGCCAGCATCACCTGGGAGCCAGTTCGAAAAGCGGAAGCTCAGACCTGCTGAGTCAGAATCTGCATTTTGACCAGATTTCATGGAGTGATTCTCGTGCACAGTGGAGTTGCAGGAGTTCAACTCGAGATCTCTCTCCGCCACCCACAGGTAAGGGAAAGCCCTTGCTGACCCTGTTTGTAGGAAGCCACTTCCTCAGGGACACTGGGGGCAGGGACGCTTGCTTCATTCCAGCCGGCAGCCTCTCTGGTTCTCCTTCAAATCTCCTGGGCCATCTCCCTTCCAAACCTTTCCTCCCCTTCCAACCAGAAAGCCAGATCTTCCTGCCCTCCCCTATATCTCTGCATTATCTTTTTTTAAAAAAAAAACTTTGAATTTCAGAATAGTTTTAAATTGTCAGAAAAGTTGCAAAGGTAGTACAGAGAGTTCCCGTATACCCTTCACCAGTGTCCCTTATTGTCCCTATTCTCTTACATTGCTGTACTGCATTTGTCCCAACTAAGCAAAGCACACTGGTATACTACTACTAACGAAACTCCACTTTATTCGATTTCGCTGGATTTTCCACTAATGTCCTTTCTCTCTTCCAGGATTCCATCCAGGATACCACAGTACATTTAGTCATGACGTCTCCTTAGTCTCTTCTAGTCTGTGACACTTTCTCAGACTGTCCTTATTTTTTTTATGCCCTCAGCAGTTTGAGGACTACTGGTCAGGTACGTATTGCGTTTTTTACAAGACCCTCTACCAACAAAAAGATTACTACTTGCTGAAGGCTCAGAGGATGGTTAGCATTTTTTAGCAATAAAGTATTTTTTATTTTATTTAAGTACTTTATGTTGACATTAATTAATTTTATTTAAATATTAAGGTACTTAATTAGGGCAGTTTTTTTTTAGACATAATGCTATTGCACACTTAATAGACTGCAGTATAGTGTAAACACAACTAGGAAACCAAGAAATTCAACCGACTCGCTTTATTGCCGTATTTCACTTAATTGCGGTGGTCTGGAACTGAACCCGTGATATCTCTGGGGCTTGCCTGTATTTTGTAGACTGTCTCTCAATTTGGGTTTGTCCGGTGGTTTTCTCATGGTTAACCTGGGGTTAGGGTCTGGGGAAGAAGACCACAGACGTGAAGCGCCCTTCTCATCACATCACGTTGGCGGACCTGTAGTCAACATGACTCATCACCAGTGACGTTAAACCCGATCACCTGGCTGAGGTCCTGCCTTCCCTGACCTTCCCTTCTTCCTTCCCCAGGTCTCTGTAGTTTCCTTCCTGGTGGTTTGTCATTGTTTCAGCAGTCAATGACATGTTTCTACTGAAAACTCTCCCCACTCCCTCTCTGGTGCCTTCCTGCCTGTCACTTAGGAGGTTGCTGCGATGCTCTTATTGCTGATGAGGTGTGCTGCTGGGACACATCCTCTGCCAACAGAGGCACTGATGCAGTCATGGGTCTCCTGCCAGCATGAAGCCTGAAAGTGAAATGGGAGCTGCCCACGGGGCCTGGAGGCAAACAGGAGGTTGGGCCTTGAACAAGCCGAGATACGCTCCAGATGTTTTAGAAAAGTGTGTTCTACTCAAGTCAAAGGAGAAAATTAGAGTTAGATCAGAAAGTGATTGGGAACAGGGCAATGCTGCGTGTGTGAGGGAGGGAGGTATCCAGACATGCCTGAGTGTTCGCATTTCTTCCTATTTTATTCTAAATTCTGAATTAGCCCTGTCAGTCATGTTAGGGAGTACTTACAGGATTCTGCTTTAACACGAGCCAGTCATATCTTCATTTTAGAATAGCAGCATTGAATGGAAAACATCCTGCTGTCCTTCCCCTGGGAGCCTTCAATCTGCCTGTGCTCCATGAGGCAGCCCCCATTCCCACCCTAGATCCAGGGCCACCTGTTGCCAAGTAATTGTGGAAGAAAGAGAACTTAAAGACATACTACAGGGGCACCACCAAGCACGCTCGGTGCTCGGGAAAGAAAACTCTGGCCCCTAGGTGGAATTGATGTCTTCAGAGTCCTAAGTGCAGGAGTGGGAGGGGGGCCCAAGACTCATGCTGACCTGCCTCACCCCTGCAGTCCTACTTACCACTCTTAGTGAAATCTGTAGAATCATGTTCAACTTCCAGAATTCCCCATTCAGTGCTAAGTGTATGGTCCCAGGATTGTCCAGAGATGGTGAAATATTGGTATTTGTCCTTCCTGAAAGTTATGATCAAGTTATGATCAACAGTCATGTATGTGCCAGGTAGGAGTCCACCTATGGAATGTTCTGTACGATTCCTTGCCACCCTACATGGGATGCATGATGGGTCCAGATCAAATGTCACTGGCTAGTTCTCCCTCAGCAGTGGTGGTGGTGGGTGGGACATGGAGTGGAGGGAGCGACAGTCGGCTGGCACCACCATGAATTCTGGTTGTTCACATGAGTAATTTCTCTGCACTTGTCTAGGAAGAACCAGCCCTTTGGTACAGCTAGACACACGCTTGAGCTACACACCTTCCAACATGGGGAGGTGAGGGACAAACAGGCGCCTCAGCTATTGGCAGTTACTTTAGTCAGCTCTGGTTATTGGAGTGAATGGAAACCTACCCAAAGTAGCTGAATATAACATGGCTGTAGAGGCTCCCTCTACAGAGGTGGGCTGTAGAAGCTCGGGTGCAATGTGACCCCCACTCCACCAGACATATCTGATTGGAACAGGGGCGGACAATGACCCAGACTGGGCCTGCCAGAGTCTTTCTCCTGATTTGGACAAGGACTAGGGGGTGATCAGGACATCTCTGTGGCCACATGAATGTCTACCCTCTGGGGCTATGAAGCAACCATGTTCAGTCTCGTGCACGTGGAAACTGAAGAAAGTTGGTGTCAAGTAAGATGCTTGAGACCATGGAGCCCAGAGAGAGAAGGGCTGCCTGGCTTCTAGGCCCCCCTTGGGCCCAGATGTGCCACTTGTCCCAGGATTCCAGGGGACACCTGCATCCTTGTAATAATTATCCTTTTTGCCTAAGTTAGCGTGGGTGGGTTTTTGTCACTTATACCCAAAAAAGCCTAAGACGGGAGGTATTGTTGGGTTTCAGGGAACATTACACAAAGGAGGGCAGGAAGTGCACTGGGGCTTCCTGGGGCAGGAATTGGAAAAGTCGTGTTTCTCAATCTGCCCATCTGGTTCTTTTCTTGTCCCTCCTTATGTCAACAGACCAGATTTCTTTTTTTTTTCCTTCTATCAATGAACCCCCAACCACATGGCTACCCTAGTCCTGAATGGGTACAACCTATCAGTTTCAGCCATTGAAATGTAATCTCTGCATCTAGTTTAAATAGGAGAGAAAGGCAGAGAGAGAGGAAGAGGGATTGACTCTGGTTGGCTGGGGGACAAGGAATCTCACGTAGTGTATTGATCAGGACCAGGACCATTTTTTTTTTTTTTTTTAAGCAGAGACAGAAGTCCAACTCAAAGTAGCCCAAGAGGAAAAATGGGAATGGATTAGCTCATGTAACTGACATGAACATAGTGCAAGGGCTTCAGGAACAACTGGATCCAGAAATGTCAACAATGTCTCTCGGGCTCTATTCTTCTCTGTGTTGGCCTCATTCCCTCATGTTGGACCTTTATGTGGGGTATGGGGAAGGCTGACAACTCTAGGCTTGTATCACCCCAACTAGTGACCCCAGAGTAAAGAAAGGCCTCCTGTCTCCTGTTACCTGTATGCAAAATCCCAGTTAAGGAGCTAATGACCCAGTTTGAGTGAAGTACCCTTCCTTGGGCTGGTTACTATAGCCAGGAGCAAGGATATTGTGATGGCAGCCCCTCAGTGCCCACATGGAAGGGGAGCTTCCTTAAAGAGTAGAGCTGGTTGGGAAGGCCCAGTGTGCATGGTCTATAGTGCACCCCTATCAGGGGCGAGGGGTGTGGCAGGTAAATTAGCAGGGAAGATGGGTGAGAAAGGAGGCAGTAATGGTTCTGGGTCCTCCTGTTCTATTCCTGACCATCTCTCCCTCTAAGCTCTGTCTTTGCGGATCTGAATCATTCTGCTAACAGCACTTCGGCCTCCTTTATGTTCTTGTTCTCCCTGGAATGTTAGTCTCCTGTCCTGACTCACTCTGCCTGGGCTCAGCCAACTGGCTCTTGGACCCTTGCTTCCACGTTGGGGGAGGATTCTGGAAGCAGGGCCCTGAGTGAGAGCCTGTAACTCTCCTCATGCGTTGACATTGCCCACTGGGGCTGGGCACCATGGCTCCGAGGAGGTCAGTTTATGGAGAAAATTGTCTGTTCCAGGTGCAGGGTCACTGGCCCAGGCATTAGGCCTGGAGAATCCCAGGTTGGGTTGACTTCTGTTCCATGGAGGGTCTTAAGAGTAGCCCTTCTAGCAGCAATTATAAGCTCCTCTCTGTGTTGACTTCTGTCATCTCCAAGTCTTAAGCAAAGTTTTGTCAAATGCTAACAATAATAGAAAGACAGTGGAGGTCAGAGGCCTGGAGGCAAACCCTGTCTTCAAAACTGAGACGTGGGGAGACATCAGGATTACTTCACAACTCCAGTTGTCTCCCAAACAAGTCTGTTCAGACATTTCATATATGCATGTTAGCACTTCTCTCTGCCAGAGTGTTGACACTCAGAACGGCTTTCCCAGAGCTGAGTGATGCCCCCGCAGGTCTACGTAGCACCTTCCTGGTGCTCGGAGGTGTAGGCATCGCCAAGAGGCAGGAGAGTGAGCCAGAGGAGCATTCCTGCCTCTCAATCAGTACCTTTTCTGTTTGCAAATCCCTCAGCACAAGCCACTTAAGACGTGGACAAACCTGTCCAGTCACAAAAGATACAGTTGTTGGGGGTGAGGAACGAGGAAGGACTGTCTTCCCCACACCCTCGGCCATCACTTCCTATTCCCCACCTCTCACTTCTGGCCAAGAAGATTCTGAGAGTGGATGCAAAGACCGAAGCGTGGGCATTTCAGTGAGGCCAGATGATGGGTAAGGACCCTGACGCGGGGTCTCACTGGGAGCCGGGGGTTGTGCTGCTTTGGGGACCCACTGTCTTGCGAAGGTGTGAACTGGTATCTATCAAGATCTAAATTAGTGCCAGGCTGGACACAACACTTGTGTTAACTCAGTAACTCCCCTCTAACAACCTTTTTATTTTGAAAAAATGTAAACCTACAGAAAAGTTAATAGTATAATAAAAACTCCCAAATGCCCTTTACCTAGATTTACTGATAACTTAACATTTTACTACGTTGCTTTATTCTTTCTCTCTTTCTCTTACACACACACACAGATGTAATTATTTTAGTATTGTTTTTTCTAAACTATCTGAGGATAAATTTCAGACACCATAACCCTTCACCCCTAAATACTTCAGCACATATCTCTTAAGAACAAGGACATCCTCTTGCATACCCTTAGGACAACTACCGAATTAAGAGACTGTCATTGATACACACGATTATCTTTTATTTTTTAATGAGAAACTCCATTTTATTTTTTATTTTTTTAAAGATTGGCACCTGAGCTAACAACTGTTGCCAATCTTCTTTTCTTTCTTTATTTTTGCTTTTTCTCCCCAAATCCCCCCGGCACATAGTTGTGAATTTTCAGTTGTGAGTCCTTCTAGTTGTGGCATGTGGGATGCCGCCTCAGCGTGGCCTGATGAGCAGTGCCATGTCCACGCCCAGGATCTGAACCTGTAAAACCCTGGGCCGCTGAAGCAGAGCGCCCAAATATAGCCACTCGGCCACGGGGCTGGCCCCAACACACGATTATCTTATATATGGTCTATATAGACCATATGTATTTAAATTTACCCCTTGTCCCAATACTATCTTTTATAGCTTTTTTTTCTTTTTCCTGATCCAGGATCCAATCCAAGATTATGTGTTACAGTTAATTGTGATGTCTCCTTAGTCTTCTTTTTCCATTCAGGTTCATGGATCTCTTTGATCCCAGGTCAAGAACATTCTGTAACTAGATCAGTACATCTTTTTTTTTTTTTTCTTAAGGATGATTAGCCCTGAGCTAACTACCGCCAATCCTCCTCTTTTTGCTGAGGAAGACTGGCCCTGAGCTAGCATCTGTGTCCATCTTCCTCTCCTTTATATGTGGGATGCCTACCACAGCATGGCTTTTGCCTGGCGGTGCCATGTTTACACCCAGAATCCGAACCAGCGAACCCCGGGCCGCCGAGAAGCAGAACATGTGAACTTAACCGCTGCGCCACCAGGCCAGCCCTCTTTAGTCTTCTTTAATCTGGAAAAGTTCTTCTCAATCTCTTTTGCCTTTCATAATACTGATTTTTTTGAAGAGTTTGGATGTTGACAGTTTTCTCGTGATGAGATTCAGTTGCTGCATTTTGGACAGGGATGCCACGTGAGTGATGCTGGGTCCTCCTCGGTGCATCAATCAGGAGGCACAGGATGTCAGCTGGTCCCATTATTGCTGATGTTGCTTTGATCACTTGGATAATGTGACTCCTGCCAGATCTATCAATTGGAAAGGTTACTTTTTTCCCTATGAAATTATTAAATGCTCTATGAGGAGATACTTTGAGACTCTCTTTTTCCCCAATAAACTCTTGCCCGGTAGTTTAGCATCCATTGATGATTCTTTCCTGAATCGATGATTACTATGACTGTTGCAAAATGGAGTTGACTCCTTTCAACATCTAGAATTAGCTGCTATTTATTATCTCATTTTACAAATTAAACCATTGAGGCTCAGAAAGGTCAAGTAACTTACCCAAGGCTACAAAGCAGTGAGATTCAGACTTAGGCCTGACATCCTACAAAAACAGAAACACAAGGCAAAGCGTTTATTTGGGATCAAAAAATTGCAATTCAGGGAGCACAGATTCAGGTAGAAACCCAAATAGTGTCCTGATGACAGGAGATGGGTTTAGGGCTTTTCTGGGAAAAAGGGAGGATGAGGTGAGTTGTGTTAAAGAGGGGTCCTTTGGTGCTAGATGAGGCAAGGCTGGACCTGTACTTCAGAGACTGGCCTGAGGTTCGATATCAGGGAAAAGGCTCGACTTGCACTTCATTGATTGGTTAGTGATTCAGTCATCAGCAAAGTCCAATTTCATCGGTCCTTACAGACAGGATCTTCTTGTCCTTACTGACTTCTTGGAATGTTGGTGCTTTGGTCCAGTTTGGAAGATAGAGAAGACAAGACGTGCAAGGCAATGCCTCTGAAACGGCTGCTCCGGCTCTGTTTTAATATGGCTCCACTCATGTCATCCTTCACAGGCCTGTCTGATTCCAGAGCCTGTGCTGTGCACTTCTTCTTTCCTGCTGCCACGTGCCCTCCAGCCATGAGACATGGAGGTGATGAGCTGTTCTCTTCCCCATCTCCCCCTCCCAACACTTTGCCCCCTTGCTCCCCTCCTGAAAGGTGAGGCTGAGGCTCTGGTCACAGCTGGATGGAAAGAAATGGGCTGTAGGGTCATCTTTGCAATCCCCATCCCCTGGCCTTTCCCTCTTAGTCACCTCAGGAACCTTCCAAAACTGATATTCTGAGGAGAAATCTCACAAAGAAGTCACTGCAATTATCCGGCCGCTTTTCCCAACCTCCTCACCCCTCCGCGAGCTAAGAGGCTCTCCCTTCTCCCATGTTGGAGAAGAGGGAGAGGATGGGCTGGGCTTTGCAATGTGCATGAGAACTGCTTGTGATTGGAGGAGAGTCAGAGGCAAAGCTACAGGGCAACTGCAGCGTCACAGGTGTGTGTGTGTGTGTGTGTTACAGTTGGGAGTTCTAAAAGGGAAAAGAGGAGAGAGGGTAGGAGTATGGATGGTGCTTAAAAGTACTGACTCTGGAGTCGGACTGCTGGAATTTGAACAGAATCCCCCATCAACCTGTGCAACCTTGGATAAGTTACTTAACCTCTCCAAGCCTTGCTTTTGTCACCTGCAGAATGAATACAATAGTATCTACCTCACAAGGTTGTTGTGAAGATTGAACTAATCTGCGGAAAGTGCTCTGCCCGGGTGAATTATTGCTCAGTCGATGGTGGGGGTGTGCTGAAGAGGAAGATGATACAGGTGGCAGTGGGCGGCGCAAGAGCCTTGAACGGCCCCGGCCCCAGGACAGTGTCCCCATCAGGAGAGAACCGGTGTTTGGTTATTTGAGAGGCTGGTGGGTGAGACAGAGGCAGGAAGGATATTCCTGTCATCCATCCGGGGCTGGGAGGGAGGGCCAGGATGACTCACTCGTTCACTTGTTTACACTTTATCTCTCACCTGCTTCCAGAAAGGCTTTGAAGTGTCTCACAATGAAAGCCTCAGGTGCCTGTACCCTGCTGAGACAGAAAAGACTGTGTCCTAGCCAGAGCGTGGCTTGGGCGAGGCTGCAGCTTGGCAGGTCCTGGGCTCACCCGGAGGGATGGAGCAGGGCTAGTTTCCACAGTATGAGAGGTGGAGGATGGCAGAGACGAGAGGCTGAGGGGGGACAGCAGGACTGAGTCCTGACTGACCACTCAGGTGAGACAGACAGAGAGGCTGGAGGCTGAAGGCGTCCATTTTGGACAAAGGACTGTGGGGGCGGGGGATCTGGGGAGGCACTCAGAAGGGGCCCCTAAAGGTCTCAGAATCTGGCTGGACCCATTTTCCATATTTGCTCAGTTGCTGTCTTCGGGCTTAGACCATGCTGTTGGATTCTCTTGTTAGCTAACCCCTCCTGCTGCCCTGAGCTCAGGCTCTCTCCACCAGGAACCACCAACTTCTCTTCTCTGGAGGAAGGGCCTTTCCTCTCGGGTCCAGGTACCTCTGGCCTCAGGCTGAGACACTTGTTGGAGGAAATCCTATCCTTCCCCCACCTCCCTATTGGCTCCCCAACCCCTAGCAAGAGTTGGGCCCTACCCACCCCACGCTAATGCAGTCAGGATATCCTGAAGGTCCCTGTGCCTCTGTGTGGCAGCAATGATGAGGAAGTCCCTGCCCCCACCCACTGGGAACCCTTCTTTCCCAGGCCACCCGGGGCTTGAGCTTTGCCTGCCCTTCCCCCGCACCATTTCCTGCCTCTTACCTTGAATATCCTCACTTGCCTCCACCTCAGCTCATCTCAGATTTCCTTAGGAGGCACGTTGATGGCATCCCCACATTACACCAAGTTTTGGCAAGTCCAGCCCAACTCTGACAGACTTTCTGTCACACTTCCCTGCAACTACTTAAACCACACTTTACGATGTAATGGAATACCTTCCATTTAGGGAGGTGGAGGGGGTCTCCCTCAGGCGTGATTAAACATGATGACAGTTCCTAAAGGTAGGGGCTGGAATTCAGGCTGAAAAGGTGAGGCAGCAAGACTAGGGGGAGTGGATCAGAAGTTATAGAGCCCGTGCTGCCAGCCTGGGTTGTGGGGCTGCCCAAGTGGCAGAAGTGGAGAGGAGGAGCTTGCAGACTCTGCTCAGAGGATCTTGGCCTTCACCCCTGCTCTGCAAAGGGAACCCCCACTCCTGAGGTCAAACTAGTAGGGCAAGGAAAACAAGGTGAGAGGGAGTTAAATGAGAAGGGGAGGAGGCATCAGGGCTAGAAATGCTCTGGCCTCAAATCTTAAGACCAGAGGACAGGCTTTCCTGCAGGGTGCGAGGAGGGCAGAGTTGGGGTGGAGGCAGGAGGTGCCTGGGCAGACAACCATTGGCCGCCATCTGGAAAAACACCTTCTTATAAGTTGAGATGCATCCACGTGGGAACCAAGGTTCCTGTTAGAAAGAGGAATCATTGACTGAAAAGAACAGAAACTTACTGAACTTGCACAACCAAAACTGGGTGTTTACTGGAAGGCAATAGCAGCACGTCTCCAACTTCAAGTTGCAGGGGTGGAGCTGGGCCTTCTAAGGGCCTAGACACAGGGACTTGAAAGTGATAACTGAAGTTACTCTCCCCAAATCTCTCACAAGCCTTCCGACTTGTGCATCCTTCCTCTCTCTCTGTGGATTGGTTTTATCTGCTTCTCTCTGCACTCATGTAGTGGACATTTGTCATTTTGGGCCTACTCAGCATGCATATCCCCTTCCTAATAGTACCCTTATTTCCTATGGAGGACTGTTTAAAAATGTACCCTGGATTTTGTTTTTATTCAGGTTCGACAAAGCCGACTGAGCAGGAGATGACTGTCATTGGAAAGATAATTTGTTACTCATAGTTCCCAAGAGGAGGGGGCCTGCCCACCACACAAAGCCGCTTGAGGAAGCACCAGGGGCAGTCGGGAGGCAGAAGGAGCCGGGGGTAAGCACGGGCACAGCCTTTATTGCGGTTTCGGTGGGAATAGCAAGGCAAGGGAGGGTAAGCAGATTTAGGGTTGGCAAATTCGAGTAATTTCGGTTAGCTCTGAGCTAAAGGGCTGTCTCTAGTTGTCTGATACCTGGTCCTGGGATGGTTAGGGCAGAGGAATATTGTCCCCTGGAGTGTAAGAGCCACACAGAGGAGGCGGTTTGGAGTATGGGTTCTGGATTGGTTAGTTTACAAATGAGAAGCACACTCCCTCCTTGCTATCTCTAAGAACTGGCTAACCCTAGGACAGGCAGTCTCTCCCCAGTCAGCGAGGCCCCAGCTACCAGAGCATCAGAAAATAAGAAATTATAGTTAGTTTATCACAGCATTATTCACAATAGCCAAGACTTGGAAGCAAGCTAGGTGCCCATCAACGGACGAATGGATAAAGAAGATGTGGTGTTTATACACAATGGAATACTACTCAGCCATAAGAAATGATGAAATCCAGCCATTTGTGACAACATGGATGGACCTTGAGGGTATTATGCTGAGTGAAATAAGTCAGAAGGAGAAAGACAAATACTGTATGATCTCACTCATAAGTAGAAGATAAAAACAATGACAAACAAATACATAGCAACAGAGATTTGATTGGTGGTTACCAGTGGGGAAGGGGGACGGGAGGAGGGCAAAAGGAGTGACTGGGCACGTGTGTGTGGTGATGGGTTGTAATTGGTCTTTGGGTGGTGAGCACGATGTAGTCTACAGAGAAGTTGAAATATATAATGATGTACACCTGAGATTTAAAATAAAGTAGAATAAAATATAAACCAGAAAAAAAAAGAAATTACAGTTAATACAGGGACTTAGTCCTCTCACGTTGGATGTAACCTTGGTGGGGTGGCAAATCCAGGCATTCCTTCTCCCTCTACAAAACCAGAGGGATGGAAGCAAAGCTGGAGCTGTGGGCACTCTTTCTTTGTCTCAGATTTACTCTTAAGGAACTGAGAACTTAGTCTTTCACACTGTCGAAAAGACCACCTCATGCCCCACCTCCCAAGCCAGCTCCTGCAACACAAATGCGCAGCACACCACAGTTTGTGGGATATGATCCACAAAGTCATTTCACCTACAACTACAGGTTGAGAGGAACCTGGACACTAACAGCCAGGTCATGATATCCTCTGGTATGATTCCAAAATCCCCCAAAATAAGCTACTGATGCCCTACACCTGGAACAGCAGAAAGATATGGGACCAAGTAGAGGCTTCTCACCCTGGCCTAACGTTGTGGAAGATTGGCAAGATTATTGGTGGCATATGGCGAGATCTCACTGATGAAGGAAACAAGGATATTTAAACAAATTTGAAGCAGAAAATACAGGGTAGAATCAATCTATGAAGGTCCATTATAATCCCCCCCACACACCTTCCTTGCACAAGTGCAAAAAGTCGAGCAGGAGCTGCTTTAGAGGAAGACAGAGACAGTCTCTCATAGAGAAAGGAGACTCTTACATGAGCATTCAGCCTGCTGAAGATCCACATCATTATCATGATGGCTTTTTAATGAATGAATTAATTAATTAATTAAACTTTTAAAGAGCAGTTTTAGGTTCACAGCAAAACTGAACTAAAGTACAGAGTTTCTGTATACCCCTATCCACCCCCAGCCTCCCCTACTATCAACATCCCCCGTGGGGTGGTACATTTGTTACAATCGATCGAGCCTACATTGACACAGCATTATCGCCAAAGATCACAGTTTACTTTAGGGTTCACACTTGGTGTGAATCCCATTCCGTGGGATTCATTTGATAAATGTATATGTAATGTCATCTATCCACGATTACAGTATCTTATAAAATAGTTTCACCATCCTAAAAGTCCTCTGTGCTTTGCCCATTCATCTCTCCCTTCCCTCAACCCCTGGCAATCAACGATCTTTTAACTTTCTCCATAGTTTTGCCTCTTCCAGAATGTCATATAGTTGGAATCATATAGTATATAGCCTTTTCAAATTAGCTTCTTTCACTTAGTAATATGCATTTAAGTTTCTTCCATGTCTTTTTATGGCTTGATAGTTCATTTCTTTGTGGTACCAATGATATTCCATTGTCTGGATGTTTTGCAATTTATTTATCCATTCACCTACTGAAGGACATCTTGATTGCTTCCAAGTGTCGGCGATTATGAATAAAGTTGCTATAGACATCCGTGTGCAGGTTTTTGCGTGGACATAAATTTTCAACTCATTTGGGTAAATACCAAGGACCTCAATTGCTGGACTACATGGTAAGAGTAAGTTTAGTTTTGGAAGAAACTGCCAAACTGTCTTCCAAAGTGGCTGTACTATTTTACATTCTCACCAGCAATAAACGAGAGTTCCTGTTCCTCCACATCCTTGTCAGCATTTGGTGTTGTCGGTGTTTTCAATTTGGCCATTCTAACAGGTGTGCAGTGGTATCTCGTTGTTGTTTTAATCTGCAATTCCCTAATGACATATGATGTTGAGAACCTTTTCATATACTTGTATTCCATCTGCATATCTTTGGTGAAGTGTCTTTTCAGGTCCTTTGTCATTTTTTAATCGAATTGTTCATTTTCTTATCATTGAGTTTTAAGAGTTCTTTGTATATTTTAGATAGCAGTCCTTTGTCAGACATATCTTTTGCAAATATTTTCTCCTAGTCTGTGGGTTGTCTTCTCATTCTCTTGGCAGTGTATTTTGCAGAGCGGAAGTTTTCAGTTTTAGCAAAGTCTAGGTTACCATTTCTTTCATTGTAAATATACATATTCCTAGTGAAAACATTTTAGCAGATGTCAATAAAGCATGTTGAGAAAGGGGCACTTTTTTCTAGTTCTCATATAAGTGTTCTATGGGCTAGTGGTGACCCCAGGGTGGGCCTACTTCTCCACAGTGAGCGGTTTGGTAGGCAGTTCTTAGAGAAGGCAGCACGGGCTGGGTACACCCCACGGTATCAAACATCGCTGGTGGGATCTGGTGGACTTGATGTCTGGAGTACACATATCATCCCCTCTTAATGTGCAATAACTGACTGTGAAGCACCTAACGTTTAGAAAGTAGCTCAAGGCTTTGGAATGAGAGAGGATGAGGGAGAGAACGTCTGGGCTGCAAATGCTGACAAACCAGCTTCCACCCAAGGGATTAAGAGCTGCTTCACACTGCCTGCAAAACCCACCAAAAGATTTCTCCTCTCTGTAGCTACTGGGCGAAAGTTTCATTCAGTCAATGGCTGTGTGTCAGTTCTGTGTTACGGGCTGCAGTACAAGAGGAAGAAGAGAGTCAAGATTTAGTCTAGTCAGGGAGACAGACACAGCACAAATATTTACGAGATTACGAGTGTGCTATGAAAGGAGAAGCCCAGGGTAATGGGAAAGTACGGTTACAGGAACAGTATCAGACCTAGCTAGGAGTCAGGAAAAACTGCAGGGTGAGTAAGATTCAGCCAGGTGAAAAGTGAGGTAGCCTAGATGAGGGAGGGTTTATTTAAGCTACTGGCTAAGCTGCTGTTAGAAAGAAACTGAAAAATGCAACAGGTCAAATAAGATAGAGGTACTTTCTCTCCCCTGTAAAAGTCTAAAGGTAGGCAGGGGCCAAAATGACTAGGTGTCTCAGCTCCATGAAGCCAGAGCAAAGTGACAGTGGCTTAAACAAGAGACAAATGTAGAGGTCCAGAGGTAGAGAGGCCAGAGTTGGTGCAGAAATTCTGCTCCATGAAGTCTGCAGGGACTGTATCTACTAGGGTTCAATCAGGGAAGCAGAACCACTGTATCATGAGATCAATATTTATTATAGGAATTAGACTTTACACAATTGTTAGTGGAGCTAGAGAAGTAAAGGTCACAAAAGAGAGTTGGAGGATCATGGAAGAGTTGCTACTTAGCCGTCTAGAAGCACTGGTTGTTGGGGAGATGGGGACAAGCTGGAGTTTGCAGGGAAGTAAACAATGCATATCTTGTTTCCTGGAGTTGGATAGAGAGGGGGGCTGCTGTAGAAGTCTATGGAAGGCTATTGCTTCTTCATAGATATACTTCCGTTGAGTTCTTGTCCAGTGTCTAGTGGTGGGCCTTGGGTTTCTGCTGTTTATCAGGGCTGGCAGTGAGGAAGAAGAGCTGGACTCTAAGGAAGATGAGTAAGGACAAACAGCAACCCTCTGGCACCTTTGCATCTGTCTCTTACTGCCTCTAGCCATGGCAACCTTCAGAAGCAAAAAGCCTTCAGAGCTACTTTATTTCCACCTTCCAAATCTTGAGTAAATTCTCCTTAGGCCAATTCTAACCCAGAACAACACAAGGAAGGGTATTTTGGGAAAAATAGTTCCAGCTTAACCAAACTGACACCATATAAAATCACCGTAGGGTCCCAGGTTCCTTGTAGCTCACTGCTAAGCATTCTCACCTCCTCTTAAGGACTCCACTTTCAACTTCCAGAGGAAGGGTGGATCTACCTTGGAGAGTGGCATGTCAGGAGCAGCAGAACCCAGATGGAAACACAATAGGCTCATCCAAAGGCACATCCCCTCCCGCCTAAGCAAACCGAGGAGGTGGGGGTGGAGGTGGTGGCAGAATTAAGGGCCCAGATAGTAGTAGTGCCCTCCCTGGGTACACACCATCAGGCAAGGGAATGGTACTCAAGGGGAACATGAGCTCATAAAGAAAAGTAAGACATTTGAGTAGTGCAATCCCTATAAAAGAAAATCCAAAAAGTGAACAACCTAAATGAGATGAAGCAGAATTAATGGACCAGCGAGGACAAGAATTTAAAATAATCATAGTAAAAATCTTCTGAGACCATAGAGAATATTATACATTTGAAATAGAGAATAAGAATGCATAAAGAAGCTATTGAGTATGAAAAATATAACCGCTGAAATAAAGAACCCAACATGTAAGTTGAATGGCAGAATAGATTCAGACTAAGCAAAAATTCATGAACTGGAAGATGAGGTTGATGGACTCTCCCCAAAGGTATCAGGAAGGAATAAAGAGATGAAAACTGTAAGAGTAAAGGTAATAGATATGGAAGATAGATATGTCTTTAAAATGAAAGTTCCAAAAGAGGAGGGAAGAAAAGCTAGAAGGAAGGAAATATTTGAAAAAAATGAATAGAAGAATTCCTAGAATTAGAGAAAAGTATAAGATGTTAGACTGAGTACTAACAAGAGAGAGAAGAAAAAGAACACTTAAATATATTATAAAAGTTAACTAAATGAGAGGCAAAAATTCTGAAAGCTTCTAGAGAATTATAACAAACAAGAAAAAACCCACAAAATTAAAAAATAACCTACACACAGCTCCCACTAGGAAGAAGAGTCATGCTGACATCAGTTTTCTCAATAGCAATACGGAATACAGGAAAAAGAACTTCAGAACTAGAATTTTTATATACAGCTAAACTATAATTTTAGCACAAGAGTGAAATAAAGACATTCTCAAGCTTTCAAAGTTTCAGATTTACTTACCAAAAGATCCTCTTTGAAAACGCTTTTGGAGAAAGTACACCAGCAAAGAGAATTAAATCCCGAAGGACACTACAAGATACACGAGTGAAGTGTGACTAAAGTATTTAGTAAAGAATATGGTTGTTTTAATAAATAAGGTTAAAAATAAAAATAAATTATATCCATTATTAAGGACTAAAATTCTAGATGATACAACATGACAGGGTTGTGTGTCTGGAAGGGAGTTGAGCCCATGCTTCTTTGGAGGGGAAGATATAGCTGTTTTTAAAAATTTTTTAAAGATTGGCACCTGAGCTACCAACTGTTGCCAATCTTTTTTTCTTTTCTGTTTTTTCTCCCTGAAACCCCCTAGTACATAGTTGTATATATACATTTTTTTCAGTTGTGGGTCCTTCTAGTTGTGGCATGTGGGCACACAGAATCCGAACCAGTGAAACCCTTGGCCACCAAAGCAGAGTGAGCAAACTTAACTACTTGGCCATGGGGACAGCCCGAGATATAGCTATTAATAAGGTCAAAATTGATAGGGAAAAATAAACATAAATAAGGGTTATAAAAAGCTAGAGGTAACACCAAAGAATGAAGATAGATTATATAACTTTCAAGCCAACAAAAGAAAATTCAATCTGTCCAATGAAAGTTAGGAACGGAGAAAACAAAGAAAAAATTAGATACGGTAAATAGGAGATGTGAAGTAAAATGACTGATATAAGTCTGAATATAAGAGAAAATAAAATAAATATAAATGGGTTAAATTTACAAATAAAAAGACAAAGAATCTCATGTTCAATTAAAAGTAAATAACATGTTGAAATAAAATGTTATCATTTTAAAAGGAGATACAGAAAGGTTGAAAATAAAGAGAAAAAAGATAAACCAAAACATTAAGCCAAATAAAGCCATTGTAGCAGTTTTCACATCAGACCAAAAAGACTTTAAGGTGAAAAACATAAAGGACAAAGAGGGACATAATATATTTGTAAAAGAATAAATCAAGGAGATGTAATAACTATGAACACATATGCACTTAGTGATACAGATTTGAAATATATAAATAATAACTGACAAAACTTGGGGAGAGGGTGGGAATAGATAAATCAACAATAGAAGTTAGAGATTTTAACAGACCCTTCCCAGAACTGATAGCTTAGGTAGACAAAAATGAAACAAAGACATAGAATATTTAAACAGTATATTAATAAGCTCAAATTAATAGATATAGAAAGAGAACTTTACTCCTCAAAATCGGGAATGTTTATGGAACATTAGCAAAATTTGACCTTGTAGTAGATCACATAAGAAACTTCAATTTCAAAGGATCAGTATCATAAAAAATAGGTCTCAGACCAAAGTGCTATAAAATTAGAACATAACAACAAAATGATAGCTTTAAAAATCTGTTATGTCTGTAAACTAAAAACATACTTCCAAATTGCTCTTGGCTTAAAGAGAAAAATACAAGGGAAATTTTTAAATACTTGAAAGTAAACAATGAAAGCACTGCATGTCATAATTTGTGGGATAAAATTAAAACAATACTTAGAGGAAAATTTATAGTTTCAAATATATTTATCAGAAAGTAAGAAAGAAATAGGAACAAATGAGCTAAGTATTTAACTCAGGAAGCTGAAGAAACAGAATGCACACAATCACACAAAAATGAAGAAAAAATAAAGATAAGGGAAAAGCAATCAAATTGAAAATTACAACAATAAATATAAAAGGTTAACAAAATCAAGGCCTGGTGCTTTGAATAGATTGACAATATACAAAGACTGATCTTGAATTAACATCAGTCTTGAAAGATTGATCAAGAAAAAGGAAGAAGATATGAATAAACTAAATAAACAATGAAGTAGGGGGAAATAATTATAGTCATAACAAGGACTATAAAAATAGTAAAGCCAATTGTTACTCTGTGGTATTAGATTGGAGATGCAAATAATCTAGTGGGACAGAATAATGAGCCCTGAAAAAGACTCATTTGTCAATGAATACAAGCTATATAACAGGTAGCATTGCATGTTCTGAATTAGCTGGCTCTTCATATGGGAAAAAAATAGATCCTTTTCTCATACTATACACAAAACAAAATTTAGGTGCATGAAAGATCTAAATGCAAAGGCAAAACTAATTTTTTTAAGGAAAAAATGTAGGAGAATATTTTTTAATATCTTGGAGGTAGGGCAAGTTTTCTTAATCAAGTAATAAAAACTCAAATCATTAATAGCTACACTGACATATTTGCCTACATTCAAATTTTTTAAATGCACATAAAAATGACATAGACCATGTTGAAAGACAAGCCATAGACTGGAAGAAGAAACTTGCTGTGCACATAACTGACAAAGGATCAGAACACAGATGGGGGGCCGGCCCTGTGGCCGAGTGGTTAAGTTCGCGTGCTGTGCTCCGGCGGCCCAGGGTTTTGCTGTTCAGATCCTGGGCACAGACATGGCACTGCTCATCAGGCCACGTTGAGGCAGCATCCCACATGCCACAACTAGAAGGACCTGCAACTAAGATATACAACTATGTACCAGGGGGATTTGGGGAGATGAAGCAGAAAAAAAAAAGTTTGGCAACATTTGTTAGCTCAGATGCCAATCTAAAAAAAAAGAAGAGGAAGAGAGAGAGATTTCTCTTAAAAAAAAAAAAAAAGAGAACACAGACTATATAAGGAACTCCTATAAGTCAGTAAGAAGCAAACAGTCCAGTAGAAAAGGACAAAGGCAGTGGCCAATATACACGTGAAAGGATGTTCAACCTTACCAGGAAACACACATTTAAAAAAACGAGATACCAATTCAGATGGATTAGATTGGAAAACTGTTTAACATCTGACTGGACCAAATGTTGTCAAGGAAGTAGGGAAAGAGAAACTTACACGTTGGGGGGAGTATAAATTCATATATTAGTTTAAGTGGAAGATGTGCATGCCCACAACTCTGCATTTCACTTCCATGTATACCCCAGAGAAACTCTTGCATATGTTCACAAGAAGACATGTACTGGAATGTCCACCAGTGATTGCAACAATGTTTTAAAAATCTAAATGTCCATCGAGAGTAGACGAGAAGAGCTGCAGAACAGACACATGATGGAGTACTACACATCTAAAACGAGCTGTCGCTGCACCAGTCAACATGCAAAATCTCCAGAACCTAGTTTGGGAAGCCAGAGAGAAGTTACAGAATGACATACATTATATACTATGTATATTGAGTTTAAACCCCCTAAAACCAAAATCATACAATAGTTAAAGAAACAAAAATGGGGGCTGGCCCTGTGGCCAAGTGGTTGTGTTTGCGTGCTCCGCTTCCGCAGTCGGGGGTTTCGCTGGTTAGGATCCTGAGTGAGGACATGGCACTACTCATCAGGCCATGCCAAGGCAGCGTCCCACATGCCACAATTAGAAGGACCCACAACTAAAAATATACAACTATGTACTGGGGGGCTTTGGGGAGAAAAAGGAAAAATAAAATCTTTAAAAAAAAAAAGAAAAGAAAAATGAAATGAAAGCTAGGCAGTGCACTCTCTGACATTGGTCTTAGCAATATCTTTTTTGATATGTCTACTCAGGCAAAGGACACAAAAGCAAAAATAAACAAATGGGGCTACAACAAACTAAAAAGCTTCTGCACAGCAAAGGAAACCATCAACAAAACAAAAAGACAACCTACTGAATGAGAGAAGATATTTGCAAATCATAAATCTGATACAGGGGATAATATTCAAAATATATAAAGAACTCATACAACTCAACAACAAAAACCAAACAACCCAAATGAAAAATGAGCAGGGGCCGGCCCCATGGCTGAGTGGTTAAGTTTGCGTGCTCCACTTCAGTGGCCAAGGTTTTGCCAGTTCGGATCCTGAGTGAGGACATGGCACTGCTCATCAGGCCATGCTGAGGCAGCGTCCCACATAGCACAACCAGAAGGACCTACAACTAGAATATACAGCTATGTACTGGGGGGCTTTGGGGAGAAGAAGAAAAAATAAAAGAAGATTGGCAACAGGTGTTGGCTCAGGTGCTAATCTTTAAAACAAAAAAATGAACAAACAAAATGAAACAAAAACAAACTCATAGAAACAGATATCAGACTGGTGGTTACCAGAGGGGAAGAGAGTGGGTGCGGGGCAAAAAGAGTGAAGGGGGTCGCTTGTATTATGACAGATGGAAACTACACTTTTGGTGGTGAGCATGCTGTAGTATATACAGATGTTGATTTATAATATACACCTGAAACCTAAACAACGTTATAAATCAACGTTACCTCAATAAAAAAGAAAAAGGAATGAGGGGGCCACCCCATGGCATAGTGGTTGAGTTTGGCACATTCTGCTTTGGCGGCCTGGGTTCGCAGGTTCAGCTCCTGGGCATGGACATACACCACTTGTCAGCCATGCTGAGACAGCGACCCACATACAAAATAGAGGAAGATTGCTGCAGATGTTAGCCCAGGGCTAATCTCCCTCAAGAAAAAAAGAGGAAGATTAGCAACAGATGTTAGCTCAGGGTGAATCTTCCTCACCAAAAAAAAAAGGAATGAAAGTATAAAAGTGTACGTGAGAATGATAACCACTATATTAACGATGTGGTTTCCTCTGGTAAAGAAGGGAGTGGAATAGGATAGAGGAGAGGTACAAAACAGACTCAGACGTATCTATAATTTTTTCAATAAAAGTTCTGAAGCCAGCATTTTATAATATTAAAATTTGAAAAAGTTGTATAGTGGGTACACAGGTGTTCTTATATTATTCTTTCTTGTTTGTGTGTTTCATAATTAAACAACAAAGCTAAAAAAAAAAATTAGGAACAGCTTTATATCAATAAAATTTAAAATCTGTAAGAAACAAATGTTTATTGAAATGTATAAAACGCCAAACTTTGAACAAGAAGAAATAGAAACTACACCAACAACCAGTAAAATAATTGAAATGGGGGGCCAGCCCGGTGGTACAGCGGTTAAGTTCACACGTTACACTTCAGCCACCTGGGGTTCACCGGTTCGGATCCCAGATGTGGACCTACCCACCGCTTGTCAAGCCATGCTGTGGCAGGTGTCCCACATATAAAGTAGAGGAAGATGGGCACGGATGTTAGCTCAGGGCCACTCTTCCTTAGCAAAAAGAGAAGGATTGGTGGCAGATGTTAGCTCAGAGCTCATCTTCCTCAAAAATAAATAAATAAATAAATAAATAAATAAATAATTGAAATGATAATCAAAGCCATCTCCTTTTAAATTTTGTTCTTAGCTCACTTGGCTTTACAGGTAAGTTCTACCAAACCCATTGTATTAAGACGTCTTTTTATTCTGCTGCATCTGATGTCTGGGGCCTTGCTAGCCCTGGAGAGACTGACCGTTAAGGGCCAGCCAATTCCTAGAGCTAGTAAAGAACTCCCTGTGAGCTGGCCTTTCATCTGCAAACTAGCCAATCCAGAGCCCGTGCCCCACTACCTCTTCCAAGGGCTCCTACCGTCCCTGCCGTAACGCCCCAGGGCCAGGTGCCAGTCAACTAGGGACAGCCCGGACACCCACGAGCCCACTGAAATTACTAGAACCCGCCAGTCCTAAACCTGCTTAGCTTGCCTTATCTCCTCCTGGCCACGCGCCTCAGAGCAACTCGAACTCAGGTCCATGAGGGGATATGCACGGGTGTTGTCTGCTACAGCAGCGAATTGGAGGCATCCTCCGCATTCATCAGTAGGAGAACAGATAAGTAAAACGTGATGATAGATGAATTCTGCAGAGTTAATAGGTAGTGGTTAGAAGCAATAGGTTCGAGGCATATATAGTAGTATGGATATACCTTAAAAGTAGCGAAAAAAGCAAAGAAGAGAAAGATATCTAAAATGTATACATCTACAAAACACGATATATTTTTCAAGGATACATATATATCCAAAGACATAGGCCAAATATAACATAGTAAGTGTCTACAGGGAAATAGGGAAATATGGGCAGTGATGGAGACGAAGGGAAGAAAAATAAGCTTATAAAGGAAAACAAGAGAAGGCCTCGTATGAGAGCACGATTGCATTGCATGATCTGAGGAGTGTGGTTGACTGAACTCTGCATCTGAGTTCAACCCCAGCCAAAACAGACACCACACACACGCACACACATGAAAGCTACATCTTGTACCGGACCAGCTGGCTCCCTTAAAGTCAAGCCCAGGGCCTCTAAGGTGGCAAGCGGAAGGATATTCAGGGACACCCTGGGGTGCAGGCAGTGTTCTATTTCTTGACCTGCAAGATGGGGTATGCATTATATAACCAATCCTTAAACTACACAAAGAAGTTGTAGAAATTTTTCTTTATTGTTTTTTATGTCTTCATTTTCTAACAGGACCTCTTCTGGAGCTTCTCTTGTGAAGTAGGGACTGGGAGCTTGGAGCTCACCTTGTCAGCCCCCTCTCCCTGGTCCTCGTCTCTGAGGAGTTCTGAGGAACACAGCTGCAAAACCCCCAATGTGGCCCAACTCTTGTTTCACAGAGGAGCAAACTGCAGTTGGTACGGGGCACCTCTGGGACGGCCTCTGTCATCTTCCAGAGGTGGCTAACTCATCAGTCAACTGTAATGGGTCCTGATGGAACCACTGCCCAGGGGACGAAGGCCCTGGTCACTCTTGACCCCAGGAGGCCGCCCTCTATGTGCCTGGCACCAAGCTGGGCATAGGTGGTTGAGGTCTTGTTCCTGCCGCTGGAGGAGACAGATGATAACCCAGTGACTGACCCATGATGTCTGTCCACGTCTGTGCTTCCTCCACCCGGAAATCCTTCCACTGTCTCTTTTCTGACCTTGTCAGATCCTATTCTCATCAGGCCTCAACCTCAGCCAGAGTCCTCTTGGGGGAGAGTTAAAAAGGGAGAGTGGTGACTTCCTGCCAGCCCCCACATGAACCCAGGGTTATCTCTTTGGCTTGAAGCCATCTGTCAGGAAACAGCCCCGTCTCCTTTTCAGGAGTTAGCTGTATGTCAGTCTCACAGTGTGTTTAAAGAGCTTCCACGGTTGAGGGGAGAAAAGGAATAAGGCCGCTTGTGAATATTCCTTTTTCCTAGGACAACTGATCCTTCAACATCCCATAAAGTAAGATGTTTTATCTTCTAATCTCTAGTTCGTGGATGATGACTATGGAGGGGATGTGACTTGCCCAAGGTTACCAGCAGAGTGAGGACTAGACACCACTCTCCAGAGCATGTAGCCATCACATCCTCTCCAGAAGCCATCAGGGCAGAGACCATGGGGTTCAAAACAAAGAGAGTCATTCCTAACTCAGGAAGGAGATTTGTGGGAGAATGTCTTCCCTCCCCTTTGGAGAGGGGCTGGGAGTCTGGCTGGGGCTTGACAGGCACAGAAAAATGAAACTCTTCTGGCCCAGATGACCCAGAGATATCAGTGGGCAGTGCCTCCCCCCACCCATGCTGCTCTAGGGGATGGGCCCTGTGGATGCCAAGGTGTGGGTGGGAAGAACCAGGAAGGGTGAAAAGAACAATAATTGGCTATTTGGGGGAATTGGAGCTATTTTGAGGTGGTGAGAGTTCAGAGGGACCACACCTGGGCTTTAAGAGAAAACACTAGGACAAAGCCGTCAGGAGCCTCTTGGGCTCTGGCACACACTAGACTAAGCACCGGCTGTGGCTGTCTGGGGGCGCTTTGTCACGGCTTTGTAAGTGTGAATAACCAGCCCCTACTGGGGAGAACGCCTACTCTGCGCTGGAAGGACAGGACCCAACACTCAATAATGGGGGATGAGCTCCCCCTTGTGGCATTTCAGGGTGATGGCAGCCCTGAACTCAGGCCTGGGCATCCGGGGAAATTTCTTCCTGTATTGTCTAGAACCCGTGAGTGCTTCCAGTGTGTAGGACCTTGCACTAGCCATTTACATCCCCCATCTCACCTTCACGACAGCTGGCAGAAAACTGCTTCTCTTCCCCAGCACTTGTCCTCCACTTCTATCCTCAGGCGTGAGCTGAAACCTCACTTTCTGTCAGAGGAGCCTGCTAACCCCTGCCCCCGGGTCCTGGACCTCCCGTTGGTACGTCTAGAAAGCCTAGTTGTCTCTCTGACACTTGTTGCATGTTACTGTGATTAGTTTATCTAATTGTTTACCTTCACCAATGGACCGTAACTTCCTCAGGCAGCTTACTCTTCTTTACTTCCCTCGCAGAGAGAAGGGACTGAATTAATTTTGGTCAAATGAATAAATGATGAATGAGTGTTCCTGGCATGCGTAGCTTGAACACAGAGTCAACATCACAGCCTGGAGTTATGCAGTGCTCCAAGCTGCCACCCGCTTTAGGGAGAATGTCTCTAAGGACCATTAACCGTGAAATCTCAAGAACTTCCCCTCGCAAAACCCTGGATGACTATATATTATATTCCTCTGTATTTGAACCATTCTTCCACTGGTAAGATACAGGGAGAGAGGAAACAAGGGAGGAATTTTATGACTTAACTGTCTGGTGTTGAGACCGAGTCCCTGAGGGCTGGTCCTGGGCATGGTCGCTGAAGAGGGTCCCTCAGATAACGTCACCCAGCAGGTGAACCCCAAGAGGACATTTAAACTGGCTTTCCAAACTTGGGGCCAAGATCAGTGGGGTCTGGGATCACACTGTCGATCTCTCACTGTATTGCCTCTTGTGGGGTTTTAATGAGTGACCTTGGCCTCTCCTGGTCAGAGATTTCTCCTCCTTCATCATCTGTACGTAGTGGTAGAAATGGCAGCAGTGCCAGCAAAGCCCTGGGCTCCCCAAATGAGCCACAGAAACACCTTTGGGATTCTCTCAGAGCACTGGGAAGACTTCCAACCGTCTGTTTTTACAGCTGAAGAAACTGAGGCTCAAAGAGTGATAGAACTTGCTCACGATGACACAGCTGGTAAGTGGCAGGGCTGGGATGGTGATCCAAGTCTGTGGCTCCAAATGTGTACTCTTAAAATTTCTTTTGAGTAAATAATATACTCACACAGCACAAAACTCAAACAGTCCCAGTGACAAGTCAGCCTTCCTTTCACCCTCTCCCTCAGGCACTCTGTTGCTCTCCCCAGAGAACCAGAGCTATAATTTTCCTGGGTGTCCTTCCCAAGCTTTTCTATACATATTCAGACATACGTATTCTCCCCCTACATATGTCCATGTGGAGAGGAGCCTAACATGGGCCCTGTTCTGCATCTTGTTCTTTACACCTAACCATGTATCTTAGAGTTTGCTCCACATCAATGTATTTAGAGCTATCCCATTCTTTTCACGGCTGCACATGATTACATTGATGGATATATAAAAATTTATTTTTCAAGTCCTCTATTGATGAATATTTAAGTTTTTTCCAATCTTTTCAGAGTACAAATACTGTTCCAATGAATATGTTTGTACACATATCATTTCACACATGTGCACATGTATCTGGACCAAAGCCTCTTAAGTATTATACTTTGTTTGCTCATTCATTCGTCCAGGCCCTGAGGACACAGAGAAGGATAGTAAGCCGTCCCCTGTAGAAGGAGTGTGTGCATCAGCGGAGACAGTGAGTGGGGCGTGGAAGGAGCGCCGGCCATTCTATCTCTGGAAACCCGAGGCTGACAACTGGTCTGAGGACCGACCTTCTCCAAGCTTCTGCGTGGATGCTGGGACTCATGTAGACCACACTCTTCTCCATTCTGGAGTGTACCCTTCCCAAGCCTTTCTGGGTGGCGTTTTTCTGCCCCATTTGTCAGTCTTCACTTGAGTAGCGTTCTGGGAGGCCGGTGGGAGAGTCTAGGAACAGGTGTAGCGCGGAGAGCGCCCTCTTGTGGATCTCTGTGGATGCAGCGTGGGAAGACCCAGGATTGCCGGCCTCTCCCGGTCTTCTGGTGCTGAGTTGTTGGGCAGTTTCAAGATGGCTCCTTTGCCTCAGGTGCTAAAGGCAGAGGGGAAGAGTCCTCCCAAATCCTGCTGCCCCCGACCAGAGAGTGGAGGCTCAATCTGGGAGGCGGGGTGGGTATCCTGTGCCCTGGGCTTTAGGGTGTGAAATTAAGGGAAGAGACATGGAGTCAGAGAAATGGGAATCTGGAAAACAAAAACAAAAACGAAGGGAGGAGCAGAGATAGAAAAATAGGTCCACCAAAGATAAACAGACAAGCACATAGATAAGGAGAACAGATTGGTGGTTACCAAAGGGGAAGAAGGTGGGGAGAAGGCAAAAGGGATAAAGGGGCACAAGTGTACAAGGACGGGTGGCAACTAGACTTTTGGTGGCGAACAGGATGCAGTTTATACAGAAGTCAAAATATAACAAGGTACACCTGAAAATTATATAATGTTGTAAACCACTGTTACCTTAATAAAAAAAAAAAAAGAAGAAGAGAAAGAAAAATAGGTCCACCGAAATGGGCTGAGATCATTCCTACAGAGAAATTACAAAGACTGTAGTTTCTTCATTCTCCAGGTTCACAGACTTCTGTAAGTTCCCAGACATCGCCCCTCTCTGCAACTAAAACAGTGATGTTCAAAATAGCACCCTGGCAAATGGCGCCTAAACTCAGCCAAATTTAGGCAGGGCTGGTCCTTGAGGTGAGCCAACCCTGCAGCCCCCCACCATTTGAGAAAAACTCCAAGTTGGACTTATGGCCTGGTGGCCTTGTGCATCTGACCAGCCCCAGAAGAGACAGTGCCTCCCGGCCCCAGTCTGGCCCCTGGTTCTTCTCCATATCCAGCCTGTCTGCTAACCAATGACAATAGCCATACCAAATACACCTCTCTGTTCCATGAGCTTGGACACCTGAGTTCTGGGTCCCTGTCTTCTGAGACCAAAGTGCTTCTGAGGTTGTCCTGGATCCTCGCTTAGGTGAAGCAGCCAGGGCTGTGGGGTGGCTCTGGCTTGTATGGCCAGGGTCATAGGGGAGAGAGTAGGGGTGCATGTGGGAAGAAAAGAGAGTTAGCCCTGGTACTGGGGCCTCTTACAAGTGAGGGGTGTGGTAGGCAGTCTCCATGGTGGTCCCCAGTGATCCCTTCTTCCTGTGTAATCTACCCCCCCCCCCCACCTTGTGGAATCACCTCCCCTTGCCTGTGGGCTGCACATAGAGACTTGCTTCTAATGAGCAGAATATGGAAAAAGTGAGGGGCTGTTGCCTCTGAGATTAGGTTACAAGAAGACCATGGATTGAATCTGGCTTGCTCCCTCAGCCTCTCATGCTTACTTGCTCTGATGAAGTGAGCTACCATGTTGTGAGCTGCCTTATAAAGAGGCTCATGTGGCAAGGAACTGAAAGAAGCTACCAGCCAACAGCCAGTGAGAAACTGAGGTCCTCAGTCCTCGGTCCAGTAACCCAAAAGGAACTGAATCCTGCCAATAACCATGCAAATGACCTTGGAAGTAGATTCTTCCCCATTGAAGCCTTCAGATGAGATTGCAGCCCCAGGAGATACCTTGATTGTGCCTTGTGAGAGGAATGCATGCTAAGAGAAGGTTGGATGAATGCAGAATGGGCTAATTCACAGTATCTACCACACCTTCCAACTGATGGTGGAACTCCATCCTCCCTCCCAGAAATTCCATGGACTCAACCCAACTGGCCCACCCTCCCCTCCTCCACCTTCCCCAGCCCCAGCCTTACTGTCTCAGGGAAGAAGGACCCTCCCTACTCCACCAACTGTAAAGATATCTGTTTTGGTTAAACAGGCCCTGTTCTCCAGATAAAATCATTGTTCATTAGTTCTTACTCTGCTGGTCCCTGAAATGCTAAGGTCAGGCTGGTGGGCACGGGGTCATTGTTACCCAAGTCCCCAACTATTCTTACCAAAATTGTGCCCTCAGTCCACAGACCCTAACTTGGAAGAACCCGAAAGGGTCCTAAAGGGGAGGAGATCTTGGCTCATTTTCACTCAGAGCCTCCCCCTCAATGGCAATCAGCCTTGGAGAATCTCAGTCCTTGATCTTCTCCAAGTCTTGTCTCCCGTAGTCCTGCTGAGTGAATGACATGGGGAGGGCAGTGTTCTTGCATTTCTATTGCCCTGAAATGTTCTTGATCTCTGTGGATGGGAGAAGGAGCCCAGTAACAACCATTTATTAAGCACCATTCCTGACTCAGCCCTGAGACAGGCACTGGGACAGAGTTGGTTATGACTCAGAGGGTGGCCTCTGGAGCTCATAGTCTAGTGGGAGAAGACAGGTAAACGAGCACTCATAAAACCCTGTGATGAGTGTGATGAGAGAAGAATACCGGGGGCATTTTGAGAGCTGGGAAGAAAGTCGAATTCTTTCCTGAGGGCAGGGAAGGCTCGCAGAGGGTGAGTAAGAGTTTACTGGGCCCCAGAAAAGAGAAGGCATTCCAGACAGAGGAAATGACATGTCCCTGGCCACAGAGGTATGAGAGAGTGCAGTGCACTCCAGGAGCTGCATGCTGTTTGGTAGAGAGGGTTTTCCAGTGAGAGAGAGACACAGGACCCACTGAAGGATTTTTATTTTTACTGACATGGGAAGATGCCCAAGATAGGTTATCAAATGCATAGAGCAAGTCACGTGAGACTGCATGGTGTGATCCCTTTGTATTCTGTGTTAAGGATATACTTATATGCGTACCTGCTTGATGTGGATATCTGAAAACTTATTGGAAGAAAACACATGAAATCAACAATTGGGGATACTTTGGGGAAATGGACTGGGCTGGAAAAGAGAGGAGAGAAGAGAAAGGAGAGGAGGAAGAGCGGTGCTCTCCCTTTTTATTCCATGACACCTTGTACTATTTACGTTATTTTACCATATTGATATATTAAAATAATTTAATGAAGGAAGTAATATAACCATATTTGCCTTACAGAAAGATCTCCTTCCGAATCTCCTTTGGAAAGATTTGGGGAACAGTTGAATGTGGGATAGATATTAGATGCTATTAAAGAATTATTGTTAATTTTAGCCATGTATGAAAAGAATCTTATTTTTTTAGAGGTAAATATTATGATATCTAACATAAAAGAGTTTCTAAGCCCTGGGGAAATTCAATAAAAGCTGGATCCCAAGATTACCTGTCCTCTAGTTGTGTGAATTTCTCCATCAGTGCTCTCTGGCCGGTGAGGAGAGAAAGCATGAGGTGACTCCAGGGCTGGGGTTTGTCAGTGGCTTGGGTTAGATGAAAGGACAGGCTGAAGTTGAGAAGGGTTCTTGGCTGTATGGTTAAGGAAAGGAAAACCAGGAAGTTCCCAACTATGGTGAACAGCTATGTTTGTGTGTGTGTGTGTGTCTGTGTGTCCAACTACTCCACATCTGAACACCCTCCAGTTTTGGAGGAACCCGCCTTTGTGTTTGTCTGGATGGAGGCAGAATCTCACTTGCCACCAGAAAAGCAAAGACCTGGAGCTTTCTCTCTCCACTCCACTATCAGCTAGCCTGTGGGCACGTGACCCAAATTGAGCCAATTAATGCTCCTATCCAGGAAGATTTAAAGCTATAGGGACAGGTGGAAATTATTCAAAATGGGGACAATGAGGCTGGGAACACAGTGCCAGCAGCATTGAGTGCTTGGTGGCAGAGACACCAGTGGGGATTCCCAGCCAGAATGTTCTTGTGGTTTGACCTTGGCTGCATTTGCTGTCTTCCTGGTTCTTGCACTGCTTCTTTGGGATTTATGTGGATTCTATGAGCTACCCAAAATCTTTCCACAAAACTCTCTTTACTCTTTTATCATTAGGCTAGCCAAAGTTAATTTTTGTGCTTGCTACCAAGAACCCTAACTGGTACATAAATTGGTACCAGGCAAATGAAAGCATGCAAAAGATTATCAGGTGAATGGTGGAAGCAGGGATTGGTTATGTGGCTTAGTTAGGGCTGTAGGTCTATTGGGATTCAGGAATGGGAATTTGATAGCCCATGCCATACAATGCAAACCAGCTAATTAAATTACTACCTGTGGCCACCTAGAATGAAGTGTCCACTGAGGACAGGTGTTAGACCATATGGGACAGAGTATCTGCTTCTAAAACCACAGGACAGCTTAGAGAAATTGGATAACAAGCTCAAGCCCTAAATTCTCAGCTCAAAGTAATGACTTAAACCCACAGACTTTCTGTCATTGCTGAATATATACCTCATCTCTTGTAGCAACAGTGCTGGCATAAATGAAAACCAATTTCGGAATTTAATCCTAATGGTTCTCGAACTATAATGTTAGACAAATCACAGTCATAAAATTAGGACATTGATTAGAAAAAACTGGAACCCCAAGAACTGGAATAGGGCTATGTAAGAGACACTCAGAGGAAACCCTCAGCTCTCACTGAGCCTCCTTTCCCAGCTGAAGCAGCTCCTCCCCATTGTCTGGCAATGGTCCTCCCTTGACTGATGATGCTGTGACTTCTTCTTCAGTTACTTTGCAAGAGGACATCATTCATCCTCATGCTTCACCCCTCCTATCTAATATTTTCTCCAGATATGTCAAATCCCAGCATGCCAATATTTGGAGGTGGTTCGGTTTGAAGGGGTAGATAGTTGACGGAAACCAGGACTCTTAGCTGCTCCAACTAGAACACCAACTTCAGAATCCTTGATGAGTGTCCATACATCATTAAATTCAACCTGATCTAAAGTTAAATGTCAGAAACAGTATAACCTCAAAGGAATCTGGAGACTTATGAAGATAAGAACATTGGAAAAGATTTATTATGTGCAAACTGACCACCCACCCATTATGTCCCTGTTAAGGGCCCCAGATGTTTCTTTCTCAAAGAACTTGAAAAAGTACTTTGGTGAAGGAGATTACAGAAGCACCAAAAAGCACTTTAGTAAGCCATTCTCTGTAGGCTGGGGATGCTATTGGGAGGTGGTGTGTGGCTCTCTGTCTCACAGAAAATGAAGAACTCTGTGTACTTTAGATCAAGTAGCAACACTTATGTAGCAGAGGCAAATGAACGTAAATAACAGATTAGTCAGCAGAGCTGACAGGTACCCAATGGACAAAGACCCCTGACTATCATAATTATTTTTGCTTCCTCCAAGTGCCTGGAATCAAAATAGCCCACAAAGTTGCCACTTGCTCAGTATTTTTTTAAAATGGTAATGACTGGTAAATAGAGCCTTGAGTTGAGTCACTGTGGCAAAGAATACTAATTGTTTTTCCAACATCTATTTTCCCCTTCTTGCTCATAGAAATAGAACCTCTGATATTTAGCGGAACACATGGCTACCAAGAATAAAGACTACATTTCCCATCCTCCCCTGCAGCTAAGTATGGCCATGTGACTAAGGTCCAACCAATAGGAGTGGAAGTAATATGTATAATTTCCAGGTTGTGTTTTTAAAGGCAGGGGTTATACCCTTCTTCCTCTTCTTTCTCCATCCTGATGCTCAGAATATATAAGTGGTTATGGGGCATTTTGCAATGTAGACAAGGGCAATACTCTAGTGACGGTAAGAAAACAAGATAAAAAGGAGCCTAGGTCCCTGGATTGCCTTGTGGACTAGAGACACCATACTGGCCCTGGACAGCCTATGTTTGGACAGTCATATGAGAGAGAAATGAACTTCTATCTTGTTAATATCACTGTTATTTTAGGTCTCTCTTACTTATAGGTAAGTAAGTAACGATGATAGATATTAAGCCCCAATGATGGAGAATGTAGGCACCTTCCTCGATTACCAGACCTGAGTCATTCCATAGATCCAAAGCCCCTTCAGTAAAAGGAAGATTAAGTGTCCTTAGTGAGAAATTCTGTAATAGCAGCAAAAGAATGTTCTTTAATAATTATAACTATCATTTATTGAATTTCATCATGTGCTAAGCACTGTTCCAACTGCTTTACATGTATCAATCCATTTAATCCTTAGAACTACCCTATAATCCATATACCAAGAAAAGGTGATCAATATTGTGCAGCAGATACAAAAATTAACCCCGTATGGATTATAGATCTAAATGTAAAACTGTAAAACATCTAGAAGAAAACACAGGAGAAAATCTTTATGACTTTGGGTTAGGCAAAGATTTCTTAGAAAAGGCAACAAAAGAACTATCTATAAAAGAAAAAAATTAATAAATTGGACTTCATAAAAATTTAAAAACTTCTGCTTTTCAATAAACACTGCTCAGAAAATTAAGACAAGCCACAGATTGGAGGAAAATATTTGCAAAACACATGTCTGACCAAGGATTTGTATCCAGAATATATAAAGAGCTCTCAAAACTCAATAAGAAGAAAGCAAGCAATCCAATTTTTTAAATGGGCAAATGATTTGAATAGACACTTTACCAAGTAAGCACATGGAAAGATGATTAACATCTTAATCACTAGGATAACGCAAATTAAAACCACAATAAGATACCACTACCTAAAAATGGTTAAATATTTGAAAACTGAACACACCGAGTATGTTGACCAGGATGTAGAATAGCTGGAACTCTCATACGTCACTGGTGGAATTAGAAAATGGCACAGCCATTTTGGAAAACAGTTTGGCAGTTTCTTATAAATCTGTATGTACATACTTACCGTATTACCCAGCAATCCCCCTCCTGGCTATTTACCCAAGAAAAAGAAAACTTATGTTCACCCAAAACCCTGAACGTGAATGTTTATATTGACTTTATTCATAATTACCCAAAACTGGAAACAACCTTCAAGGCCTTCCACTGGTGAATGGATACACAAACTATGATACATCCATACAAGTGAATACTACTCAGCAATAAGAAGTAACAAATTACTGATACACTCAACCACATGGATGAATCTTAACTGCATCATGCTGAGTGAAAAAAGCCAGACTCAAAAGGCTGCACACAGTATGATTCCATTTACACAAAATTCTGGAAAAAGCAAACTATAGGGTCAGAAAATAGATCAGATGTTGCCAGGAACTACGGATGAGGGAGGGGTTGACTACAAAGGGGTATGAGGGAATTTGGAGGTGGGTGATGGCAATGTTATATATCTTGATTGTGTGAACTCCCCCTCACCCTTCAGCACCCAGCTGAGAGATCACCTCCTCCAGGCAGCCTTCCCTGTTTGCCCCTCCCAGGCTGGTTTTGGAGCACCTCTTGCCAGCTTCACCAAAAGGGGCATTCAGTACGCTATACTGTTAAAATTTGTGAGTTTCCACAGTGGTTACACAAATGGATGCATTTGCCAAAACTCATAGAACTATTCACTAAAAAGGGTAAACTTTATTGTCTGCAAACTATACCTCAAACTTGACTATGGGGGGGAAAAACTACTCTGCGAAGTAGGTACTGCTGCCCCCATTCTACAGTTTAAGAAACTAAGACACAGAGAGATTTCAAACCCACACGGTCCAGCTCCAGACCTGTGTTCTTGACCACAGAACTATATTGAACTTGCGTGACCTTCCTCCAAGGAATCCTCAACCATTCCCAGGGGAACTAAGCTGTAGAGAAAGAGAAATACTCACCCTTTTGAGAGATGATCAGCCGCTGCTTTCAGCTAACATGAACGCCCCATGGCCCATCAGTCAGAACGGAGGCTTATGGAGCTCATGAGATAGTTTTTCACTCAATCTTCCTTACAGTGGGCCCAGTGGGACTAAACCTAGTCCACAGCTATCTTCCTTTCTATCCTCAGGAACTAGCAAAAACCACACATTGGCAATCTGGTAGTTGGAAAGGCAAAATGGAAGCCCCTGGAGCATTCACTTCCTACTAAAATAGCAGATCAAAAGCTACCTCCTACGGGAATTGCAAAGATTATACTACAAAAGACTACAAAAGAGAAGACTACAAAAGAGAAGATGATGATTCCTATGCCATCTCCATTTAATTATTGAGAGATGGCAGAACACGGGTGAGGTTTGGAGAGAGTTCAGTTTCTATGGCACAGAAGGGTGCTGTATGGAGCCTGTGGCACGTCACAGTAGAGGAATTACAGTGGAGGCACCTCTCACGGCCCCGTAAAGAACCAAGAGCCTTTTTTTCCCCCTGAAAGAAAATAGTTGCTTACTGCAGGGGGACTAAGTCTGCTATAAATCACCAGTGTACATCAGCCACCAAGATGAACTGAGCTGGCTGCTATCTGATCTTCCCAGCCATGTGCTGGCTGTACCCTTTAGTGTCCATCATCGAGTGGAAGTGGAATCTGTGGAATCCGGTCCAAGTAGGTCCTGAAGGCATAAGTAAGCGTCCTGTGCAGGCCATTCACTAAGCCTGGACTAGGGTGAGGTAGGTAAGATACCTAAGGTGTAAAATTTATGGAGGCACTCACTTGGGTGCTGACCCAGTACTTGCGTGACCCTGAGAGTGAGTGTCTCCTTATATTTTTCACCATAGGCAGCCAACTTGCCTCAACCTCACACATACCACAGTGTGCCACCCCTCACTCCACATCTATCATCTCATGGGGAATACCTTAACATCAGATGATGGAAGAAGAAAATTTTCAAGTCTAGTTTATAGTGCAATATACCAACCCTGGTCAGAAACAGTCCCATTCAGGGATGGCTCTGAAAAACAACAGAGAAGAGAAGCCTTCCCAGTGGGCAGAGCGTTGGACGGTATCCTTTGTGGCTCACTCTGTCTGGAGGGAGAGACGGCCTGAGGTAAGGATCTGCGGCGAACATATGGGCGGTGGCTAATGGTTTAGACAGACTATTCTACAACACAAGAGGGACCAGTGAGGGATCTAGTGGAAGGTTTGGCTATGCCTTCGCTGAGCATCAAGCTTCTGCCAATACTATCGTCCACAGATTTACTCTATGCCTTCTAACTGTCTGATTTCCCACACAACATTGCTTCTTAATAAGAATTCATTCTGCAGTTAGAAAAACCAGACTAATATCCATGAGATTCACTCATCGTATTGATGTATTCCATCATCCAGAAGCAGCTGACTTTATAGATGCATGGAACGGTGTAGCGGACAGCACAGCTTGTGTCCTCAGACCCATTCTCCCCTTCTCCTGAGCATATGGATGTCCACCTAGAGACCACATTGCCCAGCCTCCCTTGTAGCTGGTTCTCAACAGAATGTGAGTGGAATCGATAGGTACACCTTATAAGTCGTCTTGTTAAACAGCTTACCTTGGAGTTGCTGCCCCCTCTCCTTCCTGCAGGCTGGGACCGATAACTTGGAAGGTACCCATTGAGAATGGCTCAACTTCCTCATTAGCTTGGGTCTCCAGATGTGTCATAGAGCAAAGCTCTCTCTCTTCCCTGGATGTCGGAGAAAAATAAACTTTTATCATGTTTGAGTAGTTGTGTTCTTAGGCTCTTTGTTAGAACAATTTAGTATTTTATGGTGGTGTGGTGCAGTACTTCAAGGATGAGGTATATGCTGTGAGCTAGTGATTAATAAAGGATATTATTTCTTCTATAGCCCAATTATACGGGTCCAAAAAGAGGGGGTGGCGCTTCCTACAAGTACCAGATGATCCCCTCACTTCCTGTGACTCTTGTTTCTGCTGGATTAGGGTTAGAAAATCCTTGAGGGAAGAAAATTCCCTCCAGGAGAAACAACAATATTTTTACTGAATTGGAAGCAGAAATTGCTACCAGGCCACTTCTGGTTGCTCATGCCAATGGATGAATAGGTTAAAGGAGGATTATGCAGGGCCAGCCCAGTGACACAGTGGTTTAGTTCCTGCACTCCGCTTCAGTGACCCGGGGTTCGTGGATTCAGATCCCAGGCGTGGACCTACACACCACTTTCAAGCCATGCTGTGGCGACAACCCACATGCCAAATAGAGGAAGGTTGGCATGGATGTTAGCTCAGGGACAATCTTCCTCACCAAAAAAAAAAAAAAAAAAAAAACCCAAAAAAACAAACAAACAAAAAAAGGAGGATTATGGGGTTGGCCAAGGTGATGAATTCTGAATATCAAGGTCAAATAGGATTTTTTTTTCTCTACACAATGGGCAAAAATAAGTACTCATGGAACCAAGTGGCTTCCTTGAGCTGCCTCCTAATGCTGTTATGTCCACTGGTAAAAGTTACTGGAAGACCCCACAACCCTTCATAGGCAAGAGCATCAAGGGCTCAAATCCCTTACGAATAAAGGTTTGTTTCTTCTCTGGGTACAGAATGCAAATTAGCCCACGTGTTGGCTGAAGGCAAAAGAAACAATGGAAAAAGGAGCAGAGACATCATAAATATGTAACAGAATCTCATATTGCAAAAAGAAAGATGATGGCTTTTACCTCTTGACCTTCTGTCACGTTAGACACTTATATATGTTAAATAATTTGTATTTTCTTCCAGTTCTAATTCCCTTGCTATTGTATTTATTGTTCTGTGTGATGATGGTTAATTTTACAATCTGGTTTAGTTCTCAGGTTGCAGAAGTCTGAGACAGGATTCCAACGGAACTAGAAGTGGAAGAGAATGAAGATTCTGAACTTAGAGCTACGAGGACTTGGATTGTCTCCCTCAGGGGCAAGTTGAATACATTCTGTATGAGTGATGCTAGCATGATGTTGGATGAGAGCATTTTGTGGGGGAAAGAACTATAAATTTAGAAAGAAAGGCATATGTGGTTATTAGGCAGCCAAAGGGGTAGACTTTATCATTTTATGGTGATTTTATCATTTTCCTTTATTATTATTATTATTTTGGTGAGGAAGATTGGCCCTGAGTTAACATCTGTTGTCAATCTTACTCTTTTTGCTTGAGGAAGATTGTCACTGAAATAACATCTGTGCCAGTCTGCCTCTGCTTTATGTGGGGCACCACCACAGCATGGCTTGACGAGCGGTGCTAGGTCCGCACCCAGGATCCAAACCTGCAAACCCTGGGCCACCAAAGCTGAGTGCACGAACTTAACCAGATGCCACCAGGCCAGCCCCAATCATTTTCCTTTTTTCAACCTAGCATCTGAACAGTCTTCCTGACTGGGGAGACTTTCCCCAAACAAGGTAAATATTGGTGGAGGAGTTCTAGTTTTTCCCATAGAAACCTATGGACTATGTTTGTCCCTTCCTCAACTCTGACAGCTAGTGCCTGGACTTGTGTCCTAGGCTTAGCCAATCAAATGATCCCACATGAGCTTTGAATCTTGAGGGAATAAAGTTAGTAGGGATAGAAGGAGACTGGGAAAATTGCACATAGTATATTCATGCCAAGAATCTAGTGACAAGGACACCAGCAGCAGTGCCCTAACCAGGCCTTAATACCTTGTGTTCCTGAAACAGATCTTCCTTAATTCTGCAGCCTTCCTGTGGATCCCATAAACTACCCAGTATCCCAGCAATAAAGTAATTCTTCCCTTCAGTTAGCTGAACCCAGACTTACACCTTGATGGGCATGAGGAAAATCCAGGATTCAAGGCAGGAGACTATTCTCTGCAAGCTAGGGTTGAGAAGTCGTCTCTGAACTGCATGTAGGCGAGAAGGGCTTCCGTCCTGTAATGGTTAGAGAGGGATGTTCTTTCCTACAGGTCCCTTTTGTGGACTCTGGTCATTAAGAAGACCCGTCTGTCAGGACAACTGGGGTGGCTATTGAAAGAGATCTAAAGGACTCAGCACTCCCACCCCCTACTCCTAGGCCAAGGGCCATAAAGGCAGCGATGTGGGGCAGGTTCAGCTCTCTGGGAGCAGCGGTCAGGGCTGGGTTAGCTCTGCCCACTGCCAGGAAGGTGAAGAGGAGGCAGCAGTGCTCACTGTGACAAACCTCACAGCACAGCTGCAGGAGAGCTTCCTAGTGACACAGGAGGGGGCCCGGGGCCTTTCTCTCAACGAAAAAGAACAACACCAGAATTCCTCTCAGCCTTGTCCTTCCCCGATCCCTCACGGATGCTGCAAGCTTGGCCAAGTGATGGGAGAACTCTTTGGAGGGTAGAAGGGGGTAAGAGTAAAGCCGGCTGATCCCATAGGGGCCCCTTGGGGCTGTCGTCTCTCGGTAGTGGAGTAATGCCCCCCCCCAGGTCCTCCTGGAGCCCCACAGGGCCCAGGACACAGGTAGCACTAGAGACAAGGAGGCTCAGGGTGGTGCATATTTGCGCCAGAGAGCCCCGGGAAAGTGCGTCTTTCTCCTTCCAGGTTCTCGCTCTGGAACCGTGCATCCTTCTCCTGCTGGCCACAGGATGAATCCTGACCTAAAGGACCCTGTCCCTCCTGCGGGTTTCCAAGAGCTTACCTTTCTTCGTCTGGGCAGGTCGGATCCCCGGCGCAGTACGGTGGTGACCGGTCGGGGGCGGGCTGAGCGCTGCTGGTGAGTCTCTGCCCCCGGAAACCCACAGCAGCGAATCCAGGGCCCGGAAGGTCCCCGGGTTGGGCAGGGCAGGGCCCGGAGCCCCTACAGCCTCTGCACAATCGCGCATTTTCCACAATTTCTGGAGGCGGGGACAGTCCGGACCGGCAGAAAAAGAAGGGCTCTTGCACTTTCCTGCCCGGGCTGGTTCTTAGGTCCCAAGAAAGGAAGAAGCCCGCAGGAGAACCAGATGGCAGATCTCGCTGAGGCCTGAGCTGCCTCAGACACGTGTCCCTGGAGCATACAAAGCAAGCCCTTCTCTGCCAGGGCCAAGGGCGCCGCCACTCAGGCGCCCAGGACAGCGCAGGGTGGCCGGATTCCCTCACAGCTCAGCGAGTTCAGGTCCACACGGCGGAGCGGAGCGACCCGCCTCTGAAGAAAGGGCCAGGTTTGCCGAATTATCCAGCCGCTGTGGGGACCATGCAGTCAGGACCGCACCAGCCTGGCCTACAGAGTCGCAGTCCGAGCTGGATGGAGGCTCGAGTTTCCCGACTGGTCGGATCAAAGCAGGCGGACGCAGGCTGCATTTTCTTTCCGGCCAACCCGCCCCTCGACACCCCAGAGGACTAGATTTAGGGAGCCGCGGTGCAAGATGTCCCTTCCCCCCAGGAACCTGTTTATTTGCTGAATTGAGGATCCCTGGGGCTGGGCTTCAAAATAAGAGCGCGTTTCTCACCCTTTTCGCAATTCTGGCGAATTCCAACCTGCCTCGGGAGTGTCCCCTGCTGCTGGGCCCCGACAGTCCCTGTGGCTGGCGGGGTGGGGGTGGGTGGACGCTTTGGAGTCGCTCACTAACCGTCCCTGCAGAGCTTTCCGCGGAGATTTCGGCCTGGACGCCGGCTTCAGGCGGCCCGCCCGCAGGAAACAGAGCTTTCCCCACGCCCTCAGCTGTCTCCGGCGCACCGCGGGGCAGCTCCAAGCAGGTGCCCGTTTGCAAGTTTGCACGCGGCGCGGGGCCTCACTGAAGTCCTGGGAACTCCTGTGAACTGGCGGTGACACCCGTGACAAGCGAGGAAGCTGGACTGCTATGTGGAAGGGACAGCCTCATTCCTGGGTAGAAGGCTCAGGAGTTGCAGGGGGGGGCCTCCCCTGAACTGCTCCGTTTGTGCAACCGAAGGCCCCAGGCCTTCCAATGGTCGACCCCTCATCGAGAAACATCCCTTAAGCACCACCGCCCCCTCACTTCTCTGCGCTGGAAGCCTCTCCCATGCGGATTAGGCGGGCAGATGTCGCACCAGCGCTGTAAACCCAATGCGAGGCGCTTTCGCGATCCAGCGCCCCTGCGCGCAGCGCAAGGTTGGCACCTCACTGCCCCCGAGCACAGGAGTTGAGGGCGCAGAGTCGACTTGGGGTTTCTGTGGGGTTAACAAACCGTCCTCTCCCTCTCCTCCTGCCCAACTCGCTACAGAATCCTCCCCAGGGCAGTAACCATGCAGTCCCTGCCCTGACCAGAAAGCGCCCAATTTCTGGCCTGAAATGGGAAAGGGAGAGAAGTCAAAGCCTATGCATATGAGATGGGTTCAAGGGTACAACCGTCTTGAGCTCGCGGGACTGGCTCCTGAAAAAGTGTGCCAACCCAGGGAAGCTGGTTTTCCCTTGACGGCAAGTGAACCAATCAGAGGACGCCGCGAAGGTCCTTACGTGTTTTTTCTACGAACCTGTGGGACTTGCCTCCCAGTCCGTGTGCCGTAAGGCGTGGCCATGTGGCCACCTGGGAACAGGTAGGTGAATGCGATTCTGCATTTCCCTGGACTGGAGGCCAGCACAGGGACGAGATCTGGGGACAGGCCCTGGTGTGTAACGAAGAGATCTTGAGGAAGGAAGGGGTAAACGTGTAGACTTGCAGCACGACTGCCCCCCGTGTGAACGCACGGGTCAGCCCTAGACCCAGCCCGAGAGTCTGACAGACAGAGGGACAGTGTGTGCCCGTGCACACGTGCAGAGGTGTGTGTGTGTGCCGGGGGAGGAGTGGTAAGTTACCACTGCTCTGCAGCGGCCCCACCCTGCCAGGCGCCGGCCCTCTGGGGCTGGGCGGGTCTCCCCTGAGTTGCCCTCCCTCGGGTCGCGGGTCTCCACCCACTCCCCAGGTCTGGACCCGCTCTCTCTCCGCCTGCCCCCGTGGGAGTCTGTGAATCTGCTCCTCGGGAAGCGCGGCACCTAAATACGCAATAGCCTCCCTTTGAGGCGTTGCAGAGGGAAAGCGCTCAGCGAGCAGAGCAGCCACGCGACTTTCCCGGGAAATCAAGCGTCTGGGAAAGAGGCGGGAGGGTGGGTCTCCTGCAGTTTGTAGGATCCGCCTCCTAACGCCTCATCCCGCCTGGGGCGTAGAAAAACTAAGTCAAGTCACCCTGGGGCGCCCTGCGCCGTTTCCGGAGCACCCGCGAAGAGCCAAGCGCTTTTACCTGCCTTATCTCCTTAGTCCCTTCGGTAATCCGGGAAAGGGTTGGCTCTATAATTTGGGCAAGGAAACTGCAGGCTCTGAAAATTTAATCAACTTGCCCGATGTTAGAAAGCAGAGAAGTCCAGCTCAAAAGCCAGGCTGATGTCCAAAGCCACCTCAGCAGCCGCCTGGAAGTGAAAGAGGAGTTGAGAAAGAGGGACAGGTGCAGAAGGAAGGGGAATGGGAGATCTAGGGGCCAAGCAGGTGACAGGGAAGGAGCAGGACACAAGATAACAGGGAGCGGTGAGGCCTGTGGCATGCTGAAGAGTGCATTTTAAAACACCCTATCAGAAGGTATCAACTGTGTCTGTATTTTTCATTTCTTTAAATAAAATGGAAAAAAATACTCTTGGGCAAATAAAATAAGACTGCAGGTCATATTTGACAGGCAAGTTTGAGGATCCAGGATTAGATCTCAAAGGGTGGTAGTTTAAGACCTCGGTCTTCCAGGCAGCTTCGGTGCCACCAGAAGTTTGTTCTAAACATGGAAGCTCAGGCCCAGCCCAGACACAATGAATGAAAATCTGCATTTTAACAAGATCCCCAGGGGATTCTTGCCCAAGTTAAGATTTAAGACACTGGCAGGAGCTCTTTATATATAAATGAATACCTCCTATATTGCATATAAAAGAACCTCCCCAGGGACACTCCGCCTAACCTCACCTCCTCTACTACTCTGGAGGAGGCAGAGAAGAAGGGAAAGCTGTGCTCTCTTTTCTTTCCATATTCTGACTGAATCTTACTGCTTACAGGTCGACATAAAACCCCTGCCAATGCTCTGACCTTCAGGCTGCACCCTCCTATCCACCCCAACACGCTTCTCCATCCTCCAGCCCAGAGCAGGCTCCCCCAGCTACAGGCTTTACACAGAGCAGATGGAAAAGGAGAGGAAAGATTCTCCTTTCTGGTTCTCTTGTCCTTTGTCTAATAAAGTGTGATTCACTCACTTCTATTTCTTATTTTCTGCTTGTTTGAGTCCTCCCATCCCGCTGACCCAGAGAGGGCGGAGGAGGGGTGGAAGAAGTGCACAGAACCCCCTTCCAATCCCAGAGGGCTCCTGGGAGGTGACAAACCCAGGCTGAGAACCCAAAGGATGGGTGCTGGATAGGTGTGGGGGGCAGGAGGAGGTCTCATAGGCCTGGCAGTGCTGCCAAATGGGTCCTGGAACAGTGGGCAGGCAGAGCCCAAGGGGGCCCAGTGGACTGGAGCGACTTGGAAGCATTTTTTTCCAGAGTCCTAGGAGGCAAATTCCCAGAGGACCTCTGAGCTAAGAACTTCTTCCTTAGAAGGAGACATCCCTTGAGGGGGCTGGTGGGGTCCTAGTCCTCCCCAAATCCACCACACCCCTGGACTCCCCCATCCCTCCCAGAGATGCTGGCTCCAGGGTTAGACTCTGGGTTGGAATACTGGCCCCACCTTTTATCAGCCGCCTGCTCTTAGGCAAGTGGCTTAACTGCCCTGGACTTCAATTTTTCTCGTCTATAAAGCAGAATAAAAGTACCACCTACCTCATAGGGTGGCTGTTAGGAATGTATTAATACTTCTAAAACCTAGTGAAGTGCCTGGATCACAGCAAGCGTTCAACAATGTTGCGTATTAATATGATTGTCGTTATTATTTTCCACGTGGTCTATTATTTTCCATCAAGGGTCCCTCGGACCCAAAGCTCCCAGGCCCTCGGCTCGAGATGCCGCTCCCCGCGTGGCCCCTAGAGGGCGCCCGGAACTCACTTGTCCTGCGTTTCTGCGTTGAAGCCCCTGGCCCGGCTCCCACTTCTGGGAGGCTGCTGAGTCGCCGCCACCGCCTCCAGCTTTTGGGTCTTTCGACTCCTCCCGCAGGAACCGAAGATACGTGGGCTCTGGGACCACAGGACGGAAAACGTGAGGGAGCCGCGGCAGCTCCCACCGAAGCCTCCTCTTAGGGCGGCACAAAGCAGGGGGCGCGCTCCCCACGCCCCCGCGCCGCTCACAACCTTCTCGCACACCCAAGGAGGCCGGATTTCCGCAGGCTTTGGGAACCAGAAGGGCCTTGCTAGGGTCCTCGGCCGGAACCCCGGGCGGCGCAGCGCCCCCAAGCCCAGCCTCAGGCTCCTGGGGTGCGGTTGCCCGCCGAGCTGCAGGGTGGAAGCTAAAGAACGCGGGAGGCAATCCCCACCCCCTAAGTCGGCTTAGACCCTCCTCCCTCCCGGCTCGGGGAGGAGCGGTGGGGAGGAGAGGGGCTCCCGAGGCAGGGTGGCCGCCGAGTAACCGCCAGAGGAGTTTGGTGGGGCCCGGACGGGCGTGAGCTTGTGAGAGTAACTGCGAACGCCAGCCTTGGAGACTACGTGTGCGTGTGTGTGCCTAGCACCGCACACCTGTGGCTCCCCTTGTGTAACAGCGCACGCCCCAGTCGTTGCATAGCTGGAGGAGGTATGTGAGGTTGCACACAGCCATGCAGGCTGTGAGTGAGGGGATGTGAGTTTGTACCCACTCCTCGACACAACATGGGTCCCGCATCGCTCCCTCCACTCCCCCCTTTCCCCCTAGCATCATCCATTTCACACACTATCTTCCGAGTCAGCTCTGAGCTCCTTGGAAAATCCGAACTGGTTCCAGCCCTCTCCCTCCCTCAGTCTGTTCCTATCGGAGTCTCCAGGATAAGGAATGCAGGTGTGTGGGTGCAGGTGAGCGGGGTCGGGGCCTCCCTGGGCCCACAACGGGCAGCGGATTTGAGCCACGCGGGGAAAAGAGGAGGCGGCTCCTGTCAGTCGCCCAGGCAGCAATGCCGCTGTGGGGCTCGGGGCTCGACTCTGAGCTGACTGGGCAGCGCCTTGGCCAGTGAGGAGCTGGTGGGGAGCCGGACGCCGGGGCTGTGTGGGAGTGAGAAGTATGTGAAGGTGGGTGTGAGGGGAGCAGGAGGGGAGCATGAGGGAGGGGGTTTCCTCCCACATCAGGCCTGAGGGGCCCTGGGGCAGCCCCAGGACCACAGCTCCCCCTCCCATAGCATGGCCGCTGATCCCCAGCTGCCCCAGCTTTGCACTGCGGGAGGGAGCTCCCTGCTTGGTCGTCTCTTACACCTGGAACCTACCTTGCTCACCTGCGAGTCACTCACACCACAAACAGAACGCCCGAGTCCTGGGCCCAAGGCAAACCCCACACCTGCCACCACAGTGGGGGCGTCACAAGGCAGTGCTGAGGCCGTGCCCGCACAGCCCCCAAGGAGAGATCCGGCCACACAAAGCCGCTATTATAGTTAACAGGTTGAGCCAGATTCTCTGTGTGCCACCCCGGCACAGCACGGGGCCTCTAGGACCCCAGTCGGGCACGGGTTTCTGGGCCCGCGCAGGCCACCCCTACTCGGCACCCTGCACCAGGGCTGAGCGGGCGCTCAGGGCTCGCTCCCGGGAATTTGGTCAGTGCAGTCGACTCACTCAAGCTAAGGAAGGAAGGGGGCCTTTCTGCCCAGACAGGTTCGTTAATTCCTCTTCTCTTCTCCCCGCACCTTTACGCACAATTATACGGATAATTTTACTTTGCTATTTTTGAAGAGAGACCGACCGTTTCTGGCAGGCGCGGTGGCAGGCCGGGAGTCGTGAGCTTCCTGCTGCGGGTCTTTGGCCCTGACTGTGACCCTTGCAGCCCCCTCCCCTGCAGCTGCCGCCCCACTCGGGACGGGTTGTGCGGGTCCAGCTGCCCCGGGCAGGCCCCGCGGCCATCCCAGCCTGTCTCCGCTGCCGCGGCCCTCGGCCGACGCGGGATTCGCCGAGATTCAGTCCCAACGAATTTCCGGCGGAGGGAGGGGAGTCTTGAGTGGTCCCTGGGCTCCGAGGGCCTCCGTGCCCTGGGGAGTCTGGCACCCCTGGGACGCCTGGCCCGAGGGCCTGGGTGCCTGGGAGGGGCCGCGGGAGAGCGCGCGACCCGGGCCTGGAGCGAGCGCGGAGAGCAGGCGCGGTATCCGGGCAGCCGGTGCCGGTAGCCGGTGGCCGCCCGCAATCGGCGCCAGGGCCCAGCGCTCCGGGTCCGGCATGCGGGATGCCCACTTCCCTGCAAGTCCCCGATTCGCTGGAAAGGGTCCGAGAGCAGCGGGGCTGAGGCGGCATTCGCCCACGAGGTTAGGAGTGTGAGCCCTAGCTGTTTGTGAAGATGGGGTAGATAGCAGGTATTTGGGGGAGGGTGTGTGTTATACCAAATTTTGCTTGCGTTTGTCTTGCAAGAGGAGGTGGGGGACGGCAGTGAAGAATCTGGATTTCCGAATTGGTTTAGTGGTTTGTGCCCTGGGGCCGGCAGCCGCTCCACTCTCCTGCCTCGGCTCCTTAGCTGGACAGTCTGTGGCCAGAAAATTTCCAGGAGCCTCCGGGCACAGCAGCCTCTTGAGGGAGTCCCGGGAACTGGGAGGTGGGAAGAAGGCCCCAGTCTCCCCTCGGATCCGGCGGCTCTGGAATCCTGCAGCAGGGGGGCACTGAACGTGCGTCCTAAAGACGCAAATGGAGGAGAGAAACAGTACCAAATGAAGAAGGTGCGGGCTGGGAGGCTCCAGTCCGGGCGGGAGGGGAGGGGATAGCCAGACTTGCTCTGGCAGGAGACGAATTCTGCGGTTCCGGGAGGCCATTTCCGGATTTCGCTGGGCCGGGTACTGGACGCTGCAGCCGGTGCAGGCGGGAGACCTGCTGAAGACCCAGAGTTGCACCAGAACCTTATGTCCACCACCGATATCCAGCCTGCCAGGGCCGGCGTGGTCACCTGGTGGGCCTGAGGGGCGGGGACAGAGGAACCAGCCGATGTCCTTTGGACTCAGAGTCTTCCTCTCCTGCCAACATTCGGGTCCAAGGGGGCCACAGATGAGGGATGGATGAACACTGCCCACTCCTCACTCAGCCAAATTTCCCCTTGGGTCTCCCTGGGTTCGAGGTTGCTGTGCTCTTTGTCCCCATATAGTATGGCAGGTCCAGGATGGCAGCCTGGGCAGGAATGAAGGAGAGTGGCTCTGCTGGTTTCTATGGCTCTCCCCACCACTTCGTGGGGGTGCACACAGCTCTGCAGATAAGAACAAGCCCTTCCACTTGCTTCTGGTTTCTAGCCACAATGTTCTCTCACTCTCCAATCCCTCCACTCCTCTCCGCTAGGATGGCGTGCTCCCCAGAACCTCCACCACCTCGCTTCCTCCAGAAAAGCAGGCCCAAGTCAGTTTTGCACACCTAAGATTGGTCTAGTAGGTGGGGGACTAGATGGTATGGGGAGTGTGTGTGTACTGTGGCTGCTGTCCTGGCCAGAGTGGTGTAGAGGCTTCCTGAAGGTCCCTGGGAAGTCACTTATTTAGATCTCTCCTAGGCCCGACTAGTGCTGGGAGCTGGGAAGTCCTGCTTGGAGCACCACAGAGGATCCTGGCCCAATTACTGTCTCGGTGTGCCCCAGGCCCTGCTGCTTGCTGGGTAAGGGCCTGGAACCCCAGAATTCCTAGCAGATGTTGGTGCCCTCACAATGTATTTGCACACCCCACCTTAGACCCCTACCACCATGTACACCACCAGTACACAATTACACCCACTCACACACAGCCACACACTCACCCGCAGGGAGAGTCACCCAGAATAATCCATACTCCCCACTATATTCACTCTCTCAATTACACACTGTTATGAATAAGTATATACAGTTAAAACACACATCTCACACATGATTACATCTCACACACAATTACATTCACACAATTAAAGATGATACACAATCACAAACATTCACATATTTAGCACAAAGATAGATTCACAAGGAGAAACTAATATGTATTCTCACAAACATTAACTCATGATTCATACACAATCACAAATACGGGTGGGTAATGACACAATTACCCCAAAAGACACAGTCCCATTCACACATGGTTACATACACACCACTACAAGACCCTGTGTACCATGACAGTTTCGATTTGCAACTTAAGCAGAAGCAAGCACTTACACACGGTAATTGCAAACACAGTTACACTCTTAAACACTATTACAAACATTCCTTATCAGTAACATCCTGATTGCCCACACCATCACAAACACAATGCACACACACAACTCTTACACCCAAAGACATCCATATATCTTGAGCGCTAGCTGTCCCAGGAGAGCCTGGCTCTTCCTCCTTTCCTCAGCTCTGCCTTCTCTCCGTCTGCCCCCTTCCTTCTTTCCTCTCTCCAGAGCTGGCAGGTCCTGGCCCCCAGATGTCCCTCAAGCTCAGGCACTAGCACTGTACCAGCTCACACCAGACCCAAGTAGCTGCAAGGTGCTGGGCTCAGCAAGGGACAGGCAGCCCTGACTCTGGATCTGAGGGTTTTATTATTTTTTCACATAAATTACACAAGCACTTTATAAAATGGTTACACAGAAAACACCTTATAAGTGCATAACTTAAACCCCCCCTATGAACAGGAGCTGGAGAAATGGGCTGAGTGTCTGTGAAAACCTGCCTGTGCGTACCTGGGTGCAGCTAGGATGTGTGATGGGGGCCTCGCAGGCCAAGTGAGGATATTGTGGCTGTTGTGTATGGGATGGTGTGTCACAGTGTGGTGGTGGCCTTGCGTTTGTGAGAAGTGCCATGCCGTTCAGAATGAGTCTGGGTCACTCCTGGCTTATGTCTGACAGTGAGGGTCAAAGGTGCAAAGGCTATGGCCCTGTGTGTTCATGACACTCCACCATAGGTCCCCTGTGTGTGCTTCTGGGGTGACACCAAGAGGGATGTGAAATTGCCTCTGCGTGGGCCTATCGATGTCCATGTGTGATAAGGAGTGGGGTACAGAGAGGAGGTCTCCTCAGGGCAAGTTCAAATGACAGCCTGCGCAGTCCTCTGGGGACCCCAGAAGCTATTCTTCCCCCAACTCCCCTGCCTCTCTTGGTCCCATGTTGAAAATCAGAATAAAATAAAATAGATGCAAACTGAGAGGACTCAAGAGTTTCAGCGGGAGCAGGAAGGCAGGCGTCTGGGAAGAGGTTGCAGTGCCCGTCCTGGCTCTTTTTTTCTTTTCCAAGAGGGAATAGTGTCACCGGGCCGATGGGGAGAGGTGAGGCGTCCTGTCCCCTGTGCAGTCTGAGGCGGGGAGGGGTGGGAGAGAGTCCTGGCTCTCAGGCCTCAGCACCCCTTGGCTGGACCTGGGGTGTCACACGGAGTGGGCAGGCTCACTCGCAGGCTGATGCCACCGACGTGACACTGGTGATCTTGGTGGAATCGTCAGACCAGGGCTGCAGGTTCTGCAGGGCGAAGAGCGAGGAGTTGTGCACACATAGCGGGTCGGCGGGCAGCGGCTGCGCCAGGCTCTTCTGGAAGGCCTCTTGCTGCAACTGCAGGAGGATGCGGTTTGCCTGCTGCCTCTCGGCCTCACGCTCCTCCGCGGTCTGCCGCCTGCACCGGGGACAAGCCATTACTGACACTTAGGGTGCCCTCCCCAGAGACAGCCTCAGTGAGCACTGCTTCTCTTCACTGCCCCCAACACCAGCTTGGGCCCCTTTAACTCATTCCCTTGTCTTGAGGGCCCTGACTCCTACAAAGACTGAAAACCCCAAAAGTAGATGGAGCAGAGCTATCCCGGGGGAGCTGTGGGAAAGTCTGCCGGGCCCAAGCAGCTGGGGCTCCCGCCTATGCGCAGCGCCCACACCCTCACCAGCCTTGGACGGTGCAGCCAGGGGTTGGATGGCATCTCGCCTCTCCCCAGCCCTGAGGAAGACCACATGCCGTCCTAAGCCAGAGGGGCCTCAGCTCTCTGACAGTCCCGGGCAGCAGCAAGGGCCGGGTGCATACGAGCTGCCCTGCCAGACCTCTCTTCTCCCCCTTCTCTCCGGGAACCTCTCCCAGACCTCAGACCTCCTGGGCTGCCGAGCCCTGTGCCCTGCCCGGACTCCCGCCGGGCCAGCCCGCTTCCTCCGAGGTGGTCCAGGGAGGCGATGACTCACTTATTCCATTTAATGCCTCCCCTCCACCCGTCAACTGAGATCAAACGTCTGTCTCTAAGGTGGACAGACCTAATGGGAGTCCCCGGGGCCTCCAGAAGCAATTTGTAGGCGATCGATGAAGCCGCGCAAAGCCAGCCAGGGCCTCTCTCAGCGGCGGCCACAGGCCTCCTTCCTGCCGCCCTTCTTGCCCTGTCGCTCTGTCTCTCTGCCTCTAGTCTTCTTCTTCTCCCCTGCCTTTCCAACGGCCTGAGTGTCTCTCTTCCGTTAGGCTTTGTGTCTCTCTCTTGTTTTCTCTCACCCCCACCTCCTTCATTCTCTCAGAATGAGGGGAATTTGTTTGAAACGAAAATTGGGGTTTTAGGCATCTATTGTTTTCCTTTATTATACAGAAGACCTCTTCGGGCTGCCTGCTTTTCTCCCCTTCTCCCTGGAGTAGGTTGTCTATCTTTGCCCCTCCCTTTGTGTTTCAGTTTCTCTCTCTGCCTGCCACTCTGTCTCCCTCTGTGCCCCCCACCCACTTGCCTAGTCCCTCCCCTCCCCTCGGCTGCAGCCCTGGGTGAGCCTTGGGAACACCATGCCTCCCCTACCCCACTAGCCGATGCTCCCTCTTTAACTGGCTTTCCAGAAGTCTGAAGAGGCGTCCCCCACCCCTTCCCCAGTGGCAGGAATGTGGTGGGGGCGGGCAGCAGACTTGCGGGGCAGTGGCTTCCTTTGTGGCCACGACAGCGGAATCCCGGGCAGATTCCTCGCCTTCATTCAGAAAAAGAGGAAACTCCAATTCCTTCCTCCCGCCCCAGGCCCGCCCGGCCCGGCGCCGCCGCTGACTTCGCCCAGACTCTCTTGCGCTCCCCCCTGAGGCCTGAGCTAGCGAGAAACTCCTGGCGTGTGTGGAATCGAGAATGCGGGCCATGTGCGGGAGGATGCAGGAGTGCAAGAGGGTGCGGCCCGAGAAAGCGCTGGTGTGTGCGGAGAATAAGGCAGCCCGGGAGTGTGTGGGACGCGTTTTGTACGTAAGGGTAAGAGAGCGAAAATGAGAGAAGTGGAAGTATATGTGGGGGGGAAATTAGTGTAGTTGCGGGTGTGAGACGGGAGAAGGAGAAATGTCTCAATCACACACACACCCATCTGCTCCTAATTGATCCCCCGTTCAGTGGAACCCTCGAAAACCCCGCCGCAGCCGGTGCGGATTGATTTTCCCCTTCCACGGTTGGGGACCGGCTGCGAGACGGCCGGGCATCTGGGGAGGAGAGAGTCAGCCGGGACCAGGCCGGCGGTCTGGGGCCCCAAACGCTCTGCCGGGAGCCCCGGCTGGGGCGCAGAAACAAGGCGCAGGCCGTCCCGTCTCCGGGAGAGACGAGAGGCATCTCCGTAAGCGCGGGTCTGCGCAAACAAAAAGTCTCTCAGAAATCACTGATCCAGGAAGCCCAGACTGCATACACCGTGCTCTAACTCGGCTGTTTCCCCAAGCAGCTGCGGAGACCAGCCTCGTCTACACTGGCACTGAGTTTGCCTGCCAGACAGCCCTGAAGCCTCCAGAAAAACAGAGCCGGGCTCTCCAGCCCCAACCTGGTCATTGGCCTCGATTGCTTTCCATTCCCCGCGAGTCTAGCAGGAGCGGCTCGCTCCTCTGACCCTATCCGGATCGGAAACCGGCGAGCGGAGGGAGGGTGAGGCCGCGAGAGAGGCCCCGAGTCAAGAGCTGCCACGCCTGCCCCACGCGCTCACCTCCATTTCGTCCGCCGGTTCTGGAACCAGGTTTTGACCTGCGCGTCGGTCATTTTGAGCGCCTTGGCCAGGGCGGCGCGCTCGGCCGAGGCCAGGTACTTCTGGCGGTGGAAGCGCTTCTCCAGCTCGCAGATCTGCAGGCGCGTGAAGGACGTACGCGGCTTCTTCTTCTTGGGGGGCGTCCGGTTCTGATAGGGGTGACCTATACGGCGTGTTACAGTGAAGGGTGAGAGGGCCACTGGAGCGGGAGACAGACAGACGGCAGAGGCAAGCGGCAGAGCGTCAGGAGGCGTCCCAGGCCCGACACCCCGCGAGTCATCAAGCGCAGCGGCTAGACCCCAGGAGCAGGGCCCTGATCCTCCCGTCAGTCCTCAGCTCCAAGCCCGCTGCGGGAACCGGCCCCCTCCCGCCGCCAAGCCGACGCCGCCCCTGCCACCACAGAGGCCTCCCTAGCCCCGGGCTCCCACGTGCCCAACCAGACCCACTGGCAGTCGCCTCCCCGGTCTCCTTGAGGGACAAGTCTGAGGCGAACTAAAGGTCACAGTACCCCACCACCCCAGGCCTCCACCTCAGAGAAGCTACTCAACAATAAGAGGCCATTCTTGGTCAAGGTCCTAGACCCTGGGTCCTGACCTGAAGCTCCATCACACAGCAACATACACAGACACGTCACATACCACAGGGTCAAATTATAGATCTATACACTCAAATAGGCAGAAACACAGACAAGCAAAGGTGCAGACACACACAGGACACAGGGCAACACAAGGAGACAGTCACTCACTCCCTCAGAAACTTCTTCAGGCCTAGAGCAAGATCAGGGCGGGCTGTGGCTCCCCTAGGTAGGCCCTAAGTGGAGTACCTTTCACCAGAGGCCGATGACCAGTGGGCCCCAGGCTGGGCAGTCTATCAGAGCCCTTCAAGACTGGCCTGGCCTGTTTGAGGGGAGTCGGATGGGCACCGGACCCTGCCTCCGGAAGCCTGAGAGGACTTGGTTTGGGGCAGTGTGGCCCCTTGAGTACAGGTCCCTTCCTGGAGGCCCAAAGCAGAAAGGCTGTTCTGCCTCTCCTCACCCCACACGCTTTTGCACAGACCCACAGTCTGGGCCAAAGTTCCAAGGCTGGAACAGGAGCAGGGGGACTAGGGAGTCTTGGGGTCGCCTAGCCCAGGGTCTAGCTCTATGCTACCTATCCTACTCCGCCGACAGCCCCTGGAGGATGAGGCTTGTGGGAGTCCCAAGTCGCGGTCGGCAGCGGCCTGTGCCTTCTGCCTCTTCTCTCTAAGGCCAGCCGGGAACCCAGACTCGACTCGTGGCTGCTTCCCAGGGGGCTTGAGGGCCTGGCCCGGCGGGAGGATCGTGGTCTTGGATCCAGGGAACGTAAGGGCGGCGGGAAGTGAGGCCGAGAAAAGAGACCCGCGCAGGAGCGAGAGCTGAGAGCTGAGTGCCGAGGTCGGAAGCGGGAGCGGAGGGAGCCGGGGCGAGCGCAGGCAGGCGAGGAGCAGGCAGCGGAGAGTGCGTAATCGTCCCTTGAGTTGTCCTTCGGCCGCCGATCGATCTCGGGCCTGGCCCGTGCATTATTCACGCCAGAGGGAATTGGCCTGGGCCCGAGGGGGAAGGACGCCGAGCCGGGACAGAACGAAAATGAAGCGGGCGGCTCGGCCTCACGCTGCCACCGACCAGGACGAAGCCTGAAGTCCGGGAAGAAGGGCCCGCCAGCTGCGCTGCTTTACTTGGGCTCGAGGTCTCTGCTGGGCCCGGCAGCGCGACGGGCACTGGAGTTCGGAGCGGGATGTGTGTATGTGTGTGTGTGTGTATGTGTGTGTGTAGGGTACAAGGGGTGGGGAATCTGTTAATCTGTTCTTGCCTTGCGTCTGATTCTGGGTCTAGCTCTTTCGGCCGGAGAACGTCGGCCGGGAGGGAAGAAAGAGTTTGTTCACATCGCGCCTCTTTCTCCGAAATTACAGAGCCGCAATGCCGGCGGAAGGTACTCCCGAAGCTATACATCCCCCTTCCCTCCGCCTGACCGGGCCCAGGGACTCTGAGAGGGCATCAGGGTGCGCTTCTCAAAGCACGGGTCCTGCGGAAGAGTCGCGGAGCGGCCCACGCTGGGAGAACTCTTCGAGCATGACGATCCCGCGAGCATAGAAAGGTAGCAGACGGCTGAACTTGGGGGAAGCACGGAGAGGAGCTGGGCGACCTGGCGCGCAGAGGGGGCTGCGGGGAGCCACTGGGCGGGAGAAGGGTATCGCAGAGCCCGGGCCGCGGCCAGGCGGGGCGCGCGCGGGCCGGACTCACCTGTGAACCTGTCCTTTGTGTATCTCCGGTTACTCTCCATCCAGGGGAAGGTGAGGCCGGTGAGGTTGTTGACGCCCGGCACGGCAGACACGGAGGGCACGGTGGGCAAGCCGGTAGCCAGAGGCTGAGGGTGGGCCACCGCTCCAGCTAGCGGTCTGTGCGCGGGCACACGGATCACCCCCGCAGCGCTCAGCGTCGCCCCCGCGCCGCCGCCGCCGACCCCGCCACCGCCGCCGCCGCCCGGACCGGGGCCGCCCGCCAAGGCCATGTTCATGTTGTAGGAGCCGGCCAGCGGGCCCATGCTGCAGGCGCCGCCGCCGCCGCCGCCCCCCGCCGGGCCACCAGAGCCGCCCGGACCGCCAGCGCCATAGGCCCCTGCGCCCCCGGCCCCCGCCCCGGCTGGGGGGCCCCCGCCGCTGTAAGCGTAGGGGCCTCCAACCAAACAGCCAAGGCCATATTCTCCGTCCTGGAGGCGCGAGGCGGGCCCCATGCAGCCGCCCTGGTCCGGGCTGTTCAGGATCTGGTCGATGCCGAAGCTGATGGGCTCCGCGTGGCCCGGGTGGAGATGGTGCGGACCCAGGTGCTCCATGCTAGCCCCCAGCCCCGGCCCCGCGGGGGGGCCTGGGCGGCGGCGCTCGCTGTGCTTGGCTCGGAGGGCAGCACGGAGGGGCGCGGAGGCGGCAGCGGCGCCTGGCTGCGCGGAGACTTGGAGGCGAAGTGCGCGGAAGGGCTAAAGTAAGGGGGAGGGGAAGAAGAAGGGGCGCCGTATTCTTCCCCTCTCCGCCTGCTCCTTCCCCTCTCCGGCTCCTCGCTCGCTGTTGACTCTGGGACATCAATCACCGGGCGAAAAAGCCTGGTGCGAGCGAGCCCTGCCGTTTCGGCCGGGTCTCTCCATTGGCTGTGCGCGGAGAGAAGCGGGGTGAATGACAGCGCGGGGGAGGGGCGGAGAGGGGGCGAGGGAGGCCGGGAGCCAGACAGATGCAGGAGCCAGAGACAGAGGGACGGAGACAGAGGCTCAGAGAAGTAGTTCGGGAAGAGAGAGAAGAACGGAACCAGAGACTTAAAAGGAGAAAGGAAAGGAACAGGAGGCGCCCATTGCCGGAGATGGATAGACGACGGACCCAAGGAGGTGGAGGTCCGGCGTTCTTCCCAGCCTGGCAGGAGCCGTCCCCTCACTTTGAATTGGACCAGAGGGGTCCAGCCTGTCAGGCCTCTGGGGGAAGAGGTGTCCCTGCGCTACTGGAGAATCCTCCCAGGGGCTCAGCTGGGAAGCACCTGTCTGTCAACCAGAGGATTTACTCCAAACTTCAAGTCCGGCTCTTTAGACAGAAGACTGTCTACTCCGCAGGTATGGAGCCCAGGCCCCTGAGGCAGGAAGGTGAGTTCAGGCTTGTCCTTCCTTAAAACAGTTGTTCATATAGTCCATGAACAACTGGCTATATGTTGTTGAAAAAATCAACCACCACCCCAGCTCAGCCTGGTTAAAGAAAATGAGAAAGGGAAGACTCCCTGAAAGTCAGGCACAAGTCAAGGGAGTTGGCGTGGCTCCTACTGCCAGGGTGCCATTTGCCTTAAGATACTCCTTTCCTTGTAAATAAACAGATGCCTCAAGAAGCAGTTCCCACAGTATGTGAATGAATTCAGTCAGAGTGCTTTCACCCAGCAACCAGCCCAGGGCAGGCTATTCCAAGCAAGAAACCTTTGGACTGTGGTGAAGCAGAGGAGTTATTTTCTTTCTTTTGAAATCTTGGGAGGGAGGCCTAGGGGCCTAAAGTACTGGGGGCTGGGGACGGTGGGACCAAGATCAGGGCAGTATATCCAGGACAAATTTAGGCCTTTTCAAAGTTTTGCCTGTGGCTGACTGGCTTAGAGCCCAGGAGAGAAGAAGGAAATTCCCTTCTTCTGCTTCCTCTCTTTCCCCTCTCCAGCAGGGAAAGGTCCACTCCCTCCCAGGAGCCGAGGCTGGGAAGGGCACAGGCTGGACCACCTGGGATCTATTTCTGGTGTATTTCAGATTCAACAGGCCTTCAGCGAGGGGCTATTTCTATCAGGCAAGATGCTAGAATATGAAGTCTCACATTCTGCTTCTCAAGTCTCATTGCAACATATTTGCTTTGGTCACATCTGTTATTTCCACTTGCAGAGATCTCCTTGGAGGCAGGGAATGGCTTACTCATCTCTGTTTCCCGCTGTGAAGTACAGCCCCAACCCACAAAATATACTCATCTGGGATGAGAAACAAATGAATGAACCTCCTTATTCAACAAATGTTTATTGAGTACCTACTATGTGTCAGGCATTGTTCTTGGCATTAGGAAAACAGCAGTGAACCAAACAAAGTTCCTGCCCTCATGGAGCGTGTATTTCACAGGGGTGGTCAGACCATAACAAAGAAGCAAATTCAATAAGCCAGATAGTAATAAGTGTTAGAGAGAACACTATAAACTCTACACCAACTCTTCAAGATGAGTATCACCCCTATTTTACGGATGCAAGAGAACCAAATTTCAGAGAGGCTAAGTGACCTGATCAAGTTGGAGGAGCTGGATTTGACTTGCTTTTATGGGTTAGCCTGGAAACCTGGTTGCTAGTTATAAGCACATCTCTATGGATAAAACCTTGTCTGGACTCCACGCAGGTGGAAAAATGCCCATTCAAGACAAAGCCACATGTGAAGCCTGTTGTTGTTTTTAAATATTAAGCAGAAACATGAGGAAAGAGCTCCATTTCCTTTCCAGTTCTCTTTTCTCCCCGCCCCCCCCCCCCCCAAATCAGGTACTACATCTCTACACAGGAGCTTCCATAACTTTCTTTAATGGTTGTTGTTTGAACCTGAGTTGTCTCTTTCCTGCTTCTTATCTCCAGGGAACTAAAGCAGAGATAAACATGAATATTTTACTGAGAAACTGCTATGTACCAGACACCACACCACACTGATCTCATTTAAGACTCATGATGACCCTGTGAAGTTAATAGAAACATCCTCATTTCTTTTAATAATTAAGAAAATGGAATGAATGTTCATAACAGTATTATTCATAATGGCCCCAAAGTGGAAACAACTCAGATGTCCATCGTCTGATGACTGGATAAACAAAATGTGGTATGTCCATACAATGGAATATTATTCAGCCATAAAAAGGAAGTCCTGGTTCATGCTACAACATGGGAGAACCTAGACAACATTAATGCTAAGTGAAAGAAGCCAGGCACAAAAGGCCACATGTTTTATCATTCCATTCATGTGACCCATCCAGAACAGGCAAATCCATAGAGGCAGAAAGTAGATTAGTGGTTGCCAGTGGTTAGGGGGAGGAGGAAGGGGGAAGTGACTTCAAATGGATATGAAGTTTCTATCTTGAGTGATGAGAATATTCTGGAATTAGATAGTGCCGATGGTTCCACAATTTTGTGAATATACTGAAAACCACTGAATTGCATGATTTAAAGGGCTGAATGTTATGGTACATGAATTATAGCTCATTTTTAAAAAGAAGAAACAAAAACTGAGCCTCAGTGAGATGAACAAAATTGCCCAAAGTCCCACAGTCAGAAGAGGATTGATCTGAGATCCCAAAATCTGGACTGTTGTCCCTGTAGGAGGCTGAAAACAATGGGGAGGGAATGCTTCAGCTTCCTTTGGGGCTGGGTCCCAGTGGCCCTGCTCCTCTCAGTCAAGAAGTCACAATTGTGTCTAGCCACAGTTTTTCCTACTGCAATTAAAACCCTTTCTAGGTTATCCTTTGCTACTCTCTGGCCCAAGTGGGAAACCCCTTGATGTGTTCCTAACATTCTTCTCCTTCCTCCCTTCCTCCTCCCCCAGACGTACCTTCCCAGCCCCTATGGCTTTCCAACCCTGCCTGTTCTAATCCTTCGGGCATCTGCCTCACTTACCTCTTGAACTCCTCAGATCTGGTACCAGTTGTCCAAGGTACCTGGGAGGAAGCCTCACCCTTGCTGGCCAAGTCTGAGGTTGGCTGAGGTCACAGCTAAGACTGACAGGATGCTTTTCTCATCAAAATCCAGCAACCCAGAGCCATCCTGACTTCCCCCTGCCCTCACAGCTGCCTGCCTGCCTGCACTCTTCTGTACTTCCCACCCACCTCTCCTGCTTATCAGAGTCAAATTTTATCTCAATCCAGGTTTGAGGTAATGGCTGCCCCTAGCTGGGGTTCTTTGAATCCAGCTTGACCTCAGCCTTTGTCTTCCAATGGGATAGTTGCTGAGGGCCAGGGTTACCCTCTCAGTCCCTTCTTGGCCTGGGAAGATGAGACAAGAGGTGAGGAGTCCTGGGGCCCCTGCCCCTCCTGAAGCAGTGTTACCTGAGCACAGTACTGCAGGTTGGAGTTTTCTGAAATGGGGGAGGAGACTCACGCTGAGCTTATATTTGGTGCAGCTTCTGTATTTCCACAGCACTTTTGCATGCCTTGCAGAGCAGCCCTGTTAGGAAAGAGGAGGGGAGAGAAAGAAGCAGGACTCACACAGCACCCATGATGTCCTAGGCACCTTCAGTCACAGTAATTATCTCATCTCATCCGCAATAATCCTGTGATGTGGCTTTTATCTCCATTTTACAGATGCAAAAACTGAGGCACTGAAAGCTGGAAAGGGAAAGACACTGGACTCGAGTGCTGATTTTCTGACTCCATTCCTTACAAGCTGCTTCCTCAACACCAAACTTGGCAGATGTGGCCCTTGCCTTGCAGGAGTATCTTGCACACCTCTAAGTGAGTTCCAGCCCCAAGGCCGCCTGGTCACAACCCCCCAAGCACCATCCACCCCCCTCGCCTGCGCCTGCGGAATAAAGAAGAGCCTCCAATTAAAAGAGGAGCAGCTGGGGCTGGAGAGGGGGAAAGGGAGGGCTCAGCCACAGGGGGAGACCCTTTTGGATCCCACACGGCTCCCTCCCCCCTCTGGGAGAGACCCTTGGGCCAGGGGTTGTCCTTTAACTTAGGGGTGTGTGTGATAACTTAATTACTTTGTGTTTGTGGGGCTGTGCAGCCATGGGGGGAAAGCTGGATGGGAATGTGTACATGACAGTGAGAGTAGCTATGCAGATAGAGGAGGCATGTCCTTGAGGAATAATTTTTAAATTTATCCAACAAATATGTATTGAGTGTCTAGTTAATGGATCAGTGTTAGGCTGCTGGATACAACTGCAAGCATGTTGGTGAGAGTGCTGGGGGAGAGGTAGGGGTCTGGGTCATTTTTACAACTGGATTTGTCTGTGTAAGGATGTGTGTGTCAGTGAGGATGCAAGTGAGTGTGTGTTTTCTGTAACAGGATAAGAGTGCGTGTCTCTACAGCTGTTCCTCTGTAGGGGACACATACAGTGGGGTGAGGGTATCCCTCAACTACTGTGTGAAAATATGATGTGTGCTGCCAAGGGGGTGTGTGCATCCATGGGAGGGCTGTGTTAATTTCTAGTGTAATTGTCAGGGAAATGGCCATATGTGGGCCCGTGGGTGCAGGAAATTTATGTCCAATAGGTATTTAGCAGGGAAAGGGTGGACCGGGCTGAGAAATAGGTAAGGGGACGTGTAACGTGAAGAGGTCCATGATGGGACCACTGGGGTCTGGATTCCCAATACCAAAGGTGTCCCTTCTGCCATGCCCACTTGCCTCAGTAAAGGGGGTAGGAAATTTGCCCTTCCATGGAGGAGGCAGGCACAGCTGGTGACTTAGGGACTTAGAGACCCAGAAAAGGGCATTCCACCTTCTTGGAGCCCTGTGGGGAGCAGTTGTCTCTGGGAGGCTAGGTTGGGGAAGGAGGGAGTGAGCAGGTCAGGCTGGTTCTAGCCACACAACTCAATTATTCTTCAGGGCTGGGGGAGAAGGTTGTCCAAGGGTCAGCCCCAGGTGCCCCCACCCAATCCTTACAGTAAGAGACCAAAGACCTCTCCAGCACGGAAAGACAGGCACACGTTTCCCCATCAGTGGAGGGACTCTGAGAGGTAGAAGACAGAGAGAGAGACCTTCCCTGATGTAGCACACAACTTAGCTGTCGTCTGTTTGGCTGCTCATCCCAAAGCCGCTTGAGTAACGGGGTCTTTCATTCTGCCCTCCCTCTAGGGCTCCCCCTCTCAGCTTCTGATTGAAAAGAAGTTGTTGGTCCCATCACCCCTGGGCACCCAGCTAGGGCCTCAGGCCTCTCTCCAACCAACTCTCTCCCAAAGGAGGGCCAGAGATGCTCAGGTCCCACCATCCTGCACGGTTTGCCCTTGACGGGGGCGGATCTCCAATGCGAGGTCTCCTCTCAGGACGCCAGACCTGAGGAAAAGGTAAGGCAGAGGGGGTGCCACGGGTGAGAAGGTCTAGAGAGGACAGACCCCCATGGCTCTGCCATTCCCTGACAGCTCCTGGAGGGCAGCGAGCTCACTTCCCACCAGTAGGCAAGTAGAGCAGCTTGGCTTAGGCCCCGGGGCAGCAGGCAGGGCCCAGCCTCCTTGTTCTTGGCGTCTACCCTTAGCTCTCCTCAGCGCCAGGTGGGTCCGTGTTGGATCCCAGAAATTTTCCGGCAGAGGGCACCCTGGTAGGCAGGCCTTGCACGAGGTGCGGGGGAGGGAGAGGGAGCGGAGCGTGCTAGCCCGCCAGGCCAGGCCTCTGAGGACAACCACTGCCTTCTAGGAACCACCCCACTTCCTGCAACAACCTGTGAGGCTCGCAGGCTCCCTTCCTGATCTGCTGGCAGGACCTCCGCGGGCGTGCGGGCTCTGCCACTCCGCCCCGCAGGAAAGCCGAGAATGAGGCAAGCTTTCTGGCTGGGCTGGGCCGGGAGAGCCCACAGTGGCCAGATCTACCCAGACTTCTTGCCTCAATTCCTCACCCCCCGGGAGCATAGATTTAGCCTCAGAGGAAGGGCGGATGGAGAGCTCTATGCCCCGGAACCCTGAACTCCCAGAGGGGCTCAATCCTGGGCTGCAGCGGAGGAGGCCGAGTTGAAGGTCTCGCCGTCGCCCGTAGGAGCTCAGGCCACCTTGGCACGCACAGGTCTCGTAATTTCGGGGGCGCTCAGGGCACATCGGAAGCTGCGGGTGCCCAATGAGCCGCCGGTCTGTTCTGGGAATGGAAAACCTGGCCGGCTCAGACCCGGTCCCAGACAAGAGGGCCTCGCGGCTCAGCCTCTGCCTCCGCTGAGCGTCGTGGATCCGGGGAGTGTCCCCGAATAAATGAGTTGAGCTGGAGTTCGGGTTTGAAATTAACTCTCCAAGCTCCACCTCCATCAGAAAAGCCCGAGGCGAGGTGAGGGGGGAACGAATTCGGCCTGGGAGACCCAGCTGCCGCTGGCAGTGATGGTGGTGGGATAATGTGTTCCAAACGCTGTCCTGACTGCACATGAACCCCCGCATTTACACAAATGGTGACGGACAGACACCCGGAACACCCAGGCTTTCCAGATACAGGACTGGAGCAGATGCAACACCCTGTCACACCCAGACTGACAGACCCACACTCACCCCTGCACCCTAAAACGCACTCCTGTGTGCAATCCCCACAGATGCTCATAAAACCTCCTTCACACATCCATACACAGGTGCCCACAGACACACCCAACCACACTACACACCCTCGGCACAGATTCAGAACAAAAGCCTCTCCCTTCACACGCACCAGCCGACAGATCATGTGTGCACAGGTTCACACAGACGCTACACACGTGTGGGTACACTCCCTTCCCCACAGACCCTCCCGCTCAGATAAAAACTGCCTCCCTAGCTTCACGCACACACTCTGAAGGCCACATCGGGCTCACAAGCAGCCACACAGTTTCCCAACTTTTCGGGGAAGCCAAGGTCGCCTTTTCTGGGATAGGGGGGCCTGAGCCGCAGGTGCCAGAAGGGGGGCGGCGCCTAAGGGGGAGGGACTGTATCCATATGCATGGACTCCGCGCACAAAGAGCAGCTGCCCGAAGCTGAGCCCCGCGGGCTGCGAGTTTCGAGGAGGCGGCGGTGGCGGCCCAGCTAATTGAATTAGGCCAGCCAGGCCCTGCCACCCGCGCGCCACCGGCCTCAGTCCTGCCACCCGGCCCTGGCCGCCGCAGGCGCTCATTGGGTGCCGAGGGAGGGATTGAAGGAAAGAGGCACCACCGCCTGAGCCCCTGCCCTAGGCGGCCTCTCCCCCCGGAAATAATCCCATTGTCCTGCGGGCTGCAGTGTGGCACTGGGCGCCCGGAATCCCCAACTGGACTGCGACGCTGTGATTAATGGGACAGCCGCGAGGGAGCTGACCAGGGAGGGGCTGAGGCCCTCCTCCGCCCACCCTTCTCCCCAGTTCCCAGTTGCCTTGGGTCCAGTGCCCCTTCCTGGCTAAGTCTCAGGAAGTGAGGGCGAGAGGGGGAGGGAAGGGAATGGCTTCGGGAAAGTAGACCGGCTGGATGCCTTAGTGAGGGCGGTGTGCAGAAGGGCAGGCACAGTATTGCAAGTGTGAGCATGGGGTGAATGATTGGCTCAGGGAGCTGTGGCCCACAGTGTGACAGTGCAAAAGCACTGAGAGCTGTAAGTCCCTGCAGAGTGGGTGGGGTGCTGAGGATGTGTGTGTGAATGTGGGTTAAGGGTAGAGTGTGGGGTGGTGTGTGAGTGAGGTGAGAATGGGGTATGTAGGGACGTGGAGCTCCCACTTCTGGAGGCCACGCCAACTCCAAGGCCAGGGAGCTGGGCTGAGCCTCTGGCACTGCCCTATCCCTCAGGAAGTGCCTGTCTGGGCACCTGCCTTTCTCTCAGCCTAGATTTTCACCTTGGCCTCACCTGAGACCCCACTTGAATTCCCCACGACCAACAACTGACAATGTGGTTCCTGAACCCACACTCATCTTCCGCCCCCACCTCTCCCTTCTGGACGATGGTTTCCAAGCACAGGCATTTTTGTTCAATTCTTCTCCTACCCTGACATGCTCTGCATCTCGGCTGATCCAGTGCTAGCTGTCCTTTGAGGTCTGACTCACAGTGCCCTCACCACAGGAAGCTCCCCCACATGTGGCTGGGAAATAACTCCTCTGTCCTAGGTGACCTGGGACTCTTGGGGTAGAGGGCATGCCTGTGTGTCTGTCTTGCTGCTAAACTGCAAGTGCCCGGGGCAGACCAGAGTCCGGGCTTGCCCCTCAACACAGACACACACCACATTTGCTCTCAACACCAGCAAGACTTCCTTGTCTGGTGAGCTCCACCTGAGAGCTGCGGAGACCAAGGTGTTCAGGGGTACTGGGCACCCGGCCATGCTTCCAAGTCCCATGGGGCATGTTTGCACCCTTGGCTCCTTCACCCAGAGGCGGGAGACCTGGACTGGCCCAAAGTGTGTGTGTGGGGTGTCCTAGGGACTGAGCCATGGGGATCCTAGGAGGGTGGAGGAGAGCCACTGCCTTGGGAACCTATGGCTACAGTGTACTTTCGGGACCATCCAGTGGCCAGCACTGCTATGGAGACCCAGGCCCATCCGGGACCCTTGGCCCTGGGCCTCCTGCCTGCTGCAGCCCTCCACTGCTGCCCTCTGAGTTTCGCCAAACCACCTAGGTTATGCAGTGAAGGCGAGGTCTCCTAGAAATCCAACAAGGGGCAGGAGTGAACCAAAGCTGGGAGTCTTGTGCCCACCAGAAAGGCCCAGTGCCTCTGGCAGGGAACAAGACCTCCTGGAGGAGTAACGCCAAGGGGAGCAGTGGCTGCTGCCTCCACCCACACCCTCTTGCCCTGCTGCCCGAGGCTCTGGGGAGGGGATGAGAGTGGAGGACTCTGGGCTGAGGGCAGGCCTGACACTGCCCACTCTTGCAGGCCCACACTGTATTTCCCGGGACTTTTACTGCAGCGCAGAGATGAGCAGTGACATCCCCGTCTCCCCCTTCATAAATATTGCATCTTCCCAATGCAATTACAGGAGACGGAGCAGCGTGAACGTTCACTAAATAAGATTATGGGGTAATGCTAATGCAGTTTATGTCTGCGCTCTGACACCAAACAAACTCCCTATTAATAACCTCTCAATGAGGCGTGAGGCTCAGAACACAGAGCCTGGGGCTGCCCTGGCTGCACACGCTCAATAAGAAGGGCCACAGTATGGCCAACCCGCTTGGGGCTCCGCTAGCCTGTGCCATCTCCCTGGTCTGCCAGGGTCACCCTCCTCTCTGGGCCGCTGGCTTGGAGCTCCCCCTCCACACCCCTTTGGAGGTAGCCTCATCACCCACCCCCAAACCCAAAGTCTCATTGACACCCTCACTTCCTCCACTTAACTTCTTTTTTGGTGACAGTTTGGTCTTAGCTGGCATCCCATCCGTCTCTTCCAAATCCACACTGCTGGAGGGACCCAATTCTGCTCCCCTAAAGGGTGTACGGGGCACAGGCTTCGTGCCCTGGCTTAGAACCTGCTCACTATTGCCCATGAGAAAATTGAAAGCCCTTATCTCACCATACAAGGCCCTCAGCTTACTTTCTGGGGGAGTACTCTCCCCCAGTTGCTGACTACCTTTAACCATTGTGTATCAACTGAGAGAAACACTCTCACACTTTGTCACTTGCACCCAACTCTTTGGTGCAATGCTTTAACAACACCCGTCCCCCCACTACTGCCAAGAAAAAAAAGGAAAGGAAAGGAAATTCCTATGTCAAAACCCAGCTCAAAGTTCTGCCTCCCTCCCTGACATTCTTCAGACATAGTCCATGAGTCCCTCAAGTGGCCAAGAGCACACAAGTTTTAAAAATTACCTTTTTTGTTGTTATTGTAGATTTGGAGTCACAGAGACATGACTTGGAGTCCCAGCCACACTGCTTTACACGTGAATTGGAACAGATGAATTAACTTCTCTGGGCCTTGCTTTTTTTGTTTATAAAAGAGACACAATGGACTCTGCCTTCTATTTCATCAAGCCATTGTCTGAATCAACATAAAGATGAAGCGATGTAGAAGTTCCTTAATTCCTTGGGTCTATCTCTGCTTTACCACCTTTCTTATCACATTAACATTTATGTAAAATGTTTCTCATCCCTACTAGTCTGGTTGTCATTGAAACTGCATGTTGTCCAACCCTGCTCAGTTTCCCAGACCCAGTAGACGAGCTCCTCAGACACAGATGCCCTTCTCCTTGCCTCCCTAACTTCCCTCCTCTTGAGGCCTCTTTGGATCCCACTGAGAGGACAAGAGGAAGGCAGTAGAGAGAAGTTCTGGAAAAATAGGACATCAGCATAGCAGAAAAGTGCAGACAGGATTTCAAAGTCAAGAGAGTGAGCCCCCTAACTCAGGCCTCACCCTGGTGCTGGCCGGTCATTAACGCAGCCCTGGGTTCTTCTTGGCCTTCACATAAAAAGATATTTCATGCCCAAGGACCTCAGTAACGAGGAACCAGGGAGGGGCTAGGGAGCCTGCAGGATCAGCAAAAGTTTCCCCACCTCAGAGGCCTCCCCTCCTTCCTCCCTCCTCTCCATCCTCTGAAGTCAGCGAAACCTTCAAGCAGCTCTGGAAGAAGGAGGTTCCTTTGCCTCTGGAGCAGGCAGAGGGGTGAGGGGCACTAGCAAGGCCTCTTTATAGGCCTCTGGGAGCCTCTCTTCTCTGCCCCTACCTCTCTGCCAAGACCAAACTGTCTTTACCTCAGAGAGACTATAGAGTTTATAGGGACAAGCTGGGGCTGGGGGCCTGAAGGAAGGGGTTGGGGGAGCAATGCTTTACCACATTCTCCAGTCCCTTGCACCTTAAAACTGGGGCTACACCTGGTAAGGGTAGCACATACCTACCACCAACTCTGACCTGTCATTCCTGCTCTGGCTACCAGTGACTGCCGAACGCTGCAAACCTGTCTGAATCTGTCTGGGGCATTTCAGACTTACCACAACATCCCTTTGCTTATTTATGAAGCATCAGCCTTGACTCTCTTTTCTATTTTCCCCTTCTCCCCACCCTACTTCTCCTGTCCAGTCTCTCTCCTGAGTCCTTTTTTAGTGCTCTTGGTATGGGAAATCCTCCAAATCAGCCCTTTTACCCAACTTGTACAGTGTGTGCACACAAACACACAAACCAACTCAGAGGTGCGTGCAGACCCTCACTCTCAAAACACACATACAAACTCCTGAGCATAACACTGCAGTCCATCACTGAAGTCTCAGGTCCGCCCATGCAGAGACGCATCTGTGCTATCTCCCACTGAAAAGCATGCACTCTGAGAGGTATACAACCGCACAGGCTGGCATGTTCACACAAAAGGGCACACAAACACAAATAACACAGCAATCAACATGCCAAGCACAGTTTCTGAAGTTGATGCTGCCGTCGAATCTTCCCGAGTTTGCCAGGGATCTGGGAAGTGCCTTCTTATATCTTTGGTGGGAATTCTGTGTCCATAGTATAATGTGTGCTCAGAGCATTTAGGGCTTGTATGTACGATTAGGGATTGTATGTACGATTGTGAAAAACCACTCCCCAGAAGGTACCTGAACTATGAGTCATTCCAGAGGACCCGGAAAAATAGGAGGAGCACAGATTTGAGCTGAAGGGTGTGGTCTACTCATTGGAGCCAGAACCTGCCCATCATCTGTGCTCTGTCAATCAGCTGAAGATCCTAAGGCAGGAAGTAGGGATCTAGCGGGCAGGCTCCAAAGGGGCAGGGCTTTAAAACAGGAAACAAAGGAGCTATTTGGGCCTCTCTCAGGGACTGGCCCTCAGTTCCAAAAAGCACAAGGTAAAGGTGACACTTCCCTGAGCAGTGGCTACTTGGGTCCTGGTGGAGCTGGGCCTGACTATGCCTAGGAAGAGCAGTGGAGCTACACAGAGAGTTTGTTTCCACCTGAGTGTACTTCAAGAAAACCAATCAAGGCAAACAGAAATGGACTAGGGTGAAGGGTGGGGCATCAAGGGCCAGAGAGGAGCCAAGCATAATGGAAAGACTTAAGGTGGCTATGTTTGAACAACTGGGTTCAAATTCTCCCTCTGCCACTCCACTAGCAGTGTGATCTTGGGCAACACACTTAACCTCTCTGATCCTCAGTTTCCTCCTCTACAAAATGAAGATATGCTCCCTACTTTGTATGATTGTGGTAAGGATTAAAAGAGATGAAAAGATGTAAAAATGCTTAGCCTAATGTCTGGCACATGAGACAATCCAACTGATAGTGGCTGTACTTGCGAAGGAGGTAAACAGAAGGCCAGGGTAAGAAGGCCTGAAACCCAGGACAGGAAGATCTAGAGTCTTCCCTCCCCGCACGACTCAGAAAAAAGAAAGGCAGCTACAAGCTGACGTGCCTGTTCCTAGTCAGGGGAACCGTGTGCAGTGGTTAACAATCTAATGCCAGACTGCCTGAGTTCACATCCTACGAGTTATATGACCTGCGGCAAATTTCTCAATGACTCGGTTTCTTCATCTGCAAAATGGGCACGATAATAATAGTAGAATCTATCTCGTGGGCATATTATGAGAAGTAAATGAGTTAATGTTTGTAAAGTGATTAGAATAGTACCTGACACATAATAAATGCTATACAAACATGTGCTAATAATAAAAATAAACCAGGCTCACATGGTGACGGGGAATCTGGTTCCGAGGAGGACTCGGAGGCAGAGGCAGCAGGGCAGGCACAGGCCAGGGACAGCTGCCTCTCTGGCTACAGGATCAGGGCTCTTCGGAACCCTGTGCTCTCAAACTCCCTCTTTTGTCCTCTGTGGCTGTGGTTTGTTTACCTTAGGAACAAGCTACCCTGTTAAGTCTTCAAGCTGCTCAAGGGTTCATTAAGGGAAAAGTAGCTACTTCTTTTTTTTTTTTAAAGATTGGCACCTAAGCTAACAACTGTTGCCAATCTTTTTTTTTTTTTTTTAATTCTTCTCCCCCAAAACCCCCAGTACATAGTTGTAGATTCTAGTTGTGAGTGACTCTGTTTGTGGCATGTGGGACGCTGCCTCAGCATGGCCTGACAAGCGGTGCCATGTCTGCGCCCAGGATCTGAACTGGCGAAACCCTGGGCCGCTGAAGGAGAGTGTGCAAACTTAACCACTCAGCCATGGGGCTAGCCGCTAGGTACTTTTGTTGTTGTTGTTGAGGAAGATTAGCCCTGAGCTAACATCTGCTGCCGATCCTCCTCTTTTTGCTGAGGAAGACTGGCCCTGAGGTAACATCAGTGCCCATCTTCCTCTACTTTATATGTGGGACGCCTACCACAGCATGGCTTGCCAAGCGGTGCCATGCCCGCATCTGGGATCCACACCCGTAAACCCCAGGCTGCTGAAGCAGAACATGCACACTTAACTGCTCTGCCCCCTGGGCGGGCTCCTAGGTACCTCTTTATACATTGCTGGTGGCTCTGTAAATTGGTCCCATCCTTCCTGGGTTAGGTAACAAATACCATGATACTGTTCGTATCCTTTGATCAGATAATCCCACTTTTGGGACTGTATCCCAAGGAAATAAAAAAGCAGTTTGTACAAAGATGTTTATAGCTGCATTATTCATAATAGCTTAACTTTGGAAGCAACCCAAATACCCAACACTAGGGAAATGGTTAAGCCAGCTAGGGAATATCTGCACAAAGGAATAGTACATAGCCATTCAGACTGCTAAAAACGACACAGATAAGTAGTGGGACATACCATATTCCCAGGTGAAGATGCCAAGCCTTGTAAAAATGTCAATATTCCGGGGCTGGCCCCGTGGCTGAGTGGTTAAGTTCGCGCGTTCCGCTGCAGGGGGCCCAGTGTTTCGTTGGTTCGAATCCTGGGCGCGGACATGGCACTGCTTATCAGACCACGCTGAGGCAGCGTCTCACATGCCACAACTAGAAGGACCCACAATGAAGAATATACAACTATGTACCGGGGGGCTTTGGGGAGAAAAAGGAAAAAATAAAATCTTTTAAAAAAAAATGTCAACATTCCCCAAAGAAATTTATAGACTTCATGCCCCACTAATCGAACTCACAGTAGTGATTTTCTTGGAACTCAGAAAGAAAATGATTCTAAGTTTCACACGAAAGAGTAAATAGGTGAATATGTCAAATAATTCTCTAAAGAAGGGCAAGTTTGACCAAATATTAAAACATTTTGTTATAAGGCAACTAAATGGAAACACTGTGGTGTAGGCACCAAAATAGATGTTTAAATTGGTGGGACAGAATAGAGCCCAGAAACAGACCCAACTGTACCTGAGAATTTAATATAGCCATTAGAAAACAAGAGAGAAGGGAACCTAAGTCAATAAATGGTGCTGGGAAAAACTTTTCCATTTGAAAAATAAGTTATTTTATATCATATAAAACACGAGATGGATTAAATAATTAAAATGATGACTAAGGGAATGAGTAGATGCAGGGAAATACAGGTACAATGCAATGTTACAGGTAAAAAATTCAAAGATCGTACGTTATTACTGACTACAACTCCAAAAAAGGACAGGTTTTAACCTTGATAGGGATCAAGGGATGAAACATTATGATGGATGTAAATAGTCGGTGTTTCCAGTTGACAGAAGTTTTTGTTGTTGAGAAGGTAGAAGTTCAATAAAAATGGGGAGACGAGAGGGGTGTAAGTGCTCCGCCTTGCGCTCAACACAGATAAGAAGCGGGTGCTGCCTGTGGAAGAACTGGGACTATGCCTGCTCCCGGTCCCATGGGGGACCCTGGCAGCAGCGATCCAGGACAGCTGGCTGTGGATACCAGCTACCTTCTGATCTGACTCCTGAAACTGGCCTTGCACCTGAGCTTCCCTGCCCCAAAAACCAGACTCAGACCCCAGCCAGCTCCCTAGAGGCCAGACTGCCTGGGTTCCAATTTCACTCCTCCACTTAAAAACTGGGTATCCTTAGACCAGTAACTTAACCTCTCTGGATCTCAGTTTTCTCATCTGTAAAATGGGGATAATAACAGCATCTATTCATAGAATTATTGTGAGGATTAAGTCAGTTAATTTGTGTAAACCTACAGAATAGTGTCTCACCCAGACTGGCTTCTCAGTAAAAGTTGGTCGTGATTTGGGTTGGGGTTGAGGGAATTCTAAGGGAGCAGGCAGAAAACGGTGTTTGTATGTCTTCTGGGTCCCCGGCTGGTTTTGAAGCTGAGTCCACCTGGCTTTCTCTGTCATCTCAGCTGACAAGGCAAGAGAGATTGGCCAAAATGAGGCCTTTGGTGCAGACCAAGAATCCAGTGCTGACACACGGGGCTCAGCTGCCTCAGATTCCTCCTCCCCCCATGGGGGTTCAGCCTTCCTGTCCCCTCAGGGAACAAGACCAAGCCACGTCTCCATGAGGGATCTGGTGAAAATAGGCTTTGTGCCTGGGGGATAAAGAGAGGCCAGGTTCCAGGCACTTGGCTGCAGGCCATGTCTCACTGGGCAGAGGCAGGTCCCCCAGCCAAGGACTGGCCGCGGGCTGGCTCTGTCCTGCTTGGAGTGTTCTTGCGCTGGGCTTCCTCCAGCCATCGCTCCCTCTAATTCAAGACCGGGCTCCAGCCACAAGTCTCCAGACTTACAGGAAGAGGGGGCTGCTTTTCTTGAACTGTCTTTCTCTTTCCCTCTTGCTAAGTCAGGCACAGATAGGGTGGGGGGGGGGGGCGGGGGGGAGGTGTGGTGGTCTGTTTCCTGTCACTTTCCCATATATGTCCCTCACACATAAACCTGGAAGTCTTCTTATCTTTTGGTGAAAACTTTTGTGTTTATTGTTGTATTTTATTGTTGTTATCACTCTCATTATAATTAGCCAAGGTAGGACTTCCCAGGACCTACTTAGTGGCCCCCACGAGGAGCAAAGGGAGTGAGCACTGGGTCCATGCAGGATGGAGAGACACACAGGGAGGGTTCTTTGAGAGCCAGATTGCAAAAGCGCCTTCTTCTCCTGGGGACTGGACCAGGTGAAGCTTTAAGAGCCAAGGTGGCTGTAGAATAAAGTGACTGTCAGCCATGGGGAGCAGGGATCCAGAGGGTCAGTTGCAGAAAGAGAAGGAGGCTGGAAAGGGCTGAGGATCCCTCCTGACTCCACAGTGAGGCCAACTCCACATACGCGTTCAAAGAGTTTTCAACCCAGACCGGCTTGGGGAGGTTGATTACCAAGAAACCTTCTTTCATTCCTCCACGGTTCATTTATCCACTTCTTTATCCATGCAGCCAACTTTGTTGAGCTTTGCTCCCATCCAGGGCCTGAGCCTGCCGAGTGCTGAGCTGGGCACCACCTGGCAAGGGTTCAGGAGGGACCCATGGTGGGGAGGCAGGCCCAGCAACACTCTCATTTCTGTCAAAGCCAAAACTAACCACTTCTCAGCCTTTCTGGGATTCCTGGTGACTTTGTAGTTTGCCCGTGTTTGTTATTTTTGCTAACCCCTGTTTGCCTGTAGTTCCTGGTGATTGGAAAAACAAGCAAACCAAGCCTTGAACATAAGAAGACAGACGGGGGACGTATGCTTGTTTCGGAGCCCAAGAGCAAAAGAGACCTGGAGAAGTGCTGGCGGGGCCGGGGGGGGGGGGGGGGGGTTGGGGGGGGGGTGTGAGAGGGGAAGAAGTCCAGGGAGGGAGAACCAGAAGTCAGAGCTCTCCTTCCTGTCCCCAGCCTCCCCCATGACCCTCACCCTCTCCCCAATATTCCCCCAACATCCTCCATCCTGCGTCCGCTACTCCCTTCTCCTCCCCTACTCCCTTTCCATGTCCCCTAGCACCATACAGGTTCTCAGGTCCCCTCCCCCTCCTCCTTGGAGTCTGGCCTTGAGCCTGGGGTGCTGGAGAACTTGGGCTGGGCCTGAGCACTCCCCTCCCTAATGAGCATTCGTTCTGGCATGAGCCCTGGCCTCCAAGGGTCAAAGGTGGCAGCTTTATTTACTCACAGCCGTGCTCTCACTGCCCCAGTCCTTTCATCATTTTTTATAATGGAAACAGCCCAAAGGCCACAGGCGCCCTGGGAGACCACCCCACCACCTCCCTCTGCCCCAGCCCCCAGACGTACTGACACTTGTATCCATCCAATGAGGGCTCAGATGTCTCAACAAAGTACAGCTTTGCTCTCAGGACAGTTTTCAGCTGTTGATTTGATCACATTCCTCTGTCTATTTAGAGCCTGAGCAAGAGAGGCTGGGGGTTAGTGAGGGGGTACACGTATGTGTGAGAAATGGGTGCCAGCATGCAAGTCTGAGGGTGCGTGGTGTGAGAGTGTGCATTTATGTGTGAAAACTGAGGTAAGTATAATGTATCTGTCTTGAGAATGTGTTTTTGTGTGTGAGAACCCATGTGAATGTGTATGAATGTGAGTATCCCGGTGTATTTATATAAACATGAATGTGTGTGTGTGCTATTCACATGTGAGTGCATGAGAGTGTGCACATGTGCATGAGAACCTGGGTGTGTGTTTGTGCTTGTGTGTATGCCTGTGTGTGAGCAGTTTATATATGCACACTTGTGGCAGAACCATATACACATGAGCCTGCCCGTGTGTGAGCTCTTCTAAGTGTGTGTGTGCATCTCCACAAACGAATATTAAGAAGGTGTCTGCACAACAACATGAGCAGATGTCAGCACTGTAATATTGGCGACAGATGCCGGACACAGAAGTTAACATCCTCTATGATTCCATTTATGTAAAGTATAAAAACAGACAAAAATATTCTGTGTTATAAGAAGTCAGACTAGGGTGTTGCGCCTGGAAAGGAGGCCTGAGGGGGTTTCTGGGTACTGATAATATTCTACTTTTTAATCAGGATGCTGTTTGCATGGGTGTGTCTACTTTGTGGGAATTCATTGATCTCTATGCTCATACATAATAATAAATCATAAAATGCATATGTAATTTATGCACTATCTGGATATATATTATGATTCAATAAAACATTTACCCAAAAAATCGAACATGAATACTGTCCCCTGCACCTTCCCTCACGTCCCTCACACATGCCCACATTGCTCACCTTCTCCAACTTGCCCTGTACTCTCTTCCTCCTTTCCATTCCTCATGCCCCCTGAAGGTGAAGGTGTCTGGGTGTGTAAGAGGCAAATGTCTCTGGGTGGCTGAGTCTGGGTGTGAGACGCCTGCTCAAATCACACCGCACCTCCAAGGTTGTCCCAAGCCCCAGAGCCCTCCTCTTCACCTCCACCTCACCTTTCTTGGCCTCCCCTTGGAACTCAATGACCCCTTCTAAGGCAGAGTCCCCGGGGAGAGAGCTCAAATGGGAGAAGAGTTGGCCCCACCCTCCAGGAGCCCCAAAGCTGAAGCTCTGGAGTGGGTCAGACCTCAGGTGTGCACACTGACGTGGCAGTACTAGAAGGTCAGCCACTCTACGGAGGGACAAAAACCACATGGAAGGGAGTGGGTGGCTGCAGGGCATTAGTTAAGGACAGCTTTTTAGGAGAGGGTCTCTCTTTGGAGATCCCCAAAGGTGGACCTTGGCCGCACTATTTAAGCTCCCAAGATCTGATTTCTTAATCTGTAAAGTGAGAGAAAGCACTCCGGCTTCCAGCACTTTCCCTGTGATTGGCTGTGCCTGTGTGTATCTGTGTGCACACGACGGTGTGTGCGTGCCCGTGGGTGATGTATGTGACCGTGCGTGTACTTGTGCCTGTGTGATCAGATGTGCACAGGAGCTCCTGTGGGTGATTTCATGGGTGCATGTGCTCATGCGCACGTAGGAGGTGGAGTAAGTATATCCCATTCCAAGTTACTCTGCCCTGTGATTCCCACAAATACTTGCCTACCACATGTCCCAGTTTGGGGTTCAGAACCTCTGATTTCTGCAGGTCTCCATGACATACACTCTACTCTGGGAAGGGGACTGTGCCTCTGAGTCGGGAGGGTCAGCCTGGCTCTGCCTCCCCCTCTTCCTCCAGGCTGGGCTCATTCACTCCCCTCCTCAGGCTGGTGCTTGCCTTGGCACCCTGAGGAGCCCAGCTCTGTTAGCTCCCTCCCAGCCCGGGTCCTCCTTCACGTCAGGGCCCCTCCCACCCTCTTCCAAACCTGCTCAACCCGCCTCACCTGGCGGTGCAGTGTCTCCCAGAGGAGCCTCCAGCACCCCTCTTCAGGGGAACAGCCATTCCTCAGAAGTAGGAGAGGCAGCAAGAGCTGGGAGTGGGGTGGGTGGGAGGGCAGGCTGACTCGTTCAGAAGGGGTTGGGGAAGTTAGGCTTGCCGCTGCCAGCAGCTGCCTGGATGCTTCTCTCTGAACTTAGCTTGCAGGGGCCCTTCCCCCATTGCCCCTGGTCTCTCTCTCCTGCCAGCCTGTACTCAAAGAGCGACCTCCTTCTCCCCACCCCCACCCTCAATAGCTCAGTCCTCCCTCCTGGCTCAGCTGATGTTTTATCTGAGTGACCCAGGGAGGCAACTGGGGCATGCCACCCCCAGGAGCGTGCTAGAGGTCTGTCAGGGATGAGAGCTCAACATAAGTCACCCCTCTCCTTCCCAGGGCTCCCATTGAGGATAGGACCCTGGTCTGGATTCTCGAAAGAGAGCAACCCCAGTCTCCTCAAGTGCCCCATGTCCCCACGGCAGGTGTCTACAAACAGACCGAAAGGCCAGGGGCTATTCCAAGAGTTTTGCATAACTTAGCTTATTTTAACCTTCACAGCAATGCTATGGAGATGGTACATTCACCATCCCCATTTTAATGATAGGAAACCTGAAGCACAGAGAGGTTAAGTAATACGGCTAAGATCACTAAACCCACTAAATAGTGGGTTCAGGATTCAAAGCCAGGCAACATGGCTACTGATTCTGTGCCCTTAACCACCACCCCACAATGTTTGCATAATTACCCTTAAGGATATATACACCTACTCATACTTAGGACAAGCCATCTCACATACATAAGAGTGCATGGAAATATATCATTACCCAGATGCTAATCATACCTAACATTTATACAGTGATTTATTTACAAATCACTTTCATGCCTAGACACAATGCCCACTGAAGGAGGGGTTGTTACCCTCTTAACAGCCATTCATGAAGCCTGCCGTTTACTGACTCAGCTGAGGCTCAGCTGTTTGGCTGGAAGTGGTTCACCTTCTCTTTCCCTTCTTTCTTTAAACAAAAGTAAAATATACTTAGTAGTAAAATTTAAACAATACAGAAGAGAATAAAATTAAAGGTACAAGTCCCCTCCTTCCTCCTGTTATTCCCATTTCCAGAAGTAACCAGGGCTAACAGTTCCTTTGTATAGCCTTCTGGAAATTGTCAATGCACACATAAGCAAATAGTATTAGAAATTTATGTGGCTTCTAATCCTTGCAGCAAAAACCTTGTGAAGAAGCTGAGGTTCTCCTCCTTTTGCAGATTAAAACACTCTTCAGAATGGGGTGGCTCTCCAGGTCACTCAGACATGAAGCGGGGAAGTTCAGTTGCCAATCCAAGTCTTCCTGACCTGGAACCTGTGTCCTCCACTCCCTCTGTCCCCAGGCCCTTTGCCTCCTCCATCCCAGGCTGGCACCATGATGGCTCCACTACCGTGAGGGGCTCCATCACCCCCATGAGCAGGCCAGGGCTCTGCTGCTCCATGCTTTGAGGGCAGGGTGATGGGCTGTGCTGGAAAAGGCTACCCCCTCTGGCAACTCAATCTAGGGGAGAACTTGCTGGGCTGACCCCTCCTGAGCGGAAGACCAGGGAGCAGGGCTGGGAACTTGACCAAGACCACTGTAGTGTCCACATCAGCCAAGGGATGTGTCCCAGGATGCCCCTCTCGAGGCCACATCAGGTCTCACTGAGGCCGTGAGGGTTACAGAGAGCTGCAGGCAGACAGGCCTCAGTCTTCACAGTACCTCCCAGGAAGGGACACAGGATGAGGGAGGAGGGAGGGGGTCCGGGGCTCCCAGAGAGAAGAGGGACCTTCAGATAAGAACTCCAGCCCTCCACCCCTGCCCCTGGGAGGGGGCTGAGCAGGAGCAAGGAAAGTACTACTTCTAGCTCCTAGGTGCAAGGGGAGGCTCTGGAAACCCCGTGTCCCCTGTAAGCTTTCTGCAACCACTCCTGGGTAAGCTTTCAGAAGGACCCCCCCAGACCTGTCCTTAAGTCCTCTTTCATACAGAGCCTGCAGGGTTGGGACCTTAGGAGATGTGGATTGCCAAGGATCAGCCTTACCCCAGCTCTCGAGGCTTCGGAGAATTTCCCAAGTAGCTGAGCACAGTGGGCATTCTGACCCAGGCAACCTGGGCTGTCCCTGCTGGATCCTGCCTGCCTCAGGCCTGTGACCAAGTTCTCACATTTCCTGTCCTTAAAAGGCATCTGGAGAATGGGCCAGGCCGGGCCCAGGCGGGGACCTACCCTTCCCCAGTCCTCAGGGGACCGTCTTTGGAACAGAATCCTCAGGGAAGTGCTCCCTTCCTATCTGACCAAGAGGGAGCTTGCATCAGGGATCCCTGAGGCCAGTACTCAGCAGAGGGCGGGAAAGCCAAGGTGAGGCTGGCGAGAGCCAGAGGAGGGACTGAGGAGGGACAATTTCTGGGCCGATCTGACTCTGTGGGACAAGGCTGGCCTCCCCAAGAGCCCACCCTCTCCCTCCTTTGCACAAGGCAGAGCCTCCCCAGGTCCCCGTCACCTCCAGGACCATGTCCAGACACCTTAACGTGGACTTACTACTTTTGAAGCCCCACAGCTCTGTTGAGTGCAGGGCGGGCGTTTGTGGGACACTCCATTTCTACCTGTTGAAAGCAGTGGCGCTGGACCGGGAATCCGAGGACATCGGTCTGGTCCCAGCTTGGCTTCTAGCTGACTGAAGGACCTTTGACAAGTCACTTTCCCACTCTGAGTCTCAGTTTGCCCATTTGTAACATATAAGAGTTGGACTCAATTTGGAAATCATGAGAATCTGGGAATGAGCTGGGGTGAGTGGGGTTGGCAGTGGGTGTTCTGCTTGTTAAATTGAGTAGGCCTTCTCTCTAGGGGGCTGGGGAACACTGTGAAAGGTAGGGACCCCTAAAAGGGTAATACTGGTCAAGAGGAAAGGATGCATGTGTGTTAATTATGTGTTTTTATGAGTGTATATATGATGAGTACATATGTACATGGGGCATGAATACTTGTGTAGGGGGTGTGTGTGTGTGTGTTTGTGTGTGTGTATACACAGCAGCTAATTGATCCCTCCCTCCCATTGGGTGGGACAAGGGGGCCAGAGAAGGCAGTCACTCATTAGGAGGCAGCTAATGGGCCCAAATGGCCACGTCAGCAAAGGCTGAGCTCAGATGAGCTTCCTCCCCGAGGAGGGGAGGGGAGCAATGTGAAATAGGAAGAGGAGGGGAGAAGAGGGCAAAGAAGAGAGAGGGAGGGAGAAGACTGAAGCTCTCCCAGGAGAAACTAGAAGACTTGCCATGTCTTGACTTTGTCCGCATTAATAAATACTCCTACCTGTGAGAAGTGGATGACCTGGTGGGGGAGGGGAGGAGAGCGCACGTGTGTCCCTGTGCCCACAGGTATACCGGCCTGCACTCACACCCAGACAGGCGGAGACACCAGGACACACACGGCATATCGCACACCCTCAACACATATCCGTGCACGTGGGGGCCACGGGCTCACCCAGGGACATGCCCTTCAAGCACCACCCTGAGCACACAGAAGCACGGACACAAGAGCGTGTGAGAAAGTACGCGTGCATTCACCCAAGGATGCCGGCTCTGTGAGGTGCAGGGGAGACAAGAATGAAGAGGACACAGTCCCTGTCCCCCAGGGGCTGACATTTTAGTGGGGGGCAGTACTCAGGAAGCAGACCGTTCATGTGGGGTGACACGTGCTGTGTGTCAGATGCGCAGGTAGATGCTCCTCTCAAGATCCTCTGCAGATCACCTGCTGTTCTCTTCGCCTGGAGCCATTTTCATACTTAGGTGGGGGAAGGGAGAGCCAAGGTCAGCATCCCCCAGTTATCCTCACTCAGCTGAGCCCTGTGAGGGGACCCCTCAGTCAGGCCCACCTCCACCCCGACCCTTCCTTCACCACATCAGACACTGGCCATTGCTTACAAAGTCTCTCCCTTCCAAATTGTGAAAACACTAATGGCATGCCTTGATATTAGCAAATCAGATTCACAGTCCAGATACCCCGTGATGGTGGGGGAGGGCCCCAAACTTTACAAAAGGATAATTTCTATCTCATATCATTCACAAAGTAGATTCCAGATGAAATAAAGACCTGACTCTAAAAATCCTAGAAGACAAGATAAATTAAAATTAAATGATTTCAGATTAGAGAAGGCTATTAAAAATAAGACACAAACTATAAAAGCCATAAAGGAAAACATCGATAAAAATACTACGTCTAAATTTAAAACTGCTGTCTGATAAAAGGTCAAAAATGACACAGACAAGCAACCAAAGCGTAAGAAATATTAACATCAGAATAAAAGACTCTAACACAAGAGTAAGAAAAAGATTTTTAAAAACTCTTTACAAAAATGGGCAAAGTATATGAACAGGCAATTTCTAGAAATAGAAATACAAAATGTCAATAAACTTAGGAAAATATATTCAACATTAGAGAAATGCAATCATAATTAAAGGAATTAAAACAAACACAAAATTCATTTTTGCTTGATCTACTAGGTTAGCAAAAATTCAAAAGATTGACAGTATCCAACGTTGGAGAGAGCATCCATAAGCGGGTTGTCTCATTAGCAATTGGCAGCACCATAAATTGATCCAGTCTTCTTGGAAGGTACTTCGGCAGTTTCTATTAAAATTAACAATGCCCATCTTTGTCTTAGCAACTCTATTTCTAGATATTCACTATCCTAACGAAATATTCATGTCTTCCCACACAACCACATACCAGGGAGTTCACTGAGCACTATGTAAAACAATGAAAAATTAGAAGCAACCTAACAGTCCACTGGTAAGGGAGGCTAAACAAACAGTGGCACCCCGTGTTATGGAATGCTTAATGTGCAGGAGTGCAAAATAATGAGATAGGTCTATATGTATTGATTCAGGAAACTCTCCGAGCCATATTTTTAATTAGAAAAGCAAATTGCAGTAAAATAATACTTATTTGCAAAAACACACCCCCAAAAACGGTATGTTTCTTTATGTATAATATATACATGTATATAAATGTATAGGAAATGATCTGGAAGGATACCCAGTAAACCGACAGCAGCAGTGACCTTGGGGGACGATTCTGGAATTGGAAAGGCTGCTTCTTCTGTATTTCTTACAGCAAGAATGATTCATGGCCTACTTTTGACATTTAAAATAAATCCTCCTTTTTTAAAGATTTTATTTTTCCTTTTTCTCCCCAAAGCCCCCCAGTACATAGTTGCATGTTTTTAGTTGTGGGTCCTTTTACTTGTGGCATGTGGGACGCTGCCTCAGCGTGGCCTGACAAGCGGCACCATGTCCCCGCCCAGGATCTGAACCAGCGAAACCCTGAGCCATGGAAGCGGAGCGCGAGAACTTAACCACTCGGCCATGGGGCTGCCCCTAAAATAAATTTTAATAAGAGTGTCTTGAATTAATGAGTAAAGGGGTCAGAGTGAAATTTGCTTGACACACACACACATGAGGCACCAAGAGTTTTATCTATTGAATGAAGAGATGGGTCTCTCTTTGGTGGCAATTCTGCTTTGGCAAATATCACAAGGATTTGCCTTCCATTCCACCCTTGAAAAGTTAAAAGTGGAGAGCTGTCCAGACTGACCAACTAGAGTCCCTCATTTTACAGAGGTAAGAAAGGATGGCCAGGGCTCAAGACACAGCTGCAGAAAGATCCCAAAAGCTTAATGGAAGGTGGAGGGTGGCAAGTTGACCGTCCTCTTGTTTGACTTGTAAGAAGTCAAACTTGTAAGAAGCATCTGGGTCCAGGGGATGCTGAGCTAGCATCCAGCTGCAAACAGGGAGAAATGAGTCCCCAAACAGGAAAACAGCCCAAGTGTCCTTGGAGTGGATGGTCCGAGAGGCAGTCAGTCAAGCTCACCGTTGGGGGAGAGTGAGGGCTGTGGTCAAGGGCAGGATGGGGCCAGTGTGCCAAGCAGAGATGCCAGGAAGATGGCCTGGGAGAGGTCTTGAGGTACTTAGGGTCCACAATGAGTTAGCCAGATTGGATCCACAAGCCAGGGTGCTTCTTGGACCTGGATTTCCCTTCCTCTGGCCTTCCATGTCTAGAAGGGAGCCAGAGAAGGATAAAATGGAGGGCCAAAGTACTCAGAAGACTGAATCCCCAAAGCAGCCTCCAAGTCTTAGCAACTGCTGACAGGGAGCATCCAGAGTTACCCAAGGTCAAGGAGAGGGGCTCTCTAAGACATCAGTTCCATAACATATTCCAGGCTGCTTCCTGCTGTCTCTTCATCCCACAGGAGCCGAAAGCCAACAATTACCAGATGATGGGGACAGCAGGTGTGGAAGGAAGCTTCCTAAACCAGCTGAGGTGGGGGCCTCCTCTTCACTAGTTGCCAAGCAGCAGCCAGCCCAGGGGCCACTCTTAAACCTCCCTCACCCTCCACTTCACCCCACATCCAACTGCTCACTAAGCCCTCCCCAGGATTACTAACCCATCTCTCCCTGCTCCCCATCTCCTTAGCCCAGGCCACCACCTTTCACCTGGATGACAGCAACAGCCTCCTGGCTGGCGTCCCATCCTCTGACGTGGCCACAAGAATAATCTTTCTAAAATATGTATCTGGACAAGCTACCTCTCTGTTAAAAACCCTTCAGTGGCTTCTCATTGCCCTGGGGATCAGGTTCAAGTTCAAGTTCACGCTCCTTGTCAGGGTTTGTAAGATCCCTGCTTCTCTTTGGTCTCATCTCTTATCATTTGCCATCTCATAATTTATGCTCTGACAGGAGAGAACTACTTATAGTGCCTCAGGCTCTTACCTTGGAAATACTGAACCAGAATCTGCATTTTAACAAGATCCCGAGGTGATTCTTATGCACGTTAAAGCTTGAGAAGCACAGGTCTAGGCTAGTATCTCCAAAAAAATTCCAATAATTAGAATCACTTAGGATATTTATTAAAGATGCAAATTCCTGGGTCCCACCCTAGCCCCACCCAAATCAGAATTTCCAAGGGAGGGGCCTGGGAAGCTGTGTATTTAACAAGCATCTCAAGTGATTCTTTTCACCAGGGGAGTTTGGGAATCATTATTGGTGGTTCTCAATCTTGGCTGCACATTAGAATCATCTGGGGGAGGTTTAAAACTATATTCATAATTAGAGATTCTGGCCTGGGGTGCAGGCTGGCATCAGGATTTTTCACATCATCCTCAGGTGATTCCTGTGTGATGCACAGCAGGGCTGAGAACCACCCCACTAACTGCATGGTTTCCAAATGCAGGTGCATGGACTAGCGGCACCATAACCACCTGAGCGGCTCAGTGAAGGCTGGGACCAGAAGTGCCCCAGAACTTCAACCCGGGAATCTTAGTGGGGGATGGTCTACAGAAGGTCAGAAGGGGAACCCGGAGAGACAGCCTCCTATCCTAGGGCCTTCACCTCCACAGAGGGAGGTGGCAGTAGTTTCCAGAGTGTAGCGGGCTGGGGTGAGATGGAGGGGAATCCCCCAGATCTAGAGCAGAGCAGTGGGGTCCAGATGGGAGCTCTGAGTCAAACATAGGGAGCCACAGTGGATAGAGTGGCAGTTGTGCCTGCTCATTCTCCATCCCTCTCCATCAGGAACCCAAAGCCTCTGTGTGTGGGCTGCAGCTCTTCAGTGCCAGTCCTGCCCAGCTTGGAGCCTGGCTGGGGCAGGAGCGGGTCACGGGGCTGGGAGTGGTGGGATAGAGGCAGAGGATGGAGACCTTCCCAAGAACCTACAGCTGACAGATTACAAAATGCTCTCTGCCACACAACTGCATTTGGCCCTCATGATTACCCTGCAAGGGGGTTTCTCCATATTTACAGGTATGGAAACTCAAAGCCACATAGCGGTCAATAGCAGAGAGAAATTAGGCGCTGGATCTTCGGGGATTTTTCCTCTAAGATACACACACAGTAACTGTCTTTCCCACCAAGGTTTGTGCTCTCGTATCAAGCACAATCGTTTACACTAAGAAACACCTGTATCCCACATTGTGACATGAGTGCACTTGCTTGGTGATGCTCACTCTTTCAGAGACCCACACATTCACAATCTCACATTGGTGCACACTGCCACGTTTACTCAGCTTCATGGGCATACACCTACACAGAGTCACAGACACCCACACTCTCGGTCTCCAGCACACCTACTCACTCACACAGGCACAAATGCACCCACACTCTCCCTCATAAGTGCCTGGTGCTCTCCCTCCTTTCCAGAGGCCAAGTCTCTAATCTCAGCCTTGACCTCACTGAAAGTGTGTATTGAGGGGTGAATCTGGGCCTCTGGAGAGTGGCTAGGAAGCAGCTGTCTGGCCCCAACAGCCCACCTCTCATCCCTCCACCTGCCACATTGTGGCTCCAGCCCCTGGGCAGAGGCTGCCTGTGTTTAGGCAGCAGCCAGGGCTGAATGAACAAGATAGGACAGAACAGAAATCAGAATAGAAACCCACTGTCATCCAGACCCTCCTCAGGCCGTCCTGAGCCTGCTGCAAAAACCTTGGGCTGAAAAGGCAGCCCTAATTGGGTTTGAATCCAGTTCTACTACTTCCTGGTGATGTGGCTTTGGACAGTTGCTTAGCCCCTCTAAGTCTCAGCTTCCTCTTCTGTAAAGCGGGGCTGCTGTATCTGCCGGCTTTGCAGGATTGATATGAACATCAAACTGCAAAAGCATCTGGCACAATGCATGCAAAGTGTTCAATAAATGGGGCTGGTTTTGTTACCCTTGCTATTATCATTGTTCTTAAAATGTTCCCAGGTGTGGCCCCTTGCAGAGATCAGCCAATGGGCAGAGGAGCTGAGGTGGCCTTTCTAGGGCAGAGCGGCAGGGCAAGGGTGTGGGTGAAAGCAGTGTCCGGATAGAAGCTAGAGAGAGCGGTGGTGGGCAAGGGCTCCTCTTAGCCGGGAGCAGACGTAGCTGGAGGGGTGCTGAGCGAGGCCTCTCCTGGGTCCCCTGGGTCCCACAGAGGCCGGTGGGAGCTGGGGACCCCTCCTAGTCTGGGATGCCTGAAGGTCTAGATAGAAATCAGGGGGCCCACCCATCAGCAGTGCCCCCATTCTCCTCTTTATCCCTGTCACCAGCGCCCTGAGCAGGCACCACATCCTGCTCACCATTGCTCCCTGTGTTCTGCGTTACCAGTGGTTTCACTGTGTTCTCCGGGCACCCAAAGGAGGCTGGGAGTGTTGAGATTTTTCCTCCCTCACAGACAGACAGACTGGGAAGCATTTTCTGATATTAGACCTTGAAATGGGAAATTGAGGCACGGAGCTCCAATCCAAGTCACAAGGAGAGTTCAGCAGAGCTGGGGCTGAACTACATCCATTCTCAGACACTGACCACCAGGTCTGAGAGAGAAAAAGGTCTCCATGGGCCAGCCTGGGCCAAGGAGTCAAGATCTGCATCTTCTGGAGGTGAAGCCGGACTTAGTCAGCAGCTGGGGAGAGGCAAGTCTTTTCCAAGGCACCCCCAGTCCTCTGCTAGATGAGAATGAAGGGAAGCTGGAGATGGGGGGGAACTGAGACCAAGACTGCACTCTCTGTGGCCTGAGTCTAGCTGAGGAGGCCAATTACCCATGAGCCCCTGTTCCCCAGGGCCCCATCACTAGGAGCAGCTCTCATCACCTCCAAGTCCAAGCGGATCTCCCTTTATCAGCCCCCCTGGCACCAGCCTGTCTGAGCCGCCCCCACTTCTGACGCCCAGGGCATTTGTTTTGGTATCTGTGGTGACTGTGGTCAGAGCATAATTGGGGTTGAAACACCCACTCGGACCCCTTGAAGGATAAACAAGCTGGGCTGGGGCAGCCCTGGAACCGATGTGAAGACAGACATGAAGACAGCAGGCCCGGGGAAGCCAGGCAAACTGGGTGTGGAAGGGCTGGTGGGGAAGGGAGGGGGACCAGGTGGAATAACAGGGAGGAGGACGATGTGTGCTCGCTTCCAGGGCAGCTGCTTCAGGGAAATCAGCCCTCTGATGCCAACTAGGCAAACCTCCCCACCTCCCACACGCTGGTCTGCGGCTGCCCTCAGGAAGCTTCGGGTCTAATGAGGGCTTTCCAGAAGTCTCTTGTGCAGAATGTAGGAAGCTGGGTAAGAGTTCCATTCACTGGACTGCATCCCCACAGCCTGCACCTCAGTAGGTCCTCAGGCCCAGGAGTCACACTTGGGGAAATACTGGTCTTCATTGATGGGGATGTCTTGACCTTGCCTTCAAGGAGCCTGAGAGCAGGAGATAGAGCTCTGCCTGGGGCTAGCAGTTCCCATCAGGACGCAAAGGTCGTTGGAGCAGGGGTGGGGGGGGGCGCACTCCAGAATCCCAGATGATACCTACAAAGAGCTGGGGGGAGGGGTCCACAGCAAGGTCACCAAGGAAGAACTGCCAAGGAGACAGAAGTTCCAGTTGTCTTCCTAGGACTCCAATTGAGGTAGCTGGGACTGAAGGAGGCCTGGCTGCCCTTCAGAGCCCGGTTCTGCCAGCTCCACCCTCCGGGCTCAAGGTATTTAAAGGGCCAGAGCCCTGAACCTCTGGTGGAAGCAGCTCGTTAGCTAGGTGGCAATGCAATGCCAAGCATGCTCTGCCCAGCCTCAGTAGACGGTATAAGACTGTTACCCTCAAGGTGTGTGTGTGGCGGGGGGAGGTGGGGGTTGAGGGGCTTGGAGAAGGGTCAGGCTGGGGGTCTCTGGCAAGCCCAGTGTTGAAGCCACAAGTCTCCTGAATCTTAGGACCTATTTATGTCTCTGGGCAGCTCATCCCTCTACATGGAGGAGGGAGGAAGCAGTGGGTCTGTGGGGAACAGGGCTTCTTGAGTGGAACGGGTCCAAGCACCTCACAGGCCTGTGCGTTTGAATGATCAGTTTGTATGATCAGTGAGTGTTCCAGATGCTGAGAGCTGGGCTTTGTTGGACTCCTGCCGACCCTATTCTGCCAGTAGGTCCTGTCTTGGCTGCTTCTGAGGGTCTCCTAGCCAGGACAGAGGGCCTGAGAAGTGACCAACTTGAGCCTGGGAAAGAGAGCTTGACAGGCTGGCTGCACTTCAGGGGAATTGGGCCAGGGCCAGCGAAGCTGGGACTGGCTGCCTCCTTGCTGGTCAGGGTCCCACTGCCCACACACACCTCCTGGGCCCCCATCTCTTCTGAGACGATCCCATTTGAGGATGGCACCATGTGTGGTTTGATGTGTGAGATGGGTCCTATCTTTTGGTCCCACTGAGGCTAAGGGCTCTTCTCCTTAGCAAGACTCCTCCATCTCCACCAGTTCCCCATCACTTTCCTCCTGCGGAGCCCACCTTTCCAAAGGCGCTTCCCCGCTCAAGTTCTGTCTCCCGCCTCCTGAGGCTGCCATCCTGGGTTTTAGGTCTGCCATCTGGTGGACATTGCCATAACTACTACCACCACCTTCTGAGGCCATTGCCTTCTCGGAGGTGTGGCCAAAAAGAGAAGCACAGACCCCAGGGTAGGACAGGACACTGGGGGAGGCAGGTCTGCACGCCCTGTGGACACGCCCACATCCTGCTTCCTGGGAGGAGCTGGGCTTGACTGGCAGTGCAGGCTCTTAGTTGTTGAGCAGAAACCTCCAGGTAAGAGCTCCATCTGCTCCACCCAGCCCAGCCTTAGGAAGCCCGGGGGCCACCCACAGCCCCCATTCTGCCCCGTTTCTCCTCTCCAGAACTGCAGAGGTCTCCAAGGCCATAGTCCTGTTTCCTGGAGCTGAAAAGTTCCTGCGTGTGTGCTCTTGAGTGGGACAGATACTCGCGAACAGGGGCCCCTCTCCCTCCCATCCGCTCCATCCCCTTGCCTGGGGCTCCATGCCCGGGCCAGACTAGTGAACACCACCAGCCCAGCAGAGCTGCCACGCGGACCCAGAGGTCTGAGGATCCACCTCGCAGACGGAAGAATGGAAGCCCTCATTACAGGACTCCTCCATGAGGCCCCGCAATGGTGAATAATTTATGTACAAGGCGGAGAAGACAATAAATCAGCAGCAATGATTAACATGAACTATTTTACCTGTGAGAAAGATCTATGGCAGGAGGCTGCCAGGTTGCTGGTGATTAATGCTGCTGTTTGCACTGGCTTCTGGGCCATTATATTCAATTATGGGCCTAGAGTATGCAGGAGGTCCTGAGGATGGCATGGGGAAGACAGGGAGCCCAGGGAGGGAGTGGTTGATGCCTAGGACCAAGACTGAGGTGACAACAGGTGGCAGCCTAGCCCTGGGGCACCTTTACTGATGAGAAGGTTAAGTTAGGGGATGGAGTCCTGGCTATTTCTGTAATGGCAGTCACTTTGCCCCTGGCGTCGCCTCTAAATAGTCAAGGGGGTTGCAGATGGAAGGAGGCATTCTTGGGAAAATCTGACCTTTCAGAGTCAAATGCTGGGTTTCTGAGCTCCCCTACCTGCCCTCCTGTGCCGCTACCTCCATCACGCTAGGATAGGAGTGGAGTAACATCAGCCAGCCAGCTTGGGATGGGGTGGGGGGTGTTAACACTGGAAAAAGTTCCCCGTCAGCAGCAAGGCCAGGGAGCCACATCCTGTCTCCACATCCTAGGCAGGGATGGTGGCAGGGGAGCAGACTGAGGAAGAAGGCCCTGGGTGCCCTCCTCCCAGCTGACCCAGGAAGCCCTGGGAGGCCACCTCCCTGGATTCCCACACTTGGGCCTCTCTCCTCAGCCAGCTCCAGCTGGCCCCCGTCAGTGCCGGGGGTGGGGGGCAGGGTGTTCCAAAGACCAGTGGTGGCTTTGGGGTTAAGCGATTTCCCCCTGCCCAGCCCTTCCCAGCCCTGGCTCCTATCAGCTCCTTCCTCCTCTTCCTCCTCCTCTTCAGTGACCTCTGTGCAGTGTGGCTGTGCCTCCCCTCGCAACCCAAGGCTTGTCATGAGGCACAGGGTGGGCGCGGGGGTTCTTCTGGGAGCTGAGCTGACAGCTGGGAGCAGGGACCCTCTGGGGGCCTGGGGGATGTGGAGGAAGAACTCTCTCCCTCCCCCAGCCTGGCTGGGAGCCTGCGCTAAGTCCTTTTACCCACAGGCCAGTGCTTCAGAATTCCAGCCCTGGGGTGGGAGGAGGTGCTGAAAGAAAGGCAGAAGGGAACATCAGCCCCGTGGTGGGGGTGGGATGCAGCACCAGAGCAGGCTGGCAGAGGCAGACCAGAGTTTCTGGCTGGAGAGACAGTCTCTGGTTCATCTGCCCCAAGCCGCTACCCCTTGCACACCCTGCAGCAATGTGCGAAGCAGTTCTAAGTCATAATGCTGTGTCTCTGTATGTGAGGCTGTGTGGCTATGAAATTCTGTGTCTGCCTCCACGAGTCTCTGGTGAGTGTCTGCGTCGGAGCACCTGTTGTGTCTCTGTATGAGCGTGTGAGTGTGTGAACACACACACCTGAAGCTGACTCCCACTCAGGCCCCACTCCCAGCCTGTCTAACCCATCACTCCTGACAGCAGGCTTCCTTGGCCCTAATCCCCTGTTTGCCTGGCTTATCCCCTGGACTCCTTGGGACTCCATTAATGAGCCCTGGCCGCCCCAGGACAAGCCCCAAATTAACCCCACTGCTGACCCCGACATGGACACCTGTTATTAGGCCAGGAGTGGCTGAGGCAGAGAAGGCCCTGGGGCTCAGTGGGGCGAGGGCAAGGCTGGGCTGGGACATGGATCCTAATGCCCAGGAATGCTCTAAAAGCTGTGCCTGGCTCCAGGGCCCGCCGCCTGGCTCACCTCTAATACCTCACAAAGCCTCCCAGACGGGGCTCCAGGGGGATTACCCCGTGCAGGGGCCCTGGAGGTGGGCAGGGCTGCTCAGCGGGCCCACCCTGCCGGCTCTGGGCTGGGGAGGCCTTACAGATGGAGAGAGCCACCTCCGTGGCCTCAAAGCCCAGCAGCCGTGCCCATGACAGCAGCCGCCCAGGGACGAGCCAAGTCCGAGCTGGCTGGTGCACCCCCCGCAGCCCAGGGCCAGCCCCTCCCTCCCCCCAACTCGTTTTGTTTGCTCTGCGCAGTGTGTCCGGTAGCTCCATCCGCATTAACCCCTGACCCCGACTGTAACTCTTCCTCCCCTCTGACAACTGTGTTTACCCAGTGGCTTTCTCAGGCACAGAGGGGAGGGCTCAGACCCTTCTCCTCCCGCCGGGGCTCTCCCAGGGAGAGCAGCTCTCTCCCCAGGACTGCCGATCCCAGGATCTGCCAGAAGAACCGCTGCCCATGAGGGTGCCCGAGCGCAGCTGATATGGCTGCGACTAAGGGCCTGGGAGGCAGCACCTACACCATCTGGGAGTCGGGGTAGATTGGTATAATCATCGCCATGTGCAATCTGGCAATATCAAAAATTTTCAATGAATGTATCATTTGACCCAGAAATTCCACTCCTAGGAATTTGTCTGTATACGTCCTGCACGTGTGCTCAGAGGAACATATGAAGAGTATTTATTGTAGCATTGGAAGAACTAAAGACTAGAAGCATTCTAGGTGTCTACCTAGAGGACTAGCTAAATGGTGAAGCACAGCCACACAATGGAATACTATGTAGGCATTCAAAAGAATGAGCTGCAGGTTCCCATTGGGAAGGATCTTCAAGGGATCAGGACAGCAAGGTGCAGATCAAAAGCAAGGTGCAGAAGAGAGTGTTGAATATGCCACCTTTGGCGGGGAAAGAAGGGAATAGGCAAACGAGCATTCATACACCTTTGAAAAAAAATCTTCAAGGAGTAACAGTGGCGCCCTATAGGAAGAGGAACTGAGGGCAGGAGTGGGAGGGAGACAAAATTTTTACTGTTACACTCTTTTGTTCTTTATGATTTTTTTAACTTTGTACACATTTTACCTTTCAAAAATAAACAAATTTATTATACATACAAAAATAAATGAAATGCATATATCCTGGAGCCCAACTATTCAATTTCCAGAAATCTAGCCTACAGAAATACATACATCCACAAAGATTATGCAGGCATGGTCTATTGTTTAAACGTCATATACTGGAAACAACTTAAATGCTCATCAATAGGTAATTGTTTAAATAAATGATGGTATATGCAAACTTTAGGACACTGGGTGGCCGTACAAAAATGAGGGAGATCAAGGGGCCAGCCCGGTGGCATAGTGGTTAAGTTCATGCTCTGCTTCAGTCGCCTGGGGTTCATGGGTTCAGATCCCAGGCGTGGACCTACACACCACTCATGAAGCCATGCTGTGGCAGTGTCCCACATACAAAATACAGGAAGAATGCCACAGATATTAGCTCAGGGACAATATTCCTCACACACGCACAAAAAAAATTGAGGTAGGTCTACAATCGCTGGCATAGGAACACTACAAAGACAAATGTAAGAGAAAAAAGCAAATTGCAAAACAGCACAAAAACATTCTATTTATGTAAAAAAAAAAAGAGGAAAGAAAACTATATGTCTCTCTATATACATATATATTTCAGAAACGTATCCCCAAAACTCTGGAAAAACAAACACCAAGTCAATGGCAGAGGGAAAAATGGGATGGGGAGTTTCACTCGATATGCTTCTGTATTTACAAGAATTCAAGCTTTTCTTTTATAATTACAAAATAAACAAAGGCTTGTAAAAAGAACAGCACCATAGTCACTCATCTGGTTTCCTCCCACCACATCAGCTTCTGGAATCGGCATGACCAGGCCATTACTAGCCTCATGTTATAGAAGGGGAAACCGAGGCTGATAGAGGTTATGCAACTTCCCCAAAGTCACACAGCAAACCCAAACCAGAGTCAAGCCTCAAAGCTCGTGCCATCTCTCTCCTTGGAGGTGCCCTTTCTTCCGTGTTCCAAGCTTCTCCAAGGGTGTGGACATCTGGGCTGGGGTTGGTGATCTTCCCCTGGACTCCTAACACAGCACACAGTGAAGCCCCTTCACTTTCTGTCCACCTCACCCCCTCTAGCCCCCCGAGGACCCGCTGGCAAGCCCAGCCAGGGGTGGGCTCCAGACGCTGGTGCAGCTCCCGGCCTTGGCATGGCTGACAGCTTCCCCATCACCTGCTCCTGTTCTGGCTCCTTCTCCCAGTGAGAGCTCAGTACCCATTCCCCACCAACACCACCCCCCCCCCCGCCACAGAGCACCCCCTTAATTACACATAATGGCAAAGACCATAAGAGCTTTATTAACTTTATTACGGACCCAATTAGCAGCTAATGCCCCATGACTACTGTCCCCCCAACAATCCCATTAAACATAATGAAGCAGCCTTCCCCCTTCCCCTGTTGGGTGGGGGCCGAGGGAACAGGGAAATCCATCTTCCTGGGCCTGATTCTGCCCCCTCAGGCCCATTTGGACACCAGCTCAGGCCCGGAGCTTCCCAGGGACCAGGGCTGGGTGCTCCAAAACAGAGATTAATCAGCAAGTATTTTGATGCCAGCCTTTGAGCGTACACACACGTGCACATGCACACGCACAGACACACACACTCACATATACACACAGCCTGGCTGATGTCCAAACAACTCCCTTCTTGAAACAGGGATGTGGAAACACACGCAGCCCTCCAGCACAACCCCTCCCGCACACACGTTCTCCCAGCCTTGTCCAAGAGCTCTTCAGAGCCAGGATGTCCTAGACAGGGTCTCTGCCCAGGCTTGTCAGAGTGAAGGATTGGGGAGCTAGGAGGCAAGGAAGGAGAGTCTCTCCCCTGAGGCCCACGACTTCACCACTCCCCAGGCTCTCCCCCTGCTTTGGCTGATGGTTTCAAATTCTTATTCAGCACCCACAGTGTGCCAGCCACAGGGAGGCCTTCTCTGCCATCTCACTTGAGCATCACCACAACCAAGGAAGTAGGCGTTATTTCTCCCACTTCACAGCTGAAGAAACTGAGGCACAGAGAGATGGCCAGTTTATGTGATTAGCCTTAAAAGATCTCTCCTCTCTCCCTTCCCAGCAACCTACCTTTCCCCATCCTAAGGCAGAAGAATTAGAGTTCATGGAGATAATTCTCTGTTACCTTCAGGTGGAGAACTACAGCATAGAGAAGGTTTGAGGGACCATCATGGTGATCGTAAGACAGCCCTTGGCGGTCTGATTCTACACCAACCTTGATGGGGGTGAGAGGACTAGAAGCCATCCCTACTGCCACAAGAGGCCCCTGAATTGCTAGATTCTCCCCTGCCCACCCCCGCATCCAGAATCTGGCATGAATGAGGAGGCTGATGGGAGGGGACGAGGGGTGTGCGAGAGCAATCACAACAGGTTAAATCCTCAGCTACCCCAGTGATCAAAACCTTAAGATGGGGATTCCTGTCCCTGAGGGTCTGCACTAGGGGTCTCCATCCAGCCCCACCCCAAGCACAAGAACCGCCTCAAGATGTGGTGGGGGAGGCACATAAAGTCTCCAGGGACTTAGGTCCCTCCGCTGGGCCTTAGCCCTGGATAAGGAGTAAGGAGTAAATGCTGCCAAGACTGACAGGGTGGAATCAATGACTGCCCTGAGCAAAGGGGCAGGGGCTCAGGAAGGGAGACCTTTGAACCTTGGCTTGGAAACAGGCTCCCTGTTCCCACTTCCCCTCCCCCGGGCTGGCCCAGCCTGGAAGCAGCCACTTGAAATGGGTCCCAGGGAGCCTGGGAGAGGAGCTGGCCTGGCTCCAACCTCCAATTCCTGACGCCCAGCTAGACCCACTTCCCCAACTCCCGTCGGGCCCAGCCCCAGCTGGGGTCAGGAGCTGAGAGGGAGAGCTTTCTTTCTAGACCCATCCAAGTCAGGATCCACCCCCCGCAACACACACCCAGCATGGCATCCCTCCAGTCATTCCATCCCTGGGGAGGACCATGATGCAGGCAAGTCAGCACCCTCTCCTTTCCCAGGAGGCCATGGGGCCTGGGAAGGGGGCAAATCCTACTCCCTGGGGTTACTCCAGGGCAGGGTACTAGGGAGCCTCCCTAGGTGGGGCCCCTATTCTTCCCTTTGCCCTAAATGAGAATTCTCTGACACCAAGCCCCCCACCCCACCCTATGAACAAACAGAAGCACCACCCTCCCCACTCTCCTCACACCCAGAGGGGTCTGGCGCCTGGGTAACCTCAGCTGGAGATATCCAGAATCAACCAACAGGGAACGCTGGGGAACTTTGGTGGGGATGGGGTCAGAGTGGAGGGCAAGTGAAATTTGGGGGCCTTGGGGCAGAGTTACCCAGTGCTGAGGCTCTGGGTAGGGAGGAGGTATAGCCTTTACTGTTTTCTGGCTGTTCGAGCTTAAGCAAGTCTCCCAACCTCTCTGAATGTCAATTTTTCATCTGCAAAATGAGACTGAAAATAAAACCTACCTCACAGGGCTTTTTGTGAACATTAAAGTTGTAACATATATAAGATGCTTAGCAGGTACCGTGAACACAATAAATGAGAGTTGTTGTATTGTGTCCAAGAATGGTCCCTAGATTGGTAATAATAACAACACTATTATGAGATAATATTGTTAGAGCATTATAGGGACCACGGCCCCTCAACTAACCCTGTGCCTGGTTCTTCCTGAGAAAGGAGGAGCGACCTCGAGTCTCCTCCCCTTAGCCCCCCAAAGTCTCCACTATCTAGAGCCCACCCTGGCATGACAACTTCAGAGGGCTGACTTGGTTCTGGCTGACTCCCAGTAAGCCCTAAAGGTGGTCCCCATCCCTTCTTCTTATGTGTCCTCCCCTCTCCGCATACACACACACACACACTGTTCCTTCTTGCCCCTTCCTTTCCCTGGAGCAAGGAGGAAGAAAGAGATATCAGGGTTTGAAGGATGTGAAAATTAGCTGGAGCTGAGAGAGGTGTCAACTTCAAGGCAGCACTCCCAACCCCCACCCTTTCTCTGCCCAAGGGATGGTGCTTCCGCAAGTCTCTGCAGGGAGACCCCCACCCCACCCCCAGGTGTGGACTGACACTGTCAGGTGAGGAGGAGAGGGAGCAGGAGAGGAGGTGGCTTGTCAGGAAGAGCAGCTGCCCCAGCCCAGGAGCCTGTTCCAAGGATGGGGCCCCCACCCAATCCACTCGGTGCTCAGATTTGTGGCCAGGGCAGGAAGAGGCCAGAGTGGGGGTCAGTCTGACCTTCTGGATCCGAGCTTCTTCGGCCAGAACCAAAAGTGCCAGCGGCTGAGCCAACTCTTTTCCTGGGAGGTGAGAGGGATCTAGGACATTGTCCTTTATCTCAAAGTGTCTTCCTAGCCCTATCTCTGGCCTTTGTTAAGGTCTTCTTGGACTCTCTGCCTCAATTTCCCCACTTCTCAAAGAGGGCCAAGAGCTGGTACTTATTCTGCTTTCTGGGAGTGGTCAAATTGAGCAATGGGTGGGAGCTCCAGAAGAGAAGGGCCTGGCAGAGGAGCCAGTCCCCTCATCCTGTCTCTGTCATCGTTAACAGCCACAATTATTATTATTTAGAGAGATGGGCCAGAGGTGGTCAGGGACGTGGTTGGGTGAATGAAATGAAAAAGTCTTCAGTATGTGCCCGTCTCGCCAGGTTAATACTCCTGCCTGTCGGCCTGACAGCTGCAAGATTGATTACCCAGGCCTCCCGCTCTTTATAACTCGATCAGTCGAATTAATCTCTGGCTGTCGGCCCATCTGATGCCTGAATCACAAATTTAATTTGGAGGTGTCCACTCCTCCCCCATCCCGTCTCCTCCTTCCTTTTCCTCCCCCCTTCCTCCTCTTTCTCCCCTCTTCTCTTGTTCCACAGTTTCCTGTTCCTCCTGCTCCTGCTTCCTTCTCCGCCTCTCAGGCCCCTCAAGGGCAGTGGGTGGAGGAGGAGGGAGAGGGGAGTGGGTGGCCCTGAGTCAGCAGCCCCTCCGCCCAGGCCAGGGGAGGGGTCGCGTTCACCCACCCACTGGGCAAGGCGCCCACCCCACCATGCTCCACCCCAAACAGAGAAAGAGGCTTAGCTGACACTAAGTAAGACATATTAATGTACTAAAGACTTAATGAAGTTGGGGGGGGGGGGAGTGAGGGGTGGAAAGTGCTTGCTTTATTAGTTTATGGCCGATTAATGGGGACGCCATTACTGTGATGGAGATGGATTGCTGCTGTCAGCAGCCTGGGCTGAGGGCCGGCCGCTGCTCCTTCCTCGGGTGGTAGGTGCCCCAACAGAGTCAGAGAGAACTTCATTAGAATCGCCCATAGGATCCCACCTGGGGAGGCCCTGAGGCCAAGCTGGAGGGGTCGGGGGAGGGGCTCAGCTCTAGGCTTTGGGAGGGGAATTCCAAGGGAGGGGCTGGGAGCACAGAGCTGTTGGGAACTCACCCAAAGGCAGCCAGGCAGGGAGGTGGCCTGGCTCTAGACCTGCTCACAGCAGGAGCTTGATAATGTCACCTGCGGGAAAGGGAGGGAGGAAGCTAAAAGGACAGAATAACCAGTGCCCATTTGATCTGCTTAGGACCCTTCCCAGGAAGGGGAGTGAAGATCAAGAGAAGGGAGCCCTGTTCCCTCCATCCTTCTTCAGAGGGGAAGAGCACCCCAGGTCCGCTAGCCCAGAGAACTGGGCAACCTGCCACCCATCAGCAGTCTGCCCTAACGCTCGAATCCCCAGCATCAGAGCCAGACACCTCACCCCACACTCTCCAAATGGGGTGGAGGAGAAAGCCACATTGTCTCATCTACCTGCCAGCTGCTGACCTCCCAGACAGCCTTGGTGGGAAGCACTGAGGTGGAGAACCTGGCAGGTGGACTTAGTGGAGAGTAGTGGGGGGATGGGGTGCAGACACTACTCAATCTCTAGGTTTCTGAGGCCTGGGGGACAGGGAGTCCCAGTCACGGGCAAGCTGACCCAGACACACCCTCAGAGGCTTCCCTCTCCCCTCAGCTCCTTCTCACCTCCATGACCCCAGCGCCACCTTTCTTTCTATGAAGAGGGGGAAGTAAGGACTCCAAGACAGCTCTGCTCCAAGGGGCCACTTTCTCCAAGACTCCAGACGCCCCAGACCTCAGGGTCCTCTACGAGCGCCCAGCTCACACGTGTGAAGGACATTTTGACATGGCCATTTTGATGCTGGAACGTTGAAATTTCAGAACTTTTTGTTATTATCAAGTAATGTTCAAAGGAGGCACTCCGCACCACGCCCCCAAGCCCCAAACCACCCCCAGAGGAAGCAGGGATGAAAAGAGATTCCAGGATGAGCTCAGAATCACAGTCTGTTGGTCAAAGTGCATGGTACTAGAAGTACATTTTGACACAAGTTAGGCCAAACAACTGTGGCAAAATGATTGAGCCAAAATGCCCAATTTGTTCTGTTTGCCCTTCTCCCCATGTGTGACTCCTTGTGGGTGCGACTGCCTAGCTCCACGGGCTCCTCACGTCTGAGCCCCAGCCCCTGGGTCTGAGCCTGCCATGCGTCCATGTGCTCCTCGAGGGCCTGCGTCTGTGTGTGTTGGGTGTCTGTCTGCATCACAGTGGGGACACTCCCTCCTGGGACAACGAGGCTGCCACTCCATGCCAGCTCAGGTCGAAGGCCAACCATTAGTTCAGGGGTCACCCACCAGGCACACTCCCCAAGGTAGGAGCTACCTTCCTGGCCTAACTGGGAAATAAATACCCTGTTTCTGAGAATAATTTAATTATTGGCTCCCGCGGACTAGTGGGTAATTAAATTCTGTAGCTCCCAAAGTAATTAATTGCTATGCAAATAGTAATGCCCTCTGCTTTGGAGAGGAGGATCTCAGCCTGGGTTTGCCCTGCAATTAGAAGCTAATAATTACCCTGTCAGTTCCCAGCTTCTGCCGGGTAATTACCTGCTGAAACCCCACTGGTCACTGAGGGCTGTTTCCATCACCTGCTGCTGTGGCTCTGGCTCTTGTGGCCCCAACAGCCTGAGCAGGGCATCCTTGGAGTACTGGTGGACCTTGAGGTCCTCCCCACCCTGCACCATATCCACATACCCCAGGAGCCCTTTACTCCTTACCAAGGACAACTAAGGATGGGGCCTCCCTAGCATCCCTTTGCTAAGAGAAGAGGAGCCCCACCTCTTCCGTGTGTAAATTCCTGTTGGATGGGTTCAACTAACCTACCCCAAGAGATTCCTAGCTGTCAGGAACTTTCCCAATGAGTACCTAACTGTTAATCTTCACAAAAATCATTTTTGCCATCTGATGGGTTTTTGATGTGTCAGTCATGCTAGGCTAAGCTTATAAGAATGGAAGAGAGGGCAGCAGCTGCTTTGTAGCAGAAACATACTTTCTACCAGTTACTCAAGTAAACACTAGTCTAGCTCCTGCTGAAAATGGATTTTGAAGATGTAATTAAAGTTGCTAATCAGTTAACTTTAAACTAGGGAGATTATCCTCTGTGGGCCTGACCTAATCAGGTGAACCCTTAGAAGGGACGGAGATCTTCCTGATGAAGGAGACTGCGAACAGCGGCCGGGTCTCCAACTGCTCTCCCCTTGCCAGATCTTCCCTTCCCAACCGCCTGTGGACAACAGCTTTGCCCGTGCCCAGGGGGTCCAACTTGTTCCTGATCTTTCCTTCCTGATTGCCTGACCTACAGATTTTGGACTTGCTTAGCCAACCCCCGCAACTACATCAGTCAATTCCTTGTAATAAATCTCTGTCCTGGGTTCTTGGCCTGACTGACACACTCCTTTTTAGGAATGAGGAAACTGAAATAAAATGCCAAACAGTATCTTTGGATGACCAGACTCCATAGCTAGTAAGCGGGAAAACAAGGTTTGAAGCCAGGCTCCTGACTATGTTACCACAGCTCATTTAGCAGCAGGACCTGACTCCAGGCCCCAAGTCCCAGGTAGGTTATACCTGTGCCCAAGTAGGGAGGTATTCACGGACTCCCACACCTCATAACTCCCAAGTGTCACTGTGATTCAGCTGATTTTTCATTTCTTATCTGGATCTTGTCCCCTCCACCAGCTCCTGGCCCTCTGTCCCAGGTTCTTGATGCTCTCTGATTCCTTCCTGAGTACGTGGGCCGGAGAGTGGCAGCACCTATGTGCTTTCTAGGCTCTGGTTGTTCCCTTTGAGAACTATGCAGACTCCAGCCCTCTGGCTACTTCTCCTCCAGGTCTGAAGTCTTTCACTGAATCCCTGGGGATAATGTCCTGGTATAGTCTCAGAGTTTGGGGATCCCTGGGGGAGCTGGAGGCTGGGCAGGGTGTGGATGGACAGGGAGGACTTGTGGACACTGGTCTGAAGGGCACTGAGCCAAGAATGGGTCCCAGGAGTCTGGGAAAGAAGAGGTATAAAAGTAGAAGGGGCCAACGAGGGTGAGAATCCTTGCCCTCCCCACACTTGGGTACCTCCCACTTACCCTTCAGGCCTCAGCTTCAGCGTACCTCCTCCAGAAAGCTCTCTCTCAACCTTAGAGGAGGGTAAGCTACATGCTACATGTCCTCTCTCTCCCATACTTCTGTCCTGGGCCAGGTGAGCAGAAGGGCAGAGGACCAGGCAGAGGAGACAGGCTTCACATGTGGCCAGCTCTCCTCAGCCCACAGGACCATGTCTAGGATTGAAGGTAGCAGGAAGCACTACAGGCTTTGAGGCCAGAGTCTAGCCTATAAATGCCTTGCCCTTGGGTCAGATGCATCCTGGGATGAGTGTGTACCACCTAAGGCAAGATCCCCACCACCACCACTACCAGGGAGGATGAGAGAAAAATGGCTGGCAGAGGGTAGCATCACGAAAGCCAGAGATGATAAACAAGTTTCCCAAACTTCACATGGGGATGTGGGCAGGAACTACAGGGAAATATTCAAGATTCTCAATACCAGGAGGGAAGTAAGGGTCCCATCTATTTTGGAGAAGCTAACCTTGGAGAGATCCCTTACCCCCTCTCCCCAGCTTCACCTGGCCCAACCCCCCATGGCAGAAGGAAAGTCATGGTGTCCCTTGGCCTGGAGTCTGTACCTTGCCTTCTATTCCCAACTTCTGTTTCTAATTTGATGCAAGAACTGGTAGGAGTCATGCTCCTACCTGTGCCTTCATGGGGAGGCAATTTCTTGCCTCTTGCTAGAGATTCTAGGACAAAGATGTCTGATCAATTACAAGTTAACACTCTTCAGAGAGCAGTCTAGAGCGTAGGGGCCATATTTCTCCCATCAGACTGGAGGCTCCCTAAAAGCAGGAGGCCATGTGTCTCCCCTCTAAACAGGGACTTCCAAGGGCAGTTGATATTTCTCTTCTATCTTCCCCCACAGAGCCTGGCTCCAAGGTGTGTAAATACTGATTCTCAAAAAAAAAAAAAAAAAGGTACCTATGCAGTCACCTAGTAGCACCAGGGATGTCTCAAAGCATGGCCAGGGGCTGCCAGGAACATTCTGTACAATCTGGCCTCCTATCTCGGCTGGTGCAGTCACTGCTCCACTGACAGCTCTTTAGAATCCATTCAGAGTTTTGGCCCTGCTGTAATCTCTGGGTGATGAATATTTCCCCTAATGAAGTGATGGGAATTGGATTAGGCTGGAAGGCCCGTGTGCTTAGACTCTAGCCAATTAAACCCTCATCTGTGCAAGGCCTGCCTGTGAACAGATCATTACATATAATTTTTTGAAGGAGGGAAAAAATGATGTTGGTATGCAAGTTCTGCAAAGGAGTCAGAGGGAAAGTGGAAGCAAAATGTCCAGACTTTTGGCAGGGTCTAGTTGCTTTTAATCTGACCAGGCCAGCACTCCCTCCTCAAAAGCACCCTCTCTTTCCCGAGTCAGACCAAGGGTCCCCCAGGGCTCAGTTGCCTGCACCTAACCCAGGAGCCCTGCCCAGGGTTCTCTGAGCCCACATCTCTGAGCCCACACCTGTTTGTCCCCTGCAAGGAGCATTGATTGGACAGGCAGTTGCTTTGGGGAAAGACAGGAGAGGGAGATGGGGTAAAAGTGGGAGAAGTTAGACCTGTGGATTCAGTTCTCACCAGCTGCAGCTCCAGCTGTTTGTTTTTATGCCAAAATTACCCAGTCGCCTTCCAAGGAAATTGCAGGGAGTTTGGAGCTCCATCCAGGAGTCTGGCAATTTCTGGGCCTTTTGTCGGTCAGGACCAAGGATAGCACCTTAGCCATTTCAAGGATCTCCAAACTTCCAGGCCCCTCCACTCACCCCTCTTTCTTTCTTGCCAAACATGTTTTTCCATTCTTTAACACTCGTTTCCTTTCTCTTCCCCTTCCTCTTATCCCTCCCTCTCTTCTTCCTCCTCCTCCTCTTCTCACTCCTCTCCTTCTTAATCCCAGGGACAGAGCCTGGCTTCCAGTTCTTCACCACCAGATACTTCACCCCAGGAATCCCCCAAAAAGAGCTTTTTAAGCAGCTCAAGAAGCCTACCCTACCTAATCTCTGTTAAAGACCTTATCCTCATGACTGACTCTCACCACACTATCCAAGAACACATACATACTGAAATCTGGTGTCTAGCAGGAAGGAAGGTCAGAGTGATTGTATTTGAAAAACTGGCCAACTCTCCCCCTCTCCAGTGTGGCCAGGGTTCATCCAACCTGATTTGCGTACTCTCAGGATGACTATGGCTCTAACTACACAGCCCTCCCCACTCCTCTCTTCTCCTCCCACCCTTTCCCTCCCCCTCCCTTCCACTTCACTCCTCTCCTCTGTGTCTCTATGAAAAGTGGCAGCAGCTGCTGGAGAAGGCATACCCTTCAATGAACATCAGCAATTGTGGTGACTGAGTGTCCCAGCCTTCCCTCCCAGTTAATCTAACTTTGGAAGAGTTGAGGTGTGCTCTGGCTCTGCTGCCCATGAAAGGCAAAGAATAAATAACAAGCCAGAGGCATAAACAGATGTGCAGATATATGCAGCTGGTACTTTCCTGCCAAATTACCATAGCTGGAGCTCTGGCAGGGGGCCAGGATGCCTCCCCCTCTGTTTGGAGTTTGGCCACCAGGACCCATCCAAGCTCACCATCCATTTGGCAACATATGAGTGAGGGGAGGAGATGCCAGGGAAGAGAGTGGAGAGGCTGCAGGTGCCCTTAGGTTTGGCAAAGAGCTCCAGAGGTTTATCCTAAAGACTCAGGGGGATGGGGGTTAACACGGTGGAGGAGGAATAGGGAGTTCTGAACAGGCCCACCCTGACAGTTCCCTAGAGTGGTCCCACAAGGATATGACTTAAAGTGGCTTGAGAGTCATCTCTAACAACACCACATACACACATAATGGGCTCTGTGTTGCCACCTTCCCTCTTACTCAAGGACTGGGCATTCCTGTGATCTTTGATCATATATGACACTGCTCAGGGTTGGCATGGAGTGAAGCAGGGAAGCAGCTGGATGAGAGCCAGTCAGATGTCACCAAACATGAAAAGATGTCCCTGAAGACTCCAGCCCTGGAACAAGAGATGGGGAGAGAACATGGAAATTTTTGTGGCACCAGGGGACGAAGCAGGTGAGCAGGGAAAGAAAGCATGAGCAGAAGGGAGTGTTTCCCAAGGGGGTCTCTCTCTGTGGACATTCCCAGATCTTAATTCAGAGAGACACCGAGCCATCTTTTGTGCTTCATTCAGATTATATGGAGTCTTTTTTCTTCATGAGTTACTAACTCGTCTTTCTCATGCCAGGCCATCTCATACAGATTTGGGGGACAGGGAACAGTTTCTCCAGTGCCTGATTCCTGCCCTTTCTCCAGATAAGGTGATACAGATTCCTGACCTATGGGCACAGGAGATAGCTGTTCTGGTAAACCAGGCGTTATGATGGATCTTGAGTGGACTCAATCTTGTAGGCAATGGGGACAAGAGAGTTGTATGATAAAAGTAGTGGCCTAAAAAGTCAAGACAGTGTCTTTTTAGGCAGTGGAGTGGAAGGGTGGGCTGAAGGGAGGAGAGATGCCGAGCAGGGAGGCTAGTTAGAAGCCTGTTGTCATTCAGCCTGATGATGGGTTCCAGAGCCATGCAATGGGAAAGGAACAGAGGGAAGAATAAAGAGAGTGTTGGTGGGACTTGGTGATGGATTGAACAGGAATCAGAGATGAAGAGGGATAGCATAGCCATGTAATTTATTGTTCAACCCAGAATTGTTTTGAGCATGAAAGGAGTACTATCAACCATTTCACCAGGACAGTAGACATACACTGAACAATCCTGGGCAAATCCAGACCCAGAGACACCTTGATAAAGATGACCCAGGGTGTGGTGCTTGGGTGACAGCATGTATAGGTTGATGCTGACCAAAGCAAGGAGGCAGAGTGGCAGGATGGAAGAGGAGGGAATAAGGGGCTTGGTATTACACTGGTTGAGTTTGAAGTGTTTGGAGACATTCACCTGGAAATAACATGGACGCTTGCTTGGAAATCTGGATTCCAAGCTTGAAAGAGAAGTCAGAGTTAGATACACAGTTTATATCTTTTGACCTAATAATGCAACTTTTGAAAATCTGAATCTCAGAAATACTCATCCTTGTGAAAATGACATATGTTTAAGGAGGCTCACTGTGGCATTATATGTAAGAGCAAAAACTTGGAATCAAAATAAAGACCCACCAATAAGAAAATGGTTAAATCTATCATGGAGGGCCATGTGAAATATATCTATATATATTGAAGTATATCCTTATGTGCTGACCTGGCAAATATGTCTGATATTCCTTAAGTGAAAAGAGCAAATAATAAAATAGTAGTATGACATAATAAATCTATACAATAATTGTTTTAAAACCTAATTTGTGTGTGTGTGTGTCTGTGTTGAATATGTAAAAGATCTAGAAGAATACACACCATATTGTTAACAGCAGTAACTTACAGAGAAGAGAGTCACATTAGAGGGAAAGAGGAAAGAGGGGCTTTTACTTCTTACTCCACACATTTCTGGATTGTTTGAAACCGTTTGAAACTTTTATAAGCATATATTCATGTACTATATTTTTAAAGTAAAGAACAACAAAAAGGATTCTTAAAAGACAGACTAAGGAGTTATCTTACGAAGGTGATGGGTGATGCTGTGGGCTTGGGTGAAAGAGGCTTTGGGGCTGGAACTTGAGACCTATTCCCTCAGAAGGAGGAGCTAGGAGGAAGGAGGCGGGGCTTGAGAAGAAACCTGAGTGTGGAGCTCACTTTTGACCTCCAAGGCTGAGAGAGGCAGACTCTCCAGTCCACAAGTGAGGCTGCCCCACATAGTCCCTCTAAACTCCGAGCCTCCCCTTCAGTGGGGCTGAGCTTATACAAGAGCCCAGCCCCTGTCTGGAAGACCAGCTCAATCCGAGGTACCACATTGTCCTGGGAGGCATGGCACCATCCTAGGTGGACCCAGCCCAAGCGGTCCTGATTTCTTCCTGCTTCTCTCCACTCCCCTGATGCTGCCAAAACATCCAGCTCTTCTCTAGGTGAAAAAAATAACAGCCAGAAATTAATTCCCTCCTCTGGAGCAGGGCTGTGTGTTTGGGGGTTGGGGAGTGGAATCAAGGGGACAGACAGCAGCCATGACTCACAGGGGCTCCTCCCCCGGGGAGATGGAACCTGACAGTCCAGGGTGTGGGACGCTTCAAGGTGATTTCCTGACAAGGCTGTCAGCACGCTTCACTCCTCACTCTCAGCATGCGTCCCCTGCAGCTGAGCTGAGGCTCCTCGTTCTTTCTCTCTCTTCACCTCTCTGTGGCTCTCTTCCCTTCCCCAATGCCCCTTCTTCCCATTTGGCAAGCCGTTTCCGGTGCTAACTTTCTGCCTTGGCGCTCCACTCTCTAGCTGCCCTAGGCTTTTTTCTTTTTCTTTTAACAGAAATACACAGAGTCAGCTTTTCTGTTGGGGGTGCCCTGACCCCAGGCTCCTTCCCAACCCAGCAAATTTTATAGATGATTGGGAGTCCAGGGACGCACAGCGCATGGGGCAAGGAGGCTGTGTGTGTGTGTGTGTGAGATAAAGAGAGAGAGAGAGAACCTTTTGGGCTGCATATATGTTGCTCAGGGGTGGGAGGGGTTCAGAGCGTGTGTAAGCGAAGTGGGGGGCACAGCTGAGCCTGCTAAGGTTCCTCAGGCCTTAGAAGATTCTAGAACATCAATATCGTCAGTGCCCATAGAGTTTGTCTCATCAGTCTCCCCTGCCCCCACTGCCCCCTGCTACTTCATAAATGAGAAAGCTGAGGTTCAGAGAGGTTAAATGACTTCTCTTCCCTCACACAGCTAGCTGGTGGCAGAATCAGGGTGAGAACCAGGGATCCTGACTCATGGATAATGCTGTGTCCACAAATCTATCAGAGACCTTAGAGAAAAGGTCCTGTATGGGGGGCTGTCCAAGTGGTGTAGTGGTTAAGTTTGCATGCTCCAGTTCAGCGGCCTGGGGTTCGCAGGTTGGGATCCCGGGTGTGAACCTACACACCACTCATCAAGCCATGCTGTGGTGGTGTCCCACATACAAAATAGAGGAAGATTGGCACAGATGTTAGCTCAGCAACAATCTTCCTCAAGCAAAAAGAGGAAGATGGGCAACAGATGTTCGCTCAGGGCCAATCTTCCTCACCAAAAAAAGAAAGGAAAAGAAAAATGAAAAGGTCCTGTTTCTCAAACACTGTAGATGACAAACTTGACTAACAACTTCTCAAAGAGATGGAAAAAGCTAGAATCTCCTGGCCTTCAGGCTGCCAGGGGACAGGTGGGGCCCTGTTTCTCTGTACCCCCAGCAGCCCCAGCAGTGACAGCAACACCTCTCCTTACCATCGTAGCTGCTTCCCTCCTCCTTTCCGGGCACACCCGGGCATGTAGCAGTCTGGCTGGGAATGCTCTATATCCAAGTCCATCTCTTCAGCTGCAGACAATTCTGTTTTTTTTAAAGATTGGCCCTGAGCTAACATCTGTTGCCAATCTTTTTTTTTTCCTTGTCCCCAAAGCCCCCCTAGTACATAGCTGTATATTCTAGTTTCAGGTCCTCTCAGTTCTGCTACGCTGGACGCTACCTCAGCATGGCCGGATGAGCAGTGCTAGGTCCATGCCCAGGATCCAAACCGGTGAAACTCCAGGCTGCCAAACTGGAGTGCGCGAACCCAACCACTCGGCTACGGGGCCAGCCCCGGCTGCAGACAATTCTTGCCTGACCCTGAGTCCCACCTGCCCCATCCAAGGACTGAGCCCAAGATAAATTTGTCTTCTTCTTATCCAAGCTCTGACTCCAGCCACCCTGAAGGGGTATCATTTACTTTTTAGAAGGGTAGTCTGTCTCCCACCCCAGATCTGGAGTCCCTTTGATCCACAGTTCCTCGGCATTGGAGTCACTTGCCTTCTCCAGAATAACCCAAGACCCCTCCCTCTTCATTGATTAGGAAAAAATTAATCCCTAGCACAAGCTCTAGTCATTTGCCATAAACATGAAACACTAGCATGTTTTCCCTCCTCCCACCGCCCAACACGCTCAGTCCTACATGTCCCTGTGTGAAGCTGGTATAGGAAGGAACCTCCCTCCCCACACCACGCTTCCCCCAAATCCACCCCCAGGCCTTCAAGAGGGGCCTGAAACCCTGGGATATGAGGGGAAGTGGTGCGTTTGTGAGAGCATTAGGCTTTCTCCCATCCCTCTAATCACCTCTCCCATCTCCAGGCCATTCCCTAGGAAGAGAGAGTGGAAGGCAGGGTGTGGAAAAGAGGTTGGCAGGGCAATAAAAATGTCAGGGCCTTTCCTCTCTGCTCCCTTCTCTCTCCATCCTTTCCTGCTTTCTCCCTTCGCTCCTCTCCATCTCCACCCCTCCCTCCCTCCCTCTTTCTTCTCTTCCGCAGACCCTATTGCCACTGTGGTGGTGAGGCAGCCACATTTGGGGGATGAAGCGAGAGAGGTTAATTATTGCTCCCCCAACCCCCACACCCCCCCCACCACAAGATGTATCTGACTGTCAGAAGGGGTGACAGATGAAGACAAAGTACAGGTACAGCTCCCGCAAACCGGCCCTCCATGTACCAGCCGGGGGTGGGAGTGGAGGGGGGTGTGCTACCCAAGTTTTAACCCCTCTGACTCCAGTCTGCACAGCGGGGGAGGGGCAGAGGGAGTTGGGGAAGCTGAGTTAGAACCTGGGTCCAGCCAGGGCAGCTGAGCCCAGGAGACCTGTTGGCCTTCTCACCCTCTGCTCCAGCGATCTGGGGTGGGGGACGGGAGGGAGGCAGGGAGCCACTCTGTCCCAGAGACTGCAGAATCAAGGTCACAAGCAATCATTCCAAGGACGTTACAGGTACAGAGAAAGGGCTCGTGGAATAGCCTAGGGGGTAGGTAGATTTGGGGGCCCAGGAACCCCAATGGGAAGGAGAGTTCCACTACTCCTCCCCCTTCTCCATGACAGTGTCCCCCCTCACCCAAGTCTGTCTCCAGGCATCCTTGTCAGGGTGTGCTTGTCAATGAGAGTTGTGTGTCTGAACCTGTGTGTACTTGTGATGATGTAACTCAATAGGCTCAAAAGGACCTAATATGTCGTGTGCGTCTGCGTGTACATGCATGCACACCCACAATGCTTGGAAGGGGCATCTGAGGGTGCCTGAGAGGGTGCCTGTACCGCGAGCACCGTGTGTTGTGAGTGTTTGTGCACCAGAGAGAGTTTTTGTCTGTGGGTATGGCTGTGGTGAAGGAGTGTATCTCCAGGAGAATGTGGACGTGTGCTTGCAAGTATTGGGGTGTCCGCACGTGGGAGGGTGTGGACAAGGTGTGTCTTTCTGTGCATATACAACGTGTGCCAGTGGGAGGGGTATGTGTGGACATTGATGCTGGTGTGCGGTGAGTGTGATTGTGCGTGCGTGTCTGTACGGGCACGTGCGTGTGTGCATGCCAGCCCAAGGCTGCCAGCCTCTTCTCACCAGCGTCCCTCCCTTTCCCAGCTCTCCTCTCTCTGTAAGCAAACGAGGTGAAATAATTACTTTTCTATTTAAATGCCCCATGTTCAAGCCAGAATGAAAACAAAGTGATTTAATAAAATTGTCTTTAAAAGGGAAAAGAGGAAAATAAACGTCTGCTCTGCTCCTCTCCCTGGTGTTCAGGGAGGCCCCAAGCCCTTCAAAGTTAATTAAAACAGAAACTAAAATCGCAGAATTGCTTACCAACCTTTTTCCCAACTCCTCCTTAAAGGTAAGGCAGCCCCCAGAAGCCCTGCCTCTGGCCTGGGTCTTGAGGTCCCCTGTTCTCAGGCTCAACTTCTCCCTGGGACCGACCCTCATCCCTGGCAGTCTCCCCGGCTTCCTGCAGCCACATCTGGTGGAGGGGGCCCTGCTCCTTCCCTCCTTCCAAAGAGTCATTAAAGGTCGTGTCTGGCCATTTGAAGTCCTTGATGGACACTGGTCCCCATCAGAAGCTTCCGGCACTTGCCGCCTCCCAGGACATAGCCCTCCCTCAGCCCCTGCTGCCCCTCCCCGTGGGTCTCCTGAGTCTCCAGCTGCTCTGAGCTTTATCTGTCTTCACTGACCCCCTGGCCCGGTCCTCAACTCCAGCTCAGCAGAGTTCCGGCTGCTTCCGCCTGGTCTGTATCTGTTCCCCATCAGAGGCCCCATTGGAGCTCCAGCCCTTCAGCAGCCCAGATAAAAGAGATGGATGGAGGTGAGTTTGGGGGATGCCCCTCCCTGCAAGCCGTGGCTAGAGCCCTGAGTTCTGACAGGAGCTCCCTGAGGAGGGCTGGGGTGAGGGTGAAGACTGCCAAGCTCTCTGGAAGCCCAGTCCCTACCCATCCCCTCCATGCCTTAGCCCTTCCCCTCCGTCTCAGTCCCAACTCCTAAGGCCTCCTCCACGCGGGCACCAAGACTGTGATCATGCCATCCTCCAAAACACACACTTCAGCAGGACGCTCCTAGGCACCTTGCCCCAACCTCCACGCAGCTCACCTGCCCAGAAATAGTAATAGTAAAACTGACCATTTCTTGAACACCTATTGAGTTCCAGAAACATTACTTATAAGATCTCTAATCTTATCACAACCCCCACAGAGTAAATTTTATCACTGTTTTGCAGAGGAGGACGCAGAAGAGAAGCTAAGAAACTTGCCCCATGTATGCACTTAAAAAGCAGTAGAACAGACATTCAAACCTACACTGCATAACCACATGTCCCCTCACCAGCCTATCCTTGACCTCAGAGCACCAGTTCTTCTCCCAAAGACCCATCATTGCCCTTCAGAGACCGCTGCCCCCAAAGATCCCCACTACTGCCCCCACAATTTAACCATTCTGACACTGGTTCACACAGCAGGAGATGGATGAGGGGAGTTAGGAAGCCAGAGTTCGAACCTGGGTCCCTGCAAGGGCCAGCCAAGTCCAGGAGACCTATGGGGACTTCTCCAGCCCTGCTTCAGGGATCTGGGGTCGGGGACAGGTGGCAGGCAGGAAGTAATTGTCCCTAGAGCCCTCAATTTTCATCCTGGGAGACCACAGCACTTCTCACAGAGACCCTGTCCTTTCTCCCAGGGGACTCCAGATCCCATTTCCAAACCCTCAAGTCTGTCCTGCCTCCCGAGGTGCTGACCACCGAGGGGACACGGTAAGACTTGATTGTGGGGTAACATTTGTCACCAAAACTGACTTTAATAACTGTTCATCCTGTTCAGAGAGCCTTCAGTCACCCAGACGGCAGAGAAAATGCCAAAAATAAGTCCAAGCCAGGAGCCAGCCTGTGTCTTCAGCCTCTCCCCTGAACCCCTGACCAGTGGGGACACAGCCCAGGGGTCTAAGATCTCAATGCTGGGAACAAAACAAGGACTGAAAGAAGGGAGGAGAGGCAATGAAGGGACAGAAACTCTGATTTTAGGGTGAAGTAGTCCAGCATGAGAGGTTGAGAAGGAAGGGGACAGCACAAGGTCTTACAGACCTAGAATGAGGCTGGCACCTGAAGACTTCTGGCCTTGCCTCCATCTGGAAAACATCTAGCAAAAGGAGGGAAGGAAGGAAGAAATGATTCAGAAGCATCTTTCCCAGTTCAGTCCCAGGAATATGTGTGTGTGTGTGTGTGGTCGGGGGATGTTCTCTGACCTTTTCCAAGTCTAGGCCCCACCCTTGTTTGATTCCCCTTGGGTTAAGCCCAAACTAGAAGCTAGTAATGGCAGCTAGGCCAGCAATGACCCAGGAGGCTGGGACAAGGTTTCATGGAACAGTGGTGTTCTGAGCCCTGCCTCACCTCGCCCACCAGTAAGTCACCTAAGCCAGGCCAAGCCCTGAAGCTGGCACTCTTCTCTGCCCCCAGCACATCTGGGATGCAGCTTGAGCAGAGAGATGACTAGAGAGCTTTAGGGACCCCAGCATGGAGAAGGGAGGGGTGGGGAAAAGGGTGGGGTGACTCCATCTGAGCTGGCCTCTGGTTCCACTTCAAGACTGCTGTGTCCCTGCCACAAGAGCCTCTATCTCTGCACCCCCACCCTCACCTCCATCCCTGATCCTGACCTCAGTGCTTCCTTTAGGTCCCATTTCTGTCCACCAGCCCATCCCTCCCCCAAGAGTTCTCAAACCATCCCCATTATCTGCAACTCTCTCCCAGAGCTCCCATCACTACTTCCCAGACCTGATCCCTTCCAGTCTTGAAATGCCCCCACCACTGCCCTCTGAGAACCTATTCCTAGCCCCAGCCTCCCAGACCCCATTCCCACCCATCCCCAGCCATCATCCTTCCTCCTGAGGTGCTCTGTACTGAGCAGAGAGGTGAGACTCGATCTTCATTAACATTTCATTACTCTAAGTGGACTTACACAGCTGTTCCCCATTTGGAAAGAATCTAGTCATTCAGAGATCTAGGGAAATAATCAAAAAACATCCTAGGAAGTTATCGTCCTATGTCTCCAGTCTTTTTCCCTCTGCCCTGAGCTGCGTGCATACTTAGAATAGAGTCCTAGGTGACAGGACCTGAGCTTTTGAGCAAAAAACCAGGAATCTCCTAGCCCACCAGAGTGTTTAAGCCCATCCACCTCTCACATATACACACATAGAGTTATACATACATGCACACATAATCCTGTAAACATACACACATATAATTAATTCACATGCACACCTTAGAATAGAATGTAAGCTCCATGAGGGCATGGACAATGTGGTTTCCTGTGATGTATCTCCAGCCCCTACAACAGTGTTGGCACATAAGAAATGTTTGTTGATGGGGCTGGCCTGGTGGTGCAGCAGTTAAGTTCGCATGTTCCGCTTCTCGGCGGCCCGGGGTTCGCTGGTTCGGATCCTGGGTGCAGACATGGCACCACTTGGCATGCCATGCTGTGGTAGGCATCCCATATATAGAGTAGAGGAAGATGGGCATGGATCTTAGCTCAGGGCCAGTCTTCCTCAGCAAAAGGAGGAGGATTGGCAGTAGTTAGCTCAGGGCTGATCTTCTTCAAAAAAAGAAAAGAAATGTTTGTTGAAAGAATGGCACATTATGGAACACGTACTGGCAAATAAATGTGTACATACAGCTATATACACACGTAATAATACATCCATATATCCAATGCTTATGTACTCACATACATATATGCACCTACACAGTTATCCACATACATATATATGCATTTAGATAATCCACATACATGACATATATTGTGATGTACATGCATACATGTATACATACACCTCATTTATAGTACATGTAGACACACATACACACGATAACTACTATTAACATATTACAGATATTACATATAGCTATCACACACGGAAATCATGTATTTACTACACATACATATGCATCTTCACATACAGAAAATGAATACAAAATGGAAGCACCTTTTTACTCAGATTTTTCCAGTCAATTTAACAGTCTCAAGGTCCCTGGCCAAAGTCTGGCTGCCACAACCAGAAATATCCACCAGATGGCACTCTTCCGCCACTTCCCGTATTCCCAAGCGTTGCCAAGGATGTCGCCTCTTTGGGCCAAGGCACAAACCTTGCTGGAGCCAGCGTACCGCAGGCGCTTCCTCCTCCCTTCCCTACCTACCAGCGCGGTGGGAATGTCCCTGGTCGCCAAAGTCTGCAGTCTCGGCCCTCTTCGAAGTCGGGTTCATCCTATCGGGCCTCCACGCTTCTTTTGGAGGGGCAGACACCCCGTTGGGGCTCCAGGAATGCTCAGCCCTCAAATCCACCCCCACCCCCACCCCCACCCCCACCCCCACCCCCACCCCCTGTCCACCAGCGAGCCAGGGGTTGGCTTCACCCCGGACTCCCTCGGTTCAGACCAACGCGGTTCAAGTCCTCTTCCTAGGAACTTTCATAGTAACGAGCAGCCAGACTCAGTGGCCCCATTCCCCACGACGCCCCGGGCCGGGGCGGGGGGCGGGGAGTCGGGGTCATCTGCTCACACGTGGTACCCACACACCTGTACAGCCCCCTCTGACATACTCCCCACACCCTGCCCTGGACACCCAGCTCAAGTCAGCCAAAAGCTGGGAGGAGAATGGCTAGGCCCTGAGACCTGGTACCCTTGGCTTGGTTCGGAGCGGGAAGGAAGCACATTCCCTCATCTTAAGCAAACCACTTAAAATCCCGGAGGTGGGGGAAGTAGGGTGAGACAGAGCCTCTCCCGCCTCCAGGCTTGAGTCACTCCAAGTCAGCTCCCCTGGAACCTCACATGTCAGGTGTGAGCAACCTAGGAGGAAAAAGCCCAGGAAGGCTTGGAAACCCGTAGGGAGGCGAAGCCAAGAGTTCTGGCAGCGGCTCAGCTTCCCCCTCCGCCTCCTCCCCTCTCCTCCCCTGGGAGCGGCGGGAAATTATTTATTAAAACGCCGCCCGCCTCTCATTTATTTGCGGTGAATAATCCTCGGCATCGCAGCGCGTTTATTAAACCTTTCCCGTCCTCGCATTACTTTAATAATAAATCGCGTGTCACTTTCCAGCGACGTTATTAAAGCCCGTCCGCTGGAGCAGAGGCGGGTGGGGGTGGGCGGGGGGTGGTAGTGGAGAGTGCGGAGGGCGCAGCAGTTCCTCCTACTCCAGGTTGTGGACTGAACCAGCACTGCCGCAGAAGGGGAAACTGAGGTGGTAAGGAGGCTGCACCCGAACATCCTACAAAGGCTGCAAAAGCGACCAGGGAGTACGAGTTCCCGGGGTGTGACCCTCCGGGGTTGGGTCGAACTTCTGCTCTGCAGGTGGGCTCAGTAGGATCGACGGCCTCGCCAGGGGGCGCCTTCAAGCCCAGCTGGGCAGGAGTCCCTGGCAAGAAGAAGCCAGGGACAGATTCCCAGGCTGCCGCAGGATCCAGACTCACGTCCTCTCTTTCAGCGTAAAGCAGACCTCCTTCTGGTCCGGACGCCGAACAGCACTACGCGCCTATGCCTGCCACAGGCGGCGCTCATATAGACCCGACCGCTCACATCCCTACTCTTGCTTCCGCGGTCTCCTTGGAATGTGCCCCAAGGATACAACCCGCTCAAACTGTCGAGCGCGGCTCCCGGAGCCTCTGGGCTCCAGTCAGGACTGGGCACAGAGAAGCGCCCTCCGGCTTAGCCTCTACAGGAGCCCTGCGTGCCGCAGGTGGGGCGGCCAAGCCCTGAGGTTGGGGTTCCGGGCCACGCCCCTCCCAAGAAGCCGGGCTCCCGGCGTTGGGCCCCAGAGGACAAGCTCAGACACCGAGCCAAATGCCATCTCTCCCGTGGTGGCGCCAGGCGCCGGGCGGAGCCCAGGCGCGTAGGAGGCCGTTGCCATCCACACACAGGGTCTTGGCGTCGCAAATTTAAACTTTCATTTTCTCCTTCAATCAGTCAGTAAACACTGCTCCTCACGAGTGTCCCTGGGCTAGGTAAGGAGAGTGTGGAGAGATTTGGGGAGTGAAAGAGTGCGGCTTCGTGAGGGACCCCCCAGACAGAGAGAACATGTCACAGTGGGGCAGATGAGGAAACCAGCTTACCATGACTTTGTCTGGGTTCTGCCGGGAAATGGGTGGATTCCTAGGAGAATGCTAGAGTGTGGCCCATACACGTGCCAAACTTCTCCACTCTCATAGTGGGTCTTACCCACACAGACCTAGTTCCTCACTCTGCCTGGGGAGGGGACGAGAGCGAGAAGAACAGAGGGGCAGGCAATCCATCTCAAGACCAGCCCCAAAGGAGTGCAGACTCGGATACTCTCCCTCCAACAAGACGGCTCCAGCCTTCCTTCCTAGAGGGCAGGATAGGCCCCAGCTCCAGCTTCCTCTCTGTACATCTGGCAGGCAGGTGCTTAGAGAGCAGGACCTACAGTTTCTGGAAGCCCAAGTCCTACTACCATAGGAGGTCTCCCAGAGAAATTCACTCTTCATGTGCACATCTGCATGAACCATCTGTGCATCTGTGTGTCTTGGTTTGTTCATAAATCTTTATTGCATGCCTACTGTGCCTAGTCCTGTGCTAGGCATCATCCAACACAGAGTGGTATAAAATACAGTGCTAGTCTTGTGGAGTTTCCAGAATGACAGGAGAAATTAGACATGACCAAACGCCCATCTTACTGCACTGAACTAAATCATGATCCACTGTGCTCTCCTGGACAGCAGATGGTGAACAGCAAAGAGGACTACATCTAGTAAGTGCACCTGTGGCTTAGGAGAGAGGGAAGATTTCTAGAAGGTGAGTTTTGAGGAAGGGTAAACTGAGACTAAGCAAAGATTGGGGATTAGGAGAGTAACAGCAGGAGCTGTGGGGGAAGGGTAGTTAGGAAGACTGGCTGAACAGGGCTGGAGGGAGGGCTGCCAAAAAAAGTGGCAGGATCCTGGTGTCTGCACCACCCCCTACCCAGCCTAGGGACCAGTGGGCAGCTGTTGCCTTCTGCCTGGTTGGTCCACAATGGAGACTGTCCTGGTCAGGGCATCTCCTGCATGGGCTCCTTTGCATCCCACCTCCCCTAGTCTGTGCCTCTCTCCTTACCCTCTTCCAAGTTTGTCTCCCTGCCCCCGCCATGTCTCCCCACCACTACTGCCATATCTCCCCTACTAAGGGCATTAAAGCAATCTATGAAGGGGCTCTGCTCCCCCTTTACAGATGTTCTGAAGAGCAGGGATGAACACTATCCCTACTCACCCACCCCCGTGGGCCAGGGCTCCGGCCTAGTAGTAATCCTCGCTGTCTTCACTCTCAGCCTCCTCCTCAGGAACCAGGTGCAGGGATGGCAGCTGGGGGATGCCTGTGGAGTTCAGCTGGTCTGCAAACACATGTGGGCAAAGGAGGAAGAATAGGAAAGAGAGACTATCAGTGTATTCCAGTCTGTGGGAAAGCCACACTTGTGTGTGCACCCACTTACACACATGGACACATATTCAAGGGCCTGAATCCACCACCATCCCCCAGCCCCCAGGGCCCAGGGCTCCCCCTTACCCGGTGTGAGAACTGTCAAGCTAGCCGGGGCCTCAACCTGGCCCAGAGCATTGCGGGCCAGGCAGCGGTAGGTGCCCTCATCGCTGGGACGCACAGACTGGATCTGCAGCCAGCCCGTCACCTCAAACCTCTGGGGTCCACCCCTAAACTGGAGCCAGAGGAGGACTCAGGAGGGCCCTTCAAGGGGCTCTGGGCTGCCCCGGAAGGATCTGCTCCCCGCTCCTACCTGCACAGAGATGTGAGGGTCATCCCCTGGCAGCTGAATGTCCAGGCCATCCTTCCTCCATTCGATGGAGGCCATGGGGTAGGCAAACACCTCACAGCCAAAGATCACATCCTGCCCGGTCACATTCCAAATGTCATATGGGTGCAACACGATCTGGGGCTCTGGGGGTGAAGGTGGGAGGCCTGAGAACAGGGTAGCACATGCTGCCCACCAAGAATCTCATATGCAAACCACTGTGGATGCATTTGTGGGGGACACAACACATGCCCAGGTAAACACACACCCCTAAACACCACATGGCACATACACACAGGTACATACAAATGTAGGTGCAGGTACACACAAGGGTACAAACGCAGAGATGGAGATGTACATGCAGACAGGGTGCACAAACAAGCACACAGACCCGAACCTCAGCTTGGCAGCCACACTCTGTCCCTGATTGTTCCCCTGTCCTCATTCCACCCTCTAGGTCCCTACCCTGCTGTGCTTGTAATCAACACCTCCTCCCCCCCACCCATCCTCCTTTTCTAACCAGGTCCAGTTCCCACAGGCAGGAAGAGCAGCCCTTCCCCACCCTACCCTGGGGGAGGGGGATCCACTTGGCAAAGGCAGGGAACCTGAAACCAACCCGGGTAGCAGGCAGAAAGCCTAGGGTTGTGGGGGAAATGTTGGGACCCCAGCGGGGTGTTTGTTTTCCAAGCCAGACCCCTCTAACGGGCTCAGGAAATGAAAGTAACTAAAGCTGCCAAAGAAAACTTGAGGTTCAAATGGCCCGCAGCCCCCTGGGATGGGGCAGGGTCAGGCAGAAGAGCCCCCTCCTTCACTAATCTCTAAGCGCAGGAGTCCGGAGGAGGAGAGGCGGGGAGACTGGGTTAATAGCTGGCTCTAAGAATCCGAATCCGCCCAAATGAAACCTGATTGCATCTCTCAGGAACCCAAGTCTCGCTGCCTGGCTCCAGCGGTCTGGGTAAAGTCTGGGAGTCTCTTCACTCTCACTTTTGAGGCCAATCATTGACTATGTGCCTGCTCGCTCAGAGGGTTGGTCCCTGCCAGCGGGGTCTGGAGCTTTCACACTCCTGAGCGCACGTAGCTTGCCGACAGAGCTTGGGACCGCACCTTCAGGGGGCGGTCTCTGCGGTCCAGTAGGGAGAGCAGGCTTATACTGGGCTCGAGGCCTCCCTGGCCTCTTTTTTGATCCACTGGCCAGAGACCAACGCCGTCGGGGGTCAGGGAGCAGTGCCTCGAGGAACCCCAAGAGCGGGAAGTAGGGGCCCCAGGCCGAGCGTACCAGATTCGCAGGGCCCCAGGTGCGCAACAGTGAGGTTGGCGTCGGGCCGAGCTCGGGCGGCTTCCTGCAGGCGGCAGATCTGCGCGTAGGTGCGGCCGTCGGAACCGCAGAGCGGGCGCTGTGAGCGGCAGGCACACAACGGCTCCGGCACCTCTCCGCGGCTCAGGTCGCCGCCTGTGTCCAACTGGCACTCAAGCTGCTCACCGCAGCGCCCGTAGAAGTGGGCGCTGGGGTCCAGGTCGCAGAGCTGGCCCTCGAGGTTGGCGCATTCCCAGCAGCAACCGCACGCGTCGCGCACCCGGCCGGCCAGGCAGCCCCTTGGCGCGGCGCACTCCTCTGGCCGGCAGGGAGCGCAGCCCTCGCCCTCCGCCAGCAGCCGCAGCCAGCCACGCCGCAGGTAATCGGGGCCTGGGGACGGCCGCGCGCCAGTCGGGGGCGGCGTCCGCACCACCAGCAGTAGCAGTAGCAGGGGCAGCGCCAAGGTAGCTGCGGGCGGCTGTGGCATGGTTAGCTGGAAGCCCTGCGAGCAGTCGGGGCATCAGCGCGTTCGTGGCACCCTGCCATGGAGGGAAGCCAGTTCGGGAGGTCAGAAGCAGCCTCACTGTTCCCGGTACCCAAGTTTGGCCATAGCACTGCCCCTTCCCCTGCTGCCTTGGAGTCAAGTAGACCTTCAAAACAGAGGCATAGTGACCCTCTAGGGGTCATCCAGTTATGCTGGGTGCTATTGATTGGGCTGTTCTTGAAGGGTTGGGGAGAGGTGAGAAAAAGGGGCGATAAAGCTCAGGCACACACACACACACACACACCCCACCAGCACCACCATCCAACTCTGAAGCTTGCTGCGCTAGAGGTGGATGGGAATGGATGGCCCCAGGAGAAGTAAGGAGTTGTTAATAAGGATGGGAAGGGGAGGGGGTGATGCTCTGGGATCCAGGGCGCTCACCTAGTGTCCGGGACTAAGCCCTTCAGAGCAGGCGTGACTCCAGTCCAAAAAGCAGGCAATGGAAAGACAGCAGAGACGAACAATGGCTGAGCCCGCTGGCCACCTCTGCTCCGGTTTGAGGATCTCTGCGAGAGCCCACGGACTTGGACTCAGAAAGCGGCTCCTCCGCCCCCTCTCCCCGCCCCTCGACGTCGCACACTACCCCCTCCTCTAGTTCTGAAGCTGCCAATTTTATGCAGTCGCACGGGACCCTCCTGGGCCACTTCCCCTGGCCTGGGCCAAAGTCACAGTGAGAACAGAGGAGACGTAACCGGACACCGAAGCTGGGAGAGGACCAGAAACGGGGTGGGGTGGGGAGTTGGGAGTAGGGGATAGGAGGGTGGCTGGGACGCTCGAAGAGTTGGTTGAACGCCTAGGCCCTGTCGCATCTGACTTTGCAGTCCCTGGGGTCTGCTAGAGCAGCTGCATAATGGGGAGTCGGTAAGAACTCTGGTGCCAAGTCGGGAGCAACTGGAGGGCAGGGCCCATCAACGTCGTCTCCCCGCAGCCCAGGATCGGCTTCCCGGCGGCGACTGTCCACCCAGCTTCCCCACCAAGGCGCCGACCGGAGACTCTATCCTTACATCTGTTTTCCCACATCTGGCCTCCTCCTCCCTCCCCACATCCGGCAGGTGCTTCAACCCGCGTGATTAGAGGTCCGAGCCGACTAGCGGCCGTAGGGAGAAGTGAGCGGGGCGCCTCCCCAGCTGGCCTCGCGCTCCGGGTCGGAATTACATGTTATGGTTGCGAAGTTGGCAGGGCCGGAGGCATTCGGTCTCGCGGCCGCCACCAGCGCCACCGTGGCACTTTGGGCTGGGGGCGGGGAGAGTATTCTTGGAGGCCCGCCCGCCATGCCCGGGGTCGGCCAGGCCCCGCCCCGGCCTGCCCCTAGCGGCTTACAGAAGCCGCGCTGCAGTCCAGTTTGTAGGGGACGGAAATAGCTTCGCAGCCGGGGAGGGGGGGACCTTAGTCAGACCTGGCCCAGAAGGACCTGGCCCGCAGGCCGGCGTTGAAGTTCAGGGCGGGGCCGCGGCCTCCGGACCGCCCAGGGGGATCGGCTCCGCATGCGCACTGGAGGCCGGCAGTCTAGCTCCAGGATGCAGTCCAGAATTCTCCCTCCCGGCTTGAACCCTGCCAAGCCCTTTCACTTAGGAGTTTCCTAGCCGCGGACATGCCAGTCTTGGCCACAGGGGCTCTGCTGAGGTGGACGAAGGCAGGTACACTATCACCCTAGTCTCCAGCTCAGAAGAGGAACGGAAGGCGACCTTCACGCGCCGTCTCGCAAACTGTCGCGAGAATCAGAACAGGAAGTCTTAGGAGTTCAGAACAGGAAAAGCCCGCGGGTTTTAAACCGGGAAAAGAATGGGCGGAGCCAGCTGTGGCTGGAGTTGTCGGTTGTCCTTGGCCCTGGGGGCAACTCAAGTGTACGCTTGGGGCAGAAGTGAAATGTAAGAGAACTGCAGGAAGCCCTGAAAAAAGGCAAGGGAGACGGGCCTTGAAATTGCGGAGCTGACGAATGGAGCCACCCAAGGAGGGGGCTCTGGCTCTGATTTACAAAATAAGTGGAGGAGAGCAGAGGGCGGAGAGCGATGCCCCGGATACAGAGCGGAAGCAGTCTCTAATCTCTTAATTAATTGTTAGCGGCTTCTAAGACTTGGAGCTACAATTTAAATTACAAACTCCACAGACCTAGAAGCTCTTCACTTACCCCACTTTATTGTAGCTAGTTGTTTACTTGCAGTCTTTGCTATGCCTCTGGTGGGGCCAAGCCCTGGTGGTTTAAGTGGTTAAGATTTGGTGCTCAAATCGCAGGGCCCGTGTTTGTTTCCAAATCAGGGAACCACTCCACCTGTCTGTTGGTTGTCATACTGTGGGGGCTGCGTGTTGCTGTGATGCTGGAAGCTATGCCACCAGTATTTCAAATACCAGCTGGGTCACCCATGGTGGACAGGTTTCAGCAGAGCTTCCAGACTAAGACAGAAGAAAGACCTGGCCACCCACTTCCGGAAAAAGTGGCCGTGAAAACTCTGTGAATAGCAGCGGAACATTGTCTGATATAGCGCTGGAAGATGAGAGGAAGGTGCAAAAAGACGGGAAACGGTTCTGCTTTGCTGTGCACAGGGTTGCTAGGAGTCAGAATCCACTCCATAGCACTAACAACAATAGCATCTGGTATTAGAAATTGTGCCTAACTCACCGCTGCATCTTGTGAAAGTAGCCCCCCGCCTGGCAGCACAGTAAATTCTTAGTAAATATTTGTAGATTAGATGTGAGAGACTTTTCCTGAGTGTGAAAGTCAAGTTTAACCTGGATTTTCTGAGTCGCTGATAAGGAAGGCTGGATAGACAGGGAAGGAGCGCCCTCTGGTGGGCTTGTGGCTGGTGACGAGAACTTGACGACGCATACAGTAGGCGCCAAAGATGTTGACTCTAAAGATCTGTTTTTATTAAGTAGAGATTTGTTGCAGGAAGATGCCACATATTGTAAAAATACTTTTAGAATGGAATTTTTTTGCATAAGACACAATTGAAAGACTAGATACGTTTCCAGATCATCTGACACTTTATCCACTGAGGCTGCAACACACCTTCTATACCATCTATTCACATCATAAACTGTAAAGAAACAGCAAAAAATGTTTGCACATGCTTTGAAAATGTCGACTCCGTTTGGCCTGGTCATGCAAAACTGTTGCGCCACAGGAAAAGGATTCTCTAATTTAGATGGTGCAAGCACTGCAAGGGAGAAGCCAGGTGAGGTGGCAGCATCCTTTGCATCTACATGAGGGAGGCTAGACTCCCATGGGGAGGGGGAAGTTAAAATTTGTTGAGGAACAGATAGTCCTGTCCCCTTTCCCTCCCCACCCTTTTCTGTAGATGTTTGTATTGAAGGAGGAATGAGGTACAGAATGTAGTTTGCTTTCCACTGTGAATCACAGCCTGGAATTCACAGGTTATCGTACCTTCACTTTCTTTCAGTCACTGACCCATGAAATAATTGTTAAATATAATGACAGAATGACATGGGTCCTATGCAAATGAACAACATAAGATGAAACAAGGCGTGAAGGATCAGTGTGTAACTTGGTAAGAAATTACTTGGGAGGACCCACACATTCTAACCTATCACTTCCTGAACCCTGTTTTGATACAGCCAGTGAAAATAGTGGGTTGCAACTTTGAGGAAGCAGAAGTGAAACAAATGGTCCAGAGTGACCCATTAGAGATGGATACAGAGGAATTGTACTTCCTGTGAACATTAGAATCAGTTAAGTCAAAAAAGGCTCAACATAGATAAGTAAGATGGAATATCTTGTAGCTGCCTACTATAACAAATAGGTGAACTCGGTCAAAGTGAAAAATATGTGTAGGAAAATAAGATTAAGTAAAAAGGAGAAGTATATGAATATCGATCACAACTGTGTAAATATTTATAATATATATCATCAATATGCACCCTCAAGAGAATTTGGAATGAGGCAAATGGTTGAGTATAATGCTCACCATTTATTTTTTGTTATTTTTCATAATAAAAAAGTAGAAGCTATTTTTATAGGTAAATTAGGATGTTGAGATAAATGTAGAAAGTCGGGACAGCTGGGTGGGAAGATAACGTTATAATTCAGCTACAAATAATGTTACCAACTGAAAGCTGGAATCCCCAGGGGACTGGCTCTCTGGAATACCTAGGCGTTAAGGCAAGCTGAATGAGCTTTAAGACATGTGGAAAGATATCAGGCGAAAAACTTGGTCGGTTTACTTATATCCCAGGAGGCAACTCCACCCCCAACCCCCCTGCCCCCCAGTTTCCCATCCATCTTTGAGGTGGAGACCACAGTGCCATCTGACCTGACAACTTAGCCACATTTTGTATTGATAAACTTAGAAAGGATGTTTAAATCATTTAGACTCAGCGTTTCTTCTTCTCTCATTGTTTTTAATATTTTTTTCATTTTGAAGTATAACAGACAAGCAGAAAAGTGCGCAAAATGGATAGATAGCTTGATTAATTATTACAAAATGAACACTCATGTGACCATCATCCAGGTCAAGAAATAAAACATTATTAACAGCCCCAGAAGCCCCATCATGCCCCATCCCAATCATTAATCCCTCCTTTTCCCCCTAGATAACTACTTCTAACTCTATATTTTAGTTTTACCTGATTTTGACTTTTATATAAATTGGGACACACCTATTATCAGGAGGATAAGAGCAGGAGAATTTAGCAGGAATGGAATTGCTGCTTCATGTGAAATGCACGCATTCAACATTAGCAGTTATTACCAAATTGTTTTTCCAAAGTGACCATATCAATTTACATAATCACCAGCAATTTACGAGAGTTCCCATTGTGCCACATTCTTGCCATCACTTGGTATTGTCAGTCTTTTTAATTTTAGCCGTTAAGTAAATATTTTAGAGCCTAAGATTCTAAGATGGCCAGTTCTGCAAGGATTTCCTCCCCTGATTTTAAAAAAATTTTTATTTTGCAATTTTAGACTTGCAAAGAAGTTGCAAAAATAGCTACAATACTATTAACTATAGACCTGATTCAGATACCAATTTTTTTTTAAGATTTTTTAAAATTTTTCCTTTTTTTCCCCAAAGCCCCCTGGTACATAGTTGTGTATTTTTAGTTGTGTGTCCTTCTAGTTGTGGCATGTGGGATGCTGCCTCAGCATGGCCTGATGAGTGGTGCCATAACCGTGCCTAGGATCTGAACCAATGAAACCCTGGGCTGCCGAAGCGGAGCGCAAGAACTTAACCACTCGGTCATGGGGCCAGCCCCCAGATACCAATTTTTACATTTATTCGTGTGTGTGTTTATAATTGAAATTTTATCACATGTATAGTTTTTTTAAGTATGCCTTTTTTTTTTTTTTTTTTGGTGAGGAAGATTGGCCCTGTGCTAACATCTGTTGCCAATCTTCCTCTTTTTTTTGCTCTCCCCAAAGCCCCAGTACATAGTTGTATATCCTAGTTAGAAGTCATTTTAGTTCTTCTATGTGGACTGCTGCCACAGCATGGCTTAATGAACAGTGCGTAGGTCCAGGCCCAGGACCCAAGCCAGTGAACCCTGGGCCACAGAAGCAGAGCACATGAAATTAACCACTCAGCCACAGGGTCGGTCCCAAGGAGCATATCACATGTATAGATTTGTGAATAAACGGGTGTTCTGGGATAGGAGAGGCTAAAACTCATGCCAAGGGAAAAGCTAGTAGAATCTAAAATACTAGACAAAATGTCATTTAATATATAAGTTGCTTTTTAAATTATCATCAAAAGTCATTGAAAGGAAAGGAGGCTAGTTGTCAGGAAAGCTAAATACTCTCACACCTTTTCACAGCCTATATCTACCTATTGGGGCAGCTGTGGGCATGGGTGGAGTCCCAGGGTCACTGGTTGAAGTCCACTTTTCATTATGGCACACGAAGAAGGAAGGATTTGGTGATGGTGACTGAGGTTCCCGAAAGCGGCAAGTTCTTCAGTTGCGCCTCACTTTTTCTTTTTTTTTTTTTTGTCTTGAGAAAGATTAGCCCTGAGCTAACATCTGCGGCCACTCCTCCTCCTTTTGCTGAGGAAGACTTGCCCTGAGCCAACATCTGCGCCCATCTTCCTCTACTTTTTATGTGGGATGCGTACCACAGTATGGCTTGCCAAGCGGTGCCATGTCCGCACCCGGGATCCGATGCGACGAACCCTAGGCCACCGAAGCAGAACTTGCGAACTTAACTGCTGCGCCACTGGGCCAGCTCCTCACTTTTTCTTGAAGACAATTTTCTGTAAGTGAAGCCAATGAGATAACTTTCTGCTGACACCTCTACAGTGATTCCTCATTCCTTCCACCATTATTTTATATATTGTCCAGATGATCCCCAAATTTCTATCTCTGGTCTAGACCTCTCTCCTGAACGTCACACCAATATATCCAAACTGATGAATCCACTTCTGATATTTTCTTCCAAGCAGCCAGGGAAGGCCATAAACAGCTTCAGCCTGCATCATACTTATGGCTCCAGAAAAAGCATCAATATACCAAATTTCAGGGGAACCTTTTATCAGCTCTGCTTGGGTGATGTGCTCAACATGGATTAATCATATGGCCGAGACCTAGCCAGCCTGGAGCACGAGACTCCCCCTGTAGCAGATGGAGTCGATACCCCACCCATTTACCCTTGGCCACACCAACGGTTACCTGTAGACAGTTCCTGTACATACTCATGGGTCTCTCTGCCTGAGGGAGTCTGCAGGCCCCTAGAGTGAGCTCAGCCAGCAAGATGGGCTAAAAATGCCACAGACTTAACTCAAAAGCAAGCCATATCTAATGGGTGCCAGGAATTAGAGGATAACTACCCGGCTTCCTTCCCTTTCAGTGGGATAATTCGGAGGTGTTTTCTGTCCAATCTTGCAGAAGGGCTCCAGTGGGACTGAGCCTCCGTTACCCTCCGTGGTAACCCGCCCACTGATGCACCCTTTATTTGCCTTACCTCCTTTCTCTCACTTCCCTTCTCCCTCACCATGTTTTCTGGGATAACCTCCAAAATAAACTACTTGTACCCAATCTTTCTCTCAGAATCTGCTTTCCGGGGGAACAAAAACTAAGATAACCCCTGTAAAGGGAGGAGGCCATCAGTCCGAGAGCCCCATCAAGACCATACGACCAAGAAAAGATCTTGGACCCCAGAGCTACATTTGTTTGTGATGGTATCCATGCTCACATCCCACTTCCCACTTCGCTCTTAAGACATGGAATGTAGCGTTGGCTTCTGTGGGGAGTCGGGCAATAGGTTAACATCCAAGACTCCTCTGAGCCAGCTATTTCCCTGAAACCAAAGAAGAGCCTGGGAAATGTATGCTCGGAACTCCAAGGAACAAACAGTGGGACGCTTTCTCAAGGGCTGGTGGCAAGCAAAGGGGACTATTGGGCAGGAACTACTTGACTTTTAGGCACCCAAACCACACAGACAATTCTGGGCCGTAGGTGAGCACCAGAATATGAGTATAATGCTGAGCAGAGAACAACTGCCATCTCTGTTCAGTGTGAGCAACTCAGCACTAACAGGACAAACATGTTAGAAAGAACATGGGCTGGAGGAACGAACACGAGGCTCGGCGCGAGCCTGCTCAAAAGTCCATAAACCTTACGTGTCAATATGCTCAGCCACACAGAACCCCAGATACCTTCGTGTATTTTCTACCATTTTCCCCAAGGATAAGGCACAGGAAGAGAGGTACTAAAAGGTGGCAATCAGGAGAACTGCCTAGCAAACCTCCTAGCCCTGTCCCCTGACTGGGGGAGACCCAAGTGGGGAGTTTGTTGAGTAGAATCACACTGAAGTGGAGCTCAAGAAATGTGTAGAAATACGGGGCTTTAAATTAAATACGGTGCTCCAGGGTCCTGCGACTTGACTTGCTCTCACATTGCCCTCTACAACATTTCAAAAGAATTTGGATTTATTACAACAGAGCAGGCTGCTGTGACCCAGTCTTATGCTTCAGGAACTGCCGAGTACTGTTGGCGAAGGGGACAGCGTGCGCAGTGGGTGGCAGCTACAGAGGCCCCCCGGTCTAGGAAGGGCCTCCTGGGAGAAGTTCTTATTTTAAGTTGGAATCCGGGGCTTCCAGTCAGCTTTGCCAGCAGCTGCAACCCATCTGAACCTCAGTTTCTTCTGAGAAACGAGGGCGAATTCAGCCTTCAGACATGTTGTATTTGGCAGTGTTTTTAAGTTTTTACTTAATTGCCAATATTTAAATAGTGAGAAATTTATACAAAAATAAAGAATTTAGGGGCCAGAATCATCAGGCCAGGACGTTGAGAGAGGCCTGGAGAAGAACCCGCAGCAGCTCCATGTATTGAGATAGGGAGGTAAGAAAAGTCAGAGCTGATATCTAAGCTGCGGGTGCTGCCCGACTTTTTGAAAAAGAGGATCAAAAGCAAAAGAAAACTAGGGGAATCTGGTCCACCCAGCAACCATTGAGGATGAGCACTGGCTGTTGTTTCAGGTGGGGCTGGCCCTCTCCAGCTCACCACAGTCTTGGCGGGGCCTACTTCCCTCATTTAAGATTCCTGCCTGCCCCTATAGCCTTTGAGTTTATGAGCCTTGAACTAGACATTTCCTTTAGCTCTAACATGCAACAAAAACAATAGCTACCACTTATCAAATGGTTCCAGTGTGCCAGGCACTGTGGCAAGCAATTTACATGTTAGCTCGTTTCAGACTTCCAAACTCTTGTAAGCAGGATCATTAACCTTGCTTTTTAAATAAGGAAACTAAAGCTCAGACCTGCAGGTAAGTTTGCTCACTGTCACACTGACCAGTAAGCAAGAGTCAAGACTTGAACCTGAGGCTGCTTAGGTCCAAGGCCTGATTCTAACTATCACACTATCCTGACATGTTCAGGGTATCTCTGTCAGCCTAACTTCAGTGCACCTGCAGCCAGAACTGTAGCTGTGTTTTGTAAATTTTAAAACCCCATATTTGTGAGCTAAGCTGCAGAAATGCAGGTGAGTGTGTGCCCAGAGAGCAGATCAGGAGATGGGGAGGTGATAGGGAACATGGTTGGTCACAGCTTCTGGGTACCTGAGGCCAAAGTATTTCAGGGCTGGCATCAAGAGAAGACAAGAGAGAGGTGCTGGGGCTTCAGGGGAGGTGCTGGGGGAGGCAGGTCAGTCTCCTGTGAGGCCAGGATGTTTGAGATTGCCTTGGGGAGAACCTCCAGCTGCTCCTAGTGCTGAGACCGGCAGGTGGGAGGTGAGAGCAGTTATGGATAACATCTGAGCTGTGGGTGTTGGTAGGAACTCTCCTGGCTCTGGGTGGTTGGGGTGGGGGGAAATCAGGAGGCTCTCTGAACTGAGGGCAGCATGAGCCTCCCAGCCATGGGGCTTGGGGTCCCACTCCAGGCTTCTTCATTCTTGCCCCTCTTCCCTCCTTGCTTAAGTGGTCTGTGATGACCAGCCAGGTTCCTCAGCTACCTCACAGAGAAAAATATGATCGGTGCCCTTCTTAGGTGCAGAAACAGCAATTTACCTAAGGCCTCAAGGCCACCGCCCCGCGCAGTGCATGGAGGTGGGAAGGGAAAGGAGGAAAGGGCTTGTCCAGAGGCCCTTCACCTCGGCCCCCGAGCTCCGCGCGACTTGCCTGGCTCCGCGGGCAGCAGGGAGGATGAGGCGCCGTCAGGGGGCGAGGGCACCGCCTAGTTCCGCGGGCCAGTCAGGTGAGTGGCCCAGAGGCCAGACCCCGGCAGCTTGACGGGGATCCCGCATTCCAAGCCGAGAACACCGCAGGCAGGCGGCGGCGCGGGGGGAGGAGGCTGGCGGATGGAGCTCCAGCCCCGACGGGGAGCGTGGTGCGCCCCCATCCCACCTGCGCGAGGGCACCGGCCCGGGGGAGGAGGGGCGGGAGGCCGAGGCGGGTCGGATTCCCAGCCAGCTCTCTCCTCACAGGAGGCGGCCCATTATCCGGCGTCGTTAAAGAGCAATTAGATGGAAATTAAGCCGAGAACAAGTATTGATTATCTCATTAAGGCCGGGGGAGCCCGCTCTGTCGGTGCGAGTTTAGCGCCGCTCACTCCATTATCTGCAAGGTGAAAGCCTGCGGTCATCAAAACCCAGTGAAGTATCGATCTTACCGCCATCCCCAAATCCAGTCCCGGCCCCCTCCCCCTCCCCCTCCCCCCTCCCCCTCCCCCCTCCCCCTCTCTCGCCCTCCTCAGCCCCCCGGAGTAAGTGGTTCTATAGAGGTGACATCAGGGGTGTGATGAGGTGGAGGAAGAGCTCAGTCCCCCACTTTCTCCATCTTAGTATTTCCTCTCTAGTTCCCTTCATTTTCTGTTCCCAAATAATTATTTTTCCCTGATGCTACGGGGGGGGGGGGGGGGTGCGCAGTGGAGACAGTTCACATCCCTCCAGGGTGGGAGAGAAGGGGCTACCCTAGTATTACATTCAAGGAAGAGAAACTACGGGAGACTTAATGGAAAGAACCTGCCCCTGTGGACACAGTATAGGGTGTCCCTGGCCCCAGACCCCTTACCCTAAAGTGAGGGGGAAAGACTTAGTTCCTCATCACCATCATTGCTGAGAAAGAGATCCCTGGGATCACCCCACAGGCTCCCCAAGGCTTAGAGACCTCAGAATTCAGAAGGGGCTTCCTCAGGGTCGTGTATGATGTGACCTTGGAGAAAAGTGTTAGAAAAGTTGTTTTCATTTCGCTTTGCTTCTAGCTGACTGTGTGACCTCAGGTAAGTCACTCTCTTCTTCAGGCCATGGAGTCCTCAAAAGAATGGGATGGGATCTGTAAGGCTCCTGAGCCCTCAGATGCCATAATCTGTCAGACTATGTGCTGAGCTCTCAGCCCTCTGGCGTTGGGGATGTGACTGTGTGCCCAGTTCCTGCCTGCCAGGAGCTTATGGCCTCAAGGGGCAGAAGTCACTAAACCGTGACATGATGATAGTCATGGAAATAATAAGTTACAATTGATATGAGTTAGAAGGAAGAATGCAGGTGCTATGACAGTGTTTTAAGAAGGGGGTGGGGGCGCTAGCACAGGAAGCAGACATTTCAATAAAAACACAGGGAACAAGCCTGTTGCCCACACATTCATTCAACACACAATTGCTGAAGGCCTCCTCCAGACCCCAGGGTGAGCAGAACGATAACCCCTTCCCCCCCAGAGCCCACAGTCCAGTGGGGAGACGGACACCAATGATATAATCACACAAATATGCACACATATGGTACATGTACTGAAAAATATGACAGGGAACAGTGAGAGAATAAGAGAAAGAATTGACTTGAGGGAGAGGGGGTCAAGGAAACCTCTCCGAGACGGCAATGGTCAGTCCGTTAGTTAAGATCAGAAGTCCTTCAATCGAGCCCGTGGGAAAGCTGGGGGAGGCCCCTGGAGAGGGCGCACCTTCCTCCCTTACTCGCCTTGCCTTGGAGTACGCCCAGGTCAGAGACCGAGCAGGAAATAGGGTTCCAGTCTCTGACACTCCCAACCCCACCGTGGGGCTCACCTGAGAGCCTCAGGTGCGCCTGGGGGGCGGAAAAGGAGGCGGAGGGAGGGATGGCGGCGGCAGGTGGTGCACCCGGCCCGCACCGAGTTGGCCCACGCGGAGCGAGCGGCGCTGCAGCGGTATCTGGGCTCATCTCCCTGCCCCGGAGCCCGGCAACTATTAATCTTGGTTGACGGTTTCTAATGTCCTAATTGGGAGGTGGGGAGAGCGGCCCAGTCCGCCCTAAAGGTAGAAACGGCTAATGGGCCTCTTCATCACCGCCAGGAGCGGGTCCCTGGCGGAGCGCGAGGGGCGCTGCAGCAGGTGAGACGCGGAGCTGGCGGCGGCCCTTAATGAAGCTGCCGGGGCTGGGGCGGCCCGAGAGGCCAGCTCGGGGGAGGGAGGTGGCTCCGGGGGAAAGGACGGTTCGCCCACCCCCGGCGCAGAGAGCCTAGCTCGCGGGCTCACCTGGGCGCCTTGTACCTGAGGAGGCCTCCTGGGGACGCAGCGCTGGGAGCGTGGTTGGTGCCAGGTTAGACCTGCGTAGACATGGATCTTTTCAAAAGTGACAGAAGTTGGGTGGGAGGAGAAGTGTCTGAAAATTCGGGTCGCCCTCAATAAGCGAGAGCTGGGTACAAAGTCGGCGCTCCGAACTGTTTGCTGACCTACAAGGCCTGTGCCAACGAGTGCGGGAGGAAGATGTTAGGGGCAAGTGTGAATTCGCGGGCTTCCGGGACGCCAAGGACTCCAGAGAGCTCTGCCTTTTCATATCCACACCTCTTCCCCCTCTGTAACTCAGTTTCCCTTCTGGGGCAGGTCTGTGGGCTCCCAGTCCTCCAGCACTCAAGTCCACTCCTCCTCCACCATAGTGGGACCTCTTCGTAACCCAGTCCTCCCAAAGCCGTCTTCCTCACCTCACCGCAGTCCTGGCCCAAACTGCCCGGGGACGGGCCCACCCAGGGGGTCCCGGCCGGGCCGCTCCTCCGCCCTCCCATGGGACCCGCTGCGTCCTAGAGCCCCAGCTTGTCTTCGAGCTTCGCTGCCTCCCGCTCGCTGTCTGCCTCGCTCCCGCCTTCCTCCCTTCTCCCTCCTCCAGCCGCATCAGAAATATATTGTAGTATTCTCACCTAATCCTGTTCAATTACAGCATAATAAAACACATAATAAAAACCTAATTCATTTTTCTCCCGCGCCTCCCATCTCCCGGCATCTTCTAGCTCGGGATTAAAAATTTGTCTTCATGTTTGTGGCACCGCAATCCCGGCGCCTCCGCATCTTTAATGTATGAGCCGGGGAGCTAGAGATCCGCGGATTCTGCGGTCTTCGCGCCGGGAAGGCGCCTGCCAGTCACCTAAGGATGCAGGCGGGGAAGGATGGAGAAGCGTAGACTTGCGTGGGGCCCTAGCGGTGGCCACCCGCTCGCGTCCACAGGATGAGGGCTCAAAGGCCCCCAGATTTCCAGGGGCAGAGAGAAAGCACGTGCGTCCTGTCCGACAGACCCCGTGTGGCCTCTAGGGGGCGCAGTGTGGGGCAGATCTCTGGGAAGGGCCTTTACTTGACTCCGATACCTGGTGCAGCCCAGCCCCGGGTGCAGAGCAGAGCCAAGCAAGTAAGGGTCCCGCTGTCCTCAGCTTCCATTCTCTCCTTCGCTTCTGATCTGAGCGGGCCCGGTCAACACAGCTCTGGTTTCCAAGTTACTACTACCACCCCCAGTCCCTAGGGACTCTCTACCATCCTCTGATCACATTGTAACCAACCTGGATCGCTGAAACAATGTTAGAACTCCCCAGAAGGAATTATTAAGAATTCAATAAAAGAAAATTTCCTACAAAGGCCCAGTACCTGCTGACTTTACAGAGGGCACGTCTGAGGTCCAAACACAGCCCAGTGATATTCCCTCATTCCTCCATTGGTTCGTTCATTTAGGGTGGAGGTTCCCAAACTTTCTACGTTCATGGAACCCTTAGCTTTTTAGTAATTTTTTCACAGTACTCGAGGCCAAAAGAGATACCCAACAGTTCCTTTTAAGTACTTAGGTCCAAACTTAGGCACTTTTTACCTGAGGAGGCCTCCTGGGGGTGCAGGAGGTAAATGCTTATTAAGCATTTGTAGCTGTCTGAAAAACTAATACACATAAATTGGAAGAAAAAAGGAATATTTTTATGTCATACTTAACCTCAATTACTTAATAATGGAATGTGTCCACCTGTTGAGCTCTGCATAAGTTCTCAAAGCTTGGAATCAGCTTACAGTGCCACGGTCATTTCCTGTTCCACGTTGACTTTTGTGTGGTTTTTGCTTTTTGTCACAGCAACCATCAAAAACCCAGTTTTTGGGCTGGCCCAGTGGCGCAGCGGTTAAGTTCGCACGTTCCCCTTCTCAGCGGCCTGGGTTCGCCGGTTCAGATCCCGGGTGCGGACATGGCACCGCTTGGCACACCATGCTGTGGTAGGCGTCCCACGTATAAAGTAGAGGAAGATGGGCACGGATGTCAGCTCAGGGCCGGGCTTCCTCGGCAAAAAGAGGAGGACTGGCAGTAGTTAGCTCAGGGCTAATCTTCCTCAAAACAAAAAAACAAAAAAACAAAACCAGTTTTGCAAAGACATCATTGAAAGTAATGCAGCGCAATCTAATAATTGAATTGTGAGCTAACTTGAGCTAACAGTTTGTGCAGTGTCCAACAGAGGTTGAGTATTGCTGGGTTTCCCTTGAACCCCAGGGTTTACAACTTAAAATGTCCTGCAGCAGCCCTTTGACTTCATTGTGGCACTCTGGGGTGCCTCAGTACACAGTCTGGAAACCACAGATTTAGGGAGTCTGCCTATTTTCTTTAAGCAACAAGCCTTCTTAGTGGTCTTGAAAAGTTTGGGATAGACGAATAGAGGTCATTGGATTTGGCCAAAGGAAAAGAATTTGAATCTTATCCACAACTTGGGGATCAGATATAAAATAGCAGGGGAGTCTGACAGCCTGGGGGTTCAGGGTTGGAAGCCAGCTTGCAGAAATGGGGCCCTGAAAATCACTAGCAGTGACAAACAAGTCCAGCAGGAAGAACCAGAGTCAGCAGAAGGCTTGATATCATAAAAAGCAATGCTTCCAGGTAGGTTGTAGGGTGATGCTTAATCTTACACCGCCACTATCCAGAACCACCCCTACCCCACTGTGCCTTGGTGCCAGGAAAGGAGGTCGTGAAAATGAAACTGTATCACCAGAGGCCCAAGCAACTCTGCTGTGGGAGTACTCTATAGGAACCGGACAAGAATGAGGTGAAGGTGTCTCCTTTCCAGCATGCCTTGAATGACAGCAGCTCGGTGCCAGCCCCAAGGAGCTGCAGAAGTGGAGGGTAGGTCAGCACCACAGGGAACTAGGCATCGGCATGTGCAGGGAAGCAGAGAGATAACAGAGTTGAAGATAACAGAGGCTCTGATTACATGGGAAACACTCTCTCCTTCACCCCCCTGCATTTAGGACTCCTAGAGAGACACAGAAGAGGAGGGCTGAGTTCCTTCTCTTGCTGGCATCATATGTAGGGACATATCTAGGGATAAGCTTCACTTTGCCTATGGGCACTTTTCAAGCCACACTACCCCCAAGATTCTGACATGCCTTCCTGGGAGGATGTGCTCCTCCATCCTCCAGGCTGAAAATCATTAAAGCTGTGAGCCATTGTTTCTGTTGTGAATATGTCATGTTTTTTAGGTTTATCAAAAAGTAAAACAGATCCAGAACCACTGTGTTAGTAAACTTACCTTGGACCAACATACAAGTGGGTTTGAGGGCACTTTTGGATTCCACATTCATTTGTTCAGCAAACATGTCCTGAGTACCTGTTGTGGATCAGGCACTACTACAGGTGCTGTGGGCATATACAAGTGAAGATATGAGTTGTTTTTTCATGAGTGTAGAGTTTCAGATGTGCAAGATGAAAAAGTCATGGAGATCGGTTTCACAACAATGTGAATACACTTATTACCACTGAACTGTACACTTAAACATGGTTAAGATGGTCAATTTTATGTTATGTTTTGTTTTATCACAATAAAAAAAAAAGTGAAGATATGCTGCCTGCCCTCAGGAAGTTTTTCATCTAAATTGGAGAGAATCATCTGTATAGAACCAGCAATAATATATGTTGTAGTAAATTCCAATCAGAGTAATTCCCAGCTCACAACAGTGGCCCTTCTTTGGGAACAGCCCCCACCACAGAGGTAGACCTGAAGTAATGATGTCCAGTGTCCTTGCAACTTGACCCTAACCTCTGGCCACCTCCTAAGGGTAGACAACTGATCTAAGCTGTACCAATTTTTGCAACTTGAACGGAAAGAGCAGAGACTGAAGCTGGTTGAAGCTGTTACCTTAATGGCAGTCCCCATAAACTCCAGTCGCTGAGGCCCCCAGAGCTGCCCAGCTTCCTGGCCTTTCCAAGGCCGGGTTGGTTAGCTCCATCCCCGGTTCTGAGAGCTACTGCAGAATCCATCCAATACAGCTCCCTGTTTACTGGAGCTAGCCACAATCATTCTCTGTCACTTTTCACAACATAACTTCAGTCAAAACCCAAACCAGAAGTGCTCCTTCTGGGAAACAAAAGTGGTCAACTGACTGAGGACTTGCTGGTGATAGGGGAGGGGAGGTCTTCAGTCAGAAAATAACATAGCAGTAAAGGGGCAGCTATATATGGTGACAGGTAAAGATTAGACTATTGGTGGTGAGCACGATGCAGTCTGTATAGAAACTAATAAATAATAATGTATGCCTGAAATTAATTACACAATGTTATAAACCATTATGACCTCAATAAAATAATTTTTTAAAATGAGAAACTGAAACACTGAAAAAAAGAAAAGAACATAGGTGGTTAATAGGTTGATTTCTAGATTAACATAGCAAACTCCTGCTCCATAAGCAAACACTTTACCCTGAAGGAGCTGTTTGTTGCTTATTACAGGCACGGGGTTATTTTCCTACTAGATGCATGGAAGTGGAGCGAGGACAAGGTTGCGTGTGTAACCCCCAGCTACGCAGAGTTCCTCCCACATTCTCCTGGTCGTTATTCAGTTACAAAACCTCGCTGGTAGAAGATTGGAAGGAGGAAGCTGGAGGAGGCTGTGGCCTGAAGCTGAGGCTGCCTTTGTCCCTCTGGCAGTCTGGGATGGGACTACCAGTGAGGAAAAAATATGTGTGTATAAAGGAAGAGAGAAGGATACTGCCCAGGAAGCTCTCTTTTACGGAATGATCCAACTGTGTCAAGATTCCTCCACAATTCCTAGCAAAAGAATCCCCCGCATCCGAGATCGCTGAGACCACAGAGAGATGCTGGGAGACTGATGAACAGGGGCTGGGGAGAGGTGCCTGAATGCCTGCCGAGCACAGGCTGTGTCCTGTAGATGGGAAGGGACTCTGTTCACCCAAAAGGCCATTTCTACCCAGCGCCAGGCACACAGCCCCACTTAGCAGAGTTCAGTAAACGTTTCCCGAACGGTGGGATGCGAGGGGGCGGAGAGAGAGAGAGAGGGGCGGACGGCTCAACCGGCAGGGCCAGTAGCCTCGGAGGCGGCTGGAAAAATCTAGGCTTGGGACCCACGAGGAGAGGCCTCGCCTGAATCCTCGAAAACCTCGCGCATTTCTGGGCAGGAAGTCAAAGGGCGGGCGCGGAGGCGCTAGTGGGTTACGAAACTCTAAAGGAGGGAGGGGATTTGGCGGATTTAGCGGTCCAGAACGGAGGTCACCCGGCCGCGGATTGGAACGAAGGTTCCAGGCTCAGGTAGGGAAGATGAATTGTATTCCTGGCCTCCGAGCAAAAGCCGTTGCCCAGGTAACGAGAAGGAGGCGGGACCGAGCCGAACCTTGACTGACAGAGCCACAGCAGGGCAGAACTCTGCTTCTGACTGGCTATGTCCCTACAGAGGGGCGTGGCTTACCTATGACTGCTAGCTCCCCTCTCCCCCCCCCTCCCCCCGGGGCGGGGTTGGTTTGAGACTGACAAGCTTGACTGGGAGGAAATGGGGCTCGGCTAAGATTCCTCGCCCCGGACCTGGCAGGAAGTATAGCCTGATTATAAGTATAGTCTGATTAGCATGAGGCCACAGGGCCAGACATGAAGCTGGCCCAAAACACCTGCCCTTAAGATGCCGGCCTCTGGGTGCCGGCCGGTGGCGCAGCGGTTAAGTTCTCACGTTCCGCTTCGGCGGCCTGGGGTTCTCTGGCCCGGATCCCGGGTGCGGACCTGACACCGCTTGGCACACCATGCTGTGGTAGGCGTCCCACATATAAAAAAAAGTAGAGGAAGATGGGCATGATGTTAGCTCAGGGCCAGGCTTCCTCAGCAAAAAGAGGAGGACTCGCAGTAGTTAGCTCAGGGCTAATCTTCCTCAAAAAAAAAAAAAAAAAAAAAAAAGATGCCGGCCTCATTAGTCCCAGTGACCCTAGAAAAGAGCAGGATATGCCCTCTTGGACCCCTCCCTATGGCCGGACTAAGCTAGGGCTCCAAACCCAAGCCATTTTTCTCCGTAGACGGTGGGCCGGGCGACAGAGAGGGTCGTGGTCTTTCTTATGATGGGCAGGGTGGGGGCTCTGGACCAGATGAGGCCAGGCGAGGGGAAGAAGGCTGTGGAGGAAGGCCAAGGACGCTGATGCAGGCTAGGAGGAAGAGGGGAGGCCCAAGAATGGGGCAGATTACTTTCCGGAGAGAAAAGTGCTCTCTCAGCCCAAATGCTGACTTCTGAGGAAAATTCCAAGTATGTGGAGGCAATTTGGAAAACGTACCTGGCTAGGATTTGCCCCTAGAGAGCCTGTGAAGTTATTCTACAGCTAAGTTTTTTGCTTTGAGAAGCTGGTGTGGAATTAGGAAGGAAAGACAGCAGGAAAGCATTCCTTCCAAACTGGCCCATTGGTGCCCTGGCCAGTCTTCTCTCTGACATGATTTAGCGTTACCTGCAGAGCACAGATAATTGTTATAAAATGTTCTTAATGATTTTGTTTTACAGAGATTCCTGCACCTCACTCCCCAAGTGGGTTTATTTTACATAGATTTTCCAGTAAAAGTGCAAGCCCTTTTTACAAGGGGATTACCAAAGGCCAAAGGTCTCACTGCAGAAAGAGGCTTCAAGAGTTGACCCAGGGCTCCAGTGGGCTTGGTGGGAAGCGCTGGTCCAGATCGGCAGAATAGGGTGGACTCGAAACTGGTTATCTAAATGTCCCATATTTAATCAAGAATAGGAATCTTCGCTTATACTCCTTCAGCTATAAAACCCTCATGCCTGGAAACTCCTCAGTGGCTTTAGTAAAAGTTTGTGTACACTTACGGGCCTGTCACTTTTGCTGGCCTTAAACAAACCAGGCCCAGGGAGGAGATGCCCTGGAATGTCCGAGGCACTAGGAGAATAACCTCAAGTTTGGCTGGTGGCTGGCAAGGAAGGAAGAAACACAGTACAATGGCCTCAGAGTCACACAAGTCGGCTTAAATCCTGGCTCCCTCACCTCCTAGTTGTCTAGCCATGGACAACTTTCTTAATGTCTTTAAGCCTGTGTCCTTGCTAAGACTGGATATAACATGTCTGGCCTCACAGGGGTGGTTATGAAGACCAAAAGATATAATGGACGTAAAGCACGTGGCCTCAGTAAACCTGGCACCACACAGCAGGACTCAGTGGGCAGTAGTTGGTGTAACCCCCGCTGCCCATACAGGTAAACTTCACTTCCCGAGGGGAGTGAGTGAGTCCAGGCCAAGGTAGCAGGTTCACTTTCAACCCCAAAGATTTCTCCCCACCACCTAGAGTGAGAGCTTTGAGCTGAAAAAAGCGGGATGAGGCATATTTCCTGCAGGGAATAGGGAATGGATTTGATTATAGATTTATTCATGTTTATTCTTTTAAATCTTCCAAAGCCAAGACTTAGGGTAAGAGAGCCAACTATAAGCCGTTTAATAGTGGCTCTCACCAGCTGCACACAGGGAGGAACTTTTGGCCTCATTTTTCCCAGAAAAAAGAGGGAGTTACATAAGCAGGGAGGGAGTGGAGGGCCCTGGGGCGGGGGAAAGGGGTGTTAACTGGCAAGGGGTCCCTGCCAGGCTTGTTCCTGTGTTGTCTCAGTTGGGGCGTGGAGGGTGCGCTGGTGCCCTAACAACTCTGGGCTGTCCTTAGCCCTCTAGCTTTCCTCTCTCCAAAGGCCTCTCTGGGAACCAGAGGCCACCACCCCATGCCAAATGCCTGAAGGAAACCAAGAAGCAGAGCGTGAGGCTTGAGACCAGCCCCGCTAGCCAAGAAGGAAATGAAGCCAGGACTCCATTTGCTGAGAGAATAGAAGGTGGAGGCATCTACATCCCCTCCACTTTAGTACTCAGGGCGCTGATGGAGGACTGATTGTCTGATCTCAGCGCGCCCTCTGCTGGAGGCTCAGGCTCCCTACGGAAAGGGAGGGAAGAGACTAGAACAGGAACACAGTGGGTAGAGAAGGGAAGGCTGTATAGGCAGGAGGCTATTCCTGGGCACTCAAGACATGAAATCAAGTGAAGTAGACAGTTTTTCAGTTTATTGAGTAACAATGGCATCATAGCGTTTATCACTGGTGGTGGACGGGTCGGGGAGCAGGAAAGTGTTCTTAAAGGCGCCCACTGGGGCCTTCATCCACCCCACCCACTGCTTCAGCCAGAGATCATGGGAGTTGGAGTCAAGGTCCAACTCTGCGCTCTGTGAGTTTGCCACCACAAATTCCATCCCCAAGCCCACGTCCTCTTTGGACCAGCCTTTGATGCCTGGGCCCTTCCTCCTCTTGGGAGCGGCATGGGGGTGGGAGCAGGGCCAAGCCTCAAGAAAGAGGAGCTAAGGTGGGAGGTCAGCTGGATGTCTAACAACGGTCAATGGAACACAAAAGTCCCTGTCTTAAGATTGTACACTCAGGGCCTAGTTTCCCCTGAGGGTGTCCTAGTTACACCCACTCAGATACCTGTGGCGTTTAAGCACCGTTCCCACAGCTGTGTCCCTCTGTAAGAGGGTGCCAGGGGAGCTCTTAATGGGGAATGCTTGCTTTGTCTTTGTGGCCTTTTGGTTGGGGGAGGGAGTTGGGATTATAGGTTTAGATTTGAGGTTATGATATCAGAGTGGACCAAGAACTCCTAGGATTGTGCCTAAAGACACTCATGCTGCAGTGTGGGAAAGATGGGAAGATGGCAAGAGCAGTACAGGATACTGACACTCCTTTGTTCTGGTAGAGAAAAGGAGAAGAAATGATCTAGTTCAGGATGTAGGGGATGGCATAAGCCCCCTGCCTCCCTTATCCTGACATGTCTTCCTCTGCCAGCCTAGTTGCTGGGTCAGTTTTGGTAGCCAGGAAGCATAAATTGGAAGAATTCAGCCCAGTTTGGTCTGCTAGTGTCCCTCAGTCTCTGTCCTGAGATCCTGGGGCTCCCCCTGTGTCCAGAAGGGGTTAGATGCTGTCAGAAATGACTTGGCTGGTGGAACTGTTTAGGCAAGGAAGTCCTGTAGCCTGGCTGGCTGGCAAGTGGCAGGAGGCCGAGAGGGGAAGCCAGACATCAGGACATCCCAGGACTGCATGTCTGCTCCTAGCTTCCAACACAGCGTATACATGTGTACACACACACACACACACACACACACACACACACACACACACGTATATATGTAGACACGCAAGCTCAGGAGAAAGGAATTATGTGACCCTGCTCTGTGAAATCAGAGAGGAGAGAAAACAGTTTACAGGGGCACCTCTCCCAGCCTAATGGAATGGATGCTGGTCTCAACGGCCACTCCCCCATCAAGCCCCCTGCCCAGTACCAGGCAGACAGGCAAGTGGCAGGGATGGCAAGGCTCCACTAAAGCTGCAGCCCAAGGGAGTGAGGGAGAGGCCAGGGCCTGCCCCTCCCTCAGAGCCCCTTGTTGTAGTAAACCACTTCGAGGCTGGGGTTCTGCTCACGGATCTGACTTCTCAGCTCCGGCTCCAGCCTGCTCACATTTATGGAGCTGCAACAGAACACACAGGCAGGCTGAGTGTCCCCTGAACCCAACCCCCTCAGGCTAAGGGATCGCCATCCCTCCTCCTTCCAGGCTGAAGAATCTTCTCCTTCAACTGCCAGGAGGCCCAGCTCACTATCGTTCCCCAGCCCCCAGAATAAGCTGAGCGCCTGCCAGGCCTCCTCCCACAACGCACTAAAGGACCTTAAGCTCAGCTGGCTCCAGAGAGGTGGAGATCTGCCAGAACCCCCAGCCAAGCCCGGGCAGGGCAGCACTTACCTTCTCTGGGGAAACAGGGCACAGCACAGGGGGGTGGCAAATACCAGGCTAGGGGGGAGAAGAGTGTTGGAAAGGTTTGTGAAGCTTTGACTTAAGGGATTTCCCTCCTGCACCCCACCCCATCTCTGGAGACAGCCCTTAGGGGTGGAGATTGATTAAAGCCAACTCTGACATTAGGTTATGGCTGAGGAAAGAGCTTCCAGAGCACTGACCCAGAGCTCCACAGCCAGCAAATGTCAGAATCAGGAGTCAAACGTGCGTGAGACTCCTGGATGGTACCAAAAGGTATTTTTCTATGCTTTCCTCTTGCAGATGAAGGCTGGAACCCCTTCAGCTAGCCTCTTGACCTTCAAGGACAGGGATCAGCCCCTAACACACCCAGTACACCCTCCAGGCATCCAAGACCCCTACCAGCTGAATATATGAATGAATGATGTATATAAACATCTTAAAAGCAATAAATAACCACCCACATCCACCATGGAAAGGGCACTCCCACACACCCTCCTATCTCCCTGCACACTTACCAGAAGCCCACCAGCCCCACCTGCAGGGGTGCCCCCAGCCAGGGGCGGCGCTGTAGGGAGACAGAGACAATGGAATAGCAAGTGTCCCCCGCCCCCCGAACCCCCAGGCCATTGCATTCACATGGCTCTATGCCATCAGCCCTGACATGTGGCCCTTTTCTTTCTCCCAAGCCCATAACACGGTTGGGACCTCCAGATCACCACCCTCCACTCCAGCCAGGCCTGTTTACTGACACCCTCCCTAGTGTCCCATCACCCATTCTCGCCTCTCAGAATTGGTTCCCATGGCACTCCCTGCCTCTTTCTCTTCCCTCACTTCCTGCAGGAGTGCCTCATCTAACCCTCCACTCATTTCCCCCTGGCCCTTCCCAAACACATCTCCTGCTCTGTACACCTTCTTGATTTGCTCCAGCCACAGGGACCACCATTCTGTTTCTCCAGGGTGCACAGCTGGTGCTCAATAAATATTTGTGAATAAATGATTGAATGAATGAGCTAGAGCTTGTGTTCCTGTGCCTTGCTTCCCTGTCCTGTTTGTGCATGTGTGAGCCTGTGTGTCTGTGTCTGTCTTGCTGTTGTGAGCATGAATGTCATATCAAGTGTGACATGATGGTCCATCCCTGGGTCAGAGGCGTCTGGAGTGACACCAGTTTCCTTCAGGACAGAAACCATTTCCCTCCTTCCCTTATCTTCTCTTCCTCCTCCCTCAGTGTTCCTTTGCCCAAGCCCAACTCATTCTTGCTGGATGAATGAAGGTCGAGGGGGCAGCACAGGGGTGGGGCCAACAGATGGCGAGTCTTAGACTCAGGTCAGGCTGGAGAGAGGGTTGGGCTCCCAGCCACCATCACTTCCAGGCTGGGAGAAGTGAGAGTGACATACCTTCAGAAAGTCTTTCTTCTCCAGAGTGTCCATGATCACGGGGGGAATGGCTGAGGGGAGAGCAGGGCAGGGAGGGAGGTAGTGAAGTGAAAGTTGGGACCCAAAGGAAGGGGGGATCCCCCCCAAGTCTTATGGTCCCCAGAGTCCTCAAAACCCTTGGGGAACCGCACCTCCCTTCTCTCAGAGCCTCCCATGCCCTACGCAGCCACCCCCACCTCACCCATGGCAGGAATCGCCATGCAGATTCTTGATACCACCACCTGGAAGATTCCCTGCTTAGCTGCAGCCACCGAGTGGCCAAGCCTCTGACCCGCCTCATCAGTCACTGGGATGCCCACCTGCAGCTCCCTGGGAAGGGAAGGAAGTAGGGGTCAGACCATAGGCCCCAAACCCCACCCACAATGTCCTCATGGGCAGCTACTCCCTATTCAGACATCCTAGATCCAAAGGCTGGCTCTCCCACCCCAGGATCCCAGCATCAGACTGAGACCGGGCCAGCAGCTCATGGCCAGGGAAGGACAGGACTCTCCCCACTCTGGACTGGTCTGCATGGCTGGATGGTGTGTCCACATGCACACTGGGCACACACAAGCCAGGATTCGGGGCCGCTCACCTCTGCCTCATTAGAGGGATGTTTATGCAGTTGGCAGCTGCCACAGCTGCAAAGGGCACAAATCTGCTGACCAGCGGGGGCAGGTGCTGGGAGAGGAAAGATGTCATTTAGTGGCCCTAAGGGCCAAGGGATGGTGAGGAACTCTCGAGAGACATATGGGGAGCCTGTAGGTCCGGGTGGAAGGGTGATGGAGAAGAAGGAAGCACATAAAGGGTGAATAAGGGGCAGTAGAATGGGGGGACATTTACCTTGGTGAGGGATTTGAGGCCCAGGGCCGTGGCCACAGCCCCAGTGGTGGCACTCACATAAGCTGTTCCCAGCTGCCTGTGGGTGGAGGCAGGACACAAGGAGAGAGGTGAACAGCCCAGTAAGTGGTTCTTTCCTTCAGGGACTTGTGAAATCCTCAATATATGAAGCGTGGGAGGGTGGCCTGATTGCAAAGAAATGCCTCCCTGGCTCCAGTGTAGACTTGTCTGGAAGCCCCAGTCCCTCCCTTTGAGGAAGGGTGAATCCCAAAGCCCACCCAAGAGGACCCTATGCACTCAGTCAGGCCAGGAAAGTGGGGAAGAGGGGCAGGCTGAGAGGAGGGCCCTGAGCCACTGGCTGCATGAGCCCGCTGGGAACAAGAGCGAAGAGGAGAGAGCAATGATAGGCGAGGAGGGGAGAAGAGTCCCTGGGGACAAGCTCTCACCTCACAGTGATGGGAGCATCGCCACTGCGGTTGGAATAGTTAACGACGGCATTGAAGGACTGATTCACCCACTGCCAGAACACCACGGTTGGGGTCTTCCTGAGGGAACAAAGACACTTACTTTTGCCCCCTCTACAATGTCCCTCATCCTTGGACCCTGATAAGGAAACCACAAAGGTTATTCCCAAACACTCAGGAGGGACCCAGTCGATGACCCAAGAACCTGGTCTGGTGACCCCTGCATGACCCTCCCCACCTACACAAACATCCCCACTGTCTCTGGGGTGGGAGGACCCCCAGGGCGGAGTTCTGAGGAAAGGAAGGGATTCTGACACAAGCTTTCACCCACCCCTATTTTCTGGCCTAGAAAGGAAGCACCTGGTCATCAAGCCACACTCTGGCTAGGAGAGAGCACTCAAGGAGGGGACACGTGGGACAGGACCTGCCTGTAGAAGGTGAGCATGCAGCCAGTGATGGTCATGTTCATGGGCACCTGGGCTGACATGCGGCCAATCAGGACCACCTTCTCCCCTGTGTCCGGATGGAAGGCAGAGTCGTACACATACTTGGCCCTCCACAGCTGGTCCTCGGTGAGCCCTGGACTCACCACGCCAGCCCTGCAGAAGTTGACAGGGAGCAGACAGGCAATTCTAGAGGGCAGATCTACCCTCCAAATCCCCACCCACCCAGCTCAGAGGAAGTCTGGGCAGAGGCCCAGGCACTCTGGCCCCCAATCTTAGAATAAAGGAGCTCCTTGTCTCTGGGGGAGAGTCAAAGCTTCCCAGAAACGGGGGGGGTTGGGGGGGGCGGAGAGGGGAGGCCCATTTCTATTGCCCTTCAAGCCACACGAGGAAGGTTGTCCTTCCATTTCTGCCTAAATGCTGGGTCACGGGTACTGGTGGTTTCCAATGGGTCAAAAATGGCTGGGGGCATTGCAAGGGTTTCTCCTCCTGGAGACAAAGGGGAAGCTCTCCTATCTTGCTGGGACTCAATTTTGAGCCCCTCTGTCCTTGCAGAGGTTGGCCCAGCAATGGGATAGGTCCCTGTGGAGGGTTTATGAGGCATAGAGCAGCACCCCCCGTAACTATCAATGCCACCTCCTCAACCCAAACACCCCAAAATCCTTTGAGTTAAAGCTCTGTGCCATCGTTGTCTGTGATTCCAGCAGACAGGGCCAGGGAGCAAGGGGACTGAGGAGCAGGACAGGATCACTCTCAAGCTTGGGGAGGCAGGTACAAAAGGTACTATTAATGGCAGCGAATGAGATCGTGGGGTACAGGGTCAGATGGCATAGGGAGTCACCTGTAGTTCTGCACGATGTTCCGGGAAGCTTCCAGCTGTGCCCCAGAAAGCAGCAGATTTCGGGGATCGGTAACAGTGAAGAAGTGCCGGGCTCTGCCCATGAAACTGCTTTGGTCCCAGCGAGGTTCCTGGATGTTGATATCTAAGGGCAATTCACCCATTTTCTGCAGGGCAGGGACAAGAGTCAGAGGACTCCAAGGAGGGAGTCCAAGGGCTCCACCTGAGGACAGCCTTTGGTGGCCCTGCCCCAGTCCCTGGGCCTATTGCCAATCCCTTTTGGAGCTCAAGGTGACTCCAGATAGGGAAGCAAGGGTTGGGGGAGAAGGTGTTTTCTAGGGGAGGGGGTGGGGAGAAGAAAACCACAAAAACAGATCTCCTTATGCTGTGGCCTGGTGCAGATTTTCATGAGTGAGGATTTATATGTGTGTCATTGATGCATGCGCAGCAGCTAATCCCATGCATCTACTCTTGTGCTCTGTATGCACAAAAATGCATTCTATATGCATCACACATCTATGTTCCTGTCAGCTTTAGGCCCCAGCTGCCTTGAGACCTAGATACAAACCCCTAAGGCTGTTTGGGAAGATAGGATAAGCCCTCCCACAGGTCAGCCCCTGATTGGAGGAGAGCAAGAGCTCATAGGCCACTCCAGGGCTCATCTATTCCAGATCTCAAACAGGGGACTCTGCTGATAGCCCCGTGCGTGTGTGTGTGTGTGTGTGTGTGTGTGTGTGTGTGTGTGTGTGTGGGCATGCACAAGTCCCCTCTCCAGACCCATCTTCCTCAACCCACACTGAATGGCTCAAGGCTCTCCTTGTTCCTCAGCTGGGCAGGGCTGGCACAGACACTCGTCCACCTCTCCCTGAGCCACCTGCTTCCAGAAAGGAGCAGGATTCAGTAAAGGCCTCCTCCACCCAGCACAGAGAGGAAAGCCTGGAGCAGCCATCTGGTTGCATTCGGCGAAATCCTACAGAATGACTAATCCTCTCCAACCACACTTCCTCCCTCACAGGCAGACACACCCTCCCTTCTCTCACATACTCACACTCACATACCCACACACAAAGACACCATCATATAGCCCTACATAGACACACAAACAAGGTGGACACGCCCTGCATACCCTGGCCCACAAAGACTGTTACTTGCATGCGCACACACACACGAACACACACACAAACAGCCCATACCCATCAGTTGTAGCCACTTGAAGGCTTGACCAAGCCGAACCCCACCCTGACATTCCTCCGCACTACCAACTTCCCCCTGTGCCCCTTGGACCTCTCTAAAGCCAGAGCCGAAGATACTGAATCGGACAGGACAGAGAGCACCCTGCAAGGCAGGCCTCTCTCTCCGACTCCCAGTCTTCAACTCCGTAAGCCCCTGACTCCCGAACCCCGCCCGAGCCAGCGGGACTCACGCTTTCCTGGGATCCTGGCCTCTGCAGCTCTCAGACCTGCCTTCCTCTTCGCGCATCGCCCCCGCCCTCCAACCCATCACGCGTAACGTCACGCGTGACGCTAACCAGCAGGAGGGGCGGGGGCTCCCCTGGCACGTCCGCCTGGCGTGCCCCTGGATTGGCAGAGTCCGGGGGCGGTGGGGGCGACGCCCCTAGCCCAGGCTACTGGGACCCGGCCCCACACTGCTTCCCAGAGCCAATCCCGGCTCCAGGATCAGTTGGGCCGGATTCCCAGCGAGAGAGAGGAGGGGAGGAGCCACGGGTGCTCCCCCCTCTGCTTGCAGTCCCTTGGCTGTCCTCGGGAGGCACCCGGCCTCTGCAGCAAGGGGTCTAGGTACCCAGGGCGAAGGCTCGCAGTGCGCAGGGCGAGGGCGGGCGGCTTGGAGGGGCCATCCTTTTGATGGCGCGCCGGGAGGGACTCGGATTACTGCGCGGCTTACCTGATGGCTGCCTTGACAGTAGCCTCTGCCTACTTGGCCCCCTGGGCTCCTACCCCAGTTTCCACAAGCTCCTCTCGCAGCACCTCGGCGTTCACACCCCTTCACAGCCCCGTTTCGCTCGTGCCTGTGCCCCTTCTATGTCCCCAGCCCTTTCCTCCTCCCCAGGCCCCTTCTTAGTCCCCTCTGAAACCCCTCGCTCCACTGGGTCCCCAGTTTCCTTATGCCTCCAATCCTACCCCTGCACCGCAGACCGTAGCCCCAGTCCCTGCCCTGGGATGCGAAGGGGCAGAAGGCTCAAGCTAGTGGACAGAAAGAATCTTCTGCCCTGTAGTGTCCTGGGACCAGCTGCCCCGCCCTGCGTCCTTTCCCGGGCTGGGTGTCCAGACACTTTCTGACATAGAAGAAGGATGCATGTGAAGAAGGCAAAGCTCAGCCACAGACACTCTCACAACTCACCCAGTCACTGTACTGAGCACGCCTGCCTCACACCCAGGCTCATGCCCCGCTCCGCCCAGGTGACACTCCCTCACTGAGGCCTCAGGGGTGACCGCAGAGGTGTGGCAATTCCAGGAGCCCTGGTAGCTGCGTCGGCCTGGAGAAGACGGGCTTTTGGGCTTTCCCTGAGCTGAGTTCGCGGGACAGGGTGAGGCATCAGAACTCGAACTCAGCGGCCCCAGCCTAGGTGACAAACGGAGGTCCCGGGCGCCCGAGGTAGGTGGCAGTGACTGGCGGCTTTCCCAGCCAATAGGAGCCCAGGGCTACGCAGGCCAGCCCTGCTCCCGGAGCCTCGGCGGAGCGTGGGGAGAGGTTCCCTGGCTGCTGCAATCGCTTGCGCCCGCGGGCGGGCGAGGCAGGCGGCTGCTGCACGAGCGAACAGGTGAGCCGGGCCAAGCCTGAGGGGTGGGGGGCCGGGAGGACGCAGCCGGGGGTGGGATGCTGCGTTCTGGGTCCCAGAGCTGCTCTAGGGTAATTGGCCCTGGTTTTAGGCGGGATGCTGTGGGGCATTCGACAGCAGGTCCTCCCCGCAAGCCTGGGAGAGGTTCCCGCAACCTCTTTAGACAAGAGAGAAGAGGGGGCAGAAGGGACAGCAGCCTGGGGGTTGGGGATCTCTGGGGCCCTTGGCTACAGCTGTGCCAGACCCTGAAGCCCTGCCCTCGAGGCCTGCGCCCCAGGAGCTGGCCCCCTGCCCACATATCCAGGGGAGGTGGTGCAGTGAACTGTGCTGGCCCCACTTTCTCTCACACCAGTTGAAGCCCTAGGGCCGTCCATTATCCCATCTCCCCTCTCTCAACCTCTACTGGGGACTGGGGACCAGAGTAGATGACTCAGCTGAGAGCAGGAATGAGTGAAGCAGAGGTTCCCACTGCCTTGTATAAATGATTCCACAAGTCCATCATGGTGCCTGGACTGGGCAGTTCTCTGGCGAGGGGTGGGAGAGGTGAGGGGCCTAAGGCATGAGAGGTTAGGGTGCTCAAACCAGGGGGAGGGGTGGAAGTTCTGGAGGGCTGTCTTCACATCCCTCCCCCAATCCCTGCTCTCCCCTGGCAGGCCTGGAGCACGCAATCTTGACAGGCAGCAGAGGTGGGGGGCTCCTGGCCATTGAGACCCCACTCCCGCACAGAAGGCTCATGGAGCTCGGAGCACGCGGGGCCTTCATCTTAAGAGCTAGCAGGTTCCCTCTGGACCTGTAGGGCGCCCGTCCCAGTCTAGCCACCATGGCGCACGGTTTCCCAGTGGGCTTGGACCCGCTGGGCCTCGGAGACCTAAGCTCTGGCTCTCTGAGCTCCCTCTCCTCTCGAGGCCACCTGGGCAGCGACTTGGGCTCCGCAACGCGATACCTGCTGAGGAAGCAGCAGCGGCTGCTGAATGGGCCCCCCCGCGGAATCCGAGCCTCATCGCCCATGGGCCGCGTCATCCTCATCAACTCCCCCATAGAAGGTGGGGGCGGGGCCCAGCCACCGGCCTGGGAGCTGAGGGTGGGGGTAGGGGGCAGGGGCGCTAAGTTGGAGGAGGCAGAGCCAATATGAGTGGGGGAACTCCAGAGATGGGAGTCATAGGGATGTAGGGGGGAGGGGGGTTCTGAAGACCCATACTCTCTTCCTCACGTATCCTTTTCTCACCTTCAGGCTAATCCTTTAGGGTTCCAAGATCATAGAGAGGTCAGAGGGGGGGAGATAGGGTCATGGAGGCAGGGGAAGGTGTGTAGTATGCTACCCCCCAAGTGAGTGAGGCAGGGTACTGAATTGGCCCCTCCCTCCCATGGACTCTGCCTTCCTCCAAACCCACTTGTGTGTGCCTTTGGGGGTGTGGCAAGATGGAGAAGGATGTCCTCCATCAAGGATGTCATCCTTGGATTCATCCTTGGACTCACACATCCAAGGACTCATCAGCCCACTGTGTGACCAGCTCTGAGCTGGGCTGTGAGGAGTCAGTGCCCAGCTGGGCAGAGAGAATTAAAGGCTTCAGGTGCAGAAGGAAGGAAATAGAGATAGAGCAGCAAATGTTCTGATGGGGGGCTGGGGGAGGGGTGGCCAGGGAGGGAGCCCCAGGATTGGGCCCTAAAGGAGGGGGAAACCTGATCTTACGTAGTGTTTAATGCTGTTTCATTGCACACCTATTCTATGCCAACCCTGGTTATGTCCTGCAGGGGACTTAGAGAGAAACAAGGCTCAATTTTCACCTTCCATAAATTTACAGTGTAGCAGGGCTCTGAGACAGAGCCACCAACAGCTGGTGGTGGGGTAGAAGTATCACAAAGGTTGGAAGCATGGAGCATGGGGGTGGGGGGCACTTACGAGACAGTTTGGCTGTAGTGACAGATGTGAGGCGACGAAGAGCCAGTAAGAAAGGCAGGACCTTGAATGCCAGCCGGGGAGTGGGGGCCCCCTGGGCCTGGGCTTTCCGTGAACAGGACGAGATAAATATCTCCAGCTCCCCTCCTCTCTCTCAGCCAACAGAGCTTCCCTGGCTGGATCCCAGACTGGAATTTTCAGACCCTGCTCCTCCCCTCTGGCCCAGCTGGGCATCTCTGTTCCCCTACCTGGGCCACTGGGGCAGGGGTAGAGCATGTTGCTCCGGGAACAGGCTTTCCTGCACCAGTGGCCCAAGGTACTCACCCTCATCATCCACCTTGCTTGGCCTCAACCTCAGGTGAGCAGCAGGGTACTGCTGAGGGTCACCACTGTCATTCTGGTCATGCAGCAGAAGTCCCAAGATGAGCTAGGAGACATGGAGGGGAGAGAGGAGGCGCTGTGGCCCTGCCCCTGTAAGTCCCGTTGTATTCCAAGAACTATGCTATACCTCCCCTCACACATTCACATGCACCGTGCTGGCTGTGGTGCAAGGGCTATGTATACTGTCCCTCTAAAGATCCTCTTCCAGAAGTTCCATGATGGCTCTCTCCCTCTGCCTCACTCCAATGCCCTGCAGCCAGAGGAGCAGCATCTTCTAGCGGTGCAAGTCCTGGGGTGTTGCTCTGACCTCTGACCCTGGCCTGTCTGGGCTGGGAGCCTCTGAGCTCAGATCCTCCCTCTGCCAGAGTACAGACATCTCCCAACTCACCGCAGCCTGGAACCCCTCCCCCACGTTATTATTTAGACCTTTCCAGGGGCTGAAAGTAACTGAAAAGAGAGACACAGTGGGACAGGGAACTCTGCCACCCATATCACCACCATGAGTTCCCACCAGCTCCTCAAACTCAACTGGTCCCAGAGAAAATGCATTATCTTTAACCCAAACCAGCCCTTTCTCCTCACTCTCCTAGCTCATTTGTTTATTCATTCATTCATCTATTTGTTCTTTTATTGATTCAAAAACTACTTAGCAAATATCAAGCACTGTGCAATACACTGGGGACACGTGAGTAGAGAGGAATTACAAAGTCTCTACCGTGACGGAGCTTACAGTCTAGTGAGAGGGGACAGAGACTAGATAACATATGAATAAGCAAATAATGAGAAAGGGTGGTAAGGATCTTGAAGGTACTAACTTGGATGATGTGACGGAGTAGTGGTTCTCAAACTTTAGAATACCTCAGAATTGCCTGGGGGGCTTGTTATTAAAAGACAGATTGCTGGGTCCTCCACCTGGAGCTTTTGATTCCCTGGGTCCGTGGTAAAGCCTGAGAATTCACATTTTTAATAAGTTCCCTGTTGCTGCTGGTTTGCGGAACACGCTTTGAGAACCACTCTAACAGAGATGATCTGGGAGGAGGGGGTCTTAGGTAGGGTCGTGTAGGAAGGCTTCTCTGAGAAAGCAGAGTCTGAGCCAGGAGGGGCTGAGGAATAGGAGCCGGTCCATGAAGGGCTCAGCTAGATACCGCAGGCGGAGGGAAAGGATTTGGTCTGTGGGAGGAACAGGAAGGAAGTCAGTGTGGCCAGAGCTCAGTGAGGCTGGGGAAGGTGGCCGGAGGTGAGGGTAGACAGGTGGGCAGAGGAAAGCCCATGCAGGGCCTTCTTAGGCACGGGGGGAGTGTGGAGTTTCTTCTAGAATCAGGGGCAGGCGTTGAAGTTTTTCATCAGGGGAAAGGCATGATCTGTTCTAAAAGGTGACTCTGGCGATGGTGTAGCAAATGGATTAACAGGGGCCAGAGAAGAAGCAGGGGGATAGTGAGGAGCCTGCGGAGTGTCTGGAGAGAGAGGTTGGTGGCCCGGCCTAGGGCAGTGGAGGTAGAGAAGCTTCCATCCTCAGAGGCCCCAAGCTCCTAGGCTCAAAACCCAGATGTGGCACCCCCTGGCCCAGAGTCTGAGGAAGGCCCCAGGAAGGGACTGAGGAGAAAGAGGGTTGGCGGGCGGGAGAGCAAAGTCTCCCTGGCTGGGCCGAAAAGGTCCTGAGACCTGCGCAGCTAGAATCAGCTAGGAAGCCCCAGGATCTGCCCTGTCTCTGCCCTGCACCGTCCCTGCCCCCAGGCTGCCCTTGGGGATTTCTTCCTGAGCTGGCCGGCACTGTAACCTGATTTCTCTTAGATCAGAGAGAAGTGTGTGTGTGTGTGTGTGTGTGTGTGTGTGTGTATTTCTCCCTCTCGAGCACTGCTAGAGCAAGCCTTGCCCAAGATGAAATCTCACCTTCTCACCTGGGAGCCAGCTTACCTCTCCAGTCTTCTCACCTTTCTCTAACCAAAACACCTCCTCAGGGGCCCATCTCTGAGGCCTTGCTCCCTCCATCCCCTCATCAGTGCTCTCCCCTTCCCCTCCATGCCTCCAAATCCCACCCATCTTAGTCCTCTAAGAACCCTTCCCTGGCAGCTGTAGCCCCTGGGGACCCCTCTTCTCTGACTTTCCCCAGCGCCGACTGAGAGGACCACTCTGGGCACGTACTGCAGCGTGGTGGTGTTTTGAGTTTCTCTCCTCCTGTAGTCAGGTAGTTCCTAGATTCCTTACTTCCGGAATCCCAGAGTCTAAGAGATACAAGGGTCCTCAGGGATCCTTCCACAACATCCCAGACAGGGATTTACCAAGTCTCAGCTTGTATACCCCCAAAGATGGAGTACTCACTATCTCTCCTGGAAAATTCATTTTGTTGTCTGACAGCTGAAAGTTTTCCCTTAGTAAATCTGCCTCCATCTAACTCCACTGTGTGGGCTTGGTTCTGCCCTCTGGCTTACACAGACAGAAACATCTAATGCCTTTCCCAGAATAGCTCTTCAACTGTTTGATGATAGAGCAAACATACTCATTTCTGCTGCAAGCTGAAGAACGCAGACTCCCTCAACTGTGCTGCAGAGAGCATGATCTTGAACCTCTTTTCTATCTACCTGACCCTCAGAGTGGCAGGATTCTTAGGAATTTGGCCTATTTCAGGCCTGTGGGCATGGGAAGTTTAGTAAGCATTAAATACACACACATATATCTATATTATGAGGGAAGGAGGACAATGTCTTCTAGCGTGGCATCCTGTCCTACCTGCTCCCATACCCTCCCTGGCCCATGGTCTCAAGACCACCCAGAGAAGACTCAGAAATTGGGTCTCCCACCCCCTCATTTAGGGCCCTAGGTGCTTGTGCCCAGAAACCCAGCCTTTGCAGGTCCCAAGTTGGGGAACCCAGGGGCCCTCTGTGCCCAGAATGGGCATGGGAATCATGCCTGTGTCCCCACCCCCATAGCCAACAGTGATGAGAGTGACATCATCCATGCAGTCCGGGTAGAGAAGAGTCCCGCAGGGAGGCTGGGTTTCAGTGTGCGAGGCGGCTCCGAGCATGGCCTGGGCATCTTCGTCAGCAAGGTGGAGGAGGGGAGCAGTGCAGGTGAGTGGGGCCCCCAGGGGTGAGGTCCTGGCTTAGGATGTGACTCGAACCTCAGTGGGGTGCAGGAGTGCTGTTGTCAGGGTTGAGAGGAAAGGGTCCTCAGCTTTGGAGGGCCTGAGCCAATGAGGAGAGAGGGCTCCCTCCCAGGGCAGAGTGGGCTAATGGACAGGTCCCTAGTCTAATAGGGGATACTCAGCCCCTAGCTGGGGATCCCCAATCTAGTAGAAGTTTTACCCCAGGCGGAGGCTCGGCCTCCCCCAGGGGACTTCTCCAAGTGGCCCACGCCAGCCACCGCCTCCCCTGGTGCAGAGCGGGCTGGCCTGTGCATAGGGGACAAGATCACGGAGGTGAATGGGCTGAGCCTGGAGAGCACCACCATGGGCAGCGCTGTGAAGGTGCTGACAGGCAGCAGCCGGCTCCACATGATGGTGAGGCGCATGGGCCGTGTGCCGGGCATCAAATTCTCCAAGGAGAAGACCACATGGTGAGAGGCCTGGCCCCACCCCCCCACACCCAGCTCCACCCCCCAAAGCCATGGCAAGAGAGCCTGAGGGCACAGGGCTCTGCATGGGGCCTGGCTGCCATGGCTTTTGCTCTCCCTGACCCCTGGCACTGGAAACAGAGGGATCCTAAGGCCTGACCTTGAAATGAGCAAAGGCCATGTTTTTCCCCTAGCCCTCCTCCCAACAGCTCTGCTGTCCCAGACCCCAGTGGCCCTGCCCCCACACTCTGCTGCTCTTGTGAGTCTGGGATAGTAACAGCGCCTCTTCCTCAGGGGCCTGAGGCTTTAAAATGGGACTTGGCACTTTGTAGCTGCTCAATAAAAACAGATCAGGATGGTTTCCCAGATTTGATGAGATCTATGTCCCACTGAAGATCTCAGGCCTCTGGCGTCCCCCAAAGGCAACCCCTCCTTTCCTGTGCAGTTACTGGGGCTGATGGGGGGAGAGGGGGTGGGTGGTGGTGGATGGGGGGCCATGCCGAGGACCCCTTGCTGTTGTCCCAGGGTGGATGTGGTGAATCGGCGGCTGGTAGTGGAGAAGTGCAGTTCGACACCGTCCAACAGTAGCTCAGAGGATGGCGTGCGGCGCATGGTCCACCTATACACAACCTCCGACGACTTCTGCCTGGGCTTCAACATCCGCGGGGGCAAGGAGTTTGGCCTGGGCATCTATGTGTCCAAGTGAGGGCTGGGGCAGGGAGTGAGAAGGGGTCCGGCTGGGGATGGGGCTTGGAGTGGGGCCTGGACTGGGACCTGGGGATGGGTCCACAAATGAGGCCTGGCCAACTACATCTCCAAGGTTGGGGAGGGGGAGCCTGAGGAGGGGTCAGGGCTCACCAGGAGGAGGGTCAAGGAGTTTGCCTGGGGCATCTCTATATCCAGGTGAAGAGAGTCTGGAATGGGGTCGGGGGTGGGGGTGGGGGACGGACCAGGTGGCCTATCAGCCTGCCTCCTGTCTGACCCCAGAGTGGACCATGGTGGGCTGGCCGAGGAGAATGGCATCAAGGTCGGGGACCAGGTCCTGGCAGCCAACGGTGTCAGGTTCGACGACATCAGCCACAGCCAGGCAGTGGAGGTGCTGAAGGGCCAAACGCACATCATGTTGACCGTCAAGGTGGGCAGGACTGTGGGAGTCAGGGAGAGGCCAGACTGTAGGACGGACTTCCCAGAGTACTCTAGAACTTAATTATGCCCATCGCTCTGCAATTTTTGACTTTTCCACAGCCACGTGAGAGGTAGTGCAGGTATTGTTCTCATCCCTGTTTCACAGAAAGAGAAACTGAGGCTCAGAGAGACAAAGTAACTCAGGAACCAGAGTCAATTACGTGGCTGGTCCGTAGCAGAGCCTGGTTCTAGGCCTGCTCCCCAGACACTTAGGGCAGTGCCCCTTCCTATGAGTGGTGGAGGCCTGGGGCTGAAAGGAGAAAATGTCCTTTGCAGAAGGGTGGGGTGGTACCTGGGCGTTGGGCAGGACCTGGGCGGTGGGCATCCTCAGGGCCTAGGGCAAGAAGGACTGGGCTGGGCCAGAGATTGGATTTCAGGGGAGAAGCCTGGATTCATTATTCATGTGGGTGTCACACTTGCCCAAAGATAGGTCCTTCTCACTCCGGCTCCTGGAGGAGGTGATGCCTCGCTTTCCCCCATTGCCCAATCCCAGCCCTGTTCCACCCTTCTCCCTTCTCCGAGCCATCACCCATCTCACCATTCAATGCCTCCTCCACCATCCCCCCCGCAGGCACCTCTATTTCCTACCTCTCCCACATCCCATGTCTCCCTTTCCTTCCTCTCAAATTATCCCAAACACTCCTCCCCTCTCCCACTCTGCCCCTCATTCATTCATTCAGTATCTTTGAGTACAGACTACATGAAAGCTACTACGCCAGGTCCAGGGGCTACAATGGTGAACAAGATGGACAAGGTCTCTGCTACTGGGGGAAGACAACAAATAAACTAGATGCCTGCAGATTGTGACAAATGCTATAAGGAAATTAACAGAGAGATGAGATGGGGTAATTTAGGAAGGCCCTTTTAGCCAGGGGGTCAGGGCAGGCCTCTCTGAGGAGGTGACACCTGGAAAAGGAGAACAAGCTAGCCATAAGATGAGCTGAAGAAAGATAATCCAGGCAGAAGGATCAGCAAGTGCAAAGGCCCTGAGGTATAGAGGAACTTGACGTGTTCAGAAATGAAGTGGCCCGGCTGGCTAGAGCATGATGAACTTGGAGGAGAGTAATGGGGTTGAAAAGTTTACTCCTGTCCCATCACTCTTTGATTTGTACCCTCCCTTCTCACCCATTCCTCCATGCCCTCCTATGCCCACCATGCCCTCCCCAGGAGACTGGCCGGTACCCTGCCTACAAAGAGATGGTTTCTGAGTACTGTTGGCTGGACCGATGTAAGTGGCTCAGGCCCCAAGGTTGGAGGGAAAGGGCTGAGGTTGGAGGGCGGGGCCAGAATCTGAAGAATAAATGGGCAGGGGGACAAGATCTCCTCAGGACTTCACACTGCCCAGAGCCATGAGTTCTCCTCTGAGAAGTTGCAGGTTCAGTTCCAGGCTCTCCTAGGGTCTGGAGTCCCGGGGAGTGAATAGGGGAGAAGTGACTTGTCATTGGCAGGGCAGCTGAGCAGTTAGTTTCCCAGACCCTGTGCTTCCAAACTTGACTGCTGCCCGACACTCCCCCACCCCCAAGCCCAGGGGTGGTCTGCAACCCAGGCAGACCCCTGAGACACCCCTCCTTTACCCACTGCCCGCAGTGAGCAACGGGGTGCTGCAGCAGCTGTCCCCAGCCTCTGAGAGCAGCTCCAGCGTCTCTTCCTACGCGTCCAGTGCCCCCTACAGCTCGGCTGAGGGCTCGGGCTCCCTGCCCTCAGACCGCATGGATGTCTGCCTAGGGCCTGAGGACCCGGGCAGGCGGGGCCCAGGCTGGGACAGGGCAGACACAGCCATACAGACAGAGCCCGACATGGGGGGCCATGTGGAGACCTGGTGCAGTGTGCGGCCCACCGTCATCCTCAGGGACACAGCCATCCGCTCTGATGGACCCCCGCCCAGCCGCCACCTTGACTCTGCGCTCTCTGAGTCCCCCAAGACTGCTCTGCTGCTGGCCCTCAGCCGACCCCGGCCCCCCATCACACGCTCCCAGAGCCACCTGACTTTGTGGGGTACGTGGGGGACAGGTGGCTGCTGCTCTCTCTGAAGCCCCGCATCTAAAACCTCATACCCTGTCCTGGGCCCCAAACCTCCCTTTGCCCCAGGCCTGGCCCCAGCCCCAGCCCCAAACTCAGCCCCAGGATACCTTGCTCTGGGCTCCACTTTAAACCAGTCCTGGGCCCAAAACCCACCCTGTCAGCTCTGGGCCCCAAACCAACCCTAACCCAGCCCCTCCATCCTGGAGTTCCCAGGCCTGTCAACACACATACACACACACACACACACACTCACACTACAGCTCTCAAGGAGATTCCTCACATAGCTGTAGCTATGGGGTGAGGGAGGGATGGAAAGTTGGAGGAGGAACCCTACCCCCACCCCATCCCCACCTCCCCACATGGCTGCAGATCCTGTCTGCCCCCTACTCTCCCTTCTCTCTGCCCCTCCCCACACCCCTGCCCCTCGGCCTTCCCTTCTGCCCACCCTCCAGCCCCCTGGGTGCTCCCTCGTGTCTGCAGAGGAGAAGAAGCAGCGGAAGAAGGAGAAGTCGGGGTCCCCTGGGGAGAAGGGGGCCCTGCAGCGCTCCAAGACGCTGATGAACCTCTTCTTCAAGGGAGGGTGGCACGGGCGGCTGGCAGGGGACGGGCGCAGAGAGGCCTGGACTCTGGACAGAGGGAGCCCAGCCAAGCCCCACTCTCGCCTGGACACGGAGAAAGGTAAGTGCTGGGCGGATCGGCTGGGGAGGAAAGAGGGGAAGTCCGCTCTGGCACCCAGCAGCTCTGGGTTGAAATCCCCCGCTGCCTCTTACTGGCTGTGAATCAGACTCCACCCCTGCGGGCCTCGGTTTCCTCATGAGTAAAAGGGAGTAACACCTATTTCTTTAGGGACAGCAAAGAATAAGTGAATTAGTGTATGTAAATTAGACACGAGGGAGGGCATTAGTGTATGTTGCCTGGCACACACAAAGTGCTCAGAAAATGTAGTGATCATTGTTATCCTGCCTCATCTCCCCATTTTACAGAAGGAAAAACTGATAGAGTCAGAGCATAGAAGGAAGTGGAAGAGCTTGGGTCAGATCCCTGTGCTCTTGGTGCTGACCAGGGGAGTGTACTCCTTTCCTAGATAGAGTATTTGGCTTCACTTCCCTTGGCCAGAATTCCACAGTCCCTACCCATTTCTGGAACCATCCTTGAGTAAGGCCACTTCTAGATCAGGGCCCAGGCAGAAGGGCCTAGGCAGGCTTCACTCATGTCAGGGGCTTCTCAAGGACCCTCACAGAGGGCCTCTCATCTCTCAAGTGAGGTTCAGAGACTGGACTAAGAGTGGCTGGGTTAATGGGGTTGCCTGTGACAGAAACTCAACTCCAACTGGCTTTAAAAAGCACTTCTTGACTCGGCCACTAATGTAAGCTGGGTCTCCAGGTTTAAACAATCAGACTTCTGCCCCCTTCATCTTTTGGTTCCACTTTCCCCTGGGTCGGCTTCATTATCATGCAGGCTTTGCCCACTGAGAGTAAGATGGCCACTGTCGCTTAGCAACCCGCGGACAAGAGAGCTTCTTAAGTAGTTCCTGCTGAAGTCCCAGGCTCTCACTGGCCCAGCTGGGATCATGTGGTCAACCAATCGCTGTGGGGTGGGGGAGAGAGGTGCTCTCCTGGCCAGCCTGGGTCACGTGCCCACCCTCGAGTACAGGCACTGAGAATGGGGGGGCCCCAGGTGAAATCAGGGTGCTCTTTCTAGAAGGGAGAAGGGATGTTGGGTAGGTAAAAACAACCAGAGGATGAGGAGCTGGGCCATGCCCCTCCTGGGGGTCTAAGGTGACAGTCCCATGGGAGAGACAATCCCTCCAAATTAGGCCAGCCACCCCCCTCCCTCAACCCATCTCTCTTTCCACAGCCCCGGGCCTGCTCTCTCCTGGTTCTCCTCCCACCTCTCTGGGCACTCCTCTCTCTCCTTCAAAGGCTCCCCTTTTTCTCTCTGTCCCCTGAAGGTAGGTGTTCCCCCAAGCTTTGTCCTTGGGGTTTTTCTCTCTGTACATTTGCTTCCAAATGAATCTCCATAAGCAGAGCTCAGACTGCACCCTCTCTTGATCCAAACTTTCACTAGCTCCCCTTTGCCTATGAATGAAGCTCCTACCTTGAGCATGGCCTTCAAGACTCTCGTGGCCTGGCCTCTTGCCTCTCCGTCCCACCTCCTTCTAGCCTGAACTCTCCATTCCAGCCAATGATCCAGCCAGTCCTGAGCTCCCCAACCCCCATTTTCAGATTGGGGACCAGGGCCTCAACTGAGCCTCTTTCTTCTTCACAGCAGGGGGAGTGGGGCCCGTACAGAAGTTTGTCACCTGGAGACTGAGACGCGGTAATTCATGCATCCCTCTACCAAGGCCTGGCTGACAGCAGAGCTGCAGATGGGGTGCACGTAGGGGGCAGCTCAGGGGCGTTGGGCTAAAATCATTTGGGGTCAAGCATGGGGGATCAGGTGGATAGAGAGGCACACATTGGCAGCAGCTCAAATAACTGGACTAAGCTTACCAGGAAAGATAGGGTTGCAGACAGATATTGGGGTGCATTTTTGAGGACTGGGGAGCTTGAATTGGGACTCCCAAAGACCAGGTTTGAAGAGATGAGGGAGCCTGTGCTAGAACCCCAATGGGGAACAGACTGTATGATGGTGCGTGTTCAGGGGGTCCAGGGGGCACTGGGCTGGGACACCATTAAGGAACAGATTGGTACAGGGGTCTGTGTTGGGGGGCTGAGGGGCCTGGAGTGGAGCTCCGTTGGTGGGCAGATTGCTATGGGAGACCCTGGTGTGTAGCATCTGGGCTGGGATTCTGTTGGGGGCACCTGGGCCTCTCAGCTGTTCAGTTCTGACCCCCACTGAGGGAAGCCCCTGCCTCCTCCCCTGATGGCTCCTGGGTCCTTCATCATACCGCTTGCTGCTGCCCTGCAGACCGGGAGAGGGGCCGGACCCTGCTCTCTGCCAGGTCTGGGAGCCCCTCCAGCCAGCTGCCCAATGTGGATGAGCAGGTGCAGGCCTGGGAGAGCCGACGGCCCCTTATTCAGGACCTGGCCCGGAGGCTGCTGACTGACGACGAGGTGCTGGCAGTCACCCGCCACTGCTCCCGGGTGAGTCTCCAGCCTGCCCCCATCCCCAGCACATGGTCACTCAGTCACCCAGCCCCTCATTTGTTCAGTCCACTGTGTGCTGACCAGTATCTGGGTGTGAGGCCAGTATCTTGACACACTATCTCGACGCTGTGGGGCCAGTGGTCAGTAAAAGCAGAAGTCATCCCTGTCACATGTACACACACACATACACACATGCTGACCTCACAGCCAAGAAGAGGAGATAGACAATATCTAGAACCTAAACACCCATAGCGACAAATTATGTGAAGTGTGGTGAAAGAAAAGAACGTGAGTGAATAACCCAAGAGATACAAATTAGATGGTGTGGTCTTGGAGGGCCTCCTTGAGGAGGTGATATTTAAGCTGAGGAGAGAGGAAGCCAGACAGGCTATGAGGAGGGGGATGTGAATCCCTGCAGTCCCCTGCCTCTGTTCTTTAAACCCCAACCTCCCCCTGCCCCGTGCCTCCATCTGCTCCTGGGGCAGCCAACAGGCCCTGCCTCATGCCAGGTGCCCTCCTCTGTTACTCAAGTAAGTAATCTTTTGTCCCCGCCCACACCCCAAGCCTCCCCCAACACCTACACTGTTCTCTGTTCTCTTCCGCTTCAAACAAACCAGAGGGTCCTGGGGGGGATGGAGGTTAGATTTGAGGGAGTCTTTGTAGTCTGAATGTGGGGGAGGCTGCGGGAGGCACAGGTCACCCCCTCTAGGAGGACGGGAAGGCCCTCTGCCATCCCTCTGTCTCGAGAACCCGCAGGTTTCCTGTGATGAATCCGTGTCAGTGCACACGTGAGCCTGTGGGCTGGGGCAAGCTGAGGAGTTTCAGGAAATCATTTGTGGTTCCTGCACTCCCTCACCTTGGTCAGGGAGGGCTGTGTTGTACGTCTGTGTGATGTGTGCGTACGTGGGTTTGCGTCGCCTTAACTATGATTATATGTGTGTGTGTGAACATGTCTGGCTAAGGCATGTGTGTGTTACTTGGAGACTGAGGCGCGGTAATTCCTGCATCCCTTTACCCAGGCCTGGTTTACAGCAGAGCTGCAGATAGAGGTGCATGTTGGGGGTCAGCTAAGGGGCTTTGGGCTAACCTCAGGAGCCCACTCAGCTCTGAGCGCTGAGTAGGGGACTTGCGTGAGTCTGCAACTCCGAACTCTGACCACTAGGTGGGGCTCTGTGCCTGCTTCTTTGGTGGGCTTCTTTTTCCTCATCTCTCGGCTCCTCCCACCCTGCGCAACCCAGGACCGCCTCCCGCTGTGCCTCCATAGCACCTGGGGAGCTCTGCGTACCACGCAAACCTGACTCGAGCCCACCCACACCAAGAAATCAGACCCTCTGGAGTGGAACCCTGGCCGAAATGATTAATAAAGCTCCCCTACTGATTCGGATGTTTGGCCCCCAACCCCAGCCTCCCTTCTCCCTCCTCCTCTGAGCCATCTCTCCACAGCCACCAGACCAGGCACTATAAACCAGTCTCTGAGCACTTTATACTCCCCAAGCCCCCTTGCGACCTCTTATCTTTGGCAGAATACAGTGGAGTACAAGTTCCTTATCTTTATATTCAAGGCCCTCCCTGATCTGACTCCCCAGCCCACTAACCTCAGCTTCCCCACAGTAACCATATCTCCACATCATCATCTTCCCCTGGTCACCGCAGAGGGTTCCACAGGTTATGAATTGCACGATTCACGTTGTAGTCACCACCTGCGCAGTCTTCACGGATGCCCTTCATGTACCCCACGGTCAAGTTAAACTTCCTTCTACCCATTATTCCACATCATCCTGGAGCACTTTCCTCCTAATTTTCATGCTGTTCCCTCCTTAAGAGTCAGTGTAAATGTCACTGCCTCCATGAAGCCTACTCTGATCTTCTACCCTCCTCTGAGACTCCTTCTGTCTCGTTGCCAGTAGTTTATAGTTCATTGGTGTATGTGGCTCATTCTTGTCCCCACTAGACTGAGCTCCTGAGGCGCTGGAACAGAGTTTTTGTCGTTGTGCTCTCGCTGCCCAGTACAGGGCCTGGCATTTAGTAGGCGGTGAATGCATGTTTGTGGACTTGATGTGTGTGCACATATGTGGCTGGTTCTGTGCAATTGTGTGTATCTCTCCAGACAAAAGGGGGTGCATTGTTGATTTGTGAATGTGGAAGTCCCTGTAACTTTGTGTGTGGTTTAGGGCCACACACACGGTTTATATTTATTTATATCTTGATATTTATGAATGTCCCATTCTGATCACCAGGGCATGCTATTTCTGTCTATGCCCTACCAGATTCTGTCTCCCTGAATCAGTACATGTCTCCTTCTCGCCACCATGGGGCAGTGTGCTGTGCAAGTAGGGTGGCTCGCAGTTTGCCAGTTTGCCAGTTTGCCAGTTTGCGTTGGTGGGGTAAGGCGGGGCTGGTGGCATCCGGGCAGTGTCAGGCAGAAGGGCCTCCACCCCCAGGGTACTGACTGGGGAAGCTTTCTGTGGGGCCATCCCTTCCCCAAGGTCCCCCTTCCAGCCCTGAACAAAGTCTAATTTGTAGGTGTGTGTGCAGACAACATGGTGGAACAGCCAGGCGCACAGCCTAGTGTTTGGCTCAAATTCCTTCCTTCTGCCTGGAGGTGGGGGTAGGGAGGAGAGTCCACTCCCTGCATATCCTTTTCCGGTACCAGAGCAGGCAAGAGCCAGACTTCTCAGGTTCCAATCCCTGTTTGCATGGCCTTATCTGTGTGGCCTTGGGCAAAGTCCTTCTCTCTGAGCCTCAGTTTCCTCATCTATAAAATGGGAATAGCTAACACCATCTCTCAGGGTGGTTGCTAAATAAGAGACCATGTGTAAAAGGCTTAGAAAGGTGCCTGTCCCAAAGCTGTTCTTGCTGTTACAGATCTGTTATTACTATTGCAGGCTCCCACCTAGTCACCGTGACAATCCTGTGGACAGCCTGGGGATGGGGAGAACCTTTCCTAAATGGAGGGAGCCCCTGCCTGCCCAGGCATTCCCCCAAGCCCTGCTCTGGCAGTCCCTGCTGCTGTCTGACCCGTGGTGCCTCTCTCTGCAGTATGTGCACGAGGGCGGTGTGGAGGACCTGGTGAGGCCCCTGCTGGCCATTCTGGACAGGCCTGCGAAGCTGCTGCTGCTGAGGGACATCAGGTGGGGCCAGGGTTGTGGGCAGGGAGAGGACCCCTGATACCTCCCCCAACCTCCCCAGGGCTGAAGCTCCTCTCGGCACCCCTAGCACTGAGCCCTTGCCCACCCCCCAACTCTTGCCCTCCCCCAGGAGTGTGGTGGCCCCCACGGACCTGGGCCGCTTCGACAGCATGGTGATGCCGGTGGAGCTGGAGGCTTTTGAGGCCCTCAGGAGCCGGGCAGGTCAGCAGTAGGGGGGGCGGGGGAGGTCGGGGCAGAACTTGTGGATACTGAGCCCCAGCTGGGGATGGGGGTGGGGTCTCCCAGTGGAGAGCGAGGCAGAGATTGCCTGCGCCCCTTCTGCTGTGTCCATCAGGGGGCCTGGCAGGGGGGCCCTGCCTCTGACCTGTTCTTCTCTCCAACTAGTACGGCCTCCTGCCTTGCGACCAGCCCGGCAGGACACACCGCCCAAGCGTCACCTCATCACCCCTGTGCCTGGTCAGTCAGAGTCCCAGAACTCAGGGAGAGGTCACACTTCTGGGGGATTGGGGAAGGGAGAACGGGCCTTCTGTCCTTGTCCCATGCACGTGGAGAGTCCTGGCTTCAGAAGTACGTGTGGTTCCCTGAAGGAAATCCTTTGTCCACCTGGACCATTTTTATCACATCCACTCACTGCCTATACTATTATTTACTTGATAATTGATTTTAAACTCACTCACTTGTTAAATCTAGTCTCATTCTATGCAGTAATCTCTGAGAAATTACCAGTTTGGTGTGCAAGTCATGTTTTTTCTTAGACATATTAAAATAAAACTGTAACTATTAGCGTAGAAAGTATTAAAATACCATTACAATAGAACCCAGGCAGCGTCCCTCATTGTGGGGAGCACTGCCATAGGGCCTGAGCAACCCCAGGCCTGGGTCTATAGACCCTACACCACCGAAGGCAAGGACTGGGGCCTGGCAAGGTGGCCTGGGCATTCTGACCTCGGCCCTCTTCCCCAGACAGCCGTGGAGGCTTCTACCTGCTGCCTGTGAATGGCTTCTCGGAGGATGAAGGCGATGGGGAGCGGCTGGGGGGCCTCCAGGTCTCCCTGAGTGCCTCTGACCCCCGCCACCCTCATAAAGGAATCCCCCCTCTCCAAGACGTGCCAGTAGATGCCTTCGCCCCACGCCGAGGCGCCTGCACACCCCCACCACAGCCACCAGCTGTGGCTCCCCGGCCCCCGAGGCCTAACTGGCTGCTAACAGAACCCCTGACCCGAGAGGACCCTCGTCAGAGCCAGAGCCAGGGCCTGGCCCAGAGCCGCAGCCGCAGCCACAGCTGGGGCCGAGGCAAGTCCCCGGGACGCAGGCGTTCCCCATCCCCGGCACCTATCCCTGCCCCCAGCACAGCCAACGGGCGCTACCACAAGCCTCGGAAGGCCAGGCCCCCTCTTCCACGACCTCTGGATGGGCAGGCAACCAAGGTAGGGGGCAGTCAAAGGCTCTCCGAGAATGGAACTGGTGGGACAGCCGAGCAGGCAGCCATGAAGGCCCCTAGTGGGGAGCTGAGGACGGTCACGCTGTCCAAGATGAAGCAGTCCTTGGGTGAGTCTGGCTGTGACTGGGCCCGGCAGGGGGGTTCTTGGGTTTGGCTGAGGTTGGTGGGCTTGGTTTGAGGGTATGACTAGGGCACCTGGGCCTAGCAAAAGAATCTGGGTATTGGGGTATGGTTGGGAGGGTCCACATTTGGGGGGGATGAGACCTAGAAGATTTTGGAGTGACTTGAGGATTGAGTAGTAACAGAATCTGGGGGTTTGGGAGAAGTTGGGGGCCATGGATGTGGGGATGGGGTCCTGGGTTTCTCCTGGAAGTTCTGGGTTTTGGGGGTGTGGCTGCACTGTCACCCCATGTTTCTCACTCTCACTAGGCATCAGCATTTCTGGGGGCATTGAGTCCAAGGTGCAACCCATGGTGAAGATAGAAAAGATCTTCCCCGGGGGGGCCGCCTTCCTCAGTGGGGCCCTTCAGGTGGGTGAAGAACAACCAGGCCCACTCCCTAGGCCCGGAGTTGAATTCTAGCAGGGGCGGGGCTGGCACACGCTCATCTTCCAGCCAGACTTGCTTAGGCCAGGTCGTGGGAGGAGGCTTGGGGGCAGGGGGGTCAGGCCTGTGGGATGAGCAGGCCTAGAAAAAAATCTGTCCCCTCATGCCAGCCTGGGCCTGAGGGCGGCCCATCCTGTTCCACCCCTAGCCCCAAGGGACAAAGGGCCATTGTCTGCACCCCACCCTGCCCCCAACAGCTCCAGGCACAAAAGTCCCATTGTCCATCCCCTCCACCCAGATGGGGAGGAGTGTCCTAGCTGGTGGAGGTGAGAGGTTGGGTGGTAGGGTGGGGGTGACCTGAGGAGGGAGGGCTGTGATTCTCTCACCCCCACCCCAGGCTGGCTTCGAGCTTGTGGCAGTGGATGGAGAGAGCCTGGAGCAGGTGACCCACCAGCGAGCAGTGGACACCATCCGCCGGGCTTATCGAAACAAAGCTCGGGAACCCATGGAGCTTGTGGTCAGGGTCCCTGGGCCTGGCCCACTACCCTTACCCTCTGACTCATCTGCCCTCACTGATCAGCACCTTCCTGCAGACCATTCCCCTGCTCGCTGACCCCTTGATGGTTTTCCAGTTCCTTTCCACTCACTCCCAGAACCTCTCATTAATGCCCTTCCCACCAAGAGCCAGACCCCTCTCCCCGCCCCCGATGCCAGGCTCCTCCAGCTGACCCTCAGCCTCGTTCTCTCTCCAACCCTCCAGACTCCTGATACTAACCCCACTCTCCTCACCTATCCCACGACCGCACATCCTCCCACGGAGCCACCTCCTGTCTTCAGACCCCACCTACCTCCTCAGAGCTTGGGGCCCTCCCACTCCTGCTCGCCTTGCCTACTCCCAAAGCTGCACACTGGTGGCTCAGATTTCCCTTCTTCCCTCCACAGTTGTCATTAAGGCTCTGCTCTTTCGATAAACTTGGTGTCAAGGACAAGGTGCCACTGGGCAGCCTGTGTCACCCACTCACTGTCCCCAACCTCCCAAGATAGGAAGGGGGTTGAGAAACCCAAGGTCTGGAGCTTGGGACTGGTGGGCACTTTCTCATGATGCCCCCAAGCACTAAGGGTCATGGGCTCTCAGACAGGGCCCTCAAGGGGTCACTGCATCCATCCATCCCCTAGGCCCAAGCAGTGTTCTCTGCAAGGGACAAGATGGAAGTCCTTCCTAGTTTCTCAAACCCAGAGAGACCGTTTCATGTTGTGGTCTACTAGGACCTGACTTTCTACTGGATTTATCCTTCCCCCATCACCCTTTCTCCCCCTAAGACCTCTATGAGGGGTAGGGGAATAGAGAGCAAATAAAGAGGGAGTGGGGGTCTAACAAGTTCCTGTAATCTTAATCCAGCACACTCAATCCTTTTTTAAAAACAAATTTTTTTTTAATTTTTTCTTTGGGTTTGTACAAGAAATTTACAGTGTGAAAAATATACAAGTGAAAACGAGGCCATAAATCTGGGTGTGGGGAGGGGCCACTTGGTCACAAACACAAATAAACAAAACATTTCTGAGTTCTTCCTTTGGTCTGACTACAGCCCCCTCACCCCAGGAGAGAGGCTGCAGAGCTGGAACCTGGGGATCAGACCTCAGTCCCAGCCCTGGCCCTCAACATGGGGAGGGTGGGGGCAGGCACATCTGGAGCAGCTGGCGCTGTCTGGCTCTCTCTGGCTTTGGGGTGGGGGAGAATGTGGAGATGAGGGAGCCCCTTTCTCTTTGTACCCCCCTGGCTGGGAGGGCTGGCGAGTGTCTGGGGTGCATGGGTTAGCAGAGTGGCACTGGCAGCAGTTGGGGAGTGAAATGGGTTGAGTGAGTTATGACTCTGCGTGACGGTGAACACAGGGACCTTCAAGGAGTCTGATGTTGCTCATCCAAGTCATAGGGCAACCCTGAGTTCCTGGCAGAGGCCCTGAGGCCTGAATCCCAGGGGACAAGTGGCTCTGGGGCCCTCAGTGCACCTGAGGCTACTGCCCCCCTCAGCAGAGCTCCTGGCAGAGCTGGGATGCCAAGGGCCCTAGATTTCGGTGGCGGTGATCTCTTCCAGGCAGATGCAGGGGGCTGGCTCGGCCAGGCCCAGGTCAGCGAGCTCCCGGGCCTCCAGCTCCAGGCTGAGCTGCTGCAGCTCCTGCTCCAGCTGCCGGTTTCGCCGGTACATCTGGATATAGTTGTGCTGCAGCTGCTTCTGGTAGCGGATCACCTGCTCCTTCTCTGCCTGCCAGGCCAGCCGCTCCCCCTCGAAGCTGTCCCGCTGCTCCTCGCCCCGCCGCCGCTCCCGCTGTAGCTCTGCCCGCAGCCGTTCCACCTGGGCCCGCAGGCTGCCCCCCACCCCGGCTGCTGCCCTCTGCGCCTTGGCCTCATCGCTCTCAGCCAGGAGGAATGGGTCAGCCATGGCAGGTGGCACAGGGGGTTCCCGGAGGCCGGCCGCCTCGGTGTCCAACTGCCCAGCTTTCTCCCGTAGCCGCTCAGCCTCCTGGCGGTGCCGTTGTAGCTCCTGGGAACAGGCCTCCAGCTCCAGCTCCCGAGCTCGGGCTGCCTCCTGGAGGCCCCGTGCCCGGCCCTCACTGACCCGCAGTGCCGCCCGGGCCTCCCGCAGCGCCACCCGCAGGGCCACCAGCTCACTGCCCTTCTGCACCAGCTCTGCCTGAGACTCCTTCAGTTGCTGCTTCAGCAGGGAGATCTCGCCTGACTTCTGGCACACCTGGGGGTGGGAGGGAGCCGGGAAGGATGGTGAGAAGAGTTCTCACAGGGGGTGAGGTCCTGACATCATGCTGGGCATCTGGGGAGAGGAGGTTTGATCATTATACCCATTTTACAGATGAAGACACTGAGGCGAGCCTAGTGACATATCCAAAGTCATACTGGGTGTCTTAAAACCACCATGAAGCACGGCAGAGGCCTGGAGACTAGGGGGTGGCAGATTTTGTGGGAGTGGGAGCAACTGAGGGCAGTGCCCAGTTGAGAGGCATTACAGTGTGTTGGTTAAAAGCACAGACATCAGAGCCAGAATGCCTGGGTTCAAGGCTCAGCTCTGCCACTGAGTAGGTGTGATGTGGGGCTCCAGGAGTTCTGGGCCTCAGTTTCCTCATCTCTAAAACGGGGATGTTAACAGTACCCATCTCATAGGGCTGTTATGAGGATTAAATGATACACTCTATGTAACATGCTTAGAACAGTGCCTGGCGCATAGCAAGCACTACATTCTTACTCTTATTATTGGCTAGAAGGCAGTGGATGGGAATGCTACTGGCTACGTGGGCACTAGACCAGACCAGTGAGGAGAGCTAACATGGAGGCCCAAGGAAACCGCCCCCCAGAGAGGGAAATCGGAGAGGGGTCCTCGTCTCACAGAGGTGAGGAAGGGGAGGCCCTCTGGAGGTGGCAGGCAGAGGGTGTGTGGCTGGGCCCCCCTTTCCAAGGCTTGTTCCATAGGGCCCCACTCCCTGCCCCTCTGGGTCTGGCCCACCTCCCACTTGGTCTCCTCCAGCCGTGGCCCGAGCTCCCGCTGCTCCCGCTCAAAGGTGGCGCAGCGCCGCTCCAGCTGCTCTCGTTCCTGCAGCAGCTGCGCAAAGTCATCCTGCAGCTGCCGCTTCTCCTGCTGCAGCTGGAACACCTGCAGCTGCAGCAGCTGCTGGGCCCGCTGTGCTCGCTGTGCCTGGGCCGTGCCGTCCTCGCGCAGGGCCTCGCGCTCTCTCTGCCAGTGCCGCTGCCGGTCCTCGTAGCCCTGTGGGCAAGAAGGCAGACCTGGGTCCTGGCAGCTCCTCCAAACCTTGAGCCCCGGCCACCCCAACGCCCTAAGCACCGAATGCTCTGGTTGCCCAGTGGCCTGGGCTCAGGGAGGGCAGGTTCCATTAACAATGATAATAATTATAATAACAATAATAACTGCTACTTTTATGATAACAGAAACAACAACAGTAATAGCAAGCACTGAGGTAGCACTTCCTAGGTCCCAGGCATATTCTAGGCACTTTACACTCTTCGCCTTACTTAATCCTTGTAATCTCTATGAGGCCAGAAACATCCCCATTTATAGATGAGGAAACTGAGGCTCAGTACAATTATGTAACTTGCTCCAGTCCGGGGCTGGGTTTGAATCCTCACCCCTCTACAGGTTAAGCCAGACAGTTGGGGTGGGGATGGGGCCACAACAGCCACTGCCCAACCCCTGCCCCCCAGCACACACGGAAATGCTCCTTGGACCCCCAGTGCCTCCGGATGTCCTGCAAGGCCACCCCCACTACTGCCGCTGATCACACCTGACACACGGTCACCTCACTCTCGTCCAGACTGTCCCGCAGCTGCTGCAGCTCTGCCTCACGGTCACGGAGCTTTCCTTCCAGGACACAGTGCAGCAGGGCCTCGTCCGAAGGGGGTGGTGGGGGCGGCGGTGGGGGTGGGGAGCGCTCCCCACAGGAGCTACTGTCAGGGGAGCCCCGGGGACCGCTGCCCAAGAGCCCCCCAGCCACACGGCCCCCCAGGGAGCCTGTGCTCTTGCTAGAGGAAGAGCGGCCACTGTCCGAGTGGGAGGGCCCAGTAGGGGCCCCTCGGGCTGGCCCAGGCAGTGCCCCCCGCCCAGGGCCGTGGGAGGGCAGGTGGCTGCCTGGGGAGTTGGTGGCCGGCTCAGCACCCCCGGTGCTGTAAGTGGGCAGGCTGGACAATGAGTTTCGGCCAGAGTCAGACAGCGTCCCCGATGGGCAGCCACTGGCCCAGCCACTCAGTGCCAGGGGTTTGTCGGCAGCCGAGGAGGAGGAGGAAGAGGAAGAGGAGGCAGGGCCCCCAAACAGCTGTGTTAGGCTTCCCTGGCTCCCAGACAGTCCGGCGGCCCGAGGACCCAGGAAGCTAGGTAGGGACGGTGCCCCTCGAGGCTTGGGCAGTACTGGCTTGAAGGCTGTTGGGCGAATCAGGATTTTCTCCATGTTCTGAAATGAGGTGCCATGTGACACTGGGGATGAGCTGCCCAACCTTTCAAAGTCCTTATCACATTCCCTGCCCTCCCATGCAGGGTCCCTAATCCCCAAATATTAATAACAATTGCTACCACTGGCTGAGGGCCTCCTAAGCATCAGCCTTGCGTCAAGCAATTTAAAAGGTTCATCTCTAATGATTACAGCAGCCAAACCAGCAAAACGTTATCACTATCCCCATACTACAGGTGAGCAACTGGAGGCTCAGCAAAGTTAAAGGCCTCGCTCAAGGTCAAACACACCATGGTTGTACCGTAACAGTAACTTAAGCAGCTAACATTTATTGAGTACATATTATGGGCCAGGCACTAGGCTAAACACTTACATACATTATTTGATTTAATTCTCACAGCAATCCTATGAGATCTGACCTATTACCTCCATTTCACACATACAGAAACTTTGGCTCAGACAGGTTAAGTGACTTTACTGAGGCCGTACAGCCAGAACGAGGCAGAGCTGGGATTAGAACCCAGGTCTGATGATTCTGGGGCCCACATGTTTTCCTCTAAATTGGCCTCCAAATTCCAGCTTCTCCAGGGGGCTCCTGATTCCACCCAGGCCCCAAAGGAAGCGCTGGTCCTCACCTTCTCCAGCTTCCCGGAGACAGGGATGAGCTTCGGTGGGGGTCCGCGGAGATGGGCATTGCGTGCCCGCTGCTCTCGGGCATCCTCAATGTCACTGCTTGGGCTGGGGGGTGACTCTGTCCGGAAGTCCTCGTTGATGTAGGTAAAGCTGGTGCCAGGGACAGCCTTCCTGGGGGGCACAGCTGGGCACAGTGGCTCCTGTGCCTCGTAGCCACCCCGCAGCAGCCCATCCTGCTGGCGGAAGAAGGTGGGCCCAGGGGGGCCATGGTGGCGGGGAGGAGCTGGCCCTCCAGGGCAGGGCCGGCCTGAGATGAGGCTGCTCACGCTGCCCATGGCTGGAGCTTGTGGGGCCGTGGCAGCCTCAGGAGCAGGCTCCAGTGGCAGTGGCAGAGTCTGCACAATGGCCATGGTGGCAGAGGCTCAGGCCTGGCCAAGGGCCTCCAGGGGAACCTGTGAGCAGGGCAGTGGTGTCAGAGTCCTTCCACCTTGAGCTCACTCCCTATTCAAGACCCTGAGTCCCTCTCCTGACCTCTTGTCCCAGGTCAAACAGCCCCCTGATATCGGTAACAAGCCCTCATGCCCCCAAGGCTCCCTCTCCAAGCACTGGCACAAACCTCAGTTCTCCCTGGGCCAAGACCACTGCTAACTCTGGGCTGAACAGGGCTGAGGACTGAGTCTCCGGGCAGGGATGGCAAGGGGATGGGAGGCCTGGTAGTTATGCAGGGCCCTTGGCAGCAGAGGCCCAGGCCCCAGTCCAGACCTGCATCCCCCACAGAGGCTAGGACTCCAGTTAGGGAGGGAGCCCTCTGTACCAGCTCCCACACAGGTCCTTGGTCCCCTGGGACAGGTGGCCTCATTAGAGGGCAGTTTGGGCAGCGGCAACCTCAGGGACGCAGCCAGCAACTCAGATGGTAATTAGGGAACAAAGAGCCAAGGCCAGGCAGTGCCCAGCCTCCCCCAGCTGGGCCTCAGTTTCTCCCAGACAGAGAGGCGGCAAGGGTGGAGCCGGCCAAACAAGAAACCCAGAGCTCTTAGGGAGCCCACAGGTGCCCTCTGGGGTCTCCTGCCTGCCAGAGGTGGACGCAGACATATGCTTATTTCCATGACAACGGCTAGCCTCACCACACCCAATCGGTTGGGCCTAAAGGAACCTACACAGGCCCAGTGCCAACCTCTATGACAACTTCCAGCTTTAGATGTTCTCCAGAGTCACCCCGAGGGGATGAGGACAGAAGCCCCACCATCACCTCTGGCAGCTGCTCCAAGATCTCACTTCCCTGGAGCTCAGGGAAGAGGGCTCCGCCTCCCAGGCCTGCTCCTTCCTGGAAGGGGACAGCCAGCCTCCACCCGGAACTCCCTCCCCAGTCCTGAGGCCGAAGACCAGGGCTCAGGCATCTGCTGAAGTCATCACGCAGAGCGGGGGCCAAGAAGTGGACAGAGAATTGCGTAGGAGCAGGAGTGTGTGCATGTACTTGTTTGTGTGTGTGAGACTGTGTGCACAGGAGCGTGAAAATGTGAACTGTGTGTGTATACGAAAACATCATGAATGTGTGAGTATATAAATATGTTGGCTACATCTATCAGTACATTCATCTACATGAGTAAATGTGTGAATTCATATGTGCGTAGCTTACAAGAGTGTGTGTGTATAACAGGGATCACTCTTAGAAAGTATGTGGAAGTTATAAATGCATATATAGTAAGTGAATTTGTGCTGTATGAAAGAACATGTTTGGACAGATGTCCATTCATATACACAAGAGTTTAATGTGTAAACTCACATGTATCTTATGTGACTGTGTGAATAAGAAAGTGAGTGTGCACAAGTGTGTACAGAGGAGTGTGTGTGAATAGGAGCACAGGTGAGAGTGGGTTCTGGGTGGCATGCAGGGCCAACTGGTTTCTGTCACTCACTGGAGGTGGGGGAGGAGAGACATCCTTTGCCTGATCTGCTTGCCTTCTTTCTTGCTTGTATTCCACTGAGTCCATCTCCCTCCCCACTCAAGTCAAAAGACCCTGAGAACCAGGAAGATGTCCAGACCGAGGCAGGAGGAGCTGGGAGCTGGGGGTGGGGGTTAGCAGTACCCACGAGCAATCAGAGGCTCCTCTCTGGCAGGGGCTGAGTTCACCCCACAAGTGCCAGCCCTGAGGGAAGTGGATGGAACACCCCCTCCTCTGCCTTCTTGCAGGCCACTCCAGGGCATGAAGAAAACAGTGGGGAAGGGGCTTCTTAGGGGGCAATGGGGGTTGGCACCTCTGTCTGCACTTCCCCACTTCAGTGAGCACAGAGAAAGTGAAAACAAGAGGAGGAGACAGACAGACTCAGAGAGACAGGGGACCAAAAGACAAGAGACAAAGACTCAGAGAGGCCCCAGGGTCAGACAGACAAGGAGACAGGCGGACTCAGTCAGCCAGGGGCCCCTAAACCCAGAAGAGATATAAAGCTGGGCCCTGAGAGCTAGACACCCAGGGAGCCAAAGCCAGGCGTCTGGAAAGCTAGGCCTGGCCAGCCTGGCTCCCGCTCTTGGAGCCCGAGAGAGAAGGAGGGGCAAGTGGAGGCTCCATTTTGAGAAATGCGTTTGTGGCTGTGGGAAGGGAACCCCTCGCTCTCCCCAGCGCTCCTTGAGCAATCCTTCGGGCACAGCGCACACATCCCCCCTGAGGGGGTAGGGGGAGCTGAGGGCTGGGTTCAGCCAGGGCCCGAGACAGGTCTGGCCAGGGCCAAGCTCGCGCAGACCTGCTTCGGGGGCTGAAGAGTTGGGGAAAGTCTCCCCCTCACTAAACTCCAAGGACCAGTCAAGCGGGATCGAGTCTGGGGTCACGAGTTCCCCTTCCGCGACAGGAAGCCGGGGGCCCCAACCCACCCTCCAGAGTCCACCCTCGTCCCCGCTTCCAGTGGGGGAAGCCGTGGAATGCCGCCTCCCCATGCACCCCGCCGCGCAGAAGTGGGGGGCGCCCCAGGTCGCCTCCCAGCCCCGGCGCCCCCTCACCTCCGCCGCGCTGCTCCATGCTCAGCCCCGGGCCGCCCCAGCGCTCCCTCCACAGGCGCGCCGCCCGGCTCCAGCCCGCGCGCGGCCACTCGGAGCCGCCCGGCCGCCCCGGCCCCGCCTCCACGGCGCCCCCAACCCGGGCCAACCCCCGCCGGGCCCAGAGGGCGGCGCAGCGCGGGGGAGGGGTCCGAGGGGCGTCCCCGCCCCCGGGGCGCGGACTCGCGCAGGCACCCCGCGTCACGCGTGTCCTGCGGGGCGCACGCAGGGGCTGCACAGCTGGGCTCAGGATCCCTCCCTCCGAGGCCCGGTGGTCGTGTGTCTGGGGGCTCGGTCGGCTCAGGAATTGGCAGCGGCGGGTCACCCTCTACCCCTACCCGGGCCCCGGGGCCAGCGGCAGCTGGTCATTGTTTGAGCACAAAGCGCCAGGCGCCGCGGCGACCGCCCTTCCCCCTCGGCTCCTCTAGTCGAAGCCTCCCCCAAGACACACTCTCCGGCTTCGGAGTCCACCGGGGGAGGCCGAGGGTCAGCTGCCCCCGACTCTCCCCGCTGCCCGGGCCCTGCGCGCCAGCACAGGTCGGGGCCGAGGCTCGGGCCGTGCCTGCCCCACCCCGCGCGGGTTGGAGGCGGCACACTTCATTTGCCGAGGCGGCGCCCCCTGGCGGCCCATCCGGAGAGCACACCCAGTCACCCCCCCCCCCCCATCTTAGGGACCCCTATCCGACTCCTCAGCACTGTACCCTCTACCCCGCGAGACCAGACCAGCCCTAGGCGTGGCTCTGTGCTCCTCAACCTTCCTCCAGAGTCATTTGCTAAGAGAAAGGTCATTGCTCGGAGAGAGGCAGCCCCTAGCCCCCATCACTCCCTGGAGTGAGCAGGTCCAAACCTACAGTCCAAACCTACAGCAGCCTCACAGAAGACAACATTCCGCTGTCTTCCCAGGGTCACACATATCCTCACCCCCTCGCAAACAACACAAGCTTCTTAACACCCACACGACCTTTCCCACATTCAGGCTCACACAGCCACAATCACATGGGCTCATTCATCACCTGGTTCCATGTTCCTTCTTTCCATAGTCTTCTAGGCCAACTCACACACAGAGACATGCTTGGTGTCACAGACCTTGTTGTGCTCAGGCTTTCACAACAACTCGTAGTCCTTCCCACTCAGTCACAATCTTAAATATACTTAGGCTTCTAAGCATCTTTCACACATTGACAATCTTATTCACAGTCACACAGACAACTTCTTACACATACACATATTTCACAAACATTCTACCACACGGACTTTCCCATAGGGGTTTCTGTGACCCAGTCAGGTCAGCCGATGCCTGCACCCCTGGGCAAGGACAGCCTCCTGCTCCCACCTAGCCCAGGACCAAGGCCTGCCAGAGCTCCTCTGCCCCAGGAAGGAGCATCCCCCCCTTCCAGGCCACAGCCCTGGCTGGCTCTCAGCTCTATTTTTAGCTCTATGGAAAGGGCTGTTTTTCTTTCTTTTTCCCTGGAAAGGGAAACATAACCCAGCCACCCTCAGGCTCACCCCAGACCCTCAGTCTCACCAGGATAGAAGGAGCCCCTCTCCCAAGGAGAGACCCCTCCTCTGGCCTTGCCCTGATCCCAGCCTCTTGGGGCACCAGCAGCCTCCTCCCCTTTCTGGCAGCCTGCCCAGAAGCTCAGGCAGCAGCTGGACTCAGCGTGTGTGTAGGGGTTGGGGGTGGGGCGGGGAGGGAGGCCCAGGACTGCTGCCCACTCCCTCATTCCCTGGGGGGAGGAGGGGTTCATCCTCCCTTCTACCGGAGGGAGATGGGCCCACTCTGGTGTAGAGGGGATGTTTACGCTCATGCATTCTCTGGGGAAGGGGGACTCCCCCTCTTGCACGAGTGGGCCTTCTGCTCCTACACTGGGGGGGAGGAGCTCCCAGTTCTGCAAGAAAAAGTGCTAGTAGGAAGGGGACCCCTAGACGCTCAGGTAGCGACTCCCCTGGCTGGAGGTATGGGGCGGGGGCTGCTGTACACTGCCATCAAGAATAGTGCCCGCCCCCCCTCCGATACCTTCAGCGATGAAGGCACCATGAATGTGTTGGGGAGAAGGAAGGCGAGGAGCACAGGTAAACCCACCCTAGCACGACAATCTTCCGTCCTCTGCGCTACCCAACTCCAGGGGGCGTTGTGCTCCCATTTCTGGGGGAGGGTTTATCACCTCTCGAGGCGGAGAATGGAATACAGCCCGGCACGAAACCTTCCAAAGTCTCCCTGGACTGCGGGGGGTGGGGTGGGCACAGCCCACTGGTCTGCCAGTGGATCACGTGCTCGGCGCTTGTTTACGTCTTAGTCTTCACCTGAGGGCAGCTGGGAAGCAGGAACCTCCGGAGATGTCCCACCCGGCCCGCCCCCGTCAGCGGTCACTGGGGCGCCCCTTTTCTCCCACCCTGTCAAGTACGCTGGACAGTAGAGCGCCCCGTCTGCTGGGGATCCGTGCGGGCCAGTGGTGCTGCTCCAGGAACTGCAAGGATAACCCACTGGGTTCGTTCTTTCTGAAGTGCACGTGTGTTCGTGTGTCCCAAGTGCATGCGTGGGGCTGCGTGCATGCCTGTGTGGGCCCGTCAGTGCGAGTTTCTGTGTCGGTTCCCTGTTCAGACTCCTCGCCTGCGCTCCTCAGAGTGAGGACACCCCTCCTCACCCCAACCCCCAGCTTCCCCAGACCGGGAAAGTTCGCTCCGGAACGGGGACGTGCGAAAGGCGGGAGTTCCTGCACCTCCGCGGCCCCACCACTCACCCAGCGCCACCTGCGCCCCGGCTCCAGCTCCCGCCCGGCTCTTGCTCCAGCGCGGGCACCTCCTCGCCGCAGATCCGCCGGCTCTCAAGCCCGCTCCGGGCTCCGGACTCCGGGCGCCCGCCTGGCCGGGCCTGGCGGGGCGGGGCGGCTGAGGCCGCGCCCCCGACCCAGGGAGGGGAGTGGTCTGCCCAGCACCCCCTCAACAGCCTACCCAGTACCAAGCCCACCAGTAGCTCGATGGTGGCCTGAGGCTGCCCCTGTGGCCACTGACTTCACAGTTTACCGGATTTGGTTTTCGACCTGGGGAAGGGGCGAACAGCACGTGACTGAGCTACGCTACCTGACTGCCCTAACCAAGCCAGCTATAGGGCTTTACTACCACCTCCCCTGCACTATAGGGAGCCAAACCTGTTCCATTCTAAGCCCACTCGCTAGACGCAGGGAAAACCCCTGGGAAGCAGACAAAGAAGGCTCGGGTTTCACCAAAACAGACCCCCCAGAGACACACACACACACCCCCCTCAGGTTGGGGCTGCCCAGGTAAAACCAGCAGCTTCCCCCTCCCCTGGAGTAGGTGTCTGACCAGGTAACCAACCCTGCCAGTTCTGGCCCCCCAAGGAGCGTGGCCAGGTTTCCTTTAGACTCATAAAGTTCCACCCACAGGCACAAACAGGAAGTTGGCCTGTATTGCAGGGAGGCACCTAGGGCTCCCTCCCTCCCTCTATGGCACTCAAGGCAGCCTGTGGGCAGGCACAGACTGTGATGTCTGCAGGTACCTGGGCCATGTTTGCAGCCTGGGTACTTGGGCAGCAGGAGTCTAGCGAGTTTAGTCCCTTCTCAAACCCACCCAACTAAAGAAGCTGCTGGAAGACTAAAGCTGACCCCGCACAGCCCAGTTTGACACTGAATCTGAAGACAGGGCTGCAGATCCAGCTGGACCCTGCTTGGCCAGGCCCTTCCTGAGCTCTCAGGGAGGTTCGTAGTAGCCATAGGCAGAGTACTGGTCCTAGCCCAGGTAATTTGCCTCAATCCACTTTGACTGGGTACAGGGATGGTGGCTCCTAGGGACCTTACACAGGACCCAGGGATCCCTCACTGCTTTCTAGGCTCCAGGTACTCCTGACATACTTGGGACTGATCTTGATGTGAGGAGTTTAAGACAGGTGTGGAATGGAATGTGTTTGTGTAGGGGGTGGGGCTGGGGGAGCATTAGCTTCCCCTCCCCGCCATCATTCTGGTTTGTGCTGTGTGGGGGTGTCTGCTAGGAGGGTGGGGCAAAACAAACAAGGCAAGTGTGTATCTATCCCTCTATCCCCAGTTCACACACAGACCTCACAAATGTCCCCTAAAGGAAACTCCTAAAGGATTTCCTGAGAACACACCAGGCGTTCTCCATAGACCAGGATGTGGAGCCCATGTCCTTGCAGATATGACTGATCTGGTAGTGTGCATGTGGAAGACATGGCTGACATACACTGTTATAGACCCCGGATGAGGCCTAGACCAGCCAGCGGCTGGGAATGATTACTGCGGGATTAGGAGGCCTGGCTCCAGCCAGTCTGGGAGAGACCCCCAAGAAGGAGGCCCTGGAGGAGCTATCCCCTCTCTCCCCCAGGTTCTTCCCCACAGAGAAGAGCTTTGCTCCGGGCTCTGTTTCAGGAGACAACTACAGTCACAGTTCTCACACACAGCAGACCAGAGACCTGTGCCCTTGCAAGGGGTCCCAGAAGCCCCCTCTTAGGTTGACAAAAAGACCTTGAGAAGGCAGCCCTCTTCCTAGGGAGCAGGAAAGCACCCCTCCACCCCCTCCTTACAAAAGGTTTCTCCCCAGTCACCTCAGAACATCTTGCATTCTTGCCGCTCTTGTAGGCAAATCTGAAGGGAAACTGGCACTTCAGGGTATCCGAGGAAGCAAGACGGCAAAGTGTTATTTAGGAACATTTATGATGGGGTCTCTCGATAATTTATTTTACAATCTCCTTCAGAGCTTGTTAAAAATGAGGAATCCTGCACCTCTTCAAACCTCCAGGATCAGAAATGTCTGTGTGTGCGTCAGGATTCGGGGGGAGAGTAGGGCCTAGGTTCTGCAAGAGCCCCAGGAGTTCTGACACACACTAACAAAGAAAAACTGAGAGGGTACGAGGAGGGAAATAGACACAGGCCAGATGAGAACATGCTGAGCCTGAGTCCACACTTTGAGAGGTCAGTGAGTGGTTCATGTCAAAGAGGGACAGCTGGTCAGGCAGGGCCTAGGCATGTGGTCCAGACCCGCCCCTCTGCCAGGGATCACATGGAGACCCTCAAGGAAGACCAGGATAAAGAGGCACCATCCTGTCTTCTCTAGGCCAAGAAGAGGTGTAAGGGGGTGTATGCGTGCCTCTGCTTCCTTGGGAGTACACAGCTTAAAGACTGGAAGTGGGAGAGGGGACCCATCCACTTCCAGGTCAAAGTGAGAGGAAAATCCAGTCATAGACTGGGGAGACACCTGGTGGACAAATAAGAAAAAGCACAGAAACAAAGGCAATGGAAAAAATTTTTTAGTAAAACTAGAAAAACTTTACAAAAAGTCATGACTGCATTTACTCTAGTGGTCTGAGGCAGCAGACCATGGAATCAGTGTCCAGGTGGCAGGCACTCTGGGCTCACAGCTTCCTTCCATGGCTCTGTGGCCAAGCTCCCACCTTTGGGGCCCTGATATTACAGGGCCAAGCACCTAGGGTCTAATGGTAGCAAGTACCACCTCATGGCAGGCCCCAGAGTGTGGTGCAGAGGCGCTTGGTACCCACCATGTCACCCTTTGGCTCTGGAAGCCTAGGCTGGAATTTTGGCAAGAAGTCCCTTATTCCCCTCCAGGTCCAGGGGGCCTGACCCAACTGCTTTGAACTCAACTTGTTTATTCCCACCCCAGGGCCTCTGTATTTACTTTTCCCTCTGCCTGGATCCCTCTTTCTCCAGATGTTCACATGGCTCAATCCTAGTTCTTTAGGCTCCAGCTCAATGTCCTCTGCTCAGAGATACCTAAACTAGCCTAAACTAGCCCCGTAACCACTACCACATTACTATTTTCTTTATTGCCTTTTCACTATCTAAAATTATGTTTTATGTTTATTTGTTCATTGCTTGTCTTGTCTCCCCCACGAGACTGCAGGTTCTGTGGAAGCAGGGACCTCATCTGTCTTGTCAATGCTGTACTCCCAGGAGCTAGAACAAAGCCTGGTACACAGCAGGTTCTCAAATATCTGCTGAATTGAATTCTCTCCCTATGAAACGCTGCACTACGCCAGGCCCCTCAGACTGAGAAGGGGCCCTAGCTCAGGATCACAGGACAGAGGCAGCCCAAGCAGAGGGCCAAGAAAGAGTCCCAGCCTGTCCTGTCAGGCTCATTTCCATGTCTAGCTCTGCACTGCCTTCACCTTGAAGGCTTCGAGGGGTCTGCCTGGGAGGAGATGGGGGCCTGGCTGGTCTGAGAATTCTGAGGCACAGCACCCTTTTTGCCAGAAGAGGGCTTTTTAGCCACTAGCTCATTGTCGTCCTTGATCTTCTTGAGCCGGGCCTTGCTCTTTGGTGGTATGGAGAAGGTCAGAGAGCTCTTGTTGAACTCAAGTGGAAAGACACCTATATCTCCATCAAAGCGGTTCTTGGACACCTGCAGATACCGTTTCCCTGGCCCAGTTACCAGCTTCCTGTCCTGCAGGATCAGAACATTGTCCGCTTCCTGGCTTGCCTGAGGACCAGGGGAAGAGGAGGAAGAAGCAGTGAGAAGACACATGAGAGAAGCAAAAGGCAAGGTTGAGGATGCAGGGAGGAGTGGCATAAATTGGGAAAGGGAAAAATACTTTCCCCCATCACCAAAGCTCTTTGAACTACTGACCACAACGCTGGGCCACTTGATTCTTTCAGTTTCTTGACAACCGTGCTGCTATTCCAGATTTTGTACAAATCTGGAACTTCTACTTGTAACACTTCTACGACTTCTACTTGTAACATTTCTCCTCTATAGCTCACCACCCTACTCAACCCCAGCTTCTTCTTATTCAGGTCTTGGTCTAAATGTCACACTTCACCAGAGAGACCAATCTTGAAACAAGGCACCATCATCCTTCCATCTCTGTATTATTCTCTTCCCTGGCTCCATGTTTATTTCAGCATGGCACACAGTTTGTACACAGTTTGTGCCCAGCCGAGAATTGGCATGTAATAGGCTCTCAGTGTACCACTGGAAGCTCTAGGATAAGGCTGGTCCTGCTGTCGAGAAGGCCCTCCCATCTATTTATTTAACACCTACTGTCTGCCGAAACTCAACCAAACCTTTGTTGACCCCTCCTGTAGGAAGCCTCCCTGGATGTCCCAGGCTGACTCAGATGTCTCTTCTCTTTGCTCCCCAAATACCTGTGGTGCCTGTCATAGCTCTTATCATACTGAGTTGTAATCACTGTCTCACTGTTTCCCCACTAGAGGATGTGAACTCCTGGAGGGCAAGGAGAGCACAGGCCCAACTATTATCAGCCTTTGTATTCCTAGCCCATGTATTCCTCATGTCATGACCCCAGAGGCAGCTAGCTGCCTCCTGCTTCTTCCAGAAGGACAGTCAAGATGACTTAAGGCTGAATAAGGGCTATCCCTGGTCACATCTACCCCCTCTCTTCTCCAAAGCTTGGGCTCCTCTAAAGGCCACTTACTTTGGCTGAGCCAAAAATGGATGCTGTCTGTAGTTCCTTATCATCATCCTCCTTCCGGGGATGAATGACCAGTGTCACATGGCAGCTATTGTCTGTTGCAAACTTCCGAAAGGCCCCAACGATGTAGTCTTGAGCTGCAATCCTGTCCCCACCCCAACAAAGCAAAAAGGTTATCAGACACACACAGAAGGACAAGAACATACACATAGTCTTGATTCATTCACATCTCCCTACAAACCACCACAACCCCACACTACGTCCTTCTACCCAAGGACTCACACCTAGGTCCTTCTCCATACTTCCCACTGCCACACCCCACACCTCTATAAAGATAAAAATACACATGGAATGGTATGTGCCTGCACACATGTCAAAAAAATAAGACAGCACAGTGTGTGTGCCCAGCGGCCAGCTGCCTGAGAAAACATGTGTGTTCAAGTGGGTTCCCGCTAAACAAGAGAAGGATGTCACCTGTCTGTGGACAGCTGCTCGTGACCCATCATGAACTGCAGATTGTCAATGACCACGTGACAAATGTCATAGACGTAGACTGCATGTTGCATTGTGTCTATTACAGTCCTGGGAGGAAGAAAAGGGAATGAATTCAACAGTCAACTATAAGTGGTCTCCAGAACACCCCAGGCAGAAAAACCAGCATCCTGAAAACTCTGCTGGGGGTCTGTTCTCCTGCCCTCCAAATCTTTGAAAGCCCCAGACCTGTGAATCTCACCTGATGCTCTGTTGCCCATGGAAAGTCATGAAATAGAGAGGCAGGTCCTCAAAGCGGTCGGCCCACTCATCGTATTTGTCCAGTTGATCTTCTAGCCGCCCCACAGCAAACTGTGTCAGCATGACCCGGGCTAGTCTCACGTTGCTGATCTCAAAGCTACCCCATAGCGTGTTCACCCCCTGGGTACACAAATCCAGGGCATACTCACTGATGAACGTCGTCTTTCCACTGCCTGTTGGCCCTGCAGGGAAGGTTGAATACAGACCAGGGTGAGGGAGGAAAGTCCTACCCGTGAAACCAAGACACAGAGCAGGGCTTCAAAGTTGGGAAGGGAAGCCTCCTCTTCAACATTTACCATAGCCCAAACCCACATGCTTTCATCATCTGATCCCCTGCCCCCTATCCCAAGCAGTGATTTCCCAAAAGGTCACCTGTGAAGACCGTCAGCTCGCCCTTCCGATGTCCCTTCAAGAGACGATTAAGGTCTGGAAAGCGACCCCAGCGGATGCCAGCTACCTGCTCCACATTTGACAGTTCTCCTAGCACCTCCTCCCGAAGCTGCCGGAAAGACACGATAGACTTGTGCCAGGCGGGCAGGGCAGTACGCAGAATACGAGAAAAATTTAAGCCTCTGTTCAGAGCCTCCAGGGGACGGGGCTGGTGGTCCCCAGGCCGCACCAAGGAGCATCGCTTGGGGTTCAGTTTACGGGCAAACAACTTGGCAGCTTCCCAGGACCGAAGGTCATCCCCTAGCCAGAGCACAATACGTCGAAACTGTTCAAGGTAAGGGAGCAAGGCAGGGGGTAAGCAGGCTGTTCCTCGGGGTAGGGCAAGGGTGGGCAGCCCTGTGGATTGGTTCAAGGCTAGGCTGTCTAGCTCACGACTCGTGAGTACCACCTCAACATCTCGACGAGTGATCAGTGGTAATCCAAACAGATTGTGGTAGGCGCCAGGCCGGGGAATGGTGGTCTCCACATAGTGTACTCCATCCCCCTGGCCTTCAGCCCCTAGTAGCTTCAGGCCTCGTAATCGCAAACTTCCAGGGGAGAACCAAGGGAAGATAAGGCTGCGAGCAGGCCGCAGATACCGCACACTGAAACGCCTGAGTGTGTCATCTGTCACTTTGGTGAGGCCAAACATCACACGAGCCAGGTGGGCCTCCTCTGGCTCAGGCAGCTCCCAGAGAGGTATTGCTCGGTCCCAGATCCTCCGGACTTCCTCACTGTCCTCAGCTTCTGGGGCCTCACTAAGCAGGACTCCCTCTCTGGCCCCATCCCCTCGCCCCTCCACGCTGGCCTGGAAGTCTTCCCAGCTCCCCTCTGCTAGGCTGGTCATGCAGAGAAAGCGGCCTGTGGTCTTGTCAATGAAGAGGTTGAAGGAAGTGGTAGCACTAGTTTGGTCCTTGAGCTGTGAGGCCCCCACAAAGGGGCTTGGTGCCCGCAGACAGCTGTGGCCATCTTGGAAGGGGATCCCATGCGCCCGCAAATACTGGCGGATTTCAGTTGTAGTTACAGGCAACACTGGTACGTCCAAGGCTGGGAGAGCCTCCTTCCTGTACCGTCTGCGAGGAGGGCCTGGGACTAAGCTCCTGGGCAGGCCCCTCCGACTCATCCACTCCCCACGCAAGGGCAGTAGAATACGGAGGGGGTACCCACTTCGGAGGAGGACCCACATTCCTAATCAAACGGAGGAAGTCACTACATGAAATACCTTAGATGCCTGGTTCGGATGCCTTTACTAGATCAGACCTTAGGGATCCTCCACATTGTACTCTGCCAAGCCCATTCTAGGTGGCTTTTTTCTCTCTTCAAACTTCTCCCTCATAAACATCTCTGAATCCTCTTCAGCCCCTCTACATTGCTATTTCACATCCATGCCCGTCTACACGACCTCTTCCCGTCTATGTTCCTGTATCTGGCTGCCTACCTCTATGGTCCTTTGCAATTTCTCCTCACCACCGCCTCACCTCTACAACCTTCTCCACCGCCCCTCACCGATACGGTTTCTCTCGATCATCTCTCCACCACTACTGCCCCTCGAAGGAACCTCCTCGTCGTCCTCATCTCTACGGCCGCCTGCGTCCTTTCGGGAGCCCCTCCGCTCTAGGCCCCCGACTAGACGCCCTCTTCGCCGCTCTTTCCCTCAGAATGGACTAAGCACGGCTAGAGGGCCATTAAGCGGCTCCCGCCAATTTCCGAGTCCAAAGGAACGCCCAGCTCTCACCCGCCCCGTGTCCTCCCTCCGCTCTCCTACAAGAAGCTCCGCTGCTCCCGACCCTGGCCCCGCGTCTCCACTCTTCTCTCAGCGCTATCGCGCGCAACGTGGGTCACACGCACGACCCGTTCTCCGTGACCTCGGAAGCAAAACTCCACCGGGCCCGAGTGTCCCCGGAACCGGAAGCCTCTGGTTAGTCCCGCCCCCATCCCTCGAGAGTGTGCTCCGCTGCCTGGGAGCTGTGGCCATGACGGCACGCGGGACCTCGAGCCGCTTCCTGACCAGTATCCTTCACAACGGCCTGGGTCGCTACGTGCAGCAGCTGCAGCGTCTCAGCTTTAGCCTCAGCCGCGACGCGCCCTCGTCCCGCGGCGCCAGGTGAGCCGGGCGAAGGACGCAGGGGTGCGACTCCGGACAGAAGTGGCCCCGGGTCAGGGGTCACTGTACTCACGCTCCTCGGGTCCCTCAGGGAGTTCGTGGAACGGGAGGTGACCGACTTCGCCCGACGAAACCCGGGGGTCGTAATATACGTGAATCCGCGGCCGTGCTGTGTGCCCAGAGTAGTGGCCGAATACCGTGAGTGGGGCCGGGCGGGGGCTGCAGGGCGGCGCGGGGGGCTCGGCCCGCTCGCCTTCCTCTCGTCTGACACCTCACCCGCTCGTTCCCTCTTACCCCCGCCTCCCTTCGGCCAGTTAACGGGGCGGTGCGTGAGGAGAGCATCCACTGCAAGTCAGTCGAGGAGATCGCGACGCTGGTGCAGAAGCTGGCGGACCAGTCCGGCCTGGAGGTGATCCGCATTCGCAAGCCCTTCCACACGGACAGCCCTAGCATCCAGGGTCAGTGGCACCCCTTCACCAACAAACCGACAACGTTGGGCGGGCTGCGCCCCCGAGAGGTCTAGGATGCTGCCCCAGCTCAGGTGCGAGTGCAGTGAAGACGTGCCCCACCAACTCCACTCCTGGGCTTTGGACTCTTACCCTGGTAGAGGTGGTTCTTACTCTTTTGCTTCAGGGGATTCCAAGCCCAGCAGACAGATGGTGCCTATCAAAGGGGAACTGACACCGAAGCTTTTGCTTGAGATGAAGAGCTGTCTGTTTCTTTTCAGTGCCCACTGCAAGGGACAGTGAGTTTGTGACTCCTAATTCTTACTCATTTGACATCCCTGAAACCTGAGAGTCTTCAAGGATTTTTCAGGGTCTTCATTTATGAAATCCAAATTGGTAATAGTGATCTCAAATCACAGGGAGGGGGGTTTCAAGGCTGGTTTCTGAAGAATTGTTGATGTCCTGTTTTTGCAACTGCTGAGCTAGAGAGTGCTAGCACCTTCTTTGCTGCTGTGAGCCTGGCATTGGCTTAGGCACTTTATATCTCTGTGAATGTTTGTGTACAGATTAGAAAACTGAGGTTAATAAACTTGCCCAAGGTCACACTTGAGGTCTTACTTCAAAGTATGTGCATATTTTAAGTGTAACCCTGTTTTTCATTATCTTAAAACCAGAAGCAGAACATATAATAATTCTTCAGGATGGTTAGTATCAAAGGCCATGCGATTAATCTGGGCCTGAGCCTTGGAGAGAGTGATTCTCAGGCCAGGTTCCTGGTAACAAGCCTGTCCTGCTCTCAACTGCTCCCCCCAGACAGGCCCCTCTGTGCAGAAATGAATCCATGCTGTCCCTTGTTGGGGGAGGGGAGGTACTGAAAAGCTTCTTGGGGAAGAGCAAGAGGGCTGATCAACAGGGAGCATTTTCTAGGCTTAGCTAAAAACCCGGGGTGGGGGGGATGGTGAGGAAAAGAACCAGGAAATAAAAACCTAGAAATCTTTGTGTGAGTTCTTGAACTGTTGTAATTTTGTCTGTCATGCCCTTGTCACCATGATCAATGAATAGTGAGCGCCTTAATAAAAGCCTGTGTATCTGCCCAGGATGGAAGCTGAGGATCCCAATTTCCTCTGTAAATGGCTTTATGGAGAGCAGAGCCAACTCTGCAGCACCTTCTCCATTGCCTCAGAAGCCTGCCCCCTGGTGTTCAGGGGAAGGCCAATCTAGACCAAGCCGACCACTCATAGCTGTGGGAAAGAGGGTATTTATTAACCAACAGAGAGGGGAGGAGCTGAGCCCAGGCTCCCCACTCTATCACATGCCCATTCCGCCCACCTTGGTGGTGAGTGAGGGCATTCCTAAAGATGTGTAGCCGTTCTCACAATAAATACATTCATTGTGGGGTGGAGGTGGGAGAGGTTGGGTGAAGGGCAGTAAAAACCCGTGGGATTCCACGTTCGCAGCTACAAAAATAACAGTCATCCTCACCCAAAGGGAATGGGGGAACTCAGGATTTGATTGTCCCATATGGGCCTGGAGACTTCAGAGGCCCCTGGACCCTGAAAGTGCCCCGGTGAGGTAGGACAGGGGTGGGAGCCAAGCATCCAAACTCCCAGCCTCTGCCCTTTGCATAGTTCCAAGAACGGGCTTCATGTGCCAGGTGAGACATCGGATCTCTCCTCTCCCTGGTCTGGTCTAGGGGTAGCAAATGTTTGGTCCCCAAAAGGGAGGCTGGCTCATTGAGTGCAGTGTTGGTCACCCGTCCTAGGGAAGTGTCTGCGAGGACAGCTAAACTGGAGAGGGCTCTCCCTCTGAAATGTCCATAGACCAAACCCGACAGACACAGGTCCGAGGCAGCAAGGGGAGGCTCAGAAGGTGCATGTGAGTGGAAATGTAAGCACATGGATGAGGAAGGGACATGCCTGGAGTTCTGTCTTGGTCATACAAGTGACCAAGCAGGTGGGGAGGCTGACTGGTAAGGGCCAGAAGAAGAGAGGAATGATACAGTCTTACCTCCCCAGGCTGGCCTGTTCCCAAGCTCTTGCCAAAGAGGTTACCACATGGGGCTGGGACTAGGGGAGAGGACTAGATAGGATGAGATGTGGCAATTGGGAGGGCACCCAAAATCCTGAAGAAGGGATGAAACACAAGAATGCACCAGGAGGTGGGGGTGAGGGCCCTGCAGCCCAGCTGATAGACATTCTTCCATGTGCGCATGTGAATGTATGCAGGGCTCGAGTGGCTCTGGTGGCTGGCAGAGGTCTTGTCTGGTTTCTGGACCATCCCGCACGTAGGGCCATGCAGAGGGTGGTGACATCGACGCCATCTCGACCTGCAGAGCCCTGCCTGAGAGAAAGAGGAAGGCTTTGAGCAGATGAATGGGGCAGGAGGATGGCATCCTCTCCTAAGTTCTTAGGTTAAGGGAATAGGAACTGGGGCTGGGTCTGCAGAGCCCGAGGGAACACCTACCTCTGAGGAGCACCGGTTGGCCTGGGCTGCTCACAGTGGGTCTGTGGAGACTGAGGAGGGGGCTTTGGCTGGGCCTGACTGGCCAGCCCTACAGGGACATCAAAAAGTTGGGAGAGGGGCCTGGAGTTGAGGGAGTGAAGATAGGGTGGCTGTGTGGGGAGGCAGCGGCCCAGCCCAGGGCAGACAGGCTGGCTTGGAAGAGCATTTGTCCCGGGAGGCTGGGCTCAGACAGAGCTCTCATCCAGGTGCTCCACGAGCTGTGTGTGCTTCCTCTTCTCCAGGATGCGGCTAAGCTCCTCAGCGAAGGAGCAGGGCCCTGCGGGTACTCCATTGTTGCTCTGCCTCAGGAGCACATAGCTGTTGCCATTCATCCTGCGCAGGCGGCTGGGCAGTGCTACCAGCCCATTGGTCAGCTCAGCCGGTGGCGGTGGGGGTGGTGGGGGTGGTGGGGCTGGGGCTCCCTCCCCAGGGATGATCTGGAGGCAACCGCCCTCCAGGCCCCCAGCCCCCTCCCCATCGTCACCCTCATCTTCCTCTCCAGGACACTGGCCTGAGATTGTCTGCAGCTGCACAGCAGAGCCCCCTGCCCGGCTGACCCGACCCAATGAATATTTCCGTCGACGCCCTCGTCCACCTCCTTGAAGGCAGGCCACATAGAGGAGGGAGGAAGCCAGGATGAGGCAGAGGCCCCCAAGTGCAGCAATGGCTAGCACATAGAGCAGCCTCACATCAGGTGCCATTTGTACCCCAGGCAGGGCAGGGGCTTGTGGAGCCGGGGCAGGAGTGGCTGGCCGGACTGTGAGGCTGTAGGAGGCCAACAGGGTGCGGAGGCCATTCTCTTCAGCATAGCAGCCATAGTTGCCACTGTGCTCGGGCTGTGTGTCTGTTACCAGCAGCCCATCCACGCCGATGCGGTAGCCATCCTGCCCATCGCTCAGGCCCATGCTCCCATTGAGCAGCCACAAGGCCCGGGCCAGGTTGGATGGCTGATCACAGGGCAGGAGGACATCATCACCCCGGAGCACAGAGCGGGTCTTCAGCGGTGGTGGTGGCCCTGAAGGAGTAGGGGGGACAAGAAGAGCAGTCAGTGCCTGCCTATCACAGGGAGGGCATTGGAGATGGCAAGCCAGATGAGTCACTGTTATGTCCCCAGCACCAAGGACAGAATCTGGAATCACAGTGACAACTGACCAAGCTCTCTGCATTCATCCTCCCACGTAAGGTTCACGTTGACCCTTCCCAGTAGTTTTAATTCCTGCCATCTGCTAATGATTCCCAATCTCTACCTCCAACACAGAGTTCTCTCCTGAGCATCTGACTTAAATATCTTCCACGTTCTGGACATCTCCATGTGAGGTCTCTTGGGCATGTCACAGGAACTAAGGCCAAGGCCTCTCTCCCAAACTATACCAAGTCTTTTTCTTGAATTATCATCACTGAATGGCACCACCAGCTACTCAGTTGCCTAAGTCGGAAACCTGGGAGTCTCCTTGCCTCTCTCTCCCTCTCACCTTTGTATCTAACCCTCACCAGATTCTGCTTCTAGAATCTATCTCAGACGTGTTCACTTCTGTCCTCCAACTGCTGGCCCACTCTAAGCCCCATCTAATGCATTCTCCATGCAGCGGTGGGGTGACCTTTTAAGAACACTAAGCTGACCGTGCCCCTGCCCTGCCTCAACATGGTCCCTGCCCACCACTCCAGCCTCTTCTCTTGTTGATCAAACACACCGAGCTCATTCTGCCTGCTGTTCCCTCTGCTCGGGTGTCATTCCCCTCTCCATGCCCTCCACTTGCCTGGTTAACTTTGGGGATTGAGCATAGCAGTGATCAAAAGAACAAACTCCAGTCAGACTGCATGGAGTCAGGTTTGAATTCTGACCCTGCTGCTTAACAGCTACTTAACTTTGGGCTGTTTACTTATTCTCCCCGTGCCTTGGAGAGGTTGCCCCTCAGGGGGATGATGCTAATGGCACCTCTCTCATAGGAGTGCTCTGAAAATCCAAGAGCTCGTGCATGGAAGGGTTTGATCAGTGCCTGCACATAGTAGGTACTCAGTACATGTTAGCTCTGATCATTCACTTGCTCTTTCTTCAGCTACCAGCTCAGTCATCATATCTTCCTTGAGGAAGTACCCAATATCCTTCAACCCCTTGTCATAGTTGTAATTATTCCTTTTGTAACAAAAACCAATGAAAATAATTATAATTATTTGTGTGATCATGTGATTTCCTGCCCCTCCCCCCAAACATACACATAGATACACACACACATACTTGGCTATAAGCTCTAGAAGTGACAAGGAACTTTATATCTTGAGCCTGTTTCCCCATTTATAATTCTTTTGGGCAACAAATGTTTGTTGAGCACTTCTTCTGTGCCAGACTCTGCTGGGTCATCCTCGCTGAAAGCACACAGGTGCAGCCATTCAGCTGCATACATGCACAGACAAATGACAGTAAATGGTAAAGAGGACAGGTTATACAGCCAGACCCACACACTTACATGAATGTCACTTACCTGTGTTCCTGTTGCCCTCACAGCCTCGGTTTCCTCTCTCTATGTCCTGTATCAATGCTGTCCTGGAGACAGAAGATCAGGACTTATGAACAAGGGGAACTGGGCTTCATTTCCCCAGTGGAAGGGTCAATAGGGCTGTTACCAACAACTGGTCCCCACTTCCCCTACAGCTGGCAGGCCTTCCTCTTTCCCTCAGGCCCTGATCCCCTGGGCACAGCAGACACTCACACCCCTACCACCTCCCACCTGCCGCCCTCGGACCTGTTGGCTACGGTGGTGGTCGCCATGCAGGCATGCGTGCTAGGGTCCCAGCCGCAGTAGGGGTCCCGAGACAGGATGCAATCGTAGCAGGAGTGGTAGCGGGAGCAGCTGGACAGTGGTAGCTGGATGACTCCACCAGGAGCCCCCACATAGAGGCTGTGCTGGGAGCCAGAGAGGAAAGCTGGTCAGCAATACCCTTACTCCCACTTACAGACACACACAACAACACTGCCCAGCCTCCCTACTCCCTCCCCCTATTCTGGCAAGGCTATATGGAGGGTCGTGAGTGAGGGGCTACCTGCATTGGAGAGATGACCAAATTCTCCACAGACTGGGGCTCTTTGAACACTTGTGTCTCTTCAATAATGTGCATCCCAGAGCCCAGGACCACGGCCTTGTGGATCCAGCCATCAGCTGGTTTGGAAAGGGCAGAGGGTCAGACCCCAACAATAGAATCTGCTCTCGGTTCCCTGCAATAGCCTAATGGGAGCAGCTCAGGAATCATGAGGTCAGGGACAAGGATTCAGCCAGTAGCAGTGGGCCCTCAGGACACTGGGAACTCCAGGCTAGTCATGGCAGGAATTATTTGGCTCAGAAGCATTAGTGATCAGGGTCAAATGTCATTGTTGGTGACAGGAATCAGCAGTCACCAAGAACCAGGGGTCACTGGGGGCCAGTAGTGAATATTCACTGAAGAATCAACATGAGTGGTCACCAGGGTTTTGTGATCAAGGGTCATCCTGGGGGCTTGAGATCAACAGGGATCAAGGACTCAGGTCAGCAGTCACCATAGGGCTCAGGCCAGGGGTCAGAAGCACCTGTGCCCAGAAAGAGCAGGTCATAGGTGGGTCCAGCAGGCGTGGTGACAGGTGTCCCTGTGAGGTGTGTGTAGCGCACACTGCGCTTGAGCAGCAAGGGCCGTCCACGTGTGGGTACCACAGGCCGAGCCATCAGTGGGTGCAACTTCACAAAGTCCAGGACCAGGGATGGCAAGTCCTGGGATGAGTTGTAGCCTCGGCTGCGCAATGAATCTGTGATGCACTGGGGTGGGGGATGAGTGGTGAACCTCAGGACTCCACCACCTGCCCATCCTCCCCACAAGACTAGACCCGCCTGCCGCTCCCAGGGGTTCTGTCTACTCAGCACTGACCCCAGGCCTGGGCACTCACCGAGCCAGGCCGGGGCTCTGGCACCCCGCCCTCGTAGCGGCCCCAGCGCCGGGCACCATCCTGGTATTCCATGTAGGGGCCTGCAAAGACAGCCTGTACCTCAGCCAGGTCGTAGCGGCAGATGGCTGAGGCCTCCAGGGTCTTCCTAGGGATGAGACAAAGGGGAAAAGGCTGAGTCACACTGAGTGGATTGCCACCTGCCCAGCCAGGAGCCCATTGTTACCCTGGCCAACCCCAGCTCTAGGTCCACAAGGCTTCTCCTGAGGGTCAGCAGACCACTGTGGCCTTTGGTCCCAGGCTAGCTGGACATGCCTGAAATTCTCTCCCTGCAGCCAGCCCTCCCCACAATGGATCCTATCTCATTCTCACTGACCTCTGCCCCAGTCCCTATGCTGTCCCCAGTTCCTTGCCCCGCCCCCACTGTCCCTGCACTGACCACTGAGTGGTCAGCGTGAAGGCCGCATAGAAGTGTGCGCGGGATGAGGTGTCAGTGTCCAGGCTGCAGACACCACGTAGTGTCTCATACTGTGGAATGTGGCAGATAAGACGGGCCTTTAAGAAGGAGGTCCACTTCTTCTGCAGGATCTTCTTCCCTCCCAGGTCTCCCTGGGGAGGTAGGGGCATGGGGTCAGAGGCCAGGGTCAGAAGTTGTCACTACACCCTTGCCCTGACCTCAATCCTCCTTACCTTGCACACACGGGCCACACGGGCCACACGGTGGCTGCTGCGGCTCTGAGCAAAGCTGCCAGAGCCCTCCTCAGCAGCGCGCTCCGTGAAGAAGTAGTAAACCTTGTCATCGTCACCCACTGCACTGGCCTTACTCTCGCGCACCAGGACGGAGAACACAAACTCAGCATCTGTGGGTCAGGCAGTTCAGGTGGCTTCGGAGATAGGCTGGGATCTACCCTCCACCCAGTCAACAACACACAGGAATAGACAGGCTCACCTGGGGACAGGGGAGTAAAGATGAAGAAATAGTCCCCTGCCCCCCATCATCCTGTGCCTCATCCTCCTAACCATTGAGCCAGTGCATCGGTGCCTCCTCAGTCCTCAGGGAGTGTGGGTGGCGGCTCCGGCGGATGTCAGGAATGCTCCGGAATTCATACCTTGTGGCTGTGTAGAGGCCTCCATCTGGGGCAGGGATATGCCAGGCATGAGAGACATGTCACATACAACAAGGCACATAACACACATGAGTACCAAGTCCTAGCAACGAGATCTATGTCCCACAAACAGCATGCTTGTGGATGAGGGGCCAGGGTGGGGAGGAGGGCACGCTCACCGATGATGAGGCCTGTGAAGCCACGGGCTGGGTCGTAAGGACACTTCTCCTTCCCCTCCTCGAAGCTTGTTGGCAAGGTGAAGGCCTCAGCATCCTGGGGAAGGAGGGGCCAGAAGTCAGTGGTCCTGAGGACACACAAGGGTTGTGGCCCAAGGTCAGACCTAGGATCCAGGGTCACGGACCAGCGGCTGGGGCAGGCACACTCACAATGGCTGCACAGAGGGGCTGGAAGGCATGAGTCCCACATGCGTAGAGATGAGTGGCGTTGAGCCGCTGTAGGAATCGCACATGGTTGAAGCACTCGGTCTGTGGGATAGGTGGGAGAGGACTGTGAGCCCCAGGCCTCCTTAGAGGCCTCTTGCATTGGTCCAACTCTGTAGTCTGGCTTTTGCCCCACCCACAGGACAAACAGTGCTTTCTAAGATCCTGGTGGGCCTTCTCACTGCCCAGAACACAGAACATTCACTGGAACTCACTGTCCTTTGGCCTCCCAGTGTCATGACCCCTCTTCTCTCCTCTATCTTTTGGATTACCAGCTTCTGCTGCATTTCCTGCAGTCCCCTGCTCTCCCAGTTCAGGGGCTTCCAGGGCTCTCACCATCCTAAGATGCTTTTCTCACATCTCCTTCTCAGCAGTGTCCCCCACTCCTGGAGTTTCCACACCTCCTTTGGTCTGACACTACCAAATCTATTCCTAGGCTCCAGCATTCTCTCCACTTGATATCCCACAAACACATCAAACTCACCTTGTCAGAAACCAAGCTCATCCCCTCCTCCCTAATCTGCGTCTACCCTCCTAAACCTGTTCATCCAGTCTTTCCCACCTCACTTCATCTGTCCATCCTATTACTCAGTCCAGAAACCAGGAGTCATCCTTGCTGCTTCCCACTCCTTCACCCCCACATTCAGTCCCTCTCCATGATTAATCTTTGTCCTAAATGTCCTTGACTTGGTCCACTTTCCCTCCACTGCCATCACCCTAGTCCAAGTTACTACCATGACCCTTCCCTGGACAACTGCAGCGCCCACCTGACCTTTCTCCTAACCCTCTGCCACTCTTTATAGAAACTACTTATTTATTCAATGAATGAGGAACACACATACACAGTGTAAAACTCAAAAGGCGCGAAGGGATATGTTGTAAACAGAGAGTCTCCCTTTAATTCCTGTAGCCTTCAAAGGGGACTGCCGTCACCACTGTCTGAAGTTTCCTTCCAGAGATATCTGACCACTCGGCACACTCTTGCAACCCACTTCCAAGGCATATTTTTAAAATGTAACCCAGACCATGCCACTGCTGTATTTAAAAACCCTTCATTGGCTCACCAGAGTCCCGAGCACAGGGTCCCATATGCTCTTAGCCTGCATGATAGGGCCCAGCCCTTCCTCTGGTCTCACTCACTCTACTTCAGCCATACTGGTCTTCTCTGCCCATTGAAAGCCTTAAGCTGCTGCCCTCTTGACTTCTTCGCCTTGTTAATGATTCTTCTTCCTGCCTATTACCCAGGATTTGAATCCCTGCAGGCCTCTCTCTCATCCCACTCCCTCAGCGGGCGCAGTACTTTGGTCTCCACCCCTCTTCTCCACCAGCCTGCTCAGGTCTCCCTCCTCTGACCCACGCGATGCCCCCAGCCTCCCTACTGCCTCTCCTGCCTCCAGACCCACTCTATTTTAATTCATCTAGTGCCTGCAGCCAGATAAATATTCCTATGATAGGGTTTCACCAAAATGTTTACATTAAAAGACGTTGGCAAGGGAGGAATTCTGTGGTCAAATAAGTTGGAAACCATGGGTAGACCTACCTTTACTGTGGGCTTCTCAAAGCCTTAAAGGTGTTGCTGTGCATAGTGGGATTGAGCATGCAGCATTTCTCAAACTCATCTGAGTATTAAACCTCTGTTTTGAAAATGAATGCTCCCCAGAACATGCTTTGGGATATGTTCTCCTAAAACCTTGCTACCCTAAGTGTGGTCGGGGAACCAGCAGTATCAGCTTCACCGGGGAGCTTGTTAGAATCGCAGAAACTCAGGCCCTTCCCTAGACCTACTGAGTTAGCATCTGCTTGTATAATACGCCCAGGTGATTCACGTGCACATTATACAAAGTATCAAAAAATGAGGGTGCCCACTGTCACAGAATAAAATCCAACCACTCAGCTGGGCATTTATAGCCCTCCGTGACCTAGGCTCCACCTGCTTTACCAGCCCCATTTTCTATCCATGCTGCTCCAAGAGGCAGCCTTTGATGGAATCTCCTGGAGACATCTCTTTAAACGCAGCTGTCATACCACCACCCCAGACCCACTGAATCAGAATCCCTGGGCTGCTGGACCTTGGACATGTGTATTTTTTTTTTTTAAAGATTGGCACCTGAGCTAACAACTGTTGCCAATCTTTTTTTTTTTTCTTCTGCTTTATCTTCCCAAACCCCCCGTACATAGTTGTAAATCTTAGTTGCAGGTCCTTCTAGTTGTGGGATGTGGGACGCTGCCTCAACATAGCCTGACGAGCGGAGCCATGTCTGCGCCCAGGATCCGAACCCTGGGCCGCCGCAGCGGAGCACGCGAACTTAACCACTCGGCCACGGAGCCAGCCCCGACATGTGTATTTTTAATAGGCTTTCCAGATGGATCTGTTACACAGCTAGACATGGGAGCCCTGGAGACACCGTGTTCTTTAGCCAGGAAGAGCTGACACTTCACTAATACCCCTCCATGGAATACTGGGTACTTGAGCTAATCCTTGACCAAAGCCTCATTTTTCTCATCTGTAAAATGGAGGATAATATTTCATACAGTTATTTTAGAATTAGGTGATATTACCTAAGTCAGACTTACTAGAGATTACTTATTGTTATCATGATGATTATTTGGGAGGCCAGAGGAGATTAAGATGCTATTGAAGATCAAAGTAATAGGTCACCAGATGTTTGGATTAGGAGTGCTGTGCCCAGGGCCTGCCCCTCTGGCAGCACTTACAATGTTTATTGTGGTTGCTACAACTGATTGGCTGATATGTACCGCTCCATCTGTGTCCCCACCAACCCTGACATCCCCAATTGAGGAGGAGGAGGAAAGGAGCTAGGGACAGGGCAGACCACATACCTGGTTGTTTTTCCCTTTTTGATGACATTTGCTTTGCATCTCTGGGGAGGCCTCCCAGTGGATCTGGAGGAGGAAACAGAATGGGCTGATGTGTCAACCACAATACCTTTGCCTTTCCCCATTACCTGTGGGACCAGGTGATAGGACCCCAGGGAACTGGAGAAATTGGGGTAGGGGTAAGTTTCAGGAGGAGGAGTGGATGTAAGGGAGACCTGAGCTGGGAAGGGCAGTGCTGTCTGACTAGGGAGCTATGGAAGGCTGGCAGGATTTCCAGGAAGTTGAGGTCTCAGGGAGCTGAATGAAGATGGAGACCCTCTGGGTAGTCCAGATTCCAGGGGCTGACCTCTTTGTGAGACCCATCTCCTATGTTGTGGGCATTGAGAGAAAACAGGGCGCCTCGGGCTCCCACCAGCAGCCTTGCCGAGGCCTCATCTAGCAGCAGCGTTGAGTAGTTCTGGGCCTGGCCCTTGAAGTGCCGGGTCCCGGAGAGCTCTGGGGAGAGTGGGAGTTGTAAGCCCTGCTCTGGGGCTGCCTCTCCACCCCCAGCCCTGGCTCCTGCCGCCTTTTGAGGTTGGGGGGCATCTAACCTTCATAGGGGATGGTCATCCGTGGGGTGGCATCTAGTTCTCTAGATGGTCTCCGAAGCGAGGGTCCAGGAAATGCAGTTGCTGTGAGGAAGCTCAGGAGGAAAGGCCAGAGCCTCCCCCACATCTTCCTGGGGAGGCCCAGACCAAAAAGACCCCAAAAGGGAGCCAGGGCCAGAATCAAGGGGTGACGGGGAAGAACAGTCACAGAGGTCACGGTCCAGGGAGGTCACTTGGAAGGTCAGGGGTCATGGGGCCAGGGAGGGTCCTGGAATTGGGGAGACATGGAATCACAGAGTTGTGTGGCCATGGAATCCCAGGTAAGAGGTCAGAGGGAGGGATGGATCACACACTGCCTGTCTGCATCAAATACAAACTCCATAGTGAGAGGGAGTTGTGGGGTCATAGAGAGGTCGTAGGTCACTGATAGAGTCACCCTGCCCCGACAGTATGGCTCCTCCTGGTTCTCTGAGGTCCGTTTTCTGAAGAAAAAACAGGAAAAAAGCCTTTTGATCTGTGTGTAGGTAGAAGGTAGATGCATTACCCCCAGACTTTATTGGTACTGAAGGGAGGAGGCCCGGCATCTACAAAACTCCCACGTCAGGATCGACTCACAGTCATTCTGTCCATCTCTGGGCTGATGCAGGAAGTTGGATGGAACTTGCCCTCTTGCCAAGACCCTAGACTCCCCAAACCAAACCCAAGGTAACAGCCCTCCTCTGACCAAGTCAGAAGCTTAGCAAGGCTTCCATCTCAGTGGAGCTCAGGTTCTCAGAGAGAAGGCATTCTCCTCCCAACTGCCCCTGCTGCCTGCGGGGGTGCCTTATGCAGGAAGGCCTGGGCAGAGACGTTTAATGGGCCTTTGTTTATTTTGTCCCGTTTTCCCTTTGTTTTTTCTTTTCCCTGGACTGAGAGCTCCCTCTGGAATTTCTCTTTAATTAGACACTTCTCCTCCTCAGCATTCCTCTCTTAGGGGGTGCAAATCTCTGCCCTGCCCGTGCGAGTTTGTACTGCACCCTCTGGCTAGGCATCCACACGTGCCCCTACCTGCAAACAGGCATTCACAAGCATTGGCAGGGTGGGTATCTGGGCCCCCCTGGCTGCACAGGTGTAATATCTGTGCAGGAGGCTGAAGTGTACAAGGCCAGTTAATTGAGACATGAGAATAGGGAAAAGGTGAACAATGGGATCCCTGAGCTCTTGGCCACCTCCCCTGGCACATTTTGGAGACTATTCCCACACCTGGACCTTCCCTCAAGCCAATCAGTTGGGGATGGGTTGGGGGTAGGCGTCAGGCCTCCTCTGACCCCTGTATATCATGCCTGATTCCTGAAGTGGCTCCTGAAGGCTTCTTGGGCTGGGCTAGGTGTGGAGGAAGTCTGACCCACCCAATCTCATTGGACAGGGCAAGAGGGGCCATTGGCCTCTCCCCTCCCTTCCATGTCAAATATTAACTATGGGGCCCTGAAGAGAGGGGAGGGAGCAGGAGCTGGCCAGGGGAGAACAGGAATTTGGAGCATTTATTCAAGAGGTGAAGGTCATCACTGTAGTGGGAAGAGCCCCGAGGTGGAGAATGGAGTATGACTAGAGAGAAGAGGGTCCCTGGACCACAGAAAGGGCATCAGCTCCTGGTTTGGGGGCTGGGGCAGCAGGAGGCCCCAGGCAAACTGCTCGTGCCCCACCCCTCACTGTGGAGGCACACCTGTTTACCTTTGGGGCCTCCTATTTGCTTATTAGCACAGTAGCCAGAGGGAGCCCTATGGCTAGGAGGGATCAGTCCCTAGGAGTGGGCAGGAGGGACACACCCCAGGTCAGAGCAACCACCCAGAGTGTGGTGCATGGCACACTTATACTGGTTTACACAAGAGTCACATGTGTCCAGAGGAGGGTGATGTTCATGCACACAGATATGCACACACACATATTCACAGGAGGGGGGTGAACACATATACTCACAGGAGAGTCATGCACATGCACATTCACAAGGAGGTTTATGCACACGTATGTTCACATAAAGGGCCTGCCACATGTGTTCATACAAATTCACATGTAAGATTGTATTCACATGCCCATTTAGTCAGCAGGTCACAGCCTCAGAGGTTGCCAAGGAGGGTTATAAACCCACACATGCGCACATGAAGGATTGTACACCTAGCACAGGAGGGTCCTGTACATACACACGTATGTGGAGGGGACATGCATACAAACCCATTGATACAGTGGGTCAGGCACCGTCATGTTCACAGAAGGGTAAAATACATGTGTGTTCACACAGTCTCAGACACATAATTACATCTACGCAGAGACAAGCATACATCCACACAGGGGTCCAGTTCTCACTGCAGGATTGGAGGCTGCCAGTCTCCACTGGGAGTGAGATGCAGAGCAGAACCCCGCCTCCCTTCCCGAAAGTCCGAATTCTAAGGCCAGATTCCAAGTATGTGTGTGTGTGTGTGTGTGTATTGATGGGGGGAGGCTCCTGACCTCGGATGCTCAAATGGCATGGCTGTGTTGCCCCTCTGCAAGAGAGGGAGGGGCACCTAAACCAGGCAGAAGGAGGCTCCTAGTTTTAGCAAAGGAAGGATGGAATGGAACGCATAATTTAATACTTCTCTACTCCAGTGTATACCGCAGTTCTAGATAGGGGAGTTGGGCCGGAGCTCTCCGCCCCCATTTAACCTGTTGGGAGAGAAGGTGGGGCTAAATAGGGGGAGCGGAGATGCCACCCCCCCTCCCCCAGTGGCAACGAGGCTTCAAGGTCTCCAGTCCACACCCCACACTCCACCCCCAGTTCCATAGTCTGGGTTCCTCCCCAGGACCAGCCCTCTGAACTCTGATCATGTTCCTACTATTAGATCCTAGGGCGGAGGGAACTGAGGAGGGGAGACACCCCCTACCCCACCCCCGCAAACTGGATCAATGTAGGATCAGTAGGCTCTCGACCTTCATTCCAGATGTCCACCTGCCTAGTGTAGGCGGTTATCTCCCTCTGCCCAGTAGGATGTCTGGCTCTCCTGGCCTGAGAGCCCCTCCCCCGCTACCCCCTCCCTCCACCATCCTGGACAGTCCGCGGTTCTCTCCTGTCCTCAGGTCTAACCTCACTCTCTACTGCTGCAGCTTGAGGACGAGCTCTCCTTCGATCCCACCGGGCGCCGGGAGACGTGACCCAGATCCCGGGGAACACTGTTCGCTGCGCGGGTCCCCGCCCCGCGCCGGTCCCCGACTCCGTGGTGGTGGGTCTGCGCCCAGGGCGGCCCGAGGCCTGGCCCGCGCCCCTCCAGAGCCTTTATGTGGGACCACGACGAGGGGACTTGGCGGTGAGGAAGGCCTGGCCCAGCTTGAAGGGTGCAATGGACGTGGGGAAGGCTTGGCCTGGCCTCCGCCCCCGGCCCAGGCCCCCTCGCCCCCCGCGCTCCCTGCCTCTCTCACCTTTGCGCTGCGATCCCGGGCCACACAGACGGCGACGCGCTGCTCCGCGGCCCCACAGCACCAGCTGCGGGAGGAAGGGGCCGTGGCGGGAGGTGGGGCGGGGTGGAGGCGGAGCCGGGGGTGGGGCGGAGGCCTGGGAGGCGGGACCAGGGAGGTGGGGCCGACAGCGTGGGGCGTGGGGAAGGGCGTCGCTCTCTTCCTTCGTGCCCCCCACCCTACACAATAGAGACGGTATGAGGCCACGGCTCACACACAGCACCTCGGGCATTTGGCGTCCCCCTCCCCGAAGCGCCACGGCCTTGGTATCGCCTCTTGGTGGTAGCCTCACCACCCCGCGCGCCCACCTTCCCTCCCCTCTAGCCCTAAGACGCCTCGGACTTGCCAACAGCTAGGGACATGTAAAACTGCCCTTTGGGGGCTTAACTCTCCGAGGGCCCTCTGGCTTGTCCTCTAACCTGGACCTCACTTCTTGCGCTCCTGCCACCCCCTTCTGCTCTTTGCCTAGGGTGTGGAGGGCCACAGTAGGTGAAGACCAAGCTCTGGAGCAGCTCTGAACACAGAACAGGGTCTTGATTCCCGACTCAAGGGTCTCCAGCCGCCTGGTCCTTCAGTTTGAGGTCTGAGTGGGTGAAAGGGGTCAGGCCTGGAGGAGTGAAGTAACAGCTTGACTGAAAGTGCACACAGAAAATGCTGTTTTTCTGGATAAATAAGCCACAACCATTTGCACCTTTTACATTCAACCACCTCTTGGATGTAAAAGGGTTCATCTCTTTAGGGACTGGGTCACTCATACAACTTATCTGGAACATCGTTCTTACTCCAGATCTTCCAGTGAATTCCTCCGAGGCAATCAAACGTCCTCTCCTTGCTAGTTTCAATCACATTACCCAGCAGCAATCTAGGAAGCCCCCTCAGAATCAACTCCCCAACCTCTTTAAGTCAGCTAGGCCAGTCCTGCCATGCAATCTTTGGCCTTGCAGTTTCCCCTCACCTCAGGCTATGCCTCTTTCCCAATGCCTATTAAAGACCCCTCTAGGGTTTGAATCACACCAGAGCTCTAGCCATGACCTGGCCTTGATCCTCCCTCCCTCATCCATGACAGTATTGATAGGAACCCAAGAGCAAGACCGAAATGATGAGGCCATAGGACAAAGGAAACTGACTCTTGCATGTGCCTAGGAGTCTGAGCTCTGCAGGCAGGGGGTGAGGAAACAGGTGGATGAGCACTGGCCTGAGAGAGGGCAAACAAGATTCAAGCGGCTCTGTCATCATTTAACTGAAGGGACAGTGGGAAAGACACATCATCCCTCTTTTCTGAATTCCCCAAAGCTCAGTTTGGCACTTCTTCATATATAATCTCATAGTTTGGGCTGCTCTGTGTGACTGCAGATGGATAAACAGCAGGGCCCACGTCACACTTCCACCTCCCCTAGCACTCTGTAAATAGGATGTGTGTATGTGGAGGGGGAGGTGGCTGGGGAGAAATGCTTACGTTAAAGTGTATACACACTTTCACAAAGAGTGTCCAGCTTCGGTTTTTTTATTGTAACCTCATTCCACCCTGAGGGGTTAATAGCTCCATTTTATAGATGGGAAAACATGCTCTAAGAGGTTAAGTAACTTGCCTTGAAAGTCATTCTCGTGTTTACAGAGAGGACAATCAGGACTGGAAAAGCGTGAGAAGAGGCAAGACGGGTAAGCCTGAAGGGGAATTATCAGCGCAAGGGCAGAAATGTGCAAGTTTATGCATAGACCTGTGCTGGGAGTGGGCAGAAGGGAAGGGGCATGAGAGAGGAAAGTGAGTTTGACTTGATGAGATAGGAGGGTTCCTAGTGGGAAACAGAAGGGAAAAGTCAGCAAGCAGTTTAGAAAAAACCACAGAAGACAATCCTGAAAGAGCTGATGGATTGAGTAAGGAAGTCCAGGCTGGGAAGACCAGGAAAGACATGGCTAAGAAAAACAAATCTGCAGTCCTGTGTGAAAGTGGGCTGGGGGTGACAGAGAAGGGAAGGCAGGAAGACTGCTAGCCCCACAGTACCAGACAGGAGAGAAATTAAAACGCAGGGGCCCAGTGGGCCAAGGGACAGAACTCATGTTCTCACAGAAGTCACAGCCCTGACTTCAGATACCTTAGGAGGTAGCAAGTAGGCCAAAATGATTTGGTGGTAGGTTCAGCATCCCACTCACCTATACCCTATGAGGCAAGCCTTTCTCCTCTAAAATGCCTGATGGCAGACTCAGAACCTCACACATTTTCAAAGGAACAAAATGTGTAAATCACAATGCTGAGTTCCAGCATGGCACTTGCTAAACTGTAGTTGGGTAGTTACTTCAGTACCTCTGATAATATAGATTCAGACCACAATCCATTTATCTCTGCTATCCTCCCACTTCAATCTCAGAACCTACTGAAATGATCAGATGCGATGGCAATTAATGGAACTTTCTATAGGAAGCCTCTTTGATTAACAATATTCCTTCCTATAAATCAAGCCGATAAAATATGAATGAGGGGAATACTGACAGTGGAAAAGATTTGAAATCAAACCAAGAAATTAATCCTAACCCAGCCACATATTTGTGCCCCGGGACATAGGCAGGTCATTCTTTGAGCAGGTTGTTATTCATCCTTAAAGTCACTACCCTGGCTGCTTCACAGGGTGGCTGTGAGAGGAACCCATCTGAAAACCTTCTGGCGTATTTCACAAACACACAACAAAAACGTGCGTTTTGTTTTTGCTAGGCTGTTTTCCCCAACTTCGCTGTAAGAAGGTGGCTGAGGGCAGTGCTGGTTGTCCTCTGCCACCTAAACACCGGCGTTTGGCTCCAGGCTTTGCATAGAGCATAGAGCAGTTACTCAACTGTAGCAGGGATCCTAGGTGAAGGGGGTAGGTATGAACTCCTGAAACGTGAGCAGAGGTGCCCTGAGGCAAGAGAACTCTGGCCTAATCAAGTTGTCCTGCTTCCTGTTCACTGTGGCAGCATTTCTGTTCCTGCTTTGCCATCTCCACCTCTGGTTTGCCCAGCACTCTCCCTTTTGGTGGTGTGATCTTTATTTTGGCCACATATACAACTGAGGTGCTTCTTCAGAAGGGACTGTCACCAGTGCAACAATGCTGTAGTCTCACTGTTCCTCTGTGCCTCAGAAGCCCGTTTTGCCTGTTAAGTTTTTCTCCCAGCCAGTCACCTTGGAGTCAGACCCAAAGCTGGGCCTTCTGGTTTGCCCTCCCTTGACTCCAGCTTGGGAAATGGTTAGCAAGGAAAATGAAATATCAGGACATGTCCACAAATGCTGGAAAATCACTCACCCACCATCACCTTTCTCAGCTTTAACATGTTGGATTTTTAAAAAAAAAGTCACAAACGTAATTTTTCACCAGCAGACAGAGCTGGACAGAGAAGCCTCTGGGGCTCCTTGTGTCAGAAGGAATAGAACACACATACACTACAATTTTAAGAGATATGGTTGGCTCAGATGTCAGTGAACCCTAAAGTGCATTAAGATCAATTTTAATTTTCATCTGAGAAAAGTCTCAAATTAGAGCTAAACAATAACAGCTAGCATTTATCGAGTTTTTGCCATATGCCAGGCACTTTGCTAAGCACTGTTCATGCATTAGCCCATTTAGTCCTCGAAAACTCTCAAGTAGACACCGTTATCATTCCTTTTAACAGATGAAGAAACTAAGGCTCACAGAGGTGAAGAAACTTGCCAAAGATCAAATGGCTGGGATAGTGAATCTGGGATCTGAAGTCAAGACTAAGGGCAAGGTTAAGGCCCTTAACTTGTACAAGGATGTGCTGCCTGCCTCCCAGTAAGTACTTAAGGCATGTCTCTGCTTTTGCCCGGGCTGTCACTCCCCCACCCCACCACCACCCTGTCGGAAAAAATGCTCACAGGCAGTCTCTTCCAAACCAGCCTGTCAGAAAGGAGAAAGAAATATGGGCATGGTTCTGGAACCCAACGCCTCGGGTTCCATGCAACCATGCCTATCCTTCCATGAGCCCATAAGAACAGTTTATCCTGTGAGGAGGTGTCAACCTATGTCTGCCCCCAGCTGGCATACCCAGAGCTGTATCTGCCTGGCAGGATGGAGGTGGTCCTAAGTCCTGTCTTGGCATTGTATGGCTTCCCCTTTCTTAGCCCTGGGCTCCAGAATGAAGGAGCCAGGACAAGGGTGTTCTTTTCCAGTCTTCTTTGCCCAGTAATAGAAAGTATTTTCACCTGGATACCAGAAAGTAAGACTCATGAGAGCTCTGTTTATGTTGTTCATCACTGACTCCTCGCTGAATCCTCAAGAGTGCCAAGCATGTGGCAGGTACTCAATAGTTGTCGAATGAACAGAGTGAATGAGGCAATGTAAGAATGAGATTACTGAACTCCTGACAGCAAAGTATACAGCAAATTATTAATCAGGTTATATGAAAAGTGAACTGTGTATAGCTATGCCTTTCTGTATTCCAGAAACAGGTGACATCAGGCTAAAAAACTGATTGGAGAATCCAAAGCAAGAGGAAGAAAGGAAAAAATCAGTTTTAAAAATTAGGAGATGGGGCAGGGGAAGAAACAGGACATTCCAGATACTTAACCATCCCCACTCCGAAACGAATATTACCAAACACGTGTTCAAACTGAGAAAAAGCCATTTTAATAACACACACATACATTCATAGGACTTTAAACAAGATGTAGTATAAAATCCTTAAAAAAAAAAAAAGAAAGAAAAAGGCAATCTGCGTTTACTTGTCAACTGCCTAAGAGCTGGTGGATGAACTGGCTGACAGGACTGCCCAGGGAAACGAATGCACAGATGACGAAGTGCACCCACACTGCAAATGAGCAAGAAACCACCACCACAGATTGTGGCCTACATGCACAGCCACCTGCACCCTAACCGTGCCTCCTCAGAGACAAACCAGGACAGTCCTCCCCTAACTCTCCAACTCAGTGTTAATGGGTCACCTCTTACATTTTTATTTTTTTTTAATTTAAAAATTACTCTTGGTTTAAAGACTCCACACATTAATACTGGCCAGTCCCCACCAACTATACTTGTTTTGACAGAAATAAAAATGCAAGTGCTCCAACTGAGCCTAGATGACAACACGCCATTTTCTATCTTTTACATCTGGGGAGATTTTTGTGAAGTCAAAAGCAAGCTATTACTTGTACTTCAAAATAAAAACAAAATGCCAACCTTCCGAAAGGTGACAAAGGCACCACTGCCATCAGGAGACAGACAGAAAATGTATAAATGCTGTTACTTTACTGCTACAGAGATGCGTTTTGTGCATGGAGAGCCTCTTTGCTTAACATGATATAACTAACAGAATTATATTTTTGGATAACAAGAAAAGCAGTTTAGAAAAGGCAAACAGTTACACACAAAAGCATAAACACTTACAAGTACCTTAATTTTCAGCTTGCAATAAGGGTAATAAGTTTGACATATATATCCAGAAAATTAGACACGGTGATTTTGGCACAGTAATATTGCCAAACACACCACCACTCAGTGCAAGCTTTGTTTGCCAAGTCCCAAAGGTGGCCTGACATTCTCTGTGCAATGAACATTTTCTCCCCTGCTACCATCCCATTCACTGGGCAACAGCAGCAGGAGGGAGACAAAGCATGGAGACTCAAGAGGGGGAAGGATAATACTTGCTTTGGGAGAAAAACCATGGGCTACTTCTGCTAAAAGAGAATCACAAAATTTTTATGAGAACCCAAATGCAAATACTGACTGGAATATGACCTGGAGACGAAGACATCTACCAGAGTCATAAATATAAGGGCCCAAACTGATGTTTGGCTATTTACTTTAAAGGGACAGATGAAGTATTTTTCTCTAATGGAAGAAAGACAATTAAAAATAGAACTTTTCTTACTGGAATTGTTAAATAAAAATTTATCAAAGTGGTTTTATATTTGATGGGTAGTTCTGTTGAAACTGCAATACAAAAGGGTTACTTAAAAAAAAAAACCTGAATAACCCACTTGTCCCCCTGTCAATGTACACGATTAGAAAATATTTACACACTGTAATTACAAGCAATATAAGCAGTATTTTATACTTTGAGATTTTGTACACTTTACACAATGCAAAATGAGAAAAATATGAACACTTATAAAATTACACACAAATAATGTATCTACAAAGTATTAAATTACAGAGAGTGAAAGCTCCCATTGTTGGGCAGATAGATGCCAGAGTTTCAAGCTTCTGTCAAATATAACTCTTTGTATCTATCTCATTAACCATAAGTGGCATTTTCTAACAATACCCTTGAGAGGTAGTATCAAGATAATAGTATTCTTACCAGTAAACTTAACACAAAATAAAACTTCTGTTGGTCTGACTCTTGGAGCCTCATTCAGCTGGGGTTCTTGGGAACTAGATTAACTTAGTCTTCTGTATGAAATCTCTAACTGCTCAATGCTTGACACGGGCTCAAAAGTTACTGATACTATTTTAAATGATAAATTTAAGATTAAATGCTTTTTACTCCTAAGCCTCAATTTAGAGGTAGAAAGCTATTTTTCAAAATTTATTTCCTCCCCTCTCAAACCATACACATGAAGTCCAATGCCCTTTCCCTCCATCCTCTTCCCCCACAACCGGAGACATGAGAGTGCTCGGGAGAGCAGTTCACCCAAGCCAGTACTGAAAGAAAGAAGAAAGAAGCTGACGTTCTCCTTCAAGAAACCCTCCTAAAAGGGACACTCAGCCAACAAAAGAATTTTTCAGTTAGCTAGTAAGCGTCTCTAACTACCAAAGGCTTCAAAGGGCCCTTGGGCTAAGACCAGCATGCGCACTTCTACTAACCCTCCACCATTTAACCAAAGGATGGCTTTCCAGTGTTTAAGAATTTAGAGCAGCTGTGGTTTTCAAGTGCAACTTTAAAATACAAGCACACACGTGTGTGCATATACACACGTGCACACAGTGTCCCAAAGAATAAACGCCATCCAGGTCTCTGCCAAGGCTATATATGAAGGGAAGTAAGGTTTTTGGAAACTTGTCCAGATTGTTAAGCTTTTACAATATAGACTTCTGTAATATGGCTACAAGGGCCAGAATGCTAACATTTAGCCAAGATTCTAAGATTTAACCAGCATTTAAAAAAAAATGCGCTTAAAAGAAATCCAAAACAAACTGCATATGAATGTTTTGGCATAAAATCAGAGCCACTATTTTATAGCTTAACCTCATCCTCGTAAGGGGATCTGACAATATACCAAACTTCTGTTTTTCAACTGTTTGTTTACATGTATTTTGAAAACAGTAACAGATTTATAATCTTGAACAGTGAAGGAAAATGCATGGGTTGAAACCTCCCTGTGGTTTATAAGAGTTACAGAAGAGATTTATCCTTTTTGTTACTGAACTCAGTTCTAAGCTTTCCCTTTGAGTCCTAACATAACCAAGAGGGAAAACTAAATCCAGCTGGAACTTGTTCTTGGTTTGCACGTCCAACTCCTCAAGTTGGTCCAAACTCTTTCTTACATATTTCGTGTGATAATCCAAGTGCCACAAATACAAAAAAAAGAAAAAAAAAAGATAACTGGCTTACAATTTAACAAAAGGAGTTAATAGGGGCAGGTTACACATGCAACTACTAGCTGCTTCTACCCCTCCCCTCTCATTACAGGATTCTGCTCTTTTAAAAGGCCAGTTGCCTTAATTAAGCAGATTGTGTTTCATATCTGCTTCAGAAATGGCAATTTCTTCATTACCAGTTTCATACTAGATATTCAAGTGGCACATTTGCTGCACATTTTCTTAGCATTCCACTAGATTCTGTAGTAATCCATTCTACTCCTCCAGGAGAGCTTTCATTGAATTTCTCTTGGTTCATATTTTTGCTGCTGTAAATCTTGTTAAGAATCTGGTACCCAGAAGTCATGAAGCTGCCCCTAGAAAGGGGAAGGGTGAAAAAAACAGGATAAAAGAAAATCAGATTATGCATTAATCCTTATAAAACTACTAATCATCAGACAATGGGCTTTGATAATGAAAGTAATAATCTTCATATTGAACATTTCTCTGAAAATTTATGGTAATCAGATTCAAGTTTTACACTTTGTAGTCTAACAATTAAAAAAAAGTATAAAACAAGTACAAGATGTTTTCCTCACTAACATGTGGAGGGTCATATTTAAGAAGATTAGGTAAAATGTTAAGCTGATTAATATAAAGTTTTGGTATTACATTCTTTTCTGTTTTAATGACACATCAGCAAAGTTGGCTAGCTAAAAAATAGTTTATTGAAGTTAGAAACTAAAATAAAAAACAACAAAACACTAGCTTAAGATTTCTCAAAGATTTCTCTAAAAAAGCATATATATCTTACAAACGACATCAACAGCAAAAGAGTCAAAACGCCATAAATATTGGGAGTGCTTTTCCTAACTAATCTTCAGCGTTCTTATTACTTTGATATAAAACATAAACAACTTCTAGGCCCTATCTACTCAAAATATTGGCTCTGGACCAGCAGCACTGGTATTAATCTGAGAACCTGTTAGAAATGAAGAATATCTCAGGTCCCACCCCAGACCTATTGAGTCAAAATCTGCATTTCAGCAGGTTCCCAGTTGATGCCTATGCACATTAAAATTTGAGAAGCATCATTTTAGACAATCCTACATCAGTTAGTGTGTAAACAAGCAGGATGGCAAACTTAATAACAGGTGTTTAAACAATGCCCCTCTTAAGCAAAGTCTCCTTAGATATGACACCGAAAGCGTAAGAGACAAAAGAAAAAAATTAGATAAAACTGGACGTCATCACAATTAAAAACTTTTGTTGCACAAATGATACCATGAAGACAGTGAAAAGACAACACAGAGAATGGGAGAAAATACTAGCAAATTATACACCCAATAAGGGACTTGTATTTAGAACATATGGAGAATTCTTAGAATTCAATAATAAAAAGATAAAAAAACCCAATTACAAAATGGGCGAAGGATTTGAATAGACATTTCTCCAAAGAAGCTATATGAATGGTCAATAAGCACATAAAAAGATGCTCAACATCATTAGTCACTAGGGAAATGCAAATTAAAACCACAATGAGATTCTACTTCCAACCCCCTACTATGGCCACAGTCAAAAAGACAGGTAATAACCAGGTTGGCAAGAATGTGAAGAAATTAGAAAGCTCACACATTCTGGCAGGAATATAAAATGGTGCAGCCACTTTGGAAAACAGTCCGGCAGTTCCTCAAAACATTTAACACAGAGTTACCATATGACCTAGCAATTCCACCCCCAGGTATATGCTCAAGATGTTTTCATTTGAAACATACGTTCACACAAAAACCTGTATCCAAATGTTCATGAAAGCATTATTCATAATAGCCAGGAAGTGGAAACAACTCAAAAGTCCATCTACTAAGCGGATAATAAAATGTGATATATCCATACAATATTGATTTGGCAATAGAAAGGAAATACATGCTACAACACGGATTCACTTAATTTTATGTTATATGGAAGAAGGCACTCAGCCACTCATCAAAGACCACATAGTATATGACTTCTTCTATATGAAATGTAAAGAACAGGCGAATCTATACAGACAGAAAGTAGATTAGTGGTTGCCTAGGGCTTGGGGGGAGTGGGGATGGGAGCACAGGTGTTGGGGAATGAGGAGTGACTGCTAACGGGTATGTGACTTCTTTTTAGAGTGACAAAAATGTTCTAAAGTTAGATTGTGGTAATGGTTGTACAACTCTGTGCATATACTAAAAACCACTGTATACTTTAAATGGATGACATGGCATATGAATTTTATGTCTTTAATGAAGCTGTTAAGAAAAATGCTCCTCACGAAATAACCTCCATTTGATGCAATGTAACGTTTTAAAATGGGCTCAACCACCTCTGGAAATAAACTGAATATAAAGCAAAAAAACCTTAAAAACATACATAAACTATTACAGGGGAATTTTCAGTTTATCTTAAGATACTTAGAAGCAAATGCTCTGTCATACTTTATTCAAAAATATGGAGAAATATCATTTAACAAAATTATTAAGAATAAACAAAATTGTTTAATAAAACGACACCTGAGTAGGCCGACAGTTCTGGATTATTTCCTGCCATTTTCCATGTATCCTGGCAACCAAGTCTTTCACCTAAAAAATATCAAAAAGGGGAAAAGGGATTAGATCAAAACATCCTCACCTAAAATCAATTTAACGCTCGATACAAAAGATCTGATAGCTGTGACAGGCCCACACCCAACAACTCAATTTGATTTTTGTCAAGAAAGATAAAATAAACTCATCTTCTGGAGAGGTTTTCAAATCACAGTGACTAATAAGACTTTTCTTCATCACCATAATCTAAAATACTGAATGCTTAGGACTCCATTTTCCCATTAGTTACTGAAGATCATCCAGAAAAACATATTCCTTGCCTTCAAGACACTTACATTTTCAACTTGCTGGCTTTTGAACACCCAGATAGAGAAGCTGACGGGTGGGCTTTGTTACAGGGCTCAAGGCTTTGGTTGTTCCCTGCCTTCCCAGCTTCTATTTGAAAGACTCAAGGCCACAAAAAATGGTTGTCGTTCGTTCCTTTCCACATTATCAGAAGATCCAAAATTCACTGTTATGCCTTCTTAGGATTTTGCACAGTACTATGAATCCATATCTGGTATGTTCCTATATTTGGAGGTTTAGCAAGTCTCTGTGCGAAACTCAAACTTTTCTACCACTCTAGAGGTTCTCAATTAGCTCTTGAACATAGCTGCTTGAGAAAAATGTTTTAAGTCAGTCAGGAATTTTATAGCTGCCTTAAGTTTAGAAAGTAAATTGCAAGGTCTGCTTTTTTTCTTCATTTAGAGTTCAGCAGATTCAGTTTCTCCAAAACAATCACCACCTTTTCTACTAGAGGCTTGTGGAGAGGCATGCAACTCATCTATTTCAGCAGGACCATCCCCTGAAGCAATTTCCTCAGACCTCTCCGTCACTCTCCACTCCAAGTAAGAAGAGCCCGCGCACCAATCTCTGCCGGCTCTTGGCTTTAAGAAACAAAAACCTTGGGTGGTCCCCTTTTAGCATGTCTGTCAGCAGTAGCCACTACCACCAAGTTCTACGGGCCAGTAATTCTAATCAACGTTCAAAAGAATGTGCTTCTGAAACCATGATTTCCACTCTAAGGCAAAGAGCTATCCCCTAAATATATTTGAAACTCTGCAATCTGATACAACTTCATTAGTCGCTCATTTCTGTACTTAACTTAAATCTACTAAAATAAATACAGATACTAAATCCAAACGGACATTGTTGAAATGACGACCCTTTACAGCTAACTAACGTAAGATATAAAGTTACAAAGCTGAACCTTCACATTCAATGACTATCCAAACACAAGTGGCAAAAAAGAATCAGCTTTACATTACAAAAGCTAAAAGATGATTTGGAATAAAAAAAAATCCTTAGACAAAAAAGTTTTTAAAGAAGAGGTGTTTAATTTTATGTTTCAGGAACAATTTTCAAATCATTTTATCAATATTAAAATTCCTTTCCTAACTCCATACTCACATATTCAGCTTTTCTACTGTCTTTGCATATACTAAACCTTTAAGAAAAAAGCAAGTTTGCTGCAGAATTATTTCCATCCTAGAGCTCAGACTGGGTGATGTAGGACTCAGAGATTTGAAAAGTCCTTCCTTTAAAACATTCTCTAATGGAATATTCAAAGGATAACAGCTAAATTAATTCTTCTCTATGAACAAAAGTTTTCAACCATCACGAAATTTTATAACCACTGTTTTAAAACTTATATATTTATTTAAACAATGCTTTAACCCTTGAAGCTAACTTAAGCACAAAGGTCTTAATTTGTACAATGGGAAAAAACTAGTAAGTTTCATTAGTATTGGAAGCACTTTTCTCCTTAGGTGTCAGGAGTTTTAGAATAGAGAGTATACTAAAATGAAAAATGTATTTGCTTTGAGATTTTTTTCCTTTCACTTTCACTCTGGCTAGAAGAACTTAGTAAAAGCTGATTTCTGGGGCTGACCCCTTGGCCTAGTGGCTAAGTTCACATGTTCTGCTTTGGCAGCCTGGGGTTCACAGGTTTGGATCTCGAGTGCAGACCTCCATCACTCATTGGCCGTGCTATGGTGGCAACAAAACAGAGGATGACTGGCACAGATGTTAGCTCAGGCTGAATCTTTTCCTCAAGCAAAAAGAGGAAGATTGCAACAGATGTTAGCTCAGGGTGAGTCTTCCTTAGCAAAAACAAAAAACACTCAGATGATTTCTGTTATTAAGGAGAAAGTCATATTTCTAATCTCATATGTTCTTTTTTTTAAAGAGAGGCTTATATGCTTCTCTTCCTCAAATATTATGTAACCAAAGTTAAACAAAAATGCTAACAATATGTAAGAAAAACCCACACTTACCTTAGTTCTATAAAATAGTCTTGCGTCTTCCCTAATATCACACTTAACATGCTTTTCCAAAGCCCCACAGAGGTGCACAAAGTGTTTCTGTGCAGAACAAACACAAGAGATGAAAAGAACTCTGAAGCATTACAAATTAACAGAGGAGATTAAGCAGTTAAAACAACTAAGAACCATTTAAAAATCTCTCACTCTCCACTTAGCAATTTCTGACGCTGACCACCCAGCACAGCAGCAGGCCTGTCAGTGAAAGCAGTAACTGCCGCAACCAAGAGACTATTACGGTTTACTGCTGATTAACGTAAAAAATAGACAGAAAAATACACGTTATTTTGCTATGTATTAAGGCACATTAATGAAAACTAACCCTAGAGCTCAGACTGTGACATAATGCCCAGAAATTTAAATAGAGTCCTTCCTTTAACACATTCTCTAGTAGAATATTCAAATAACAGCTAACCTACTTTTTCCTCTATGAAGAATATAAACTTTAATAATAGTTCCTTGAAAAATTAAGTGTCTTAAGTTTTAGAAGTGTATAGTCCAAAACAGTCACTCTCATACATATAGTATGATTGACTATATTAAGGTGAGAATATAAATGGATGCTTTTTGGGAGGGAAATGTGATAACAGCTCTTTTTTTTTTTTTTTTTTTGAGGAAGATTAGCCCTGAGCTAACATCCATGCCCATCTTCCTCTATTTTATTTGTGGGATGCCTGCCACAGCATGGCTTGATAAGCAGTGCGTAGGTCCACACCCGAGATCCGAACCAGTGAACCCTGGGCTGCTGAAGTGGAACGTGTGAACTTAACCGCTGCGCCACTGTGCCAGCCTCCGACAGCTATCTTAAAATAAGTAAAATTTGAAAAATTTATAACCTTTGACTTCGCAATTCTACTGCTAGGGATTTACCCTATAGAAATGCTTGCATAGGTTGGTAGAGATATATGAATAAGCATGTTCACGTTAGCACTGTGTGGAATCACAAAAAGGATAATGTTCATCAATAAAGCTTTTCAAATACTATAGTTATTAGACAGAAATGCTAACATATTAAAGTGAAAATACAAAGACAAGTGGCAAATAGTATGAATGGTATGACCCCATTTTTGTTGGAGTCATATAATATGCATACATTATGGAGAAGTCTACAGGAGGGCAATGGATTCTAGGAATCTTTCACTTTCTACCTTATATGGTTTTATAATAATTGAATTTTTAAACAATAATGATCGTTCTTAATCAGAAAAAAAATGTGAAGACCATATAAGAACATTACAGATAGATGACTACATTAGGTTTCAATCAGAAAAGCAAACATAGGTTGTATGTACTACAGTGTTTATAAAAACACACGGACCAGTCTTGTGTCCTTTTCATTATGCCTAAGATACTAAATTTTAAGACGGGGTTGGATTACCTAAGGTGTGAAACATGAGGAATTAAACAAGAACTTTCCCCAGGAGTATGGATCATGGTACTATGGGAAGAATAGAATAATTCAAAATGAAAATCTTAATATGGGAGATAATTCAGAAATGTCTATCTGGAGACATCAGATATAGCAGGAAAAAAAAAAAAAGGGTTGGCCCAGTGGCTGAGTGGTTAAGTTTGTGCACTCTGCTTCAGCAGCCTAGGATCTTGCTAGTTTGGATCCTGGGTGCGGACATGGCACCGCTCGTCAGGCCACGCTGAGGCGGCGTCCCACATGCCACAACTAGAAGGAGCCACAGCTAAAAATACACAACTATGTACCGGGGGGATTGGGAGAAAAAAAGCAGAAAAACAACAACAAAAAAGAAATGTCTATCTGAAGTAGCCTGACATCATCAGTTTAATTTTGAAGGCAAATATTTCTAAACAAAAAAAAAAGTAGACTGGGAGAAGAGAAGATACCAGCTAAGAGCTGGCCCATTTGGTATTTAGTGACCTTGATATCTTACTAATGTATTACACTGTTGCCAAGTTGTGATGGCTAAGTTCTATTCCAATAAGTTCTATTCTACTAAGTTCGTTCCAGAATGAACATTTACAGACAAATAATTCTTGTCAATGATATGGTTGCAAGGTTACTATTACTTCCCTCTATCCAGTGTACAATGGGATTTCTATAGCAAATCCAAAGTTAACTTTTACTAAGTTTTCTCCTATATAAAGAATGTTCATGCATTCCATCAATAGTGACACTTCTTAAAAACAAAAAAATCACTAAAAACTACCCACCCGTTGTCCAGAAGAAAAAGAATGGGAACAACTAACTTCACCAACTAAATGAAGAAGAATGTAGGTCAGGTAATATGCCTGTAAGGAAAATGAATAAAATAAACATCCATGAATTAGCTGGCATAGATGACAATCCAGTTTACACATTAGGAAAGCTGCCCAGGAAGGATTAAGGATTTGCTAAAGTCAACTAAGCTGGTAAATGGGGAAAAGCCAAGCATTTAACCCAGGCTTTCTGATTTCTAACTCAAGTGCATTCCATTTACTACCTCAGGACTGCACTAGTAAAGGGCCAGAAAATATACTCCCAGTGTTAATTACCAAAAACCATCATTTTACCTCAATTCTCAACTTTCAAGTTTTCCTGAATAATTTCATGACAGCAAAAATAAAAAATATCATTCACTTTATAGTTGTGCTTGCTAGAATGTATCTAGTCTCTAATTCCAGAAATGCCTATGCTATCAGTGTTAGGAAGTTATGCTCATATGTACTCTTTTGAGATGACCTAGCCCTGGATACCTGCTTTTCAAGTTCCAAATGAAGACTCTCGTCAATAGTGCCATTTGGTTGTTCAGTCCTTTTCTTCAAGACCATTTTCTTCAACAAATCAGAAGGCTTCATTTGCACAAGATAGCGATGTAGGACTGATACCTATCAAAAGAAAGAGGAGATACTGAATATTGCTAAGGAATACAGTTGCTCTTTCTTAGGCTACCTTTCTTCAGTGTGTCCTCTGTTCATTTTGCCTTCTTTAATTTTGCCCCTTTAGTTTTCTTTATAGTCCAGTGATATCCATTTCTCCTTTACTTAAAAGGCCTCAATTGGGGCAGGCCCGTGGCTGAGTGGTTGGGTTCGCGCGCTCTGCTTCAGCGGCCTAGGGGTTCGCTGGTCCGGATCCTGGGGGCGGACATGGCACCGCTCATCAGGCCGTGCTGAGGCGGCGTCCTGCGTACCACAACTAGAAGGACCCACAACTAGAATATACAACTATGTACCAGGGAGCTTTGGGAGAAAAAGGAAAAATAAAATCTTTAAAAAAAAAAAGTCTCAATTGCTTAAAAGGGATTTTAAATGAAATATTTAGTACTTGTAATTGAGGACAAAAGCTTAAGGGGGAGACCAAATGGCATAACAATAGAGGTCAAAGGGAGTGCTTTCTCTGTGAAATTATTTGAAAGTTGAATCTCCCTGTGAGCAGAAGTTATTGAATTTTGAAAAGAATTCTTTTTTGATGGCAGTAAATACACTGAAAGGATTAAGAGCTATTTGCTAATTACTCTGGTGGCTCAGGAGTGGTCCCCATATATCTGGAATCAAATCTACCTCAACTTTACTAATGCAGAAACCAGCCGTCCCTTTCCATCTCTCTGTCCCACAGCACGCTGTGCATATACTTCTATCACTGTGGACTACACTGGACCACAAGGGCTGGTTTATTCTGTTTCAACCACTAGATTATGTTTTCAAGGGCAGAGCCTCTAATTCATTTCTTTATCTCTAGGACCTAATAGAGTATCATGTACTGAATTGCAATTTAAACAAGAACACCACATCTAGATTAGATTCTACGTTAAGTTTTCAAATCCAACTGTGAGTAGCCCCATTAATGTCATTAATGTTGGTAAAAAGCTTTCAGGACTTCTTGGAGTGAAGCTTCCATAGGACATGTTTACACACTCATATATACATGATAAATTCATGACTGAACAAGCAATGGAGGGCAACCACTTTTAAGCTCTTCTGATAAAATTGCTAACCTTGATGAAGTGAACTAATTTAATAAAAAATGTCATATTATGATTTTCCCAGAAGTTTTAATACATTAATTCATCTAATTGTCTACAACCATCCTCTGTGGTAGAGAGTGCGATACCACCTCCATTTCACAGATGAAGAAACTGGATCTCATTAGTTAAGTACCATTCTACAGAATACATGAATAGGGGCTGGCCCCGTGGCCGAGTGGTTAAGTTCGCGCGCTCTGCTGCAGGCAGCCCAGTGTTTTGTTGGTTCGGATCCTGGGCGCGGACATGGCACCACTCATCAAACCACGCTGAGGCAGCGTCCCACATGCCACAACTAGAAGGACCCACAACGAAGAATATACAACTATGTACTGGAGGGGCTTTGGGGAGAAAAAGGAAAAAAAAAAAAAAGAATACATGAATAGTATTATGCCCGAGAGTTGAGATCTAACCCCAGGATTCTGACTCAGGATTCATCACTTTTCCCTACACCTCACCAACTCTCCATTTATTAAAAGAGAACAAAAATGTTATTTATACCTGCAGGTTACTGGCATTGGGGATATCTTCATGTTTCTCATCCAAAAGCTTTGAAATAATCACTAGGCTGAGGCACTGTCTCAGTTGCCTGGAATTAGAATTTAAAAGTATTTAGAATGTATTTTAATCAATATTGCTTGAGAAGCAAATGAAGGAGCCAAAAGGAGTTCTTCTAATTGGAAACAGCTAATCCTTCAAGAGAAGGGTATTCAAGAAGATATGAGCTTTAACAAGACAGTATAATTTTCATGTAAAATATTTCTACATAAAGCTAGAGTTGCCTGAAGCTCAGGCAAATCATTAAAGAGCCTTTATCTTTGACCTTGCTGATTTACTGATAGAAAATCTATCTTACTGCTGGAATTTATTTTTACTAAAGCAAAGAAAATGCTATTTCATTCACTTTCATGGTATGTACCATGTAAATTATCAGATAAGCTAAAATTAAAAATCAAGAATATTACAAAATGATCTAAGTTAAGTGTCAGAATCAGAATGCCAATGCCTTTTCCCACAGCTGAATATGAAATAAAAGACTCTGGTCTAACAGTCAAGGAGTGATGAAAGGAAATAAAGGTCCCAAAAGCTTTCCATTCATGTAAACATTATAAAATTTTCTTAATATCTAATTCTCACTTTTCAGTACCTTCCACGTGACGTCCAGTTAGGCACCAGCTGTACCAACCACAGAAGATTGTGGGGATGACTGGAGAGTTCACTTATGGCCAGACAGAGTTCAGGCACCTGAAAACAAAGAATGAACAAGATTTTTCAAATAAGACAATGGAGTCAAACATCTAATAGATTATCCACATCTCTTCTTGCCCTAATGGAAGTGTTATTACAATAAGAACACTCATTTTTAGAAACAGCGTGGAGTTTAGAACCTGCTAAAATGTACACAGTACAGAGATTCAGTCTTAAACTCTACAACAGACTAACCAGATACATTTATCAGAATTTCATCTGGCATTCATGTTTTGTGCTACATCACATCTGTATCTGTATTTAAACAGTACTTCTTGGAAGAAAAAAGTAATCTAAATACAAATACCAGTTCCGAAAGGTGTACAATGAGAGTTGCAGAAGATCAACATATTCCTGACCTGGGATTTCTTGCATTTTAGGGATCCTCAACTATTCTAGTATTTAAAGTCTAACAGAATTGCTTCAAACTAATCCCTGAGTAGGGGAAGGAAGTATGGGATGAGGGTAACAGACAAGACAAGATTGATTATGTTGTGATAATTGTTGAAGCTGGGTGATAGGTACTTAGGGGTTCATTACATTCTTCTCTCTACTTCTGCACATGTTTGAAATTTCCCACCACAAAAGGCTGAAAAATATATTTAAAAACTTAACAAAAATTATATATGGCTGCATAAGTTCAACTCAAATTCTTGTTGTATACGTGACTCATTCCACCACTTCATTTAGGTCTCTGCTCAAAGGTCACTTCTGAAAGGACTTCCCCGACTGCCTCATCTGCAATAGCAGAGCACCCCTGCCTTGCTACTCTCTATACCCATGTCCTGCTTTATTTTAATCTGTAGCACGTATTAGAACTTGACCTACTATAACCTACACTTTGTTTATTATCTAACCCACTGACTAGGATAAAACTGCTATGAGGACAAGGATTTTATCTTTCTCACAGCTGTATCTCTAGCACCTACATTATAATATACTTGGCCCACAGCAAATCCCCAATAAACACACTTTTTTTATTGAAAGAATAGCTGCGGTTTTAGAAAAGATTCAGTTATCACAAATTTAAATAATACAGTTCCAACAAAGACAGTCTCTTCCTCAGTTTATTTTTCATCTGCCAAAGATCTTAACTGAGCTTAGAAACTATTAATTCTGCATACACTATGAAAGTCAAATTGTGATGCTATACCAAAAAAACCCAATACTAAAGTTTTAAGTCACATTACCTTTGTGTTCCAATCTCTGATGTTTTTCATCAAGTTTATCAGGAGGCTTTGAAAGTCCACTAGAGGAATCTGTTTCAGCTGTTTCTCCAAACTCATTTTAAACAACATTAAAATCAGCAACATTACCTCACGATCCTGGTAACCTTCTGGATGTATAGATGTACACAAGCCTAGAAACTGTGAAACAAATGCAGAGACAAAACAACTTAAGGAGATACATTTTACTTGAAGAGCTTAAGTTACAGAAACTTTTTGACAAAAAATGCAAAAGAGAACTATAAAGAAAATAAAACATTAGCCGTCTAGAAAAAAGAAGGCAAGAAACAGTCATGCTAACAGTTGAGTTAGGTGACTGGATAAATATTTTCTTCTCCATTTTTGATTTTCAAGATTTTCTTCTTAACAGTTCAATATCATTGATTTGATTCAGCCACTAAAAATGTTTTAACACTGTTACTAATTCTTGATCACTAAGTTACATTGTAAGTAATAAGTTTTTCGTCATACATCCTCTAAAAAATTATTGGTTTCAAAAAATATTAGTTTCAAAAAGGTTTTTGGTAAAAGTATTCCTAGAACTATTTTAATTACATAACTCCAATCTAAAGTTCCCTTTCACTCCTAATATTAAAACAAAAATAAAAACAACCTCTAACACAAAGATTATTGCTAAAAAATTTCAGAGACTGGAAATCACTTGGTAAAACACTAGTGATTTTGTTTTAAAACATTAAGCACAAAACTAAAGAGTTCCATCTCTGTGCTAAAGACATACAAAAGAGTTTTTTCCTACCTTAACTACATTTAAAATGTTGGTTTCAGGAAGAGCTGAAAAAATTGGCTTAAAAGATGAATCTTCACTTCCTTTTTCCCCCAATGTCATCTGTGTTTCAGAACTATTAAAAAGTGAATAAAGCAATAGGAAATTAGGCACAAAATAATTACTTTAAGAAATACTGAAAAGTAAGTTTTATTGAGGTATAATTTACATACAATAAAATATACCCATTTTAAGTTTTGATAAATGTATATATACTAGTGTGACCAGCATCTGAATCAAGAAATAGAATATTCCCATTACCCCCAAAAGTCCCTTCATGCCAGATCCAAGTCAATCCACTATCTCCCACTCCAGGTAAATACCAATCTGATTTCCCTCTCTACGGATTAGTTTTCCCTTGAACGCTACTTTTTATAAGGCACTATCCTCGTGGCTCTTGGTGTCAGAGAGCTATGTAGAGAAGGTGGCTCTCACTACAAAGAACTCATAATATTTAAAGGCCTCATGACTGGCCTAAAGAAACTGCCAAGGCAATATAAAGAAACAATTCTTTTTTTTTTTTTTTTAAATATTTTATTTGTTTTTTTTCCCCTTTTTCTCCCCAAAGCCCCCCCGGTACATAGTTGTATTATATTCTTCGTTGTGGGTCCTTCCAGTTGTGGCATGCGGGATGCCACCCCAACGTGGTCCGATGAGCAGTGCCATGTCCGTGCCCAGGATTCGAACCAACGAAACACTGGGCCACCTGCAGCGGAGTGCGCGAACTCAACCACTCAGCCACAGGGCCAGCCCTGAAGAAACAATTCTAAGCATCCCCATTTTGGTTGAGGTAATCAGTGAAGATTCGTGGAAGAGGAGACACATGAACTTGGCCTTCAAAAAATAGACAATACTTTCTTGTTTAATTTTTTGAATAAATAATACCTTCATATGGTTAAAAAAAAGTCAAAAGGTATCAACACCCAGTATGCTGTGAAGAACTGTCCTCCCAGCACCCATTTCCCCTCCTCACTGACAAGCATGACTAGTTTTAGTCCTTCCTCCCACAGGCATTTTATGTACATACAAATGAATATGAATATACGCCCCCTCCACTTGCAATACAAATGGGAGCATACTATATACTGTTGTGAACCTTTCTTTTTTCACTTAACATATCTTGGAGATATTTCCATAACTATATGTGAAGCACTTTCTTATTTTTAAAAATATCTGCTTGGTAGTCCTGTGTCCTTCTCTAGCTGTAACAACCTAAGGCAAGTTACTTAACCTTTCTGTGCCTGACTCACCTGTAAAATGGGAATGAAAACACTAGCTAATAGTTGTAGTGATATTAAATGAAGTACTATATGTTAAGCCCTTAGAACTGTGCCTGGCACATAGTAAGCAATATGTGTTTGTAGTTGTGATGATTATTATTAAAGCACCATGGTTTATTTAACCCATCCCCTAAGATGGATTGCTCTAATAAACAGTGCTTCAAAAAGTGAGACAGGTAATATTTTGGTGAGCAGTCAGAGGATGGAGGTGAGGGAGCAGCATGAGGAAGGGCCAATGCAACAACGGCTAATGTGGAGGAACAATAAGCAGATCAATTTGGTCAGAAGAAAATAGAAAATAGGTCAGAGACAAACTGTAGAGTCTTAAAAATGAAGTGTAAAGGTTTGAGAATAGGGAGAACGAAGTTCAAGGCTATTTCATAAAAGGAATCTTCCAACAGTGAAAAGAATAAAGATTTTAGAGGTGGAAGCTCCTGGGGGAAAAGAGATTATTGCCAGGCCAGGCATGCAAAGGGGATCTGAATTAGACTGACACTGAGAATAAAAAGGAAGGAACCGCTGTGACATAGGTAGAGGAAGAGGTGAGATGTGAGAACTGATGCAATATAGAATAGAAAGAGGCTGGGACTCAAATTTTAAGTCTGTATATCTAGCAGAATAATGTTTAAGAAAAGAACCATACTAGTATCCTTTAACATCTTACTCTTTCTATCTGAATATTTACACTAACAACCTTCAAATATTTTTTAGTCCAAATCTGCTATTTGTATAGAGACTTGCTATTATGAAGATGCATATACAAACCAGCAAAAACGGGTAAGTTGCACGTGAGCCCTAGTGAGAGAAGAGTGAGTTGTGGTCCTATCTCAACAGGATTCAGTCTTGTGCCCATGTTGTTGGAACAGGCATTTCATTACATTTCATTCACTCCTTCACCAGCTCGCCCCTGCATGCCTATGCTCAACTCTGCCTACCACTACACAGCAAAAGTGACGACAGCTACCTCCTCCCTGCTCCGTTCACCACACCTGACTGAGGCAACTCTTCAGTTGGTAAGCAACTAAAAAGAAAACCCTATTTTGCTAAATGTTATTTGTGTTTACTATGTCTTATTGCAATCATTATATATCTTTATTTCATTATTATGGTATCTGCTCACTATAGTGAAGAAAAAAAAAATTCAAATCTGTTGCATACAACGTGCAAAATTACCACACACTGAGTTCATTAAATGTTAAATAATAAAACAGTTCATATTTTATTTTTTTAAATATAGGTGTTTGAGTATTTTAGTTATGTCTAGGGTTTTTGGATGGGCTAGGAAAGCATTATTTTTCCTATGTAAAGTGATGGAATATAGCCTTTATCTGACAATTTCCATCATATTTTCAGATACAGATTACAACTGAGCAACAAGAGATCCAGTGTGGGGTATAAAGAAAACTGGAGAGAAGAAGAGTTTGGTTTTAGATATACCAAGTAATAAGAATTTGCATTTTTCTCAGAAGTGAAGATGAATATATTCTCACAATGTTTAAGAACTGTTTTTATTTCTTTTTCTGTGATCAGTCTATTCATTTCCTTTGTTCATTTTTCTAATAGGCTATCAATCTGTTTCTTATTAATTTGAAATTAAGCCTGTGATCAGAGTTTATATGTACATATACACAGACATACATACATATATTCATAGATATATCCCCCTCCCCCATTCTGAGGTTTTTCTTTTGACTTTGTTTATGGTGATTACTGTCATGGAATTTTTTTTTATATGTGGTCAAATAAGTTAATCTTTCCTTTTATGGCTTTTGAGTGTTAGTTCATACATAAAACCATCTTCCTCTCTTCTAGGATTATAAAAGAAATCTGCTAGTTTCTTCTATTAACTTTATGTTTTCACCATAAACATTTAAATCTTTGATGAATCTATCAGTTTGAGGTATGGATGCAAAATTTTTTTTCAGATGGGGACCCAGTTTTCCAAATACTGGATATAATACCAGATACTGAATAATTCACTCTTTCCTTATATTTTGAAATGCCACTTTTAGCGTTTACTGAGTACCTATATGAATTTGATTCTATTTTGGACTTATTTCATTACACTGATGGAGCTTTGTACCCTTGCACTTGTCCTACACTGTTATCTGCTGAGGCCAGTCCTGCCTCATAACTCTTCTTTCTCAAAACTTTCCTGGATACTATTTTTTCCATATGACTTTAGAGTCACTTGTATAGTCTCAACTCCTCTCCTCCCCACAAAGAATCCAACTGGCATTTCTTATTAGGATCTGATTAAGTCTACAGTTTACCTTAGGGAGCGCTAGTATTTATGACGTTGAATTTTCCTATCTGACAGCATGGTATGCTCTTCCACTTACTAAGGTCTTCTTTTTGTCCCCTAGTAATGTTTACGCATGTGCACACACACACGTTTCTATTTAACTTTATTCCTAGGTATTTCATATATTTTTCTTTTTTAAAGATTTTATTTTTTTCCTTTTTCTCCCCAAAGCCCCCTGGTACATAGTTGTATGTTCTTCGTTGTGGGTCCTTCTAGTTGCCGCATGTGGGACACTGCCTCAGCATGGCTTGATGAGCAGTGCCATGTCCGCGCCCAGGATTTGAACCAATGAAACACTGGGCTGCCTGCAGCAGAGCACGCGAACTTAACCACTCAGCCACGGGGCCAGCCCCCTCATATATTTTTCTTACCACTGTAAATGAAGTCTTTTCTTCTAGTGTATCTTTTGACTAGCTACAGTTCATATATGTGAAGGTTACTAATTTCTCTTTATTAACTTTGTATCCTGGTGTCCATACCAAATTCTCCTCCTTGTTCATCATAGCTTTTCAGTTGACTCAGACTTCTATGTATATATTAAATCACTTCTGCAAATAATAAATCTTTCACCATCTCATTTCCAATTTTTATATCTCTTTTCTCTTGTCCAATTGCTTTGGCCAGTACCTCCAAAACAATGTTAAATAACAATGGGAAGTCTCATTTCTAAAAAAAGTTTAAAAATGTTTAAATGTTTCTATTTTTGCCCTGTTAAACATGATGATGGCTTTTAGATTAAGACAGATGTTAAGAATGTATCCAGGGGCCGTCCCTGTGGCCAAGTGGTTAAGTCCTCACACTCCACTTTGGCAGCCCAGGGTTTTGCTGGTTCAGATCCTGGGCGCAGATGTGGCACTGCTCATCAAGCCATGCTGAGGCAGCGTCCCACAGGCCACAACTAGAAGGACCCACAACTAAAATATACAACTATATAATGGGGGGACTTGGGGAGAAAAGAGCAGCAAAAAAAAAAAGAAGATTGGCAACAGTTGTTAGCTCAGGTGCCAACCTTTAAAAAAAAAAGAATGTATCTAATTCAAGAACCATTTCAACTTTGAGAGATTTAAAAAATCAAGAATGGATACTGAATTTATCAAAGGAATATTAACTGTTATTACATATAAATTGTTTAAAAGAATGTTTTAGAGTTAATTATGAAAATAAAACTTACACAAGATTGTCTTCATTAAAGTCTGGCTGAAGATTCTCCAGAGGAAACAAAGATCTAAAATCAATTCCCATGTTGAAAAACACAGCTGCTATATCAGATAATGATGGGATCCAGGGCCAAACCGGTGAATCACTGAAGGTATCTAGTTAACGAAGAAAATATTTTATTCCAAATCCTAGGTTCACAAACCCACAGTTGCAAGGTGATAATCTGCATGTGAAACATGGACTATTATGATTTTATAGAAAGAACTGGTAATGATATGGTAAGAATACAGTTATTTAGAATGATCATACAGAAATTATACGTCTTTCAAATAAATGTGAAGAAAATGACACTTATGAACAAAATACCTGAGAATGATGGATAAAAGGGTTTAACTCAGGAGGAAGTAACACATTTTGAAAAGACTAGAAATAATAATGGTAAAATACCAACTACTGCTAACACAGGAAGATTTTACTGTCTTCACTGCCTCTATAGTCCCAATCCTCAAAACAAGTGAAAGAGGTAAATCACAAGACTTGTTTCATTATAAGGGATCTCAAAGGTAAGAAAGCAACTTCCACATTTTTGCAGTGGATACTTTCAATCTCCTCAGTGCATAATTAGTACAACACTGTTGCTCACCAACAAGCTAATTAAAGTTAATTGGCTAAATAAATAAACATAACTATTTCCACTTACTCAGCACAGTAAGCTATGACTTGGTAAATATTAGGTTAGGGCTGCCATTTGCAAGATCTTATACCCTTTTTCTCAATGCAGCTAAAAAAATGCAGATATTCATTTTTGATTGGAGTTTCATTTCATTAAAGACTTTACAAAAATTATTTTTTATTCTTTATTTCCCAGTATCCTGATGTTTAACAATATAAGAGACCATGTACACACCAACCAGTAATTCACACTGTTAATCACAGTAAATTTATACACTCACCATTTCTAATTGTTATTTCCATCAGTGTACTTAAAATCTGCACGGACACAATACAGTTTGTATGAACCGACATCATCTGTCAAAAGTAGATAAACGATAAAGACAGAATAAAGAAAACATATGAGCATTTACTACTTGCCAGGCACATATAAAGGTGTTTTATGTGCATTTCATTTAATACTTACAATAACCTTATGAAGTGGTCATACATTACACATATGAGCAAAGAGGCTCAGAGAGATGAAAATACTCTACCCAACATAATACATGAGGAGCTGGAATTTAAATCCAAGTCTGATTGCAAAGTCAGGGTCTTTACCATTCTAACATGCTGCTTGTTTTTACAACTTTCATTTACAATTAGACAAATATAACATTTGAATTATCAAAAAATGCCTTTCTTGTTCACATGACGCCATGAAACCCAAAACCCATAAAGGAAAAGGCTGCTAGGTTGAATCACATCACAGACAGAAATCAAACCATAAACTAGTAAAAATATTTGAAAAGATACAAATATGCAAATTAATATACCAATATACTTTTTAAAAGATGTTCAATATCATTAGTAATCAAAAAAATGCAAAGGAAAATGATAAGATATCATTAGTTGACTTCAAGATTGGTAAAGATCAAGAATATTGATAATCTTCAGTGTCTACAAGAGTACTAGGAAAGACATAGTATGCCCAGTCTGAGTGTAATTTGGTAAAATTTTTAAAGTAATTTGGTAATGTTTATGCAAAGTTATTGTCCTTATGCTTTGATTGAGTCAGCTTTTTTACACATAGGAATTTACATGCAGAAGCATGTAATTAATTTTAATTTTTTGGAACAAAATCTCAACTTAAAAAAAAACATTAAAAAAAAATTATATACTTAGGGCCAGGCCCGGTAGCCTACTGGTTAAGTTTGGCACGCTCTGCTTCAGCGGCCTGTGTTTGGTTCCTGGGTGCAGACCTGCACCACTCGTCTATCGGTGGTCATGCTGTGACAGTGGCTCACATACAAAATAGAGGAAGATTGGCAAAAGATGTTAGCTCAGGGTGAGTGTTCCTCAGCAAAAACAAAAACAAAAACAAATTATATACTTACATATTGAAAGTAATTTTAAATGGTTTTGTAGAGGAAAACATACTATATTTCTGCCACTTTCTCTTTGTCTTTTGAGCCATGGATTATGATAATAAATTTAAATCTAAACTGTAAGGGGGAATAACCCAAACTCTAATTTCAATCAGGCATATGGCTTGTGTCATTTCAAAATCAACCTACGTGAAAAAATGTCTTGGCTATGATGTTTGTGTTGTTATGCTCTGCCACTAGGGGGCAGCGCCATTCAAAGACATTGGACACAGGACACGTTTTTGATGATGATCTTTTTGTGAGGGGTGATGAATTATAAGGGCAACACAGTACTTTGAGATAAGTAAGTGTGTAAAGAAGTGTATATAACAATCTAATGTCTATCAACTGAGACTGGGTTAAATAAATGGTACAGCACTATAAAGGAATACTATAAAGCCATTAAAAAGGATGATAATGTATGGATACTGAGATGAAAATACTCAATAATTTGTTATCTGAAATAAGTTATAAGATAGCAGATATTCTGTTTATATTGTTTACAGCAATCTATGTACATACAGAGAACAATCTAGAAAACACTGACCAAAAATTCATAGCCCCTGGAGATTGGGAGGAGTTCAATGTTTTCTTTTTAATCTCCCTTTCATTTTACTTGAACTTTTATCAATCACATATGAATTCCCTTTAAAAAGAGCATTAAAAAAAAGTAGTAAACTGTCTTTCTGGTTTACTACATTAGACACATGATAAAATCACAAAGATGCAAACATTTTAATAATTAAATTTACAAAATATTAGGACTATAGAATTAAAATGAATTCTGACATACTTTCTAAAAAACAGTTATGAGTTGGTAAGTCTCTCCATCATGAAAAATGGACTTGGAATTGAAAAGGAGTAACAAGACAAAGTGTCTTACACAGAAAAAGGGCTCAATGAATGATTAATAGTCTGGTTTTCAAAGAATAAATATGAAGAGTATAAAAAACTGGTTACACAAAGATATGCTTATATGCCATCATTAGGCTTTTAAAGGCTATAATGATGGGCCCACATAAACAAGATGAAAATTAACACAGATAAATGCAATGTTGTACTCGTAAGTTTAAAAAAAGATATATTATATAATTAGAGAATAATGAAGCCCTGCTGTGACAGCAAATGAAATTTTGAATAAAGAGAAATATGTGTCGGGGCCAGCCTGGTGGTGTAATGGTTACGTTCATGTGCTCTGCTTCAGCGGCCCAGGGTTCGCGGGCTTGGATCCTGGGTGCGGACCTACACACAGCTCATTAAGCTATGCTGTGGCAGTGTCCCACATACAAAAATAGAGGAAGATGGGCACAGAGGTTAGCTCAGTGACAATCCTCCTCAAGCAAAAAGAGGAAGATTGGCAACAGATGTTAGCTCAGGGCCAATCTTCCTCAACAAGTAACTAACTAAATAAATAAACAGAAATATGTGGGTGGGGTAGATAGCTAAGAGTCTTGCTGGAAACTGTTGGTAAGAAAGACCTTATCTGGAATATACATCTGTTTATGGGGGGAAGGGCGAAACACTTTAGGAGTGACACTGACAAGCTAAAGGTCATTCAGAAAGATAATCAGTAAAGGGACTGGAAATTTAATAACTGGAAAATGTTTAGTGTGAGGAGAGAAGAAGGTCATGATGGTTGTTTTAAAATAACTGAAGGACTATTAGATGAGGCAGATTCTGGGAAGCTGTAAGAACAGATAATAAGTACCACTAGATAAAAGCCATAGGGAGGCAAATTTTGATTTAATTAGGACTGTTTAAAAAAAAAATTACTGGGGTCCAAGTGGTGAGCTCCTAACCACCAGAAGCAAACATTCCTGCCCCACAGTCTGCACCACTTGTATTCTCTCTGCCTAGAATGCTCTTTTCTGCAAGTCTCATTCCACCACTTTCTTCAGGTCTTTACTCTGACCTCACCTTATCAGTAAGGCCTTCATCAACTACTTTATAAATATATTTATAAAAGCAAACTTTCTTTCCCACCCTGGTACCCTCTACAGCTACCTTGTCCTACTTTTTCTTCACAGCACTTACCATCTGACACAATATATCTATAAATGTGTGCGCACACACACACATATTTATTGTCTGTCTCCTCTATACTAGAATGTGGGTTTCATGAGATCAGAAACACTCATTTTTTCACTGCTGTTCTCTCCAGTGCCTGGCACAATTGGCACTCAAAAATGCCAGCTATATAAAAAAATGAATGAAAAGCTGTACTGGAATATCTAGTTCCTGCTAAATATAAAATTCTTTGAAATGCTACCTTAAAGCCCAGAACAGAAACTCCCTATGCTTTTCCCACTTCTCACTTCACATGTAATAATTATAGTTCTCTGATATTACTGACATTTATAAAGTTACCATGTAGATAATACAAAAATTAAGATAATTATTTAGGGGGCTGGCCCCATGGTGTAATGGTTGAGTTTGGTGTGCTCCACTTTGGCTGCCTGGGCTCTCGGGTTTGGATCCTGGGCATGGACCGACACCACTCATCAGCCATGCTGTTGTGGGACCCACATACAAAATAGAGGAAGACTGGCACAGATGTTAGCTCAGGACGAATCTTCCTCAGCAAAAAGAAAAAAGAAAAGGTAATTATTAAAGGGGATTTAAGAGTTAAGAAAGAATGGGGAAGTGAAAGAGTCAGTTGGATGTGTATCAAATATATATATATATATATGTGGGGAAATACTAGTACACAAGCCAAATCTTAAAAATGTACACAGGTGGGGCTGGCCCCGTGGCCGAGTGGTTATGTTCGCGGGCTCCGCTGCAGGCAGCCCAGTGTTTCATTGGTTTGAATCCTGGGCGCGGACATGGCACTGCTCATCAAGCCATGGTGAGGCAGCGTCCCACATGCCCCAACTAGAAGGACCCATAACGAAGAATATACAACTATGTACCGGGGGGGTTTTGGGGAGAAAAAGGAAAAAAAATAAAAATCTTAAAAAAAAAAAATGTACACAGCTATTTCCATAAAAATGAGGGGAAAAAAGCTAAAACTCCCAGGTATGTAAGCATTAGAATTAGATCTCTTCTTTTTTTTTTTTTTTTTTAAAGATCGGCACCTGAGCTAACATCTGTTGCCAATCTTCTTTTCTTCTTCTTCTTCTCCCCCCAAGAGCCCCCCAGCACATAGTTGTATATTCTAGTTGTGAGTGCCTCTGGTTGTGCTACGTGGGACATCTCCTCAGCATGGCCTGATGAGTGGTGCCATGTCTGTGACCAGGATCCAAACCGGCGAAACCCTGGGCTGCTGAAGTGGAGCGCACGAACTTAACCACTCAGCCACAGGGCTGGCCCCAGATCTCTTCTAAAACTAACTATAATAGTGATTTACCAGTGTGATGAAATGTCTCAAGGCACAACTGACATTACTGACTATCCTGCACACTATCTGCATTAGCATTTCCTTTATAATCTCTTTATATTGACTCTTTTTGCCTCTAACATACTGAAATCATGGGTTTGATGTGCTAGGTTTGTTTTTTCTCTAGTAACATGCAAGGAAGATTATATTTTAAAAGTTTGTTTTTGATTGAGAAATACAGTAGGAGGCGACTATACCCCTCAAACATTTCTCTTACCCGAAACAGCCACTTTAACACAGGGACAGGACACTGGACATAGTGATAGGCAGAGGTAAGGAAGCCTTGTGTTGTCAAAAAAATTTGATCTGTTTTTCCTGATCTGAAAAAACAAAGGAAAATCAATATGACTGTAATTTTCATGGCAAGAAACTTTTAGCACCACTACATCTGACATAATTAGGGAAATGAGCAAGCAAACCATCCACAGTGCATAGAGGTGGACTCTGCCCCTGTATGGATGGGTGACTCACAAAAGAAATTCAACTGACGGCCTAAAGCTGATCCAATCTGTTGGGCTGGCTCCAGATCCATGTGGTGGGCAAATCTACATTAGCTAGCAGTGTTGAGAAGAAGCCTATCAAGTCTCAGGACATGATCTGCTTTTGTCAGATTGGGTTTATACTTCCAAAAAACTCAGGAGCAGAATTAATGAGATCTCTCCGGATTTGAGACATCATGCACTGAAAAAAATTAGACCAGTTTGGGCCTTGTGGTAGAGACTGCTAGTTGCCCATCCCAACATCTACTCTTGCTTTTCCTCTTGGTAACTGAAGTCTGATTTTCAGCTGGGTACACTGGCTGCCTGAAATAAAAATCACTTCCCAGCCTTCCTTGTAGCTAGGTGTGGCATGCTGACTAAGTTCTATCCAACTAACCATAAACAGAAATGTGTGGCGTTTCCTGGAATCTGAATCTAGAGGCTGGAGCTCCAGCAGAACCTGAAGTAACCCGTGCTAAGGATGGTGGAGAAGAAAGATTATTTGGTGAAACACCAGTCCTGGACTTCCCACCTCTGAACTTCTTTCACCTAAGAATGAAATATACTTCTTGTTTAAGGTCCTGTTATTGTCACAGTCTCAAAGTTGCTATTATTCTATACTACTCTTAATTCTAATAAAGGTATGTGATGTGCCAAATGACTATCTTACTCTGCTTCACATAAATAATAAAACACAAAGAGCAACAGTAATAAGTAAGGGGATTAGGAAGCTGGATAGGTCATAATAGAAATTAACCTTTTAGAAGATTACATCAGTCAGAAATCTTTTAGAGTACTTTTTACACAGGAAAAAATAAAATATCTATTTTTCTACTTACTTAAGAATAAGCTTTTCTACAGCACTTTGTCCAATAAAACCAGAGTCTCTTAAATCCAAGGTATACTGATTGAAAATCTTTCCAGAATTGAAGAAATTAAATATTTCTTCACCTGGATGATGATCAGGAATAGCATCTATTGTAACTGAAAATTTCTTTAGAAATTCCCTGAAATAAAAAAAAAAAGTTAATGAATACCAAAGAGTTATACTGCATATGAGTTTGTATGTAAAGTTTGCGTCCGAAAAAGACTTTTCTTAGGAGCAATGTTAATTCCAGATTGGAAGACTAGCGTGAGAACACGTGTTTTGCTCCTCCCACTTTTTGCTAGTAGTTAGTCCAGAGCCACTAGTGTCTGTGTGAAGAGAAACAATAACCAGGAGAAAAGACAAAAGATGTAACCTGGCCTTAACATCTGCCTTTCAAATCCATCACAGATGGATGAGAATCCCACCACAGATCATTCACTAAGTAAACAACCATCAGTGGCCCATTTATTTTACAAAAACAAAGTTTTTAAATGTATAAACTTAATAGCGTGTACAGCATTTTTCATACGTACCTGTGCTCTTCTAAGAGGCCATCCTCATCATCCGTACTGTCTTCATCTCCAATTCTGACTGCAGATTTAATGCCTCGGCCCTGCCTTATGTCTTCCTGCAGTTGCTTCTGCAGTTCATCTAGCCTGAGAAATCAAAGAATGTTATAATAAATGGTTTACCCTAAAAATTAAAAAATCTTTAATTTACATCTAAAAGCAGCACCAAGGAAAACTCCCATTAAATACCGTTAGATGACAAACTTTGTTACGCTATAGGTCAAATCATGTCTCCCAAATATATCATGATGTACAATATACTAGACTACCTTCACTAAAACAGAGAAAATCAATTTCAGGTCTTAGGCTTTTACCCAGCTACCAGTACCACATTAGAATAATGTTCCATAGTATAAAAGATGTGAATATTTCTTTATAGCTAGGACTTCAAGAATGATGCCCAATTCATTTACAGAAAAGCAAAGGAGAAACGGCAAAGCATAAATGTCACTAATTTGATTATCCCCTCTAATCTTTAATGCTCACTGACTTCTAGTAGACCAACAACCTGATAATGTTAACTAGGTTTTCTAGCAGCAGTAGTCATTATCATTGTTGTCATCCTTATCATCAAAACACCCAAAACAGGGGCCAGCCCGGTGGCGCAGCAGTTAAGTTCGCACGTTCCGCTTCTTGGCGGCCTGGGGTTCACTGGTTTGTGATTCTGGGTGCAGACATGGCACCACTTGGCACGCCTTGCTGTGGTAGGTGTCCCGCACATAAAGTAGAGGAAGATGGGAACGGATGTTAGCTCAGGGCCAGGCTTCCTCACCAAAAAAAAGAGGAGGACTGGCAGTAGTTATCAGCTCAGGGCTAATCTTCCTCAAAAACAAAAACAAAAACAAAAACAAAAAAACACCCAACACATACTGAGAACTTACTATGTGACAGGCACTGTAATAAAGACTTTATATATTAGCTCTTTTTTTTTTTTGAGGAAGATTAGCCCTGAGCTAACGGCTGCCAATCCTCCTCTTTTTGCTGAGGAAGACTGGCCCTGAGCTCACATCCGTGCCCATCTTCCTCTACTTTATATGTGGGACGCCTACCACAGCATGGCTTGCCAAGTAGTGCCATGTCCGCACCTGGGATCAGAACCGGCGAACCCCAGGCCGCCGAAGCGGAATGCACGCACCTAACTGCTGCACCACTGCGCCGGCTCCTGTATTAACTCTTTTAACCCTCACAACAACCTCATGTGGTAGTTTATGTTACCCATTTTATACCTGAGGAAACACACTTTAGAAAAGCTAACTTGTTCAAGCTCACACTGCCAGGAGCTGGGATTCAAAGCCAGAGTCTAGCTCTGGAGTCCTTGGCTATATTGCTTGCCAAGATAAAGCTATTTTAACCAAGGTCTTTATTCCCAGTCCCACAGTAAGTACAAGATAATACAATAGTAAATAACCAGTAACTGTACTGCTCTATCACTATAGAAAAGAGTCAATCATCAGATCAAACCAGCTTCTCTACCTTTGGTCTGTGCAATATTCAATTTTAAATAAGCAACTTCAGATTTGACATCACGAATTACATGAATTTATCAAACATTTAAAGAGTCTACAACAGAGATAATTTCTCTAAATCCAGACTATGGATCTAATATTGTCTGCAATTCCTATGGTTATCAAGTTTGAGAAACGTATATAACAACTTCAAGCCAGTTGGGCTTTTAGCAAAGTTCTCTGGGCTAGTTTCAAGAATATTCCTTGAATTAATAAGGAATATATATTTCCCCCCTCATTAGCAAAAGCAGTTTGCAACTAGTCACTGAAATTTCCTTAGGGTCATTATGATCCTCAAACTTTTTGACTTCTGTGTGTGTGTGTGCAGGGGGTTATCAGTCATAATTCTAAACTTCTGCCTCAAAAGAGTAACCTGCTGTAGAAACACCATGTCTGGTTTCAAAACTTGGGACTGAGTGGGCATACAAACATTTTAAAAAATTCTACCTATGCAAACAACAAAGAAACAAACAACCCCATTAAAAAATAGGCAAAGGATCTGAACGGACATTTCTCCAAAGAAGCTATACAAATGGCCAATAAGGACAAAAAGATGCACAATGTCATTACGGAAATGCAAATCAAAACTATAACGAGATATAACTTCATACTCATTAGGATGTTTATCATCAAAAAACCAGAAAATATCCAGTGTTGGTGAGGATGTGAAGAAACTGGAACCCTTGTGCCCTTCTGGTGGAAATGTGAAATGGCGCAGCCTCTATGGAAAACAGTATGGCAGTTCCTCAAACTGGCATAGAACTACCACATGATCCAGCAATTCCACTTCTGGGTATATACCCAAAAGAACTGAAAGTGGGGTCTTGAAGAGAGATTAGTACACCCAGGTTCACAGTAGCAATATTTACAATAGCCAAAAAGTAGAAGCAACCCAAGTGTCCAGCAATGAATGAAGGGATAAACTAAACGCGGTGTACACACACAATTATTCAGCCTTAAAAAGAAAGGAAATTCTGACAAATGCTACAACATGGATAAACCTTGAAGACATTATGCTAAGTGAAATAAACCAGTCATAAAAGGACAAATACTGTATGACCCCATTTATATGAGGTACCCAGAACAGTCAATTTCATAAAGACAGAAAGTAGAAAAGTTCTGTAGAGGGATGGTGGTGTTGATTGCACAACAATGTAAATGCACTTAATGCCAGTAAACTGTACATTTCAAAATGACTAAAATGGTAAATTTTATGTCATATATTTTATTACAATAAAAAAACACAAAAGAAATTCTACCCATGCTTTTGATCAAGAATTGCAGCTATCAGTCAGATATTAGTTGTGGTAAGTAGAAACAAATTATATTATTAATTAATGCAGTATACTATAAAAACTTGGATCTTCTGATCCAGCCTATGAATGAGAACACCTTATTTTCTAACATAGTTGACAATAAAACAGTTATAAATAGTACTAGCACAAAATGCATGCTAATTTCTCATGATTTCTTAAGGTAAATTAAAGGCTAGTCCCACAAACAAGCAGTACGTTAAATTTAGCTGGGTAGTGATGCTAACTAACCTTTGTGTGTCTTCCATCTCCTTCACTAGACGCTCTAAAGTATTTGTATAAGTCCCACTACAAACGTGTTCCTAAAACAAGAAGAAAATTTAGGAATACTTTATAACATAACCTTTGCAGATGAATTGGGATGTTTTAAGTTATTCAGAGTACTAAAGAATATTTTCTATTTCAATAACCTGGGCCAGGAGGATACCTTTCTTAATAGAATTTTCACCATCATGCTTTAAATCTAGTATTTTGTACTGCAGGCAATTTGATTTTACCATCTATTAGGAAAGGCACTACTTATAAAACCGTGCTAGCCTTAGGAATTGACTGCAAACACCCAAGGGCTCCATGGCTACCCTGTCTTTATTTTTAAATTCTATTTTAGTGGAATCACACTACTAATTTTTAGGTGTTACCATGGAACATTAACACCTTCCCCACCAAATTTTACAGACATATTAGAATTTAATTCAGCTTATTCCCAAATTAGAATGAAGCACTTTATAAATAAAATTGCACACCACAATTAACAACATTTCTACACTCTACCTTCATTTACAGCAGTGGTCTCCAAAGCAGAGGGTGTGCAAGGTGATCCATTGGGGTGCAGGAAGAAAATAATAGAACTTCTATTTATATGGAACTTCTAGAGAAACTCCAGTAGAACTTAGTCTATAGTAACTTCTACATAACTTCTATAGGAAAATACTTTTTTATTCTTCCTTTTAAAAAAATTCTGTTTTTGCATATGCCTTAGAAAGTATACAGTAGTATAGTGGTACATGTATATAATCCATAAATATACATATATATTGGGGTACATGCTCAAAAATTTTTTTACTAATAGAAGTGTATGTGATCAAAAAAGTTTGGAGACCACTGATTTACGGTTATAAAACTAAAAATACGAGAAACCCATTAATCAAACAAGAACTATACCAGTTTCAGTACAATTATGAATCATAACAAATAATGAATTCTAAACCAAGTTCTAAGAATCTATCCCTCTTCCACTAATCGATCCGTCCTCCCTCTTCAAGTAAAGATAAATGTCACAGAATACTTACTGTATACTCTGATGACTGAGGTCTAAGCCCCTTGGAAAGAGCGGGAGGCTTTCCTGTAGTTGCAGGAGTCTGATTGAAGTTCAAAGCCATTATTTCTTCCAGTGATTTTAATGTTTCCTCTTCCTCATCACTGTCTAGGTTGTAACCTAAACTTTCTTCATCACTATCAAAATCACCCCTTAATTTTCTTTTCAGTGCATTGCTACCTGCATTGGAATTTCCTGAACTCGCTTTATCTGAAGGGGCTTTATCTGAAGGCGCTGTAGGGCTCGGGATACATGGCACAACTTCCAAAGCAGCCGGGGGAGACTTTGCAGGAGTGCCATATTCTGAACGCAAAGATCCCCCACAGACTTTCCCTGAAGATACGTCAGAATCAGCCTTATTATTGTTAGTCTTTGCTTTGTGTTCCTTGTGTTTGGAGGCCTCTGTAGAATGCCCAGAACACTCTTTAGATGAGGAATGCTCTTTATCTTTTTTAGGAACTGGAAGAGTGCAATTTTTAGCATTTAACGGTACCCGAGAGGAACCAGCACTTGGAACATGGGAAAGTAAAGGTAGAAGTTTTGTCTCCTTTGATGCCACAGAGCTGGCAGTTTTATTTTTCTGAAGGTTGCTAGCTTTTTTAACTGCAGACTTCTCCTGAGGTAAAGATAAGTGGGGTTTCTGCATCTTAGTCTCTTTGGTACTTGCCACACGTATTTGGTCACTATTCCTGGAAGAATGGTGGCCAGAATTTGAAGGTGCCAAGCCTGCAGAGGAGCAATCAGCTTCTTCAGTCGGTTCCTTGGATATGTCTTCCAAGCGCAACACCCCACCAGGGGTCTTCAGTGCAATGTGTTTTATAAACTTCTCTCTCGGATGCGGTGTGTCAGGACGCTTCTCGAGGAAGGACTCTTTTGCTTTTGGCATTATAGATTCTCTTGTGCTTTTCAGATCTGAGTCCACAGAGTTCCTTTTTCTTTTGTCAGGGAATTTATTCTGCTTAGAGCCTGCTAAAATTTAATTTTTGCCAGATTAGTGAGAAGCATATTTTCCTATCTTAGTAAAGTTTATTCAATGGGTGTCTAGAACACTGACAAAATGTCTAAATTCTAAAAGTTTAGGCTGAGATTATTCACCATATATAGAATGAAGAAAAAGAGTTAATATCATCATTTATTTATTAACTGATAAATACTGGTGCCCAAGAAATTTAAAGCTAATGAAAATGCTTGTTTTCATTCCAAAGCTATTAAACAGAATTAAAGGTGTCACTCCCCCAAACATAAAAAACTGTATATTTGTATCAAAGAAAGGATTCCAAAGGCACTTTCCTTCAAAGTACATACACTCTTTCTTAAACCAAGGACTACCTGGTTCCAGAAATGTAACACTTCTACATCTAAATTTATAGTACCTTAAAACACATATACCATAACAAGTTGAAGGCAGACAAATTTTAATTTCTCAATTAAAAAAAACTCACCCAAGTCTTTCTCCCTGGTATTTGTTTACTCTTTCCCCTATATCCTTCAAGTCTTCAGCTGTGTTACAGGTTGAATTGTGGTTCCCAAAATATGTTGGAGTCCTAACTCCCAGAACCTCAGAATGTGACTTTTATTAGAAACAGGGTCTTTACAGGGCTAATCAAGCTAAAATGAGGTTGTTAGGGTGGGTCCTAATCCAATATGACTGGTGTCCTTATAAAAGGGGAAATTTGGACATGGAGACAGACATGCAGAGGGAAGATGACATGAAGACACACAGAGAGAAGACACCATGTGACTGGAGTGTTTTATCTACAAGTCAAGGAATGCCAAGGATTGTAGGCAAGCACCAGAAGCTGGAAGAGGCAAGGAAGAATTCTCCCTGAGAGTTGTTATAGACAGCAGGGCCCTGCTGACAACCATAATTTTGCATTTTTAGCTTCCAGAACCGTGAGACAATAAATTCTTGTTGTTTCAAGCCACCTAGTTTTTGATACTTTGTTATGGCAGCCCTTAGAAACTAACACAAGCTTTCTGTGTCTCAGGAGCTCCATCCAGAAGGACTTTAATAATCACATATATTCGAGTTAACCAGTTTTTAAAAATTTCTTATTGTGTTGAAAAACGTGATGTTTCATTAATTCCCTCTTAAAACTCATTATTCATTAAAAAATTCTCTACTTATATAATCAGTATTCTCAAAATCAAATTTCTTTCTGCACATGGACAGATGTCCCCAAATCCTCAATAGTTTGACTAAAAAACAAAACAAAACAACTCAAGAGTTAAGCTTATTTGGATAGCTTGATCAATACATAATCTGAAAAACTCAATTTATAAAAAATTTAAAAATCAATTAATAAACAAATGCCCCTATCTTTATTCATATATATATATATATATATATATCTCCTATTACGTGAAAAAACCATTCTATGCCCACTCAGTTTCCTGGGGTTAAATGTCTTGTAAAAAAGGAAAGGGGTCCCTTATAGTGCAGGATGAGAAACCAAATAACTAAGAAAAAGAGAAGACTTGGCATGGACTTACACTATCTAACTTTGGGGTTACAAAAAAAATTAGCTACAGAGTTGCCAGTTTGAATTTTGTTCCACTTTCCCAGAGAAGTCAGACCATTTATACACAGCTAGTAATGAGGAGAAATTCCTGCTTTGGTTGAGGAACTGAAGACTTACCCAGGAGGAAAAACTTGTTTGTGGACAAAGTTCAGGAAAAAATCAGCTTATTAAGAGCTTTGAACATCTAGAACTAGAGGAGGGTAAACTGGTACTGCAGGTAGCTTCCCGTTGTAAGCTCTCTAGGGTAGTGGATTAACTGCAAAAATTTCATGATTTCTTTTTGTACCCCTTGTACGATATGTAGACTGAATGTTTGTTTTATGACATTTCAAATATCTATTAACATATAAAATACTCAGATAAGATAGGGATTGCATTTGTAAAAAGAAAAAAGGAAAAATCCAAATGTTCATTAATAGGGAATTAGTTATTAATAAGTTATGGAATAAACTAGAGATGGATTAAGTTGGACCTCAGAATTCAGCCAAAGGACAGGGCTCTAGAAGACCAAAGAGCCAAATGCCTACTCAACCAACATTTCTGAAATCCCTGAACTTGTGTGTGGCTAATGATTGTGTAATTATGTATATCACCATCACAATCAATAAGCATAATAGCAGTAATATGAGTAAGACATAAGGTCTGGATTATTAATATCTATTCACTCTCAGATAAAGATAAAGCATTCTTCATGTTATCTAGAGTGAAAAATCCTCTTATGTCCTTTATATTCTGTTGCTAGTCAACTGAAGTATAAATGTATATTTATTAAGAGTACAATACCATAATTATTAATGAGGATAATGAATATGTGCAAAAATATGAGAAAAATATAAGTGAAGGCAACCATCTTAAGTCTGCCTCTGAAAATATGCAGAAAGCATCTTTTTCAAACAGTGTTCAAAGACTTCAGGAGGTGGGATTCTATAAACGAAACCCCTTCAGTTATCACTGAGGAAATCTGCAAACCTATGAACTGAAGAGAATTTTTATCTTAGTTATTATCAGAGAAAAACAAACTTGAATAGCTTGGTGGCAACACCACCACCAGCAGCCCCTTATACTGGCAGAGCTGGCCTAAAATTATTTTGTTCTTCCATTCAACTCAGCACAAAGTGATCATTTCTTTAGTATTACAAATGTGTAACAGTACGAGTGTAGGAGCAATCTCATGGCTGAGAAATTATTTTTCTTGTACTACAATGTCAAAATTCTCTAAAATTTGCACTAAAATAAACAACATTCTGAAAATTAAATAAATTTTTAAAAAACACATAAAATTTAAAATTTATTCCTGTATCCTTGAAGCTCCATCTATGATGGTAAAAATATGGTTTCAGCCTTGGCTGAAGACTGATTTTTAACACTTGGTCAAAATGCAATGCACCTCGAGAATATACAAAAAATAGAGTTTTACATGAAACCGGAAGAAGAGGCAGAATTGTCTCTCTGTGCCTCTGTTTTTTTTGTCTCTAAAAGTAACCACCTTATAAGGATGTGAGGATCAAATGAATTAAAAGTATATAGAACAGGGCATGGCACACAGTAAGTGCTTAATAAACATTGGCTATTATCATCATGTCCAATGTACCTTACTGAGTGTGAAAATTTGCAAAGTGTACTTTTCAAAGTTTGCAGTCACAGCAGAAAAAAATATTCTGATGCACCAGACTACTAACAACTGTTATTTCTGGGGGGCCTTCCATTTTCCATGTTATAAATTGATGCAGTGTTCGAATTTTACATTGTTCTATTTTCTAGTCTAAAAAACAGATACAGATACCTTAAGAATTACTGAATTAATAGTAGCTATTTGTTAGTATGTATTGTCTCAACCAACAGATACTAAAAATAGCAACTAGTATCATGCAGGTGTCCTAGAAATTTGATATTAAAAAGGGATCTTTGTATTTGAAACATGAGGAAACACTGTTTTAGATCATGATGTTTCAACTTCATACAAAGCATCTGTAATTCCAAGACCTCAGATAATAGTCCACAACTCCAAGAATATAAGATTATGCTTCTTAACGTAGCCAAGGATTCAGAACTAGAACAATGACTACCAAGATGAGAAACACATTGTTAGGAACTCTTGAAGAAGGCAGAGAATGAGTCAAGACAAACCACAGGTTACATATAATAAATTCAAGGACTATTTCCTTTGAATATAACTTTACTAAACTCACAACTATCTGAGATACTCAATTTCACCTATAGGAAAGAAATTACATATTTAAACTAATTTGCTTTAAAAAACAGTGCCATTAAGATGCAAATTTATTTAAAAATTCATAAATTTAATTTTGATTCTACCTGAAGCAGGTTCCCATGAATCAGAAGAGGATCTTTTTCTTGAGAGATGTCCATTTTCCTATTAGCAAAATGAGAAAAAATTAATTAGGAGTTGGGGGCAGTAAAGAATGTGAACTTGTCTTTAACATTTAAACACAGATTTCTAGACTGAGTAAAGCAAGCACGTATATTTGGAGATAAATTCAAACTTCTATAATAAAGTGTTTTAAGTTCTTAAGTTTTAGCATTAAAACGAAGGGCATTTGTATCATAAAAATGTAAAAATAGGGGGCTGGCCCGGTGGCGCAGCGGTTAAGTGTGCACATTCTGCTTTAGCGGCCCGAGGTTTGATGGTTCGGATCCCGGGTGCAGACACGGCACCGCTTGGCAAGCCATGCTGTGGTAGGCATCCCACATATAAAGTAGAGGAAGATGGGCACAGATGTTAGCCTAGGATCAGCCTTCCTCAGCAAAAAGAGGAGAACTGGCAGCAATGTTAGCTCAGGGCTAATCTTCCTCAAAAAAAAAAAAAAAGTAAAAATAAAGTGAGTTCTCATAATGCAAATTAAGAGACATATTAATAACTCAAGATTGATATTAGAGCACTGTACTATTATTTTGATAAAGAAATAGTAAGCTTAATATTTGCCAATCAAATGGATACAACTCACTCTTCAGTACTTCTGTTTTAAGTATTGATGCACCACCAAACACCGAGATCTTAAAAAATGGACCAAATATTACTAACCTCTATTGATCATTAGCAAATCTTGCTGGTGAAGGCATCAAACTCCCTGCAAATGAACTCTAGAGTTTACAAATATATTTTCCAGTAATTTACAATGCAACAATCTCCATTCACTCCTAGAATGTCATAGTTTGGTTTATTTTTGGCTATGTGATTTTAAAATCTCATGCATCTTATCAACATACCACTTTCTTGATACCTGATCTTCCTTTATTTGCTCTCTATATAGAGAAGCTCTTTGAAACAGATGTAGCTAATAACTTGACTTTCCAGGAGAGAGGAACAGCTTTTATGCTAATCTTAAGTCTGGTCGATTCTCACAAGAGAAATCTGATGATGTTAAGATGTACTTGGATAGTTTTCTAAGTCATCTTCTAAGTTTCCTAAGACCCATACTCAATTGTTTAAGATTTATATATAATCTAAACCACTGATTCTTGAACTTTAAAGTGCATCAGAATCATCTGGAAGGCTTGTTAATTGCAGATTGCTAGATCCTACTTTCAGTTTCTGGTTCAGTGGGTCTGGGCTGGGGCCTGAGATTTTGCACTTTTAACAAGTTCCCAGGTGATGGTGATGTTGCTAGTCCAGGGACTACACTTTGAGAACCTCTGTTCTAAACCATTTCGTGCTGTTTTACATTTTCCAATCCTCAAGTATCTTGCTGCAACACAGCCTAATTTAAAATGACTATATTTGCCTTAAAAAAAGAATGCTTACTTTCCTGATTATGAAAGATCTTTGTTCTTGTTCTGAAAAAATCAAGGGCAAGAAACACTGCTTTACTGAGTTCTGTGAACAGTTGGAAGAAATCTAATGAAACCAGCTTCTACACAAACTATGTATCACTATTTCCTTAATAAAAGATACCAATATGATGTCAACAATTTATTAAATATTGTTACATTTAGTATTTTAAATATGATAAAGCAGTACCCAAAATAATTCAGTAATTATTGCACATACCAAGTTTGAAAGGTTACTCTTTCCAGGTGTGACATCATTCTGTTTACCTTCTTCTTGCCTTGTTTTATATTTTCTTCCTATACTAGATGATTTTAAGGAAAGATTGGTTGCTTCTGAGAAAGAATTTTCTGAGTTGATTCTCCGCTCCATTTGCTCCCTTCTCAACTTCTTTAGTTCTCTTTCTCTGCAGTAAGAAGCTAGTGACAACTGGAACTTAGCTCCCAGTGGGCTTTCTCCTGGCTGGTGCCTGGGTAGGCTGCTCCTGCTGCTGAGACTTCTGGAGCTGTTCTTGAAGATGTCAGCTTCTGCACCCGTGGCCTGCTTTCTGGAATCTGCATTGGTCTTGCCTCGATCTCTATCCTGCTTCTCCCTGCTATTTTCATGAGTGAACAGTGACTTCCTTCTCTCTGGAGATGGATGTTTTCTCTTTAGTGGCTTCATCTCTTTTGACAAACGATATGAAGGAGGAACAAAAATTGTTTTTGGGTATTTGGTGCCTAGGGACACACAAGGCCGACATGACTCATGTACGCCACTATCTCTATGCTGCTCTTTAACACCCTTCATGAAAGCCTTTAAAATAGAACCCTTTTCTGATGGTATCCTTTTGAGTTTGGATTCTTTTGGTGAGGATGGTTTCCTTTCAAACTTCTCTGTTCCCGTGATGGACAATCCACTTCCTCCATATTTGATATTTGATTTTTGTGGAGAATCCAACATATGTCTGTCTAAGTAGCCAATTAAAACACATACAAATTGCATGTTATTAAAAATAACACCAATGATTACATTTTGCATAAATATTTATTTCTATTATTAATACTTAAAATACTAAGCTACCACAAAAATTTTCAAATCAATATTTAGATGATGATATACATTTTATAAGAGGGAGAAATTAAGACATGGTCTATTTGTTAATAGCCTTACTTTCATAAAGCGCTCTTTTATGACATCATGTAAGCTCCCTGTGGCTCCATTTATGAAATAAGTTACTGTATTAGAGGCTCAAAATAGTATGCACTATGAACATTATTGACTGGAATATTATTTTAAATATAAGAAAACATAACAGTAGTTTCCTTATGATGTTTAGAACTTATCTTTGTAGAAAACACTGCATCTTCATTGTATTTTCAATTTTGAACACTATGTTTAATCAGATTAAGAGTTTAGAGTAGATTCAAAAATTGAATCCATCTCCTTCCTCAAAAGATCTCACAAAAAAATGCATTAATAGTATACATACCTTGTTTTGAGGCTGGTTTGAAGAAATCTATAATTGACTGCTTCCTGAAAATAAAAGCATAACTAATATGGTATCACACAAGCAAATATTAAAACCTTAATAATTCAGATTAAGCAAAGAATACTAGTAAATTTATAAAATATAGGCTGGATTCACTATCTGGTTTCATCAAGTTCTGACAATGGCAATAATACCTTAATCATTATAAAAAATTGAAAATAATTCACCACTTCCTATAGGAGTAAACTGATAAAAGCACAACTGAGGTTTATGTAATCTGTAGTACGAAAATAAGACGATTGGAGTGTGGATCCAGGGAAGCAGGAGAGTGCTTCCTAGGACTGAAAAGCATGCTGCTACATGGTAGAATAAAAGATCTTGAGGGGACACGATCCTAGTCCTTGATATCTCCAGTGAGTGGTACAAAATAATGCTCAACAGATGTTTGCTGAATGAATAATAGAGATTATAAAAACAGAGTAAAACCTGAACAAATTCATAACAAGATTAGATGCTAGATGGCAATATGAGTGACCTGGCCAGTCTGGGGAGGCAGTTGAAGAGTGCCAGGCAAAAGGCAGAAAGGATCAAGTACTAAGCTTACACTACTCTCTTTATACACTACAGTGAGACATTAATCTAAGTAACAGCAGAAACTGGAATGAGTATTCACAACTAAATAAGTAGTGTTCCAATATTTTAATTTTTTATCTAAGAATTCTTAAGGCATTTACAAAAATAACATATTGACTAGGAAAAACACAAACAAAACAAAGAGAAAAGGAAGAAAGTAAACAAGAATAACAAAAATCAAATTGGTTTAATTTTTAAGGATTTCTGCATTGTATAGAGGACACAAAGTGAAACAGGACCATATTACCAGACTTTGTATTTTGATTTGTTCGTGTATTTAGAGTTATTTGTCAGCCGCATAAAAAGAGGGATGATATATGTAGAGAACAAAATTAACTTTCGGGTAAATTTTGCTAGTATTCCTTCCACCGAGAGAGAGCAAGCGGTGGACTATTAAGTCTTTCCTAAACATTTATCCACCACAAAATGCTCAGAGAAAACTTGAACCACCGAAGTCCCTGGAAGGTTAAGCTTCCTCACATCTTGTGTGTACACTTTACTGTCACATGAGAAGAGCAGTGACCATCTTTAATGGTTTACTGAGAGTCTCCAATGTTCGTTTGAGATGTTGGTAGAAAAGCTAAGTGGTTATGAAATGAATATGAGGGACAGGCTAAGGAAGAATCTATGCTTTGTTTTCAGAAAGTAAATTATATCAGGCAAATTAACTCCATGAGAGAGTAAATGAAGAAATGCTAGTTCTCCAAAGGGGAGGATGATGCCCTTCAGTTATTGGTTGAGGAAGGTGAGATAGGAGAGGATTAAGCAGCAGCTAATTAATTCAAAACAATACTAAACGTGTTTTTACATTTATTACTAAAAGTAACACTGTATCTCTTTCCTAAAGTATCAGACCCCAGGCTCCTTTTCCATTAATACACCAGATAGAAAAACGATTTGGCGTAAAACATACCAGAAGTCTGTAAAATAATCACGAATGTAACTTTCAAGAAGGAACAGTTCCCTAAGTTCACATGCACAGAAATGTGCGTTACTTACTTATAACTAGTTAAAAAAATTATCTGTAACAGCTCATAAACCCTTATCTGAAACTTTTGGGGCCAAATGTGCTTTAGAATTCTGCATTTACTGGATTTTAGAAAGGAGGTTTCTTAGATGCATTATATAAAACCCCCAGTGGGGTCTAACACTGCACCCTGTAAGCAAACATTAATATTTCCCCAGCAAAACGTACGAATACCCACACCTAATGGGATAAAGATCATATACAGCCTTCCACTAGTTCTAGCTAGGTTTGGCTGCCAGGTAAGACGTGGTGCCAAACTTACCGAAAACTTCAGGTTTTCATAGCTTTCTGGCTTTCAGAATTAAGAGAAGGGATTGTGGACCTGTACCACCAATATCAGAAGATAAATTTACTGTTAAACTTATGTTACAAGATTTTAAACTTAAAATAAAAAAGACAGTACCAAGTGCGTGGAGAATTTAAACATGTTTTATTGTCAGAGGATGTCATTTGATGAAGCTCCCCATCTCATTACATAGCTCCCACAAAACCTGTACAAAAAAACTGGCCTCTCGCAGAGACATAAAGTTACTGAAGGAGAAGACATATCACATCCCAAATCTGCATGTTCTTTTAATTATGAATACCGTGTATACTGCACTATAAAGTAATTCGTGGAAGGGCTTCCCTCATTACCTCTTACGTAATTTCACCCAGAATATGGAAGAGGTTTCTACTACTACACCACCAGCATCAGTAGAACTGACAACGTACAGAAAATCACCTAAGCATGCATTCAGCAGTTAGGGCCCCGAGTCCAGCTATCGTCAAGGACAAGAATCACGCTCTACCTAAGGCGGTTCTTCCAGGCTGCAGTCACTAGACCGAGAGCAGCGTCCCAACTACAGAGAAGGAAACTCGAACTCCCAGAAGCCCCCGCGCGGAGGCGGGGCGGGGGTTTGCCTGGCCCGGAACGCCGAGGCCCGAGCTCGCAGAGGATGGCGGGAACTGGAAGAGCGGCCGTCCGCAGTCCTCCCTCATACCCTTGCCCCCGCGACCCGGCCCCTCCTCAAGCCCTCTGCACGGTACCTGTCCCCAGGACTCTCTGTTCTCTTTCCCGCTGCAGCAGGGACGGTACTACCGGGTCTCAGATGGCAGCGCGGGGGCGACGACCCCGGGGCTGGGGAAGAGGGGAAACCTGGCCTAGCGGGCATGCAGCGCCTTGTCATGTCGGCGCCGCTGGCGACGGCGGCATGAGCTGTGGCAGGAGAAGTTGGGTGCGTGGTTGCCGTCTTGCTGCTGGGACTCGGGGAGGCTGTCGGAGCAGAGGTGGGCGGCACCCCCTTCTCTCTTCATGGCGGTTCCCTCTCTTCGGAAATGACTCCTGTGCGAGCGGGAAGGAACCTGAGGACCAACAAGGGGCGGGCCTTACCAGAAGAGTCACGTTCTGATTGGCTGGCACGGCCTTCATTCCTGTATTGGTGCAATAGAAAGCCACAGACTCTCAGGCGGAGGCGGGGTTTGGGGAAGGGTCGGGGAGAAGGAAAACTGCCCTCCAGTCACGTGCGTGGGGGGTGGGGGGGGGGGCCGGGCGCGCGCTGTCGCGTCCGGGCCGCTGCTGTCTTGGCCGGTGCGCGGGGGCGGCAAGGCGCGGGTCGCCGTGTGCGCTGCGGCAGCTGCCGACACCCGCCTGAGTCGAGGGCGAGGGGCGAGGTTTGCACAATCAAACCCAAGCCCAGCAGCTGCCCTCGGTGAGCATGGCCAACATGTTGGGCTTCCTGTGTCCCACAGTTGTGCCTCGGAAATCCCCAGCTGTTCATTACATCCTCTCTTTAACATCTTAGGCCAAAGTGCCTGAATGCTGTCACCATTTCCTCGGTGGTCTGCACAGCCCAATTTGAAGACTTGTCCATTCTGTGAGAGTTCTTGTTAAAGTGTCGTGGTGGATTCTTTCTCTCTCTTTTTTTAAGAAGGAAAGAAACACCCCCATTGAAATAAAGACTGTTTTGATTCCGCGAAAGCATTTTGTTTCTCAGCTGCTGAAACAAGTTACCCGTGAAGTTTCTGCAGCCAGATTCCTTGGAGATTTTCCAAAGGAGCAGGGTCAGTTTTCGACTACCCATGTTAAGTGTGGACGGCATAGACTAGTGAAAGGCACCAGCAGTCACCAATCCTTTGTAAATGGCTTGTGTTTTGGAGGCTGTTAGCCAGGGTTTTCCTTACAAAGATTGATCAGAGTGTCTCTGAGCCTCGGTTTCACGTCTATAAAATGGGTATTCTACTTTTCTGGGTAATTGTAAACCATAAAAGAGATAAGCAATGTAGACTGCACAGTTCACAGTTTCTCACGTAATAAGTACTGAGCAAATTAGTGTTCCCTTTCCTTGGTTTTTTAGACTGACTCTTACACTTTAACTTACTGCAAAGTCTTCCAGAGACAGGTCAGATCTGTTATAGTAACTATTAACCAAAATATCAATCTCAAGGATGTCCAAGCTTTAATTGGCAGGCCTGTTCAATCAGTTGGATGGAACAAAATCTTAAATGACACAAAAGAATTTAGGCAGGTCTTTAAAGTTTATTGTACTGAGATTTAACTGCTTCCGTAGCTAAGCATGCCTGACTGACCTGAAGTTTACCTCCTTTCCTTCCCTGTTAGCCCTCAGGAGGAAGAGTTAATGAGGAATAAAGTGGCTGACGAGGTGGCAAGTGGAGGGTAGAAGGTAAACAGTGAACATACAGGTCTCTCATTCATCCAAAAAACATATATGCACAGCCATATACTAGGTAGCAGTGACGTGAGAAAGGAAATACTAAAATAAGGGGCATTTTTCTGCTCCTAATAACTAAGAAGTTACTGTAGCTACCATTGTTCCTTACATAGAGGGTAACAGATGCTCAAAATGTGTTGAATGAATAATGACTTAAATGTTTGTTTATTAAGGGCTTTATACATGTATTGTTTCCTATCTCTTGTATTAGTGTTTTCTGTTGGATGTTCTACGCTAGTAAATTCCTGCTTCTATAACAGCACATCTACAAAACATTTAATCTGATTCGTTTCATTGCATGCTCAGTCCATAAAAAAGAGTAATGCATAAAAACATGTTCTGCATGATCAATTAGTTGCTTTTCTTGGATTATAGCATTTGAATCATCCAGCCTCCAAGGTATCCCTTTAAAGTCTGTAATCGTGCTGTCAGACAATAGTTTTCACATTTTCTTAATCTGAGCAACAGATTATGGAGTTAAGTGAGGCAAGAAATCCCTTGATCAATAAATGGAGATGGAGTCATAATGAAAACACAATTTTAAGAATCTCTTCTTAACAGGGAAGTAGTTATCTAAATCCTCAATAAGCATCAAGGCTCTTCTTTGTTTAAGCTGTGTTTGAAAATGATACAGATTTGAGTTGCAGGGTGAAATATGCTCAACATACTAAGCAGAACTGCTGGGAGCCTCTAAGGCTCTTCCCGTCCAAGAGTGTTGGACAGTCTGTTTTGTGTTTATATCCTTTCTCCCACTGTGAATGTGTACACATATACACCATACACACACCCACACATGCATGCGCACGCATGGTTCATGTAAGAGCTTTTTACACATTAATTTTTAGTGGGCCAGAAATAGATGGCCAGGAAGCTGTGCACTAGGGGAAAGATGTTAAAGAGCTCAGGTATTTGGATGTGAGGAGACAAGGGAAGAGAAAAACTGGGGTGGGGCTCGGGGAGAGGATGATGGATAAAGTAGACAAGACTGAATTAGAGACTGAAGACAAAAACTTCAGCCAGGATTGGAAAAATAATTTGGAGAAATTAAGATCAGAGGACCATAAAAGGCTAGTTTGAGAAGGTTTCTGGGCATGGTGAGGAGGAAGCAAAGACCACAGGAAGGGAGTGGCTTCTATGCATGAAGCTTCTATGGGGTACGGCTCCGCTCAGTTTAGCACCCTGAGTTGTTAAGGACAATAGGAGGAGGGCCAACTCTAGCCTTGATGGGAAGGGATGGGGTAGCAGCAGAAACAATGTTACATGAACAACAGATCAAGTTTGCTCGGAGCCCAAGGCCACTGTGGGAGTCCTGAGGGGAGTGGCAGTATAACTGATGCCAGAGATCCCAAGCAGTCACAAGAGAGAAAACACCTTGGGCAGATTGGCTCTCGCAGTACCTTAGCAGGCAGGAACCAAGAGAACAAAAGGTTAGTGAGTTACAAAGAATGTTGCTAAAATGCAGGAAACTCTAAAAGTAACTTCTGATTCTGCAATAATGACCTGCTTCTGCTCTGAGATTGCTACAAACTCCAAGGCTTTTGTTGGAGGGTGCTCTAGGGCAGATAGTGAGACAAAGATGGGTTAGCTGCAGAGCTGCCTGCCTTTGGCCAAGAGTGTGTGTGCAGAGGGGAGGGCAGAGGGTGACCCGGGAAGGGGGATACAGAACAGACTCAGAGAAACAGGAAATAATTAACCTGAAAGCCTGACAGAGAAAAACAGACCACGTGATGACCTTAAGAAGGGAAGGCAAGCTCCAGTCTCAAGATCCACACAAATTGCTTTGCAAATGGATGCCGAACTCAAAACTGCCCAAGTGCTTGGAAAAAGCACTGGCTTGGTTTTAAGGGGTGGCTGGGGAAAAGCCAAATGTGATATAAAGTAATGTTATGTAACCTAAACTTCCTGGGAGTAATTAGTAAAACTGCAAGAGCAGATCTGATGTTAAGGAAAGTAAGTTTCTTGTTGTTTGATTATGGAAAGGTACAAGATGATGTTTCCCACTTTAAAACATGAGTAACATATTTTTGATTTTTGACATACCTGAATATTTCCTATACTATTATTTACTTAATATTTTTCTTTGTCACTTTTTAAACTTAAATATATTTTTAGAAGAAAACTGAAAATCATTTCCTTGACTGGAAAATCAGTGGGAAATTAAGTGGAAGCTAAATCTAGAAACTAATAATAACTGGAAAAGAAATATTGCCACATTCTTCTAGAGTCATCTTGTTTACTAGTGGTGGTAGCCGTATATATTACTCGTACATCTGAAATATAAGAGATTCTTTGGGAAATACTGGTTTTAAGGACTCCAGGTTGTAATCAAGTGTTTTTCACACACGGTTAGCAACCCATTAGAGGATTTTGAAATTGATATAATGGGTCACAGACCACACTGAAAAAAAATAGAATAGAGAATATCAGTGTACTGCACATAGTATACGGGTGTGTGTTGTTTTGCAAAACTTCTTCCGTTGTATATACATTTTCTATGGTAGTGATGTAAAAGGTATTTCTGTGGCCCCGACTGGAGGCGGTAGTCAAAATGTTTGAAGGTCATTGCTGTAATCTATATTCCTATTTCACGCTTTTGTGTATCGGTGGCATTAAACAGCAGAAGCTGTTTGGGGGAAGAGAAATGGGCTGCCTTTGGCCCCTCCTGCTGGTGGGGCTGGTGGAGGAGACATAACTCAGGCTCTCCTTGCACCTTTTTAATGCCGTGCCCTCCAGGAGTGGGAGAGACTTGCAGAGGGAGGCACACTGTCCCTCCAAAGAAGCTCGCCTGTACCCCTCCTGTGCTATAATGGCTTCTAGATGAGGCAGAGTGGTTGAGGTGGCCCTGTCAGTTCCTGCCCTGTCCTCCGTAATCTGGGGACTGCAAGTGAGAAATGGGAAAGAAGAGAGAATGAGGCAAGAGGCAGAAAGATCTTATATCCCTTGTCCAACCTGCCCCTCACATAAAACCCCGCGACCCTGGAACTGGAGAGAGTCTATTGGGGATAATACATTTAATCTCACACTTTTGCGATGCTCTCCCCAGAATTCGACACACCTGTCATGACCCATGAGTCCTTTCTTCACTGGGCTCTGACCTGACTCTTCAGAGTCATTCCCTAACACCACTACCCTTAAGCTGTAAGCTTCTACACTACCAAGATACTGAACCTCTATGCCATGCATGATAAGGTGGCCTGCTGAGGATGTGTTTCTTTTAGCTCCCAAAGAGTTTTTAAAGATGTGGGGCAACATTTAAAAATCAAGAGATTTCACACGAAATTCTAGATTTCTGGCTTCAAAAGATACAAAGAGGGGTCTCACACTTATGCCAAGAGCCCCTTGGTAGGTAATATAAGTATGTGAATCAGGTCCATTTTCCCATCATTTACAGAGAGTTGAGATCAGAGAAATATTTCTTGACAACAACAATGACAGTGATGGCAAATACCTATTGGGTCTTACTAGGTTCAGAGCTGTTCCGAGCACTTTATGATTACTGACCCATTTAGGGTCAAATTCCTACAAATTAGGAAATGGTGGTGTTTGCCCAGTTTGCACAAGAATGAAGATAAATGGCACCTGGAATTCAGCCTCAGTGAGTAAAGAAGTGGGACTGTGGGAGAACCCGAGGGCACATTCCCCATTAAATGGGGACAGCCTCTCCAAGCCACAGTTTCCATGTGGCAATGTAGGCCCCATGTTTCCTCCTCTCCTCTCAGCATCAAACCCCAGGAGTGGTGAGGTGGGAAATGACATAGACCTGCAGTAGAAGTCTGCTGTCTCCTAGTTGAGCTGCCCTAGATGTTTTGTTATATACCCTAACATTTGTTTGTTGCTATAGTTCTGTGAGATTGTGCTCTCTTAAAGGGAATGTCTCTTGGAGCCAAAAGAGTTGGAAAGAATGAGTGCTTTTGGTGTTCAGAGTATTAACAGGGAGTAGGCAGGATTCTCACTCAGGGTTTCTTAAACTTAAAGAAATTGCTGATCAAGACATATGGGCATTTAAAAAGACCAATGATAGTATCTATCAAAAATATAAAATGTGCATCTCCTTTGATCCAGCAATTCCCCTTCCAATATACAAAGATGGATGTATAAAGGTATTCATTGCAGCACTGTCAGTAGCAAAAGACTGAAAGGGAACTAATTAGTCCAGCAAGAGAGGACTAGTTAAATAAATTATGTTACATCCATACAATAAAATACTGTGCTGCAGTTAGGAAGTCTGAGATAGACATACAGGATGTGGTGTGGTTAAATGTGCAGGTCCCAGGGTCCCACTCCCTGGGTTCAAATTCCGGCTCTGCTATTTAGCAGATCTGTGACCTTGGGCAAGTTACCTAATCTCTCTGTGCTACTGGCCTCATCTGTAAAAGGAGGTGACAATAATACCTGCCTCATAAATTTTTGTGAGTTTTAAGTAAGTTAATACAAGTAAAGTTGTTAGAACAGTGCCTGGCATATAATAAGAAGTGTGAGGTTTAGCTATTGTTACTTGCTATTGTGACTTTGTTCAATTAACACTTGTCAAGTAGAGCCCTGGGTTAAGTAGAGCCCTGGGGTGTTGGGTGGTTAACAAAAGACCACAAGGGAAATTGAAATAGAGAAATTTATTTCTCACAGGTCCTGGAGAAAGTACATGGCATGCCTTTATGGGCCACACGGGGAGTTCAAAGCAGGGTGCAGGCAGAGAGAGAGCCGCAGGACCTGGGACACATGCCTTTACTAGGGTTCATGGGTGGAGGGCTTTAGGGTTCTTGGACTAAGGCTTTGTCAGTTCAAACCAAAAAGAGCCAGGTTTTGATAAGCTCTGCGTGAGTGCACAAGGGGAAGGCCCTGGGAGGCAGAGGACACTGTTTACCACAAGGGCTGCTGGAGGAAGGTTACATTTACTTGTGATTCTGCGGGCTGTTATCTAGGCATGCGCTTGGGAGGGCTAGTGTCAGGTCAAGGCCTCTGCAGGCTGCTTGGCCACACAAAATGGATGCTGAGGCTGCAAAACTCCCAACACTTGAAACAATATAAACTGGTATGGAATAATCTCTAAGATATAGTAAATGAAAAAATTAAGTTGCAGAACAGTGTATGCTACAGTGTATACATATACTATGTTATTATTTTGTATAAATAAAAGAGACTATTTACATGTATATGCCAAGACTATCTCTGGAAGGATGCTGTACTTTCCAAGTGACTTCTAACTGCAGCATAGTGTCCTATTGGATAGATGCACTATAATTTACTTAAGCAGTCCCCAATTGCCGGACCAGTTAGTTCCCTTTCAGACTTATGCTACTAATAATGCTGCAACAAAAACCTTTATACTTCCATCTTTGTGAATATAGAAGTACACCTCAAAGATATATTGGGAAGGGAATTGCTGGGTCAAAGAACATGTGCATTTTATATTTTTGATAACATGGACCATTGGTCCTTTTAAATGTCCAGCTTGATCATAGGTAAAGAAGCTCATAACAGCAGTTGCCTCTGGAGAGAGGTTTTCCCCTATTTGTGAAATTTAGATTTTACCAGGTGCATATGTATTTTTCCAAAGAAACATGTATCTCTATGTCTATCTGTCTTAAAGTAAAAGAACCAATGGTTTTAGATGAAAAGTGACACTAATTGTTACATTAATTGTTTTCAATGAAGACCTTGCCAGATATCCTCTGCTGTTTCTATTAGCCTCTGCTCATTTCTCCTGTATCTCCCTTCCATAGGACCTCGCTGCCGACACCTCTACCTGGTTCCTACCCTCCTTGTGGGCACTGTAGCAGCCATTAAGTTATGTTGCCTGACAAGGGATTTGACAGCACAAACATTTGTTGGGTTCTCAAACTCAATGTGTCTTAAACATAACTTACTATCTTTCCTCCCTGACCTCCAAATTCGATGCTCTCTCTTCCTGTATTTCTTATCTCAGTGAATGGTATTGTCATCTCCCCTCTCCTGTCACCCAAGCCAGAAACCTGGGAGTCCTGTTAACCCCTCCCCTCTGTCTCCCTCAGCATCCATCTGTTATCAGTCAACAAATCATAGTGATTCTGCGCCCTAAATATCACTTGTATCCTTCTCTCTCTCTCTTTTTTAAAAAACACATAGCTCATTCCTTTTTATTACTCAATAGTATTCCATTGTATAGACTCACTACAGTTTGTTTATCCATTCACCTACTGAAGAACATATTAATTCCTTCTTGTTTGGGCAATTCTGAGTACAGCTGCTGAAAACATTCATGTGGAGGTTTTTGTGTGGGCATAAATTTTTAAATCAGTTGGGTAAATAGCTTTGAGTGCAACCGCAGGATTATATGGTAAGACTGTTTTGCTTTGTAAGAAACTACCAAATTGGCTTTCGAATTGGCTCTACCATTTTCCATTCCCACCAGAAATGAATGAGAGTTACTGTTGCTCACATTTTGCCAGAAATTGATATTTTTATGATTTAAAAAATTTAGCCATTCTAGTTGGTGTGTTTCCTTTCTTCTGTTTTAAAAATACAGTTTCCCATGTTGGGGCCTCAGATGGTCTTTACCATAATATTCTCTTTCTGAACCTTTCCAAGCACCAAATTCTTACTTTGTGTTCTTATGACCAGAGCAGAAACAAACCTTTCCTGGGTAGTTGGGAACAGGAAAATATGCTTTATTTCTGTTTTGTAGAGCAGAGCCTAGAAATGCCGTGCCTGATTTTCCAGAGGCCCTTAGAGTGCTGCTGGCTTAGATCACAAATGAAAAATTCAGATGTGGACAGGTGTGAAAGTCAGGGGATCAGCCTGGGGGATTCTGGGTGTCTCCAGTTCAGCAGAACAAATGGCAAAACAACAGGTGTCCACAGATGTACCAATCCATGAGGCACTTATACCCAGAGCTCAGTTTCAGATCGAATTCTCTCATGAAATCTGCCCCCTCTTTGAGGCCCCCATCACCCAGTGTCTGTAGGGCTTGGGAAATCATGCATTTTGCTGGCCTTACGTTACAGGTACCAGGAGGTTATGGGTGACTCACCCGGGATAAGCTGGCTTTAGGACTCAAAGTTCTGACATTTTCAGGCTGTTTATTAGTCACAGAATGTTGCAGCCTACCTATAGATATTGCATAATAATTAAAAACTATGACTGAAGCAAATGCTCAGGAGTGACCCGATAGGACAGAGACCTGTGGAGTAGGGAACCCAGTCTAGGGTCCTCAGAGCCACAGAGTGCTCTCTTGAAATAAGAAGACGTTTTCAGGTGGAGGAAGAAGGAATACTATGGGAAAAAAATCAACGTGACTTTCCCTAGTTTGGGGATCAGAAACGGAGTTGGTGAACTTTGGAAGTTAGCATTCCATGGAAAGAAAGCAGAGCCAGGGACTACTAAAGTAAGATCTTTGTAAGCTTTGGACCACCCTGCATTTGTTCTTATTGTGTTCCCTGTTTGCTGCTTGGAGTGATGGCAGAAAACACTTAAAACCAAAGAGGCCTGTGTGCTGGTCATCAGGAGCACTAGCAGAGCAGGGAGCTTAGGGAACTACGTGTTGCTCTTTAGCCAACATAGGTGGTGGTATGGCAGCCTCCAAAAGAGAGGGAAGCAGGTTGAATACCTGGGTCTGCTGCAAAGGAGAGCTTTCAGTGAGTTACACGGTGGGAGGGAGCAGTTGGTCCTGAGAAAGGCCTGAGCCGAGCAGCAGCAATTTCATGTGTGAACGAGGTTGCTCATAGCAGCACTGTCTGTAATAGAAAATTGGAAACAACCCAAGTGTCCATCAATAGGGGGTTGCTAAATAAATTGTGGAACAGCTTTACTATGAAATACTATACAACCATTAAAAAGAATGGAGAAGATATAAATGCTGATATGAAAAGATACCTGAGATATGTTGTGAAAAAAGAGAAGTGCATAATAGTATGCATATAGTAAAATCCCATTTCTATATGGTGTTTCCTTTTAAGGTTAGGCATATAATATGTATTTACATATTGTATGTATCTGGACAATGTCTGGAAGGAAATACGTAAAACTGTTAACAGTGCCCCACCCCTGCCCTCTGGGATTGGGACTTTGGGGAAATATCAGGGAATTATTTCTTTCAACTTTATAATCTTGATTCTGTTTGAAAGTTTTAAAAGGCATTTATAATTTTTTTCTCTTTTTTTTTTTGAGGAAGATTAGCCCTGAGCTAACTACTGCCATTCCTCCTCTTTTTGCTGAGGAAGACTGGCCCTGAGCTAACATCTGAGCCCATCTTCCTCTACTTTATACATGGGACACCCACCACAGCATGGTGTGCCATTCGGTGCCATGTCCGCACCCGGGATCCGAACCGGCGAACCCTGAGCCACCGAGAAGTGGAACATGCGAACTTAACCGCTGCGCCACCAGGCCGGCCCATCCATTTATAATATTTAAAAATTCTTTTTTTGTAAAGCTTTTGAGGGTTTCAGCCAGGCAAATTTCAGGATTTATGATATTTGGAAGCCTGTCCCTCAATGCTGATTTCAATAGCAATATGGACTTCAGTTTTCTGGTGTCTTCCTTCACCCCGGGTGGTGGACAAAATTGCAGGGGTAGTGTATGTTCTTTTCACACCCATGTGCAATATTTACAATGACCATGTTCTAAGCTACAGCAGGATTCAACAAGATGCCGAAGAACTGATAAGATATAAATAACATTCTCTGTCCACAGGGCAATAAAATGAGAAATCAGTAACAAAATACCATATTTAAGTAATAGTTAAATAACCAGTTTAAGACATAGTCCAACTCTAATTCTCCAACAATGATAACATAAAGGAAAAACTTGTAATCATGACTTTTCTCTGGTTTTTATCTTCACCCTTAATTATAATGAGGATATTTGCTGCTCCTAAGTTGAACTAGCTGTGAACAAATGAATGAGTGAATTTATTTATTTATATCTCCTCTCTTTCCATAGTGAATTGAAGGCAGTTCAGTCACTTGTGAACTCAATTCTGAATCTGGAGGGACCTTCCTTGTCAGTAGTTGTGACACTAATGTATTAAAGCCATGAAATTCCCCTAAGATGCTAACCCTGGGCTCCAGGCACCTGCGTTTGAAGAATCCTGTTTTTCTCTGGAGAGGAACCCACACCTGCCAGTCACAATAATGCTTAGATACTGACACGGACAGATGCCCAAGATATATCTTATGTGAAAAAAAACAAGTTGCAAGGGCCGGCCCAATGGCATAGTGCTTAAGTCTGTGTGCTCCACTTTGGTGGTCTAGGGTTCGAGGTTCGGATCCCCAGCCTGGACCTACACACTGCTCATCAAGCCATGCTTGATGCGTGCCCCACATACAAAGTAGAGGAAGATTGGCACAGATGTTAGCTCAGGGACAATCTTCCTCACATACACACACACACACAATTAAAAAAAATTTTTCTTTTAATAAAAAAAGTTGCAAGACAATGTGTATTATACATAGTGTTAAGTGGCCTAATTTACAAACCAGGCATAGGCTTGGGGCATGAAGAAAGAAAAAAAATGTTTTGAAAGAATATATATATATATATTTTAAAGTACTGAAATAACAAAGGAAAAATCAAAACTTTGACTTCCGTATATTCATTTACTGTTTAGTATTTTAATTTTGAATGAGACATGGGTGGGGTAGGTGGACAGCATAACCATTCCTAGGTTTAGGGTTGCTTAAATTCTGAGTCTGATTTTATGATATTAATTTTGTAAAATTTTACATATATGTGCGTATATATTAAATGTTCCCATATGCAGAGAAAGCAATCAGGATAAATACACCTCAGCTTAAAAGTGGTTATCTCAGGGCTGGCCCCGTGGCCGAGTGGTTGAGTTTGCGTGCTCTGCTTCAGCGGCCCAGGGTTTTGCAGGTTCGGATCCTGGGCGGGGACATGGCACCGCTCATTAAGCCATGCTGAGGCGGCATCCCACATGCCACAACTAGAAGGACCCACAACTAAAATTACACAACTATGTACCGGGGGCTTTGGGAGAAAAAGGAAAAATAAAATCTTTAAAAAAAGTGGTTATCTCTGTAGGATAGAACTTTAATTTCTACCTCATGTATTTCTGTAACTTTTGACAGTTTTACAATGAGTAAGAGTTATTTTTGTAATCAGGAAAACAATGAAGATTAAAAACAAAACAAAACAAATTTATTTTAGGCAGTGTGCAGTTGAGCCTTGTCTGGGAATGTCACTCATCGATGGTGTGGTTGTGTGGTCTTACTGCCCATTTTCAGCTACTGAGATGTTGCTGCCAAACTCACGGACAAAATCTTTCCCACAAGCCCAGCCTGAAGGCTTACCCTTGATTTATTGCACTTTCCTATGATTTCTTTGCATCCTTCTGCTGCCACTCTGATCCCTGGCCACATTCTACCTGTTCCCTTATCCAGCTGGGCTCGGTGGACACTCATCTGACTATTAAGATTCCTAACTCTGGGGCCAGCCCTGGTGGCATAGTGGTTAAGTTTGGCATGCTCTGCTTTGGCAGCCCAAGTTTTGTTCCCCAAGCCTGGACCTACACTGCTCTGTTAGCAGCCATGCTGTGCTGGTGGCCCACATACTAAAAAAATAGAAGAAGACTGGGATGGATGTTAGCTCAGGGCAAATGTTCTGCAGCAAAAGAAAAAAAAAAAGATTCCCAACTCTGTTTTTCTCTTTTCCAGCTTGACTTGACCTCTGGAATTGACATTAATGCAGACTTTCTAATAAAACTGTACTTCATTTTCCTGTGTAAACAGGCCTTCTGGCCATTTTCTTGTGTGATTCAGAACTTTATGTAAATACTCCGGCAAGCTGGATGAATGCAAAATGTGGGCATGATCAATTAAACATATTGAGCACAGTAAGTTCTTAAAGCTGTGTTTGGATGGGAGATGGTACTGACAACCATGCAGAGGATGCTCACCAGTTTCCTGACAGTTTAGGGATGAAGGCTAAACCAGCAGATCAGAGGAACAAGACAAAGGTGGCCAGCTGGCAATGAGGAGATTGCAGTGTTGGGGAGGTGAGGGTATCGGTGGTGATGAGGGGTTTTGACTGCTGAGTGACTTCTCCGGGTGGAGAATTCATCAGGGTCTGGAGTTTCCCGAAGACTAAGGCTGTTGAGACCAACTGGGATTTACTGGGCTTTAGCTAATCCTTGGCTTGGAGACACACAGATTACCTGTCTGGCCTGTTTGTTGGTGTGTTATACAGAGACCAAAACCCAGCAAAAGAGAGGCCTGGGAGAGCAGAACCCCTCTTAAGTGGAAGGACCCTTCCCCAAGGTAAAGCTGATGGCAACTCAGAGTAGGTTTTACTTGATGAATAGTTGGCCACCCAAGGAGAGAGAGAGAGATTGGGAGAGAGAATGAAAGGGGAGGGGTGGCAGCCCAGTGAGCGCTTCCAGTTACCATATGAGAAAGGAGTCAAGAGCCAGGCCCTGGAGCCAAACCTTGTGACACCTGTGTGACTCTTAACTGTGTGTGCCTCTCCCAACTGTGTGTTGTTTATGTTTTTCCATGTCTGTTTCCAAGGTGATTAGCAGTAAATCAGTATCAGTAAAGGAGCAAAAACTTTAAAATAAAATGTGTTTGTCCTTGGCAGCAGCAAGGAAGGGGGAGCTGGGGAGGCTGGCAGAGGCACCTCCCCAGGGAGATAAAAGCATCCCGGTCCCCAGGGCCCACTGCGAGAAGGTGAACGAGATCTGGACCTGGCAGCAAGCTTGCATCGAGGAGGGCCTTGGGGCCTTTGAAAAAAAAAAGCCCTCTCCTGTGGGGTTTTCTCACTGCTACCCTCATTTTACTTATCCCTCTATTGTGCCACTTATTTCCCACCTAATAGGAGATCATAAATTACCCTGTGACTATTTGCTTTTATATTTCCAGCTAGATGTTAGAATGAAACGATGCCTCACATGTTCCTGTATTCCCAAGAGCCTGGTACAGAACTGGGCATGTATCAGAGGCTCAATGTACCTGCATTTTTTTTAATTAAAAAGAATTTTATATACACATATATCGTGTATAAAGCTGCCCTTTTTGTTGGCTCTTTTTCCTTGGCTCTCCCTCCTCATGTTCATGTGGTCGTATACAAATAGAATGCACACACACAAATATATATAGTTTTTTGTCAATATATATTTTAAAAAATATAATTATGTCACCTCATACACTTTTCTGACTCTCGTTTTTCTTCCTCAACAATACCGCTTGGAAATCTACCAAGTAAATTTCTATAGTCCAAGGTGTTGCTATAAATGTGCTGTAATGTATTCAAAATGTGGTTATGCTTGAGCCCTGGCTCTCTGGAGCTGATTGTTCACGTCTCTTCCCAGTCTGGCATTTGGTGACGTCAGGCTGGTAGCTTGAAATTGGGCATGGTGGGAATATTTACACCATAGAAATCTGCTTTTTCCTGGTTTTACTAGCATACCACTGATCCCTACTAATGGGTTTTGGTTTGTTTCTATTTTTTGTGGGGTGAGTGGGGGCATGAGGGGAGAATGGCCAGTACAAATAAACAATGCTGATACACACACATACCCATACAAACACATGTATATATCTATATCTATCTCCTTATGTACTGGAGTTTTCATTTCTATGGGATATGAGTGGGATTGACGGGTCAAAGGGAATAGATATTTTCAATTTCAAAAGATGTCGCCAGATTATAAAGGGTTGTAAAAATTTACAATTCTGCCAGCAATGTAAAAACTGTCCATGCATCCCTGCTAGCAGTGGAAATTACTTTCCTTTTAATTTTTGCTAGTTCAAAAGGTGTAAAATAATCTCGTTGTACTTTAATTTGCATCTCTTTGAATACTAATAATTTTGAGCTTGTTTTCCTATGCGTGTTGACCATTTAAATATGCTCTTTTGTGAGGTGCCTTCTAATAACTTTTGCCCATTTTTCTATTGGGTTCTTTGTCTCCTTCTTGTCCATTTATAAATGCTTTTTGTTTATTGTTGTTTTTAATTATCTGTCTGTCTTGTACATTATGAATATTTTCCCCCAAATCTATTGTTTGTCTATTGACTGCTTATTTTATCTATTGCCATATGAAAGGTTTTTTTAAATTGTTACAAGGTAAAATATGTCTATATTTTCTTTTATAGCTTGTAGATTCCAGTCTTGGTTTACAAAGCCCCCACTCTCCCCCGACACTGAGCATGTAGACTCTAAATTTTCAAGATTGTTATTGTCTTATTTCTTACATTTGTCTTTAATCTGTATGGAGTTTATATTTGTATGTGGTATAAAATCAGAGTCCAGTTTTATTTTCTTCCAGATGGAAGTTGTCTTGGTACCATTTATTAAATAATCCATCGTTTTTCAGGGAATTGAAATATCAACTATGTCATGTAGTAAATTCTCATATATATATATATATACACTTCGTCTATTTCTGGGTTCTCTATTTTATTCCACTGATGCATTTATCTATTCCCATGCCGATACCAAATTGATTTAATTACAGTAGTTTTATAGTACACTCTGACGTCTGGTAAGACAAATCTCACTTTTTATTTTTCTTTTTCACATTTTTATTTGCCATTCTAAAGCATTTGTTTTTCCATGTAACTTTAAGATCATTTAATTCAATTTTCTCCCCAAATAAAAACATTTTTGTTATCTAATTAGAATTGCATCAAATGTGTACATTAATTTTGGAAAAATTGACATTTTCGTTAATATTCTTTCCAAAGGTATTTACTGAGTACCTACTTTGTGACAGGCCCTGAGGGTATAGCAGTGAAGAAAACAGACATGTCTCTGCCCTCTTTGAGTCCAGGTTATTTTTTAAGTAAATAAATGGCCCAGTGGTTCCACTCTTGGGTATATACCCAGAAGAAATGAGGACTAACATCCACCAAAAGATGTGTACAATAATGCTCAGAGCAGCTTTATGCATAATAGACAAAAACTGGAAGTAACACTAATGTCCCTACCATAGAGTGGATAAATAAATTGCGGCGTATTTATGTGATGGAATATCACACAGCAATGAAAAAAGAATGAACTACTGATACCCACAACAACATAGGTGAATCTCACAGATATTATGTGGAGCATACAAAGGTGAACATAGAAGAGTACATACTCCATGATCCCATTTATTTGAGGTTCAGAAATAAGGAACACGTTATCTAGAGACAGGGTAGAATAGTGGCTACTTCTGTGGGCTAGATGCATATTTACTGTGAGGGGACACAAAGGAAACCTCTAGGGTGGTGGTCTTGCCTTACATTTGATCTGGCTCATGATTACACAAGTACATATATACGTTCATCAAACCATACGTTTGTGAACCATCCACTTTACGGTTTGTAAGTTATACTTCAATTAAAACAAAAAAGAATAAAAGGGAAATTCATCCTTACAGAATTGCCACCTCCCCTTCAGGGTCCCTAGGATGAGCAGCCATCTGCCCACCTCTGTCTTCTGCTTTCTCCATCTCTGAAAAACTGAGTTTTCCAGTGCTTTCTAGGCTGGGCTGTTGCAGTCTTGAAGTGCCTGCAGCTGCTGTTCATGTCACGCTCTTCCAGAGCCCTCCCCGCTTTTTAAAAAATATATTTGAAAACATCTCTTGATGGAATACAGCACAGTATTGTGGAAAAGCAGCAGACCTGGACAAGCCAGCTCAAACACCGTCTCCCCCACTGGTCAATAAGAAACCCTAGGTTTTTGTGCCTTACCCCCAAAAGAGTTATAAAGTTCAGTAAGTGCCTGGAAAGCAGGCAAGACTCTGCGATGCAATCTGGATCCCCCATTACCAATTTGCTTTGCTCACCCACCGTGATGGCTGGGCCTTATGCTTCCTAGGGGGAAATGAGCAGTTTGAATGCCCCCTCCTTCTCCCTTCTCCCATCTCACCCACTCTCTTCCCTTTGTTCTCCATAAATGGTTCGCTGATGTGGGGGTGCCTGCATTTGCGGCTCTTTGGGGAGAAAACTTTGAGCCAAACTTGGGGTTCACATGTAACCCCAAAATTGTTAACGTTGGTTGCAGCCCGCAGTGGTTACAAAAGGCAGATTACCATGCAGTGCAGCTGAGTTGTAGTTATTTCATGCCATTGTGTATTTCCGCCCTCTAGGGTAGTGACTCACTGCTTTCCAGTTCAATGTGAGGACATGTCCCACAGTGTTGACTGCCTGATGCTCCTGGAGGACATTCCTAACCCACCACTCACCAAGTTATTAGAAATCTAACTCCGAAATCACTAATCCCCAAATAGCCTCTGTTCTCTCAACTGCTGGCTTCCTTGCTTTGATTTTATGCACAGTAGTTCTAAACTCAAGGCCAAAAATTCTACCCCATGCCGAGCCACTTTCAAAGGAGAACCAATATGCTAAGACTAGAGGGGGATTTGAATAGCGGCTAATTGTCAGTTTGTCTAGTGAAAAAAGCTTCCTCTCTCCCCCAAGCGGGCTGGTTATTTGTTAAAGTTTGCTCGGGTTTTGGAGCACCTCGCTGTTAGGGGCAGCTCAGACTCAGCAGTTTTAATTATTAATCAGGTCAAAGGCTGATGACAATTTTTCTTCTCTTCAGGGGAGGGTCTTGGAAGTTCACAGGAGGGGATGTCCAAGCCCTTGTCCTGTGATGGGTGAAAAGGAGCGAAGGAGGGAAGTGATTCAAGCCAGACCAGTCCCGAGTTCTTAATGGTTCCTTGCCCTAGACAGACTGGGTTGGAAAGTTGCTTACTCTGCCTCTGGCTTGATTATAAGTGAATATAGGTCTTCATCCTTTCCGAGGGGTTGTGGCTTTCTGAGTTGAAGAAATCCCAGACTTGACAGCCTATGTGAAAGCGTATCCTGTAACATAGACCCTTGCAAATTGGAGGGCAGACAAGGTGGTATGCTCTTCAAATTTGGCCACTTTGGGGCATCAGCTCACTCAGGTAGGGGTGGGGTAGGGCTCCTCTTTGCTCCAGCACACTTTGGGAAAGGCACGAGGCTTTTTGCAGTTGGGGTTTGAACGTTTCCAAATATGCTGACTCTATTCCTGTCCTGCCTCCCACGCTTCTCTCCTGGTCTCTCTGGCCCTGCTTTCTCTTTTTGGCCTGAGACCCCAGCTTGACAAGATCCAGAAAAGTCTCCTTTCCGACAGCCATTCTGCAGGATTCCAGCAGGCCCCGCCTCCTGCCCCTGTTGCTAGGCAGATTCCCCTGTTGCTAGGCCACCACTGCTTCTTCCCTGCCTCAGAAAGAGGCACAAATTCCCGGTGACCCACTCAACCGTCTACCTAGCCATATGCTGACAAGACAAGTGGGTCCTAAACACCTACTATATGTGAACCCCCATGCCCAGTGTAGACCAGTTCCAAATGGGAGAAGAGGCAGCAAACTGGGGTGTCAGACACAGAGGTGAGCAGTTGTCTTGGGGGGTGGGGGGCCGGCTGTCTCCTGGGGCGGGGGGGGGGTTTCTCAGGGGCCAGCCATTAACTTGGAGACTTTTCTCTGGTCCAAGGTCTGACCCTCAGCCTTACAAGCTCTGAAAAGTCATCTTACCTGCCACCAGAAACAGAACCTTGTCCTGGTAATAAAAGCATATTCATCAGGCTCGAAAGACCAATGCCTAAAACCAGAATGTGAATTTATTAATTTATAATGAGAAGTCTGTCACATGGATCTAGGATACTCCTGCAGGCATCACCGTCTCTCTGAGGAGGCAGACTTTTCTGGAAACAATGGCATTGCTGAAGGATATTGGAGAGTTGCTATGGAGCATCAGTTTGCATAGGAAAGGGAGTATTTCTATATTTATATCTATTTGAACGTTCTTACAATTTGCTAGATGTACTACAAAATGCTAGATGTTTTACAGATGTCATTTTATTAATTTCTCACATCAGCCATGAGAGGGAGCTACAAACAGTCAAACCCATTTCACAGAAAGAAAGCAGTTCAGGTTAAAATAACTGAGATTATCCAGCTAATAGGTGACAGAACCAGGGTTTGAACCCCAAACTCACAGTTGGACTAAGAGATCCCAGCTACCTGGCAATGGTGAGATGACAAATTAGGTTGGAGGTGAGTTGGATAATGGACACTGAGATGCTGATGAATCAACCAGATGGAAATTTCCTATAAGCGATGGAATGTGTGGAAATGGAACTCTGCTGAGCCTAGATCTAGAGATGGCAGAGAGTGGCATCAACTAGCATATGCCTCACATCTTCTGGAAGTGCTCTGAGAGAACAACTTCTAAGTTCTTATTGATAGTGGAGAAATATTTGTGCTTTTTCAGTCCACTGTAGTGATAGAATGCAGAAAGTTCATTTGGGCTGGATAGGCATCTGAATGGGGTAGGACGGGGCACCTGAGGGAATTGCCAGGGCTGGGAGCTCAGAGGAAAAAGGCTCCTAAGATAGTGGCTCCACCACTGTCTTGCCAGTCAGCCCCCAACTCAAGAGGCCCCGCACCTAACCAGACCAAGAGACCAAGATCTTAACTTTAAGGAAAGGCAGAGGCAGCCTTGGGGAGAAGATGGCATTCATTGAGTTCTCTGGAAGGGGCAGCCTGGAGCCTTTGTGAGGAGAAGGCGAGAGAAGAGTGCCTTCCTTGTCCAGGGGCCTGGTCAGGAGCCCCTACCACAGGGCGGAGCAGACATGCCACACAACCCAGATCAAGGCAGGGACTTGGGTGGCAGGTTCTGAGAGCAACTAAGAGCTCAATCTGGCATGGCGTTGGTGTTAACCTCTATCTCTGGCTAAACTGTGAGCATCTTTGTTCTGTAACCAGACCTTAAAGAATTAAGGAAGAGAGAAGCAAGGGTGTGGGTGTCCAGCAACCTTAGCTTTTCTTTCCTCCCTCCCTTCCTTCTTATTCACTTATTCTTGCAACAAATTTTCCTGGGACTGGAGTCCTTCTGGGAGAAGGAATCTGTGCTCTATAAGCTGTCTGTTGCTCTGCTTTTGTAATTTACTTTTTTGGCTTTCCCCCCAGTTTCCTAGTGAAGTGCTTTTTGAACAATCTCAGCCTTGTCTGGATGCCTGAGATTTGCCCACATTTGGGCCAAGAGACTCAGGGGTTCCAGGGCCCCTGGAAATTTAGCATGGTGGGCCAGCAGCTGTCTCAGGTGGATTTGCAGGAAGCAGCTGGTGGAGCCAGGGCAGAGAGAGGTGAAACCTCGAGAGAGGGGGAGATTGAGAAAGGGAGCGAGACACGAGCAGCTGCAGTTACTAAGCCCTCCTGCCTGGGCTCCTCCGTCTCATTGGCCTGCCCTGGCTCCCTGGTTTTGCTCAAAAAGAAACAACCAAGTTAAAGTGACGCCCCGGGGACTATAAGCAGTGGGCATGCATAGTATCTGACAGGGAATCAGACCTAGGGGTCTTACCTTAGAGCTCAGGGTATGTTCACCTGTAAAGCTTAACAGCACCTGGGGTGTGATTCAGCTAGAGGGGGATTATGCCCCAGACACTAGACCATGACTGTCGGCGGATGAGATCCAATCAGGGTACAGGCATTCTACTGAAAGAGCAGAGAATTGGAGGAATTTGGGCTTCTCCTGTTAGTTTAGTAAACTGAGAGTCTCTCAGAGGCTTGTGCACGCTTTAGCCCGCGCCCGACTGGAGGACCTCCCCCACTCCCATCTCCCTTACTCGGGGGAGATTTTTTTACTTAAAGACTCGGAATTATGTAATAACCAGGGAAAGGCGATAATTTCTTCCACTTATTGCTAGCTGGCCTTTTGGAAGGAATGGCTGGAGTTAGGAAGGTGTCAGAGTCACTCAGAAAGGTTTTGGGGGGCTGCCTTTTCCTAACCCACTACGATTTTGCAGACTCAGGCTTGGTTCCTGGGCAGCAGTGGTTAAATTGAAATCTTGATTCTCTTGGTAACTTGATGGCTTAGTTTAGGCCTCAGGTTGCTGTTCCATGAACTGCCTTGAAATTTAATCACCCAAATTTATTTCCTAGAGTGTTTTTCACCGTCTCCTCCTCTAGGCCCATTAGTCACCATCCCGTGACCTGACAGAGTGATTATTAAAGACCCTGTGGTTCCCTTTCACTAGATTTAGGGGTTTTGGTAACTCCGGAGGCAAGTTCTAACTTGAGTCACAGTTGGGTGGATTTTCCCTCAATTGGTTGTGAATCTTCCCTAAGGGCATCTTCTCAGGGCCTGGGAGAATAACACTGTGGACCTCCTGTTCTTTCTTCAAAACTGGAGAGATGGTTACGGGGTTCTTCTAGGACTGGTGTTCTCGGGCTGAGGGTTATATTATCCTTTGCCCCTGGGCACATCACTGACATCTTCCAGCTTCAGTTGTCCTTTAGGTGAAATGGAAATAGATAATGCATATGAAAAAAGGAGTGCTGAGCCAGGCACACAGGCATGCAACCCATCTTAGCTCCCTTCCTATCCAGCTGGGACAAGACCCTGGCTTTCCTTCTGGGATCTTGGAAGAGAAATCTTATCAGTCTGATTTGGATGCATTTTTACAAAACTTTATTTCAAGAGTAATTCCATAAATGAAATGTTTAGCTGTCCCCCTTCCAACCTAGTCCTTTTCTAAAGTAGGAGTTGCAAACTTACATGATTACAGGGGCAGGCAAGTAAATATATAGCAAGAAGCTGAACACTGTGTGGGGCAGGAGGGTACGAGCTCTGTGAAGACAAGATACTGTCTCCCTGCTGGAAACACTTGTTTCCACGTGAGAATGAGGCCCAGTATGGTTCCCACTGTTTTTTTTTTTGGTGAGGCAGATTGGTCCTGAGCTAACATCTGTTGCCAATCTTCCTCTTTTTGCTCGAGGAAGATTGGCCCTGGACTGACTTCTGTGCTAATCTTCCTCTACTTTGAGTGTGGGGCACCACTACAGCGTGGCTTGATGAGCTGGTGTGTAGGTCCACTCTCGGGATCCAAACCTGCAAACCCTGGGCCACCAAAGCAGAGCGTGCAAACATAACTACTATGCCACCAGGCCAGCCCCTGACCTCCCCATTTTCGAAGAGAACCCAGATAAGAAGCATATTTTGGTGAAAAGTCCAAAAATTTAAATGCTTTCAACAAATTAAAAACTTTTAAATGTGAGGTGAATGAAGCACAGCATGGTTCCCCGCTGGCTCGGGTTCTGGAGGGGGTGTCCTCCTCTCCCCCAAGGACTAGGCATTCCTAACGCTCTGCTTGGTTGACCTTTGGAGGTGTCTGCATGGGCCTGCTCCTCTCCTGCAGACATGTTGGACCAGTTAAAGGTTATTCTGTAGAAACCTCAACCAACAAGTCAAAAGATGAGTTTCCTGCTCTTAATAGATAATTTTTATTGGTTTTGCAATAAACGTATGAAATAGAAACAATAGCAATAAACCAGCTCAACAAGAAATCGAAAGGCACAGGCCCCCAAAGCCCTTCCTGCCTCTTCTTAATGAGTCTCTAATTTATGGACCCACCAGCAGGCCCACTTTTCTTTTTCCAAGCTTTGCAAACTTTTCCATCTCAGAGGCTCGGGCGCTCTGGGGGCTGTGTGCCTGTTTCTGCACAGTTGCTGTAATGGAAGCCAGGGCACAGCAGTGCCAGACAGGAGGGGGTGGCACTGCCTTGGGGCTTGGGGGTCTGGACCCAGCCCTGTTTCCTCTAACTTGGAGGGTCTGCCCCCTTCTAATTTCATGTTTGTCAATGAGAGGCAAGAAAGAGAAAGTGACTAGGACACAAACTCATGCCGAAATGGCTAAAGGCCACAGTGTAACTTTTTTGGAGAGCAAAGTGACCAGGGGTGGGCATGAAAAGCATCCAGAGGCTGGAGGAAGGGGTTTTTCACCTTTCAAACCTCTGACTTTTATCTTTTGGAATGTGCAAAATATTTTTAGTCCATAATGCTAGACCTTTTCCAAGGACTCACATCTGCGTGCCCCCTGTCTGCTAAGCAGCACCAAGGGAGGTGGGGGGGAATCTTGGCATCTTTGTGACGCTGATGAGACCTCCTTGCTGTTGTTCTCGGTAGCAACTCAAGTGAGCTGGTGTCCCTGGGTCCCTGCCAGTGGGTATTTACTTGCAGGGTTACTGGCAGTGTCAGATGAGTGATAGCTGGAGTCAGAAGGGCTCAGCGCTCCATCTGAACATTTCCCCCGAGGCCTGCAGCCCAAAGAACAGGTTATCTGTGTTCCTGCTCACGCCTCAGAGGAAGTGCAGGCCTCCTCAGGGCTCACACCTCAACAGTGAGAGCGACAAACAATACCAAATGGGTTTTCCATACCCACCCTTCACCCCAGGGTCTGCGTGCGTGGCAAAGACCCTGGCAGCCCATGGCAGGAGGGCACAAAGGGTTTTCACTTGGGATGTTTATGCTCTCATCCCCATGGCCAGCTTGGCACTCCAGCACAGCCTGCCTCCCGCCCCTGGGCCCCTTGCCGACATGCCATGCCGGTGTGAGGAGGGAGCTGTGGGTGAATCCTCTTAGGAATTCACAGCTGGGGAAAGGGCTGCTGCTTTCTCCAGCGCCTCATCTCTCTGCTGCTCTCCTGCTCACCCCATGTCCCCCTCCTCAGTGGACCTGGGGGAAAAGACCGCTGACTTTGCAGCCCAAAGCCTCTGAGAGTCCCCGTCGATGGCATGCTGTTATGCTTCGAGGACACAGGACTGTGAACTCGAAATTGTCTCGCCTTTGTCACCTCCTGGCAGGTCTTTAGAGCTCGGGGAAACAGCGGAGCGGTACAAATCGCAGCGGCGTGGTAAAGCCCCCCTTACTCCTGATGGGCTGCCTGACTCATATCCGTTTCCCTGGCAAAAAATAAGTTTTTGTTATTGCTGGCTTGGCAGAAGCACGGAAGAGTGCGCGAGGATCTACTGCCCCATGCATCACTGGCCAAATTGCCTGAGAAATCCCAGCTCTAGAACTTTTCATCGTTGGCTGTGATGTACGGAGCAGAACAGCAGCTCCATTTCCCCCGCGTGGGGCTCAGCAATGCTGGCTCTTAGCAGACCTGCTCTGCTTGCAACTCCCAGCAAATGTGGCCTCTCCTTTCCCTTCCCTTCCTTTTGGACCCTTATCCCCGCTACCCTTTATCTTTCCCATCCCCCGGTCTGCTCATCAACCCCCTCCCTGCCTCTACCCAGCAGAGCCATAGCTGGAGAATCAGGAGGAGGCCCACAATGTCATTTCCCCATCACTCTGCAGACGATTCCACACTAATGTTCTTTTAATGCTGTGATGCTGCACTAATTAATAAGCATCCTGCACAGAGGCCTCGCCTCGCCTCTCCTCCCCTCTCCCCCCTCTCCCCTTCTCACCCCTCTCCACCAGCCCTCAAGAAGGCCTCATGACATCCTGGCATCTGGCAGCAGAGAAAGGATTTTGCTCCTCTACCTGGACTGCCTGATATTGCTATGAGAGATAACTGTATACGAACCAATAATCTAGCCTGACAATCCAATTTACTGACCAATAGCGCACAATCCACCATGTCATCGGCTGTGGGGAGGCCCATAAATTAGTTCCTAGTAATTTATTCTGATCAATAGAATGGGCAAAGTCACTTGTCTCTTTAATCAAAGGCCCTCTCAGAGATGTCAGGACAGGCGGCTGTGTGGGAGGGAGCAAGGCTCTGCGAGCATCTGGGAGGTGGGTGCTTGGCGCTACACCCAGAGCCCTGGCTTCAGGAATCCAGCAGAAGGCTGCCTGAGATGGGGCTGGTGTGGTAGGGACCCATGCTCCAGGCTGCCTATGCTTCCTTCGGCCACCCCAACCATAAAACATTGGCCTTTAAATGAGCTAAGGGCAGAGGTGGCCAGGATGGTGGTTAATGAGAGACAGACTTGAGGAGGCAGTGCGCTGGTCCCGGGGGAGGTCTTATCCCTTCTGAATGTTCAGTCTTCCTTCCTCCACAGGTCACAGGGGCCCCACCAGCTGTGTGCTGGGGCTTCTGTAAAGAGAAGGTACGTAGGGTGGGGACAAGAGCCAGACTGCCTGGCTTTGAGTGGTTGCGCTGCCACTTCCTGCATCTGAGGCTTTGGGCTGGCTGCTTCCCTCTGTGTGACTTGGTTTCCTCTTCTGTAACGTGGGAGTAGTAGTACCTGCCTCATGGGGTTATTAAGAGGATTCGATAAACTAATATGTGATATGTATTAAATGAATACAAAATTAAATTAATATGTAAAACACAGAACAGTGCCTGACACCTAGTAAGTGCTATATTGTTTGTTAAAATAAATAAATGCAAAGAGATCAAGGAAAAATGTTGATGTGATTCTCTCTGAAGATGTGCCAGGACCTTGAGATGCTCCGCTCGCTCCCGGAACACTTTTGCTCTTTCCTACCCACCTTCTCCTCTTGTCCAAAATAAACAAAGGAAGAGTCGATTGATGCCAGCTCTTTGAAATGACAGAGAAACTCCAAAGGCCTCCGTGCAAGGTTCTTCCCTTCCTCTGGGCCCTCGGGGGAGAGCTGTGCATCGGCCTTGAGGAAAGACAATGATTGTGCTTTCGACAAAATGAGCCTGTTACAGAGAGGGGAGAGAAGGGAAGAAGCCCTGTTACCAGTGTGGGCTGCGGGGACTGACATATGAGGCAGAGCTCGCTGACAGCAGCGGGATAGACAAAGGAAGACGGAGCAACGATGCAAGGGTCTGTCACCTTGGGTTCCCATCCCCGCTCTGCCACTCACTAGCTGCGGGAGTTTGGCCAAGTCACTTCATGTCTCTGACCCTGATTCTGTATCTGAGACATGAAGCGGTTGGACAGAGTGATCTCAGAAGCCTTTCCCGGCTCGGACACTCTGAAATTCCGTGTGGTCAGTGAAGGAGTCTGTTGGCTTCTCTCTGACTCCCCTCAATCCTGCGCTCCCCACAATCATCATCCAAAAGGCTCTGAAACCAAGCGCCAGCAGCTTAAGGAAACCCATAATGTCTCAGGAATATTACAGTCACTAAATGGAACTGATGTCACTGGTGGAACAAGAATGGGATGAGAACCATCTCACCGAGGAGAGGGGTTCCTGGACCCCTGACCTCAATTGTGACAAGGTTGCTGGGTGTGCAAGAGGCCAGGCGCCTCCGTTCCGTCATCAAGGTCAAAGCCAGGACTTCAGGTTCTAGGGAACCTCTGGGACCTCCTCTGCTCCATCCACCAGCCCTTGGGCTACCTCAGGGTAGGGGACCCCATGCTAAGACACAGCCTCACTGAGGCATTGAGAGGAAACTGAGCCAAAATCCCACCTGAAATTCCAGGCTCCAGTGACTGTCTCTGGATCCCCATCCTGGCCTCTCATCTCCCTACAACTAACCCCTGACATATGCCCAGCTCAGACTGGTGTGTCCATCTGAGGTGAGCTGGAGGGCTGGGGTACAGCAGTCACTGGGGTTATGGAGCCAGGTTGGAGGCCTGAGGCCAGCCCAGGGTGGCTGCATGGCAGGTGGACACAGTTTCTAGTGAGCAGTAATCTGGCACCCTCTGCTGACCCCGCGGCGGAAGACAGCTGGTCAACCAGGCTGGGGCTGCAGCCATGGGGAGGGGGAGGGAAGGGGTCCAGGACCAAGCGGCAGCTTACCAGTCAAAAGAGCGGCTCCCCTCTCTGAATAGATCATTTTTATTGGTTTTGCAATAAGCTTATGAGACAGGAACAATCGCAATAAACAAACCAAACAAGAAATCGAAAAGATGGGCCCCGAAAGCTGTGACTGAGCTCTTCTCACCTTCTCTTAATGAGTCTCTAATTTATAACAAACTCATCAGCCTAGCACCTACAGGGTTCCCTGGCCTCAGGCTGGGAACCAATGGCCTCTGCCTTGTGTGTGTGTGATCTGTCATCTCCAGAGGCCTGACACCGTGGCAGAAGTGGCAGGAGACTCTCGCAGAAGGAACTGGTCCAGGGAAGTCCTGGGATAGGCCGGGGACTTCAGTCGTGACATCCCTCATGATCCCTCTTCAGAATGGATGGAATTGGCTCTGGAGGGCCCAACTCCTCCAAACTTCTTCCCCAACCCTCTTCCCAGCCCTAGGATGCTGATTCAGACACAGAAATCATGTTCCTTTCAGACTTCCAGACTAGGGTTTTGATTGGGAGGCTGGAATAGCTGGGAGCTTCCAAACCATCAAAATGCCTGCTTCCCGGATAAGATTGGGGTCCCTGATGGGGGCTGGGGTTTTTCCCTCCTCAAGGTTATAGGCTCCCTTAGGGTAAAGCCATGTCTCAAGCCCCCACCCCCCAGACTTAGGCTCTCTGTGAAGGGGTCAAATCCTCCCTATCAGACTGTGCTTCTGTGAGGCAGAGCTGAGTCTCTGCCTGCAGGTGGGGGATCCCTGGGGAGAGGTTGTATCTCCTCCATCAGAATGCAGCCCCCTGGCTCAGAGTCATGTTTTCCCACCCCAGACTGGGGCTGCAGGAGGACAGGGCTACATCTCTACAACAGAATGGAGCTCTCTTACAATTTATTTTTCTCCAGTCCCTTTTGTCACCAAGTGACCCTGAAGCCTTTTCCCAAAGCAGCCTCCTATTCTTCCACCTGTCTCTCTTCAAGGTACATGTCAGTCCCCTGTGCCTTCCCTGGCTGCTGAGCATGGGACAGGGCACCCAGGGATCAGACCACTGTCCTGCCAGGGTCTTCTGGGTTACAGGTAGGGCAGTGCTTCTCTGCCAGGGACTGAGTACTTCCTTGAGATACCTGCAATCCTGGAGATGGCCACAAGATGTCAGTGTGAGGCCGTGGAAATGGCTCCTGTCCTGGGGTTGAGCTCAAAAGGAAGGAATCAGAGCAGCCTGCAAGGGATGGGAGTGGGGGATCTTGGCAACCAGCCCTGTGCTTCTCTCTCTGTCCCCTCTGCATGTCCCAACCCTTGCCCTCCCACTCCACCTTATTCCCAAACTCAGCAATGCTCCATCTCTCTGCTCTGCCCCAATTCTTTGCTCCCAGAAGAGTGGGTTCTGAAGCTCCCTGACATCTAGCTCTGGGAAGGATGGGGAGCTGCTGCCCCTGCTGCAGGCACCCTTATTGGGAAGAGCAGAGCGCACATATGTGGTCCTGCATGTGTCAGTGTGGGTGTGGCTTCAGGCCACCATAGGCTGAGTTCTCAAAAGCCGGGTGTGCTTGCTTGGGGCTGCCTGTGTTTGTGTGTGACCTTTTGCAAGGATTTGTGTCTGCCACAGACAGAGAAATTCAGACCTGAAAGGGGACTTAGAAATCTCCCAGTCAATACCTTGTCTTATAGATGAGGAAACAGAGGTTCAGAGAGAGCGAGTGGCTTGCCCAAGGCTACATGGCAAGTCTATGGCTGAGCTGTCCCTGGAACCCAGGTCTCCTGCCTTCTAGCCTATTGTGTTTGTGGGTTCCTGTCTGGGTGTGTCTCCAGGGCTGTGTGTCTGGTATGCTTCTGTTTTTGTGATTTACTTCCAATGGGTCCTGAGAAACTCCCCAACTGATCGTTAACCAGCAAGATTCTGAACAGGATCGAGGCAACAAGAAGAAGGGATGGGATGGAAAGAAAGAAAGGAAAGACAGGGATGGGTATACATGTATGGGTGCATGTATCTTTATGGTTCACCGTGGCAGTGTGTGGATGCTAGTGGGTGGGTGTGTCTGCCTCTCAACATGTCCGTGTGAGTGTCTGTGCCAGAGACCCTGATTCTGGTATGTAGGTTTGAGTTTGTGTGTGTGTGCCTGTGTGTGCATGTGCATGCTAGGACCTGTGTGAGTGGCCGCTCGGAGTCAAGGCCTCTTGGGGAGGTGTTAGTGCTGCCGGCTGGGTAGTGTGTGAGTGATGGTGTGTGCCAGCCATTGGTGTGCGTGTCAGTGACTCTGGAGTGTGCATCAGTCAGTGGCTGCGTGAGTGACTGTGGGTGTCAGTGAGGACATGAGTGTGTGCATGAAAGAGAGGCTGCTCCCTCTTCCCCACCTCCTTGCCCCCCACCAGACTGTCTCCCGTGGCTCCTAGGGTTTCAATGTCCCAGCCCCAGCAGCAGCAAAATCCTTTATCGGTTGAGGCACCAGCCCCTGTGTCGGGATTTCAAGGTTCCTGTCGGTTCCATCCATCTTCCGGGGCCTCCTGGTATTAGCATTGATCTACAGGGGAAATGGAGAGCGCGCCTGGGTTATTACGCACCCGCCCGCCTTCCCTGGGCCGTGATTGAGTGCACACAGAGAATTTTTGAAACATGGCCACCCTAACTTATTCTGTCTTCCTGCCAATAGCGTGGCGTGGGTCCAAATTACAGGTCGATACCAGCTGATCTTTTTATGTTAAACTGTGATGAAGTCGCTTCTATGAGGAGATAGGATTAGGCCCTGGGCTGTCTTTTAACAGAGAACTTTTAGGGTGGAAAAGGAGGAATTGGGGAGTGTACAAGAGGAGTGGTCCACAGGTGCAATGGAGGTGGGGAGGCTGAGGGCAGGCACTATGTGAAAGCGTGCTGGCAGGGGAGTCAGAGCTGGCTGCACTGGCCCCTGGCCTCCCCCTTCCTGCTGATTTCTCCCCTTGTGACCCTCATCGCACTGGGGACCTCAGGGCCCCCCATCAGACTTTCCATGGTCAGCCAGTCTGGTCCTGGTGAAGCCCCTCCCTGCTCCCCTCCAGGGATAGAATTCCATTTCCCTCCAGCCCCCTCCACCCCTCTTCCCCACTCCCCCTCCACACACCTGCACCATCAAACGGGTTTGTCTTTAACCTCCAAACAGGGAACTTTAATTAAAGAGACAGTGACCCCTTTTATGAGTTTAGTCGAGTTGGGTTTCAGGGCCCTTGTCACCAGAGGCTCACATAACGCTAACAAAAGCTTGCAGGCCCCAAGAGGAGCCGGTCTCCCTCGTAGACACTGTAACAGGGGCACAGGGTGGGGATGGGGGGGAATGGGGAAGGGGGAGACATCCTTGGATTGGGAACCCCAGTGACCGTCTCTGTGAGGGGGTCACTGGGTTCGAGGTTGGGGGAGGAGGCAGGCCTGGGGCCTGGGTTGGGGCACTGACTCTGCAGGACCTTTGGGGCACGACCCCCACCTCTCAACCATCTGGACCCAGCAGTGTAGAGGCTGTTCCGTGTGTGAAATGGTTAGGCTTCCAAAAGGGGCTCATGTAAATGTCCAGGGCTCCCATCCGTTGGCTTATTGGCTTGTATCATAAAACTGAAAGTCATTTCCCAGAGGAATGGATTGGGTAGAACTTATTGTAAGAACAGCTGAAATGTTTTTGCTCACATATTTAAAGGAAAAGTGATTTTATGATAAAACATAATTGCTAATAACTATAATAACACCGCTCAACATATGGCGTGAAACACAAATTCTGTCCTGAATCTGGAGGTGAAAATGCTGCATGACACACACCGCTTGGAAGGGAGCTGTCCCTCCATACACAAGAGCTAAATCCAGACCTCCTGGGGCCTCCTGCTCTCCCCTCCCCCACCTCCATCTCCCTTAAAGACCCCAAATGCAGACAACTATTGGGTTGTGTCAGGAGTTTGAAGAGCCCTTATCTTATGTCTAATCACCTCTTAACTGTTGATTTTTAACTAAGGGCTTCTCTAGGTCCTGTAAGAGATGTTTGCTTGCCCTTTGATCTAGTTCTTTGATATCCTTAGTGAATTCTTTAAGTTGGAGAGGGCTGCCCAATCCACCACACTTATTCATTCAACAAACATCAGGGGCTATGAAAAGGAAGCTGTGAGTAACTGATGATTTCCGAAAGGGCGGCTTTTCCCTAAGTGGGGTGCACTCCCATTAACCAGAGGCTGATAACTTGTCAATTATCTGCATGGGGAATTAGCCACCTAAATGGTAACCCAGGATTGCTTCTGACCGGAAACTAGGGTTGAGCCCAAACTAACAAATTTGTGGAGGTGTGACTCAAAAACAAAACTGAATGAAGAGGATTCTCAGCACCTCTTCCACTTCTTCTGCCACCCATGGGCTCCTGACTCCTCCTGGTGACACATGTGCTTGTCACGTGGGGACAATTAGGTAGGATGTAGGGACATCTGTGAGAAGTCAAATGACCCATGCACAAGGGGCAGAGTGCACAGACCCACACTGGAAACATCATCACATTCTGGGTCTATCGGCTCCATGCGAGGGGCTCCCCTGTGTACACACCCATGCATGTGACGGGCCTCTGTGTGTATGCCCGGAGTGCATGCACCCACCAGAGCTCCCAGCCCCTTCCCTCCTCCCAGGGGAGGGACCTGGAGGCCGAGGGGTTGGGGAGTAATTGGTTTTGGCGTTTCCTACCCCTGCTGCCCGGGAAGCTTTCTCTGTTTCATCTGCAGCCTGATCAATCCCCAGTCATGTGCCTTTCCACATGGGCGCCCCCGACCCCCCAACTCACCACGCTCTTGGCAACTTCGTTAGTGCCATTAATCTGCTGACCCAGGCAAATCACCAACTCTTCCTGCAACTCAGCCTCTCAACCCGTCCCCTCAAGACCACCCCCAGGATCTGCTAAGCGCCCCCCCAGGGTCGGCTAACTCTCCCTCCTCTTGTTCCCACTTCCCTCAGTTTAATGGCCTCCCCCACCCCATCACCCCAATCTAGAATCCTCCTTCCTCCTCATTCCTGTCCGCACACTCACCGATTTCCAAGTGTTCCCCACCTGTGAGAACCAGCACTTTGTGTGAAAGGAGATTAGCCCATGTCTGCCACCAGCACCCCCAAGCGAACGCAGATGCACCTGGAACCTCGTGGTGGCAGGTGCGGAGTCAGGCTCTGGCTGTGGGAATCCTACAAGGAACCGTATTGAGGGCTTATTGTGTGCCAGACACTTTTACACTATTAAGTAACTTAATCCTCACAACCCAAGAGGCAGGCATTATTTCCCCCATTTTAAAGATGGGGGATGTTGAGGCTTGAGAGACTAATTGTTAATGAGTAGCAGAGTGAAGATTGGGACCCAGACCTGTCTGACTCGAAAACCATGTTCTTCTGGCTAGATAGAAGGGAAGAGGACCCCCATGCTTGAGCTAGCTTCCAGATAGCCCCCCCTAGAAACGTCCTATGTGAAGGAGACCCTGACACGAAGTTTCTTCCTCCTTTCTCCTCTGTAGAGCTAGGTCTTAAGCTTGGGATGAGTGTGTGTGTGTCCTCTCTTACTCTCAGACCAGAAAAGGCCTATGGTGCCCAGGCCCCTGTCTGTGCCAGGGTGCGCCCCTTCCAGCCAGCTCCAGGCTTGCAGAAAAAGGTCCTGCTCCTTCCGTGGCCTCCGTGGCTGATGTGCTGGGCCCATTGTCCAGGCGGGAACAAAGACTGCGGATTTAAGCTGAGTGACCAGGCGGCTCTGCCAAGCAGAAAAGACCGCCCCCCTCGAAGCTGGGCCCAGCCGGGGGCAGGAGGGGGACCCGAGAGAAAGGGGACAGGGAACCTTTGAAAGTAACTAATTAAAGGGCCTTTGCCTGCCCCCTCCCCCTGGGCGCCTAATCTCTCTGGGGCAGCAGCCAGACAATGTGCCCCTCCACCCCGCCCCCCTCACCCGAGTTTTAAAACAAGAGACAACTTGAAGTTAATGAGCGCCACCTGACGGGGGTCCCCTAATGAGAGGGGGCTGCTGGGCGGCTCACACATTCTCTGGTTCCATGAATAGCTCCCCCCACCTCCTGAGTTTTATTCATCTTGGGCCAGAGGCAGGGGGCAGAAAGGAGGGGGCCCTGCTCAGCTTGGAGCACGTGGACTGTGCCGCAGTGTGGGAGAGGACCCCACACCGCCCCCCCCAACAGCTGTGTCCAGCTCTGAGGCTGAGCTCCGCCATGCTTTGACCTGAGACCTGGGAGGACCTAAGCTTGGCCGGGTGGCTCAGGCCGGCCTGCTCTATGGGCCCTTGGTCACCGGTGTTGGCTGCTGGCTTTTCCCAACAGAGCACTGAGGCACAGGAGGGTTACTTTGGGGCTGCTGTACTTGGTGGTGGGGGCTGGGGTCAGGAGTCATTTGGAAATGGGATGGAAAGGCTCTCTTGTATGTTTGGGAAGTCGCCACCATCTCTGCCTCATCCATATGACTCCCCAGTCCCGGCCTGATCTCTGATTCCTCCATCTCTGATTCCTATCTGCTCCCATCCCTGAACCTCATCACTGACACCACCGTCTCCTGCTTCCCCAGACCTGACTCCCGTCTCTGCTCCTTCCTTGTCACCAACAGAGGCTCCTCTCTTAAACTCAGCATCTTCTGTTCCCAGACTGGGTGAGCGGCTTGTCAGCCTCTGGAGATAGGCCAGCCCCCTTGAGTATGCACATGGGTCCTGCCTCTGTGAGTGTGTAACAGCAAATGAGTGAGTGTGTAAGAGCCTGGGAAGTAGGAAAGTCTGGAAACACTTGTAGGAGACTGGGGAATGGTGAATGCCCCCAACTCTGCCTCACACCAGCACCCTGCCCCAAATAACTCTCCCTAAACCCACTGTTCATCCCAAAACCCTACCCCAACTTGTACTGGAACCACGACGGCATTTAGAGAATGAAAGAGGAGTCTGGGAAACGGGGACCCAGGGCAGCCTGGTCTTTGCTCTCAGACCAGGGGATGACCAGCACGCGGTCCTCAGAGTGATCCATAGAATTCCCCCTCTACCCCTCAAAAAGGCGGGAGTTGAGAGGGTAGCATTTGAAGGGCCTGGGAGGGTCTGAGGTGGAGGGGAGGGGGGACCAGACAGAATAGGGGTCTCCAGCCAGCAGAGCGCCATGGACAGAGGTGACTAATTTCCCAACTACTCATGGTGAAAATATCACATTTCATGCTTTGTTGCCGACTCATAGAAAAATCCTATTAAAACCGGGTGGATTATTTATACAGTTTAAACAAATGATGATCAAAGATTTTACACATTTTGAAAAGAACCCACAGTTATGCAGCCCGGCTGAGGACTTATCCAGAGTGTGGTGGACAAGTGCAAGGTGTGTGGATGTCTTGGTAGGGGTAGGGTCGGAGTAAGGTTAGGGGCAGGCGTGGAGGACCTCGCCTGGGGGGAGTTACAGCCATTCTGTCCAGCAGGGGGCACCCTCCCTCCAGGGTTGCTACCCCCCTCCCTCCACCTAATCAAAGCTCCACAGATGGGAGATGAATGATTTCATGTCCCTTTTTGTCTGTTCGTGGGCCTGTCTCAAACTCCTCTGAAAATATAGTTGTGAGGCATTTCCAACTGTGATTGTGTGGGACTGGGCTTTGCACCGGGACTTGCATAACACAAGCATTGTGTGTGACTGTGCACGCCAGTCCAGTATCTGTGTGTGGGCCAGTGCAGGCCTGCGTGCATGGGATAGGGTATGCTGTGCATCTCTGTTGGTTTCTTCTGTTATTTACCTTCCTCTTAGTCCCATGCTGAAGGTCTCACCATCCTACAACAAGCCTGGCTTTTTCCTCTTGCACACACATTGGCATGTGTGCAAACACACACACAGGTCACACCTGTGCAGAGGGCCACTTTTTGAAAGGCAGCTCCCAATGGCTCAGCTTGGGGTGGTGGGCAGTGGCAGGTGCCTAGAAAACATACAGGCCCCCTTTCTGGCAGACTTTGGGGGACCCCAGCCTGAGAAGCATTACTTCAGGCCAGGGCTCCCACAACCCCAACTCTAAAGGACCCACAGGAACCCCCTGAACCTGCCCAATCTCAGTTGCCTTGGGGGTGTAACCCCCCACATGCACCCCACCCTGAGGGTGTGCTAAGTGCTTGAAATCCCTGGGTTGGAGGCCAGCTTAGAGCTTGTGGTGAGAACTTGGAGCCCAGCTCTGCCCTAGGAGATGGGGGAGGAGGTCGGAGGGAGGGGTGGATGGTGCCTGCGGCAGGAACAGAACGGCCCTGCATCCCGTGCCCGTGCCGCCTGTCCCTGCCCACCAGGCCGTCCTGCCTCAGCAGTTTTATTACCCAGGGGGTGATAACGCCCTGGGGGGGCGGCAGCCTGTTCTGAAGGGGAATGTACTCCCTCCCTCCACCCACCACCATCCCAGCCTCAGGTGCCAGGCCAGAGCTTAGCTGAATTTCTGGTCTGATGGATCCTGAGGGGCTAAACTAGGGTTCCCCTGGAGAGGCCACGGACAGTCCTGGAGGGTCCTGCATAGGAAGGGGTGGAGGGGAAGCAAGAGAAGGAGAAGAGGCAGGGTCAAGAGGGAGAAGGGAGCTTCCCTTGACAGGAGGAAGGAGAAAGTTTTGGTTGGGCAGGGTTGGGGACAGCATCTGCCCCCACGGAGATCCCCCAACTGGAATAGGGAAGAGTGGGTGACACCAGCCAAGTGTGAGTGCTCAGTGCTGCTGATGGGTCTGGGGGACGTCATTTCTTCACTGCTTGTTTGCTTATGTATTTATTTCTCCTTCCTCGAAGCTGGTTCCAGCAGTGATGTGCATGCCCAGGGCCTGTGGAGCTAGCTAAGGAGCAAGACCCGGCCTGGGGGCGTTTAATCATCTCATCATGGAGACCCTGGCCTGTTTGTTTTCCTCCTCGACACTCTCCTTTCTTTCTTTCTTTCTTTTTTTTTTTTAAGAAAGGAAACAGGGCATATTGGGGAGACGGCAACCACAGCAAGTAGAACAATCGCTTGTGACTGGAGCATCCATCACGGGCCGAGGTCCTGCGGCAGCCTGGCCCGGAAGAGCCGCCACCGTCCCTGCTGCCTTCACTGCGGCCTGCACTTTATTAGAATTTATACGTTGCCCCGATTGAGGGGGAAAATAATTAACACCCCTACAAATATATCGTAAACAAAATATTTATTAGAAATAAATAACTCATTTATTTTACATATTTCATTTCAACAATAACATTACCCAATTTATCATTTAACATTTTTGCAAGACAACTTAACGACTACTTATTAGCATTTCCATTTTTCACCCGCGCACCATAAAGCACGGGCGCTCCCCAAATGGCCTGGCACAGGCCGAGCCAGGAGCTCAGAAGACCCCGGGGAGGGCTGTGGACGCCCTGGCTCTCCCTCTCTCTTATACACTCAAGTGTACGCGGGACAAACATCCCATAACAGGTACATGCAGTTGCCTTCAAACATAGACACTTTCTTCTCACATAAACCCACTGAGCTCTCCCCCTAGAGCAGACACCCCAAGAAAAGAACCCCATATGCACACAAATTGATACCCTGCCTGATTCCACATATTCATGTTAATACTGACCCCAATGTCCATGCACGCACAGGTCCACACAGTCTCCCCATGGCCCACGCCCAATTGCACACAGACACGGTCACTGGCCATGCGCTGATGCCAGCCTCAGCTCTCACATCTATGCATAATGGGGAGGAAGCACCACCTCCTGCCTGTTCCTCCACAAGGGGAGGGGTGGGGTGGGACATGGGATAGAAGCTCCTGTGTGGGATGTGAGGCCCCTCTAGTCCCTCTATGGCCCTTGGGCCTCCCTCTATGCCCCTCTTCTGTTCCCCCTGCTCAGTAAGGATTTCCTGGGATCAAATACCTATTTTTCACTCCAACCTTCTGCCTTCAGGGGGGTCATCCTGAAGAGCCTGACCTGGGTCTCTCCCTACCCCAACCCCAGATTTTGGGGTTCTCTGGGAAGATAGTGTGGGAGGACCAGGCCTCAGTTGCTTGGGTTCTGGGCTACGAGCTCAGGGCTGGAGCTCTGGGTGACAAAGGAAGAGTTCGCCTCTGAGAGAGGTGAGGTGAAATTCAGTGCTGACATTCAGCGCATTTGAGAGTCACCTCCCCATCCAGGGCCAGGGCCCAGCCGAGCTCCCTCTGCTTCCTCCTGTCCACTGGCAAACGCTCTCCCTGCCTCCAGGAGGAGAGAAGGGAGCGAGGAGCCAATATCCCAGTGACAGTCTGAACTGGGAGACACTTTGTCATCCTCCCAACCCCTGGCAGTGACCGGGTATCTGGTGGGAGTGGAGGGTCACCCTAACTGCTTAGCAAACTGTAGCCCCCCATGCCATCTCACTCCCTAAACAGTGCACATTCCTAGAGTGTCTGTGTGTGTCTGTGTGCAGAGGCGAGCTGAGGGAACAGATGGGTGCGCACCCCTCAAGGACACACATGGGCGCACATATATGTGCACACGTGTGTGCCACTCTGTGTGAATTCTGCCCAGACTGACTCATGGCCCCACCCCCTGGCACCAGTCACAACATCTGGAAGATTAGGGTCTGTTTGGGTACTGAGGGCCAAGGTCGAGACATTCCTCCTTAAGTGCATAGCCTCTCTGCCCTCTTTCTGGGAGGTGGGAGGCTGGTGGCTGGGGGGCCTGGAGCCCAGGAGACGGGGCACGGGGGCCCTTCAAGAGTCAGCCTAGCCAGGGGCTGGGGGCAGGGCCCCGGGGGAGCACACACAATGGCTGGAGGTTGGAGGGTCTGAAACTGGAGACTTTAATAAAAGCCACTGACAGCAAATAAAGCTGCCAGGGGAGTCCCATTACCCACAACAAGGACCCTTTGTGAGCTCAGGAGGGCTGGACTGACCCTTCTCCACCGGCTTGGCCCCATACCCACCCAGCCCCAGCCCCACCTCCCTGCTTGCAGGCTCCATAGGCTCCCTCCCCAGCCCTGCATGATCTAGCTCAGGGTCTCTCCAGTGCTAGGAAAATCCAGCTTGGTGTTCCCACAGACTGAAAGTACTTCTCCATGTCTACACCTAATTTCTCTAGTTTCCGATGCCGCTAGCCTTTGGCTGTTTTGTCCTTTTAACCAGCGTTCAGTAACTCCACAGCAGGAGCACTTCTTGTTAAACGAGTGGGGACATTCAGCCACCCTGGTCCAGTGGTGGGGTGGGGGGGTGGAAATTCATGGCTATCCTAATTCTGAGACTGCCCTGCCCCTCTCTGGAGCCCGGTGCTGACCCCAGCACTGTGGAATATCAGAAGGGCTACTGCCCTGGGGTCAGGAGGATCTGGGGTGAGACCTGGAGCTGACACTTCGCAGTTGTCTGACCTTGGGCAAGTCACTTCTTCTCTCTGAGCCTCACTTTCCCCATCTTAAAGTGAGGCTGATTTAAAAGGGTTTTTATGAGGATTAGTGACCTAACAGGTATAACCCTCAGAAACCTTAAACCAACCCACCAATCAGGGTCGTTATAACCACTTACCTCAGCCTCAGTTTGAAACCAAATTGCGACTTGAACACTGATCTTCACACAGATCGGAGTCCTGCTCTGATTCCCATCCTGGAGACAGTATTGTTAAGGATAGAGGAAGTCTGATGATAGTGTTAAATGGAAAACTGAAGGAAGCGATGGAACATCCTCTGATCTCTGACCTCAGCTAAGAAGCCAACTGATTGGTGGGGGGTTTGAGGCAGCCATGTGGGAAATCGAGAAAGATGGGGTCAGAACACTGGCCTGTAGTTTGGGGAGACTTTGGGGGAATGGGAAAAAGTGGGTTCAAGGCAGTTGGGGGGCTCCGAAGCGGAGTTGGGGGGTGTGTAGAGGGAAAGTTTTTGAGGATGAGTGCTGAGGCTAGAGGTGGAAAGGGGGCAACCCATGAGGTTTTGGTTGCTGTGTTAGGGGCGGGGTGGGGCCTGAGATGGGGGTTGGAGGATGGGGGTCCGGCCATCACAAGTCCCTCCCAGTCTGGCAGGAGGGGATTCTGGTGCAGGGCAGGGAGGGAGATTAGGAGGCACTCTCAATTGCCTTAATGGGCTCTAAGAGGCGGGATCCTATTACAGCTCGGGGTGCCCCGGGGTGCCTTGCTGGGAAGACAAGCTAATCTGCCATGCAAATTAAATCCTGCCTCAAGACGCAAGGCCTGCTTAATGTGATCCATTACACAGTTTACTTGTTTATATCTAATATTGGAACAGGCAGCCCGGGCGGGCGGCAGCGGCAGGCGGAGGGGCCCAAAAGCAGGAGAGTAAATTACCAGCAAAATGAGCTTTTCCATCCTCGGCCGCCGCCGCCCGCGCCTTCCCGGCTCTCCGCGTCCCGGGCGCCCCCTCCCGCCCGGCCACCCGCAGCGTCCCCGCGCCCTTCTGGCCATCCTGCTCTCTCCCTGTTGGTCAAGTCCCTTTCTTGTCTTTGTCTTTCTCTTTGTCTTTCTGTCCTGTGACTGGGGTCTCTGTCTGTCCCTGAGTCCTCATCTCCTTCTCTCTCCGTCTCTGTCTCAGCCTCAGCCTTCTCTTCAGTCTTTCTGGCTGTTTCTTTCTCCCCTGCTTGTGTTTCTGTCACTCACTGTGGCTCTTCTCTGTATGGTTCCTGCAATAAGGAAGGGACCTGGAGCGATTCCAGGTGGCTGCGTGATGCTGTGTGGGACAGCGGACCCAGACTTGGGGTACCCTCTTGTGCACACATACCTGGGGGAGCCCTGAGAATAGCTGGATGTTGGAATGCCTGGCCTGGGGCTCAGCAAGCTGTGGAGCTACTGTTTTGCCAACAATGCTGTCCCTGGTTGTGAGGGTATGTGTGAGAGTGACCTTGACTGTTTATATGGGAAGTGTCACTGTGACCCTGTTTGTGTGTGGCCATGTATATCTGTGTGAGTGAGTGTGGACATGACCTGCTTCTGTGTGTGTGAGTGTGGGTTTGGGGTAGTGTTTTAATAAACCCTGGGAGAGGTTCCCCACCCTCTGCCCAACGCACCCTTCAGCAGGGCTTCCTCCCTTCTGGGTTAGCCTGGTAAGGGGAATAAGGCTTCCCTCACCTTCCTCACAATTCTTGACCCACAGGCCACTCTCCTTCCAGCTCCCTGAACAGCCCCAAGGCTTTCAATGCCCCAGGATCACTTAACTGGCCACCATCAGAGTCCCTGGGGTCTAATGTTTTGCCCCATTCTGTCATTGTCCAGCTCCTCACCCCTGCTGTGGCCCGCATCCCTCTCTGGCACCACTACCCCTCTGGTTGGACATCCCTGAGGCCAATGCCTGCACCTCCAGGAGAGTCAGAGGCCAGAACACAGCCAGGGGCGGCTAGAAAGAGATGACAGATGAAAGAGACAGAGCCTGGCACAGAGGTGAGAGAGACTCACAGAGATACCGTGGCAGAGGTGAGATTTCAGGCAGAGGTGGTGGACAAGGGAGGGACAGGCAGAGAGACCACAGACATAGACAGACGCAGGTCAGAGGCCAGGCAGCAGGGAGGCAGAAGCGGGTAGGAGTTCTGAGGGTCTGCGACTGGGAACTCCTACGTAAGCTCACAGAGGCCACAGGCTTGGGATTGAGAGGCCATTCCAGACTCTGAAGCTGTTGGGGCTGGAGGCGTGTGAGGAGGTAGGCTCCCCAGCCTTTGGGCTTCATAGGACACCTGCCCTGTGGCCTTATACTGAGGAGGAGATATGAGAAACTCCAGCCTACGCCCCTGGACCTGTGGTCTGTGCCTGTGGTCCGAAGAGGAACCAGCCCTCCTGGCCAGGCCCCGAGAGCCTCCAGCCCCAGGGCAGACGAGGCAGAGAGAGAGAGATAGCTCCCGCAGCCACTGATGTGCACAGCTGCCACTCTCGTGCCTGCCCCTGCACACACACTCACTCACATGTGCCACGTGCCAGGCTGGAGGCTTGCCAGTGAGGCTTCCCTGGCCCTGGTCCACGGCTTCCGTACTGGGGCTCTGGCCACACTCGTTATGCCCAGGACTCCTGACTCCCGAACCTCCTGCTGCTCAAGGGCCTTGCCCCCCTCCCAAGCCAGTGAGCGATCCTTACCCCTACTCTCCCACCCCTCAGCCCTCTGGAACTCCTGACCCCCAATTCCTTCCGATCCCCAAGATCCCTGGAGCCCCCTGTTCTCCAACTTCCGGGCATGTATATTCTCATCCCTGACCCTTGGCTCTGGTTGGGTGGGGGGGATCCTGACGGGTGGGGGGTAGGAGGGAAGGTGTGAGTCTGTATGTCTGTGTAGAATGGGGGCTGTTTAGATAAACAGATGGCAACAAATGGCATAAAATTATATACCCATAATGTCAGTTCATAACATTTTGTTCGACATACTTGATTTAATCGCTTAGCTGACGATTTGGCTTTTGGGCCCATATGGTGGGGAATGAAGCTGCGTGGCACCCGCTCCAATCTGGCTCTTTTATCACCGAGGCTGGGGGGGCGGGGATGGGGGGTGTCGAGAGGGGGAGGAGAAGGGATGCAGATGGAAAGAGAATGAGCTGACAGGAGGGGGCCCAGGGAGGGGGTAACTGTAGGGACTGAAGGGGCCTGGACCCTGGCAGGGAACAGGAGGATGTCTGGAGACAGTGTGGGCGGAGCCTGAGTCAGCTGGGATGGACAGGACTGTCCCCAAGAGACCTGGACCCCGTGGCTGACCTCACTGTACTTTCTAAGGCTGTGGCCACAGATTTGCCTCCATGAGCCCAGTAGCCTGAGACTGTCTTTTTCTCTCTTCAAAACCAACATGCAGACACCCAGCTCCTAATCTCTAGGGTTATTGCCATTGCTTTTACCAAACTGAGTAATTTGTGTGTGTGCATGTGTGTGCATACATGTATGCCTGCCTGCTTGTGCGTATGAGCGAGGTGTCTGGGAGACTGTGAGATGCCTTATGTGATGAATTCTGTCTGTGCGGGTTACCTAACTTTCACTCTGAGCAGCGGGAGAGGGGTAAATGTGTGCTGGTGGTCGTTTGTGACTGAGAGTATGACTGTGAGTGAGTGTGTTTTATGTTGGGCTGAGACTTGTGACTTGTGGAAGTGTGAGTAACTGAGCATGAGTTTGTGAGATTATGAGGGTGCAGAGGTGTGAGGGCATGTGGCTGTGGGGGAAATGTCTGTGTGTGTACGATTGATCTGTGGGGCCGTGTAGGGTGTGACTGAGGGTGTCAATGGTTCAGACGGGCTGTGGCACACAGTAGGTGCTTAAACAGTGCTGCTGAGTATGCCCATCTAGCCACCTCACAGTGGTTTGTTCTGCGTGTGACTGCTGGGCTGTGGAATGAGGAGTGTGTGTGTGTGCACAAGCGCATGTGCCCTGGGCAGTTCCAGGGGGTTATCAACACACACACCTAGTGCCTGCTGGGCTGTGACTACCCCTTCAGGGCACCTGCCCTGCACTCTCTGCAGATAGAAGTCAGGCTCTGCGCAGAGTGCCGCTCTCAAGTCTCCTGGCTGCCTCCCTGAGTCACTGGTCGCCTGAACTCCGCTGGGCTCTCAGAGAAGAGAGCCAGGTGCTTCCTTGGAGAGATATTCCGCCTCCGACACCCCCGGTCCGGCAGCAGAGGCCCAGTGCACCCCTCCTCCTGGTCTCGGAGCTGCGCCAGCCCCTCCAAGCACCGCAAATCTGGGCCCAAATCAGCGCCCATCACTCACGTTGCAGCCTCATCTGCCCCCTGCCGGGTGCCGCCCGCTGGCTGAGGAATGGGGCAGGGAGCCCGCCCAGGATGGGGGCAGCACCTCCCGGGGTGGGGGTATGGGGTGGGGGAGGTGGGGACTTGGGAACCTGCTCTCCTCTCCTCCCTCCCTGGGACCCTGTCCCCCAACCCCAGCCTGGCTCTGTGTGCATGGAGGCTCCTGGGCTGTGCTTGGGTCTTGCTGCCCATCTGCCCTTCCTGTGTCTCTGCCGCTGCCTCTCTCTGTCCCTCCCCGTGTCTTCATAAGGACCACCTTCCCTCTGCCACTCTCCCTGTCTCTCCCTTTCTGCCACATTCCTGCTCCTCTCTGCCCACCACTCATCTCTCCTTGTGCCTCTGGCCACACCTCTGAGGGTCTCGGAAAGTGGAGATCAGGGTGGGACTGGGGCTGAGGCCTGGGCCCCGAGGGTGGTCCTCTCCACTCGGGAAGTTCTGTTACCACCCTTCCCCCTCATGGCAAGGAGACAGGGGTCCTGGTGGTGGTGGGTGCTTGGTTCTGTGACAGGGCCCTAAGGCAGACGTGGGCATGCTGGCTGCTCTTCACGTCTGCCAGATCAAGTGCTCCCAATACCCTTACTCCCCACTCACTGCTGTGGTTGGACCAAACCCTCAACTCCTTCTCAGGCCATTTGGTCATTCATTCATTCAATAATCATGGGACACATGTGATCTGCCAAGCACTGTGCTGACCAACATGAGCAAGATGCTCATAGACCCTGCCCTCGAGGGCCTCCCTCCTTCCCTCGAGGGAGACAGTGTGCAAACAGATAAGAATGCTGGTGTTCTGGGGGTGGGAGAGAGGAACCAGGGAGGCCCACAGCAGGCTGAATTCTATGGGTGGGAGTGCGGAAGCCTGGGGAGAAGCTTTATAGACGAGGGAATTCTCAGCTGCATTAGAAACATTTTCTTTTTCTACTTACAAAAATAATACTTGCTCAATGCAGAATCTTGAGAAGGCACAGAAAAGCTCAAAGGAAAACAGAAACAAAATAGAGTCTTTAAAGAAAATTGCGGGGAGTCTTGAGAGATGCGTGGAGTTTTAACAAGTGAGTGATGTGGTGATGAGGAAGCTGGGGAGTGGGTATTAGAGACGGTCATTCCCAGCAGGGGTCAGGGCATGAGTCAAGGCACCCTGACATGAAGTTGGGATGTTTGGTGGCTGTGACTGAAGCCTGGAGGTGCCTTATTCTGGCGGAGGGGTTTGACCCTTGTTCTATAGGCAATGAGAAGCCACCCTGGAGGATAGTGAGCAGGCGAATGGTGTGATCCAGTTTTCCATTTTAGAATAATTATTCTAGACGATGGATTGGAGATCGTTGAGACTCAAAGAGGGGAGACCAGTTAGGAAACCAGTGCGGCAGTCTGAGAGACAGTGAGCGGTGACAACTGGGGTGGAGGGAGTGCGGGAGGAGGGAGGGGAAACCATCGAGAAGGCAGAATGAATAGGATTGGAGAATGATTCAATGTCGGGGTAGGGGTGGGAGAGAAGGAGGAGCCAAGAGTGAAGCCTATGCCTGTTGCTTGGTCACTACTGTGGCTTGTGGTGCCATTCACTAAGATGGGAAACTCAGATGAGGAGCCGGATAGGGATGGAGCAGGCCAAGGACTGAGTTTGGTTTTGGACACGTTGAGTGTGAGATGGAAATATCCAAGTGGAAATGTTCAGTTAACAGTGGAATACAAGGGTCTAGAGCTTGGGCATGTAAATTTGGAAATCGTTATTCATTTCTATGTATTAGTCAACAAATATTTACTGAGCATTTGTGGTAGATTGGGCTGGGGATGTTATGGTGAATGAGACGGGCTGCACCCTTTCCTTGTGGGCTCACAGCCTTCAATGAAGAGGTGGTATCTGAAGTCAGGAGAGTGAACGAACTTCCCGGAGGGAGAAGAGAGGAAGGTGCTGGTTCGCCAGCATCGCAGGGCTGGAAGAGGGACAGTCACAGAACTAGGGTCTCTTGTCTCTCTCAAATCGTGGAAGACCATCCAATACACTTGCTCCATTACCTTCTTAGATCAGCTTTGACTGGAAGTCTCCTGTGGTCCCCATTCTCTAGGCCAGCTCCCCGCCAGTGTGCCCACAGACACACATGCGTGTGAGGCAGCCAGGCTCCCTGTGTCCACTACATGTCGGGTAGTGGAAGACAAGTCTGACAGACTCTGGTTCTATCCGACATGTAAATCCTTCTTTAGCTCCTAATGTTGTTTGAAAGAAACCTAGACTCCTTGCTATGGTTTTCAAAGCCCTTCGAGATCTAGCCTGTGCCCCGTTACCCAGCCTTGTCACCAGCCAAGCTTCCCAGATGCCCAGGTGGCTCTTTCCAAATTAACTGCCAGTCCCCGATCAACTTTTGCTGTCTCCTACCTCCAAGCCTTGTACATGCTCTTTCTCCTGACACCATCTCCCTCTCCCATCCAGCCAGCCCAGCTAACTCTTAATGGCCTAGCTCAAGTGTCTCCCATCTGTGAGCCTTCTCTAGTCTGCCAGAGCTCCTTGGGGGCCCCTGTCATGGGCTCTCTTTAGGAAGGCCTCATTAGCTCATATGGTGATTGTATTTTTGCTTGTCTGTCTCTTCCTCTAGATAAGGAGACTCCTTAGGGCAGGGCTTGCTTTTTTGTTCGTCTCTATAGCCCCTGTGCCTAGTATAGTTCTGGGCATGTACCAGGTGCTCAAAATTATAGGTTGTGCACTGGAGAGAGGCTGGTGTTGAGAGAGGGCTGGAGTTGGAGGTGGGGCTGAGTGTTGAGTAGGGCTGGTATTAGAGACAGAGCTGGTGCTGGGAGGGCTGATGTGCAGGTGAAGCTAGGCTGAGTGCTAGCGGTGGAATGGGTGGGTGCTGGAGATGGGGTGGTAGTTGAGGTAGGGCTGGGTCTGGGGGTAGGTCTGATGTTAGAGGTGGGGATGGTGTTGGAGGTTGGGGTGGTGTTGGCATAGTGTTGGGTGTTTGGGGTAGGAATGGATGTTAGAAATGCAAAGTTGAGAGGTCAGCAGGCAACTAAGTGTAGGAGAAAGGGGGCTGGGTGTTGAAGGTGGGCAGGTGAGTTGGGAAGGGGTGAGGAGGGAGCTGGATTTGGGAGCACAGCAAAGAGCCCCTGAGACCTCTCCAGAGTTCCAACTTTAAATGCTGCTGATCCAGCTCTTCCTCAGTAACCAGCTTCTCCCCAGAAGGAGAGAAGGAGCGGAGAGGAGACCCAGGGAGAAGAGCCTAAAAGGGTGAAGAAGGATTTTCATTATGAAGTTAATTAGCTTCAGAGCCGCTGCACCTTTCAGGACGAGGAATTAGAGGGATTTAATTGCTTTATCAGCCTTCCCTTTGATTTTCAGCAATCAGGCCGATTCCATTTAATTTAACTGCCACAGACGAGGAGAAAATTGATGCGCTCACCTGCCTCCGAGCAGAAAGAGACAGAGTGGGGAAGAGGGAGAGGGGGAGCCAGAGAGACTGGCAAACACAGAGTCTGCAGATTAATGAAAACCAACAGCATTTGCTCACAATTGGAGATGAAGTGTGCCCTCGAGGTGTTTGTAGCTATGTGTGTGTGACTCTATGTGAATTTGTGTGTATGACCGTGTGGAAGTATTTGTGACTATGCGCGTCTGCGTGGGTGTGACTATGAGTGACTTGGTTGACGTGGAGGTGGGTCTGTGGGTGAATGTTGGTATTTGGCTGTAGGTCAGTGATGGCCAAGGTACGTGATTGACTGTTGAAGACTCCTTGTACATGGAAACAACAGTGTGAATGAGGATGGCTGTGTCTGCCTGTGTAACCGTAAGTACAGTGACTGTGAGTGTCATTATGTAGGTAAGAATTTCGCTGTGTGTGAAACTGCACATCTATTAGTTCATTTGTTCAGCAAGCACTGAGTAAACTCCTGCTATGAGCCAGACACAGTGCTGTGGGGCAAAGATGACTAAGATGGGGTCCCTGCCCTCAAGGATTCAGTCTAACAAAGGAGACAGACTAGTAAATAAATGTCACAGTGCTGTACTGCATGGATTGCTCTGGAAGCACTGTTCTGGAAGGCCTCCCAGAAGAGGTGGCTTAAAAGATAAGAAAGTTTTCAAGTAGAGGAGGGGTGGATGAGGTTGTGGTAAAGGAAGGGCATTACAACCCGAGGGAGCAGTATGTGGAGCGTAAGGGGAAGCTGGGGCTGCTCAGAAGGGAGACAGATCAGGGAGGACTTTGAGTCATGCTGAAAAATGTGGCCTTTTCCTATAGGGTACTGAGTGGGAAGTAAGCCTGCCAGGCTTGTGTGTTAGAAAGGCCTCTCTGGCTGTGTGGAGGATGGACTGCAGAAGGCGAAAGCAGAGGCAGGAAACCGGTTACGACCATTGCAAAATCCAGGGGAGAGATGGAGACTGTCTGAGGGAAGAGAGAAGAGAAAACAGATGGGGTAGAAAGGGCAGAATTTGGAGACGGGGATAGGGCAGAAAGTACTGAAGGTTTATGAACATCTAGGTAGTAAGTGATTCCATAAAGGGAGATATTGGAGGAGGAGCAATTTGGAGGATAAGGCCTTGAACGTGTAGAATTTAAGCTGAGATAGGACATCCAGGGTGAAGTATCCAGCAGGCGGTTGGATATGAGTCTGGAGCTCAGCAGAAAGGTCCTGTCTGGAGACAAAAATAAAAGAACCCTCAATCTGTATAGGTAGTAAATAATGCCATCAGAATGGATGAGACTACCCAGGGAACATGTGGAGATCAAGAAGAGGGTCAAGGGCAAAAGCCTGGGGATCACTCATGCATATGAGACGGGAGGAAGAGGAATCAGGGAAAGAAGATGAAGAATCAGACAAAACAGAGGAAAACCGAGAGAAACTTAGGGAAGAGAGGAGAACATTGATGAGAAGTCGAGTTCCGTGTTGGACCTGTAAGATTGAGGTTTGCTGTGAACATTCATATGGAGGTGTCCAGGGGGCAGGATTAGAACTCAGAGCTCTCAGAATGAGTAAAGGCTTGGGCATGTGAAAGCTTGTGGTGAGATCTGGTGTGGCTGGTGTATAGGATGAATGGATGGATGTGGAAGATGATGGGATTGGAGAAGTGAGTTGGAGTATATAGGGTTTTGAATACGAACCTACAAGTTAGTACTTTAATCTGAGGGCAGGAGTTCCTGACTGTCTTTAATACGGAAGAAGAATTGCTCAGATTTTCATTTTAGAGATATCACTCGATGTCTTAGTTTGATTTCCCCCCAAATCAGAGCTTGAGACAAGGACTTGGGTGAAGGCGGTTTATTTGGAAGGTGATCCCAGCCGTGAGGGAGTGGGGAGAGTGGAACAGAGAGGAAAGCTAGTTGCCACTGTGGGTAACTGGTGCTCAATCCTTGGGGACCCTCTCAGGATCGTGTAGAATGTACCTCAGAATTGTCCCTTGAAAGGACAGGAAGCTGGGCATCTATCTACTGACGAGGGCCCCCATTGGTTGAAGGTTGCCCCTGGGGCATCACATCCCCTTTCTCAGGCTAGCTGCCCTGAAATTGGAAGTGGGAAGAGGGAGAGGGAAAGAGATGCTCAGAACAATAAAAGCATCTTCTATACTCGGGAGAAGGATTGGAGAGGGAGAGGCTGGAGGTAGAGATACCAGTTAGAAGGTGATTGCAATGTCCAACCAATCCAAGATCAAAAATATAGGAACTGATAGAAAGAAGGGTCATCTTGGAGGTGCAGAATTGATAGGACTTGAAGATCAATGGGGCACTTGGGGTTTGTGGTAGGCAGAATAATGGCCCCTCAACAGCCATATCCTAATCCCACAAACCTGTGAATATGTTATGTTACGTGGCAAGGGGGAATTAAATTTGCAGATGGAGTTAAGGTCGCTAATCAGGTGCAGGAGATTATCCTGGCTTATTTGTGTGGGCCCAATGCACTCTCAAGGGTCTATATAAATGAAAGGGGAGGGTCAGGGTCAGAGAGAGATTTGAAGATACTATGTCACCGGTTCTGAAGATGGAGAAAGGGGCCACGAGCCAAGGCAGGCAGGCAGCCTCCAGAAGCTGGAAAAGGCAAGGAGACAGATTCTCCTCTGGGAGCCCCCGGAGGGAACCAGCCCTGCCAACACCTTGATTTGAACTCAGTGAGACCCATTTTAGGCTTCTGACCTCCATAATTGAAAGGTAATAAATCTGTGTTGTTTTAAGCCACTAAGTTTGTGGTAATTTTTTACAGCAATTTCTATAGTAATTATAGAAAACTAATAAAGGGTCCAAGAAAGAGGACTCTCAAGTGACTTCCAAGATTTCTAGCTTGCGCCAGATAGGAAGGATTCCTTGAGAAAGGGAGGAGAAGTGAATTTGGGAGAGAAGCTTGTGAGCTGTTTCAACCACGCTCTTTGTGTGCCTGGAGCGACTTCCATGTGGAGCTGCTCACATGGAATAGGAAGCCGGGGGAGAAAGATTTTTGAGAAGGGGTCTTCATCAATGTGGTGATATTTGAAGCTGTGGAAGCAGATGAGCTTACCTAGCAGAGGGTGAGGACAGAACCCAGGGGACATGCCAGCATGTTGGGGCTGATGGAGTCGCTCTTGCGGAGGAGGTTGGATCTGTTGATCTTTGAGTTCCAGTGTTTGCTCTGTGGCCTCTGCTCGCCTACTCCACTGTCCCCATATTCCCTAGTCCCCTGGTTTCTTGGGAGGAGGCCTGCAGGTTCGCTCTGTACTGTTGTGCAAGTTGTATATTGCACAGCTCTAAGGGCCTCATTTGTTAGACTGTAATATGAATATGGTGCTCTCCTAGAGTTGTCAGTGTGCAACCTTGCCAACAGTCCATGATGGCATGTTTGGCCTGTTTAGAGAGACAAGGAAAGAGACTCTCCCTTGCTTCTAATTATATATCCAGAGCCTCAACCCTGGCTTGAATCCAGAATGCAAAAGAGGTCTCAGGAGCAAGGCCCAGACACAGAGTGGGAGCAGCCCCTGGAAGCCAGGCTGTCAGGTGTCCAGACCGGGGCCCTGTTTGTCAACCCCCATTCCTTGGGAGGACAGCTCTTCCCTCTTCCCCTGGCACCCCACCCCTGTTGACTGCCTTTTGATTAGAATGTGGACTCTAACTTGGAATTAACCTGATTAATGTAATGAAGGCAGGGCCGGCTCAGCACCACCCGGTGATGAGGGGAGATGGATTGGGAGCGAAGGCGCTCGGATGGAGGCGCGGCCGTAATTGCTGCGTTTACTGCTACCTGCCTCGCTGACCCTGCTGTTTAGCCCATTAATGATGATGCACAAGCCTCACTTTCCAGAGATAATGACAGAGAATCTCGGGGGAGGGTACAGGAGGAGGGAAAGGGAACCGGGGGTCTGGGGTCTGAGGGAGACATGGGTCTGAGGATGGGGCCTCGGCAAGGGTGAGAGGATGAGGGGCCAGGGCACAGAAGCATATGGGGAGACAGAGGGTGCAAAGGTAGAGGACAGGGGCTTTCTCTAGGCTCCTGCTCCCTTAGGACAATTTAGGATGACTACCTTGAGCAGGGGCTGCTGCAGCTGTCAGGGCTCTCTGACTGGGCGGGAGGCCAGTTCAGGAGGGCTTCCTGGAGGAGGGGTCTTGAAAAGAAGAAAGAAAACCCAGGGAGTTGGATGAGGGCAGGGCCGAGTAGTGCCTTCCCCACGGCCTCCAGCACTCGTGTGGGGCAGAGAGGCCAGCATGTGGGAGGTCAAGGCAGAACCTTTAGGGGCATGGAGTGGGCATACACATTGGCACTCATGTACTCAGCACAAAGGATCTGTGCATAAATCAATGGGAAGACTTATCACTTTGATTAATTCCTCTGACGCCTCAAAGAAGATGAAATGGATGTTCCTAATTTCATCTGCTGCCCCTCCATGTACTTTATCTTTATCTACGGATGTCATCCATCCACTCATTCATTCATTCGTTCATTCAAGATAGTCAAGAGTTGTCCTAGTTCTGCTGCGAACTTGCTGACCCCACTAGGCAGACCCCTTCCCCTCCCTGGGCCTCAGTTGGCTACTCTGAGAGGGGGATGGAGCAGGTGGTCAGCCCTGATACGTGATGATGCAGAGATGCAGCATGTCGTTATTGACACCTCTTCACCTGACACCCCACCCCTGCTCCGGAGGCTGGGTGGGTGGAGTGCTCTCTCAGAGCAGCCCCGAGGACAGTGGGAGTGTCTTTCCAGCCTCCGCTGGACTCCATCAGGGCTGCCCACACCTACATGCTAGCTTTTTAATAGTTGGTTGGCTTTGTGGACCCACGTTAAGGTCATGAGCAAAAAAAACTCCCTGCTTTTTCTCACATGACCTGGACCGGCTCACAGTGCACTGGGGCAATTGATTTGTAACACAAATTCAGGACTTCACGTTTATCCCTTCAATTACATTATGTTAATTTTGACCCATTATTCCAAGTTGTCTTTGAGGCCTTAATTTTGTCCTCCTACTTTTAATATTTTATATCTTCTGCTAATCTGATGAACCAGGAGGTCATTAACAAAAAGGAACAGGAAGGGCCAAGGATGAAGTTATGGGACCGAGCTCTAGAAATTTTCTTTCAGGCTTACGTCATCTACTCTTTCCTTTCCTTTCTCCATTTTGACTACTGGTTCTTGGTGAACCTCTGCTGTTTCTTCCTGTGCGTGGATGTTCTCTATTTGGTGCTTGCGCAATGTTATTAATGCATTTTCCAGCCAGAATGTAAACTCCAGGAGGGCAAGAACCACGTTTGTCCTGTTCATCACTGAATCTCCAGGGCCTGTCTCTCCGTCTGAGACATCGAAGGTGCTCAGTATAGAGTCAGTCATTGAGAGAGTAAACAGCTCCTCTGACAGAAATGAGGAGGATAGTTATGGTAGAGCGGGACAACCAGGGTGCTATTGGGCAAAATGTGAGGGACATTAGTGTGTGTTACTGCCCCCATGTGCCCATCTTCCAGACTCTCTCTGCCACCAGACGTTTGATGCGAAGGGGTGGAGAAGAGAGGGTGATTTGGTGGAAAACTTTAAGCAAGAACTCTGACGTACTTCTAGAGAGAGAGAGAATGTGTGTGTGTGTGTGTGTGCGCGCGTGTGAGTGTGTGTGTGTGTGAGAGAGAGAGAGAGAGAGAACTTTGGGGTCAGGCAGACCTGGCTTTGAATTTTGCTTTAGTAATTTATTACCTGCCTGGTTGAAGGTGTTTGCCTATCATTTTAGAGCCTCAGTTTTTTAATTTGAAAAGGGGGCTAATAATATCTACTCCCCCTCTGTTGTTGTGGAGATTAAATGCAATGATGGAGATGGTGGCCCCACCTCTTTTTCCCTCCCCTTCCTCTTCCTTACAGTGTAGGCCAAAACTCTCAGGGAGAAAGACAGAAGAGCGTGAGGAATGTTATTTGTGCTCTAAAACAGCTCCGTGCAATTCCCAGAGTCAGGGACATCAATCTTGACTTTAAAGAAAAACCTCTTTTCCCTCATTACACGAGTTATGAATGTTAATTGGAAAAAACCTGGAAAATTCAGGTGTGCAAAATAAAACATCACCTGTCATCCTATCGCCCGGATCAGCACTGTTTACCTGTTGGTGTGTAGCCTTCCAGACTTCACTTTAATGTACATAATCAATCTTTTTTTTACAAAAATGGTAATATATAATACATATAGTTTTGAAAACTTTTTCACTTAACAATGTATTGTAGACAATTTTTTCATGTCAATAAATATAGTTCTATAATCTGTAGCAATGTTGCTAATGGTTGCATAGTAATCTGTAAGGATAACTGTACTGAATAATCGCTTACCGATGGACGGTGGATGCTTTTTGCTCTTACTCAATAATGCAAGGACTATCCCCAAGCATATATCTCTTACTCCAAGAGAGGCATGGGAGAGTACCAATGTGACTACCTGAGAAGGTCTCTAACAAGGCCGTCTTGACCGGGCCTTGCACAGACCATGGGAGGAAGGAAGCGTGACCAGGGAGGGATACCAGATTGGCAACAAACTGTGAGAAGCACCTGATAGGTTAGAGCTAAAAAAGAATGGACGCCAGTAAAAAACTGCCTGGCAGGGCAATGGCTAAATAAGCCCATGTGCATCCATCTTGTAGAGGACTCGGCAGCACTCACAGAGTGGGGCGCTGCCGGGTACCAACATGGGGGCTCTCCACGTATCTTGTTGAATGAGAGAAACAAATTACAGGACAACACATTTGTGATTTGTATATATATAGGCATCTTACTTCTTTTTTTCCTAAGGAAAATAAAAAATTTAATAAGGTAAAAAGAAGATTCTCCTCAAATTTCTCCATAGGTATGTTAATCTTTGTAGGACTCAACGTAAGTAAGAATTTCAGTGCTAAAAAGAGTTTTTTTAAATACATAGAATCTTTCCTTTTTTATTGTGGTAAAATATACACAACATAAAATTTGCCATTTTCACCATTTTAAAGTGTACAGTTCAGTGGCATTAATTATAGTCACAGCGTTGTGCAGCCGTCACCACTATCTCTTTTTAAAATTTTCTCATTATCCCAAACGGTAACTCTGTACCCGTTAGGCGATGACTCACCATCCCCTCTCCCGTAAGCTCCTGGTAACCTCCAATCTACTCTCTGTCTCTATGAATTTGCCAAAAGATGTAAATGGAATCATACAGTATCTGTCTTTTGGGGTCTGGCTTCTTTCACTGAGCGTAATGCTTTCAGGATTCATCCATGTGGTAGCACGTATCAGCACTTTATTCCTTTTTATGACTGAATAATATTCCATCATATGTATAGACCACATTTTGTTTATCCATTCATCTGTTGATGGACAGGCCTTTTCTCTCAATGTCAGAAATCCATTTCTTCAAATCAAACGTTCTGTGTGAAAACACAAAGTCGGAGCCTGTTTTCCATTATTTCAAATGGGAAAAAATGGTAAGAAGTCATGTGTCAACTTGAATCCCTCAAGAGATTTCCTAAAATGTAACTAAATCCCAATAAAATACCTATATAAAAAACAAAATTATGATGTAAAATGTTCAGAACATTGCTTCCTGGTTACCAAACAATGAATACAGTTGTAACAAATGGTTGCTTTGTGAGCAATAATAAGGCGTCTCAGCGTCAGCCACACTCCTGGCTCACATCCCCTTTGGTGACACTTTTCAAAACATCTACCCATGATTCTGACATCCTATCCATTCTATCTGAGGTGTAACTTGGAATTTTTCCTGTACATCATTCTGTTTCGAATGCCATATTGAGTTTTGGGGATGCAAATACTGTATGTATTTTCTGTGTATAAACAACAACTGAAAAACATTGTGAGATATGTGTGTTCTATAAAGTTTGGGTACCAAAAACCTAGAGGTGTTCTGTGAGGAAAATGTTAATGGAGGAATGTGTTCTACAGGATCTGCCAACACAGTTAAACAAAAAACCAAAGCATATGGTTTTTATGTACATATATAAGTGTAAATGCGTAGAAGAATATACACCAAGCTAGTAACAATAAAGAATAGACTAGAATTAGAAGGACTGGTCAATGACAAATTTAGATTATCTGTAATATTTACATTTTAATGAGTATGTATTAATTGTGTGATTAAACATGAATGGATGAATGAATGAATGAATGTGTTAATAAGTAAATAAATAAATAAAATGTGTTTAATACCCAGGACAGCCTTTGGGGTAGAAAGTCACAGTGTGATATTAACCAAAGACAGAGAGCTGCTGCCTTTCTTCTTCCTTCTTTCCAGAGGGTTGAGGAAAATGACTTCAAATCAGAAACAGTTAGAAAAAGTCATGATAAAAATGTCCAGGTCCAGGGGCCAGCCCGGTGGAGCAGCAGTTAAGTGCGCATGTTCTGCTTCGGCAGCCTGGGGTTGGCCGGCTTGGATCCTGGGTGTGGACATGGCACTGCTTGGCAATCCATGCTGTGGTAGGCGTCCCACATAGAAAGTAGTGGAAGATGGGCATGGATGTGAGCTCAGGACCAGTCTTCCTTGGCAAAAAGAGAAGGATTGGCAGCAGATGTTAGCTCAGGGCTAATCTTCCTAAAAAAAAAAAAAAAATTCTCCAGGTCCAGATGGGTGTCAAGATCATATGTGATCAGAAATCTGCTTTCAGTGACCTTTGGGGAATCATGGAGGATGGGATGGGTGCTATGGGGTGGAAATGGACAAGTACTGCTGTTATACTCAGCAAGGAGTAGACAATGGATGTGGAAATTAAAGATTGTCAAGATTGACATTGATTTCCGGCAAAATTCTAGAAATGATTATTATATATGGGGTCTGGCAATGCTTAGCAAGAACATGTCTGACTTTTGGCTGAAGCCAGCGTGAGCTCTCTAAGAACACATACCAAAGGGCAGAATATCATGCTTCTTTTGTAGATAAGGATACTGCATGAGGAGGTTAGGGGAATGCTAAAGATACTCTCTTTTGCTTTTAACAAGGCATGAAGAGGTTTGTCATATTATCCTTGTGGAAACAATGAAGAAATGTGGGCTGCGTGATGGACCTACTTGGAGGATTCCTAACTGGTGACTCACTGTACCCAATGAGGTATGATGACGATAGAGTTTGTGTCTTCCCAGCCAGAGGTCTTTGGGCCTGTGATTCAGTCCTGGTCATGTGATGTCTCCATCAGTGGCTCAGATGAAGATGTAGGTGTCCAGCTCATCACACTTCCAGATGACACAAAGAGGAACAGGATCATTAATAGGTTGGATGACAGAATTGATGTTCGAAATGATCTTGACAGGCTGGAACGATGACCCTATATGAACGAATGACATTTGGAGGAAGGCGGATGCGGAGTCCTGCAGGCAAGTTGAAAAGATTAGAAGCACAAATATGGGGCTGAAAGCCCTGGTTTAAGAATGAAACCCTTGAAAAAGACCAAGTTTATTTGACAGCTAATTCATTGTGAATCAATTGTGTGGCACAGCCAGAAGTCTGATGACTCCCAGGCTCCCGAGCTGCCTTAGTAGACGCAGAAAGCTTGGAATACGGAAGGTCAACGGTCCCACTAGGTTCCGTATTTTGCTGCGTTCAGGGCTGAGAACCCTTCTTAAGAGTAATGTCCAGGGGAGGGCCACCCCCATGGTAAAGGATCTAAACACTAAGTCCTATGAGTAGAGTGACCATAAAATTTATTACCTAAACTGGGACACATCTGAGAGTGACAGAAAGTGTTATTAACAACTGCAATGTATAATAGTTCTACCTTTGAGGCATCATTGGAAGAACCAGGACTTTTTATACCGGAGAAGAAAAGAATTCAAATAACCAAATGGTTGTCATATGAGAAGGAGAATAGGTTTCTATGGCCTATTACTTTTCAAAATGATTGTTTAAAAAGGAACACCTGCTCAACGAAAAAACTTCAAATGATTGTCAACTCTCTTCTGTCAAATGGGGCTGATACTAGTATCCACCTCAAATTGTTATGAGGATTAAATGAATGTAAGGTAGTTAGAACAGTGCATGGCAGAAGAATTCATAAGATAAAAATAAAAAATAAAACTGTTTAAAAGAAAAAAGTCCTTCCATCCTTGTGTGCCTCAAAGGTAGCCACATTATTCATTTGTTGTGTGAATTTATATATTTTTTTTAATTCTGAAAATTTAAAACTAATATGCTTATGAAGCAAGCATAACAAAATCTTGCTAATGGCTAACTGAGTGATTAGAATGTGGGAGTTCATTGTACTATTCTCTCTATTTTTATGTATCTTTGAAATTTTCATTAAAATAGTTATTTACATAGCTCAAAGAGCAAACTAACACAAGGTTATAGCTATTCCCTACTAGCTTCTCATAGGCTACCATTTTAAAATTGTTTAGCTGTATCTTCTGATATTTACTTCCCTATTTCCATTGAAATATCATGTTTGTGTTGCTATTTTTGACTTTTCATTTTTTAGATATTATCTATTGACTATTATGGAAGATGAGGACTGAGCTTTCTTATACCATCATCTATATTCACTTTACCTTTGTTCATTCTCTCAATACACTTATATCACAATTTGGAGTAAAATCAATAGTCTGTGTCTGTGTATATAAATATGTAAATATTTCTTTTCCTCTCTCTCTCTCTTTTTTTTTTTTTACAGCTGAGTCATGTTGTGACTTTCATCACATTTTATTTCTTATATAACTTTTTGTTTTTCTTGAAGTTAATAATTGCCTCAGGTTTTTTTTTGGTTGTTTGCTAAATTTTCTAGTTATTTATTACTAATTCATGTCCAAATTCCCAATAGAAATATGAAACATTTTATTTTTGTCAAGCATGTTTTGTAATCTATTGTTACCATATTTTTGTTGGTAGTATCCTTTCTGGACCTACAATTTTTGCATTCAAGGTCATTGCTAACACAAATGACCATTTAGAGTAAATTTTTTTAAAAAGGCACCCCCTCTGAACAGATGGATTGTAAAAAAGGAACTTCCTGGGATAACAAACTACAGAATGGTGCTCTCTTTGGGAAGACCCATTAGTAAGAGTGTCTTCTTCCTCTAGGGTTGATGCAACTTTTCATCAAGAATGTGGCTTGGCAAGCAGAGTGCAAGATAGATTTTTAGCTCTCATTTATGGCCCCCAAGCTAGACACTTTTGGTCAGGGAACAACCTGCACAACTGTATGTGGTGTACCTGTTCCTGTTTGTATCTGTACTATTTACTCCATGGATATGTTGCACAATTGTCGTTATGAAATTTTCCTTTTCCATCATTTTGGGAATTCCCCTCATCCCTCTCATGTGTTAGATCTTTTGCTTACTGGGTCCCAAGTATTCCTCTTTCCCGATTTATTCATTCATTTTTGATGGAGAACATTCTTCAGTAATTTTTAAAGAGAGGATGCATGGGAATTTTGGGGGACTTTGGAAGTGTAAGAAACACTTTACTTTAGACTCATACTTGATTGATACTTTAGCTGGGTATAGCATTCTAGATTTGAAATCATTTTTCCTAAAAGTTTTGAAGGTATTATTCCATTATCTAATAGTTTCCATTGTTGATGTTGAGCGGTTTGCTACCATTCTTACTTCCAAACTGTTGTATTTAACCCTTCTTTCTCCTCTCTCTCTCATTCTGGACGATTCTCTTTACCCCTTGGTGTTCTAAAATTTTATAAGTATATACTTTGGTATGGGAATTTGTAAATCCTTCATGCTGGGTATTTGGTAGGCCCCTTCAATCTAGAAATTCATATCCTTCACTTTTGGGAAATTTGTGAAATTACTTTTTTATAATTTTCTCACCTCCATTTTCTTTGTCCACTTTTTCTGAGACTCCTACTAGTCAGATGTGTATACTTTCTCTCTTTATCCTCTAGTTTTCTAATTTTTTCTTTCCTAGTTCCATCTCTGTGGCTATTCATTCTACTTTCTGGATGTGTTTTCAATTTTACCTTGAAAAACTTCTATTAATTATTTTTACTTTTAATTTATATATATGCATATCTACATACATGTATATATTAATTTCCAGGGGGTCAAAAATTATTATTATTCTCTGAATGTACCTTAAAAATACACCCTGGTTTTGTTTCATGGATGTGAGTTTCTTATACTTCTTTGACACTATTAATTATAGGCGGATTTTTTGTTTTAAGTTTTCTTCTCTTCCCTGAATTGTCTTTGATTCTTTCAAGTTCTTTTTCTTGTGATAGTTAATTCTGATCTTTATCTCTCATGTTGGAAGCTTGTTTTAAACCCTTAATATCCTTTCCTGTTCATCAGTACACAAACATAAGGCAGTAAAAGACTGCTTGAACTCTGTGTGCAAGTTTGAGATCTGTTGATTAGTAGACATCACTGAAAAGTGATATGGTCGAGACCCAGGTATTTTGTGAGAGACCCCAATTGCCAGAATCTAGAGGTATTTCCTTTTGGGTTGGCCAGTTTCTTCAAAATCTCCAGCTGGACAGCTCAGCACTTGAAGATAGTTCTCAGCTTTCTGAAAGTCAACACGGAAGAGATGGCTGCCCCCAAATTTAACCAGCTTATTTTAACATAACAATGGTTTTTAAATTTTTTATTATTGAGTATTTCAAACATATATAAAATAAAGAGGATAGTATAACACATCCAGCTCTAACAATGATCAATTTATAGCCAGTCTTGTTCCACATTGTTCCCAACCACTTCACCCCCCCCAAGAGCATTTTATAGCAAATCTCAGACAATACATCATTTAATCTGTAAATATTTCAGCTTATATTTCTAAAATTAAAAAGACTTTAAAAAATGGCCATAGTATGACTAGCACATCTAAAAGACTTCATGATGCGCAGTTAACGCCGTGCTTACATTTCCTTGGTTACCTCATAACTATTCTTCCTGTTCTTCCTCCTCTTCCTCTTTTTAACTACTTCCAGAATTCAAATATATTGCAATTAGTTGATATGCTTCTTAAGTTTCTTTTAGTCTATTTATTTTCCCCCTTGTAGTTTCTTTCTTGAGGAAGCCAGATTATTTGCATGAAAGTTTCTCACAGCCTGGGGAAATTACACAAGCAAGAGCCTAAATCAGATTGCATCCTTGTGGTTCCTCTGTTCATAGTATTTTCTGTAAAATGGTAGTTACATCTAGAGGCTTGATCAGATTCAGGTTTGATTTTTTGGAAACACTATTTAATAGAATTTTTTGTTTTCTTTTTTTGAGATTTTTTTGTATTTTCATCAAGAGGCACATAATGTTCTGTTGTTTCTCTTTTTCTGAAATTAATAGCCATTGATGATAGTTGCCTAGGTCTATTATTCTATTAAGGATTGCAAAATGTTGATATTCTAACTCTATCCATTCCTTCTCTATTTGTTAGCTGGAAGACTTCTATAAAGAGAAATTTCCCCTCACCCACTATTTGATTTTCTTGAGGTACAATTCATATAAGAAAAGCAGTAGAAATACTTGATTCTTTCTCTTTATTTATCAGTTTCCCAAATGATGAGTTGGTTCCCTAACATCCTCCAAAGAAGATCAATAAGGTTTTTCTTTTAAGTATAGTTATGTACTCATGGACTCAAATATATTTGAGGAGTTTCAATCAGTTGTAGTTGTTATATCCACTGATGCTCAATTATCTCATCATTGGTCAATGCGAGCCTCTAATTGGCACTTAAGTCCTTTGACATGAATCTAGTAGTCTTTCATAACTTCCTTGCTTTCCGTTATGACAAGATTTCCAGAATTATCTGGTATATTTCCTGTCTCAGACTTGGCATCTTACCTTTCCCCAAAGAGTCCTGGTTCCTTTTAGTGCAAAATGGTATTTAAAGACCACAATCTGGAGACTAGAGGTGTTTATTGCTACTGAGTTCATCAGTTTCTTGTCCTTTTCAGTGGACAGAGCCAGGAATTTTTTTTTTTTTTTTTTTGCTGAGGAAGATTCATCTTGAGCTAACATCTGCTGCCGATCTTCCTCTTTTTGTAAGTGAGCTGCCGCTACAGCATGGCCACTGACAGACGAGTGGTGTAGGTCCACGTCCAGGAACTGAACCCAAGCCACCGAAGCAGAGTGCACCAAACTTAACCACTAGGCCACCAGGACTGGCCCAGAAATACATTTTTAAAAAAGATAAAATGCATCAAGAGTCATTACTAATAATTAAATCCAGGACTACAGGGATTTCACTTATATTCATTGATCTTTCATTTTGTTTTGTTTGTTTGTTTCTCCCACACCAAAAAACACCAAGAACACTAATACCATTACTTATTTGCTTTATTAGTGTATATCCCACTAGGGGAATGCATATACAGTCAATTAATAGGTTTTAAATGACTTGAAATAGTTTTTCTCTATGTGGTTATGGTACCAAATCAATAGATAGTTAAGTTCATTTGTTTCATTTTGCTTTAGCTTTTTCTTACGTATTTACTTAATTTTATTGTTATTATGTAAAATATTTACATGATTCTAAAGTCAAATCTACAAAATAAGATATAATCAGGGATGTCTGCCTTCTACCCTGTCCTCCATGTTGTTTCCTCCGCTCTTCAATAGATAAACATTAAAAAAACCTTTTTGGTTTATCTTTCCATTTTGTAAAACGTAAGTAAATAAGTATATGTATTCATATTCCTCCTTTCTTTCTTAGATAAGTGGTTGCCTATTGTACGCATTTTTATCCACCTTAATATTGGTCTTTTAATAAAATTTATATCTAGGAATATGCTGCATGTTTACGTTGTGGCTCAGCCTGCTCCGTAGTTTGCTTCTTACCTACGGACACACACTTCTTAAAGCAGGTACCCAATGGCAAGGGCATGGATGTGCTTTAAAGGGAAATGAGCCTGGGTTTGAATTCCAGCTCTACCCCTTACTTGCTGTGTGACTTTGGGGAAATATGTAAACCTGTCTGGGTCTCATTATCCTTTTCTGTCAAATAGAAATAACAAAATCTTCTTAATAGGGTTATTGTGGGTAATGCAGGAAGAGCACTGAGCACAGTGCCTAGCACATGCTAAAGTTTGGAGTTGTTTTCAATTGTGTTATTATTAACTCTGGATTTTCCTCTATATTCCTGTCAATTTGATGATTTCGGGAATCTTATGAGTACCAAATGGGATTTACCATCCCTTTCGGCTCCTGAAGGAGCAGACCCCTCTTGAGCTGAGTGAGCATTGTGTGCACGGAATGCTGTCAGAGCAGCTCAGATACCACTCTGAAGTCAGGGGCTGCCTCCTTCTGACCCCACCCCAGGCCCTTCCATTCTGGCCAGCATCACAGAGCTGTGTCCTGTCCTGCAAAGCCACCACCATTTCTTGTTTTCCCAACTTCCCTTCTTGGCTCAGCTCTTTCCATCCCAGGCTGCATTGTACCTCCAGAAGCTGCTTCCAGACCTCTGCTGTATCCTGAGGAAGCTTCTTTTCAAACTTAGGAAGGGCTCTCTCACTCCATTGTCAGGGTCTTGGGGCTCATGGTTAAAAGTTCCATCTTCTTCCCTTCCACTGTCCTTGAGGCTTTATTATTGGGTGATATGATCACCACACTCTGCCATTAAGTCATGGCATCATTATATCACTACATCATCACTGAGTTAACATGATTACACTGTCAGGTTGTCATTTCATTGCTGGGTTGTGTGCGTCGTTACAGTCATTTCAGCTCTACAGTGTCACTGATTACACGGTTACCTCATTACCACAATACAGCCCCATATTGTTAACCAGTGCATTGACCCATCATTTCCTGGTTGGTACTAGTAAATTGTCATATGGTTATCCTGTTTCTGAATCACATCATTACAGCCCTACATGATCACTTGTGCCTGGTGACACATCTTTACTGCCCTATACTACTGTAGGATTACTTTGTTTAAATATTATACTATCACTTTGTCACAAAATTACGTTGGTCCACTCAAACTAAAACACAAATTTGGAGGATAAGAAAGTTGGAGCAAGAAGGTATATCTTCCAATTCTACATCCCAAGGCCAATTCACCTTCCTGAATTGGCTTCTGCCCGGTGATTCTGTCTGTTGGACATCATGCCCAGGCATGTCAAACTCAGGCATGTCAGCCTCTCTGCTTACCTGCACTGAGGGCCCCATCAGCCACTCGGTTTCTTGGAACACAAACCTTAGAGGAAGTCGTCTTTGCCCTATCTCTCTTGCTCACCTTCAAATCGAATTGGCAACCAAGTCCAGATATACCACCTCAGTGAGGCTGTCACCAAAGCTTCTTGGGCTTCTTGGAGATGGAGGCCACTTAGCTCACTTTGTCTCCCCGCTGCCCCTCAAGGGAGACTTCTCCATCACAGACGTTTCTTCCGCAGGTCAATCTCCCTTTCTCTCTCTCTCTCTCACACACACGTACACACACACACACACACACACACTCTCTCTCTCTCTCTCTCTCTCTCCCTCTCTCTCTCTCCCTTTCTCATAATTCCACCAGCCTTCTAATGGTCTCCTTGCCTCAACCTTTCCTTTCAACCACACTGTCTGGCAACCAGAATTAACTTTGCAAACAAAGCTTTGCATCTGGCCATCTTTAGAAGCAGTAAGTGACCCCCTCTCCCTATTCACAGGTAGGAAAAAGGCCAAACTCAGCCTGGCATTCGTGGTCCTTCACAAACTCGTCTCCCCTTTCCCTCATCCCTTTCATCCAATCAGTAGCCAAGTTCTGTCAGTTCAACCTCTGGTAAATATATCAAAATCAGTTTTGGAAAGTTCCCTTTCCAGCTGTTTCTCCCCCTTCTCCTCTGATCAGCCCCATGCTTCAGCCAACCCATGTCTCTGCACAGAGCATGCTTCTTCCAGACTCTGGGCTTTGCTCTTCTAGGAAGTCCTCCCAGCCATTCTCTCTACTATTCCAATCTTCAACTCTCAGCAGACTCTCCCTCATTGGAACCATCCAGCACAGCTGGTTTGGGTCAGTCTGCTGGGCTTACAAGTTGACTGAGCATCCCTGAGCATTTCTCATCTCCCCAGCCACCCCAGCCACCTTGGGCTGCCAAGAAAGGTCTGACTCTGGGGAGCTTGGCCATAGAGTAAGATCAGGGATAGAGCCAAGGTTAGACCTTTATTCATTCATTTACTCAACAAATATTTTCTGGTATCCATTAAGTGCCAAACGTTATGGATAAAGACATGAATTCCACTCTTGTGAAACTTTGGTGGAAAGACAGACAATGCACAAGTAGAGTTGATGTTGATGAATGGGGAAGTTTGAGGAGCTGTAAAAGCACATCAAGGGATCAGGGAAGACTTTCTGGAGAGATTGGCATTTAATCTGAGATCTCAAAGATGAATAGGAGTTGGTCAAGTGAATGGCAGGGATCACAGGATAGAAAGAGTTTTTCAGGCTGAGAGAAGAACAGCATGTGCAAAGGCTGTAAGGGAAGGGTAGTGGGACTGGAGCAGAGAGAGCAAGGGAAGCATGCCAGAGGAGAGGCTAGGCTGGTGGCAGAGGCTGGGGCTCTGTGGCTTGTGAGTCAAGTTAAAGATTTGGATTTGATCCCCTGCAGACCCATGGTGGTCCATCAGAGTGTCAAAGTGGAATTAATATGTGTGGATGGAGGGGACACAACAAGATATTATTTGCATTTTAAAAGATAACATTAGCTACAAACAAGAGCCAGACTCAGGAGAGCAGGCAGAGCTGCTGATGGCTTAGCCTTAAGAGGTGGCAAGAAGCTAGAAGCAAGTGGCCCAGATTTGATATATTTTCAGGAGGTTGAACCGACTGGACTTGGATTCTGATTGAATGAGAGGGATGAGGGAGAGGAGGAGTCAAGGACAACTAGCAGGATTTGGCTCGAGAAGCTGAGTGGAAGATGGTACCATTCTCTCAGATTAGGATGAATGGACGGGACAATCATGCCTTAGGTTCTACACATAGAGTCACCCAAGACGTTGAGAGTCAAGATAAGGGAGTACAGGGAGTTATGGGGCCTGACCCAGTCAAGGGGTCAAAGAAGGCTTCCTAGTTGGGCTAGCTGATGGCAAGGCCATGACTAAATGCGGCTGAGGGTCCAACATATGAGGTTAGACCTAGGATGGGGACCTTGGGGGATGTGGAAGCTGAGAGGGCAGGAGGCCTGGAGACTTAGAAGAGGACTCAGGGTGGCCAAGTCCTGGGTGACTCTAGCCTTGGTTGGTGACAGACGGCTGGGCTGGGCTAGGCTGGGCTGCCCTCTCCTCCTCCGATAATTAATCCCGCACGGGGGCCGCGGGCGATGACAGGGCTGTCTAGCGTGCACTTAAGCATTAAATGACCAATTTCTGTCAGACTAACTTCCCCAGCCTCCCCGTCCCCTCCTCTGCCGCCCACCTCCCGCCTGCACCCCCTCCCTCCGCTCCCTGCACTCTGAGTTTTTCAGCAACTGATGGCTCCTGGTTCATTTCTGTGGAATTAATTGGTCCCTGAATGAATTCTGTTGACAGGGCAATTTATCATGTGTTTGGGCTGACAGTGCGGGTGTCGGGGGGTAGGGGGGGTGGGGAGATGAATGTGGGGGCTGAGATGAAGGGGAGGAGGGGTTCTGGGTTGGGGTGAATATTGACCATGGATTGGAGTCTGAGAGGTGCCAGCCCAAGGGCTTGGGGTGCCATAGAGTACCCCCAATCATGGCTTCATCCTTTGCTACACATCCTCTATCCCACAAGTTTGAGAGAAAACCCTAAATTGGAGAAAACACTCCAAACTTTGTCTGGCGTCTCCCAACCATTCAATCATCTCCAATGGAGCTGCCTTCACTGGGGAAATTTAGCACCACCCTACATTAACCCTCTGAAGGCAGGAATGGGGCCTGGGGCTGTGGGAGAGAATAAGGGAGTGTGTGTGTGTGCATGCATGCACGCACACTGATGCACTCAAGGAGCCAAGGACTGATTAGTCTGGGGGAGTAAGGGGGCTGGTCCCCAGGGAGTTGGGCGCTCAGCCGGCCTGGCTAACAGGGGCCTAAGGGACTGGCTAATTAGGGTATTGGGATGGTTTGGGCAGGCAGGGTTGCAGGGGGAGGCAGGAAATGTTGTTGGCCCCAAATAGCTGCTTCCTTTGTTTCCCTCCCCTTGTACCCTATCCTGTGCCCTCAATGGTCCCCACCATTCTCCTGTCTCAGTGCTTGCAGCCCCTACTCCTAGAGACCTCTGGGCAGACACTGGGAAGAGAGATAGGAGAAGGCAGTCCTAACTCCCAGATGGGAGAGATGGCAACAAATAAATAAATCCATGACTCCTCCTTTTCCAGCTTGAAAAGCCCTCCATCCCCTTCCCCATCTGGATGTACCCACTCCACCTCCACAGAGCTTTCTTGCACTCCTCCTGGCTATGGAGACTACTTGAGAACCTACAGTATACAACTACAGAAGCCTAGAAGGTCAAAGTAGAAAGGCATCTTAGAAGCCGTCTGGTTTTACACATGAGGAAAGTGAGCCACACAGAGAGAGGGGGGCTTGTTGAAGGTCATACAGTGACCTTGTGAGCCAATTTTTGGGTCCCTTCTGCTCTCTACTTGGGGATGCCTCCATACACATATGCTTTCTGTTCCGCCTCTAGGTTGCATATGAGGGCTGGGAATTCCTTGGGGAGTGACTCTTCCATAGGCCTCATCCCATGGCAGTTGAGGCCATGCCTGGGCACTTGAGGATGCCCAGTCACAAAGAGCAGACCATGAGAATGGGCCTGAGGTGCTGCTGGGGGTTCCATCAAGTAGGGAGGCTACAAGGAGGAGGAGGATGTGGATCAAGTGGGGGAGGGGAAAGCAGTGTAATCTTGAGGGGCCTGGATGCTGTGTCCTGAGAGATGGTGCCAGCCAGGGCAAGGGGAGCCAAGGACCTTCCACCAGCTCTCCCTGCTGCTGGCTGGCAACATGCCCCTTCTGCTCTTGCAGACTCCCTTCTGAATTACCAAGGAAGATTCTTCCAAAATTCTTTATCCTCCTCCAGGCTGGCCCCAGTCCTGCCCCTGCCACTCTCAGCAGACAGCAATGGTGTCTCCTGCAAGCTCTCTGAGTGACCCCAGCAGCCCCCATCCCCTCGTGATCTTCCTCTCCCCAGCAGAATTCTCTGGTTCCTCCCCACTCCTCACCCCTATGCCTCCCCGCATTCTTTCAGGCCTCCTTCCGCAGCTCCTCATGGCCATGTCTTAACAGCCTCCCCCCATCCTGCTGGCTCTCACCCTCTGCCTCAGCCAGCAGGCTCGTCCGCATAGCCCTTAGCCTGAAAGAACACTGCCTTGAGCTCACGGACATCATCTCCTGCCTCTCCCTTCCAAATCTTCCAAAAGAATTGTTCATACTTCGCCTCCTTCTACTTCCTCAGGTCTTAGCCACCCCTTTCCCCAGCAGCCCTCCGCCCACGTTCAGAAAGCACCAACTTTCTGATCACCAGGTATCCCCTAGTCACCCAATCCAATGGCCTTTCCCTCAGTCATACAATCGAAAAAAGCAAAATTTGGTTTATTCATTAAAAATTATGCTTATATGTCAAAGGCCTGTTTGTCTCTTTACTTTTTTAAATTTAAACTTTATTTTTCAATAAACTCAAAATTACATTTAAAAAGCACACTCACAGAAATCTTACTCTTACCTGGTCCCCATCCACACAGCTCAAAGACAATCAGTTTTGTTAGACTGTTGTTTATCTTTCCAATGATTATGTATATATAAGGAAATGTGATAAAATTCTTATTTTCCCTCTTTCTTACACAAGAAAGTGTGTCCATTGTTCTGCACTTTGCCTTTTTCTTAAAAGTATAACCTTGTCATGTCTCCAAGTCAGTGTCCTTCCTGAGCTAATCCTTAGTGTGGACCCCGTCATCTCTTGCCTGGACATTGTAGTGGGCTCATACAGGTCTCCCTACATCCACTGTCTCCTCGGATCCCACTGCTCATGCAACGGACAGAGAGCGCCTCTGAAAACGCAGATCTTTTTCACCATTCTCTCTTGCTCAAAAACTTTCCAGGGCTCTCATTGCCTATAGAAAAAGATCCAAAGTTCATATCCTCCAGAACTGTTAAGTCAGAAACTTTTTGGTTGCAATTGGCATTCAACACATTTGGTTAAGTGAAAAAAAAGGAGAATGTATTGGCTTATGACCCTGGAAGTCCAAAAGTGGTCTTGCTTTAGGTCTAGCTGGCTCCAGAGGGGCGAATGATACCAGCAGAGCTCTTTTTCTCTCTCCCTCTCAGCGCCGCGTGTCCCTGCCTGACTGTGAGGGTGACTGCATTCTCAGGCAGGCCCTTTCCACATGGTGGGGGCCGTCCCAAAGGGTCCAAAGATCTCATCATTGCGGCTCACAGTCTTCAAAAGAAGAAGAGACCCTTTCTCTTCCAATCTCCAATAACAAGCCATCTGAGAGGACTCTGCACCCAACTTGAGGTCTATGTGCTTTGGACAGGGACATGGGGTCCCCACTGGCCACATGGGGGTCTCAAGCCCACATCTATGGTCAGGAGCTGATGGGGCTCTGTGATTGACAGTCCCACAAGAACTACACAGGATGGTGGAGGGGCAATTTCCCAAAGGAAGGAGGGGTGCACCCTTGATGACCCATAGGGACAATGGTAAGTGCTTTGGGTTGTAAGGAGCAGAGAGTCACCTCAGGTTATGGTAGGAGTTATTCGAGGAGTTCTGTGCTCACGAATCTTACGCTGCGCTGCAGGAGAAGTAGGAAGAGCAACTGCCCTCTCTCGCACCCCCCCGTGAGCCACTCAGCCATCTCTATGGGCCACCCTCCTCTGCCGAGTGTTTAAGGATTCCTACTGTCTCTCTCCCTCTGCTCTGGGCTTCTCTCCCTGCCTCAGCCTCCTGCTTAGTCATGACTTCTTCTTCCTCATCACTCCATTCGTTTCTTTATCATATATTTGTTGAACATCTCCCGTGGGCCAACCCCTGACCCAGGCATTAGGGATAATCTGCGAGCAAAACAGACAAAAACCTGTCCTCGTGGAGCGCACATTCTAATGGGGAGGATGGGATTTAAACCAATAAAATGTAATCTGTCAGGTGGTGGTGAAGAGATTGGAGAGGCAGGGAAGGGAACAGAGAGTGATGGTGGGGTGTGTGCTATTTTAAGTTGATGAGGGAAGGCCTTGTTGATAAGGTAGCATTGGAGCAGAGACCTTAGGGACGTAGGGAGCCGGTCATAGTGCCGTCTAGGGGAAATGAGGTATCAAGTGCAAACGTCTTGAGAAGGCCCGTGCTTGGCGTAACTGAAGCGCTTGGGGTAACTGAAGCACACAGTACAGAGGCCAATGGGCTCAGAGCACAGTGAAGGGGGGAGATAACGGGAGGTGAGTTAGGAGTGGTGGGGGTAGTGGTGGGGGGGCGGACAATCAGAACATGTAGGGCCTTGAAGGTCAGGTTTAGGATTCTGACTTTGACTCTGAGGGAGAAGGGGAGCCACTGGAGGGCTCTGAGTGGAGGAGGGGCGTGATCTGCTTTACATTTTGGAGGATCACTCTGGCTGCTGGGAAGAGACTAGACTGGGGCAGGTGGGAGAAAAATGGAAACAGAAAGACCAATTAGAACTTATTTTGCAAGTCCAGGTGAAGGATCATAGTGGCTTGGACTGGGATGGGAGAGTGCAGATCATGGAAAGTGGTCAAATTCAGGGTCTATTTTAAAGGTAGAGCTGTCTGGTTTGCTGGTGGATCAGATGTGGGATGGGAACGACAGGAGTCAGGGAAGATTTGGGGTTTTGGCTCAAGTGACTGGAAGAATGGAGCTGCCCTTTTCTAAGATAGGAAGACTGGGCAATCCCCTCAGGGCCTCCACTGGGCTTTGCATCTCATGGTTAATGGCCTCATTCTCTTCATACTTCCCAATTCTGTGTCCTAAGAGAGCGGAACTGATGGGCTTGGCTTGGATTTGTGCATGAATCCAATTCTGTACTAGTAACAGTGTCATTGGTACAAATATGGTGTCTATATGGGGAGGAGGGGCTGTGAGAGGGGCAGCTTCCTTAAAGGAGCCATTGTGACAGATATCATCTTGACACTTCCAGCAGTGTGCTGGCTCTCAACTACTTTTAAGCTTCATCCCCTGCCACCTCCCCGACCCCCTCTGTCTCTCCCAGGCATCTGATACTCCAGCCGCATTTTGTCTGGTATATTTCCATATCTCCATGTCTTTGCTCCTGCTGTTCCCTCAACCCAGGACACCTTTCTTCATCCGTTTCTAGCTGTCATACTTGGTGCACCTCAGCTGGGTACTCTGTGGGGGTGGGGTGGGGACAGGACTAGCAGAGTCAGATTTAGGTGAGTTCTGGGGGAAAGTGAAGCTGGGAACGGGCCCTATTTGTGTTTGGGCTGGGTAAATGGGGCTGCCGTTAGAACAGGCAAGGTATGGGCAAGGACTATAGAACATGTTTTGGCGGCCCTCAGGCTGATTCCAAGGAGCAATCAGCTCTCCAGGAGGGATACAGCATCAAAGCTCCTGGGCAGAGGTAGTCACTGTAGACAGCGGATGCTTGCTGTCTAATTTGGTATGGAAAAGACCAGAAATAGAATAGAAGGTAAGAAGTTCTGGTGGGACTCAGGTAAGAGGCTCTGGCTCCCCTTTTGATGGATTGAGCAGGGCAGGGCTCCCAGTCTGGGGTACCTGGAGGCAAAGCCAGGCACTGGGGGCCAGGTAGCCTGCAAGATATAATGATGGCAGCATTGACTGGGCCAACCCATGGTCCAGACAACTTCCGGGAACTCACTTGCGGGGCATCAGCAATAGTAAGGAGTTCTGCCATGCTAGGTTTTGACAGGTTCTGAAAAGGATCTCTGAAGTGGGGTGCACATCTTCCAGGGGTGCAAGATAATTCATTTAGATGTGAGATGAGAACATTAGAACTTCTATTTCTATGTATTCCAGTCTCATCCTTTTCCTATTTTATATCTTATAAAATTCATGATATGTTAGTCCAGTAGTACATTTATGAAATTTGTAAATAAGTAAATATACTGGGAGTACATGTTCAGAATTCTTTTTACTGCCAGGGTATATGATCAATGAAGTTTGAAGACCACTCTTCTAGGAGACTGGTGGTCAAGAGGGGCAGCACCGGGCAGGGTGGAAGGAGGGACTATCATTTGCTAAGATGGGAATAGAGAGGAGACACAGCTGGGGAGGGAGAAGGAAGAACATGGACTTGATGAGGGGCTTGCTGATTTGTTAGGGGGTCCTGCAGTGTCGTGATGGGGGTGAGGCTGGGCAAACAGGCTTGGGGAAAGATAGGCCTCTGGAATCCTGGTGCCAAGAAGGCAACTGGGAGACGCTGCCCCCAGCCAAGGGGAAGGTCACTCCTTAGTTTGCCTCCAGGCCCTGCTTGCAGGCCCCCAGCCATCCCTGGGAGCTCAGAGCTTCAAGAGCCTTTCAAGTGGGAGGAGGCAGAGAAGGAAGCTGAGCTGGGAAGCTTTCCCAGGAGCAGAGAAGGAAAGCATCCAAGGGCAGGGACGAGGTGGAGCTGTGGCCTTTGTGGGAGGGCTGGAGTTGGGAAGTTGCCGAAGGCATGGAGAGGGGATCCTTGTCAAGTATCCCAGGGGCAGCCTGTACAATTCTGACAATCGCTCCCTCCCTTCCCAAAACAAGAACAGAGACACACGGACAGATGCACAGATCCTTCACTGCGGACCCAGGCAAAAGAACAATAAGGCACAAGAAGAAACAAACGGTTCTCCTACTTCCGCACCCCCAAACCCATCCAGAGACGTAAAGACCCACGCAAACGAGCAGAAATGGAAGCCACCGACCGACGGGACGTAGGCGTCTGCGCGCCCTCTCCACCAGTCCTAGCTGCTGCCCGCCAGGGCCCCGGGACTCCGCAAGACACAGGGGGCGCGCAAGGTCCCTTGAGCAGGCAGGTTCTCCCCGAGTCACCGCGGAGCTAAGCACTGTCCGGGCCCAGAAGTAAATGCGCAGCGAGGAAACTTGTGGCACGGGTCTGCGGTCTCTGTGGTCTCTGCGCGGACTCCGGGGATAAAATTGCTGCAGCGCCGATAAGCGGAGGAAGGAGACAGGACAGTAGACAAACTCCCACCCATAGGGAGAAGGCCTCAGACTGAGAGCCTACACCCTACATCTGGGTGCGGGTGGAGAGGCAGGGCGACCGAATCAGGCTGGTATAGACGCGTAAGTCGAAGTTGTTTGCAAAGCGAAAGCTCCCTGCCCCAAGGGCGGGGGTGGGTGGGGATGGGTGGGGGACGGTGGCTACTGAAAGGTAGGCTCGTGTGGGCTTTTGCCTGCTTCTAGCTGCCGCCAAGAGGGCCTTGGCCAAGGGGTGGGAGGGGGGTTGCAGTGGGGGTATAGTTGGGAGGATCATTGAGGGGGTTCTTTAGGATCAACCAATACGAGGGGAGGCCTGTCCCAGAGACAGGGAGAGACAAACCTGGAGCCATGGGGAGTGACATACAAAATTTTATTATTATTTATTATTATTATTTATTATTATTATTTATTTCTCATGTGCACAAAAGAAAGAAAGAAAAAGAAAAAGAAAAGAATCAAAACGAACCGACGCGCTGAAAGTGGCTAAGGAGACCAGAGCTGTCGAGGGGTCTTTCGAGGATTCGGCTGGGTGCCGGGTCTGGGGCCCCCGCCTGGCCAGCCCCACAAGGACTGGGATGGGCCGGGCCTCGGAGTTCGAACCTTGGCGCCCTCGCCGCCCCGCTCCGGCCACTGGAGCCCGGCTGGGCGCCGGCACTTTCCTTAAACTATTCTCTTTTCTTGTTTTCTTTTTCAAATAAAAAGGCTCGAAGGGGAGAGAGATCTGGGCGAGGACTCCAAGCCTTTTCGGATTTGTTCAAGGATTTTTATTTTTATTTATTTTCACTTTTATTGACTTTGTTTCTGTTATTTCGAGTCGTCACGATCCAGGGTTGAGGAGACATGCAGGGCGCATCGCCGCTACCGAGAGAGCAACTACGGGGCGGGGCGGCCCGGCCGCCGGTGGCCCAGGGCCCACGGGGCACGGCCTCGAGGGGGCAAGCCCGGGGGTGGAGCTGCCACCTCTGATCTGGCCTGCGAGGGCGAGGCAGCCGGGGCAGGGCTTGGGGGAGAGGCCGAGGGAGGGACAGAGACAGAGAGACGAGGACGGAGACGGAGACGGAGGGGGAGAGAAGCAGAGAAGAGGGCGAGCTGGAGAGAGGGGAGAGACGCGGAGGAGAGAGATGAGGAGGAGAGAGCGAAAACACGGAATTACAGAGAAACAGCCAACAAAACAGAGGCGAGAGGAGTCCACAGGACCATGTTCGTCATTTTGCATAGAGATTTCTTTTCTTTCGTAATTTTTTTTGTAACATAAAAAATGCCCCCCTCCCCCAGGACGTGCTGTGCTTTAGTGGGCGTGTAGCTGTGTCCCCCCCTCCCCCCCAGCGAGCGGCGACTCTCACAGCACAGACAGCGGGGCGTATCTACAGGCAAGGCGGGCGGGCAGCGGGGACTCTACCGGGCGGGGCGGGGCGGAGGGGGCGGGGTTATATACACGGGGCTTTGCCTTCACACGACACACACCGTCTTTCTACAAAGCAGCAGCCTGTTGGGTTTTTGTTTTGTTTTTCCATTTTGCATCATATTAAATAAATGTAGACTTTTTGCGGTTCTGTTCAGTTCCTGCCAGAGGAGGCGGCCAGGGGCGGACGGGTGGGTGGGGGTGGAGCGGGCAGCCCCCCACTTCCACGCGGCCGCAGCCGGGACGCCAGGTCAGAAACTGCTCCTACCACTGGCAGATCGAGAGTCTGTGCTGGAGGAGGGGACCTCAAGTAACCGCTCCGGGAAGACCAGTGCCCGCGGCCTATGGAAACTGGTCCTGCGGTAGGCAGGCACCGGAGAGCCTCCGATGGGCGGCGAGTTAGGAAGGAGAGATGCAGAGCAGTCGTGGGATGGGAAAAGGACGAGCAGGAGGGGAAACTGGGAGGTCAGCAGACGGAAGAGACGCTGAGCTAGGGGCAAGGCGGGTCTGAGAGTCTGGTCACTAGTAGGAGTGCCTGGGCCTTGGGGAACCGGGCCGTTCAGGTGGAGGAGGGAATAGCCAAGAGCCGGGCTCAGGCGTGTGGGCTGCTGGGGCCTGCGTGCCTTGGGTCCCAAACTTGGAAAGACCTGACGACCCCAAACCCTGTCCCTACAGCCCGGCCGCTTTCCATTCCACCTTCTGGGGCTGTGCACACTCGGGAGGTGGGGGCAGTCCGGCTGGCGCGGGAGTAAGGACTTTTCCCCGATGGTTCTGCAGGAGGCTTTTCCTCCTTCTGTAGAAAATCGTTTTGTTCCTAATTTCCTTCTCCCAGTCCCTCCAGCGAAGCCACCCGGCGCCGGAGCGTCCGAGGCGAGCTGCTCCGGGGCTGGGCCGCGCTGCAGTTCGCGCTGATTGTGTGTCACAGAGACGTGTCCCCCGCACGCAACGGCGGGCCCGGGCAGAGTCCCGCGGTGTGGCCGGTGGGCTCCGGAGCTGGCTCGGGCGAGGCCGAGGCGAACTGGGTCGGGCCTTCCTCGCGGCGCCGCGCAGTCCAGGCAGGTGGGGAGGGGCGGCGGGCGGGGTTGGGGGCGGCGGGCCCGGGCCTGAGGGTCCCGCCCGCGGCTCCACCCGTCCTGTCTGCCTTCGACGGGGTGATGTGAAGGGCTGCAGGGGTCCTGGGATGGGGGTGGGGCTCGGGCGGTGGCCAGGAGGCTCCGCGTCGCGTCGGTCCTCCCTCCCTCCGGGGTGGGTGGTCAGACGGGGACGATGTGGAGGCCGAAGCTGTCGGCCTGAAGCTTGATGTGGTCCCCGCGGTAACTAGTGGCGGTCATAGGCAGCGGCAGCAGCGGCAGGGGCGGAGCCCCGGGGGGCGGCACTATAATAATAAGGGGAACCTGGAAGTTAACACAGGAGAAGAATGGGCTGGGTGAGAGGACAAACAGGAGAACAAAAAAGGAAAGAAAAGCAAAGAAAAGACCTCCCGGGGCTGGGGTCTGGCGAGATCCGGGCAGGGAGACCTTGGCGGGGCTGCGGGGCCAGGCGTCCCCAGGAGAGCCTCATTCATAGGGACCCGATCGGTGACCGCCGTCGCCCAACTGCGGACCTTTCAGAGCGGGGCCGAGATGCGGGCGGCGCAGAGCCTCCCAGCGACCGGGGAGGGAAGCGGCGAGAGGCGCGGGCGTCCTCAAGGGATCCCGGGGCCTCGGTGCTGCACTAACGAGCCTGCCCGGCGTGGCCCCCGAAGGTCGGGTCGCGGGGAGTCGGACCCGGGCCGGGAAAGCAGCACGGCCGAGCTGGCCGGCGGGCGGACGCGCTGAGCCGCCGGCCAGCCAGGTGGCGTACTCACTTAGTAAGGCGGGGTTGCTGAATCTCCAAGCCTCGTTGTAGGCCGTGTACTGGGGGTGGCTGTACGGGTTGCCGGAGAACTCGCTCCCTGCGGGCGGGTGGAGGAGTGGGGATCAGACACGCGCAACGCCGGGGCGGACCCGACGTGCCCAGCTAGCGGCCTCCCCTGGGTCCGAGGTGCAGGTGCGGCGGGCGGGGCAGTGCGCACTGTGGGCGTGCGGGCCAGGCGGAGGCAGAGCAGCCTACCAGGTCCGCCTGGGGAGAGCCCGTGGTGGTGGTGGGGGGTGCAGAAGCACCGACGCGCCTCGCACACGGGCGTGGAGGGGCCAGCCGGGCCATGCTGGCCCGGGGCTCTCCCGCGGAGGCGCTCCAGGCCACCCAGGAAGGGTTTGTTCCGGGTCCGGGCGCTCCTATCCCGCTGCGTTGGGGGCCAGGACCTTTTTAGTGGAGACTCTGGTTCTAGGAGCCATAGCCCCACGGGGTGGCAGCAGGGGAGAGTGGCGAAGAAAGGCCCTCGGGACACTTTGTCCCAGAAAGTCCTAAGAATGGCATCTCAGCACGGTGCCAATGCAAGGGATGGGGGCTATGCTGGGAAACACCACCCTCCCGCCTTTCCCTCCAGAGATTCGATACATGGGTCACGCAGCAGGGGAGGGAGGAGGCGGGAAGCAGGTGCACTGCCCGCCGGTCCGCAAGCGGTGAGCGGAGGGCCCCGTGGGCTGGGAGACGTCGGAAGCTGCTTCCCTCCCTCCGCGGGAGAAAGGCCAGGCCTCCGGGTTTCCCCCTCGCCCTTTCTCCTGTGTGATGACCCCAGACTGTTTACAGTGATCCCTAACCGCGGGTTAAGTAGAGGAGAAGGGGGCCCCTCTCGGAGAGGGAGCTGGGGTGGGGGTGGGAGATGCAGCCACTGGAAAGCCTGTTTATTGACGAGGAGGGAAAGCATGCGTGCAGCAGGATAATGAGCTTCTGAGCTCAACTGTGACCAAGAGGAACTGAGCTATCTCCTTCCCCATCGCTAATGAAACAAGTGTAATTTCCTCATCAGCACTAGATTCTGTTTAACGACTCCCCCCTTGCCACCATGAGCTCTGTGCAGCTCCCCACATCCCCACCTCCTTGCAGACTTCCCCCGCCTCCCTCACCCCCACCTCGCTAAGACCTTCTCCAGCCTCCACCTACTCATGCTAGGACCTTCCCGGAAGAATCTCCTTGCCCTCAACACTTCTACTCCCTCATCCCAAATCTGGGCAGGAATCCCCCCACACCTCCCAGCTTTCCTTACCCAGTTCCTCTAACTCCCTTCAGTCCCAATTCTACACCATCCTGCAGCAGTCTCCCCCTTTGCCATCCCCCGCCCCAGCCTGCTTACCCAGGGCTATCCCTGGATGGTGGGTCCAGTTACCCTCTTCGATCCATCACCCCTCCCATGAGAGTTGAGATTTAGGGAATGGGCACACAAGAGGGCAGCCAACGGTAGTGTGTTGCAGGCCCAGTCTCAACCTTCTTAAGACAAGAGTTTTTGGTGTTTGTGCAAATAGGAGCTTCAACTCTGTTTGGCTTCAAGCCCAGCTCCCAATCTGGAGTGAGGGGTTGGGGAGAGCCCAACCTCCAGCTGCAGTCACCAGACCCTAAATACTGCCTCTGCCTCTCTGACCCATACAGCCCAAACCCACCTCCTCTCAGACAGGGGATGGGTCAGAGCCCCCAGGAGCAATGAGGGCCCGGGTTCCTCTGAGATGTGGGGGTGCTCTAGCTTGTCTCTCTGAAGCCAAAGTCTCTGGTTCCTGCCACAGCCCGCCCTCTCTTCCTTTTTCCTTAGGGACTAGCTCCCTCCTCTCCCTGGTGTGGGGTCAGTTCTTGACACTAGTCTTTCCTCTGGGTTGATGTGGACCAGGGTGGCTTTGTCTGAATGACTGACATGCCCCTAGAAATGGTTCTTGGCTCCAAGTTTCCATGGAAACCAGGGCAGGCTCTTCCAAGCAGTGTCAGCTGGCTGGGGGTGGGCTGGGGCACTGAGGGCAGAACTGAGGCTGAGTGCTCCCTGGGCACAGGCTTGGGTGGGTGGGCACTGGGGTGGGGGCCATGACATGCAGTAGGGTGCACACAAGGGGGCATTTCTGCAAGCTCCCGCCCGGGGTTGCTCAAGAGAGAGGGTGAGGGATCCACTGCAGCCCCAGGGAGAGAAAGGGATAGAAGGGCAGTGGTTTGGGGGAGGGGATATTGGGTCTCCCCCACCCCCAGCCTCAGACTACAGACCACTCAGCAGCTCACCCACAATTTAGTAACCCCCACCTAAGTTAGGCAGCTGCAGCATTGTCACCTACCAGGCACCATTCCTGCCAGGGTTGAGGTGGGGTAGCTTCCCTGGCCAGTGGGGGGCACGTGAGGGGGATAACCAGGCAGAGTGGTGCTCGCCATGTCACGACCTGGAAAAACACAAAGGGGAAGGGGTGAGGCCTGGAAGAGAGGGACCTGCCTCTACTCACACCAGGGTACCCCATGGAAAGGAAACTCTCGGAAAAGAAAGAGCCGTGTGCAGACATGTGGGGGTACATCTGACTGAGCAGGTCCACGTGTGCCTTTACATGTGGCTAAGCTTGTTACCTAAATGTTTGTCCTATGATCAGCTGAGTGTATGCACCTCTGCTCTGTGTAGCTCTGTGTCTCTGTGCATTTGTGTGTGTGTGTGTTTGCCTTTGCTTATGTCTCTCTGTAGCCCAAACCCAGCTGGAGAAGGGAGGGCAATGACCTGGTTTTACTCCTCCTTCCCAGCAAGATATTCGGCTGTGGTCTCTCCAGTAGCCAAAAGGACCTTCATCATCATGCTCACCTCTCCCCTCTCTAACACCTAACTTTCCTTCACGCTTGGAGGACACCCCACCGCCACTCACACAGGGCTGATGGGTATTCCTTGTCCTCTCCAAGTGGAGCTGCAGGTGCTGGGCCTGGCAGGTGTGGAGAGCAGGGGACCAGCCAGTAGGCTATTTTGCTGTTAGTGTTTATGGCATTTAAATGATAGAAAACCATCCCTGAAGTGAATCAAGAGCTTTGAGCCAACAGTGCAAGTAGATCAGATCAAGTTCCAATGAGCAAAACCTGTTCCCCCAACCAGCTGCTGGACTTCTGTCCCTGGAGGCCTCTAGCTAGAGTCTGGAGCGTGGGAGACAGGGCTTTCCTTAGCAGTGTCTTGGAGTGAAGGCAGAGCAAGTCAATATTAGGGAGATACCCATGGTCCACAGACATCACCTCTGGAGCACAGCTGCACCTGAGCGACCTCCCTTCCTTGCCTGCCCCCTCCATCACCATGAAGGGGTCACCACCTCCTTTTGCAGTTTAGTATGCTCCAATCTCTAATGACAATAATTTACCCTCTCCCCTCTCCCACACTCCCATGCCCTAGAGACTACTTTATCCTCTCCTTGGTCTCCCGGCTCCCATTTATCTCCTCCAGATTCACCTTATCCTCCTCTTCAGCCAGTACCTCTCCCACTCTAGTGCCTCTGTCCAGCCCTGGAAGGCAAGTTGTGGCTGGAGGAAGTCATAGAAGGAAGCATGTCCTGGCAAATTCACTTGCTTTTCGTCAGTTGCCCTAGTCCTCATCCTGCCGATGGCTATTCCAAAGTGCCTCTCTCTCCTTGCCACTCTGCCCTCGAAGGCGAACTTACCCCCTACTTTTCTGAGACCTGTGAGTTTGCTCACTCCTACCTTAAAGCATCTGAGTGAGTCATCCCTCCCTAAGTAGACAGAGATACACCTTAGGTGTTTCCAGCTTCCCGCTGTACATTCTTATTAGCTGTCCCACTGTCACCTCAAACCTGACAGGAATAAAAGCAGACTCTTCTTCCCTCTCGAAGGGACCCTCTGAAGACCATCTGACCAAATACTTTGGGATCCTTCTTGTTATAGCCTTTTTCCTCCCCCTCTATATGAGTCAGTAACCAAGTGTTGTCAATTCTCCTCTGCAACGTCTGTTATATCTTGCAGTCTCCATTTCCTCCACCACCTCTTTAGCTCAGTTCCTGAGCACCTGTCCTTTGTTTGCCACAACATTTTTTTTACTTATATTCCCTGCTTCACATCCTTCCCCCCTGGTCTATCCCAAATGTGGATGCTGGGCTAGTCCTCGTGAAACATTGCTTTCATCAAACCACTTCCCTTGTAAAAGCTGTCATTGATTTTCTGTATCTACAGTTTGAATCTAAACCCTGCCAGGCTTCCAAAACCTCCCAGGTACTCTCCCCACCCAACTTTCTTAGCTCTCATTCTCACCCCTCTTTGTTTAGTTTGGCTGTTTTCACTGGCTTGTGTGCTGTGAAACCTCTGTACTTTTGTGGTATCGTTTTCTTCTTCTTCATAGTTTCCCTCTCCTTCCAGCACAAGCCTTAAAATCCCTGCTCACCAAGGAGCTTTCTCTCTTCTGAACTTCATAGTGGCCGTGCTCCATGGTTTACTATGTCATTATGTTTCATAATGCATCAGCCCTGTTGTTTCACATTATGGCTTGCTTCCTCAAACAGATCATAAACAAACTGAGGCAGGGTCCTGTCTTCTGCTCTGTCTTGCAGAGTTGAGAACGTGGTAGGTGCTCAATAAATCCTTGTTGATTAATTCTCTATCACTCTATTTCACTTATAGCCAATTCCAGGTGAGTTATATTGTTTTCTATATGTTTCATTTATGTTGGTCTCCTATGAAGAGGTAAAGGCTGGGACAAAATGTAAATGTTGGAATCTGATTTTTCTCTAAAAATGGTTTGCACAGTGGATTGTGAATTTTTATAGGATTATGAAAGATTTACAGTGAGGGACTCGTGTATCGTGACTCAGCTTTATCATACAATAGAATGATCTTCCTCTATATCTATCTAATATGGTTAATATCTTACATTTCCTAAAACTCAAGAACAAACAACAGAGTAGAACTCTCAGACAAGAGATCACGTCAGACTCCTAGAGAGATAGAAGGAAGAATTTGTGTTTGCTTTGTTGTGGGTTTTCTTTCATTGACACTTCTGTTGTCAATAAAAGGTACACTTCTCCTGACCATCTCTCAGCGGAGTGGACCTGAAGTAGGCAAGGACAGCAACATCTATCAGTCCCTAGAGAGATTAATAATATGGCATTTACTGGTCAAAAAAGGCCCAAGACAGAGGAGAGTAGGGAAGAGGCAGAGGTTTTGAAATCAGAAAGATGCAGAAACCCAATTCTTCCTGGTCCTGTGCTCTTAACATCTACAAAGCAGCCAGAAAAGAAGTATACGCTTCTTAATAAACAGGAATTTCAATGCATCTGAATTCTGATTTTCAGCTGCATGGTTCCTCCAACCTGTCACACATGAATTCCTTGTAATCTAAGGTTTTGTCACACAATCCCTACCCAGCTTCAGGAGAGAGGAAGAAAGGCTAGATGACTAGACAGGTGTTTCCAGCTAACCTCGCAGCACCCCTATTGCAATCTTTATTTCTATGGGCTTTTTCTCTTGTGAAATGGTAAGGCCAACTTCCACCATATAGAAACTTTTGCATGCTGAAAGGTACCCACTGAACTGTTGATTGAAAGGCACGTTTCCAAGTTCTATTTAAAAAACTGAATCTGGGAAGTGCTATGCAGACGTTTTTAAAATGTGAGAGAAGAGGCCGGTGATGAGGAAGAGCGCGGGATCCTGCTGTTCTATGTACAGCTGTGCTTCTGCTGCTACAGATTCTGTAATATCATCATCACCACAAAGAGGCACCCATTCAGGACCCCGAGCCAACAAAGGTGCAAGCCACTGCATACAGAACACTCTCAATCGCTTCATTAGCACACAGGTGACACCTGAAGAGCAGGAAAAAATTGACCAAACCCTTGCTAGAGCTATATATTCTTCTGGAACACCATTGTCAATAATGGAAAACACATTCTGCAGGAAGTTTTCAAATTACTAAGACTGTCATACCATTTGCCCAGCAGCATTCTTTGAGCAAGCCTCTTTGAGTGAGAAAATATGAATGGGTAATGGCATCTGTGCAAGGAAGACCCGACAGAGCGCTGGGCCTTGCATTACTACAGACGTATCAACAAATGGGAGCGGAGACAAACTCTAAAACTGTAAGACAGCACAGCCAGGTCCTTAAAACAAACAAGCAAAAGCACAGAAAGAGGAGAAAACAGCTACACGGCAGAATACATCAGTTATAAAATATGTGTCATCCAACAGAAGACAGGAAGCAGTAAAGTATTTGCTTTGCTCACTGACAATGCCAGTAACATGAAAACAGCACCAAGAGTCACAAATGGATAAAACCCCACAGATTACAAGAGGATGGGCATTTCATGTTGGATATTGCTTCTTAAAATTACAAAGTTTTAAAGATAGAAGAGCTCTTGAGATGATCAGTCTAACTTCTTTGTTTTAAAGTTGAGAAAATGGAGGCACAGAGGCATAATGACTTTCCCATGGCTACACAGCTAGTAAATGATAAAGCCGAAGTCTGAAGCTATGTCTGTACCACACTGCCTTTTAATGATAACATGCAGCCAGATACTCCCCAAAAGAGTCAAAGAAAAGGCAAAGAAGTCATCCCACAAGCGAAATCTCATATCGTCACTCCTGTTATTAAGCTGAGGCAAGAGAAACAGGACACAAAGAGTAAAATACTGACACGGAAAGTCTGTAGTAAAACTCCAGGGGTGGAGTATTAATCTCCTTTGAGAGTTTTCTAAAAAACAAAGAGGCTTTTCAAGAAACAGTAGTAGTTGAGAATCTTAAAGTACCCAGAAGTGTTACAAGCACTGTACTTGATGAGGATGTCTTCTCAGTTCAACTGCAGAAGTCCCTGAAGATTCTAAAGCCAATTTCTGCAGCAATCACTGCATCTGAATCAGACAGTGCACTTTTGTCAGACATTCCTTACCAAATGGGCCAGATCAAATCAACCGTTCTGGAGAATCTAAGTGTAGTTCCTCTTACAAGTACAGAGAGAAGCAAAGGGAAAGACTTTATTAAGAAATTAGAAAAATTTCAGTCATCAGATAATTTATGCTGTTTTGTCAGGTCTAAGATTCAAGGGCAGAGCTGTGTCTTTACTTGCACCTGGACTAGCAAGCATGCATTGAGCGCCCACTAGATGCTAGGCACTATCCTAAATATTCTCTGTGTATTATCTCATCGAATCCTCATATCAACCTATGATGTTGATCTGTCTTTAATTTTCATTTTATAGGTGAGAAACCAAAACTCAGGGGGGCTAAGTATTATGTCCAAGATTTCACAGCTAGTAGATGGCAGATCTTGGACTACAGACAAGTGGTATACTTGGGAATTGATCCTAGAATGACATTCTCAAATGTTGTAGACCCAGAAAATAGGTATTTGGTCCAGGAAAGTAACCTGGGCCTATGCTCAGTGAATCCTTCCTATAACAGAACATCTCATTGCTTCTTGTTTCCTGCATATTTCAGATTCTTCCATTTTCTACAGCAAGGGTTTTACATTGGGGTTCACTTATCCTGTAGGACTCCATAGATACACTTCAGGGAGTCCATATAAAGCTATACATAAAATGTTATAGGTATACATATATAATATCTAGATGGCTTTTATCATATTCTCAAAAGTATTCATGACTCAAAGATTAATAAGCATTGTTTATAAGACCAAAAGAACCTCTGTTCTTTGGCATAAGAAAGATATTGATTTATTTGAAACTGTGTGAACTGTCCCCGTAAAGAAGATCACACAAAGAACAGCAAAATAACATATGAAGGAGCAGAGGAGATTATCCCATGTCAAGGAAAATGTCAGCCTTGGGAAGACCAAGGAAATAATAAGAAGGAAGGAGCCAAGAAGCAGGACTACTCTGAGTGATGGCTCAGACAATGAGACTTATTAGACATAGATGTATACAGCAAAAGTTATATTCAATGAGTTTAGAGATGCTTTTCCTCGGCATCCTTCTCTGAAAATGAGCACTTTTGCTATCTACTTGACACTGCGGAGGACCCTAAGGTAGGAAAACATAACTCTTGTTTTACTATCCTCTCTTCAAGTTTTGTCTGCTTCTCATGAGGTGGTGAAAATGAAGACATTAGATTGCTTCAAGGTTGGCAGTCTGTGCCTGCATTTGATGCAAGCATTTGTAATACTTCCAAGAATACACAGTTATTAAATTTGTAATTACTGCCTAAATATACTGTACATTTATATTTACTATACCAATTATGATCATTTTATGACCAATCCAAGTTATACATAATGCACTAAAGTAACAAATTTTAAATCTATAACAGATGCTTTAAAAGGAGAGGGAAAGAGTTTTCTACGTATTTCATTTTGTTTCTTATTTCCCAGGTTTACAACTCTTCCCAAAGGTTTCTCCTCTTGGCCAGGGGTACCTATGTGAGGGCCCCCAGCCCTAGGCACTGTCTTGGCCCCACAGCTCCTCACGCTGAGGCTTGCCTGCTCTGGGTTCCAGCAGAGGGGGCTGTGCTGCAGCTCCGGGTAGCTGCTCTTCTAGCTGATCTTACTTCCCGCTGACAGCTGGACCTCTAGTCCCTGGAGTGTCCTAGGCAGGGATGCTGCCCAGATCTGTGTGGGCTCAGTGAGGACTGCATCTCACCAGCCAACCAGCTGGACACAACCAGTCATGCTCTTCCCACCCCTTCTCCTCCCAGCTCACTGCCCACATCTGGGCTGTGGTAACCTGCTGGCCTAGGGCCCCACAAGAGGAGGCTTCCGTCTAACACAGCTGGACCATGGATGGAGCTGCAGCCTCAGGATCCTGGGCTAAGGCTAGGGAGAGTTGGGAAGAATCACATTTTCAAAGAGCTGAAAGGGAACTTGGCTATCTTCTAATCCTGCTCTCTCATTTTATAGAGGAGGAAACTGAGGCTCAGAGAGAGGGGAAGACACCCTAGCCCTCCCCTCCTCTCACTTCTCCTTGCTGCCTTCTCTGGCTCTATTAGCAAACTGCAAATGAAGGCTGGAGTTGGGCAGGGGCTGGCACTCCAGAGGCCGGGCCCAGGCTCACTGATGGGCTCCCAGCAAGAGAGCCCCTCGTGCTGGGTGGGCAGAGGTTAAGCCTGTTTGCACAGTCTCCCAAGACTCCAGCTCTCCCGGTTCCTCTCTGGCTTTATTTTGTTCTCTGAGAGCACTGAATTGTCAGCTCTAATCCTTCCGAAAGCGCAGCGTTTTTCAGGCGCTCTGTGTAAGTGAAACCCTAATCCCAAGGAAAACGGCCACTTAAGCTGCTGGAGCATTAGGCTGCTTCCCCAGCCTGCCCCGGGATTTCCTCCCTCCCTGCCTGCCAGCCCAGCACCACCCGCCACCCGCCACCCGGGAGGAGAGAGGATTCCAGGCTGAAGGCGGCAAAGCCCTCTCAGAAGTAACAATTGTAGCAGGGTTTGCCTCCCAAAGCTCAGAGTTGAAAAAGTGCTGGCTTGTTTGTCCTGAGGCTACAGCTAATAGTGGGGGAAGGAAGGATTCTGATCACTCTGGGGAGGGAGTGGGGGGGTCTTCCTGTTACTTTGGGGGGTGGCTAGCTCTCTGGGGGAAACAGGCTTTAAGGTCTTGCCTAGATGGCTTTGAGGCCATCAGGACATTTCTGAGCCCTTGGTCCCAATACATACCTGTAACGTTCACTGAGACACCACTATTGAAGATTCCTGGTCATTCAGAAAAGGTTGGATTGATTGACTTTATTTAGCCAATATCTTCTTCTTAGAAAGTGCAAAATAATGGAGGAAACAAACTTACTGCCGGGGATCCCCCTTTTGGAGAATTCTCCTTTGGGACACCCCAAGCATCTCTAAACATCTCCAGCAGCTGAAAGGTTGCCGATGACCTAGCTAATCATGAAAGCAATGTCCAATGATTCCTGCTAGGCAGCCCTCTATCAGCCTGAGTTGGCTACTATACACACTTGAAATAAAGATCATTGATTTCTTGAAAATATTTTGATTCAAATTCAAACTGGCTTCTCTCTCTGATTTCTAAATAAATTAGTGAGACCGTGGTGTGGAAGACCAAGCACAGTCCATTTGGCGTGCTCAGGCTTTGGGTCTCATGGACGGAGGGAAGAGATGAAGAGAGGAGCCAAGAGGAAGCCCCAAGGTAATGGGCCAAATTTGAGCTCAGCTTAGAAGACCATGGAACTAAATCTTTGCTAAGATGCCCGGGAACCCTTCCTATCTTCTTCATCCTCCCCATGTCGCTCCTCCCCTCTCTAGTTCCATTAGCAGCCCAACGTGCTTCTGCCCAAGGCATCCTGCGGGAGAGGGCAGTTGATTGCAATTGGGATGGCTGCTGGGCACAGACATGGACGTGGGATTGAGGCTGGAAACTGGGGTGGTACAGCTTTTATTCTGCTCAAATTTGGCCTGACTCTCCCAGTCCTAGAGTGGATTAATACCCCTTCTTTTCAATATCCATCCCCTCTAGAGGTGGACTGGATAAAGGAGGACAGGAAGGAGTCCTGATCTGCTGACTCCCTCTGATGCAGGTCCAGGGCACCGGTATTATCTGTCAATGTCTCATTGCTATGGAAATGCCCCCATAATTAAATCAGAGCTGAGGCTGGGGGTTGGAGGTCCTTGGGGATGTGGCTGGAGGCCTCAGGGATGTTTGGAGGAGGCTAGCTTCTTACTGTTGGGCCTTCTCAGCCTAGATGAAGAGTCTAGGGCCCGTGGGTGCTGAGGAGGGGCCCTGTGGCTCAGTTTGGCCTCCATAGTAAAGGGCTCTGACTTGCTGCCCTGTCAAAGTTGCCCTAGTCCTCTCCTTTCAAGGTTGGAGAGGAACTCTGATGTCTGTGTCCTAAATTCCTCTAGCTAATCAGGGGTTTTGAGCCGACAGACAAGGCTAGGAGGCTCCCAGCCTCCTTCAGAAACATTTCTCAGCCTTTATTGCCCTCTCCTCCCCCAGAGGGGCTGGCCAAGGGCTAAGCTGTTTGTTTTATGGAGGGAAATGCTGTCGCATTGGAAGAGGGTTGTTAACTACAGGAAAGAGGCAGTTTCTGGAGGTCCTCAGGACTCCCTGAGTGGTAGGAGGAGGGATTCCCAGGGTCCACACCTCCATCTGCTAAAAGGCCACTTCGCTGATCATCGCAGATGTGGACAAGGAGTCTGAGCCTCCAAGAGTTCACAACTCTTTCTCAGAAGCTGAGCCCACACTGCCCTCACGGGCCCCCAGGATGCCGGGGGCCAGCCTCTGCTTTTTAGCTTTGAACTTTGCCTTACTGGCCTCCCCCACCTCTGTTCAAATTTGCCAGCTTCCAGGAGACCAGCATCTTCTGCTGGCTCTCCTCGCCTTGGGCACTTCTCTCTTGGGCAGCATCCACATTTCTTCCTGGATCTTAGCTGTAGATTCCCTCAGAGCTGCAGTCTCTAGGCAGCAAGAGAAGTTTCTCCCAAGCTCTTGAATAAAAACCACCATCCCCCTTCGTCCCCAGGGTGGGGCAGCTAACAAGGCTCTTTTTTCACCAGGGAGGATGTAGTGTCCTTGTCCCTGGCTCTCTAACATTCAGACATTTTTCCAAAGAAAAGGGAAGATCCTCTGCTGAGACTCCCAGTCTGGGAGCTTGGATAAGCAGAGAACAGGCTCTCCTTTCAGGGCTGCCCGAGGCTCAGCTCTTTCCATGGCTCCTGGACCCCAAAACAATAAGCTATAGGTGTGGTCTTCAGTCTTTGTTCTTTTTGATTTCCATTATCTGATGATTTGCTGAACGGTGGTGGGAAAGGGGATGGGATCAGATTTGTCACAAACACAAAACACACTTTTCTTTGATCTTTTTTAGAATATTAAACACGCTTATTTTGTAGTTGCTTTTGGAGTGTTCTATGATCTCTAGTTCTTGGGGGTGTTAATTGTCCTATTTATTGCTTCTGCTAACTCTCCCTCGTGATAGTCCGTATTCACATGATGTGTGTAATTTTTATAGTGAGCTCATCTTCAGCGGTGGATTTTTTTTTCTGTGGGAGTCCCATGTGCCCTGGATTGTACAATGTCTCTACAGAGAAGGTTTGCCCTTCTTCCTGCTGGGGTTTCTGAGTGGCTTACTATCCTGGACAAATTTTTACGTAAGTTCTTGGCTGGGATTTCCTGCCATATATTCATGGTATAAATTAAGGCTCTGAACCAGGGTCAGGTTTGGGATCTCCATTTCTCATGGAGACATTTTTTCCCTCACTAGCCTCCCTGGGCCATTGGGATGAGTTGGTGTGTTTCCCTTTATGGGTCATGTAGTCCTGCTCTGTTCCTGGCTTTATGTAGGGTAATACTCAGTTCTAGCTTCCTGCTTCTCTTGGGCTCAAGGTCATGTCTCTAGACTGATGTGTTACAACCCCAGCCTCCCCGATTAGGGTCCACCTTCAGCGTGATGCTAGCAGTCTCACATGTGGCTCTGACTTTGAGTTTCCCTCTATTTCTGGCACCAGAGAGTGAGGTTTGGTTGTGTCTTAACAATTCTTGTTGTTATATTTTATCCAGCTGTGTATTGGTGAGTTCAGCCTGCCTTGTTTCTGGACATCAATCTCATTCCTCCATTACTTCTCTGGGACTCAAATGAAGGTGGCGAGAACTACACTTGCACAAAGCTCTCCCAGCGCTTGGGGGTGATGCCCGCTAGAGGCCAGTGTAGCTCCCTTGGTGCAGCAGCTCTGGGGACCGGTGTAGTCCTCACCTTCTAGAGAGAACATGGAGAGCCTCTGCACAACCCCTGACTGCCTCCAGCACCGTCTTGCTCCATTTGGCCTCCAGGGTAGGGAATCTCACCTTCAGGGTGGACTTTCACCAGGCCAAGGGACTCTCTAAATGCCCAGAAGCATCTCCAAGTGACTTTGGGAGTCCTGAAACTAGTACTCATATTCTCCTCCCAGATCAACATTACTGCCAGTGTCCCTCGTGCTCCTGTATGGCTGCAGACCTGGACAGGCACAGGAAGGGAGGGGTCAAGGTGAGGAGGTCATGGGGAAGAGGATCTTTTCTAAAGTGATGGGAGACAGGAAGGAATAAAGGCACCAGCACACAGTTGGAGCCAGAGTCCTCACTGAAGAGGCCCTGACCCAGAGATCCCTGGGACTTCCGAGGGCTTGATGGTGGCCCGCCGTGGGCTACTTTGGAAGGATAAGAAGTTGGTAGAAGGTACCAGCCACAGCAGTCAACCTGAGGAAGCCTGGCCCAAAGTACCCCCAACCCACTCTCTCATCTAGCTGGTCCCTTTTTCCTTATCACTTAGGGGAGACTCGGCTCTGTTCCAGACCAGCAGCCTAGAGCAGTGGGCTGGAGAGAAGAGATGCCGCTGAGCTAGAGCAGCCCAGCGGCGGAAGGGAAAGTGGGTGATAAATTTAAATAACCAGCTTGACTTGGCAGCTTGCTGAGTTGTGATGCAGTGAAATTAAAATCTCGGCAGAACTTGCAAACACTACCCAGAAAAATCAGTCTCTCTCCTTGGTTCCATGATGGAAGGTGGGGAGGGGAGGCTATCGGGCCAAGCCCCAGCCTCTGGCAGCCACCCTTGCTTGCAATGTGATTAGCTGTGTCCTGGCCCACTGGGCCCCACTCTCCCCTCCACACAATAGTCCAGGCTCCTCTCTCCTCTCAGTCCTGACCTTGTGGAACAGCTGTATCAAGTGGCTGGTGAAGTTTGAAATCAGCCTCCAGCGCCAGGAGGTGGCAGGAATATCAATAAGGTCGGCTCTTTAGGTTGGGCTGGGACATTCCTGGGCCAGTTTCCTCAGGACTCATCCCTGAAGCTTTGCAGCCTCAGCTTCCTGTCCCCCAGGGAAGAAGATGAGCTGGGTGCCTGAGACGTGGGGGGTCAGGAGGGCTCCTTAAACACTTTGGTGCACCCAAGCCAGGCCGTGGGCACAGGATGACCTCCCTGCTCTCTCGCTGTGAGCACACACCTGGCCAGAATCATCTACGAGAAAGGGCCTCCCCTCTGCTTCTTCCACCAAAGCCCTTCATATTCTCCAACAAAATAAACTTTTTAAGAATCTTTGAGGGGAATTTCTACAAATACACCCAAAGCCTCTCCCATATCCCAGCCATGCTTGGAGCCCAGTTTGCACAGATGCCAACATCTTTCTAGAAAAACTCACCCAAAGCCCACCTCTCTCATTTCTGCTCTCCTTGCATCACTGCTCACTGCTACCCAGAAAGTCCTGGCCCAAAAGCCAACACGCTGGACCCACTTCTGAGATGGCCCATGAAGTTTCTGGGCACTGCCCCATTTCTCACCTTGACAGTACCTCCAGCAAATTCTGTTTGTCCCCATAATAAACACATCATGAATCATTCATCTTTAATAGATTATGCAAATTAGGAGGACATAAAATCAACAAAGATCAATAACTGCAGCCGTTTAATTGCCAGCAAAAACATTTTAAGAATGAGCATAATCTGCAGCCCTTTCTCGGGTAATAGAACCATTAATCCAAACACTGGATCTTGGCCTAAGTGTAGAAAAATCCGTCCCTGCCCCCGCCCCCTCCCACCTCCCCTCCCCCACCTCTCCACACACTTCTCTCTTTTTTGGTAATTTCCAGTTTCTGAGCGAGTTTCCCCGTCATTACCACTGGTGAACAGCTCCGAATGTTAATGGTTCTGCTTTTGTTACTCCTCGCTTGATTGAAATGTCGCATACAGATTGAGATGTTAGTGCTAACTTGCCACCTGGGAATGTCAAGCTGGGTCTGAAATGAACTTTTCTCACACTTGGATCCAGATGGATCAGCCGGAGATGTTCCCAGGCTGAGCTGGGACCGTTCCAGGGCCATGGGGGGGAGGCGGGCGGGGGATGCTCAAGGTGGAGGCCCTTTTCTGCACCAGCCCCAGTTCTCCTGCAGCAGGAACCCTACTCCGAAGAGCCATCTCTCCACCCCAGGAAAGCCCTGCCTTCTGGCCTGTGGCCCGGGGCACGGGAAGCACAGCTGGGCATAGAGAAATGTCTCCTGGGCTCTCTTTCGCCAGCTGCCTGGGGTGGGCGACCTTTAAGAAGTGACAGCTACTGCTCTCAGCATATCAGGAAGAAGGCAGCAGGCCTGGCCTGGGCCATCTCTCTGCCTTTGGTCAGAATACCCAGCAGCTCAAAGGGCTTCCTAGTTGGGCTAAGGAGGACTCATTCATGCCAGGGGCCAGTTGATAATAGACTATGTCCTGACCCGGTGAACCCGGCTAAAGTTGTCACTCCCAAAAGCCCCGTCCAATTCTCCAGCACTGCTAGAATGCAGCCTCTGATTGCCTAGCCAAGACCTCAACTCTGTCCAGGCTGGAAATAGTTGTACCAGGACACCTTTTAAGGGAACCTGGGACAACTAACAACAAGGCCCCTGTTGGAGGCTGGGTGGCGCATCTCAGGCCTGAGTCATGCTCAGATCAGCTCAAAGTCAGACCCAGGGCCCTATCCTACAGCGGGGCCATGCCTGCTCCCTGTCTTTGCCATTGGCTGTGATGCCGGCTGCTTGCAGCCCTGCTGCCAGGTCCCCAGGCTGCCTCCACTCGCCTTACTCGGCAGGTAACGCCTCAGTGTCTCCCAATCCCCACCAAGACCCTTCTCAATCATTCTGTCTCCCAAGGAACAAACGGCACATTGGCTTTAGTGACTCCAGGATAATTAGGTGAATTTTAATAACACCTCAATGTGTGTCTCTCCCACTTGGGCACTTTCCTGGCCCGGAAACCCTACTGCAGTGCCAGGCACCTTCCACAGCCTGCAGCTCTGTGGCCTGGAGCTTCATCAGCTGGGCCTTCCCTGCACCACACCTTGGCCTTCTTCCACTCTAGCTGCCTCTGCAGCTCCTAATCCATGGGAGCATCTAGATTTGTACCCCTCCCCTTGCATTTGACTGTGGGATAGGCTTGACCCCACCTGGCCTTGAAATCAAACCTTGGTCTTAGTGATTTCTCTGGGAAGCGGAAGGGCTAGAAGAATTGTGCTTATCTTTAACCACAGAGCTAGTTGCCATGCCCTGAAGCCCGAAGCCACAGCCACCCAGGCTGCCCAGAGGGAGGAGAAAGCAGGTCCCCCAGGAGCCTTGGGAGCACAGGAATGTGGAGGCTGCACACTGGGCACTCATGCTCCATTCTTGCCAGGCTGGCCTATTTACCCTCTGCATTCTTCTGCACACATCCCAGCAAGAGGCTCACAATTCTGGGCACCTTGGTGGAGGCAAGAAAAAAGGCAAAGAGCAAGGCAAGAAGAAGGGCAGAAAGAACCAGCAACATCCCCTTCTGGCTTTGACCTTTCCAAGCTAGAGCTCACAGGGACCCTGACCACAGTTTTTTCTTCTCACATCTGCACACATCTGTTCAGGAAGCACCCTGGTTTTTGGAGGCTCACTCTCTGCAGATATCATGGCAAGGGGCCCACTTGTCACACTGGGCCCCAGATGGCATAGACTGAGGCACCCCCACTGAAAGCAGTGCCCCCACCCTCCTGGAAGCCGCCTTACCGGTCACAACGGGGTATGTCTGCGTGCCTGACACGTTGCTGCCCAGCTCGGGGTTGGTGGATGCAGATAGACTTGACTTGACTTCATCAAGCCCAGGGGTCAGGGCTGGGAGGGAGTACTCGTTCCCCTGGGGGAGAGAGAAAAGCGACAGCTCTCTATTGACGCACACACGCCACTGAGAAAGGGCTCAGTGTGCAGATGGGGAGGAGGACCGGGGAGCCCTCCCAGATGGGGTGGAAGGAGATGGCCTCGCAGAGGGAGGGGAGAGAGGGCGGGGCAGCTCGGCAGATGATGGAGAGTTTTGTGTGGGTGGGGGTAGAACTGACTTTGTGAAGCTGGAGGTGCAGCCTATACATTATTGGTGGTTAGCCCAGCATCCTTGAAACTTCTGTAGCATCTCCTGCCTAAGAAGCCCCAAGGGCGGAGTGTAGCAGTGGGGATCCCCCTGCTTAGAGGCAAGGGGTGTCTTAAGGACCCCCTGGAGTGCGGGGCTCTTGGGGAGGAGGGGTGAACCATGACACGATGGCAGAGGCAGTAGCTGGGGGAAGGGCCTAGTGGGGCCTCCAGCCTGGCACTGCTGGGCTGGGATCGGGTGCTGGCGCCCCTTTTTTAAAAACAAACAAAGACAGCCTCACGGGCCCCTTGCTCTCTGCCTGTGCACTGGGGTATGAAATTGGGGAGGGGGAGAGTCCACATGGCTAACAGAAGGGTGGGAGGGGGCCGGTCATTGACTCTGAAAGGGTGTCCTGCCCGAAACACTCGGGTAATTGCCTTTTTATTGCAGCCACCGCCAAGCCAGACCCCAGAGCTGGGCAGACCAGGAGCCTACACAAAGCAGGAAAAGTTGCTCTGATTAATATTACGTTAAATTAAAACTGATTTTCTGCTCTTTCGGGTCCGTTTTTTTCCCTTCCGCTTCCTGGCCCCCCCAGAGGGCCCCCTCCCCTCCTTGGCTGGATGGGATTGCCTCGTCATTTCCAATTCCTTCTCGTATTGATCTTCCTGTAGAAATCAGTTTTGTAATTAGCTGCAAATTAGGCCTTCTACTGGGGGTGAAGCTGCCCCCTGATTTATCACCATAGTAATTCGCTGTGATCGGAGAGAAATTAAAATGAACTCAATTAGGCTTCGGATTTGCTTTATGGGCCCTGCTCCGAGTTTCAGGGGGAAAAATGACTGTGCTGGTGTTTAATAGTCTAATGAAAGTAAATAAAGGTTATTCATTGTAATACAGCCGGGGACTCGGGGAGGGTGCACTGAGCCGCCCGCCTCGGCCGGCTCCTCCTTTGTTGGTTTATGGCTCAGGGCACCTTAAAAAGACTTTTGATTTTTGTTTTATGAAGACAAACAGCTTATGGGATAAAAGGACGGGCGGGGAGAAAGGCGAGTAGCTGGGAGCTCGTGGAGTCCTGGAGCGGAACTGTGCCGTGTGGAGCCTGTGGGGCTGCGCTGGTGTGTGCATGTGCGTGTATGTGTGCAAGCACAGCAGACTGTTGTGCTGCGGTTGTGGGCCTGGCCTGGGCCGTAGGTGTGGGAGGAAAGGGTGTGTGCTCCCGTGTTTGAGCGTGTGCACGGGGGGCTACACGGATGTGTGGGTGGAGGCGGGTGCTGGAGGTGTGCTGGGCTGGTGGTCTGGAGGGATGCCTGCCTACTGGCTGGCGGGCTGTGCTGTGAGCACCTCGGGCTGTGTGGTGGGGAGGAAGCAGGTGGGTGGAGTGCCTGTGCACACGGGTAAATGTGAGGAAGTCAGGAGATACATGTTTCTACGTTGTGTGTTGTGCTGGTGTGTTGTGGGCTGCATCCCATGCTGTGGGTTCTGGACTGTTCTGTATCTGTAGGAAGTACTGGGTCTGAGAGGCTGTCAGCCTACCTAGGGTCACACTGGACAGCTGGATTGGGGAGCAGGAGGCAGGCACAGTGGGCTCTCCTCCTGACACTGGGTGAGCACAGATTTTCTGTAGGACCTCGTGGGCATTTTGTTAAGGGACAGGGCAAGAGGATGTTCCTGAGTGCCCTGCCAGAAGCACGGATGGCAGGGCTGGAAGGGACCTGTTATATCATATGTTCAAGCCCTTCATTCTACAGATGGGGAAACTGAGGCTCCGGAAGGGGATAAGACTTACCCAAGGCCATACTCGCACCCAGAACTGATCATTTCTAATTACTATATACCTTAATGATTTTTCTTAACTCTCCGTAATGTCCTCTTGTGAGTGTGTTCATACAGCACACACACAGTGCACCTATATGCAGCACACACGATGCTGGGCGTGCACATGGCTGATCCATGCGCACTTTCTCCAGAGGCCTGTTCTGCCCAGCGTCTTTCCACTTCTGCAGGTAGAAAGCTCCTTCCTCACCTGTTCTGATTTGATGTGCTCTGATGCCTGGAAGACGTCAGGGTAGGAAGGACGCTCAAAGACCCGATCCAAAGCTTCCAGCTGCTGCTGGGTGAAGGTGTCAGCTCGCAAGTGCTTCCGCAAACTGTCCACGCCACTCTGGGAGTCTCCATTGGGGACTGAGCCCTCGGACACATCTGGAGAACACACGGACACTCAGGCCATCAGCACAGGCCAGCAGAGGCACAGAGCAGTGCAGTGGGCAAATGGGGCAGGCATCTGGCTCAGCCCCCAGGGCTTTGCACCCCTGCGAGGACCCCCTTACTCTCAGCTTTGAGGCTGGAGGGGCTGGCCATGCCTCAGAGATCTGGCTGAGGAAGCCAGAGCCTCTGAAGGACCTGGGAAGAGAAAAGGAAGTTGTCATAGCACAGAGGGCGGGAAGGACTAGGCAGAGGTGGAGCCACAGGGGCTCCCAAGGGCTGTCTGCCCAGGGGTGTCTCCCCTGAACCCTTTCTGTTCCCGGGCCTGAGTCAATCTGGGGGAGGAGCTGAGCGTCTCGGACCAGCATTATGGAGCCTGTGGAGAATTGAACTCGGCTCTGAGATGAATATCAGTTCCACTGACTCCAAGGGTGGAAAATCATCAAATCTCCGAGGCTGAGTGTAACATGGAGACTCAGCGAAGTAATTAACTGCACCACTGAGGGAGGAGGGGCTCTGAAAGCCAAGCCGAGGCATTCTATTTGCTTTGGGTCATGACTGAGACTGGAGCAGGAGGACAGCAGGAGGAACGTGACCGCCTTGGGCAGAGACGAAGGACAGGGTCTTTGTGGATGCTCTTGTGCCTGGCCGCCCTTCTCAGCCTCTGTCCCTCACCTGGACTCTGGCTAGGTCTCCATCAGAGGCCAGCTCCTTGGCCACCTAGTTCCTCCTGCAGGTTTCCACAGGGAGCTGAGACTCACTCCATGAAGGAAAGGGCACAGTGGTGCCACACTAGTGTCCACTCCCTGGGGCTGCTGGCCTGTCCTGTCCATGTCCTGCTCTACCCAGCTTTGTCACCACTCTACCAGCCTTGCCTCCTGTCCTGGCCCTCCCGCATTGGGTTCACTGGAGTTTTCAGAGCGTTTTCTGCCACCTCTCCCTGAACCCCCACCCTGCAACTCCCCTGCCTGAGGCTGGGTCCTCCCTGGATGCAGCTTGGCCACTCCTTGGCTTCCCTCAGCCCAAGACCAGCTGGGGAGCCTTGGGCCTGTGGCCAGCCTGTGCTGTAGGCCCCAGGGTGTTCCTCTGGGACTGTTATATATATCAGTTTATAGGTGATTATACGATATGATATAATCAATATTGCATTATATACAGTAACATCGTACAGTATCATTCGGGAGACCATAGAAAATATTACATATTGATTAACCTCAACCTGCAGTCATCCTCTCTTGCTGGCCTCCCAGATGGAGCATGGGGGTCTGCTTTCCAGATGGGATCTCCTATCTTCCCTCCTCTCTATTCTGGAGGGGGTGGGAAAGCAAAGAAAGTGTGTGTGTGTCTGTGTGTGTGTATTAAGTCTGGGGTGGACAGACAGACACAGGGGCAGCCTTGATGGTATTCCTATGTTCCCTATGTTCCTATGGACACAAAACTTGGTTGTCATGTTTCTTTCTGTGTAATGTCTCTGGAATGATTTTCTGTCTCAGAGGGTGTATGTGTCTCTCTATATGAGTTAGGGTGGGGCATATTTATTTTTCCCTTTTGTGTGAGTATTTTCTGTGTATATGCATTTGTACATGTATAAACATCCAGATAAACAAGTGTCTGGGTATGTGTAAGTGACAGAGTGAGAACCTTCCTAAAAGGATATGTGTGTTTATGTGTGGGATTGCATGGGGAGCGTGAGCACACAACCCCCATGTTTCTTCTGTGCCTGCTTCTCTTTCAAGGGTGTGCCATCATTCTAATTCCACCTCTTGGAGCTATTTGCATGTTCTACCGTGTCTAATTCTCCCTTGCTGGAGTCCTCCTATCTTTTTGGAAAGCCCTGCTCACAGGGCCGAAGGAGGCAGTGAGTATCTTTGTGTGTGGTTATTGCAGTGTCACCAATGGGTCCTAGGGAGTAAAGTGTGCATTTGTCTGTGTGTGCTCACACACTATGTGCATGGGTGTGTGCATATGTGTGGGGAGACTCATTCCATGACCCTAAGTAGATTTGTGTATATGCCTGTGTGTGGCTTGGCTCAGCCTGTGTGTGTGTGTGTGTGTGTGTAGGGGCTGAACTGGAGCTTTGTCCTCAGGTCACTGGCTGGAGGAGTCTCTTTTCCTTCATTTATTCTGGGGCCCTTCAGATCTTGACAAATCTGTCACTCTAAATTTGCGAGAGATTATGGTGCTCTCTCCCCAGCCCGCAGAGAGGTGATATATGATATCTGCTGCCCCTATTGATTGCCTGATCTGGTGGCAGAGGCCGGCGAAATGAACTTGAAATGAACATCATGCCTCAACTCATTGTGCGTATAATACACTACTTAATCCCACATTTTTCAGCCGCTATGGAATTCAATTGATCAATCATGTTCCACTGATAGTACTGTTTTAGGGGTTATTGCTGCTCCCTCCACTCACTGACCTTTTTATTTATTTATTTTTTTGTATACGCAGGCCCTGGTGATAAGACAGGTTACAGAGGCAGCAACAGAGAGAAAGGGGGAGGGAGGCAGGAAAGGCAACAGGAAGCCTGCTACTGGCAGGGAAAGGAAAAAAGAGGAGAAGGAAGGGGTGGGGGAGAGGAAGAGAAAGAAGGTGCTAGAGGAGCAGGAAAGCAAACTGGTGTGATGAAAGCATGCAGAGAACCCCCAAGAGAGGCTGCAGGAAGCTTGAGGAAACTCCCCAAAGGAGAAGGGAGATGATGAGGAGGCAGGAAAGGCAGCAGTAATCATGAATGGCGAAAGAGCACACAGAAAGTTCCAGGGGAACAGGAAGGAGAGGCGCAGGAGCAGGGAGAAGGCAGTGGCATTACTGTCGGGGATAGGGAGGCAGCCCTCCCAATCAGCCACAGGGCCCATAGGCTCTCACAGGCTCTCTCCAGAGGATGGGGTGGCACCCTACGAAGGCAATGAGGAAGGGTGGGAGGGAGGAAAGGAGGCTGGGAGAACACTGGGGTCAGAGGTGCAAGGAGGAGAAGCTCAGGGAAGGAGGAGGCACAGAGGCAGCAGAAGGGCAAAAAGAGAGAGAAGAAAGAGAAAAAGCTTCCCATGCTGGAAGCCTAGGGAGGTGTTGGCTGGGGTGAGGGCACTTGCCACAGGAATAAAACCAGCTGGCTCTGCTTTCCTCCAGCCTAGGTATCCAGCAAAAGAGGGCAGTCCAGGGCCTGGATGGGGGTGGGTTTGGAGGGTAGGGTGTAGAAGAGGAAAAGGAGTGGAGAAGGAGTAGAAAAGAAAAGAGAACACAAAAGAAAGAATAGAAAAGGAAGAGGAAATGAAGCGGTTGTCAGTGCCAGTCACTTGGAGGGTCCTCCACAAGACAATGGAGAGAAAGAGCTCAGAGTGGGACTTCCCCAGGGTAGAATCTCAGAGGCGACAGTGAGGTAGAGAGATAGAACTGGGCTATAAACACTGGTAGGCCCAGATACTGAAGGGCTCTCTGTCAGAGCTGGGCTAAAATAGAGACGAGGCAGAAGCAAGTCTTGATCTAGGCTTCAGAGTGAGCAGGGAAGGAAAGTGTGTAATTAGATAGCATCCATCCCCTCGTGAACTCCTTGTGGCCAGGCACCATGACCAATGCATCTCTGTGACTCCAGTGCCAGGCACGGAGCTGGGCAAAGAGTTGGTACTAATGAATGATTGAATGAATGAATGAGGCTCTCCTGGGTAGCAATCAAAGCCAGACCCCTGGCAGAAGGTCTCTGGATTGGCCTGGAACCCCTGGTCACCCAGTCACTTGTCAGGCAAGTCCCATGCAATCCTAGCTATTAGACGATGTGGGAAGAACCCCCCAGCAGGCCCCTGAGCAGACTGATGCTCCTTCTTCACATGCTCCCACTTCTTGTGGGTTTCTAACAGCATTAACTCTGGTCCGTAGGAGGCCCTTCCCACCCTTGTCAACACCATTGTGTCCACCTATGGTGCCTCTAACCAAGGGACAGAGAACATTATGTTCCTAGTTAAGAGCAGAACTTAAACTTGGAGCTGCAGAACTGCCATCCAAAGCAGGTGGCAGAGGTTGCTTGAGAACAGAGCCCAGAAATGGCCTCTACGTTGGACTCCCCACACCAAGGCCCTGGTCACAGAGAGCACAGGTGAGATAAAATGGGTCTATCTTCTTGTGGTGGGAGCTGGTTCCAGGGAAGGCCTTTCCTAAATAAAGAGAGGAGGCCCTTGGCCTTCACCTTGATGGGATAACAAGTCAGGGCTCCAAGAAGAAGGCTGGAGTGTGGTGGCCATATGTCCTGAGCTTTCTGGAACAATTCTGATTTCCAATATTCTTTCCCACTCTCCTATGTTTTCAGATTCAATTTGGAAAATGTGGTTGCTGTAGGTCCAGCAACACCTCTAGAGCAAGTAAGTGGCCATGTGCTAGTCAGTCTCCATTAGAGAAGGAGTCAGCCCCATTCTCCTGTTGTCCCCTGCCCGGCCATCATCCATTAGCAGCTGACAACACTCAGAGCTTATTACATGCCATCGAATCCCCCCAAGAACCCCAGGAGGTAAGTACCGTCATACCTATTTTAAAGATAAGGAAACCAAGGTGAAGAGAGGTTAAGTAGCTTATCCAAGGCTGTGCAGCTGGTAAATGTCAGGATGTGAAGTTAGATCTGACTCCAGAGCCTGCCCTAGACATCATTCAACTCTGCTGTCTGGGTGCCAAACCCAAGGCCCCAGCTGAGGGCCACTTGGCCCTATCTGGGAACATGGTTCCCCTCCCAGCATCCCCACTTCTCTGCCTTGCACCCTCCCTACACTGAGGCTATGGTCCTATGGTCCTATGGTCCTAGGGCCTATGGTCCCTGAGCTGGCTGAGCACAGACTGAGGCCAGAATGATTAGGGGACACCTGGTCCATATTCTTCATTTCACAGTAATGAAAACTAGCTGGTTGGGGGGTGAGAGGGGCGGGAGGGGAGGTGACCAGTCCAAGGTCATACAACAAGGTGGCAGGACTCTCAGGACGGGAGCCCCTTCCAGGTGCTTCGTCCACTACAGCATGAGCACTCTCAAGGAGAGTGCACATCCACAAGTCCTTTCTGGAAAGAAGCAGGATATAAATAAATTAATTAAATTAAACAAACTGCTGAGTTAAAACTTTGACGTATATTGTTCTTCCAAGGGGAACAAAGGCTCACGTTGTCTTCTCCTCTGACCGCTTCCTATATGCTTAGCGGTTAAAGAGAAGCTTTCATAGACATTAGATTACTGGAGCTTCCTAACCACTCTCCAAGGTAGGTAGGGATTATAATCCTCTTTTTACTGGTGAGGAAACTGAGGCTCAGAGAAAATGAAGTGCAGGTTAAATGAGGGTAAGTGGCTAGCTCAAGGGCATATCCACCTGGGAGCCCTCCCAAAGAAGGTGCACCACGGACAGCCGTGGACTGAGCAGCAAAGAGCAGCAGCTGCCTCCCAGCCAATGTCCAGAGCATGGGCTCCAGCAGTGGGGCCCCAGTTTCCACGCAGATGAAGAGAACTTCAGACAAAAGATCTTCTTGACTGGGAGGAGAGCCACCAGCATGGTCGCAGTGGTTACTTCTTGATCATGAGCAAATTATTCTCTTCTCATCTTAAGTTTTTCCATATTGTCCAGGCTTTGTACAATAAGCATGAACCACTTCTAGAATCATTAATAAAAATGTCTTTTACTCCTCCACAAAAACATCTGATCTCCTCATTCACTAAGCCTTGTCACTCCCCATCTATTCCTGGGCTGCCCTGGAGCAGAGCCTTACCGCCCACCTCTCTGACCCCAGGCCAGAACCCTCTGGATGGCCAACCATGAGTAGGGTTGTCCAGTGATGTCTCGTCAGCTTGGGGAGGGAGGTAGTCCCTGAACACCATGTCTTAGGGATGAGGGCTAGGGACAAAGGACAAAACTGAATTGTTCTGTCCTCCTTGTGTGTTGACATTCTACTTGAATTCCCAAAGTAGTCACTGCAGGGACAAGAGAAATTCTTGTGCACTGACCGAAAGGTAAGTGGGGGTGATGGTAACAGACAGAATGCAATAATGGCATTTCCTGGGTGGGGAAGCACCAAGGCCCATCAAAGTCCCCCAAGTCAAGATGGGCTGCCCAGGGGCTGCCCACAAATCCCCAGAAGAAGGAAGGAGGCATTTGAGAGGAATTCTTTTAAAATATAGTAAAGAACTACATTAACTTCCGTTTTCTAAGCCCAGATACACATATCTACCTGTCTACGGGGAAAGTGACAACATTTGGGCTTTAGCATACACTCATTAAATCCATTCAACTTTACGAGGTACTCATGATTCTTCTTCTCATTTTTTAGACGAGAGGCAAAATGATTTGTTCAACATCATCAAACTAGTAAGTAGCAAAGGGCAGATTTGAGCACAGAGATATCTGACTCCAAAGCCCTCTCCACTCTATCAAATGTGCCTTCTTCATCCAAGATCATCATCATCATCATCATCATTTATTGAGCACTAACTATGTACTAGGCAGGCTTGAGGTGCTTTACACACATTATCTCTAATCCTCACAGAACACTTGCAAAAGAGATACCATTAGTTCATTTTACAAATGAGGAAGCAAGCTGAGGGAGAATAGAAAACATGGGCAAGATTACACAGCAAAGAAGTAATCCCGGGGAGAGTAACTCAGTTCATCCGCAGACAGAAAATGACCCGATACAGGAAGAGAAAAGGGGGGGTAGGCGGGGGGAGCAGTGGGTGATCGGCCTCAACCCCTAGGGGGCCAGGGGAGCAGGAGGAGTCAGAGGCCAGCTGTGGTTGGGGTGGGGGCTCTATGCAAACATTTGCTCCATACCATTCTGGACTGGCAGCCTTGGCTGCCCTCTCTCTTCTTGCCTTAGCTCCTCTAACACTGCCTTCCCTCTCTGAGGGGTTCACCCCCAGGCCACCCCCAGTCTCCCCAGCTGCCAGTTGTTGCAGTTTCAAACTCAATTGTTCTCCTCGGTACTGAGGCAAATGGAGTCATTAATTACCTTCTATCGGCTGGGCTGAGTTCAGAATGCGATCAATATCCCCGCTTGTCATTCAGGGCAGCCGGCCTGTGCAGCCCCAGCCCCACCCCCACGGCAGCACAGGACCGCGGAGGTCTGGGCTGCCACCCTGGCCCTCCCACCAGATTGAGAACAGGGAGTGAGGTGTGGGATGCTGAGGAATGGGGCTGCCTTCCAGACTGGGAGAAGAGCAAGGATTAATGGAATGGGGAGCGAAGGAGAAAAGAAAGAGAAGGAGAGTGAGGGAATGAGGAGAGGAGGGAGCAGTAAAAGGAGGGGAGGAAAGAAAGGGGAAGCCACGGTGATGGGAAGCAGGCAGAAAGGGAAAGGAGGAGAGAGGAGGAAAGGGGTGTGCAGTGTGCTGGGAGGGGCTGGAGAACGTGCTGGAGGAAACACTGTTTGTCCAAGGATGACATTCCCCATTGCCTCCCATCCTCAAACTGGACAATCTGTGAGACTGCCTCGGCTAGGAACCCCAAGCTAAGCTCAAGAGGAGAGCACAAAGAAGCCCTTGGCAATCCAGCCCAAAACTTAGGCTTTGAGCAAGACTAGGTTCTGCCCAGCCTTCCAGCCCTGTCAAACCACCCGGTATCCTTGACCAACCCCAGCTTCTAAATACTCCATGAGTACATAAGAGCGTGAAGGGGGCGGGGGGGTGGCTGCCTGGCCTGTCTGGCTGGGCCCATCTACACCCATATGCCTCTGTGGATATTAACTGCATTAGTGGCCCTAACATAACGCTGAACTGGGGGTGACATCTCCTGGGTTGAAATCCTGGCTTTGTGATTCACGTCCTATATATATATGACCTTGGCCAAGTCCCTCGAGCCTCTCTGGATTGAGTTTCCCCAGTGTATACCAGAACCTTGCTAGCTCCTCCCTCAGCAGTATTCATTTCTCCTGTCTCTGTGTTCCAGTAGCCATATATCCAAACCTCTATTGTCGAAATAATAATAATAACTAAAATTGATCCAGTTCCTATTAAGGTACCAGACACTATGCTTAACTTACACCCACTGATTTAATCCTTACAATAACAGCAACTAACATTAAGTACTTACTATATATTAGGCACCCATCTAAGAATTTTACATGTATTAACTCACTTAATTTTCACCATAACTTAAGCAGGAAGCTTCTATCATTGTCCCCATTTTGTAGATAAGGAAATGAAGTGTAAAGGTTCAGGAAGTTTCCTAAGGTTAGGCAGCTACAAGTGATGGGGAAGGCAGAAGCAAACCCAGGCAATGTACCTCTGGCAGCTGAGCTCATAACCTGGAGGAACCTAGGGCCAAGGAGGTTAGGCAACTTGCCCCAAATTACTTAGTGTAGTCAGCAAGTGGCAGACCCAAATTTAGAGTCTATACATATCATAGTTATTTTTTAATGTTTGTTTTCTCCACTAAACTATGACTATTTTGAAGGCAGGGACCCATCTTTTTCATTTTTGTAAACCTAGCATAGGGCCTGACACATAACAGGTGATGAAAAATATTGGCTGATTTGTCAAAAAGAATTTCAAAAGCAAAGGTTGATAAATTCTTAATCTGCCTTGCTCAATGGTTTACCTTTTAGAAGGAAAAAGAAGCAGCAAAGGAAATTGCTACTCTGGATTCAGTGTCATCACATTTTACAGCTGGAAAGTACCATGGAGATCATTTAATCCAATTCCCTCCTAGAAATTAAAAAAAAAAAAGGCCCAGGAAGGTTAAATAATTTCCCATGTCACACAGCTAGTCATCGTTAGGATGGGAACTGAGGTTCTTAGCCCAGTGCCCTTTCCACCATTCCAGGCTGATAAATTCTGACCAAGAAAGAAAAACTGACAAAAGGGAAGTGATGGGGATCTGGGGAGAAAGAACCATCTCTAGAGTTGACAGTAGGAAAAGAAGGGAGCATTGGACAAAATCCGATTTGAGGAAAGCCAACTGATATGTGTTGAGGGAAAGAATGGTCATGTGATCCCATGGCAAGAGATTCTAGAAGGGAATATAATTCTATAAGGACAGGATGCTCTAAAAATGAAATTCCGCCTCTACAAGCTCAAATAATCAGCCTGACAAAGTAAAGGGAGTGGGAGTGGGGGAGGGGTGGAAAGAGAAGGATGTTTAAGGAAAATCATTGTTGTTGCACACGGATAAGCTTTAAAATATGATGAGCCTAGATTTTAAAAGGACATGTACATCGAACAGTGGAAGATTATGCGGCCATTAAAAAATCATGTTTTCAAAGAATATTTAATGATATGTGAAAATGCTCCTATATAATGTTAAGTGAAAATAGCAAGATACGAGCTATATATACAGTATCATTCCAGTTTTGATAAAAATTATAAATATAAAATTATGCATGCACAGGAAAAAAAAGACTGTAAAGAATATACTAAATTCCAACGGTGGTTACCTCTTGATGATGAGATTAGGTGTGATTTAAAAAAAATTTACTGTATCTCCCAGATATTTTGCAATGAGCATGTATTACGCTTATTATCAGACAAAAGTAATTTTTTTCTCCTCTTATAAAGGACACAAAACAGATGGAATGAGGGGACTACAACCAAGGATGGATATGAGAGGAGCATGAGCCTGTCAGGAAGACAAAAGCTCAGAACAAGCTGAGACAACAGAAAAGGGCTGGGCAGCTAGGTTTGGAGGAAGAACAAAAAGGAAGGCAGGTTCAGGCTGAGTGCTTGGGAAGAGGAGGTGATAGTGAGAGAAACGAGAGAGAAGGCAGAACTTCAGCTTCCCTTTGTCTTCTCCACCAAAGAAAAGAATCTCCAAAAATGGGACCAGCAGGAGTTGCCCAGGTCAGGAGAAGCCAGGCAGGTAATTCCTAACCAATTCAACTGAGTTAACTTTCCCAGGCCCAGAAAATTCATATATCAGGACCCTGGGGGAAAAAGTAGATAGGATCCTAAAAGTTTTATTGATAATCCTTGAGAAGTCACACTGAAAGGCTGAGGCAGTGACAAATGCCATCCCTTCTTGCAAAAAAGGGAAAAAGGTAAACTTATGCAAACAACACTAATAAATTTAATGTTAGGGTCTGGAAATCTTTTAGAAGAAATTATTATACAGTTAGTTTGTAGGCACTAAAAAAGAAAACGGTGATACCCTGAAGCCTGCAGGCACTCACCAAGAGTAAGTCGTGGCACATTAACTAGATACCCATGCTTACAGCAAATGCCATCCCCACTTAGACTCCCTCAGTTACCCTGGTTGGAAGCAACTGCTTTTATTTTAAACACTCATTATAGCGCTTCATACCTTGATCATAGCATCTATCTCATCTTGCTCCTATAATGATGTGCACACTGCCTCGCTACTAGATCAGAAGCTTCTTGAGGTCAAGGACTGTGTCCTATTGACCTTTGTGAATCAGTCCTGCCATGCTTTATACATAACAGGCACTCACTCTGCTCATCAACTTAAACTGGATTTTTTAATTGATTAAGGAAATGCTGTGGATGCAGCATGTGAATGTCAACATTACACAGAGAATCTCCTCCCTAACTTTATGGGCGAGATGAAGAAAAGTGAAACGGTTGACAGCTGTTGGGCTTAAATAGTACGTCAAGCATTCGTTTATCACAACCAGGAGACAGCGCTCCATTGTGGGCCAAGCGGCTCTCCTTTAGTTTAAAGGAAAAGAACTCTTAAACAAAACCTACTGGTATGATGACATAGAAGACATCCTTATGATCTCAATTGGGGGAAACTAAGAGCCCAAACCAACAAGATGAAATTCAACAGGGATAAATGGAATGCCCTATGTTTAGGTTAAAAAAAATCAATTACACAAGTGCAGAATGGAGTAGACCCGACTTGATAGCAATTGATGTGAAAAAGATCGTGAGGTTTTAGTTGACCACGAACTCAATATGAGTTTGAGTCTGACACGGCTGCTAAAAAAATCAAATGTAATCTTCAGCTACATTATGGATGTAGAGTCTCCAGATGGAGAGTGGCAATGGTTCTACTGTACTTGGCATTGGCTAGACTGTCTCTAGAGTTTAGTGTTCATTTAAGAGGGACTTTAACTGTCAAGAATGAATTCAGAGATGGGTAACCAGGGTGGTGAGGGACTTCCCTCAAGCGCAGGCATCACACCACATGAGAAACCGAAATCCACCCAGGACTCAGCCCCGTGTTTTTCCAGGTGCTCAGTAAATCAGGTGGAATGAATGGAAAGGAGGGAGTGAGGGAGGAAGGGAGAGAAGAGAAGGTGTCAAATGGAGATCTTTACCACCACTCTTTGTGTGTGGTTAATGTCCTTATCTCTATTTTAAAGATGAGGAACTAACTTTCAGAGAGATTATGTAATTAATTAGCCGAAGGTCCCAGAGCAAGTAAGGAAGGGAGATGGAGTCTGCATCCAGACATTTGGATTCTAAGTCCTGTACTCTTCCCTCAACACCACACTGACTTAGTATAAAGGCAATGCTGAGTATAAAGGCAATGACAACTGTCCATCTATGCCCAATGTCCAGGTAGCGGCTGTGACCTGTCAGGCAGAACTGCTGGAGGGGAGAGTTCTATCTGAATGGTAGATAAGACCAGATGACCTGTAAGAGTCTGTCTCTGCCTTGTCACCACTCTCAGCCAGCCACTGGCCTCCCTCCATATGGGAGATGTCCCTGGAGACAGCCTCTCGAATCTTACCACTCCCAGTCTGGAGTCCCCTTTCCTGCTTGCTCCTCTGGCCTCTTCAGGATTCCCATTGAACACTCAGCTGCATGGTTCAGCATTTAACTAACAGCTCCTTGTCTGGAGTGTAGCCTTGTTCCCCAAATGGATCATAAGTTCCTTGAGATCCACGTCCTGGTTATTTGCTCCTCTCATACATCCCAACACAGTGGGCACTTGGGCCCACATTGATACAAAGGTCTCCAGAGAGGTAAGTTTTCTCAATATTCGACCTATTTATACGTCAAAGCAAATCACAGACACTCAGCTCTCTGAAACGGTTTACAGGAAATCTGCCCAAGGACAGAGGGATGGCCTGAGTGATCGTTTAGGGTCCTCGTATTTCCTAACCAACCTGTAGAGAAGAGGGAGATATGGGGAGACCTAGAACCCGAGAATTGTACTAGTACAGCTACTTTCCTGTTTTGAGTAAGTTAGCTTCCCTTCCCTCCACCCCCCCACCCCACCTCCCTTACCTGTAGGAAAGAAGGGCATGGGCACCCACTGCCAACAGAGCCAGCCTGAGTGTGTGTGACTCCTTATGTGAAGAAGTAGAAGCAGGGTGAGCTGGCACAGACGGGGGAGGAGCGGAGGGAAGGCCAGAGGCAGTGGGAGGAGAGCCAACAGGTAGTGGGGGAGAGAGGACAGATGCACAGGGAAAGGGGAGGGGTGCGTATTGGGTGGGTTTGGGTGAATTCCCCAGTGATCAACTACCCTGCCTGAGAGCATGCGCTGTGCCTCCTGCTGGCCTGCTGGTAGAGGCTGGCGCTCCAGGCTCAATGACCACCAGTGGGAAAGGATTTCTGGCCGAGTGTCTGTCTGTGTAGGACCAGAGTCCTCCGTCAGTGTCTCTGGGCTCTCAGGGAGGGGCTGAGGCCTCCTGCTTGATGCTGGGCTCCAGCTGGGGCCAGAACCAGTTAGAAACGTCTCTGGAGCCAGAAGGGAAGGGGGCTTTGTTAGCTCAAAGGACACAAGCAAGGCGAAAAATTACATACCAGGCCGCCCTAAGTATGCTTGTTTAGAGAAACTGCTTGCATTTATGAAGTCTTTGGTGCGGAAAGCAGGGTTGCAAATGACTGCATCAGAGCGACAGCAAAGGCCATTAATTTCCTGTTATGTTTTCCTGTGTTGGGGGCTTTATTAATTTAATTTTACACTGTCGAACAACAGCGAGAGCTGACACTGCCACACCGCCACGGCTGGGGTTTTCTTTTTGTGTGTGTAGCAAGGCTTTGCCTGACATGCAAATCAACGCTATTACCGGAACCAATAAAGATGTGTGGAGGGAAGAGGGGAGGGATAAGGAGGGGGAGGAGGGAAGGAGGGAGGGGAAAGGAGAGAGAAGGGGAGAGAAAGGGCGAGAGCCATCCTTGGCCAGTTTCTGCCTCCCTCTGTGCCTTACGTCTCCTGGCTTCCTGAGCATCCCCCACAATCAGCAATTTCTGCCCATCCTTCACTTTCCCTTCTACTCTTTTCCTCCCTCAACTCTGCTTTCGGATGACTCTACCTCTGTTGTCCTCCTCTGTCCCAGTCCTGGTAGAGCTTGAATAGGGACATAAGTTCCAGGGAGAGCTGAGAGATGGGCTCTCCTCACTGCCCGTGCCCAGTGGAGGCATGTCATGAGAGCACAGGGGCAAGAAATGAGATGTTGCCAACCCCGCAGATGGGAGCAAACACCTTTGCTATAAACTTCCCTTTCCGGTCATTTTTCCCCTCTAGACTCCCCTCTCCTCTAAAGTCAAGGATCCCAGCCCACGTACGCATTATTAGTGCATACACACTCATGTGCTTGTGTACGTGACGAAGAGTCTAGAAAGGCAGATATGCTACCTTGTTTATAAGTCCCTCTGAGAGCTCCCATATCCTAATCTTGTCAACCACTTATTTCCTTTGAATTCCCCCCCAAAAAATTGTCTCTAATTGTTTCTCCTCGAGAGACTCCAGCAGCTTCCTTCAGAAGCCGCAAAGTACCCAGCGCCTCTAGACTAAGTGCTGGAGAAAAGTGGATCCCCAGCATCAGAAAAAGGCAGGGTCCTGGGAGACCACATTCTGGTTTCTTTTACTACCTAGACCTCATCCCACCAGCCCAAGACTACTGGCACTGCCCCTCACCCAGAGCGGCTGCCACTGCTGGTTGCCCCAGTGGTCCACACTGCCCTTGGCCCAGCTTACCACACCATCAGTCCACCCCGATGTCCACAGTGCCCATGTGTCTGGGTTGGCCACGCCACCAAAGGAGATGGAGATGGGGGTGGGGTGGTAAGAAGGAAGAGAAGGAAAGCTCCTAGAGTCCTTCCTACCAAACACCCGTCTGCATCCCTCCATCCCAGGCTTCAGAGTCTGCCGGAGCCTAGGGAGCTCCGTGTGAGTCAGTGAGACACACACACACACACACACACACACACACACACACACACACACGGGGGGGGGGGGAGAAAATATGTGTGTGTGTGTGTATGTGTGTGTCCGTGCGTCTCTCCCTCTGACACTGGCTTGCTCGCACTCCTGCCTGCACTTTCTGCTTCAGGAGCTGTTTGGTAGGCTTGGAGAGGCTGCTGGATGGAACCCAGCTCTCCCTAGGAGGAAAGCATAAACTTCATAAACTGCATTTACTTTAATGCAGGTTCCTGGGGCTGCTTTCCTCAGGCTTTTCTTCCCTCCCCTTGTCCGCTCTGTCTCGATCACATTTTATCCCTGCCCCTGTGTGCACCCAGACCTCTCTCTCTCACACACCCACACTAAAGCCAGTACTCCTGAAAAAGAGGAAGCCTGGGGCAGGAGGAGAATGCGCAAGGTATAAAAGCTCTGTTTAAGGGAGAAAGCCCTAGAAAGACCCCGTGGGATGCCCATGCACTTGTCTCCAGTGGAGAGGAGCACAGAGGATGCTTTCAGGCAGGTAGGTGTGTGCCTCAGGGAGGGAGGGATGCTGACATGTCGGGAGATGGCCAAATTAGGAGCCACCTGAAGGCTGGGCCACAGGGCTCCAAGGAAGGGAGGGAGAAAAGGCGAGGCCTCCGCACAGGTTGAGGTTTGTGAGGCCTCCCTTGTCTGGTGTTGTCAAGGTCAGCAGGTTCGGGTTCATCGAAGGGTCAGGATGGTTTGAATTACTGGCTCCGCGGCAACTCTGCTCTAAGGCTCGTGATCCAGGCCTAGCCCTCCCCCAACCCTCCTTGCCTTTCCACCCCCACGGGGCAGAATGGGGAGGGTCCCCTGAGAGCCCTACGGCCACCAGGGGCCTGAGGAAGGCAGGCAGGGGAGGGGTCCTTCCCTGGACTCCAGGGCTCCTTTTTGTGTAGCCAGGAATGGTCGGGGAGGCTGCTGGGACCCACTCCTCTAACAGACAGCAATCCTGGGTGTCCCCAGCCCCCCTTCTCTCCAAACCCCTTTTCCAAGGGGGCCTCCATGTCCCTGCCCCCCTGGCCTGCAGAGGAGGAGGCACCCAGGGAGGCGAGCCCGTGAGCAGCATGCCTGGGGGACAGCCTCAGCGCCCAGCTCCTCCCTCCTGCGTCCAGAGCCTGTGCTTGCTTAGGGGAGAAGGGCAGAGCTGAGGCAGCGGATTTCTCGCTGGGTGCCCTTGCCAGGTGGGGGAAGGAAAACGATGCCTACCTGCCATGGTAGGAAGGTAGTTGCCAAGTGGAAGACTAGGAGTTGAAGACATACTCTAACAAGATGGGCATGCACACACGTGTGCACAGGAGTGTACAGACGCGGGAGTGGGGAGGAGGACCACTGGGAAAGTTGTAATACTGTGTTCTCCCCACCCCAGTGTCCAGTGGTGGAGGACACATACGGCCGCCTCTACCGCGAATCTGTACGTTCTCTCCTGGGGGGTGGTGTCGACCTGTCTATTCTGACTTTTTGGAACTTCATGAAAAACAATACTGTTTCATGTTAAATCTCAACATACTTCCTCAAACAACTAAACATAATTCTTTATCCACAACAGCATGAACTGGTTGGGAAACTAAGGTGGTTAATGATTTGGCTGCAGCCTCTGATATAAACACAGGGATTTATGTATAGATTCATGCACCTGTGTCAGCTCCACACAGCATGGCTACACCCTGCTATGTCCCCACAGAAAAAAGTGAGTCCATGTGTGCACAGGGTCCGAGGCAAAGGTCTTCATAAAGCACGGACATAACCTATACCTACGTCTGTATAATGACATGGTCAGTATTCAACAGGCTCATGGCCAATATTACCCAGAGAGTTTGGCTAAAATATGCGATCCAACTAAGATAGAAAAATTCCTTCCTCGGGTATGAACGGTCTAATTTCCCAGGTTACTAGGAAGATATAATCGTAACAATGAATGTGTGTTCATAAGTGAACTTTTTTTTGGTGTCTTAGAGAACGCTGACCTTTGAACCTTAGTTCTTTCTTGGACTGGAGTGGACATTAGCCAAGTTTGGATATTTGTTGGAGAATGCACATAGGCTGAGCTTTGTTAATACTGTCAAACTCAGGCACTTGTCTAGACAGATGATTACCTTCAGGTAGATCTGGTTTCTGGACTTTCATATGACCTGCCTCATGAGGGGCAGTCTGGGACCCATGCTAGGTAGGATAGTATGTGTGAAATCACATGATTCCAGCAATGATCCACAGAGTTCCTCTCCTTAGAGAAATGCAAAGTCTGCTGGGCTTCCCTCTGCCAATATAGCATCTTCTTAAAGTGCCCAGCCAGGGCCTGGAGGAGAGTGAAAGCAGAAAGAGGATCTACGAGTCCCCACCCACCGTGTAAGCTCACTTCAGAGCTCTGAGAAGGGAATCGCATGGCTGGGTGGGTATGTGTGTGCACAGATTAGGTGGTGAACAGATGTAACTGTGCCCAAGTGCCGGGTTTACGTTAAGGAATCAGTGCAACCTCGTTTTATTTACCCAACATAGTGCAACCTCACCGTTGTCTTCTGGGCCCTCCTCAGCACCCCTCCCAGCTCCTTCAGGCTGAATCCTGTCCCACTAAAATGGTGTGTACTCAGCGAAACTTCCCCAAGCTCTTCCCATGCAGAGAATGCTCAGATCCCTCTCTGCTTCTGCCAGCCCCCTGCCTCTGGACCAACAGGCACCGTGGGCCTGAGAGAATCACGCTCTGGCTCCTGCCTCTGCCTCTACATGTCCGCCCATGCAAGGCTACCAAGGGGCGCTCACCTGCAGACTTCCCCCAGCAGCCTCCTCCAGGACCGCAGGCTGCACCCAAAGTCCCAGGGCCTGGCAGCTGGGCAGTGGCAGCCTCTCCTCTTCCCTGGGGTCCTCTTTGCCTGCCTTTTCTGACACCAGCACTCCTCCCGCTGTCCCTCCAGAAAGAGAGCGGGGAAGAGAGGACGGTGACCAGGGCACGCCTGGTTTACATTAATGAGATACACCGAGTGTAATCCAGCCATGGAGGCAGCCTACAAAAGGAGGCGATCGCGGGCGGCCAGGAGCAGAGCCGCTCAGGTAATTGGTTTATCTATCTGGAAGCAGGGGGAGCAATCTCAGCACAGACAGACTAGCAGTAAAGTCTCTTCCTTAAGGCTATTTCCTTTGTCTTTTCAATTGCTTGCACATCCATGTGAGAGAGGGAGAGAGTGTTAAAGAGAGAGGGAGAGGGAGAAATGTTAATTTGTGAATTAATGGCTTTTCTCAGCGGAATTGTAAATTCAAATGTCACCTCACACGGTGACACCACGGCTGGTCTGCTGAAGAAGCAATGATAAGATCCCCCACCTCCCTCGGTGCCCCTCCCTCCCCAAAGATAGCTGTGGAGTGGAACATGCTACTTTTAATTTGCAATAACAACACAACAGAGGTATGCGGTAATGACTGCCTTCTTCCACCCTCCTCCTGGCTTCCTTCCCCCCAGTCCAGTTGGCTCCCCATTTCCTCCCTCCCCACCTCTTTGCTCTTCTGAAGCAACACCTCACCTTGCCCTGGCTGCCCCCCACCCCACCCCAGCCAGGGCCTTATCACATGCTGGGGGTGGGGTGGCGCCTTTAGAATTGACGATGCTGCAACCCTCTCTTCTCCTTCAATAATCAGGGAATTAATGACCCTGAAGTTAAAGTGAGGCTGATACCGAGGCCCTGCCCAGCGTTGGGAAAAAGCCTTCATTGTTTTCAAGCAGGAGGCGGGCAGCAGTGAGGGAGATTCATGGATGGAGATTGAATATGCAATTTTCTTTCACCTTGCCAAGAGCTGCCCCTGGGCTCTGCCTGGCCTAAATTTTTCCTTTTACCATCTCTGCCTTATCCGGCCCTCCCACCTCCCTTCCATTCTTTCCAGAAAATTACCTTCAAAATTGATTTCCACTTTTACAAACAAATATAATGGGAACACAGGAAAAAACTTGGGCCGTGATGAATTAGGGCTGTCAGGTGCTTCCAGGTCTCCTTTGCTTTTGTTTTACTACCCGATCTGCTCTTTGTTTTTCCAAGGGCTGGAAAAAGTGCCCCCATCCACTGAGTGCCTGACCCTCCAGGCCCCCAAACCCAGCAGTGGCCCATGGCGGAAGTGATCTAGGCCCTAGACTCTGTTAGCCTCTTGGTTTCCCAGCCACCTCCTCCTCTTCCACTCTCTGGCCCTTAGGAACCCACTCTAGGAACAGTCTCTAACCCGCCCCCCCCAGCTATGTCCCCTGACCCCCACACCATGTTCCCTCTGGCCCCCATACCTCTTAAAGTCCAGACCAGATGCAAACCTCCACCTCCTCTAATGTGGGCAGGATCAGTGTATACCTCGACTAGAGCAAATAAGAGACAGACAGACACTAAGAGATCCCGAAAGACAGGCAGGTAGAAGACCAGGGGGCAAGACCACAAGATTGGGAGGCCAGGCTCCTCTTCAAAGAGCTGCGAGGGTTCCAGGTGGCACCTCTCACAGCCTGAGGGTGTAAGGGTTCCCAGCTCCCAGCTGCCTAGCCTTGGGCCCCAGGCCACCCCTGGAGGCAGGCTCAGAACAGCCCACCCATTTGCCAACAGAATGCAGGGTGATGCCTACGGGCCCTTTGGGCAAAACTCTATATGCACACCTGTGCTTCATGGACCCTTAACACTCTCAGGCCTGACTTAGAGCTCTCTCTGCTCACTGGCGTTGGTGGACGTGCACCTGCTCACATCTGATCATCTCTTCAAGTATGTACACTACCCAGAAAACTGCACGCCTGCCTAGCGCATGGCCTTCCACATCCCCTCTCACTCAAAGATCTCAGAATGGTAGAAAACTCACACACACCCGCATTTGCATAAACCAGGTAAAAAATTACAAACATACATTTCCCAAGGTAAATATATAAACTTGCATGTGAGAGCAGAAATGCACTGCAATAGATAGAGGGAGGGATGCCTCCAAGTTAGTACAGAAGGGCTCCTATATTTATTTATACACATCTAAAATGCTGGGGGATGATAAGAGATGACATGTGGCCCAACCAAAGACCCCAGAGCAAATGAGTAAGCAGAGGTGGGCAAGGGCCCTCCCAATCACACAGGGGAGGCTGACATCTTCCCCCCACCGCCCTGGTCCCATCCAGGTTAACTTATCCCAAGGTGAGCTTCCCCAGGCTGCCCTACTTAAAAGGAGCTGCACCAAGGTTAGGGAGCCTGTGCCCAAATAAGTTTCTTTCTGACACGACTTCATTTCCTCTTGAGACATAAACCTGCCAATTAGGCCTTCCTCCCCAAACACACAATGACCCATCTTCCAAGATGGAGTTGGCTCAACACTCTATAGCCATCATCTCATGTCCTCTCTATAGTCCCAATGAAGTGCTGTTACCACCTCCATTTTACAGAGAAGACTGAACCCATGAAGGTTAAGTGACTTGCCCAAGGCACTGAGATTGAAACCCGGCTGTGCCTCACTCCAGGGCCCACATCCTTCCCCACTGGGCCCCACTGCCCACCCGTGCTGCCCTCCATGGACTTCCTGCCGGCCTCCACCCTGAATCCTCCTTCCTGGTGGGGTCCTGCCTTCTCTTGCCTGCCGCCAGGGCTCCTAGACAGGGCAGGCGCTGCTCATTTCCACAGCCTAATCCCTCATTCGCTCCAAGTCCAACCTGAGCAGCACACTCCAGGACTTCTAGGAGGGAAACTAAGGAACTAAACCGCTTCTTCCAGTTACGGCTTCATCCAAAGCAGAAGGGAGCTATTAAAGGCAGCGAGAGGACTCAGCTGTTTGCAGCCGTACAACCTGCCCTGCCTGCAAACGCACAACTGCACCAGTTTGGCACCACTCAACTGCACAACTCATTGTGCACCTAATTAATGGAATGCAGAATCCCAGCCCCCTGCAATCCCACACATCAAAGGACGATACCAACACTCCTCCCCTCACACAGATCAACAGACTCACACCATATGACTTCATTTGGATTTTTGGACAAGTTATGTAATTGCTCTGTGCTTCAACAACACTGATGGACAGCAGTGCTTTGGGCTGCAGCCGAAAGCAACTGGGTGAAGGCAAAGGACTTTGGTTTTTCAACCTGAAAAAAAAAGACAAGAATCTCTATCCTCCAGCCACGTAAGCCAGGGCATGCAACATTCAGGGAAGTGGTGTCCCTTGAAAGGACCCTAATATACTCACCCGTAATTGTAGCCAAAAAGAGGTAAATATTTTAGCAGGGTACTGAATAGGGGTCTACCTTCTCAGACTGATGGACAGCCAGTCTTCTGGGTGCTTTGTGACAAAACTTCCTCATCTACCCCTCGTCTGTCACCTATCTCATTCTGGGAGTTCCTGGACTCCTGGAGGCAGGGGTGTCAGAGCTTCATCACTAGCACATTTTTCAAAGGAAAGTCTGGAGAGTTTTCCACACTTCCACAGGCCAAGGCATGAGAAGGCCTCTCAAGCAGGCTCCCAGTCACTGTCAGGTTCCTTTTTCCCCAGAGTCACAGCCGATAGGCCCGTTACTAATACCCCACGGATCTGAGCACTGCAGATACTAATAACGCTGTCCTTATTCCGAGTGCCAATGCCAATAATGCGTTGGGTATTATCACTGTGAACACCAATAACTGCCGCTGAGATAGTCTCCATAATGCCAGCACACGCTGCCGTGATTGTCCGCGCTAATGCCCACCACCGTGACATTGTTAGAGCTGAAGAATAGGCCGAACTGTACCCAGAGGCAGGAGCGGGAGCGGCTTCCTCGAGGACAGAGAGGCTCACAGCTTGCCCTCGGGGTGGGACATTTCTAGGTAGATGCCAGAGCATGGGGCCAAAGGAGGGCCAGCCTAGCCAGGGCAGCAGGGTCCTTCTGGAGGGAGACATGCCTCTCCACTCTCCAGAGGTCTAGTCTCCTGACATGTGTCCCATTCCCATCCCAGCACCCCTCAGTGCCCCAAGTCAGTTTTCTCTTGTGCCTGCAGCACTGGGCTGGTAGCTGAAGGACACACCTGAGTGTCTGTGCAGCCCATGCCCGAGGCTGCCTCCTGCAACCGGCCTGCCAGCTGCTCTGCTACCTTGGCCTGACTGCAGAGTTGGGCTACATCATCTTGACACATAATTATCTCCCCTATTCTTAATCATCTGAGCTGCTTCCTAATGCAAACAGGGCCTGGCTGCTTGGAGGCACCCAGAGTGGGGGAGGGGGAGGACGGCCTGTGAAAGGTCTGCCTTTGCTCTCGCCTTTCCTTTCCTCTCCCTTCCCACCTGGGTCCAATGGATCAAGTGTGTGTTGGGTGGGGTGTGGGGGGGGAGGGCAGGTGGTTGCAGAGGGGGAGATCAGGGAGAACTGGCCTCCTTCATAGGTTCTGGCCTCCATCAGGGAAAGGACCGTTCCATCTGGTCTGGGGCTGGTGAAGAGGAGCAGGGAGTCAGAGCAAGAGAACCACATGCCCCTAAAAGAAGTTGGGCTTCTGATCCTTCTTGCCTCCTGGCTAGGCCTAGGAGGGAAGTGCTTAAGCAGTAAGAGGAAACTTACAGGCCCCCATTATCCTTCACCTAGAAAACTTCAACTGCCTCCCAAAAGGACTCCCCTCTGCCATCACCATCACCCTGCTGGAGGACGGTCTTCCCAAACCCAGCCCTGCTCTTTTCCCTTCCTGCGCAGACACTTTCAGTGGCTATCCATGCCTGCAGAAAAAAGTCTAACCTCCATATACGGTCCAGTCTTGGCCTGATCTCCTGTGACCCTAACCCATCGACTTAGCCTGACCTCCCATTACTTCCCCTCATGCCTTCATCCCAGCTAAAGTGCCCCTGTATTTTCTCACCACAGTACCTTTGGTCACAAGGCCAGTCTATCAGATAGAATTTCACACTACAACTGTCTTTGAACATGCCCCTCATCCATCCCTCAGGCCCTGCCCTCAAATTGCAGCCTTTCCTGGCAAGTTACCCCCTCCCCACTCTGAGCTCCCACAGCCTGCAGCACAAGCCTCGATCACAACGCAGATATCAGATGGGCCTTTCTGCTCTCTGGGCTCACATGTTTTACACGCCCCGCTAAAGGGTAAGCACCTAAAGGACAAGAATCATATCTTGTTCTGCTTTGGGATCCTGTAGCACCAAGCCTTTCTTGCAACTGATGCACAGGAAGGGTTCACGGAGTTGAATTGACTTGAAACAATGAATGTGACCAATTGCTCAGAGAGAAGAGCACTCTGTTCTGGGCCAGCCAGGCCCAACCCAGGGTGGCCACAGCCTCACGCCAGTGCCTCCTTACCCCTGGCCTCCCTTCATGGCCCATAGGAGCCCAGGAAGCAGAGGGCATGATTGGATGATTGGCCCCAACCACAGACCAATGGGGGAGAGCAGAGAGGAGATCCTGTGGCCTCCCCTGGCCCCTGGACATCTCACATTCTAAAAAATGCGGGTGGTGGTGGTTAAAGGAGAAACCCTTAGGGTCTGAGACAGAATCTTCCAAACCACTGAGGGTGCCAGGTGCTTGGCTAAGGCCTCAGTGTGGGAAACCCCCAGGGAGAATTGGGACTCAGGGCGTTTACCCAGCCTCCCCCTGCCTATCAGGGGCTGCCGCCAAAACAACCACAATGAAATTTAGTGAGTGGCAAAGGCCGTGGCAGCCAAATGGGTTTGGATATTTTGGAAGAAGGAGAAATAGAGCCAGACAAGCTGTTTTCCTGTGAAATGAGGCCATTAGGGCTTCTGGAAGGAGGCCAGCACCAGGTCATCACTGTCTTGCCAGACCCAGGCCTCTCCTACACTCTGTCCCTTCCGCTGGAGGCCAGGGCTCTCACACTCCCTTTTCCCTCAGCCTAGGCCCAGGGAATCTCAGCTTTGTCCCTTTTTTCTGTTCCTTACCCTCTAAAGCTGCCCCAATCAAGAGCTTGTCTATGCTTGGGATGACTATATGATTTATTGTCCAAACAGGACATTTTTAGGAGAAAGAGGAGATGCTGACTGGTCAAGATGCAGAGACAAAAGGCATACATTGGGATGTCCTGGGTTAATTAGATGTATGGTCACTCTCTTTATGCTTATCTTTAGAGGATTCTGTCTATTTCATGGGAGGTACCCTTAAAATCATATGCCTTCCTTAGACCAGGAGGTTACTGCTTCCCCAGCAGGGACCATGAGATTGGGGCAGGAAGCAGGCTCCAGACTGGTGTCTCCATTTGTCTGGGCCTGCCAGCCCTGTGCCCTGGCCTCATGCATCAGAAGAGAACCAGATGGTCACTAAGGGACCCCAAATATACATTTGAAAAACACCTTCTCCGAAGCTCATTGCCGCCACCCTCTCCTCTTACTTTCTTTCCCCTCTCCCCCTCCTCTCCACTCCCTTCTTCCTTTAACTCCACACCCAACAGTTGTCTGTACCTTGAGGAACTATAAGGAATGAGGGGAAAGGCCAGAGAGGAGGCTGAGTGGAGCCTCCTCCCATGGAGAAGAGTACAGAGGGCCCATGTCCAGCTCCCTGAGTGGTTATAAAGGGCATAACATCCATGTGTCACAGAGAAAGGACACTAGGGTCAGCTGTACATGGCATCACTCCCCATCTCCTGATGGGCTGGGATCAGGTGAGGACAAGGAAGGTTGGCCTTTCATTCTCGGGTCAGGGACCAGCTGTTCCCCTACCTCCAAAACCTTCCAAAGGTACAGGGTTCATGCTTCTCCTCCTGGCATCCCACTGGGATATTCAGGGTGAGTCCCAGAGGAAGATGAGGTAGTCAGGGCTGCTGAGCATATGGTGAAGCTGATGGCCCCACCAGCAGCCTGCCCCCCTCTCTCCAGGAGCCAGCAGGGCAGTGGGGGGACCTGGGCTTTGCTACTAAAACTGATCTCACAGCAGAGCAGCTGCGAGGCCAGGCCGAAACCGGAGCTCTGAGTCCAAGGACAAAGCATGCACAAGGGAAGCCAAGCCTCTTCCCTCCTCCCTACCTTCATCACGTTTCCTCTTCTCGCCGTTAGAGCGAGGGATCCCCAGGATCCCGTTGATGGAGTAGGATCCCACTGGATCATTGGAGGCGCTGGAAACAGGAGGGGAGGCCGTGCTGGGAACTGGACGAGAGTAAGGAGGAAATACCATCAGGAGAGCAGTTGTGAGTGCAGGCCAAAGCCCCAAGGCTCGGGCAGAGAGAAGCAGAGGGAGTAGGAGGGATGGGGAGCTCACATCCCCTTCATCCTCTGAGGTTTAGGGGAGTGGCATTGCTATATACAGTGCAGGGTATTCACTTCTGTCCAGCCCCAGGCTGAGTGGCAACCAGTCAACCCCAGGCCTTCTCTGCAGACCTATAGATTTGACTGGAGCCCTTGAACTCAATTCCCTGAAGATGGATGGAAACGCCAAAGCTGACTGAATCTAGAAAGCAACTCGGCAGTCCTGTAGAGAGAACAGCTCCTAGGATGCCTCCTTGCACAGCTCGTCCAATCTCTGGGGCCAGGCAAATCCTTCGAAACAAACCCCAGCTCACTGTCTCTCAGTCTCCTGGGCTGCGTCTTTATCAGTCCTGATTTAGAGTCTGCGGCTTTCTAAGATCTGTCTCTGATTCTCTAAGAGACACAAGAATGGTCCCCATAGTCCCCAAGAGTGTTTAGCTCCTCTTTCCCAGTTGCTTCTGGTCTTGGAATCACTTGAGAAGTTCCTAATTTCCCCCTCAGGGCACAGGCTAGTGAACACATTCACTCCATGGTGATCAACTCAGGTACAGCCCGGCCCAACCCTCCCTCCCAGCACACGCTGTAACCCAGGCCCTGTAAACAACAGCTCCTGCCAACTCCAGGAGGGCTGGGACCGGCCATTTCTACTTCCTGCTGGTCAAGAGAGAAGGGAACAGCTTCCAAGAGGCGAAGCAGGATAAGTTTAAACATAGCCCAGCTCCTCAAACCCCAGGCCTCATCTATGGCTGTAGCAGCACCATGCACCTTGGACCAAAGGGAAGACAGTATATGTGTGTGTGGGGGGGGGTGGCTGCAGGTGTTCTGGTAGACCTGGGTCATGTCTCTGAGAAGACATGAGCAAGGGTCAGTACATAAGGAGGTTGGAGAAAGGCAGAGAGTTACCAAGGGCATGAGAGAGACACAAAGAGATCAAGAGAGACAAACGAAGAGGAGGGAAAGAGAGAAACAGAGGAACAGGTCCAGAGCCGCACCTACAGAGAGAAGAAAAGAGAAAGGGATAGGCAGAGAGAGGAAGGAAAGGGAGAGAAGAAGCGGCGGCGGGGGGGGGGGGGGGGGGGCGGGAGGGGAGGGGAGAGACGGATAATTTTAAAATTAAGAAAATAAAAATGGAGTAAGAAGGTTGATATGAAAGAGGGCGGGGACAGGTAGAGAGAGAGAATCAGATAAAAACCAAAGCTAGGGAAGGAGAAAAAGAGCTAAAGGAAAAATACTGACTGAGAAAGAGAGGAGAGAGACAGAGAAAGAGAAAGAGAGAGGCGAGACACAGACTGACAAGGCGAAGCAGCTGTGAGATGCGGATGGAGGCAGAGAACCAAGCCTCTAGGGGCTCAGGGAGAGCACAGATTGGGTAAACGACCAGGTCTTGGACCTCAGAGAGGTGGGTGGTGGGCATTTCCCGGGGCTGGAGCTGAGTTTCCCAGGTCTCCTAGGTGGGGACCAGCTTCCCCCCTTCCCTGAGCCCTCTTACCAATGGTGTGGCCAGGGGCAGTCACTCCCGTCCCAGCCCCATCCGGCGTTGGGTGGAAAGGCTGCTGAACTTTGGTCCGGATGATCCTGCAACAGCATCGCAACAGCATCACACATGACATGCCCTCTCCTGCCCCAGCCAACTCCAGCCCAGCCCTGCAGAGGAACTCTTCCAAGTGCCTCAGCTCCTTCCTCACCCCTCTGCTCCCTGCACCCCTGCCGCAAAGCATGAGCCTTCCCCGCTGTTGGCTCTGCGGATCCAGCGTAGCGCAGCTCTGGGGAGGCTGTCTGCATCCTGTCCTGCCGTGTGCGTTGTCTGAATTGCAGTGTGATTTTTGGTAGCAAGGATCGGGGCAGCAGAGCAAGTGGAGCACAGCATCCCTCCCCTTTCTGGGCGTGGGGACTGCCCTGGTGACTTGCTGTCCACCCTCGCCCCCTCAACCACACACATCTCCTCCTGGGAACAGGACTCCCTGGGTCTGGAGATTGTTTTGGAGCTGGCTTTCCGATTGGGACTGTATCACAGTCCTCCAGAGTTGAGGGAGGAGGCAAGATGTCCCCACTTCCTGTGCTAAAGAGAAGTAGCCAGGGAAAGCCTGGGTCACAGGTGACCTTTTGTCCCCAGGATTCCAACACATCACATGGTCTCCCCTTGCCAGATGTGAGGCTCTGAACAACTTCTTGAGCCCATTTAGTGGTCTCAAACAAGTGAAAGCCCTGTCCAGCCCACTGGCCCGATGGCCTCCTTTTCTGAGGTCTCACTTGGACCACAGCTTCTTTACCAGCCTAAGTGACAAGCCTACTGTCCTCCCTGTTCACTCTTGGGGATGGGGGCCCAGACCAAACATCCCAGGGCTGGGGGTGAGCCTGTGTGCCAGTGATCCGGAGGACCCAGGGCTCAGTGATGCAAAAGACCAGCAACCCTGCAGCCAGGACCAAGGAACACGCTCCTCCACCCACTGGTCAAATTAGGTGCCCTTGGGAGCAACTTTTCCCAGGGCGTTGCTCCTCCCACAGAGAGACGTGTGAGCCAAGTCCACCTCCACCAGCCAGGTGAGTCACAAGCCCTGACTGGACCTGAGCACTCACAAAGGCAATAGAGATAAGGCCCCTGCCTCACAGCGCTGGAAATGAAGTTGTGGGGAAGGAAGACAGCCACCCAAAGAAGCTAGGTAACCCAAGGGGCCAGGCAGGAAGTGCCAAAAGGAGGCAGAGGAGGAACCAGCCCCCTTGTAGGTGAGGGAATTAGGAAAGAAGTGACAGAGGAGGCAGAACTTGATGTAGATCTTCAAAGCAGAGTAGGGCTGAACTGATATATATATATCTATATATATCTCTCCATATATAGATATATAGATATATGGACATGTAGGAACCAGAGGCACGGAGAGTAGTGGAGAGGGCACTGGGTCGCACAGCCCTGAGTCTGACTTCTGACTGCCATTAAGCGGCTACATAGCTTTGGGCTCATCATTCTACTTCCGGCCTCAGTTTCTTCAGCTATAAAGTAAAGAGGCTGGACTACAGGATCTCTGAGGTCTCCTTCCCCAGTAAAAAGCAATATGATTCTAAGATGAACAAAGAGGCCATGGGGAGGGGGTTATAAGCAGGTGCTGGAGGAGAGTAGAAGCAGATCATGGACGCTGAGGGAGCACGCTGTGTTAGGGGTTAACGCCTGGGCCGGTCAGCCAGAAGGGTGGGGAGTGTAAGGGAGTAAGAGGAAGTCAGGCTGCAAACTCTGAAGTGATAATGATGAGAGTGATTTCCCACTTATTGAGCATCTATTATGTGCCAATATTATACGCAATTTATATTATTTACATATACTACTGTTAATTCTCACAACCTCAAAAGTAAATACTATTATCCTCATTTTGCAGACTGAAAACCAGAGCTGACAGAGGTTAAGTAGCTTACTCGAGATCACACTGCCAGTTAGAGGAGAGTTAGAAGTCAGTCTCTAAAATGTGTGCTTTTTGTTGCTTTGTCATACATCTTCAACGTATAGGAACCAGGTTTAGAGAGTCTCAAGCCGCGAGTGACTTCTAAACTAGAGGGGACATGTACAAACTGATCCTGGTAAAGCAACACACACGCAGGAGGCCATCGCAGGCTGATCCCAGGAAAGAAAGGGAAGAATCTGCAAGTCATCGTCAAGGCAGGATGACCAGAATTTGGCAACTAACTGGAGTCGACCAAGGCCCTAAAATCCCAATTCCGTGTACCTGGAAGGCGGGTGGGGCTTTTTTGGTTTGTTTTTTAAAGATTTTATTTTTTTCCTTTTTCTCCCCAAAGCCCCCCGGTACACAGCTGTATATTCTTAGTTGTGGGTCCTTCTAGTTGTGGCATGTGGGATGCCGCCTCAGCATGGCTTGATAAATGGTGCCATGTTCATGCCCAGGATTCGAACCAGCGAAACCCTGGGCCGCCGAAGCGGAGAGTGTGAACTTAACCAGTCGGCCGCGGGGTCGGCCCCAGGCTGGGGGTTTGTACTACTGTCAGGAAGAGGGACATGCAGCATTTGAGGTGGTGGGTAGCATCCAGGTGGGCCTGGCCATGCACCAGCTGGCACAGCAGATATGGATTTGAGAGACTGTCAGAGAAACGGGTGTTGATAGGGACAAGAGGTCTAAGGAGCGGATACCGGAGGACACCTACTTTCAGAGGCTGGGAAAAGAACCTGACCTTGCAGAGGAGACAGAATTGGTTGTACAGGAAATGGCAGGACCAGGACCGGGCAGTTTCTCCTAAGTCGATGGAGAAGAACATTTCCAGAAGGAGAACATAATCCACAGCATCAATGGTGACATAAAGATCGAAGGGAATTGGGAATAAGAAGAGGCACAGATTTGGGAATTCTGGCGACCACCAGTGACCTTGGGAGAGTGGTCTCAACAAAGCAACCAAGGCAGGAGCCAGACAGAAAGAGGTTAGGGAGTGAGTAGGAGGAGAGGGAGGCAGTGAAAGTAGACTATTGCCTTCAAAAATTTGTAGAAAAGGAAAGAAGAGGAAAGTATGGAAGCCAGAGGACGGAACTGGCAGCTGAGTGGAGGGAAGGCTGTTTACAGTAGGAAAGACCTGGATTTAAGTTTGTAGGCTGAGGAGGAAGAAGCAGTGAAGAGGGAGAGACTGAAGTTGCCTGAGAGAACGTAGACGATTCCGAGAGAAAGACCAAGGAGAGAATGGAACGCAGGGCATGGGCGAGCAGTTAGCCAGAGAGAGCATGTTTGGAGACGGTCAAAAGCTTCGAAAAGGAGCTTTTACAGCTTTGTCTCTCAGCAAAGCAGAAGGGAAGGTCATCTCTCAAGAGTTAGGGGGAAGGTTTGGAGCATGATCACGACGGGAAACACCAGACAGTAGCTAAGGGCAGTGTAGACTGGTCTAGACAAAAAATCTAGAAGGAGGCTGAGCAGCTCAGAGCCACTGCCCCTAATTCATTGCAGCAAAAGCTTCTGGGGTCTCACTGGGCCTGCGGGTGGCTCTGGCTTCAGGGCTGATGGGCTCTGGACTAAGGGAGCCCCAGGGCTGGGGCTGGGTGAGATGGACAACTGGATGGCCTTGCGGAGTTTCTGTCTTTGTTACCCAGAACCTCTGACCCCTGGGGCGCTGGTGCAGATTTAGCTGAGGCAGCAAGTGATGGAAAATCACTACTCCCTGACAGCAGCTTGGTGGTGCATGGGAGAGGAGCTGGGCAGGGTGTCTGCTGTGAGTTACTAATGCTCTTGGTGTCCATCAATGCCCCCCAGGCGGTGGGCACTTGCCAATCCTCAGAGCTGATCTCAGGGAATTTAAGAACCTGGATTGGGGAAACCAGATGGTCACCCATTGGCCTCCTTCCCCGGGTTCTTCTTCCTCCTCCTCCAATTCTTTTTCATTCTTGGCCCCACAAGACAGCCAGACACATCTATGGCCTCCCTGGCTGCAGGCAGGTTTGGCTTGGAAAGTCAAGTCCTGGGATATGGATCCTGGGAGGGTGCAGTCGGGAGCTTTGAAAGGCGCCCCTCTACTGGGGCCTGGGAGGTGCCATTCCCCGTTTCCATGGAAAGCTGTTCCTGCCAGGGTCCCTGCTCCCCACTTCTCTTCCCAGCACGCCTTCCTTCACAGGGATGCTCCTTCTCCTCCCGCCTTTCCTAGGACCTTCCAGGGCTTTGCCTGGGCCCAGCACAGGCACTCCAGGCACTTGGTGTCTCCCACAAGGTTGTGGGCAGAGCAAAGGGATGAAGGGGCAGGCTCTGGGCTCAGACTGCCTCAGGCTGAGTCCCAGCTCTGTTACTTATTGCCTGGGAAACCCTTGGCAGTTTCTTATTCCCTCATCTGTAAAATGAGATAATAATACTATCTACTTCCTAGGACTGTGGTGAGGATTAAATAGGATAATCCACGTAAAATGATTAGTATGATGATTGGCTCAGTAAATGCTGCTATAACAATAACTACTGGTGTTATTATTCCTGTGGGTGACCCCTAGGCCTGGCTGCTTTCTATGTAGAGGCTGAGCCAGGTGCAGGCAGGAGGCCTCTCAGCCCAATTTGCCGCAGCCTTGTCAATGCAGCTGCTGCGGAGACCCTGGGAAGAGCGTTGAGAAGACAGGAAACAGAGCAGCAGGTGTCACAGCCTGACCCCAAAAAAGGTGCATCAGAGAGACTCTCAGGGAGACGGACTGGGGACCTCTGTCTGGGGGCCTGAGCGAGGATCCACAGTGTGAGCAGCAGCTCCTTCAGGACCTAAGAGATGCCAGGGGCCTGGGGCAGAGCTTCAGAGGGAAGGATGACAAGGCAGGTGAAGTCACTCCCTCTTTGTTAAACTCCCCGGAGGCCTCCGCCTCCCACCAAGCTGGAGAGCCAAACAGTCTCATCAGCTCTGCGAGTTAGAAGGAAAGCACGTAATGAGTCTCTATGAACAGTTTGGTAAACTCGTGAAGAAACAGAGCCGCTCTGAACATTGTAAGAAGGTGCTGGGCACATTCTTACCCTCTCCTGGTTCTACTCTCTCTCGCTCTGCCTCCTTCTCTGATTCCTCCCTCCGTGTTTCATGTTTTGTTTCATTCTCTGCCTCTCTCTGCCCTCTGTCTTTCCCTGCCCCTCTCTCCATCTCCCCTCTCTTTGTCTGTCTGTCTGTCTCCGTGCACCCTGAAGTCCCACTGTGCCTATGTGAGTTTATTGATTCCCGGGAGCTGGGGGAAAGCGGGAGGCAGGGCTGGGGTACAGGCTCAGGGATGGAAATAGAAGGCTATAAATTATTTGTGACAGGAAAGCAATAGTGGCAGAGTGCTGAGCACAAGTCCTGTGTCACTATTAGATTCCTTTTAGCCTGATGACACTGTAAAAAAGGTTAAGTGTCTGCTGGAATCGTACACCTGGGGGGCCGGGGCAGCCTGGGAGCAGAACAAGCCACTGAGAGCAGGTATATCAATTCTCCAGGCCAATAATATTCCTCTCATTGATCGCCACGCAAAGTTCAAAAATCTCATTACAGCCAGGCAGACCGGGAACTTTTTACAAATCAATAGAATGATATAATGTATGTATACTTAGTACAAATGTATCTATTCATCTATCCATCCATCCACAGTCTGCCTCAGGGTTTCCAAGTTAACCTACCCATCATATTATGTTATGTTATGTATGATATTATATTGCATTATATTATATGATAATAAATGGGGTGCAAAAACTCCCCGAGGTGAAGACAAGAAGAGGTCCTATTAGCATTGAGGTGACCTCAGACAGCTCACCTTGGATAGAGTTAGGTGGCAGCATTTCCAGGACTACGCTGCTCAGGATTTCTAGGAGCAGTGCTTCCTTAGTAGAGGCTCCTGTAATCAAAGCTATTGTCTACTAAATATTTACAGTGTGCTAGGCAATGTTCCATGCTTCAGATAGTTTACTTAATCCTCACATAACCCATTTTGCAGATAAGGCATATTATAATTTGTCCAAGGTCACCCATTCAATAAATGGCAAATCTGGGGTTTGAATTCAGGTAGGGCCCATACCCTTGACCACTAAGCTATACTGGCTCAAGGAGAGAGATACCCAAAAGCCCAGAATCCAAACTCCCGTATTCTATTTCCAGTCTCTTGTTCTGAGAAACAAAGGATAAAGGGCCGCCCTGAGCTTCAGTGTTCCCCTCCAGAAAATGGGAGTAACAACACCTGCTGGGACCAGCTGTTGCCAATATGATATATACATGGGATCCCCAAGCATGTCCCCATGAAATCCTGTCCAGCTGCCTAGAACAGACTGCCTTCTCCACGTTGGAATTACTTCCCCGTGGAGCAGCAGGCTGGCTCCAGGCCTGGTCATATCATTGGTTTGCTCAAAGGGTCTTTGTGGCAAGAAGTCAAGTAGCTACATACATATATATATATATACATATACATGTATAAATCAGTTTAAATCGTCCTGGGGTAGATTGGCCACTTCAGAGTCTTTGCAGGAAATATTTAATCTCTGGTATAGGGAGGAAAGTCTTTCCTGCTTTGGTAAATCAAAGGAACCCCAGGGTAGAGAATGTTTCAGACTAGCTGGCCCCACTGCCCTCTGAGCGAGACGAGTGGTGGGAGGAGCCTCTACCAGTGACTTCAGGCTGCCTGGGTATTATACGCTGGTTCACTCCAGAAGACAAAACTATATTTGCTTCAACAAAGGATATTTTGCCCAACAAATGCAGGTAATTGCTTCCGCTCAGGCCTTTGAGAGCTGCCTACACCAAGCACATGTCTCTGGCTCAGCCCCGAGGCAAGTCAGAGCCACACAAACGGCTGGAGACTTTTCATGGCAGAACCTCCAGTGAGATATCCTAGATCACTCAGGAAAATTTTGCCTCTCCCAAAATGGTTCCTACTTCTCCCTACTCCTGAGAACTCTAAGGAACTGGAATCTCCCCACTGTACATCCAGGAACTGAAAAACTGAAATTTACTATCTCCTCCCGCTAGAAACCCAGAGGAAACAGCATCCACCCTGCCCTTCCCACTGGCAGCCTGGAAGTGCTTCACATGAACCATTTTCCTCGCTTTGCAGTTTGTGCAGAGTTTAGAGTTGTCTGCCCACACCCACGCACACGCCCTGCAGGTTTCAGTCTGGACAAGTGCCCATATGTCAGGCAGGGTTCTGTGCATGAGAACGGCCACTGATGAGGAGAAGGCCATTCTTCAGAGCTGGGGGCAGGACCTTGCACTCTGGCTGTAGCAGGATGCGGCTGGAATACACAGATTCCAAAGGTAGCAGAGCTCCTCCCAAGAGCCTCTGCCTGTTTTGATGCTTCTCAGAGGTCATAACTGAGCTCCAAGAGGGAGAGCCTATTAACAAGCCTGCAGAAGGGCGTCCTCAAACTACTGTCCTTGAACCATATGCATTAGAAACTCCCAAGGTGCTTGTTAACATGCAGATCCCTGGGGCCCACTGATGGTAGTGGGGCCCAGGTATCTTTATTTAAGCAAATGCTCCAGATTATTCTCAAACTCTCTAACATTTGAGAAGACTAGCGTAAGTCAGAGGGTGAGAAAAGCATCGTTGTGAGAGTTGGGAGAAAGTCTTGGTTAAGAAGGCTCCTTGCTCATCCTCTGTCAATCCACATTTCCCCCATCTGCTAATCCTGACTCCAACTGACACAGTAACCAAAATTCAAGAAGCTCTCAGTTCCTCTGTGGAAACTAGACTACAGGTTAAAAATAAATGTAACTTCAAAATACTTTTTGGTATATTCCAGGAGGATAGATTCCCAGTGGGTTCTTTAGATACCAGGCATATTTTCTGCATCAATTTAGGCTTCTAAGACTGGCACTGAGGGCAATAATCCTTCCACCACGTGTCCCCGGGAGCCCAGGCCAGATACAATTTACCAGGCTAGATGGGCCATGGGGCTGGCCCAAGGGGGCAATAGTGATGGTTTATATGATGAATGGTAAGCATATGGATTGATTTAACTTCAAGATATGCATAGGTTTAAAAATTAAGGGGCAATGTGTTTAACTAACCATTTGGAAACCAGTCTGCAGTGCATGCCAAGCCCAGAGCGTGACCAGACTAGATCCTCTCACCACCGGCCCTGCCCTCATCTGTCAGGGCTTCCAGGCTAGAGCTGGGGTCCACCAGCTGTCCACCCACGGTCCTGGCTGGGAGGCTCCCGAGGCGAGAAGACGGCCTGAGACGATGATGGTGAAGGGGTGCTGCTGTAGACTCAGCGCTGGGAGAAATCCTGTCTGCCCATCCTCCTACCTCTCCTCAGGCACGCGCACCTCCCTCTACAAGCGTAAGGAAGCCTGGGGGAAGGGCCCCCCAGCTGCAGCAGAGGTGGGGCCTGCTGGCGAGGGCCTGGCCTCCCAGCCTCTAGCCCCTCCCACCTCCCACCTAGTTACACCAGTATTCAAAACCAACCTATGGTCTCCCTCTGTCTCCTCCGGAAAGAAGGGGATGTGGCTGAACCTTACAATGGCTTCCCATTGCCTACAGGATAAATTCAAAATTCCTCAGCCTGGCCTTCAAAATCTTTCCCAATCTGGCACCACCCTGGCTTTCCGATCTATTCCTCTCTGTTCCCCTCTTCCCCTCAGGGTCTGGCGCAGAGCTAAAACCTTGTTTTCTTGCTTTCTCAGTTCACACAGAATCCTCCCCTAGACTCTGAGTTCTACCAGGGCAGATGTCTTGCCTCTTTTTCCCACCATTGTATTTCCAGCACCTGGCAACAGTACCTGCCACAATGTAAGGACTTAAAAACTATTTGGTGACGGACCGGCCCGGTGGTGCAGTGGTTAAGTTCACACATTCTGCTTCCATTCACCGGATGGAATCCTCAGAGTGAACCTATGCACCCCCTGTCAAGCCATGCTGTGGCAGACGTCCCCCATATAAAGTAAAGGAAGATGGGCATGAATATTAACTCAGGGCTGATCTTCCTTAGCAAAAAAGAGGAGGATCATCGAGGACATTAGCTCAGGGCTAATCTTCCTCAAAAACACCCCAAATAAACCCTACTTATTGAATAACAAATGAGTGTTATTATTAGTAATAATAATAACATAATTGTAAGGGCCATAGTGAACTAATATATTTTTGCTATGTGCCAAGCACTGTGCTAAGCACTTTACATGGGTTAATTTATTTCTCACAACTTCTTATGAAGATTTTTATCCCTTTTCTACAGATGTGGAACTGAGGCTCAGAGAAGTTAAGTAACTTGCCCAACGTTGCACAGCTGTTAAGTAGCAGAGCCAGGATTTAAAACTGGGAGCTTGACTCCAGAACCCATGCTGCTAATCACTGGATAGAAAAGTCAGTCGTATTCAAGAACAGGTGGTCTAATCTATGAGAAACTGGGCCTGAATAGAAGAGCTGCATATAATAATAGTAAAAGTAATAATTATTAATTATTTCATATTCACTATGAGACAGGTATTGTAACAAGTGCATTTTCTCATTCAAATCCCAACTACGACCCTGTCAAATAGGCATGTTCTCTGTTTTACCAAGGAGACCACAGAGAGGCTAAGCAACCTGCCCAAAGTCACATGCTTAATAGCACTGGAGCCAGACTTTGGGTCCAGGCCTGTGACTCCAATGTCTTGTAGGCTTAATCATATTACCTCTTCTGGAAATTTCTATATTAATAGTTCTTTGTGTTTCTTATGTATTTGGGCAGGAACAAATTTTTCCTTCAGTCTTTTCACATCCATGATCTGGACAACTGAGCAAATGTATATGCAGACAACGAGCAGAGATTGCCTGTGGCTGTGACTCAAACCGCTGCCCCTCTTCTGTGCACGTGCCACAGTTGTATTTGATAAGCATCATGTCTGTGTTACAAATGAATCTCAATTTTAGGTTAAGTGGCTATGGTTTCAGTGTATTTTATATGCATTTGTAGGTTTGGGGGTTAGATTTTCCAAATTCCCTATATCTATCTATCTATCCATTCATCCATCCATCCATCCATCTACCTATCCATCTATTTATCTATCTATCCATCCATCTATCATCTATCCATTTATCTGTCTATCTATCCATCCATCCATCTATCTGTCTATCCATCCATCTATCATCTATCCATCCATCTATCTATCCATCCATCCATCCATCCATCTATTTATCTATCATCTATCCATCTATCTATCTATCTATCTATCTATCTATCTATCTATCCATCCATCCATCTATCTGTCTATCCATCCATCTATCTATGCATCCATCCATCCATCCATCTATCTATCTAGTTTCCAAATCTTGCACATGATTGTGTGGTGATACTGCATACAGATGTGTTTCTCCATTTCTGTTTCTAGAAACTATTCCTACAATTAGCATATCTTTATATTCATGTCTGCTCTAATGCATTGATCCAAGATTTATAAGACTGGATAGATTTATCAAAACCTACTTCATGAATCTCTGCCCAGTTATACCTATTTCTGTCAAATATGTAAGCCACAGTCATACATGACTCCACACTCATCGCTGTTCCTTTTCAGGATATTTGAGATGCTCACATCACAACTGTGTTTTTATATTGGTCTGTGCACCAGTATTGATGCGCATAAATGTGCATTTGTATACCTGTGTATCTTTCTGTCTATGGCCAGGGTGGGGTGGGGGTGGGGGGGACGTGGAAATGAGAGAATTATTAAATGCCAAGTAGATGTACAATAAATTCCATTGATTTTATAAACTCCAACTTGTCTTCAGTCTCCTTCCATTCTTTATCCTGGGGGCATTGCAACAAAAACCTATTTTAAATACCTTTACTTCCCCCCCCCCTTCCCCAAAAAAGTGTCAATATTTTATTTGGATTTTTAACTTCGCTCCATAACAGTTGTTTGACCTCCTGACTCGTGCGACTCACATAAATTCTGGGACTTTATTCAGGAGCCATGTTCCTGCTATTGAATAAGCAATTTGGGAGGGTGAATTAATGACTTGTGCTGTTGCTGGAAAGTCCCTGAAGAAATATTAAAATTGCTTGCAGACTGAATCGATACTCAGTGAACACCCAGCAAGAGGGCTTCGGCTCTGGAGTGGCCGCAGAAGGCAGGGCTTGGTGGAGGAAGGGGAATTCCTGCTCCCAGCTTGGCGAGCCCCTTTCCAGCCCAGCCCCACCTTTCTCTCCATCCCTGGAGCTCTGTCATTTTCAGTAACGGCGTAGTCTTATTAAACCCCAACCAGGAGAGAGCTGATTTGTCCTGTCTCAGGAAGCAGGCTCAGGGGACAGTTTACTCTCTTACTAGCAACGAGCGCCCGGAGGCCCTATTGGAGGTGATGGTCTGGACACATCCACCTGCTGGAGAACCAGGATGGTGCTGCTGCTTCCTTGCAGGCTGCGCTGTGCTTGGGGATCAGGGAGGCTGCAGCTGTGACCATTTCCTGCTGGGCATGCAGAGGGCTGGGTGTTGTACTGCTGGCTCCATCTCTGTGTGTGTCGGACCGGTGTTTACCACCACTCAGGTGGCCACATGATCTCAGCCTTTGTGTATGGGTGTGCCTGTGGGATGGAGAGTTTGAATTGTGTTGGGTGTTACTGTGTATCGCATTGTGCAAGGCATTCCAGGCAGCTGGCTTACAGTTTGTTACTCAGTGTTTGGTAGCATTGTATCGAGGTGACTGCACTTGGTGTAACACCGAGTTGGAGGAATTTGAGTATTGTTTGCTGGCAATGTCTGTGTTTCTGCTTTGAGTTATTGTGTTCGTTGATCATATCAGCATCTTTTTTTTCATAATGTATGTCTCAGAGATTAGGTTAATGGGTGTCTCCTTGGTGATGTGGGCTGAGTAATGATGCTAGATCTGGGTGGTGGTGTATGATTCCGTAATTGCTTTCTCCGTGTGGTTGTGGGTGAGAGGGCCCATCCTTTAGCTTTTTCAGCTACTCTGGCTTGGTCATTTGCACTACTTCTTTCTAGAAGGAAGATTTTAGAGACACAGGACAAATTTCTTGTTGATGACCAAATGCACAGTTCTATTTGTCTTGGAAGCCAACTGCCCCTGCTTGACAAAACAGTTCTGACCTCACCACACTGACACAGGTCCTGTTGCTACCCTCCCTACATCTGCCTAATTTGGAGAGTTAAGCCCTAGGCCAAACCCTATGCCTGTGGGGAGTCTAGATCACTGATAGAGCTAGAGGAGGTTGGACGGGAGCAAACTCCCCAATTCCAATGGGAATAACAACCTGAACTCTAGTTCCAAGAATCCCCAGTTTGTTCTACTCTGTCGGTCTGGCCATCTGCATCTTCCTCCTTCCCAGTATCCCCAGACCCTGTGGCTCAGCACTCACTGGGCCACACACACACACACCATGGAAGAGCAGAGGAACACGTGCTAGACATGACTTTCTACTGGGGTGCAGGGTCTTGGTTCTGAGCTTGTAAGTAAATGTATGAACACATCGCCGGCCATGAGACTGCAAAATATACAGAGCTCCCCAAGAGGGGGTGCACGCCTGCACTTCCTTTGATCAAAAGTTGATGTGAGGTATGGACTAGTGGATAAGCACATGAGTGTTAGAGCCAGTACTGCCTGGGTTCAAATCCTAGTTCGGCTACTTAGCCTGTGACCCGAGCAAGTTACTTAACTTCTCTGTACTCCACTTACCTCATCTAGAAACAATCCTATAAAGCCCTATGGGGTTGTTTACGAGGCTTAAATCAATTAACACATGCAACATGCTTATAACAGTTCCTACTGCAGCAAGCACTTGTTAGCCATATTATTATTATGAATATATAAGGCTTACCAAGTAAAGCAGCCAAAAGATTGGTCTATTCATGCACACAAACATGTCCACATAAGTGCTGATGTACATAAAATCCTGTGATAAATCAAGGGGGGTGTGTGTGATTTAAGCAGAGAAGTGCAAAAACTACAGTCAGGTAGGGGCAATCAGATGGGGACAGGGGTTAGTTCTCTTCTTGACCTTCTGGTCCATTTGGACAATGGCAGAGGCTGGGCTTGACAGAGTTCACCACTGTCCACCTCCATACAGAGGGCTGCATCCAGCCCCGTGGTGATGAATAGGCAGAAAGGAAAATGGTGGCCCTTACACATTTTACACTTATTAAAAAATTTTAAGCATGATTAAGATCTCAGGATTCAAATTTGGCTCATTTAAAATATTTATTTTCTAATTTAAAAAGTCAGGACCTTTATCAGCTAATAGGTGTAAATGAAGAATAGTGGAATCTAGGTGTTAAATTTAGGGACTAAGGAAGGGTTAAGAAAGGAATCAGATAAGGGAAGGTCAAGGCATTTGGGTGTAGATCTTATGGAAGTCCCTTGAGCTGAACTTGGTGACCTAACTAAGTCGAAGCGGTGGGGAGAACTTGGGCCTCAGTCTCACCCCATGGGCTTTCCTATTAAAGATGGGGAGCCAGGACACATCATCGTGAATATGGGAGACTGGTTTTCGTCTCCACTCTTGTTGGGCACAGAGGAAGTAGGAGAATTTGTGGTTGTCTAGTTACTTTAAGCCATAGCATTGAATACATTAAGCCCAAAGTAAATTTTTTCTCCTAAATTTTTTTCTTAAAATCTTTTATTCTAGGGGCCGGCCCAGTGGCTCAGCAGTTAAGTGTGCACGTTCTGCTTCAGCGGCCTGGGGTTCGCCGGTTTGGATCCCGGGTGCGGACATGGCATCACTTGGCAGGCCATGCTGTGGTAGGCGCCCGACATATAAAGTAGAGAAAGATGGGCACGGATGTTAGCTCTGGGCCAGTCTTTCTCAGCAAAAAAGAGGATTGGCAGCAGTTAGCTCAGGGCTAGTCTTCCTCAAAGAAACACAAACAACAACAACAACAAAAAATCTTTTATCCTTTACAATGGAAGTAACTGCAATGATCATCAACCTCCCAAAATTCCCTGGTCTATCCAGATATGTGAGACAGTAGCAGACAGATTTGGTTTGAATTTGTCAAATATTTGCTCGCTTCTTCCTCTCGTCTTTCTTCATCCTTTGTCTTATCTCCATTTTCTCTCCTCTCTTCCCCTCTCTTCCTGTTTTCCTCTCCCTTCTCTCCCCTCTATGACATTAAAGAATCAGAGAACCCTTCAAACTCATTGAATAAGGATTTTTTCCATCACTGTTTCATTTTATCTTTAAAAAAACTACAAAATGCAAAGCATCGCAACCCATGAAAACGCTGTGAATCCCAGAGAACGACAACCTTCAAGTCTTCGAGCAACAGCGGGCTTATTCCAGAGAAGAAGGTGCAGCCACATGAAGTTCACACACACACACACCCCTATACACACACACAGACACACGCAGAGACTGGGCTCTCAAAGTGGACAAAGGGGGCAATTATCTGACTAATTCTGTTCAATGGTCAGATAACTGAGTCATAGAGGGGTTTTTTCCTGGATATACACAAACCAGCCTCCCTTCCTAAATCCAGCTGGGCTCATAGTGGACCATAATTCTCACAGGCAGTCATGATACATAATTCTGTTCACACAATATCATTTTGGCTCCTCCAGCTTTTTTATTTAAAAGAGTTCAATGTTTATGCACACACAAGCCAGAACTCACACACACTGACATGGATACATAACCAGATATATACACTTGACGATTACTATTACTATAATAATAACCAACATTTGTGGAGCTCTTGATATCTGCTAGGTGCAGTTCTAAGCAAGTTCATGTGGATTAATTCATATAACCCTCATGTGAACCTATGAGAGAGATCATCCCCACATTGGATGAGTGAAGAAACCGAGGTCCAGAGAGTAGATGACATTTACCCATAACCACACAGTCACTGAGGAGGGAAGCTAGATTCAAACTCTGGCAAACCATTAATATAGGTTTATGTGAACTGTCTGGCACATGGCAGGTACTTAGCAAAGGTTTTCTGAATGGATGAATGAAAGAATAAACGAATGAAAGACCATATCTACTAAGAACCCTGAGATTCTCCTTTAAGATGGCCAAGTGGCTTCCCTAACGGAACTGGGCCTAACCAACAGCTTAAGCTTATTTGGACAAAGTGATTTTTCCTCCCACCAACTTTCAGGGGAAAGTGTCCCTCAGCTGTGTTTGTTCAGATCCTAAATGCTCTAAGTATCAGCTCTCCACTTGTCTTTTGGGCCGAGCTCAGCCTCCCTTCAAACCAGAAATGAGATTCAAATGCCTCAAAGATGCTTTCTAACCACAACACTTTATTTCCAGACTATTTTCCTCTGAAAATAGGTGTTTCTCAATGAAATGATAATGGGTGTGGATGCCGTGCCTGGATAAAAACTAAGAGATTCAATCAATTATGTGGATGTCTTTAAATTGCCAGATATTTGGCGTCACATCGACAACCTTTATAGATGATTGACTAAAGGTTTTGGTTTTCATCCAGATGTTTGGGAGTTGCCAGAGTCATTAACCTGTCTGTCAGCAAGCGCTCCTGCATTTCCAAGAGACATAAGCGAACACTACAGAGGAAAAGAAGAACCCACAAGAAAACAGACTAAAGAGGGCAGGGGTGGCAGTTATTTGACAAAACTGGTCAAGCAGACTCCATTCTGGGAATGGGTGGCTACCTTGGAGAGCCATTGGAACGCAGACCCAGCTCACAAGAGACTCGCTTGCTCGAAAACCTTTAAAAAACCTTACGAGACTGTATCCTTGACTGCCTAGAGAACTCTGCTGGATCAGATCCCTGCACGGTGGAGCTGAGGGATCAGCCCCAGTGTCTGGCACAGAGAGCCCACGTTGTGGCCAATCCACCCTCTTCACGCTGACACGGCTCCGGATGCCTGCATGCCTGTGCGCCTGGTATCTCTACGTAGCGTCAGTCCAAGCTGTAGATTTTGCAAAGCTTGGCATAAATCTGGCTTGTGACTTTGTACTTGTACCCCTATTTGTGATTTAGTGCTCTGCCTTTTGTCATCTCTCCTACCTCCATTTTCTTTCCCTCTCTACTTTTTAATGCTATTTACAACTTCCTTATCCACAGAGCAGCACAGCGATCTTTCAGTGCCTTTACTGACATACCCAAATGATTTTTCTTACCCAGGTTTTCTCTCCACTCGACTTAATTTATGTTTTGGTAAAGAGGAACTTTAGATTGTTCCATTCAATAGTATTTAGGGTTACCACTTTTATCAAAGGCATCATGACACTAAAAGACTCCCCGCAAGGGATATTTGTTTATTCTTATGAGTGACCAGCTCTCCCTACGTGCAAGAAGGCTGTGTGCGTGCAGGCGTGCATGCACGGCGTCCTCGGTTTGTGCCTCTATGCTCCACTGCCCTGTGTCAATGCCGCTTGGCACTGGCAGGAAGAGCCAGTAAAACCAAGATGTGGACAGCAGCTGACCCTCAAACTGCTGGAGATAAATCCAGGCCCTGAGCCCTCCCTGCTGATGACCGCTCGGTTCTTTTAGGAGCAGGCCCATATATGCCTGGCAGGGCTGCTTCCTCCAAATCCTCCCTCCCACACACACCCTTCATCCCAGAGCTGCAGAGGAGGCTTGCGATGGCATTATTCATAAGAAAGGTTTGGGGGCTTTTCTCCTAGAGGTGTGAGTTGGAGGAGGAAGGTGGGAAACCAGGACAATGCTTCCCCCTATTTCTGGATCATCTGTTGCCTTTTTCTCCTTCTCTTTCATTCTTTCCACACTTTCTCCTCATTCTAACTCTATTTGACCTTGAACTCTGGCCTCTCCCTCCACACCAGAATGTGTCCCAAGGGGGACAGCACCTCCAAAGAAGCAGTTACCTGGCCTGACAGTCCTGGAGACCAGTAGCCAGAGGGGCCAGCCCATCACTCCACTCCTGGAAATAAATCCCATTGTATTTGCATTTTAATTTTCCACATAAACAAAGGCCCAGAGTACTCGCTTGGGCAGCATCACTGGATGAATTTAATTAGAAATGAAAAGTTTATAGGGCCCTCTTTAATGCGATTAATGCTCAGTTAACATTTATCACATTCGTATGCTAGAATCGCCTTTTCTCAGCAGCCACTGGCCATGAAATGAATTTCTCTCAACTTTTTTTTGTACCCACCCTGGGAGGTCAGCTCCTAAGGAGGCTGCACTGCCCTCCCGCCTGTCTCCCTGGGGACAGGAATTACCTAGTTGAAGCCAAGTTAAGGGAAAGTGGGGGGGGGGGGGGGGAGGAGAGAAGAGGCGAAGTGTATGTGCTGGGATGGGAGGGCAGGGGGCGTAAGAGTGGGGGTGAACCTGACTTCTAGGAGGAGCTGGACCTGAACCAGGGCTGTACCCCCTGCAGAGAGCTGAGTGCTCAGCCCAACAGACTGGCTAAAAGGCTTCGGAGGCTCTTTTCTGATGAAAGAAGAACCCCCTTCCCAACACACCCACTCAGTGCATTTCTGTGGCCAAAAACAAGCTTTAGCTGGGGCTGGTCGGTGTCAGTCACATGTGGCTCTCACTTCTCTTCTCCCGTCTTCAGCCATCTTTCTTCTACTTTCTCTTCCTCTCTCATCGGGGCTCTGTTGGACTGTCCCTCCCAGGCCCATGGTGACTGGGGAAAGGAACCCAAGTGTCAGCCTGGGGGATACCTCCTTCGCTCTGGCTCTCCCACAGGCCAGACAGTCAGATTCAGTGGAGGGCGGCCTGCCCTAGTGAAGCAGCGTGGAGTGGGGGAACACGAAACCTCTACTGGTCCCTAGAGGAAGGAAGGCCCTCCTTATCTTATCAAATTCTCTTCACTCTTCAATTAGAGTCTACTGAGATTGGCCTTCTAACCCGAACCAGCTAACCTGAGTAAGGAGGAGGAGAGGGAGGAAGGAAAGGGTAGGGGATGGGGGGAGGAAGGGAAGTTATCCCTCTGCAGATGATAAAAGGAAACAAATAGCTTGACCCTTGTCCCTACCTAAATGAACACTCCCTTTGAGGACCTCAGCAGACACAGCCCAAGCAGCTGCTACCAGTTTTCTTAATAGTGTGTCACATACACCCACAACCCAGCATCACACACAACTCTGCACCCTTACCACTAGCAGAGCAAAAGCACCTGTGCACACACACAGACTAACTATCAGGACCCTCTGTGTACCTGACAGGGCCCCAGCATCAACCCATCAGGACATCTACCATCCATTCAACCCCGTACTCTGTGGATAATGTTTGCTGACCCCCCAACAGGCGGGCTGTCTACGTGATGGCAGAGGCTTTCATTCTGGGACCAAACAATGCCTTCAGCTGGACTCTGAAGAGCAAACTACCAGCTCCCTGTTCAACAAGACTGACTCCTTTGAAAAGCTCCCCGGAATGCCGGGGCCACAGAGACAGCTTCTCAGGGCACGAATGCCAGGTTCAGAGAGATAGCAGGATCCCACACACTCCCAAAACAGAGCCACACAAAGGCCCCAAGATGGTCACCAACTTCTCTTGGTATGACACACAAGGCAGGCACCATCGTGTCCTCTGGAATTAGGACAAAAGGTCACAGGAAAATGGGCAGAATGAGCCTCCTCCCTGACCATCTCTGTGGCCTGTCAGGCGGGACGCCGCCCACAAGGCTCCTGATTTCCTTCAACTTCCTTCCCTAGCCCTGCAAAGACCCTGGGGCCAAGGGGCAGCATCAGGCCCCAGGAAAGCTGCCCCCAGTGCTTGCTCCCATTTGCTCAAGCTCCGGGGCCACTGTTGTTCTCCCTTCCTGCCCCCCTCCCTCTCTGTCAGTCCTCCAAGTACTCCTCTCTATCTCCTGACCTTACAGTGCCTATAAGGTAGATACAGTTCCCCTTCCAGCCTGCTTCCCTGTCTCCCAGCCTTTCTCCCCCTCCTGCCAAGAGCTGCCAGGAGCTGCCTGTTGTGTCCTCTGGCTGCCTCTGTTCCTGGATGGCTGCAGAGGGAGCTTGCTGCAGAGAAGTTCAGGCAGGGCCAAAGGCAGGCGGAGGAGGAAGTCCAGAGCAAAGTGGCTAGAGGCTCCCAGGTGGAGGGGCCTCTAATGTGGAACACTCAGGAAGTGGAGACCTCCCTCCCTTCCTCTTGGCCTCTCTCCCACTCTCCCTTCTGCCAGGGACCAGGATGGAGCCACTGCACTGCAGCAGCCCACAGCCACTGCTGGCCTGCCGTGCAGGTGCTGCCCGGTATAGGCGGCCGGCCGGGAGCTTCAGGGCCTGTGACTTTACCCCTATGCCACTTCTTTGCTCAGCCACCTTTCTCCTCCCTGGCTAGCCTCCCCTTTTCTCCTTTACCACCTCTGAGCCTCCCCTCAGGCCCCCACCAGCCTGGTCTACCAGCTGCCCAGAGCTCTGGCTCCCTCAAGTCACCTCCAAGACCTTGCAGCGCTATCAAAGGCCTTGGCTCGGATGAGCAAGATCCAGTCCCTTCTTTTCAAGCTTCTGTGGTTCTCTGCTCTGCACTCTTGCCATACGCTGCATTTCCAAGCCAGCCTGTCCAGGCAGAGCCAGCTCCTAGCCCCTCCCTTCCACCCGTCAACTCCATCACCTCCTTCCTTACTCTCCCAGTCCCCATCCTGACTTCTGTCCTTCCGTTTCCACTCGCATCTCACCCTCGCCTCCCCTAGCTATAGGGAGTTACTCTCTCTCTCCCACCTCCCTTCCTCAGGGCCTTCTGGGCTAAAGGGCTCAAGGAATGTCATATTCCCCTGCCACTGCACTGAGCTTACTGCTCTGGTCTGAAGCAGAGAGATAAGTTATGTCCAGTTACACAGACCAGGGGCTGCAGACTGCTGGCCCATGAACTGAACCAGGCCCAAAGGTGTGTTTTATTTGACCAGCACAGAGTTTTTAGAAACCAAATCTTACTGCCCTCTAGGCTGGGCCTACATGCTTTAGCTCCTGTTTGTCTAGCTCTTACCACCTTTGTCTCATCCTCTGCAGCCTCTCCCATTGACCTTCCCTGCCGTGGCCTCGGGAGGCATTTGTGCTTGTGACCCCTGCAGCCACACGGCATCTCCATCATGGTCCCTCACTAACACGTTTCTTTCCAGACTGGACTTCTGGGCTCTACTTCTCCCCCACCCCCATCCCTACAATAAACCTGAACCTCTCTAGAATGCCGACTCTGTCTCTCTCTCTCCCACGAAAAACACAAAATATCTCTTTATCATATTCTTGCAAAAACCAGAAGGAGTCCATTTATTTTTGTGGTTGTTGAGGATGAGCTACAAGAGGAGCCTGGCTTTATGGCCTCTCTTGCCTGCCATTCCTCTCCTACATGAGAGCCCCCAGGTCTACACAGGGACTTGCTCCTTTGTCTCCAGTTCCAGATCATTCTCTTCTGGTTTCCCACACCCCCAACAGCTCCCCTATGCCACGCTCCCCACCCCCCAGAAGGCCTCAGGCAGCTGCTTCTGCCGTCAGGCCCCTCCTGGTCTCCAAGCCTTCTCCACTTCCCAGCCGTGCGTTTCTTACACACAGCTCCTTCGTTATTTCCCTGGTACCTGGGTGACTGGGGAGGGATTTGGAGGCTTGGCCTGGGGCCTGGCCCTTGGGAAAGCTGTGCCTGTGACTGTGTCCCAGGGCTGCTGCCTGCCTCCTGCTGAGAGGAACTGCAGGGCCCTTGGTGGGTCACTGCACCACAATTCTGCAGGAAGGGGATGCACGGGGAAGAGCATCTTTGTGGCTGCTTCTGCAGTTGGTCCCCAACGAGTTCTGCCAACTGGGCTGGGACTCAAATGTCGAAACAAAGATAGACAGCTGATCACATAGCTCTCCATCACAAAGGTGCCATCACTGTAGCAAAGCCCCTCTTATTGGGGACTAACTGGACTATGGACTGTTATAGCACAAATAAAAATTGCAGGAAAATTTGGCCCCAGTTTGCCCAACGATGAAATGAGGAATCTTCAGCCCAACTCTATCACTGCTACCCAGCAGTCCAATGACCACCTCACTCGTTGACCTGATGGGCCCAAGGACAAGGTGTCCAGCTTTTGTTTGTGACTGCAGGTCACATCCTGTGAGCCTTCCTCCCTTTCCTCTTCTTGGCCTCAGAGCCCTTTTAGCCAAGAGCAGGCATAGGTAGGCACAAACACACACAAATCCACACATCCCAAAGATATCAAACTCTCTGCCTATCGATCATCATGAATAAATTCAAGCTGCACCTTTGTAGCACCAAAACAACCTGTTCAAGGGGGAGAAAAACATCTCAACCCAGTAGTTTACAGGAGAAGACAGAGAAAGCCAAGGTGATGTAATTCTCCCTCGATGTTATTCGGGCATTGGTTGTCAGACACCGTTTCCCACTGCTTGGATGTATCAGGGGCCCTTCTCTCTGGGCTTGGAGCTGCACCGGGCGGAGCTGCACCACAACTGCTTCCCTGCCTGAATCTGAACTCTGAACTCAAGAAACTTTGCCTGCAAGAATCCAAACCTGGGGGCAGGTGGGTGTGAGAAGAAACAGCAGGGATCCAGAGAGTCGGAAGGCCAGGCCAGCACCCTTTACTGCAATCTTTTAAAGAACAGGAAGTGAAAAAGAAATTCTTTCCAGCCTATAAAGTTTCCTCTTACTGCAAGAACTCCAACTCCAGGGAGCAAGAAGGAAGGGCCAAGGACAAACCTGAGCATTAAGGGGCAAAGCTGCAGAGCAGCACAACTGGAAAGTTGCAGGGCTGGAGATCTCGGAAGCTGGGAGCAGACAGCGGAGCCCCTGGTTTGAGGTGTTCCTTTGTCCTGCTGAGAAGACTGGGAAGCAGGACCCCATCACATAAGCGCTCATAAGGAACCCTCTCTTCGACGTGCAGGCTCTTGGTGGTGGTAGTGGTTTATCTTCTGCACCAGTTAGTACTATTGCTATATTTTCTCTGGAAGCCATAATATTCTTGTCCTCAACATATACCATCACATACACAACCATACTATTCCGTGTGTACCAGAACAAGCCCGTTTCCCAACTGTTCCCTCCTGCCCCAACTTTCTACCATGCATCTTATCCCCCGGACCTACTTTGCACAATCATTCTCTCCTTGTGCCAATATGCACACAAAGCCCTTGCTCTCCCCTGCCACATGCCACTCTCTCCCAAATATTCCCTTCTCCAAGTACCCCGTTTCCCTTCTGCAGGGGTTGCTCCTGCCTGGCCCCATCTCCACTTGGTTAATTCCCCCTGTGGCCCCTGTATTGAACTGTTGTGTTGTCCATTTCCCTGTGACAAGGGCTCTGGTTACAGAGTTATTGATTGGTTTTCATGCAGACAGATGGGCCCTTCCCAAGCTCCCATCGAAATCCCTGGCTGTATGGGTTGATTGTTGCCTCTTGGGGTGTAGGATTGCACTGGAGACCACCCTCCACGCAACCTCCTTTGCCCAGGCTATGGACGGTAATAAATGGAGGCAGCCTGGGCGATAATAAAAGCAATTGAGTAGGTTACCTGTGCAGACACAAGATTTATGCCTCCTCATATTTGATGTGATTGTTTTATTGAGTTCTCAGAATAGTTGGGATACTGTATTTATTTATTTAGAGTTTTCCCTCTCTTTTCTTCTTTGCATCACCCTCCAAAACCCACCTGGAGCTTTCATTAGGGACAACCCCTCCTGTCTTCCTCTTTTCAAGAGTTGCCAGCTGAGGTAAGAACTCAGGGCAAACAGCCATTGCTCTCACCTGAAAGCCATTTTGTGGCCTGACCGCCCACTCTGAGCCAGCCAACAGGGAAACAGTCAGACCAATGTGACTGCCAGCCAAGAAGTCTAAAATAACTAAGGGAACAAAGATTGCTTTTCAGGAGGACAACTCCAGCTCATTTTAAGAATAAGACGACCAACAGTCATGACTATTTCACATGTCATTCTAATGAAGGGCAAACTCAGCAGCAGGAGACCCCCTCTGGGGAAGGACAGGTGAGCAAGGCTTCTCAGACAGTAACCGGCATGTCCGTCAGCTCTCTGTGGCCTGGGCTGGTAGGCCCAGGGCCACAGAAGGCAAGTTCTCTGTCTTTATTTCTCCCATGCCTCTGTGGGGAGATCTTCTTAGCCCACCAACTAGCCTTGGCTCTTTGCTGTGAGACCAAGAGCCCTGACCACCCTACAGCTGCAAGGGTTTGGAGATGTGGCAGGCAATGCTGCCCCTCTGGCCTGGCTTCAAGCCAAGCCAGGTCCAAGAGTCAAATGTGCCATGTTCTAGAAGCTGACTTTCAGAGACCCCAGCCCTGAATATGTCTTCAGCATTCCCTTGACTAGAATAAGTGGCTCCCACTTTATTTGGAAAGGTCCTTGAATGAACAGCTGGTAGACTACTGTCACCCCACTGCCAGACCTCTGACGGAGAACTGCGAGTGACACAGATGGAATTCCTTAACAGCACTGGGGCTGTAGCCTTCTTGGAGCCAGTGTTGCCACTGCGAGGAGAATGAATGTGCTCCTTTAGAGCCAAACAGGCTCAGAGAAAGTATGGATAGCAGGTGATCAGTGAGAAATTGGCTCTGGAAGAGTCCACTCCAAAGGTCTAGGGGCAGGGAGTGAACTGATCCTAAAGAGTGTAGGGCAGGCTGAAAAAGTCAAGAGTGATGGCTTTCTTGTCAGCTCATTCTAAGAGAGCGCCCTCAGGGGGTCTTCAATAACCCTAGACTCTATCTGGAGTTTGTGCCTGTTCTTTCAAAGGAGCTGTGTTCCCTGCCCAGAGCAACAGCCAAACCAGAAGACTTTGGCATATAATCAGGAAAATCCTTCCTCCTAGTCAATTGCTCAGCAATGTAACTAGGTGACTTTTTTCCCTTTCAGTAGTTTGGGTCTCCCTCCATCTCTTCCCCACTCCTGGCCATTTCCCACACCGGGTTTCAATATCAAGTTACCTGTTTATAAACACCCACCCTCTACAGCCGCAGTGTACAAGCTGAAGCGCTGGCAACTCTATGCTCAGTGATCAGTGACGCAATAGTGAGAACGATTCAGATAAATTCCACATGCTAAGCAATCCAGTCAACCCTCCGGATTTTTGACAGTGGGCTCTGGGGGTGACGGTGGAGTTGGGAGGCCTCCCCGACCCACTGTGTTGGCTCATAGAGGTATTTCCATGAGGATTTGCCAATAGAGAATGAGGGTTTGATGTCCAAGCCTTTATCGCGACAGGATCAGAGAAAGCCAAAACCACTTTTAAAGCATGAAAAGCAATTTCGTTTATAACCATAACAGTATATTTTAAGTGCGGCGGCAGCATCTGTTTTGGGGAGGAGAAGATGAAAAACTTTACAATTTGGCTCAGGTGGGTGAGCATGTGTGGACTTCCTTTCTTGCCAACCACCGGCATGCACACCTTTGCTCCTAATGGTTATAAAGTACCCAGCAAAGCCGGCACCTCAGCAACGGTAAAGCTCTAAACTCAAGAACCACCCATTCCCCAGTGCACCACACTTTCTGCACAGAGGAAAATCTGCAGGTTCTTCCTACAGTGAGTGAGAATTCACAAAGTTCCTGACCTCACCAGTGCCAGCAGAAAGATTCTGCCTTTATCAGGGTTTAGGGTGAAACAAGGCATCTCAGATAAACCTTCCCCCTTTGGAGCAAAGCACCTACAGGGATGAAGCTCAGGGCATGGGGCCCAGAAGCATTCCTCCAGCCAGACTCAGCAGCACACTGGGAAGCCCCCAGAATTCTTTCCAAAATATGAACCACAGTAGGATTCTGTCCCAAAGCAAAATCGAGAATGCGCTGACTGCTCCTTGGTGACAAAGCAAGCCGAGAAGCCTCAATGCAGACCCTGGGCTGGCTGCCCATGCTGCCAGGGTCTTCCCTGTTCCTCTCCTCCCACACCCTCTCCATCTCCTGCAACACCTGCCCACAGATGGCTATACACCCAAAGGAAGCCTCCATGCCCCAAAGGTGACAGGGCCCCTCACGGAGCAGACTGTGCAGCTGTCTGAGCTGTCAAGCTGAGGTATTTTTTCTCCACTCATCCCACTCATGATTCACTGCTCTACTTTCTCCCACTTTCAGTGGGTGCATCTCAAGGCCTCTGGAACTTGATCCTGGGGTCACCTGTCCTCTGCTTGCCATGGCTTTTCAGGAGGAGAGCATTCCCAAACTTTTGCATAAGCCAGCTTCCCAAAACACCTCAGCCAGTGAGGGATATACTCACTGTTGGGGAGAGGGGGACAAGGGGTGCTAGACCGGGTGCTAGGCAAGGGGTGCCACCACCACACCTGCCTTGATTGCCGATTCTCCATCCATTGAGAAAAGCAAATTGCCTTAACCATACATATCATGGGTTCCTCCAAAGACTTGCAAATCCTTCTGCTAACAGCAAGCATTTCTCTCTAATGTTCTCCAGAACACCAACAGCCAGTCTCAGCAACACGGCTCCTCAACAGGGCTGCTCTCCAACCCAAGCCGCAGTTCCTACTCACTCCCAGGACCAGCAGCCAGCCAAGAGGCTGAGTCCCTGCTGGCTCAGAAAACAATGCTTTGTCCCCTTTTCTTCCCCAACGGCCACTTCTGCCCAGCTGCAAAGCTTCCCCAGCCTCCTCCTTTGGCTTTTAAATGCAAAAGACTCCTTCCTCTCCCAAACCACCCAGCGTCTTTCTCCAGCTCTATCCATCTTTCTCCGGCTCTACCCAGAAGATGTCTGAATGTCAAACCGCTATGCTTTCAATACCTAGCTGAGCCAGGCCCAGGGAGCTGGAGGGTTTTCGGAGGGTGTATAATTAGCTGATCAGTATTATGTTACCCTGTTCATAACTGAATAACCATTTTAATACAGATGGCACACACTGGGATAATTTCTGGGGTCGCCTTGCAGTACGTTACAGCACGAGTGTGGCAGAGGGAATCTTCTTTAGCCAAGGTACATTCTACCAGCTAATTTTACCTGCTGTTTTCAGGATGATTTGGGATAATTCCACATCATTTGCAAAATATTAAAAAAAAAAAAAAACCTTGATACGTGATGCCAGTTTCAGAAAAAGGCACCATCTGAATTATTAGTTGTCCTGATAATGAGCCTATGAAGAGAGCAAAGAATAACATGGGTATGAAACCCTCAGCCTTCTTCTCATTGGGGGATATGCCTTAAAATGAGGGGCAGGAGTTGAAAGGCTGGCCAAGGCTGTCTGGAACTTGTACAGGGTCTCTGATGACATCAAGCTGTACAGCTCTGTGAGGTTGAAACCACCTTGGGTTCCGTCATCTAAGTGCTGTTTTTATGTGCTGTGCCCACCACAGATAGGTGGTGCACACTGCACACATGTACACACTGGCCGGGTGTACATACACGGAGTGTGCATATGTGTTCTCCTAGAGAGCACACTGGAGTGGCTTGGGGATTGGGAGACTATCATGTGCTCCTATATATCGAAATGACTCCAGCCTGTCTTATCTCCACGTCCTCGGGCCTGTCATCAGTGCAGACTTACGCCTGGACATAGTCATCCTACATGGTTGGAGGCATCTCCTAAGATTCAGCCTCAGGGTCCGGAGCTCTCCTTTCCTGCCCGGCATCCCACTCCTTGTCCAGACCCTCATCCAGTCCCTGCCAGTTGCTGACTGATGGCTGTACAGGCCTGGATACTCATGCTTGTAGGCCGGAAATTTGTGCAAAGCTGACTAGCAAGGCCCAGGCTCCCAGGAGGCAAGCTTTGTGGGAGTTGGCAGGGAGGGTGGGGGAGCCAGGACAGGTGGCTGCCCCTGGAGAAGGGAGCATGCCTTTAGAAAGGGAAGTCTGTTTGGAAGCTATGAATAGACACTGGCCATTTTAAAGGCTTCGGCTGTGGGCTGTGATTGTCTCTAGATACCGAGGCGCGTAATCTTGGAGTCTTAATTACCACAAACACTTGGATTCATTTCCAGGATGCCGGCGGCAGGGAGAAGCCTGGCAGGGAACACCCAGCCCCAAGCTAAAGACAGCCCTGTCTGTCTGTCCATCTCTCTACCTCCCAGGTCCCCTCTTCCTGCCCAAAGGACTTCAGGGCTGGGAGCAGGGAGGAATGGTGGAGGCTGGAGAAAGAACCAAGACTCGGTGCTGGGAGCTGCCCTGGTGGGCAGGAACTGGGAGCTGGAGTCCCACCCTGCAGCTGGGGAGGCTGGCTCACCTGTTGATGGAAGAGACGCTGGGCACTGTGTCGTTGTCGCAGATGCCCTCAGCCAGGAGCCGGTCTCGGATCTCCCAGGCAAACATAGTCGGGTTCTGTCGCTTGTATTCAGCAATCTTGTCCACCACTTTGGGCGTTGCCACTTTGGGCTTGGAACCACCGATCACTCCAGGCTTGATGCTGCCGGTCTCGTAGTACCTGCGCCCGGAAGGCCGGTGGGGTCAGCGAGAAGCAGGCCGTAGCTGGGGCAGGGGGGCTGCAGGCTCCAGAGCCGCTGAGCCACTCTCCCGCTCGAGGCATCAGCGCAGAGGGAAAAGGCCCAGCGTGGCTGAGCCGGCTTCCAGAGGGCGCTTGGCTAGGGCCAGGGACCAAGTGGAGGATGAGGGGGAGGAAAAGAGGGATGATGAGGGGGACACTCCCTCCAGGGAGGCAGTCATGCCAGGGGCTGCGTGCACACCAGCCGGAATAGGCGGCCCTGGGAGGGAAAGCCTGGCCTTTCATTCGGGAAGAGCAGGAGGAACAGCGGTTGGAGGACTCCTGCCCGCTGACTGGGCTGACCCGGGCTGAGGCACCACCTCCAGCCCTTTCCCACTGAACGCTGAACACAGACCTCCTATGGGAACCAGAAGCCTCCTTCCACCTCCCCAGTGCTGATTTTCCTTGCCTCGAGGACCCATTTTCACAACTCACTCTATTCCTCCAACCCACCAATTCGAATTAACTCTGCTAGAAACGGCGTCCCTCCCTTACTGAAGCTGGCAATGGGGCTGCCTCCCCACAAGGATCCTGGAACTGGGCAGGAACTGGATGACCCGGCTCCACCCTCACTCCTGGGGCCACGGCCACCACCTGAGTGCCCACTCTCCCGCCGGCTCCTCAACTTTTAGCCAAGTTCTCAGGCTAGCGACCCAAGGCAGGCCAGGAAAGGAGACAGAGCATCTCCAGGGGCAGCTCCGAGGCCCTCACCTGCCCAGGATTTTGCTGACACAGCCGTGGCTGACCCGCAGCTGCCGGGAGATGTCGCAGGGCCGCACACCCTGGTGGGCCAGCTCCACGATGCGCTGCCTCACCACGTCTGGCAGGGGCCGGCCGTTCACAAACACCCCCCCGAGCTGGTTCACACCCCCGTGCCCTGCTGGGGAGAGACAAGAAAAAAACACAACACCCCACACACAGCAGGGACCGACCATTAGTCAGGGTCCGCGGCCCAGGACGTGTGAAAGGAGCAGGCAGGGCGGAGGGGCATGTTACCGGACTCGCGGGAGAACGTGGCCCGCCGACCGCAACGCGGAGGATTGAGGATTGGAACCCAATGGGCGGTAGAGACGCGGAAGCGCAGACGCTGGGCAGAGGGCTGGACAAGAACTCGGCTCTAAGACAAGTGCGACGCCAGGGAGAAAGTGAGGGAAGGAGTGGAGCGGCGGGGCGACAGAAAAGAAGGAAGAGAGGGAGAAAAACAGCAAAGGGGGAATGAATGCCAGCAGGAAAAAATGTAGGAAAGAGGAGAAAGGAAGGGCCGGGCAGAGGAGGAACCAGCGCGGAGTGGGGTCCCGCCCCAGCTGCAGGCAAGAGGGAGTTGTCGGTGCATGCGAGGAGGTGAGATTGGAGGCGGATGATTTTGGGGAATATGGGTCCAGTTGACTCCATACACAAGGGCTCGGAGCACAGACCGGGGCTAAGTGCTTAACATAACCCCCTTTTGCTCCCAACCTCTTTCCTTGTGTTTAATTTTGATGGGAGTTGTTTTCCTACCTCCTTCCCTGTGTTTTTGTTTTGTTTTTCGATGGAGAGTTTTTCTTCCCTTTATGTTTTCTATCTTCAGATATTTGGAGGGCCATATTTCCCCCTGGCCTCCCTAGTGTGTAAAGTTCAAAGAAAGCCAGGTGGAGGAAGGAAGGCTGAAGAGGCAGGGGCCCGGAGTCGGCTGTGCTCAGAGACCGGGAGGCAGCGGAGAGCTGCGCGGCGCCCGGCAGCACCGGGGTAACGCAGGCTGCTTGGGCTCGCCCGCCTGCCGCGCTGCGCCAGACTTGGGGCCCACCTCCTCGCCCGGGGTGCAGGGTACACATCGCCCAGGCGGGCTGAGGGCTCACGGGGCAGCCGGTGCAGCCAGCCTGAGCCAGCTCGCGTCCCTCTGACCTCTTAGAGCTCGGCAGCCGCCCAGGAAACCGCGCAACAAGGGCGTTTGCTCTGCTGGCCAAAAGGACGGCTCTGGGTCTCCAGTCCGACTCCAGCAGGGGCTCCCAACCTCGGAGCTGAGGTGGTCACCGGATACTAAGCCTGAGGGCACTGCCCGGTGCCCCGTTTTCCCTGGCCTACAGCAGTCTAGAAATCCTGCACCCAGAGCGATCAACCCGCAGCCGCAGTTACTGAGCAATCCAAGCGCAGAGACTTCTGGCGGCCGAGTTGGGCCGGACCGGGTCGGCAGCCTGCAGCCCCCGCCCTACTAGCTTCAGGCGACTTTCGGAGAAAGCGGGGACATCTGCGCCCTGCTCATTTCTCTGTCGTCCCCTTCTGGGGGGACCAAGAAAAAGGGCAGGCGAAACCCCCTGGGAGAGGCCTCTGATCTGGAGGCTGGGGGCGGACGGAACTTCTATTTTACCCCCCCATCCCCGCTAGTCTCCCTACCTCTAGCCCCACTCCTTACCCCTCCCCACCCTCCAAACCCCGATCATCAATAATTTAGGCCCCGGGAGAACTCGCGTTACCGTTATGAAAAGGCGGCAGCTGCGGGCAGATTAAAGATGAATAATTCAGCCTCCCCGGGCTCCGGGCCCAGCCCCTCGTCCCCAGTCTAAGGGGTGGGGATGGGAAGGGGGCATGGTGGGAGTCCAGGTCTGGGGACCGGGAGCCGGCGCTGAGTCGGGCCTGGAATGCGCCACTGCCGCCGGCGCCGACTCGGGCTGTGGCCGCTTGCCGGCCAGCCTGCCAGCCCGCCGGCCGGCCGGCGCGGTGATCTCTCCCTTCCTCCGACCACCTTCAGCCTTGCTCCCGGTTAGGTTTCAAAGTGGCACCCAGTGGACAACCGAGACTTGGCGGATCCCCCGCGGAATCGGCCAGAGAGGAGAGCGAGAGCAGAGGCAGCCGGGCGAGGAGGCTGGCGGGCTGGGCGAAGGCAGCGTGTGGAGCCGGTTCCACTCCCTCCGAAAAGGAGCCAGGCTTTCTGGCTCGGCTTGCGGCGACCCACGGCGGCCCCAGGCCCCTGGCTTGGATTTCCTGTGCTTGGAAATTATTTAGGAAAATATATTTCATTCCCAGGAGTATTTTTAAAAGCTCTCCCTGTAACGCTAAATATATGCTTAGAGAAAAACATCTCTCCCTCCTCGGTTCTCTTGCCTGTAGCAGAGATCCAAGCCAGATCTAAAAAGTTTCCCTGTGAAAAGTTACAAATCATCCTTAATTACTAATCTACAGAGAGGAAGTTTTCTATATAGAATCTTTAAAAAAAAAAAAAGCTGTCAAAAAATCTCTCAATTGTTTTCCAAGCTAAGGACATAGGACATACGACATGAATTAGATAAATTCAAATTTCTTTAAAATAATTCCCTTTTTCTATTTTTTCATTTCTTTTCTCCCCTTCTCTTTTTTTCTGTAACATCCTTTCGGTTTTCTTTCTTTCATTTCCTTCCCCTTGTTTTGATTTCTCTCTCCTTTCTCCCTGGTGTTGGCATTTGCCTTCCTTTTGTTCCTTCCCTCTCATTTTCTTCCTCTTTGCCTACCCCCTGGCAGGGTCACTGGCTGGACCACCCTCACCAGGGAATGGGAGGCCGACAAGGAGCCTCCAGAACTGGAAGCAGAGCTTCTCGGCAGATATCTCCAGGGGCCGCCTGGAAGGCTCCTCTACTTGATCTCTTGCTGATTTCGATTTCTCCTTGGAACCCCTCTTTGTTTTTAGAGCATCTTCCAGGGAGAGGCGGAGAAAGATGACCACCAGGTCCTGCCAATCTCAGACTCCCAACTCAAGGAGAAGAGAAGGAGAAGGAGAGATAGGGGAGGTAGGAAAGAAAAGAAGAGGAAGGAAGTATTTCAAGCCAGCCCACAAGAAGCCTTGGCTGCGCTGGCAGGGCCCAGAGATACTGGGAGCTGAGGGTCAGAAGGGGGCACCCCACCCCCACACTCAACTGCCTGATTGTCCTGACACTTAGGCTGCCCACGCTAGGAGTCTCGTCCTGGACAACCACACTCTAAGTTTGAGACAGGTAGAGATAAGGGAAGGGAGGAGGAGGCAGAGAGAGAGAGAAGATAGAGAAAACACAACACAAAACCCTGAAAACTGCCTACCTATTAGTCCCCTAGCCCAAGGCAAGAGGGTGACCAGGGAGTAAGGTGGCTGGAGCCAGAGCCAGGGGCTGTGGATCCACCAGCTAAGGAGGAGCAGGTGGAAGGCAGGCAGGCAGGTGATGGGCACCAGCGAAGGTAGGAAAGCAGGCAGAGGGAGAAGTATGGGAGACAGGAAGCAGAAAGGAGAGAAACTGGAGGCTTTAGAAACACTGGGAAATGAGAGAAAGAAGGAAAGCAGGGGCCGGGAGAAGCCAGCGTGGCCTCCAAGATGGGACATGAACGCAGGGGGCTAGGGCCGCGCCGGGATGGGACAGGGTAGGGACTGGGAGCCCCGAGCTGGGACAGGAGCCGGGCGCCGGTACTCACGGTGCATCGCGGAGAAGGGGTCTGCTTTGCAGTGCATATCCATGGGGAGGCAGAGGAGCGGGAGCAGCGCGGCCGCCGCCGCCGTGTCGCCTCTCAAACTCAACTTCAGGACTTGAGGAGAAAAGGGAGGGACGGTGGGGGGGAGGGTGAGCGGGCGCCCGGCTCCGGCGGGGCGCGCGGGGGCGGGGGGCGCCGCGCTGCGCTCCCCGCAGGGACTTCTCCCGGGCCGGCCGGCCGGCCGGAGCTTGCAACCGCAGTGGCCGCAACTTCTCGCCGTCGGGGCGCGGGGCTGGGCGGTCAGCAGAACAGCCCTAAGGTGGCGGGTCGGGCCGGGGGGATCTGGGGGCGCATGGCGCACGCGGCAGCTGGGGCCAGGACTGAGGCTGGGCGGGGGAGGCGATATGCTCAGCTCCCCTGGAACCTGGTCATCCGAGAGGCAGCTTTCGGAGAGAGAGGCGGCTTTTGGAGAGGGCGAGGAGCTGGGGCGGCCCGAGGGCGCCCAGCGGGGGCCGGGCCGCTCCAAGTGCCGGTGAGTTGTCGAAGTTGGCAGAGAAGTAGCAATCCTCGGGATGTCCGAGCGGGCGCCTTCGGGAGGGGAGAGCGCAAGCCGGGACCCAGCCCCCGGAAAAGGCAGGCGCACACCGCCGCGGCCGAAGGGCCGGGAGGGAGGAAGGGAGCCGAGCGGCGCCGGCAGCACTAGGCTGGCCCCAGGTGGGTTGCGGCTGCGAGAAGACTCGGCCGGAGACTGGAGCCGCGGCTCCGGGTGTGTGTCTCTCTAAAAGCTGCAAAGCCCCCTCCAGACCCCCTCCCCCTCCCCGCGCTGGGAGATGGATGACTTGTCAGACAAAGGCAATAGATTCCACCACTCTGTGATTCGCCAGCGCCGGAGCCCCGAGCTTCGGCGAGGAGGGCCCCGCGCCTGTCACTCCGGTGCCGGCGAGGGGAGGGCAGGGGAGGGGGAAACGGGAGGGAGGGAGGGAGCGGGCGAAGAAAGAGGGAGGGAGGGGAGCGGGCCAGGGGGAGGGGGAAGGGGAGCCCGGGATTAAAACTACGCTGAGAAACGAAACTCGCCGATAAGATAAACGTTAGATAAGGATAAAGAGAGGCCAGTCTAATGAATATTCAGGAAACGACAGAGGGCCGCGGAGCGCGCTGCGCTCAGAAGCTGGGCTCATAGTCCCAACTCACCCAGCCCTGCCATCCACCGGCCAATGCCCGCATGGTCCACGGGGCCCCGAACCCCGTCCGCATCCCTAGTGCTAACCCTCTTACTCTCAGCTCCGAGTTCCCTTCCGTTCCTCCCAGGTTCTTCCTTCCTCTCTCTGGTCCTTCCCTTTCGTCTTTCCCTCCTGAGGTACCTCCCCGCCCACGCACCCCCAATTCTCATTCCGGGGCAAAGTGCCCCAGCAGTTTGTCCTCTCCTGTCCCACGCGCAGCTGCGCGTGGGGCTTCCCTGGTCCCCTTGTCCGTCAGGGTCTGAGCAGCCCAGAACGCTCTAATTAGAATCGAATTGGAGACCTCCAGCAAGGACCCACCTGCCTCAGTGGGACCCAACGGACAATGGGAGAGCACAGGGCCTTTGCTCCTGGACCCTTGGATGGCTGGGGAAGGGAGGCTTGAGGAGGGAGACGGTGCAGAGCGACTGGTCTTGGCTGCAGAGGACGTGGGAGACCAGGGCTTGCTCTCCCCGGCTGGGGAGAAGAAGCTGCGAACGAGGCTGAGCGCCGCCCGCTGCCACCTCGGCGGATCCGGAGCTAGTGCAGGAGGCGCAGCGCGCTGGGCCCGGCCCTGCTCCTGCCAGAGCCGCTGGCCCAGCATCCGCAGCCCTCGTCCGCACTAGCTCCCTCGCTCGCTCGGGTCCGCTCGCACGCACCAGGCAGGAAAAGCCCTTTGTCTCCTAACTGGTTAAGTACAGAATATCCGGGAGATCTTTATGAAATATTTTGCCTCGTCTCATAAATCATCTTGGCACTTCAGCTGATGTTTTAACTCTCTCTCCCTCCTTCGCTCCCTCCCACCGCTTCCCTGGGTCTGCGAAAGGGCGGCTCAGGGAAGCCCGCGCTGCGCTCCGGCCGGCCGCCCGGACTCAAGGCTCCTCTGGCCCCTGCCTGCAGACCCTGGCGCCCGCGGAAGCTCCGCGGACTCGAGCTGCTGTCCCGCTGGCCGGAGCCTGGGCGGCAGCGAGAATGGGGACCGCACCTGCCCGACTCAGCCAAGAGGAGACTCCTACTGGGCCTCTTGCACCCAGGTTTTCGGTGCGTCCTTAATCCTCGGGCGGGGCTCGGGCCGGGCTCAGCCCCACAGGGTTCTGAGCCTCCCACTCCTTAGGGGGCCGGATCTGCAGAGATCCTAGAATTTGCCCTTCTTCCTGGATCCTTCTGAGCCCGACCCACTTAATCCACCTGCGGAGTAACTACTGGAAGGAAAAAAAAAAAAATCCCTCTCCGCCAGTCCCCTCCCTCCCAGCCCCCACCTCAACTTCCCTCGGGAGGACAAGCTGGTTCCCTTGGGCGGGAGGTGGAAACCGCAGGATCCAGCCCCGAAGGTCAGTCTCTTCCTCTCGAGACCTGCAGATGGCGCTCCCGGGTTTGCTTTGGCCTCACAACCCCACGAACACGCACTAACTTCGTGTGCGGAGCGAAAAAGGAAAACCGAGTTCGCGCAGCCTAAAGGGAAAGGCTCTCAGGCCTGGGAGCAAGGGGCTCTCAAGTGGTATTGCTTACTACAGCCTTGGGCTTCCTTCAGGGAGGTAATTAACCCAGAATTGGGGTGGCGGGAGGCATCAAGAAAAAGTCTTTACCGAGAGGAGCTCAGAACTAAAGGAGCCCTTTGCCCCAGGCCTCCCTATGTTGGTCTAGGAAGTTGTCTTGGGGAGCCTGAACTATGGGAGGAACAAGACTGTGGGCAGAATCCCCCTCTACACATAGACTCAGATTTTTCTAGAACCAGCTAGACATAGATAGCCCTGTCACACATACAATGAAGGAGTGTGGGTGCAGAGAACAGGCATTTTCACATACTGGGCAAGAGAGACTTTCATGTTTTGTAAAGTAGGGGACTTACTGAACAAAGTGTGCTGGAAGTTGTTCTCACACACCTATCCTTCACATATACCCCTGAGGAGTGGAGACCCTTCCATGATAGTCCAATTCCCCAGTAGCTCCTAAGATTCCAGAAACTCCCCTGCTCCTAGGACCCTTTCCCCAGCATTGCACTGGCTGGACACTCACCTCCCACCAGGCCAGCCCCTGGTAGCTTCCTCTGTAGCTCCAGCCCATTCCTGGCTCTAGAAAGTCAAAAAGCAATGCTCCCTCATTAGAAACCCTTTTAGCCAAGGCTCTGCCTTCTCCTAGGGCTCCAGGCTGAAGGGCTGGCCTCTCCCTCTGATGCACCCTTTCCTTGTCTTCCCTTTCTTCTCTATAGCGTCTAGTAGACAAGAAAAAGGCAAGAAAGGAAAAAAGGGAAGAGGAAAGAGGAAAAGAAACAGAAAGAAAGAAAGCAACTCAACCCCAAACACAACCCGGGCTCCGACCTGTCAGGGTTGGTTGCTTTTCCTGTCTGCCTCTAAATGAACCTTTTCTCTCTGGTGTTTTCAAAGCGGCCCTTCCACCCCCCAACCTAGGGGCATTTACACTTCAAACAAGGTGCCCGCCTCCCTGCGGAAATTTAAAGGCAAATAAACTTTTGGGGAGTTGCTCTGATACCCATCTCGGGATTTGCTTCATTAGCCGCCTCTGTGCATCTGATCTGCCCAATAAATCTTCCTTGTGGATCTCTGTTCCATTGCCTTCTCTGCTCCCTTCCCTACCAGGCTCGCCTGGGGCCCGGAGGCCCCCCACCCTTGCCTCCTTCCTCACCTCACCGCGGAGCTGCGGGGCCTGGCTCTCCGGGTGTAGGTGTCCCAGAGGCAGTGGTCCGCATTGAGCTCCCCCCACAAGTGTACACGTGCACAGGCGCTCCAGCCCAAATCAAGCGCGACTACCACCGCGAGCTCCCAAATGCGTTCCTGGATTGAGGGTCCTCGAAGTGAAGTGCTCACATAGACCCTGTCCACTGTCCGCGCTTGCACCCGCTCCCTTCGCCGCTCTTCTGCTCGTTTCCCAGTTTCCTGTTCCCCGGCCCAGCGCTTTCTGCCGGGGCCAGGAAAGGCAGAGGCGTGGCTGCCTCCCCTCCACAGGCTGGGGCCTGACCCGGGCCCAGGTTCCCCACACCGAGCAGTTTGGGGAGGCGGCTGGGCGGCGGGGGGCCTGGCAGGCATGCGGGAGCTTCCCAGGCGTGCCCCTCCCCCGTGGCCTGGGCTGCCTTCCTCCTTCCACTCCTTCCACCTCCCGGGGAGCGGCAAGGGGAGCCAGGGCCAGGGCTCTGAGGGAGGGGATTAGAAATGCCGAAATTAAATGTATCTCCCTAGGAAATGCTCCCCACAGCGCGGACCAAATTAAACGCATTAAAGTTCGGGGGTGGGAGGGGGGGAGCTGTTTAGAACCAAGGGGGGAAAACTAGTCCGAAGGGAAGAGAAGCAGAAATGGAGGGGGGAAGAGATGAGGGTAGAGCAGAGCAGCAGCCTGAGCTCCTTTTCTGAATGAGTGCCAGTTTTGGAAGTCACCACCACCATCACAAAAAAGAGAAAAGTTCGTCTGACAATCCAAGTCCGAGACTGCCACGGGCCACTCGCCCCAGGCCCCATACGCTGGGCTATCAGACCCCAGCAGTCGGTGCACGCACCCCGGCCCCCTCTCCAGCTCGGCCTGACCGGCTCCCGCCCGGCCCTTTCCCCTCCGCCTCCTCCCCAGCCTCTCCCCGCCCCTCCCCCTTCCTAGCCCTCTGGTCACGTTGGAGGATGGTTTTTTTTTTTTTTTTTTGGAAGAGCTTCTGGTACAATATGGAGCACCATGGGCTGCAATTTCACACTCCACGGCACATTCCCCCTAAAGCTACTTTCTTTTTTTTCATCTGAGACCCCCTAATTTCTGCTTCCTCGCTCCCTCCCTTGCTCCCTCCCTCCTGCTCTCACTCTTCTTTTCCCGCTTTTGTTCCCAATATTTGGGCTCCCTGCGTGAAGCCCGGGGGGCCTGACTCCCGGCTGGCCCCGCCCGCTCGGTCTGTTGGTCCTGTGGAGGCCGGGCGCACGTGCTGCGCCTTTATCCTCCCCGGCCCCTCCCCCTTCAACCCGGCTTCTCCTCACAAGAGGTCCTAGAGGGGAAATGACAATGCAAGCCACTTGGCCACCAAAGCGGCCTCTTAGCGGCACTGGCTTGCCAGGTGGCTGCCACCGGTGGGCCACCCTACTGGGGAGCCGAAAAAATAGTCAAGCCAGGAGAAACTGGGGCAGCAGGTCTATAGGGTAGGAGCGGAGGGCTCCGTCCAAGAGAGAACAAGCTGGGGGAAGGGGGCAAAAGGCCCATTGAGGCCCTGATACTCCAGGTTCTGACCTAAACACAGCCTGTCCCCCTACTCGCAGACACACATGGTCCTCTGCACAGCTAAAGGGGTCACTCAGCCCACAGGAGGAAGCAGCAACCACCACACGCACAGTCTCTCCACCAATTTGAGTCTTAGTTTCCTTGCCTGTAAAATAGGGATATTTACACCTGTCTTGGCTGCTCCATGGAACTAGCCAATAGGAAAGCATTTTGAAAACCAAATATTTCTATAGTAGATTAAGGAGTAAGTGTCTAGCTTCTGAACTCTTAATCTTCCACAAAAAGGGAACAGAAGGGGTCTGGGTGCTTAGGCAGGGCAGGAGGTGGGGTTTTCCATCCAACTTCTATCCTATAAATGTAACTAAAGGATTCCTCATCACCCCCCTTCCTGTGTTCCTCCCTTTCAGGATTCTTTTCCTTCCCATTGACTACACCACACTGGCACATGTTTATCACTCTGCTCCCTGTCTTTCCTGCCACTCCTCCATTCCCACTTCTTCCTGAACCCTCACCCCACTGCATCAGCGCAGCTGCTAGAGGATCAGTTAAATCCTCCCCCCTCCCACCCCAAGAGCCCGGTTAATTGTGGCCTCAGGCGCGGTCCCCTTCGGGCCTGTCTGCCAAAAACGCTGGGAGGAGCTGGCCCGGTGGCAGAGACTTGGGAAGGAAATCCCGTCCAGTCCGGTTCCAAACAAAGAAAGTTGGTCCTCCCAGGACCTGCAGTCAACCTGCCAAAGCCAGAGCGGAGATGGGACGGTGGGGACAGACCTGAGCAAGCGGAGGCGTGGGAAGGCGGAGAGAGGAGGGGAAGAAAGGGACATGAAAGGGGTGCTGAGGGGACAGAGAAGGCACCTGTCTCCCAAAGGCCTGAAGGGGCTGGTTTGGTCCCCACCTGACCAACTGCCCCTTCCCTTCGTCCCCAAGCCAGGGTGAGAGAGTCCGAGTGAGACTGAGTGTCGGTGGCGTGGCGAAGTAATGATTAACCTTCTTCTCAGCCAGGCCCTGAGCCCGCAGCCTGACCTGGCTGTGGTGGAGGGAGACAGCGCCTGAGGGCCGCCGACCTCCCAGGTGTTACCCACCGAGATCAAGGGGGCTGCGGAGGAACAGGGCAGGCGGTAGCAAAGGGCAGCCCAAAGGGAATGGAGCGCAGGGCAGGAGGAAGGCAACTCCAGATGCTGGGCAGACCAGGGGAGCGAAATAGCCACAGCCAATGCACAAGGGAAGGAAGGGGCCAAACGCGGGCGAGGGCGCGCGGCTCCGCAGCGCTGAGGAATAGTTGGAGAGGGGCGGGAGAACCCCGGCGGGCTGAGTTTCCCCGGAGTTGCGAGCAAGAACCAAATCTACTCTCGGATCCATCCGCGGCGCGCCCGCCCTTCCTTCCTCCTCTGCCAGCAGCTGTGCGGCTGTGAGGAGCAGGCGGAGAAGGCGCCAGAGCCGGGAGCGGGTAAGGCAGGGGAGACCCGCCAGCGAAACAGGGAAGCGAAGGGCAGGGCCGCCCAGGCGGGGGACAGGCTGCTCGGCGCCGCGAAGTGGCTGGAAACAAAGGACCGGAGCGGAGGGGAGAGGGGAAAACGGGGGAGAGACGGGCTGGTGAGACAGGGAGAGGACCTAGGAAAAGAGTCGCTCTGGGGACCGACCGAGGTTTGTCTACTCCTGCCGCCTCCGCCCACTCCAGCCTGGAGCCAGGACGTCCCGGGGGCTCACTACCGCTTGGGTTCCTGGGCGCTGGGCCTGTGGCCTGAGGTCGGGGCAAGGGGTCTTGCTGTGGCTGTGGGGGCCGTGTGTATGTGTGTGTGTGTGTGTGTCGCGCGCGCAACGGTTTAGGCAGGCGGGGGATGGCGGTAGGGAGGGGAGGGCCTCCGCTGTCGGGTTAGACCCCTGCCCCAGGCGGCTACAAGCAAGCCTCCGCCTCCGCTCTCCGCGGTCCAGAGCCGTTCATTCCCCGAACTTGAAACAAAAGGGTTGACCCGAATCCCTCAGGAGCCAGGGCAAGGGCTCCTTCTGGAAAAAGTGCTTTGGTTTGAGACTTTAAGGGTTACCCTCATCCAGGATTATTTCTCAACTTTCTGTAACTGTTCCTAGGAAAAAAAAAAAAAAAGATGCAAGTAAATCTCAGAAAAAAGCCCGGTTCCCAGTAGTCGGCTTCGCCATGTCCGGCCCTGGGGTGAGGTCTAGACCCGCAGCTAACCAATATGTTGGAGAAACTGACTAATGGAGGGAGGAAGCCTCCTTCAATTTCTAAATCAATTAAGGAGAATTTCTGATGTGTCTCCTTGGGGACTGAACGACTCAGTGCGGAGATCGTGTGAGTGTGAGTGTTGTGAGGGTGTGTAAAAGGTGTGTGTGTGAGGGGGGTGGAGAAGGATGTCCAGGCAAACAGCTGTGTCCCAGGCGGGGCTGAGATAGGAGCTCAGGACCCATATCCAGCACCTCCCCCCCTCCTCCCTCTGCCCTCAACCAAGCTGCTCCGAGGCCAAGGCCTCCGCAGCCTCTTCCAGCGGGGCCGCCAATCAATCCTGCAGGTCAACACAGCAATTAATAACGGGGTGAGGAGGCCTGGAAAAAGAGGGCGGGGAGGCGTGGGGCTGTGTCTCCCCCAGGCTCTGAGGGCCCGGCGGCGGGACGAGGGAGTGGGAGGGGTCTCCAAGGGCAGAAACAACCCTGGGAACTCAGTGTGGGCCCGGGAGTGGGCCCAGGACCCCAGGAGAAAGAGGCAGGGGACCAGCGACAGGGAGCTAGAGAGGCAGCTGGGACAGGCCGGCGGAGTAACAGGGAGAACATCAAATAAAGCTCTTATTTTTACGGTTCTGAGGGTATAGGCGACGATAGCCAAAGACCACAATTGACCTAGTTAGAGATTTTCTCTCCTTTCCCCCTTCCCTCGCCTTTTCCTGGCGGTTTTCGCTGCTCCCGAACAGGCTCAGCGAGAGTAAATAAAACCCGCATCCTTCGCAAACCCGGCTGCGGCGGTTGCGCCAAAGCGTCCGCCAGACACGCTCGCTCTCCCGCGCGTCTCATTGACATTTTGAACTAGCTGGATGGGGCCAAAGGGGACACGGGGGCCGTCTGGGGGCGCTGGGCCCCCGGGGAGCTGTGCCCCGGCCAGACGTGTCTAAGGAAGAGATGAGGGCAGAGGAGAGGCAGGGGGCGGTGAAAAAGAGAAGGAAAGAGAGACGGCGGCTTGGAGGGCGGAAGACTCCGGGTCTTGGTGGGGCCGCCTGGAAGGGAACGGGGGTTTCCTACTCTCAGACACAGCCCTGCCTCCTGCCCAGCTCCACAGCTCCTCCCCACCCTTCCCCACTCCGCGGCTGGCGGGAGTGCGATCCTGGCGGAGAAAGCGGAGAAAGGAGGGAAGGGGAAGGGAGCGCGGTGCGCAGCTGGTCTTCCCGGCCGCTGCCACGCGCGCGGGGAGAGCGGCTACACGACCAGGAGCAGGTAGGCGCAAGAGCCCCTGGGTAAGCACCCTGGTCCCTCCTGGAGTATCCTGAGCGCCAAGAAACTTGAGGGGAGGGCCCTGAGAGGCACTCAAGAATGCCCCCACCGCTCTGCCTTCTCCTTCCCGAGGCGCTGGGGAGGGCGCCTGGCTGCGTCTTCTGGGAGATTTGCCGGGCCGGGGAACAAAGTCCTTGCACCTCAGGCATGCAAGGCAGGGAGAGCCACCTTCGGAGAGGGAAAATGGAAAAGTGGGAGTGTCAGGAGCCTGAGCAGACTGGACAGAGAAGGAAGAAGGGGTGGGGGCAGGAGGCAAAATAGATTCAGAGTGAGGGAGAGAGAAGCCCTGTGCAGGAGAGGAAGAAAGGGGGAGAGAGGTTCGCAGGAAGGCCCAGCCATTAGGTCTGTCCTTGGGCTGCATATTTATACGGTCGAGGGGGTGCACAGATGGGCTCTCAATTGAATTCCATCTTCAACACCATCAGAGATTGATTTTGTACTCGCTTTTAATTTTGCCATAATTAATTAGATCATTACAACTGTTTGCTATTGATCTCCCTACTTAAACCTCTGGTGCAGAGGGGTGGCCCAGAACCCTAAAAGCCCAGGAGGCCACAGTTGAAACCCCTGGGGGGCCAGTTTCCCTAGCAGGGACAAGGCCTCAAAGGGGGAATCGAGGCAGCCCAGAGACTGGGCCAAGAAGCTAGAGGGAGGGCAGTGCTGAGGGTGGAAAGAACTAGAACCTGAGCTGGTGAGGGGTTGGAGGGAGGGAGGAGAGGAAGGAGGTTTGGGGAAGGTGAGGAGGGATGCCAAAAAGGGCCTGGAGTTAGTCCTTGACCTCTGTGGAATTGTTTGGAAAACTCTTGGAAACCTGATCCAACCCCCTCTTGCCCCACCAATCCACAAATAAACTTGGGTCCCTGGCTCACCGCCCCTCACTACACCAGGGTGCCTAGTGGGCAGACTGAGCTGGGTTGGCAGGCCCGGAGGAGAGGGGCAGGAAGGGAAAAAATGGAGAGACGAGCCCTCTACTCCCTTGGCCTTTTGGGTAAGCAGCTTCAGATTCTTCACCCCACCTGGGTCGCCTGGGGCCTGCCACCCCTCCCCTTGCCCCAGGCTTTCCTTGAGTTGTTTATTTTGGGGGCAGAGCCTTCTCTCCATGCAGGTTCAGCACATGTCCACCAGTGCTTAGACTTTGGTTCGCACTCAAATACACAAAACTCTCACACACTTGCACCCAGCATGTCCCCATCCAGTGGCACCCATGCACACACACACCCACACTCCATTCCCACTAGAAACTACGGTCTTCGCAGTGCTCCCAGTTTGGAGGAAGTTGTGCAAAATATTTGTACACTGATGGAAACTGGAAAGATAACGCACGACAGAAAGGAAAAGCCAGGTTGTGCAGAAAGACCAAGAGAAGTTGTAAAACTCATGTTTTCTGGGTGGAAACTTTTTAGTAGATTTAGAGGACAACAGGAGGGAAGGCCCAGGAGGCCCCAGTGGTGAGGAGAGGCCGCAGAGCCCCAGGCCCCAGCCGTTATAGTGGCCCCGCCGGGGAGCACAGAAAGAAAAAGGACTGGAGTCCGCCCTCGGCTTGGACGCCCCCATCCCTCTCAGATGCCACCCTCCCCGCCTTGCCCATGGCGCTGACCGATAGCTGCCCGCTCTTACCTGCCCGGCCCGCGCGCTGTTCCATGCTCTGCTCCCAGCGCTGCCGTCTGGGCCCGGGTCTCACTTCTCGGCTCTTCCGCCGCCCGACAGCGCGTCTCGCCTTTGCCGCGGCCGCCCGGAGATCTGGGCGCAGCCACCCGAGACCGAGCGGCTCAGATAACCCCGGCTGCCCGCCGCCTCGGCTGTGCGCTCCGCTCGCGCCCGCGCTCGCACACCCGGCCGCGCCGAGGCACGGCCACACGCCGAGGAGCCTCAGGCTCTCCGCCCCGCGCATACGCGCGCACACGCACCCAGGCTCCGAGCCAGCCGCAGGCAAGCCGGCACCCGTGCTGCCACAGGCACCCAAAGACCGAATCCCCAGCCTAGACGCCGGCACACCCTCTCACCCCACCCCCTCTGCTTCACTGTCACACGCTCCCCGGCAGCCTTGCAGCCTCACACGCAGGGGCGTCTTCACTCTCCTACAATTCCCAACTTTGTGCGATTCCCCGTCCCCACGACTCTCAGCACCCGCCCCATTCTACTTTCTCAACCGTCAGGCTCCACAGCCTGCCACCCCCCCCACCCCCCCACCCCCCCCCACCCCCCCCCACCCCCCGTCTTGGCTCTCGGCCTCAGTTTCCAAGATCCATTATACACCTACCCCAACTTTCTCCAGCCACATGGTCGCTCCCTGGAGGTCCCTGTCACCAGTGCATTGTGGCACTGCTCACTAAATCCCTCACAAGCTCTTCTGCTCAGGATTGTTTTTCATTTTAAACTTAGAAGAAAAGGAAAAATTCCTGGCTTCCTTGCCCTGACGGAGATGGTGGGGATGGGGGAGAATGACCAGCTCCCCCCCAAGCTCCTGTCACACTCTCATGACCACGGGCTTGAGCTACACCATTCCACAATCCTCTGGTGCTCTCGCCCCAAGTGTCTCGGACCCTCAGATTCACACCCTCTCCAAGTACAGCCTTCATCCCTGATCAGAGACTCACGTTAGCTTTCTCCCACAGCCTGCCCTCCCAGACTGGAATTTATACTCCTCACCCTCTTGTCACAAATTTTCCCTTAAATCTTTCATTCACCACTTTTGTACTCCCACATCCTACACACTCACACAATTCTTGAGCACTACTGCTCCCATTCCTACCCCCCATGTATGCCTTTCTAATTTACCCCACTGTATATGCCCACCCACTTGCCCACCCTGGGCCTCCCACTTTCACACAGCTTGGCTCACCTGTGCTGAGTAACCCTGAGGGGCTGTCAAGGACAGTGCTGGGTAAGTGCCAGAGTGCAGGCAGGGGTCTAGACTGGCTCCATCTCTTGCACACACAGGGCCAGACTCCAGGCAGAAAGGCAACAAGGCAAGGGGCAGGGCCCAGGTCCAGGAGGTCCACTGGGCCCATTTAGGTTAGAAACTGGAAGTTCTTCACTGGGAGTCCCATCCACTTCAGCTGAAGTTCTTCTAGCAAGACTGTGCAACTAAGGACAGGAAGCTGGAGCAGCACAGGGGCCCAGAGGCAAGACCAATCTCATGGTTGCCCAGTTTAAATTTTTAAAATCTTCCTACAGGAACATGAATTTCTATCAGGCAAATCATAGCCAAATTACCATTCTACCAATATTTGTGATTTAAAACATCAGACTTTGTGGGCATTTCTTTTCTTTTCTTTTCTTTTTTTAATCAAACAGTGGTTTTTTAATCTATGAGCACAAAAACTTAAAAGTGAAAAAAAAATTTCTTGCTTTTTGTTATACGTAGAGCAACATTTCCAAGGACAAGGATGAGAGAGCAACATGCATAAATAAAACCCTAGTTACACACACACCACACTCTCATGTAGTTACTCCATTACACACACACACACACACACACACACACACGCACACGCAGAGTTAGCTTCTCACTCTGTCACCTACTCAGAACCAACCACGCCCAGTCGCACACAAGGGCCGTGACCTGCTGAGTCACACCTTCACTGCACAGCTCTTTGTGCCTTTGTTACCTCTTCTCTAGAATAGTGGTAACAAACCTTGCCTTTCCCTCAGGTTTCTCACGAGAGAACGTGTGGAAGTAATTTATAAAACATGAAGGGGGACCACAGACACATTCGTTGCTCTTGCGCCTGTATTATCAGAGACAAGAACTGACACCCAACGTTGCAGACACACAGATAGCAGGTAGGCACCCACTGGAGAACCAGGTGTTTTGAACTGGGTACACACACGCTCAGCTCAGTGTCCCTGCCTGCTCCTAAGCCAGCTCGTCACAGTTACCTGAACCCAGGGCCCAGGGCTGGGGCAATGCCATGGCTGGGGCCTAAGCCCAGAGGAAGGCAGCTGAGGCCATTGTGCTAAGCAGCCTGTCGCATACCAGAGGGACCAAGAGGAGGAAGGAGCTTGCTTAGCTCTTGGCTCTGAGATTCTTGGTGCTTTAGGGACTCCGGAAACCTGCAAAGTGATGCCAGTCAAAGGGCCCAGCTCTGTACCTCAGCCTCCGCTTCTCTTTGTCGCCCAGCCCTCACCCCTGTCCCACACTGTCTCTCAGGCCCTTTTGCTCATTGCCCGCCCCATTGATTGAAGGTCTCTCTCAGGTTCTCCAAGGAGTCCCAGGAAAAATGATCCGCCAGCCTATTGATTCTTCATTAGAATTACATTTTCACATGTGCTAAATTGGTTTTAAAAGCTTTTTCTGTTGTTATTGTCTTGTCAGACCCTGTGGTCCAGGGCAAACCAAGTTTAAACGTTGTGGCTTCTTAGGAAAAAAAATCACCCGGGCCAGGTCTGTGATTACTCGTTTTCCTGCCTTATTGTTGTCGTGATGACAATTGTGATTTGGTTTACGTGTCTTTAGGAAAAGGGCCCTGCAGGAGGCTGCTCAGGCTGGTGAGGTGGGTGTGTGTGCAGAGGGCTCTGAAGCCCCTGGAGGAAGGACACTAGAGCAGTTTTTCTTCCCCTGAAAATAATTTAGCACTTGAACCTGTATTAATTGCTTCTGGGACAAGAGGAAAGGCGAAAGTTTTAAAAATCACTTTTATTTCCTCCCTTCCCTTCCAGATTAAATAGAGGAGAAGTAGAAACCACAACTCCACTTATTAAAGCTCCCTCCCCTTTCCCCTAAATCGCTGGGGAAGGGGTCTCAGTCCTTCAGAAGGTGCTGAGGAAGAGGATGCAGCCCCCTGCCTTGTAGCAGAGCGGAAGCCCAGTCACAAGAATGCTTTTAGTCATCACACTCTGTGCTGGGGTGGGGTGGAGAGGGGGAAGAATGAATCCAAATGAGGGGGGAGAAGTGCAAAGAGAGAGGTAGAGACTCCCATAGAGAAAGGGGGGTTTGGGGAGCAAAGTAGCACAGAGAGACAGACAGACAAACACAACCAGGGACAGTCTGATGGACTGTTCTTTGCAGAGAAGCACAGGTCAGACGAGGAGGACAGAAGAATGAAAGGACGGAAGACAGAAGAAAGAAAGAAAGAAAGGAAGAAAGGAAGAAAGAAAGAAAAAAGAAAAAGAGGAGACACTGAGAAAAGGAAAAGTACAGAGGAAGGGGAAGAGAGGGAAAGAGATCAAGGCAGGCAGAGGAGCAAGCCCTGGGGAGCTCCTCCGCCCCTCCAGCCCCCGCCCTCCTCAGGGCCTGGCAGTTGGCAGGCTGTGCTGGGGAGTGGGCACCGGGCAGCGGCTGGGCCCAGGCAGGAGAGCTGAATGTCTCCGTGATGTGTTTATCCTCTAATCAGTTCATTAGTTATAAACAACATGACATTAGAAGTTAGGAGGCAGTTGATATTAATTTTTATTTAACTAGTTGATGTTTAATCCGTCACGCCAGGCTGGGTAGCAGCGAGAAAGATCTTCCTGACACAAAACCAGTTAGAACTTCATAAGGCGCAATCAGTGTCCGCGCATTGAAACAAACAAGAGAGACGGAGACAGAGAGACAGGGAGAGACAGAGGCAGCCCCACCAGAGAGTGAGACTGCAAAGGGAGCGAGGCAGGCGGGGAGAGAGCTAACCTCGGACAAGCGCTGGGGGGAACTAAGCTAGAAAGACTGAGAGCGCCCAGAGGACGGCTCGGCAAGGGGCTGGCAGCCCCGAACCCGGGCTCCAAGTGGCGCGGCCCGACGCAATAGTGGGAGTCCCGGGGTGGCGCTCTGGGAAGGCCCGGCTGGGGCAGCGGCGGGGCAATCAGCCAGGGCCCTGCCAAGCCTCGCCGCTGCAACCACCAACGCCTTTCGCCCTGGAACGCGTCGGGTGTCTGGCGGCCTGGCGGGAGGCCAAGGGTTTATGTCCCAGTGAGAAGAGGCTCCGACTTTTGCAAACTGTCCTCTCCCGGGTCCGGATGCCGAGGACCACCCCCCCCACCCCCCCACCCCGCCCTCTACTCCTGTTCTGCTCCCGGGCAAGAGAGGAAAGGAGGAAAAGGCGAGGAGTTTGTGCCCAGCGGCTCAAGTTTGACAGAGTTTGCAGCTGTCACAAGCCAGGGCAGGGTGTGTGCGTGTGTGTGCTGGGGTGCACGGCAGTGGCGAAAGAGGAGGAAGGAAGGGACTGTCTGGGGGTTCTGCAGGCGGCAAAAGGCTTTCCCCCCGAGTTTACCAACCCCTCCACGAGCGTCCCCACGTGCTGGGATCCTAGCAGGGACCAGGCTGTGTTGATCGCGGGCTCCTCGGGTGGCCGTGCCCGGCCGCGAGTCTGAGTCCGCCAGGCTTGCCCAGGTTAATCTCAACCCTGCCCCCAAGCGCGAACGCTCGGCTTTTTCCACCTTAACTGCGGGCACCGGCCGGGCACTGGCTTGGTCACGGTTTCCTGCGCCGGCACGGGAGGAGGGGGGAAGGGCCGGGGCTGTAGTTTTCCGCCTTCGCGAAGGACACTGTTTGGAGGGGCAGAGGCATCCTCGCCCGCGCGCAGACTCAAGCCGAGCATCTCACCATTTGCATGTTAATCTGCCTCCACCGCGAAAAGGAAATCGCTGAAATTCCGAAGAAAATTGCCTCTCGCCAGCGGTTAATAGTTAACTCAGACGGGAAAGTTCCCAGGGAAAGGCGAAAGCCGGGGCGAGAGACTCAGGGGAGGCGGCCAGGGCGGAGGCCTGGGAGGGCTGCGGCCCAGCACTGGCCTTTCCCCTCGCCCGGCGGGCTCGGCCCGGCGCGCCTCCCTTCCTCGGCAGCGCGTCCCCCACCCCGTAATTAGCATCGTTTAGTTCACAAAACCCTTCCTGGGAGAAATCTGTTCCCTCGTTCCGGGGCTCGGTTCAGCACCTGATTCCGCCGGGTGAGGAGAATAAATCACTGCGGCGGCAGCGGCGGCGGGGGAGCCGGACCCGAGCCCGCCAGACTGGGGCTGCCGGAAGAACGAAAAAGTGAGAAAGAGGCGGCGCAGTCGGGAAAAATGCGGGGAGATGGCGCAACCCTACCCAGGGACAGCGAAGGGCCCCTCAAGGGAAACCCAAAGAAAGCCAGGGACCCAAAGGCAGAGAAAGGGCCAAAATAGAAAAGGAAGATATAGAAAAAGACAGAAGAGAGGCAGAGACAGAGTGAGAAAGGAAAGCGAACGAAAAGAAAGGGAAAATGAGGAGGGGAAAGAGAAGTTAGAGAAGAAGAAAGAAGAGCGAGGTGGGAGATTAAGAAGGAGGGAACAAAAGAAAAATAAAACAAAACCAAAAGAGCAAACGCTTTTGTTTATCCACAAAAACTCCCCTGCGAAGCTGGGCAGTGAAAGGGCGCCCCGCGGCGGCGAGGGTTCGAGCGCAAGGGCCGCAGGCCCGGGAGGCCGGGGCGGGGAGCGCAGCCCGCGCGCTGGGAGCTCTAGGCCGGGTCGCGCGCGGAACCGGACTCCAAGTTGAAGTTCCAGGGCACAGGGTGCACCAGAGTATCTGCCCCTGGAAGGAATGGTGTTTGTGTGGGAGGTGTCATCCTGAATCCATGGCCGGGAGGGGATGGGTAGATAAAAGGAGCGCGGCCCTTTCTTGGGCGCGAGTTGGACGCCTGGGACCTCCAGCCCTGGCGCGAAGGGAGGTGGGGACCCCGGGAGGGCAGGGTTCAGTCGCTTAGCGCAGACCCCCGCCCCCCACCCCCCCAGCGTCCCCGCAGCTAGGATCCTCACCGTACCCCCTTCAGCAGAGCGAGGCAGAGAACTCTCCCCTGACAGATCCCCAGCGCCCAGGCCCACGAGCCGAGGCGCAGCTGTGAGAAAAAAGTAACACAGCGAGAACCGCGTCCTGGCGCCAGCGGAGGGCGCATTTCCTGAACTGCCTCCCCGCGGCGACTGAGAGGCTCGGCGCAGATTCCGCTCCTCTAGGGGCCAGGCCTGGCACTGGGCTCCCCTGGCCGGAGAGTGGGAGGGGGAAAGGAAAGAAGCGGGGGAGGGAGCGGGGGCGGTGCAGAAGAGAAGCAGAGAGGAATGAAAAGTGGAAATGCAGACCGGAGGGAAAGGAAGGAGGAAGGGTGTTATGGGGTGTCTCCCCTCCTGTCTGATGAGGTCTCTGTGTGGACAGAGGTGGAAGCGCCACCTCCCCGGTCTCACTCATTGTGAGCCCCTGTGCTCTGGCGCCCCTAGGACACGGGGCTGGAGACTGAGACCTTAAGGGGACCTCTGGAGGCCTGTGTGCCTGTGGGACTGAGGGTGAGGAGTGGAGGCTTCCCTGACCTCTCCAGGCAGCCCCTGGGATGACAAATGCTCAGAAACTTTCCAACCTTTGGGAATTCCAGGTCGATGTAGTCCAGCCTACTCCACTTCTCTCCCCCCTCCTGCCCCACCCTCCTGCCTTGTTTGGCAGGCCCCCATCAGCCACAGAGCTGGACTAGAGGAAGGATAGCCCAGAAGACCTCCAGGAGGAAGACCGGTGGCTCATTCCTTTCCTACTTTTGCAGAGACAGGAAGAAACTGATACCTAGACCAGAATCCTTTGGGCTGGAGAAAGTGGGGAGGCAGCCACCAACTGGACCAGCTGGTAGGGCACCAGTCCGTCAGCACACGTGGATCTGCTCTGTGATGGACACCAGGGTTGTAGAGGTAAATCAGACACTGGCCCTGCTTTCAGGGATGACATTCCCTGGTGGCAAAGAGAGAGCTTTGGCAAGAAACTCTGGGAAGGGTCAAGATATGGACTGGGACACAGTGGACACAGGCCCAGAGAATGCTTTATAAAGGAGATGGGGTCTTGAGAAAGATGATTAGATGCACCCTAAATGCAGGGGTAGCTGAGTGAAATATTCCCAGGCAGAAGCAGATCAGGAGGAAAGGCATGGGGAGGGGGCCACAACCCACCTAGGTGGGGAACTGCAAAGGATTCCGTGAGGCCAAATGGGGGTGAGAGGTGAGGCCAGGGAAGTAAGGCTGGGAGTCAGGCAGGGCCTAGATCAAGGAACACTTTTGCTGAGGAGTCTTGATTTTCTCCTTTAGGCCATAGGATGTCATTGAGGGATTTTAAGCAGGGAAGAGAATGGAGCTGATTTGGAGGGGAAAGACCATTCTGCAGGCACGTACAGTGGGCTGGAAGTAGAGAGAGCAGCAGAGACTAGGGAAACAGTTTCAGCAAGACAAGAAGGGAGGTCTTGAAACGAAAAAGTCTGAGGGAGATAGAGAAGAGGGGGTAGATGTGAGAGATGAAGGCAGGAAGGTCAGGACTTGGACACAGGTTGCGTGTGTGTGTGTGTGTGTGTGTGTGTGTGTGTGTGTGTATTTTGGGGTGAGATGATAAGTTAAGGTCTGTCTAGGTCTCTGGGTAACTTTAGTCTCAACTCTGACGCCTCCCCTCACCCTCCACCTCCCTCACCTTGCCAATCCTCCCCCTGTCATGGTAGCAGAAGTGGAAACCCATGTATCAAGTCTGGAGGCAACACTTTTCTTCCCATCTCATGCACCCTTACCAGGCAGCCTCATAGAATGACATGCACTACAGAAGAGGATATCTTGTCACTAAGCCCAAGACAGAGAAAGCAGCACCCAAGAGTGAAAAGTGAAGCTGGGTAGTCCTGAGGTAGACCCCACCTTTCTCGGTTCTAAGATGTACCAGTTATGTGACGTTGGGCACATTCCTTAATTCACTGAGCCTTAGTGTCCAAATCTGTAAAATGAGGACAAGAATATTTGCCTTATAGAATTATTGGATGGTATAAAATAAGGCATGTCTTAACACTGACACCTTAGCTCATTCCCCATGCCCACCCCAGGCCCAGACCTCTGCATGCACTGACAGAGCACTGTGTCCTGCACAGGCACAGGGTGTCAGGGGTACAAAGAGCAGTAATATAGATGCTCTGGAGAAGTAATCAATCCAGAGGGAAGGCCAGGTGCCCCACTGGAGCAAGGTTAATAACAACAGCAATAAAAACAACTAACATGTCTGAGGGCTTACTGCATGTCAGGCATTTTTTAAAGCACTTTATATATATTAATTCCATTAATCTTCGTCTACTATTATTAACCCCATTTTAAAGATGAGGAAACTGAGGCACAGAGAGTTTTAGCAACTTGTCCACAATCACACAGAGAGTAGGTGGCAAGGGTAGGATCTGTACCCAGATACTGCCTCCATAACCTACACTCTTAAGCACATGCTGTGGTGGATATTTCTAGTGCCCGAAGGGATGTCATTGGGAGAAGAGACGCTGGCTGTGGCTCAGAGGTTGGATGGGTCTGAGAGGGTTCCTTCAGGGCATCCACTGGGTAGAACCCAGGAACCCTCCTCCCCTCTCTCTTCTGGATCCTCACACCAGTCCCCTTTCACCACCAGCATGCTCTTCTCCCTTCTCTGCCCAGGGCCTCTGAATCCCGAAATTCAGAGCTGGCTCCTGTGACCAGGCCAGCCAAGTCTGTGAGGCTGCAGGGCCACCAGCCCTCACCCAGCCCTGCAGGAAGCTCAGAGCCCCACCCTAAGAGCTGTTCTCTGTATTGGGAGATTCTGATTTTTCCCAGCCAGGCCTGGTCCCCCTTCACGGACCCTCAGGCTTTTCCAGCTTCCTGGCCTGCAGCCTCAATATGGGGCTGGGGGCTCCCCTGCACGCCTCACTCCAGTTGGGCTCAGCCTCTGACTGGGCCTCGGTGGATCCTGATCCTTAACACCAGCCACAGACAAGAATTCCCTGGACTCATCCTGATGCCCCCACACAGCCCTGACCCGGGTTGTCCCATACAGATCCCTATGAGCTGCACCAACATGCCTGGGAACTGCAGAGGAGCACAGAGCACCCATGCTCTCCACTGGCTCCCCTGGGTCCACACAGCAGGCTCTGTGGCTGTCCTCAGAACTGACCTCACTGTGGCCAGAGAGCTGCCCCCCCCCCCGCCCCCGCCCCCGCCCCAGGAAGCTGGGACCAGCCTGCAGCCCCTCCTTTCTCTAGACCCACAGAGGTCTTTCTTTGCCCCTTTTGGGCAGGAGTTATCCTTGCCAAAAGACAGAATTTGAAGAAGTTCTGGAATGACCTAGATCTGTGGAGACTATCTCTGCCTTCCTTTAACACCAGGTAAAGTGAGGCAGGAATGAATGTGTCTGTATGAGGAGAAGGAGGCTGGGCCTACATTGTGGGGGGGGCACGTGTCATTTTTGACTGGAATTTAACCAATTCCCCATCTAATATACAGAATGGCCTCTTCTAAGTGACCTGAGTTCTTTAAAATAGTCACTGTAGCCAGGCAGATATTAGCCCCAGAGGGCCCTCACCATGGAGCAAAACCCCTTACAGACTTCTTTTAGGCACCTGCCTTCCCAGTTCACAGCCTAGTCTTTTGGAAGTCTTCCTCCAAGACGCACAGGGTGTTAGGCAATATGCCAAATCACTCAGAGCCGCCACCAGGGATGAAGGTGACTGACAGATGTAAATTAGAGAGGAGCTTTCTCTCCTGCTGCCCCTTTCCACCCCCAGCCCCAACTCTTCCTCAAGGAAAGTTGTGAAGCGGGTGATCAGCACCCCTGAAATGAATATATCCCCTCTGAAGTCTTAGTTTCCTCATCTGCGAAGTGGGGAGGCTCATCCTTTCTCCGCAGGCGCATGGAAGCACCCAGCACAGCTCTTGGCATACATAGGGACCCCCATAAATGTCATTGTTATTATTGTATGTCTTTAAAGGGGCCTGCACGGCGTCAGTCACAGGCTCGGCGTTCACGGGCACGCCTCAACACCCGTGTCACCTAGGAGCTGGGAGGGTGCGCTTCCTCCGGCAGAGCCGCACCTCCTCGGCCTGGAGCTGCGGACCCCCCTGGCTCCCGGCCTCAGAGCCGGACGCTTGGTTGCGCAGGAGCTCGGGCCGGGGCTGGAGGAGGGACTGCCAGAAAGATGGGATGGCGGGTTGTGGTGAGGGATGCACGATGCGCGCGGGAGCCCTCTGCCTCCCTCAGCTAGGGTCCGAAGCGGGCCAGGCCGCCGCCGCCGAGGAGCCCACCGGGCTGGAGCTGCCCCGGGGCCGGGCGCGTCCTCCGCGCTCCGAGCGCTCTAGCCCGCGGCCCGCCCCGCCCCGCCTCCCGAGCGCCGGCGCTCGATTAATAATCATAAACCCCCCGCTCACCCTCCTCTTAAAATTAATAACTCTGTAATTAGAGTCATTCCAGAAGCCTCCTGAGCCGCCGAGGCCGGCCGGGCCGCCGGCCGCCCCGCGCCATGGGTAGGAAGGAGGAGGAGGCAGGGCGCGGCGGCCGCAGCATCTGCAGGTACAGAATGAGAATTAAAATCGCTCTCAACAATCCAATACACTTTTTATCAGCCATCTATCTGAGAGCCGGGCCCATTCATCATCCGAGGCATTCTCCCTGAAAACAAGACCCATTCAGATTTTATACAAATTATCATATTTATCATCGTCTCCAACTCCGGAGTAACATCTCCGCAAAGTGTCTGCCGTCTCCCCGGGGAGCCGCGCGGCTCGGAGCTCCAGAGCGCCAGCCCGGCAATTCCCCCGCGGAGCCCCCGCCCCTCGCCCCGCTCCCCCCTCCCCCCCAGCGCGGGCCCCCGGCTCCGGCCTTTGATCCGCTGTCTCTGCTTTGCCCCACCGCTCTCTCTCTTCTCCCCACTCCCCATCAATCTCTCTCATCTCTCTCCCGCTCTCTTCTCTCTCTCATCTCTCCCTCTGGCCTTTGATCCGCTGTCTCTCTGCTTTTCCCCTCCCGCTAGCACGCCCTTTTCTCCCTCTCTGGTCTCCAGGGTCTGGTCAGGTCCCTCTCTTTCTTTCTGTCTCCATATCTTTCTGCTTCTCCGGGTCTTTGCTTTCTCCCCACCCAGCATCCCCATTTCCCTGCCAGAACCAAGAAGCAAGAAGCACGATTTGAGGTAGAACAAGTTGAACCTCCCCTCATGGATGAGGAGTGTTGCACGGTGGGGCTCCCCAGGTTGATTCCAGGGGTCAACTCAGGCCCAATTCCAGAAGTTTGAGGAAGTGAAGCAGGGCCACACAGAGACATGTTCCTACCAGGCACACACCACAGCTACTACACACTACAAACACAACCCCCACACACCACATAGCCTCCACCACACCCCTCCCCCAGTCCCCTCATGCTGCACACACACAGCCTCCAATATACTCACAGCCCCCCACCACATACACACCACACATGCAACCCCTAATACACACACAGCCCCCATCAAATACATCATACACAGCCCAGAACACACACAGCCCTCAACACACACAACCTCCTAACCATATTCATGTAGCCAATCTCTCTATACACAACCCCCCCATACCACAAACAGCTCCCCAGTACATACACAGCTCCCTGCCCCACATATAGCCCCCAATACATACAGATGCTCATAGGTGCAGGAAGACACACATGTCCCAAACACACAGGTGTCCTCTCACATCCTCCTACCCTGATTCTCAGCTCCCCTCATCTCTCTCTCCTCTTTCCCTCTCAGCACACACATACACTTTAGGCAGGAACAGGTCAGGCACCACAGCCTCTGGAACAGCTCCTGGCTTCGGTGGGGGAGTTTCCCTGTAACCAACAAGACTGCCCCATCCTGCTCCTGGAAGAGCCCCACTCGCTCTGCACTGACCCCCGGGCGTTAATGAGGTCTTCCCAGTTCAGGCCCACAGACATTGGGATGTGTCTGAAGGGGCTTTTATTCAGATTCTAAGGAGGGAGACCTCACAAAGAGTGACAGCAGGAATGTTCAGAACACAGGTTTCTGACTCAAACAACCATCCGTGGGTGACTGCTTCTTTTTTGGCCTCAGTCCTGGGGGTGACCCTGCTGGGCTCCCTGGGGGCAGTGAGGCTCCAGCATTATGCTGAGGTCCCCTCTGACCTAGCCCATCCTCAGTTTCCCCTCAAAAGCCTGCCTCTGTGGGTTACTGTGGAGGAGCCTGTGGCTGTGTCTCCTGTGGGCTGTTGGTTGGTTGATTGATTCATTCATTCCTCAGTCATTAATTCAACAACCGTTACTGGGTGCCTTCTCTTTGTCAACTCTGTGCTTGGCACAGGAATTACAATGGTGGACAAGAAATACCCAGTGCCTGCATCCGTGGGGATTACAGTGTAGAGCAGTGCTGTCCAGTAGAACTTTCTGTGACAGAGTAAATGTCGTATATCAGCACTGTTCAATATGGTGGCCACTAGCCATATGTAGCAATTGAGTACTCGAAGTGTGGAAACGTGGCTGAGGAACTGATTTTTAATTTTATTTATTTCAATTTCAATTTCATTTCATTTCACTATTTAATTTAATTGGGGCTAATGGCTATTGTATTGGCCAGCACAGGTGTTGTGAGCGGGTTAGTCTTCATTTCATTAAATGGGGTAGGATATATGTGAAAGAATTCTCTCCCTCTTTCCAGAGCTGTGGAAGGCTTATGAGCATGAGTGAGGGGCCCCTGAGTAGGGCTCCTTTTCCTGTTTGTACCACCAGTTCCCTCCATGCTAGAAGAACACAAGCCACCCACATGTGCATGAACATAAGAACCCGTACCCCAAAAACAGGCCCATTCTAAAAGTTGTAGATGAGTAATTCCCCATGAGAGAGTAACAATGGCATTTCTTGAGTATTTCTTCACTACCAGACACTATTTGCATATGCTACATCATAAGTCTTACCAGAGGTTCATAAACACAGATGCCTGTGGAGGTAGGCATAGTTGGGAAGGCAATAGGAATGGAGGTTCTGGGGCAACTGGAGAGGCAAGGCCTCACTAAAGGATGTGATTGTCATGCAGAAGCGGAGGCCACTGAGGCCAAGTGGTCTGATTTTTTAAGAGCAACCAGGAATCTTGGTTTTTCTTTGAAATTCATTGGAAACTATCTAAAAAACAAAACCTAACCAGGCAGATGATCAAATGACGGATGTGCAAGGGTAGTCATTGCAGCTTTGTTTCCAGATTAGAAGAAATCTAAATGTCCACTATTAGGAACCTGGTTAAGTGACTTATGACACATCTATTCAATACCAGGCAGCCTTAACCAAGAATGAAGTGAGTCGTCATATATAGATACGGAAAAATCTCCAAGGTGAATTAAGTGAAAAAAATAAGACATGGAACAATGTGTAAGGTACCAGTTATTAAGAGAAAAAGAGACACACACAGACATGGAGGCACACACTTGTATCTGTATAAATTAGCTCTGGAAAGATATACAAGAAACTGGAAACAGTAGTTGCCTCAAAGAAGAGGGCAGAGACGGAAGAAAGACTTCTGTCTGAGTAATTTTCCCTATATACCTTTTGGTATGTTTTGACTTTTGCACCATCTGCATGATTTACATATTTACAGTATAGGCTGAGTGAAACTAGCTAAAGGCAAGTTATGGCTTTTGGGCCTGAAGTTAATTATAAACTCTGATCCTCATGGGGTGTCCCTTTGAGGTGGGTATTACTGACCCCATTACACAGATGAGGAAGCTGAGGCTCATTTGGATTAAACTTGCAGAGCTGTTCAAATTTATACAACGTATTAGTGGTGGAGCTTCGATTCTCACCAGGTCCCCTGGCTCACAGGCCACAGCACACACTGCCTCTTCTCAGAAGATGGGAGGAATAATAATGCTAATAACATCATCGTGGTCAACAACAATGCTTATTGGGAACTGTTAGTACCAGGCACTGTCACATTTAACCCTCACAACAATCTTATGAATTAGACACCATTATTATCTCATTTTACAGATGAGAAAGCTGAGGCAGAAGGGTTAATTAAGCTGCCCACAGTTACATTGGCCAGGGTGTGGTGGAGCTGAGATCCTTACCTGGGTATACTAACTCAGGTTCAGTGCTTAATCATCTCAATGCACATAGAGAACTCCACATCCTATTTTTGTACCCCTGGTGGCTCATCCCAAGAATGCTTTGTCACACCTCCCTGGGGGCTGCCACTGACCCCTATAGTGTGGACCTAAGTACATGTTTATTTGCCTAGACACATTTGCACAGCCCCAGAGCAGATGCCCTCAGGGGACAGACTTCCTGTGTCCTCTTCCAGGCTGTGAGAAATGGATATCTAACTGCCAGCAATGGTCCTTCAGATTCCTTATGACCTGCCCTTCCTATTTATCCCCCTGCACTGCTCCAGGCTGGAGAGCAACCAGAGTTGCTTCTTTTCTCCCGGTAAATGTAAGTCTGGCTCCAGGGCCCCAGGCGTTAACAATACCAAGTGACTGTAGATCACGTTCTCTTTGGAGTCCCTTAACACCCATTGAGGAAGGCAGAAAAGGATTACTATTCCCTTTTTGTGGATGAGGAAACTGAGGCTCACACATCACATACACACACACGCATGTGCACACACACTCACGTGCTTGTAAGAATTAAAGATAGGGGCTGGCCCCGTGGCCGAGTGGTTAAGTTCACGTGTTCCGCTTCGGCAGCCCCAGCCCAGGTTTTGCTGGTCTGGATCCTGGGCGCGGACAGGGCACCGCTCGTCAGGCCAAACTGAGGCGGCATCCCACGTGCCACAACTAGAAGGACCCACAACTAAAATATATAACTATGTAGCGGGGGGATTTGGGGAGAAAAAGCAGGAAAAATAAATAAATAAAATAAAAGATTGGCAACAGTTGCTAGCTCAGGTGCCAATCTTCAAAAAACAAAAAACAAAAAAAGGTAGAAGCAAAAAAATATATATATATATTGTGGTGCAAATTAGTCCACTCATTCCGTTATCTCAGGGCAATGCCTCCAAAGTCCCTGTCCCCATCTGGGAACCATAGAGAGAACATTACCTGGGGCCCCAAGCTGGAGATAGAGGAAAATAGCAAAAGAAACAGAGAGGTAAGGGGAGAACCATGGCTTCAAGCGAGAAGTCCCCCATTGGTGACTTGAGTCGCATGGCTAAAATTGTGGCTGAGTGTGACTAATGGTCGGTGTAGCTCTTTGTGCACAAGGACATGTCTATACTCCACTGGCTTTCAAGGCACCAAATTCCCACACAAGTTTCCTCTCCCCACAACAACCCTGTCCTCCTACCAAGCCTGCGCCAAAGAGCAAGTGAACTGGAAGGTCCGAAGATTCTCATCCTGCCCCCTAATCCCCTCAGCCAGGCCTAGATCCCTAGTAGGAGCACCAACTCCAGTGCATGATTTAAGGAAGAATAAGCAGGCGATACTGAGGGAGTGCCCCTGCCCCCCGAAATGTGCCCATGCTTATGTGGGCAAAACGCAGGCTTTGCAGGATCCAGAATCTTGGAGGGCCCAGGGCTAGAGGCAGCCATAGAGAAAGATGGCAAATCTCGCAACTGATTAACTAACTAGGCCTCCCCTGGGGACTCAGGCGTCACCTCCAAGAAATCTGTTTAACAAATACTTATAAGGTACCTGCTGTGTACTTGGCACTATTGTAAGCACTTTACAAGCATTATTGTTGCTGTAACAAATTACCACAAACTTGGTGGTTTAAAATAACACATTTATTATTTCACATTTCTTGAGCTCAGAAATCGAAAATGGGATGGCAGGCCTGTGTTCCTTTTGGAAGCTCTAGGGGAGAATTAGAATTCTGTGCCTTTTCCAGTTTCCGGAAGCCACCCGCATTCCTTGGCTCATGGCCACATCACTCCAATCTCTGCTTCTGTCCTCACATCTTCTTTGACTCTGATACTCCTGCTTCCCTCTTACAAGGACCTTTGTGATGACATTGAGCCTGCTCGGATAATCCAGGATAATCTTCTCATCTCAAGATCCTTAACATAACCACATCTTCATAATCCCCTTTGCCATGTAAGGTAACATAACCATATGTTTTGGGGATTAAGATGTGGACATTTTTGGTGGGTCCGCCATTATTCTGCCCAGCACAGCAATCTTAACTCATCTAATCCTAACAGCAACTCTATGAAGTAGGTGCTATTACTATCCCCATTTTGCAGCTGGGGAAGCTAAAGCAGCCAGAGGTTAAGTTTGCCCAAAGTCATACACTAAGTACATGACAAAGCTATGTAATTCAATCCCAAGCAGCCTGTCTCCAGAGTCTGCTCTTAACCACCACACTGCAAGTATTTGGGAGCCTGATAGAAACAGATGCTCTCTGTCTGCACCTGCAGACACTTGGATGTCTCACAGAATGTGTATTTTCCATACACATATAACACTCATATACACACACTTTTCACATACATGTATTCTGCTCACATACATATGTATTACAGATACTTGAATATACACAAAGTACCTGGACACACACATTCACAAACATCCCCTCTGCTCATATACTCATACTGAACACATATACACATGCCCCTCACACACACATACACATTTATGCACAGTATCCCATACAGAGCCCATGCATACATATTCTGCAGACATAGCAAACATATTATACTTTCTATGCTATTTGCACACACAAACACTCTGTGTTTACAACCACATGATGCCGTGTGATATATATGCCTTGTACACGCATGTACAGAGAGCCATGCAAACATATATCCTCTTTATAAACTCATTTTGTAACAAGATATACAATGTGCCTGCAATGACACACATATCATGTACAAGGACACCATGCGCACACACTCAGCAAATACCTGTGCTGCCTAGACACATATCTTACCTGCCCATAGGTTCTATGCATACACACATATACTTACATAGAGACTCACTTGGCATACACACATATTATGAACACACACAGTCTGCCCCCCAAAGTTCTGTGTCCCACACACCCTACCTACATACACATTTAAACAGCATGCCTATGTTCTCAAGAACTACGCACACAGATACAGAGACTCTGGGTACACATCCTGCACATGTACACATATCCCACCCTGAATACATACATTCATACACACATACAATCCTTTCTTAATACGTTTTATATGTACATCCTGCAGTTACAGAAATGAATATCCTATTCAGCAGGACTGGATGCACGGTGAATTGCCTGCTTTAAATAGCACTTCACACAAAAAATAACCTCACAAGTGTACAGCCCTGCTTGAGTGTTTGAGGTGCTGCCTCAGGCATTCCCCAACGCTGGCTGGATGCGGGTTATCCCCATTTTCCTGGGGAGGAGGCTGAGGCTGGGGAGGGGCGGGGCCAGCCCAGGGCCGCCCCGCCCCCTCCGGCCGCCTCTGCCGAGGTGTGATCAGCCCCCCGGCTCGTATCCCTCAGCCCAACAGAAAAGTAGTTCCAATACCATGTTTGTTAACTAGGTTATCTAGGCTGTGGAAGATTTTAATGTTGAATTTTATAGCTTTACCACGCTCTGCCGTCCTTGTGAATATTGTAATATTGCATTTTTTACAAGTTACTCTTCTGTTAATGTTCCAGCTAGTAACTTTTATAATCCTCCTCAATGAAATTTTTTTGTATTCTTCCGCACCGTTAACCCCAATGGCGGCGCCTCGGCCCCTGGCAGGAGGCAGATACGAGATGAATTCCTCTTTAATCAGAAATAATAATAATAAAAACACACACGCGGCTCCGCTGCCTCTCACTCCGGCTTCCCTCGCCGCCGCCGCCGCCTCTCAGGGCCGCTGCGGGCCCTGCGGCCTAGGCCCCGGGCGGCTCCCGACGGGCGGCTCCGGCAGGCGGCGCGGTCGCCCGGCGTCTGCTCCCCGCGCTGCTGCCCCCGGACGCCGGGGCTTTCCTCTGGCCCGGACTCTAAGCCCCGCGCACCCTCTCTCAGCCCGCGTCTGTCTCTCCGGGCCTCTCCCGCCGCCTCTGCCATCACGGTTGCTCCCTCCTCCGTCCTTGCCCCGGCCTCCGTCCTCACATCCCGGGCACTCTTCCGTTGTCCCTGTGTGCCCTTCTCCGCCCCTGCCCCTGTCGGGGATCTCTTCTTCCACCTCCCTAGGTTTCCTCTCAGGCTTTTCTCTTTTCCACCGCTTCATCTTCTGCCTTTCCAGTCTCCACATTGTTCTCTTCTTTTTTCTTCTCGGAAGACCAGATGCCATTTGGGGTGGAGAGTACGGAGTCCTGGTGATGTGAGATGGGGCTTTGGACGAGGTTGGGGCTGGGCTGGGATTGGGGGTCCACTTGGGGCCGCTAAGGAAGGGGAGTGTCAGAGAGGGTTATGGTGTCTGTGGCCATGCAAAGAGACGGGGTCAGCTGGGGGAAAGGAGGAGGATGTCCAAGAATTGGAGGTGAAGGATAAGTCAGAGAGGCCTGGCTCCTGGGGCCTGGGGAGAGAAGGCAGCTGGCCAAAGGAGCCCTGGCTTAGTGTCAGACATATTCCCACCCTGTGGTCCTCTTCTAACTAATGGAAAAGATCCACCATTGAAGTAGGGGAAAACATGGGCTGTTACCCAGAGAGATGAGGGCTGCAGTTTGGGAAGAGTCTTGGAGGAGGATTGTGTTGCATGCTTATGTGCATGAGGTGAAGGGCCTATCTTGACTGATGATGGCACAAGAAAAGATCCAAGACTACAGCAGACCACACGAGTTCCTTCAGTCAGTCAACAAATATTTATTGAGCATCTACTATGTGCCAGGCCAAGAGCTAGACCCGGGGAACACAATGATGAGTTAAAACACAGTCCTTGATCTCATGGAAATTATGGATGAGTGGAAGTGACAGATATTAATCAAATAATCACACGAATATATGAATATATCTTTGCAAACGGGGATCACGCTAAGGATTTCTGAGCTGGGGGAAGAGTACATCCCTGTGGCTTTCAGGGATCCTATGGGGGTTGGGGCGGGGGAGGGGGAGCTGATAAGGGCTCTGTCTTCCAGATCTGACCATTAAGGTACTCTCCTCCCTCATCCTGCAGAGGGGATCGTGGTCCCACACGCGAGAACAGAGGTGCCCAACATCTGGAAATCAGAGTCCCAGCGCTGCAGAACATCTGGAGCGCTAATCGCAGGAGCCGAGAGCGGCCCCGGAGGTGGGGTCTGGGAAGGGGATGAGGGGCGGTATAGCTCAGCTAACGGGGCACTCGATGCCCCTGTGCTCGCGCCTCCCCAGTCTGCACCACAGGCTGGGAATCCGCCTCAGCGGAATACTGAGAGCCGCCCCGCGCCGCCAGTGCCCCTGCGTGTCCTCCCATCAGCGGAGCCCTAGGTCCGCTAGGAAAGGTTAATGGCCCTGCGCCCCACTCCCACCTCCACTGCGGGCCTGGAGCGTGCAGGTGAGGGGGATATGGTTAAACGACGACCAGGGGAGGGGAGTGGAAGAAGGACCAGAAGGGAGGGGTGGGGGAGGGCGGGGCGAGGCGGGGCGGGGGCGCCCGGCGCGCCTGTGCGGAGCTCGGAAGCTGCGAGCGCCCGCGACAGTAAAACATCTGTAATGTGCCATTCGCCGCTGCTCGCTGATTGCTCATGGATTAAAGATTAAAATCTCGGCTTTGGCAGATGGGGAGAGAGAGGAAACTCTTACGAGCACGTTTTGCATCTGCATTTCATTCTGCTCGGTTCCCTGCGCCATGCCTGGTGGCGCCCACCCTACCCCTCCCACCCCGCTCACCCCGCTCCCGGCTCCCCCTGCGCGGCCAGGCTGGGCCGGACCTCTCGGGCCACCGGTCCTCTTCTCACCCTTCCTGCGGCTCCGAACCCTAGTTACCTGGCCCCCATCGTCTCGTTCTTATCTGGGGTTCTTGGCTCTGATTCAGTGATAACCTCTCTGCTCGGATGCAGACTCCAGGCAAGACACGATGAACCTCCCCAGAAAAGGGGTACGCCTCATTCCCCTGGCTGGGGACGCCGTCCACATGCCCACCGAGCTAGGCTGCCTGCCCCTGGCGACTACGGAGACCTGGGAGGGCTGGGACGCACAAGGTGGATCCAATGGTAGTACTCTTGGCCCTTGGAGATGGGTGACAAGTAATTGTGGCGTTGCCAGATGGGCTCACCTGGGCCGATGTGTCCCCTCTGTTTTTCACACTGAGCTGCTATGCCGCCAGGGAGGGGGATAGGAGAAGGGACCCGGGTCAAAGGGACTCTTAGGAGCTTTTAGGGCTGGAGGCACGCTCCTGGAATAGGGCCTGTCCTGGCTTTCCGATAATCCCTGCAAATTAACCTGGTCCTGGACCACTGAGGAGCTGAAATGTGTGCTCATGTGCTCGGGCACCTGGGGCACATCCACTGGCTTCCTCATTTTCCTCTCCCTCCCAGAATGCGTCCCTGGCATCAGACTTTGGTGGGGAGGGAAATCCAGGCTGAGAGAACTAGAGACAAAGGACTGTCAGAAAGACAGACGGTATCAGAGAAACCAAAAAAGGAACAAAAGCTGCAGAGCAGCATGGCAGATGTGAGCACCTGCATCCGGTGGTGGGGGAAGAAGGCTGCGGAGATGGTCGCAGAGGGGGCCTGCCTGGGGTCCAGGCCCCAACTGGGAGGAGGAGGTTGGCTCAGGGCAAGCAGAAGAAAAGCTGAAGAAGGATGCACAAGAGGAGGGTCGGTGTGGCAGATGTAATTAATTACTGCATATTAAAATGTTTGTTTACAGAGATGAACAGCGGCCAGAGGTCTGATGGTAATTAATTCACAGCATTTCGAAGCCCTCTTTGAGCCCAAACCCCTCTGGGAGGCCTGGGGGTGGACTGGGTGAGGTGCTGGCTTGTTCTTGCCCTCCTCTCACCAGGGATTGGAACCCAAATTGCTGACACTGGAGGGAACCTCAGACAGCGCCTACTCAAGCCCCATTGCACTCCACACGCTTGGGGAACCCAGGCCAGAGACGATTGGTGATTAGTGGTATTTGCTCAATGCCACCAGCTAGTCAGTGATGGAGCCAAGACTGTAGTCCCTGTTTTCTTGCTCCTAGAAATGTGTTCAAGGCCAAAGGAACACTGAGGAGATGGTGATCTTGGGCAGAGATGATATAACAGAGAGGGCAGAAAGGAGAATTGGGGCCAAAGAAAGGGCTTGGGAAGGAGACAGACTTAGGGCCCATTGTGGAGAAAGGACCAGAGGCCACGCACTCTGGAGAGGTAGGTGGGACAGCGTGGTCATCGGAGAGCAACTCCTCCCCATCACCACACCATCCCGGGCCATGAGGAGAGAGGCAGAAGCAGTTAGTATCCCTGGCCTCAGAGTCTGACGGTCGGGCAAGCTCTGCCACTCCCAGACTTGGGACCTTGGGGAAATAATGTCTTTTCTCTGAGGCTCTGTTTCTTTATAAAAAGGACACCTCCCTCAGAGCGTAGATGGGGGGAGTGCACTGATTGTTAGTACTTTCACAGGGGAAACAGAGGCAATGGCGCTGCCTCTGCTCCTACCTCCTCTTCATTCACACCCAGTCACACTCAAGAGTGGAGACAAGCCATATTCACAAACATCCTTCAGCTCATTCATTCATTCATCAGGGAGTCAGCTGAGGGACCACAGGCGGCTGTGTGGGGGTGGGGATACCAGGTGAAGAGGAGATCTGCCCCTGTTCTGTAGGAGCTCACAGGATCACAACCGTGAAGACAGTATGAAAAGTGAAGGCACCAAAGAATGTCACCTGAGTGAGGGGTTAAGTCAGGGGATAGGAGTCCTGGGGGGAGCCAGGCCTCAGGCTGGCGACTCCAGGAGGGGAGGCTTCCTGGAGAATCTGGGCCCTAGGCTAGGCTACAAAGGCTGGGTAGAAGGGAGGTCGGACTGGAGGGAGAGGAAGGCTCTGTGGTGGAGGTAGGCAGGGTCAGTGGTTCCTAGGTGGAGAGCAGGACGGACCCGCTCCACATGGGCCTGTTATTTGGGGGGGCCTAGTAGGAGGATCCCTCATTTTCTCCCTCAGGCTTTGCTCCTTCCACACCAAATCTGGGGCTGAGGTCAGGTGGTAGAGCAGGCAAATTTTCCTTCATATCTCAAGACCAAGAAGTGGGGTAGGAGCCTAGGGGAGAGGGGTAGGAGAGGATAGGATGGCGCAAAGGTTGGGTTGAGGTGCGCAGAGAAACAGCTGGAGAAGGATGACTGAGGGCCTTTGAGGAAACCAAGGCATTCATTCCCTAACATCTGGGCTGGAGGAAGGATGAGAGCAGGAGGCGGTGACTGTAGTATTTGTCTGGGGCTGTGAGGGACAGGCTGAGTGTGCGTACAGAGGGGCCGAAAGTGCGCGTGGCTGTGAGTATGTTCTTGGCCGTGTGGCCATGACAACAAGAGTATGTTTACAGGTGTGTGAACACAGGTGTGAGTGTGTGTGGATGTGTGCCAGCATGTGAGCATGCCCCTGAGTGTCTCTCAGTGTCCACGTGGGAGGAAATGCTGAGAGGCTACTCCTGTATGTCTGGGCCTTTCTCCAACAGCCAGGGTGTCTCCCAACGTACGCTTAGCGTCTGCAGGTGAAGTGAGGGCTCATTCCTCAGCCTAGTCTGACACCTGGGCCCTTCCCGAGTGCATTAGCCTGCCTCCCAGGGGCTGGAGTGTGGACCGGAGCTTCCCTCCTACAGCCTCTCTGCCCTGCGCGGCTTTTATACCTCTGCAGGGATGTCACCTGCAAGATATGTTTATTGCAAACCCTCCCTCCCCCTCAAAGACAAAGAAAACCCAGGAGATACAGATAAGCAAAAAAGAAAGGAAAACCCACCTGTCAGTTCACAACCAGGGCAAGCCCCCTCTACAAGTTGATGTATTTCTTTCCAGTCTTTTTTCTATGTAAACACGGTGAAAACAGAAGCAGGGTCGTGCAATACTAACTATTCCGCTGCCTCCTTTCCCCCTGCCATTGTGGACAGCTGGGCTGCCATGGGCCTCGCCAGGTGCCCCTCTGGTCCCCATTTCTCCTCTGGTCCCCACTCCTCCTCACCCCAGCTCTGGGGCCGGCCGCGCGGCAAGGGAGAAGCTCCTCCTCCTCCCCGCCCTGGGACACAGGGGAGGACTTGGTAGCGACTTGTTGGGCTTTGTTGAGGGGGCCGGGGGCTCCTTCTGGGGCGCTCCAGCCCAGCTGGGCCTGCAGCGGGCGGGCGAGCGAGGCGCACGGGAGGAGCCGCGGGAGGGACGGGAGCGGAGGGGGGCGGAGCGGAGCTGTCGCTTCCCATCAGGCGGAGGATTGTTCCCGACACGCGCAGGCCCCGCGGCGTTTCTGTGTCAGGGAGTTTTGCCGGCGCCGTGACCCATGCGAGGGGGGTCGGGCTGCGCGCGGGGAGCGGCCAAGAGTGACCAGAGCGGCCGGCCGCATCATCACCACCTGGCCGGGTCACTGCTTCCCTCTCCTGCCGCGAGCGCCGCGGAGCGGGGGAGGGACTGGAGGTGGGGAAAGGCTGAGTTTCTCACAGTAGCACTGCCCCTCCCTCCGCCTTGGGGAAGGTCAAGTGGGAGAAGCATTTCCCACGTAGAGGGAGAAGCGGTTGAAATCACTACCCTGGGCCTCAGTTTCTTCCCTTTGGAATGGAGGGTCGGTCTTTCCTGGTCCTGAATTGAGGATGCTCTCTTCCCTGAGAAGTGGATGAGGCTCCTGGCAGAGAATGCAGTGTCTGAGGATGGCAAGTCCCCCCGAGAGGCATAGGGTGGCCTAGCCAGGCTTGGGGTTGGCCCCAGAGCCAGAGCTGCTCAAATAGGACTGGAACCTGGTCTCTCGGAGGAGTCAGGCCAGGGACCTGGAAGGATGGGGTTGGGGTCTCTATGCAAATAAGATGATAATAGAGGTGTGGGTGGCCGAGTTTCCAAAGCAGCAATGGAAGGTGGAGGAGGGGCTGCACGGAGGGAGGGGCCGGCACCGACCTCTTCCCCCTACCCACTGGTCCCATCTGAAGTCCGAGGCTCCCATCTCCAGCACTTAATGATTTTGATGGGCCCCACCCGCGCACCATCCGGGCCTTTGTGTCTGCCAGACCAATGGCCCCTCTCCTGGGCCCACCCATCAGTCACCCGGGGCTCCAGCTGTTCCCAGCCTTTGGAGCAACCTCGCCCGGCCGGCCTCACCACTACAAATTGGCTCTCAACAGCCGCTTGGAGACCCCTTCTCTGCCATTGTCTCGGGACAAATGGCCCTTCCCCCGGCACACCGCCCCACACACAGGCCCAGCCCAGGCTGCCTGCGGCTTCTGGGAAGGGGAGGGAGAGCCCACCGAGCTCTTCCCAGAAGTCCTTCTTCTCTACCCCCAATAATCTAGCCAGGCTGGGCCGGCAGACAGTCCCCACTGCGCAGTTCTGACCTAGACACCCAGGGTCCTTTTCTCAGTCAGATCTGAGCTTTATGAAGCTGGAGACTGAAAATCCTCCTTCTGTTTCTCTCAGCCTCGACAGCTGAAGAAGCTCACTATGTGCTTGTTGACTGAGGCTTAGCGAGGAGTGGAAGAGGAGGGCAGGGGGACTGGGAGCCAGGGTTCCCAGGAGCCTCCTCCACCAAGCACAGAGCCAAGACAATTACATGCCTAGTTTTGCTGATTGCATTAAAATCATTAGAATGAGGGATCTGAAAATCATATATTAATGGTAGAATTAGAAAGGGCTTTAGAGACTGGTGCGGGCATCCCCAAAGTGAATCTGGTGCAATTAGCTCAAATCATGTTACCCAAACAGACACTTTCACATACTGTCTCAATGACCTCCTTCCCACACCACCCCATCCTCTCTTTCCTTCTTCCCTTTTCTCCCACTTACAGGATCTCTGCTCAAACTCTTTCTCCTTACTCTTCCTCCTCTTTTGCTCCCTTCCTCTCCCACACTCCACCTTGCTCCTCTGCCCCTGGCTTGCCTGGGTTGTACCGTATTAATGAGTAGGCCTGAGAAGACACAGTGAGTGAGGTCTTTGGCTTTAGGGGTGGGAGACAGACCAAGACATCCCCCACGGCACCTGCCCTTGGTCAGAATGCCCATCCTAGCATCTGTCCCAGCGTCTGCCAGGGCAGCAGGAGAGTTGAAATGGTCTGATTTGGGGTGGGGAGGGGGGGTGGGGCTGTCTGCTAGTGTCTGTGTGAGAGGAAGCCTGAATGTCAGAGTCTGGATGAGATTGAGTCTATGGCTGCCTTTGTGAGGGTGTCAGTGTGTGCGTGTGTGTGTGTGTGTGTGTGTTCCCTGCTGAGCCTTAATCCTGTTGGTAGCTAGTCTTCCTCCAATGGACATTGGTCAGAGTTCTGGGGATGGGAGCCAGAGTGCCTCTCTTTTGATCTCAAGGAACAGAAGGAGCAGTGGACTAGGGCCTGAGCTGCGCCCCCCACCCCAGCTCAGGCCTGCCTAGACTGGGCTGCCGTGGGGAGAGTCTGCTGGAGCACTGGTGAATGGGCCTATCTGGCTAGGGGAATGGTGGAGAAAGAACAGGGCGTGAGTGGGGATTGAAAATGGAATTGCCAGTCTGGAATGAATGGATGGTGGAGTTTCTCTTTTGTAACCGGGAATAATTAAGATAGATGTGCGGATGGATTAGCTGTCCTGCAAGGTCAGGAGCGCATTGCCGGATCACTCTATTATTTCGCTGCGCCACAGCTACCGGCTAACGCCTTTTTCATGATATTTTGAACATCCGCACAGAAAAAAACCAAGTGAGTGCACGAGAGATACAAATGGATCGTTTGGTGGAGAAATCCGTCTTCGTCACCGCCGCCAGGCTGGGATTAATGCGATTGAAGGCTCCTCCAGGCTCCGCCAGGGAGACGGGCTCGGGGAAAGCAAGAGAAATTGGTTTGTACCCCTGGGAGCACGATTGATGGTCCCGGCCGCCAGGCTGGGCTGGGCCACAGTGTTCTCAGGCTGGGCTGGGGGCAGGGAATGGGTCTGGGGCCTGACCTTGGCCTGGGGAGGGCCCTGCCCTGAGGGAAAGACCTAGACTGGGCTGGAACCTACAGGAGCTTGCTTTGGAGGCTGTGAATGTGACGGTGGGAAGATCTCAGGTGCTGATGCCCCGGGTGGGCTGAGAGACTTTAGGGTAAGAAGAAGAATGGAGGGGCCTGCTCCCCAGTGACATCCCTCTTTTATGAGTGAACAAGGGGATTCCACTAAAGTCTATCAGGACATAGGATCTGGGGAGAGGGTCTGGACAAGGGCAGTGTGGCTCATTTACCCTCAGAGCTGAACCGTGTGCCAGGCGCCATGCTAGGTGTGATGAACACAGTGTGGTTCCTGTCCTCATGGAGCTTGTAGTCTAACTGGGAAGGCAAACGGCAAACAAGTCATGCCCACCAAGTGCGATGGGACTTGTGATAGAGAAGCCCACAGCGAGGGGAAAGGACGTCAACTGAGAGATTCGGCAGGTCTTCCTTCAGACGTGAGGGCTGAGTCTTGAAAGAGGGGTGGGATCTACCTAGACAGGGATGGGAGAAGAGTGGCATCTTATTGACAAAGAGGACAGATTGTTTGAAGATCTAGAACTTAGGGGCTGATGGAGAACTCTTCACCTGCCTGATGGAGGAGATAGAGTCTACCCTCAGAGAGGTCAAATGACTTGTCCAAGGTTACACAGCTAGCAAGTGGCAGAGCTGGGGCCAGAACTAAAGTCCTTGGCCTTCAAGAGTCTGTAGAATCCTGCTAGTCGAGTAGAAGAGACAAGATCTTCAGTCTCTGAAAATGGTTGACATGTGAGCCTCACTGGGAGGCCTGCGTCGGAAGAGGGAGCGGGGCACACCCATGTACTCACTAGGCACACACACATTCACATACGTGGAGGGAAGATTGACTCAATGGATGATCAGAGAAAACTTGGAAATTGTTGTTTTTGCTTTTTTACTTGTTAAAGGTATGGGTATGGTAAAAATTTAAGTATCATACATTGGCATGCAGCAAAAATTAAGTCCCCTCTGATCCTTCACTTTCAGTCCCTATATTCTCCTTTCCAGAAGCAACTACTGGTGTCATTTCTGTGTATAGAAGTGTTGTATGCACATATTGTAGAAACATTCTCTATATTCGTAAATGATAGCAAACTAAAGGCGTTGTTCCACTCTTGTTTTTTATTCATTTAACAAATTATTTTAGAGATTATTCCAGAGTAATACATAAAGTTCTCACTTGTTGTTTAGAACAACAGGGCAGTATTCCATTGTGAGGAGGTACTGTTACTTATTAAATGGTATCGATGTACACTTATGTTGTTACTGGTCTTCTATTGCTGCAAAAAATGTCAAAGTGACTATCCGGGAAGTAGAATTACTGGACTAAAGCAAATGTGTCAGAGGGAGTTTGGGCTTTGGGGTCGAAGGGAGAGAGCAGTGATGTAAGAGGAGTAAGAGAGGCAGAGGGCGAAGGGCTGGGGGCGGAGGTGAGCATGGAGGAGAGAGCAAGGGGCTCTGTGTCAGCGAGGCTGCAGGCTGGGGTCCCAATCTGGGCTCTGTTCTTTACAAGTTCTGTGTCCTTTACTAGTTCTGTGTGATCTTGAGCAAGTTATTGAACTTATCTGAACCTTTTTTTTTTTTCATAAAATGAGAACAGTATGAACCTTTGTTATGAGGTTTAAAAATTTCCATGATTATGTGTGAGAAAATAGGTGGACATACTCTACAATAAAAGCAGCAATTATTATTGGGTAGTGGTATTTCAAATGTTTTTTATTTTTTCTATTTTCTGCGTTATCTAAACTTTCTATATTGCGCATGCATTATTTTCACAATCAGAAATAATACAAACTATAGACGTTTTTGGTGGGACTGGGGAGGGATAGAGGCAGAAGCCACTGCAGGCTCAAATTTGGGCAGCATTACTTAGCAGAGACTACCAGTGGTGGGTTGAATTTACAGAAGAATAAAGTTGGCAAGACAGCATATCAGGTGGTGGGACGTGAGTGAGCAAGGCGTGGAGATGAGAAAGCGTTCAAGGGAATAGCAATCCAGTTTAGCCAAAGCAGAATCCTTGTACTCATTTTATCCATTCGTTCCTTTAAACAGCATTTGTGGAGTGCAGATTCTGGGCCAGGCAGTGTGCTCTGCCCTGGGGACATGATGGTGATCAGAAACAGGAACAGGGGCTGGCCCGGTGGTGTAGCGGTTAAGTTCGCATGCTCCGCTTCAGTAGCCCAGGGTTTGTGGGTTCGGATCCTGGGTGCAGACCTACACATCGCTGGTCAAGCCATGCTGTGGCAGTGTCCCACATACAAAATAGAGGAAGACTGGCACAGATGTTAGTTCAGTGACAATCTTCCTCACCAAAAAAAAAAAAAAAAAAAAAAAACCAGAAAAAACAAAGCAAAAGAAAAGAAACAGGAACAGCACCAGTCCTTGTGGAGCTTATGGCAATTAAATAAGAACACGAAGAGGTATAAGTTACTCCTAGGAGAAGGTCTACACAGGAACAATGTGGGCCTCTGATAGAGGGGTGTGGCCTAGTCAGGGAGGTCTGGGAAGGCCCTGGAGGAAGTCCCCATTAAATTAAGGACTGGAAGGACAAATAGATGTTGACCAGGCAAAGAAGGAAGGGAAGAGTGTTCCAGGAAGAGGAAACAGCAAGGTGGATGACCCAGTGGCAGGAGGGAGCCTGGCGGGTGTGAGGGACAAGTGCAGAGAGCAAGTGAAGAGGACTGGAGAGATTGGTGGGCCAGCCTGTGCGAGTCCTCACAGGTTGTGGGAAGACTTTTAGACTTTATATGGAGAGCAGTGGGGGCCATGGAAGGATTTAAGGCCACAAGTGACATGGTCAGGCTTGTGTTTGCAACAGTCCCTGCTGGCCCCAGAGAGTGGAGGTGTGTGAATCAGTGAGGAGACCACTGGGGCTAGAAGGTGGTAATGTGAAGGAGAGGAGTGGTGAGGAAGATGGAGGGAAAAGGATGAGAGTAACAGAAGAGGAGGGGGAGAACAGGCTGCATGTGCATGTATGTGTGTGTGTGGCCCGTGGATGTGAATGTAAGGCCATGCTGAAGAGTTGAATCACTTGGCCACCTGGAGCCATTGACAATGATACACCAACAGCCACCATGCATAGAGTGGAGTGCCTACGTGCGCTGGGCTGTACATAACTATTTTTTGCATGCAGATCTCATTTAATCCTTGCAACTACTCTATGAGGATGGCACTCTTATGGATGAGGTTAAGCAACTTGATGTGGTCCCCTGTTACTTAGAGGCAGAGCTGGGCTTTATACTCTGCATTCTGGTTCCAGAGTGTAACCACCAGGCTACACTGTCATGGAAGCGTTTTTGAGCAGGAGAAGGATGTGATCAGGGTTGTAACTTTGGCAAATTAATCTAGTGGCAGTGAGCTGGATGGATGGGTTTCGGGAGAGAGGCCCAGAGACTAATATTTCATTTGGGCAGAAGTGAAGTCAGAGGGTCTGAGCCACGGTGGGACTAAAGTAATAGGAGGGAAGGGATGGAAACATGGGCCGCTAGTATAGATAGGATTTAAGTGAGGTATTAGTTCTCTATTGCTGCTGGAGGGATTCACTGCAAATTTAGTATCTTAAAACAGCCCCAGTTTTTTAATCTCATAGTTTTGTAGATCAGAATTCTGAGTGAGCTGGATTGGCTTCTTTCTTAGAGTCCCACAGGCTGAAATCAAGGTGTCAGCTGGTCTGGGTGCTTCTCCGGAGGCTGTGGAGAGGAATCTGCTTTCCTGCCCATTCCCGTCAGCAGAATTCGGTTCCTTGCAGTTGTAGGACTTAGGTTCCTGTCTTCTTACGGGCTGTTAGCTGGGAGTCACTCTCAGCTCCTAAGAACCACTCACCCGTCTTTGCATGTAGCCCCTCCATCTTCAAAGACAGCAACAGCACTTTGTTCTCATGCTTTGAAGTATCTCCGACTTCCTCTTCTGCCAGCAGCCAGAGAAAACTCTGCGTTGAAAGAGCTCCTTGAGGCACCAGCCCGGTGGTGCAGTGGTTAAGTTCGCACATTCCGCTTTGGCGGCCCGGGGGTCGCAGTTCGGATCCTGGGTGCGGACATGGCACTGCTTGGCATCCCATGCTGTGGTAGGTGTCCCAGATATAAAGTAGAGGAAGATGGGCACAGATGTGAGCTCAGGGCCAGTCTTCTTCAGCAAAAAGAGGAGGATTGGCAGCAGATGTTAGCTCAGGGCTAATCTTCCTCAAAAAAAAAAAAAAATTCTCCTCGATTAGATTAGAGCCCCCAGCTATCTCCCTTTGCCAAATAACATAAACACAGGAGGAACACCGGGGAGTGCAAGTCATGGGGCTGTCTTAAAATTCTGCATGACCACAGGAGCACTTGTGTTTCTATGTCTTGGAAAGCTGGATGAGGCGGGGTGGAAGAGGTGGTGTGGGGACAAAATAGCTCTGAGGTTTGGAAACTAAGTAATGGGGAGCACAGTGGTGACGACTCTGGGAATGGGAACTTGGGGAGAGCTGATTTGGGGGTCTGGGAAAGATCATAACCCCGACATCTAGGTTGATGCACAGAGCAATTAGAAATTAGGAGTTCCCTCTCAGGAGAGTGGTGATATTGCAAAACTTTTACTATTTTATTGAGATATACCAGAATACAGTAAAGAACATTAATCCTAAGCTTACAGCTCAATGAGCTTTTGCGTATGCAGACACCTGTGCTACACTGCTCAGATCAAGATTTCCAGCCCCCGAGGAGTTCCCTTGTGCTCCTTCCCGGTCATTATCTCCCACAGGTCACCGCTATTCTGACCTTGATCACCATAGATTCATTCTGCCTGTTCTTGAGCTTCATAGAAACAGAATCACGCAGTATATACTCCCATCAGATAGTTTATCAGGTGCCTGCTGTGCACCAGCACTGCACCAGGCTCTCGGCATACAACAGTGACAAGACAGACGAAGTCCCAGCCCTCATGGAACTTAAGTTCTGAGGAAGAGATCAGTACTGTTGGAAGCAACAAGATGACCAAGGGAGAGAGTGTGGACAAAGAAGGAAGAGGATGCAAAGGGTTCCTGGACCCAATTCCAACCAGCAGGGTGTCCAAGAATTCAATTCTGACACTATCTACCTGGAGATAGAGTCAAATTCCACAGGTAAGGGGGTTGGTCCCGCAAGACCGCCCTCCACTTCAGACACCCGGGTTGTCACCTGTGCTTCTGTGCTCCCTGTGCTTCTGACCAACTGGCTATAAATCAGAGATTTCCACGACCCCCTCCTCCAGTTCAATTAATTTGCTAGAATGTCTCACAGAATTTAAGAAAATCCATTTATCCACTAGATTACCGGTTTATTACAAAGGATATTAAAGGATATGAATCAATGGCTGGATGGAAAGATACATAGGGTGAGCTCCTGAACAGAGGTGCTTCTGTTCTCCTGGAGCTGGGGGCCCAGCACGGCGGTATGAGAAAGCGTTCTGGTTCCCCGACATGGAAGCTCTCTGAAAAAGGGCCAGTGGCCTGTCCTTTTGGGTTTTTATGGAGGCTTCATTACGTAGTCATGACTGATTAAGTCAATGACCATTGACAGTTGATTCAACCCCAGCCCCCCTCCCCTCCCTGGAAATCAGGGGGTGGGACTGAAAGTTTTAATCATCTGATCACATGGTTGGTCCTCCTGGCCAGCAGCCCCCACCCTTGAGTGGGTCAGGAACTGAGGACAAAAACTCCCATTGCTCTTTTTTTGGGGGGGGGGGCGGGGGATTGGCACCTGAGCTAACAACTGTTGCCAATCTTTTTTTTTTCCTGATTTTTCTCCCCAAATCCCCCCAGTACATAGTTGCATATTTTAGTTGTGGGTTCTTCTAGTTGTGGCAGGTGGGATGCCGCCTCAGCATGGCCTGATGAGCAGTGCCATGTCTGCACCCAGGATCTGAACCAGTGAAACCCTGGGCCGCTGAAGCAGAGCGCGTGAGCTTAACCACTCGGCCACAGGGCCGGCCCCCTCATTGCTCTTACCACTCAGGAAATTCCAAGAGTTTTGGGAGTGGTGAGCAGGAACTGTGTATGAAGACCAAATATATCTGAGAAATATATTTTGGTCACCTGAATGACCAAACATATATTTCTTATAAATCACAATCTTGCAGAGGATGAAGATGAAACAATGAGAAATGCTTAAAATGGGGTCGGTGGGAGGGCAGAGTGGTCAGAGGATCAGAGAAGCCGGAGCATGCAGCAGTGCAGGAGCCGAAGAACAGACGTTTCGAGAGGGAGGGAATGATCAACAGCCTCACATGCTGCCGAGAGGTTAATCAACACATATTTATGGAGCACCTGCTTCGTACAAGGCTAGGCACGGAGTGGAATACAGAGTGGCATAAAACTCCCAGTAATAATGATCTCTAACATGTCTATAGAGATAAGAGAAGGCCCTGGTGGGGAAAAACACCATAAAATTCAAATACAATCATGTCATCACCCTGCTTAAAACCTTCCTGCGGCTTCCCGTTGCCACTGGGACTAAGACCAAAACCTCACCATGGCCTCCCAGGCCCTGTGGTGTGGCCTCTATTGACTTCTGTAGCCTAATCTCTCTCTCCCTGTCACTCTGACTCTCCAGGCATCCTGGCCTTTTTCCTTTCCTTGTTCTACTTCCTCCTGCCCCAGGGCCTTTGCACACATCATTTCTTCAGCCTAAAACACTTTCCTCCTTCCCCCAACACCTAGAAAGACCTTAACTCTACTTACCATTATTCACAGCTTTGCTTGATGTTTGGGCTCTTCAGGGAAGACTTCCCTGATTTTCCAGCTTAAAATAGTTCCCTGTGTTTTGCACTCCCACAGTTTGCTTTATGGAACTTTCTTTCCTAACACTTATCATGGTGAATAATTATATATCTGTGTGATTATTGCATAAATGTTTCTCACTCTCACTAATCAGAGACCTCTATGAGAGCAGAGACTTTATCTGCTTCTGATTGTCAGTGATTCCCCAGCACCCAGCTCAGTTCTGGGCCCATATTGAGGGCTCGTTAAGTACTTCCTGAAGGGATGAGCTTCTGAATTTGAAGTCAGGAGGCCTGATTTACGCCCTGGCTATGCGACCTTGGATAAGTGACTTTTTTCCCTTCCCTGGGACTCAGTTTCATCATCCATAAAATGAAGGGGTAGACTCCCTAAGGGCCTCTCCAGCCTGATGTCCTCAGATCCGATGACTCACGCTCATAAAAATGTCACTGGGCTGTCCGCCAACACATTAGTACTGATATTAGTTAGTGCTGAGTAAGAAGGTGTGAGACATCAAGTGGTGTAAAGACAGGACAGAGCAGTGTGATCTAGGATGATCAGAGAAGACTTCCTGGAAGAGGTGGGCAGAAATGAATTAAATAGATGGAGAGCAAAGAACCAGAGAAGCACAAGAGGCCCAAAACATGACAGGAGGCCACAGGGAAACTGGCCTGGCTGGAGCCATCGGAAGGATCCAGCTCCCTTTAAATAGGAGAGGCCCTCTGTATTAGTTTCCTATGGCTTCTGGGACAAATTACCACAACTTAGTGCTTAAAACAACAAAATTTATTATCTTGCAGTTCTGGAGGTCAGAAGTCCAAAATCAGTCTCCCTATGCTAAAGTCAAGGTGTTGACAGAGCTGGCTTCTTCTGGAGGCTCTAGGGGAGAATGTTTCCTGGCCTTTTCAAGCTTCTAAAGGCTGTCCTCATTCCTTGGCTCATGGCCCTGCCTCACATCCCCTTTTTCTCTGATGTTGACCCTGTTGCCTCCCTCTTATGAGGGCCCTCGTGATTACGTCGAGCCCACTCAGATAATCCAGGATAATGTCCTGATCGTGGGATCATTAACGTAATCACATCTGCAAAGTCCTTTTTCCCACGAGGTGACATGTTCACAGCCTTCAGGGATTAGGACAGTGACTTCTTTGAGGGGCCCTCGTGGTCGTTCACGTGGTCTCAGGAGCCAGAATACCCCAATTCAGGGCTAGGCTTTGTCACTCATTAGTGTCTTAATCTTAGTTGATTTATTTAGCCTCTCTATGCCTCAGTTTTCTCATTTGTAGAATAAGGAAATAGTAGGACACACTTTATTTGTTTGTTGTCTATTGCTATATGACAAACCACTCCAGATCTTAATGGCTAAAAACAATGATTTTAAAATTTTTTCACGCTGGGCGTTTCTTCTGCTCTCCATGGTGCTGGCTTCGTTCACTTCTTGCAGCTGCATTCATCCAGAAACTCACCTGGGGTCAGAACATCCAAGTTGGCCTCACTGACATGTCTAACAGCTGGTGCTGGCTATTGGCTAGGAAGCCTTAGTTCTCCTCCGGGGGCCTCTCATCCTTGAGGGCCTCTCTCCCTCCACTGGCGTCTCCAGCAGGAGAGTTCAGCCTTCTTTACATGATAGCTGACTTCCAAAGAGGGGATTGTGGAAGCTGCAAGGTTTCTTAAGGCCTAAGCCCAGAAGTCACAAAGTATCACTTCTGTCACATTCTGTTGGTCAAACAGATCATATGGCTAGCCCAAATTCAAAGAGAGGGCAAGTAGACTCCACCTCTTGTGCAAAGTCACATAGCCCAAGTCTTGTGCGGCACACGATTTGCTCCAGTAGTTGTGAGGAATCCATGAATGAAAACATGTAAAAGGACCTAGAACAGTGCCTGGTATCTCATAAGTGCTCAATAGATTTTAAAAGGTGCAGGATCTAGTGTTCAGCTGCCTAGATTCAAAACCCAACTGCACAGCTTATGGTTTTGTGACCTTTGGCAAGTTTCTTACCCATTCCGAGCCTGGGGGTCCTCATCTGTAAATGAGATTAATGGTGAAACTTACTTTATAGGGTTGATGCAAGGATGAAAAGCAACACTATATGCTAACTCTTAGCTCAGGGCCTAGCACGTAGTTAGGACATAATGAGCATTAGCTTTTGACATTACCAGAATTCTGTCAGCTACAGTGCCAGGCACTTTCTCATATGTTCTTCTATTTAAGCCTATTTCAACTCTGTGTGGTTGATTATATACACATGCATATGAGGAAACAAAGGCCCAGAGTACTTAAGAAAAGTGGAGGAGGAAGTGGCATCCTCGGGGCCGGCCTGGTGGCGCAGCAGTTAAGTTCACACATTCCGCTTCGGTGGCCCGGGGTTTGCCGGTTCGGATCCCAGGTGTGGACCTATGCCCCGCTTGTTGAGCCATGCTGTGGCAGACATCCCACACAATAAGCAGAGGAAGATGGGCACAGATGTTAGGTCAGGGCTAATCTTCCTCAAAAAAAAAAAAAAAAAAGGAAGCGGCATCCTTGGGACTGGGGCCTCAGTCTTTGTGACTCATCTCACTTTACTAAGGATTTCAAACTTTCTTTTAGTAGAGAACCTCAACCCCCTTTTTCAAACAAACTCAATGTATAAAACAGAAAGACGATATATTTATTACTAGCATGTGTTATGAAGGCTCAAACTTACCTTTTTAATTATTAGGAAAAAATATGTCAATTAACACACAAGTTTATCATGATGGTAACCTCTAGTGTGTTAAAATTTATAACATTTCTGTGAACATGTGATCGCTTTATTTTTTTAAAGATTGGCACCTGAGCTATCACCTTTTGCCAATCTTTTTCTCTTTTTCTCTTCTTCTCCCCAAAGCCCTCTACTATATAATTGTATATCTAGTTGTGAGTGCCTCTGGTTGTGGCATGTGGGACTCCGCCTCAGCATGGCCTGATAAGCGGTGCCATGTCTGCGCCTGGGATCCCAACTGGTGAAACCCTGGGCCGCCAAAGCGGAGTGCACGAACGTAGCCACTCGGCCTCGGAGCCGGCCGCAACACGTGATCTCTTATTAAGGTTTTGAAGAATATATCTTTATACAAAAGCTCAAATCAAAACGCTGTGGACACTCTAAATACCTTAAAGGAATTTTAGGGTTCTGTGGATCCCAGACTGGAAAACCTCCCACCAGACCACATCCTTTCACGTGGGGGAGAAGTAGATGGATCATCTGGTTTCTGAGCAATGAGGATCTCAAGAACCTGGCTAAGGAGCTGTGAGTCGTTTTGTAAGCAATGGGGTATCATTCAGTATCTTTTATTTATTGGATTTTGGGGGATTTTCGATCAGAAAGAATAAGGCAGAGAAAAATAATAACACCAATATTTATTCAATGCTTACTGTGTACCATGTATTGTGTTCCTTCCTTATTTTGTCTCATTGAGTTATCTCAGTGCTACGAGGCAGGTACTGTTATCATTGCCTTTGGCAGATGATGAAACTGAAGCTCAGACTGAATAAGTAAATTACCAAGCTAGTAAATAATGGAGCTGGATTGCAAACCTCTAAGAAGTCATTGGAACTTTTTTTATGAGGAGGTCATTGGTGACCTGGTGAGTGAGAGCAGAGAGGTCAGGGAGGAGTATGGGGTGGAAGGCAGAGAGGAGTGTGTATCAGGAATTGGGATGTTTGACAGTGAGGGGAAGGGAAAAATAGGATACTAGGTCCAGAAGGTGGGGCATGGAAGGAAGAGATTCTCAAGGCCCAGAGGAAGGAGCTAGAGGGGAGGGCAAGATGGGGAATGCTGGAGGGAAGAGAGGGTCACTGAAGGAGTATGTGCTCGGAGGACTGCCTCTGCCCGTGTCCCTGCTTCTCCTGAATCTCCAAGGGCATTGGCAGCAAGGGAGCTGGAGGCCGAGACTCTTCTTGCAGCAGGCCCCCTGTAGGAGCTGCCTCTGGCAGTCCCGGAGACGCTACAGCACTCTTGCAGGCAGCGACGAAGGTAGGGCAGTTTCCGCCTTCCCTTCACACTGTATGCTCCAGACAAACTAGGCTGCTCCCCTTTTCCCAAACACACCTGGCACCACAGTGTAGAGGAAAGAGCATGGATTTCAGAGACAACCAGTTCCGAGTTTAAGGCCAGGTTCTGCCACTTACTAGCCGTGTGATCTTGGGTAAATTATTTTTATTTTTATTTTTAAAGATTTTATTTTTTCCTTTTTCTCCCCAAAGCCCCCCGGTACATAGTTGTATATTATTCGTTGTCGGTCCTTCTAGTTGTGGCATGTGGGACGCTGCCTCAGTGTGGTTTGATGAGCAGTGCCATGTCTGCACCCAGGATTCGAACCAACGAAACACTGGGCCGCCTGCAGTGGAGCGCGCGAACTTAACCGCTCGGCCACGGGGCCAGCCCCTTGGGTAAATTATTTAACCTCTTTGAACTTTAGTTTCTCATCATCTATATACATGGAGCTAATAACACCACTCTCTAAAAATGATGGGAGGGGTCAATGAAAGAATATGGATGAAAGCTTCTAGCATATGCTTGGCACGGGCTAGGTGCTCCTCAAATACTGGTTCCCTCCTCGTCAGCATCCCTATTCATGGGTGCGTCTCTCTGGTCACGCCATTCCCCCAGGCTCCACCTGTTGAAGCTCTGTCCAGCACCTGCCCAGCTCCAGTGGCACCTCTTCCACCAGTTCTTTCCCTGGCCCTGCTGGCTTGTGGAGATCTGTCCCTCGCTGCTACACCAGAGGATCTGTGTTACTCACGAGGATCTTATGGCTCACTCACTGCTCTATACTACAGAGATTTGCGTTTGGCTTTCATAGGCATGTAATAAATATTTACAGAGTGAAGCAAAGGATGTGTTAGCTTGAGCTTTGGGAGAAAGCACAAAACCAGTTTTACATCCATTGTTCTTTTGTGGCACCTGGAAGGCCTTCTGCAGAAGCTGAGGGAATTGGCAATGACGTTTAATTGACTTTTGGTGGGGGGGCAGGCTTGACCAGTTCTTCAGGGGAAGGAGGCATTGGTGTCGCTGAAGCTGTAGTCTGGAGGGATCAGTGATGACTTTGCCTGGTTTGAGGGTTCAGGAGACTTGACTGGGATGGGGTGCCATGGAGGGGTCTGTGTCCCTAGAAATTAACTGGAGAGTTTGATGTTGAATTGATTCAAAGTTGAGAGCAGATTGGAGACTGGTTAGAACTGGGATTGGAGATGACACCACTTACGAGAGGACCTTTGGCATCTCAGCTAGAGCTGAAGATTGTGCCCACTTGGCCTCTCGGGGACAAGGGTAGAGAGTGATGTACCTGGGGACAATTGAGAAAGTGGAAGATGGCCAGCTGGATCTTGGAGAAGTGGCATCTGATTTCCCCACTCCTCCTCTCTCTCCTGCCACATTCTCCTGGGCCACCCAGACCATCACCCACTGCAGCCCAAACCCCCGAGACCTCTCTCCTCCTAGGAAGGCATCCCTGTTTGCGCTCAGCGTCTCCAGGTCTCCTCACTACCTGCCCTTGCCAACATTTTAAGCCCGACAACTGAGATCTAACTGGTCCATTCCTCTTTCTCAATCTATTTTCCAGGGGAAAGTTTGTTTTCTAATCCCTGATGCCGCTTTCTTCCATGGAGATAAACAGCAGAAGAATGTTTTCCTCTGCCCTATTGACAGGGCAGATTAAATAGTCAGTCACGTAACCAACATATCATTTCTTACTGGCCCTTGAAGAAGCTCGGAGTCCTGTCCAGGAGATGAAACACTTCCTGACAGTAAGCAAGCTGAAAAACATTGCAAAGCAGCCTGTGGGTGGGGAGCCAAATGTGGGGGAATCATAGCAATAACAATGTTTCCCAGGGTTTTCTGCTTTATAGAACAATTTCAGACCCATTATCTCAGGTGACCCTCATAGCAATCCTATGATGTAGGCCTAATTATCTACATTTGATAGATTGGAAACTGAGGCTCAGAGAGGTGAAGTCACTTGCCAAGATCAGATAACCAATAAGTGACAAAACCAGGATGGAAGGAGTAAAGGGCTTGAGTGAGAGTCTTCAGCTGGCTCAGTCCTGTCTGTGAGCTGTGAACTCTGCAACTTGGAGATGTACCCCCCACCCCCCCAAATCCTTCTTCCCTTACTGCCAAGGTCCTAGGCTGGGAGGACAGGGTAGTCTTGCAGGCTCCCAGGCCTCTTCCCAGGCTCCCCCATTGTACCACCAGCTTGATCCCTGTGGCTAGTTGAGCCAAAGGTGCCCTCAGAGTCCTGGGGCCTCCTTCCTAGCCCCAGGGGCCGGTCTGTGCTCCTTGCCCATATCCTGAGACCCTGAGAAAAAGCCTTAGCCATTCGTCCAGGTCCCCTCCCAGCAGGTCAGTGCTCCCCCCGCCATGGACAGGCTCCTGCGATGATGGATCGCTGGCCCCAACGCACATATTATTATGAAATGGGTTTATTACACTCTAAATCTCTCACTAATGTGCCGCTGTTTAATCCCTTTATCCAATTCTCAGTCTCTCAGGCTCAGCCACAGCTCTCTCCACCCAGGACCAGGTCTGAATGGTTTATTGGATGATTTCTGACTTGGGGGGACTAGAGTGGGGACTATTTAAAGGAAGGGGGAGGAGAGGGAGCCACGCGGCCCTTGAGGGAAGAAGTCCAAAGGCTTGTCTGAGGGTTTCTAACATGGAGCCTTCCTGGGGCCCGAGTTCACTGAGGGACCCCTGCTGTCAGTCTGTCTGCTCCACTCTTGTCTTCTGCATCTCTGTCTCTCTGACTCGCATGTGCTGGTTCCCTCACTCCCCCTCTGCCTCTTGGCTCTCCTCACTTTCTCACTTCCTCTCTGGCTCTTTTTGTCTCTGTCTTCTCTCAAAGCCAGACTGTGGTCAGGATGATGGCCTCTAGTTGCCCCTGGGGTGAGGAGGGCAATGATCCCCGATCTTTCCCACTCCCCTTTTCTGGAAGTTCCTTTAATTCTGCTGGGTTTCTGTCCTCTCAAGTCACTTCTTCACTCCAGCCCCACTAAGCAGCTACCTTCCTCTTTTGGCGTCTGCTGCCGACGTCCCTCTCTGGCTTTCCTCTTGTACCCCCAACTCCTCCACCTGCCCTGCTCCCGGGCCCATAGCCAAGTCCCTGCTGGCACCAGCATCTCTACCTCCTCTCGAGCCACCCTCATCCTCCTCTGCTCCCCACGATGGCTGACACCTCAGCTCCCGAGGCCTCCTCCCTTCTCTCCTCACCCTTGCTCTGGCCTTCTCTCTCTCCCTTGGTCTCTATCTCTGTCTCTCCCAGTGTCTCTCCCTGAGCAGTCCCTCCCCACTCTGACACACCAGCCGGTACGGCAGCCAAGGCTTCCTGCTGTCAGCTGGGGAATAGATAAAGATAAATGATATTATGTTAAATTCCACTTAATGACAAATTTTTAATTTTCTGAACATGGTCATTTTCTGGCTAGTGAATCAAGTGGAGGGAGCTAATTACATGAAGATCTGAACAAAAATAACTCCTAATTTTCAAGGATAATGGAAGAGAAATGTTGGAGATTAATGGCACTATTTATCTTTTTTAAATTTCTATCTTTCTCTGTGATAGCCGTGCTCCCCAAGGAAAATATTCATAAAATGAAATTGAAGTCGTAACTTAATAGGTTATTAAAATTTTTGAGTGCATATCACTTTCCTTCCGCAGCACTGTAAATTTAAATTGAAGTTTGCGGCTCCCCGAGTCACCAGCGGAGTTTTTTTTATGATGGCACAATAGAGAGAAACATGCATCTTTGTCAGGAGGTATTTGCTAGTCTAATTTTATGGCAGGCCGGATTATCAGACGGGAATGGCAGCGCCGGGGGAAGCTGACAAGCCCGCAGCCGGCAGCCATGTGTTTCCATTAGCGCCCCGAGCCGTCCGGGGTTTCTCTGGACTCTCATTTTCCACTTCAGTCTTTTATCTTGATTTAAAGTGAGGGCGCCCAATATTCAGAGCCTGTCATTTTTCTCTCTCACACACTCTCACGCGCTCTTCCTCACTTCTCCCCTCCCACTTCCTCCGCTCCAGGGCCTGCTCCCTTTCATCTCTGGGCTCCAGCATGGGCTCTGCCCACCCAGACCCACGCTCACCCAACCCTCTGGGCTCCACCCCGGGAAGAAGAAGGGAGAGGAGGCAAGTGAGGCCAGTGGGGCAGCCACTGGAGTTAGTTATAAATTTGAGTGAAGACTTCTCCTCGTGGGCCCATCAGATGAACCCTCAAATGGGAACTGTCTGTGTATGAGGTAGAGAGGGGACTCTCTGGGCTTCAGCCCATCAGGCCCTCTAATTGAGTGTTAATGGAGTTGCGAGGGGGAGGGGGCGCAGCTGTTGGCTCTGGGGACCCACCGCCAATGAGAATTATGGCTGGTCTCTCTTCCAGCCCCTGTCTCTGTTCCCACACAGGTCTCTGCCTGGCTTTGTCTCTGAGTCTCAGAACCATCCACCTAGAGGGAAACTTAAAAAGAGCCCAGACCAACTCTCACATTTTAGAGACGGACAAACTGAGGCCCAGACATAGGGAGTGTTTTGTCTAAGGTCTCATGGCTAACTAATGGCCAAGACAGAGCAAAAAGTTGGATATCGTAGATACTTAGATGAATGCACTGTCCACTGAACTGCACTGCCTCACCTCAGCCTCTTTCTGCGCTGTTGGATGGAAGCCAATATCTTCATGTCAGTCTCAGCTCCCACCTAACACTCTCCACCTTGTTATTGCACCAACGTTTTCCAAAGCACTGGCCTTGACAGTCCAAGGTCATCGTTTACTTCTATCCTATCTTCAGCCCCCACACTCTGTAGTTACTAAGTCCTGCCATCTCTTTCCTTCTGTCTGTCTCTTCTCTCCCCTTCGCCTGTGTTCATCTGCCTATTACAACAGCCCCCGCCTGCTTGCTTGTTTCCATGTTCTCCCACGCCTGTCCCATAGTGACCTTCCTCAGTATCTCAAATCCCCAAACACTCTCTTGTCCTTGATCAGAAACGCACTGTGTGCCCTCCACCCTGTGCCTGCAGGATTGAGTTCCAACTCTCACTCCAGCCTCATGGCCCTGTGTGAGCATGGGCTGCTCTTTCCCCTCTGTCTTCCCTCCCCCTTGCCCGCCATATAAACATGTAGAGTCAGCTCCAGCCAAGGTGGCACCTCTGCACTTTTTTTCTTGGTGTCCACACTATGAGCATTCTCTACTCTCTGGCTCTATCCTCCATTCATGACCCACCTCAAGCCACGCCCTTGCTGGGCCCTCCCAGGCCATACTGATCTTCCCTCTTCTCTGGCCTCCTTTAGCCCTCATGATCCAGGCTAGTGGGTTCGGCATTCGTCATCTGCTCACCCACTGCTTGAAACTCATTGCACTTGCTTTGACTTGTACCCTCTGGGCCGGGGACCCAAAATTCAGTTCACATACCTTATTCTAGTGGTCACCAGTGCTTGCCTGGGTCACACATCCCATCCCGTGTGTCCTAAGCATAGCAGCTGAGACCCCTGGAGAAGACCTCAGACAGGAAGTCTGTCTGTATGGAATCATAGCATTTTGGAGCTAGAAGGGATTTGAGACTTCAAATAGTATTTTACTGATGGGGAAACTGACGTCCACCCACAGGGGGGATGCCCAGGGTTCTGCCATGAGTAAGGAAGGGAGTTGAGACTCACATCCAGATCTCTGGGCTCATGCTTCAGTGCTCTTTCTACCTCACCATTCTGCTTCTAGGGTTCAGGGCATCATTGTCACTCGTGTAAATTGGCAATAGTTCTTTTAACATCTGGGCCTTGGTTTCTCCCTAATGGAGAAAAGCAGTCCTGGACCTCGATGCCTTCCTCAAAGTGGGGTCAGGGACAATTGGAGAACTCTGTGGCAATGGCAGCACTTTTCAATGGCAGTATCTACTTGTCTCTCTCCCTCTCCTCTGCATCCCAGACTGTTCAGCTCCTTTCCCATTCTCCCTGGCCTGGCCACTTCTAAGGACCAGTCTGACCCCTCCTCCGCCTCTCTACTGGCCCTGCATTGGGCTACCCCTCATTGTGTCCCATGTTCCAGGCATGTTGCAGGCATGTTGCAAGAGTGTTGGGGCATGTTTTGGGCATGACCATTTCCACTTGGCTGCCTGTGCCACACAGGTCATGTGGCGAGTGGCCGGGGCCGCCCCCACGCCGTGTTTAGCAGTGGAGCTGAGCGGAGGCGGTGCCTGGTTCCCCAGCCACAGTCTCTCGTTAGAAAGAAATTAAAAGCCACTCAATTTTGGCTAATATCCCTCTGAAGGCCTTTAACTCCACCTGTGACTAACCCATTCATAATCGCTCTGTTTTAGTGGCTCAGGCTGATGTAGCCTCAATTAATTTGGGAGGAGAGATAAACGGCCATTCCTCTTTGTCTCCCATCCCTTCCTCCCTTCCTGCCCTCTCTGTTGTCTCCCCCACAGCCACTCAGTATCTCTGTCTCTCTCTGCCTCTGGCTCAGTTTTTCTTTCTTCCTTTCTCTCTTTCCCCTCTCTTTCTTATCCTGATTGTGTGGGTCTGTTTCTATCTTTTGAAATTTCTGTCTCCCAAACTATTTTTGCGTCTCTTTCAAAGTCTGTCTTAGTTTTTATTCTCTTTCTGCTTCCTTCTATCTGTTTCATTCCCTGTGTGTGTCTGTCTTTCACTCTTCCTGTCTCTTTCTTTTTCTTCGTGCATTTCTCCATATGCCTGGGCCTCCGCTCTTTTGTCTCTCTCTCTCCCTCCTGTTTCTTCCAATCCCTGCTTTTGGTCACTTTGACCATCACTCACTCATCTTTGGAGCTACTTTCCTTGCCCACTAGTGTGCACGTGTTCCTGGTGCTCTTTTTCTGGTGCTATCTCTCCATCCCTGTCTCTCTTCTTCTCTGTCTGACTCCACCACCCTATCTCTGAATCTCCTGTTTTTATTCTCCTTTCATCTCCCCCAGCCCCTCCTGTTTTATCTCTCCCACAGCTTCTTTCCCCTTTCCCACTTGCTTCCTCTCTTCCCTTTTCTTTTATTCTGCCCCTGTCTCTCCATTTGTCTCAGTTTCTGCTGTATCTCCCTGAGTTTTTCTCTCTTCCTTTCCTTTTTCTGTCACGGAGATGATTCTTGTCTCGCCCCCTCCCCCACAGCTCAAGCACCTTTTCTCCTGGTGCCTCAAACCCCCCAAGCCCATGAGTCCTTTTGTCTTCCCCTCCCCTCTCGATTATTATTAATGATAAAAGCTCAAACATCACATCAGTAATTTCTGAGTGAGTTTTGCAATGAAACTGGGGCCTTCTCAGCCCCTCCCGAGTCCCACAAATTTTACTTTTGTAATTTCACGCCTCTGGTTATCACCACGCTGCTCCGTCCCTCTCTGCCTCTCAGCTCCCCTCCCCTCCCCCCACCCCCCGGAGAGAGCACTTAAACTTGTTTTCATTCCCTTATTCTTTATTTTTTTAATGTCCACTCTCTCCGGAGTCAGTAATGTTCTTCCTCTCTTTCCTCTCCCATTTTCTGTTAATTCTGCGCCATCTGCCTTAGCATCTGTTAAAAATAAAATTTCCCTCACACAATGAGAAGCCTCCCTGCTCCTCCCTCCCCCCTGCAGCCCCCCAGGTTTGGTGCTGGGGCCGTCAGATGCCACTTCCTCTCCTGGGATCTTTCCCCCCTCCCCCCAGTCCCTAGTCTGATTTTCAGAGAAGAGACACAGCACTGGGTGAGCAGGCAGCAGGGAGGGAGGGGGCTGCCCAGGGGGCCTAGAGCTGGAGAGGGCAGCTGCAGAGGGAGCTAGAACTGCAGGGGTGCAGAGGATGGAACCAGGCTCCACCCACTTGCCTTCGGGACCCTGCCCAGGCCGGAGCTCTGAACTGCTGAGACAGAGCACCTACACAGGTAGGTGACAACAGGTGGGGGAGAGGTTTGAGGACAGAGCACTTGCTCCCCAGGACAGGAGGTTGCTGATGAATCCATCTGCCCTTTTCCAAAAGCTAATGCTGGGGCAAAATCTAATGCTGGGATGGTGGTGGGAGTGAATTTGGGAGATGGGAAAACGGCCCTTAAGTCTTAGTGGCTGGCCCCAGTTTGGACTGGTTATGGTGCTAGACAAGGTGTCCTTAAGACTGACTGTCCAGGGTCCCCTCCTCATGCCTGTTGGAGGACTGTGTCCCTGCTGTCCTGGGCTCAGCTGGGAGAAGGGAGGGGAGGGGAATCAATTGACCCCCATGCCCTGAAGACTTCAGGAGGCTGGAAACTTTTGGCTTGAAGCCAACTTCCCAGAGGGTTTGAGAAGAGACTCTGTGTATGTTTGTGAGCATGTGTGTGTGTGCCTGGGAGATTATGGTTCCCTGTTTCCATTGATCAGTGTAGGTGTGTCTGGGGAGTATGTGTATATGAACTGGATTTGGACTGATTTTCTTTCTGTGTCATACCATGCCTAGCTACAGCTCTCAAGTGTGGGTGTATTGTTTATGTTACAGTGGGTGTGTAGCTATACCTCTCCCTGAGATGGTGTGTGACAGTATGTGGTAGTGGGTGTGTTGTGACCATGTTTCTCTTGCGTATTTGTGTAAATGGTGTCTTGCAAAAAAAAAAATCTTCCTGTGTATGTAACAATGTATGTAATTGTTCCTATCTTACTACTTTGGTTTATTTGTATGTGAAAGTGTTACATACTTTGTATATTTGTACATTACCATATCTCTCCTGTGATGTTGGGTGTAACTGTTTCTCTATATAATAATTCCCTTTTCCTCGTGAAGGGGTGCTCCATATGTGACCAGTGGCAGGTAGGTGCCTGTGCACAGGTTGCTTTACTTTTTGGTATGTGGTGAGTGTGGGAGCATCTTTCTGTGGGAGGGTGACCCTGTTCGATTGTCTCTGTAACATATACATGTGTGTGTGTACGTGAGTGTATGCGTATGCTGCATGCTTCCTTTTACTCAGTGCCACAAAAACGTGTAGGTGCCTGAGGTGGGCTTGGTTGTGCCAGACAGGGTGGGGCAAAGTGTGCACAGTTATGTTGGTGGGTCCAGTGAGGTCAACTGAGATAAGGTCACAGGTAGGAACTGAGGCAGTGCAGCAGCAGGATGGTGAAAAGGCGCAGGCTTTAATTCCAAAGAGTCCTGAGTTCAATATCCCAGATCAGCTCCTGATCGGGTCAGTGATATAGCAAATTACTTAAACTCTGAGTCTCAGTTTCCACATCTGTACAATGGGGATAATCATATCTGTGGCTTACAATTTTGTGGGGATTAGGGATAACAGATGTCAACCAACTAGCCTGGCACCTAATAGTAATAAAATAGTAGTAGTAGTAGTAATAATCACAATAAACCATTAAGTGCTTTCTGTTACATATTTACTTCCTCTACTCCTCACCTCAGCTTTACTCTTCCAGAAGGGTCCTTACTGTTTTAGAGATGAGTAAACTGAGGTACAGAGTATAAGTAACCAGACAGCTAGTAAAGGCAGAGTACCTGCTCCGCAAATGATAACTTTATTGGAAAAGTTGATGCTTCCTGCATCTACCACTTATGCTATTCATGAGAATGTGGGGGGTGCATTAGACGGGCAGCACTTTGTTCCCCCTTATAGGGGTCTCCATCCCAAGTCCCATCTCCCGCCCCGTCGCCCGGCAACCCAGCGGAGCTGATGGCTCCTGGGCCTGTTTTAGGGGGCTGGACAAAAGAGAGAGGCTGAGGAGGAGGAAATGCCCCACGCTCCTGGCCGCCTCTTGCCGTCCTTGATCGACACCAAAGACTCCGTAATCTCTCTCTGCCCCGAGGGCAGCAGCAGCGTTTGTGAAACAGATTTTTACAAAATGTTTTGACCCTGCTCTCCCCTCCCCGCGCAAACCCTGCCTGGCACCGTGTCACCTAATTAAATCAGCCTTCGCAGGCGTCTCCGCTCCCTGCTAATTGTGCCCTGGGCCGGCTTCCGGAGGCCGCTCTACGCCTCCCCACCGCCCCCCCCCCCCCAGGACTGCGGGAACAGGGGTGTGCACTTGCTGGGGGCTGGGGGTGGGTGGGTGGGGGGCGGAGGTCCCCTAGGGGCCTCTCGTGGCGATTTCTGTGGTCCTCCCCCTGGCTATTCTGCAACCCAGGAGACTGAGGCAGCGGCTTTAGCCCCCGCCCAGCCCGGCTTCCTGCTCAAGGACGGAGGCCCAGGTCTGAAATGACCAGGGGCTTCGGGGAGGCCAGCCCGAGCGTTTCCGGGTAATTGTCTCTGCCAGACGCATTGCCGAAGCAGGCGGCTCGGAAAATCCCGGATTTCTTTTCCCTGCACCGGCTGCGCGGGGCCCGCCGGAAGCCGGGCGGCTTTATTTACAGATCCTCCTGCGAGCGCGGGCGGAGACCCGGCCGGGAGGGCGCCGCCGCCGCCACCTCTGTCCAGGGTGCTGAAAGCGCGCCGCGCTGGGGGCCCTTCTGAGTTTGCCGGGATAATAACGATGACTAAAAATCATCACAGGCGACTTTTATCTTATCGAACGATTGCCGTGAGCCAGGCACTGAGCTAAGCGCTTCCAAGCTCTATATAATTTAATACTCACAGCAACCTTAGGAAGAGAAGTTTTCCCATTTTAAAGATGAGAAAGCTGAGACCTCTGGAGGTTAAAGAGCTGAAGTTGTGGATTGTCAAGGGAGACTTGCTTTATCTGTAGTGTCTGATTTCTTTTCTTCTTCTTCTCCTCTTTCTCCCCTTCTCCCTCCTCCTTCTCCTCCTCCTCCTCCTCTCCTCTTCCTTTTCTAAAGTATATTCACAGATTACTTGAAAGATAAGTTTTTAAAAATGTGAATTTTTTTCTTAATGTGTGACTAAGGTTTTTCAACGGGAAGGGAGATTCGTACACGTTTTAAAAAGAGAAAGAAAGAGAGATATAACAATCAAATATATTATCGGGTGGACCTTGTTTGGTTCCTTGTTTGAACAAGCAAATGTGAAAAAAAAAGAGGAAAATTTGAATATGGACTGAGCATTTGATGATATTAGGGAATTACTGCCAATTTTGTTGGGTGTGATAATGACAATGTGGTTATGTTTTTTAAAAAGTCTTAAACTGTTAAATTTTTTTTCTTAAAAAAAGCTGTTAAGTGACTTACCCTTCTGTTAGCCACTCTGACAGCCCATCACTAGCAGATCTGAACATGTCTACAGCTTGGTGTGTTATGTGGGCTCATCTGCAGGTTTGTGTGGCTGTCTTTGCTTGGGCTGATATGAGTGCTCTTACTGTATCTCTGTGTATGCGACTGTGGGTGGCAAATTTTGAGTGCCTACTATGTGCCAGACTTTCTATAGTGATCTCTTGCAGCATTTTAAACTCAGAACAACCCTGGGAGCGAGGAATTGCTATTCCAGTATTGCAGATGCAGGAACTGAGGCAGAGAAAGTAATTTGCCTGTGATCTTACAGTTAGTAAAGGATAGACTAGAGCCCAGGTATTTTGACTCTGCTCCCTAATGTTCTTGGTAATTGATTAAGCCACAGTGGCCTTATTAGTATGTGTAAGATTTTTGCCTGACTTCATCTAGTGGGTGGAATTGAGAAACTGTGTATGTAGTCACAGCAGGGACCTTCTTCCTGTGATACCCTGGGATGGGAGATGCAGGGAATTACAGATCAGTGAGGAAGGAATGTTGTCTTGAAATGACCTAATCATTGGGAATGATCAGGTCCACTAAATATTTACATGATCTGAAGAATTTTGGTGACAAAATAGATCTCAATTTTATTTTAAAGTTAGAATCTTCCTCTTCATAATGATAAAACCATCCATTGAGCACCTACCAAGGCTCAGTCTTCTTATCTGTAAAGATACATAGAAACTATGTATATATAGCCAGTGTCTGAGACAAACTAAGGACTCAATAGAGAATGACCTTTGTTGTCAAGGGAAGAAGCACAATATATGCATAAAAGCCAGACTTGGAATCAGAGCAGGGTATAATCTTGGTCTCAAAACCTACTAGCTGGGTGAGCTTGGGCAAGCAACTTAATCTTTCTGGGCCTTACTTCCCTTTTCTGTTTAGGGAAATAATCATACTTAAAGAGATTGTAAAAATTAAATGAGATAATGTATAAAATGCTTGGCATAGTGCCTAGTGCATAGTAAGTGCCCAATAAATGTTAGCAGTTATGACTTTGTGCCAAGTACTTTACATACATTCTCTCTGAATCCTGTCACTACCCTACAAGGTATTTGATATTCCAACTCAGGCTTTTTTTGTATTCCAAATTCACCTGGCTGCCTGTCTCTTCAAGAACTGTCTGTTTTATTTGAATGTTTCTGAGTCAGCATTGGGGATTAGCACAGGGGGCTGGAAGGGAGACTAAGAGGGAGAGACTGTGGCATAGGAGAAAGAACACTAGTGTAGGAATCATGAGATTGGAGTTGATGCCCTAGATTTGCCATTAACTAAATGCATGACCTTGGTCAAGTCACATTTTTCCTTTCAGACTTGGTTATCCTACCTGTAAGATAAGGAGGGTAGACTGGATGAGCTATGACATTTTAAGAGTGTCTGGGTAACTGAATGTCTTCAAGAGACTTGAGTAGGATGCAAAAATATGTCTGTGAATTCTGTGGGACGCTGAGAGTGTATGAAAGGGGAGTGTTGGGTGGGGTTGTAGGGTATGGAGATGTGGTTTCAACAACACTAATGGCAATGACTCAAGGGAACTTGTGACTACACTTCCTTAGGACGAAGTATAACAGTGTGAGACTGTGTAGGAGTGAATATTGGGTGATTGGATGTGTTTATATAAATGGGTGTGTGTAAGCATCAAGTTCTGTGAATGTACTGTATGAAAGGATATGGGTGTAATAGTATGAAAATTATTGCAATCAAATTATGTGAAAACAAAAGTGTATGAGTATGGTTGTAAGGGAAGTGTATGAGTTGTGGATTATATGTGAATATCTGAGCAAGAGGTGATATAAGCGTGAGGGAGACTAATGGTGACCTGATAAGCAGAGAGGAGTGGTGGAGGGGTCTGTAAAGTAGGCACCACAGGCAGGAAGAGGCTGAGCCACAACACCCTCCCGCTTTCCTACCCTTACCCAGTCCTCTAGAGTGATCTATGGCTGACTCATACTCATTGATTTGGGTTGACCTGCTCACTGTTCCCGCCACACAGAGATGCAGACACACAGTCTTACACTCCTCAGCCATGATGTCAGGGACACCTGAAGGAGAGTCTGGATTAACACCTGAAGTCCCACCATGGGCAAACCCAGTCTAGCCTCCCTCCTACCCTCTCCCCAACAACCTTGACCAGGAGACTTCAGAGATAGTGGCAGACTGACAATGGGTGAACATCCTTGGGGCCGGGGAGGCTGAAAAAGACCTCGTCCCTGAACTGAGGTAGCAGGGGATGATTCAGTAGGAAAACAACACTTTCTTAAGAATTTTCATGTAGGACTTCAGCTTATGAGATAGAGATTATATAGAGAACACACACAGACATACAATCACTCTTCTGTACAAGGCTTACCTAGTCCTTCATAATCACACACACACACACGCACACACACAGAAACTGGTCTGAAGAATTGGGGTTTTTGTTATTTTGTGTTTGAAGAAAGAGCCCATTCATTTAAACAAAGGGTAAGGACTGGTAATATAGCCTCTTTGGATAAGAATATCCAGTGGTACAATCTTTTGAGAAGGCAGTTTGACAATGCGTGCCCAACTGTAAAGTGGGTATTTTTTTATCCAATACTTCTATTTCTAAGAATTTACCCTAAGGAGATAATTGTACAAGTGTAAAAAGATCTATTCACAAATATATTCATCTCAGGGTATTTAAAACAGTCCAAAACTTGGAACAATCTAAATGTCTATCCACAGAAGACTGGCTCAGTACATAACACAGTGGAATACAATGCAACTATTACATCAATCACATAGTTCTGTATTTGTTGAAACAGAATGGTATCTATGATACATTTTTTATGAAAATGGCAGATTAGGGGCCAGAGTGGTTAAGTTTGTGTGCTCTGCTTCAGCAGCCCAGGGTTTTTCCAGTTCCGATCCTGGGCACAGACCTAGCACCGCTCATTAAGCTGTGCTGATGTGGCATCCCACATAGCACAACTAGAGGGACCTACAACTGGAATATACGACTATGTAATGGGAGGCTTTGAGGAGACCAAGAAAAAAAAGAAAAGAAAATGGCAGATTACAGAACAGAACATAGAGTTTGATTCTGTTTATATCATATTACACACATTTGTTTATGTTTATTTAGAGACAGAAAGATGTGTCTGGTAGGAAGGTCACTGAAATAGTGATTGTCTGACCTGTGTGGGCTTTATTTTTGGCTTTTTTCTTAGCTTTCTCCTTTATACTTTCTGTATAGTTCATAATTTTTACAATGAAAATATATCTTTTTTTTTAAGATAGAAAAAGGGAAGGAAGGAAGGGAGAAGGAAAGCAAAAAGGAAGAAAGGAAGGTAGGGAGGAAAAAGAGACGCTTTTTGTATATCTTCTCTGTACCAGCCTGTGTACTTAGCACAGAGGGTACAGCAATGAACGAGGCACTGATTCCCTTAGCCACTGTCCAGGATTAAAGCCCTACATCAAAGGTCTTGGGGGTGATGGTCCACTCGATGGTGACATCCCAAATGTTCTACATCCACAAACTGTGTCCTCTTCCTCCCTCTGCCTCTCCTTGCTGGATCTGTGTTCTTTTTTTGGAAGCCCCACGAGAAGATGTGGATCCCTTAGAGAGCCTGTGGGCTTGGTGCTAGGGGAAGGGAGACCACTGAGCAAGGCTGGAACAGCTGTGGAGACTCCCTTTGGGGAGGGGAACCTAGGGCAGCCTCTGTTGTTGGTGTCCTCCCCATTATAAGGGATCCCTGTGTCTAGCCTAAATAATTTTTTACTTTCTTGGTCAAAATAATCATCCTGGAAATGCCTGAAATCATTCTCCTCTTGGGATGAACTTCTTAGAGCCTTGGGGATGCAAATGATTCTGGAGGCCAAGGGTTCCACCCTTCCTCACAATGGTCTCATTTCAGGAAGCTTCTGCTTGAACACTTCCAGGGCAGAAGACTCGCTCCCTCCTGAGGTAGGCTCTTCTATTTCAGGCAACTCTAATGATTAGAAAATTCTTTCTTAAGGATAGAGCTCAAATCTGCTGCCTGGAAGGTATGTGCCCTCTGTCCCTGCAAAGGAGACATTCTTCAAGGATGATGGTGAAAGATAAGGCAATGTCCACTGAGAGCCCTGGGGTCAAAGGGAGATGTAAGCCAGGACAGTGCAAGAAAACAAGTGGGAACAAACCCAGCCACCACCACTGTGCCCCTCAGCTGCCACCATGCCAGCAGGTGGACCAACATGTGGGCTCAGGGATTCCCATTGTGGGAAAAGAGCTAAGCAAATCCTAGCAATGTTGGAGAGACAGGCAATATAACAGGGAAAGTGAATGGTGTCAAATCCAAGGGAAATCACTCATGAATTAAGGTGACATTAGGCTGGTCACCCATTGGGCTGGTAATCCATACTAAAAACATTTTAAAACTTCCTAATTTTTATAAGGCATTGAAAGATGTCTTTAAATTTGGCATCCTGTTTGAAGGAAGGAGGAATCCCTTATTTGACGTAATTTTACTCCGTGAAAATAATACACCTGTGGATGGAGTCCAAGCCCTTTTCCTTGGCATGTCCAATGAACATGATGTTCAATGAACATGACCTAGCTCCTGGCCACCTCTTGGGCTTCCCCTTCTCTACCGCCCCCACCTTCCTCAAATGCCACACACCAGAAGGTCATGTTCTCACTCATCTCTGCTCTTCTGCACTTGCTGCTCCCTCTGCCTGGAATTCCATGTCCCCCCCTCCTTGGCTGGTAAACTCCTCCTTTTGCCCAGACTCAGTTCTTGCCAAACCTTGCCTAAATCTGAGTTTGACCCCTTCCTGTTGGCCCAGAGCATCTTGGGCTTCTCAGACTTGTATTTTGTAAATTGCTTTGTGGTTGATTAACTCATAGGTCTTCCTCCCTACAAAGCGAGTTCCCTGAGGGCAGGGTCTCCATCTTATATTTTGTATTCCCAGCACCAGCCCAATGCCTGACACCAGTAGATATGCAGAAAACAGTTGAATGAATGAGGAGACATTGAAAAGTGGGTGCATAGCCTTTGTCAAAGACAAATTCAGCCTTTTTTCAAAATCAGTCTTGGAATGATGAAGTGGAGAGGAGAGGCATTCTGTTTCATCTGGCCTTAGTGCTAGGATGGTTGTGTAGCCTTGGGCAAGCCACAGGATCTCTTTGAGCCTTAGTTTCCTTATCAGTGAAGTGGGAGTACCTCATAGTGTTTGCCAGCACCCCCCCCCCCCCGCCCCAGGAGTTGTTATGACAAATCACAGGTCGCAGTTAGTGTGAAGTGCCTGATACAGTGCCAGCTGCAGATTAAATCCTATTATTACCATTGTTATTTTTGTTGTTTGGGGTGGTCATACGGGAATTATCATCATTATTATGTAGTAGCTCATTTCGCCCACCTGGAAAACTCCACCCCATCCTTCAAGGCCCCAGATGAAATGACAACCCCTTTAAGAAACCTTCTCGGACACCTCCCGGAATTCGGTCTCCTGCTCCCCCTTGAATGCACCGCACTTTGTAGGTGCTTCTACGTTGGCGCTCACATGGCAGCACTGTCATCATTTGTAGCTATCGGTCCCCCTCCTTGCTGGTGAACCACAGGAAGGCAAAGGTAGTTTCAGGCCTCCTTTGCCTCCAGCAGGTGTGACATGTCGGAGAGGTTCAGGAATGTTGGGTGAATTTGGGGGGGAACTTCAGAGCTCCTGGAAACCTGAAAGTGTGTTGGAAATGAGTGAATATGTGGTATTAATGACCATTCAAGTCACTGACTTGCTGTTGTACCACAGATTGGGTTCCAAGGCCTAAAATATAATGTAGATGATGCTACAATCTCAATATACTTAGAGGTTTTTTGGCATTTTTTTTTAAGAAAGGAGGAAAGAAATTCTGTCTGGAGATATCATTATCCCAAAGGAGGAAGCTGGTCCCCTCGGCCAGCATCTCCTCCCTGACTGCCCCACATGGTCCCCTAGCCCCAGGACAGGGCTCTCGATCGCTACTGCTGGTGCTCTGGTCCAGGCATGCTATAAATTGTGTGCTTTTGCAGGGGCTGGCCTAGAACCCTACTTGTACTACCAGACTAGCTCAAGGATGTTTATTTACCCCAAGTGTGGCTTAACAGCAGCAAAATCGAAAGGGTTGGGAGAGTTGTGCCCCAGACTCAGAGAGAACTGTGGTGGGGGTCTTATTTCTTGGGCACTGGTGCATCCACTTGTGGCCTTGTGCACAGGTATTTCCTGTGGACACAGCAGGATGTTAATAATAACTAATACACAATAGTAACAATATTTCTCACTTGTACTGCATTTAATGGTTTCTCAGGTCGCATTTGCATGGCCTCATTGCTTCAACTAATCTCAGGGAGTGAGGGATGTTGGGCAGATATTATTATTCCCGTTCTACAAATGGGGAAACTGAGGCCAAGAAGAATTGCAGAGGGTCCCTCCATTACCTAGAAGCATATCTGAGGGGTGAACTCGGGGCTCGGCGCAAACCTCAGGAGTACCTGGGCACAGGTCATGTAGGCGTGTTGCCTGGCACACCTGCCCGGGCTGTTGAGGAACCTGAAGCGGCCCTAAAAGAGGGGGAGGCTGAACCATCTCAAGCCCCACAGTTAGATCTTTTGCTGTCGCTCCGTGGAGCTGATCTTGGTGGCCTTCCCGCCGGGCTAGTAAACCCCGGGCTGGTGGGGCCTGCGGGGCGGTTGGGCGAGGGCGGGGAGCGGGCGGAGGGCCGGCCCGCGCGTGGGGCCCCCAGCTGCCCTCCTGCCGGGAAGACTGAGGCGCGCGCCCCCTGCTGGCCGGCCGGGGCGCCCTGGCGGTGCGATCCCCGGGGCGCGTGCTCGCTCCCAGGCCCGGGCGCCCGCCGCGCGCCGCCTCCCCGCTCTCTCCACTTTGGGGATAATTTAACGTGTTTCACACTAACTTCGCCGTAATGGCCGCGGAGCCTTTGGAAAGGCAGCCTCCCCGCCTGATCGGCGGCCGCGCTAATGGTGATCCCGCAGCCGCGCCCCCGGCGATCCTGTCAGGAGTAAATAGAAGCTGACACAGTCATTTGCTTAAATCTTCTCCACACTTTTGCCGCATTTCCCTCCAGAGGATACCCCTGAAACAACAATTATTTGAAATGTCACGCGTTTCTGCCCCTGGGCTACCAACAAATGAACATTAAATCTATTAACAGCAAAAAAAAAAAAAAAAATGTTTACTTTTCCGCGAAGGTGTGAGGGGTCGGAGTCGGTGAGGGGCCGGGGGAGAGGCAGAGACAGGGACAGAAACGCCGAGACAGGGACCGAGCACCGAGCACCGAGCCACCGAGCCGCGCCAGGAGACGAGGAAGGGGGCGGAGCCCTGAGGAGCGACCCCCAGAGGCAGAGCGGGCCAGACTCAAGGACAGACAGACGGACTCAGAGAGCAGGCAGATAGGGACCCACGGAAGGGGGAAGGGGGCGAGGGGAGAGAGAGAAAGGGCCAAGGACGCTCAGAGCAAGACAACGGAGATGGAGACCAGAAAAGACGGATGTGGAAAGACAGACTCCGGGGAGAAGGAAAGAGGGCCAAGGCAGACGCCCACCGAATGAGAAATGAGAAGCAGCAGAAAGAAGAGGCCCCGCCCATAATGCCACCATCCTCCCATTTTAAAAAGCAAAATTAAGAACAGAACCCTGCGCTTTCCCAGGGGTGTGCTGGGGGGAGCAGGGTGTGCTCTGGTGACCGCTCTTACTCCCTTAGGCCTTAGCTGCAGCCTGGTTTCCTTTGACCCTCAGGCGGCTTGCCTGGGCTTGGCCTCTGGGGAGGGGGGCGCGCCCACTGCCCTCCATGCCCCTCATCGCTTGTCTAGCCACAGATTGGGTGCTGGGCTTGGGGAGCCTGCAGCTGGAGACCCCGAGGACAGCAGGTGTTGGGCAAAGCAGATAGGTCTTCTGGGTCACTGCTGGTTTGACTCCCTGTGGTGTCCCATGGCCATCCTGATGCATGCTGTGACTCAGTTTCCCCACCTGTACAGTGGGAAGCAGATTCTTGGGCCTCCACTCCACAGGTCACCTGAGTGCCAGACTGAAGTGTCCCAGTGAGTGCAATGGCTTGGTTGTCCTCCCATGGGCTGTGTGACATTTGTGAGATGTCATGCCTGGTCATGTGCAAGGGTTTGGGGTGCGTATGATCTTGTCTTTTGGTTCCACATGGGTCAGTGCCTCACTCTCTGTGATGTTTGTGTCCACAGAGCACCTCCTGGGGGGAGGGGCCCATGAGAGGGGCAGGAAGCCCCCTAGTCCCTGAGGGCCACTCTTGCCTCCACACCTTCGGCCAGAGTCAGGGCTCAGTGAGGAGCCAGCGACGGGGTTAAGGGTCAAGCGGTGGAGAGGCCAGTGAGGGGGTCGTCAGACAGGAAGGAGAGTTGGAGGAGTCAGTGGGGAGGGGTGGGAAGGTGGGGGGTGGGGGCAGAGGGGCTAGTGCCAGCTGTTTTCACTTCCCAATTCCCCATATCCTTGCATCTCCTGATCCTCCACGGATCCCGTTCCTCTGATATTTTCAGTTAAAATAAATGGGTCAGATTTCATGGTGTGAGGTGAGGCTCTCTCTCCTGGGCCAACTCAGCATGGCCAGGCGTCTCTAGATTCTGGCTTCACCACTCTCCTGAGGACACATGTCTAAACTGGGGCTGCACACCAGGGCCCTTCGTTAGTGTGTGACTGGGTGTGAACACCAGCTCCATACACATCTGCCCACACCAGTAACTCATATGCAAACACAGAAGGCAGGCTATGAATTTGCTCTCACACCACTGCTTTATCTTTGCACATTTTTAGCCTTGTATGAACCCACACTCCCCACTGCTTGACCCTTAACCCCCTTGCTGGCTCCTCACTGAGCTCTGACTCTGCTTGAAGGTGTGGAGGCAGAGTAGCCCTCAGTGACCAGGGAGCTTCCTGCCCCTCCCTTGGGCCACTTCCCCCAGGAGATGCTCTGTGGACACAAACATCACATGAAGAGCACACTCATGTGGACACACAGGTGCTCACCTTCTATATTCAAACATAACCTTGCACACTCAGACACACATCCAAGGTGACGCCTTCCCCCTGTCCTCCACCCTGACAATGCCCAGCTACAATCCTCTTACCCCAAAGGAAAATGGCAAAAGTGTATGTATGTCTAGGTCACTGAGGCTGTGCTCCCTGTCTGAATGTAAAGTTGTGTATGTGTGCTTGTGTGTGTGAGTGACAAAGAAGATGTGCATCTGTTTCTGTGTCTTTGAAGGTGGACATGTTGCCACATACAAGGATACTCTGTGTGTGTGTGTGTGTCTGTCGGAGGGTTGTGTGCCCGTGTGGTTGTGTGTGACTGAAAGTGTGTGGTGGGGGGTTTGGGGGGGTGAGTGCTATTTAAATAAAAAAGAAAGGAAGTGAATCAGGGTCGTTTCCATTTTAATTGTAAAACAGATAAGCACTAAACACTTTGAAAAAGTAAATGACTTGAGAATAATTACTCTCTATTACCCAGCGTCCCAGGGGGGCAGTTGGAGGAGCCCAGATGGCTACAAAAATGGGATTTAGCAGAAAATTGAAGACATTATTCACCGTAACACATTATCAATTACCTTCATATCAATTACAATAACCTTACATTAGCGAGGGGCCCCGAGACCCTCAAGCCCTGAGACTGGAATCGCTGCCACCCCGTGGGGGAGGGGTTGGGAGGAGGGGTAAGAGGATGGGAGGGGACTGGAAGGGTCTTGCTTCCTTCTCTGTCCTGGAGATGCGGCTCAGGCCCTCACACTCCATTCCAGGTCTCCATTCCCCAAATTTCCCCTGGTCTCAGCATCGTGGGCTGGCAGTCGAGTGGAAGATGATGAGTGGGAGCAGGAAGTGAGCGGACGAGGTGAAAGGCTGAGAAGCTGACAGACAGAGAGATACAGAGGCCAAGAGGTGGAGGTGATAAGAGGCTGAGTGAGGGGTGAGGGAAATAAAGGGATGGAGTGAAAATAGGGGGGTGTTCTAGCTGGGCCCAAGAAATCTGAGAGGCTGAGGAGATGGAAAATCTGAGAGGATAAGGGGGCCAAGGTGCTGAAAAGGCACCTTCTAGAAATTCTGTTTTTATTCTGTGGTCACTTCCTAGTCCATCTGCCCACTCCATCCCCTCCCCACTTCTCCTAAGGACTTAGGGCTTTTCTAGGCTTTCTCTTCTCCCATCTCCCTCTCCCTTGCCCAGTCAGTTTCTGAATGGTCCTGTCCTCACACCTCGAAGTCTCTTCTACGAAGCAGGATGGGGGGTGAAGGGGGTGGTCCTGGGAATGGGTTGCACAAGGAATTCAGAACAAGGGAATGAGCTATTGTCCCCTGCAGTAGGAAGCACTGAAGTGAGACAAAGGGAAGAACTTTCTAGAGTAAGACTCTGAGACTGAATCCATGTGTCTCTGCTGGGACCAAGGGTTGGGTCCAGTCAGTGGGGAGAGGAGCCTGAAGGCCCTACAAGGGAGAGTCTGAGATAGAGTGAGCCTGGAGAGTGAGCTGATTCCGGCCCGGACTTTTCCCTGCTCCCTCCACCGGCACACACACTCCCCTTCACTGGCTTGTGGGGAAGCAGCCGAGCCAGGCTCTAGATCTGTCCTGCCAATATGGTAGCCACTAGCCACGTGTGGCCACTGAGTGCTTGAAATGTGGCTAATCCCAATGGAGATGGGCTGTAAATGAAAAATGCACATTGATTTTTGAAGATTTAGTATTGAAAAAGAATGTAAAAGTTCTCATGAATACTTTAAAAAATATTGGTTACACATTAAAATGATATTATTTTGGTTATATTTTAAGTATTAATTTAAAACTTAATAAAATTAAAATAAAAGTAAGTAATTTCACCTGTTTCTTTTTACTTTTTAAAAAATATAGCCACTAGAAAATTTTAAATTGGACGGGTGGCTCGCATTATATTTCTATGGACACTGCTAGGCTAAAGTGCCCGGGAAGGAAAGGGTTTTGGAGCAGGGAGCAAATTCTGGGTGTCCCTCCCTAGGATTCACCTCACTAGGGTCCTATTTTTCCCAGAGGAAGCGGCCCCCCCAAGGAACAGCCCTTCTGAGATGGAGCTGGGGCAGGAACTCCATGATCTGCCTTTTCCTTTTCCTCTCCTGAAACCCAGCCGCCAAAATCAGCCATCTCGGCCAGAATTCCTAAGGAAACAGAAGCCCAGGAGTAGTCACCGGTTCCCACATTCAGTTCCTCGCCTCTCATTGCCCATCCCCAACACGTGCACACACACTTCTGTCCGCACAGGCTCATTTATACCTTCCCGCATTCTCCTACAGGGTGTGCATATATGCATATCCCTTACCAGTATACACACACTTCCCGCTCATTTGCACAATCTCACATTCACACGGGTTGTACATGTGCACTCACACTTCCTACCATGTGACATCTTCATGTGAGTGCACATGCACCCACAGCCCTCATCCATGTAGACATGTGCATCCCGCTTCACACTCAGGGCAGGGCAAGCAGGGCAGGCCTGGGCAAAGTTGTCAGTTTGATTCATGGTGTACGTGTGTGTGTGAGTGTGTATGTCCAGGGGAGTGAGAGCTAATAGTGCTCCCCTCCCCCAGGCTGGGCCCAGAGGACTAATTGCCAGTAATGAGCAAAAAGGAGCTCAGAGCTGGCCTCAGGCACCAGATGAAGATGTTTCCAGAGACCAGCGAGAATCTGTCCTGCTGTTTTGTTGATAGAAAATCCTTCTCCCCCGGTGTCCTCTCTCTGTCTCTGTCTCCCCTCCTGTGGCTCCCTCTGGTTCCCACAGCCTCTGAGGGGGTCCAGCCATACCCTCCCACACTCTCCCATCAGCCTCTCTGCCTCCTCCCGAAGGTCCTACCCCATCATGGCATTTGCCCTCCATCCTGCCCTCTTTTCTACTCCCTCATGGGGGCTTCCCAGAGTCTCCACTGCTGAGCAGGAGGCAGAGTCCCAGAGGCTACAGAGGCCAGATCCAGGACCAACGGGAAAGGTTGCCAGGAGGCTGATTGTACCTGGATCTAAGGAACACCTTCCTCCTAATGAGACCTGCCCAGTAATGGAACAGGACAGTGATGCTCTCTCCACCACTAAAGCATTCAACAGCACCCAGTGAGGATGTTCTAGAAAAGACTGCCCCGGTGAAAGGGAAGTTGCACAGAATGACCCCTGAGGCCTCTTCCTAGGATTATTATAGTCACTCAGAAGTCATTAACACAATTATTCACTAGGATTATTATAGCTACCATAGACAAGTGCCTATAAAATGCCAGGTACTTTACATTTTTAGCCTTCTCCTTTCATCCTCACAAGACCTCTGTAAGGTAAACATTCTTATCCTCATTTTACAGATGGGTAAACTGAGGCTCAAAGGGGTTAAACCAGGTGCCCAAATCACAAGACTAGTCAGTTACCGAGCTGGAACTTGAATCAAGTCTGTCTGACTTTAATACCCGTGCAATTTCCACTAAAATTCATTTCTTCATTCTCTCAACAAACATTTATTCACCAAATAGAGATCCTCTGATTTTGCAAGAAAGACTGAAAGGATTAGGAGTCCTTAGACTCAAAGGAATTTCGGAGGAGGTGTGGCGGTAGAACCAATGTCTGTTTAGAAACAGGAAGAAAAATCCTCAAGAGACTCCCTCCTCCATCCTCTAAGTGGTCATATGTGTCTCATTTTTGTTCTTATTTATTTATTTTTTAAAATTTTTGAATTTTTTTCTTTTTTTTTTTTTGCTGGGAAAGATTCAGTCTGAGCTAACATCTGTTGCCAATCTTCCTCTCTCTCTTTTTTTTCCTCCCCAAAGCCCCACTACTTAGTTGTCTATTTTACTTATAAGTCCTTCTAGTTCTTCTGTGTGAGCCACCTCCACAGCATGGCTACTGACAGATGAGTGGTGTGGTTCCACGCCCAGAAACAGAACCCGGGCAGCTGAAGCAGAGCACGATGAACTTTAACCGCTAGGCCATCAGGGCTGAGTCTGTGTCTGCTTTTCATACTTGTGCAAGTGTGTCCACGTGGGCAGGCATATCTGTGGGAATATGCATCCACCTGGCAACACCCAAAGATCCGAAGCCTGGTGCCACCTTTCAGTCGTCAGCGGGAGGAATCTGTTTCCAGAGAAGCCTGCCACCCATATCAGCACATCAGCGTCATTCAGCGAGGGCCAGGCCCAGGCCAAAGGGACTTGGGGAGCAGCAGGATTTGGGGGGCCTCTATGCGCATTTCAGTTCCCCTTTCTCCACCCTCACTCCTACATTTGGAGCAGGGGGTGGGCAGAGGGGAGGGAAGGAAAGAGAGAAAAGGAGGGTCAGGAGCTAGAGGGGGACAGGGCAGGGGAGGCACCCAGAGATTTGGAAGCTGTTTATGATGCAAATATGTGTAAAAGCTCTGCATTGCCTCCCCTGAGAAAGGAGCCTAAAATTGAAGTCTAATTATAACGAATGATTGTTAATGAGTTGTCTAAACATAATAGATGGAAAGAATTAAACTCCCAGAAGAAACAGGGTTTCATTAACACACAATAAAGAAACCACAAGTGGGGTGAACAGAGCCCTCTCCTGTCATGCAAAACATCCCCTCTTTCCCCTGTGCATGGGCCTGGCAGGTAGGAGGAAGGCCAGGAGCCCACTTCTGGGAAGACTGGAATCTTCAGGTGCCCCTGAATGTTGAGGGCACATGTCTACAAGGGTGGGCACTGTCTAGGCCCACACCTGCTGGGGTGTACGTGGGTGCCCACCTTAGACAGGCACACCTGCAGCCCTGTAGGAGTTCGGTCCAAGTAAGTGAGTGCGTCTGTTTCTACGAGTGGACTCTGCTGGATGGTGGCAGGTGGAATCTCAGAAAGGCATACTCCTTCCAGGACAGGAGCAGTCTCTGGGCTTTGGTGGTCCTGCTGCAGCCAGCTTCCTGCCCCTGCACTTCTTGGCTCCCAGGGAGGGAAAACAGCTGGGAAAGGACACATGCATGCATGTACAATTCTGAAGGTCAAGAATCAGCCACACTCACCTGAACTCAGAAGGCTGGAAGGAGGAAGGACATCAAAGATCATCTAGTCCAAACCAGATTACCCAACACAGATGAGGCCCCTTAGGCCCAGAGAGGGAAGGTGACAAGTGCAAGGTCATGCAGCTCAGAGCTAGACCTCCTCATACTAGTGTAGGATACTCTAGGTTTTAGAACAGCCATCTCTCATGAATGCCTGGCTTGGAGCAAGGCCACTCACACAATAGGATAATATTCTACATACACACATATCACACACAGGCAACACCGGCCCCCAGACTCTTCTGGGTAAGGCATGAACATTTAGGGGTTCCAAGGTGGGCAAGAGGAGCCATGTTTGTGTAGGGAGAGACTGGGAAATGCCAAGTGGTCCCGGGATGGCACAAGGAGCCAGAGCACACATACATATGGGCTGTTGGAGGACAGAGTATGGGAGCTGGAGAGAAGGGCCTTTGATTGACAGGTTAATGAAGCGCTTTATACTGGTGGTGTAACTGCAGAGGCAGGCTGTGAGCAGGCACACACACACACAAACGTGCCCATCCTGACACGCGGGAAACACCTAGCATGGCAGAAGCTAGGCTGGCCAACCTCCAGAGTGGTCACCCCACATCCAGAAGGATGCCCTCTCTGCACCTCCGCCCCTCACTTTCCAGGGCTGCCACAGATTTGGTGCAGTCCCACAGTCACACTGATTTAGCCCAGGTCATGCACAGATGGGGAGGTGGGAACCAAGGGGACCTGGGACTCTTGATTTTCTGTTCTCACTCTTGAGGTGACCTCACCCGTAGAGGGAGTAAGGACATGGCTCAGACTCCCTCCAAGACTGAGCCCAAACACCCAGGCAGGCTCCATGGTGGGGATGGGGGTGGGGGTGGAGTGGGCTTGGGAGTTAAATTCTGGACATGTAGGTCCTCAGCCTGTCTTGCCTAAACCCACCCCAGACCAGCCAGCCTACCCTCCCCCAACCTTCGCCCTTCCTTTGACCCCGCCCCCTTTGGAGCCAATACTGATTGGCTACCATGCAGGCAGTGCCGGCCAACCAGCCCCTGCAGCGCCAAGAAAAGTTAATTTGGAGTTCTGGTCTCCTCCCAGGATGCATTTGGGCGGCCGCCCGTAATGAGATGCATAATTGCGGAGGCCTGCCAACAAAAGCAGGCTGGATTTAATTGAGTCAACGCATGGCCATTAATAATCTGACGGCAGTCTTCTCCCACCCCCACCCCACCCCCACCCGCCATCATCCAATGCTCTGCAGCCCCCACTGGGCTCACTGGGCTCCTATCCCGGGCTGGTCTCCTGTCGCCGGGAAGCAGGTCTGACCATTCCCCAGCCTGCTCCAGTGCCGCAGAGGCTGATGGGAGAATCCAAACTCCCCTAGAATATGTCGTGATAAATCTGCCCACCCCTCCTCTAGTGTGACAACATACCTTGGAGGGCACCTATCCCCCATCAACCCCTTTCCCCATTCTGTCATTACACAAGTCTATCCTGAGCTCCTACCATGTGCCAGACACTGGGCTTGGACCCGGGAATACAGCAGCCAACACAGACATAGCCAGCCTCTTAGAGCTTAGTGTCACCATTCACCTGTCCTCTCACACCCTGTTCGTGTTCCTGACCATCATACCTGCCCCCACACAGCCACACCCATGCTTGACTCCACACACCGGCCCTCATACGCCTTCCTCACTTACCAGTCCGCCAACACCTGTCCTCATGCCGTTATCCCATACCTGTCCCTTTTATGTCTTATTCAGACTCCCATCCACAGTACACCCTTTCCCGCAGTCCTGTTCCCAGCATCTGTTCCCCCATCCATGTCCCCATATCTCCCACCTCTCTTCATACACAATTGCCATAGAGAACTCTTTCCACATGCACCCCTCTGCCCCACATCTGCTCCTCTCCTCTCACACCAGGACAGGCTTTCAGTAACCCTGCCATGACTGCTTCACTGGTCCCCTCCCTGACGCTCATCCCTCCTCCTCCCTCCCTTCATCAGTCCACCTACCCTCACAGGCCCACAAGCCTTATCCAAACTTTCCAAGTGGATCCACCTCATAGAGCTGTTCCTGCACCTGTAAAATGGGATAATATTAGTAAATGCCTCCCGGGGTTGTTGTAATGGTGATTTCATGAAATAATCCAGGCAAAGGGCACCTGGAAGCAGTTCCTAGTGCTAGCTGTTGACTTTTGCTGGGCAGCAATAATCTGATAAACTCCCCCACATTTAGCTCTGGACTGCCCAAGCTCCTGAGTGACCTCTTAGGATAATCTGTTTTTTATATAAGATTAGTCTGGAGTGGGCCTGGCCTAACCCCAACAGTTGAAGCTCATATGGTGGAAATCTAGACAGAATGACCAGCTTTTCGTACCTCCCCAGGAAGGAGTGGTCGCGTGCACCCTCACCTGTTCCACGTACACCTGTTCATCCACAATTCCCCTCGGGGAGTGGAGAGCCCCAGCGCCCCTCAAAGTGGGTATGGAGCCTGTGGGAGGAGGGAACGGGGCACTCCTCTCCCACTCCCTCTACTCTCTCAGGAATCTCTTGTAGGGTGGGGAGAGGTCAGCCTGGCTTTGGAACCCGGTGTGGATGGAGCCTTGGGGCACTGGGAGGCAAAGATTCTTAGGAAAAGATGAGAAGAGGGCTCCCTTTCCCACTGATTCCTCGGAGGAGGCAAAAGAAGAAGGGAAAAGGGCCGCAGCTTGAGGAGAGGAGATGGCACAGGAAGAGCTGTATCTGGAGCCCCCTATTCCCACCCTTGTCCTCCAACTTCCCTGGGTGGGGGGCGTCTGGGCGTGGGTGCTTAGGAAAGCAAGATATCCTCTGCTGCCCCGCCCCCAGCACGGCCCCGAGCCTCTCCCCCCTAAACCAGAGTCGGGCCCGCGGACTTCCCGGAGGAGGTGTCGGGGCCTCACTCTGCTGGGGCCGACAGGCGGGCGCGCGCGGGCACGCGACTCCTCGGAGAATCTCCGTCACCGCCGAAATCGCCGAAATTGGCTGCTACTAGTAAAGATGCCAGGAATTTGCACCTTGCTCTGTGACCTAAAGCAAAAATGACATGAACATTGACAAATTTGACAAGGAAATTTGTGCAAAAAACAACTTCTATTTGGCTAGCCAAGCAGCAAATATGCCGGATGATACGCTTTATTAAGCAATCCATTTCTCAGCAATAGCGGCGCCATCTGCAAAGGTTACCGCGCATCAGGCTCGGCACAGAATTTCATCTGCGTCTGCAGTCGGGGCCGCACGCGGACACATTTTTCATGTACATGCGATTCCGGATGCAAATAGAATCCGTGATGAAGGAGGTGACCTTCTGGGCCGAGCCGCGCGCGCTAAAGTCACGCGCGGGCCCGCGGGGAGCGGGCGGGGCAGGCGAGCGCGAGGCTTCGCGTGGGGCTGGGACTGAGGGTCTGCGGCCGAGGGGAGTGTGGGAGAGGTCAGGGAGCAGGTGTCCGCGGGGGAGGCATCATACACTGTAGCGCTTTGGGTCTGGAAGCCATTTAGCAGAGCAAATCCTCTTACTTTACAGATGTGGAAACTGAGGCTCAGAACGGGGAAGGGTCTTTGCCAAGGTCATACAGCCTGGTGGTGACAGGACTGGAGCTAGGCCCCCGTGCCTTGACTCCTTGTCCCGTGTTGGCACTGAGGGCTCTGAGCTTAGTGAGTGAGAGAATGTTTGGGTTCGATTTGTTTCACCATTGCTAACTGTGTAAACGAGCAAATTAATAAAGCTCTCCGTGCCTCAGTTTCCTGTTTTGTAAAATGGAGATATGCTAGTTATCCATCTCATCACCTTGTTATGGGGTATTGCGTTCATAGGCATAAAGTGCCTGGAACATTACCTTGGCAGAGAGGAAGCTCTAAAAAGATGTTTGTTGATTAAGTAAACTTGTGTTTCCATCCCTCCTGGGCTGATGGGGGGTGTGGGACAGTAACAGAAGAGAAAGCTTCTGTGAAGGCAGAATGGGTGCAGATGGGGAGAAATGGGCCAGCTAGCATCCTCTCATAATGGGGTCCAGGCAGATTCCTCATTCCTCTCAGAGGGAATCCCTTGCTCCCTGCTCTTATCCCTTCATCCCCTCTTTCTATCATCCCATTTTCCTGATCTTCCTCCTCTCCTCATGCAAAGAAATAAAATCCATCTCCATTTCCCACTCCCAATCCTGTTCAGTTGTCTAATTCTGCTTGTGGTCCATTGGGACCCCAGGGTCTGTCTGTCTGGTTGCATACTTGTGCTCTCAGTTATGCTCATTCCTTTTGGCTTTCTATTGGGTGAGGGGTCACTGTGCTTCTCACTGATGAAGCTGCTCTGATGAAGTCTGTCTCTCCCACCGTGAGTGACCTCACCCCCACTCCCTTGGTAACTTAATGCCTAGTCTCTGATTTGAGATGATGCTCCACTTCCTTCACTGGTCTCATTTTTCACTCCTTATTTCTCCTTTCCTCATGTCCTCTCCATCCCACCAAGCCAAGACTAATTCACTGATGGCACCTATAGAAATGGTTGCGATAACTTTATTCTCTTGTGGTTCCCCTCCCCACCCCACACACTGGAAGGAACTCCTCTATGGTTTTCTGAACCCCTGGGGAAGATTCAAGCACAAGCTCTCCCCTCTGCACTTTGGGGTGGACAAGGTTTACTGCTCACCAGGTCTGTTTCTCCTGCTGTGTTTCTCACAGTCATCTTCCCCGCCTCCCCTCCCCCCCACTATCCAGTTCCGGAACCCACAGCAGTCTCTCCCAAGGCTGTGGGAGAGTTACCTTTTCTGTAACTATGGGAGAGGTTTGGAGTCTGGCAGACCTGGCCTCAAAGCTAGGCCTCCCATCTTCCCAACACTATGACCTTGAGTCAATCACTTAACCTCCGGAACCTCAATTTTCTCATCCGTAAAATGGGGGACACTAATAGTAATAACCTCCTTAGGTTGTTGGATGGACTCTGTGAGATAAAACATATTAAATCAATCATTGAATTAATAAATGGCTTTCTTTTCTCCTCCATTTCCCTTTGGGTTCCCCCACTCTCCGGGGCTGCTCAATCTCTTCATTCCTTTGCCACCCTACCCCCTAATTTGGGTATGTTTCTTCCAAAGGGCCAGGTTTTCAACTACAAGAAAATCCAGTCCTGTCCCAAGTCCTCACTTGGGGCGCCCAGCCTGGACTCTGGGGCAGAAGTCAGAAGCTATCATGTTTGTTGGTTTATCCTTTATTGAGCATGTATGAAGTCCAAGTCGAGCTCGGCTCCCTGAGGGCTGTCTGAAGCGGCTCTCAGTTATCCCTGCCTCCCTCCCTGTACCCCCAAACCCGGCAGCCCAGGTCTTGCCTCGGTAAGAGATGATGGGGGCAGGAACCATCCTAAGACATTGGCAAGGCCGACAGATTCTATCCGCGGCCTTTGCTCTCTTTCCCCTATCTCCTCTCCTCCTCCCCACCCTCCAACTCTCTCTGTCCTGGGGGCACGTCCAGCTCCGGAGAGTCCTTGACAGCCGATGGAGCCGTTCCCGAGGGTCGGAGGATGGCGGGCGGGCCCACCTTGCGGGGCTGGTGCGGGAGGAGGTGCCCCGCGGTACAAAACGACACCCCTGTGGAACCACTTTGGTAAGAACCTCTCTCCCAACCCCGGGAAGTTTCTGGCCTAGCCAAGGGGGCGAAGGGGCGGGGCCTGGGGCGAGGGGCGGAGCCACTCCCCGCTCTGCCCGCCCCTCTCTCCGCAGCCCCGCCCCGCCCTGCACGGCCCTGGCAGGCCGGCCCGCCCCTTCCCCCGGCCCCGGCACGCTACAGTAATCCAGAATGTGTATTTCTGCAGATGATTAAATCAATACAATCCTGACAGGACTTGTTGGAACATGCTTCTTTATTTTGCGCAATTCCTTCCCCGCGTCGCCGGCATTTATCACCCGCTCGGCTGTCAACGCCGAGATTGTGCGGGGCGAGGGCGGGGTGCGGTGGGGGAGGGGCATGCTGGGGGGCCCGCCCGCCGCCCGCCGCCCGCCGCCCGCCGCCACCCGGCACTAACACAGACAAATAAACTTAGGGTCGGACTACGCCTCCGCCACACACTGCCCGTGCCAGTCTCCCTACGTCCGGGTTGGTGGGGGCGGGGAACAGGGAGATCTGGGATGGGGCCACGAGGCAGGGGAGGCCGCAGACACCGGGCTGAGGGCATCAGTCCGCACCCACGCTCCGTTTTACACACTGAGCCCCCTCCTCGAGGTCACGGCCCCGACGGACGGTGCTCCCGCAAATCCTCTCACCCTCCTCTGACCTTGGTCCTGGCAGCTGGGGACCCTCGGTGGTGGGATGGGGGAGGCTAGGAATCAGGGTCCGTGGCCCCACCACAGGCCCGAGGAGGAGGGGAGAGAAGGCTGGGAAGGAGGGAGAAGGAGCAGGAAGGCGAGGAGGAGGAGTAGCGTGAAGAAGAGCAGGAGGAAGAGGAGGAGGAGAGGGATGAGGAAGATTGGAGGGCGAGGAAGAGAAGGGGAGGAGGGTGAAGGGAGGAAGGCGAGGAGGAGGACGGGGAGGAAGGCTCGGAGGCGGTGGCGGCCGGTGACAGGTGCCTCGCGGTGGCGGCCCTCGGCAGACGTGATTGCCGCCGTGGCTGCGCGCCGGAGCGTGACTTTACAACTAATCCTGTTTGTAAGTTATTATTTATCTTCAGGAAAGTTTGTCAAACTTGGGCTTTGATTTTTCGCCCTGATTTCCCTCTTGTGGCGCGCTCTCGCACGCGCTCCCATATAATTTATGACTGCCTCTGGTCCTGATGACAGATTATTAAAAGTAGAATTAGTTTTTCGCGCAGAATTTTTCCACTGGGAATTGGGAAGGCAGCGCTCTCCGCGGAAGGTCTCCGGCGAGGTCTCCATTACTAATAGAAGTTTTTTGATGGGGTGAGGAGACTAATGATTTGAATTTACTGTGGCAGCAGTCACGTGGGCGGGAAGGCATCAGCCGAAGAGACAAGAGGTTAACTTTCTCCCTGTGGAGAGGTTTATTGGATTGTTTAGCAGCAGAAGGATAATGTTTTTGTCATAGACTGCTGGTGCCGCGCTGCAGTGCGGTGGCCGCCAGCGCCGGGAGAGGGGAGAGGGGAGAGGGGGAGAGGGGGAGCCAGGGAGCCCGCGAGAGGCGGACAGACGGAGGGACGCGGCCTGCGAGAGCCAGAGAGTTAGAGACGGACACCCACAGATCACAGCGAAGCACGGGAGGGCGAGAGAGACAGGGCAGGCCTTGAGGGACACTGAGACGCAGAGTGACAGAAAGACAGGCGCCCCAAGAAATACGACAGAGAGAAAGAGAGGCGCGTTGGAGAGAGGAAACCAAGGGCAGAACCCCAGGGAGCCAGGGAGGAATGAAGGGCGAGGGTGGGCGGGCGGGAGGAGCGCCCCCAGCTCCCAGGGCAGAGAGGGGAGCCCCAGGAGGCGGAAGGGGTCCCGGGGGCGTGCGATCCGGCCGTCAAGCCCTGGAGGGGGGGCGGAGGTGGGGGACGAGGGTGACCCCAGGGCCGGGCTGCCCTCCCCGGCGTCTCTGTTTGGGTATCTGGGCGGCGCAGGCCGCGCTGGCGCCCCCATCAGGGCCGGGGTGGCCCGGCGGGGCCCGGGGGAGGGGGCGGGGGCGCGGCGGCGGCGGCGCGTTCACCTGGCCGTGCGCTCGGAACTTGTACTCCCAGCATGCCTCGACAACATGGGAACCGGAGGGGAGTCGCTGCGCAGCTGAGAGCCTCGGCTTAATCTTATGCACCATTAAGCACTCAGCAGCAAGCCCGTCCTGTTCATATACATCATCCACGCTTAATAAACATAATGATGACATAAGATGTAATTCTAGATGAATTTTCATTTTATAGGGAAATGGAGAATTCCTGTAGAAGGGAAAAAAAGTAAATTATCTGGGAAGTGCAAAATAAATGATGTTGCTCCCAGAGATGAATAGAGGTGTTAGAGGGAGAGAGGGAGAGAAGGAGGAAGGAGGGAGGGAGGGAGGGGAAGAGAGAGAGAGCAGAGACAGACAGAGATAGAGTCACACACAGAGAGACAGACAGAGACCCGGACTGAGAAAGCCACGCGGGTATGGGGGTGGGGCGGGCTGTTGGATGTGGGGGAGGAACCCGATGGGGTGGAGGCGGCGGGGGTCTGCGTGGGAGCTGTGGGGGGTCGCGGGCGGCGTTGGGTGGAGGGGCCAAGACTGGGGGCGGCAGCGGCCGGGGCAGAGGCGAGGGTGACGGTGACGGACGGGGCCGGGCCGGGCGGCTCATTCATCAAGGGAAGGATCAGGGGCCCGCGGAGTCACTTACGGGCGGAAATTGAATTCTGATGAAAGCGCGGAGAGGCGAGGGCGGGGGAGCGAGGACCAGGCTCGGGCCGAGTTCCCAGACTTGCTAAGGGGAGGGGGAAGGGCCCACAGAGACCTTCCAGATTGAAGTCCACGCCTCCTTCCTGTCTGGAACCCACCGTGACCCCTCAACCCTCGCCCCAGACACCTAGCTGGGCTGTCTGGCTCTGCTTGGAAAGGTGGTGGGGCCTGAGGGCTACCTAGAAACGCAGCTGGAGCCCTCTTCCTGTGGCTTTTGACTGCAAGGTGCCCCGGACTGGCCAGGGGATGGCTGTGGGGATAGGGGAAGAGGTGGGAGGGCAGGGGGTTCCGTGAGAGAGTTAGAGGGAAAAAAGGGCGAGAAGCGTTAATGGAGATTTGGTGGTGGCTCTCCATAGAATCAAGGAGGGAAAGGATGGGTTAAATGGGGGGGGGAGGGGGGCTGTTACAGAAGGATCAGGAGTGGTTAATGGGGGGAATCAGTGAGATGGTCTTGGGGGCTAAGGGGACATAGAGGAGGGTCTGGTGATGGGCTTGGGGAATCCCGGGTGGGAGGAACGGTATAGCTAATATGGAAGGCAGGCCCATGAGAGGAGAAGTGGGACTGTCAGCACATTAACTCAGAGCCTTCCTCTATTAAGAGGGAAGGACCTTACTAATGAAAGGAGCAGCCTGGATAACACTAACAGAGTTCCCTGGGGGCAGGATGAGGGCCCCCCAGGGCAGCATGGAGGAAAGTCAGTTCTATCCAGAATCTCCCCAATGGGAGTGAGGACCTCTCAGCTATTAGAAAACTCCTAGCCTCTCCTGCCAAGGGCGTGGAGTGGACAGTTCCTGCTGCCACGGAGAGAGAAACAGGATAAAGACAGGGGCCATGGAGAGCAGGGGCTAGGGTTTAATTCTGCTGGGTTGGATAGGGAGAGGGGCTCCAAACATGAGCTCTACCCCCTGAAACATGCACCCAAACCCACCCTAACTCTCCACACATGCTCTTCAGTCAACCACCAGCTCATGCACAAAGCCTTTGTGAGCCACTCCCTACCCTTGCTCAGGGGTGTTCAAAGCCTTGTGCCCAAAGAGACTGGAGCCCAGCAGTCTGGTCCCCAGCAGGCAAGGAGAAACATTCACATAACAGAAGCAGAGAAAGTGTGCTCCAGGAATCACTGGTGCTACTGATGGTAGCTAGAGTGGGGACCAGCATAGAGGTCTTCTTGGAGAAAGTGGCATCACACCTGGCCTTGATGATCCTTGGGACCCCACCAGGCAGGAATTGGGATGAGGGTGGGGCTAATGGCAGCATTTGAGGTGAAGGAAGAGCTTGGGGAAGTTTCTAGTTTCCCTACTTGCTTAGATAGGGCATAAGAGGTTCATTGAGGGGTGGGGGGCATCATTGGGAGCTCAGGCTAGGAAAGCAGACTAAAGGGGGAAGGAGTATCCTGTTGTGAGGAGCTTGTTTGCCTGATAACAGAAGAAATACAGATCTTTTTCTTTGGGCAGTGGGGAGCCATGGATAGTTTCTGAGCTGTGGAGGCAGAAGTCAGAGGCATGCTTTGGTGTGATTACGTTGATAGCAGAATGGATAAGGGGAAAAGAGAAGGTAGGGAGGTGAGGACCAGGATGACACTTTGCCCCGTGCCTAAATGTCCCATCTCCCCAAGGACATCAACGAGGTATGAGAGAAGAAGCTCTCTCCAAAGAGAGCTCCAGACTCACACCTCTCAGGAGAGGTGATCCCTCTCTCACCTCTCCTGAATTCCTTTCCTTCAGGATTTCAGCTCTGAACGATTTTCTCTACCAGACCTTCAGCAAACAACCTGAACCTCCTCCAGCTTTTCCATCAGTGTTCTGCACTGAAGTGTTGAGGAGAGGGTGGTGATCATAATGTCTGTAGATATGGCGGTGATGGTGCCACTGAAGTTTTGTGATTTATTTCTTCTGTCCTGTCCAGACTGAGTGGTCAACTGGAAGAAGGTGGGCAGCAGAAGAGGATTATACTGGTGAAGGTGGTGTATCCACAAAGACCAAAGACACGCAACCTCACACAGGGACGTGATACCGCTCACTCTTTTGCCTCCAGAGCCCGGGCTCTCAAAATTCTAAAACCTCAGGAGCCCTTAGTGGGAATTCCAACAGTCACTGAGAGGCCGGGGTGTGTGGGACCATCATTTCCTGCCCTCTCCTCAACCCCGCCTCACCCCATTCCCAACCTTCTTCCAGCTAATCCAAATAAGAGGAATCTACAATTCCATTTTAGGCTCCACACCAAAGTGACCCTCATGAAGGTGCCATTTGGCACTAGAAGGGGGTGGAGCTTTGAGGGAGTGGAGCCTTGAGGGGTCTCCTGCCAGCCCATTCAGGAGCACCTTTGTTCAAGTGCCCTATGGGGAGCTGGAACGTCAGTCATCTGCTGGTCCTCGCAGGGCCAGAGGGCGCTGTCAGGCATGGAGTGGAAGGAGGTGATTCCTCTCCTCCTGGGACCCTGGTACAGTTAGCTGTTGGGTGGGTGAAGGGTTTACCATGCACCCCTCAGAAAGGAGTAGGTCCTAGTGATAGAGCTAAATACTCCACTTTGGGCAATAGAGAAATTATACAAATACCCACCATCTCCCACCTCCTGTCTCTCTTTATCCGTACTGTCTGTATAACCATCCATCTTAGACATACACAATATCCCCAACACATAAAGCTAGATACATACACAAATCCACATACACACATAAGCAGGGATGCATACGGAAACACACATAAACCCATTTGTGTTTATGTTGTTCCACTGCGTGTTTGTGTGAATCATTGTTTCAGTTGTCACATTGTATGATTATGTATCACAATTTCACAAGTACACACATGACCATGTATATAAACGCATATAGGGTGCATTTACATATACATGAACAAATATTTCATGCCCAGTTCCTGTACCCCAGGGATTCATTTAAAGAAGGGAGAGGCAAAGGGGAGCAAGAACATGATGGGGACATGTCGGGGTGGGGAACATTGCAGGGGGAGCACTTGAAATTGCAAGAACTACAGGGAAGCAATGAGGTGAAAAACCCAGGCCTGGCTCCTGCTGGCCCCCCCACCCTCCACCGGCCCTCCCAGAAGGGCTCAGCCCTGCTGTCCCCTCACCTCCCTTGGAGCCCGAGTTTTAATTTGGGCGGTGTAATTTTGGTGCGAACGGTTGGGCGCCTTTCGTTGGGAAATTGGGAGGAATGCAAACAAGATTTCACTTCATTAAACAGGGGCAAACAGTAGAGAAATTGCACTTACTTATGGAAATGACTTTTAAACATGCACAGCATTTACTGGCACTGCCCGCGCTGAAATTCTGCGAGGATTATACATGTGAATAATTCACCACGGGCCAATTAGAGCTCACTCTATCCCTAACCCCCCCAACCCCCATCCCACCCTCTCTTGGTTGCGGCTCAGCCTCCTCCCTCCTCCAGCTCCCCCTCTTTCCCTCTCACTCCTAGTCTTTCACTTTGGAACTCATGCTGGGAAGCAGGTTGTTGCACACATTCAAACATGGTGACACACAGGTACTGTAATACCTCAAATGTGTTTAGATACACACAGACGCAAATGTGCAAACTCAGAGGGTCAAACACTGAGACGCCTCAACGTGGCCACACACAGACATTTTGACGACTCAAACATGTTAATACGCTCAACAGTTGTGACAAACAGGCTTTGTATCACCTCAAACATGGTAATACACGTCGTGACAACTTAAACATGATATTCACAGACACATATTATAACACTGTAACATGAATACAGATGCATAACTCATACATGATGACATACAATCATACACTGTGACAACTGAAACACAATGATTCACACAGACACACAGTGTAACAACATCAACATTAGATAACATGATGCTCAAACACGACGGCATATCCATTGGGCCAACTCAAACAGATACACACTATGTTGTTAAAATGCAAATACATTGTCACACAAAGATAACCCATGACAACTCAAACTTGGAGTCATACACAGAGACACATTGTGAACGTTCAAACCTGGTGATAGCCTCACAATTTGGGGACAATTAAAAGAAAGGTGACAATTACACACATTGTGTCAACTCAAAACTGGTTACGCGCAGTGATACAGAGGATACAATGATACCCCCTGATAACTCAGACCTGGCAATACATACAGCTTACATTGTGACAACGCAAGTACAATGATATGGCCATGGTGACAATTTAAGCATAACGAGCCACACTCTGCCTGCTGAAACATGCTTGCTCACAAGAACACATGATAACAATTCAAGCATGGCAAGACACACTGGGGCCATTCAAACACAGTGAGATAGATTTAGGCACACATTATATCATCTCTGACATCATGATAGCTCCAGTGTGATGGCAGCTCAAACATGGTAACACACGGAGGACACATTGTAAAAATTCCAGCACGAGGATATTCACATTGTGACATATCAAGTACTCATTTATTCACATGTTGTATGAAATGTATAAGGACACACATTCTGTGACAACTCAAACATGCTGACTCACAGGAGAGGGTGAGACACATCCCCAGACTATAACATGCATGAAGACAATGTGGAAACAAAACACTCTGGGCATTGATACAGAAACGATAAACTGAAAAAGCAAACATAAACATACTCTAACCCGTGGACATGCAAATGACCGAATGACACGTGAATGACAAGGAGAAACAGTCTGAGACGTAAGAATACTCATAACAGATATATAGTAACACTACGGACCCTGCCACCTACGCCCTCATTATTAGATACACTCTGACCCCTGATTCCCCCCAGCCCCACTCAATGCTTGGTCACTCCACCCAATTAACAGTACAGAGGAACAGGCCTCTAGACTCCACGCATGAGGGTAGGGCTGAAAAAGGAGTAGAGAGAATGAAGACATCATCTTTAAACCCAAGACAGAACTTACATGGGAAAGGAAAATAATGTGTGCTTGTCCCATACTCTTCACAAGAACCCTTGAGGATTCCTGTTGACATCTCAGGGAAGCAGCAGACCTCTTCTCTACCCCCACTGCTCAGGGAAGAGGGACCCACCATTGCTCTGCCCCATTCACACAGACAGGGTCCTGGGCCAGTGTGTGATGGCCTTAGTGGTAGGTGGGGACTGCGGAAGAGGTGAGGGCAGATGGAACTGGTCCATACCTGGGACCTTGATGTAACCGCCTGAGCTGTCCCTTCATGGCTCTACCAGCATCCAGAGTTTGGGGAACAGCTTCATAGCTTGGTGGTCTTTCCTCCTCACTTTGGCCCATTTCACTGCAGTCACTTCTGTTCGGGGTGTCAGGATCTGTGCCTTGCTCCAGACAACACTGAGGGCAGGGCCAAATAAACATTGGACAGATCCTGACCAGTAAAGAGGGGCACCGTTCCAGGTAGGAGATTCCTGAACCACTGAGTTTGCTTCAGGAGTCAGTGAGGGTATGTCAGCACCGGAAATGTACTTTATATGTTCATGTGCTAGTGTCAGTGAGTGTTTGGCCATGAGCATAGCATGCATTGGGGTGTATATACCACTAGCAATCAATGTTCCTTGGGCTCGGGTGTGTCTGGGTGACATTTTAAATGTTTATGTGTTGGAGTATGCACCTGAATGTTTGTATCTATGTGGCTTTCATGTGGGTCCCTGGGAGTAACTGGAGCCCTGTTTGGTTGTCATTGGGTATGTTTATATTGTTTTAACAGTATATGTGTGGCCATGTCATCTTGGATATAAATGCTTGTATCAACATAAGTGTTTCATCACCTTGTTAGGGTTCTCACAATATGTGCCTGGGAGTAGGTCAGCAGGTTTTTGTTGTCACATGGCGGATGGTACAATTCTTTCTGCCAGGACCTCAAGACCATTAAGAATAAAAAAGACAATCCTATTGCCTAGTGCCACACCAGGTCACCTTGCCATCGGGGCCAGGGACTGAGAAGCTGACCTCTCAGAAGACCAAGCTATATCAGGAGTCTTGGTCCCATGAGTGGTCAGCACTTTTTGGCCACTCCCATTTCACAGAAGGAGACACTGAGGACAAGTGACCGGCAAGGTCATGCTGAGTGTGGGCAGGGGAGAGGGAGTAAAAGTCTGGAGCAGAAAGGGGAACAGGGAGAAGGTGGAGGTGCCAGACCTGCCTGCCCCTTCCCACTCACGGTGGAGAGCACCTGGGCCGCAGCTGCTCTCTGCCTTCCACCCCCTGCCTCCCTCTCCCCCAGTCCCAAGCCCCAGCCCACCCCACCCCCTCCCTCCCTCAGTCCCAGTCCTAGTCTCCCTCCCCCAGCCCCTCCTCACTTTCTCCCCTGCTCTCTCTCTCTCCAACGGGCACATGTCAGAGAACATTATGTGCACCGAGGATTTGCATAATTCAAGAAGCATCAAATTAAATTTGCATAATTCCTTTGATTACACTTGTTATTAAATGTAAGTGACATTGATTTACAAAATGGCCCAATATAAGGTTAATAGCAAATGTCACCTTCCAACAGGGTGAGTGTGTGTGAGTGTGTGTGTGAGTGTGTGTGTGGCAGGGGCAGGGGGATTGCGGGACGATGGACCTGAGTCCGAGTGTTTCTTTTCTGCCAGGCTCAGCCCCTCCCTGCCTACCCCTTCCTGTTCCTCCCCTCAGCTGCCCCAGGCCCCCACTCTCCCCTCCCCAGGTTCTGAGTCCTGACATAAGGGACACAACTGGCAGCACAGTCCCCCTTTTCTTTGCTTTTCTTCCAGGGCTGGATCCAGTGAAGTTAGGTTGAGGAGCAGATGCTGTAAGTCAAAGAAGAGAGGGTCAGGTATTGTGGGGTTAATGGTTAGCGTGGTTAGGGATCAGAAGTTATGAAGTGTGGGGGTGCTTTGGAATTTCCCCCCAAAGACATTTATGTCATAGGATGAGTCACTAAATGGATGTGGGGTGTCTTCTGATCCGAGTGACACCGGGGAGACTGAGCAGAGGTTGGGTGGCAGAACTTGAATGAACTCGGTTCCCAAGGCTCTGGGCCCGGGGCAGTGAGAACCCACTGAGGATAATGTGGACACACCCTCTGGGCAATGAGGAGACCCAAGTTCAAGACCATCAGGTCTCAGGAGCCCAGCAGGGAGTGTCCTAGTGAGCAAAGACTGGAGAGAGGGTCAGGGATCCATAACTTGATGGATGACCTGAGTCACCAAGACCTGCCTTTGGGGCTCAGAGAGAAGGTGGAGGGATGGAAGCTTCATTCAGCCCTCCCTCAGCAAGAGACAACCAGCTCCTTCCCAGGACATCAAGAAGGGGGTTCAGGACCCAGAGAAGGATGGGAAGAGAGCCACCCTTGACAAGTGTGGAGGGCAAGGACACAGAAGTGCACATAGCAGAACTCAGACACCCCCACACACTTACACACATGTGTATATGCACACCCATACACACAGATATGGTTGTACCCCCTGAGGATACATGTGCTACACACATAGAAGTGGGCATATGCAGTCACACATGAGCATGGAGGGACAGAAGGACCCAAATATGTCTATGGGCTATGTTACACAGTTGGATACATGGGTGGCCAGTCACCAAAACACATGAAAATGGAAACTCACAAAGACACGGAAACATACAGACATACGCACTTTCAAGTACATGCCAGTGAGAACTTGCACAGGCATGCTCTCCCGCCTCAAGAAGGGCCTCCCCTCACCTGGGCGTCTTCCCACTGCCTCCCAGAACGTGGAGGAGCTGGAGAGGAGAGGACCAGGGGGAGGGGGAAGGAGGGGGTTCGTCTGCCTGCGGGCCACCACCTTTGGGGGAGCAACTGGAGAATCACAAGGAAAGGCCCTGGCAAGACCCCTGCAGAGCTTCTCTGGAGCTGCCCTCCCCCCAATCCCCTCCTGAAGGGTCCCTTCCCTCATTCTTAATCTGCCACAGAATGTGTGTGTGTGTCAGGGGCGGGGGCAGCACCTCGCCATCCATCCTCTCCATGGGTGAGAATATCGACAAGGCAGTAACTAATCATTAAACCCACTGGCCCCTTTAAACAAGGAAGGAGAGTTATGGGCAGAACCATGGGGGGCAGGGACCCCCCCCACCATGGGCCCTCTGAGGGGGAGGCAGGCTCAGGACTGAACTCTGAACACACCTGAGAGCCAAACTCAACCATCACTGCCTCAAGCAGGAACAAACTGGGGTGCTCAAACCTGGGGGTGGGGTGTAGAACAGCATCTGTACTCAAACCCACAAGATCACACACTTGCATACAGGCGCACCTCTCACACAGAAACACACATGCACACAAGGACATACAAATGCATGCACCCGTGGACGCCCACAAACACATGCAGAATGGTGCAAAACACAGACACAGGTTACTCCCACCCCCCGACTCATGCATTCTTGCAGTATAATAATCGTAATGGTCAAGGGTGAGAATTCTAAGGTTCAAATCCTGCTTCTACCATTTCCTAGGAGGGCAGTCTTTGGACACTCACTAAATCATTCAGAACTGCTATTTCTTCATCTGTTAAGTGGAGATAATAATTGTACTGACCCGTGGAGCTGTTGTGAGTGTTAAATAAGATCATAAACATAAAGTGCCTGGCATACAGTAGGTGCTTAGCTGATCTTAGCTGGCGGTGGTGATGGTGTCACAACCACAAGTATTTCCTGGGCACTTCCTAGACCGTCCTGAACTAAAGGACTGAGGACAAGGCCCCATCCCCCTCACCCACCAAGGGGCAGGTGCAACAGAAACCTGGACAAGGGACCTCTGAGGTCTGAGGGCTGGGCAGGGCATTGTTTTCTTATCCACCTGGGGCGTCACTGCCCTCCACCCCCACCCTCAAGAAGATTCATCTGGCACTAAGAATTACTCTCCCCTTTCCTGAGCTGTCTCTTCTCTACTCCCCTGTCTAGTCATCTCCCCACTTGCAAACCCTGAATACTGACAGGTGCACCCCCCCCCACCCTCACACCATGTTTTCTGTTTTTGTCTTTGCTTTTGCTTTGTCTCTAATAGACCGACCAGTCCACACAGATGTGAAGAGTGCAAGAGTGTGTGTGCACACGCACACGTGCACACAGGCTTATGTGCACAGACTCCTCTCCTTAGGTTCTTTGTCCTGAGGAGGCTCCCCTCACATCCTCCTGCCCTAACCAGGTGGGGACACTGCTGCTGGTCTCCTAATTAGCAAATCCACAGGCTCCTCTCAGTATTTCTTCTCTTTGACCTCTGAGGCATTTGGCAGCAGCTCCACCCCTCCTCCTTGAAACACTCTCCTTTCTTGATTTCCATGAGACTGCACCTTCCTGCTTCCCCTCCTCCATCTCTAAAGTTCCTTTTCTGGCCTCCTACCAGCTCTTCTGCCTTCTCCCAGGCCCTAAACGTGTGGTGCCCCACGATTCTGCCCTCAAACCTCTTCTCTCCCCTCTCCGCACTTTCATAAACTCTATCAGTTCCAACCTGACCTGTAATCTCTCTGGAAATGAACACCCAACTGAGATTTCTAACCCCAAACCCTATCTACACAGGCTTGAATTTCCACCTCCCTATTTCAACTGGTATGTCAAATCCACCATGTGTAAAACTGAACACATCCATTTCTTTGGCAAATGTTTCTCAAGCACTTATGATGTCCAGGTGCTGTGCCACGCACTGAGGACACTACACGAAGGACGCAGTCCCTGCCCCCCAAAAGCTTACCGTCTAATGGACCCCCTCCTCCTGATTCCCTTCCTCACTCCTTCATCCTTCCAGTATAAAGCCTCTGAATCATCTAGGTCCTCCTTCTTCCCACTTCTTCATCCCTCCCCAACCTAGCAATTATCAGGTCCTGTAAAATCTTCATCCCCATTGCCACTGGCCCAAATCAGATCCCCTCATTTCTTGCTTTCTGAGCAGCCTCCTCACCACCTGTTTCTTTCAGATGTAGTTTGTCCCACTCACCCCTACTAAATCAATCTCTCCAAAGCACAGCTCAGACCATATCTGTTAGGGCTTGAATTGTGCCCCCTCTCCAATTTGTCCAAATAAGTCCTAACCCCTGGTACCTGTGAATGAGACCTTATTTGAAAGTAGGGTCTATGCAGATGTAATGAAGATGCAAATTAAGATGAGGTCATACCGGAGTAGGGCGGACCCTTAATGCAATATCACCAGGGTCCTTATAAGAAGAGGAGAAGGCCATGAGAAGACACAGACACAGAGGGAAGATGGCCACGTGACGATGGAGGGAAGATCTGAGTTACATTGCCATAAGCCAGGAAACACCTGGGGCTACCAGAACCTGGAAGAGGCATGGAAGGACCCGCCCCTAGAGGCTTTGGAGAGAGCATGGCCTGCTGACACCTTGATTTTGAACTTTGAGCCTCCAGAGCTGTGAGAGAATAAATTTCTCTTGTTTTAAGCTACTCAATTTGTGGTAGTTTGTTACAGCAGCCCCAGGAAACGAATACATGTCACAGCCCTACTTGGAAACCTCCTACGGCTCCCAATACATATTAAAATCTAACGCACCTTAGGATAATAGTTAATACTTCAAAGCATTATTTTCATATATTATTTCATCCAATTTTCACCACAATCCTAAGTAGTTATTTTTATTTCATTCTACCCTACATACAAGGAAACGGAGATACAGGGAGCCAAATCAGTTGCTGGGATCACACACCTTGCGCTGAGCTCCCAAAGCCTGTACCTTTAACCTCTAGGAAATCTTGTCTCCCCGTCAAGCCTGGCCATGAATCTATCATTCTACCTTCATTCCCACTTCCTTTCCTGTCTATATCCCAAGCTTTGACCAAACTGGTCCATTTGCTGTTCCTCAAATACATCTCATACTTTGGCCTGTCTCTGTGCTCACACTGGTCCTTTTGGCTGGAAGTTCCTCCCTGAACCCCAATATCTTCACCTGCTGAAATATCATTCACCCTCTAAGGAGCAGATCAAATGTCAACTTCCTTACTGATGATCTAATGAAAAGTGACTCCTTTGTGATTCCTTTCCCACTAGATGTAACCCCCTGTCTGGCCATCTCTGACTGCTCTACACAGCTTAGCATAGTGCCTGGCATGCAACTGGCCTACTAGAAAGATACTTCACATTGACTTGCTGTTCCTTCCCTCGAGGAAATCAGCATTACACACGTCAAGGGCATAGGCTTTGGATCCAGGCTCTAGGCTAACCAGTCCGTGTCCTGAGTCTGGGTTACTCACCTGTAAAATGAGGATGGTAACAGTTCTTACCTCATAGACGTGTGAAGGTTAGAAGAACTGACATGCTGCAGAAGATAGCTAGGATTGTTGGCCAAGTCCCACCAAGAATGGTGGTTTCTTCTTTTGGAAACGGACATGTAGTCTCAGAGACTCTCCTGACCCTATCCCTGGCCAGAGTCACCTGGTCCTGGACTGAACACCTGAACTGCGGGGACCAACTGGGGTCCTTCTCTGTGGTCCTTCTCTGTGGTCCTTCACACTGGAACTGAGAGGAGAGTTGATTCTTCCCTGGTGGTGGGAGCCGCAGGTGAAACCCCAGAGATAGAGCATCCTGGTGTCCATCAGGCCCCGTTCTGAATGTTCCTGAAGCATTGTACCAACTCTGCCCTCCCTGCTCTTTGATGATTTGACCCTTGCTTTGATTACTTGAGACATCCACATCTCTTCCAGTAGATTCTCCTCTTTGCCTAAACGGGTTCCAATTGGGTTCTTATCACTTGCAACCAAGTAAGGTCTGGTTAACACAACATATAAGGAGTCTGACATATGGTAGGGACCCAAGAATTGCTAGTTCCCTCCCCCAGGGAAGAGACGAGTATAGTCCCAAGTCCCAGAGAGCATGCCCCTTGGAGAACCTCTGCTCGATTTTAAAATTTTCACATCTTCTGAGGGGATAGCCTGGCTGTAGCCTGATCCTCCGGAGGCGCCAGCCCTCATATCACTGTGAAATTCTGGAAATTTCATTCATACCTTTTGATCATTAGCAAAAATAATTTATGAGCAAAATCAAATAAGCTGAACAAAATTTTAAAGTCAGGGAGAAACTTATAAAACTAAAAATGGGGCTTGGCATTAATAAAGACAGAAGATTTTTAAAATTCTTGGGAAAGGGTAAAGTTGGGTAGAAAGGGAACCATTCTGGATGATTTACAACCTAGGACCACGGGAAGGGGTGGGCTGGGTGTGAGCTGTGTCCCAGCAGCAGTCCACAGGGCTCTGCTCCAAGGAAAGCCTGGCGTTGATGAGAATGCTACTGCAACAGATCCACCGCAGACTCACAGTAGAGAGTGGCCTTGGCTCGAGGGCAAGTATTCAAAATAATTGCCTCTGAAAAAGGAAATTGGTGGGGTTGCCGGCCAGAGGGAAATTTTTACCTTTACTCTGCATACGTCTGTATCGTTTACTCTTTTCCTTTGGGCATGTATTATGGTATAATTTAAAAATATTTAGAAAAACCAGAAAGGCGTTACCGTGTGTGTGTACACGTGAGTGCTATGGGGGTGCTCCTGGCTCCTTGTCCCCTACGGAGTCCTCCGTGGGGCACTTGCTGAACTGGGAGCTCCCCTCCTTCTGCTCTTTTTCCTGCCGCTGCTCAGAGGGCTCATCTTCCGGGCACCATCTACCCAGACTCCAGCGTTGAGCTGACAGTGCTGCCTGCGCCGCAGAGGCCCCAGGACCGAGGGGGGCGGGGCGGCTCCGTCTGCTTCCCATATGGGGACATTGTCTGTCCCTGCCTGAGGGCCGCCCCCCTCCTGCCTCACATTGTCCCCTTGCTGTCTCCTGCTGGCCCAAACCCTGGCCTGCCTCTTCCCTTTTCATTAGCCTCCTAGTGGCAGCCCCGGGCAGGACACAGGGGTCTGGAAAGGGGGCTGGGATTCGGCCTGCTCTTCCTCAGCCTTGGAGCCCCTGGCCAGCTCACCCTGGACTCTGCCCAGCCCCAAGTTTCAGCCTCAGGTGCACACATGGGCTGCACGTGGAGGGAGCACCGCACCGGGCAGGGCGGCCTCCGACTGCAATGGTGACTCCACTGGCACTGGCTCAGGCCCCAAAGGAGAAGTGGGGAGGAGAAGGCTGCAGTTGCCCCTTATTACCCTTGCAAACACCCCCTTGCTGTATGATTCTGGGCCTGATGGGAATGAGGCTGGGGTCCCTTGCGGTCACTGAGGACTGGGGATGCCGCTTTGGCGGCAAGTCTAGGGAATGCGGTGTGAGGAGGGTGTCCCCCGCTCCAGTAATGCTCTGACCCACTGGGGTTTGTCTATAGAGGGCACATTCCCACAAAGCCTCTTTCCGATTCAAGGACAGATCCCTTAACAGGGTATGGTGTCCGGGAGAGACCAAAAGACACACCAAATGGCTTTGCCCTCAGCTCATACCACACTCTCAATCTGAAACCCTCACCTCAACAAGACACACTCCTCACCTTCTCTCACCAGATGGTGTTCATCGACCTCTTCATAATTTTCTTACATAACCATCATTCAAGGCCTGGGTTGATCCTCTCCTCTAGAAGCTTCCCCCAGCCCACCCTGTGCTCCTGAATTTCCACAGCACTTTATTGCTGAGCTCAACCCCCACCCCTACAGTTTCTGATTTAGTTGAAGGGGGCCTGAGAATTTGCCTTTCCAGCAGGTTCCCGGATGACACTGATGCTGCAGGTCCAGGACCGCACTTTGAGAACTGCTGGTTTGGACCATTTCCTAGGGGTGAGGACTCGAAGGGGAGATGGGCGGGGTGAAGGAGGGTGAGGAGCCTGATACAAAGGCAGGGGCACCTACACACGTACTCAGGGTGTATGTTGCTCGGTGCGAAGAACAAGGAACTTAAAGCCAAGAGACTGGGATTATCTGCTGTTCACTGGCTGCCAGGCTTCGTACAAATCATTGATCTCTTTTAGCCTCAGTTTTCTCGTCTGTAAATGGGGATGATAACAATCCTGACTCAGAGTTTATAGAGACGATCTAGTAAGATTATACATGTGAAAGTGCTTTGCAAACTCCAGGAGCCAGGCAGGTATCAGCTTATGAGGCTGTGAGATTTATTCGGGATTATCAAACACACAGTATTATATAAAGATTAACTCATTTAACCTCCACAATAATTCTGTAAAGGAGAAACCATTATTATTGTTCCCGTTTTAGAGATGAGAAAACCGAGGTTAAGTAACTTGCTCCAAATCAACTAGCTAGTCAGTGGCAGAGCTTGACTTTGACCTGTCTGGCTCCTGAGTGGACTCCTCACCACCACGCTATGCCACCTCTCCATTTTGGCCTCTCCTTCCGTCAGTACATGCATGTTCGCATATGTGTGCGCAGTATCTAAGTTTAGAAGGGGCTCTGATATTCATAAGTGATTATAAGTGTGTGCAAAGTACATGTAACGTAATGATAATAATAATAGTAATCAGTTCTAGAACAGTTAGCCCATGCCAGGCACTGTGCTACCAAGACTACCATTGAATTCTCGTAGCCCCACAAAGTAGATCCTGTTATTATTCTCATTTTCCTGTTGAGGAATGCTGAGTGAGGTCAACTAACTCATCCAAGGTCTCACATCTAGAGATGAGTGGAGCAGGAAGGTTTCAATGGACACCTTCAGAGCCTTTACTCTGAACTCCTATGCCACACTGAATGTGTCCCCATGACCAGTGTGAGGATACATATGTTGGGGTGCATTTGGATATAAGCGTCTCTCTCTCTTTCTCTCTCTCTCTCAATCTCTCTCTCTGTGTCCATCTGTTCATCCATCCATCCATCCATCCATCCATCCTACCTATCATTGGCAGCTGGGATCATTGCCCTGGGTCAAGTTTTGTGCAAACCAAGCTGTGGGGGACTGGAGGAGAGTAAGAGAGGAAGCTGCGGCTTCTTCCAGCTGACTCAAAAAAGACCCAAGTTCCTGTCACCTGTTCCCTTGAGTCTAGAGTCCCTGTAAGGGACAAAGACCTGTCCAGGTGTGCAGGGGGAGAGGTCTTACCCAAAAGCATGGATGCATCCTCTTCCTCATCCCCATCAGCCCGGAGCAATGGGCAGGCACCAGGTGGGCACAACAGGCCCTGGTCAGCCTCCTCAGAAGGCAAATCGAGAGCTGACCGTGTACTGTCTGTGTCCCTGCTTGTCCAGAGGCCCAGAACCCTTCCAGTGGGATCCAAACTAGTTTGTATCTTCCAGAGTGATTTCCATCATGTTTCTCCTTGGCACTTACTAACTTTGGGTAGGGGGTGGCTAAATTCTGTTTTAAACAGATGGAGAGAAAGCCGAAAGGCAGAACTGAGTTGATGCTTCAAGGAAAGTGGGGTTAGTAGGAAAGCGAATGAAAAGATTCGGGAGACAAGAAGGGAACAGAGCAGTGTGACCAACAAGTTTCTTTGTGGGGTGGGGGCCAAAGCACCTGGATGTGATGGGGTAAGTATTATTTTCTATCTTGAAGAAAAATGTGTGATGTTTATACTGTCTCAGAACAAATAGGCCTGTGACTGATGGATAGTTTACCATTCATGTAGCTGGTTTCATGTACTTTTGACAGCTCAATCAGGATCCCAACAGTTATAAAAAATGATTTTCTTGTAGGAAGTTGCAGGAGGAGAGCAGGTACCCCTCGCCCCCACCCCGTGCCTGCTCGGCACTGTACCTCCGAGCGAGGAAAGACGCGGACGTGCAGAGCAGCAGTGGGTGTGGGCAGAGGCGCACAGGTGCCCCCAGAGCTTTCCCAGGTTGGATGGGGGGTGTCCCACTTCTTGGGGGCTGCCTTGGGACTCTTTGGTGAACTGAGACCTGGGGGGTCACTCAGGAAGGTCCACGAGCCCTCACTGTCCCTAGGACTGGGATAGGGATGGGACCGTGGCCACGAGGAAAGGAGATCAGCCCGTCAGAAGCCCAGAAGAGTCGGACCCAGACAAAGACTGGCCTTGAGGCCACGTTGAAGATTTGGGCTGAGTGTGGCTCCTCCATCCTGGACCCAGCCTGTGATCAAGCCACTGTCTGAGCTGACCTGTTCCCCAGCAAGAAGGGGACCATGAGGACAAGGAGGTCCCCTGGGCTTCAAGTGGAGGCAGCGAAAATGACAATGGCCAAAGCAGGAAGATGGAAGGGAGGAGGTAGCACTTTGCCAGGTGCATGTGCCCGGGGGCTTTTGGGTTTAGGTTCATCTGCTTTAAAACTATTTCAAAATAGAGAAGTCCAGACTGGCACCAAAGATCAGTTAGAGGCTGGTGAGGTGGTAAAGCTGGAAGCACAGAAAGGACAGAATTTGCGCCACACCCCCCCCCCCCCGCCCGGGGCGGGTGATAGGCCTGAGAACCACCCAGAGCTGGCACTGCCTGTTTACCTGGCCCAGACCTGCCACCAGAGACGTCTTCAAGCCTCTGGCCTTTGACTTTGACAAAAATAGTGGGACTTTCAAGGTGCTTTCCAGGAGGCAGCCTCAAGGTGTAACTGGCTCTGCCACAGACACATGGGTCTTCCTGAAGAGCAAGGCTATTCCTGTATTTTTTCAGCATAACCCAAAGCTTAAGCAGGATCTGGAGTCAGACTACCTGGGTTCAAATCTCTTCTCCTCCACTTACCATCTGTGTCATCTTGGGCAAGCCACTTAACCTCTCTGTGCTCAGTTTCTTCATTTGCAAAATGGGTCCATATTAGAACACTCTCACGGGCTTGCCTGAGTGAAATAACGCACCGTATCTGCTTAGCACAGTGCTTGGCACATGGCGAGCCCTCACTAAGTGCTCATGATTTCTCTGCCTCTCTCGTTTCCATAACTACTGTTCTATTAATATCAACTATGCTAGGCATAATTAACAGAAATTTACTTTAAACTGTATATCGAGCTCTATAGTAGGTGTTGAGGACACAGCAGTGGATGCTGATTATGATATTATCTAGCATTTATTAAGCATCTAGTCTATGCCAAAACTGTATTAAGTACCCGACATACATTACCTCATTCACGAAGGTCCGTGCCTTCATGATGCTGACAGTTTAAAAGGAGCTCTGCGTATATTATCTAAGGTAGTCCTCACAAGAACCCCATGATGGAGGTGTGGTTGCCCCACTGCTGCAGACGAGGAAATTGAGACCAAGAAAGGTCAGATGGGAAAGAACGGCAGTTAGATTCAAACCCAGCTCTGTAGCTCAAAGCCCATGGTGTTTCTACCGTAGCATGCCGCTACCCTCACAGTGCCAAAGATTCACAAATTAATTGTCAGGCCTCTAGAAATGGACGTCTCAGGCCCAGGTGTGTGCTCCTGTGTGACCAGACCCCGGAGCCTGGACACACTTCTCTGACTAGATGCCTTCAATTAATGAGTACAGGGGATTTGCATAATTATAGATCTTATGCCTGAAGGGAGACTGTTTATGTGACTTTGCCGGATTGTGAGGCTACGTGCAAGTGCGGTCTGATGACGGGTCGGGGTCACAGTGTGTGTGGGTATGTGGATGTGTCTGCTCAGATGGTGGTGGGTCTGTGTGGGTATGTGGAGGTGTCTGCTCAGATGGTGGTGGGTCTGTATGGCTGTGGGTGTGTCTGCTCAGATGGTGGTGGATCTGTGTGGCTGTGGGTGGCTCAGATTGGTGGTGGGTTGCATTGGTGTAAGGGGCTCTTCTGACTCCCCCTGAACGGAAGGGAGAGAGGTGCTGGGAACCCAGAGAGGGGGCCTGCTAGATAGACCCTTCTGGACCAGGGCATCCACTGGGCCTGGGCCTGGGCCTGGGCCTGGGCCTGGACCTCGCCTGCTGGCTCTGGTGCCTGGTGCTGGGCTTCAGGCGGAGAAATGGAGAAGCTCATTTCCCCTGAAAGACCACGGATTAAGGGCCCGCAGTGGGCACGGGCGGGAGGGTGCCGTGTCGCTCACGTTACAAATCAATTCATTACCGGCACTTGCAGTCGCCTCCGATCTTCAAGGATCGGGGGTTTGATGAAGAGGATTCATTTCAAGAAATAAACCTTTTAAATTAACCACGAGATGAGGGAAATTTCTTTATTTAAAAAATGCTTAGGCCCTGCCGGCTTTGTTTTCTCTCTTATTAGCATTGTTATTAATAATCCCACCTTCTCTCCCCAGGGGATAGTCCACCCCGCCCTGGGAGGCCAGCGAGCCACTCGGGCTTGGGGGCAGACCTCCTGCCCCAGGCCCCTCTGGCCAGGCCTGTCTGCTCCACCAAGTCTCTGAGGTCCAACAGTGGGGCCCCACTCAGCCTCCTATGCCCCAGTTAGACTCTTGGGCAGGTGGCCATGAACCTGCTGTGCAACCTTGGGCAAGTCACTTGACCTCTCTTTCTTCAACAGCAAAATGGACAGAGAATCACCACTTTCTACAACTGGACCTTAAATTTAGGAGTTTAGCCACTGCATGTTGTCAATGAGAAACCAGGCCCAGAGAGGGGAAGTGACTTATCTAAGGTCACACAGAATCTTCATAGCAGAGATGGCTTCAACATCTGCTTCATTTCTGGTCTAGTTGCTACCTGGAAACAAGCGTTTGGATTTGGATCTATAAATTACAAAGCACCTTGATGCATACGAACGCACTGGATGTGTACCGATAACTTGTCAGCTGTATATTATCATCTCTGTTTTACAGAAGAGGAAATTGAGGTACTCTGGGAATGTACCAGACAGAGTTTTGACAGGAAACACATGACATATGCTATGGGGTCATCTGAGGAGGGTTTAATAAAACAGCTATCTACAAAGGTAGGACAGGGATTAGGAAAAGTACAAGTGATGGTGCAGAATCCCAGGGTTAGTAACAGCGGGAAGTCATGAGCAGCCCAGGTCTAAAAGGGACAAAGATGGGCGGAGATAAGTGACCAGAACCAGGAGAGAGGTCTGCGTGGAGAGTTGTGGCCTTGGGTAGGGAGATGCGGCCAATCCACAGCAACCTGGATGGGAGGGAGCAAAGGCAGTGCATACCCCGACCCCCTCATCTCTTGCTGGGACCCCTTTTAGTCAGACCCAAGGGGGCTGGTTGGTGCAGACTGTGCAGGCCAGCCTCCCGGGCACAGAGCAGGGTGGAGAAGGGTGGGAATGGATCTGGAGGGCAGACTCCCAACACAGCAGGGAAGCGACTTGCCAGCAAATGGCAGAGAGAGGATGTGACCTCAGGACTCCTGAGTCCAAGGGTCTCCTAAGTCCAAAGCCATAGTCTTTTCTGCCACCCTCCACCCCAGTGATGCCTGGCCCCTGCCTCACAGGAGTTTTGCACAACTCAAATGAAATTCTGGGTCTGGAGGTATAACCTAGCATGAGGAACAGCTGTCCCTCCCTATGGCCACTCCAGGAGGAACTAAATACTAGCATCGAGCGATGACAGGTAAGAGCATCTCGCCTCCCAGGGAGCATGTTTGCCTCAGAGCAGGGAGCTTCTGGAAACCCCAGGCTTTCACACAGCAGAGCAGCCCATGGAGAGCCCTTGGGCTCCCTTTCAGGGGCCCACATTGTAGACAAAGGACAGCCCTGAAAGAGCCTGCACATCCTGGAGGTAGCACATGGGTCAGACAGAGCAGATGCCCCACCCCACACACACACACAAAGAGAGAAAAGTGGGGCCATAGAGGACACCACCCACTACTTCCTTTGGGGCTCACTCCTCATTTGATGTAGGATGGGTTGGGGAGTCCCAGGGAAACCCAGATCAGAGGCCCCGCTTCCCTTGCAACCCCCTAAAAAGGAAAACTAGGCCAACAGATTAAGGTCATAAGGAAAGTTGAGAGACAATGGGACCCAGAGGGTGAGAGCTCAGAGCTCCTGAGTACCCAGGGCCTGGGGGACACCGGGGAATCTGGGGTTCTACAACCTGGAAGAAGGAGGGGATGGAGGCTGTCAGAGATGAGGCACAACCAGGCTGTAAACTATACTTTCCAGGTCCCAGCCCAACTGGTATTTAGTCATTTGTATGGTGGGAGTCTGCCTTCCTCCTTAGAGCTGGGGCTCCCAAGGCCAGGACTGTGCTTTTCATTATCAGACTAGGGGCCTCTGGGAGTGAGGCTGAGCTCAGCCTCTGTGCGGCCTCCTAAACTCAGCCGGGACTCTGATCTCAGGTGGGAGCTTCGGCTCAGCAGACCTCCCTATGGAAGAAGATACAAACCCCACGGCCCCCTCTCCCCTCCCCGGGCCCCTCCCAGCCTGCCCCCCTGCAGACTGGGGGAAGGAAGGAGAGGAGGAGAAAAAGGCCTTCCCAGCCTTGGCATAGACCTGCCCAGGTGTGTGGGGGGGACCAGCTCACCATCTCATTAACGTGGAATTGTTTTTAGGTTAATAATCTTGCGTTAATTTCCCCTTAAAATATTGTCTTTGACCGTTAAATGCTCACACTGTTATAAAAAGAACGTAATAAATGATCTTGAAGCAAATTCTCCTGCCAAATGTCATAATTTATTTGCATAATTAGCTCTTAATTTTAATTCAATATGCAAATCCATGCTTCCTTTCCATTGCAGCCGCCTGTTTCCCAGCCGGGCGGCCATGAATTTACTGTGACGCTCTCTCCACGGCTGGGGGGGTTGGGGGGGGGCAGGCAGAGGCGCCTTCTGGGGCTGGTGCCTGGAGGGGGGGCTCAGATACACAAACTCAGATGGACAGGCCCATGGGCTCCTGCTACATCCATGCAAACTCCCACAGATGGACCTATGTGGATACCAGAACACCAACATGCAGACTGACATGTGCAGAGACACACATTGCAGACAGAGATCCAGAAGTGAAGGCACATGAACCCAGACTTATAAACCGACACATTAAGAAACCCACAGGTACCCACTGAGACATATTCCATAGGCAAAAACACTGCCATGCATGAACATGTGAACACAGACTCCCATGAAGTCCCATAGCCTCATGGGCCCAGATATACGCAGTGATGTTGAGAGTCAGGGGCATGCCCAGACATACCTACAAATGCAGACAAACACACAGAGACCCAGCCAGCGAGCAGAGGTGCATGGGCACAGACCACACTCATGATAGAGAGATCCAGGGGCCTAGATACAGATGTGCAGAGCTGAGACACACAGAGCTGTGAGACCACAACTCTATATGTACACACACATGACAAGACACCCTATCACAGACAGAAATTTGACAACCCTACAGACAAGAAAGGATGTCATGTGGACAATCCCATACATGTAGAACTTGGCCTTTAAGTTTCCATAGCAAGAATTTTGAGGCATTGTAGGGCTTGTGGGAGGAGCATAGAGCTTAGAGTAAGGGACCAAGTTGTAGTACCAGCGCCACCTCTCCTTTGCTGGGATACCTTGAGCAAGTCATGTTACTTTTTTTTGTGTTTTGTTTTTTTTTTTTGCTGAGGAAGATTAGCCCTGAGCTAACATCTGTTGCCAATCTTCCTCTTTTTTTGCTTGAGGAAGATTAGCCCCAAGCTAACATCTGTGCCAATCTTCCTCTGTTTTATATGTGAGTTGCTGCCACAGCATGGCTGATGAGTGGTGTAGGTCCATGCCAGGATCTGAACCTGTGAACCCAGGTTGCCAAAGCAGAGTGTGCCAAACTTAACCACTAGGCCACAGGGCTGGCCCCACATCACTTTTTTTTATTTACAGCTCTCTTGAGCTATAATTCACACACCACACAATTCACTATTTAAAGTGTACAAGTCAATGCTCTTCAGCATATTCACAAGGTTGTGCAACCATCGCCATAAGATATTTTAGAACATTTGAATCATCCCCCCAAAACCCTGTACCCATTAGCAGTTACTTCTTTTCCCCTAATACCCCCTTCTCCACCCCAGCCCTAATAAACCTCTTATCTATTTTCTTTCTCTGTATATTTCCTTATTCTGGACATTTCATATAAAGGAAATTGTACAATGCATGGTTTTTTGTGACTGGCTTCTTTCACTTGACATAATGTTTTCAGTATTCATTCATGTTGCAGTATGAATCAGTACTCCATCCCTTTTTATGGCCAAATAATATTCCCTTGTATGGATATACCACATTTTATTTATTTATTCATCAGTTGATGGACGTTTGGGTTGTTTCCACTTTTTGGCCATTATGAATAATACTGCTATGAATATTCTCGGACAAGTTTTTGTGTGGAGCTATGTTTTCATTCCTCTTGAGTTTATTCCTAGGAATTCTTTCATCTTCTTAGAGTTTGGTTTTCCTATCTGTAAAATGAGAGGACTCATTCTAACGGAGTTTGCAGGCTCATCTAGCTGCATTTGTTTACGATTAACATGGAGATCCCCGGCTGAGATTAGGGTTCTTCTCCCACAGCCACACACACACACAGACACTCCGATACACACACTCACCAACACAGCCACCCGGACACACACCATAGCCGCAAAGGCACAGATGTATCCAAGCTGACGGAGACCCCAGCAGGGACCTGTTCTGAGTTCAGGGCCTAGGGAATCAGATAGAAACGCAGTTGGAGAGATTGGAGAGTCACAGGGAAGAACGTCATGACTCGGGGAGGGTCCTTTCCCAGTGAAGGCAGGTAAAGTCTGGAATTTGGGAGGAAGGAGGTCAGCCAACGAGATGGGGGGAAAGGCAGAGTGAGAAGGTGAGAGGATGAGGTGTTAGAAAAGGGGGCTGGGGTCAGGATCTGGTCTGAACACAGGACACTTGGGGCCCGTTTCCCCAGCTGCTTCAGCTTTACCCCCTCTGGCTGGGTCACCCTTTGTCTCCCTGCTCCCTCTCCCTGGAGGAAACATGACTCTCCCCACACTGCAGCCACCACCCCTCCCCAAACTAAGGAGACAAAAGGGATCCTTTTCCAGGATAATTAAGCCTCAAAGACAGCAGCTCCTCCCAGGAAACTGATCTGGTTTGCCCCAGAGAGCCCTTTAGTGTGGGAGGAGAGGGGAAGGGAGACAGGGAGAGATGGAGAGATGCCAGCAGGCAAGAGAGTGAGCTCAGAGACCACCGGGCTGACACCGACTCCTGTGGCCATATATTGCCTGTCACTAAAGTTTGATCTTTAGTTCTCCCTCTTAGGAGAGGGGTTTATGAAGTTGGGGGCTAGGTTAGCTGCGGACCCTAATTCCTGTCTCCCCATAATCATGGAAGTCCTGGGTGTGGATGAGTGGAGAATGTCTGAGAGTGTGTGTGGATAGGAGGGTGCCCATCGTCACCACGGATCGTTTCCGTTGGGTGAGCGTATCAGTGGGTGAGCGCGTGTCTGCGCCCAGTCCTCTCGGGCCCCCACCCCACCCTCGCCCCCACCGAAGACGCGATATGCGGCTTCGGCGGAGTTTCTAACCTGGAGTGATCGCTTTCCTGATTTGCCACTTTAGTACTCTTGTTAATGAATTTTTAATCTTCTTAATGACATTAAACATGGAAAGTAATTAAGGAAAACAAGTTTGAAACTGCTGACTTCAACCCTTTATTCACAACTATTTAATGTAGAATTAATTTGATTTTGCCCATTATTCAAATGAACGCGCTACCTTCTCCTCGGCCCCAGGCCTGTCCCCTTGCCTCCTCCGCACATGCCCAGAGACCCCCTGTTGCGAACACCCAGTTATCACTGACCTGAGTGGGCGATGGTTTCTGTGTGACGTATCTGTGCTGGAGGCCTGGGCGTGAAGAGTGAGCCAAACTTCTGGAGGGTGAGGAGGACAGAGCGGCCTCTCCAAGCCGGGAGAATTGAAGGGAATCAGGAGGGAGCAAGGAGGATAGAGGGGGAATGGTGCAGACTCCCTTCCCCACCCTCCTTCCATCTCAGACTTCCAACTGGAGATGCTCAACAGGCCCTAGATGCTCGGTGATCTATGCACTAAATGCTGGGAGGTCAGGGACATTCAGATTCACAGGAGTTTGGAATTAGAATATTCAGATCTGTCGACCTCAAGGTGGCCAGGTGTTTGGAGGCTCGGATGATGAGGTGGGCTCCTGAATGGTCAGGCCCCATTGAAACTTCCAATTTCAGTCCATTTTTCAGAATTTAATAGGAAGAAGCTCCTCCCCCTAAATCCTGGGCCTCAGGCCACTATTTGGATGAGGCTCAAATGGGCAAGTCAGATTTGTTTGAGACTGGGCTCGAAACTGATTCAGGTCCTGGGAGCAGAAACCAGGCCCCAGGGCAGAGCCAGCCTGTCCCTGAGCCTGAGTGGGTTTAGCCTCCACCTTCCAGAAGGGGTCCTCAACCCATGTCAAGCCCTGGATGAGGGGAAGACAGGGTCCAAAGGAGCCCCGGGGGCACTCAGGTCCTGGACCTCCAAGACCCCACAGCTGGGGGTAGTTGGGAGAACAGCTGCAGGGGGTCATCCCCAGCCTCTTGACTCCTGCCTCAAAAGGCCTCTCCATTTTCACCTTGGCTCCCAGATCTTGTTTTGTGTGTGAGGTGTATTGTACCAGCATAGTGGCAAGGACAGCGTGGGGAGGGTGGATGTGACCCTTGGAGGCAGCAGAGGGGAGTGGGGAAATCTCAGCATGTGGCCTCAGGCAGATGTGACTTAAATCCTCACTCTGCTCTTTCCCATGACTTCGGACAAACCCTGACCTGTCCTTCCCTCCTCTCTGAAGTGGGGAGACCGATTCTCACCTCGATGAGTTGTGGTGAAGATTCAGTCAATTGTCATGGGTACAATCTCAGCACAGCGCCTGGTGTATAGTGGCCTTCCCATCAATTCCTAGCCCACTTCCCCCAAGACCCACCAATGGGGAGAAAGGACACTCCAAGAATGTGTCAGAGAAGGAAAACTGAGGGCTTCCCGGGCTAGGGACCAAAAAGCTGTTTTGGGAAGGCACGGATTTTGCCCAGATGCACTGAGAATGGGAGGGGAGCTAGCACTGGAAAGCTCCCTCCCTCTTATCCCATGAACATCCCTGGAAATTTCCTTGAAGTCATTCCCCTGAATTATAGCTCCTGGAGGGTTTTTCTCTCTTCCTCCCTCCGCCTTACCCCTTCCTCTTGCCTCTTCTCTCCAAACAAGCCCCCCCCGCCCCCCAAGTCACTTCACTCATCTTGGATCCTGGAAGAAAACCAGCCCTAACCCTTTGCATACGCACCCCCCTGCCCCCGTCACTCTGCACTGAGCCATGACTGGGCCTGAGCTGATGCAAGTCTCTCGCGCCCCTTCCTCCCATTCCAGGGACTTTATGGGCTGAGACGCTGCTGCCGGCTTGCTCACTTCTCCCTCTCTGCTCCTCTCTCCATCATTCTCCAAGTCTCTTTCCTCCTCTTTCTTTCTTCCCCGCATGGCCTGGCTTGCTCCTCTCTGTCTTTCTCTATCTCCGTGTCTGTTTCCACCTCTCTCCATCTCTCTTTCTTGAGAGATCATGGATCCTAGAACATTTCCATCTACAACTGTCCAGGACACACTCTCAGGAAAGGAAAACTGGCCGAGGGTAATAGAAGGACCCCTCCTTGAGGGTGCCCCGGGGGGTGGGGCGTCCTGGACCTCAGCTGTTTAGCTCAAGGAAGCCCAGAGCTGGTATGACCCAGGTCTCTGGTCTCCTGATTCCTCTGCCCACTTCCCCTCCTTGTTGACATCCTGGGATGGGATTCTGAAGGAGAGGAGCTGATCAATTGAGCACAATCGCACCACCCTCCCACACCTACTCACACCCCAACTCTCTCACAGTCATTAAACTCTCTCACAAAGACCTGCATTCACACACACACCCCCCAGACAAACCTGCCCCTCACTTACACACAGATACAAGTATGCATGGGCACAGATACTTGTGGACGCAGATGCACACTCACAGATACACACAGCACCTCCACACACACACACAGATGCATACGCACACACACATACACACGCAGAGATCCCACAGGCGCCCAAAAGCACAGGGCAATGATTAATGTCCCCTCAGAAAAAGAAATTATATCGAATAAATTAAACTACTGTGGCAGCAAATTGAAAAATAAGGATGTAAATGAGGTTTGAATACTTAATATCGAAGACAAGGGGGGACCAAGAAGGGACGGCTGGGTCCCCTGAGAGGGGAGAGGACGGTCCCTCCTGCCCCCCAGTTTGACTCTGGCTCCTGTCCAGAGATTTCAGAGCTAGGGCTGGGGTATTATGGGGGCTTCAGTCAGCACAGGGGACCCTCTCCCCCGTGGTCGTTGCGGAGAAGGCCCCGGAGCCTCTAGAAAGACTCAAGGAGGGCAGATGGGGAGGAGGTGGCATGACCACCTGGTAGCACCTCAAAACCCACCCCAACAGGCCCTAACACCCAAAGGGACACTTGCTTTCAGATCTAACACATACCCTTGGAAGGCCCATCCTGGCTTACCTGAGCCCACTACCCATCTCCCTCCAGGCCCCCACCCACCCCAAGACACCCACACACATATCTGATCACATATGCCTTGCTCAGCCCTCCACGGCTCAATCCCAAAGCTGCACACGTTCTCAGAACTCACGTGCTGCTTGACCCCTCAGTGTATGCTAACCCATACACCACCCTGAGCACACCACAGACATTCTGCCCACACGCCCACCAACACCCCCAGTACTCACCCGGCACAGTCCTGCCCACCTCAAACACCCCAAACACACCTGCACACACACACGCATTCACACACACAAACACAAGTTCTTTCCTCACAGCACGTGGTGACACACCCCTGTCACTCCCCCTCCCCATGCAAATCATTGCAGGCACCTGCACAGACAGACACACGCATCCGGGTAGCCCATCCCTGGGTCCCAGTACCCTCAGAAACTGTGGGGAGGAGGGGAGGCAGGGTTGTAAGAGGCTTCTCTCTGTCCCCAAGATTTAAGGGAGTCCTCCCTACACACACACACACACACACACACACACACACGCACACACGGGGGACAGATTCTATGTGGGGCACTTCCATCCAGCCTCCCCCTACTGTTTCACTCTGCCTCCATCTCTGGCGCTGTCTCAGTTTCCCTCACTCTGCCTGTCAACTGCTTTCTCCCTGTCGCCTTTGTCTCGGACACCCCAATATATCCATGCCCCCCCCTTCCCCATCGGTGGCTGGCCCTGGGCTGCTACCCCCACCCCCACCCTGAAGCACCCCCACCCCTTCCCCCTCCTCCACGTCTCTCGCTGTCGTCTCTGTTCATATATATTTAGTATTTATTTACAAGGCTAGGTTTTTTCCCTGGGCGGGAAGCCAGCCGTGCACAGAAATCCTTAAGATGCTATAAAGCTGGTGAGGTATAAAATGGAAAGTGGTTAGTGCGCTGTTTGGAGATATCTCACCGGCGGCCGGGGGCCCGCGCCGCCCAGCCGCCCGCTGTAAATCTCCCGGAGTTTAGCGCGCCTGTTTGTATCTGGCCGCGAGGGGAGGGACGCGCCGGGAGGGGGCGCCCCCCAGCGCCGGGACTCTTCAGGAGAGGCTATCTCAAATGGAGGAGGGGTGAAGGGGAGCGCTGGGAAGACCCCTTTGGGGAAACAGAGGCTCCTCGGCTGTGCCTCTTCTGAACTTCCCCTTGTCCCCAGGAGGGACCGAAAGAAAAGGAGTGAAAACCCAGAGCCCACAGGTCCCATCAGTGCATGTGAAGGGACAGGGACCTTGCAATTCTCCCCACCTATCTGTGAACCTCCTCCCAGGGGTCTGCTTAATCTACCCACCAATCCCAAAAGGGCCGGCAGGGAGGTCACTCAAGAACGGCGAGAAGTGTAGAGCGGGAAACCAGGGCTCTGTCCCCGAGAAGCTGGGCGCGCTCACAAGGAATTTCACTCCCCTGAGCTGTAGGTTCCCCTCCCTCAGTGGCATCCTGACAGTCCCTCCTCCTGGGGCGGAGGGAAGAGTAAACAAGCCAGCGCAGTAAAGGATTTTGTGCAGTGCCTGGTACCTAGTAGGTGCTCAGTAAATGCCAACTGGTGTGATGGGTGCCAATCAGCCCAGCACTTTGTTCATCTGTGTGTTTAGTTAGTTGCTTATTTACTTGTTTATTTCATCAACTATTCCCGCCATCCATCCGCTCCTCCTTTCAGCAGCTTTAGTCTGTGCTGTTGTGGGCTTTGTAGTGAAGAATTCTGCAGAAGTCAACAGACCTCCCGGGGGAGCTCCAGTCTGGATGGGGCAGTATGATCTACACCAAAAGGGTAAAAGAGCCGTTTCTGGGCTAAGTAGCATTTCAGGGCAGCTGGGAGGCAAGGGCTGGCTTCACGTGTCAGCATGCCCGTACATGTCTGTAGTCCCTGATGGAGCCCTTTGAGTTCCCGTGTCTGAGAGTCACAGGAGGAGTGAGGGAGCAAGTAGACTGTGACCCCCAGAGGGCAGCTCTCACCCCCTACTTGTCCCCCCAGCCCAGCAGAGCCCAGTGCTGGCTCTCTGGAGCTGTCAGTAAGTGCCCTTTGATTGATGAGTTGGGAAGGCTGAACTCTGCCACACTCCTCTCTCGCTCCGGAGGGATGACACACCTGTCATACAGCCTGCACACGTGTGTCCCAGCTCACCTGGACACATGTCAGGAAGGTTGGGAGTAATGACAGGGAACTCTTAGATGGTCACTGTCCAGAACAGGAGGCTCAGGAGAGCCCAGTCTGTGTCATGCAGCTATGTCCTAGCTAGTTTTACTGTATTGATACCTTCATTCATTCATTCATTCATTCAACAAGTGTTTACTGAGTCTCCTAGGCTAGGGGCCAAAGGGGACACAAATGAGCATTACTTAGTCCTAGCTCTCAAGTTTATAGTCCAGGACAATGTAGGGCAGACATACTAGTAATAACAGTATCAAGAGAGCTATGGGAGGAGCCAGGGAAGCTGTGGAGAGTTCTAGAAGGTTCACAGGAAGAATGATGGGGGGGCGGATAATAATAATAACAACAATAATAATAACAGCTAGCAGGCATCTTGCTAAGCATTTTACAGGGAATATTCAGAAGCTGGCTTTCCCTGAATCAGGTCTTGCTGAGGACAAGAATATTGATGGGCAGAGATGGAGGGTTATGCCATTCCAGAAGAAGAGCATCACAGGCAGAGAGAGAGCTTGAACTGTGCACAGAGGCGGGAAATCGCTAGGTGGGGAGTGTGCAGGGGAACCACTCAGAATCCAATCTGGCTGGCAAATCTGAGCATGAAGGAGAGCAACGGGAAGGCTTGGAGGGAGGGCTGGCAGGGGCCAGATCACAAAGGGCCGTGAAGATCAGAGTAAGGAGTTTGTACTTTATTTAGTAGGCAATGGGGAGCCATTGAGGGTTTTTGAGCAGAGGAGTGACATGATCAGAGCTGTGCTTTAGGAAAATTAATCTGGCAGCAGTGTGTAGAACAATTGGAGACACAGAACTTAAAGGCAGAGAGCCCCGCTCAGAGGAAGATGCCTCCTGATGACTGGTCCATAGTAGGTGTTCAATAATGGGTTTTTGGCGGAGTGGAAGAGATCCAGGAGAGCTGTGACAGGGCCTTGCCGGGGCCAGCAGTGATGGGGAGGCAAAGGTGGGTGCAAAAGATGTCAGGAAGTGTCTGAATTTGTAAGCTGATTGAAGGTAGTGATGAGGACGGGGCAAGAGCTAGAGGCTTGAAGGTTTCTGTGAGGGTAAATGGGTGGGTGACCAGGCTGTTAACAAAGTAGCGACTCGCAAATTGTTGCTGGCTTCAGGAGAGTCATGTGAGTTTGCTTTTCAACATGTTAGCCTTGCACTGCCTGGACTGTGGGCCTGGATCTCAAGAGAAGCTTGGAATTAGAGGTCAGTGTTTCTGTCACCTGCAGGGGGGTGTTAGCTGAGAACTGCTGAGAGACTGGAGCAGAGAACAGTGGCGAGCTGAAGTTTGAGTTTTGCACTGTGGCCATGTTTGGGGGAGGGTGTAGGCAATGAGAGATGGAGAAGGAGTGTTAGAGATGTGGGTGAAGCAGGAAAGTGCAATGGGCAAGGGAGCCAAGAGACGAGTGAGTTTTCCAGAGGGACCAGTATTCCAAGGGTTGCCATGGGATGGGGTCTAGGAATCAGATGTGGGGTCTATTGGTCAGGAGGTTGGACAGAGGCCATGGGCAACTTTGTGGGAGAAGCATTGGTGGAGTGGAAGCTGGAAGGTGTTCCTGGGAGCAGGGAATACTCCAGCATTCAGGGACACTCCGTCACCTACCTACTGCTCAGACCAAGCCCCCAGACTCGAGGTTTCACCAAGGTCCTCTTTTGTCCCTGCCCTGGGCAGAGCGGCTGCCAAACAGGCCTGGGGTGGAAAGTGGGAATCAATGAGACTGACCACTCCTTGATAGGGATCCCGGAGACCCTCAGATTTCAGCACCCTTGGGGGCTTGTTGGGTTCATGCTATTTATTTGTCTGCGAACTGCACCGCTGTGCTCCTGTCTCTGATGTAGGTGACACCCTTGCCAGTCGTCCCCTAGACAGGCTTGGCCATCCTCTCCCTTGACATTGGAGATCATGCTGGTCCACAGCCTGCCTCCTCTGTCCTGGGCCATGCCCCAAGCACTTGAGCTGGTGACACCCAGGTCCCTCAGGATCCCCAGGCCTGTAGGGTACGGGAAAGTAGAGGGGGCAGGACCCAGAACCTTGCTTCCCATTTAGGAGGAGCAAGGCACCGGAGGTGGTGTGGGCCCCCACCCTCCCGGAGGGGAGCCACAGTCCTAAATGCCCCCGCGCCTTCTCCATATTGTGGGAAAAGCTGCCGCATCCATCACTGTCAGGCACCGAGTTTGAATAAATTTGAATGCACTGAGCCGTGGGCTGCAGTTTCTATAATATCACTTTCCAGTTTGAATATTTCACTTACTTTTTTTTTTCTTGAATTTCTTTTTATCCAACAGTTTCTCCTCCTTTTCATCTACCCCCGCTGCAGCCAACCTCTGGATGTAGAGAGAGGACAGTGCCTCGAGGGTGTCTGAGATGGAAGAGGCCAGGCCTTTACCAGCTTTGGCAGCTCTGTCCTCCCACCCAGCACCCTACACAGCACATGTGCTCCCTGGGCCAGAGCTCCATCTCCCCGGCTCGTGTGATGGCAGACAGTAGCCAGACAATGAGCCACCCTTGCACTCCCACCCCTCTGCATGAGCAAGCCCAGTATGCCAGGGTCCTGCTTCTTCTCGACAGGGGCCTGAGCCCCTTCCTACTGACCCTCCATCCTTCACACACACACACCCCATCTCATATATTAATTTATACCTAGATGTTAATGACAGATTGCAGTTTCCCACTAGGAAGCTTGCTCCACGGTCCTGCCTTCCTTTATAGATAAGGACCCCCAATTCTGGATCCCCTCCCCCAATCTCCCTGCATCTCTTCACTCTCCATCCATCGGAGTATGGTACCAGTACAGTCATGCCTTCTGGGTGAGGGCAGCTGGGAGGGAGAAAGGACTAGAGTCCCCACAGCACACTCCAGAGAACCATCCCCAGCTCTCGGCCTCAAGCCCCACGACTTGCTCGATCAGGGTTAGTGTCATCCCCACTCCTCACCCAGAGCTCAGGGACCAGGGAGAACTGAAGTGCCAGCAAGGAAAGAGACCATCCAGGAATGAAACGAGTCAGGGTTGCATTCTAACTTGGGTCCAGATGAGGATGGGGAAGTGAGCAGATTAAGAAGGGTATTCTGGGGACCCTCTGAGTCTGCATCTCTCCATAGGGGAGTCTGGCCACACTGCCCCTGGAGTGGTCCATAAGGCACTCCCACTAGTAGTCATGGACAAGCTCCAGAAGGTACTGACCATCCAGGAGGCTCATGGCGACGCTTGATCATCAGTGTTGGAAGCAGGAGGCAGAGGCCCCAGTGAACCTGTGACTTCTGGAGGCGATGGCACAGCTCCCTACTGTGCGTCTGGTCCTGTGTGCTAATAGATAGTGGAACAGGCAGGAGACAGGGAGGAAACAGTCAGATTTTGGGGAGCTCATGGTGTGGTAGGGGAGATGAAATGGTCATTAAGAGTAATATTTATTTCTGTTTTACATTTTGCCATGCTCAAAGGGGGTTTGAATAGAGTTAGGACACACAAACACAAAAACAGTTAAAGAAAAAGAGAGAGGACAATTGGAAACATTTGAAGGCAGAAGACAGGTAAATGGACCAGGGATCTGGTCAGACGAGTGTCTGCAGTTAGCATGCCCATCGCAGGATGGGGGCCCATGCTGTCACTGTCCCTCTCTCGGGGAGCTCACTCACTGTGGATCCAGGTAGTCAGGGAAGCCTTTCTGGAGGAGGTGGAATCAGTCTGGGGACTTGGCAGATGGCAGAAATCCTAAACAGGAAGAACAAACAGGAGCAGCATTCCAGCGGTGGAACTGGAGTGAGGAGCTTCAGAGAAATGGTGCTGGACATGTGGCAAATGCGGGGTCAGGGAGGGGTTGGCAGTGGCAGTGGTGAGTTTGAGGTATGGTCAGCAGGTGGGAGAGATCCAATATGCCCAGGGGACAGTGAAGAGCAGAGTCTCTGTGGGCCATGGATGGGGTGGTGGTAGCGTGGGCAGCGTGCTGGGAGTGCCTTAGGAAGTGCCCCAGACTAACTTGGCCTCACCCCAATATTTCCTGATTCTAATAAGGCCCCTCAGCACCCTCTTCCCACAGTCCCCCAGCCCCCCATGAGCTCAAAGTCAGACCTCACCAGGGGAGGGTGAGCCGTACAAAACAGGAAGCCCCCCGGAGAGGAGGCACACACCCAGTTGAGAGTGGGGTCCCCGAGCCTCCCCTCCCCGCAGTGTGCCCCGGCCAGGCCTGCCGCGGGAGGGAGTGTGGTGTGAAGGGAGAGGCTCTCCTGCCGCACCATGACAGATGATTGACTCGAAACAATATCTAAGGCGATCAGGATAAAGTGCTGGCCATTTCAAGGCTCAGCAGAATTCAGATTCTAATTAGACTTCTCACCACATTCCAAATAAAAATGGTTCCCCTGGTATCCTCTTTGCCTATCAGGTGTCTCTCCCTGATCGCTGGAACAAAACGCATAAAGAAAGTGATTAAAGCCATAACAAAGGCATAAAATTGGAATTATCGCTGCCACCACATCTGGGAGCACGGAGTGTCACCACACCGCCCTCTCCTCCCCAAACCTGCACACACACAGAAGTGCTGTCCCTCCTTGGCTCCTGGCTGGGCACCCTGCAACGAGAGCCATCAGATGGCTGAGGAGGTAGGGGGATGGAGGTTCCGGGGGGAGGACTGGAACTAGGGGGGATCCAAGGGGCCAGGGATCAGGGATCAGGAGGTGGGTAACGTGGGTAAATGAGGGGCTCCAGGCCTGGGAAACGAGGGGGTGAGTGGACCAAGGAGTGAGGGCTGAGCAGACAATGGTCACTGTCCCTAGTGTCTAGATATTTACTATTGTGGGTAGGGGCCTTGGAGCTCTTGCTTTGATGACCTTACCACTCCCAGGACATACACTCTTGTGCACACACACATACACATGCAGTCAGGGCTCACAACACGCTACAAATTGTTTCATGTACTCTCCATGGTGTCCATGTCTGTTGGGAGATTCCCTCTGCCAACAGACCACAAGTCCCCCAACTGACCCACTGCCCAGGCCACTCGACCCAGTGTTGGTTTTCAGTCCCCTTTCCCAGCCTTCTTCCAACAGGGGGCACCCACCTATGGAGACCAAGTCCCCATTGGTCCCCAGCATGTGTGTGCACAGCCAGCATGCAATCGAGAGACCTCAGTGCCCTACACCGCACATTTGCACACACACACATACATACACACGTACACCATGCCTATAACAATACCCTCATTCAGTGCACTGCACTCTGGGAATATAGCAAAGGCCCCCATCTCAGTGGGGTGCCCTGGCCACAGGGCTGTCTCTGGCCTCTCCAGCTCTTCTGCCTCCCCCAAGGCAGCCCCCTGTCTGGCCCCTCCACCAGCTTGGTACCGGGTAGTCTTGTTCCCTGAGTGGGGTGGGCAGGCGGGCGGGAGGTCCAGAGGAGGGTGAAGGAGTGGGAGCGGGGCTCTGAGCGGGGACGATATAAAATTAAAAGGTAAAAAGCAGGAACGCAAATGGAGGGTGCTTTCAGCTTTCACATTATTAATGACTCTTCAAAAAATCGGCGAGTTTTCCAATCTTCTCTGAGAAGCGCTTGAAGGAGCTCACAGATGAAACTGACCTTCAAAATGTTCTTTGGTCTTTAGTTAAGAAATTCGCTCGCCATTATGGCATCATTAGGGAAACAAGGATAAAATTACTCCATGGTTAATGACCTATAGTATCTCCCCACCAAAATTTGTTTCAGATCTAATAAAACTGTGCTTAACACACTCGGATGAGTTATGAGGACTGTTCTGCAGGGTATTAAAATGTGGAAAATAGATTTTCCGAAGCTGGGGGGACTGGACTTTTTGAATCAGATAGCAGAATGGAATTTTCTGGGCAATAAATTCTTCCATGTCTCAATTTCATCTCGCGCTCTCTCTCCTGCCTGCCTCTGCCCCTCTCTCTCTCTCCCTCACTCTCTCTCTCTCCCTCACTCCCTCTCTCTCCACCCCCCTCTCTCTCTGTCTCCCTCTTGCTGTCTTTCATCTTTTCCTAAAATACTGAAGCAACACAGAAACCTTTAGAATTTGAAGCCTACATAAACTTTGAAAAAAGCAAAGTGACAAAGGCCATCTGTGTGTGACAGTGGGAGACCGTGTGTGTGCACATGTATGTTTGTGGGTCTTGCCTGCCTCACAAGAGTGGAAGCACTCCGTCCATCACCTCACCCAAGTGTCTCTATACGCACCCAAAGTGGGAGGGACGCCCTCCGTCTCCCTATTGAGACGGCAGATATCACCCTCTACTCCAAAATCACAGGTATGCCAAACCACAGGGCCTACTCATGCTAGTGACCCTTCCTAGCACACTCCCCACCCACAGCCTTGACACATACCAATGCCAAGTGTCAGCCTGTAAGACAATACATCTGTCCCCATCCTCCTCAAACTTCTCGGTGATGGGAGGAGGGCTGCCTCAGCCTGTGAAGGGTCAGCGCTGCCCTGTTCTGCACACACGTGTGCACAGCAGCACATGCCAGCACTCTTCAGGAGGCACACCCAGATGCCCCAGCTAGCCAGGCTGGAGGCTGAGACCAGAGCCCCGAGCCCCGGCCCAAGCACCGGCCGAAGGTTTTCGGGGGCTGGATACTGCCGCGGAGAGAGGTGGCTGGCGAGGTAATGGCATTTTGCTCTCTTTAAACTTTAATCTTTCCTATTAATTCCCTGCAACTGGAGAATGTGTGAGAGTTAATGTTCCGTGAACGTGTTTCGCACTCGGCAGTCTCTTCGAGCTAATTACCTTCAGGTGCTAAATGGAGGGAAATTGCAATCCATTTGGATGTGAAAAAATTTCGCCTTCCCGTCCCCTGTGAGACATCCTTTTTCCTGAGTGCTGCAGAAAGAATGCTCTCTGGGTGGGAGTTTTTTTCCTAATGTTTTTTTTCTTTGGCCCTCTCCCCCGCCCTCTTCTCCACGTCTGGGTTTTGCAGGACGATGGTGGTTGGAGACTGGAGGAGGCCTGGGCCTCAGCACAAGGTCGGAGTCTGGGGTGGAGGCCAGGTGGGAGGGGACTTACATGCAGGGGAGACACCCAGGCTGAGAACCCAGCCCCCGCCCCTCGGAGGCCCTGGAGTGGAAGTGTATTTACACGCTTAATAACACGCTTATTACCAGTGTTTCTCAGCTGCTAGGTTTTGAATACAGACGTAATAGGATTTTACAAGCCACATAAAAGCCGTCCTTCTCTTGGAGCCTGAACTGGGGTGTCTGGTAGGGCGGAGGACAGGGAATGGGGAATGGAGACGAGGAGGGGTCTCGAGGAGGGAAGGAATGAAAACGGGCCAGAGAATTAGATGGAGGGGAAAGAAGAAAGAGTCTAGGGATGGAGCTGCCTGAGGATGAGAGTGGGGAGAGATGGATCAGGACCTGTCTCCATCCCAGAGGAGAACTGAGGCACCAAGGCCGGGAGAGTCTGTTCTGGAAGCCTGTTAGGTCACAGCCACCTTAGTGCTGCACCCATCCCACCAGCCCCATCTTGACCTCTGATCAGGGACTCAGCCTCAACAAAGCTTCACAAAAGAGACATCAATTTCACCTCCTCTCTCTGCCCTGGATCTAACCCGCCCATGTCTTAACCTAGGTTGGGGCAGGCAGCTGCCCAGATATGATATTTTGCTTCTCCCAACAGGGAAGAGTCTGGTTTAAAAACACAAGACAGAGCCTCCCAGAGTAAGGAGTGCTCCGCTTGAAAGAGGGCTGGGACCCCCATCATGGCCCTGGGAGGCCTCTCACCTTCCCCTTGGAGTTCTGCCTGACCTCACCTGTGCCCTGCTTGTGCGTGGACAGCCATTCTTTCTAAGACTGAAGAGCCTTCTTTGGGAGAATACATTGGGAAAACATTGGAGCGGCTTGGGCTGACTTATTTGCTACAACTTTGTTCTGGAGAATTTCAAATATATTTTAAAAAATTCATCTACCTGTCACCTAGTTTCAACAACTATCAATACATAGCAGATCTTATTGCATCTGTATCCCCTCCCACAGGATTATTTGGAAGCAAATCACAGACGTCAAACCAGTTCACCCAGAAATATTTCAATATACGTTTCTAAAAGTTAAGGACTCTTTTAACATAACTGCAATATCATTCTCCCCTAAGTGAAAATTAACTATAATTCCTTACTCTGATCAAATATCCACTCAGTATTCAAATTTCCCTGAATCGGTTTCTAATCCAGGTCCACCCACTGTATATGGTTGATGCAGCTCTGAAGTTTCTTTTATTCCATAAATTACACTTTCTTTCCTTTTTTTTTCTTGCAATTTATTTAATGAAGAAACTATGGGCCATTTGTCCTCTGGAATTTCCTTCATCTGGATGCTGCCGATGGCCCTCCTGTGGTATCATCTAACATGTTTCTCTGTCTCTTTAAATTGGCACATTCTAGAGTTGCTTGGCTTTAGGTTTGATTTTTTGGAAGAATATTTTACAGGTGGTGTGAACTTCCTATTGCATCATATCAGAACCACATAATTTTTTCTCATTTTTCTTTTTATTATATTAAGATTAATCAATGGGTTCAGTAGCTGTCAGCCAGATCTATCCATTATAAAGTTCCCCTTCAGCTTTTTTCTCTCCATCAGCTTTTCACTTAATGGTTTTAGCAGCCATTTACTATCATTGACTAGATTCATTATTTCATTAGGGGTGACTGTATTTGTTTTAAAATTGTTTCTTTTCTCAAGCTTTTTATTTTGAAAATTTTCAAACCTACAGAGAAGTCCACTGTTGCAGTGAACACTCATACACCCTGACCCAAAGGGACAATTTATAACTATTCCCCACATCTTCTTCATCTCTCCCTTTCTCTTTCTGAAACACTCAAGTTTTAGTTGCTGACATAAATGACACTTCACCCCTAAATACTTCAGCATTTATCTCTTAAGAACAAGGACATTTGGGGCCGGCCCCGTGGCCAAGTGGTTAAGCTTGCACGCTCCACTTCGGTGGCCCAGGGTTTTGCCAGTTCGAATCCTGGGTGCAGACATGGCACCGCTCATCAGGCCATGCTGAGGCGGTGTCCCACATGCCACAACTAGAAGGACCCACAACTAAAAACACACAACTATGTAACAGGGGGCTTTGGGGAGAAAAAGGAAAAACAAAATCTTTAAAAAGAACAAGGACATTAATTGGTACTGCACAGTGCAATGATCAATTTCAGGAAATTTAGTGTTTGCTTAATATATGAGTCCTTATTCAAAACCCCTCAATAGTTCCAATAATGTCCTTTATAACTCCCCCCACCCCCTCCAAGATCTTCCATGGCATTAGTCATTTTGTCTTTTTAATCTCCTTTATTCTGGAATAGTTCCCCAACTTTTTTTTTCTTTCATGAATTTAGTAGTTTTGGAAAGTTCAGGAAGCAGAGTGTCCCTCAATTTGGATTTGTCTCATTGTTTCCTCACGATTAAATTCCAGTTAAACATTCTGGGCAGGAACGCCACACAGGTGATGTTTCCTTCTCAGTGCGTCACAGCGGGAGGCACATGATATCAGTTTCTCCTGTTACTGCTGATGATAAGTTTGATCATTTTTAAGGTGGCATCATCCAAATTTCTCTGCTGCGAAGGTGGTCTTTGTCCTTTATGATTACTACATTATGGGGGTGGGGAGGGCGGGATTTGAGACTGTGAATATTCTGTTCTCTAAGCATCTTTTATCCAGTGGTTTTAGCATGCACTGATAATCTCGCCTGAATCAGTTATGACTACAGTGGTTACAAAATGGTGAATTCTCTAATTCCTTCTACCTTTATTAGTTGGCATTTTTCTGTAGTGGCATTTACTTTTAATAAGGGAGGCTGTTCCCATGTCGGAAGTCTTGATAGAAATGAGGAAGCTGTGCTGGCCGGGACCAGGGATGACTGTGGTCTCTGGAGATCCCGTGCCCACAGAAGCAGTGCCACCAAGCAACAGCCTAGGTGTCCCTGTGGCCCCAGGGACACCTTCCCACAGGACCAGGTATCCCTATGGTCTATAAGGGCCCCACCCCATACAAGCAGACACAGCCATGGTTTCTTTGAAAACTACCTGCAGGATCAGATATGTCCATGATCTCTGAGAATACTACCCACAGGAACAGACAAACCCGTGGTACATGGAGAATACAGGTGGAATGCAGGATCACGTACACGAAAAGTCTACAAGGAACACCACTCCACAGAATCAAGTATAGCCAGTGTCTTCAGAGAACGCTGCCCTCTGGGTGCAGCTCCAGAACACACAATAGCTCATTATGGCTTCTCGCCCTGATTCTTTACTTAGTTCTTTTGACGCTTTTTAAATCCCAGAGTAGTTTACTGGTTTCTTGGCCCAACACAGTTAATGGGACACTTTGGTGTGCCTACTGCCTCTGGTGTCGTGGAAGGCTAGGCTGCCTGCTGGGCAGGGAAAACCCAGGTCTGAGCCTTCCAGCTACTGCTCCTGGGATGAGACAAGACAGTCCTACTCAATGGATGACAGGCAGACTCAGTACCCGTTCTGGAGTGGGCTGACCTGCCACCATCTTGGAGCCCTTAGGAAACAATGAAACAGAGCTTCTGAATTGGCAGTTGTGTAAGTTGCTAGAAGACTCTTCCTACTAAAGAAGAGATAACTTCTTTAAGTCAGCCATGTTAATAAGACTGCAAATGAAAAAAGTAAAATAAAAAGGCTGCAAATGGCAGAAAGAAACCTGGGCTAGCTTAAGAACAAATGGATGTTTACTGGCAATATCCAGAAGTATCTCACACACCCAGACTAGGGAAGGGCAGCTCTGTGTCCCCAGAAGCTGAAGCCCGTTGGCCTATCCTTCATGCTGCCATGAAAGTGACTCTCCTTGTAAGCATCCCAGCCTCCAGCCCCATTGGTTCAGATCCCACCTCCCAAGAGCAGGAGTTTGATTGCATTAAGTATCTGGCCTTACCTCACTCAACTGTGGCCAAATGTGGCTCCTAGGAATCCACTCCTGAGGGTAGGGAGAGTACTTCCCAAAGATGCTGGGCAGACACTCCAATAGGTGCATGTCACAGAAATAAACTCACAAACTCTCCAAAGGATGGGCAGATAAAAACTCTTGAGAAGAACAACTCCATCGTAAAGGGCAAGGCCTTGCGTCTAGGCTGTGCTGACCAGAGTTGAAAAATGGAGCCAACAAGGTTACTTTTCCAAGTCCCATAGGCCAATCACACCGTAATAGGTCTGAAGGGACGTGGTATACAAGGGGAGGTATATCCAGAAGGTGCAGTTCTGAGTGTCTGTAGATGTCTGGTCAGGTTGAGGCTGGAACACCAGATGCAGATCCAGCTTCAGGAGTAGAGGCAGGACTCTGCATTTCCAGATGGTAAGCCTCACCCAGCTTCCTGCCACCCGATCCGTTATAGGACATACACCAAACCCTCCACCTTGGCCTCAAATCCTAGAGCTCCTTAGGTCCCTCTCACTCACAGAACCGAGTTTGAGAGAAATACCAAGGGCACATCAGTGGTATTGGGTATTTTTGAGCCCCATGGAGGATTCAGTCCTTTCCCAGCTCAGGCTGTTACCCCTGCCCACTTTTGGAGAATTCTGGTTAGTGGTTTCTTCTCACCCCTAGACTTTGCAAAATCCAAACACTAAAAGTTTACAATAAACGTGTACCTAGACCGTGCACCAATTATAAGCTGCGCCTGAGAAAAATAGCACGTTTTTTTCTTAACAGTGCTCTGTCTTGGTGTACCCACCCTCCCCCCGCCCCCCCCCCCCCCCCCCGAGCCCAACCCAGGCAGATATAAGCCAAAGCAAATGCAGTCAGAGCAGGAAGCTGTCCCCCAGCTCTCTAGCCACGACAGAGGAGCCTGCCCAGGTGAGACTCAAGCTGCTCAGGCGGGACCTCTCCAGCACACTGATAAGCAACTCTCCTAGTTGGATTATTCCTTCTATCAGTAAGTAATGTCTCGTTTTATTCCTATTAAAGCTTCTGCTCTTAAATTCTTGTCTGATATCAATATTGCCAGCCCAGATTCCTTTTGCTAGTATTTGCCTAGCATTCTTGTTCCATATCTTGATTTTCAATCTTTCTGTGACTTTACGTTTTAGGAAAATCTTTTGTGAACAGCCTATGCCTGGATTTTTAAATATCCAAATGGAAAGTCTGTTTTAATGGGCAAATGTGATCTGTCTGCCTTGATTATGATTCATGCATTCGGACTTACTTCTATCATCTTACTTCATGTTTTCTATTTTCCATGCTTTCCTTCTGCTTTCCCTTTTTTATGCCATCTATAGTATTGATAAAGTTTTCTTTATTCTGTTTTTTAATCTTCTAGTTTTGAAGTTAAACATCGTAGTTCCAGAGAAATAGAGTTACTGTTAATTTTTTTTAACATGCATGTTTTACTTAACAAAGACTAAAGTTAATCTATATTTCTGTTCTCCTCAAACAATAGAATAATCTTAGAATGTGAACCAAACTTGTCCAATTTTTATGTTATTTGTTGATTAGCATTTTTGTTCCACCACATTTTTATACCCTTTCAAAATGGTAATTATTATTATTATTTAGATTTACCTGCATATTTACCAATTTCTTTGCTCACTATTGCATCTATTAGCCAATTCCCCCTTTTGTGAACCCAAAAGGAAGAATTTTCTTCTCACTGAAGTCTTAGAAATTCCTTTAGCAAGAATCCATGAATAGTAAACTCTCATTTGTATCTGGAATTGTCTTTATTTTACCTTTCTGTGTTGAATGGTAATCATCTAGTTATAGTATTCTAAGCTGACAGTTGCTTTCCTTCAGCATTTTGAGGCTGTAATTATTTATCTCCTGGTTTCTGTTGCTCCTAATGAGGAGCCTGCTCCCTGTCTGACTGTCATTATTCTGGTAGCTTTTAAGACTTTTGTCTTTGATGTTCTGCAATATCACTACAACGTGTTTAGATGTAAACCTATTTTTATTTATTCCTCTCAGAAATTCAGTTGTACTCCTTCTTACTGAGAATTCACTTCTGCATTCAATACTGGTAAGTTATCTACCGTTGTATATTCATATGATGCTTCTCTTCTTTTTCTCTCTGTTCTCTTCTGGAATTCCTAATATCTCTGTTGGACCTTCTCATTTTATTCCTTACGTCTCATTATTTCTCCTTCATATTTTCCATGACTTTAATTCTGTGAGCTGCATTTTAGGTATTTTTCAATATGTCTTCCAATTCACTAATTCTCTCTTCAGCAGTGTTGTCAACTGTTTAACCCCTCCATTGAGTTGTTCTTATTTAAATATTTTATTTCTAGAAATTCTATCTGGTCCTTTTTCAACTCTGCTTTTTTTGTTCTCTGTTGTATCTTATTCTTGCCTTTTGAATTTTATTCTTTCCTTTATTTTTTGGAACATTTTAAATATATTTATTGTAACGTATTTTCCATATTGTTTTGTTACACATACAGTTATTTGAATTCTCTAATGTATTGTCCTTGCCGACTCTCTTTCTTGTAGTGGTTCATTTCTTCTTGTGGTTTGTAGTTTTTGCTTGTGAACTCATCTCTAGCAGGACTTTGTTTCTGTGAGATGCTTACACGCCCTTGGCCATGGAGCAGGCATCGTGTTGAGCAGTTTTGCACCTGCTGGGACCCTACAGGTTTCACCATTTCTGGACCAGTTTATTTATTATTTTCTTGAACTGAGTTTCCCACATCTTGTGAGTAGTGCAAATTCACACCACACATCTATGTTTGACACAGGCTTGGGGTTCTGATTTCTCACAGATGATTCTTATTCTACCCTCAGCCCCAGAAAGATGACAAGCTTCTCTACCGAATCCTCATCAGCGAATGGCATTTTCCGGTTCCTGTTACATGGATAAGTAACCCTTCACGGCTCCTAACTTAATGAAGGAAGCTCAGTTTCAGCTCCCCAACATGCAGATGTCTGGGGCTCACTCTTCTGTCTTCATCACTGTTAGACTCTAGCTCTTGTGACTTATTGCTGGCTCTAAGGTCTCTGTGAACTCCCCCTGGTTACTTTGGCTCTGAGTTTTCTTTTCATTCCTGGATCTTAGGGATTTTCATTTATTGCTTTAGAATGCGGTTATATACTTTTCAATTGTCATATTTTATATGTTTTTAAATTTATTATATATATATAATTATGAAGTTTATATTTCCAGTGGGGGACATCTTTCCACATCAGTTCACTCTGCCACAGTGACCTGAAATCCCCTTATATTTTTGTGTTTGTGATCCAGTTCCATCTCTTCCAATAAATTATGAACCCTTTTAAGGACAGAGAGTATTTCCTATTCATATTTTTATCCCACTCAAGTACCTAGCCTAGTTCTTTGCACTGAGGAGGTCCTCAGTGAATGTTGTTATTTTTCTTATTGTTATTCATTTTACTATCTCCAACCTCAATGTTCAGGGGTGACAGAAAACCAGATTCTGGATCTGCTATGAGCATTTAAAGCATTCAGTCAGTCTGTTCAGCCTTTGGCATTGCTCATCTGAATTTCATTATTCATGAACAACATCTTCCTCAGTCACCTTCAAGGACAAGTCATCATCTATTAGACCAATGTTTCTCAAAGTGCAGGTTGCAATCCATTAATGAGTCATGAAATCAATTTAACAAAATAGAGTAAAATAGAAAATAACCTACGAAGGTGCACCACATATGAAGGTGTAGGTACTGCTTATTGAAATTTTTGTTTCAGATGTGTGTTTGCATGGGTGTATAAGCACGCTGGGTCACCAGGCAAAATGTATCTGGGGCTGTAAGTCAGTGTAAAAATGATAGTCACTGATTAGATAATAGTCCACTTTTCCCTGAGACCCCATTCAACCTACCACCTATTTCTAAGAGGCCGATCTTCAAGAGTATTACTTGAAAAGCTAGGAAAACACAAGGCCTATCTTTCCCATGTGAAGTTCTTAGAGTACGACATCATGCTCCGGGACACAAAGGCCCACAGTTCCCTGGATTGAAAGCTCCACACGTGGTCAAGGATATCCATTGAGTCCTGAGAATCACAGCTATTCCCTGTGCTCCAGGCCCCTGTACTTCACCCTAATACCCCAGCAACTCTCTAGGCAGGCCTTTCAGCTGCTGCTCAGCAGGGTTTTGAGAGCCTTCAGTGCTGCTTCTCCAGGGTCTTGACCCCTAGACGGCTCTTTGAATGTGGCTCTCAAGGCCACCATGTAATATCCACCTGGGAGGACACCTGGGCAATTACTCCCCTGCACTCAGCTCCCAGGGACACCATCACCTGCAGAACTCCCCTATGCAGTCTAGAAAGCAGACTCATCAGCTGTAAAGACTTCACTTTGAACATCAGCATTGGTATCAAGAAGGACCCCAGCACTTGTTCCTCCTCTGTACCATCTTGAATGTCTGCATATCACACAAGGATTCAACCCATTTCATATACAATGAACCCTGGTATGAAGGGTTTTGAGCCTCATTTAACTTCCCCGTTCAGTATATCCCAAGGTTTCACAATGGAAGAAAGAGCCAATTATCTCTCTGAAAAATCAGACTGGTATGTGTTGAGCTCCTACCCTGTGTCAGACACTTTCATACGCACTATCTCGTTTAATCTTTACAGCAACCCTATGAGGTCAGTATGATTATCCTCATTTTACAGATAAGGCATGTGAGGGTCAGAGAGGTTAAGTAACTTGCTAGAGGTCACCTAGCTGGTAAGTGATTGCTGAGCTGGGATTTGAACTCCAGTTGGGCAGACTCGTGACCTGAGCACTTAACCACTATTCCATACAGTCCTTCGATAAAGGAGCCTCTCTGTCAGTAAGGACATGGACTGCAGGACCAACTCATGCAGAACCAGAGTTTTCTCTGCATGACTGGCCTAAGAAGTGACCTGACCAGGCTGTAGATGCCTGCTCTCCAGCTACATCACTGTGTGTCCTTGGGCAAGTCACTTACCTCTCTGAGCCTCAGATTCCCCATCTATACCAATACTTGGACTATCTCCCTCAGAGGCTGAGGCAAGGAAGACATAAGATAATTATGTGAAAGTATTTTGTAAAGCATAAAGTGCTTTGCCAATGAAATATCCTATTATACAAAGCCACGTAATGAATTAGCTGAGTGTGTCTGCATTTTCCCTGTTGGATTGGGAACCCCTTCATTGGCTCCTGCTGCTCTTAGAATCAAACTCAAAATATCAATTTCACCTGTGAGTCCTGCATGTTATGACTCTTTGTTCACTGCCCCTTTCTCAATGTGTTCCAAGTTTGCTGGCCCCTCTGTTCCTACCTCAGGGCCTTTGCACATGCTATTTTCTCTACCTGGTACATTTCTCACCTCTATCTACAACCTCTACTCTCCCCTCCCACTTTGCCTAACTAACTGCTTAACTTGTAAATGGCAGATTAATTTCCTTGGGGCAGTCTTACATGACTAGGTAAGGTCACCCTATTACACACTCTTATAGCATTCCCTGTGCCTTTCTTCTTAGCATTTTGGAAAACATTTACTTTGCACCCTGTGCATAGTGAGGGTGGCTGTTTGTGGTTTAATATGTGTCCTCCTCATTGGAGGGGAAGCTTGGTGAGAGCAAGGGCCATATATGTTTAAGCAAGTCGTGCCTCCCCAGCGGCTGGCAGAGCACTTGGCACAAAGTAAGGGCTCCACAGATATTTGTTGAACACATTTGAAAAATCAATAAATGTGAGCAGAGACTGCTTTACTCATATTTTATCACTTATTTGATGTGCAACAAAGGTTTGTTATGCTACAACCATTTCTGAGCATGAGATCCATAAGATATAAATAGGTGCTACAGAAGAAAAATGGTCGTGTAGTCAAATAATCTGAGAAACAGAAAGTTACATGAATGCAAACAGGATTTTAACTTTTTTTAACCACAGGACATCTTAGAGCCATGTTGGGGCCCTGAGAGATGTCACTGCAGAGCAGAGCCCCCAACTCAACCATAATGCGCAGGTGGTGTGAGTGAGAAATAAACCTTCGTTGCCCTAAATTACTGAGAGTGGGGATTGTTACAGCTGCATAGCCCAGTCTATCCTGACTAACACATCATCCATACTGAGTATTTTTTTTTGTCTAGAGACACTTTATGTTTTTTATTGAGGTAACATTGATTTATAACATTATATCAATTTCAGATATACATCATTAGATTTTGATTTCTGTGTAGACTACATCATGTTCTCCACCCAAAGACTACTACCATCTGCCACTGTACACATGTGCCCTTTTACTCCTTTTGTCCTCCCCCACTCCCTTCCCCTCTAATCTTCCACCAATCTAATCTCCATATGTGTTTGTTTGTTGCTGTTTTTTAATCTTCCACATGTGAGTGAAATCATCAGGTAACTGTCTTTCTCTGACTTATTTCACTTAGCATAATACCCTCAAGGTCCATCCATGTTGTCACGAATGGCAAGACTGCATCTTTTTTATGGCTGAGTAGTACTCCATTGTGTGTATAAGAACATCCAACCTTCTTCTTGGGAACCCCTCTCATCTCAGGAAACTGCCAAGAATAAAGCAATTGGTCTTTAAGGGACACTTTCCTGACTGCAGAAAAATGTCTCCCAATCTCCAGCCTTTCCCTGTCCTCTGCATACTTGCTTGCATTCATTTATTCATCAATAAGACAAATATTAGAAATAATACAGTGTAGTGCACAAAAGCACGGATTTTGGAATTGGACAGAAACTCAGCTACACCACCTAATAGCTATGAAGCCTTGGGAGAGTTCCTGAACTTCACTGAGCTTCAGTTTCCTTCTCTATAAAATGGGGATGATAATCCTTCTTTCAGGTAATGATTAATTGAGATACGTATGGAGCATTTAGCATGGTGCCTGGCACGAAGTAAGCACTCATCAGTGCTGGTTATTATTACTGATATTATTAAAATAGAACTTTCAACAACCTGCACTTACCTGGCTCACTGGCTTAAGCGACACCATCAATTCCTTTGTAAAACATGCTGACTTACACTCATGGCTCATCAAACGTCCGTGGCTAGGACGCCGAGCACTTGTACTCCCCCAATTTGGTTGAACTGCATGTTTACCAAGAGTCATTTGTTTTTAACTCAGCCTGTTTATGCCAGCTGTGCACATTATTCTTATTATATAATTTAACTAAATGTTACATAAACCAATAAAATATGAGTACAAAACTAATATTGCTGTTTGGAAAGATTCCATAATAGCAAGTTGATAAAAATTTTTGTTAGCAAATTACGCATTCGTGAAACAACTGGAAAAGAAGGGGGAAAATCATTTAAAAAATCTAGGACTCTGCACTCAGATTGTTTCTCAAGTACTTTTCAGTTTCCAACCCATGTTAAAGAAAACAAAACCAAAAATGGCAGCCAAGGCAATTTGGGTGACTCATGCAAGAAAGACGATGGGATGCCAATCAGCATGCCCATACATAATGACAGGTCTTGGCCCTACATCTAAAAACTGGCGAGCAACTATTCTTTTATTTGTTTTAATCTAAAAATAAAACATTTAAGGTATTCAGAGGCAAACTGAGAGGTGATCCCAGCTCTCTAGAAATGTACGGTTCAGAGGGGGAGACAGAAAAGTAAGTTATTGATCTTGGTTGATTAGAATTCAGCTTAATGGAGCAGAGGGGAGGGGACGTCTAACTTAGGCAACTATGTGTAGGATTCCTGGAGGAGGTGACTCCTGAGCTGGCTCTGTCCTCCCCCACCTCTCTCCTTCAACTTCTTTCAAATCTTCCTCTAACATAAAAACCTGAAACTTGACCTCCAGCTTTGCCCTATGGTTCCCCTAATTTCAGGTCCTAGCATTGACAAAACCCCAAAGAGTGTTAGAGGGGACATGGCTGCCCTCCCTGGCATTAAGGGGGAGCCCTAAGGATCACAGAATGCCTTAGGTACCTATCATACATGCATTTCTTTAGACCTTCTGCGATTCTGTATGTATTTTCAGCTGTGCCCATCTCCCAGGGTGAGGTCTGTGAAGGGCTTGTGCAAAGCAGTGCTAATTTTCTTTGATCATTTTTCAAAATTAAACTTTTTATTCTAAGATGATTCACATGCATGTGTAAGAAATAATACACTTTACCCACTTTCAACAAGTGGTAACATTTTACAAAACTATAGAATAAAATCACGAACCAGATATTGACATAGATATGGCTGTGGTACAGAACATTTCCATCACCGCAAGGACCTCTCGTGTTGCCCATCTATAGCCGCGCCCACTTCCCTCCAGCCCTCACTCTCTCCTTAACCTCTGGCAACCATCTGTTCTCCATTTTTAAAATTTTGTCATTTTAAGAATATAGTATAAATGGAATCATACAGCATGTAACCCTCTGAGATTGGCTTTTTTTTTTTTTTAACGCAGCGTAGTTCTCTGGAGCGTCGTCCAGGTCATGATGTACAGCAGTGGGTCATTCCTTTTCATTGCTGAGCCGTAGTCTACCGCGCGGATGTACCACAGTTTATTTAACCGTTGAAGAACACTCACTCACTGAAGGACATTTGGGTTGTTTCCAGTTTTGGGTTATTATGAATAAAGCTACTGTGAACACTTGTATACAGGTTTTGTGTGGACGTAAGTTATCATTTCTCTGGTGTAAATGCCTAGGAGTACAATTACTGGGTTATATGATAAGTGCATGTTTCATTTTTAAAAATAAATTGTCAAACTATTTTGTAGAGTGACTGTACCATTTTACATTCTCATCAGCCATGCATGAGTGATCAGTTCTCTGCATGCTTGCCAGCATTTGGTATTGTCACTATTTTTTTCCTTTAAGCCATTTTGATAGGTGTGTAATGATCTTTCATTGTAGTTTTGTTTTTCATTACCCTGAATATCTTTTCATGTGATTATTTGCCATATGTATATACATAGCACATGGGTATATCCTCTTTGGCAAAATGTTTCTCTTCATGTCTTTAGCCCATTTTCTAATTGGATTGCTTGGGTTTCTTACTATTGAGTTATAAGAGCTCCTTATATTCCAGATACTAATTATTTGTTGGATATGTGATTTGCAAATATTTTATCCCAGTCTGTAATTTGTCTTTTCATCCTCTTAACAGGGTCTTTCAACAGAGCTAAAGCCTTAGATTTTGATAAAGTCCAATTTATTAATTTTTCCTTGTATGGATCATGCTTTTGGTGTCAAGTCTCAGAATTCTTTGCCTAGTCATAGATCCTGACAATTTTCTCCTATGTTCTTTTCTAATGTTTTATAGTTTCATATTTTACATTTGAATCTGTGATTCATTTTGAGTTAATCTTTGTATAAGGGGTGAGATTTAGGTCAAGGTTCTTCTTCTTCTTCTTTTTTAACCTCTGGATATCCACTTGCCCCAGCACCGTTTGTTGAAAAGATTATCTTTCCTCCACTGAATTGCCTTTGCACCTTTGTCACAAATCAGCTGGGGCATAACTGTGTGATCTGTTTCTGGATTCTCTGTTCTGTTCCATTGATTTATACCTCTACCAATACCACACAGTCTCGGTTATTGTCGCTCTATAATGTCTTGAAATTGTATATATTGATTCCTCCCACTTTATTCTTCTTTTTCAAAATTGTTTTAGCTTTTCTAGCTCCTTTGCCTTTACACACAAATTTTAGAATAATTATATTTACTCAAAAAAATCTTGCTGGGATCATAAGAATGGTGTATCGGTTTGAGGAGAACTGACATCTTTATGAAGTCTTCCGATTTGTGAATATGGTACGTCTCTCCATTTTTTAAAAGATCCTCTTTGATTTGTTTCATCAGCATTTTATAGTTTTCAGAATATGAGTCCTGTATGTGTTTTTTTAGATTTACACTTGAGTATTTCATTTTATTTTTGACTGATTATAAAAGTATTTTATTTTAAATTTCAGTGTCCATATGTTCATCGCTAGTATATAGAAATACAATTGATTATCTATATTTATCTTGTATCTTGCAACTTTGCTGAACTCACTCATCAGTTCTAGGGGTTTTTTATTTGTTTGTAGATTCCTTGGGGTTTCCTAAGTAGACAATAATGTCTTCCTTTCTGATCAGTACGCCTTTTATATCCCTTTCTTGCCTTATTGCCTTAGCTAGAACTTCAAGCACTATGTTGAAAAAGAGTGGTTAGAGTAGACATCATTGCTTTGTTTCCAGTCTTGAAGGGAGGACATTCAGTCTGTCACCATTGAGTATAACTATAGCTGTAGGGTTTATGTGGATGTACTTCATCAAATTGAGCAAGTTCTCCTCTATTCCTATTTTTCAGAGAGTTTTTATATAAACACCACAAAATGGTGTTGAATTTTGGTGAATGCTTTTTCTGCATCAACTAATATAATCATACAATTGTTCTTTAGCTTGTCAATAGGGTAGAATACATTGATTGATTTCTTAATATTGAACCAGCCTTTCATGCCTTTCATGCCTTTTATTTCATGGAATAAACTGCAATTGGTTGTGGCAGACAATTCCCTGTATATATCATTGGATTTGGTTTGCTAGTATTTCGTTGAGGACTTTTGCATCTATATTCAAGAGAGGTGTTGGTCTTGCAGGGTGTTTTCTGTGTGTGTACTGTCTTTGTCTGGTGATATCCAGGTAATAGTAGCTCCATAAAATTAATTAGGAAAGTGTTCCCTCCTCCTCTGTCTTCTGGAAGAGATTGTACAGAACTGCTGTTTATTATTCCTTAAACGTTTGGTAGAATTCCTCAGTAAAACTGTCTGGGTCTGGACATTTCCTTTTTAGGAGTTTTAAAATTATTAATTCAACTTCCTTAATAGCTAGAAGGCTGTGAAAATGATCTATTTCATATTGGGTGAGTTGTAATTTGTGTTTTTTAAGGAATTTTTCCGTTTCATCAAAATTGTCAAATTTAGTGTAGAGTTGTGTGTAGAGCTGTTCATAGTATTCTGTTACCCAGTTGATGTCTGCAGGGTCTGTGGTGATATCCCATTTCACTCTGACATCAGTAATTTGCGTCTTCTCTCCTTTTTCCTTCATCAGTCTTACTAAAGGCATGTCAATTTTATTGATCTTCTCAAAAACTCAGCTCGTTTCACTGATTTTCTCTATTTTTCTGTTTTCAATTTCATTGATTTCTGCTCCTGTCTTTATTATTTCTTCTTCCTTTGTGTTTATTTTGCTCTTCTTTTTCTAGATTCTTGAGGTAGGAGCTTGTATTGATTTGAGACTTTTCCTCTTTTTTTTTTTTTGGTGAGGAAGATTGTCCCTGGGGCCGGCCCGGTGGTGCAGTGGTTAAGTTCACACGTTCCACTTCTTGGCGGCCCGGGGTTGGCCAGTTTGGATGCCGGGTGTGGACATGGCACTGCCTGGCAAACCATGCTGTGGTAGGCGTCCCACATATAAAGTAGAGGAAGATGGGCACAGATGTTAGCTCAGGGTCAGTCTTCCTCAGCAAAAAGAGGAGGATTGGCAGTAGTTAGCTCAGGGCTAATCTTCCTCAAAAAAAAAAAGATTGTCCCTGAGCCAACATCTGTGCCAATCTTCCTCTGTTTTGTGTGTGGGATGCCCACACAGCATGGCTTGATGAGCGGTGTGTAGGTCTGCACCTAGGATCCAAACGTGCGAATCCTAGACTCCCAAGGCAGAGCACACAAACTTAACCACTATGCCACCGGGCCAGACCCCAAGAGACTTTTCTTCTTTTCTAATGCAGGACTTTAGTGCTATAAAATTTCCTGTCAGCACTGCATTAGTTGTGGCCAACAAATTTTGATATATTGTATTTTCATTTTCATTGAGTTCAATGTATTTTTTTAATTGCAGTCACATTGGTTTATAACATTATATAAATTTCAGGTGTACATCATTATATTTCGATTCCTGTGTAGATTACATCATGTTCACCACCCAAAGACTAATTACAATCCATCACCACACACACAACTATAGTTGAAGACTTCAACCCCCTTCACTCTCCTCCCTCCCCGCTTCCCCTCTGGTAACCACCAATCCAATGCCTGTCTCTATGTGTCTGTTTGTCATTGTTTTATCTTCTGAGTGAGATCGTATGGTATTTGACTTTCCCCCTCTGACTTATTCCACTTAGCATAATACCCTCAAGGTCCATCAGTTTTGTCACAAGTGGCAGGATTTCATCATTTCTTATGGCTGAGTAGTATTCCATGGTGTATATAGTTCAATGCATTTTTTATTTCCTTTGTGACTTCCTTTTTGACTCATGGATTATTTACAAATGTGTTGTTTTGTTTTGAAGCGTTTGAAGAGTTTCCTGTTATCTTTATGTTATCGATTCCACTTTTAAAAATTCCATTTGTGGTCACTGAACACACTATTTATAATTTTAATTCTTTTAAATTTGTTGAGGTTTGTTTTATGGCCCAGGATATGGTCTTAGTGTACGTCCCATGTACACTTGAAAAGTAATGTGTATTCTACTGTTGTTGGATAGACTGTTCTATAAATTAGATCCTGTTGGTTGATGGTGGTGTTGAGTTCTGATGTTTCTGGTTGGTCTATCAGTTATTGAGAGGAGGTGTTGCAGTCTTCAACTATAGTTGTGTATTTTTCTCTTTCTCTTTTCAGCTATATTATTTTTTGTACCACATATCTTGCAGCACTGTTGCTTGGTGCATACACACTTAGGATTGTATGTCTTCTTGGTGAATTGTCCATTTTATCATTATATCATATCCTTTTCTGTCTCTGGCAATTTTCTTTGCTCTGAAATCTAACTTGTCTGATATTAATATGGCATATGGACTGATATACATATAGACTCCTGCTTTCTTTTGAATAATATTTTGTGATATGTCTTTTTCCATCCTTTTGCTTTCAACCTACCTATATATGAAGGTTATATTTTATATTTGAAGTGCATTTCTTGTATATTTTCTCGTATATTTCTTGCATATAGTTGGGTCATGATTTTTCATCAATTCTGCCAATCTGTCTTTTAATTTGTGTTTATATCATTTACATTTAATGTAATTATTCATATGCTAGAGCCTAAGTCTGTGCTTCTTTTTTTTTTTTTAAAGATTTTATTTTTTTCCTTTTTCTCCCCAAAGCCCCCCGGTACATAGTTGTATGTTCTTCGTTGTGGGTCCTTCTAGTTGTGGCATGTGGGATGCTGCCTCAGCGTGGTTTGATGAGCAGTGCCATGTCCGCGCCCAGGATTCAAACCAACAAAACACTGGGCCACCTGCAGCGGAGCGTGTGAACTTAACCACTCAGCCACCGGGCCAGCTCCAGCGCTTCTATGTTTTATTTCCTGTTTGTTCTCTCTGGTTTTCATTTCTGTGTTCTTTTCCCTGCCTTTTCATGCATTACTTGAACATTTTTTTAGAATTCTGCTTTTATTTTCTATGAGGTTTTTGAGAATATCTCTTTGATAATTTTTTCAGTGGTTTCTTTAGGTATATTATATGCACATATCACATAGAGTGTACTTATACAAATCTAGATGGTATAGCCTACTACACACCTAGGCTACTTGGTACTAATCTTACAGGACCATCATTGTATATGCGGTCTGCCATTAGCTGAAACATTGTTATGTGATGCATGACTTTATTGTATTTCTATATACTAGCAATAAACAATAAGATATGGAAATTTAAAAAACATACCATTTACAATAGCATCAAAAAATAGTAAATACTTAGGGATTAATTTGACCAAAGATGTGTAAGACCTGTACTCTGAAAACTATAAAACATTGCTGAGAGAAATTTAAAAAGACCCAAACAGGGGCCGGCCCAGTGGCGCAGCAGTTAACTGCGCACGTTCCGCTTTGGCAGCCTGGGGTTCGCTCGTTTGGATCCCAGGTGCAGACATGGCACCACTTGGCAAGCCATGCTGGGGTAGGCGTCCCACATATCAAGTAGAGGAAGATGGGTATGGATGTTAGCTCAGGGCCAGTCTTCCTCAGCAAAAAGAGGAGGATTGCCAGCAGTTAGCTCAGGGCTAATCTTCCTCAAAAAAAAAAAAGACCTAAATAAATGGAGAAATATTATGTTCAATATTGTTAAGATGTCAATACTCCCCAAATTGACCTATAGATTCTGCAATCTCAAAATCCCAGCAGGCTTTTTATGTGTAGACATTGACAAATAGATTCTAAAATGTGTATGGAAATACATAGGTCCTAGAAGAGCCAAAACAACTTTGAAAAAAAAATTTGGAAGGCTTACACTAACTGATTTCAAGACTTATAAAGATCCAGCAATACAGTGTGGTTCTGGTATAAAGACAGAAAAACAGAACAATGGAGCAGAATAGAGAGTCCAGAAATAAACCCGCACATAAATGGTCAGTTGATTTTTGACAAAAGTACCAAGGCAATTCAATAGGGAAAGAATAATCTTTTCAACAAATGATACTGGAACAATTGGATAGGCATATACAAAAAAAAAAAAAATCGTTGACCCTTAATTAGTTTGAAGAGGATCCTAGACCTAATATAAGAGCTAAACCATAAAACTTCTATGAGAAAACACAGGAGAAAATCTTAGTGACCCTGGGTTTGGAAAAGATTGCTTAAATATGACAAAAAAGTGCAAACAATTTGAAAAATCAATAAATTGGACTTTAGCAAATTAAAAATGTTTGCTTTTCAAAAGACATTGTTTTAAAAAATTAAAAAATAAGCCATACAATAAATATAGGAGAAATTATTTGCAAAACATATATCCAGCAAAGCACATATGTTCTAGAATATATAATGAACACTTACAGCTCAACAGTAAGAAGACAACAATCCAATTTTTAAAATAAGCAAAAGATTTGAACACTTAACCCAAGATGATATATGGATGGCAAATAAGCACCTGAAAAGCTGTTCAACATCATTAGTTATTAAGAAAATGCAAATTAAAACCAGAATGAGATACCACAACATACCCACTGGAATGGCTAAGGTTAAAATGTTGATCATACCAGATACTGGCAAGGATGTAGAACAATTGGAATTTTCATACACTGATGGGTGGTGTGTATAATGGTACAACCAATTTGGAAAACAGTCTGACAGTTCCTTATAGAGTTAAACATACACTTACTATATGACCCCGCCATTCCACTTCTAAGAGAAATAAAAGCATGAAGATTTTAAACAAATGTTCTTGACAGTTTTCTTTGTAACAGCCCCAAAGTGGAAACAACCCAATGCCCATCAACTAGCCAATGGAGAGACAAACCGAGACACACTGCTGTGTGTTCATAAGACGGACTGCTACCCAGCAATAAAGGGGTGAGCTACTGATACACGCAACCGCACGGTGAATCCCAAAATAACGATGCTGAGTGAGATAAGTCAGAAACAAGGAAGAGTCCACTGACATAAAATTCTATAAAATGCCAACTAACCTATACTGACACAAACAGCTTAAAGTTTGCCTGGGGATGAGGGTGCAGGCTGAGGAGGGGGAGAGAGGGATCATAAAGGGAAATAAGGAGACTTTGAGGGTCTGGATATGTTCATTATCTTGATTGTGGTGTTGGTTTCATGAGCGTCCGCATATGTCAAAACTTGTCAGATTGTTCATTTTTATTATGTGTAGTTTATCATTTGTCACTTATACCTTGTATAATGATATAAAAGAATATTCTTTGGCCCCACCCCATGCCTGCTGAATCAGAAACTGTGGGAGTGGGCAGTCTGTGATTTCACACTCGCTCCAGGTGATTCTGATACACAGCAAAGTCTGAGACCACTGATTTAGGCGATAAACTCCTAGCGGATGGTTGAAATAAGGCTCTAGCTTGGGGCACAGTTGTCCCTTGGTATAGGGGGGATTGGTTCCAGGGACCCCGCAGATACCAAAATCCGTGGATGCTCAAATCCCTTGTGTAAAATGGCATCATTTTTGCATACAACCAACGCACATCCTCCCTGATACTTTAAATCATCTCTAGCTTACTTATAATGCCTAATGCAATGTACATGCTGTGTAAATAGGTGTTATATTGTATTGTGTAGGGAATAATGACAAGGAAAAAGTCTGTGCATGTTCAGTACAGATGCAACTATCGTAGGCCTTTCCATCCACAGTTGGTTGACTCTGCAGATGCCGAATTTGTGGCTAGGAAAGGCCAGCAGTACAGATTTGAGAGCCACCTGCTCGGAAGCCATAGCTGAAGCTGTAGGACGAGGGGATTTAGAGAGGAAAGAACAGAAAGCAAGAAGTGGGGACCCAGAGAAAACCTACCCTCAGGAGACAGGAAGAAAAGAGGAGCAGGTGACAGAAGCAAGGAAGCAGCCTGCGGTTAGCAGAAGGGACACAACAGACGCCGAGGAAGGGGTTTTAAGACACCAGGTCATCACTAACGATGATACCAATGTGGTACCTTATATCTGCCTAAGTGCTGTCCAGTTTCCAAATCGTTTCCATATACGTTAGTGCATGCTCCATACCACAGGTGGGCAGACAGCACCGATAACGTTATACCCAGTAGGCAGCACAGTCTGCAGGAGAAAGCCCAAGATGTGGAGTCAGACAGACCTGGTGGAATCTGCCTCCTTCACTTACTCAAGTGTGTATTTGATCAAGTTTCTTGAACTCAGTTTCCATTTCCCTATTTTCAAAATGAGGATAATTCTACCACTAACAGGGTAGAATATCTGTGATAGGTAAAATGACTCACAAAGCTGTTAGTCTGTTAGAGAAGCTGTTAGAGAGGATGGCTCCAGGAGAGGGACTTGTCTTATTTCCCATTTGTCTCCCACAGCACCTTGCACACCATAGGAGCTCAAGAATTATTTGAATTGAAAGACTCAGAGGAGATTCAGAAAGTGGCCAGTGACTGAGATGGACATAAAAGACGGAGAGAACCGAGGTTCTGAGTTGAGGAGCTTGCTGGACCCGCCTCCCTTGCTGACGTCTATATCTGCCACCATTTCCGTGCCCCTTACCAAAACTGCAAGTCCCCGGAGGCTGGAAAGTGAACAGGTCTCAGAGGAGGACTTCAAAGGCCTCACCCCAGGCTCCTGGAATCTCCGGCAGGGAGGATGAAGAAACGGATGGTCCAAAAAAGAACCCGAGGCCAGGGCTGAGTTACTGGGTTTTGGAGGAAGCCTGCCTGGGTTGCTGAGGGGAGGGAGGAGGGGAGGGAAGGCTCTCTACCTTCCCAGGTTCCCATGCGTCTTCACTGTCCAAATCCAGACCCCACTCGAGGCAGCCTCCATCACACAAATGACACATCTTATTATGGGGTGCAGAGGGTGACTCTTAAAGACAGAAGCAGGTGGGGGGGGGGGAGAAAGCAGAGAGGGAGGACATGGGAGAAGGAGGAGAGAGGAAAAGAGGGACAGAGGGAGGCAGAGAAGGAGGAGATAGAATAGAGTGTTGGGGGAGAGGGAGACGGGGTTGGGGGGGAGGCGGAGAGAGACAGAGAATTTTTCCCAAGCAAGGAAATTACATAGTTAATAGAAACAAGTGTCTAACAGTTGATAAACAAACATCCGGGTCATTGAGTCTGATTGTCTTTCCAACTGTCTGCCCTGCAATTTATCTGTTTATCTCTATGTCCATCTCTCTATGCATCCATTCATGTACCCATTTCTCTCTTTCTGCAATTTTTTTTTTTTTTTTTTTTGGTGAGGAGGATTGGCCCTGAGCTAACACCTGTTGCCAATCTTCCTCTTTTTGCTTGAGGAAGATTGTTGCTGAGCTAACATCATGCCAATCTTCCTCTATTTTGTATGTGGGATGCCGCCACAGCATGGCCTGGTGAGCTGTATGTGGGTCCATACCTGGGATCTCAACCCAAGAACCCCAGGCCACCAAAGCAGAGCACGTGAACTTAACCACTATGCCACGAGGCCGGCCCTTCTTTTTGTTTTTTACTTTGTCTAACTAGCCAGATATCTGCATGTCCTAGGTTTGATGACCTGTCTTTTTCCTCCTTCTCATTTGTTTTTCTACCATTTTTGATCTATCTAATCACGCGGCTGACTATCCCATAATATACCCATAATATACTTGCCTGCCTGGTAGTGATCTGTTTATCCATTTTCATTCTCTCAGTCTCTCTCGCTCACACACATACCTCCATTTGTCTATTTGCTGATCATTCTGCTTCTCTGTTCATCTGTCTGGAGTTGGTACATACATGAACACACTATCCATCTGCCTCTCTGATGGTCTGTCAACCTGCCCGCCATTTCCATCTGTCCATTTCCATTTAGCTATTTGTACAACTTTTTGTTCATCTTTCTACTTTTCCTCCCTCCCTTCCTCTCTCTCCTCCTTCCTTCCCCCGACCTTTCCTTCCTCCCTTCCCTCCATCATCTATCTACAGCTGTTCAGTCATTCATTCGATAAATATTTATTGAGCACCTACTGTGTGCTCAGCTCTGTGCTAGTCTGGGGATATTAAAGGTGGTTAGTAAGATGTGGTTCCTATCCTCAAGGAACTTGTGACCGGGAACTTACCATGAAGAAGAGTGACAAAGAAACCAACTTTCCCCATACAGAGGGTGAGGGCTGATGTGGCGCTGTGTACAGGAGGCCATGGGAACACTGAGAAAGAGAATCCCAATCAGACCAGAGAAGGTTTCCTGGAGGAGTCAGTGGCCTGTTTGTCTGCATATGTCTCCATCTGCCAGTCCTTCCATTTATTCCCCCATGCTCCAATCCATATTTCCATTTGTCTAATGCATCTCTGTCCTTCCGTCTGCTTACTTAGTATCCATCTACAAACCATCTGCCTATCTCTTTGTCAGTTGAAGAATCTGTCTATTGTCTAACTGTTGGTCATCTTTCTATCTGTATGTCTTTCTGTCTATTGGTTGGTCTCTCCAAGCATGTCTCTCTCCAGTTCTCCATTATTTGTCTGCCAATTTGTCGTTGATTTGTGTTGTAGTTAGGATGCTTTTGGCTGCGAGTTATGGACGACTCTACCAAAAGTGCCTTAGGAGATTCTTTTCACATCTCTCTTCTGCCATCCTTGGCATGTCACTTTTAACTCAGGAGGAACCTCAGGGTCTCAAAAAGGCTGCAGCAGCTCAGCACATTACATCTTCATATAGCAAAGTCCAAAATCCAGAAGGAGAGAGGGGGCACATCTCTTCCATAGGTCCTTTTATAAGGGTGATGTAAATTTTCCCCAAAGGCTCTCTAACAGACTTTCTCCTACATTTCAATGGTCAGAGTTGTATCACATATCCATTCCTAAATCAATCCTTGGCAAGGCGAATGGAACTACTATGATTTTCCTGGACCAGCTAAGACTTAGCTCTGGGGCAAGGGAGGGGTTCAACCCTTCCCAAAGCCCTTGGTCTCCAAACACCGAACAAGAAAGTGGATTCCATTGGCAAGGAAGGAGGATGCAACACGGGACATGGCTGTTGGGGAGGTCCATTCTGTATGCTGAGCTATACATCCATCTTCTCTGTGCAATCAGTTGTCCATCTATCTGTCTATCGATTGGTCTGCCTGTCTGTTGGTCTGTCAGTCATTCCTGGAGATTGTCTGACTGCCTGCCTATTCATGTCAGTCTGTGTGTCTATCGGTACGTCTATTTATCTGTGTCTCTATTTGTCTTTTGGTCTGTCTATAAATAAATCTATTAATCAGTTTGTGTGTTTAGTCAGTATGTCTATCTGTCTCTGTTCTTCCATCCATCTTGATTTCCTGTCCACGATTGCCCTTCTCTCCCTCACCTGTCCTGTATTTAACAAATGGATATCTCGTTTCCTTTTCCCCCACAGAATAGTCTGAAATAACTCTTGAAACTCATCACTCCGGACAAAACACAGACCCCAAGGCCCAGATCTACTAACAAGAGAGATGGTAGCAGGGACAGAGAGCCAGAGTTCCCAGCCCACCACCCCACGGGGACCATCTCCTCTCTTCCCAGGTCCTGCCCAGAGATTCAGCTGCTGTGGTCTCTACCCGTGGAGGTCAGGCCCTCCCTAAGCCATCTGAGCTCTCAGAGTGATTTCATTCATTCATTTACTTTTGAGCAAATATTTACTGAGCACCTACTATGTGCCAAGCATGTCCTTAGGTGATGGGGATACAGAGGGGATAAATGGTTCTGCTGCTATGGGGCTTACAGTCTGTGCATAGACATGTCCACACATAGCCACACTCACACAGGCTTATACACCATGATGGGTGCTCCCATGTGCATGCACACACCGGTTCTCAAATACGTGTTTATTCAGACATACACAGCCACACTCAGGCCCTGCAAACATTTGTTGAACCTAATATGTGTATGGCATTTAAGTCAGCGCTGTTCAAAAGCACATCTTACATATACACATGCACACACATGTACACACACTTACACAGTTAACTGCCCTGGGACCCCAATAGCAGAGCACAGGACAGTGGCCCAGGAGTCTCATTTCTGTTCCCACATCTAGTCTTGACTCCCTGCATGACCTTGAGTAATGACTTCCTGACCTTGCAGTGCGCCCTTGTACAAAAGTGGGACACCTGCCCAGGGATGACCCGCCCTCTCATTCCCTTGAACTGCTCTACTCACGCTCCTGATCGGCACGGAAGTTGCTTCCAATCTGTCTCTCACTGAGAGCACGTCCCTTTCCCTCCTCTCCTCTCTGCCTGTCTGGCTCCCTTCGTGTCTCTGCAGGGTCTCCCCAGACAGTGCTCCTGCCTCTGTGTTTCCCTTCAGGGTGAGACTGCGTTCAGGCATGGGTCTGTCTGTGTGGTGCTGGAGGATTAGGATAGAGTGTTTGAGTTCATGTCTGAGTATACATTTGAGCTGCTGTGTATTCCTATGTGTGTCTGCTGTGGGTCTCTGTGTGTCTTTATCCAAGTGTGTGCGCACACACACACACACACACACACACACACGAGCGCCTGGCTCCCCTAATATGCTGAACGGACCATTACGCCTCTTGCATGTGGGGCTGGGGGTGGATGGGGGGGACAGAGGGAGGCAGCAGGATTCTGTAAGAACATTAAATCCCAAATAAAGTAGAAAATATTTTTTAAAATTACCGACTTCCCGTTTTCTCCGAAATGGAGTGAAACGAGGCTGGTCCCGAGGCGGGGGCTCCGCAGGGCCAGCCATTGGAAAGGGGCAGCGCTTTATTTTTTATTTTTGTAATAAGAGGAACTGAATTAGAAAAAACGGGGAAGGAAGAGCAGAGTCAGATTGTTAAAGGATTCAATGAGCTGTGGCCAATGTATTCGAAAGGTGCTTAAGGCAGCAGAGCCGCTCACCAAACACACACTCGCATGCACGCACACACACACACAGTCACACACAGCCACACCGAGGCACCACACACCGCCATCACACTCACACGACCAAGACAAAGGCACATTCAGCCACACTCGCATTGAGACACACACCCAGAGACACACATAGGGCACACAGACACACTGAACCCATCCCCACACATCCCACACACAGGCAGCACACACTCCAAGATGCACATTTCCATCTCAGGTGCCCGGGCAACTGAGACACAACTCAAGACACAAAATAATCTCTTGCAAACAGATACACACAATGATATAAACGCCCAAAGACAGACACACACATTCACAGTCACACAAAGACACTCACACTCAGCATTCCTGGATCTACACAGTATTTTCATAGATTTTATTACAACTGCCAAATAGACATCTAACACCTGTAAAGTCACCGGCACAACAAACTCATCACTAATAGAATCCACGCTTACTGCCATACTTGTTCACTTACCCAGACCCCACCATGACTAGTACACAAAGACATTCAGGCCCCAGACACACCCACACCATCACACACAGTCACCCAACACGCCCCACGCGCGATTATTAACAGTGATACTGCACGTTTACAGAGAGATTTACGGTTGGACATTTATTTCAGTCTATTTAAGCCCCACAGTAATCCTGTGAAACAGATGCCCTCATCCCTACTCTAGAGATGAAGCATGGAAGCTCAGGGAGGTTAAATGACCTGCCCAAAGCCACACAGCGGCAACCCGCCAAGCCAGGACGCCAGCCCCCTGATTTAAAATTTAGATTCCCACACGCAGAGAGCTGAGCAAACACAAACACACGCGGTCTTGCTCACACATTCTTGTGCACTCAGCCTCCCACTCATTGATTGACGCAGGTTCAAATCCACATCTGCAACAGTAACCCGCGTGTGGCGCGCACAGCCTCGCGCGCAGTCACCCTCTTCTAACGCCCTTTCTGGTTTTCCGTTTCTCCAGTGGCCTCCTAACCCTGCCTCCCATGGACAGGCTGAGCCCAGGTAATTTTTTAGTGGACAGAGATGGGGCTGGAGCCACACTCTTCTCCTTCCACCTCTGAGCCGCATTCCTCCCACCCCACCGAAAGAAACTCCCCCTCGTGGCTGCCCCCACCCTCGCCTCGGGGCCTGGGAAAGGTGAGCTCCAGCTTCCCCCAGCCTCACTCCTCCCACACATTCTAACCAAGGGGACATTAAAAAGTGCTGACAGGGCAGGGGAGAGGCCACCTGCCTGCCCGCCAGTCGGGCCACTTTCATCTCAACCGCCTCCTGCCATAGCCTCCCACCCTGGCCTTCCCTCCCCCAGGTCCTTCCTTATTAATCTGGCCCCATCTGCTCAGCCCCGACCCGCCCAGTCGCCCCCCATCTCCCTTCTCCCCTCCAGCGCCAGCCAGCGGGGGAGGCTGCAGCTCCCCAACATCCCAGGGGCGCCAGGCGGAGGCTCCACTCCCTGCATCCATCGTCCCAGGCGCGTGCAGAGCGCCTCCAACAGTCCCTGGGAAGCTTGTTTTCCTCTGGATTTATGGCAGAAGACAGGGGTCTCCTACACCCCCCAAGACACACAGACACATCACTCCACCCGAGCCTCGCCTGGTCAGGGCACGCATCCCACACACCGATGGTCCTACATTCCAGGGCACAGCAACATGCACAACCACCCACCCTCAGCCACACCCACTGTTGTTGTTACATCAAGTAATACACACCACAAGGACAGTCACACACAATGACACCCAGAGGAGACTTACACCAACAGTCACAGGATAACAGTTACTCACAGTGGTCATCATTTAGAGCACACGGTCAACACATCCACACATAAGCACTCACATGTACTGACACAATGCACCCACACCACACACTAGGACACATCCTGTTGGACGCCCATAACAACAATGGAACAGTACCTGGCCCACAGTGGCACTTAATTTAATATTTGTTAAATTAATAAATGATATAGTAGCAACACATTCTCACACTACAATGCACACATAAACCTTAGAGCCAAAATGCATACGCCACAAAAAGTGGAAACAAGGCCTGCTAAGAACACCCCAAGCAGCATGTGACTGAAGTCAGAAAAACAGGCAGAAGGAGATGGAATGAAAGGACCCTCACAGGGACAGGCTTGAGGACACGTCACTCAGTTACCTTTTGCAACTGGACCCATCTTTCTGAAACGCCAGTCGAATGCTAGAACAAAGCCCCAGCACTCATCTCAGCTGCGCGGCCCCATCCAGCATGGCTCCCGCTTCCCGCCTCCAGCCACACTGGCCTTCTCTCATCCCACGCCACTCCGTCCTGCCACAGGGCTTCGCACATGCTGCTTCTTCCACCTGGAACACCCTTCTCTCCTCTATTCTCCCAGTTTACCTTTAGCTCTCGGCTCCAGGTCACTTCCTAACTAGGCTGAATCCCCACTCTAGGGACTAAATTTTGCGTCCCCCCAAAATCCATGCATTGAGACCTAATCCCCAAGGTGATGGTATTTGGAGGTGGCACCTCTGGGAGGTGATTAGAATGGGATTAGCGCCCCTGTAAAAGCAACTCCAAAGAGCTCCCTGGCCACCAGGTGAGGACACAGTAAGACGACGGTGTTCTATGAACTGGGAGCAGGCCCTCACCAGACACTGAATCAGCCAGTGCCTTGATCTGGACTTCTCAGCCTCTAGAACTGCGAGAACTTAACTTGTGCTGTTTATAAGCCCCTTGGTGTACAGTGTTTTTGTTCTAGCAGCCCGAATGGACTGCCAGGCCGCCTACGAGCCCGCCTATCCACTGTTGGTCATCTTCTCACAGAGGTAGTTTTTCTGCCCGCGTCGCTAGACTGAAAGCCCCGTGAGTGCACACAGTGTCTTTGCTTCCACTGACTCCCAGGACTGGTACCTGATAACCCAAGAGCCTACTGTGTACCCAGCACATAGTAGCTGCTCAATAAACATCTGCCAAGTAAGTGAACGATGAACACAAAGTCATAAAAAAACACTAGAGGGACAGCTCAGCTAGAAGTTAGTAAGTCTTTGAATACTAGAAGTGGGAGGAATTTGGGGAAATCCTGAGTTTTCGCTCTTGCTGTGTGACCTTAGGCGAGTCCCTTCATCTCTCTGGGTCTGTTTCTGCGCCTACAGATGAAGCACATCAGACTTTCAAAATGTGCTCTGTGGAGCTCTCAGGGTTCTCGAGAGCGCCCAAGGCTGCTATGGGCAAGGGCTGGGGCAAGAGGGAGCAAGCTGGAGCCATAGCACCTCTGTTTTTATGTGTGTGTGTACGTGTTTTCAAAATTGAATAGAAGGTTCCAAAGTTTAAAATATTCTTTAAAACCCCTAGACTAGGTGACCTCTAGTTCCCTTCCAGAATATTACAGTGCCACAGAAGAAAATGCTTCCCAAACGGTAAAATAGCAGACACGTGCTGCTGTTTATCTACCAGGTTATCTGAGTGGACCCCCCACCTGCAGAATTGACAGAGGAAAGGAGCAATAAGAATTGAATGAGCCCAATTGGAGGAGGAGTCCTAGAGGAGAGGAGTTTTCAACGTCCTCTGCTGATTCCTGACTCTGGTGTCAGACTCAGGGGCCAGGGAGCTGGTGGGGGAGGGATCAGGGCACCACTTCCCAGCAGGAACTGTGATCAAAGCAATGCCGAAAAAGGCAAGTCAGGCCTGAATGGGAGTCGCAGACGATGATCGGGGGAGGGGAGAAGGGCGCAGGGTAGTCCACAGGCTTTCTGAAAAGCCCCACGCACTGAGGGTGGCAAGCAGGAAAGAACTCTACAGGCATGTCACCATCCGGGAGCTGAGCTTTGTCCTGGGGAGGGAAGGCGGGAGCACAGGAGTCTCGAATCCCCGAGTCTGGAGGGCACAGTAGGAAAGTCAGATAAATCAGGATAGTCACAGGCCACGGGCTATCCTTTTCTCTGCCTTCCTGAGGCCAGGGCAGAGGAAACAGCCTGAACTGGGGCATAAGTGAGGGGTGAGGGGCACAGAAAGGCCACAGAACTGAGCCTGGAGAAATCCACTACTTCGTACCTAAGGTGGGGCTGGTTCCTTGGGAACCCCTTAACTCAGAGAAGAACCCCCACTTGTGTTCCTTCCCTTCTCTCAGCCTGTGTTTCCTCTCTCTCACATACACCCTCTTCAACCTGCCTTGGGAACCACAGCTCCATCCCCGTCTCCTTGAATTCCCAAACTCCTCCAGCCCACAAGCCACCTTCACCCACTGCCTCCTCCCCCTGCAGCCTCACTGCCCACTTCCAGCCTCCACCCTGCTGCTGTCCTGAAGTCACTTGCTCTGGAAGCAGCTGGCCGCTAGGCCTCTTCTCTGCGGTCCCTGTGCTGGGGATGCCCTCCCGGAAGCCCTCTGCGCCCTCCTAGTTCTCTGACTCATTCGTCCCAGCAACTCTGCTCCTTCCCTCTCTGCAGAAGGGGCCCAGGCTCAGCCTCAAGGTTCCAGTGCTCCCCCTCCACACTCTCTTCCATGACCAACTTATCTACAAGCAGGGCTTCAGATTCAACTAGCAACCCCATTGGAATGAGCCCCCAAAGAGTCCCTGTTTTATATGCGTATTGAGTGTCATGGGTACTCAATAGGTGTGGATTAATGCCTCCCAAATCGGTACTTCAGTCCTGACTTCCAACCGGCATCTCCAGCACCTCAGCAGACATCTCCTCCCAGACTCCCCATCATCACCTTAAGTTCACTGCGATCACCTTGAGTCCCAAACCCGCCCACCTCTCCCAGAATTCCTTCCAGGTTACGTGCCTGCTGGATCCAGCCTAGCCCACTCTCATTCACGCATCTTCACACTGGGCAGTCTTCCTCCAAATGTCCCTCAGTGTGCCACTTATCTGCATGCCCAGCCCCAAACCCAGCCCAGCTCATGTGCCTTTACTGCCAGGGTTTGTTCCCACTCCCCTAATGAGCCCCAGATTCTCCCCTCCCCCCCAACCTCTTCCCCGGCTGCAGGAGCCATCTTCCTGAATATGGCAGGCCCCTGGTCCAGAACCCCCTGGCTCTCCACTTTTCCTGCTCAGTGCCCAGACCCTCAGCCTGGCCTTCTGGGGTTTGGTCCCAGCCCACCTTTGCAGTCCTCCTCTGCCCTCCCCTCCCCTACAGGAAGCCTTGCCTCCAGCAGGGTCTGAGACTTCCCAGGCCCTCACAGACCTCCAGGTTCAAGCCGAATGCCCCACACTTGCTCCAGCTGCTCCGATCTCTGCAACTGCTGCTCTTCTGAGGAGGTAAATCCCAAGCATCCTTTCCAGCTGAGTTTCTCCTGCACACTCTCACTGGGATGTGAGTGACCACTATTACCACTCCTGAATCCTGCCCACCAGAAGCCAGGGGCTCTTCCAGGCTACTCTGACAGCAAAAATGTCCCTGGTTGAGAACCACTGGTTGGAAGCTCACCTTTCCCCCGCTCCCTCAGCCTCTCTAAACACCAATATGCCCCACGACCTTCTTTCCTTCCTCAAAGTCCTTAGCTTCTGGCTGGAGGCTGTGAGGAATACAGATAATGATAATAATAACAGCATCGCTTAAGTAGCACTATGTACTAGACACTGTTTTAAGTCCTTTACATACATTAATTCATTTAATCCTCACAACAATCTATGAGATACTATTACTATTATCCCCACTTTTCAGATGAGGCAAGTGAGGGAGAAATTAAGTAACTTGCACAAAGTCACCTACCTTGTAAGTACCTGATAAAAAGACATAATAGAAAACACGGACTTTGGAGTCAGAAAAACCTTTTGAACACTAACTCTGCCACCAACTGGCTGTGTGACCTTGGCCAAGTTACTTCCCCTCTCTGAACCTCAATTTCCTCCTTTATAAAAAGGTAATTTTTTTTTTTTTTTGATTTTTTTTTTTTTTTTTTAAGATTTTTTTTTTATTTTTTCCTTTTTCTCCCCAAAGCCCCCCCGGTACATAGTTGTGTATTCTTTGTTGTGGGTTCCTCTAGTTGTGGCATGTGGGACGCTGCCTCAGCGTGGTCTGACGAGCAGTGCCATGTCCGCGCCCAGGATTCGAACCGACGAAACACTGGGCCGCCTGCAGCGGAGCGCACGAACTTAACCACTCGGCCACGGGGCCAGCCCCATAAAAAGGTAATAATAGCACCTAATTCATAGGCGGTCTTGTGAGAATTAAATTAATGTAGAACAGTGTTTGGCACAAAGCAACGCTTTGCATCTTTCTGCATCTCCTTGTGTTCTCTCCACTCAGAGCCCACCTCAGATACTTAAAAAGAGTAACAATGACAATGCCTCACATTTAAACTCAGGCTCTTGACCCGCACTGTTCCATCAAGCCTCCCAGGCCAGCCTCTGGCAGCTGTTCCTCCCTCCCTCCCTGCCCTCATGGTGTCCTGGCCTCTAGCTCCTGAGCCTGCTGTAACCTGGTCGCACCACAGCTTTCTTGCTCCATCCTGCTCCCAGAAGCAGAGCATCAGATCTGGCCCAAGGCAAACTCCAGCCCGGCCCCACCGGGCAACACATCAGATGCCCAGACTGCTCCTTCGATTCCCGTCTTCCTCTGCGGCCCTCCAGCCCAGCCCCGCCCCGGCCACCTGTACTTGAAAGAGCTGACCTCAACCTTGACTCCGGCTTTTAGGAGATCGAAGCCCGGGTCCAGCTGGAGCCCCTCGACTTCACCCTTTTCTCCCCATCTCTCTGAGACTTTGACCTCTTCCAGGCTCTGGCTCCCTGTCCTTCCTTCCCTTCTAGAACTTGCTTTTCCCATGTCTGCCCTGTCTAGTAGCTTCAGTCTCTTTCTCTCTGATGGCTCCTCCTCTGTCCTCTATCTCCAGACTTGCTCCTCTCCCCCTGGCTAACAAACCTTTGCTGCAGCTTCTTTTTCAAAATACGGGCCTGTCTCTAATCTTCTGTGAATTTCTCAAAGGATAACCTATGTTTGTCTACACTTGCTGCCCCATTGCTTCTCCATTTACTCACTCTTTAAACCCTACCAGGAGGAAGATGGGCATGGATATTAGCTCAGGGCCAGTCTTCCTCTGCAAAAAGAGGAGGATTGGCAGTAGTTAGCTCAGGGCTAATCTTCCTCAAAAAAAAGGAAATAAATAAAAATGAACCCTACACCATTCTGCTGACTTCTTAATCACCAACTCTAATGACCTTCCCTGGGTCCTCACCCCCAACTCCTACCCCAACTCCTCTTTTGAGTTCGAGGCTGTGGCCACCCACCCTGTGTCTCCCTCCATCTCAAGGATTCCACTCTCTTGCTTCCGCTCCCGCTTACCTGGGAAACGCTTCTCGGGCATGTTCACATCCAGCCCTGAAACCCTCTTCTCCTCTCTTTGTCTCCTTGGGTGCTCTCCTCTGCTCCTCCAGCCTCAGTCCTGTCTCTCCTGTGAGCCCAACCCTGAGTTTCCTCCCTCTGGCTGCAGCCTCACACCTCCCGCTGTAGCAAATCTCTCTGCCCTTCTCTCCCACTCTGCCCCAACAGTCACCCAGCCCTCTAACCACGCTGGTTTCTTTACTGTTCGAACCTCGGAGGGATTCAGGCCTCTGTAGCTTTGCTCCCCTGTAGACAGACCAACACGCTCCACCCTCTCATCCCAATGTTTTTTGTTTTTTTCATTTTTCATAAAATCATAGTCAGAAAAAAATAGCTAAAAAATAAATCCTACCCACTTTTTGCTGCAGCTCCAGCTGCCCTGCTCTAGGGAGCCTTCTCCCGTAGGCGCTCGCCCACCGCTGACTGCCCAGGTGTCTACTGCAGAACACACAACCCACGGCCTGACTCTCCCGCGTCTCCCTTTTCTCTAGGTAATGTGTGAGTCTCGTCTCCCACACCAGGTGCTGGGATCCCCAGAGGCTTAGAAGGCAGGGTGTTCACACTAGGTGTCCGTTCCCAAGGATCAAGCTGGGGGAGACTCTTTCAGACGGTGTCTAAGTTCTCTTCAGCTCCAGTGTTCAAGGATTTGGGATTTGAGGATTCTCTCTAGAATGTTCCTCTGGGAAGGTCTTCAGAGTTTCTGGAAGGTGTTTTCAGTTAGTAGACATCCACATGTCATGAGCTGCTGACAGGAGTGCCCCCTTTTGGGGAGCTGAGCCCCAAGAGAAACCAGGAAGGTCAAAGGTTACTCTGTGTGTTGAGGTAGGGCAGAGGAGGGTATCCTGGAGACTGACTGCCTCTCCTCAAGTCAGTCAGGAAATCGAGGAAGGTCCTCTGAAATCTCATTGCATAAGCTAACCTTCCCCTCCCTGTACACGCGCACGCGCGCACACCCGCGCGCACGCGCACACACACACACACCTTCACCTAGCCCCCTGGGGCAGGAAAGTTCCCCCAGAAGTTCTTAAGGAGCATCCCTCTCCCCTGTTACTCCAAAAAAGGGAACAGTCAGAGCTTGGGCTCAATGTCTCACCACAAATCACAAAGCATGGCTGCCCCCACGGGGCTTCCTTGAGCATCGCAGTCTCCATCATCCCATCTTCTTGGCCCCATCATGATATAACAAACCTCCACCTCCAGCCCCTCAAGAAAACGCCAATGTATTCCACCCCATCCTTTCCTCCTTGGCCCACCCTGACCTCATTCCCTTTAACAACACATTACACACTACACTCCAATACTCACACACCCTCATTGCCCCACGGCTAAGCACTCCCCACCCCTGGTGCCAGCACCCCAACTCCTCAATGGCCCTCAGTTCATCCAATCCCCCCAGGTCTCAAACACCCATTTTGAGCTTAAATATTGTGTCCCCATCTCCAGACCCACCCTCCTCCTCCCACCATCCTGGCTACAGTCATCTGGAGAGCAAAACTGTGGACTCTAGTCAGTCCAGCCCCACGATCGCCACACTGTTCCTCCTAGGGGCTCCGAGGAAGAGAACTAATGTACACTCGGTAGCCTTGCATGTCCTAGGTCAGTTTCTCAAAATGTGGTCAGAGGACCATGGACATTAGAACCCCTGGGAGTTGGTTAAAAAAACATTCCTGGGTCCCATCCAGAACTACGAAATGATGGTCGTGGGGCCAGAAATCGGCATTTTCAACAAGCTCCTCTGGTGACTCCTTTAAAAGTTCAGCATCATTGCCCCAGATGCCTGACTCGTTCAATCCTAACAACTCCATGAACTTGGCGATGTTATTCTACTTCCAACAGTTAAGTAACCCAGGACATACAGAGCTTAGGGAAGTTGGTGACAGTCGTACAGCCAGTCAGTGGCAGGGAATTCGGGCCCCTCTATGACCCCACAGAGATGGAGATGGAGTTCTCCGTAGTTCTGCCATAGGAGCAGTCCTCTGCACCCTGGGCTTCACGAGGGCAGACAAGAGGCCGCGTGCAGAGTAGCTCAGGCCGGAAGGCGCAGCCCTAGCAGGAGCCACATCTGGATTCCACGTGTGTCTGCGCCGCGGGCGAGCTTTTCCACAACCCCGCAGTCTTCTGGCCACACGAGTCCCGGCCGGGCCGGCTGTGCCTAAGCGGAGCGGCCCCGCGGGCTCCTCGCAGTGGGGAGTGTGGGAAGCGCCGCTGCGGCCGGGCTGCCCACTCTGCCTGCGCCATTGGCTCAGGATCCCCGCGTGGAGCGAGGGCGCCACGCTGTGACCCAAGTGGGAACTGCATGTCCCGGGGGGGAGAGCGCTGAAACGGTGGTGCTTGTGGTCCATTTTGCAGGTTCCTTCCCACTTCACTGCTCCGTTTTCTACCCACTTCCACGCTGACCCCCATCCTAGATCCCTTCTAAGTAACCCATAATCCCCCGACTTCAGGAAGCCCTGGGATGAGATCTATAGGCCAATGCCTCTGGGTACCCACAGGAACTGAGGAAAAGTAGATCCCATATTTTCACCCAAATCCCTGAAAAGTGCTCCAGATACAACTGTCTTTGCCTGGGGCCAAGTTATCCACTCCTGCCCTTCATTCTAGAACCGCAGCACCATAGAATTTCTGGCAAGTTTCCGGCAGTATTCAGGCCCATTAACATGCTGGCTGCTTGTTCAAGATATTCTCTCATTTGACATTGACTTCTTTTAAAAAAAGGACCTCAGAACTGGACCCAGTATTCTAGAGGTGGCCTGACAATCTCGGAAAGCAGTGGGGCAAACGCCTCCCGTGACCTGGCTGCTCCTTTTTGGTTAATGCAGGTCATGATTGTACCAGAGCTTTAGCAGTCACGTCACACGGTTGACTCTTATTGAGCTTGCAGTCAACTACACCCCCCAGGTCTTTTCTCCATGAACTGCTGTCAAGCTGGGCCCGCCCCCCACCCGGTACTTATGTCATTGATTTTGTTTTAACCTAAGTGCAGGACTCTACATTTATCCCTGTTAAATTTAATCTTGTTGGTTCCAGCCCAGTGTTCCAGCCTGTTGACATCGTTTTGAATCCTGACTCTTTCATGCAAAGTATTAGCCGCCCCTCCCAGTTCTATCACCGGCAAACCTGATGAGCTGCCGCCTTGGTCAGTTGTCAATAAAAATGTCAGACAGGACACAGGCCCAGACTGGGCTCTAAGGCATACTGCTGGAGACTTCCCTCTAGTCCAGGCCGCCATGGACCCATTAATCAACCCTCACTGGGTCTGGCTCCTCCCCAGGCCTCATGACCATTTGGTTCAGATGTCTCTGCTACATCTACAGATACTGTGAGAGGCCGTCGGCTGCATTGCTGGAAATTTCTCCTGCGCCAGGCAATGGACCTAACACCATGACCATGCCCGCTTTCTACTCTCCAAACCTCCAGCATCATTTATTTAACCATAACTTTAGGGGATTATAGACTTTCAACAGCGCCCCTTCCTGCATTGCTTGAGGTGTTAAGATGTTTCTGAGCTTCTGGATCTCCCCGGGTGTAGCCAAATATTGTTATTTCCTATCCCATCATCCTACGCCTCCTGTGAGACCTTATTCTCACACTTAAAATTCTCTCTCCTACCGCCCTCTCCTGTCTACAAATATGTGCCGTGGCCTCCCTCACCTAAAAAGCCTTCTACTAGCTGCCTCCTTAAACTGTAGTTGGGTTCTGCCTCTGTCCTTCTCTTGAAAACCCAAACACTTCCAACCTCACCTCCCATGTCTCCTGAACCCCCAGCCATCTGGCTTCCATCCCTCAGCTAAGTAACCACATTGCCCAGACAGTGAGCAGGGATGGTGGGAATGGGGTCCGGGTTTGGCAGTCTGAGTCAGAAGATTCACAACCAAGCCAGAAAGATCAGGTACAGTCAGGTTTGGGAGCCCCATAAAACAGAGAGCCTGGGACCCCTCACGCACCAAAGTGAGGCGGTGGTCAAACTACGAAGGTGATCAGGAAGTTCACAGGAACCGAGACATGAGGTTAGAGCCCAGGCAAAGTGGGCAAGAGAAGACCTGGCACTGGTCTGGTCACAGGCAAGAACAGCAAACACGAGAAGTCCGAGCCTGGGAACTTCTTACGTATTTCCTACAGGGGCCGGAACCAGCCCTGGGGCCAGGTGGCATGCAGCCTGGCCAGAGTGGGGACCAGGAGAATAGAGAGGAGGGTGGGGCCCGCACTTTTCCTGAGCCCTCATCCCAGTCTATATATCAGGTGTTAGGAACCTCAGAGAACCTCTAGTTCAGGGGTCACACGTCCAAGACTTTGTGTGGGCCAGACAGGTCACTCAAGTGAGAGACACAAACCAGGCGAAAAGTACCAACATGAGGAGCGAAGATTACGGCAAACTGGAAGGAACATGCCCAAAGCAGGGGTAGCCACTCAGCTCCAGCCAATTGTTGTCATATGGAAAATGTGATTTTATTGTTGCCAGATCTTATTTTCCAGAGAAGCCAAAAATCTGGCTTGTTAGATTAAAGTTTACCTTAAATGTTGCCAACTAATTTTTTAAAAACTCAAAAATATGTCTGTAGCTCTGATTCGACCCATGACAGCCATCTTAACTGCGGCCAGTGGCCTGGTAGCTGGAGAGCTAAGCGGCTCAGGTTTGTGGTAACGCTACGTTTAGACAGAATCTCTCTTGGGAGTTTCCTGATACCCATGAGGGTGACTCTCATGTACGGAAATGATTATCCAGAAATTACTTTGGTTTTAAAAGTTACATTCAATTTTCAAAGTAACAAATTCAAAATCCTAGTTCTTGTCTAAAATTTTAAATTCAGCTTACAAATATTATTTTGCTTATAAAACAAACTAGATTTAACGTAGTTAATAATTTGATTTCCTTAAGTACTTCATTTATCTGATTAAAACATACCTTCCCAAATACTCAATTATTATACCTCCAATAAATGTATAAATACAGCAAATCTTATTTTAAATGTTCCAAAACTATAAACTTAGCAAGATTTCAACTTAAAATTCAAGTCTAAAAAAAATTACTCAACACTCTTCAGTTGGTATTACAAGGTAAACCTGTTCATCTAAGAGGCAAATTCTCTTCCACATGTCAAGGATTTAAAATACAAACTGCACAGATTCCTTAAAGCCAACATAGTAACGCTGGGGGGTTGATGGTCTTAAACATGTCTGTCCTTCATTCTTCGTTATCCATGGTTAAAAGATGCTTCCCTAGCAAGGAAACAACTGATGCTACCGCGTATATTTTGGAGGATGCCTTCTCAGATGGCTGAGGTTATAGAACAACCAGAAACATTGGTTGGGCCACTGAGTGGATTCTAAGAAGGGACTCAGAAAGTCCTACTTGTGGCCTCTGAAAGCCATGTCACAGAGCCTCCATTACTTAAAGAGGTAGTCACACAGGTCATATCTCTGGGTTTGATGCTCTTTAGTACCTAACTGCATTTTCTCACAGAAGTCTAGAGCCCCACCTAGGCTGCCATATACCTTGACTGGGTGGTGCATTCCCCTGGCTCTGAAAACACTTAAAAGTTTTCTCATCTTGACAACTTCTGGGTTGGTTGTGTTTTTTTTTTTTCTTTTTTTTTTTTTTTGCTGAGGAAGATTATCCCTGAGCTAAAATTTGCGCCAGTCTTCCTCCACTTTATATGTGGGTCGCCACCACAGCATGGCTCATGAGTGGTGTAGGTCCACTCCTGGGATCCAAACCTATGAAGTGGAGGGTGCCTAACTTAACCACTACACCACAGGGCCAGCCCCTCTTTCTTTTTATATTCTTTCTTTCTGAGAGGACTACAACTCCTACAGGTACAGATGGTCCTGACTTATGATGGTTGACTTACAATTTTTCAACTTTATGATGGTGCAAAAGTGATGTGCATTCAGTGGAAACCATATTTGAAATGTGTAATTTTGATCTTTTCCCAGGTTAGCGATATAGGTGATACTCTCTCACGATGCTGGGCAGTGAAAGTGAGCTGCTGCTCCCAGGCAGCCACGTGATCACGAGGGTAAACAACCAACACAATTATAACCATTCTGTACCCAGACAACCATTCTGTTGTTCACTTTCAGTATAACATTCAATAAATGACATGAGATACTCAACACTTTATTATAAAATAGGCTTTGTGTTAGATGATTCTGCCCAATTGTAGGCTACTGTAAGTGTTCTGAGCACATTTAAGGTAGGCTGGCCTCAGCTATGATGTTTGGTAGGTGTAGTAAATGCATTTTCAACTTGCGATGGGTGTACAGGGATGTGGCCCCATCAGGAGGGGAGGAAGATCTGCACTAAGATGACAGCTGGCTGAACGCAGGACTCTCTCACAACTTTGACTTGCAGTCACAATTCCTAAGTTCTCCAGGCAGAATGCTGGTCTCCTCACGCTCAGCTCATCGTCCTATCCTCCACTCCACGCTGCCCCTCTTCAAGGGGCTTTTCCCTCTAGCGTTCAACACCCACCTTCTTTCTTGAAACTCTCACCTCTCAACATCACCCTTTCTTCATCCCATCCTCATGCCGACTAGATGCCCACAGGATCCCTACTCCATCCCCAATACTGTAGAGTCCTGCCCCATTCTCCATGATCCTCCCTGACTCATTACACTTCTTCAGTGCAAATGACCTCATCCTAGAAAAGAAGGGAAATCTGATATTATTTGTTCACACTAAGGCATGGACAACAGAATCTCTCATATGCTGGGTGTACTGGACACTTCCTAAGGGAAAAAGAAATGAAAGAAAGGGAACTAACATTTATTGGGCACTTACTAGGTAGGCACTAGACACTGAGCTGTTTCACTTGACCTGCTCATTCGTTCTCAACAGCGACATGAGGGGATCTGTTAAGAAACCAAAGCTCTGAGATGGTAAGTAATCTGACCACCCCAGTGTTGGTAATGGCGAAACCAAGGTTCAAACCCAGTCCATGTAACTCCAAAACATATGCCCTTTCTCACCACACTGCTCTTCCTTCTTAAATCAAAACAAAATCCTTACGACTCAAATGTTGGCAGAGAGAAAGAACAGTGTTTTAGTGGGAAATGCTGCTTTATTATTCCTGCTGGAAATGTGAGACGCTCTAATCTGTGAACTTCTGCAATTCTGTGACCCACCCTCTCTGGAAAGCTCTCCTAAACCCCCACCCAACGACGACCCAACAACTAACAGAGAGTGCTCGGTTTAGACAGCATTTTTGCACACCCTGTCCCACGAACCCTGTAAGGAAGGTAGTAGTAGTATTAACCAATATTAAAGACGAGGGGACTGAAGCACAGACAGATGAACATGCCCCAAATCACCCGGCCTGTGAAAAGTACACCCAAGATTCACACGGAGGGTCACTGCCCCTGAACCTGTTTTCTTTCCACTCAGCCACACTGCGTCCTCCACAGACACCCTCCTGCCCCACTTCCTTTGTTCTTCAGGGGATCAGGTAGTAACCTAGAGCCTAGGTGTCTGCTTCTGTTCAAGACCCCATCCTAGAAAACCATGTTTGTCCCTAGCCCTGCCTTTCACGGACGTTCAGTCTCTTCCACAACCTTAAGACCTTTTCCATTTTGCTTACCCCACCCCAAGTCATCTCCTCTGTGATTCCACCTCGAACGTTGTATCTTGAGAGTCAGAGTAAGATGAGAAAAGCCCTGCTGCCAGCAGTTCCTCTCTCTCCAAGCACTAACTAAACATTGTTGACACACACTTGGTCTTCATAATGAACCGTCTCCTGAGTGCCCACGTTGAACTGGGCATTGTGATAAAAGATTATCACAAACCCTCATAACAATGGTGCGAGCCATGTGCTGTTTCCCACCCCTCACAGGTGAAGCGGCCGAGACCCGGAGACCTTAACTTACCTAAGGTCACAAAGTTAGGAAGCAGCAAATAGGGACTCAAACCCAGGAGTCACACCCACTGCATCTGTTCTTGTCATCACAAAGACCCTTGTGAGAACAATGACCACACGGATTGTAAAGAGGATGCGGTTTTGCTCAAACAACAAAGTCAAAAGCTCACTTATTCAAAAACTTGGAGGGACCCTTCTCAAGCCCATGGTCCTGTAGCCTCTAGACTAGCCAGCAGCCTCTGTGTCCATCTCGTCTCCTGCATCCCTGCCTACTGTGCCTCCAGGTCACACACACCTTCAGTGCCTCTTACCCCTTGGGCAGCAGCAGGTCTGATGTCTTCTATTTTCACTGACAGTGTGTTTCAGGTATTTTTGATATAGAAATTTTTGGAAGCTCATTCCCCAGCAACGGTGGTGTGATAGGGTCCTCGTGAGTCAGAGGTCACTGAGAAGAGGGAGGGACTGGTAACATGAACAGGAACGTTTACGCTCATACTTCTGCTCTGCTCATGAGCCAACAACTAGACTTGCCCGAGACTAGAAGCAGGACCTTAGTCCGAAAGCAAGATGGGGAAGAGGTAAAGGCTTTGAAAGAGAGAAAGGCTGGGCCCTTGCTGGGGAAGTCACTCTGCTAAGCCTTTCTTTACATACCTTATTTCACGTAACCGGGACGACATAGGTAATGTTAGCCGCATACATATGAAGAGGGTGAGTTTCAGGCGGTTTGTCATTTACCCAAGGTCACATAGAATGACAGATCTAGGATTCAAAGCCACGTGTGCAAAGTCCTCATTCTCGACCACTACCCTATAGGCTACTATACACTACATATTCAAGAGGTAACAAAAACCTAGTCCAGGTGTAGCTTAGATTTTGGTTAAGGAGCAGTGCTTCCCTGAAGGGCAGGATTGACCTCAATGACCAAGTGAAGAGGTTTTAAGCAAACTGAATAAAATAGAGCAAAATTTTTAGGGCCCAAAGAGGCAGCTTCCAAGGCTCAGAGCCACAGAAATCTAGGAGCCAAAGAGGTGAATGCAGTGACTACAGAACGGCCTACAGTCCAGAGACAGCCTGGCATAAGCTAGAGTGCAGTCTTCTTCACCCATGGGGTTGGGAACCAGGGTGAGGGGAAAGAGGATGTGAGTGGCTAGAGAGGAACTGCATAGGGGCTGGCTCAGAGCAGGGGTGGAGAAGAGCGGCCAGGGATGGGGCAGAACTGAAGAGATCAGTGGGCTCTCAGTGCGGAAGAGGCCGAGAATTCCAGGCAGCCAGAATCTCTCTCTGGCTGATGTCTGAGTAATGGGATCCAGCATCTCTTGCAAGTAGTGTGGCTCCAGAGGCCAGAATGCAGCCTTCTGTGGAGGATGACAGCGCAGGGGCTACAACTGAGCCAGTCCAATCCATCTGCACTCTAGGACGATCCTGCCCAGCAACCAAGTGATTTTCAAAGATTCCTGTGGCTGACCAAAGGGTTTTCTTCTTTTAAGGGCTCATCACCTGGCTATTTCCCAGGAGTGCTTAACAAAACCCTTAAACATGGAGGCATCGAGTGTTTATTGAGACTGGGAGAGAGAAGCCAAAGGAGAAATTTATGCCTTTTATTACTCCCCAACCCCTGCTTATCTTCCAGATAGCAGCTTAGACTGTGTCACTTCCTGCAGGAAGCCTACTGTGAACCCTGAGCTCATCAGGTGCTTCTCCTCTGGGCACCTATAATGCTAATTGCCTGCCTGTGGCCCCCAGTGAACCGAGAGCACATGGGTAGGGACTAGCACAGGGCCTGGAATGGAAATGCTCCAGGGAGCTCCACAAATGCTCGCTATTGGGATTCCAGTCTTATAGTTTTCTGAATGCCCCTCTGTCCTAGAACAATCTTAACACATATATAATTTAAACACATTGCAGGGCATAGAATAAAACTGAACCAAGGGGACCTGATTTGACTGCCGCAGTGCCTCAGAGTGTGAGGCTGGCAACAGCTTCTCCAGGTCTAACAGGAACTCATTCGGCTGTCCTCATACAGTGTAAGAATAGTTCATACCTGACAGCTTCTCGACCCGGCCCCAGGCTGGTGTGCACAGTGGTAAAGTGTGGCTGACCAGGCAGAAGGCATCAGACGCTTCTCTATTTCCCTCCCTCCAGGATGGTTTAAGTACCAAGGCTCTTCTCTCTGCCCCCACCTCAATATGGGTTCCTCCAGGGTTCTCTTCCTTGGTGTTCCCTATGCTTTTCTTGGGAAGGAGAGTAGCCCTGGAAATCTGCTTAGAAATCACTGAAGTCAAGTTTCTGGATAAGTCACATAATAAATATAACCACCACCACCACAGCCATTTATTAAGTGCTTGCCAGGCACTGTGCTAAAGCTTTACAAACATTGTTTCAGTTAATCCGACATCCCTGAGGTAGATATTTTCAACATCGCCCTTTCCCCGACACACACATCATCACAGTTCAGGAAATGAGGCTCAGAGAGGTGAAGTCAATCAACAAGGTCAAACCCAGCTGGTAAGTAGCAAAGCTAGACATCTGAACCAAAGACGGCTGACTCCAAAATCCATGCTTTTAAACACTACGCTAGATTGTTGCACACTGGAAATTCAAGGACACATGCTCCTTCCCAAAATACTACCTGACGACCAGACTTCAGGTGGGGAAGGCGGCCCAGCTTTTTAACTTCTTTAATAACCTACTGTACACACTTGGAGGAGTGAAGAGACAGTCTGGGTATAAGCTGACCACTGGGTCCCTCTCTCCTGCACTCGTTTTCAAGGCCTTTCTCATCCAAGACCTCCACTCCTGACATATGACTACTCAATATGCTGTTTCCCTTCCAGCAAATGCTGAAATGCAGAGGTCAGCCAAACCTGGTGACTCAGAGCATCGCCAGACACCTGAGAGAAATTAGGAGACATTCACAAAATGCCCAGCACCCCAGAACGGCTGGACCCCAAGGACACAGGTGGATTTAGATGGAAACAAAACTTTGTGTCTTCTACCCTGGCTTGTCAGGCCCAGCCCGGCCCCACTCCTGGAGCCTTTCTTGCCCAATCCCCCCGTCACTGGCTCTCCACTGTCCACGATTCTCTAGGTCCTCTCTCCTCACCCATCTCTGGAGGCCTCACTGACCACAGGCCCCTGGGCCTCAAGGCTGCCAGGGTCTCAGACCTCGTCCCCCAGAACCCAAAGTGCTCAGCAGGGCTGAGGATCCCGAGACCTATGAGGATCGAATAGAGCTGAGTGAAGATGAGCAGAAAGGGCCACCAGAGTTAGAAAAGCTAAACCAGGATGTACGAATTGACAAACGAATGGCAAAGAACAGAGCAAGGCACAGAACAAATGGACTAATCTGGGGTAAACAGACAGAACTATCGAAGGTCAGAAAAGGAAGATGACTCTAAGATGAACAGGACAACCCCAGGGAGAAGGCTCCTAGACAGTCTATCCAAACACTCGCAGCCATGGAGCTTCTGAGGAAAGGGCAGCTGGTTAGGAAAAAGGACCTTGGTGAAGGGGCTGCTGGAGAGACTGGGCAGGAGGAGGCTAAGTACGAGAAACTGGGGGAGCTCTGGAAAGGAAGCTGGAACATCTCCGTAGAGCAGGCAGTTTGAGAGGACACTAGAGAGGTGCGCAGGGACTGGAGGACAAGCACGAGAGGTGCCAGGAAAAGCAGAGAGGACATGTGCTGAAAGGCCAGGACCTCTGGAACCCCAGGAGCAGTTTCCAGGTGCATTCCAGAGCCCTACTAAGCTCTGCTCTGGATTTTGAAGGGCAAAATACTCAGAGGTGGGGATTTACCAAGGGGAAAAGCACAGCCCCAACCATGAGAAGTTCACAATCCTTGAGAGGAGACAAAGACCACCACACCCCTGCCCCCAACCCTTGAGGGAGCCTCTGATCTAAGGAACCCAGCAGATACAACTCACAAAACTGAGGAAAAAATACCAACCGGTGCAAATTAATATCATCCTTGAAATGTGAGGAGACAGAGGGATGAGAAGTAACTCAAGAGATCTGGGAAGATCCAGGTTGGGACTCTCCACACCTTAAGACTCAGCCTGCTGGTTAATCTCATCACTTGCCACACATCTGGGCAAGAGGCCTCAGTGCCCTCCACGTAACTACAGTTGAATTGACAGGGGGAAAAAGCAACATCGCTGGGAGGCCTCGGGTGAAGAGGTCCTCCCTGAGGAGCCCAGGGGCTTGAAGGAGCCCGGAGGTAGAGCTTTGCTTTCAAGTGATCTTCCTCCTCTCTCAACAGTCTCGAATCTAGTCCTCAGTGTGCATGATACATGGCTTCATAACCTCTGGTGGTTTTGTGTGGTTTCTTCTCCAACTAAGCAGGAGCTCCTGGAGGATAAAGACCAGGTTTTCTCTGCACCTTGCAGCATTGGAATCTAACAAATACTCGTCACAGGTGGTTATGTGGAGTGTTGATTACAAAAACATTTTCTACAAACAGCATACACATGTCAAAACTATTCTATTGTTATTGTTTGCCCTATCGCTTGCATTTGACATTCACCTCTCTGTTGGCTCATGCCTGTAGATGTCTGTTCCTGTATCTACCTCAGGCTTGGGAACTGGGCCCACCTAGCCTTTGTGAAGAAATACCAGCTCAGCCCGCCTGAGGGAACAATGAAAGCGTGTGGCTCAAGAGTCTCTGGGGGGCAGAGGGAGGGTCTCCCCACACTGGCCTGGCCCACTGATAAGGATCCTTCCCTTCTCTGTCTCCTAACAGATTCAGATTAATGATCGCTCATTCCTAATTGTCAAATTTCTTTTCCTTCATCCTGTGTCTAATCACCAGTGACAGAAACCATTACGCAAATGAGAGCAGACGACTTCTCCCAACTGTTCACGTTGGTAAAAACCTTGTAATTTAGAGCTCTGATTTGTAGGGGAAGCTGGTCTCCCCCAGGCATCCTGGGCATCTGCTCAACTGATGCCCAGAACAGCCCCTCCTCCATCCCCCAAACTCCAACCCCCCAACAAATATTTGACTTCACAAAACAGTAGTTTCCTTTGTACCTGCTGGTATAAAAATGGGAGCTTGCAACGTGGCTGACCTCCATACAGGCCTAACCCCCCACCTTCCCTGGGTGTGTCTGGCTCTATGCTGTCAGTGAGGACAGGAGTAAACAACAGAGCAGAGATGTTTCCTCTGTTGCAAGTAGAATTTGAGCCTGAATATCCCTAACCCAGTAAGTGAAGGGAAGAGCCCTGATCTCTTCCTTGGGGGAAAAGGAGGCAGCAGAACATGAATCAAGGTTCTTAGTGATCATCTAGAACTACATCTTCAATTCTATAGATGCAGACGCATGCTGGGAGAAGTTACGGGACCTATTCCATGACACACAAGTAAGGCAATGGGATCTAGAACTCATTTTCCCATAGCTCCTTCCAGCGCTCTTAACTCCTAACATGGCTTCCCAGCAGTTTCCCCAAGTCTTTAGCCTGAGCTGTATCTTCTGCACCCTCTTGGGCTAAGCCTGCCTGCACCAAACATCGCCCAGTGGGGTGAGACCTGAGGACGGCCTGCAGTACAAGGGAGAAGGTAAGGAAGGACAATCAACAACCTGGCGGAAAAGGAGCAGCAGGGGGTTTGTAGCCAAACAGAGTGAGGTTTGAATCCTGATTGCCACTATCACTCACTCTCTCCAAGCCCATTTCTTCAGTTGTAAAATGAGAACACCCACCTTGCAAGACAGTGAGGAACAAAGATAAAAACACTAGGCCCATGTTGGGTGTCTAATAACCAGGGGTCACTATTCTATCACCCAAGGATCAGGACCAATCCTGTGAAGGGCCCTCCCACTCGGTCACCTTAGGTCAGACCTATGTCAGCACAGCACCCAGCAAGGATTAGCTGAGTGGCACACGCCTCCCTGTGCACATCACCCACATCTGTGAGGGCTGAGCCAGGAATGCAGCAGATCTGCTGAGGAGAACGAAAATAATCTGCTATCTTTCAAAGTGTGACTGTGGTCAAGTTGCTCCGCCGTGTGCCTTGTTTTCTCTGCCGTGCTCCTCTTGCCCCAGGGACGGAGGATGGAGATCACTGCAGTCACATTGTCCAGCATTGGCTATATTTGAAAGAACTACACTTGAGAAGGTACCGTGTTTGCACACCCACACTATATCAGAGAACCCCAGAATGGGGGACTAAAAATAAACACCCCTCCCCAAAATACACACACAGGTGTGCACATGCATACACACATCCTCTCAGTCCATCAGTGCACTGAAACTGTAAACCGAGATTCAGGGCTAAGAGCTGTAGCTCAGACACTGGAAGTAAACCTTTGGCAAAAAAAAGAGAAAATAAACCCAGAGACTTCCAACTCCTCTTTCCTTCCAGAGAGAAGGGGCATGGAGATGGGAGTGGAGGTGAGAAGACACAGAGCCACCACAGTGCCCAATTCCAGGGGCCCCACTTCTACTGAACAGATGTGAATGATGGCCCTTTGAGTTGTGCAGTGCACAGCTGCCCAGCTGTAAGCTGCAGCCCTGAGAGGGGTTCCCACGAGTAGCTACGAACAGAAAAGGAAATTCCTCTTCCGTGCTCCACCCATTGCCCTGACTTTTGAGGGTGTTTGTGGAACAGTACGGTGGGGTCTGGGTTAGGTGCTGGCTTTAAGAGGCAAGGCTACAGTTTTTCCCTTGCCATGAGGTGGATGACAGGTGGTGCGTCAGCTGCCTAAGCTTCACCCCACATCGTCTACTCAGCCAGGAAGCTCTGCAGACGTGGAGGATGTGACCTGGGCAGGGCAGGTCATAGGACCTGGAGGTTCTAGCCAGTCTGCCTCAGGCAGGCTGCAGTGAGACCTGACCAACATCCAATGGCTAAAACTGAGTTTAAAAGCTTTAGGCTAGGTCAGGCGGTACTGCCCTGCCACTCCCACTATATGTCCCACGGCGTAAGGTTAAGCAGTGGAGAAACTTGGTAAGCACAGAGGCAGGCCAGTGTGGACACATTTGCACACACATCCCCAGAGGCTTGCACTCCTAAAACCTAGAGAAGCCACTGCTAGGACTCCCTTGGTACCTGGCACAGGGAGCAAGAGCTGGTGCTGAAAGAGAAGCTGTATGTGCCTGTAATTTGGAACTTAAGCACAATCCTTGGTTCTTGTGTCCCAAGGCTCTTTTCTATGTATGGCTTGAGCTTGAAGGTCCAAGTTGGAACCCTGTCGAATTCACTCTCAGAGGAAGCTATCTAGGCTCTCAAAGGCAAGCCTCCCTCTCACTCTCCCCATTAGAGTCCCAGCAGCCATTCCTGCCCAGCCTAGAGCTGGACTCTGTGAAAACCGGAAGGAGGCAGACGGACCCAATGGTCAGGACAGCTCTGGCCCTGCAGCCCAGGTGTAGTGGGCGTCCAAGAGCATCTCCTTTCTCTCAGGCTGAGGCACCGAGGGTGTAGGAGATAGGGCTGAGAGCCAGAAGTGGCACCCTGACCCGGAGGGAGGGAGCAAGGGACAGATACATACATGTGTGCACGCACACCTCGAGGTTGACAGACTCACACACACAGACATGATGACAACCAGAAGCTGGGACTCCACACACTGAATGCAGGACTTTAGGGGGGCAGAGAGAGAGGATGCTGGGGCACAGAGGCAAGGGTAAGAAGTCCCTCCAAATGGGAGTGGGGTGCCGACTACCCTGCCTTGCCCTAAACACCTGCCTCCAGGGTCATGGCAAGAGTCCAATCCATTAAGTGCAGCGTGCAATACTAGCGCTTGAAGTCTCCTGTCCTCATCAATGAAGCGGTGTGGACGGGCTAGCAGTCGCCTGGAAGGAGGCCTCGACTCCCAGCAGGCTAGTTGTATCGGCCCTTGATCATTGTGTTCAACAAGGGCCCCACCTGTGAAGAGACATGAGGAGCCAGTCAGAACTGCCTGTCCCCTGGCCCTGGAGCTGGAAGAGGTGTGTCTGGAGATGTTCAATGTCCAGCCAAGAGCAGGGACAAGGTTTCCATTCAGTCTTGTAAACCCTCTAGCCAATTCTCTTCCTGGAGGTCAACCCAGTATTCTGGGGCATGGCCCTCTCCTCTGGGTCCACCTTGTATTACCGCCGTCTCACAATACCCTCTATCTGTAAGCAGCCTTAAACAGACAGACAGAAGGTCAGAGGAGCTAACAATTCCCAAACACCCAAGAGTGTCTGTCTGCATGTTCCTTAAATGTGCCTTAAGAACATTAAATGCCTCTATATCCTGAAAAGGTCACCTGCAATTGGGGCTGGTGCCATCTCCCAATCCCACAGGTCTGCTGGATGCTGAGGCTAGCCACAGGACAGAGGCAAGAGCATTACAAATACAAACCTGCCCCATTTACCCCATAGGCCACTGGCACACCTGTGGGAAGGAGATCTCAACATTACCTAGAGCAGCCTGGGCACAGCAGGGAGAGTGTGAGGAGACGCTTTACTGCTTGCTTCCTGTTCCAGAAGAATCCCCACAGGGGTCCCCAGCTGGCACACTAGCCCCATGGGGAACACTACCACTAGCATGGAACAGATTATAATTGATCCGCCAGTCAAGACCAGTTCTCACCAGAAAACAAGGATTTTCTACACATACCCATAACCTCTATGGAGAGAGAGGACACCAGATACTGAAACAGAGGAGCTATAGAGAATGTGACACCCATCCTGACTTTCCCTAGTCACTCTACCCACTGAGCAACAGAAGTGTGACTTTGGGGCAGCCACATACCTCTTGTGGGTTCCCCAAGGCCTCTCCAAGCATCTTCTCAATGTTTCTCATTATGGCCACTTTCTGATGGGCTTTGAGAGGATATTCAATTCTCTTAGGGGTGGGGGCCCCCTGCAAAGGAAGCAGCAGCTCAGGAAATGCCTTCAGCAGAAGGCTTCAGTGTCACCCGGTTCCTAGCAGCATCCTTCCTCCTAAAACACCCAGTTCAACCCTATCCCTCCTCATCTCCCTGAAGACCTGAGAATCACTTCCAGAGATAGCCTACTTCCCCACTCCACCCCCAAATAATTTATTGCACCTACCTCACCCCAGTCCCATCTGGGGAAAAACCCATATTCACCTTATACCAGAAGTTCACAGTGATGGTAATCCCCCCATTTAGTAATGACTCTATGTGATGCCACCTGCAAGAAAATAAACAGGCTCCTGTTGGCCACCAATACTTTTCAGAGGGAGGGATGGAAACTGGGCAGAGTCCAGCTAAGGGAATTAATGACGACAGTATCTTTACACTCATCTCGTCAAACACACCCTTGGGGCTGAGGCAGTGTTCAGTCTCCAAGTACCAAAGAGCCAAGAACACTTTCTCCAGCCTCCAGTCTCTGGGACATCTTTGGACTTGAGCAATTCTCATCTTGTCCTAGAGACAGGGTTGCACTTCCCTCATGTTCAGTAGGCTCACATTTGGATATGCCAACCCTCCCGTAGCTCATGTAAAACCAACGCTGCCACAACTCAGAAGAAGGGACACAGAAAAGGCTTTCCGGGGATGGGAAAGAAAAGTCCCAAGAAGCCCGTAGTCTTAGCCCCTCCTCACCAGTACATTGGGATGTAAAGAACATCACCAGGGCCAACCACTGTTTCGTAACCAACCACGTTCTGGAAATTGGGGAACCTCTCGTAGTCGGGATTGTCAAAGTCCACCTAAGAGGTTCAAGAGAAAGAAAAAAAAATCAATCACCAAATTTTTATCAGTAACTACTATATGCTAGTTACTTTGGCAGTCAAAGAAAGATGACTTAAAAGCTCAAATGTTAAGTGATAAAGAATCCTAGGCCTCAGTGCTCCTGAGGTCAGAAGCAGTCATCACAGCTTGCAGGCCAGAAAATCTACTCATGGCCTGTAGATATGAGGAATTAGGACTCCTCCTTCACCCAAACCTTCAGAAACTTTCTCCCAAACAAACATTCAAACCAGCAAAGACTCCTACATGAGGTAGGTAGGCAGCTTTCTCCTCAAGAAAGGAAAAGACCTCTCTGGTTGGCCACAAAGTAACCATATACGTCACTTAGATCCAGAAAAAACATTAAGCAACGTATCTTAATTCTACTCACCCTTCTCCTTATCAAAAAGTAGCCTCCATAACAAAAGAAAACAATTACTAAATCTAATGGAGACATACACATTTTGCTCCATGAACTTGTATTCCAATCAAACAAGATAACCAGAGCCTACCAGCATCAGTGATGGGGTCAGCTCCAGAATTAGCTCTATGAGACTATTTACACAGTCATGCATCACTTAACGACAGGGATACATCTGAGAAATGCATTATTAGGTGATTTCATCGTTGTGCGGACACGATAGCGTGTACTTACACAAACCTAGATGGTGTAGCCTACTACACACCTAGGCTATATGGTACTAATCTTACAAGACCACTGGCATATATGCAGTCCATTGTTGACTGAAACGTCATTATGCGGCATATGACTATGCTTATAATCATCTGGGGACCACCACATGGGCCTGGAATATGTGAGCTACACTGTGAAATTATCCTCTGAGTTTGTCCAAACCTGGCAGACCACCACAGGGAAGGGGAAAGACGCGCTAGCCTTGGGTCCCAAGAGTTCTATACCCTCCTCAGACCACACAAGCTCACCTGGCTCTGTCTGTCACATGGGTGATGCACAGGATATGGGTAGAGGCACTCAAACTGATCCGGAGGGAATAAAATGCATCGCTTGTAGCCTTTTATCTGAGCAAAGAAGTTCTGCTGCTCATCATAGTGAGCAGGTGTCACATTTCCTGTAGGAAGAAAGATGTTTTCTTATTTAGAGCAGTGGCTTTATTGCACAGGCTGGAACAGCGGCACCAGTGCTGGAGAGAAACCCGGCCTGCCCTCCTAGCTAAGGGTTCCGCATCAAAATTTCAAGCAGAATCAGGGAGACTGCAATTACAACACTCAGCAAATGAGGTGTTACACTTTTAATGGGTAATAAGTCTAGCAACCATCACTGGCTAAGGGTTCACCACCAATAAGCAAAGTAGACTTTCTTAAATGATGGCTGCTGCCCTTACTGGAAGCAATAGCACATTAAAACCATACTCACAAGTCTGGCAAAGGAATATACTGTATATTCTTGTACTTTTCGTGACCATGCCAAGAATTCAAGCGCAACAAAACAATAGTTAGAAACAAGTGAAATGACTGTTATCAACAAGGCATGCATGATCTTCTTTGATAGAGTTAATCAGTCATGTTAAATTGTATGAATATGTACTTGCTTTGGGTAGCTCTTCTGGAGCTCAAAGATTTTCAATCTTTGCTCCCACTTCAACACACCTGTGGGATGCAACACTTCTTTAGAGCAACTGGGGCTATTGATTCTCATTGCAGAGAGGGATATCAGATTCCTGAAGAGTGTGGTATATTTTCTTAAGGCAAATTATTTTAAAAACCATCTTGACTTAGTTCTGCCCTAGTGCATGCTCCATCTATTCCTTATAACTGGGGCCGCCTCTGTTGTTTATCCTTTGCACAATCCTTGAGAGCTGAAGGGCCCTCTGCAGCATATAGAGTTTAGACAATATTCCCCAGGTCAGCCTGGGTGGGCCAGGACAGCTGCCTTATTAAGCGCTGAGAGTCCACATGCATCCTCAAAAGAGATTTGCTCTCTCCTCTCTACCTGAGGGATCCACTTCCCTACACTCCACCACAGGAAAGGAAGGCAACAGAAAAACTCAGTCAAGTAAACCAGAAGTGGCCCCTGGCAGGTGACCAAGAGTTGGTTTCAAACGGGCACATTATCTAATTCATAGCCTGCACTGCTGGAAACCTTTACTGATACTGGCAGCAAAGGATCCAAATCTGAAGAAAGGACAATCAAGGGGGAGAAGAGACTTCAGAGCCCAGCGGTGAATGACAGTGAATAATTATTCTGCTTCCTTGTTCAATCCAATTTATTTGCCACTTACTAAGTACCTACTATGGGCCTGGCACTGAACTGGTGCCAGAAATAAAAAATAACTACGAGGCAATGACCCTGGCCGGTAAGTAGCTCTCCTTCTCCTGGCTGGAGTTTAAAGGCTTCTCCTTTTATTCAAAAGAAGAAAAACCAACAGAACATATTTACATATTTCCCTGTGCACGCATAAAATCCTCTAGCAGAATATGCAAGCAACTTATAACATGCGATGCCTCCAGGGAGGGAAACTGGGAGGCTGGGAAATAGGAGTGGAAGAGACATTTACCACTAAATGTCTATTTATACCTTTTAAATGTAACCCCATGAATGCATTATCTATTCAAAAGGTAAGGTTCAACTTATATTGGAAAAATAAGTTTCCCTCTTCTACTGGCACAAAAATCTTGTGAGTACAGAGAGATCCAATAGAGATAAGCAGTATTTTAGAGAGATCCCTAATATCTGAGCATACGTACTCACACAGCAGCTAAGGAAAGGAAAAGGGAACTTTCTTTTTAGAGTGCATGAAACTAGCTTAAAGACATAACACACATTATCTCATTTAATCTTCATAGCTATTTATAGGATTATTATCCTGTTCTCTTACAGATGAGGAGGCTGAGGCTTAACAAAGTTATGCGACTTGTTCAAAGTCATGGAGTGAATAAGTAGCAGAGACAGGATTAGAAATCAGGTTGTATGACTCCAAGCCATGCTGCTTTCCGAAAGATTTCTTACCTTCCATGCCGATGAGCAGCAGGTTGGAGGTCAGCTGCCCCCAGCCACGCTTTCCCTGTTGCTTATTAATCCAGTTCCAGTTAAAACCCAAGAAGTCCATGACAATCTTCCTGCCCACAGTGTCATTGAGTGTTTGCTGCAGATACAACCTACGTTCCCCAAGAAGAGAATCATTAGTGCATGTACACACAGTTCCTGGCATGGCCTCCCCACACCTGGAAATCCAAACTCAGACCCACACCAGCATCTCCCACAGAGAGCAGATACAGTCATGGGAATTTTAACCAACACGAATTCTCACAGAACTGAATCCTTACGTACTCTTCTTTGAGTTCTGTTCAGCACCAAACATTTTGTTTTAAAAAGTGATTCTTAACCTTTTCTGGGTAACAGGATGAATTCTTTAAGGATGTAAGGAAGACTCCCCATAAAAATGCACACACACACAGAACTTTCACACAATTTCATAGATTCCTTAAAGCTTATCCATAGACCCTAGAGTGATGAATCAGCCTTGTCCCAGAGACTCTCAGGGTCCAAGACATCCCCTTTGGCCCTCGGTAGCCACTGGGGTACATATATTACTCTTCACCAAGAGCTAGCTCTCTCCCTGTTCAGAGGAAGAGTTATTCCTCCGTATCCTCTGGAAGCCAGGCTTGCTTATTTAACTTGCTTTGGCTAATGAAATGCGCAAAGAAGAGATTATGTTGCTTCCGAACTGTTATTTTAAGAACTAGAACATACTACCAACACATCTCTTTCCATCTGCAACAACAAGTGCAAAGTTTCAGATGGTAGCTGCTGGGGCAACGTGGGTCCCAAAGTGAAAAAGATGATCTAAGAGCAGAGCCTCCAGGTGCACCACGATGGGCGTGTAGCATGGAAATAAACCTTTGTTGTTTCAAGTCGCTGAGCTCTGGCACGAAGCCTAGTTTATCTTAACTGACTCAACCACCTATCTGTAGCAGCCTTCTACAGAGGAAAGAAGACACCTCATCAGGCTCTCTGCAGGCCCAGGGCTCCTAAAACGTCTCAGGAACGTCAGAAGTTACTGAAGGGATATGAGAACCCAGACACACTTGAATAAGCCTCACAAAAGCTATTAGTCAGGGCGCAAACCAGAAGAAAAGAGACAGAAGCACTCCTGTCCTGGTCCTGAGAAGACTACTTCAAAAGGCTCGAAGGCATCTCAGTGCCCAGAATCATAATGTTTAAGGCAACATTAATTAGAAAACTTGATAAGCTGGAAATACTAGCTACCTTCTGGGGACATGGAACCCTCCAGACTCGAATGCAACCTTTTGACTCTCCCCAGAGATTATAAAATACATGTTCATACAAAAAATTTGCAAGTTAACTCTGAAAGAGTCAGGAACACTCCCAAACATGAACCTGAGCCATTTCTGTTATACCTTAACCAGAATTGCTCAAAATAGCTCAAAGAGGATCCTAATACCCTTTAGCCCAGAATCACAACCAACTGTACGATTTTACAGTGGAGTTGCGTGGTGCTAAAGTCAGATGGTAGGGCAACAGTTGCACACAGTAAAAGATTTTCCTGCCATCAGCCATCAAGTACGGACTACACTCATGGCTCATACGTAGGAAGGCGAAATGCTCTCACCATAGGAACCAAGAAACTTAAGTGATCGAGAAACCAGAGGATTCACGAGTCTCATCTCACACTCATTCCAGTGCACACATTCATTCAACAGAATTACACTCCATCAGCACCATTTAAACCACTCTCTCTCTCTCAACACTGGAGGTGTGTGCATGTGAGTACGCATGCTGTTAAATTTGAGGAAATCAATGCATGAGATGATTCAACAGAACCAGTCTTTAAAAGACGTAAAGAAAGATCAATCATAGTTCAGATCTTACAAACTCTCTTGGTCAAAGCCTTATCATTATGACGACTGCTAAGTGTCAGGAAGACAAAAAAAAAAAGGATATTTTAAATCCTTTCATTCAGCCACATACTGCTAACAGAGAGTCAGGAAGAGAACTGAGGCAGGTGACTAGAGAGGAGCCCAGGGTTGGCCAAATGTGAGACGGAGATGACCATTCACCATGAAGTACTCAGCGAAAGCAATTCCCTAGAGGCGATGTTCTAACGTGGGACTGAAAGCTGTCTGGGACCTATGTAAGAGACAGTCCTCACAAATAGGGAGAAAAGCAGAGAGGAAGGATCACTCCCGCATGTGTGTCTCGTGTTTGTTATCATCATTGCAAGGTGGAACATCAATATGCCACCCCTCCTCTAATCTGACCTTCCCTAAGCTGGAGAATGCTGATCTCCTTCACCCCAGAATCACAAAAGACTCTGCAACTTTTCAGCTTGAACTGTCCCCAGCCAGCCGAATATTTTAGGACAAAGGCTGCAAACTAGCAATCTCAGAGTTAAATCCAACGACAGATATTCTGGTTTGGCCCCCTACAGCATTTTCAAAAATTTGAATTAGCTGCCCACATTTAAAAATCAAACAAATTTTAAATAAAAACTCTGATTTCTGGCTTCTCTTGAAAAATCAGAGTATCTGGCAACCCTGGGGCTGCCCTCCCAAATGCAAACAAGAGAATCAAGTAATGACTTCTCATTTTGAACAGGGCCTATGTCTTCCGCTTCATCACAGCTTTCACCCAAACAACTTCACTCATTCGTTCCCCTACCTCACCCTGCCAGGCAACTGTGATTCTCACTTTATGAAGATGATGAATCAGAGAGTCACAGCTCAAGTCCAGTCATTCCCTCATCCCTCAAGGTAGAGAACTCACCCAACTCCTCCATATCCTCAAACAAGTCCAGGAAAGGAAAACGGATGTCCTAGATCCAATGGAAAACCATGATCTGGGAACTTACCTCTCTTCCCCTCCTCGCTGCTGTACATTCTGCAGTTTCTCAACAAACTCATGAAATTTCATTTCTTCCCTGTTGGACCTCGGCTTAAAGTTCTGGAAATTAGCCATCTTCTTCTCATCATAGTACAAGAACTTGTGGGTGCTGGCACTGTACACAGAGAAGTCTCCGTTGCCAATATTCTCTTGCAGGTATTCCAGGTCCCATTTCAGGGCAGGGTACACAAGATTTGTGTCGGTCAGTACTACAGGCTCCTAAGAGAAAACACCAGATGAAGAGAACAAATGAAGTCGTCCCAAGGAGCTGGGGGATTCTTGTCCCATGATTCCAACTACTTGCCAACTTCAAAATAGTTTCTCCTGCTAACACGAACCCCCCAAGTCCCATTTCTCCTGGCCTCCCTCTCCATCGCCCCTTAGGCCCTAGTTCACAGCCCTGCCAGCGCCCCACCTCTATCACCATTCCCTTTGACCTCTCCTCCCAACCTGGTCCCTTCCCCCTCCCCCTTGAGACGCGGCCCCGCCCCCTACCTCATTCTCGATAAGCTCCTCCGCCCGAGGGTCGCCCTGACTCAGACGCGGGATGGGCCGGGTCGGGAAGCTATAACTGCGCAGCTGGGACTCATCCCAGGCGGGGCCAAGGGCTTCGGCCTCTTCCCGGGGTTCTCCAGAGCCCGAGGCCGCGGCCTCAGCCGCTGTCGCCGCCATCTCCGCCGCTAGGGACGGCCCCACCGGAACCGGAAGCTCCGCCTATTCCGGAGAAAAAAAACACAACGAAAACCATAGAGAAGGGCTGCGCAAGAGAACGGTCCAGAGACGCTAAGAACGCGGAGCCGACGCTTGGGGGAGCTCCTTCTAATGGTGACCTGAGGCTCGACACCCTAGGCTCTGCCCTTGAAGACCGGCGGCTAGTCCCCCTTTAGTCCCACTGAATAGAGGTGATCACTCGGTTAACCAATCCACAAAATACTGCTGCTGCCGCAGTGTGCCCAGGCCTACACAAGAGGCAAAGAAGGAGGAAGGTTTAGTGGGGCGTTAAACTTTACACTCATGGATAGCGAGAGAAGCAAACTCTTGACCTACCTAAGGAAGTCAGAAGGAAAAGCAATTGTCCCATAAACGTTGCGTAAAGGTTGGTCTGAAGGCCTAGGCAAAAGATATATGGCAAATTGAATTCTTTTAAAATCAAAGATGGTTTTCTTTTGTTTGGCATCATTTGATTTTTCTGCCTGTGTCACCCTCTCTCCTACTTGAAGATGTTTTTGCCATGGGGCCAATGTTATCAGTAGTGGCCAACCATGAGCATCCTACATTTTCAAACAATTTATATTGGTTATAAAAGGTCCTATGTTTATAATTATAATTTATATTTATATATAAATATAAATATATTATAATTTATAATTAATTACCTCTATTGCTTGCTTAGACCATTCTTAGGCTGGCTGTGGGAGGCCAAATTCTAAGATGGATCCAAAGATTTCCATCCCATGGTGTACATGCCCCATGTAACTCTCCCCCTTGAATGACGGCAGGAGTTATAAATATGATCACTCCTTCGATGAGGTTACATTATATGGCAAAAATGTAATTAAGGTCCTTAATCAGTTCACTTTGAGTTAATCAAAAGGAGATTCTCCTGGGGGTTAATCAAAAGGAGGAGTCCTGGATGGGACTGACCTAATCACTTTAGCTCTTTAAATCTGAGTCTAGAGGTCAGAGACAGAAATCAGAGAGATTTGAAGCTGAAGAAGCTCTCCTGTTGACCGTGAAGGAGCAAACTGCTATGTGACAGAGAATGGTGGGTAGGCTCTAGGAGCTGAGAAAGGCTCCTGATTGACAGCCAGCCAGAAAGGAGGGATCTTAGTCCTATAACTGCGAGAAACTGAATTCTGCCAACAACTGCTGAGCTTGGAAAAGGACACAGAGCCTCAGATGAGTTAGCAGCCCCAACAAATACCTTGATTTCAGCCTGGTGAGACCCTGAGCTGTGACCCAGCTAGCCCGTGCCTGGACTCCGGACTCATGGAAAGTTTGAGATAATGAATTGGTGTTATTTTGGGCTGCTCAATTTATGGTAATCTGCTATGCAGCAATAGGAAACTAATACACTAGCTTAACTATGTAATTATGCTGCATAGTAACTATGCTGCAAAACTGATATTGGGGTTACCTCTGTGGAGGGTTTGGGGCTGTGGCCGCAATTAAGGCTTTAGTTTTATCTGCAATGTTTGAATTTTTACAAGAATATTTGTAACCTTGGGAATTAAAAATAAATTAGACCAAGAAGATTCATATTACTAAAATCAGGAGTGAAAGAAGGCATATTACTACTGACTTCACAAAAATAAAAAAAAGTATAAGGGAATACTATGAACAGTTGTATTATAAAAAATTATATAACCTTGGGGCTGGCCCCGTGGCTGAGTGGTTAAGTTCGCGTGCTCTGCTGCAAGCGGCCCAGTGTTTTGTTGGTTCGAATCCTGGGCGCGGACATGGCACTGCTCATCAAACCACGGTGAGGCGGCGTCCCATATGCCACAACTAGAAGGACCCACAACGAAGAATATACAACTATGTACTGGGGGGCTTTGGGGAGAAAAAGGAAAAAATAAAATCTTTTAAAAAAAAATTATATAACCTAGATGAAATAGACAAATTCCTAGAAAGGCACAAACTATCATAACTGATTTAAGAAGAAATAGAAAATTTGAATAGATTTATAACAAGTAAAGAGATTAAATTAGGAATCCAAAAACTTTCCACAAAGAAAAGCCCAGGACTAGATGGATTCACTGATGAATCCTACCAGGCATTTAAAAAAGTATTAACACCAATCCTTCACAAACTCTTCCAAAAAATAAAAGAGGAAGGCTCCAACTCATTCTATGAAGTCAGTGTTACCCTGATATCAAAATGAAACAAAGACATAAACAAGAAGAGGAAACTACAGACAAAAATCCCTTGTAAGTATAGATGCAAAAATCCTCAACAAAATACTAGTAAACAAAATTTATACCACATAAAAAGGATTATGTACCATGACCAAGTAGGATTTATTCCAGGAAAGCAAGGTTGGTTCAACATCTGAAAATTAACCAAATTGATAGAAGAAAAAAAATGTTAAAAGGCACAAACATGCAGCTATAAAATAAACGTTATGGGGATGTAATGTACAGCACAGTGTATTATTTATGTATAACATATTATAGTTAATAATATTGCATTACATATGTGAAAGTTGCTAAACTTAAAAGCTCTCATCACAAGTGAAAAAATTTTGTAACTATGTATGGTGACAGATGTTAAGTAGACTTATTGTGGTGATCATTTCACAATATATACAAATATCGAATCATTATGTTGTCTACCTGAAACTAATATAATGTTATATATCAATGATGCCTCCATTTAAAAAAAGAAAAAATCACATGATCATCTCAATAGACACAGAGAAAACTTTTGACAAACTCAAACACCTTTCAGGATAAGAACGGGGTCCCAAAGGACACCATCATGAAAGTGAAAAGACAACTCACAGAATGGGAGAAAATACTTACAAATCATACATCTGATAAGGGATTTGTATCTAGAATACATAAAGAACTCTTACAACTTAATGAAAGACAACCTAGGGGCTGGCCCCGTGGCCGAGTGGTTAAGTTCGCGCGCTCCGCTGCAGGTGGCCCAGTGTTTCGTTGGTTCGAATCCTGGGCACGGACATGGCACTGCTCGTCAAACCACGCTGAGGCGGCGTCCCACATGCCACAACTAGAAGGACCCACAACGAAGAATCTACAACTATGTTACCTGGGGGCTTTGGGGAGAAAAAGGAAAAAATAAAATCTTTAAAAAAAAAAATTAAAAAAAAAAAAAAGACAACCTAATTAAGAAATGGACAATGGACTTGAATAGACATTTCTCCAAAGAAGATATACCATGGCCAATAAGTGCATGAAAAGATACACAAAGTATTTTTTTTAAGATTTTATTTTTTTCTTTTTTCTCCCCAAAGCTCCCTGGTACATAGCTGTATACCTTCAGCTGGGGGTCCTTCCGTTTGTGGCATGTGGGATGCCGCCTCAGCATGGCTTGATGAGCAATGCCACATCCGTGCCCAGGATCCAACCTGACTGCCGAAGTGGAGTGCGTGAACTTAACCACTCTGGCATGGGGCTGGCCCTGATACTCAAAGTCTTTAGTCATCAGGGTAATGCAAATCAAAACCACAATGAGATACCATTCACATCCACTAGTATGGCTACAATAAAAAAAGACAGACAATAGCAAGTTGGTGATAATGTTACCGCACAAAATTGGTTCTCTGCTTGATGCACGTAATGAGCCAATTAATTATGGCATCAGCCTTTGAGGGGAGAAATCAGCTTTTATTCTGCGAGATCAATCTTCAGGGAGACAGGGGGCAAGTGTCCTCAGATCCATCTCCTTGATTCAGGATTTGGGGCAAAATTTAAGAGGTTAGGGAGAATAGGCTGGCACACGGAAACACTGGAGGGACAGGTTTTGATTAGTGAGCTTCAAGCATTTATGGTAAGGTTTTAAACACTTATGACAGGGTTCTAAACATTTATGATGGGGTTCTAAACATTTTTGATGAAGTTGGGAAGGAATTTGAACACTGGATCTTCCTGAATGAGGGACCCCTGGCTTCTGACAGGAGTCTGACTTCCAAATTCCAGTCACATCCCAGTCCTTTGGTTCCATGGGGAGGAGGATCTTTAGTTTTGAGGTCGTTTCAGGCCACGATTTCTTCTTTTACACATGCGCTGGCTACATGACTTTACAGATTTTCTGAAATGCAATTCTTAATCACTCTGTTGATAAGAGATGGGGTCAGTTGAACTGGTTCTGGAGGGCGTGCAGTTACAATAATATGGAGAAATTGGAACCCTCATACACTGCTGGTGGGAACATAAAACAATACAGCTTCTTTGAAAAATAGCTCGTCAGAAAGTTAAACATAGTCACCCTATGATCCAGCAATTCTACTACTAGGTATGTGCCCAAGAAAATTAAAAACATACACCTACACAAAAACTTGTACAAGAATGTTTACAAGCAGTATTATTCATAATAGCCAAAAAGTGGAAATAACCCAAATGTCTGTCAACTGATGAATATATAACCAAAATGTTGCATATCCATATAATGGAATATTATTTGACCATAAAAAGGAATGAAAACTGACACATGCTGTAACATGGACAAACCTTGAAAATGTTACTCTAAGTGACATAAGTCAGACACAAAAGGCCACATACTGTATGATCCCACTTAAATAAAATGTCCAGAATAGGCAAATCCATAGAAAGTAGATTAGTGGTTCCCAGCGGGTGGGGAAACATCCTAACCGATATAGGGTTTCTTTTGGGGTGATAAAAATGTTTTAGAATTAGATAGTCGTGATAGTTGCAAAACTTTGTGACTATACTAAAAATCATTTTATTGTACACTTTAAAGGGGCGAGTTTTATGGTATGCGAATCACATCTTTATATAAGTTAATTAATAATTAATTAATTAGACCAACTCTGTTTCTGACCCAAATTAGATCAGGGTTTGCTAGTGACTGAACACAGATATTGTCCAATTATTCTGAACATCAACTAGTGATGCTCATTTACAAGAAGGCAAGTTTCTGCGAAGTAGTCCACCTCAAAATTTATATACCGAATAGTACATATTAGTTTTTATTGCTCTGATATATATTCAAGAATGTCTGTAATAATGGATTCTGCTCCAAAACAGTGATCACTCTAAAAGTTGCTGGAAATACGTGTATATTTACACCGCGTAAATTATGCAAATCCCACTTGTGTAAATAAAGTGAAAACATATTCATATGCAAATATAATAATGCCCCCCATTCTTCTGTTAAGCTAGTGTTTATTAATTGTGGTCCAGCTTGAAATCTGCTTTTGCAGTAGTAGCAAATCTGAGGCTTTAGGCGATCTCCCGAGAGAGGTCTCTGGTGCTAGGATTTGTTTTACAGTTGTTAGGTTGAGGTGACAGGGACATTCAGATGTAAACACGGACTGAAACTGTGGACCCAGTTTGGGCCGATTTGTGTGTTGCTCTCTGCATCCAAATGAAGGAGATCAACCAATTTGGCGAAGAGAACCAAAACAAGCAAGACCAAGGACTGAATCTGAAGGATAATCACGTTTGGGGATGGAAGGAGGAAGTGCCAGTGAAGGAGAGGAAAAAGGAAAGCAGTCAGAGAAGAAGTTAAGACAGGCTCATTTCATTTGTACTGCTCCTGGAGAAGATGGGTCACCTGTCCGCCTTCGAGATGCTCAGGTTCCGAGTCCCCATCATCCCTGCATGCGTCTACGTCAGCCGAGGGAGAAAAGGGACACGACAGTCTGAAATATCAAAGTAGTGAGTAGCTTGGGTTTTTTTCCTTCCCGTTTTCCCACTCTGCCTCTGTCCACCCGCTCATCTACCCTTTGGTTTCCCCGCGCCGTGCAAGCCCCGCCCTTGTTGAACCCTTAGGATTTTCTTCTTTATCGGCTGCTTGGTCGCGTTTGGCCCGGCTCAGCCGCCGTGACAAGGCCTTTGCGCATGTGCGGGGTGAAACTGAAAGAAGGTGAAGATGGCGGCGGCCAGGGCAGGGGTCCTGGGAGTCCGATGGCTGCAAAGGGCAGCCCGGAACGTGGTGCTGTTGGGTGCACGGACAGGTCCGCGAGAACAGTGTGGGAAGGGGATGCCTGAGGTTTGGTGTGTCGGGGGCAGGGTGGATGTCATGGATACCACGGCGGCCGTGTCCGGGCAGGGGGCGGAGGTGAAATTGGTATGTCCAGAAGAGGGGGTGGAGGGTCTCGTGATCCTGCGAGGTCTCGGGCTCCGGCCTCCGCAGCCACTGCAGCCTGATGCCGTCAGGGTGGCAGGAGGAACGGGGGCGCTTACGACCTGCTCTGGTATGTCCTCCAGCCTCCCACATTACCAAGGATATGCTCCCGGGACCCTATCCCAAGACCCCAGAGGAACGGGCTGCCGCTGCCAAGAAGTATAACATGCGGGTGGAAGACTATGAGCCATACCCGGATGATGGCATGGGGTGAGATAGAAAGGGTCTGTTCGCACCTTGGTAGTGATGGGAGAAGGCCGGCTGGGTTTGGTGGCTCGACTCTGACCCTTTCCCCCGAACCTTCTCGTGACCCCTCAGAGTCAATGGAGTGGTTGCTTCTTTCGGTGGAGGGAGATGGGAGGGGATTGGTGAGCAGCTGCAGTCAAGAGGATTTCAATTTTCTCCTTGGCTCAGGCTGTTTCCTCAAATGAGGAAGCCGAGGTTTTAATAGCTCCCTTGAGGACCCCTGAATAGCAGGAACCTTCCTTGGCTCCGTCCCGAGCGCGAGGTTTCATTTAGATCGAGCATCTGCTGGGCTCAGGTGCTGTCATTCAGGCACGTGACCAGGCTGGAGCTGGACTCCTGTCATGAGAACCTTATTTGTAGATGTAGTACTCTATATATGTGTGTATATCTTTCTTTAAAAAGTATGTTTGCTGTTAGGGCTGTGGAAATCGGAGCAACTGTTAAGTAGATTAACAGCCAAGTTCCTTACTCCAGTTGATGTTAGCCATGCTCTGCCCGGCCCGCCAGCCACATAAAATCCCTATGGTTAATTATCTGAGCTGATTACCGTGATCACCCCCATTTTCTGTCCTAGCATCGCTCTTTCAATCGTGGTTTCAGCAGCCCGTATTTTTCTTGTTTTCCAATCATCTTCTGTGACATATGTCCAGTTGTCATCATTTCCTGTGTTTTATTGAGTTGTGGACAAGAGCAGCCTTGGTAGCAGTCTGTGTAAGTTGAACCTGGATTTGTTGGTGAAAACCCAGTTTAGCAAGAATTCCCATGGGGTGTTTGAGACATGGAGATGTATACCAACTTGGTTGTTGAGGAACACAGTTGCTATGAAAACAATACTTTTCTAATCTGTACCCTTTTTGTTTTTATTCCAATTAGCTGGGTGACCTTGGGTTCAGACCCTAAACTTCAGTTTCATTTTCTGTCTAATGAGGGAATCAGAGTGATTGATGGCTAAATTCCCTTCCAACTCTAACATTATAACCTTTTGTGACTTTTTTTGTTCAAAAAAGGTAAGAAAAGCTTGTATATGTTATGTTTCAGAGTTTGACATGAACTTTTAATTACCATTTGGACTTCTGTGGTTAGTTCTGTGCTTAGTGACTAGAACTTGAGATTTTGATTTGAAAGTCAGTTCCTTCGTCCTTAGAGGAAGCAGTTGTCTCTGTCATTTGGCTTCTCATCTCTGACATGAGGAGAGTGAATTGTCTGAGTGAGGCTGCTCAGAGCCTCTTCTAGAAGTTCTTCCTGTCTCCCAGGTATGGCGACTACCCGAAGCTCCCTGACCGCTCACAGCAGGAGAGGGATCCATGGTATGACTGGGACCACCCAGATCTGAGGCTGAACTGGGGTGAACCGGTGAGAGAACCATACCCATTTGACTTTTCTTCCTTCTCCCTAATGTCTTCCTGAGGATTCTTTCTTTAACTCAAATGGCACTTCTCTGTCCAAGTAATAATAAGGTGTTCTGAGCAAGGAAGCAAGGTCTGGTGATCTGAGATCTGAGGTTCCATTTGTGGCACGTGGAATGGGACTTTTGGGAATCATCAAAGCTCTGTATTGTGAAAGTTGTGAACTTCCATGATTGAGCTGTCTCTGATCAGCAGGACGTAGACATAAGCCAGCATCCAGTCCTGTGGGCCAGAATATTGCCCAGGGCAGTAGGATGCCTTTGTCAAGCCTTGTATCAGGCTGTGATCACTCTGGACTACCTGCCTTTTTGGGAGGAGTAGTATGTGACAGTTATCTGCCTTTCTGCCTCAGATGCACTGGGACCTAGACATGTATATCAGGAACCGTGTGGACACGTCTCCCACGCCTGTTTCTTGGAATCTCATGTGTAAGCATCTCTTCGGCTTTGTGGCCTTCATGATCTTCATGTTTTGGGTTGGGGACACTTACCCCACCTACCAGCCCGTGGTGAGTATCTGAGAAGTGCTCTCTTAGGCACATTTACTTAGCCCCATTTCCTGGAGGAATGAAATCTCTGGAATAGGGATCCAGCCAATACCAAGCTTGGCTTCTTGGTAAGGCCTGGAGAGGGCCTTACGCACTGGCCTGGCACAAGTACCAGAGCACTGCTCCATGCCTACATCTTGGATCAGTCTGAATGAAAAGAAGCACTTTAGGACTAGGTGAGGAATGAACATGGAAGCCACCTAGTCTCTAGCGTTGCTGTTTGGGGACTCTACTTACCAATTATATTTCAGCAAGTGATCTTTCAAAGCAGAATCAAGGAATCTAGAGCTGAAACTTTATCCTTTGTTGGAGGTGTGAAGGACATTTATTTCCCGTAGGGTACTGGAAGCAATTAAGTGTTTACTACAAGCATAGACGGTTATATTTTGGAGAATGTAAAGGACATAGCAAATATACTGTCTAGCTTTAAGGAAGTTTAATTTAGATAAGAAGAAGATTCGGATAAATGACATGAGGAACATTTGAACAGATACGGGAATTTGGCAGTTTTTGTGTGTGTGTATATATGTGTGTGTGTGTAGTGAATGTATGTTCTAAGGGGTATGAGGTGCTGTTAAGGAGAAGGGTTATGCTAGATACTAAAAAAAATACATAGGCTTTGGATTGAGGGGAGAAGTTGGAGATAATATTTGGGGCAAGAGAAGACAGGAGGAAGGAAGGAAAAGGAAAGTGAGTTAGCTGGAGTGGAATAAGCATATAAAATAGTTCCTAGATAACCAGCTGCACTGGTTGCCTGGAGAGCTGCTAAAAATTTCGGGTTCCTGGGCACCACTTCCTGGAGAACCTAATTCAGTAGCTCCACAGTGGGGTTCTAGAATCAATATTTAACAAGTCCCCAGGTAATTCTAATGTCCTGGGAGATCAGGTGTGGAAATTGCTGTGTTAAAAAATATTGTGAGGCGAGTCAGTCAGTCAGGTTGGGCAGCTTTCATTGCATGGCTAAGGGATTTGGACTTGATGGTAGAGTAACGCATTAATTCAACAAATATCTATGAGGCCCCTACTATATACCAGGTGCAGAGCATGCTAGGGATTGGGGTATAGTGGTGACTTAGTCTGTCTCTGGGCAGCAGGGAGCCATGTTGGGCTTTTGAACAGGAGAATGACATAACGAAGGCTAGGTTTTTAGGAAGATTAATCTGGGAGTAGTCTGCAGGATATATGGTAAGGAAAGGAACTGAAAGCAGGGAGGCTGCTATGTTTGCAGTTGGCTGCTCAGTGCTACCTCTGCAGAGATAGTCAGTGTCCCGATGGTAGCTGGTATGTGTATGTGCACTGACACAAGCCTTCCTACCAAGTCCCAGGGGCCCTAGGCTGGAGAGTGCACTTAGGGCTGGTGTGAGCGCTAACTTCACTTCAGGAGAGCAAGAAACAGTGTGGTTCTTCCATTTTTCAGTTCTGTAAGCACATCACCCTTTTCTCCTCCCCTTGAGCTGTGTTCTCTGACAGCTGTTTGTTGGTAAAGCCAGCAGCCCCTAAAGCACATCCCAGCCGTGTCTCCTCTGTGCTTTCTTCCACCACTGCTCCTGCACACCTCATTTGCTGGGCCACTTTAGTGGTGGAACCATTAGAGGCTGAGTGATTTTAAGGAGATTGAGTCTGTCTCAACCCCGAGAGAGGGATGGATGCATCATCTCCTTTAGAAAGCGTGGCTTCTCTCTCTGTCTCTCTCACACACACACACACACACACACACACACACACACACAAAATGTAGGCACCACTTCTCTTACAATCTAGGCTTTCTCTCTGCCTTGGGCTGAGCAGGGACGAGGAGTGCTGTTCATGCCATTCTAGCCCAGCTGGATCTGACCAGAGGCTACCATGTACCCATTTACCATGTGTGATTGTTAACTCCAAGTTGGGGGTAGCTAGGTATTGGCTGGATGTATGCTGTTCTTGCTGACCTGTGTTTTTTCCTTAGGGGCCAAAGCAGTATCCTTACAATAATCTGTACCTGGAACGAGGCGGCGATCCCACTAAAGAGCCTGAGCCGGTGGTTCACTATGAGATCTGAGGAAGCTTCATGGGCTTTGTGCCCCCCGACTCTCATTTCTAGAGATTTAACCTTAATGAAATCCCTAATAAAACTTAGTGCTGTGGTATCTGTGCCTCATTTCCCCAGGAATAGCCACTGCTGTGAGGAACCTCGTCCTTTTCCTTTTGTTCTGCCTGCTGTCTGTCCCCACCCTCTCCGCCCGTCGGAGACCGGAAGGCCAGGAGGGCAGAGGGAGTTAAGCACAAGAAGATGTTCATTTTGCCAGGACTGTGAAGGCAGTTGAACAGTTGAGGGTTCCAGTTGTGCGGCAGGTGGTAAGGGTAGCTCCTTTTCCCATTTACGTGGCTGAAGAAGGAAGATATGTTCCTGATTTCCCAAGTTGGAACAAGATTTATTTCCCATAAAAAACCATTTTATAGTGGTTAGTTTAAAAACAAAATTGTACTCTTAACATGTTTCCAGTATATTATGGGATAAATAGGTGTTTCTTGACTGGCCAGGGCTGTGACTGCCTCTAATGTTATTTGTTTTAAGAATATGTATTCCTTATTCCAAGCAACTTCTAAATCCTGGCTTCTTTTAGTTGACAATACGTATATTTATGAATTAGAGACAGTTCAATGAGTTATTCTGAACTTGTGCATGGCTTTTGTTACCTTGATTTATTCAGGCACCTCAAATAGCCTTAGAAAGCAGAAAATCATGTTTTTGAGGGTCTATCTCAGTGTATCTGTATTTAAGTAAACCAACTCATTTCCTTTTCGTCCCTTTGGGGACATTTTCTTAAATTACAATCATCACCTGAAAACCTGTGCCATAAAAAAGCATATATTCAACCTGACCTATAGAAGCAATTCCATTCAAGTTAGATACGGGTCCTTTAGTGGTTGCCCAGGTAGTGAAAGAGACTTGTAAGAGAAGTGGGTACTTCTACTAAAATGCCGCTCTTTGAAGCTCTCCACTGTCTTCATTCTCTGTCCTCTATAGCACTTGATAGTCATTTATTTCACCAACATCTGTGTGCCTTATAGGCCCTGGGAATATAAAATTGAACAAGATAAAATTGCTTTCTAGTAGTTATATAGAAGAGGAGACTGGCAGTTACAAAACAAGGTGAAAAGAATTTCTAAGAGATGTGTGAGTTGAAAGAAGAATGCACTTTTTATTTTTTAAAATCATGTCCTGCTTGAAACTGACCTTATGCCTTTGGTTCAGATGTCTTTTGGAGCACTCCATCTGTGACACTTCTGCCTCATTCCCTAATTTGAGTTGCTGCCTGAGGTTCAGTATTCAACGCTGTTTACTTCCCCTCAGGTCTCATCCACTGTTGTGCTAAGAAGTTCAAGAAATATTTACTGAGTACTTAGTACATAGAGAGTGGGCAGGCACAGACAATGCCCTAAATTGTCTTCTTTCCTGACTTCAGAACTCCCAAGTCAGGAAATCTAGAGTTGTTTCTCAGTGACTTGGGGAGCCCTGTCATAACTGGCTCACTATGTTTGGAGGTATATCAGATGGAAATACTGTGCATTAAATGAAAGTATTCAATCAAATAACTTAGGTCTAAGATCTTCAGCTGCCTACAGAACACTTATTTAGAAATGCCATTAATTCCCTCAACAGAAAAAATATAATCCTCTTTTCACCTCTCCCTCCAAGTGCTTAACCTTTACCAGTCACAAGAGCCTGTCCAGGTTTCCTTTACAGTCACTGCCACCGATTTAATCCAGGCCTGCATCACCTGGTAACTGATTGTTCTATTAGTCTCCTAATTTGACTCCTGCCTCCAGCTCTGTTCTCTCTTCAAGAGGACCCATGTTGCTAGTCTCAAAATACAATCTTTATCTTATTGCATTTCTACCCATAATTTTCAGTACCTCCCAATTATCTGCGGAGTTGAATTGGTATTCCACGGTCTGTATCCAGCCCAGTCCCCCAACCATAGCCTCTTCATGGCATGGGAAATGTCAGGTTGCCTACTAGCCGATTGAGCCCCTTCTTGTGGAACGTCACCTGTCTTGCAGCTTCAAGATACAACACCCATCTCCTGTCCCTGAAACCTTTCAGGAAGCCCCTGGTCTACAGGAGCCTCGACCTCCACACACCTATATCTGTTTATTGGTTCAACCAACAGTTTTGGGGCACCAGTTGTTGCTGGGCTGCAGTGCATCACTCACGGCTATTAATGACCTCGATTGCTTTTTACCTTTTCAAGTAGGAATCTACTGATTGCTCCTGGAGCTAGGGCCAGGTCTTCTCCAATAAGTAGATGATGAGTTAGTATTTTCCCTTTTCAGAAGCTGCCCCTGGAGCCTGGCTCAAATTGAATAGACCAGAACTTTATGGTCGCAGGATCTGACCCACTGCGCCGTAAGTGCGCAATCACAGGACGGGGGTGGGGAGGCCCGATTAAAAGCTCCGTATAATCTTATTATATCTTCTCCGTGGGTCAGCCGGGTCCTCCGCCTGGCGCTTCGCGGTGCGCTGGGCGAGGGGTGCCCTGCGGGCCAGGACCGCTTTTGGCCCTCCGCAGCCGCCGTCCACAGCGCCCAGCAGAACCCAAAAGCCCTTGGGCAGGACTCGCTCCCGCTCCGCCGCACTTGACCCCTGACCTAGGCTCTCCGCACAGGTTGGTTTTCCCGGTCTGACTGGGCCCCCTGAGAGCCGAGGCCGTGCTGGGACCCGAGCGCGCCGCAGGGAGCGCGCCCTCCCCGGGGACCCCGGCCCGCGCCTGCGCCGCGCCCCGGGCAGTGAGCCCCTCAGACCCCCCGCTGCCCCCGCCCTCGGATTGGACCCGGCTCCGCTGTCCCCGCCGCGCCCGGGTCCCTCAGCCCGCCCAGGGTGTCTCCTCAGCGCTGCCCTAGCGCCTTCGCAGCCGCTCTGGGCCCGGAGCCCGCACCGAGTCTCTGCGACCTGCGGGGCGGGGAGGCCTGTCGGCAGGAGCCCGGCGCGCCGCGCTGGGGCAGGGCCGGAGAGAAGCCGTGCTCACCGCCCTCCGAAGGGCCGGGGCCGCCAAGGGAGCGGGCCGCCTCCAGCCCTGCCAGAGCCTGTCCCGCTCGGGTTGCAGGGTCACAGCTCTCCCCCGTTCAGCGCCCCCCTCCCCCGCCCGCCATTCTCACCCCAGCGGGCGCCCTTTTGTGAACAGATGTCTCTGAACAAACTAGTTTAAAAGCCCATCTTCCCAATTTCTAGACTGTCAGAGGTTTAAACATGTTCTGGAGTTTAGTTTGGTTTAGACTAGTATAACGGTTAAAAGCACTGGGCTCTGGAGGCCGATTGGGGTTCACGTCTCGGCCTAGCCAGTTTTCTTCTCTGTAAAGTGGGGATGATAATAGTACTTACTGCATAGAACTGTTGTGAGAATTAAATGAGATGTGCACGTCAAATGCACTACTCGAAGCTCCTGCTTTTGTTAAGGGATCTTTCCCCAGAAACCTGAAAATGGCTTTGACCAGCAGGTGGCACTGGTGACTATAGCATGATGTGTAGTCTGTCAGACGATACCTGATGTAGCCTCAAGAGTTTAGAGGGCCCTTGGAAGTCTTGGCTGAATTGACAGCCTGAAAGTTTCTTCGCACAGGAAAGTGCGTTAGAGATTAAGTGATACTACCTCCTGTTTTTGTAGGTTGGGACTAACCTGACTGTGGCTTGCTCAAGCAGGTCACTGTGGGTCCCAAGTTTCCTCCCTCAAGTTCAGTGTTAATTTTTTGTTTAACTTTTCTGCGGCTTTGCTAGCTTGTTGGGATGGCATCTTGAATATGCATTAGAATTGGATTGGAAACCACAGAGTAAAAATGGATGTCTGCATTCATTTAATAAATACTATCAAGCGCTTATTATGTGCCAGACGTTGTTCTGGCACTAGTTATAACATGGTGAACAAAGCAGGCACAGTGCTAGGTCTTAAGGAGTTTACTTATTAGTGGAGACCAACAATGTAAATGTAAATAAATATATAATTATAAATTGCTAAGAAGAAAAAAATGGAGGCTGTTTCTGATTGGGTGGTTCACCTCTCTGAGGAGGTGAGAAGCTGAGCTCAGAAGATGTGATAAGAAGCCAGTCATGCCGAGAATGAAAGACGGAGCATTCGAAGTGTAGGAAACAATTTACAGAAGCGCTAAGGTGGGAAAAAGTCAGGAGAGGAAAAAAAGGCTAATGCGGCTGGGGCACAATGAATAAGGGGGAAGTAGCGAGAGATGAGATTGAAGCAGTAGGCTGGAGCTTTTGAGCAGGGCCATAATAAGGGGTTTGATTTTTATTCTGAGTGTGATAGAAGCTGTTGAAAGATTTTAAGCAAGGAATGCTAAGATCCTAGTTTTGATTTTAGAAGCTCACTTGTGCTGCTATGTAGAGAGTGAATTGGGCGATGGTATGAGTAGCAGGGAGATAACCAAGGAAGATAATTGCAGTAATCCAGATGAGAGGTGATGGTATCTTCAAATACAGTGGTGAGGGTGGAGATAGAGGAAAGTAGACAGACTAATATATATTTTGGAGATAAAATCTAGAATACTTAATGACAGATTAGAAGCGAATAAAGGGAAGGAGAGATCAAGGGTGATTTTCAGGTTTCTGGGTTGTGCAATTGGGTAGATAGTGGTACCATTTACTGAGATGAAGAAAACTGGAGGAAGAACAGATTTGGGGGGAGGAGATGGTGGAATAGAGAATTCCATTTTAGACAGACTAACTTTTAGGTATCTTTGCTCTATCCAAGTCAAAATATTTGATTAGCAGTTGTATATAAGAACTTGGAGCTCAAAGGAGAGATTTGTCTTGGAGATGTAAATCTGAAGTCATTAGGATATGCATGATATTTAAAGTCAAGGGAATGGATAAGATCACTGAGAGATTGTCTGGTTTGAGGTTATCGTCACCAGTCGGCATGTGGCAACCAGTGTAGTTTAATATCTTTTAGGGTTTAAAGCATTAGATTTCAATAATTGGGGAAATGAATTGTCCTTACAGATCTACAGATGGTCATGTATTTGTCACCCCGTGTTGCCCTGAAATGCCCGATCCCATGATGGAGAGAGAGAAACAAGATCTGTCCACAGGTGCTCCCTGGATCTGCCCTTAAGCTTGCTGGTTTCTATTTTAGTGGGCTGAGGGCCATGTCAGTTTTCTGCCACCTACAGGACAGACCATGAAGCTGAAGGAACTTGAGCGGTCAGCTGTCCAAGTGTGGAGCCCAGCCAGCCAGTACCCTGTGTATCTGGCCACAGGTATGGTAATAGGATCCAATGGAAGCACATAGGTTGAGGGGAAACTTAGTACTATCCAGAATTCTTTATTGAGCTTCAGAGTCATGGAAAGGTGGGGTTGGCAAAAGCAAACAGATGTTAAGTGTTTTTGGTACCTGGGGCAGCCTTGAACTATGGCTCAAGCTAGGCACCTCATGCTTGCTTTGGACTTAACCATTTGAAAAACAGTATATGTAGTCCTCTTCTGTTCTTCCTCTTCTCCCCTCCCTAACCATTTATACCCCAAATCCATGCATATATTGTTGCTCATATGCTGCCTCTTCCTGACTTTTCCTGTGCCTAGGAACATCTGCCCAGCAGCTTGATGCCTCCTTTAGCACAAATGGCACATTGGAAATCTTTGAGGTTGATTTCAGGGACCCCTCTTTGGACTTGAAACGCAAGGGAGTCCTTTCTGCCTCAAGCAGGTACTGTGTCTGAACTGTTGATGGGTAGCAGGGCAGATCCTGACGTAGACCCTGATGGAGAATCCTGGGAGTAGTGTGTGCTTCTCAGGGCTCATGAGGAGACAAGTGAGAGGAGAAAGGCCTTCACCAAGTTGGAGAGAAGTTAACTCTGGGTTTATGTTGCAAAAGGATTTTAAAAACACCCACTCCTAGGGCTGGCCCGTTGGCGCCGCAGGTAAGTTTGCATGATCTGCTTCAGCCACCCGGGGTTTGCCAGTTTGGATCCCAGGTGCGGACCTATGCACCACTTGTCAAGCCATGCTGTGGTAGGCATCCCACATATAAAATTAGAGGAAGATGGGCAGAGATGTTAGGTCAGGGCCAGTCTTCCTCAGCAAAAAGAAGAGGATTGGCAGCAGATGTTAGCTCAGGGCTAATCTTCCTCAAAAAAAAAAAAACAAACCCACAAAAAACACCCACTCCCACCTTTCTGGTCAGCAGCAGCAGCAGTGTCGGGCAGAATCATGTGATAGAAATGACTCACAGAAGCCTGGACCCGTAGGTACCTGATTTCTCTCTGAACCTAGAACCGTTGGCTATTTCCTCACTTGGTTCGTGGGAGGATAACAGCCTTGCACAACATCTCCCTTTTCTGCCAGTGGGAGGCGAACGAATGATTCTTTCCTCATTGCTCTTAGGCACTGATTGGGTACTCATGGATTTCCTAGCTCTGGCAGGCTTACAGGGCTGGCTACTAGCATTTAATGGGCACATGTATACATACCAGCCACTATGCTAAGGGTTCCGCCTGTTTTATTTATTCCTCCGAATGAGCCTAAGCAATAAATACTATTATTCCCATTTTGCATAGGAGAGAGCCAAAACTGTGAGAAGCTAGGATTTAAGTCTAGGCCTGTCGGACTCCAAAATCCACCTTCTTTTCATTATTCAACGGCTCTTTTATAGGTTTTGTAAAGATAAGGCTTATGGTCAGAAGCAATGGTCTTCAAATTTGGACCATCAGGAAAAATGAATATTCACTATACTTGTTATAGATTAAATGTAAATAATATGCATATATTACTGTACTAGTAACAAAATGCAATTTCTATAACTTTTTAGATTAAAAATATTAATCTTTTTCTTATAGCCCAGAGAATTATCTTGCCCATCCCATTTTAGAGATTGGTCTGCTTTCCACCCTCTTGTGCATTGTTTGATCCATCTAAGAGATTAGACAGAAGTACCTCTTCTTTCTTTTCATGGTTTAACCTAATAATGAAAAGTTAGTTCTTGTTCTCCCTTTCTTGAGCCCCTGTATCTCTTTATGATGGTATCCCTTATTTTGCAGGTTTTTTACATCTCTTTGTATTTCCAGTACCTGTACCTTTTGAAGAGCAGGCACTGGAGGGTTTACGAATAACGATGGGATATTCTTAGCCTTTAAGCAAGCATTTCAGAAAGGGCCCCTGAAAGGAGTGAGCTAATTCAATAATGTTCATACTCCTGGAGATAAGAAAAGAGGCCAAGGGCTCTTATCCTTGACCAGCCAAGCAGCAGCTTCAGCACAGTAGTGACTCCTTAGGGCTAACAGTCCCTAAGAAAGAGGCAATATAATTGCTTAAGAAATCTTAAAACTGAATCCTAAAATCCATATGGACAGAGATTTTTGTTTCTTTTGTTCACTGCTGTATCTCTAGTACCTAGAACAGTGCCTGGCATTAGGTGCTTAACAAATATTTGTTGAATGAATGAGTGATATTAGAAACTTAGGGGGTAACAAACTAAGCATTCATGTCCACCACTTCAGTTAGTTATAGTTAGTCTTCAGTTAGTCTTAGTGCCTTAAGAGCTTTTCAGGGGTGATGATCTGTTTGTTTTGCAGCCAAGTAGGTGAAGGGACCGTTTTTGAAACGTTGGTACTAAATTCAGGCATTGTGAAATTCACCTCATACCCTGCTCCACCCTGCAGGGATTTGGGATCTATAACCCAAATAAATACTACAGTCAACACTATTGATAGTATTTCATCCCTGCTATCTTTTTCCCACCTCTATAATTGTGTCCACAGATTGCTTCTCAGTCCCAAAGACCTAAGGGATTCCCTCTGACATAGTTGTGTTGGGGTCTTTCTGAAGAAATCATCTTAGACACCTCAGGGTCTAAGACAGCCACTTCTTTTTGTTCCAGTCTGGGTTAGGTTGCATCACAAACTATTGACCAAGATGATCAGGGTAGATAGAGGGCTACCCATCCTTTGCTTTATGCTTCCCTCTTTCTTTTCTTTTCTTTTTTTCACCTTCTGTGTGGTTTAGTGGAAAGCACAGTTGTGTTGGTTTGCAGCCTTGGCTAAAGCTATGTGACTTTGAGCAAGTTGAGTTCCATCAGTGGTCTTAGGTTTCCTCACTTATGAATAAAGAAGAGGTTGTACAAGATGACTTCTAAGAACGTACTGAGCTCCAAATTCAGGCCTTATGTTCAGTTTCTTATTCCCTTTCTTTTTCTAGCTTAGTCTCCTTCTTTTTCCCTTTTTTCTTAACTCCTCCCTGTGTCTCTGTATTATTATACATAGACTTTTCACAATCTTCCCCCTTCCTTTGCCTGCCCTTTTCACCAGACCCATGCCCCAACCACATCTGAATCCTGAAGATCCTCTTATCCTCAATCCGTGATGCATCAGAGAAATACCTACTTAGAAATACCTGACTGAAAGGGGAAATGTTGTGAAACACTGGTGTGGGTGTAGGTTAGGGACAGCCTCAAGCTATCAATAGTCTAGAGAAAGTGCAAGGATAAATGCCACTGGATGCAATCAGAATCAATATGGATTAGCATGTGCACTGAAGCAAGCAATGTTTGGTGTGTTAGATGAATCTCGCTCAAGAAGAAAGGTTTCTGGGAGAATAATACATTGTTTATGTATTGACTTTTGAACTGAGGACATAGCTGCTGTAGCTGAATTGATGTCAGAGACCAGTGTGTAATTTGCTACACTCCATCCTCCGTCTACACTGAGGTTCTACATCTCTGAGTGGCCTCTGTAACCTCTATATGACTCATCTTCTAGTAACATGGAGAAAGTAGGTGATCTATCTTTCAGTATCTTTATCTCAGTTCTAGCTAGCTACTTGGGGAGCACTGTGACCTCTCTTTGAGTGCCTGTGAAGGAAGAACACCAAGCAGAAAAAGATCACTTTGTGTACTTCTCTTAGTTTTTCTGTTTCCAAGACTTGCCTTCTCTCTCTGGAGACATCAAGATCAGAGTAGAGAGAGTATGGGCTTTGTTATTAGACAGACCTGGGTTCAAATCCCGGCTCTGCCATCTTCTGCCCTCTTGGGCACATAACTTCTTTGACCCTGTTTTCTCCACTGTAAACTCAGGATGCATAGTAGGCACATAGTAGGCTGGTGCATACTAGGCATTCAGAAAAGTAGTTCTCCTCTTGGACAGCTATTGCTCCACTCCACTGCCTTCATTCCCCAGTTGGGAGCACTACCTTCAGCGTGCTGTTTGACTTTTAGGAAACTTAGATTTCCTCAGCTCTTTTGGCCTGGATGTGGGCAAACTCTATTTCACTTTAGTTCACTAGCGTGAGGTTGGGATTTTTCAAAAAGAAACTTACTAAGCAAATAAAAGCAAAATCCAAAACAGAGAAGTACATAAATCATGGAAGCAAGAATTTATACAGCACATATTCCTAATCATAAGGTAGCTGAAGCTTGGCCTCAGAGGAGCTTAGTTGGTGCTACATTCAGGTCCCAGACATCTCAGTTTCTTCTCTTCAGCCTTATCTTTTCTTGCCAGAAGCATAGCCATGAGCTGGTTGTTAGGGCTGGGTTTGTCTTGATGAAGTTCAGCTTCTTCCTGTGGTGTTCTAGGCCGGTATGCACTCTCACGTATCTGTAGCACAGTGGTTTTCAACCCTGGCTGCTTGTTAGTATCACCTGGGGGCTCTTGTTAAAAATGTAGACTCTGAGGGCCTATCTCTAGAAATTCTGCTTCACGAGGTCTGGGTGAGAATCAAAGAACCAGTGTTTTCTTTAGGTGCCAGCCATCATTCTCTGAGGCTGTATGGTCTCCATCATTGCCATCATTATCGTGCGAACCTCTTTATCAGAGACTTCCACCTGTATTCTCATATTTTGAAAGTTCCCACCTTGCTATACAAACTCTTTTCCCTATACACCCTCCTTAAATCTCTTAGCTCCTATTTTCAGGTCAAAGGCCATCTTTTTTGTTTTTTAACTTTTTATTTAAAAAATATTAAAACATAGAAAAGTTGCACAATGTTACAGTGAACAGTCATATACCTTCACTTAGATTCAGCTGTTAAGAGTTTGTCACATTTGCTCACATGCTTGTGCACTCTCTCTACACACACACGCATGCACACACAGAGCTACCTATGTATTCCCTGTCCATTTGCAGAGCAGAGATGCTTGACACTCCTTGAGCCCACTGAATAGTGAAGTCCCCTTCCTTGCCTGACTCATCCCAGTTGTACCCACTCTCCCAGGTGTTCGCTATCGTGTCCTATTTGGGCTCCAGCTTCACCCTCACTAGTGATTAACAATAGGAATGTACTTTATACATGCTTACCGAAAGAAAATCATTTAGTCACATCCTATGTTCTGCATTTTGGTCACTCTAAAGTAACTGGGCCCTTTTCTTCAACCCTTTGGTGACACCCCCTTGAGGTCTCAGGTACCTTTTACTGTGGTCTCTGGGTCATGTGTTCTGACCACACTGAGGTCACTGGACCACTTCTACCATTCCCATGTGAGTTTTTCACTGGCCATACCCTCCTCCAATTCCTCTGTGACCTATTATGGGCTTCTCTAGCTACTCGTTAACTTGCCCTCTGCCCACACTGAGCTCTAGCCCCTGGATGTCATGGCAACCTCTTGAGCCAGTATGGAACACACATTCTTTTGCCACATTTTTCTGAACACATTAAAATCAGTGCAACCTTAGAAAACATAGCCTTTCTGACAGTAGCTTTAGAGCCACCATTTGTGTCACCTTTGCTCTTTTGTTCAGATGCTGACGTCCTAACTGGTGCTTAGCTCCTCACTTCTGACAGGTTGGCTCTGCTCTAATGACTGGCCAAACAGGTTCCTGCCCAGTCACCCCACTCAATTTCTTTGCTGACTGTCCCAAGGTGTGGGAACATTTCATTTCAGTTGGGGATCTAATGAAATCATTTGATGTGAAATCTGGCTTCTCTGAAGGGCTGTGGAAATATCCTTCGCTAGCAGCTGTGAAATGTAGGACAGACCATCTATGAGGCTTTGGAGATTTCACATGCTTTCCCTAAGGCTTTGCAGAGGGCCTAGGGTCCACCTTTTTCTTTTCTGCAAGACACTGGCAGTGTCTTGTTAGAAGCATCCTCAGAAGGCCAGAAAAGTGTTTCCCAAGTGGTGTGTTTATTCTTTGTGCCTCTCTGTCTCTAGGGCTGGCCCACTGCAGCCACGTAGCAGCTCAGTGGGCCAGTCACACGGGAGAGGCATGAGGTGGAGAGGTCCTTGGGTCTTTTCTCACTTCCAGCTTGAGAGGGAAGAGGGGATGGCAATTGTTGGTCTCAGGAACCTGCTTTGAGTCAGGTATAGAAGAGTTTGGATCTTCCTCTAAATAGAAGACAGCATTCTATGATGGTTAAGAACTCTGGTTCTCATAAGAAGTGATGAAATCCGGCTATCTATGACAACGTGAGTAGACGTTGAGGGTATTATGCTAAGTGAAATAAGTCAGAAGGAGAAAGTCAAATACCATATGACCTCACTCATAAGTAGAAGATAAAAACGACAGAAAACCACATGGCAACATAGATTGGATTAATGGTTACTAGAGGGGAAGAGGGGACAGAGAAGGGCAAAGGGGTGATTAGGGACACGTGTGTGGTGATGGACTATAATTAGTCTTTGGGTGGTGAACATGATGTAATCTACACAGAATTCGAAATATATTATGATGTACATCTGAAAGTTATATAATGTTATAATCCAATGTTACTGCTATAAAAATTAAAATAAAAATAATTTAAAATAAAAGAACTCTGGCTCTGAAATAACTTGGGCCTGGCTTTGAACCTTGACTCTGCCACTTCCTACAGAAGTTTCATAACTTCTCTGTGCCTCAGTTTCCTTACCTGAAAATAGAGTTAATAATAATACTCCATGGGCTTGTTGAATATTAAATCAGCTAATCCATGTAAAGCACTTAAACAGTGCCTGGTATATAGCAAGTATTCAATAAGTGTTAGTTGTTGATGAGTTGTGAAGATTAAGTGAAGTAATCTATTCGAAGTATTTATCACTGGGCCTATATAACCCCAATAATAGTAACTTTAAAAATAGTCTCCCCACACAACTCCAAGGCAATGGCCTCCTGGCTTCTAGTATAACACAGATGGAATATTTATTCAGAGAAGGGGCAAGATGGGGCAGAGGAGACCTCTGTTCTGTGTCTGGGAAATGAGGGAGACGGGGAGGCCCCAGCTAGGGGTGGGGATGCCTGCATAACGGCAGAGGCTGACAAAGACACCTACCCTCTGCTTACTGCTGTGGGACCTGAGTTGGTGCTGATGCCAGTTCCTCCTCTTTGTAGGTTTCACAAGCTGATCTGGGGGATCTTTGGCACTGGGCTTCTGGAAGGCTCCGGGGTTATTGCAGGCGGCGGGGACAATGGCATGCTTACTCTGTACAATGTGACCCACATCCTGTCATCGGGGAAGGAGCCTGTGATTTCCCAGAGACAGAAGCACACCGGGGCTGTCAGAGCCCTCGACTTTAATCCTTTCCAGGTACTGCATTTCAGTTGGTCAGACATGGCCAAGCCATAGAGCAACAGATCTGAATGGAAGCATTCACTTGTGACCTCCAGTTTGTAACTCTGAACCTTCCCCAGGCTGTTATGGGGGAGGCTGTAGCAGTCCCAAATGGGGCTCTCTTTCCTGCTCTCATCTCTTCCCGGGAGGGTATCTCCAAAGGCCTATTCTTCATACAGGGCAATCTCCTGGCCTCAGGGGCCAGTGATTCTGAAATCTTCATTTGGGATTTGAATAACCTGAGTGTGCCATTGACCCCAGGATCCAAGTCACAGGTGAGGAGGCTCTCAGGGCTGTCTGCTTAGAGTGTGCAGCTGATTTTCCCAGGGAAAGTCTTGGGTTCTGGAGACAGCCAGAGCACAGGAGATTTCAGTCTTTACCACTGGAGGGCAGTAAAGCTCCACCGACTAACATGCTACCGGCCAGATAATAGCAGGAACTAAGGGAAGGGTAAGGGTGGGGGGAGGGTTGTGGTCATTAACCATCCTAGGAGTTTCTGGAAGGAAAATGAAGAAGGGTGAGGAGTAACAAACATTGAGTGGAGGAGTGAGAATACTCTTTATCATAGTATAGCTTAGGCAGGGTTAGGTAGAGCTCTGGCCTCAGCGGAGACGGGGCAAGAGTAGGACACCCAGATATACCCTTGTCCTTTGTGTGCGGAGGGCCAGCCTTGGCTCTGTGTCTGGTTCTCCCGTGCATTTGGGGGTCTGGGGTATCTTTGTCTCTTGAGTGTACCTGTCTGTCAGTCTGTAACTGGGCCCATCTTTTTGCTTCCTGGCTTTTCTCTATCTTATGCTTACAGTATCATGAGGTAAGTTAAGTGTGAATTTGATAGAACCTGATGCCCTAAAAGTAGCAATGGCTATTCTTTCTGCCTCACTCTCTCTGGGCTTCCTGGGTGTCTATGTTTCCCTCCCTCCCTCACCTTCCTCCTTCTCGCCCTCTCTCTTTGTCATAGACAAGAGGGCTGCTTTTAAATCTTGCCTCTGTCCTCTCAGGAACACCTTGGGATAGGAGTAAAACCCAAGTGTGCCTGCCATTCTTTCAGCTTCTTACACCAGTACCCTAAAGGATCCTGTCCGCAAAGTTCAACGCCTAGCTCCCTGAGACTGTCTTGGTTTGGGAAGCCCCATGTTTACTCTTGGACTTTCTCTGGGTGCTTGGGAGCAGTGGAACAGCAGATGTCTCTTGGTTCAGCAGCCCCTAGAAGACATCCGGGCACTCTCTTGGAACCGGCAAGTTCAACACATTCTGTCTTCTGCTCACCCCAGCGGCAAGGCAGTTGTGTGGGACCTCAGGAAGAATGAACCTATCCTCAAAGTCAGTGATCACAGCAAAAGGGTGAGTCGTGGAGGCAGAATTCAGGCTTGGACTCTGGCTTTTCTCTCATTTGTAGCCATTGGAACTGCTCTTTCCCTGGCCAGGGTTCTGCTTTTCGTTGTTGCCCAGGTGGATTCAGCCCCTTAGCAGATTTCCTATTGAGAGTGAAAGCTTAGGGAAGCTAAACAGAGCTGATCTGGAGGCTCTGTTTATTCAGGGTCCTTACTTATTCAGGGTCATCAGTTATTCCTTGATGGCTGTGATGTTCCGAGTCACATAGGAGAGACCCAAAATCTACCCTCAGAGTAGTCCCCTTACAACTGGGCAGAAAAGGTTCATAACCGAAAGAGTCAGGTTACATCACCCATTGGGGTCTGCTTTGTTCACAGATGCACTGCTCAGGACTGGCCTGGCACCCAGACATAGCCACCCAGTTGGTGCTGTGCTCGGAAGATGATCATCTCCCAGTGATTCAGCTGTGGGACTTGCGTTTTGCCTCCTCACCCCTGAAGGTGCTGGAGAGCCACAGCAGGTAGCATCTCAAACTCCATCCACATCCTTGGTGGAGGGTGAGGAAGGGAGTGCATAACTGACCTGGGTAGGAGGCAGTTATGCCTCACTTTAGTTACCAAACATCCTTTCTGGCTTTAAAGCCATCCCAGTGAACACACAGTCACCCAGTCCTACCTCCAACCCCAACCAAGAAGAGTCCTTTAGACCCAGAAGTTATGGAGAAGAGCCTGAGATTCCATCTAACTTCTAGAGATGTGAGTGGGGAAGGGGTCATGAGAAATATTGGAGCCAGTGTTTAGTCCCCCTGGGACAGTGCCCACGCTCTGATCTGAGGATAATGCTCATTTCTTTAGATGATAAAGTTGCTTCCTCCAAGACTTATTCTTAATAAAATAACCTTGGCTCCTGTCTATCCTGTGAATAGGCCTGCCTCTGAAGCTGTAGCTCTTGGGCCGACAGCTGAGAAAGCAGCCCCATGGTCTGTTCTTTCTGACTAAAGGGCCATTTTGCCTTTATTACCTCCTTGCAGACTTGTGAGAATTAGGTCCTCACTGCCCTCCCGGCCTAAAAGCACCCAAAGGGATAGTTGTTTGCCTGATTCATAGTCCCCACTGTACTATCAGGAAAAAGAAGCAGGCCATCCTGCAGTGACTTTTGGGAGGCAGAGTGGTAGAGTGTGTAGTGCGCAGGCTCTGGGGTTTGACTTGGGTTTTGGCTGTGACTGCTGAAAGTTACTCGATGTTTCAAAGCCTCATTTTCCTCATTTGTAAAATGAAATTGGAATGCTTATTTTATAGGGATGAGATTTATCCCAGATATATAAGGCACCCTTTTATAGGCATTCAACAAATGTTAGTTCCTCTTTCTTCCCTTTTTAGGGGGATCTTGTCAGTGTCATGGAGCCAGGCTGATGCTGAGCTGCTGCTCAGTAGTGCCAAAGATAATCAGATCTTATGCTGGAATCTGGGGAGCAGTGAGGTAGGCTGGCCCTCCTATGGGCCTGCTGGGAAGGGAGATGAGCGGGTAGAGGAATCCCGACTGCAGCTCTGTGTTCTGGGTTGCCTTACCTAAGTCAGAGTTTCCTTAATGGTTGTGTTCCCTCATGTTAGGTGGTATATAAGCTACCCACACAGAATAGCTGGTGCTTTGATGTCCAGTGGTGCCCTCGAGACCCTCCAGTGTTCTCTGCTGCCTCCTTTGACGGCTGGATCAGTTTGTACTCTGTGATGGGTAGGAGCTGGGACGTCCAGCAGATGAGACAAGCTGACAAGGTTTGAAGGGCTAGGTGGAGAATGCTGGAGGGAAGGGGCTGTCTCTGTTTGGAGGCAGAGAGGACATATGGCCTTGGAAAGGTGGGGACTACTGGAGACTGGGAGGCCCGGGCCCTGGGTTTGGGAGAGTAGCCCATCTTCCTGGGAGGATGTCAGTTTCTGCCACAATACAAAGGAAACCTTCACCTGGACTCTTTTTTTTCCCCCATGTTTTCATTTACATTTTTTTAATTGAGGTAACATTGTTTATAACATTATATAGATTTCAGGTGTATATTATAATTCAACTTCTGTATATACTACATTGTGTTCACCACCAAAAGTCTCAGAATTTCCGTCTTACACTGTACAAATGACCCCCTTTACCCATTTTATCCTACCCCCTTCCCCTTGGGTAACTACCAATCTGTTCTCTGTATCTGTGCATTTGTTTGTTTGTTTATCTTCCACATATGAGTGAAATTATATTTCTCTTTCTCCATCTGACTTATTTCACTTAGCGTAATACCATCAAAGTCCATCCATATTGTTGTAAATTTTATTTTTGGATGTTCCCTGTGGTATTTCAGGGACACTGGACTCCATGCTGGGACCATTATTTTGGAAGTATGAACTGTCTTACCGCCTTCTCCTATAGATCCATTTTGTATCACACTCTATAGACCTTGGATGCAGTAGACTTCCCAAGAGTTCTGTCCTCACTAGCAGTCCCATCCCCATCTCCTAGAATATGGGAGTCCTGCCTTCGTGGGTCAAATTGAGTCTCTCATGGATTCCTCCCAAAATGGAGTTTGTAGGTAGAGTTACTGGCTAAACCATCGCTTCCAGCTGGTGATGCAGGTGTCCTTTTACTCTCAGATCTCTTCTTCCTTCAGCAAAGGCCAGCCTCTCCCACCATTGCAGGTGCCAGAGCAAGTAGCTCAAGCATCATTGATACCTCCCTTGAAAAGACCCCCCAAATGGATGAGAAGGCCAACAGGAGTTTCATTTGCTGTAAGTGTAGTGTGTGTGTGTCTATGTGTTCGTTAAGCCTACTGTGTTTGCAGCATGGAGCTATGTTCTGTAGGAGATTTATTCCCACTGCCTGTGTCTCAGATCAGGTCCTACTTAACGCTGAAGCAGAGAGTTATGATAGCTTCCCTCACTACCCCTTCACTCTGCCTGCTGCGCCAGTCTCGTCTAAAAGGAATTGATTGCTGTAGACTTCTTGGTTATGGAGAACAGCCTGAGGTTCCACCTAGTTTTTCTTTCACTCTTACATGTCTGGACTGGTAGTGTATGGGTTAGAATACAGAGCAGGAAGGAAGAAAATGCAGATTCCATCCTGTCACTCCTCTGTTAAAAACCTTTGACCCTCATTGGCTTATAGGCTCAAGGCCAAATATACACAAGGCCCCATTTACCTTTCCAGTTTCTATCCTCATGTGTTCCCTATGCTCTGGTTACATATGACACCTTTCTGTTCCACAGATAATTCATCAACTCTGCTGCCTCTGCCTGTACCCTACCCTTCACCTTCTCTCCTGGGCCAGTGAATCATACTGAAGCCTTTCAATGTTCCTCACTTAAATACCACTCCCCGCATGATGCCCATCTTCAACCCAAGTCAAACGTACCCTCACTTCCGTAATCTCACAGATTTATACTCCTGTAATGATACATTCTTTTTTTTTTTTAAAGATTGGCACCTAGGCTAATAACTGTTGCCAATCTTCCTTTTTTATTTTAAGGATTGGCACCTGGGCTAACAGCTGTTGCCAATCTTTTTTTTTTTTTTCCTGCTTTATTTCCCAAACCGCCCCCACCCCAGTACGTAGTTGTATATCTTAGTTGCAGGTCCTTCTAGTTGTGGGATGTGGGATGCTGCCTCAACGTGGCCTGACGAGCGGTGCCATGTCCACGCCCAGGATCCGAACCCTGGGCCACCGCAGTGGAGTGCGCGAACTTAACCACTCGGCCATGGAGCCGGCCCCAATACATTCTAACTCTACTAAAGTTATTCATATACATGTCTGGATACCCCACTAAGTAATAGACTCCTTGAGGATAGGGACTTCTTGTTATTTTTATCCCTAAAGCAGTGCTTCCCAAACTTTAATGTGCACACAAATCACCTGAGGTCTTATTAAAATTCAGGTTCTGGTTTGTTCGGTCTCGGGTAGGGCCAAAGATTCTGCTGGTCCAACAAGTTCCCAGGTGATGCCCTTGCTGCTGGTCTGAGTGAGGAGTAGCAAGGCCCTAGAGCACCTAGCTCAATGGTTTAAATATTAGATTTGAATTAAAAATGGATGTGTATGGGGCCGGCCCAGTGGCGCAGCAGTTAAGTGTGCACGTTCTGCTTCGGCGGCCTGGAGTTCCCCAGTTCAGATCCCTGGTAGGGACATGGCACTACTTGGCAAGCCATACTGTGGTAGGCATCCCACATATAAAGTAGAGGAAGATGGGCACAGATGTTAGCTCAGGGCCAGTCTTCCTCAGCAAAAAGAGGAGGATTGGCAGCAGATGTTAGCTCAGGGCTAATCTTCCTCAAAAAAAAAGATAAAAACGGATGTATAAAAGTAGAGGTTCTTGTTTTCAGAGTCAGTAGTTTTATTAGGGAGGTAAGACCAGTGCACTGAAAAGGAAGTGAGGTTAAGAATTCTGAGGTCAAGAGACCTGAATTCCTACTATAACTCTGTCACTTATTGGCTAGGTAACCTTGGACAAGTAACTTGCCTCAGGACTTCAGTATTCTTATCTGTAAAATAGGGATAGAAATACCTGCTCAGCTTATGTTAGTGAGTTGGCATGAACCTCAAATAAGAATATATGTTGGCAGTTTGTAAAACTATCAAGTACTATACAAATCAGAAGTTAAGATGGTTTTATTTAGCACTAATCTCGTGTAGATTTTGTGCTATAGGAGTCAAGAGAAGAATTCTGACGGGGAAAGTTCATTAAGGAGGGGGTCTTAGGAAGGGAAGTAGTGAATGGTGGGGGAGTAAAGCAGTGGTTGTCAACCACGCTGCAATTGGAATAACCTGAAGAACTTTAAAAAATACTGATGCCTGGTGTCACCCCCAGAGGTTCTGATATATTGTCTGGGCTACAGCCTGGCGGCTTTGGATAGCTCCCCAGGTGGTTTTCGTGTGCAGCCAACGGGGAGTACTGCTGGAGTAAAGGAACTTTGCTCAGGTCTGCTTTTGTGCCAGATGCTTTATATAAAGTGCCTAATTTGGTGAAGAGGATGCTCAGGTGAGGGTGTTGTGATGGGTAAAGGCACAGACACGGGCACTTTGGGGCTGTGGAGAGATCACATAAATGAGCCTGGAGAGAAATGCTGGAGAGGCAGATCTGGTCCTGATTTTGGAGGATTTTGTGCATTACAGTCAGAGGAGCTTAAGCTCTCTCCTGTGGCCTTGTGAAAACATAAGCTCCTGAGTAGCAGCAGGTATAGGGTGGTAGTCTAAGGCTTGGATTGGAGGAGGAAGACCGAGAGGCTAGCAACCTATTCCAGTAATCTAGGTGTACTAGCACTGGGAATGGGACAGGGAAGGGACCTGCGTAAGAGACATTGAACAAAATAAGGCTTTGTTGTTGCTTGGCTAAAGAGTCTGTGATAATGCCAAGGTGTTTAGTCCGGGTGACTTGGAGAATGGTGGTACCAGGGCAGGTGAGGGGAAGATGAGTACCATGTGCTGCAGTTTTAGGCTGATGGTGCTAAAAATGCAGAGGTGGTTTTGGTATAGGAACACATTCCGTACTCAATTCCTGATCCTATTCCACCCCCAGGAGTTCTCTTATTATTGATTTCCAATACTAGGGTCAACCAATAGATAGCCTTTCCTGTGATCCTGACTTGGTGTTAATTTTTAACTTGAAGGTATGACCTTTACCCATCTTGTTTTTCCTTACCAGTTTGGGGGGAAGCTGGTTACCTTTGGCCTCCTCAACACACTTGCCCATCAGGTGCCACAGCCTTGCCTCCACCTCGTCTTCATCAGTCAAGTCACCACAGAATCTGAATTCCTGATGCGGTCAGCTGAGCTGCAGGAGGCCCTGGGATCAGGAAATCTCCTGAATTATTGTCAGAACAAGGTCCAACGAGCATCACTGCAAAGCGAAAAGATGCTCTGGCAGTTCCTGAAAGTAAGAAGCCTGAAGCCTGGCTACTCAGAAGTGTTTCCCCAAAGCTGGGTATTCCAACCACTTTCAACTCCAGGAGATGCATGGCCACACTGTGACCCAGACTTTAGAGGCTCTAACCCCTATTAGGTTTTTTCCTACATGACACCCACCCTGTAGACACAAAATCTTCACCCTTTACCAGAGGCTCAGAGACCATTCACAGCTAGGGAACCTGAGGAGTGCAAGTGACTTTTGCCTTTGTTGCTACTCTTGGCGATGTCCTGGCTACTTTACCAGAGCCAAGGTGGAGGCTTTCACAGTACCATGCCAAAGGGCAGATAAGGTGGTAGGAAAGGAGAAGAAGGGAAAAAGATTGGCTGGAAGGGTACATTGTCATGAAAAGGCTTTGAGTTTGTTTCAAGTCACACAAGGCAAGTCATTGTGGTGGGACTCAGTGCTCTACTCTGGAAGCATGGCTTCAGTTCCAGTGCTAATTTAATTTCAAGTTGCTTATGACACCAGGAGGAGAGCTATACTTGTCAGAGGAAATGGGCAAATGAGAGGAGAGGAGTGAAGGAAGAAAGAGAAATAACTGATTGGACAGGCAGTGAGAGGATTATTCAAATCTTTGGGATTGTAGGAAAGAATAAAACAAGAAGGACAAACTCTGTCCCTGTGTGGTCTAAGAAGGACTTGGGGGTCTTTGCTTCAAACATAGTGGGACTTTATGAAGGTAGACACCAGGAATCTGGAAAAGAGAAAAGGATTTGAGAAAGATCATCAGCTATAGAGTGAAGCTAGAAAATGGTGTGGGAAGAGTAAGAAATGATGCTTTTGTTATAAGCAGGATACAGGTAATAGTCCTGGAATAGAGGGAGTCATCAGGAGTTCAGCCTTTACTTTGCTGAACAAAGGAGGCAGCGGTGCCCATAGGACAGAGGGGAGTCTGGTCGAAAAGCTACCTAAGAGCTGTCCGTCATGATGGTCTTGAAGCTAAATGTGGATGAACATCTCCAAAAGAAGAGTGTGGAAGAAGGAGGGAGCCCTGAGAGACTATGAGAAAGATGGTAGTCAGAATTCATGGTTCTGTGTAGGATAAATGAAGAGCCCAGGCCAGCTAACCCAGATTAGGGTAGGGCTTCTTGAAGGCTCAGCCTTCAGGATCTGCAACACTGAGTGGGTAGGCTGACTTTGTTTACTATATCCATGCAGCTTCCACCAGCAGTCTTTTCAATGAGACATTTAGAATCACAAGACCACTGTAGGCTCTCTTGGCATCAGTATCCTCAGAAGGATATGGGACGGGAACCACAGCTTGTCAGCAGGGCAGCATCAGGTGGTTCTCTTTTGTGAGAGTCCTTGCAGCAGTTTAGAGTTCTCTCCATCAGTTCCCCAGATGACAGCTCAGGTGCAAGGAGATGAGATGTACATCAGGCAGGTGCATAAGTTGCCCTGGCCCAGAAGCCTTACGCCCTCAAGGGGCAATATCTCTTTTACCAACTCCAAAAGCATAGCTTCTAGAGTCCCTGCAAGGGATCTGTTCAATTACAAGAGTCCTTGCAATCAGGGAAGCCTAGAGCATGGTGTCCACGTGGATCATAGTTCAGATAGTTCCAGTCTAGATCAAATTTACCAGTCACAAGCAGTGTTGCCTAGAAACATAGCTGACACTTTACTCTTATCAAGTTACCAGGATAACAGATTTAGGAAGTCAACTGAAGGTCCAGTTCTCATGCAGAAGGGGAAAAGGGCTTTATTAACACTATGCCCACAGCCCAGCGGGACTCAGATCTGGGGAGAAAAGGGAAGAGATGATGTTGGCCTCAGTAGGGCACTTCTGGTAGTACAAAGAACTATGTTTGAGGGTACACTGGCACAGATGACCAGCTGGTGTAGGAGAGGGTCATTCATACTCATTTAATGGAGACTTCTGTGTTCTGTGGTTCCTTAGGTGACCTTAGAGCAAGACTCTAGAATTAAATTCCTGAAGCTATTGGGATACAGTAAAGATGAGCTTCAAAAGAAGGTAAGCTGCTTTCACATCAGACACATGTGCTTGATGCAGAGAAGAAGAGAATCCTGCCACTGGAAACCATCTCAGAATACCTCTTCCTGGGCTTTATTAATGTGTATACAGACATTTTACCTCCTGGAGTTAGGCTTTTTACCCGGAAAATAGCTCAAACATCTTAGAGAGTCCAGTTGGTAGGGTATGGAAGTGGGAAGAAAGCATAATGCTTGTTTGACCTCGTGCTGGGAAGTGTGTTACTCATAGGTCTTTCCCTGCAGGTGGCCACATGGTTGAAGAGTGACGTGGGGCTGGCTGAGAGTCCTCAGCCCAAGGGAGATGACCGAAGCAGTAACAGACAACAGGCCTTCCACAGCCAGGTGTGGTAAGAACCCAGCCAGCTGGACCTAGGGTAGCCCAGGAGACCTACCTTTTGGGCATCTTCCCCTCCCTGGCCCTTTGCTTTGCTCTCATGCGGTGCTCACCTTCTGTAGAAGTCTTCAAACTCCTCACTCTCTTGGAGCCACTGTGAGACACAGAGTTCATAAGCTTTTCAGCTGGAGTGGAGCTGTATTTTAACCATGAACTAGAGCCCTTCCCAAACCTTACCTGGTTATTCTTTTAGCTTTACCCATTGAGGGCCAAATAGTAGAGCTCCCAGGGAGAACTACTAAGCCAGCTCTCTGTCTTCACGGTTCATTTCTTAAGTAGCCACCTCTGCCCTTCCTTGTACAGGCCTCCAGACACACCACGGAAGAAGCCTCTGCCTCCTCAACCTTCTTTGATGAGCTGATCCCTCAGATCTTGACTCCATGGGCGATCCCCATCACAGAAGGTAGCCTGACCCTGAGGGAGAGAAACCCTCTGTGTAGGAGTAGGTGGGATCAGAGTTTTCGGACTTGAGGACATTTCCTTCTTGTCCCCTGCCTCCTGCCTCCCTCCCATCATCACAAATACTGGGTGATTCTGTTACCAGTTAGAGCTCTCTCTGGCTGTAGATTTTCTTGGATGGGTCCTTCCTATGGAAGGCCCTCTACCAAGATATTTTTTCTGTCCTTCTGTACTCTTGCTTAAAGGACTGTGACCCTGTTCTGGCTGAGCTGCACACATCACACCTGTGATACTGCCACTTGAGTCTCTCCCTCATCTTGGGTCCTGTCCTTACAGAGTTATCACTGGACTTGAGCACCCCAGGACACCCCACTACATTTTGTTTTGAGGAATGAAACTTGGGAATTTGTTTGGGGCAAGGGAGGCTGAGTGATACAGAGATATAGGAGGTGTTCTCTGGGCTCTGCAGGAGACAGGAAGCTAGGGTCCGAGGGCAGGCTAATATGGAGGGGATGCCTCTGCCTGCAGACACTGATGGACTTCTGAGCCAGGCTCTCCTGCTTGGAGAACTGGGCCCTGCTGTGGAGCTGTGTCTGAAGGAAGAGCGCTTTGCTGATGCCATCATCCTGGCCCAGGCTGGGGGTGCAGATCTGTTGAGGCAAACTCAGGAGTACTACTTGGCCAAGAAGAAAACCAGAATCTCCTCGGTAACTGCCCACCATGCAGGGGAGGAGGGGAGGCCTTTACTTGGACCTTGTCAGGTGGATGCCCACACCTTGGGACTAGTGTTTAGAGGATCTGCCTGTCTCTCTCTCTTTCCACTCTAACCACCCCTACCTCTCCTCGAGCCCCTAGTCAGTGGTCTAACAGGAAGCCTACTCATGAGTGAAATTTTTTTTAGCATATCCCTGTGTGTGACTCCTGCTGCCTGTGCTGGATGGATGGTTGATGGCCTCCTGCCCCCTTTGCCTGTTACAGCTTCTAGCCTGTGTTGTGCAGAAGAATTGGAAGGATATGGTGTGTGCCTGTAGCCTGCAGAACTGGAGAGAGGCACTGGCCTTGCTACTGACATACTCAGGGCCAGAGAAATTCCCTGAGCTTTGTGGTAAGTGGCCCTAGGCTTCAGGATGGAGTGATGTGACTCCAGCATGGAGTTAATGGGCACCCTGAGGGGAGAGGTAGAGGAGCAGCCCAAGCTCTGGGAGGCCAGGTCATGTCGTCAGGGCCAAGGTCTGGCTCAGCTCAGAAGCAGGGACACAGTGCATGCCCCTTCTTTCCATAGGGATCATTTGTTTTCCTGTTTTTCTTGTCACATCTTGATGCAAGAGCTTTGCCCTTCACTGTAGAGCAGAGTTAGCCTCAGTTGCGCAACACCGCTGTGGTTACTTGTCCCGTAGCTCGTGGTCCTCCACCTATTTCCAAACAGGAGAAAGAGGAGGAGCACAGGGAACCTGTGACATTAAAGACGTTTCCATCTCTCTGCAGACATGCTGGGTACTCGCATGGAGCAGGAAGGCAACAGAGCACTAACTTCTGAAGCCACACTCTGTTATGTGTGCTCAGGGAGTGTGGAGCGGCTGGTGGAGTGCTGGGCCAAATGCCACCCGGCTTCATCCCCCATGGCTCTACAGGTATCCCTTCTCTGTGGAGCCCTGGTCCCTCCATACAAGACCTTTAAGAGAGGCTAGTAGTGGGAATGTGCAGGGACATCAGAGGTGAGTCTTCTGGGTACCCAGGCTGAAATCAGGGTATTAGGGAAGAGAGAAGGACCCTCAGTGTCTGGGACCTTCTCCTAGGGATAAGCTATCACCTCCTTCCCTCCTTCTCAGTTGGGGAAGACTGAGCGGCAGCTGCTTAGGTATTAATCTTCATAATTTTTTCCCACTTCAGGTTTGGTTATACAAGTTTATTCTATATTTGAGTAATTGTCAGGCCCTGGGCCTTCTATTAGCTGCTATGAAAGCTTCTGTGGAGCTAAATTATAACAGATACTCACTCTGCAGGTGATCAGAGAAGGTGGGGGTCACAGACTTATGGGGAGACAAAGTCACACATGAAACAATAGTATAACAGAGTCTGAAATTGATGATGTACTAACAGAAAGGGTAAAGAGAGCAAAAAAAGAGGCAGAGATGTACGAGATTCTAAGATCCAGATGGGCCTGGTCGAGCCCAATGCTAGCAGCTTGGGAAGGGAGGCCAAGTGGCCCTTCTCTAACTGTCATGTCTCTTGTATATCCTTGCCTGCTGCCTCCACATGGCTATGGCCAGGTGCCCTCATACCCACAGTGGGAAGTCCCTGGGTGAGCTTCCTGGGCTTAGAGAGCAGGATGTGCTTTGAAGAGTGCTGACTGCCTTCGTCCTTGTTCCTATAGGACTTGATGGAGAAGGTGATGGTCCTTAACAGGAGCTTGGAGCTACTACGGGGTCCTAATGGGGTGAACCCGGGCCCTGCCACAACCTACAGAGTCACTCAGTATGCCACCTTCCTGGCAGCTCAGGGCAGCCTGGCTACTGCTATGAGCTACCTACCTAGTGACTGTGCTCAGGTGAGTGGGGCCATGTGGAGAGAGCAAACCATTTCATTCAGTCATCTAACACTGGCTGAGCACTTCCATGTTCCAAGCACTATGCTAAATGCTGAAGCTCTGAGGATAAATAAGATTTAGTCTTGCAGGAAGCTCACAATCTCTTGGGGGAAAAGCAGACGTTAGTAATTTATAGTGCCATAACCGAAGCTTTTACCAAATGCTGTGGGACTCCAGTGAAGGGGCTGGTTTTGCCTGGAGAAGTCGAGGAAGGCTTTGCAGTGGGTAAAACAGTTGAGCTGGACCTTCAAAGACAAATAGCTTCCCCACAGATGTAGGGCATTCTGGGTAGAAAGAACAGTAAGAAGGGAGGCTTGGCAGGGCTTAGGCACCTTTGAGTCGTCTAAGGTGGTTAGATTGTAGAGACTCAGCTGAAGGTTGAATGCTATGTGGGGCCAGGCTCAGAAGAGAGTATGATTGCTTGTTTTAGTTTTGCTTAACACAGTTCTTCTGTGTTATAACTTTTATAGCTACCAGTTCACCAGCTGAGAGATCGACTTTTTCATGCCCAGGGTTCTGGTGTCCCGGGCCAACAATCTCCTCCTTTCCCCTTCCCCCGGGTTGTTGTGGGAGCTACCCTTCACTCCAAAGAGACACAGTCTTACAGATCAGAATTCCAACCTTCTCACCAGGTAAGGCCTTGTTCATTCGTTTGTTCATTTATTCAAAAATACTTACCAAGTGTCTACTAGGCCTGGTTCTGGGCACTAGGAATATATCAGTGAACAAAAATGATGAAAACTCCTGCCTTCATACAGCAAAAACTCAGTTATTTTTCTAACAACTCTTTATTGAACAACTGCTAGGCTCTTAGAACAGAAAGGTGCACAAACCATGATCTTTGCCCTTAATTAGCTCCTAGTCTAGTGGAAAGATAGATATGTAAAAAATAATTAGAGTAGAATTCATAGATGCCATGATTGGGGTTAAGCTGTCATGAGATCACACAGAAGAAAACATTTTACTCTGGGGGGCAGGGGAAGTTTAGGGAATATTCAGATTAGGGAATATTCAGAATGAGTATGATGAAGCTGGGGTAACAGGTAAGAGTTAGATCAGGAAGGACCTGGCATTCTGTGCTCAGGAGCTCAGACTTGACCCTGAAGGTGGTCAGGAGCTATTGAATGGTCTTATGCAGCAGAAGGGCTAGCTGTGTGTCTAGGAAGGGCAAGGTTGGGCGCAGTTAGGAGGCCAGAGCAAGAGATAATGAGGACATGAATGACCTAAAGCTGGAGAGTGAGGTTGGATTTAAGATATTTAGTAGGTAGAATTGACAGAAATTGGCGATAGTTTCAATGAGTGTGTGAAGTGGTGGGACTGACCTCCAGGTTCCTGGCCATAGTCCCCAGATGGGCAGGGTGCTGTTAACTTATGTTAACTCGTAACACCAGGAGCCTACTAGAGGGGCTAGGGAACAAAATCCTAGGGAGATTGTAGATGGAGGTATCAGGAAGAAGCTCTGATGATTCAACCTGTTCCACTTTTAATTCCCACTCTAATTTTCTCTCTTCCCTCCCCCACCTTCCCCCTCCCTCTCCCTCCCTCATCTCCCTTCTCCTTCCCTACTCTCTCTCTCTCTCCCCCTTCTCCCTCTCTCTTTTCTATTTTGAAATAATTATAGATTCACAGGAAGATGCAAAGAACTGTACTGGGAAGCCTCATGCATCCCAACTCCATCCTACCCCATGCCAATGTCCCAGACAATCACAGTACAATATCAAAACCAAGAAATTGACATAGTGTAGTTTCAGACTTCACCAGTTTTACATATTCTCCTGTGTGTGTGTTTGTGTGTATAGCTATGTAAGAATTTGTCTTTTCATCCTTTTAACAGGGTCCTTCACAGAGCAAAAATTTTAAATTTTATGAGGTCCAATTTATAAAGTTTTCCTTGCATGGATTTTTTTTTTTTTATGAGGGGGTGGAGGTAGCGCAGGTCCTTCAGCTCCAGAGAACTGCTGCGCTCAGGGAATCTTGATGTTCCCCTCTTCCTGGTCATCCTTGACATCTCTGCCTGTATTAACTTGAGTGGAAAAGAGAGTCTTGGGGGAGAGGGGGAAAATGAGAAAGAAAATGCGTGTGCTTGGTTCCTCCACTCCTTCCCCCATCCCCGACCAGGGCACGCGCCTAATTGCAAACGGGTGCAAAGCCTCCTGGCTGTGTAGAGAGAATGCTTGCAAGCGTTCTCCAGAGCCAGGTGTGCTTGCACAAACGTGTGTGCATCTGTGATTTTATGTGCGTGCAGACATGCATGTGCACTATTGCCTTGCATGGATTTTAATTTTCATATTTTTGTCATATAGATCCTGACATGTTTTGTTCAATTCAAACCTAAGTATTTAATTTTCTTGAGTAATTTGAAGTCAGATGGTGTTGCATTTTTAATTTTGGTTTCCACTTGTTCATTGTCAGTTATAGAAATGCAATTGATTTTTGTGTGTTCATCTCATATCCTTTGACCTTTCAGTGTTCAGAAATGAGTTTCCTGAACTCATTTATTAGTTCTAGGATTTCTTTATGGATTCCTTGGGATTTTCTATGTAGACAGCCATATTGTTTGCAAATAGAGACAGTTTTATTTCTTTTTTTCCAATCTCTATGTGTTTAATTACTTTCTCTAGCCTTGTTGTGGTACTAAAATAAGAATGGTGAGAATGAAAACCCTTGCCTTGTTTCCAATCTCAGGGGGGAAATTTCAATCTTTTGCCATTAAGTATGATATTAGCTCTAGGCTTTTTCTAGACGTTCTTTATGAGGCTGAGGAAGTTTTTCCTTCTGTTCCTAGTGTACTGAATCATGAATCAGTGGTGAATTTTGTCAGATGTTTTTTCTGCATCATTTTATATGATCAAATGATTTTTCTTCTTTAGCCTGTTGATATGGTAGATTACATTGATTGATTTTTAAATATATGAAACCAATCTTGTATGATCTGGTATAAATCCCACTTGGTTGTAGTATATTATTTTTTATATACACTGTTGGATTTGATTTGCTGAAATTTTGCTGAGGATTTTTGTGTCTAAGTTTGTGAGAAATATTGGTCTGTAGTTTTATTTTGTGCTGTCTTTGTCTGGTGCTGCCGTCAGGGTAGTACTGACCTCATAAAGTGACTTAGGAAATGTTCCTTCTTCTGTTTTCTGAAACAGGTTGTCTAAACTTTGTGTTAATTCTTGGAGTGTTGGTAAAATTCTTTAGTGAAACTATCTGGACCTAGAGATTTCTTTTGAGGAAAGCTTTTTAATTACAAATTTAATTCCTTTAATAGTTATAGGACTAATCAGGTTATCTAATTTTGGCTGAGTTTTGGTAGTTTTTGGTTCTTGAGGAATTGGTCCATTTCTTCTAAGTTGTCAAATTTAGGAATGTAAAGTTATTTGTGGTTTTTATTTATTATCTTTTTAATGGCTGCAGGGTCTGTTGTAATATTCCCTGTTTCATCCTTGATCTTGATGACTTGTGTCTTCTCTCTTTGTCAGTCTTTATAGAGATTTATCAATTTTGTTGATTTTCTTTTTGAAGAACTAGCTTTTTGTTTCATTTTCTCTACTGTTTTTCTATTTTCAATTACTTACCTTTTTTTTCCTTTCCAAGTGCTGACCCTTTTTTCTCTTCACAGGTTCTAGCTCCATCTCAAAGGCCAAGGATTTTCACACCTCAGTCATCACTAGTGATGCCCTTGACACCTTCCCATCCTAGCCCTTATCAGGGCTCCAGAATGCAGAATATAAGTGACTACAGGGTACCTGGGCCCCAGGCAGCCCAGCCTTTGCCCCTGGGCCCTAGGGTAAGGCCTGGTGAGTGACTGAATGAAGGTCTGTCTGGGAAGAGCACAGAGGAAAACAGTTGGCATGGCCAGCTTGGATTTGGGAAGCGCTATATCTATCTAGTGAGAGGAGCTTGGAATTTGAAGTCTGAATTCCCAGTACTATTACTTACTGGCTTTATCCTGTGGGCAATATACTTAGCCACTCTGTTTCTTTTGAAAAATGAGAGTAGTTGTTATGTTGGTCATTTTAACCCCACAGGATTGTTTTGAGGGTCTAATAAGGAATATAGTTAAAACTACTTTGTGAATGATGGATCTCCACACACATGTATTAATCATTTATTATTATTAGAGTTTCTTTTTTATTGCTGCCCTGTTCCTCCCTGATATGCTCTGAGTCTCTCCCACATTGAAGTTTGGTGGCAAATGACCTGTTTCTGTTCCACTTCAGCTTTATCTCAGCCACAGCTGTTAAGAGGTCAAAGGGCACAAGATCTTAACCCCATGGGATTCCCTGGAACATGGCCTCTTCCGGGTCCACCTCCTCCTGTGGCACCCCCAGACATCATGCAGCCTGGCTCTGCCTCTCTGCCTGAGACTCCTCGACTGATCCCTCTGCTTCCTGTGAGACCACCAGGTCTCAGCCCTGTGAGCTCCCCACCCCCAGTCCCTCCTGTCAGCTTTCCTGTGGCACACCCTCCAGGAGGGCCAGGAGCTCCATGCTCTAGCACCCTCCCAACCACTGGCATCTTGACTCCTTATCCAGGTCAGTCTTCCTTCCATGGCTTCCCTTGTCTAGGTCATTGCCTGTCTCTCCTCCCCTCCCCACTACTACCTTGGGAGTCTCTTCCTCAAGCCAATGAACTGGGGACCCTTGGGTTGCAGAATGTCAACTGAGTGTATGGCTGGTCTGCAGAGGGAGGTGTGATGGACTCCAACTGAAATAATTTTGCTGTCCTTCAGACCAAAAATTTCCAGTGTTCCTGACTATGCCCCTAAGACCTCTATCTTTGTACTATACAGGACCTCAAGATTCCTTGAAAAATTCTCCAGCTCCCAGGGGAAATCTCCAGAGGAAAAAGGTCAGTGCATCTCTCCCCGCCCACCCCCTCATACATTCACCAATGGCTTGCATTCTAGTTCCCTGCAGAATGCAGCCCAGTCCTTCCCATTCTCAGGCTGCACTCTGTCCTCTCTCTTTCTCCACTCATTGTCTTCCCTTCGGTCCCCTCCTCTTCCCTTCTTACGTACATATACCAGTCTCCCCACTTCCCAGTTCCCCACTTACTCTTCTGTCCCCTTGTTCACTTGTAATCTCTGCCACTCCCTCAAACCAGGGCCTAAAGAGTCTCTCAGCTCAGACTCACGTGCCGTTCTTTCTCTCTCTTTAGTTACCAGAGACATTTATGCCCCCAACACCAATTACAGCTCCAGTTATGTGCCTCGCCCCTCAGCCACAAGGAGTCCTTTCTTCCCAGCCCCCTGTTGCTGGTATGGGCCATGCTCCCCCTGGAGCGCCAGGAGAACTCAGCCTGCAGGTGACAAGAACAATGTGCTCCCCTCCCTTGGAAACCTCTGGCCTTCCTTGGGTGTGGAAGAGCAGGGAGCATGAGGATGGGCCTCATTCCTCAGGGTGGAGGCCGACTCTGAGCTGAAGGAGATGAGTGGAGGGGCAGATACCAAGTGTCCCTGCTGCAGAGGAGAGAGCCCCTCTCCGCCACTCTGCTGTGCTCTAGTGGGAGCAATGTGACACTGAGTCACTGAGGACTGGTCCTTAGGGAAGCCGGCTTGCTTGTCTCTCCTATCTCCCTGCTCCTTGTTCAGCAACTTCAGCAACGGCTACCCAAGAAGATAGAAAGGAAGGAGCTGCCCCTAGAGCATCAGCCCTTGAAGACCAGTTTTGAGGCGCTTCTACAACGCTGTTCCCTGTCTGCCACTGACTTAGTAAGTCTGAACGTTTACCACAATGCCCCCCTTACACCCGAGCTGGTTCCAGACCCCTTAGCTATAGCCCTGTTCCTTGTGTGACTCTTTTCTCACTGTCCCTTGACATGCTGTCTGTATCTTATAGTTATTTGATGTCCGTGTGGAGTGGGGGGAGGGGTCATCGCTTCTGAAGTCCAGCTCCTCTGTAGCTGGACCCAATAGTATCAAGACTTAACTCTTGGAAAGGCAGCAGAGAGGACTGGAAGGAGGGTGAAACCAGGAGTAAGGAAACCTGTCATTCATTCACTGGCTGTGCAAGCTTGAGCAGGTCACTTACCCTCTTTGGGCCTCCAGTCCTCCTCTGTGAAATGAAAGAAGTAGCATTAAACCATTCTAGCTCTAATATACTGTGATTCTTTATAGTCCTATGTAGTGTTAATCTTAGTGGCTGGAGTCAGAATCCATTTCCCTCCCTGCAGAAGACAAAACGGAAGCTGGATGAGGCAGCCCGACGTCTGGAATGTCTATATGAGAAGCTCTACGAGGGGACAGTAAGTGCACTTCACAGTGCTGCTCTGCCTTCTGCCCTTCCACCATCACCCATGGCCAATGGGAGCCCAGAGTCCCCTCCCCTAGGTCTCACTGACCTGAGTTCCCCACCAGATACATACATCTTGTCTGGACTGGGCTCCAGAACTTAAGTCTTCTCATATCTCTTCCCTGCTGCCGGGGAAGGGGCTGGATTGGGCTTACTAACCTAAGGGTCAATCCCTTTACAGCTCTCGCCTCATGTCCTGGCTGGGCTCCACGAGGTTGCCCGATGTGTGGATGCAGGAAGCTTTGAGCAGGGCCTCGCAGTGCATGCCCAGGTGGTGGGCTGCAGCAGCTTCAGTGAGGTCTCCAGCTTCATGCCTGTGCTGAAGGCTGTCCTCACCATTGCTCATAAGCTGCATGTGTAAACCAGGCAGTCTCTCTTGCCAGGAGGCCACTTCTACTGTTACTTCACTTCTCCCTGTGGAAAAGGAGAATTTTGGAACAGATTCTGTTTGTTTTTCCCAACCTTCTTCCCTTGCTGCCTGGTATTTGATGCTGTAGGCTTGGCTCCAAACCAGCAGAGGGCCTGCTCTCTGCCCCTGTATGCCTGGCCTGCCAGGAGCTGCCCATGGCTCTCTCAGCCTTTGAGCAGAGTGTAGAGCTAGTTCTTCACTGTCCCTAATACTGCGCTCCTGGATCTGGAGCAGGGTGTCTTCTCCTCCAGGGATATTCTGTTTAAGTGGCTTCTGAGAGGGTGGCAGGATCATTACTTCCAAGTCTACCTCTGCTGTACCCATCTTGTGGGTCTTTTGTTTTTCCCTTTCTGTGGGTTATGAGCCTTACCTTCTCCTTGCCTCTGACTTCATGTTTCCAGGTCCATATTTCTCTGAGCCATGGAGACTAGGATAGATTTGACTGTTGTTTACTCTTTGAACAAGTCGTGGACATGAGGGATGGGTGCTGAGCAAAACTAAGAGAAGGAATTTTGACCCTTTTTAAAGGGAACTTCTCAGCTGCCAGCATTATTAAGGGTGAGCCAAGTTAGGTGGAAGGTGGCAGGGGTGCACTACCAGTGGGGAACGGCCCCCGATTTGACCCGTTTGCGCACTGGCCCAAGGCCTTAGACCATGCATTCTGTGATTATAAGCCCAATTCTGGAAGAGGAACCATATTAAGGAAAGGCTCTCTCCTAGCGCTGTTCCTCAAGGGTTGGAGGCCCTTCTGCCCCTCAGCCCCAGCATTTCTCAGGGCTGCCTTCTCTAGCTGCACCTTTATGGTTGGACGCTGCGTTTGAAGCACAGATGGACTTAATTTGCAATAAAGCTGCTTTGATTTGGTTTCCTGAGTCATCTCCCAGTTATTTTCTCCTCTGGGTCCTATTTTGCCCTTATCTCTCTTCTTCCTAGTCCTCTTTGTTCTTGCTCCCTATACCCTATTAAGGCAGGGGAGAGGCTTGGGGACAAATGGGGAGTCAAGAGAGTTGAAGAAAGGAGGGTGTCACTGAATTAGGCTGCAAGCCTCTCTCCTTGCAACATTTGTGGCCACTCTGCTGTGTGTGTGTATGTGTGTGTGTGTGTGTGTGTGTGTCTGTCTGTCTGTCTGTCTGTCTCCATCCGTGCCTGATGTGCAGCTCCAGGGTTTTCCCCACACCACTTCAGGGCACACAAAGAGGCTGGGTGTGAAGCCAGGGGCTACTGTCTCTAATCCTGTTGTAGATCCCATCATGTCTGCAGGCTAGATGTGTGTGTTTGGGAGGAAGGGATTGTTAGGCAGTATTTGTTTGTAAAGCCACTTGCTCTTCAGATAATACTTGCGCTAACTTCTATTGATGAAGCAGTGTGAGCCCCAGCAAAGTCCTTTCCCAAAGTGTCTTTGAAGCCAAGAGCCCATTGAAGGGAAGAAAGGCTGGGAGAGGGGATTAGTTTGTTCAGCAGCTGTGAATTTCAGTGGGAGGTTGATGAACTCTGAAGTCTTTGTTTAAATTACAGGGGGGGAGAAAAAAGCCGCTGCTGGAGTGAGAGCCCCACTTGGGGCCCTGAACTAACACAAGGAGAAGTCTGAGCTGCAGGGAGCTGTGTACTGACTGCGAAGACTTTTCCCAAACACTTTCGGAAAAGGTGTTGTGAGAAGAGAAGGGGGCGGAGTGAGGGATTAGCATGTGAAATGAAGTTTTCATTGACTCCAGTGGGGGTAGAAGGCTATTTTAATGGCATTTTGTTCTCCTATTTTCTCTTCTTGAGCTCTTTAGAGATATTGTTTTGCTAAGGCAGGCTTTCTTCCCCTTCTTTCCAGTCTGCGGATTGCCTCTATGGGAGCCAACATAAATATTTCTCCTCTAGGAATGCAGGTTAATTAAAAGGAAATGAATGAGTGGAAGCATCCAATCCAGACCCACAATAGGCGAGTGCCCTGGCCTGCCCTCCCCTCCCACCACCACCAGCACCACCAGCACAGAGCACGACCCTATCTCTGTCTTTGCCCTAACCTGCTGCTAAGGCCAGTTGAGGCTGGGATTCTTTTCAAGAAAAGAAAACCCTGCCTGTGTGTAGGCTCACAGGCCAAGGACAGGAAGGAGACAGTGTTTTGCACCCCCCCACCCCCGCCCAACTAGTGTCCTTGTCACTTCTCAGGACCTCCCTGTTTCTGTCCTCTTGTTGAGACAGATGGGCTCCTAAAGAACACACAAGAGGAGGGAAGCGGCTTGGGTTCCAGTACTCACCCCACAGTAACTTACTAGTTGGTGGAACAAGCCAGACATCTTTCTCAGCATAAGTTAAATCTGTAAAACAAAAGATTTGACTAGCTGACCTCGAAGATGTCTTCCCAAGCAGCCACTCTGGAGTTGTCCACACTTGTAAAGGGGAGCACAGCACTGAAGACTGAGTATAAGAAAGAACCTAAACTCCATGAACACCGGAAGTCTGTGTGTCGTTCACCAGTCTGTTTCCACTCCAGTGTTTGTTGAATGAATGAATGGATAATGCAAGAGCGGGGAAAAAGCAATACAGATCTAAGATAGCTCAGTAATGTTTTCTTTATAGAACTCGAATCTGATATCAATCATATCCATTTGGGAATACAAAACAAACCTTTGAAAGAACTTTCTGGCAGCATGACGTTTTGAGTGCTGATTGGAGTTATCAAACATGAAGCAGAATAGTTCTCCTACGTTTATGCTGAGAGACCTCCTGGAGAATGCAGCTTTCCTTTACAACATTGTACTTTTATATTTTCTTGCCTTGCCAGATTTTCTTACTGTACACTATCAAGTAATTCTGGCAAGTGGGACAGCCAGGTTAACATATGCTGCTGTTTGATTAGGGAAGAAGGGCAAGTTGGGAGATTCAGGAGACCCGGATCAAAGCTGAGGGAAGGATCAAAAGGCCTTTTGCTGACAGAGCTGGAAATGAGGCACTAGGAGACCCTCAGGGGAAGTGTGTCCCCTGTAGGGAAGGAAGGGGATCCTCTCTCCTCAGTAAGCGTTAGTAGGACCAGAAGATGTGTACGGATGAGGCCAGTGGTTTGGGGTCCAACCTGGCCACTGTTCCCTTTGGAATATGGGAGCCCTTCAACTCTCACAGGTCAGCCCCTAGAGCCTCAGCCCCTGTTACCTACTTGGAGCCATACTCCTCCGTGCTCTTGCCTACTCTGGGAGAGCTGAGATGAGGTTGTCTAGCATTTGACCTTCTACTCCAGAAGAGCTGCCCGACCCAGGGCTGGCCTAGGGGAAGGGAGCTGCCTGAGAAACTCGTGGGGCTACAGAGTGTCCGTCAGGCCTTGGCTCTTCCTTTCCCAGAGCCCGATTTCATCATCAAGTCCCTACCACTCTGCTTCTCTCTGAGAGGAGGAGCAGAAGGCTCATGGCCCATAAGTACAAGCTCTTGGCTACTGAATGGAAGATTTATGTGGGTGATTTACCAATCCTTGGCAGATTAGCCTCAGTCAGGTCAAGCTAACTACTCAGGCCAACGGAGAAGTGAGGCTGCATGGAGGAGGGTATCCTGGCAACGTGGGAGGGAAGAGCGGGCCTAGAGGTCGTTATCTTCCACCTGCCCTCCCCTATGTCCTCAAGAATACATTGAGTACCTTGAGGGGAAAAGGCACATGTCACAGGGACTGCAATAAATTAAAGTTCAAGGTGCTGAACCTCCTATTAGCAACAGTTTCATTGTAGGAAGTTTACTAACTGAAGGCAAAGTATCCAGTGCCCTGAAGTCTGCCTGTTTGAGAACCAGGTCAGTGAAAAGGAAGGGTTCCAGCCTCTCCTTCCTTCTGACCTGCCTTTGGAGGGGAAACCAGGGTCTGAATGGGAAATTGGCTTTATTTAGCTCAGTCTGACTCAGAGGAACAGTGACCCTTGGGGAAGGAAAAGAGGTAAAATTAGTTGCTAGGAGGAAACAGGTTAGGAACAGGGAGAAGGCTACTTTAAAGGATAGAAAGTGACTGGTAATCTGCCCTTCCATAGTTTTCAACATTGTGGCTATGTGTCTGGAGCACCTGGGGTGATTGTCTAGGAAGGCCATTGCCCCACTGGTAAAGTCCATTAGAAACAAGGTATCCCAAGGATGAGTAGCACCATGAGTTTTCAGCAAGTCAGCACTCTAGTGTTCCCACTGGCTCCATCTTCAACCCCTGCCTCTAGGAACCAACCCTCAAAGACATGCTTTTTCCTGGGTCTGTTTTCTCGCAGTTTCTCTTCAGGGAAAGAGGGAAAGGAGAAGGGGAGAGAAAGCATTAGAGATTCCTGGGAAGTCCATGCCAATAGTTAGCAGAATCAGAAGCACAGGAGGGGCTTTTCAGATGGAAGATGCAGCTGTGGTAGAGAGCTGGCCACAGAAAATGGGGGCTGGGCAAGAAAATAGGCAAAAGAGAGAAGCCGAGGCTTGCCGTGGCTTTCCCCGGCCCTGCGTTAACTGAGAAGGGTTCTTCCAGTTCCTTAGGCTCCATAGGCTAGGTCAGGCGTCATGGCAGCTAGGACAGGGAGGAGGAACGCCTATTTCCAACCTAGTCCGAGGAAGATCAAAGCTCTTAATCAAAGAACAGAGAGTTCTCAGACCTAAGTGTGGGTTGTAAGGACGATTCAGACCGAGCTGGAGAGCGCAGAGGAATTGGGGGAAGATGTTGGAAAGTGGCAAACTCCGGAGGGATTGCAGCGTCTCTCCCTCTCGGGATCCCTGGGCTTGGGAATGCGAGGCCCCCATTCCCTAGGTTCCCCTATTACTGGGATCTCTAAAGGAAGTCAAGGACAAATGGGGAAAGGAGAGGGGAGAGGAGCCCCTTAGGGTGTTCTCCCGGGTTTGTGCGCCGCGCCCCCCCGCGGCCGCTCCGCGCGGCTACAGAAGTACTTGGTGACCCGCCGGCGGCACTGCTCGCAGCGGACAGCGCAGCACCAGTGGAACTTGCAGTTGCAGCTGGACACGGTCTCGGCGCGACGTTCCTCCACCGCCAGCCCGCAGTCCCCGCACAGCCGGCGGCAGCTGCGGCGCTCCCAGCGGCCCAGGGCCCGCCCGCGCCGCAGGCACTCTCGGCCTTCGGTGCCCAGCAGTCCTAGCGTTTTGTTCTCCAGGCAGTAGTCCGGGGAGTCCTCCAAGTGCACCAGCTCCCGCGTGGAGATGGAGCGGAAGGTGTCGGCTATAGCGCCGCGGCCGGCCGCGCTGTTGCCAGCGCCCTGCAGCAGGTCCACCTTGAGAGCTGCATGGTACTTCTCCTTCAGGTGCGCGCCCACCTCGCGGAACTCGGGCAGCTGCAGCCAGCAGGTCTGTGTGGTGCAGCTGCCAGACACGCCGTGGCACTTACACGTGCGTTTCATGGTGCCCTTCACAGCCTGGAGAGAGAGCTAGAAGTGAGCGGGCTAGGGACTATGTGCGTGGGGAGTCGGCCTGGAGCGGGAGGTTGCGAGGCGCCTAGCTAGTCTACAAGGCCAGCTCGCTTGGTACCTCGTTTTTCCAACCTGTTGAATGAACTGAAGAGCTGTCTGCGTTTAGGGCTGGTAGTGAATGGAGCCAACTGCCTAACCCCAGGGGCTGCAGGACTCACCTTGCGGCCAGCCTCGTTGTTGTGCAGGTTCATGGCTGCCCGGGCATCCTGTCCTGTCTCCAGGGCATCCACGAACTGCTTGGATATTGCCTCTCCGAAGCCCACGTTGTCACTGCAGCCCCCCCACAGCCAGCCTTGGCCCCCTGGAAAAGTGCAGGGGGAGGAAGGTCATTGAGCAGGCGAGCGCGGAGCCTCCTGGGCTGCTGTTTCTAATTGGGTTTGGGGGATCTGGGATGGAGAAGGGTTAAGAGCCTTGTCTTCAGGTTAGTTTCAGCCTAGATTTCTTTTTGCCACCTTTGCGCTCCCGCTTCCAGCCTCAGCCAATCGCCTGTTCAGAACTCCATGACGTAAGTAGTTGCCGAGTGGATTCCCCGAAAGGCGCCGGCGCGCCCCTCTACGTACAGTGTTTGCCTTTGGGCAGTGTGTGCACGTGCCTGGCCACCGTTTGACGTCCGGAAGGGACGAAATGGCACGAAAAAGATGAGGAAAACGCAAGCATTGACACAGAGAGAAAGGTGCAATTGAAATAATGAACAACGAAGTTGGAAGGTGAGTTGCAGGGCAGAGAGGATTTAGAAGAACAGTGGAGGCAAAGAGTGGAAAGGAGACAGGGATAGGCAACAGGGAAGGACGTGCCCCCCTGTGTCGGAGAGAGTAACAGGACTGAATCTGCAGGGTGTGGTTCCCTTATCATTATTGTGTTTAAATTAGAGAAACCACTCAATCAGAGAAGCAGAGCCCCAAGCTACATTTAGCCTGGTTTGTCACTGTAGACACGATTGGGCTTAAAGTGGTTCACCTTCATTTCCCTCAGATTTCGAAGAATACAACTCTTCTTCATCCCACCAATCTACCCACCAAACTTTTTATTCCTTAAGTGAATTTTACTGGCCTGCCCTACCCACCTCTAATATTACTACTCACCTAGTTGTCCGTTGCGGGAGTCATCACAGCCACAGTTGTCAAAATCCCCAAGGCTGCAGTTTCTGGTCAGAGTGTACATGACACCAGCAGAACTGATGGCATGTACAAATGCTGTCTCCCGATTAGCTGGCAGGAAGCAAGAATTGGGTGAGTTAGAGGGAGGGGTTGTAGCCCAAAGAAATACTAATCCTGCTACTTTCCTTTAATACAATCATTATGCCCTCTTTTCCCAGCTCCATCCTATCTCCCCACCTTTATAATGGACCTTACTCTTTTCCAGGGTCTGCTCCAGCCCTGGTCTCAGCCCTACTCCTCTCTCCTCCCATCTATTCAGGTCACACATTTTATGAGCAGGTGGCTAGATTATTGTTGACATACATGGTTGTAAAGGATTTAGGTGGGAAAGAGCCTAAGGAAGAAATGGGGGAAGAGACGAATCTGAAGGCCAGGTTGTAAAGAACCCCTCCCCACTTCCTCCTGGAACATTGAAGTCTAAGAGGCATGCTCCAGGCAGTCCTGAAAAGAGCCCCTGATTGGTAGCTCTTGCATTTCCAGCATGGCCACTCTTGATCTTCTCCAAGGGAATCTGATCTCCAAGTCAGTTCCCACTTGTCCTGTACCTCTCAGCTGAACCTGCTGAAGGAAGGAGCTAAGAGGCACGAAGAATTATGACCCGTACCTACTTCCTGATGTTATTCATATTGTGAAGAATCCTTCAGCCAACTGGGAGACCAAGGATGGTATTGGATGGGGGTGAGGTAAGGTCCATTTGTGGAGTAGTGAGAGTGTTGAGGAAGAAAGAAAAACCTCTATAGGTAGGAAAGAGGAGCTGGAGAAGGAACAGAGAAGATCCCAGAGAGCGAGATGACCTGAGAATAGAGACCAGGTGAGGAATAAGGGTGTAGAGGAGGCAGGGGGCCATCCCTGGAGAGTGGGGCTCTAACCTGTGGCCAGGGGGTCCAGGGAGCTGTGGCCGAGGCTTTCCTTACCACTGCGAAGGCCGCCATGGCTGGATAGCTGCAGGGCTCTCTCAGGGCAGTTCCAGCGGTCCCAGGCGAACTGGTACTTGCATTCTTCAATACCACTCTGGGCACCAGCTGCCACACTGCTGGAGTAGATCAGGTAAGCCTGCAGGGACACGGGGCTCAAATTCAGACTCACAGCTGCTGACCTTGGGAGGCATTTGCCCTAAAGTGTCCAAACCCCTCTCCTCCTGTCCACTCTCCCATCCCTCCAAAACAATGACAGAATAGGCAGTTTAAATATGCTGTCTCATTTAGCATCACAACTAACCTTGTGAAATAGGTACCATTTTATAGATTGGAACCTGAGGAGAAGTAAAGCAATTTGCCCAAGGTCCCACAGCTAGCAAACGGTACGAACAGGAATGAAATTCAGTTTTACCAGACTGCTGGACCTCACTAGTCTTTATTCACTATACTATTCTGCCTCTCCAGAATGAGCCCAAATTACATAATTCGTGAATTTTCAGTTGTTCTCATCCCATTACTATCTTAGAAAAGAACATTTTGGGGCTGAAAATGTCCTTAGAGATCATGCGGTACAATGCCAGCACTGTAAAAATGAAACACTGCATCCCACCACTGCACTGAGAAGCATGTGAGACTGTGAAAGGCTGTGGACTTTTCAGGCTCTGGAAATTCTGGCCATAAATTTAAAATCAATATTCCTGAGTTCTTGTCTTGGCTCTGATACTAGTTTGCTGTGTGGCTTCGGGAGTGTCTAACCCTCTCTGTGCCACAGTTTTTCTGTCTATAAAATATACTGCATAATAAAATATGTGGATATAATGAAAAGAACTTGACATGTATAGTCTTCAGTCAAGAAACTAAGATTAATGACATCCAAATAAATCAAAGAAATTTTTTTCTCACCTTTGGACCAGTCATCAGGAAATTGTTCACTGACCTAGAAGAGAGAAAAACCACAGAGCATTATGGACACACACCAGCTCATTTCAAGGGTTGTAAGGATTACTTCAGCAAAGACAATTGATAGGAAGAAAGCAAAAATGGTTTTGCCAAAAAAAAATTATACATATGGAATCTATTAAAGATAATTTATTTAGTAAAAAAGAATATGCACAAAAGGAGCTAGTATTATGCTTTCTTTGGATTTTTAAAACTTCAAATACCAAAATGTTGGGAGTAATGCTTGATCATTATTTTGCCATGGGGTGGGAAGAGAGATAGCATTAACCCTCTACCGTGTACCAGACGCTCCAGTCTCAATATTTCACATGTTGCTCTTGTTAATCCTTGCTATGTGGGGCATTATTATCCCTATTTTTAAAATAGGGAATCTGAGACTCAAAACAGTTCTATATATTATACAAGCTCACCCAGCTAATGAGTGATTGAAGCAGGATTTGAATCTAGATCCTTCTGACTCCACAGGACTCTGAGAAGGATAGTTCTCTAATCAGGAAGAGGTAAACAGTGGAATATCTTTCTAGGCATTGAGTCATCACTAAATTCCAAAAATAAACAGTCTGACTCTAGAAAATAGTTTGGCTGTTCCTTTCAAAACTAAAAATGGACTTGCCATACAACTTAGCAGTTCCACCCTTGGGCGTTTATCCCAGAGAAATGAAGACTTATTTTTACTCAGGAATTTGTACTCAGATACTTGGAGCAACTTTATTCATAATAACCCAAAATTGGAAACTTCCCAAATGTCCTTCAAAGGGTGAGTGGTTAAAAAAACTGGTACATCCATCCCATGGAGTGCCACTCAGCAATAAAAAGAAACGAACTATTGAGACATGCAGCAACTTGGATGAACCTCAGGGAGATTGTACTGAGTGATCAAAGCCAATCTCAAAATGATTTCATCTATGTAACATTGTGAAATATGTAATTACAGAGTTGGAGAATAGATTTGTGGTTGCAAAGGGTTAGAGATGAGGGATGGGTGTGGCTATAAATCACCAGAGAGTCTTTTGATTATAGAGTTAAGTGTCTTGATTGTGGTGTGGTTATGCAAAGCTCTACATGTAGCAAAATCGCATTGAGCTTTACACATATGTACACACACACACAAGTGAGTGTAAAACTGCTGAAGTCTGAATAAGCCTCGTGGATCTTGTACTGTAGTTGTAAGATGTTAACACTGGGGGATACTGGGAAAAGGGTGCATGGGACTTCCCTGAACATTTCTTTGCAATCTTTTGAAAATCTATGATTATGTTAAAATAAAATGTTACATACATATATACATAATCTGGAATGCCAGAGATTTCGTGAATGGACTTCAGTATAGGCATTTGGATATTAATCCAAATATGTTACCTATTTTATCTTTCTTTTCTTGATTATAATGGAAGAAAGTAACATGGAAATCATTATGTATTCTTCCATGAAAGTTAGTGTACCCTGAAATTCTAAAGGCCAGTAAGATGCTGGCCATCATCAGAAAATGGGTTGCAAATGAAATAGACTGAGAAAGTTCAGTCTCTTGTCAGAGGCCAAAAGAGCTTGGTTGACACTCTTCATACAAAACACACACAACACCTAAAGTGTGGGTAGTTTTTGAAAAACACTATTAAAAAACTGGGAGGCTGCTGAATGAGAAAAGATGAAAAAGATTAGGAAAGAAATGAAATAGAATTTTAGAAAATCGTAAAAGACTACAGAAAACTAGGGCCTACTTTTTAAAGCTTCGCAGGCACAATTAAGGCAAATAGAAAGCCCAGCTCTCTTGGGGATGGTAGTACCAAAAAAGCACAAAAATATGTTCAAAATCATTTAAATGAATTCACAATTGCCAAATCCATTATGGGTTTGGAGATGAATTTCTGATCCTCGAAGACTGGTGTCAGAGGAGTTGGCCAGGCCCTTTGCCTGAGAGAAAAGAGCCTGATTTTGCTCTGGCTCAGAAGGGCAATCTTTAAGTTATGAATAACTTTCAAAGACTTTTGGACGTTACCAGGCCAGACAGAGGCTGGTTCCCATTCCACAAGCCCGGCAGTATCAGGAAATAAAACAAAGCAACACAACAAAAATTGAGGGGCAGATAAGGGAGAAAGCTGTGCCAGGAGCCTGGGCGAAGAGACTTCCTGGGAGAGGATACTAAGTTAGAGTCACAGAGAGGGATAGGCAGAGATACTAAAGGAGTCTTCTTTCCTCAAAGATCCTACAATATGTAAAGCTTTGTATGATATGTTGATCTAGCCCATTGATTAATCAATCAGATTTAATTGAGCACCTGCCATGGGACATGACTGTAGGCCTTATTTGGACAAGATTCCCACAAATTGACTTGTGTTGTTAACCCCTTGAGTTGTTTGCAGACATATTTGAACCATTATGGCTGGCTTACTCACATCCAAAATATCCAGTATCAAGAAAAGACTGTGTGTCCTTATGGTGAGCACCAAGGGAGGAGGATCTAGTTTTTGATTAATGAGACGATGGCAAGATTTCCTTTTGGGGGGTAAAATATAATATATATTACAGAAAGTATAGTAAGCATGTGATGTTAGAAGTTGGGAAGAGAGCCATAGAGAAAGAAATTTAAGTGTTTGTGTGGGTATCACCTAGGGACAGTTATATGATTGAAGGAAAGATGCTAACAAACAGTGGAAGATATAAAGTTTGTTTAGCAGATGGAGGGAACACTATAGAACATGGTACAATCAGCCTACTCCTAGACAGAGGTACAAGCTTCCCATTCCCCGTATGTACAGTTGCCGATGATACTATCCAGATTGGGCATCATTCAAAGGGTTTATGCCTTCCCGAACCCTCCCAACTGTTCTCAGAACTTTTATTTTTGGAAAATTAGCCCTGAGCTCACATCCATGCCCATCTTCCTCTGTTTTATATGTGGGATGCCTGCCGCAGCATGGCTTGATGAGCGGTGCTTATGTCCATGCCCAGATCTGAACCGGCGAACCCCAGGCCGCCGAAGGGGAGCTTGTGAACTTACCACTATGCCACCAGCCCAGCCTCTCAGACCTTCTCTTGAACTCCAGACAAGAATATATCCAACTATATTCTTTTTTTTTTTAAGTTTGGCACCTGAGCTAACGTCTGTTGCCAATCTTTTCTTCCTTCTTCTTCTTCTTCTTCTTCTCCCTAAAGCCCCCCAGTGCATAGTTGTATGTTCTAGTTATAGGTCCTCTGGCTCTGCTCTGTGGGACGCCACCTCAGCATGACCTGACAAGTGGTGCTAGGTCTGCACCCAGGATGCAAACCAGCAAAACCCTGGGCCGCCAAAGCGGAGCACACAAATTTAAGCACTTGGCCACGGAGCTGGCCCCATCCAACTATATTCTTGACATGTCCACTTCAATGTTTAATAGGTATCTCAAACTTAATACATCCAAAAATGAACTCTTGTTTTGTGAGGAAGTTTTGCCCTGAGCTAATATCCATTGCCAATCCTCCTGGTTTTTGTTTTTTGCTTGAGGAAGATTAGCCCTGAGCTAACATCTGTGCCAGTCCTCTACTTTGTATGTGGGTTGCCACCACAACATGGCTGATGACTGGAGTTGGTCTGCACCCAGGATCCGAACCCGCAAACCTAGCTGCCAAAGCAGAGTGCACAGAACTTTAACCACTTAGCCACAGCCCTGGCCCCCAAAACTGAACTCTTGATCTCTGCTGCCACCATCCCAAATCTGTTCCTTCTCTAGTCTTCCCTGTCTAAGCAAAGGACAGTTCATCCTTCTAGTTGTCAGACAAAAATCTTGGAGTCATCTTTGACTCCTTTCTTTCTTTCACATCTTGTATTCAATCTGTCATCAAATCCTGCCAGCTTCAGCTCAAAATATATCCGAACTCTAACCAGTTCTCAACACCCTCACTGCTGTCACCCTGGTTCAAGCTGCCATTGTCTCTCGCTTGGATTATTGGTAAAGCCTACTAACTGATCTCCTTGCTTCCACCCTTATTCTCCCACATTCTATTCTCAAAATGATTGATCCCTTTAAACATTGATCTCTTTAAAATATAAATCAAATTTTGCCACTCTCTGCTCAAAATCCTCTAGTGGTTTCCTATCTCACATACAGTAGAAACCAAGTTCCTATCATGGTTTATAAGATCCTACACAGTCTTGCTCCCAGTTATGCCTGTGGCCTGATCTACTATTCTTCCCTCGCTTGCTCTGCTCCAGGCACATGATCTCCTTGTTGTATCTCCAACACATCAGGCACCCTCCAGCCTCCAGGCCATTGTGCTTGTGGTTCTCTCTGCCTAGAACGCTTTTTACTCAGATGTCCACATAGTGTGTTCCTTCACCTGCCTTGGGCCTTCTAATCAAATGTGTTATTCTCCTTGAGGCTTTCCATGATCATACTATCTTAAATTGCAACTCTCCCCATCCCCTTTCTTTGCTTCATTTTTCCCCATGGCACTTTATCATCTAAATCTATGTTTTACATCTTTCTTTGTTTACTGTTTCCCTCCTCCCACTAGACTGTAAGCTTCATTAAAGGCAGATTTCGTTTTTGTTTTTGTTCACAAGGTATTACCAGGGCCTTGAACAGTGTCTGCGGATAGTAAGCATTTAAAATAACGAGTATTTATTTGTTGAATGAAAGAATGAAGGAACTCACATTTAGAGATGGGAGTAGGAAGAAGAATCATCTGAGGAAACACAGAAGAAGCTGCCATCTAGAGAGAGAAGGGAATAGGAGAGGACCCCTCATTCATGCCCATGGTGTCAACTACCATGGTCATGCAATGTCTCCCAAATCTTTACCTCCAGCCCTGACTTCCATTTTGAGATCCAGAGCCCTGTTTCCAAATGAATGCTGGACTTCTCTACTGGGAATGTTTCAAATTGTAAAGACAGTATGTTTAAAAGCTAACATCTTCCCTGCCAAACTAGCCACTTCTGACTTTACTGTTTTTTCGTTAATGGAACCACTATTTCTCCAAATCTCTTCCAATCCACTCTCACCATCCAATAAGTATTTAAGATCTGTGTGTGTTTTAGTTCTATCATATTTCCCAAATAATAGTTCCCTCTTTTCTCTCTCACTGTCATAGCCTTAGTTGTGGCCTCTGACCTAGACCACTGTAGATACTCCACTAACTGACCTCTCTACTTATAGTTTTTACCCCACTCCAATCCAGTGTATAGTCTGCAGCTAGGTCAATCTTCTGAAAGCCTGATTCTGATATCATTCTGCTCAAGAATCTTTCATAGTTCTCCAACTCTTGCCACCCACGGCACTCCATAATCCGACCCTACGTACCTTTCCAACCTCATTTCCAGTGAAATATCCCTCCTTGTTCAATCCTCTAGTAAAGCTGAACCAGTTGCTATTCCTGGGCATCCATAAGTTCATGCCTCCATGTCTTTGCTCATGCTGTAGTGTTAAATCTTGCCTATTCTTAGTATTTTCAACCAATTGTGCTGGAACAACCGGATATACACATGCAAAAGAATGAAGTTGGACCCATACATCACACCATATACAAAAATTAACTAAAAACTAATCATAGACCTAAATGTAAGAGCTAAAACTATAAAACCCTTAGAAGAATATGTAAGTATAAATTTTCATGACCTGAGGTCAGGCAATGGTTTTTGTAGATATGATACCAAAAGCACAAGTGACTAAAGAAAACAATGATCAATTGGACTTCAATAAAGTTAAAAACTTTTGTGCTTCATAAAGCACTATTAAGGGGCCGGCCTCGTGGCTGAGTGGTTGAACTCGCATGCTCTGCTTTGGCAGCCCAGGGTTTCGCTGGTTCAGATCCTGGGCGTGGACATGGCACTGCTTGTCAGGCCATGTAGAGGCGGCATCCCACATGCCACAACTAGAAGGACCCACAACTAAAATATACAACTATGTACTGGGGAGATTGGGGGAGAAAAAGCACAACAACAACAACAAAGCACTATTAAGAAAGTAAAAAGAGGGCCGGCCCAGTGGCACAGCAGTTAAGTTCGCATGTTCTACTTCAGTGGCATGAGGTTCACTGGTTCAGATCCCGGGTGAGGACATGGCACCACTTGGCAAGCCATGCTGTGGTAGGCATCCCACATACAAAGTAGAGGAAAATGGGCATGGATGTTAGCTCAGGGCCAGTCTTCCTCAGCAAAAAGAGGAGGATTGGCAGCAGAGGTTAGCTCAGAGCTAATCTTCCTCAAAAAAAACAAAAGAAAAACAATAAAAAGTAAAAAGAGGGTCCAGCCCCGGTGGCCTAGTGGTTAAGTTCAGTGCATTCTGCTTCAGTGGCCTGAGTTCAGTTCCTGGGCTCTGTTAGTGGCCATGCTGTGCTGGTGGCCCACATACTAAAAAATAGAGGAAGATTGGCATAGATGTTAGCTCAGAGCAAATCTTCCTCAGCAAAAAAAAAAAAAAAAGAAAGAAAAGAAAAGAAAAGAAAGTAAGTAAAAAGACAACCTGCAGAATGGGAGAAAATATTTGCAAATTGTATATCTGGTTAAACACTTTTATCCAGGATATATAAAGAGTACTTACAACTAAACAATAAAAAGGCAAATAACTCAATTAAAAAATGGACAAAGGATCTGAATAGACATTTCTCCAAAGAAGATATACAAATAATAAGATGCTCAACATTGTTAGTCATCAGGGAAATGCAAAAAGAATTCACACCCACTAAGCTAAAATAAAAAAAGACAGACAATAACAAGTATTGGCAAGGATGTGGAGAAATCAGAACCTTCATACATTTCTGGTGGCATTGTAAAATGGTACCACTACTTTGGAGAATATTCTGGCAATTCCTCAAAAGGTCAAACGTGGAGTTACCATATGACCCAGTAATTCCACTCCTAGGTGTAGACTCAAGAGAATTAAAAACAAGTCCAACAAAAACTTGCACATGAATGTTCATAGCACCATTATCCATAAGAGCCAAAAGGTACAAGCAACTCAAATGTCTAGCAACTGATAAGTGGATATATAAAATGTGGTATATTCGTACAATGGAATATCATTTGGCCATAAAAAGGAATGGAGTACTGATATGTGCTACAACGGGGATGATCCTTGAAAACATCATTCCAAGGGAAAGAAGCCAGAAACAAAGAGCCATAAGTGTATGATTCTGTTTATATAAAATGTCCAGAATAGGCAATTCCATACAAACTGAAAGTACATTAGTGGTTGCCAGGGGCTGAGGGAAGCGGGGATGGGAAGTGACTACTAATGGATGTGGGGCTTCTTTTCCGGGAGATGAAAATGTTCTAAAATTGATTGTGGTGAGGGTTGCACAAGTTTGTGAATATACTAAAAACCATTGATTTGTACTTTAAAAGGGTGTTATAGTATGTGAATTGTGTCTCAACAAAGCTATTATGTAAACATCTTATTTATTCTTCAATAAGTATCTGGTTCAAAAGCCACAACCAGCACTTCTTAAAGCCTCACAGCTACTTTTTGCTACCTAATATTAAAGTTTTTCTTTATTCCCTTATGCTTTACTGTAAGTAGGGTCTGCCTTAATCATCTTTGTATCTCCTCCAGCTCGTAAGACGGTACCTTGAACTTAGTAAGTACTGTATAAGAACGCATTGAATTAAAGAGTTTTGAGAAACGAATGGAAGAATCATCAGATGCAGCAGAATATTTAAGGATAATAAGGACTGAAAAAAGATTTGGGGGATATGAGAAGGAAGTCTGGGGTAAACCAGTGCTGCCACTAATTTTCTAACAGTGAGCAGATGACCACGCTACGTTAGCAGATGACCATCCTGCAAGAGCAACAGACAATGACCACTGAGCATACGTACGCAGAGGTTGGTGTCATAATCAAAACTTTTAGCAAAGTCAATCTGACACATTAATGCTGTGTATAATTGTCATTGTGCTTCATAGTCATTAGGCACAAGTGGTGAACAATTTACATAAATAACTGCAGTTAGTTTCGCTTTTACACTGCCAAATAAAAAGGTTATAGTTGCCTCTTCCCTTTCGTTTGTCTTCCACTACGTCTACTGACACCATATACCATTTAATTTTTATCACGCAATAATAGCTAACGTTCATTGAGTGTGTCAGGAACACTGCTGACTGCTTTACCTGTATCATCATATTCAAGTTTCTTAACAACCTTATGGGTTAGGTACTGCACTATTTATTGAGTGCTTATTCTTTGCGCACAAAATACTATTTTAAGTGCTTTAAATGTTTGAAGCTCATATAATTGTCACACTTATATGTCTTCCTTTTTACAGACACAGAAACTGAAACATAGAGTGGTTAGCCAGCATCACACAGCTGGCCAAGTAGTAAGCCAGGGTTGGAAGCTAGTCAGTCCGATTCTGGAGCATGTACTCCTTCACTGCTTTGCCTTTCTGCAGGCCATATTTCTCTTTCTTTCATTCCCATCTGCTAATCCAGGACTCCTGATCCCCAAGAAGTTCTTGAGAAGGATTTCTTGAAGGTCTCAGTGATGTTTTGCGCACATTCACGATGAAGCTCAGTTAACTCTCTCATTGTCTCTGCTGCTTTTCTATTCTTCCGTTGCCCTAGCCCTCCCTTCTGCTTCCCTGTCCACCCAGCACCTGAGTGCCAGGCATGGGCTCTGCTTTGTCTGAGTGCCATCACACCCCCAGCCACATTTTTGGGGGATTGTTGCTGCTCACACTGGATTCAATGCATAAAAAAGTAGGGATGAACAAATGTGCCACCTAATCATGGGGGAAACTGTGCAGGGGGATGGGGGGGATATATGGGAACTCTGTACTTTCTGCTCAAGTTTTCCGTAAATCTAAAACTTCTCTAAAAAAAGTTTATTAATTTTTTTAATATAGGGGGAAATGTCTTTTGACCCCTTTTAGTGTTTTACTTTTCCACTTGGGTATCAAAACTGCCATTTGTGTACAAGGTCTTATAGGGCTTTAGTAAAATAGTTCTCCCAGTTTTCGCTTGTAACACCCACTCCTAGTCACACTCCAAGCTCCTCCATGGGCTGGAACCGAGAGGCTTGCTAGCAAATTCCAGAAACAAGCTTCGTTGCTGGAGCCTCTCAGTTCCCTTCTTTTAGAGTAAGGCTCTCCTGGGAAGGCCCCACAGTCACTCATTTAGGTAAACTTCTGGGGTCTGCAGCCTTGCTAATTCTCCTGACCTGCTCATATATGCTGAATCCAGGTGGCGGGCCCAGCCTGGAGCCCCTTCAAAAGGTGGTCCTTTCAAAGGGTACCGTCCTTGCAAAGAAAAGGGTGATTTAAAAGTATTAACTAGAGTCTCTCCGGTGTTCTGTTGATAGCTTTCCTGGCCTCAGCCTTTAGGAACCTCACACTAAAAGTGCCTTTGCCCACCCAAGAGCGGTGTACTGGGCCTTGGCACACTGGCTGTTATTGATTCATCCACCCTGGACCTCTTCCACCACCATAATGACTCTGAAGAGTAAGTGCCAGTGCACTTTCTGATTTTAGGGAAGACTGTTTACTTCCTTGGGAGCTGGCAGTTTCCACTGGCTCAAAAGCAAATACATGAGGACTAGGGGCTGGCCGGAGAAGCAGGATAATTCCTCAGTAAGTCTCTCACTGAAGCTCTAGCCCTGCCCCTATCCCCAGATGCGTGAAGAGGATGACTTTGGTGAGAGCATCTCCCCAGATCTGCCCCTGGCCTTACCGTGAGTGCCCGTGGCGGAGGGCGTGAGCAACAACCGCACTCCACCAACGCCCTTTAACTGTCAGGTTGCCATGGTTTCTGGCGTGGGCCAGACTGGAATTTTGCCCTACCTCCTGTCTCCTTGTGTCTGTCTTGCCTTGGCGTTCTTTTGGAGGTGTTCCATCGGTCTACGACAGTGGAATGCAAACTATAGTGTATGTAAAACTGAATAAGCTTTATGGATGTTGTACTGTAGTTGTAAGATGTTAACACTGGGGCAGACTGTGGAAAGGGTGCATGGGATATCCTTGTACATTTCTTTGCAACCTTCTGCAAATCTATATAATTATATAAAAATAAAATGCTACTTGCCTATATACATACATAATCTGGAGTTCTGGAGATTTGGAGAATAGACTTCAGTGTAGGCAGTTGAAAACTAATCCAAATGTATTATCGCATAGAGTGCATGAGAATCCTCTGGGGAGTTTATTAAACGTGAAGGTTCCTGGGCCTAAGTTCCAGAGATTCTTGCTGAACAGTGGTGATGGGGAAATGGCTGGTAGGGTTCTGCGTGCACACACTCCTGAGATGGTTGTTTTGCAGATGATCCTCAGAGGCCACTTCGAGAAACACTGGTTCAGAGGGAGGACAGGGAAGTGCCTACAAGCATCTAATACCTAAGTAATAATAATAAGACTCAAATTATTGCTTTAATCTTCTGGAAAATTGCTGCTCCAACTGCAGCAGTAACACATTGGTGGACATTCCCTTCTTTTGTATCTGGATGGGGCACCTTCTGGTTTGGGTAGATCTCAAAGCTCTCACCAGTCGGCTTGAGGGGCTGGGTCTCTGACTGCACTGAGCATTACAGTCACAGATCTCTTTCCTTGCTGCAGTTTTTCTTGGTGTTGTAGTGTTTTCCTGGCAATTGCAGCTGATCTGTTTATGCCTACCTTTCTCATACCAGGAATAAAATATTTGGGGGGGGGGCAGCGAATATGTCTGCAAGGATTCTGAGTCTTTGTCCAGGGGCCATGTGCCCTCTAGGAAATACACTAACTCCTTCCACTTACGGAAGTCTTTACCGCCACAGCTATTATTTTATATTCTTAGGCTGCCTCCACACTCATGTTGTCAACCCTGAAGCGAGTCTTGAACTTGTTCATTGATCTATACTTTTTACTATAAGCTTCTAATGCCATCTCATGCTTCTCCCAAGTTAATGTACCAACAGTAAGAATTTGGGAGACCAGTCAGCTATCTCTCTCTCTCTCTCCCCCGCCATCCTTCGTTCTGAGCTCTCACAATAATGTTTTACTATAAGTGGCTTCCGCTGTTACTTGCTCTCATCTAGGCTGGTTATCCAAATTGTGTCCTTTTATCCTGTCTTGACTACCTTCTGCCACAGCTCCTCTAATATCAACATTTACAAGTTCTTTCCCCTTCCTTTTAACGTGTGTCTAAGTCCTTGACAGTCTCTTCATTATGAAATATCTTGTCAACTCTTGTTAAACCACTATCCGCAGATACAGATGCTTCAGTAGTTTTGAGGCTGTAGGTAACTGCTAGAGCAGAGCGCTGTGCACTTTCTATCATTTTCCATTGCTTCTCTGGTCTAGAGACTTTCTAACCTGAAACACCTTGGTGGCTATAACGTGGCCATAATACAACCACAATTCAAAATTCTTTGATCTAGGGCACTACAGCTCCTCAAACCCCACACCTTTCAGCATTATGCAGCTTCTCTTGTGGGCTCTATAGCCTCCTGAATTGTCTATTCCATAATCAGCCTGATCACCAGCAAAAATTTTTCCCAGGGAGCTGGGACAGGAGGGGAAGGACTTTGGTTCAACCCAAATACAAATGCCACAGCTTCTCTCTTAGCTCTTGGAAAGTCTCCAAGTTTCTTTTGTTTGTTTGTCTTTTCTTACCTAACATTTATTATCTATAGATCCATACAGTCTGATGTTCAAAGCCCCTCTTCACTTGATACCATTTGAAGAAAGTTACTTTATTTTACTACCTTAGGAAGTTCACAGGAAATTTCAAGTTCCCATTCTCTGGCGGCTACATTTAATTGTGGACGAGTGACTTAAGCCACCATCCAATTCGTTTCAACCATTTTTCCCCATTTGGGGGCGTTCTGCAAACTAGCGTAGCCCATGAGGCAGTCTGTAGTCCATCACACTGTGTAGTTAGCAGTTTAACAGCCATGGGGAGAACACATGCCTGATTCCACATAGCCTGTGGTGCAGATGGGACCAGGACCGGGAGTTCCAAGCACCATGCTATCTTCAGGCCTGCTTCTCCCTTTGCATGACCAGGACCTTGTTACTAGGCCAGGTTTGTGTGCTAGACTCCCTCTCCCATCAGTATGAGAGTTCCTTCCCAGGAAGGAATTAGTCTCAAGCAGCAAGCTTCTTGCAGGCAAACCTCATTAGTTTGCCAAATGTGCCCTGATGCATTTAATCCCAGCGGTTGATGTAGCTTAGGTTTAAGTTAGGATTCCCTTTTCCCTTACCCACATATATTATTAAAAAGCAAAGATTCTGAATATGAATCTCCAGAATTTGGTGTTTCCCTCTCAATGCCCAGGACTTCCATCTCAATGCCCTTTGATACCCTCCTTTGTTCTGCCTCCCTTCACTTTCCCCATGAGTCTGAATAACTGGTTTGGCATTTCCCTACCCTTTAGTCTTGTCTCTCAAGGTCCTTAAAAATCTCTGGGTCATGAAGCTCTGGTTGGCCTACTTTAGGAGAGATCATCTGATTACAATAATTTGAGGTGATGACCAGGGGAAAGGAGAAGTGGCAGTGAATGAATGTAGATGCAGCTCTCCATCTGGCAATTTGGCAGAGAGTACAGGGGGAAAAGGGGAAAAGGTTAAGGGGAGGGCCCAGCGTAGGGGAGCTGCCTGGATCTGTAGCTATAAGGTGCTCCAGTGAAGCACCTTTCTTTTAGGATGAATGTCTGACAGCCAGCTTTTCACCTCATAGAACTCCCAAGATGCCTTGGGCTGGGGAGAGCCCAAAGACAGCTCTTTCTGAGCAAGTTTCCTATGATTCACTCTATCCTTCACAACATCTGACCCACAGAACACATGCGCACCAGCACACACACTCAGACATGCATACATGCACACAGTTACCTAGGAGGCGGGTCTTGCTAATGACTGTGAAATAATATCTCATTGGTCAAAAAGCGTTCTTCATTACCCCTCTCTGACAATCCCCAAGGATATTTAAGCTACGAACAACTCACTGTACAATTAGAGAGAGTTAAGTTTAAACTGCAATTTTTTTTCAAGCGTGAACAGCGTGACTAATTCGTACCCATTGTAAAGTATAAATAATTGAAATCAGGCTCTTTCCTAGTTAGCTAGGGGAAGGGATTAGGAAGTAGAAGACACAAGATATATCTGAAGTCTTAAAGGGGCAAGAAGGGGCCGGCCCGTGGCCAAGTGGTTAAGTTCACACGCACTGCTGCAGCAGCCCAGGGTTTCACAGGTTCAGATCCCAGGCACGGACCTAGCACCACTCATCAGGCCACGCTGAGGCAGCATCCCACATGCCACAACTAGAAGGACGCACAACTGAAATATACAACTATGTACTGGGGGGCTTTGGGGAGAAGAAGGAAAAATTTTTTTAAAAAATCTAAAAAAAAAGGGGGAAGAGAAATATTCAGAATTTCAAACACAAGTTTCCTCCTACTTAAAAATTTGTCAATAGGGAGCAAAGGTGATGTCAATGGAGAGATCCATTTCAGTAGGGCAATGGAACAGAAGCCAGATTGCAGCGAGTGAACAGATATGAAATGAAAGCCACTAGTGTAGACTCATTGAAGGAGTATGGCATTGAAAGGAAAGGGAGAAAGAAACGACTACAGTGAAGTTGAGGCCAAGTGAAGAGTATTAAAGGAAAAATTAAGGACTATGTAGCTTTTGGTCATATCCCCATATCTATTTCACAGATTTAAACTATATCTCTTTCTTCAAAGGAATTCAGCTCTATAAATAATTCTCAATATTTTTTTATAAATGTGAACTTTCTATATTATAATGCAGTGCCCTAAAATAAGGGGGAAAAAAGGCTTGTAAACAAATTGGCTAAAAGAAAAAGTTAAACAGGTGCATTAGTTTTAGTAGTAGTCCTTATGTTAAAATTTATATTAAAATCTCACATTATCTCAAATCCAGTCCTTGCCAAATAATTACTGGCAAAGACCATATAATAGCCCACAGGACAACTGTGTATCATGGGTCTGCAAAAGTCTGAGACTTCAGGCAGATTCCTTCCCAAGCAAATCACAATGTTTCAAGGGATAATCTCTTCCTCTGAAACTGAAGGGTCATTTGTATTCCAGGATATTATATAGAGCAATAGGCTGTCTTTCCTCGTCCTCGTTTCCTTCCTTCTGTATGTATTGTGGCAAATTCTGCTGAGAAACACTGAGCTACAGAAAAGCACTTCAGCACTTAGCATTTAAATGAGGACTCTAACTGGGAATAAGCTGTGCTCATAATCTGTTCCCTGGTCTCTAAGTGAAAGCTGCTAAGGAACAGCTCAAACCACTGTTGCCAGAAAGCCTGGGATTGCAGGAACCTCTTCCAGGATCGTTATGGAGGCAGAGAATTTTGTTTTGTTTTTTGATCTTGTTACCCTGGTCCCTGTAGTATAGACTTTAGAAAATATTCATGTTCTCAATTGGGCTGGTGGATACAATACCAATTTATTTCAGGATCAAGAAGGTAGGTGTATGTGGTAACTCTAAAAATTATCCTATGAAACAACCAGGTTAACAGTTTAAGGTAGGAAAATTGACAGACTTTGGCACTTTGGTGCCATTTTTACTACTTAATGGAAAAAAATCCAATGGATGGTAAAAATATTCTCTCCCCATCCAACCCAACCATCTCTTTCTATTGCTTTTGCTAACCAGTCACAGCTCAAACAGAAAGAAACTGAAATAAGTATTTGAATAAATTTTCTCTCTTTGCTAATTTGTATTCTCGATTTTTTTCCCCAAAGGCAGGCATACCCGTATGATATTCCCCAAGATTTACTCTAATGACTGGCTCCAGATAGGACTCTAGGAGATTCCTTTTCCTATTCTCTTCTCCCTATTTTGAACCAGGATAGTATCAGAAAGATTTAAACCAAGAGAAAGACATGCAGTTGAAAATGCTACAGAAAGTATAGATGAAGCAAGACTAGCCAGGGGTTGATAACTGTGGAAGCTGAGTGATGGGGGTTCCTTATACATGCTGTTCTGTCCATCTTTGTAAAAAAAACAAATTTGCCATAATATAAAATTAAACAATAGAATGCTCCTGAAGCAATAATCTATGCAGTCTTGGCTCCACCAGACACCTTGGATTAACATGAAGAAATGCCAGACAGGATAATATGGCCAATCTATTGGTTCACTATTTATTACCCTGGATATTGGTATGGAATGGAACCTTAAGTGTCTGACATGGTGAACCTGAAGAGCATGAGTAAAGGGAAAGTACTGAGATTTATGGCAGCAAAAGAGAATTACAGGGGTTTTTTTTTTTTGTTATTGTTTAAAATTTTATTTAAAAAATACAATTGTCCATATCTAGTTGCACATATAAGAGAATTACAGTTCTGAATGAAGGGAAAGTTCTTCCTTATGTAGGACGGTTTAAGCTTGGCCTGGAAAACATAAGAATTTTGTTTGTGGAGCTGATAGAAATGCTGAACTATTAGTCAACTTATAGGATCTTATTGAGATTACTGGAACATAGCCTCATCATGTGCTGGTACCGGAGGATGCTGAAGTTGGGAAAACAACCTATTAAGAAAAGTAAATTTGGACTGGTCAGATAATGGTGAATTTAAATGATCCCCTTATGGTCTGATTTCTCTTGGCCTGGAGAAATCTCTGACCTAAGAAGCATACAGAGAAATGATATGATCAATAACAAGGGCCTACAATAAAGATTGAGAAAAACAAACCATAAAAGTTTGGCTTGTAATGGGACTGGAGAGTCTGTCTAGAGTGGATGGTAGTTTCTTTCAAGAGGCCCTCGGAGTATAGGTATATTTCAAATGGGAGGCAATGGGGAATGTTATTTATGTGACCCAAGCTCAGAATTTCCCCCAACTGTTAACCCAGCCTGAACTTTTACCTAGGAAGAAAAATCTACTTTCTGAACAATGAGGGTTTATCCTAAGAAAAATTGTATTGACCTCTCTCTAAGCCCTGTGAATTCTCCTCTGCCTTTCTAATGGAAATAGAAAAGAGTAAATGGAGCCCAGGAAAAGGGGATTTTATTAATAGTCCCAAGAGAGACTAGCATTACCCATTATAGGAGAGCATTAAACCAATTGTCCCAGCTGGGAAAAAGATAAAAAGGTAAACTCTTTCCATGAAGGAGAGAGGGATGGCTTGAAACGCCTTTTCTTCTGGTCCCTTTTTAATACCCCATTTATCTCTATATTATAACAATTAGAGGAGATCCTTCTTTGTGTTTTATTATCATCCACACACAAAAAGATGAAGATTCACCGGGGAGCATCCTCCTCATCGCTTATACAAACTGGTTCTATAAGAAAAGTTATAATGAAGTGTCTTTTCTCAGGACCTCATAGCCCTTGTAAATACTAATAATTAGTAGTAGTAGTATTCATGGCAGAGGATATACAGACTCTGAAAGGAAAAATGCAGGGCTCAAGTTATTGAGGAAATCAATGACAAAACAGGGAATTAAACTGCTCTGATCGTGACTCAAGCCAGTGGAAGGACTTCCTACAGTGCAGCTGCTAACCTAATCCTGCTCAGAGTTACCCTATGAATCCCAACCTTTTTTTAATGGACTATGAACTTTTTTTAATTGACCAAGGAAGCCATTAGGTTTGTGAATCTGTTATATTGGCATGTTATTTTTCAGATTCCAAAACAATTTCTTTTATCTTACTTTTTATTTTCCTAACTTTAGAGATCCCTCTGCGAGGATGAGAATTCCTTTCTAATGTGACAAAGTTGAGTGGATCCTCGCTTGATTGCACTTGTTGTTTTTGCATCTATTGGTGGGGAAAACTCAACAAAAACTTAACATGACCACAAGCTACCATGAATTCAACCATTTTTAAATGAATGTGTGTTTTATTGTTCATAATATACATTTGAAAAATGGTAGCACATGTATGTGCAGAACAATAATTTTAGCTTTAGATGATGCTTGATGAGAACATGGATTCAAAGACACTCCCCCTACAATAACTGAAGCCCTTGCTAATTAGGGGTTCTGCATATAATTATAAGATGAAATTTCAAGAGCCATAGAAAGATTACTCTAAAATATAAATGTGGAGAACCAGGGGATGATGTATTTCAAAAGCTGCCTTAAAACCCAAAGACTTGCAATAAATTCTTGCTCTATGCAAAGAAACTGACCCTGTTTAAATCCTTTAGAAAGAAGTGGAGGTAGTGATGTCTGTTAAAGGATGAGAGCAGAGCCGTAGTTAATCTCTGCCTCCCAGTGCATCTTTCTGATTTGGTGATTGAGTTGAGCAGAGAGAATGAGAACCGGACAAGACCCAGTATCATTCTAAGACATCATTTGGAGCAAAATGAAGGCAACAGTTAAGGAAAAACATGTTCAAGGCCCGTTCGTTCCAGATGAGTGAGTATTGGAAGTGGAAAGTCAAATTGGTTCATCTCTGGCCACCATCGTAACCATCACCGCCATCTGCTCGGCTGTATGATGCGTTCCCATTCTCTTTTTTTGAAGCCATTAGGATTAAGAAAAACAAATTCAAAGGAAAGATTTTTCTCAAGTTGCTATAGGATAATTCTCTTCAGAAGTGTCCCAACTAGAAGAAACTGTGAAGAATGCTTTTCTCCCCCCAATTATTTGGCATTGAGATACCTAGTAAAATTACATATTATAAGTGAATGTCATCTTTATTCTCTCCTTTTCAAACTCAGGAATTTCTGTTGATGGACTCTTTTAGAGAGTAATTTCAGGCAAGCCTACAATTGAACAACCAAGCAGAAATTGTGGTTCTCTATTTGTTAAACGCTTTTGAGGTCCTTACATAAAAGGTTGATAATGAAGTATTAAGAGAAACATCTGAAAGGCTGCGGTTGGTCAAATTTCTCTGCATGGCACAGAGGGGAAGATGACCTTATGCAAAACCCTGATAGTGCCATTATCAGAATAATCAAGATTTAATGCTAAATTTAAAAATCGCTTTTCAAATGCTACCAAAACCAGACTCTTGGCAAAGTACAAATGTTTAATTCAAATTGGGGCTTATTGGGGAAAAGCAGTTAAAATCTAATTACGTTATACAGGAGATTTGTACATTTTTCTCCTCAAAGTCAGGCAAAGCGAGAAGGGGCTCTTAAACCCTGTTTTTAAATTAGAACTTTCATTCACATCTCTTTTTTCTCTTTTCTTTTTGAATGCAGACACTGAATTTGGACAGACAAGCAACCCAGCCACCTTTCAGTGTGGCTGTGTCAGTATCGGAATGAAATGAACATGACCCCCTCCCCAGGGAAGGAACCCACAGTAAAGGTATTTTTTATAGAACAATTCTCCACACTGCCCTGGTGACTGGGGAAAGGAATCTCGTGTTTCTCTTTTGCTGATACTGAATCAGCTGAAGAATACCATGAACATCAGTAGAAATGCTCTGAAATAGTCTCCTCTCCCTTTTGTCTTTTTGTTCCCATGAGCAGGAAAGAAGAGAGTTTATGTTTGAACACGAAATATTTAATTAAAATGCCAATTAAAAATTGACCAATTATTTGGTGGTTCAATTGTTGTAAATTATTGCCTTAACTTGCAGATCATTGTGTTAATTTGGCATACTTCTTATCAACTCTCTAATACAGATGGCTATACTCATTTATGATAAGAAAACACTCTCAATTAGCACAGGATGCTGATTTCAGCAAACAGATTCCTATTCTTGCTTCCTCGACAGTTTTGTAGCAATTGCATTCATATCTTGGGTAAATAGATGGTCACAATGAGAAATGATAAAGAGAGAAACTGAGCTTACATCTTAATTGGGGAGAAACTCCAAATACCCAAATAGCAATGTGCATTTCCCAGGTCTTACATCTCTACATTATTTCGTACTTATTAACATTTCATGTATAGATACTTTATGTGGTTTCCAAGAGCTAAATGAAAATGATGATAATGTCAGCTATCATTTGTGCAGTGGTTTATAATTTGCAAAACACTTTCACACACATTATCTTGTTTTCTGAGCAATTTAGAAATATTTGTAAATTGAACAAACTCAATTTGTAGAAAGTTCAGATTTCAAAAATATTTTATTTCAAGCATGTTTGTTAACCCAATACCAACTCACTAGCTCAAGTTAATTTTTAATCTCTAGGATGTGATGATATTAGCGGTTATTTAGAATATTCTGAAAAAAATTAAAGTTAAATCAGAAAGTGCAGAATAAGATCCCACTGAATTTTGCCTCCAGCCTTCACCTGAAAGATCAGATTCAACACACAGTAGCACTGGCTTTGAACTACCTTCCTCTTCTCCACCGGGCTACATCAGGATTTGGTACAAAGAGCTATTGTCCATTTCCCCAAAAACCACTTAGAATATTTGTGGTATGGCAATTTATAAAAATAGGAACCCCCCATCTTTTAATCCATCCCTTTATTGGTCGAGTCCTAAAGATTTACTGAAATCAGTCATAAATTTAGAAAGAGCCCTACTCCATTGAGCGGTTTTTCCTAGGAGAGATCCCAAGGCCTCCCACATTTCTGGAAGTGAAAATGGGCTCTCTCCCTTATAGTACATACATTTACCTATTCCCAGTTCCAGGTAGGAAGGAGTCCAGGTTACTTACCAGGTGTGGCTGAGTTGGAGGACACAGGTGAAAAGAAAGATGCACACAGAAGGCTTCATAAGAAACATAATCCTCTGTAGTAACAAGGATAGAAAATTCTGAAATCTTGGGAGACAGACAAGATGGGGAAGTATTCTCCTCAGTGGTAGTGGGATGGAATTCTCCTCAAACCTCAACTTCCTTGGTGTGTAAGCGATCCCAAACAGAGTTAAGGGGAGGTGAAATGGAGCTGCCAAACTCCCAAAGAAGAGATTATCTACTTAATTAAAGTTTTTTTTTCCCCTCTAAGTCCTTCAGCCAATCAGAACTCAAGTGCCAGAGAAAGATTGAGTCGATCAAAAGAACACTCCAGGATCCTCCCAGACAAATGCAGAAGAAGGGGACGAGGAAAAGGGGACAAAGAGAGGAACACGGAGAAAGAGGACAAAGAAAGAAGAGGGGGAGGAAAAGAGACATAGCAAATCCCCTCCACACAATCACTGCTTGAGTCTCTCTCCTCCCTCTTCCTATGCCCTCCCACCCCACCACCACCTCCCCCACCCACGTATACTCACACAGACACAGACACCAGGAGAGCCTGGTCCCCAAGGGGATTTAGAAGGGACTGTGCTTTCCGGGTTGTCCTTTGCGGGCTTTGAGACTTAATTTACATTCAGGATAGCATTCTTTAGAGAAAAACATACCATGTACTGTGTGGGTGAACCTCAGCCCTCTGATCTGAGAATGCGGGCATACGATCCAATTGTCTCTGGTATTCTCTCTCTAAGTTAGAAAGAAGCTTAGGAAACGTTAGGGAGCCTGATGGTTTCTTCCTTTCAATTTTTCCATCAAACACTTACTTGTGGAACACCTATTACATTCTCAAACCTACCCTGGGGGTTGTGGACATTTTTAAAAACCAAACCATGAAGTCCACCCTAAAGACATTTACAATCTAGCAAAGTGATAATATAAGAATGTAATTTAATAAGGTATTAAATTGCTACCAACTGACTATAAATCATATAGGCTTAATTTGGGAAGGTTTTCTGAAGAAGGTAGCATTTGAGCTTTAAAGAAGGGATGAGATTTCAGTAGGCAGACAAATCCTTACCCTCTTTAACTCAGGTGGTGAAGCCAGTAGGGCGCCCAAGCTTCTTGCTCAGACATCTCTGAGTTGCTGTTCCTTCTGTTCCACTAGGGAGGAAGGGTCACCTCAGTCACAGTGCAGGGGTCCTCAAAGGGCCCCCAACTTACTTCCACATGGCCACGTCTTCTACTTTAGCATCCATGTCACCTTTCCTCAGGGCCCACCAGAGACAATTGTCTGTTTTCTTCCCTTTATCCTATTTCTCTTGCTTCAAAACCCTCTCTGGCAAGATCTACACTCGCAAACTGAACTGAAAAATAAAGAAATTATTATACTAACTCATCATCTAGATTATTCAGACCAGATGATTTAGGACTCTTCTCTTCCTGAGTATTTTCACCAGGTGACTTTGTTGTCCACCTGGAATCGTCCAGACCAGGCCTTCATTGGGAATTCCTTATTGTGAGATGAGCTTGGTCAGTTTTGGCCCTTGTACAAACAACTTTAGGTTCTTCACTCTCTCTTTGATTCCCCTAGCTTTATTGAGGTAGAACTGACAAATAAAAATTGTACATATTTTAGGTGTACAACTTGGAGGTTTGATATACATATATCTTGTGAAATGATTACCACATCAAGTTGATACACACATCCATCACTTCTCATGGTTACCATGTGTGTGTGTGTGTGTGTGTGTGTGTGTGTGTGTGTGTGTGGTGAGAACACTTAAGATCTACTCGCTTAGCAAATTTCAAGTATACAATACAGTATTATTAACTATCGTCACTATGCTGTATGTTAGATCTCCAGAAATTATTCATCTTATAACTGAAAATTTGTACGTTTTGCAGGTCCTACACTCTTTCATCATTCAGAAACGGAGCAGCAGAGTCTACTTAAGATCCAGAGTCAAGTCCTAGGGAGGTAAGGAGCAATGACTCCTGGGTTTCAATCTTGATCTCTTCCCTGACAACAATAGCGGACAGGGTTCTTTCCATTTACTTGACTAGGGAATTCCCAAGGGATGGAAAATCTTGTAGGAGGGAAAACAGACTTGGGTGATTTTATTTTATGTATTTATTTATTTATTCATTCTGAGGAAGATTTGCGCTGAGCTAACATCTGTTGCCAATCCTCCTCTTTTTTTGCTGGAGGAAAATTAGCCCTAAGCTAACAACTGTGCCAATCTTCCTCCACTTTTTTATGTGTGGGTTGCTGTCACAGCATGGCTAATCAGTAGTGTAGTTTCCCATCCAGGATGTGAATCTGCAAACTTCGGCCACCCACGTGGAGCATGCCAAACTTAACCACTAGGCCACAGGACCAGCTGCCAGACCTGGGTGATTTTTATGTGCAAAGGGAGAGCTAATTTTAAACAAGTTTCTCCCACTGCTTTAGATTTTTTTCCCCAAAGGAAAAATTTATACCTTTATTGTTTTGTACAAAATTAATGCATTCTCATTGTGAAAACTTCACCCTAACAGCAATATATAAAGCAGAGCACACTCCCCTGTCATGACCGTCTCCCTCTCCCCCCTCCAAGATAACTATTGTTAAGTTTTAGATGGCCTTTCAGGTTTTTAAATATATGCCTATCAATATAAATATGTATATAAACATTTTTCACAAAAATGAGATTATATGGATTATATTTTGCAAATTGCTTTTTTCATTTAATAACATATTATACAGTTTTCTACTTTAGGGCCTAAAGATCTCTCTCTTTTATTTTTTAAAGAGCAGGATAGTATAAATTGTCAGGTATATAAATTGTCAGCAATTTTATTTTGCTGAATATTTGGGTTGTTTTCAATCTAGCAAAGGAATTGACAACTTTTTAATTTATTTCTATTTGGATTTAAGTATTGCTGTTTTAGTCACTTTGATACGGAGAATAGAATATCTTGATGTTGTAGATACAAGGGATTATACATAAAAGTATGATTTCCACAGGGCTTTGCATTTGTTTTCAACTTTATAACCTTTTTTAAAAATTGAGATATAGCTGACATCATGTTGTATAAGTTTAAGATGTACAACGTGTGATTTGATACATGGCAGTATGATTACCACCGTGATCATCTCTCACAGAATCATCATTTCTTTTTTGCTATGAGAACATTAAGCTCTAGTCTCTTAGCGACTTTGAAGTTTAAATAACCTTTTTAATCTCGTCCCATCTTCTCCAAATCCCAGGTCTGACGTTTCCTCTCAGTGTCCTCAAATCAAGGGTTCCATGTAAAAATGAACTACATTTGCATTGTTCCTCTAAAAATGAACTATATTACATTATTCAATAACTTTTAACATTGTAGATATTTGAAAAGAAAGTATTCTTTGTTCTCCTGGAATTTTATATCAGCAACTGATGTATTGTAGCATTTTACAATCAAATTTCTTGATCTTCTACCCAAGTTTATCTTCTGAAGATATTTGCTTGATAACATTCTTTTAGACCTAAAAATGTGGAAATTAAGGCACAGGGCAGAAAAGCAATATACCCAATACTCTAAGTGACACTATTCTTTTAAATTATCATTGTTAATGTCCTGACACTCTGCTATATTGTTGAACCCCTATTTAAATCTTTGATAGCGGCACATTTGCTTTGTTGTACTTTTTCCTGAGAAAATATTGAAATGTTAATTTGTCTTTATACTTAATTGGTAAAAACTTAATGGTTTATGATGTGTCAGGCCCTGTGTAAGCCCCTGAATTATAGTGATGGAGGAGGCTGCCACCACGTTTATAGTCTTCCGGAAGAAACAGACTAGTAAACACTCAGCAGTGCTAAGGAAGAGATATGTGTGGAGTGCTATGAAAGCATAGAGGCCGTGTACCTAAAGGAGCAGGGAGAGAGGGAGAAGATGCAAAGACTTGGCTGAGTCTAAAAAAGTGAGTAAGAGTTCGCCAATAGTGACAGAGAGGAAGGCGAATCCAAATAGAAGGAAAAACAGAAGACATTTCAAGTCTGTGAAGCAACAGGGTGCATGTGAAGAACTATAATCAGTCGGTTGTGGCTGGAGTGTGTGTGATGTGGAAATAGAAGGCAGACCAGAGAAATTAAGTAGGATGCCAGTGGGAAGGGCTTGTGCTAAGGAGGTTGGACTTGATCATGAAGGCAGTTTAACCCATCAAAGGGGGTTAAGCAGATGTGTGCCATAAAATTTGTATATCGGAAGGATTATTTTTTGGCAGTGATGAAAGGTGGCTTAGATGAGACTAGATGCAGAGACAATTTAGGACCAGTTGCAGAAATCCAGGTGAGAAAAGACAAAGGCTGAACTATAGTAGTGAATAAAAGAGCATGGATTGGATGGCTATTTAGGATAACAGAGGCTGCTATGACTGAATATTTGCTTGGCACTTCATACTCATTAAGTATTCAAGGTTCATTTGTTAATGTCTAATCTATTGTTCTCCATAGTATTTTTAAAAATCTATTAAAGTTGATCTGAGGACAATTAATATTTAGGCAAAAGCATCTTTTTAGATTTAACCAGGTATCAAAAAAAAACCCCTCTATACACAAAATAAAAATACTAATAGAAATATTTTCGACATATATGTTAAAAAGTGAATTTCTGTAATATATAAAGAGCTATTATTAACCATTAGGATGAAAAAATAGCCCTATTTAAAAATGGCTAATTCATATGGATAGGGTCTTCAATAAATGCAGAAATAAAAACATCCAAAATGCAGATGAAAATATTCAGCTTTACTGATTGTAAAAGACAGATTAAAACAATGAGACATCACCTTCATTTATCAAATTGGCAAAGGTTTAGAAAAATGAGAACTGATATTGACAAAGATATTGTATTTTGTCAAATGGTCATTTTATATACCGCTGGTAGGAGCATGACTTAATCCAATGCTTTGGAGAGCAATTTGATAACATGAATTTAAAACTTTGATCATATTAACACATTTTGACCCAATAATTCCACCTTTAGGAATTTGTCATAAGGGAGTAATCAGATAATATTTATCAGGATGTATATTCAAGGATATTTATTGAATTATTATAAACAATAGCTTTAGTACAACACTTTTGGAGTGTCTATCTATCCAGCTCATAATGATTGCTTTTATGGTCTATCTCCAATGGGCAGATAGACCTATCCAATGGGGGTCCTCCAGCGACAATTTTGTACCAAATGGCAGCCTTTCCCCACCCCCACCACAAATGTCATGTGTAGGCTGGTACTATCCCAGCTGAGCCAGTCAAGTATCCTTCTCTGGGAATTTGGATGAGTGAGAGAGTGACAGGGAGAAAATAGTACCTCTGTCAAGTCCAGCTTCTCAGTGTCTCCTAAACAGTCCGTGTATTTATTTTTCAAAAATAAGAATACCGAGAGCAGAAAGGAGAAGCATGGGATAGCAAAATGCTTTCTAAAGTAGATGACTTAGAGAATCTAGAAGCCCTATAATAGAGGGTGGAAGGGGCCAAAGCTGAGCCTAAGTCTTTGTACAACCAAAAAGGACTATGATACCTGACAGAGAGTTTAATGTTGAATAACATGACTTGTGGCAATGATCCTCTTTCACAGTAATGACTTTGACTCAGAATTCCTTCTCTTTGTAGGGAAAGTCTAGGCAGGAAGTGATCAGTAATTCAGAAGTCCTGGTTAACCCATTCCTTTTTATTTTACTGTTCCATTTCCACTGGCTTTTCAAGGATGCTAAGAAATATGCCAAGACTAAGAAGAATTGGTATAGAAAACTGATTTGTCCTGTGTATTAGCTTTGTAGGGCTGCTGTAACAAAGTACCAGACTGAGAGGCTTAAAACAGTAGAAATGTGTTATCTCACAGTTCAGGAGGCAGAAGTCCAAAATTAAGGTGTTGGTAGGATTGGTTCCTTTTTGGGAGCTCAGAGGAAGAATCTCTTCCAAGACTTTCTTTTTGCTTCTGGGGATGGCCAGCAATCCTTGGCATTCCTTGGCTGGTAGACTCACCACCCCAGTCTCTGACTCTGTCCTCCTATGCCACTCTCCCTGTGTGTCTGTGTCTCTACATCCTTTTCTCTTCTTAAAGACACCAGTCATACTGGATTAAGAGCCCACCCTACTCCAGTATGACCTCATCTTAACTTAACTAATTATGTCTGCAGTGACCCTATTTCAAAGTAAGATCACATTCTGAGGTACTGAGGACTTCAACGCATCTTGGTGTCACAATTAAACCCATAACACATGGTATGTATAACTTTAAACATTCAATTCCAGCAAACCTTGTACTCTTATTCAGATGTTGTATAATCTCAGATTTTAAAACTCTGGACCTTTTCACTTGGGTGGTCAAATCCCACACATCAGATATTGGAAAGTTCTATGATTCCAGAGTCTGCATTTTGCATATTGAGCCCTTTCTCAGGCCATTTGATTTATTTTAGGGAGAATTCTTCGTTTATTTGCAGAGAGGTAGATACTTGGATGATGGAGGAAGAATGGAGTTGATGGGCTGACTGCTCTGTATACAGACTTTAAATTAATAAGTGCCACATCTCACTAATTCCCTCTTTTGTATCTGGTGTTTCCCAGTTAAAATCTTCTCCAGGATTCTGAAGAACTGATCGGTGCCCTTGGCTGTATCACCCTGCACATGTACTTTAGGCAGTAGCTTCCTCTTCCTGGCTTCATTATCCTTTCTTTATTCATTCTCTACCTTCCAAATATTGGTTGAACTCCTTCATTTGCTCACAGGCTCCCTCATTATTTTCACCACTGTAAATTTTATTTATTTATATGTTATTTCTTTGTCATCATTTTAATGGGGTGCAGTCCCAATAGGGAAAGGGAAAAACTATATGTTCAATAGGTCACCTAAAACTTGAGGATATATGTACTTAATATTTTGATAGATATCACCAAATTGCTTTTCCTTTTCGATATTTATGCTTCTCAATTCTTTTTCTTACTTTATTGCATTGGCTAACCTTGAATATAATGTTAGTAGTGGTAGTGGGCCTCCTTATCCTATTTTAGTGGAAATGCTTCTAATATTTCATCAAGCATGATTTTTTTTCTTCTTCTCCCCAAATCCCTCCAGTACACAATTGTATATTTTAGTTGTGGGTCCTTCTAGTTGTGGCATGTGGGACGCCGCCTCAGCAAGGCATGATGAGCAGTGCCATGTCCATGCCCAGGATCCAAACCAGGGAAATGCTGGGCTGCTGAAGTGGAGCGCATGAACCTAAGCACTTATGCATGGGTCCAGCCCCTAAATATGATTTTTGTGTAGGTAAGTATCCTTAATCAGACTGAGAAATTTTCTTAATATTTCTGCTGAATTTTTAAAAAATCTGTAATAGGTTTTGATCTTAGTACTTTATCTTGGTAGTATCTATTGAGATGATAATAGATCTTCCTCCTTTAATGTGTTAATATAGTGAATTACATTAGTATAGTTCCCAATTTAGAACCATTCATAGATTCTTGGGATGAACCTTTCTTGGTCATGATGTATTATTTTATGACAGTGCTATTATTCTGACAGTGCTGGATTAATTTGCTAGCATGTCACTTCAAATTTCCTCTATGAGCATAGGTAAAATTGGTCTGCCTCTTTTCCTTTTTTTAATGCCATTCTTGTTTGGTGTTGGTAGCAGGATTATGCTAGATTTTTGGAATGAACTGGAGGAATTTAATCCTTTTCTAAGCCCTGGTACAGAATTCCCTGGCATTCTTCTCAATTCTATTCCCTTTGTTCTCTCCCCAGACATATCATTATTCTGAATTTGGTGCTTATAAGTCCCATGCATGTTTTTGCTTTAACTACATACATATGTATTCATAAATAATATATAGTATTGTTTTGCATGTTTATAAATGAAAATTTATACAAATGCAATCATATGTCATGTAGTTCTACATCTTCCTTGGTTTTTTTCTTTTTTAGGTATTTATTCATGTAGATACATGTAACCTAGTTTCTTCATAAACTACTGTGTAGCATTCCTTTCATGAATGTACTAAATTTTATTTACTCATTGTCTCTTGGTGGTTATTTAGGGTTTTTTTTTTACACAGATATTCTTGTTTTCTGGAAGTCAGGTATCAGAGTTTCCATAGAATATATAGCTATAAGTGGAACTGTTGATCCAAAAAATGTGCTTGTTAGCTTTGCCAGATTTTGCCAAATTTTTCTGCAGAGTATTCATACCAATTTCTATTCCCACCAGCAGTATGAGAGTTCTTCTTTCTCCACATCTTCACTATATTTGGTATTAATCATATTTTTAATTTCTTCAATCTAATGAGTGTGAGCCGGTGTCTCATTTTAATTTTAATTTTGTTAATTACCTATGCAGTTATTCAGATCATTATTCTGTGAGTTGTAATGAATTTATTTTCAGTGTTATGGAGTATTCAATTGTATAAATAGTTCACAATTTGTCCATTTTACTGTTGATGGAATTTGAGTTTGTCAGATCTTTCGCTAGTGTGTGACAGTGCTGCTATGACATTCTCATACACATCTTCTGTTTACATAAGCAGCAATTTCTTTACAATCTTCTTTACAAAGCAGAATTCTGTGATCACATGGTTAATGCATCTTCTACTTTACAAGATGATGTTCAGTTATTTTCCAAAGCAATTTTCACAATTTACACTCCAGCTAGCATTTTACACTCTGTGAGGCACTTTATGACGTGTGCATTTAAGTCTTCCAACTACTTTTTCTGTTGGATTATTTGTCTTTCCTCTTTAAATGATATATAAGTTCTTTATATACTGTGGACCTTAAACCTTTGTCAATTATGTGCATAGCAAATATCTTCTCCAAGTTTGAGGTATGCTTTTCTTTTTCTTTTTGAGGAAGATTAGCCCTGAGCTAACATCTGCTGCCAATCCTCCTCTTTTTTTCACTGAGGAAGACTAGCCCTGAGCTAACATCTGTGCCTATCTTCCTCTGTTTTATATGTGGGACGCCTGCCACAGCATGGCTTGATAAGCAGTGCATAGGTCCACACCTGGGATCTGAACTGGAGAACCCTGGGCCACTAAAGGGGAGTTCACGAACTTAACCACTACACCACGGGGCCGGCCCCTGTGGTGTTCTTTTTTTGCTTTCTTTATGCTAGTGTCTTTTGATTATAGAAATTCTTACTTTTAATGTTATAATTACTAAAATGTAATAATTTAGTGTTATTATCAATAGTAATTTGTTCATATTATTATTATCATCATCATTTATGGTTTGTGCCTTTTTATCTAGTTTAAGAAATCCTTCCCTAACCCTAGGTTGTAGAGAGAGTCTCTTATATGGTGTTGAATTTAACAAATAAGTATATATGGAATAGTACCTAGCACATTAGAGTAAGTGCTATATAGGTTAGCGATTATTGATATTATTAAATTTTTAGATGCACATTTTTCACAATTTAGCATCTGTGGTAGGCTGAATAGTGCCCCCCCCCCCCCAAAGATATCCAGGTCCTAAACGCCGGAACCTGTGACTGTTACCTTACACGGCTAAAGTTACTTTGCAAATGTAATTAAATTGAGGATTTTGAGATGGTGAGATTTCCCTGGATTATCTGGGTGGGCTAAATGTAATCACAGGTGTCCTTATAAGACAGAGGCAGAGGGACATTTGACTGCAATGACAGAAAGAAGGTAATGTGACAATGGAAGTAGAGAAAAACTTGAAGATGCTATGCTGCTGGCTTTGAAGATGGAGGAAGAGGCCATGAGCTAAGGAATTCAACTCCAGAAGTCAGAAAGGGAAAGCGAATGGATTCTGCCCCACAGCCTCTGGTGGGACCATGGCCCTGCCTACACTTTGGTTTTGACCCATTGAAACTGATTCCAGACTCTAGCTCTAGAAGTGTAAGATAATGTGTGTTGTTTTAAGCCCCACATTTGTGGTCATTGTTATGGTGGCCATAGGAAATAAATACAGCATCTCTTATAATTGATGGATCTTACACTCCCTGCCAGCCAGGCAGCAGTCGTGATGTAGTTGTTATTCCCCACGCAGACAGGGACTTGGTTGTTACTCCTGATCTCTTTCCCAGACAACTGTAATCCTTTGACTTTTCAAACAACAGAGTATTTAAAGACTATGTGGAAAACTACTATAAGTCCTGGCTATTGTCTGAAATATTCTGTTGACACATTTTTGTCAATCAAGGAAATGTTGATATCAAAATTTGCAAAATGGGTGCCAGTGGGTTGGAAGAAAATCCTGAAGACAGGATGGGGCACCCTTTAAGGAACAAAGGGTGTGTAGAAAACACAGAATTCAAGACTGTTGCCAAGAACTATTCATAAGATTCAGGCTCTGAATAGGAAAACATCTTGGGAATATTTTAACCAGTTTATTTCCCTCATATTTTCTTTTTTATGCATGCACATAAAATCTACATTTAAATAAGTTTTTAATAGTATAAGATTAAAAATTCTAAGTAATAAGAAAGCATTATCCTATAGTTCAATTGTCAGTATTTTTCCTCTCTTAAAATAGTGATGCATCATAGAATAGTTGACATCTGAGATTCTATGAAATTTATTTTTGTTGTTGTTGTTGTTAACAACCTGTGCCTTTTGTGTCTTGTTTGAGAAGTTCTTTCCCACTCATAGATTGTAAAGATAGTCTCTGATATTGTATTCTAAAAATATTATAGTTTGCCTTTTATGTTTAGATTCCAGATTCACTTAGAATTGATTTTTGTGTATGGTGTAAGTTAGGAGTCGAATTTACTTATTTTTATGTGGATAACTAGGTAAAAGATATCTATTCTTTTTCCATTGCTCTTTATTACCAGTTCTTTCATCAGTCAAATTTACATTTATTCTTTTCTTTTCTTTTGCTGAGGAAGATTCGCCCTAAGCAAACATCTGTTGCCAATCTTCTTTCTGCTTGAAGAAGATTCACCTTGAGCTAACATCTGTGCCAATCTTTCTCTATTTCGTATGTGGGTTGCTGCCACAACTTGGCTGTGACAAGTGTTGTAGGTATTTGCTTGGGAACTGAACCTGGGTCACCAAAGTGGAGTGTGCTGAACTTAACCACTAGGCCATGGGGCCACCCTCACATTGGCTACATTTTTTTCTCTCTACATCAGTAAGATAACATTTTAATTAGTAGAGATTTATAATAATTCTTTATATTTTGTGTGGCAAGTCCTCCCATCTAGTTTTTCTTCAGAATCTCTTTGTCAATTCTTCCCCCTTCCCAAAACACTTCTAGGATCTTGATTGGAATTGATCAGATCTACAGATCAATTTGGGGAGAACTGGCATCTTCACAACACTGAATCTTACAATCAATGGGTATGATATAGCCCTCCATTTATTCAGGTCTTCTATAATGTTTTTCAATAAAGTTTTATAATATTCTCCATCAAGAATTTAGATATATTTTTTTGTTTAGTTTTTTGTGTTTTTTTGTTGGGTTTATTGCTAGCTACTTCATATTTTTTATGCTACGGTAAGTGAAATCATTTTTTTTTAAATTGCATTTTCTAACTGGCGTATAAAAATTCAACTGATTTTTGTATATTGGCTTTGTATTCAGAAACATTATTTACCTTAATTCTAATATTTTGTGGTATAGTCTTTTGTCTTTTCTATGTTGCTACATCTATATAATCTGACAACAGTGACTGTTTCTTCCTTCTGTTTCTTTTTGTTGTTTTTCTTTCTCAGCTAAGACGTTTAGATCAACGTTGAATAGAAGTGATGATAGTGGCAACCTTTGTCTTGTTCATGAAATTAAAGCAAATCATTTGACTGTTTCACCATGAAATAAGATATTTGATATGGCGTTGTGATAACCAGTCCCCAAGACGGCCCCAAATGATCTTTGCCTGATGACATTCACACCCCATCCCTGAATCAGGCTGACCTGTGTAACAGAATATTGTGAAAATGATGGTATGTGACTTCTAGGTTATAAAAGATATTGGTGTTTCAACCTTGCTCTTTTTTGGAAGCCAGATGCTGTGTTGGGAGCATACTCAAGCAGCCCTAGGGGAGGGCCAATGTGGCAAAGAGGCCTCTTGCCAGCAAGCAGCATCACTGACAACTCTATGAGTGAGCCATCTTGGAAGAGGATGCTCCAGCCCCAGCCAGGCGTTCAGATGATGGCAGTACTGGCCAGCATTCTTCACTGAAACTGTATGAGAAACCCTAAGCTAGAACCACCCAGCTAAGCTGCCCTGAATTTCTGACGCACAGAAACTATGTGAAAAGACAAATGTTTATTATTGTGTTAAGCCATTAAGCTTTGGGGTGAACTGTTATGTAGTAATAGATAACTAATACAGGGAGTTTTTGTAGATTTGTCAGACTAAGAAAGTCCCCATCTATTCCTAGTTTTATAAGAGATTTTAATTTTTTCCTTTTTCTCCCCAAAGCCCCCCAGTACACAGTTGTGTATTTTTAGCTGTGGGTCCTTCTAGTTGTGGCATGTGGGATGCCGCCTCAGCATGGCTTGACAAGCAGTGCCATGTCCGCACCCAGGATTCAAATCGGTGAAACCCTGGGCCACTGAAGTGGAGCGCGCGAACTTAACCACTTGGCCACAGGACCAGCCCCTATAAGAGATTTTTAAAAATTACAAATTGATGTTGAATTTTATCCATCTAGTGAATGAACATAATATCTTTCTTTAATATGCAAATATAATTAGTTATACTGGTTGATTTTCTAATATTAAACCAAGTTTGCATTTCTAGAATAAACCCATCTTGGTCATAACATATTGTGATTTTTGTACATTATTAGATTTAGTTTTCTAACACTTTATTAGGATTTTTTGCATCTATGTCACTGAGTGAGTGTGACCTGCAATTTTCCTTTCTCATAAAGTCTTTATCAAGTTTTGGTATAAGGATTTCGCTAGCTTCACAAAATTAGTTGGGGAATGGTTTAGCCTTTTCTATACTCTGGATTGGTTTATATAAAATGGAATTGTTTGGCCCTTGAAATGTGCATTAGGACTCACTGGTGAAACAATCTGGACCTGATTTCTTTGTGGGAATATTTTAAGATATTGGGTTTTTTTGTTTTTGTTTCATGAGGAAGATTGACCGTGAGCTGACACCTGTTGCCAATCTTCCTCTTTTTGCTTGAGGAAGAGCGGCCCTGAGCTAACATCTGTACCAATCTTCCTCTGCTTTGTCTGTGGGATGCTGCCACAGCATGGCTTGATGAGCGGTGTGTGGGTCCATGTCCAGGATCCAAACCCATGAACCCCAGGCTGCTGAAGTGGCGTGTGCAACCTTAACCACTATGCCACCTGGCCAGCCCCTTAAATTATTGTTTTAATGACTTAATGGCTATAGGATCATTCAGGGTTTTTATTTACCTTTGAGTCAGTCTTAGTAAATCATATTTTTTTCTGGCAACTGGTTCATTTCATGCAAGTTTCCAAATCTGTTGATATACATTTTTTCATAATTTGTGCTTATTATATATTTAATCTATCATATTTATAGTGTTCTCATTTTTATAACTATTACTATTTGGATCCCCTTCTATCTCTTTTCTTGATCAATCTTGCCAGAGGTTTGTTTTTTTTTTTTGCTGAGGAAGTTTAGCCCTGAGCTGACTACTGCCAATCCTCCTCTTTTTGCTAAGGAAGACTGGCCCTGAGCTAACATTCATGCCCATCTTCCTCTACTTTATATGTGGGAGGCCTGCCACAGCATGGCTGATGAATGGTGTAGGTCTGCATCCAGGATGCAAACCCACGAATCTGGGCCAACAAAGCACAGCATGCTGAAATTAACCACTATGCCATGGGGCCAGCCCTGAGGTTTTTTAATTCTAATAGTTTTTTCTAAAAATCAAATTTTAGTTTTGTTAATCCTCTCTGCTGTATGATTTTCTTAAGTTAAAGTGCTAAGAATTTAGAACAGTGTCCAGCACATAGAAAGTGTAAATGTATGTAAAGTATTCTTTTCTGATTTTTTCTTTACTATTTCTTTCCTTTTACTTTCTTTGGATTTATTATGTTTTCCTTTCTCTAACTTCTTAAGTCGCAAGCCATTTTGTTCTTACTTTTGGATCGCTTGCTCTGGGGGAAGCCAACTGCCATGTGGGGGGCACACTCAAGCATCCCTATAGTGATCATCTTCTCTTCAAAAGCGTTTAAGGTTATGACTTCCCTTCTAAGTACTGCTTTAGCTGTATCACATATGTGGTATATTTATGTCACTCAGTTCTAAGTATTTTTTAATTCTTAGAGAATATATACTTTGTAATGTTGTGTATCTTCCAGATGTGTCCATTAGGTAAAATTGTGAATTATGTTGTTCAGAATTGTTAAACCTTCCTGACAAATTGATTTTCTTTATCTCAAGTAGGACTTTTCGTCTTTAAGTTTATTTTGTCTGACGTTAGTATAGCTAAGCAAATTGCTGTTGTTGTTAGTGTCTGCCTGGCATATCTTTTTCCATAATTTTACTTTAAAATTTTCTGTGTCACTGTGTTTTATGTCTCTCTCGTAAACCTTATATAGATAGACTTACTTTTAATCAATCTGTCTTTACTTTAAATGTAATCCGTTTACATTTATTGTGATTTCTGACATAGTTGAATTTCCTGCTGCCATTTTTCTGGGTGATTTCTATTTGTCCCACCTCCCCTCTATGTATCTTTTTCTATCTTTCCCTGTCTTCTTTTAAAGTGATTGAATATTTTTTTCATTCCTTATTTCCCTCTAGTAAGTTGGAAGTTATATACTCTCTATGCTTTTAGTGTTTACTCGTGAAATTTTATTATCCATACCCAACTTTTCAAAGTCCAAAGTTAATCAGTGTCTTTACTCCACTCTAAACAATAAAAGACCTGTAGAAAACTTTGACTCCAATTATCTTCCTCCCAATTTATATGCTATTATTGTCATGCACTTTAATTCTATCTGGTTTTACCTAAACTCCACAAGACATTATCATTATAGTTTCATCTAGTCATTGCTTTTTTGGATTCACCCACATATCTACCACTTTCTTGGCTAATTATTTTATCTGTGATCTCAAGAAATAGATCATTTCCTTTACCTTAATTACAACATTTAGTGTGGTGTGGTGGCAAACTCTCTCAGTTTTTGTTTGAAATGTTTTTATTTCATTCTTGTTTTTGAAAGACAGTTTTACTGACTGTGTCATTCTAGGTTTATAGTTATTTTATTTGGTAATATTAAAGATATTATTGTTTTCTGGATTCCATTGTTCCTACTGAAATGTCAGCTTAAAGTCTAATAATTGTAACTTTGAAAGTAGTGACTTTCTTTCTGTTTGCTATTAAGATATTATTTTTGCTTTGAGCGTTCTACAGGTCCACTATGCTGTTTCTAAGGGTGGGTTTTTTTTTTTTTTACTTAACCTTCTAGTGATTTGTTGTTTCCTGAATCTGTGGTTTGATGCTTTTTATTAGTTCTAGAAAATTCTCAGCCATTTTTCTCTTCAAATATTGCATCTGGCCCATTCTCTCTCTCCTCTTCTTCTAGAATTATGATTGAGTCCATGTTAGTACTTTTTCACTGTACCCTCCCTTACCTCTCTTTTATCTTTCTTGTAGCTTTGTTTTCTGAACTGGATTTTGGGTAATTTCTTCACACTTTGTCTTCCAGTTCACTGACTGTCTTTCTTGGCTTCCAGTTTGCTTTTAAACTTATTCATTACATTTTAAATTTAAATTATTATATTTTTCATTTCAATAAATTCTATCTACTTATTTTACAATCTTTATTGTGATTGTTGTAGTCTCTTGAGCCTTACCCACCTTTTTTATTTCTTCTTTTATTTTTTAAAGTATATTAAAATATTTATTTTGAATTCTGTGATTGATAACCCAAATATCTAAACTCTCTGAATGGAGTTGAAAGTCTGTTTCTCATTCTGTTTTTTCTTTCTGGCTCTCATTCATAATACTTTGTTTTCTTATGTGTTTTATGATTTTTTACTGTGAGCTTATATTTCTTAGAAGTGTGTGTTTAGGAATTCTTTGAGGCCTAGTTAAAAGTGGGTCCTCCATAAAAGGATTTAGTTTTGCTTTTGTCAGGCATCTAGGAAACCTTTCAACACAGGGAAACTTTAAAATAAATTTTTGATTTTAGGTTTGTTGGACTACCTGAGTCTCGTGAATTCAGACTGTGAATCTATGAAATTCTCAGGTGAATTTTTCCATTTCTATGGTGTGAGACAGGAAAAATTTTCTTTCAGTCTGGAAAAAGGGCATCAATTTTTGTTTCTAGTTTACTTTTATGTGGAAGGTATAATCTTTTGGTAGTCCTGGCTTTCCGAAGGAAAGAGAGCTTTCTTGTTAGACTTCCCACCTTGGGAGGGCCCCAGGCCATGTATTCTTCTTCAATAACCCATTAAACCCTGAAAAACAAAATTCAAGTTTGTTTAAGTTTGTCAAATGCCTTCAGAGGAAAATCCGGCTTTATGCTCAACTTACCCTTTTGAGTTATTGCTTTCACCTATTTAACTATTGTTTTGGCCTCAGAGTGTTCCTTATTATCTTGTCAGCTCATCAAATTCATTCAAAAAGATTTTTTCAAAAATATTTTATCCAGGAGCTGGCCCCGTGGCTGAGTGGTTAAGTTCGTGCGCTTCGCTGCAGGCGGCCTAGTGTTTCATTGGTTCGAATCCTGGGCGCGGACATGGCACTGCTCATCAAACCACACTGAGGCAGCGTCCCACATGCCACAGCTAGAAGGACCCACAACGAAGAATATACAACTATGTACGGGGGTGCTTTGGGGAGAAAAAGGAAAAGAAAATTTTTTTTTTTTAAATTTTATCCAGGATCCAGCCCCGTGGCTGAGTGGTTAAGTTCACATGCTCCGCTTCGATGGCCCAGGGTTTTACCAGTTTGAATCCTGGGTGCAAACATGGCACTGCTTGTCAGACCACGTTGAGGTGGCGTCCCACATGCCACAACTAGAAGGATCCACAACTAAAATATACAACTATGTACTGGGGGACTTTGGGGACAAAAAGGAAAAAATAAAACCTTTAAAATATATATATATATATATTTTATATATATATATATTTTATCCAGCATATTTAGATTTTTTTCAATGTAAGAGTTGCTCAGGATATTAGTCTGCCATGCTAATAGAAGTGGAAGTTCTGGATCAAGCTTCTTAATTGTATTACGCAAATTTTTTGTTCTTCTGTGCGTGAGTTTATTATTCCTTTATTTTTAAAATAGATTTTCTATTTTAGAACAGTTTTGGATTTACATTAAAAAATGATTATTTAGAGGGTTCTCATACACCCCCACACTTAGTTTTCTCTATTATTATCATCTTACATTAGTGTGGTTTATATTACATTTGTTACAATTAACCAATCAATACTGACATATTATTATTAGCTAAAGTTTACACATTATTCATATTTCCTTAGTTTTTACCTAATGTCTTTTTTCTGTTCCACAATCCCATTCAGGATACCACATTATGTTTAGTCATCATGTCTCCTTAGGCTTCTCTTGGCTGTAATAGTTTCTTAGACTTTCCTTGTTTTTGATGACCTTGAGAAGTATTGGTCAGGATTTTATATAATGTCGCTCATGTGGCAATCATCTGATATTTTTCTCATCATCAGACTGGAGTTGTGGGTTTTGGGAAGAAGACCACAGAGATAAAGTGCCATTTTCATCACATATTAAGAATACATACTATTAATGTAACTCATCACTGTTGTGTCGACCTTGACCACCTGGCTGAGGTACTGTTTGCTGGTAGTATTTGTGTTCAACTGTAAGGTTACTCTGTTTTTCCCCCTTTCCGTGGTACAATCTTTGGAAAGAAGTCACTATGTGCAGCCCATATTTAAGGAGCGGGGAGCTATCTTTCACTTCCTCGAGGGTGGAGTAGCTACATAAATTATTCGAGATTCTTCTAGATGAGAGATTTGTCTCCTTTCACTTATTTATTTATTCATTTCATTTATTCATTTCATCTATTCATTTATTTGTTTCACATTTTATTTATATCAGTAAGATTCATAGATATTTATTTTATACCTTGAGTTATAATTCACTATGGCTTTGTTTATTTTCTTGTTCAAATTGTTCCAGCTTTGGCCGTTGAACCTCTCTCAGTTGGCTCTTGTGTCCCTTTGGCACGCCTCCGTCACGTGGGTCTATTGTTTATCGCTTTTGTTTTTGTTCTTGAGCACTTCCTTACTTTCTGGCAGTACAAAATGTTCCAGGCTTAATGTTGTACATTTCCTGCCCTAGTCTTAGGATCAGCCATTTCTCTAAGGGTCCCTCCTTCTTTTTACTGGAGGATGGGTACTAGAACAAAGATCTGGGTGCTGAGTGTGCTCGCTGCTGTTGGAGTCTCATTGCTTCTAGGCCCTCTCAGCTTATAGAATAAGGAAACATATGTGTGTATACTGACCCACGTATACATACATATCTATAAATATTTAATGCATTTAACCACCTGTATCTATATTAAGCTAGACATGAATTCATACTGCTGCTATGTATTCTTAACTTACTTAGTCTATGAATTTCTTAGAGAAGTATGTTAAAGTCTCTCATAACGATCATGCAGTTTTTAATTTTTCCTTGCATTTCTGTCTTTTTTTCTTCATAAATTCTGAAGCTGTGAGTTATGTGCATAAAATTTTGTGATAGTCATATCTTCTTAATGATTTGAACTTCTATTAATGTGAAATATCTCTTTCTATCTCATTTAATGATTTTAGCCTTAAAATCTATTTTCACCTTATATTAGTACATTTCAAATTTCTTTTTTTAGTGACCATATGCTTGGTATTTTTTTTCTTATTTCTGTTTTCCTATTTTTTTTCATCTTTTTTTAGGCATGTATATTGTGAATAGTATTTGGCTATGAATTAGAGTTTTTATTTTTAACATGATCTGAAAGTCTTTCATTTCATATAGGGATTTAATTCACTCACTTTTTTTGTCATTACTGATATGTTTAGATGTATCCACCTACCTTATGTTATCTCATCCACTTATGAATTCTTGTTGTATTATCATCATCATCATTATCACTCCTTTCATAAGTTGGCTCCATGTTTCCTCTTTAGTTGTTTAGAAGTTATGTATCTTAATCCTATTCTTTAGTGATTACTTTTTTTTCCTGCTTTTTCTCCCCAAGTCCCCCCAGTATATAGTTGTATATTTTCGTTGTGAGTCCTTCTAGTTGTGGCATGTGGGATGCTGCCTCAGCATGGCCTAATGAGCGGTGCCATGTCCGCGCCCAGGATCCGAACCGGCGAAACCCTGGGCCGCCAAAGCAGAGTGCGCGAACTTCATCACTCGGCCACAGGGGCAGCCCCTTTAGTGATTACTCTTAAATTTTAAACTGGTATATTTAATTTATACTTTTCTATTGACAGCTAAGGTTAATAAGTATCTGTATCCTTTCCCCAAACAAGATAATAACCTTAGCGTGTTTTTATTTCCCTCCCCACGTCAACCATCTCTCTGTACTCTTGGCTGTTTTTTTTTTTTTTTCAGAATGTTCTTTTTTTTAATTTAATTTAATTTTTTTTGAGGAAGATCAGCCCTGAGCTAACATCTGCTTCCAATCCTCCTCTTTTTGCTGAGGAAGACTGGCCCTGAGCTAACATCCGTGCCCATCTTCCTCTACTTTATATGTGGGACGCCTGCCACAGCATGGCGTGCCAAGCAGTGCCACATCCTCACCCCGGATCTAAACCACTGAACCCTGGGCCACCAAAGTGGAATGTGTGAACTTAACTGCTGCGCTACTGGGCTGGACCTTAGCTGTTTTTTATCTTTGCAAATCACCCTAACAGTTCTCACAGATTAGTGATACTCTTTCTTCTTTCCTAATGCTAACATGGATTTATTCTCTCTCCCCACCACCATCGCTTTATGAGGTTTTACAAGTGTCAGCTTTAATTCTTGCAAATTAAGTTGGGACTCGTGCTATATCTTTAGGTGAGTACTGTTCTCTCTCAATAGACTATGTGTCTAACTTTTTGTCTTGCTCTTATACGCTAGGATAGGGTATTCACCCTTTGTGTCTTCCGCTTACTTCCCAGTAGGATGGTCATTCACCCGTAGACTGTGAGAAAATTGGTGAACACACCTCAAGAGATGATGGTTTTTCGTTTGCTCATCATGTCTTCTGTTCCTCTCTGGCCATATCCTGGAACTGATATTTCTATGTTCATTTGTCTACATTCACTCAGGGACTTATGAGTAGCTCTTGTGCTGAACACTTTTGGTTGCCTTTTTTCCCATATGCGAGTTTACCTGGTCCCAGAGAGCTACACAAGCGCAGATGGCTGCTGCCATCATCACACCTGGTGTCTCAATATACTCTGATCCACCAGTTATCCTGAATCAAGTGTGAAAAAGTCCTTTAGTTCAGACAAGACCAAGTCCTTAAATAGTAAGAAAATAAACAGAAAAACTTAAAAAAAAATTAGAGGAGTTAAAACATAAAATCTGAAACCGCAAAAATAATTTAGAGAACATAGAATTCGTAGTAGTAACTAACACGTCTTGAGCAATTCCTATAATCCGATAGAGGGGCACACGTGAGTTAAATTGTCTAATTCTCACAGCTCCACGAGGGAGGCAGGATTCTCGTTGCACTCGCTTCCAGGTGAAGAAGCTGAGGCTTAGAACGGCAAGGTCAGGTGCCCAGGTTTACACAGTGGGTAAGTGGCAAGCCAGGATTTGAACCTAGGTGTGCCTGACTCCAGAGCTTGTCATTTTAACCTCAGTGCCTATACTGTCTAACTAAACCAAATGCCACTCACAGAGAGCCTTGGCCAGTGCCGTTTAGAGGACCCGCAGTTCTGTTTACTTTGTCCTCATCTTAGCTTTGAGGAGATTTACCCCCCCAGTCCACTTTTAGTCTTAATAACTTCTCACCAAAGTGGGCTTTAACTGCTATTCTTTCAACTTTCCTCTGGGTCGTCGGAATTTCAGACCTTGTGCCTGTAACATGCTTTGCATGGAGTGGCCAAAACACAGGTGGGTCAGTCACGTTCAGGAGCTTTTCTAGGAGCTGCACCCTTTAGCTCTTTCATAATTTCTTCTTGTTTGAACCTAGAGATTCTTGAGAAAGTCCAAGCATTTTCACCAAAGGCTGTTATGAAAACACGTGTGGAACCTATAGAAAAAGAGAGGAAGGCAGAGGTGGAGTGATGTAAGGCTTACTCTAAGGTAAGTACTTATAAGCTGACGTTTCCTTCTGTAAGCATTATTTCAAGCCGTAATATTTGTGTTCAATATTGGGCTCACAAATGAAACGAGTCAGAGAAGCTCAACAAGGATCAGAAGAGCACAATACTATTAGGAAGTGTGGGAAATAGAACCAGTAACAATTTATCACCAACTATAAAAAGGCAATTTAACGATTCCATTGAGGACCAAATGAGAAGAGACAGCAATTGCTTTAGGAAAGATTTTGGCTGGATGTTAGGAGGACTCTTCTGACAACTAAAAGTTATTGGATGCTAGAATTCATTTTCAGAAAAATGGTGGACTCTTCTCTGGAGATACTTAAGGAGAGAACAGGCTGTTCTCCTTTCAGACTGCTTGAAGGTAGTTCATTCATTCATTCAACACATATTTAACGAGTGCCTGTGATATGCTAGACGGTCTTCTATTCACAAAGGATACAGCTGTGAGGAAGACAGAAACTAACTCTTGTCGTCATGAAATTTACATTACAGAGGTGGTGGTGAAAATAGATAAATGAACAAATGACAAAATAATTTCAGATACCACATGCCAAGAAACAGGATAATAGGAAGTGACTAGAGGCCTACAATCTAAAGATTGTATGCTCATGGAAGGCATTTACGAGAAGATGATATGTGAGATAGACCTGAAAGATAGGAAGGGGCCATCTGGATAGCTATAGGGAAGAGCATTCCAGTGAAAGGAGCAGTACATGCAAAGGGCCAAATTAGGAACAAGGAACAAGTTAGGCAGGTTTCCAGAACCGAAAATAGACTTACATGGCTGAAGCGTAGTGAGCAAAGAGGGAAGAGTAGTTGGAGAAAATCAAAGGGTAGAATAAACTAGATCCGAGAGAGGCTTCGAGATGTTGGGATTTTCTCCTAAGAGCAATGGGAAGCCATAAGAGGGTTTGAAGCAGGAAAATATCATGGTATGTTTTATATTTTAGAAAAATGTATTCTGGTTGCTGTGTGGAGATGCATTAGCAGGGGGTGGAATAGAAGCGGGGAGAACCGTTTAGGAGGCTGCTGTGGTGGTCCCGGTGAGAGATACCAGTGGTTCGGCCAAGGGTGGTAGCAGTGGATGTAAAGACAAGAGGACAGATCAGAAGATTTTCTCCAGTACTTTGGTCCTATGATTTTCCGAAGAAATTATATTTCTATTGTTTCCAAAAGAAAAATAATGCAGACATGCAAAAGTCATGAACATTTCATTTTTGGTGCCTATGATTTCACAATGACTTTACACTTAAACGTTGTTTGGGATAGGAAAGGCATTCTTTGAAATGAGAACACTAATGAAATCAGTGTCATGCTGGTGCTATGGAATGGCCTTGATGGAGATGCATTCTCTGCTTTGTACACCGATAATGGCTCTTTTCTCCTTGTGGATCCCCTGAAGTCACACCATACTTATGGGATATAAGGCTAGAAAGATAAGTTACAACAGATCAGGCAGAGCCTTGTGAGAGGCTAAGGACACCATGTTTTATTTTGTAGGTCGAGTCATTGAAGGTTTTTCTGAACAGAGGAATCACATGATTAAAAATTTTTATTAAAAAATGTTAATTTGGAAAAAATGGATCAAAGAGGAGAGCTCCTGGAAACAGGGAAATCATGAGACTCTTGCAATTGTCCAGGTAAGAAGTAACAAGTATTTAGACTAGAATAGAGATAAAGGAATTGGAAAGAAAGGGACTGATGAAGTGAGAAACATTTTGGAGGCTGACTCAACCGACAGAATTTACAGATGGAACTGATGGAGTTAGTAAGTGGAGTAGAAGAAATAGTCAAAGGTTGTTTCTGAGATTTCAAATCTGGATGACTGGGATGCTGTCAAGAGAAAGTGGAATACAGAAGAGGAGATGGTTCAGGGCAAGAGGAAAGAGGATAGATCTGTTGCACAATAATGTGAATATACTTAACGCTGCTGAACTGTACACTTAAAAATGGTTAAAATTTTATTTTATGAGTTTTTTACCACAATTTTTTAAAAAAAGAAATAGGATACAGGAGGGTAATAAAGGCAAGCTAATCTGTATCAGCGACAGCAATCTGCTAAAGGACAGGCTGGAGAGAAGGATGCCTTAGTTTGGTGAATTGTAGGGCAAGTCAAGGAGACAGATGGCAACCATTCAGCTTAAGTCTGCAAGAATGAAACGATGTCTAGCGACCACATGAGCCTCAAAGCCAGCCCTCCAAGAAACTCTCTGGGATTTTATTTTTCTCTGGACTCCTGAAGAAGTATGTTTCATATTTTTAAAAAATGAGTACCAAGTCATACACAAAATTGTTCCCACCCATCTGCTTATACCTCTGCTAATGTGCTAGGAGGGGAGTGATGAAATTACACCTCACCGATGGATCTAAAAGGCTTCCTGCCTGAGACCATTGTCTTTACTGTTTACCCACCTAGGTTTCCCGAGCACCAGCTGGAAGGGTTCCCTGTGCGGGTGTTTTATTGGGGCGTTTGCCACCAGGCACGATTATCTGTTCGTCATCAGTCATTCCCTACTCTCTCTTTTTTTTTTCACCTTTATTGAGGCATAATTGACAAATAAAATTGTAATATATTTAAACTGTGCATTCTGATGATTTGATATATGTATACATTGTGAAAGGCTTCCTCCCATTTAGTTAACTAAAACATCCATCGCCTCGAACACATATTTATCATTTTTTCTTTCTTTGGTGAGAACATTTAAGTTCTACTCTCTGGCAAATTTCAATTATACAATACAGTGTTGTCAACTTCCACCCCTCCACAGCTTCCCATCCCATTTCCAAACAACCACTGATCTGGCTTCTATCACTATAGATTAATTTGGACTTTCTAGAATTTTATATAAATGGAACCACACAGTATGTACTCTTTTTGTCTGGGTTATTTCATTCAGTATAATGTTTTTTGAGATTCTTCCAAGTTGTTCATTTATCAACGGTTCATTTCTTTTTATTGAGGAGTAGTATTCCATTGTATGAATTTCGTTTGCCCATTTACCTGTTGATGGTCTTATGGATTGTTTCCAGTTTTTAGCCATTACAAAAGGAGATGCTATGAACATTTGGTACAAGTCTTTGAATGGACATATCCTTTCATTTATTTTGGGTAAACATTTAGAAATGGAGTGGCTAATTAATAGTGGATGTGTGCATAACACTTTAAGAAATTGCAAGCACATATCAATGGAGATTGGATTGGTGGTTACCATAGGGGATGTGGGGGGGAGGGCAAAAGGGGTGATTAGGCTCACATGTGAGGGGATGGACTATAATTAGTTTTTGTGTGGTGAACATGATGTAATCTACACAGAATTTGAAATATATTACGATGTATATCCAAAAGCTATATAATGTTATAATCCAATGTTACTGCAATTAAAAAAAGAAATTACAAACTTTTCCAAAATGATTATATTATTTTACGTTTCTATCAGCAGTGTAACATTTTACATTTCTTGCGGCCGTCTGGAACACCAACGACACCAAATGCTGATGCAGACGTGGCGCAACAGGAGCTCTCATTCATCGCTGGTGGGAATGCAAAGTGGCACAGCCACTTTGAAGACAATTTAGCAGTTTCTTACAAAACTAAACGTACTCTACCATACGATCCAGCAATCATGCTCCTTGGTATACCCAAAGGAGTTGAAAACTTATGTCCACACAAAAACCTGCACACAGATCTTTATAGCAGCTTTACTCATAATTGCCAAAACTTGGAAGCAACCAAGATGTCCTTCACTAGGCAAACGGATAAATAAACTGTGATACATCCATACGGTGAAATAGTATTCAGTGTTAAAAAGAAATGAGCTATCAAGCCATGAAAAGACATGGAGGAAGCTTAAATGAATATTATTAATTGAAAGAAGCCTGTCCAAAAAGGTTACATACTGTATGCTTCTGACTATATGACATTCTGGAAAAGGCAAAACCAGAGACTAAAATCAGTGGTTGCCAAGGCTTAGGAGGGAGGGATGAATAGATGGAGCATAGAGGATTTTTAGGGCAGTGAAACCACTCTACACATTACCATAATGATGGACACATGTCATTGTACATTTGTCCAAACCCGTAGAATGTACAACCCTCAGAATGAACCCTCCTGTAAAGAATGGACTTTGAGTGATTATGATGTGTTAATGTATGGTCATCAGTTGTGACAAATGTACCACTCTGGTGGGGGATGTTGATAATGGGAGACACTATGCATGTGTGGGCACAGGGGCTATGTGAGAACTCTCTATACCTTCCTTGTAATTTTGTTGTGAACCTAAAACCGCTCTCAAAAAATTGTCTTTAAAAAAATCATTTTTAAAAAAGCTAGAAGACAGCCCATCCTGGGGTTAGAAATAGACATGGGCAGAGAGAGATTTCCCACAAGGCTAAATTAGGGTCCCTTGAACTGCCATATGTTTTTTTAAAAATTTACAAAAATAAGACATTTTGTATTCTTTTTCTTAAGGAGGACTGCCCAAATTGTGTACGTTATAGGACCCATAAAATCTGCATCCATCTGAGATGTATAGGATCCATGTTACTCTCTTCATCCTGAGCGTTCTTTTTGAAACTAGCTAAAATAGACCTTTCCCGGGAAAGAGGGATGTGGGTTCTAATCAGTGAAGAACTCCAAGATCATTGAGTGAACTTTTAATCTTGTACTAAAAAGTTTAAACATTTTTCTTCCCAATATAGTCGAGATTTCTCCCAACAATGAGAGTATAGACCTCTCATTATCTGTTAGTTGGGATGTTCTTATTTTATCTTCAATATTTGCATTTTTCTCTTTAATCTCATTTATTTCTTTTGGTTTTTAAATTTTCCCTCTTTTTTTTTTAAGATTTTATTTTATTTTTTCCTTTTATTTTATTTCTTCCTTATAATACGTTTTATTGGATTGAACCTTGATACTTTTCTGTTTCCCGGTACATAGTTGAATATTCTTTGTTGTGGGTCCTTCTAGTTGTGGCATGTGGGATGCTTAACCACTCCGCCACGGGGCCAGCCCCAAAATTTTCCCTCTTTTTCCCCTTCTATTTCTCTTGAGGCATTACCTGTTGTGTTTATTTAGTCTTTATTCTGAATTTTTAAAATTTTATTTTTGAATTTTTTCAAAAATCTCTGAATTTTTCCTTTTATTTCTAACTCTTTCATGAGTTCTGTCACTTTATTTCTGAGTTTTTCTATTTCTGATTTCTACTATTCTTTTATGCCTTATATCATTTGAAAATGTTTTTTCAGTTTGTCCTGAAGCAGAGTATAATGTTTTAATCTGTTTGTGGAATGCTTTAATTGTCTGTAAAAACGTTACTCTGCTTCTCAGTCTCTTTTTCCTTATAATACGTTTTATTGGATTGAACCTTGATACTTTTCTGTTACTTATTTTTATGTAATGTTGGTTTTCCTGAAACTTTAGGAGATGTGAGAGTAGTGTTTAAAAATACGGTGGCTTGCTTTCTGCAATTTCCCGATATTGTTCTCTTCCCTCACTTATCTGGACCGCCTCTTCCTTTGCCTCTATTACCCCAATCTGCTTAATTTTGATCCTACGCCCAGAGGCTTCTTCTCAGTGTGTGGCCACGTCCTGGAACGGAGCCCTGGCTGATCAGTTTCCAGAGTGTATAAGGGCTAGATTGTGCTGGCCACTTCAGACTGTACCGTGGGCCCTGGGCACTCAGCCACTGAGAAGATTAGGCGAAACTCCTCCAGTTTTACTTCTTGTTCTCAGATTAACTCTTCTCACTTTCCTCTTGGCTCTTTTGGGGTTTTCCAGTTTGCAGTTCTGTCAGGTGTCCTGCCTCTTCCTCTGCTTTCTCCCGCACAGATGCTGCAAGTATGTAGACGCCGTGATTTGCTCTCACCTGCTTGTATTGGGCTTCGTTGGGATATCTTGTCATCTGGTTTTGCAAATGTAGTCCCTGGATTTTGATTTTGCTATCTGTTGCTCTCTCAGTTTTTATGTGGGGATTTGGAGAGATTAAATAACTATGCCATCACCACTGTCATTTATCTAATATCTGTATTTTATTTTTGAAAAAAATGTATAAAAATGATACATTCTCGTTGTTTAAAAAAATTCAGATAGCTAAGATAAAAAGGAAAATCCCCAGTCCCATCCTCCAGAGATTTACTTTTAAGAGCCAGGTATATATCTTTCTCAACATTTTTCTACCTTTCCCTATATATTTAATTTTTTTCTATCACTTTACTATCTACATTTTTCCTGCAATTTGGTTTTTCCACTTAACAATACATTGGGGACATCTTTAAGGACTAATAGTCTGATAGTTCTTGTTATGGATCACCACTACCAGGTGGATAGTTCTCTTAGGAAGGATAGAAACTCCTTCTAGTTGCTTTGAAAATAAACATTTAAATAAGGTTAAGGCCCATGACAAAATGATTGATGGTATTTGTCTGCAGTTTGAGAGGTCTTGGTACTCAGGACCACTGGGCAAAAACCTCCTCCGTGAATGCCGGGCTGCTTTGCACTAAGAAAATTCCGTTCGAGATAACAATCCAGGCTGACGTAACCCTCTGAGCTGGGTGTTCTCAATGCCGTTCTTCCTTTTCTCCAACTAGGTATGAGATTCATATGAGATTGGGTTGGTATGAGATTGGCCAAAGAAGAAGAAGACTGTTGACTTCCTCTTATGAGGCTGGGACATGGCACGGTAACCAGGGCATTCCCAAAGCGAGGCTGTACTCTGCTACTGATCAGTAACATTGATCAAGTCATTTCACCTCTCTGGACTCAAGACAAACTTTATTTGTCTATCAAGGTGGTTCAAAATGCATTATAAATTAAATTTAAAAAGAAAAGAAGATATGTAGGTCGTGCATTGTCCAGTTTCACTTGGTAAGTATCACTCTGTTTTTATCTTCTGTCCCGCCCCTTCATACATGTGCGTGATCTGCTTGGCCGTTGAAAGCTTCTGAGGTTGATACCCTGGGACTGGGTAATTTTTCAGGCCATGTTTCTTAACGTGTGTTGTAGGGGTTTGTTAAAGTGAAAGTTCCTGAATTTTACTTAATCGGAATCCTGCAGAGCAGCCTAGGAAACTGCATCTTCAGTTTGTGCTCCTGACGATTCTATTGTTCACCCAAGTTTGAAAACGCCTGCTGAGGTAAGTTCCAACTATATCATTCCAACATTAGACAGAGAGAGAATGGAGGGGAAGAGAATTAAGGACCGATAAGTATATTTATTTTCTCCACCTGCTGCGGTTCTGGGGCGAGAAGGACTTCCTTCTTTACGGATCATCGGAGGCAAGGCAAAGCTGTTCTCCGCAAAGCAGGGCCGTAGGACACAGGCAGACTGTGTACATAGAGAGTCATCAGATTACGTGGGTGCTTGAGAGAAGTTCTAGAAATCGAGGTAGGAGAAAAAGAGACAAGGCTAATGCTACTCCTATTAATAAATGACATCTATTGATCATCAGGTGCCAGGCAGAGTGCTAAGGACTTTATCTCATTTGTACCTTATGATAACCTTCAGAGGCAGGTATGATTATCTTCTATTATAAATAAAGGTTCAGAAAGGTTTGGTAACTTTTTTAATGTCCCATAATTGATGAGTTGTTGAGTTGGGATTCAAGCCTAGCTCTGAGCGATGTCGAAGATTGCCAGATCCCCATGTTCCCCAACTAGGGTGATGAGTACACGGAAGGGAGACAGCGGGGTCTGCTACTGCGGAATTCCAAATCTGTTGGGTCACAAAGTCTTTTCCCAAAACGGACAGGAGAAAACACTGAACAGAGGTCTGTTAAATAAGCTCCTAAAGGATATAGATGGGCTTACTCAGTAAAATGTGCTATTTCCTAGAGAACAGAATAAATTCTCACTACGTTCACTGTTATGGAATTGAGAAATGGAAGTTGATTTTGCCAAGTCCTGCAAGGACTCAGTCCCCTTAAAATATTTTTTTTTTTCCTTCCAAATCTTGTAGAAGCAAAATGCCAATGATCTTCAGGAGAGCTTTTTTAAAAGATAGATAACTGAGTCTCTCCCTAAATTTACAAATCAGAGTTTCCTGGGAGTGGAATCTGGGAATCTGTATCTAAAAGAGTTTCCCTGGTGATTCTGTTGGTCAGCCAGGCTTGAGAAGGATTGGATTAAATGATCCCAAATGAATTACTTGGCCTAGGGGGATAACTTCCCTAATGGAAATGGGTCTGATTTGGGGAGCTTAGGGAAGCCCTATCTGGCAGAAAATCCAGCTTTCTTCCTTAACTTCTCCCTCCTTCTAATTCCCTTGCGCCCCCTCCCTATACCGTCCCCTCTCTGTCACCGTGGACACAGTGACATCCCGTCCTAACTGGTTGTAAAAATAGCATTTAGAACAGCAGCGCCACATTGTGGAGAGAAACAGTGTAGAGCTACAAAAAGCCCAGGACGGGTTCCTGACAGATCACCGGGGCTGCAGTGGCTGCTTTGTCCTGCAGAGTGCGCCACTTCCTTACATTTATAGGTTGAGGCAGCAGCTGCCTGATACTTGGATGATCTCAGTAAACAGCAAAAACCTCTATGTTGTGAAACTAGAATAAACTGGCGAAGACACTAAGTGCTTAGGCATGCACAAGCCTTCTGCTGAGGGTAAAAGCCAATCCTTATGACAGTCTTGGTCAGGGTAAGACTACGGAGGTCCCCAGGTCAAGGTGTGACTTTACAAAGACGTATCTAGCTGGGGTAGTAACTGCCCTCAGGGAAGTCTTGGAGTTACTTTTTTATATGGTACTCATGAGTCAGGTGTTAATTCATAGATCTGGCCTCTTGTGTGCTGTTATTTCTACCCAATGACCCATTGGTTTATGTTGGTGGAGCAGGTTGCGTCACTGTAGTGTTGTGATTATACATCTTTGGATTGATTCCCACCTGGCTAAGTATCTCTCTGTCTCTGTCTCTCTCTCTCTGACACATATACACACACATGTACACTCTCATACTCACACTTTTCTGATATTTGTTCCTGGACACCTTTTTCAATGGTCTGATCACACTTAGTGATCCAGCTAAATTAATACAGCTAGAAAGAAGAGGTATTAAAATTTACATAAACCCACCAGTTTACCTGGTTGCATTCTCTTCTTGTTTTCTGATAGTTGCACATAGGCCCCAAAACTGGGAGGTGGCACTGAGAAGGGTGCATACACTTCAGATTAGCATAAGATTTCCTGGCAGACGGTTGCATGGCTTTGCTTCTCAGCTTTTTTTTTTTTTTTAAGTTTGGCACCTGAGCTAACAGCTGTTGCCAATCTTTTTTTTTTTTTTTGCTTTATCTCCCCAAATTCCCCCTGGTACATAGTTGTATATCTTAGTTGCAGGTCCTTCTAGTTGTGGCATATGGGACGCCACCTCAATGTGGCCTGATGAGTGGTGCCATGTCCCCGCCCAGGATCCGAACTAGCGAAACCCTGGGCCACCACAGCGGAGCGCGCGAACTTAACCACTAGGCCACGGGGCCAGCCCCTGCTTCTCAGCTTTGAGTTTTCTAGCTGCCTGGTTTTCTGAACTCTAGAGTCACCCTGGTCATCAGGATCACATGGTAGTGTGATGGTTTTCTCATGGTTTTGTTTGCTCTGCTGTTTGCCGTCTCGCTAAGTATCCTGTAAACCCTTTCTTTGCAGGCTCCAAACCTGGAGGCCTCTTACATCACTCCAACACTCACCTTGCACATTGTTGGACGTGCACCGCTTGCTCAATACGAATGTTTAGGTTGAATAATGTGGAAACGTGTTTCAAAAGAGTGAGAAGTAAAGGAGAGCCAGGAGAGCGGATAGGATAAAAAATAATGCTTCTAAAAGACTGACTTAACTGACCAGTGGAAGGATGCAGCTGAGAAAGGAGAATGGAAGAGAAGTTCTAATCAAAGGTCACGTGAAGGGAGGAAATTAAAGTCTAGTTTTTTAAAAAAAAAATAGAAATGTTATTGTGGATGATAATAACTTCTGAGGAGATATTCATTGTCAATACAGAAAGAAATAAAATTTCCTCTCTGATTGAAGATAAAAATGAATGGTACAAGGGGTATCCTGTGAAAGAAAGGTGTAATCTTAGAAGGAGTTCAGACTGATGAATGTGTCTATAGATTTTATATAATAGGCCAACCTCAACATTCTCCCTGAATGTCACAATCAAATATTGAATACCTAAACCATTTTTACGTTTTGCTTTATTATTCTGTAGAGTTGAGCCAGTTTGTGTTCACTAAGATTTCAAAGAGTTCTGCTTTAGCTTTAGCTTCTCAGATACACTGAATTAAAGAGGAATACAGCCCAGCCTCTCAGACGCTCAGTCTCATCAGTGAGGTACCTTTTCCAGAGACCCTTGTTTAGCATATTTTAATGCTTATAGATATTTAGAATTTAGAAAAGATTAAGATTTGTTGAAATAAACACATACTTGGAAAATAGAGGTTTTATTTCTTATTTTTTTAGTTGCTTTTTAATTGCACATATACTTGATACAATACATCTGGAGTGTTTTAAAGCAAAACTCAGAATTTTTTTTTTTAGATTTTTTTTCCCTTTTTCTCCCCAAAGTTCCACGGTACATAGTTGTGTATTTTTAGTTGTGGGTCCTTCTAGTCATGGCATGTGGGACCCCGCCTCAGCATGGCTTGATGAGTGGTGCCATGTCCACGCCCAGGATTTGAACTTGCAAAACCCTGGGCCGCCAAAGCAGAGCGAGAGAACCCAACCACTCAGCCACAGGGCGGCCCCAAAACTCAGAATTTTAGCACTTCATTCCTATTTCTTCCTTCTTTCCTTCCTTTCTTTCTTTCCAATGGAAGAGAGCGGGAGTGCATGTTCTTCCTTCCTAACCAGGCCATTGACAAATGACTGTTTTATCCCTGCCTCTTTACTAAACATGTTCTCAAACCCCAGCGCGTACCTCTTTAACTGTCTTCTAAGCTTGCCTCTAGTCTCCCTAAAATGTCCTGCTCTCCATTTATGTGGTGACAGTCAAGAAATAATGTACAACTGAAATCTCACATTGATGTGAACCATTATGATCTCAATAATAATAATAAAAAAAAGGTCCTGCTCTCTTGAGTACCTATCACTTTAAATGTCTTCCGTCTGCCAGCTGTCTCCTCTACCTTGAGCACCTATCCCTTTAAATGTCTACCTTATCCTGGGCCTTGGCCTCTTTATTTTTTAAAAAATAAAACTCAGAATTTTATCACTTCATTTATGTCTCTTTCTTATTTAAATATTTGCTTTTTCTTTCTCTGTGGTAGCATTTCATATTGTTTGAAGGAGAAATAATCCATTGATTTTAGTGGGTATAAATGTGAAATGGCTGGGCTCTGGATCAATGATTTGGTCATGGTTGTAAAGGAGAATAAATAAGTCTAAAAACAGTAAAACCATGGAATAGAGCACACCGGATAATTGGGTTTCTGATTAACTATGAGTTAATGAGAAGACACTTTCTGTTTGAAATCTCTCTAAATTGCCTCAGTGCATTTTCTTGCTTTAATAAGTAGTCTAATGAACATAATGAAGGCTTCTCTCACTGATTCAGCATCCTGCAGTGCCTCAGGATCATTACTCTGAACGTGATACATAATTCTATACTGTATTGTAGCTACAGAAGGGACAGGAGTTTAAGATGACTCCTGGACACTTCTATACTTTTAAAGATAAATCCCTGTGATCTGTGCATTTGATGGTATGTAAATTTACCTTAATTAATTAAGTAAATGCCTGTTACATATCATAGAATAATAGACTATTCAAGCCAGGAGAGACTTCAGAGATTATGAAATTCAACACCATTATTTAACAGATGGGAAAACTAAGACCAAGAAAATAACAAGGAGAATTAGCACAGTGAGACTACAATCAATGTCTCCTGATTGCAAATCCAGTGGCCCTTTGACTCTAACATGCTGCAACTTTCAAGTGATTTGGGATTCTTGTCATTTGTCTCCCTTCCCCCATGAAAGTGGAGTCCAATGGCACCGCTTGGCAAGCCATGCTGCGGCGAGGCGTCCCATGTATAAAATAGAGGACGATGGGCATGGATGTTAGCTCAGGGCCAGTCTTCCTCAGCAAAAAGAGGAAGATTGGCAGTAGTTAGCTCAGGGCTGATCTTCCTCAAAAAAAAAAAAGTGGAGTCCATTCTCAGAACTGGTTACTTGGAATTTTTGAATGAATGTAAGCTTTACTAAAGTATAAGCTCTCTCAAGGCAGGGAATTTTATCTTTGTTGTTCATTGATGTATTCTTGATATCTAGAACAGTGCCTGTCCCTTAGAAGGCCCTCAATAAACGTTTGTTGAATGAAAGAATGAAATGAAATTGGAATATTTACTCTATACCAGATAACTTGATTTTAAGCTCACAGGCTACCTATGGCTCCATGTTAATCTATTCAGCCTTCATTAAAACTGACGGTATGCAGATTACTGGCTAGAATCACTATAATCACTTGGAATTCATAATTAGAAAAAGAAAGGAAAAGGAGAAATATTAAATAATTGTTGTGGTAAAACATCATGACCTTTGTCTCACTTCGACAATGTATCTCAGTTTCAAAGACCGAGTTTTTTTTTTTTTTTTTTTAAAGATTGGCACCTGGGCTAACAACTGTTGCCAATCTTTTTTTTTTTTTTTCTGCTTTATTTCCCACCCTTCCCACCCCCCCCCCCCGCCCCCGGCACATAGTTGTATATCCTAGTTGCAGGTCCTTCTAGTTGTGGGATGTGGGACGCTGCCTCAATGTGGCCTGATGGGTGCCATGTCCACACCCAGGATCCGAACCCAACCACTCGGCCACGGAGCCAGCCCCTCAAAGACTGAGTTTTGAAGTGAGGAGCTCAGATATTAAATTTCAAAACACCCTTCAGATAGTGAAATGAATCAACAAAATAGAAAATGTCACAACTCAGCTTTGCAAAGCTGTTTGTTAAATATTAATTCTGCATAATAATTAAACATCTCTTTAAACGAGGCAAAAAAAAGCCATCAAAACTGGGCAGAACAGCAATTTCTTGGACACTATACCCTGCGCTTATTATCAGAAATGCCCTTTGACTCTCAAAATTGGTAGGTATGCTTAATCATCTGATAAGTACGTCAGTGTTAAGAAATACCTTAGGGGCTGGCCCATGGCCAAGTAGTTAAGTTCGTGCGCTCAGCTTTGGTGGTCCGGGGTTCGCCAGTTCAGATCCTGGGCACGGACATACACACCACTCATCAAGCCATGCCGTGGTGGCGTCCCACATAGAAGAACTAGAATGACCTACAACTAGGATATACAACTATGTACTGGGGCTTTGGGGAGAAAAAAAAGAGGAAGATTGGCAACAGATGTTAGCTCAGAGCAAATCTTCATTTAAAAAAAAGAAAGAAATACCTCAGAAACAAACCCAAGAATGAATGAATTGCAAAAACCTTCTACTTAAGGACCAATTAAAAATTTAACAGTGTAAACATCTAAGGTTATACGCATACACAGATATTTTTAGACTTGGAGTCATGGTTTCAATAATACAAAATTAGAAGATGGTACTTATCTACAAAAGTAGATCCATGTGTTATCATCTTTATATTCCAGAAAATGCTTTAGGTCACCAGAATTCTTGGAATTTTTTTTTCTGGAATCACCACTAAAGCACAAGTTCCTGGAAGCTGGGCATCGTATCTAATTCATATTTGTATCTGCAGTGCGTGGCATGCTGGTGGAAAACAAAAGGAATTTAATAAGTATCAGTAAGTATTTGTTGAATGAATGAATATTAGGGACAGACTTAATGGCCCTCTTCTAAATTGTAATGCTAGATGGGAACATTAGTAGAAAAGAGTTTATGGTTATCCAGGAAAACTTAAAACTGGAGTGAAAGAGATGGGGAAAGATTGGAGGAAATGAAGACTGACTTGTCTTTTTGAAGCTCCAATCTCGGATATTTCTGAGCTCGCCTCTAAGCCCCTTAATCCTCATTATCGCAAATGTCGCTGGGAACAGAGCTTTGCGAAAAACACATATGCACAAAAACATGTTCGCTATTACCAAAGCACATCGAGAGGACAGTTTTCCTATAATTTCTTTATTCTTAATTTTGCCTAATTTCTGAACTAACGCACTTGTTATTAAAGAGTCTCACACGTGCCGTGGAGATATTGCTTTCTGGGTTGAAATTTTACTTTCTGCACCCTCAGCACTCAGATTTCTATTCAACTTTAACCTCTGAGCAAGAAGTTGTGTGGTGGGAGAGGTTACACGGTGATGAAATGATTGCACATAGAGAATGCAGGGCAGAGAATACTGTCCCCAAACCCTGAAAGCAGGAAGATCCAGCCTTTAGGAAGCAGCTGAGAACCGGCTAGCCAGGCAAGCATGCAGAGCGCACATTCTCTTAACCGAAGCACTCTTCCGATCCAAGCTCACCTGGAGGTGAATTTGAGCCCTTGAGCTCAGGGTTGTCGCAAGGGTCCAGTTTTCTGTACCGAAAGCTTGGAAAGGCATTTTTCATGCCAACTTTTCCTGATCTTATAATTCTAGAAATTTCAAGATCAGGGACAGAAGCTGTCCTTTATCTTTCCATTTTTCTAGTTAGCCATTGGGCTGCATGTATAAACCTCCAGGAGTAAATGGCACTTTAGGTTAATGTTTAATTTATTAACTCTTAAGAAAGGAAGTGTCACCTTGCATTTTTGTTATTGACTGTAAGGTTTAAACATTTCACACAAATGGTTTTATTAGTTCCCCCAACATGCCTATAACTAGATAAGGGGCAAGAATGATGATACACAACAAATCAAATCTCTGAAACAAAAGAAGAGCTTAGCTAATTATTAATCCCAGTTTCTCAGTGTTGTTGTTGTTGTTTTTAAATATTCTTTGCTCTCTCCTCTGGATTGCTTCTTTGCAGAGGAGAGGTTAAGAAGCTTCCAGAAACGTCCTAAAATTTCTCAACAAAGCTTTATCTTCTTGCTATTTGATTGAGGACATTAAGAAAATCTATAAGAGGTAGAGTTCCACTGGTTACTAAATCCTGACAGTAATTCTTTGAGCTTCTTTTTTTTGCCAACGAAGATTTGCCCTGAGCTAACATCTGTTGCCGTATTCTCCTTTGGCTTGAAGATTAGCCCTGAGCTAATGTTGTTACCAAACCTGAAGTGAGTTCGCTCAGCCGTTGTGCAGCAAGCCAATCTCTGACACCGGGTGTGGTGGAAGAAAGTAGGAATTTTATTTTTTTGCACAGCGCTGAGCAAGGAGAGAGGGCAGCTAACGCTGAAATCCCAAACTCCCCGAAAAGCTAAAAGGAAGGGTTTTTATTTGGGGTTTTAGGTAGGGGAGGCGGGAGCATATGGCCTTTCTGGTCAGAGCTTTCCCACCAGCTTGTCTTTGGCCTTGAGACTACTTGCAGAGAGGAGGGAGCCCGTGACCTTGCTGGTCAGCAGCTTTCCCACCAGCCCATATCCCTTTGTGGGGAGGAGATGGTCCAGGTGCTTGTCCTTGATGGTGTCTGTCTCCATGGAGGATAGTGGATTCTGGAGGCAAGAAGCCAGAGAGTAAGCAGGGAATGACTGTTTTGGTTTTAACCCCATATATTCTGGGTTTAATGTGGGGAAACTGATACCAGGGTCGGTATCAATCTTCCTCTATTTTTTATGTGGGTCACCACCACAGCGTGGCTGCTGATGAGTGGTGTAGGTCTGCACCTGGGAACTGGGACCAGGGTGCTGAAGTGGAGCACACAGATATTAACCACTAGACCACGGGGCTGACCCCTTGATCCTCTTTAAAGGTGAGGATTAGGGCTGACCTATGGCAAAATGGTGAATTAATCAAAGCTGTCTACCCTACGCTCCTCCCACATATAGGCACTCACCCTGGAGACCTCCTCCTTAGCCCTGAATCTCCATGTTACCTCCCCATCAAGAGCTCAACTACACACATGCTCTATGCTCTTTTTTTTTTAATGCAAGTTCTCTGTTTTATCCTCTCTGGAGCAAACATTGTTTTTAAAGATGACAATTAACTAATCTGATAAATTAATTAATGAGCTGCTTACATTTGCTAAATCCATTTTCTCTTTCCACTTTCACCTTAATTCTTTACTCTAGCTTTTGCCCAATGTCTGTATAGAAGCTGGTTATCAATTACCTCCATCGTGTGAGTGCTCAGAAGCATTGGACACTGTTGACGACTCGCTCTTTCTTAAACACTGCCCTTCACACTCAGACTCCATTTTCTCCTGGTTTTCCCCCTCCCTAGACCACTCTGGCCACTCCTCAAACTTCTTTGCTGGCTGCTACTCCTCTGCACAACTCTGAAATATTACTTCCTCAGAGTGCCCTTCTAGGGTCTCTTTTCTTATTTTAAACTTTCTAATTAGGCTATCTCATGTCCTCCATGGCTTTGATTGCCTTGTCTATGCTCAAGACTCCCACATCGGTCCAGCCCAACTCTCTCTCCTCAGGTTTAGACTTGTATTTCCAATTGCTTCCAGGACATGTTCCCTTGGATGTTTCACAGGTACCCACAACTCACCATGGTTGAAACTCATCCTCCAAACTTCTTTCTCCTCCATGTCCGTAACTCAGGGAATGATACCACCATAAACCCATTTACTTATAACCAAAAACATAATTTAACCTACAAATAGTTTTTAAGCCCCGTTATGTACCACACACCATGCTAGAGTATGTGCACTATGGATAAGGTGTTGAATAAGATTGGTCTCTGTCCTTGGGGTGCTTATCATCCAGTGGGGAAAGGCAGACATTAAATAAATAATTGCACAAATAATTAGTCATAATTGTTACAAGCATTACCAAGGAAAAGACAAGGAATCATCTTGGACTCTTTCTCCTTCCTACATTGTACCACCTATCAATTCTAACTCCTAAATATCTCTTCAGTTTGTCCTCTTCTCTCCATGCCACTGCTGCCAATATCTCTCACTTGGACTACTTAAGAGCCTCCTAACAGGTTTCCCCACGTCTGCCCTTGCACCTGCAGTCTATTTACCACATTATATCCATAGTGATCTTTTAAAAGTGCAAATCTGTATGTCACTTCCCTGTTTAAAACCCTTCAGTGGGATAAAGGACTGAATGGCTTACAAGGCCCTCTATGCCTTGCCCTTCCCTACTCATAAATTTACCTTATCTCTGGTCACCCTTCCTCCTTGCTCTCTACTCCCATGATACTCTACTTTTTGAGCCCTAGCACGTTCCTTCCCTCTGCCTAGAGCTCTCTGCTGCCCCTCTCCCTTCTCCCATTAACCTTTCACTTAAGTACTGTAGTCCCTTCTTATCCATAGTTTTGCTTTCCGCGGTTTCAGTTACCCATTGTCAACTGCATTCCAAAAATAAAAAATGAAAAATTCTAGAAATAAACAATTCGTAAGTTTTAAATTGTGTGCGCCATAATGAGTAGCATGATGAAATCTCAAACCATCCTCCTCCGTCCTGCCCAGGACACGAATTATCTGTTCGTCCAGCGTATCCACGCTGTATACGCTACCTACACGTTGTTTACTTAGTAGCCGCTCAGTTACCAGATCCGCTGTTGCAGTGACACAGTGCTTGTTTTAAAGGAACCCTTATTTTACTTAATAATGGCCCTAAAGCCTAAGGGCAGTGATGCTCGCAATTCAGATATGCCAAAGAGAAGCCTTCAAGTGCTTCCTTTAGGTGAAAAAGTGAAATTTCTTGACTTAATAAGGAAAGGGAAAAAATTGTATGTTGAGGTTGCTAAGATCTATGGTAAGAATGAATCTCCTCTCCATTAACTGTGAAGAAGGAGAAAGAAATTTGTGCTAATTCAGCTGTCGTACCTCAAATGTGTATGTATGAGGAAAAAGATAGCGTACGTAGGGTTTGGTACTATCCCAGGTTTCAGGCATCCACTGGGGGTCTTGGATGTGTCCCTGCTGGATAAGGGGGTGGGGGGCTACTGTAATTCCTGTTTTCTTCAAGTCCCCAGAAAGTTTATTCAGCTTAGCTCTCCATATTACACCCTCTCCAAGCCCCCTGTGGTTTCTGTTTTGTGACGTTCATCACTTTTGTACTGTGGTTCTCCGTGAGGGCAGGCACCATGTCTGTCTCTTCACTGCCTTCTCCCTCTTGGTACCTAGCCCAGGGGTTGTATTTGGTAGGTATTTGTTGAACTGAACTTTTGCATAAGCCATGAATGGGAGATGTTTAAAGGACTCGCTCTTTAAAGCCTGCTGGTTTTTGGGCAATAGATGTGCATTTAAATGAAGACTTCCTGGAAACTGCATCCAGTTTTGTTTTTGTTTGAGTTCCCTAAATGTGCTACAAATCATGTGAATTTCAGGGCACACAGAAAGGGAGAGCAGAGAACGACAGATCAATGGGGAATATTTTTTCCAGCAGATATTTGGGACCTCACAGTAGCCCTCAAGTCGCACTGTGTAGGCACGAATTCCACCTCTACTTTCTATACAAAAGGCGGGAGCTAACCAAGTGAAAGTAATAGAGAGGAGATGGTGATAGGCTTGACCCTGCTAATATTTTACCCTAGTTCAGCAAAGCGTTTGCCATATGACCTAGAGAAATCTCTTTCTCAGCTTTTTCACATTAAATGAATATCACAATACAAGCTTACCTTGGCAATGAGGGAAAAGAAAAATAATTAAAAGTTAGCGTAAGAAGTAAACGCTTAGGGGGCTGGCCCGGTGGCGCAGTGGTTAAGTGCGCACGTTCCTCTTCGGCGGCCCAGGGGCTGCCAGTTCGGATCCCAGGTGTGGACATGGCACCACTTGGCAAACCTCAGCAAAAAGAGGAGGATTGGCAGCAGATGTTAGCTCAGGGCTAATCTTCCTCAAAAAAAAAAAAAAAAAAGAAAAGAAAAGAAAAAGAAGTAAACACTTATCCTAGAAGAAGTTTTCTAATGTTGAATTAATATTAATTCAGATTATTCTCATATTCACCATAATGAAAGTAAATCAGAATTGCTCTTACTCTCCCCCTTCCTCTACCTGTTTCCCTCCCCTCCTCTTCTTTCCCTTCCTTCCCTTCATGAACAATCAAGCCAAAAGCCCGTTAGGTAAGCAAGTCAGGTGTCTTCACGGTGGGAGTGGTTGGGGGCAGTGGTGCCTCAGGTAGGGTGTTGGAGTCTAAGCAGGTGTGGGGGGTGTCCATGCAGGGGGCTGCCTGACGCAGGGTGTTGGATCCCAAGTTCAGCGAGAAAGGCATCCATTTGCTGAGAAATGGGCTATTTAAACAGTTTCAAAGTATTTCCCCGCAGAATAATTATTGAATGCTACCCTTCCTTCACCACCCTAACCAAGGGAACAGTTAACATCCCTAATAGTGGGACAAATCTAAGTCATGTGCCACCTGAAATGACGCAATGAGAACACAGCATAGCACTCTGTGACACTACCATCAAAGGTGCAGAACCTGAATCTAATCATGAGGAAATACTAGACAAACCCAAATTGAAGGACATTCCAAAAAGCAAGTGGCCTTTAGTCTTCAACAGTGTCAAGATTATGAAAGTCAAGAAAAGAGTGTTCTAGATTGAACAAAACTAAGGAGACATAACTCATGATAAATCATACAATTCATGATTCCAAATTGGATTCTTCTGCTAAAATGGACATTATTGGGATACTTGAATGGAGTCTGAGAATTGATGATTGTGCTGGGGTTATATAGGAGGATGCCCTTGCATGTTGGAAATACACACTAAAAAAATGCATAGGGGATGAGGCATTGTACTGGCAACTTTCAAACAGCTCAGAAAGAGAAAGAGTTCTTTATACTGTACTTCCAACTTCTCTAGAATTTAAGATTGCTTACATAAAAAAGATAACATCTAAAGTTGATAAATTATTAAATAGAAGTAAAAACATAATTTAGGGCTATTGACGTAAATGCTGGAAGCGGTTCAAAAAGGTTGCCTCTGAAGAGCAGTCGCAGTGGGAGGGAGCGTTGACTTCCCTTTGTAAACTAGTCCTTACTGTTTGATCTACTTTATGTACATGCATTACTTTAATAAAAATAAACGAAAAAATCTGAAAGTTAGTATACATCTGGACCCAGGCAAGAGGAGCCCTGCCCTGAGCGCCAGGCTTCAGGGCCCCCTTTGACCTTCTTTCAGCTTGTGGAAGCATCCATGGGACCAACGAGATGTCTCCACCCTGAATCTGTGTTCACCTGCTCCTAGACTAAGCTCTGAGGACCTGCAACCCCAGCATTTCCTGCCCAGATGGCCCCAAGCCCTCTCCCAGAGCTTGCGTGGGCCTCTTCCCTGAGTCTGTCCTCTAAGAGTGGACTGTACCACCTGTGCCCACATCACCAGACCCCCAGGGTTGGCTCTTTGAAGTGTGTGTGTCACAGAGTTCACCTGATTGAGTGAGAGGACCCTCCCTCCCAGTGTGGAACAGAGCTGGGGTAGGGAGAGAAAAGCACGAGAGGCTCGGGGCTGGGGGCAGCTCCTCCTGCACCAACACTTTCTGGTAGGGAACTCTGAGGCGGCTGAGAATTCTAAATCCAAATCTGGCCATCTAGAATAGAAAGGCATATGTGTCAAGGCAAAAGGAAAGAATCTATCTTTATCCTATTTTGTTTAAGTTTGTTAGCATGATTTATAAGTTTTAAATAGTTAAGCACAGTGTGTGGGCCTTCATTTGTTCTCTTGCCATAGCTCTGCAAATGTTAAGGGCAAACCTGTTGAAAATCCTCCCAGTAACTTTTGTTCCCATCTTAGCACTTTTAAAAAAGAAATTAGGAAACTGTGGACCTGTCTCTGGAGCTGTCCGTGTCTTTCATGGCAATATTTTGAACGGCTTGTAAGCATTTCGTAAGCCAAGTTGGCACAAGAATAATTCAGCTATGGGAAAAGCCAAACGTTCCAAGCAGCCACTTTAGAGAACCCAAAGGTCAGTGACTGGAGATGACATGACCCTGTTAGAGCCACAGCTCCCTCTAACAGTTCAGGGTGAGCAGGTCACTGTCTTAACTATTCCGATTGACCCTAACTGCTCTGGTTGTATGTGACCTTTGAAATGATTTACCGTGTTCTACAACAACAAAGATATCATGTTCACTTTACTGGAGATTCATATTTTCAAACCGGCCCAAGTTTGTATTTTTGTAAAAAGTTTGAATTTGAAACTACTCTGATTCTCTCTCTCTCCTTTCCTTCTCTCCTTTCTTCCTGCCTTCCTTCCTGAAAACAGGGTACATATTTGTTCCCAGAAAAAGAAAGTTGCTGAGAATTTCTTTTGTCCTGGAAGGTAAACAAGCTTTTTTTTTTTTTTTTTTGAGGAGGAGGATTAGCCCTGAGCTAACATCTGCTGCCTATCCTCCTCTTTTTTGCTGAGGAAGACTGGCCCTGAGCTAACATCTGTGCCCATCTTCCTCTACTTTTTTTTTTTTATATGTGGGACGCCTACCACAGCATGGCTTGCCAAGCGGTGCCATGTCCGCACCCAGGATTCAAACTGATGAACCCAGGGCCGCCGAAGCAGAACATGTGAACTTAACTGCTGTGCCAACAGGCCGGCCCAAACAAGCTTTTCATAGGGAGGAAAGTAGACTAACTTATGGACCTGGAGTCCATGACTTTGACTTTTCATCCCATTTCCAAAAGAGTCCCCTCATGTGCTCTTAAGCAAGTTCTGGAGCTTCTTCATGCCTCTTTTTCTTAATCTTTAGCTACAACAGAGCTGATACTTCTCTCATACTGCCCAGAGGAGGTGAGCATCTGCATTAACTGAATAAGGAAAGAAAAGTACAAAACGTCATGTGAATATGTTTTATTCATAAGAAATCTTATGAAAGCAGAGTACAGCGAAGAAAGAACTATTGGTCACAGAGGGTATTTTTTTCTAGGCACACCCACATACTGACAACAATCTCAGCCAGTTGTGTTTTCTCTGATTACAAAGAGGTAACAGACAAAAAACTCTGGCTGCACCAGAGTCCCACTTCACATAAAAGAGACATTTTTGGAGGCAAGACTCATGGGTAGCAAGACTGAGGGGTAGTCACAAGGACAAAGGTCCCTTCCAGCTGTAAGAGTCTAGAAGTTTAATTTTTTTGAGAGTTTGAGCATAGGGATGCTCAGCTGAACAGGAGAAGCACTCCACTTATCTATGTTAGTTTCAAAATTCTGGCAAAGGCCAGTTTGTCTGAGATTGAATTTTACACTTTACCTTAATCTAGGCTTAAGTCGGTTGCTGCTGCACAGGATTGCAAGTATAGGATTTTAAAAAATTTATTAGCTTTGGTGGATGAATACAAAAGATGGGAAGGTGTACCTTTTACTGACATTGAGAAAAGCTTGACCAACACCTTTTCCTTTTATTGAATGTCTCATTCAATTACCAGGCTAGGGAGAGGGAAGTATAGATTTTGAAAGCCAAAGACAATTGACGATCAGCCCTTCAGTGTTACATCAAGAACAGGGCTATGAGCCGTCCAGTGTCTATTTCCTTCCAGACAAAAGGTGGAAAGGGACGCATACACTGAAAGCTGACAGAGGAGTTTATGTCGCACAAAATGGAAAGGGAGAATTACTGACAGAAGGAGCAGAGGCAGCTGCCATTCATTCCTGCCCTAAGTAGTCATTCTGCCCCCTGGCTGGCACCAGCCTATCACCACAGAATCTTAGAGCCTACACCTGGCTGGAGAGACTCACCATTCTCTTTATCTCACGCTGCATCCTTACAAAGTCCCTTAGTGAATAAAATGCTGTAAAGAGCTTCACTTTCTTCATACAAGTCCAGTAGCTGACAGAAGTGTTATACTCATCTTAAAGTCTGGAAACACACTCGTAGATTGTGTGTACTGGTTCCCCAGCCCCAGAGTGCAAAGAGCGAATTCCTGTGCGTTTCTTCCTGATTCTCGTGGTAACGAAATCATTGTAAAAATAGTTTTTTCTGTGATATGTTTAAAGAAAAATAAAAAATGCTGCAGTTGTTATTGCAGATGTCTTCATGAAAAGAATCTGTTTTTCCTAGAATCTCCCATCTTGGTCCTAAGACTGGATGCAAATGGAATTCCCCTTGTGAAGGAATCTAAAGATTCTTACTGTGATATGCGAGTGCTTGCCTCTTATCTTCCTCGATGAAAGAGCCTCATTTCCCAATGCAATTCTTTGTAAGGGCTCCTAGGGGAGACCTGTGAGTAGATTTTGACTCCAAATCCAGCTTTCACAGATATCTCCAAGCCACTAGTGTTGCTCAGGTGGCAACAAACAATCAGAGGGACATCTTTGGTATCTGCCCTAGCTCTCTGCCAACCTAAAATCTGGGAAAGTTGCAGATTCGTTTTTAACACAGAGGATTTATAAATCAATATGGAAGTATTTTCACCTCAGTTTCCATAGCTTTCTGATTTCAACTACGTACAAAAAGCTATGAAAAAAACTATTTCAAACACGTCTGTTAGTTAATAGCTAGTATGTATTTCTCACAAAATCCTGGAGCAGAGTCAAACTCTCTATTTCAACATGGAGTGGTGGCTCAGTTTGGAAAAGAAGGAAGAGGATTCATTACAGAGAGAGTCAAAAGCCAGCAGCTTCCAACCTAAATTGCTTCCAACATCATTGCCCCATTGTTATACCAAAGAGGTATGCAAGTATTTTTCATTCTGCTGATGGGCGCAGCGGCAATGAATTAATGTTGGCAAGATTGTTTGACATGAGAATGTAGAGTTTATTAAAGAAGCGAGAAACAGAAGACTAGAGAAAGCTCTCTTGATTGGCCAGATTTTACAATGTTACATAACATGGTTTTTGCACCAAGGGAATTGGGCAGGTGACTTTAAAGAGAGTTTGTTTGTTTTTAGGTCTTCCTCTTACTTTGACAATAGCAAAAAGCAGCCTGATTTATACTTAGAATGTTTGAAGCATCAGGCATCTGGGAGAACTGGAGCCAAATGTTGGAGCTCCTCCTCCTTTGTTTTAGTCTTTCATTCAGCAAGCATTTACTGAACACATAATGTGTGTCAGCAATATTCCAGGCTTTATGGGAGGTATAAAGATATCTAAGAGGGCAACACCTTCCACTAATGAGTTTATAATTTAGTAGAAGAGGTAAGATATACATATACAATTATCTACAATACAAGACAATGTAATACGGCTATAAGAAAAGTGCAAAGTACTTTCCTGGAGTGTTTGGGACGTTTTGTGGGGAGTTGGCCTTTGAGCTGGTCGTGAATAGGATGAGATCTTCCAAGCAGAGATAACTGCCTGGGTGAAAGCCTGGTCAAACTCCCTCCTCTGTGAAGTCCTCCCTAGCCCTCTCCCCACTCCTTTTCCTTCCCCTGTCCCAGATGGAGGCAGATTTGAGTGCTCCTTCTGCCTTACTGCATACTGTCATTGTACAGACTTCACTGTGACAATTAAATTCTAATCGTTTGCAAGTCTGTCTCTCCAGGAAACTATAAAGTCCTTTAGGACAGGAGCCGTGTCTTTCATGTTTGTTTTCCTAACATTTGGCAGGGTTTCTGACATAGGGTACCTAATCAATAAATACCGAGGGAGAAGGGAAATCAATTACAGAATACATTTGGGGATCAGTGAGTACTACAATCTGGCTGGAATCAAAGAGCCATGAAGGAGAGCAGTGGGAATTAAAGCTACAAAAGCAGGTTGGAGAGTAGGTCCAACGCGATCAAGTGTTGGTGAGTAAGTGGAGTAACAGGAACTCTCCTATGCTGCTGGTGAGGCTGTAAGTGGGTGCAACCATTTTGGAGAACAATTTATCAACATCTAATAAAGTCAAAGATGCTCATATCTTGTGACCCATAAATTCCAATTCTAGAGAAACTCTTGCTCATGTATACAAAGAGACAGATATAGAATATTCATAGCAAATAATTGGAAACAAACTCAATGTCCATCAGCAGGAGAATGGATGAATAACAATAGATGTATCAATAATGAATAATGAATAACAATGATGTTAGTTATATATAATGAATAATAATGTATCACTATAGCTATATCAACATGGGTAGATATTATAGATATAATATTGAGTGGAGACAAAAACCTACGGCTGCAGGGGAATTCCTGTATTATCTTTTACATAAAGATTAAAATACTGTAAAATAGTACTATGTGTTGTTTAGGGGCGTATATATGCATATACAAATGCCTGGGCAGGATGAACACCAAATTCAGGACAGTAGGGAAGGAGATGTGATCAGGGAAGTTTATGAAAGGTGTTTGACTCTGCAGACCATGTGCCATTTGGTAAATTTGATACAGGGTGTATGGATGTTTTGTTGTGTTATTTTTAATGTAGTCCATATATCTTAAATATTGCATAAAACATTTTTTTAAAAGTTAACCGGACTCATATTATGGCAAGGCTGGAATATCATGCTAAGGAGTTTAGACATTGTTTGGTAGTTAACAGAGAACTCTTGCAGGCTCTGGCACAGGAAAACAGGAAAGAGATATCATCATAGGTTTGCTTCAAGTCAGCTTAGGCTAGATAGATCGAAAGACAAAATAGATTTCCTGTTGGTTCTTTCTCTGGAGAACCCATACTAACACACCTACTAAATAAAATGGGGTTTTATTTTCATGAGCTTAATTTGCTCACATTTCAGAAACTCTTCAATTTATTATCTGCTTTTGATGAATCATAAAATATTCTGAAATGCAACTCTGAGAGAGTGTCCTAAGAAGGCAGTGTGGTGTGCAGAAGGGGCTTGTTCTTGGGAGTCAGACTGACATGGATTGAATTCTGGCTGTGCCATTTATTAACAGTGTGACTTTACACAAGTCATTTAATCTTTGAGATTCAGGCTCCTTATTTGAAAATGGAACCAGTCACGTATGTCTCCTTGGGCTGTTGTGAGTATCAACAGGTCAAGCACCAGCATAGTGCTGGGCACATAAGTACTCACTTAAAGTTAGTTTCTTTGATTGTGGCCCTGAACAGAAGAACATTACTTGTCCATCTGGTGATGAAGCCAGCCTGCAAGAATGTGGGGTGGGGCTTAATGAGTTGGTGAATGGGAATGGTAGGGTCAAACTAGCTTGCCTCAGTATACCCCAAAGTAAATCTAAAGTCCAGGATAAGTTGAATATGTTCTCTCTGACAAAAAAAAAATGTGGGCTTTATCACTCATTTATCATTAAAAATGTCATGATAATACCATGATTTTCCTTATAATTTTAGTAATCTTAGAAGCTCATGGGTACTAGCTTCTGGAAAAGAATGAGGTCCAGCAATTTCCCATTATTCCCACACACAAATGGAGAAGTTGAGATCTGAGAATGGCATCTTACCCAAAAGAATATGGCAAGTCAGCACCAATATTCAAATATCTCTCCAGGCACATAGGCAGCCAGTGATGTCAGGTTCTCTGTAGAGTTACATGCCAGGTGCAGTGGAGGTGTAAAATAAAGAGAAGACATTGGGCTACCTTCAATGGAAGAATAAAGAGAGGATAAAATTTGTGGAAAATATGTAGAAACACATCCCATTAGGAATATACATATTTATGATCGCAATTCCTTCAAGTCTTTGCTGAAATTTTGCTTTCTCAATGCCAACTACCTTGATCACACTGTTGAATACTGCAGCCTAGCCCCCTGCTCATTACTTCTGATTTTCCATTTCCTGCTGCAATTTTTACCTTACCAATATAATATCTATGATATAGTCTACATATTTAGGTTTATTTTTTATTACCTCTCCCTCCACATACACACTAGAGTATAAACTCCATAAGTGTAAGGATATTCCGTTTTGTTCACTGATGTATCCCAAGTGTGTAAATGGAGGCTAACATATATATGAGGCACTCAACAAATATGTGCGGGATAAACAGGTTCTGAGAAACGACAGGAGAATTTCAAGATAAAGAAGACATTTTGAAGACATGCATTTGCTCCCTCCAGAAACCCTAGAAAAATAACAGTAAAGGGATTTTTAAAGAGACATAATCCCACAAGAACAAAAAGAATGGGAGAAGAGACCACAATAAGACTTTGGAAGCTGGAAAACAGATGGATGAGTGATAACTGCCTTAGTAGACTCTGGGAAGCTGAAGCTTAAGCAGGCAATGGGGATAGCCAAGAATCAGTGCAATTTACACTGAAGACCACACAATGGCTCCAGATTTGGTGGAACCAGCTACCTTTTTGGAAGAGGGGGGATGAAGGTATGGCTTAGAAGAGGTTAATTGTTCTGTTGTGAGGAGATCCCCCCAACTCCAGGCAAAACACCAGAGGTTTACCCATTGGAAGGAGCAAAATCAGAGATCTCTTGGGGCCGGCCCTGTGGCCAAGTGGCTAAGTTCGCGCGCTCCATTTCAGCGGCCCAGGGTTTCACCATTTAGGATCCTGGGTGTGCACATGGCACTGCTCATCAAGCCATACTGTGGCAGCATCCCGCATAGCACAACCAGAAGGACCTGCAACTAGAATATACAACTATGTACTGGGAGGCTTTGGGAAGAAGAAAAAAGAAGAAGAAGAAAAGATTGGCAACAGATGTTAGCTCAGGTGCCAATCTTTAAAAAAAAAAAAAAAAAATCTCTTGACTGGGGAAAACCAGATTCAGTTAAAGGCAGAGTTATTGTATCAGTCCCGGTGCAGCCAGGAGATAGAAACTACCCAGTATTATACAAAAAAGTGGAGGTTAAGTAGAATATTTACATACTGAAAGTTAGACTCTTTAGAGAAGGTTAGACCTTTCTCTTTCAGCCTTTAAAATGCTGGCAGCCAGTCCTGAACTATTCAGGAAGGACACTGGAGGAAGCTTCTTTGCAGACTCTGACAGCCTAAAAGGAAAAACCTGTGATACTGATATTGCAAATGACTCAAAGAAACAATCTGGTTAGGTACACAGAGATCTCCTTACACTGAGTGTGTCCTATCACGTGCTCTGAGCCTCCAGTTGGCTTTTTGGTGCCTCACGATTAGACAAGAACAGACAACCAAGGATCATCAGTTATCTGTGGACACAAATCTGACAAAATAGAAAAGAGGAAAACAAAACCCCAACTTGGAGAACAGGACACTGTGCAGGGAGAAGATGAATATTCCCTCAAGCTATCACTAATATTCTTTTTTGTGTGTGTCTGAGGAAGCTTGGCCCTGAGCTAACATCTGTTGCCAATCTTCCTCTTTTTGCTTGAGGAAGATTGTCACTGAGCTAATGTCTGTGCCAATCTTCCTCTACCTTATGTGGTACGCCACCACAGTGTGGCTTGATGAGCAGTGCTAGGTCTGCGCCAGGATCCAAACCTGCAAACCCCAGGCAGCCGAAGCAAAGTGCGCAAACTTAACCACTACACCACAGGGCCAGCCCCTATCATTAATATTCTTAAAGGAAGAAGAGAAAATGGAGCAAGACAAGATGTAATAAAAAGGAAAATTCCAAAAAACCTTTTAGAAATTAAAGTATGATAACAGATCTTAAAAACTCACTAGAAGAGGCCAACCCCATGGCATAGCAGTTGGGTTTGGTGTGCTCCACTTCTGTGGCCTGGGTTTGCGTGTTCAGATCCCCGGAGCACATCTACACCACTTGTCAGCCACGCTGTGGCAGTAACCCACATACAAAGTAGAGGAAGAGTAGCACAGATGTTAGCTCAGGGCTAATCTTCCTCAGCAAAACAAAACCAAAAAAAACCTCAATAGAAGGTTTGTAAGATGAAGTTGAGAAAACTTCCTAGAAAATCAAGCAAAAGAAAAAGACATGGAAAATAAAAGACAAAGATTTCTAAAAATAGAGGATCAATTCTGGAGATGAGAGAGAGAGAGAACAAAAAATGGAGGGGAAGAAATAATACAAAAAAATTCTTAGAACTGAAGGACAGCATTTCCAGATTGAAAGAGTCCACCAAATGTCCTTGATACTGGATGAAAATGGATCCATACCAAAGCATATCATCATGAAATTTTAGAACACTTAGGACAAAGAGAGAATAGCTTAAGAACACTCTTTTTCATAAGACTCATAGAGAATGGGCTTCTTCAAAACATGGAGAAACCAAGAAAGAGAAGCACAGCAGATCCGGAACAGGGAATCCAGCCTGGGAGACAAGAAAAGGGAATCTCTAGAACGATGCTGAAGAGAATTCCCAGCACAGAGCTATGGAGCAGGCTTAGAAAGCAACCAGTCCAGGCTGGAGCAGGTGAGAAGGCTCCAAGAGAGATTTCTTCGAGAAGATGAAATTGGTAGAACACCCAGTGTGACCGAATGTACTGAGAAGAGATGTAGACAGCTGGTGGGGAGACTGGGTTGAATTAATGATTACAACTCAGAAAGCTAAAAGAAAAAAAGACAATCATAGTTCCAGAGAAAACAAAAAGTTGTGCAAGAGAGAAATCATGGCTATATTACAGGGCTATGTGGAGCAATATTTACATAGTCACAGTAATATAAACACTGAATATTGCTATAAGCAAAAATTATAACACTACCATGTTAGCAGGCCAGGGAAAGTGAAGCATGCACATGCCCATGTGACTGAGTGAGCAGGTGGTGATGGTGATGAAGAAGATGAAATTTCATGGTGAGAGGTCAATAAATAATTGCAAAAATTTTTTTTTAATCAATACGTAGCCATATAAGCACATCATTTAGAAGTACAGAGGTAAATGTCAAAAGAGTCAGCAAAAAACGTTGAAAATAGTTCCCTCTGAGGAGCAGAATATGGTGTGGAGAGGTGGATGGGGTGTTGCTATTTTCAAACAAGTCTTATAAAACTATTTGACTCTTTAAAACTATTTACAAGTATAACTTAGGTATAAAATAAAAACAAAATTCAAAGAAACTCCAAGAGACTGTTCAAGTGAACAGAGCCCATTGGGACATTCCCCCACCCTCCTAATCTATTACACAACGTTGTCATATCATAGCTCATCAACCTCTCTCCCACACCACCACCACCTCCACACCCACACCAGGTTACTAAGAGAGGAAAGGGAGACACTGGTTGAGTCTGAGATCTGCTTTGCCGGGATCTTGTTAGGACCCCTGGCTCTTTAGTCCATTATCAGTAGATAACTTCTCCCTAGACGATTTAAAGGTTTTCTACTGTAGTTACAAATATCAAAACCAGTTAGGAGAGCCTAGTATATTTCCTCTTTCTTACATTTCACTGAATATCTTGACTCCAAAACCCTTGATTCTAAATGCACCTTCTACTCCTTTTTTCTCTAGGTTCTACTCTTTTAGAGGCAGGAATGGCCTCAGGGTCCATCTGCCTTTGGCAGGGACTCACACTTGCCAAGTCTTTAACTCTTGGGTAGCAGACTATTTGTGTCACCTTTTCACCTCACTGTGTTGATTTCACCAGGGATAAATGGCAGAGGTACTATTAGCTATGTACCTCTATGTATGCAGCTATGTATTCGCTGGTAACTGTTACCCTTAACCTACTAAATTCTAGAATATTTTCCCTTTCTCTTTCACTGGCTCTTCTCCTGGCTCTGACTCTAAGGCCGATCCATGACATAAATAAGGCAACTGTTTAGAGGACCCAGCCATGCTGGTAGATCAGGTGAGCTCATCCATTCATTGCACAGTACTCAGGAGAGAAGAAGGTCTCATTTTAGATTAGCTGAAAACAAAATAAAACATTTCACACTGTCCTTGGCTCTGACCTAGACAACCCTCTTATCTGCGATAGAGAAGACATGCTTATCCTATTTTCAACTAAACAAAGCTAGAAGAGATATCTTGGAAGAAAGAATAGGGATTCAAAAAGCTCTCAGTAGCTTCCAAAGTTAGGATTAACAAGTAAATGAAATTTACCAGGGATACTTTTAAAGTTCCATGCTTCTGTTCAAAATATTAATTTCACAAATGTAGTATGTGGAAGATTTAGCTTAACAGTTCAAGTGAAAAAGGCTGTGAGTCTTGGCTAACCGCAAATTTAGTGAATTGACAGTGAGAAGCGTCTGGAGAGTGACTGCCAAAAAAAGTAAATTCTTCTCTTCCTGCCTCCCTGAGAACATAGGCAGGATTGTTCATGTTTTATCAATCAGTTCACCAATAAATATTTACTGAGGATCGCTATGTGTCTAGTACGAGGAAAGTGCTGTGACAGGTAGATTTCAAGAGTGATAAAAAACAAAATTCAACTGAGTCAATTTGAAGATCTAACTGGCTTTATTAAACAATTCCTGAATCTGGAAGCATCCCATCTAGTAAGCAGAGAGATACTCTGAGGAGTTATACAAAACAGGTTTTGAGCCAGCCCTGATGGTCTAGCGGTTAACATTGAGTGCGCCCGCTTCAGCAACCTGGGCTCGTTTCCCAGTCATGAGACCACACCACCCGTCTGTCAGTTGTCATGCTGTGGCAGCAGCTCACATAGAAGAACTAGAAGGACTTAAACTAGGATATACAACCATGCACTGGGGCTTTGGTGAAGAAAAAAAAAGAGGAAGATTGGCAACAGATGTTAGCTCAGGGCGAATCTTTCCCTGCAAAAAAGAAAAAAAAGCAGCAGCAGCAGCTAGTCACAAAGGACCACATAGAAAAACAAAAATAGAAGGCTTTTATAGGAAAGAGGGTGGGCAAGGAAGTTATTAGCAAGAGAAAAGAAAGACTTGTTTTGGGCCAGAACATCTTCTCGTTTGGGAGAAGTGAAGGGCAAGGGTTCTATCCTTCAGATGCCTCATCTGCCTCTGGGGGGTGGAGAGGGCCCACATGACGGATCACCTCATTGATACTGACCAGAAAGTTCCAGACTGGTTGACTAAGATTACATTTCTGGGGAAGGTCAAAACTGCAATTATGTCCTGGTTTGCTGTCGTGGGGGCAAATGACTCCATTTTGGGCCTATTTCTTTTTTTAACAATCAGAAGAACTCAAGTCTTAACAGACTGACAGACAACATATACATAGGAAATGATAACGGCAATGATAGCTTGTATTTGAATAGTGCTTTAATTTATCATGTCCAATCATTTATATCATCTCGTTGACTTTTAGCTGCCCTATGAGGTGGTAAATCAAATACAGTCACCATTTTAAAGATGAGAAACCAAGGCTCAGAGACGTAAATCTCTGATCTCAAACATTTTGCAGTCAGAGCCAATGTAAATTCTTAAAATTATTAAAGTATCTCCCACCATATACAAAGACTGAATGCAATGGATCAAAGACCTAAGTGTAAGAGCTAAAACTATGAAACTCAGACAAAAATGTAAGTGTAAATCTTTGTGACCTTGTATCAGGCAACGATTTCTTAGGTCATCAAAAGCATAAAGAACAAAAGAAAAAAAATTAATTGGACTTCATTAAAATTAAAAAAATTGTGCTTCAAAAGATACTATCAAGAAAGTGAGAGGCCGGCCCCGTGGCCGAGTGGTTAAGTTCACGCGCTCCACTTCAGTGGCGCAGGGTTTTGCTGGTTCGGATCCTGGGCGTGGACATGGCACCGCTCATCAGGCCACGTTGAGGCGGCATCCCACATGCCACAACTAGAAGGACCCACAACTAAGAATATACAACTATGTACTGGGGGGTTTTGGGGAGAAAAAGGAAAAATAAAATTAAAAAAAAAAAAAGGCGGTGAGGTTTAATAACATTGATCACTAAAAAAAAGAAAGTGGAAAGACAACCCACACAATGAGAGAAATATTTGCAAATTATGTATCTGATAAGGGACTAGTATTCAGAGCACATAAAGAACTCTTGTAATTCAACAATTTTAAAAAATAATAATCCAATTTTAAAGTGGGTAAAGTATTTGAACAGACATTTCTCCAAAGAGGACATGCAAATAGCCAATAAGCACATGAAATGATGATGGCAGTTCTTCAAAGATTAAACGTAGAGGTACCATATGACCCAATAATTCTCCTAGACATATATCCAAGAGAATTGAAAGCATATGTACACACAAAAACTTATACATGAATGTTCATAGCAGTGTTACACACAAAAACTTATACATGAATGTTCATAGCAGTGTTATTCGCAATAGGCAAAAAAGTAGAAACAGGGGCCGTCCCGGTGGCCAAGTGAGTAAGCTCCCGCTCTCCGCTTTGGCAGCCCACTGTTTCATCAGCTTGGATCCTGGTCGTGGACCTAGCATGGCTCATCAAGCCATGCTGACACGGCGTCCCACATAGCAGAACTAGAAGGACCTACAACTAGAATATACAACATTGTACTGGGAGCTTTGGGGAGAAGAAGGAAAACAAAAAGAGATTGGCAACAGTTGTTAGCTCAGGGCCAATCTTTAAAAAAAAAAAGTAGAAACAACCCAAATATCCATCAACTGACAAATGGATAAATAAAATGGGGTATATCCATATAATGGAACCTTATTCAGCAATAAAAAGAATGAAGTACTGATATATGGATGAATTTTGAAAACATTATGCTAACTGAAAGAAGCCAGTCACAAAGGACTGCATACTGTATGAATCCATTTCTATGGATTGTCCCGAACAGAGAAATCTATAGAAAGAGACAGTAAAATAGGGAGTGGTCGCCTAGGACTGGGGCAGGTGATAGGGAGGCGTCATTGAGAGGATACGAGGAATGATTGCTTGTGGGGAGGGGATTCTTTTCCGGTGATGAAAATGTTCTAAAATTGATTGTGATGATGGTTACACGATTCCGAATGTGCTAAAAACCATGGAACTGTACAGTTTATATGGGTGAACTTTATGGTATGTGAATTATATCTCAATAAAGCTGTTATAAAAAGATTGAGGACCCTGAAGAGTTTTTGTTTATGTGGGTTATATCTATTAAACACTCACCGTATTAGAAATTAAAACATAGTTTTAAATATTTATTAATTTTTGAAATAAGAACAATAAACCTATTAGATGTTAACATAAACAAATAACATAAATTTTTATGAAAAATAACTATATTTTTTCCAAAACAAAAAAATATTTAGGGGGAGTAGTGGTATTGTGTTACATTTTTACTAAACTCTTTAATGTCTCACTTAATAGAAGATAGCCGGACACTCATGTTGGTTGCCATATGTGGTTTGGTTGAAGTATATGAAGAAAATCTAATATTACACAGATATTTGGTAGCAAAAGGGAGGAGTATTTTAATAGCCTTTTTAAAGAGAATTCTGGCTGTTCTTCTTTGATACTACACTAAAACTCAACAAGTAATCATTTCTGAAAGGTTAATTGTGATGTGGAATCTGAAACGACATCAGTAAACTTTTTGTTTCATTATATGAAACAAAAGTTTCTAATGTACTGTTACATTAGAATCCTTGGTCTGTCTTGCATTTTGAAAGCACCTTTCATCCATGCATGATTTTGTAACACTGTGTGTTTGTCATTTGGAAAGTATTGGTTCACTGAATTATGCAAATCTTCCAAAGGGTTGACACATTTCATTCTACAATATAAAAAAAAAAACACATTTGTTAATATCACCACTGATTTCATCAGATGAGTCTTTAATTACCAGGAAGCTGTCAAACTCAGTGCCACATGCAGGGTTTCCAAAATTCAACTTTTTTTCTTGAAAGCTCAAATTTTATCGTTGGAACAAATATTGCAAGTTGGAAGTAACAATCTCACTTCACTAATGTTTGAGCAAATGTGTGCCAAATACTCAACTCTAAATATCCATAGTTGGTCAGTCATTCTTTCAGTAAAAATAACGATGTTATAGGAAAAAAGTGGTTAATTCAGTTCACAGCTAAAATGGTGCAGTGCTTCTCCACAAGACAACCATCGTTCTTTGAAATGCAGCAGAAGTGCTGTATGCGTACTGTGCTTCCTGTTTTGTGACACAGAACTTTAAAGATACATGTTCTCCATGGTCAAGATTTAATGCAATTAATAATTGTCCTTCTTTATCAAGAACACTTTTTTTTTTTGAGGAAGATTAGCCCTGAGCTAACATCTGCTGCCAATCCTCCTCTTTTTGCTGAGGAAGACTGACCCTGAGCTAACATCCGTGCCCATCTTCCTCTCCTTTATATGTGGGACGCCTCCCACAGCATGGCTTGTCAAGTGGTGCCATGTCTGCACCCAGGATCCAAACCGGCGAACCCCAGGCCGCTGAAGCGGAACGTGCGAACTTAACTGCCGCACCACCCCACCGGCCCTCAAGAATACTTTTAAGTGAAACTGAACTCCCTCCAGGTGCATGACAGTGAGGAGTACAATGACCACTAGTACGGTTTCATGCTACCTCCTTGATTCCTGTCAAGGTATGAAGAGATACCCACCCTTACTTCAGTACAAATGTCAACATGATGATGAAAAAAGACAAATAAAGGCTTACTATTATTATTATGAGAATCATTTTGGTCTCACAGATCCCCTGAAAGTTTCTTGGGGGATCTTCAGGGGCCCATGGATCACATGTTGAAAACCTCTGTGTTCAACGCCTCTCCCAAAGTCAAGCATCTTGTAAGTGGCAGAACCACTGCTCGAAACTAAGGCCTATTGACTCCCAGTCTAACAGCATCTCCACCGTACCTTGGGATGCCAAATGAGTGGCACAGATATGAAATATAATGTGAATCCATATTAAAACCAAGCAATTAAATTTCTACCAGAGGCCTAGTTATAAACGCAATTAGTGGTTATCAGCCAGATATGATCAATTTAAGCTCATCCATTCCAGGTCATAAAGATAGCTTGAATGGATGTGCTTGGAACCATGAAGAGATGGGATACAGCCGGACAACCAAAAGAGACAAGGCTGACATCCATACGACAGACTGAAAAGAACAAAACTTAACTTACTGTCCTGGAAAGGGTTTTCATGTACTTGCAATCACAGAGTCTTAAAGCAAGTTGGAACCTTCAAGGTGATCTAGTCCAGTATCTTACCCCATAAAGGAACCTTGTGACAGCATCTCAGACAGGTTGAACAAATCTGGTGAGAGGTGGCTTACTCCTACCAAGACTTCGTAACAGCTCAAGTTATTTTGACTTAAAATCAGCTCCACCCCAGCCCTAGCCATACTATCATTCCCATATAGTTTCACTCCTTTATTCAACCCTCCAGAGCAGTAAGGAATAGATCTATTTCCTTTTCTGTGGCATATATTAAGTCAGCTACCAAGCCCCCTCACATATCTTCCCTTTTTATTTATTTATTTATTTTTTTTTTGAGGAAGATTAGCCCAGAGCTAACATCTGCCGCCAATTCTCCTCTTTTTTGCTGAGGAAGACTGGCCCTGAGCTAACATCCGTGCCCATCTTCCTCTACTTTATATGTGAGATGCCTGCCACAGCATGGCTTGATAAGTGGTGCCATGTCCTCACCCAGGATCCAAACTGGCAAACCCTGGGCCACTGAAGCAGAATGTGCACACTCACCCGCTGCACCAGTGGGCCAGCCCCTATCTATCGTCCCGTTTTCAGTTTAAAAGTACTTCTAAAAGTGTTCAATTTCTCCCACTTTCTTTTTCGTCTGGACTGCTCCAGGGTTTTTTGTTAGTTTGGTTTTGGCTTTGTTTTGGAGGGCTAGATGAGGTCTTCTCTCATCCTTCCAGGCCTTGCTTCCAGTCTCACCTCCTCCATGCAGCGCTCCTGGGTTACCCTTCCGTTCTCCACTGATTGAGCCCTCCTTGTGTTCCAGGCACTGTGCCATCCAATTCCCAGAACAGCCCTATGAAGTAGGTACCATCCACTGTCCCTTTCCTTTCTTTTTAAAGGCATTACAGTGAAGATTTCTGGTAATTGTATACAGCTATGTAACTACCACCCCAATCAAGATATAGAACGGTTCCCTCACCCTAAAAGTTCCCTCATGCTCTTTTGCAGTCATATATGTAATTTATCTTTTATGGAATCATTTTGTACCTACTATTTTTTAACCTGAATGTTCCTCTCAACAAGATGTATTGAACATCTTTTGATGGCAATTAATATAGTTTTACAACACAATTTTCATGTCTGCATAGAAGCCCATTAAATGTATGTTTCATAATTTATTTACCAATGTTCTTTTGTCAGATATCTATTTTTTTTTTACCATGTCCTGCTCCCTTTTCGGAGAATTCTTTTTTTACTTCTATTACACTACTCGAGTTTGTTTGTTTGTTTCACATATCTGATACTTCTCAGTCGTTTTTGCTAACTCTCTGTCCTCTTTCTACCTGTGAAGCGTTGCTACTTCCCAAGGTTCTGTCACTGAATCGTCTTACTCAGTAATCCCTTCCTAGGTGAACAATCTTCTCTCTAGTTTCACCACAGACTCTTTGGATCTCACCTCTATTTCTCTTCTGAACACAGACCCCCTTATTCCCTGCTGTGGCCTGGGTATTATTTCCATGTGGATAATCTTCTTGTAATTCAAACTCTACATGTCAAAAATTGAACTCCCTTCCAAAATCTGCTTCTCTCTCTCTCTCCTTTTTTGTTTCCCATTACATATTTCGGTTGGTGGAGGTGGGACTCTTCTGATCACTCAGGAGAGAAACCTCAAAGTCATTTTTGGCTCCTCTCCTCCCTCCCCTCACATATCCAGTCAATAAACTGCTATTCATTTGACTCCCAAATGCCTCTCAGTCTGCTCCCTTCCTTTCATTTCCACCATTACTATCTGAATTTTTAGGTCCTTAGACCGCCTAACTGGTCTTCCAGACCCTTATCTGGGCCTCCTTTGATCTGCTCTTTAAGTTTCCACCGGAGCTAACTTTCTGACACACAGAGGAGATAATTTTCCTCTCCAACCTGAAACTACTTGACGGCTCCATGTCACTTACAGAGCAAGTCTAAACTTCCCAGGGAGGGTTTCAAGGCCAGCTTTCCACTTTTCCCTTCCACTCTCTCACTCCTTCATGCTCAGGTTACTACGTCAGCCAGGAACATTCCAGAACACGTTCCTGCTTCTGCTCTACCCTGTGCGTATCCAATCTTTAGGCTGTTTCGCTGATTCTCTGCTCTCTGCCTTTTCCATGATAGGTATTTGCATTACTGCAGACGAGGATAAAAATTAGCTCTGCCTACTGGCCTGTCCTGGTTAGCAAGGTCTGACACCACCTGAAAGGCAGCTGTGGATTAAGAGCCCATATGAATAATCATGAGTTAGGGAGAGGGTGGCAGTGAGGGAGGGGAAACTTCTTCACAGCAGAAAAGCATTGGATCTGTGCTGGCTTTAAGGAACAGTGGTTTCCATTCCTATGTAAAATGTCTCCCCGACCGAACGGCCTTTCAGTATTTTCCCCATTCCAGAGAAGGGCAGACCGAGGTCCAGGAGAGCAGAGTCTGAGTCAGGCTCCCCTCCCCAGAAAAGGCGACAGCCGACCTGTGATTCAAAGAGAGAGAGGCTGTCTGGATAGCACCTCCTGATTGGAGCAGACGGATCAGACAAGCTTGGAGGCTGCTGATTGGCTCCGGCTTCGTCAGGCGCTGTTGGGCTGTTGTAAATGTAAATAGCTCTGTGACCGGCAGTAACCCCGGTGAGAGGGGGCGGGGAGGGAGGCTCTTCCTCTCCATTCATGTCTGCTACCAGCGCTGCCCAGGACAGGCGGGCCCTCTTGCAGAGGGGGCTGGGCAGGACAAGGCTAGAGGTTGTGTCTTCGGAGATCTTAAGCTTGAGCTGACAGTTAAACCCCCGCCCACAGATCTGAGCCAAGGCTGGCAGCTTCCACATAGAGCTGCCTCCTTTCTGCACTCGGCTGTTTAAGTGGGTTTAATGGAATGCTCTGTGCGAGGACGGAGGTACCGGCGAGCGCTAGGAGGGTAGTTTTATCAGGTAACATAAATGGCTGTAGAGGGTGTGCCCCAGGTCGATAGGAGCCTGTCCTCGCCTGTTCCTGGTCACAGGATCTTATCTGTAGACAAGGCAGGAATGGTTGCACAGGATAAGGCCAGAGGGATCCCTGCTGCTCAGCTTTGCCTGAGGATAGTCTTTCCACCAGAGGTGCAACTTCTCCCACCCTCTGCTCCAGGGGAAAGGGGATTCGGGGACTGGCTTTCTCAGAAATAGGGAGAAGGAAAGGAACAAATGAGGCGTGTTAAGAATAAACGGTGACCCTCACACACTGCTGGTGGGCATGTAAAATACTGCAGCCACTGTGGAAAACAGTTTGGTGGTTCCACAAAAAGTTAAACATGGAATTGCCATATGTTCCAGCAACTGCACTCCTAGGTATAGACCCAAATGGACTGAAAAAAGGTTCTCAAATACTTCTACACCAGTGTTCACAGCAACACTATTCACAGTAGCCAAGAGGGGGAAATAACTCAAATGTTCATCAACAGATGAAGAGAAAAACCAGTTGTGGTATATACATTCAGGGAATATAATTCATTCAGCAAAAAAAAAAAAAAAAGGAATGAAGTACTGCTACGTGCTACCATGTGGATGACCCTCGAAAGCTTTATGCTAAGAATAGGAAGCCACAGAAGGTCCCATATTGTAGGATTCCATGTATATGAAATATCCTGAACAGGTAGATCCCTAGAGACAGAAAGCAGACTGGTGGGTGCCAGGGGCTGGGGGCAGGGAGAAGATGGAGAGTGACTGTTTAACAAGTACAGTGTCTCCTTTTGGGGTGATGAAAAGGTTTTGGAACCAGATAGAGGTCCTGGTTGCACAACATTGTGAATGGACTAAATGCCACCAAATGTTCACTTTAAAATGGTTAATTTTATGTTATGCAAATTTTAGTTCGATTAAATATCTGTATATATGTGAAACAAACAAACAAACAAACAAAAAGACTAAGGGGTGAATCCTTAACTGCCGACCAGAATGCTCTAAGAAGGGCATAGGACTACAGTAATGAGCAATTCTGTACCCTCTGTTGCCTTTCATTTTCACTCTCCTCTCATTACTCATTTCCTCTAGTGATTTACAAAGTTTTTGAAAGCCTGACATGGGCCTGGCTACTCACTGCCCCTATGGGAAATGGCCAGGAAGGAGAAGGCCCCTTTGGCCCCTCTGAGACAGCGCTAGCCCGGACCGGGAACCTCTGTGAGTCAGCACAGCAGACACTTGGCCTTTGTGAGCTCTCTGTGGCCTGGGTGTAGCAGGCTGGACAGGACTGGGTGGGGGAGGGGCAGGCCTGGGTCTTGAAAAGAGGAAGGCTCTGCCTCCAGCAACCCCAGTATAGAATCTCAGCTCCTTGGAGCCTGCAATTAAGGCCTGTGGCATTTGCCCCGAAGTCAGCATACAAGAATCAGCGCTTTGCTTGTAGCGTAGAAAGTTAACTACCGGTCACAGACTACCACTCCTTCCCTGTGACATTTCACACAGTTTGTCACAGAGACAGAATTTAAAACAAAACATGAGATCTTTCAATAATTTTATCAAGCACTGATTGTTTAGGTGCAGAGGACATTCTTAAAAGAAGATGCCCTTAAGGATCTCAAAATCTGACAAGAGAAGAGAGTGGAGTAGGGTTTAGAAAAGTAAGGAGGAAGTGTCAGGTATGTTTCCACGGTTTGAAAAGAGAACTTAAAACTCACGTGTGGTTGAATGTTAAAATGGGTCACGAGGTGGAGTGAGTTGGGTTCTTCTGGAACAAAGGATGTGCCTACAGTTTAACTTTGCATAAATTCAGCTTCCTGCATTGCAATGAGGCTTTGCCTCTGAGGATAACTCAATTATCACCGGGCATATACTTGAATACATGAGAGATTACACACACTCTGGGCTTATCTAGTTTGTCATGTATTCCACACCCAATATAGAAAGTAGTTAATAACCATAGTTCTGGAGCTGGATCATGGCACCATTACTCACACTTTCACCACTTACTTTCTCTCCAAGTGAACTCAGTTATCTCATCAGTAAAATCGGGGTAATAATAACATTGGCTTCCAATCCAATGAGACAATGCTCTGTCAAGCGCTCAGGACAGTGCTTGGCTAGAGTCAATGTTGTTGTGGTTGTTATTGCATCCACAGGTCTGGTGGACTCAGAACTTGGATTTCCTGCATTAAAATGTTGTTAGATTTGTGTTTATGCAGTGGCCTTAACCCCGTTTAACTAATGTAGAACATGGTATATAGATTTTTCCAAGGCGTTTGGTGTTGCGAGAATATCATCCCAGAGCCTCTTGTTTACAGCAGCTGCCTTTTCTCATGTGGCTGGTGTCTTTGTCTCCTTGTAGTTTGAGAACGGAGACCACATCACTATATAATTAGAGCATATGGAGGGCTTCTTTTCATTCTATTTGTATTTGAATCTCCGCTATTTACAATTAATGGTAAAAACATTAAAACAGAGGACAATTTTTTCTCACGCATTTTTTATTGAGATATAATTCATCTACCATAAAATCGCCCTTTAAAGTGTGTGATTCAGTGGTTTTACCATGTTCAGGGTTGTGCAACCATCACCATGATCTAACTTTAGAACATTTTCCTCCTCACCCAAAAAGCCCATACCCACTAGCAGTCACTTCTCATTACCTGCTCCCATCCCCTGGCAACCGCTAATCTGCTTTCTGTCTCTGGATTTGCCTGTTCTGGATGTTTCATATAAATGGAATGACACGATATGTGGTCTTTTGTGTCTGGCTTCCTTCCCTTAGAATGTTTTCCAAGTTCATCCATGTTGTAGACATACCAGTACTTCATTCTTTTTTGTGGCTGAATAATATTCCATTATATGGCTATACCACATTGTGTTTATCTAGTCATCTCTTGATGGACATTTGGGTTGTTTCTATCTCTTGGCTATTACATTATATAGTATATAATGCTGCTATGAACTTTCATGTGCAAGTTTCTGTGTGGACATATGTTTTCAATTCTCTTGGGTATATACCTAGGAGTGGAATTGCTGGGTCTTATGGTAACTCTAGGTTTTAACCTTTTAGGGAACTGCCAAACTATTTCCCAAAGCAGCTGCATAATTTTAGACTCCCCTCAGCAACGTATGAGGGTTCCGATTTCTCTACCTCCTCCTCAACACTTGTTATTAGCTATCTTTTTGATTGGAGCCATCCTAGTGAGTGTGAAGTGGTATCTCATCGTGGTTCTAATTGGCATTTCCTTGAGAACTAATAACATTAAGCATCTTTTCATATGCTTATTGGTCATTTGTGTATCTTCTTTGGAGAAATGTCTATTCAAATACTTTGGCTATTTTAAAATTGGGCTATTTATCTTTTTATTGTTAAGTTGTAAAAGTTCCTTTTATATTCTGTACTAATCTCTTATCAGATACATGATTTGAAAATATTTTCTCTCATTCTATGGGTTGTCTTTTTACTTTCTTAAATTTTTTTTTCCTGCGGAATATTCACCCTGAGCTAACATCTGTGCCAATCTTCCTCTGTTTTGTATGTGGGTCACCACCACAACATGGCTGCTGACGAGTGGTGTACGTCCATGCCCTCGAACTGGGCCCAGGCTGCCGAAGTGGAGCATGCTGAACTTAACCACTAGGCCATGGGGCTGGCCCCTTTACTTTCTTGATAGTATCTTTTAGAGCCTAAATTTTTAAATTTTGATGAAGTCCAATGTATTTTTTTCTTTTGTTGCTTATACTTTTGGTGTCATATGTAAGAAACCATTGCCTAGTCCAAGGTTATGGAGATTTACACCTCTGTGTTTTCCTAAGAGTTTTATAGTTTTAGTTGATCTATTTTGAGTTAATATTTGTATATGATGTGAGGTAGTGGGCCAACTTCATTCTTTTGCATGTGGATATCCAGTTGTCCAATACCATTTGTTGAAAAACTATTCTTTCCTTATTGAATTGTCTAGACATCTTTGTCAAAATCAATTGATGGGTTTATTTCTACATTCTCAGTTCTATTCCATCAATGTATATGTCTGTCCTTATGCCAGTACTACACTGTCTTGATTACTGACGCTTTGAAGTAATTTTGAAATCAGGAAATGTGAGTCCTCCAACTTTGTGCTTCTTTTTCAGGTTTCTTTTGGCTATTCTGGGTCCCTTGAATTTTCAAATGAATTTTAGGATCAGCTTGTCAATTTCTGTAAAAAGATATGGCAGCTGGAATTTTGATAAGGGTTACATTGAATCTATAGATGAGTTTGGGGAGTATTACCAACTTAAGTCTCCCAATCCATAAACATCAGATTTCTTTCCATTTATTTAGGCCTTCTTTAATCTTTTTCAATAATATTTTGTAGCTTAAAATCTACCATTCTTATGCACTTCTCTTGTTAGATTTATCCCTGTTTATCTATTCTTTTAGACGCTGTTATAAATGGAATTCTTTTCTAAACTTTGTTTGCATATTGTTCATTGCTAGTTTATAGAAATATAATTGATTTTTGTATGTTGATCTTGCATCCTGCAACTTTGCTGAATTTATTAGCTCTAAAGTTTTCTGTGTGAATTCTTTAGGATTTTTTTATATACAAAATCATGTCACCTGCATACAGAGAGAGTTTTACGTCTTCCTTTCCTGTCTGGATGCCTTTTATTTCATTTTCTACCCTGACGGACAGTTTTAGGAACTAGGCTGTTTCTTCCTTTAGGGAAGAGGGAGCAAACTGATGGCCACTGGACATCAGGAATTTTATTTCTATGCTCTTCTCCGTTATTATCTTGTTACTTTTTATCTTTTTGTCCCATGGTTAAATCTTGATTATTAAATAGAGCCTTAACCTCTTTATACCTCCCTATACAAAGCATGGCAAAAACAAGGGTTCATTTATTTTGCCCCCAGCTCTTGTTTTACAGCTCCCCCTTGCAGGTATGCTCACTACTTATTCCCGTTCTCTTTCAATCTTAAATTCAACTGAACCTATTGGTCAAGCTCTGAGAGCTCTCCCCTTTCCTCTTCCTTCTTGAAACTTTTGTAGATAAGAATAAGAAAACAGCCCCAGGAGAAAATAATATACAAAATACAAATTGTCTGGTGGAAGCATAGAAGTATATTTAATCCGAGGGAGGGCAGCCAGGCATAAGACAGGAGGAAATGAAACGGAGCAGAGCTGAGTGAGGAACAATTGTTTAAAGTGGATGCCAGTTAATGGGAAACAAAGCAGAAACCTGCAAAGAGAGTGCAGTTATAGAACTGAAAAAATAGTCCAGCTTGAACATTTTAAATAAAACCGTGGGAACAGGGTGAAAAGCCAGATATTAATCGATGAAGAAAAGGCTGCCATCAACTTACATTACTGTCTGGCAAGACCTCAGTAAATATAGACTTGACTTTGGATGCTCAGATATATTCCAAGAGAATCTTGCTTTTTGTCCAAGGGGAGGGCAACTTTACACTAGAAAGTGAAGTGAGCTGGTTCCAGGGAACTCTTAGAAACCTCACATTGTCAAGGTGGCCCCTGTGGAAGATGGAGTTTCTTCCAACTGTAAAAAGTCCACCTTCTCTTTTCCACATGAGGATTCTCAGTAAAGCCTTTCCTGCCTTATGATCATGAGACCCTCTCTAGTCCAGGAATTTACAAACGTTCCCTGGGATTGTTTTTCCTATCTTTCCACTGTTGTTAATCAGCATCTTCAGAAAGCTATTTTATTGCCAGGAGGGACTACATTTTGGAGGAATGACCTGGACTGAACAGCCTTGGGGGCAAGGTAAAGAACTGCTTTCTCAGAGTGTTTCTCCTGCTGCTCTCTTCCTCTCAGGATCTCTCTTGTGGGTCCATGTGACCATGTGACATACAAGAGACCTGGCATCTCCCCAGGGCCAGGGTGCCAGCTGGTGTAAATGTTTGATTTAATGGCAGCAGACTCCTGGTTTCCTGCTGCCAAGGCTGAGTTTAACCTAAAGTTACCCTTAGGAAGGGCAGGGCGGGTCACTGGGGTATGAGTCAGGCATGGGAGCTTTGACTTCTTTTTCACTCTTAAAGGTAGAGGAACAGGTCATAGATAGGGTGGTGGACCAGAGAGATAAGTCCCAGGAGACTGAATCACAGCCAAAAAACTCCCAGACAGAGTGCAATCAGATTCACTTCACTTTTATTATGAACAAACACAATCTCAGATCAGTATAACTAGCTTCAGAGTTGATATTAATAGAAATTATTCCAAAATTATTCTTAGGTCACAAATAACTACTATCCCACATAAAAAGGGAAAAATCCCACCCAATCAAGGAAAAAGTATCCTGTGTAAGCTTCCGTGACAAAGAGTTTACACATTCTTGAATTTTGTCTGGCTGGTTATCCACCACTTATCCAATGGATTTCCTCAATCTCTCAGAGAGAACCATATAGATTAATGATAGCATCCAAGACACATGGTTCACGGTGGACACAAGCTCGTGGTGGATACTGCTTCTATAAAAATACTCAGGACTTAAGAGAATTCCTCTGCTGAAGAATCCCAAAATGCTTTATAAAAAGCATTAGTCATGCCTCAAAACTGCCCTTTGAGGTAGGTCAGTATTATTATTCCCATTTTAACAGAAGGAAAACCGAGGCACATTATAGTTAAGTGACTTGCCCAGGGTCACATAGCAAGTCAGTGGCACAGTGGTAGGAGAGGCCCTGGCCTTAACCACCCACGTAACATTGACATCTTGCTTTCTTTAACCTTTCATGCTGACCCATTTGAGCTACACTTACAGAGAATACACTCAGGATACTAGCAAACCAAGGAGAAAAAGATTCCACTTAAAATGCTACAACCAGTTTTTAATCTAAAAAATTATAAATCAAATACATTCAAATTATTTCCACCCTCAATCAAATGTGGGCACTTAATAAAAACAGCCCTAAGTTTCCAAAATGAAGCCCAGAAGAGACTCCAGCAAATAGCTATACTGATAATTCTCCAGCCAGGGCCCCGTTTCTACCACCCACTTCTGTAGGCTCTCAGGTGCAAAGGAGCTCCACAGAGGGAGCAAGAGCAGGCTCATAGGCAACACCAATTCGGAAAGATGAAAGGCACCCACATAAGTTGTCAGCATATCCACAAAGCAAGGACTGTTAGAAATTCTGACTTATCAGATCTGAGTTTCTGGATCATTAGTGTATCAATTGAATTTGGCTTTGGAATCTTGAAGAGTGTTCCCTACTCAGCAGACATGCCCCTACCTACACATCCACACAAACCCTGGGGCCCTCAGCCTGCCGACCCCATCCAGTGTAGGGTCATGGTATGGATCAGATCCATGGAAGACGATTAGAATAGAAAGATAAAGTCGTTTTTGCTCATAATTTATAAAGCAGGTATCTGATGACCTGTGGAATTAAAACTACCTGACAGGCATGTCCAAGGGGTAGGTACACAGGTCAACAGATCTAAACTACAGAGCTCTTCCACTGGATTCTTTTCTACTGAGAGCAACAGCTCAGAAGACAAGCATGCCTTTAGTGCAACCTAACCCCTGTAGCCTCTATTCAATTAATACAGGAAGAAAGGCCACCCCCCCTTCCACCACTGGGGCTCAACAGTGGACAGAGCATTTGGTATTGTGCATTTCCAGTCTGAATAGAGTAAAGCCAGGCTTCCACCCTGATGACTGAGGTACAGGGACAGGAGTGGTCCAAGGTTCTCAAAACACTGATGTTGTCTTTTTTCATACCTCTTCTACACTATTGTCTGCCCTAGGCTGTGTGGTAGGGAATGCTGGTTAGTTTACTAAACAGAGATGCTGTTCAGCAAAGTTCATGGCATCTCAGATCCTAAGTCACAGCCAAAGCTCTGCAGTGTACCCTGGCTCCAGGGAACGGGGCCTCCTTCCGCATGAGGCACTTTGGGACCTGCCTTTGCTTCTTGTGCTTCCCAGTAAAGACTTGGCTCCCTCCTACTTCTACAAGCATTGCACTGTCAGTTGGGAGCACTGACTCAGGCTGGGCAGGCTGAGTGAGTAAGCAGAGGGCATCCAGCATGCTCTCTAGTTCTGACTCAGGCAAAGGAGATCAAAAACAAATCTTTTGCTCTGTGGCCGGCTCAGCAGCACAACGCAAGCATTTGGCTTGGCTGTGCCTCACAAGTGAGAGCACCTGTGCCAGGGATGTTTCCAGTAGGCTTTGCCAGCCTTGTCTTGAGTCATCAGTGTGCCTGGGGAGCACAGGGGTGTAGGTGGAGAGACTCTGGAGGCCAAGTGAAAGTGGCAGCTAGCTCAACTTTATAAAGAGAAACAGTGGTTCAATGACCCTGAGCATTCTGTCTGCAGGAGAGGGAGTTGCCTGGACGATGGCAGTAGCCATCACTGCCTCTGAATACACACAAAGGAGGCTGCCTGTCCAGAGAAAGAAGAAAACACCAGGGAGGAGATAGAACCGGTAGGAGAAAATAGACAGATAGGGTAGAGCCAGGAATCAATAATCAGGGTAGTGAAGAGATTCCTACCTCACCCCCGCAGGCAGTCCTATACTTTAGACTAGATGCTAACAGAGAAGGAATGAGTGAAGGGGTTTGACACGGAGAAGGAGCCTTCTGGTTTTTACTCATTCCCAGCAGAAATTGGAATGAATGAACTTAACATCTAACTTGTTTGTGTAACCAGCTTCCATATTAGGACACCCAATAGCTTACTCAGTAACCTCTGAATCCCCTGGCAATGTGTTCTCAGAGCCCTTCTTTTGTAAAGTTATCTCTTAGGAACTGCCTACAGACCCTGTCCCTCAACCTCTCCATCTCCTGTCCAGCAGTGAGGGGAAAGTAAACAATCCATCTAATTCCTCCTCTTCCTCAAGCACCTCCTTTTCAGAGGGAAATACTCTAAGTGAAATATTTTAATATTCCAAGCAAAGTATATATGTATATATATTTTTAAATTTGACACAACTCCACCTCCTAAAATCCTTCCTTTTTTGGAAGGCAGCTATGCTCACCACTCTTCCCACCAAGGCATTCCTTTTTTGGATGTCTGGAAATGCTGCAGCCATCTTATTGCTATGACAGCAGCTGACCAATATCCTGAAGATGGCAGAGCAGAAAGATGAAAGAATTTTGATGATTCTGCGAGCTGCTAGATTCACCAATTCTGGAAACACCAACCTCAAGACTTCTTGTTATAGGAAATAAGAAATCTTCCTGTTATTAAAGGAAAAAAAAAAAAAATCCTTCCCCACCAGAGAGCACTTTTCCTACAAACTAAATGCTTCCTCTTTATCCCCAGCCTAAGCTATATTGGGACATTGAGATTTGCTTTTGTGTTCTACCATTGCCAAGCTCCACGGCCATTCCCTACGCAGAGTCAGGAGAGAAAGGAAGCATGCTGTGCGGTGGGGCCTGAAGTCCTCAATAGGCAGGCAGCTGTGTGTCTGATCACAGCAGGAGCTTCTTGCCTTGTTTCCCACCTCACCCCATCCTTACTTAATAATACCATGCATGCTAACTCTCTCCCCTGACAATTTACCTGCCTTAGAAGCTTCGTGCCAAATAAAGTTATTTCTCCATTCCATCTAGCAAAAGCCTGGGCTGAAGATAATTAATAGGGGCCTTCCCAGAAGATTTTGTCGTATCTCTAGCTTGAGCCACCTACCTTGATGCTCAGGACAGCTCAAGGAAAGAGTTATCTGGGGCAAAGACCACTAGTTTTGGACTATAAAAAGGTAATCTAAGCTTTGGAAGCTGGATACCCACCAACGACTGGCCAGCTGCTTGCTTGGGAGGCACCAAGCGGGGAAGAGAAAGGAAGATGATAGGAACAAAGCAAAGAGAAGAACGATGGGGCTGGAAGAAAGAGAAGATACAAGAAGAAATAAGAATATCAGCTTAGCATCACAAAGGCAGGGTTGTTGGCTTTCAATACTTTTGCATTTTAAAAGAATACTGTACTGGAATGGGTTAACGTCATCACCTTTAGCATCCTGGTAGCATTATTCAGTAGTTAATAAACAGAACATTAAACCTCTGCCCAGCTGGCTCTTGGAAAAGGAACCTAACGGACCCAAAACTCAGCCACTCTTGTAGGTTTCATCTCCAGTTCTTTTAATCTTGGCCAAGATGGCAGCCTTGGATACTTTCTTCCGGTCATAAGCCAAACCGAGGACAGCCATGCAATCGATGAAGAATGTGGTAAAGTTGATGTGCCAGCGGTACTCACTGGCAGAGTAGTCATAGGGAAAGGAGTGGTGGTAGTTGTGGAAGCCCTCACCTAGAATAAAAGCAAGAAGAAAAGTTACGGTGCTACACTGTGGATTGCTGTCTTCCTGATCTTGGCACGTCAGTTACCTTAGCAAAGTACTTTAAACTTAGTAAAAACCTGCTGTTGTTGAATGAATCCAGTCTCTTCTACTCTGAACCAAATAGATTTCCCAAGAGGCATCTTAAGAAACAATCTGGAAGACCCTGGTCACCCATGGCTCTCTGGGGGCCTTTGTGGGAGGACTGCAGTTTCTCTCAGAGGATGACTAGAGAGAAAGAGCTACGTCTGGGAATGGATTTCAGGTTGGAAAACTCTGGAACTTTAATAAATATTGATCTGAGACCCTAAAGGCTCTGTGTGTATGTGTGCTTGCATCAGTTAGGGTGGGGAGAGGAGAGTCCAGAATGAAGAACTTTTGCTGTGTTTCTTATGAAGGTGAGCGAAGGAGTACACTTTTCCCCACTGCACTGGTACTGTCTTCTGAGGGTGGAAGGTACCAAGAGAACTGGGCAGCAACAGCCAGCAGTCAGAAGAATGGAGGCCCAGCCCAGGGCCTGAGTTCCTCAGCCACTGCTGGTTCAGTGTGGACTGCTCTGGCTTCAAATTCCTCGAGCTTGGACCCTGGTGTGGGGGGTGATGCTGATAAAACAGAAGCTCTCTGAGGGAAAAGGAATCAAAATGCTTAGATATTCCCTCTAACCTCTGAGATGAGCAGTTCACTTTGCTGGATAGAGGAAAGACCAAGAAACTTTGGATTCAGGATAATTTCTATAATGGGTAAAGCTCTGTCAGCTCCACAGACAGAGTTCTCCAACCCTTGGCAGAACTCATCTTTCTGAACTGCATTCAACAACAACCATCCTGACCCTTATGAGGCTGGGGAAAGTCGGGTAAAGAACAGCTAATAAAAGAGTGCGCTGAAATACAGGGCCAGTGGTGCAATGGATCATGCATCTGACTATGGGTCAGAAGAGTGCGTTGAGCCCTTTGAAGATAAAAGAACCCTAGTAGAGTAGTAATGATATTAATAACAAGCAAGTGAAGGGAGTCCTGCAAACTAAATGACACCATCCAGAGCACCGCAAAGTATGTCCTCTCTCTGCCGACACCTGATTATCCAATGTGAATTGAGTAGGAGGATGGCATATCCCCAAGGCGAAAGGTACTGACAGAGGATTGCTAATTTCCATAAGTGGCTTTTCTCTGTACAAGTACTACGCTTATCAGATTTAAAACAGAATCAGATACACACATAGCCAAGAGAGAAAAGAAGAGGAGGAAGGTGAATGGGTAGAAGGACAAGACGTTGCAACCAGGGCGAGATAACAGCTCTAGAAAGGCTCAAGGGAGGAGATCAGCTCCGGCAGACAGAAGATGAGCATGTGACTGTGGGGGAGGTAATTCAAGAAGAAAAAGATTAGAATGGCTGGGGAGAGAGCTGCAGGAGAACAAAGGGTGAGGTGAGAAGGGAGCGGAGCAGCCAGGAAGGAGAAATGACTGAAACACAGTCAAACATTGGCAGCCACTCTGAACTGATGGTCACAAACAGGCTGGAGCTGGGAAGCCCACTATAGATCCATTGGCAGGAACAAGACAAATCTCATTCCAGAAATTTCCATTTCTATGAAAATCTCAGACTTCTACAGCCTAGGTGATTTGTTTCAAACATGGTTCAGAGTAAGAACGTGCACAGTGGTAGAAGGTGCCTGAAAGGAGGGGGAGACGCGTGAAAGTTAAGAGATGGGAAAATTGCCTTTAGTACAGATAGCAAAGATGGTCAGGGTTGAGAATATAAAGGAAGATTTTAACGAGAAAAAAGTGAGTGTTAGGTCATGGTGCGCAGAAATATGTGGAGCGGTGAGGCTGCCTGCATGTACTGCATGAGCGATAGCACTGCTCGCTGGTGAGGAAGAAGATGCCACTGCGTCTGCTTAAGGAAAACTAATTCCAGATCTTCATCAAAGTCTACAGTTAGTTGAAGAGTGACAAAAAAAAAAAAGAGTCAGATGGTAGAACCCTGTTGTCTTAGACTCTGCCTGTTGGGACCAGAAAGAGAGAGAGAAATAAATTTGGAAATAATCAGTGTTAGATCAGTGAGCAGGTACTTGGAACGAAAGTGTTTTATTGGGGGTTCCCTGAGCCACATTAGGAGTGCGGGTGTTCCTCACACAGAATAGAGGTGGAAGAGAGAAAAACAGGAGACAAAAAACAAGAGTGGTAGGTGGTAGTAAAGGGCCACCAACAGTTGCTTTGATGTCCTTCCTATTGGCATCACCAAGCAATAAGGCTTGGCGTACAACTCAAGTATGGCCCATCTGAATATAGTGAGGAGATAAAGGCATTGCTAGTTTTCACCCTTCCGTTTTTACGTAATACTTGTTGCCTGACTCTCAAAGATTTTCTTATATTGCCCCTTAGTTTTAGAGTGGGAACAGATAGAGGTCATAAAAACAGGTTAATCTGGTTTTTCTGGCTGCTAGCTTAATACCCTAACCAGCAGACCACTAGATGTGGTCTTGCTGTGGACTGCTGACTTACCCACAGCTCCCAGTGAAACCAGGATATTCTCTCGGGGGTTAATGGTCTTGTCGTAAGGACGATATCCGTAGAGGTGGGCAGCACTGTTCACCAGCCAAGTGACATTGAGCACAAGAGCGTAACGCAACAAAGTGGCGACAAATAAGCTGTGTGGAAAAGTTTCACCCCAGAAATACCAGGGCACAAGTGTGGGCAGGATGAAGCACAGCAACACGACACCGGGTTTGTAGTACCTGCACGGAGAGACGACAGGCTGAAGTCAACGGAGAGGGCTTTCAGAACTACCTGATTTTCCGCCATCACAGGGTTGGGCTGTCTTTTTCCTTCTACAATGAGTACAGTGTGGTAGACAGCAGAGCAAGAGGGATTGGGATGGGAAATCTTTTGAGAATGTAGTATTATTATCTCACTTTTTAGTTGAGATCATGAGGGGTGAAATGACTTTTCTAGGATCATACCACGAGGAACGGGTGGAGCAAGGATTGGACTGCTTGTCTCCTGACTCTAAACCCATCGCTCTTTTTTACTATAGCATCATACCCTCTTGGTAAGACAGACGAGGTCCAAATTACAAAATAATAACTGAGTTGTCCTTCCCAGGCTGTTATTCCATTCTGCCTCCGGGCTCCATTCTCTTTCCCGCCAGTGCTCTTTGCAGAATTGATGTTTAGGGTCTTGCCTCCATGTCCTGCCAGCCACCGTCTAATCCTTCCTCTTCTTCCTCAGAGGTACGGGGCCTTGAAGCCTGCAGGTCTCCATCTCTCTGGAGGCCCTATCCCGTCCTTCATTCTCCCAAACGTAGACCAGGCCAATGTCTTTCTAAGGAAACTGATTTCCTACATCCCTTCAGCGGTCAAGTCTTATACTCTTATCTCATTGGTTTTCCCTGCATCCAACTCCTTTCCCTTCTCGCCACTGCTTTCCTAGCATGGAGTCTCATTACTTCCCAACTTGTGGCCCTGCCTCTCATCTCTTTGGATGATGGTTTCTTTCACCTGTTCTGAGAACGACCTTTTAAAGCACACCTCTGACTATGCCACATTCCTGCTCAAAAAACTTTCAATGTTTCCTATTGCCTATCGAATTAAATCCTAAGACTGCTTTTAAGACTCCACAAGAATGGCATCAATCTCTGTTTCTTGTCTTACTGCCCACCACACCCTATACTTCAAGCAAAAGTACTCTGCTCCTAGGACGTGCTTCATGCTTTAGCTCATTCTCTTCTTTCTGTTTGCACAGTCCCTCCCCACACACACCTGTGAAAATCTCCATCCATCAGTGGATTCCAAAGCTTCTTTCTTCATAAGTCCTTCCTTGATGTTCCCCACTATGCAATCTCCCTCCCCATTGTGCCTCTCATTGGCACAGAAAATATTTTGCCTTGTATCATAGTTATTCAGATACTTGGCTTTTCCCTCCACCCAACAGGCTACAAACTATTGAAGGTAAGGACTATGACACATTCATCTTTGTATCCATGACTGTCTTAGGTCAATAAACATTTGTTGAATTTAATTGGTTTAATTAAAGATAGCTCAGAGAGAAAGAAAGAGCAATAGTCTATGGCTATGGGCTGTTAAAAATTAAGGTTTTAAATTATGATTTTGAACACGCAAACCCAGTAAGTTCTCAGCTTATGTTTCTAAGTCCCAGGAGAATAAAGGGGGCTCCCCAGACCCCAAGTGCCCAGCTCCATCATCACTTCACTCACCTCCTCTGGAACATCACCAGCTTCTCGGCTTTTAGGTCAGATAACTCTAGCAAAGCACCTTTCTCTTTGACTGCTGGGTGTTTGCGCACAAGCAGCCAACCCACGTGAGAGAAGAAAAAGCCACGTCGGGCATTGTGGGGATCAGCATCTGTTTCTGAAAACTTGTGGTGGACACGGTGATCTCGGGCCCATTCAAAAATGTCATTCTGGAGGGAGAGAGAAAGGAAATGGAGGCTTGAGGAGACACCCTCTTAAGGGAATTCCAATGGATAGGTAGCTTCAAGCGTCCAGGACTCTCAGCCCAACCTCACAAAACACTCAGGAGCCAGGGCTCCAAAGGAGGAGTCAGGGAGTTGCCTCCTCTCCCCTCAACGTGCCACCGAAGCTTAAGTGGGAAAGCAACTTAAAGTCCCAGGACCACATGAAGGCTTCCTCTTGAAGGTTATATGGTGGACAGAATAGAAGCAGATCACACAGAGCTCAGATAGTTTTATTAGGAAAGAACATTTCAATTCTTCAAGTAAGAAATGCTGGAAAAGGTCCTCATGGGATGCCTAACCCCTGGGCATGGAGAACATGAGGCAGGCAGCTTTGTGTCCTAGGGTCCTAGTTGTGGATGAAGCTGCAGGGAGCTCCATTCCAATGCCTCAGTAAAAGACACACAACTCAAGGCCAGGCATATAAAGCATGATCTTGACCACATTTCCAAATGACCTCTGGGTTCCTCTGGGACCCATTCCATCCCTTAAAGGACATGCCAATATCTTTTCTTTCCCTTTGGCCCACAGGGACATCAGGAGGCTTTAAGGTATAAAGTACTACGACACAGATGATATGCAACTGTGGGAAGTACCTGGGATCGTGCCATGAAAATGGAGACCAGTTTGGTTTTCTTCTTTTTGCTTCCTGCTCCAAGCTAAGCCCCACCCCAAATGCTATCCTTTGCTCATTGCTACCACTTAACTATGAATTCTTTTTCTCCAATTCCCTTCATTCTATCTCTGCTATAAACTTTCTGCCTCAACAAACCTCAGTACTTGACTTAGCCAGTCTGGCAGCCCAATATAGGACCCCAGTGTTGGTCTACTTAACCTCTCAGTGACATAATTTCTTCATCTTAAAATGGGGGAAATCATAGTACCTACCTCCTAAGACCTCCTAAGACTCTCCTGAGGAATTAGGGAGGTACTCTGTGTCAAGTGCTTAGAACAGTGCCTGGCACATAGTCAGCACCATAAAAGTGTTTGCTCTTATTACCTGAAAGCAGCAGAGTTCATGAATCTGTGAAACATCAGCTTCAATCCCACTGTGGTCGAGTCCTAAGATATTCACCCAAAATAGTGAATTTATTGTCCATTGTCTGCCTAGGAAACCAAGGGCAGTTCCTGGCTTATGCACTGTGGCCCCTTATGATGAAAGACCAAAACAGCCAGACTGTATGATAACAGAGGGACCTTAGGAGCAAAATAATCCTCTACACGGAAAGCATTTCCTATTTATCTCCTATTTCCCTTTTCCAGTGACTCAGAAGTCTCCTCATGCTTTGTGGACTTAAGCCCTGAGCCCGCACTTGAAGTGACCATAGCGGGAGGGGACAGTAAAATGGCCGTCCAGGTATTGCTGCTCTGCAGGCGCTGATCCCCATTCTGCCCCCGGATCATCGATAGAGTGGAGAAAAAAGAGCTGAGCAGAGCTGGCTTCTTACCTGGAAGGCCATCGTGTTGGCAATGATCAGGAAGAGACGCAGGGGCAGCCGAGCTTTGTAAGTCCGGTGGCTCCACAGGCGATGCGCTCCTGCCGTTACGCCAAGGGCACTGGTGAAATAGTAGAAAGCCACTGCCAGGAGAAGACAGGCGGGGGAGTCACTAATCTGGGAAAGTGTTCACGTGACGTTCTCTAGTCTGCGTTCTTTAGGCTTCAGGGGAGGGTCTGCTTTACCCTGAACTCCAGGGATACCCTGGTCTCTTAGGCCTCTTCGATTTTACCACTTGAAAAAGACCATTGCCTCTCATCCTCTCCATCTAGGAGCTGAAATAAGCTAAGGAGAGCCAGGAGCTTCAGAAAGGTAGGCTGCGGTAGAGGGCTCTCACCACCCAGCCAGTTGTCGTTCCTGATTGTGAGGGACGTTACTCCAGGTCCCACCTTCTCGGACCGTCAGCTAACCATCCACAAGGTTTTAAGGACCACAGACTACTCCTGCAGAGCTCAGCACCCATAAGCAAGGGTGGTAGTCAAATATTTAACAGCCAGGCTGTCATTGGGCACTGACCAGTTCAAAGAGCCTTAGGCTCTAGGAAATACTCCGTGGGGCTTGGAACTGTGGCTTTTTTCCAACTGGTACAAAAGCATTTCAATATTTTAACAGGCAGTGTGGCCATATCAAGGGAAAATTCGCCCTGTACCTAAGACCTAACTATACAATGTCTTCAGCTTTGACAAGTTCCTGTGTCCCTCCTTTCCACGTCCCTGTCAGCCCATACTCCCTCCGGCAAGGCTAATTCTAGACAATGGCGGGATGTGCTCAGACCCATCGGTGGAACACCCTGACATGTCCTGCCTTGCCTTCCTGGAAGCCCTCAGGCTCAGGAGGTGCCAGATCTAATCTCTAACCGGGAAGTGGGCTGAGGAGCCGGCTCCTCGTCCTCTATTCAGCAGCTCTAGGAGGCCGGGCTGAGGCCTTGGTAAAGCGGTGACTGTTGACAATGTTTCAATCCTAGGGAAACAGCTAGAAACAAAGGATCCTCAGTGGCCACAGAACTTAGTTGCAGTTGGAGGCACTACACATTGTAACAAATTGTCCTGTGTTCTTCTCCAGCCATAGACACCAGTTTCCTAACAGCCCCCTCCTCTGCCTACCCTGTCTTCCTCTTCCCTATCCTCTTCCTCTAAGGATCCCGAGGAGAGCCATGTGGCCAGAGTCTGTTCCAATGAGAGTTCTATCCGTAGTGCCTCTGCACTGTGATTACGGCTCAGGTGACTTACTGGCCTCAAGTCATGTGGTGACATCTTCCCAGATGCAGTATCTGTCCATATCTGCACCTGGAAACATGACAGTTGAGCCATAGCCCATCAATCACCAGGAAGGAAGAAAAATGGCTTTGGGCATGAAAGCAGAAGCTCTCAGCTCAGAACCAAGGAAGCTCCTGAGGTTGTTTCATGCCACAGATGTCTCTGGCAAGGGGACTCAGAAAGCACACAATATTCTAGTGTTAACAGGGAATTGCGCAAAGAACCCAGGCACTCTGATGCCTTTTTCTATCAGCTCTTCCAAGTCTGTCACATGGGAGGCCTTCTGTCAGTTGGAGATTCATTCTCTATTAATGTCCAAATTGATGGGTAAGAAAATCTCATCGCTGTGGCCCTAAGAGACTTGAGAAGTTTTGTCCCCTGGCTCTCAGTGGTGCCAGAGATCTCTCTTCAACCTTCCCCTAAGGGCTCTTCTGAGAGGCTCTCAAAATTGCTCAGAGGCATGAGAAATGCTGGAATCACAACCAGTTGCTAACTTAACACTGTCCTTAGGAATAAAACAGGAAAAGGTGAAGCTAAGCTCCTAAACCCTGAAGGTGGAGCCTCTGATCCTCCCCCCACCTGTCTTGTTCCTTAAGACAGAGGAGTTCTGATAACCCCATATCAAGCTGATCATTCGGTCAGCTAAGCCATCCACCACAGGGCCTGGGGACAGGAGTAAAACAAGTCACCATCCAGTCTCTGGGTGCCTTGTTTCTCTGTCCAAAGGCACAGCACACACCCATGGGCAGGACATCAAAAAGGTATGGGTGAGCCTCGGTTTGGGGATAGCATTCTGCCCCTGCACTAGCAGCCAAGGGTGAGGAGCAAGCAGCCGCCGCCTGGCCAAACTCCACGCTTCACGAGGCCTACAGGGAGTACTGAGGCTGGGGGGGAGGGGGCCACTCGCAGGTGACAAAACTACCCATGACACTCGTCTATTTGGGAGAAGGGCTGGAGAGAGGAGCCCACAGCCTCCCTGGGGAATCCTTATCCCCGCTCTGGATTCTGCATGATGCAGCTGAGTTTTTGCTGGGTTCTCAGACGGGTGAGAGAACAGAGGAACTGACTTCCTGCACCTGGCTGCCCACAGCAACGACACACATGTAACCTAATGAGCACTAACTTTGTTGTAATCCTGAAAAAGTCCTGTTGTCCTCAGTTTGTACCAGGAAAAAATTGAGATCACAAGAGAGGAGGTCCACCCAGTTGCGTTTCTCCGTCTGTGGCACCAAAGGGATTTCCGAAGACAAAGCTCCAGGCACCAGATCCCACCACCTTTAGACCAAAGAGGTTCAGGGGGAATCAGCTAGAACTTGGCCTACCAGCTCTTCTTCATAACTACCCTCCAAGAGTGTAGCTGTCAGCACGCACCCCACACCTGAGACTGCTCTGAAAACCCTAAAGTTGTTTTCTGGAGAGGGAGTTCTGGCTCATCACCCTCAGAGTGGCAATGTGGGGCCCCTGGGGCTTTAGAGCTCCCTGTTCCCCCCTTCCCAAGCCAGGATTATGGTGGCAGAGGTGCAAATGCCTGCAAAGCGCATGTGTGTATCCAGGGGGCAGGGCCCTGCTATCAGCCCATACCCATGGATCCCTGAAAGAGCTGAGCTAAGGGCAGGCCAGGGACAAACTGGGGACTCTCTCCTTCACTGCAGCAGCTTCAAGCCCACGGCTGTTCAGGTCTCTCTTTTCTGGCCTGGCCTGGCTGTCCCTGGCAAGTAGGGACTTCTTGGCATCAGGAGAGAAGAGCTGGAGCAGGCTAGATGTGGAGTGAGACATGAAACATTTCTTCAACCATATTTCATTCTAAGGACATTTCATTGAGTGGCATGTACAGTTCCCTGGAGACCTACGTGGGGTCATAGGGTAGTACATCTGTGTAACTTTGGTTGTCCAGGAGCCTTCATCATTCTGTACAATAAGGGAGCCAAGGGTCAGGGCAGAATAATTTTGTGGATAAGCATCTCTCCATTCCTCCCTCTTCCACCAACTCTCTTCCGGAGCAGTTTCTCCAGCGAACCCACGACTGTGCTCAGCATGTCCCCCCTAAGCCACTGGTCTAGTCCCATGATCCCATGACTCCCAGGTAAGAGTCTTGATTCCCTGGGGGCTAGCAGGGCTGGGACAAGCTGACAAGCAAATGACTTGAAACAGAAAATCTCTTTCAGGCAACGCTGGCTCTCTGACACAGGTCTACTCACTTCAAAGCCCAGAGCACATGGTTTCAGGGCTCCTTCCTCAACACCCAGATTAAAGGACCCTCAGAATTGACAGTCCTGCATCCCAATCCCCGCAGGCTGTGTTCCCAGCCCACTCAGCCTCTCAGGCCATGGCAGAGGAATGGCTAAGAAAACTTGGGCCCGGAGGGGCTCGTGGGTGCCTCTGCTCTATGTAAGATGCTACCTTATTAAAAGAGCGGAAGACCTGGGCTACTGGGTGAGGAGGACAAGGGGACCTCTTACCCCAGAGGTAGGTGTAGATCTTGCAGCTGGGGAACAGTAGGATCCCATACAGGGCTCCCACGTGTAGCAGAGACATAAGGATGATGTTTCTCCAAACATACTGAAACTTGGGCTTTGGGCCCTCCTTATCCCGGTAGCTCGGGTCATAGAGGTCTTCTTTCATTTCAGGGCGGATGTCTTCTTCCAAGTATGGGGAAGTCTTCTCCAACTTGCCTCCTCCATTCTGCAGGACCCTGGAGGGAGGCGCTGTGATGGTGGTGGTGGTAGTGTAGGAGCTAGAGATCTGGGGGGGAGAGGAAGCGGGAGTGAGGAGAGAGGAGGCTGGAGAGGACACGTGGAGATAGCAGGGGCCACTTCACTCCCCACTGAAGCTGGGGGAAGGGTGGAGTATGGGCAAAGACCCTGCCCGAATACCCAGGCTACCTGGGGGCTGTCTACCCCAGACGGCAGAGAGAGAAGTTCCCAGGAACTGTGCAGATAGACTGGGGAGGCCGGGGAAACCTCAAGGTGACGGAACAACGGGAAGAAGGAGTAAAACACTGGCACCCTTACCACCACACAAAGCAAAACCCACATGCACACATCAAGGTCTTGGCACGACCAGATTTTTCCTTAAAGCTTAAGAAACAAAAGTTGGGGAACCCAGTCCCCAAATTAAAATCCACATTCCCAACAAACGGAAGGCAGTACAACTCGCAAAACACGGCTATGTCCTCCGCGGTGCTCTCAACTCTCTCCCGCACCGAGTCATCGCGAAGCCCAGCCAGAGCCGGCGAGACCGCGGTCTGGGGGCCATTGCTGGGACGCTCACCTCCTCTTGCAGCAAATGGGCCGGCATCTGGGCTCTCTGAAGCTGGGATCACTTTCCCAGCGCTGAGGCTGCGGAGCAGAGTTCGGGACAGCCCGGACACAGGGAAGACTTCGGTCCCCAAGCCCGCTTTTGCGCGGGGATCCGCGGCGCTGCGGTCGGAAGCTTCCCTCGCGGTGTGCGCTGGATCTGTGTCCAGACCCGACCCGCTGTGAGGGATCTTCGCAGGCTGGGAATTTAAATACTAGAGCTGGAGTGGGTGACTGTGTCACGTATTTCCTCAGACCCCTTTTATCCGCTGCCAACAAGGGGCAAAGTGCGCGGAGTTGGCTCGCCGTGGTGCCCCCGCAAGGGAGGGAGAGGGGAGGGGACAGAGAGGCGAGGCGTGCTGGAGCCGGAGACGCAAAAACTGGATGCTGCAGACACACCGCGGCTCCCCTGCCCCTGCCCCTGCCTCTGGGGAAATGCTAATGGGCTTCTGTAGACTCTGGCGCGTCATTGGCCAAAGGGAATTTGGTGCCACCTCGTCCTGCCGTTACCATTGGCTCGGCGCAATCTGCTGTTCCCTCTGCCGCGAGCTCCTCGCTCCCCCTCCCTTCCCTCTCTCCCGCTCGGCTTCTCTTCCACCGGACGCTGGGCCTGTGCCCGGCACTCTGCGGCCTCGGAGGTGCTCGGGATCTGTCTCTCCGGAAGAGGGAGAGGACTCGGGCCGGGAATGGAGGCTGGGTCCCAGCCCAGGACTGGTCTCGGCACTTTGCGAATGGATGGGCACTGGGGAAGTTTCACAGGAAACCGTGGGGAAGCCACGGGGGCGATCACTAAGCACGACTCGGTCCTGCCTCCCCGTTCCCAGAGACGCGTGGGAGGGGAGTCGTGCCTTCAAACCCGGGGTCGGGAACAAAGGGGCCTGATGAAGCCCCGCCTCCGTCCCCGGCGAGCGCGGGGGGCTTGGTCCCCTGCGGAACAATGGCTCTGCCTCGCCCACAGCTGCGCGGCGCTAACCTGAGCCCGCTGAACTCGCTGGGCCTCCCGGCGGGCGGTCGCGCACACGCACGTAGATCCTCCTATGTGTGGTCCTGCACGCGCGCACGATGTTCAGCCGCTGGGCTCGCCCAGCGCGCGACGTTCACTGCCAGGCGCCACTGGGTGATCCCATGCCTATGCCCACTCCTCCAGAATGTGTGAGGGATGTTTTGGATATTCTTCAGATTGTCAGGTTGTAATTTTGGAATCTCCTTCATGGAAAAATGCAGGAAGCACAGACATGTGCTTTCACCCAGAGGCAGGAGAAAGGATTGTACGTGGAACAAGAATAGCTAAGAAGCATTGAATTTATTACTGCAAGCCATTTCACAGGAATCATTTGTTTTATCCTTCCCGTGATCCTATGAAATAGGTAGTCCATTATTCCCTTTTAAAGGTGAGGCAAGTGAGATATGGAGAAATTAAAAAACTTGACTGGTCACGCAGCCAGTAAGTGGCAGAGCTACAAGTTGAGCCCAGAAATGTGATGCTAGAGCCCAAACTCTTAACCCTGCTCAGAACCAGGCATCCTCGACGTGCTCCGACCTCACCGACCTGTCTCTAATGCCCCCTGCTTTTCTGGGCCTGTGGGAGCCTCACCATGAGAGTAAGCTTGAAACCAGGCAGGCTATGCTTCCTCCCAGCCTCCTTCCACGTCTTTGCCTCCTCAAATACCATCCCAGGAACCTTCCTCTGGGAAGAGGAGAAGATAGAAACTTCTGTACCAACGATCAGCTTCTCAGGAAGGCAGGCACCTGGGATCGCCTGGGTGGAGGACTACGGAGCTCCCTTGTTGGCCACTGGTCTCAGGGTCAGTCCAACCCCCTGGCCAGTCACCAGGCACTTCCATTCCAGTCCTGGCTCCCTGTCCAGTGCAAAAATTTGGAATGGGACTAGATGTTTTCAGATATGGACAACTTGTCTCGTCATGGCTCAGAGGTGTCCTGCATGTGGAAGAGAAGTCTGCCCATGCTGCCACTCTTCAGGGTCTCTCTACAATGTCGGATTTGCTTAATTCCTCTACCAACTGCGAGCTTACTCTTCAAGGGGGAAGATTCAGAGTTCCTTTTGGGGTGTGCCCTTAATTGTGATCAAAGGTAGCTCTACCACAGAGACCAGCTTTCTTTCTCTGTAACTGCCTAAGTATATTTGACCTTGTTTCCTCCAGATCCTGGACTTCATCAGGGAGCAATCTGAAAAATCAGGGTCCCCTGGAGACTGCCTTCCCCCTCACTATTACTGCTGGTATTACTTAGTGCTGGCCAGGTGCTAGATCATTCATTTTTCTGCCGGAGAAAGGAGAGGGTTGCCAAGACAAAAATGTAGAGCTGGAGTATTTTATTTTTCTCTAAAGACAAGATGCTACCCTGTGGAGGAATATTTGGGAATTTAGGGAAGGTCTGGATTAGGGAGAAAGTTTTAGGGAGAAATGATCAGAGCTCATCTTGTTGTTGATAACTACATAGAAAAGTGACTGGTTCCCTAGCTTGGGCTTCCTCCCTGAAATTCGTCCAGGGTGTGTCACGTGGCTATGAGAGTGTCACCCACTACATTAAAACTCTCAGTAGTTTTCTACTGCCCACAAAACATGGCTGCATGATAGGAGTAATATTATGGGGAAAGCAGGAGCTTTGGTATCAAGAAGTATTAGGTCTTGGGGCCGGACCCCTGATATAGTGGCTGAGTTTGGGCACACTCTGCTTCAGTGGCCTGGGTTTGCAGGTCTGGATCCTGGTCTCAGACCTACACCGCTCATCAGCTGTGCTGTGGCAGAAAATCACATATAAAGTGGAGGAAAGATTGGCAGAAGTTAGCTCAGGGCTAATCTTCCTCAGCAAAAAAAAGAGAAAAAACACCAAAAAACAAACACTTATTAGGTCAGTGGCAAATGAGAAGTTATAAATAAGTATGTGATCAATATTTGTATACAATGGAATTTATCTATTGATTTAAATCATTGATATTTTAGCATGTAAGAGGAAAGTACACAGTATGCTTAGAAGATGGAGATTGGAGCTATAAACCCTCCTCTAAGAAAAGGGGCACAAGATACCATCACAGTTTTTAAACTTCATTCTGATTCTTCAACTCAAGAGAGTGAGAAGAAACAGACTCCCTTTAGCCACTTCAGGTAATAAGGTGTCAATAGCAAGAAGTCACAGAACACAGTTTCCCTGTTCCCTCAGTCCTTCTCAGGTGTTCCTGAATCTGGTTGTGATAGGCAAGGAATTGTTCATATTCAGCACAGGGTCAAGAAAGCAAATCTGTGCTTGGAAAGGCTCTGGTTTACCCCCATTTCACTGGGTGTCCTGGTATTCTAAGCCTGGAAATCCTCAGGTCCTCTGACTCAGCACAGCCAGGTAACATAATGGACCCAAAGGGATATTTCAATGCAACAATTTTCCGGAATTGTAATTGTCCCTCAGCCATGCCCTTGGGAAATTGTCGCTGCTTTTGACATGACCCTGATGAGAACCTAACTTAGAATTGAATGATACAGTGTTGGGTCTGTTTCAGCCACAGCTCTGTTCTCCTTTGTTAGCATAAAAATTTAGAGTTGCTTACACTGGAAAAAGAAAAAAAAAAAACCTACCTCAAATCCTCTGAGAATATTTTTACTCTATTTCCCTAACTGAAAATTTATTTCCCCTTGGAGCAGAGATCACCTCTACTCCTGACCCTGGTCACACTATGGCTGTCAAGTGACAATGGCCAAACCAATACACTGACGAGGGTTCTAAATGTATTTCTTGGTCAAGGGGCCCTAGGGCAACAAAAGAAACAAATTGTCCCAACAATTATGACAGCAAAAAGTTAACAGCCTTTGTATACAAAGGGCTCATACAGACTGATAAACTTAATTGAAACTCAAAATGAGAAAGGAGCAAAGGAAACGAAAGGTGTTTCATAAGAGAAGACATACGGACGGCAAACAAACTCTTGAAAAATGTTAAACTTTACTAAAGATTTGGTACAAAATAACAGTGATATGCAATTTGTCACTACCAAAGACCTAAGGATAAATTGATTCACAAACATATTCACCACAGCATTATTTGTAATATCAAAAGTTGGGGCCGGCTCCGTGGCCGAGTGGTTAAGTTCGCACGCGCCGCTGTGGCGGCCCAGGGTTTGGATCCTGGGCGCGGACATGGCACCGCTCGTCAGGCTATGTTGAGGCGGCGTCCCACATCCCACAACTAGAAGGACCTGCAGCTAAGATATACAACTGTGTACAGAGGGGGGTTTGGGGAGATAAAGCAGAAAAAAATGAAAAAGATTAGCAACAGTTGTTAGCCCAGGTGCCAATCCTTAAAAAAAAAAAAAGATCAGCAACAGTTGTTAGCCCAGGTGCCAATCCTTAAAAAAAAAAAAGATTGGCAACAGTTGTTAGCCCAGGTGCCAATCTTTAAAAAAATTAAAAAATTAAAAAATAATGTTACAATACATAGTATTACAAAAACTGTAAACTGTGATACAGTTTCATGCAGCCAACACCGATAAAAATATAATGTAAGAGGCGTTTCTAATGACGTGGGAAAATGTTCATGCTATAATGTTAACAAGATAGAACAAAAACGTATATTTATGTGATCACAACTGTGTAAAACAATACTATAAAAGGGAGGAAAAAAAAGAAGTAGTAGGCCAAGGTCTTTGTTCTGAAGTTAATTGAGACAATAGTTTACTTGGCTCTGTGAGCTTCAGTTTCATCATTTGCGTAATGGAGATAACAGTGTTTGTTTTGCAAATTTTTTGTGCATAGTAAATAAGGTATGAAGGTGATTAATACACTATCGGACACATAGTATGTTACTATTAGAATATTTAAAGTGCTCTGTGATTTGACTCTGAACTTCCCGTTCCACTTTAATTCTCACTCCCTGCTTTGTATAATGTACAGCTTCACCAAACTGCATTCTTGCTGATTTCTAAACATGCTGCATCTCCCCGACGTTTTCTCCCTGTCCCCTCCGCCTGTCAAAATATTACTCACTCTTCAAGGCCAAATTCAAGATCCAGCCCTTCTGTAAAGCCTCTCCTGACCTTCACCACTGCTGGAAATGTTCTCTCTCTCACCTGGGGCCTCCGGAGAGCTTACCCTGTCATTTACGGCCTTCTTCCACGGACTTAATAACTACCTCCATATATCTTATTTCTCTTATCAAACTGCAGGCTGCGGGAGATCGGGCCCCTGCTGCCTTCTTCCATGGGGCCTCGGAGGAGGTAATTGTACCGGAAACCTTTGACTTTGAGCTGGCTCCTAAGAGTAAGGGCAGTAACTGTGCATCTGGGTGGTACAGTGATATGGCGGCAGGAAACACTAAGGGGCTCGAGACTGTTGTTGTAGCCTAGGGGGGGAAATCTCTCAGATACAAACTAGAAATATCTTGGAAAACTAGGAATTGAAAGAAACCTCCCTAACCGGACAAAGAACATCTACAAAAAGCCTGCAGCTAATATTATACTTAATGGTAGTAAATCCCTTTTCCCTAAGGTAAAGGAACAGGCAAGCCGGTCTGCTCTTACCACTTCTATTCAACACTGTGCTAAAAATTCTGGGTAGTGCAATAGGCCTGAAAAATAAATGAAAGGCATAAAGATAGGAAAAGAAGAGGTAAAACTGCCATGATTTGCAGCAGACATAATTGTGTATATGGAAAATCCTATGGAAGCCATCAAAAAAAAAAAAAAAAAGCCAAAATTGGTAAGTAAACTTGGAAAGGTCAAGGATACAAAATCAATATAAAAATTACTTTGTTCTGTATATCATTAAAGAACAATTTGAGAATGAAATTTAAAATATACTGTTCGAAATAGCATCAAAAATATCACATACAGGGGCTGGCCCCGTGGCCAAATGGTTAAGTTTGTGCACTCCGCTGTGGCAGCCCAAGGTTTTGCTGGTTTGAATCCTGGGCGCGGACATGGCACCGTTCATCAAGCCATGCTGAGGCAGCATCCCACATGCCACAGCTAGAAGGACCCACAGCCGAAAATATACAACTATGTACCAGGGGGCTTTGGGGAGAAAAAGGGAAAATAAAATCTTTTAAAAAAGAAAATCACACACAGAGGAATAAATCTAACACAATTTTGCAAGTCTCCACATTGAGAACTACCAAAGCATTGCTAAGAGAAATTTAAAAATTCTTAAAGAAATGGAGATAAACTATGTTCTTGGATGGGAAGACCCCATATTGATCTACAGGTTAATTTAAGCCTTATAAAAATCCAACAGGTTTTCTTTTGAGGAAATAGACAAACTGATTCTAAAATTTAAATGAAAATGCAAAGGGTCTAGACTAGCTAAAAACAATCTTGAAAAAGAAGAACAAAATTGGAAGAATGAAACCATTTTATTTCAGGACTTACTATAAAGCTATAGCAGACAAGACAGTGTGGTGTGAGGAAAAGCAGACACAAATGGATCAATGAAACAAATTAGAAATTTCGGAAATGCACCAACACATATACGATTAACTGATTTTTTACAAAATTCCCAGGTCAGTACAATGTGGAGAGGAAAGTCTCTTTAACAAATGTTGCTAGAACAACTGGAAATCCATATAGAATAAATGAACCTCAACCTTTAGCTCACTCTATACCCCAAAGTTAATTTGAGAGGGATCATAGAGCTAAATGTAAAACCCACAACCATAAAGCTTATATATAAAACCAGAGGAAAGAATCTTTGCGACCTTGAGGTAGCCAAGGATCTTTGGACAGGACACAAAAAGCAATAATCACAAGAAAAAAATGGATAAATTAGACTTCATAAAAGTTAAAATGTTCTCCTATCAAAAGGAACTATTAAGAAAACAAATACATAAGCCTGAGAATGGGAACATAGCTTACAGCATGTAAAAAGATAAACTCAATAAAAACTGGCAGTAGATTTCAACGGACATTTCACAAAAGAAAATATAAAAGTGGCCAATAAGCACACAAAAAATTGTTCAGCATTGCTAGCCTTAGATATTGACACCCAAAGCATAAGTAGCTAAAGAAAAAATAGATAAACTGGACTTCATCAAAATAAAAATTTTTGTGTTTCAGAGGATATTATCAAGAAAGTAAAAAGACAAGACACAGAATGAGAGAAAATGTTTGCATATCAAATATCTGATAAGGGATGTATATCTAGAACATGCAAAGAAGTCTTATAACTCAATAATAAAAAGACAAATAACCCAATTAAAAATTTAGTAGATATTTCTCCAAAGAAGATTCACAAAGCACATGAAAAGATGCTCAACATCTGTAGCCATCAGGGAAATGCAAGTTAAAACCAAAATAAAATACTTCATACCCATTAGGATGGCTATATATATATTTTTTAAAAACAGATAATAACAAGTGTTGGCGACGATATGGAGAAATTGGAACCCTCCTACACTGTTGGTGGGAATGTAACATGGTGCAGCCACTTCTGAAAACAGTTTGGCAGCTCCTTAAAAGGTTAAACATGGAGTTACCATCTGATCCAGCCATTCCACTCCCAGGTATATACCCAAGAGAAATGAAAACACAAACACACGTCCACACAAAAACTTGTGCACAAGTATTCATAGCAACATTATTCATAATAGCCAAAAAGTGGAAACAACCCAAATATCCATCAACTGACTAATGGATAAATAAGATGTTCTCTATTTTTACCAAGGAATATTATTCAGTAATAAAAAAGAATGAAGCACTGGTATACAATGACATAAATGAACCTTGAAAATATAATGCTAAGTGAAAGAAGCCAGTCACAAAACACCACATATTGGGGCTGCCCCATGGCATACTGGTTAAGTTTGGCATGTTCTGCTTCGGCAGCCCAAGTTCATGGCTTCAGAGCCTGGGGCGGACCTATACCACCTGTCAGCCATGCTGTGGTGACAACCCACATATAGAGTGGAGGAAGATTGGCACAGATGTTAGCTCAGGGCTAATCTTCCTCAGAAAAAAAAAAAGGCCACATATTGTATGATTCCATGTATATGGAATGTCCAGAATAGGGGACTCTATAGAGACAGAAAGTAGACTAGTGGTTGCCTAAGGCTTGGAGGAGGTCAGGGGGAGGTTGGGGGGGTTGGTGATGGCTAAGGAGTGCAGGGTTTCTTTTTGGGGTAATGAAAATGCTCTAAAATTGACTGTGATGATGGAGGCAGAACTTTGTGACTATAGTAAAAGCCACTGAATTGTACAATTTAAACAGATAAATTGCATGGTATGTAAATTATATCTCAATAAAGCTATTTTTAAAAACTACAATGAGATACAGTACACACTTACTAGAATGACTAAGTTTAAAAAGACTGAGAATACTTTGAGCCAGCCCTAACAGCCTAGCAGTTAAAATTCGGTATGCTCTGCTTCAGCGACCGGGGCCTGGTTCCCGAGCCCCAAACCACACCACTCCTCTGTCAGTAGCTGTGCTGTGGCAGCAGCTCCTGTAGAAGAATTAGAAGAATTTACAGTTATACACAACTATGTCCTGGGGCTTTGCGGGGCCGGAGAGGAAGATAAAAGGAGGAAGATTGGCAGCAGGTGAATCTTCCCCTGCCAAAAAAAAAAAAAAAAAGAAAGAGCAAAGGCAAGGCCAGAGGGCAAGCACCACCTAGCTTTAGAAAAAAAAAAGGCTGAGAACACTAAATGTTGGTGGGTGTGTGGAACAACTGAAACTCTCACACAATGCTAGTGGAAGCATGAAAGGGTACGACTATTTTGGAAACAGTTTGGCAGTTTCTTATAACCTTGAACATTTCTCTATCCTAAGATCCAGTAATTCTACTCCTAGAAATTTCCTCCCGTGAAGTTAAAATGGATGTCCACAAAAAGACTGGTACAAGAAAATTCATCACATCTTCATTCATCGTAGCCTCAAATGGGAAAAATTCCCAAAAGTTCACCAATAGAAGGACAGATAAACAATTTACGGATTATTCATACAACGGACACTCAGAATCGAAAAGAATGAACCACAAATACAGGCAAAAACATGTGTGATTCTCGAAAACATGCTCACCAAAGAAGACAGACACCAAAAGTACATACTGACTGATTCCCTTTAAAAGAAAGCCAGTAACAGGAAAAACTATAGTGAGAGAAGTCAGAACGTTGCCGCCCAGGAGAGGGGGTTTGATTTGGAAAGGGGTCCGACGGAAGATTTTTGGTGATTGAAATGTTCTCTTTCTTGTTTGGGGTGCTGGTTACTGAGTAGATACAGTTGTCAAGATTCATCAAACTGAACCCTTGTGATCTGCACATTTTACTGTATGCTAACTATACTTCAGCTTAACTAGGAAGGGTTGGGAGCCAGAATAGGAGCCCAGGAGAGGGAGTCCTAAAATTTACTTCATTCATTCCTTCCTTCCTTCATTCAAAATGTAATCAGTATTTCTCGAGCCCCTATCAGAGAGCAGGCACTGTCCTGGGAGCTGGGACACTGGTGAACAAGCTCCATGTTCTTGCCTTCATGGAGCTTACATTCTGCTGGGAGAGACTATTAACAAAATAAACAGATTTGTAATGTCACGTACAGAAGAAAAAGGGTAAGGGGATTTAGAGTAAATTGTTCTGCTAAATGCAGGAACTTTGGAGATTCTGGGCATCATCTTTGCTCAAGAAGAACCCAAAGTTCATTTCTTCTTTTTTTTTTTTTTCTTTTTTCCCTTTTTTTAAAATTGCTGTCCATTTGCTCTATAAGCGTGATACTTCAGTGTTTGTGCCTAATAATTTTCCTAGCTGAACTCTCACTTGGTAATGATTTTTCTGGCTCCCTTTTGGGTCATACACATTGTAATCAGGACTTGCTGTCATGGATGTTTCCAGGGCCAGACCCAGAGCAGGCAGAATCTCTCTCTGGTGAGAGGTTGGTTTCTAGACTGCAGGTAGTTGCAGGTGGGGGACAGCGTGGGGACAGAGCTCGCCGGAGGGGCCAGTGTCTCTTCACCTGGCCTTTCCTCCCTTCCTGACCTCTGCCGGGGGTGAAGGTCTTTCCTAGGAATTCCGAGCCCTGCCTCTTATTTGGTTTTGCTTCCCCTCAGAGTCCTGGCAGCTGAACCACCCCCAGCTGTTGCATTTATCTGACCTTCGTCTCACAGGAACACAGGTGGGAGGGAAGACAGTTTAGAGGATTTCTCTGCCTCTTCCCACAGCTGAGAGGGCAAAGATGTTGACTGTCCTGTCAAAATTTCCTTCTACCCACAAAGAAAGGACATGACCCCAAGCAGGTCACTGTCGAGAGAGACAAGAGAGAGTGCTTTCCTCTTGAACGTGGAGGCACTTCTCTGAGTGGTATCCGCTCTTCTCCGCCTGTGTGGAGGTCTCTCTTTAATGACCTCGCCGTTCCAAGCATGGCCTTGGGTTTCCCAGTGGAAGCAGCCCAGCCATAGTGCAGTGGACGTCCCTGGGAAGCTCTGAGCTCTCTGGAAGGGGCGTCGTCCAGGTTCGGGGTGTGGGCAGGGCGGCCCACTCCCAGAGTTTTCCCTGGCTTTCTGGAAGAGGGAGACCTCTGGGTCACTGTTGCTTCTCCCTTTTCAACCTCCCTGGGGCTGTGAGTCGTTGATGGCTGCAAAATGAGCATTCACTTCTGTTGAGACAGTCCCTCCATTGATTTTGACTTGGCTTGGGAAAGCGTTTTGAAATGTATGGGCACACTCAGGGTGCTGGTTCTTCTGACAGTTATTAACCTCTCTCTGCTTCCCAGATTTACATGGAAGAGCCCAGAGCCCTGGGCATTATGTTACTGACGCTGTAGTGTGGCGGATCACATCACACTCTTTGTAGGTTTTAGTTTCTTTCCCTACGTTACAGTCAGCAAGAGGGTGACACCATAGCCCACGGTGCTCAGAAAATAATCTGACATGGGAGGATGGAAGATAACAAGATTCCAGAGCTTGTTTCTCTTCCAACTCTAGTCCCAGCTTCATCTCTGACTTAATGTTTTAGTGCTTTGTGTCTCAGTTTCTCTTCTGTGAAATGGGGGCAAGCAGACTTAAAATATCGTGTATCTAGTTCTGATACCCCTAGTTCTGGTCTCCCAGGTAGTTGGGAAATGGCTGAGGGTCCCTGTGACAGGCTTTCTGCACACTAGTGACCTTTATCCCAGGAAATCATGTGATTCTCATGAATGCCTACTTATGACATGGACAGACCCTAGCCCTGGGGACAGTTTTGGCCTCCCTTTTGTCTTTTCTTGATGTGTTTAGGGAGAGGGAGCTTGGGGACACACACCTGGGATTATGGCACATTAGCCTGGAGGAAAAAAGAGGGAGATGGATTTGTAGCTCAGAGCTGGGGGCTGGTCAGTGGGTAACAGCTATCTTGAGGGTCTGTGACTCTCCTCTGCCAGAGGTGAAACAGGCGTTAGGGGATGGAGAGGGGAGATGTGTTTGTAAAGTTTCACGCAGCCTAGACAGCCCACCTGACGTTCCCTTCCTTTTGCCCTCTGGGCTCCCTGCAAGGAGAGGCCAGCGACGTCCATGAGGCTCTGAGCCTGGCAAGGCAAGGCTTACACAAAGACTGGCTGGGAGCCCCATAGTGCTCAGGGACCTCAGGACTGTCTCCTGCCCCAGCTGCCCTCAAACTCTATCCTTCCTTACTATCACTTTCCTCACTCTTCTGTACTTCTTAACACAGGTCTAAGCCACACTTTGGGTGTACATAAGTAAAGATAATATATTTTCTTGACCTAAATCCCTACTCCATGAGTGACAGAAACTAGGCCAATCGCCTCCCTCATGATTGACGGGTACTGAACCCAACTCTTCCCCCAGCCGCTCTTGCTTCAGCCCCTCCAGATGCTGAGATTAAAGTGTCAGTTTTCCCAAATAAACGAGCGCACTTAGGCAAGTTGTGATCCAACAAGCCCCATATATCTATCTATTCACATTGCCCATGCATCCTGGCATCAGGGCGAGAGGCCAGAGCTGTATAAACTGTCCACATAACCCTGACTTCGGGCCTTCACATGGGACACAGGCAAAGTGGAGAAGGGACAGAAGCCAGCTCTCACCTCCGGCCCAGAGTTTGGTCCCAGCCAATTCTCTGTGCCGAGAGAAGAGGGCAGTCCTCTCCTGGGAGGTAGGCTCCTCCCTGTCCCATGGTCCAAGCTGAGTCACAGGCAGCAGACAGCCAGGAGAGCTGGCATGAGTGGGCTCTCTTTCTCCTGCCCAGAGAGGGGATGAGGCTGGTCTGCTCTTCTGGAGCCTGTCTGGACACCGCTGGCTTCTAGAGGAGATTGAATGAAGCAAGGGATGGGGCCCCCACACCTCCCTTCCAGGAGTATACTGCTTTACTCATTCAGCAAACACTTCTGGAACACCACATGGCCCCAGGCACAGTGGTAAGGGCTGAGGCATAAGGAGGTCCTGACCTTGGGCCGTTCGCCATAGTGGAGGAGATCCTTATGACTCTGGATGATGGAGCTTAGCACACAGTGCTATGGACTCCAGAGGACAGGCACACACAAGACCAGCTTGGGAGAGTCAGGGAAGACTTCCTGGAGGAGATGGTAGTCTAAATCCCAAGAGGCCATTAGGGGTGGATGTGGAGAAGGGCAGTTGACAAGTTTAGAGGTCCAGAAGAGACTCTAAACTGATGTTCCTCTGACTGAGACCTTTGAACATGGCTCTTCCTGGGCCCCAGGCCAGAGAGATGGTTCTGTAGGTCTTCCACTCAGTGACCCTGGTGGAGAAGAGGCCAGTGCACTTGTGCAGCCAGCTCCCTGTGTTACCAGACGTCCATGTCCACATTATCCAGGATCTAGCTCTCTCTCCAGCCCTTCTCCCCCAGGTTCTCCCCTGTTAAGCATGGAGCAGAGGGAGTGTGTGTGCCTGTGTGGGTGTGCGCATGTGCACACATGCTTGTGTGCACAGGCGTGTGTACCAGAGAAGGGACCTCTACCAGGTTATTGCTACCTCTCTCTGGGACCTGGAGGTATGTCATCAGATCAGATGGTTGGTGTGGCTGGGAACAATTAATGCCTCGGGGCACAGCGTATGACCCGGGGACTGATAGTCTAGGCAGGTGAGACCTGGGGACAAAGGTCTCAGGACCAGGGCCAGGGCCAGGGCCAGGGATTTCACTGACAGCCTGACTAGGTGAGTCCTAGGGACAGAGATCACAGACCAGGGCCAGGCTGGAGATTTCTGTGGTGCCTGACCCCCTGCAGGGGATCTTTCCCCAGCCTGGGAAGGCGGCCCCACACCCGAGCATTCCATCTAGGATGGACAGCAAAGAGGACAGGCAGATCCAGGCCCGGGGCCTCCACAAGCAAATGAGCTAAAGGGAAAGTCTTCCTTCTTCTTCTTTTTTTCTTTCTTTCTTTCTTTCTTTTTTTTTTTCAGATGAGGAAGATAGAGCCTGAGCCAATATGTGTTGCCAACCTTCCTGTTTTTGCTTGAGGAAGACTGTCACTGAGCTGACATCTGTGCCAATCTTCCTCTGTTTTGTATGTGGGACACAGCATGGCTTGATGAGAGGTGTGTAGGTCCACATCCAGGATCCGAGCCTGTGAACCCCAGGCTGCCAAAGTGGAGCACATGAACTTAATCGGTATGCCACCGGGCCGGCCCCGGAAAGTCTTACCCTGACTCTGCTCTGAGCCAAAGTGGGGAGAGGAGCCCTGCCCCAGCCTTGCTTTTGTGGTCAGAGACGTATGCTCCTATTTACTGCCTGTCTTTGCTAAGAATGCCCTGAAGGAGGTCACAGCTGTTTTCCAGAATTCCAAACAAGGGCCTCCATCTCTCCCACAGGGGAAAGGTACGGGACATTAGCCATTCCTAGCCCTTCAACCCTTTCTTGCTTCTCTCCTCCCTTCTTCCCTCCCTCCCTACTTGCTGTTCCCCGCAGGCCCTGCCAGAACTCCGCCCCAACAAGGCAATCTTTCCCCAGTGCATCTAGCCACCTCGTGATGGGAGCACAGGCAGTCAGCCCACCCTCCCCTGACCTTCCCTTTGCCTGATAGTAACCTGTTCCACAGCTGATGTCACCCCTGCTTTCCACTGACATAGCAGCTGAGTGGGCACAGCAGGGCTGCAAGGTCCAGAGGGCAGCTGGCTGTGTCCAGAGCCAAGCTTCCCTCTGTGCATGTCCCCCCACCCCCAGCCCTTCCCAGCCAAGTCTGCTGCTCTCCCATTAAGTCCCTCTGAGCCAGTGTGTCCACCTGGGGATTGAGTGCTGACTGAGCTTCCCCATGCCCACCAGAATGCCCATTTCTGCTCTGTGGCGGGGAGAATGGAGCCAGAGTTTTGGTTCTGCCCTGGAAGACTCATAGTTTTCTAAGAGAAACAGGACAAAGCACAATAGCTAACTGGGCAGGATAGTGTCTGATGATGGTAGAGTGTAAACATAGCATATTAAGTGGGGTATGGGTTCCGGGAAGGGAGAGGGGCCCTTCCTGATAGAGGCACCCCTAGAATTGGTTAGGAAAGAGGATGGGCTTCAAACAGACTCATTTAGCATTTTTTTTAGCACCTACTTACATGCATTAGGGTAGGTGCTTTGGCAATCTATTAATAATTACCCACATATTTAACCTTATTTTGCAAGGCTTAGAAAAGTCGTGCTAGCCTGGGCTTATGGGATGGGAGATGATGTAGTGGCGATATATCAGGCACATCTGCTAGGTGTGTCGTAGGTACTTCACCGAATTTGTCTAGCAAGTACTTCTTTCCAAGCATGGAACAAACATGCTAAGCAGAGAGCGGGCAGGAGACTGGCTGGGCCCTGCTCCTCCTGTCCTCCTACCACCCACCACTGCCCTCACGGTCCCATCCAGGCTCCAGAAATCCTGGCACCCAGGGTCCTGGCCTCTGTGGAAGTTACGGTCTTGAAGGCCCCCTGGGTCACCTTCCTTCTCCTGCACTCCCCAACTCCACCTTTCTTCTCCATCTCTCCCTGCCCAAGAGGGAAAAGGGAAAATCCCACACTTGCCCTCAGCTTCGTTTTTGACATCAAAGTATGAAATAATGTAATCTTGGTGGATTTCCAGGCTATTTCTCTGCTGCTCCCATGCCAGGGGTTGACTGGATTCCTTCTAAAGCCCAGAGTTATTTCCTTCTATTTCTCTTGGGGACTCTGGGTTTGCAATGTCATCTGGCCCAGACATGCTCTTGCAGAATCCGTGGTTTCCCTACGTCCTCCTTCAAGCAGCAACCCAGAGAGCCAACTGTATTCATCCCATCCCTCCCAAGCCTGTCTTTCTGCTGAGAACAAGCCAAGGGGAGAGAGGAGCCAAACCCAGGGCCCCATACCCAGTGGGAGTATGGGAGGCCCACAGGGGTATTGACATGGTCAGTCCCTGTTATGCCAGGCACCCAGCAGTCTTCTCCCCTAACACCCTCCTTACCAAACCTCTGCTTTCTCCAGACAAATGCCAGCTTCTCCTTCTTAACCCCTAAGGGCTCACCCTCTGGACCACGTGGCAAAGCTATGGCTGCCCTATTGCGTACTTGGCTTTAGCTGAGGCCAGAATCACACCACAGACTCTGGTGCCAGGGAAGGGTCACCTGAGATAGCAAGACACAAGGAAAGGGATGGGGCCTGGTGCTGGCCAGCTAGCTTCCTGCCAGGGCAGATAGGCACCTGGGCCTGTGGGTGGGGCTGACGCCAACACCCAGCTATTCCCATTACCTCCTTCATGTTTCAGGGTTTATAAGAAGGAGCCCAGAGGCAGAGGCATGGAAAAAGCAGGGCTTGCTTGGGAAGGTGCTCATGCCTGGATTCATCCAGGAGACGAGGAACACAGTCAGATGCACGGGAGGGGAGGAGCCTCTTCTCGGCCACTGGGGAGGGCTCGGGGAGAGGGGAGTGAAATCAGCACAGGAAGTGAAAAATGGGCATTGAATTGTCCCCCTCAGAGGTGGGGAAAACCCATGGCACTTGGCAGAGACTCCTGAGGACTGAGGCTATCCCTTTTCCAAATGAAGGTTTGGAGGCCATGAGAATGGACCTCATAGATCTCCAACTACTGGTGGAATAATTGACCAAGAGCATTCACCCAGGCCACACTTCCAGGCGAGCAGTCTCTGAACTTCTGCTTCCTAGCAGCGGCCCAGCCAATACTTGAGCTTAGCAGGGATACTAAGGCAGGCCCCTTCCTGGGAGACAGAACTTCCCTCATGGTTTACTTTGGCTTCTCGAAGGTCTTGGCAAATTTTTCTCAGACTAACTACACCCAGAAATCCACCCGACCTTCCTACCGAGTCTCCTTCACTCAGGGTCACACTTACATCGTGGTCTGACAGCTCTCCCGGCCTTCCTTGGCTCCCTCCCTATTTCCTCTCGCAGGTGTACCCCTTCTTCCCCCTAAAACTCTTGCACCATTATCCAGTTTCCTTCTCAGAAGATCTAGATTGACACAGAAGGCTACTAGGCCTCCAGAATAAGCCCCGGTGATTAGGACTTGTTAGCAGGGACAGACATGAACCTTTAGAGTTACCCAGAAGAAACGAATAAGAAACAAGAAGGAGCTAGGGAGAGAAAGGGGTCCTAAGTTGGGGACTCTCTGAGCTCACAGTCCTAACTGGTTTGTCCGCTTATAGGGCAAGGGTCCTGCTGCCACCTGGTGGCCATTGTAGGCAAAGCACCGTTGGTCGCTTCCCACTCTGTTCTGTGATTCTATTCAAAAGAGCAGGAGTGGAAAATTTATGCTGATCTTTGGGGTCCTCTCTCTCCGTCATTTATAGCATAAATTATAGGAATTGATTTCCAAACTTTACACCCAAACATTCCTCCTTTAAAGTCAACACAATAGTTGCACATATCTGTGAATATATTAAAAACTATTGAATTGTACACTTCAAATGGCTAAATTGCATGGTGTGTGAAGTCTCTCTCAGTACATCTGTTTTAAAAAATCAGCACCATAAGAGGAGGTGGGATGAACTGAGGCTTTTAGAACATGAAGATGAGGATGGTTGGTTTCAGTTTCCTGGGGCGTCTTCAAACAGATATGCAAGGAGGTCACACAGTAGGTGTTCGATAAATACTCACTAAATTCCTTGTGCAGTTAAATGGAGCCACTTCTTTCATTGCCTCACCACCCACCCTTTAACCCTTACACCCCACTCCTCCAAATCAGGTGTCTATAGCCTTCTCACTTTCCAAGGTCACCTGAGAGATTCCAGTCTAAACATCCAAAGACTTTTATCAGAACCCTGGACCTTTCAGCACTATTTGATACTGTTGATCACCACCCCTTCTTAACACACTCCTCCTCTGACTTTTGTGCCTTGAAAAATCCTTGGTTCTCTTCCTACTTCTTATGATTCTTTCTCTCCCTTTCCAGTTCCTCTTCCTTCTCCCAACTCCTTAAGCTCTTTTCTCCCTTCATTCAATCCTTTGACAATCTCAACTGTTCCTCTGGCTCCAATAAACACCATGTGATCCCCACATCGCTCTCCCAGCCTTTATTACTCTCTCAAGCTCCAGCCCAAATCGTCTGACAGCCTCTTAGATTTCATTGTCTAAGTGTCTCATTAACGCTCTAGACTCAAACATACCCAAAGCTGAATTCATCACCTTCCTGCTGAAACTTACTCCTTTTAATCTTTCTCCCCCTCTCCCCTTTTAGTAGCATCACTATCCTTCCAGTTGTCCAGGTTTGAGACTTTAGCTCTACCTTTGACTTCTCTCCCCCTTGTACCCTACGTCAAATCAGGTGGTAATCCTGGCAGGTTGTGTCTATGAAATGTCTCATGCCTCTTCCATTCCTTTCTCTTCTTAGTTCACCACCATAATTCAGGCTTTCATTATCTGTCCGTAACTAGCACAGCAACCTTCCAACTGATTTCCTTGCTTCCAATTTCCCCCCAAACCAATCCATCCTATTGTTAGACTATTTTTCATAAAATATAGCTTTGGTATTTTTACTCTGTTCAGAAACCTTCTCTGTCTTTCTATTGCCTAATGAATTAAATGCCTGGCATTTGAGGCCTTCCATATTTGTTCCCAACCTTCTTTCCAGACTTACTTCCTATTCTCCAGCCAAAGTGGGATTGTTCTTCCAAAAGAGTGTACAATGTTCCCATCTGCCTGCCTTTGCACATGCTGTTCCTGCATGGATGATGCTGAGGAAGTCATTATCACTGTAGTCAGACAGACCTGATTCTGAAGCCTGATTCCACCATAAGTTATCTCTCTGCTCCTCAGTATCCTCGCCTGTAAAATGGAAATAATAAAAACCTACCCCATGGGATTGTGTGAGAATTAACTGAGATAATGCAATCTACAGTGTCTGGCATGTGGGTGGTTAATAAATTGTAGCTCTACTTTATTTCTGTCTCTTAAAATATAACCCATGCTTCAAAGTCCTTCTCAATGCCATTCCCTTCAGAATTACTTTCTTGAACTTCCCACCTCCAAACCCAATCACCTTCTCTCCCTGAACTGCTGTTACGTGCTATGCTTCTCATCACATTACTTCTCATTGTAGCTATTTTTGTACTTGTCACACATTTCACCCATCTTCTTTCCCAAATTTAACCTCCAAGGAACTAGCGATTAATACAATACAAAGTCTAGTGTGGGGTCTTGAATTGGCCACCCAAGATACCTCTCTTTGGCATGAGGATTATTTTGGGCTGGTTACTTTTAAAAAACTGCAGACATCAGAGAAACTCTGAGAAGTAGAAGTTACTGTTTGTAAGAGACATTTATATTTGTAAAGGAAATTTCCATCTGTAAAGGTGTCTCCCTCTCTGTACCGCTAAGAAGGGGGGATGACCTTATCTCTAGAAACTCTTATCAGTGCAGAAGTCAAGGACTTAAATCTGCATAATAACCTTACTCTTGTTTACTGTACTTTTCTGGTCATCTCCCATAACTGACTCCCCCTACCCCCAATATCCTCCTTTGCCTTTAGCTGAGGGTGGTATTTAAGATGAGAACTTCTGCCGTTTTGGCAAGTTGCTTAGTTTGCTTGAGTCTCTCCCATGTATGCATGTTATAAAGCTTTTTCAATTTTCTCCTCTTATTCCATCCCATGTCAATTTAATTCGTTGTCCAGCCAGAAGGACCGAGAGTGGGTAGAGGAAATGTCTCCCTCCACTACACTAGGAACAAGCAGGTGATAAGCAAATCTATTGCATGGATGACTCCCATGTCAAGAAATGAACATAACGATTTCTTGCTAACATGGAGAGCCAGCGTGGTGAACGTAATCAGCCAAGAGGTACTCTGAGTCTGAGATGAAAATGAACCTCAAGCCTGTTTGGACATGACTACTGACTACTGGATTTTTCAAATAATTATTTTTATGAATATTAAAGTGCTTATAATTATTGTAGAAAAAAATTAACATTTAAGATTTAGCATTTAAGGGGCTGGCCTTAAAGTGGTTGAGTTCATGCGCTCCGCTTCAGCGGCCCAGGGTTTCGCCGGTTTGGATTCTAGATGTGGACATGGCACCACTCAGGCCGTGCTGAAGCAGCATCCACATGCCACAACTACAAGGACCCACAGCTAAAATATACAACTGTGTACCAGGGGATTTTGGGAGGAAAAGCAGAAAAGAAAAAAAAGGTTGGCAACAGTTGTTAGCTCAGGTGCCAATCTTAAAAAAAAATTGGCATTTAATAACGTAAAATTTTTTGTAGAAAAATCATCTGTAATCACATCACCCAGAGGTTCCACTACTAATCTTTTACTCTTTAATGTTAGTCTTTTTTCTGTGCATCTATCTAAGTATAATATACACATAAAATTTGGATTGTGTGGATGTACATGCCAGAATTTTTCACATAACGTGGTCAGCATTTTCTCATGAGATTTAATATTATTCAAAAATGTTCATTTCTGAGGCTGGCCCCGTGGCCAAGTGGTTAGATTCACACACTCCGAATTCGGCAGCCCAGGGTTTTGCCCGTTCGGATTCTGGGCACAGACATGGCACTGCTCATCAGGCCATGTCGAGGCGGCATCGCACATGCCACAGCTAGAAGGACCCACAACTAAAATATACAACTATGTACTGGGGGGTGGGGCGGGCGGGCTGGGGAGAAAAAGCAATTAAAAAAAATATTTTTTAAGAAAATTAATTTCTGCACAACATACTAGTTTATTTAATCTTGTTTTCTTTTAATTTTCCTATTTTTCAGCTTTTTGTTTTTTTAACTATTATCAGTTATGCAGATAGAAATATCAGAATAGGTTTCTAGATTTCAGATTAAAGGGCCAACAGAATAAAAGAAAATAAAGCTCTTGGTTCTGAGTTCCTGTTCAGGAAATTTTTAGAAGTTTTTTTGAAATATGGTTGACCTTTATTGATTGATATTGATTAACATACAAAAAGCTGTACATATTTAATGTATATGACTTGGCAAGTTTGGAGATAAGTATGCGCTTGTAAAACTATCACCTCTGGAAATTTTTAATCAATTTTTAGTTTCACCAGCTATTCCAGCTCTCTTATTAATTTGTGTCTTTTTCAGGTTTTGAGGAAATAACCAATTTCGGGAGTGAAAAACTGGTTGGGTTCCATGTCTCTGGAAAGAAGCTAATGCAAGAGTTCAAGCTTAGCTCAAGTCATACTCCAGTGACCATGAAGGACAAAGATTACTGTAATCTTAACATTTCTTGCAGTGTTACAACTTTCTGCTTGTTTGGTCTTTTAAATTGGTCTTTTTCCTTGCATATTAGTGGTAAAATATTTTTGAATCTCAGAAAAGCTCATTTGCTGCAAGGACAAGAAGGGGGAAGAGAGATAGAAATCATCATTCCATTCCTCATTAGCCTCAGAAAGTCAGATCTCCTGCCGTATATCCTCATAGCACCCGTGCTTCTCCCTTGCAGCACTTTTTATCGTTATAAATCATAAATCGTTTGTGCATTGTTTAATCCTATCTTCTTCTTCTTCGCAAGATTGTAAGTTTTATTTGGTATGGGTCCAGGCGGTCTTCATTGCTGCTTGATCCCTAGAGTTAAGCATAGGCTCCACCACGTAGGTGGCGCTCAGTAAATATTGATGGAATGAATTACGACTGGAATGAGAACTCAGGGTGGAAGAATATGTGCCTCCTGTAGTGGAGCCCTCAGAGTCTGGAACAAGAAGCTGTCTTGGGTGATTTCCCTGAGACCCTGAAATGATGCTAGAAGAGCAAGCACCAGGGGGTTCTGCCAGCTGTGGGACGTTCAGCCAGTTGTGCGTCATGTGAAATTTGGTGAGTGGCTCTGAGGGAAAGAATTGCGTCCTCTGAGGTCCTCTTCCTCAAGCCACCCTGTCATACATCCCCCTTTTCTCTCATGCCTTTCTTTCTCCTTCTTTCCCCTTTCTTTCTAGCCTAGGGTCTCAAACTCACATGGAGTTCTTTCCTTCCCCACTCCACCCCCTCCTGCAGGTGGCCTAACACTCAATGTTAGCTATAGAACCCTGCCGGCCACAGCTGGAGCTTGACCTAGAAGTGATATGCTGATGGATTATTTCAGGACCACATGAGCATTCGACATTTGGACAACAGTGAGCAAGGGGACATGACCATGGCCTCAGACCCAAAAGTCCAGGGGCTTAGGAAACTGAAAATCAACTTCCTTATTTTTGTTGATGGCATCATCTGTCTCCTACCACCATCTGTCCAATCTTCTATAGAAGGCATGGACAAAAACGGGCATAGATGTCCAGGAGGATCCTCTAGAAATGGGAGGAAGGCTGAGGGTGTCATTCAAAAAGGTTCTCTTTGGAGAGATGGAAGATGCAAAATGTATTTCAGCAGGACTTGTGAAATCATGGAGTGATAGGAAGGAAGTAAAAGACTAAAGTGGGTCATTTTGATGAGGAAGTAGGTCACCTCCAGTCTCTCTGTGAGTCCCAGATGAAATAGAACAACAACTATTTTCTTGGTTTCCTGGGCGAGGAGAGCTACAGCAGGACGTCGTGTACCTGAACTTTCCAATGGATCTGGCTTGTCTATTCTGATGTATTGAAAAGCTTGTAGTGGTCTCTGGTACAGCGCTGTGGTGTTTGTTACATAACAGCAGGGAGGAGAGGACAACCCTGGGCTTAACCTGCTCAGGTCCGCTTGCTTGGTCCACCACGTTTGTTACTGAAAACTCAGGCTGCTCAAATTTCAATATTTTTGCCACGCAGATGATTCCGGTGGCATATTGGTGAAGGTTAAACTCTCGTACCTAGGGTTCTTTCTTATAGATAAGTAATTTCCAATGTCTTTCATTGAGAATCATTGCCACAGTGAGCCACTGTTACTTCTGGAGTGTGTCCTACTATCCACGTTTATTGGGGTGAAAAAGTTGAGAATCACTGTGTACAATACAGAAGGTGATTTGCAGCTTGCTTCTCCCTTAGAACCTAGACTGTACATCACCTCAGGGTTCCTTCCTCTAGAATATGGAAAGTGACATCCTAGGGGAACTTATGTGGAGAACTTATAAGGAGATGGGCCACAATTTTCCATCCCATAGACTTTGATGTCCCTGGGCTCTTTGTCAAGGCCTAGTACATCTGGGTAGCACTGAAGAAGGTGGCTGGGATGGGCATGATGTGAAAAGGGAGCACATTGGTGGCAGAAATAGAGTAACCCTCTTCCTGGTGTCTGCCCTAGGATAGCATGTGACCAAAAAATTTATCCCAGTGAAGAAATGGGATCAATTAACCAAGTGGCTAAGAGGCATCATGATGAAGAGGTGCTTTTGGTTTTGATGAAAAACAAGGCTTGTTATGTGGTTATAAAACTCTTCTAAGAGATGTATTCATTCAAAGACTACGGTTATAACACTCTCCAGTTGAAATGCCATCGTTCCGTTTTGGTGTCAGCCGAAGTGGAATGGGTATAGACGTGGAGAGTTCTGGGACCCATGTCCCTCAGGGGCAATGCCAGTAGAGTGCTGGCTGAAGGGATCTATCTTAACCATGAAGTGCTGTGGATGGGCAGAGTGCACAAAGATGGATGCTATGGTAAGATAATTAAGTTTGTTTTGTGCTTTATAGTACACAGTTTATAAAGACTTCTATATTCTACTATTTTAATCCTAAAACAGTCCTTAAGATCAGCAGGGCAGGACTTATTATCAACACTTTGCAGCTAGGTAAACAAGGTCTCAAAGGGACCCAGAACCATACAGTTAGTAAGTTGCTAGCCAAGAGTTAAACCCGGAAGTTTTGGATTCAAGTTCAAGCCTCTTGGGTTTTGCTGAACTGGTAAGTGGCAGCCTGAGCGAGAGGATTCCCCTGAAATTAGTTGCCCTTTTTAACAGGGTACGGTCACTCAGGAGAAGTCAAACGCCAGTAGAAGCTTGAGGACATGGAGAACTCTTGGACACAAAAATCATCAGGAGATCCCACTTGATTACTATATTTGCAACTCCTCAAGTAAGATTAAACATCCTAGGAATGCAGAGTACCTTTTGAGAACATTCCTCAAGCTGTGTTGTATAACCTGTGCTTCCGTAGGCAGTGCTCAAGACTGAGCATGGAAAAGCAATGTTGTCCAGGTAGGTGACCATGATTAAAGCAGTCCAGCTCTGACGCCTCGCATGGCTGTGGGACCTATCACATGATGAACCTCCTAGAGGCCATCAAACCCCTGCCGATAACAGGCCACCCTCAGAATACACAGTTACCCCTAAGGAATCAGAGGCTAGCTCCTGTTCCTCTCCCCACTTCTCTGGACTATATTGCTAGCTTCTTCTTTTTTTTTTAAAGATTGGCCCCTGAGCTAACATCTGTTGCCAATCTTCTTTTTCTTCTCCGCAAAGCTCCCCACCCCCAGTACGTGGTTGTATATTCTGGTGGTAAGTGCCTCTGGTTGTGCTACGTGGGACACCGCCTCAGTGTGGCTTGATGAGCGGTGCCATGTCCATGCCCAGGATCCCAACCGGCGAACCCCCGGGCCCCCGAAGCAGAGCCTGTGAACTTAACCACTCGCCACGGGGCTGGCCCTGACCGCTGGCTTCTTGTTCATCATTTCTGTCTTAGTGTTCAGTTTTGCAACCCAGCAGTCTTTTTGCAACTGTTTGGAAAGCTTGTGGGTGAGAGACAGCAGCTCCTGTTCCTTCACTATCAGATGATTTCACACAAAATGGTCAGTAGTGGCACAGTTCCTTCCTATTCTTTGTCTTCCCAAAGAAAACAAGCATCTTGGAAATGTGTCTCACTAGCCAATAAAATGGAAAGATGTGAACTCCTCCAACTAGGAAGGCTCACAGAAAGGCCTAGCTCCAGCACAGACAGAGAGTTAATTCTCTTAACAATATCTGGGACTGGGGCAGGAGATCCATGCAGCAGACCCATGGGTAGGACAGCTGTCACTGTTTCAACCGTGTCTCAGATGTTGGGGTATGCCTATTTATCAGGGGGCTCAGTCCCACCCTGGGCTGTCTGGGATCAAGATCTCTTTATGGGGACACTCAAGACTGGTGACTTCCACTAGGCTGATGTTTTACTGAGCATGAAGGTGGGCTTCAGGCCAATGCAGCAATAGAGTAGCCCGGATGGGAAGCCAGGAGATGGAGAGAGGGCAGCTCCCACTCCTGCCATCATGGAGGATGTAACCACTTGCACTTGTGGGGCCAGCCCAACTCTGGGCCATAGCACATGCCTATAGGTGAGCCAGGACAGGTGATCAGAGGCTGGAACTGGGCATAGGCAGGGATGAGCTTAGAGGCTCATGCCAGGGTTTTAATTCAGAGACCTGAGATTGGAAAGAAGCAAATCAGTCTTGATATCTCTCATATTTTCGTTTTGTGCTTACACTTTCAGTTTTAGGTCAGGTACTAAGCAGACCCATAAGATAAGGTTGTCAGCTGAGCTGGGTCCAGATATCCACTTCCCTTAGGAGTCCCGAGTTACACTGTCTCGTCCTTTGCTCTGATGCATCCTCCCAATTGGAGGGTTAGCATTTCCCCAAGGCTGAGCCCCATACCCTTAAGGAACACCTTTCTTTCGGTATGGCTCACCCATAAGCCATGAGAGGGCCAGTCTCAGAAAAAAGGATACAGACAATCTGGAACTCTGCATTTCTTCTCCCCTCTTCATTAGTGGTTAGAGACCCTGTCCCTTAAGTATCTGAAACAGAGCTTCTCCTGTCACTATCCTCCCCCAGCTGAGGGGGTGGAGTGAGAGAGGGGAGCCTCCTTCTCCACCCCACCAGGTGACAGCTCAAGGTGAGACATTAAAGGAGCCTCAGACACCATTGGGTGAGCCTGGTAGGGAGGCAGCACTCTTCAACCTCCATCCCTGCCTTTGGTCCCTACCCCAATCCCTGTCGGGCCGGAGCTTTTAGTGGAAGTTAGCTCAGACTTGCAATGAAGTCCCCCAGCCTCCCTCTTCTCCCAGCTCCTCCCATTGCTCTTTCATCGGCTCCTCTGTCCGACTCAGGACCATCCCTCCACCAGGTGCCATAAGCAAGCAGCCCTCCTCTCCCCGCAGCATCTGCCTCTTTCACTCACGCCTCCTTCCTTCCACCCCCAATCTCCACATCTTCCTCATACTCAGTTCTCTCCCCTCCTCAAACTGCTGCCTCCCAGTTCCCTCCCACCCCCATCTTTCTTGTCCCCTGAGACTTGCAGCAAGTGGGAGCGAGAGAGCTCCTGGCAGAACTGACGACAGTTCCCCATGCCCCTCCTCCTCATCTGCTCCCTCCCCAGTGCAGGCACAGACTTCCCCCTACAAAAGGCAGGAGGAGAGGCTGTTGAGACCAGCTGCTCTCAGGCTCACTTTCCTTTGCCTTCAGCTGGCTAGGCTGGGCTGCGCTTTTGCTCCCTCTTTCTCCAGGTGAGAGTGGGTACCTGAGGTGCCAGGTCCCCCACCTCATTCCCTCTGAATGCTATGGAAAGTCCCAAGGGGCAGGAGCTGCAAAATCTGGGGAGTGGAGCCTGGGACAACCCTGCCTACAGTGGTCCCTCCTCCCCACATGGGACGCTGAGGATCTGCACCATCTCCAGTGCGGTACCATCCAAGCCCCGACCCAAGAAGCCTGAAGATGGACCCCAGGAGAAATCACACAGGACCCTGGTTTCCAGCTGCTGCCTCCAGATCTGTCGCGGTATCAGAGGTACCTGTTGCGGCGAGGGTTCTCCTGGGATACTGGAGTCAGGAGAAGGGGTCACCAAAAGCTTTGGGTGGGGGGAAACGTGATCTGAAGAAGAGGAATCTCAGTGTGTCTTTGGGGTTTGTGAATTGCCTGTTAGAACTGACTGCCCCAGAATGCAGAGGCCAGTCTAGTGATCTCCCAGAGGGAGGGCCTGGCACAGTCATCTCTTGGGGACCTAGAAGGGTGTGTGGGAGCTAGTTTGAGGGAGGACATGGATGTGATGATACCTGGTACTGCCCCCCTGTGACAGGGACCTCCTTTCCATGCATGCCTTCATTCTGTGTGACCCAAAGCCTTCACCCCTTTCTACCTCAGGTTGTTTGATGGGAGAGGACAGCCATGGGTATGGTTAGAGTAGCCAAATTCAGCAGAGGGATAAGGGGATGCATGAGGAGAGGGGCTGAGTTGGAAATGAGAATAAAGTCCAGGGACTGATGGGTGGGGTACCTGGGAGGACTCTTGCTATGGGGGATCCTGGGCATCTCTCCAATGCCCCTTAGGACTCTGGGGAACAACCCTGACTGAGAACACAGCTGAGAACCGGGAACTTTACATCAAGACCACCCTGCGGGAGCTTTTGGTGTACATTGTGTTCCTGGTGGACATCTGTCTTTGTGAGTAACATCTGTCTCTGTGTACATCTGTCTGTCAGAGGCATCTATGTGTACAACATCTGTGTACACATCTCTGCGGGTAACATCTGTGGGGACAGCATCCATCTGTGTGAGCAGGCTGTGTCCTGGGATCTTTCAATATCAATAATAAAATTCTGTTTATTACCTTTCCAGCTTAAGATATTTTGATTAAAAAGAACTTGTCACTGAGTTTAGAGAAGAAGGCAGATTGTTAGAAAGCTGTTAATAAAAGTTGTTTTGTCAACAGTTACAAGGGGAATCCAGTTTTTAAGTTCAAGTTCTTGACACCCACTCAGCAGCTACTATTTTCTATTGGCAAGTTGGAGAGCAGAAGACCCCTCTTTTCTGTTCTAAAGAAAATAGTTTGGTGGGTTTCACATAGTTATTATGTAATGTATGATTCACATTTCTTTAGAGTCAGGAATAAAAGGTTCAGCAGGTCTTAGAGCTCAGATCCCTGATAAACTGGTTAAAGAAGCGAATGGTGAGATCGTGGTCAACGCAGCTCAGTTTCTCCCATGTGAGTGGTCACATACCACAGGCATTGAGGGAAGCTTATCTGAAGCTCTAGCTATAGACACAAACTGGGAAGGTTTGGCCTCTAAGTTGAGAGAAGCAAGTGAAAAGACAGACCAGTGAATCATGGAGGGATGGAGTCAAAGAATTGTAGATAATAATAAAGGAGGCCCACACAGATGCTCTAAGGCCACTAGATAAGCGCGCTTTGTACTTAGCTAATTGCCTCTTTAAAAACTTGCACAAAAGTGAATTTTGGCTAGTTTCACAGAACTGTGTGTGTATGTGTGTTTTGATTAAAGCTCCAGCTTGGACCCTACAACTAAAGATGTGGCCTTAGAGGGGGCATTATTAGGTGGCATTGTACCACACAGAAAGCTCTGTTCTTTTTAGGATGCATGAATCTTTTGAAAGTGGAATCTGAAGGTCTGATAACACAAATGTTGATGGAAAATTTTATCATCTTTGTGAGCCACCCACATTTGTGTGAGCCCTCTAGGAAAGCTGAACAGAAGGCACTTGCTCTGGCTGTACTCGGCCAGGAGTCATTCTGCAGGGATAGAAGGAGAACTTCTGAATGTTCACCACGGGCCATGAGCATGGAGTGGAAACAGACAGGGAGTGTGGGGAACAACAGTCGACCCAGTGTATGTTCTGTGAGGCCCATTTGATTCCTTTCAGCAAATTACTGTCAGAAATTCATTTGTTGACATATTGGTTTTCTGTCTTAAACATCTGCTAGGAAGGACTGTTCCTCTCCTTTTTTAGATCCCTTGATAGCCACAGAAACTCGCAGGCAGAGCCTTTCTCTATAAATGACTCGAATGTCTCTTTTTTTCCACATTAGCCTTTGGAGCAAGATTGGGAGACTTTCAGCTCCCCAGAGTTATGGGTTTCAATTCCCTCACCTGTAACTACCCAATCCAATAGGATTATGTTAGATTTACATGAAATAATATCCATAAAGCCATTACCTCAATGCCTGGCATATAGTAAAGAATATTCCACAATGCTCACCATCCTGGTTACCTGTCTCCAGAACTGATCTATATCATGCCCAGTACTGGACAAAATACTCCATGGGTGATCTGACCAGTACAGAGCTCCATGATGCTATTACTTCAGTTGTATCCACATTTGGGGAATCATTGAGGACACACAGAGGAAGTGATGTCTGAACTGAAACCTGAAAGATGAGGAGGATTTAACTCCTTGAAAGGGAGGTGAAGAGAAGGGAAGTTTCTAGGAAGAGGGAACATGTGCCAAGCCCCAAGAGGTTACTGAGGGCCCAGTTTAGTGAGAGCACATCCGTGCAGCTGAAGCAGAGAGTTTGAAGAGCAAAGTGAAAAAGACGATGAGGCTGGCCATATAAGCATAGTCACATCACGAAGGGCCTTATAAGGCATAATAAGGAATTTGGATGTCATCCTGAGGGCTCTACAGGGAGCCATTGTAGGCTTATGAGCATAGGACTGACACGATAAGTTGTGGGGGTTTTTTTCACTTTTTATTGAGATTATGTTAGTTTACAACCTTGTGAAAGTTCAGTTGTACATCATTGTTTGTCATTCATGTTGTAGGTGCACACTTCACCCTTTGTGCCCACCCCCCACCCCCTCCTTCCCCCTGGTAACCACTAATCTGTTCTCTTTGACATGATAAGTTTTGAGGTCTTCTAATTCTGGGAAGAGGACAAAAGCCTGGATCTTGGGCCAGAGAATATCTCTGAGAAAGTTGAATTGAGAAGATGATAGTCCTGTCTCGAGCATATTAATGAAACATTTTATTTAACCCTCACAACCACCTTATCAGGGCCACTGAGTCAATTTAGTGGCAGTATAGCATACTGGTTAGGAGCTAGGTCTCTGAAGCCCTAGTGGGTTCAAGGCCTGGCACTTCTAATTATCAGCTGTGTGAGCTGGGTCAAGTTTGCTCACCTCTCTTAGTCTTGGATAATTATCATACCCACATGATAAGGTTGTTGTGAAAGTTAAATAAAATGGCCCACTAATATGCTTAGCACAGTGCCTAGCACATGACGAGTAATACATATTATTATTTTCAACTGACAACAGACACTACCAGGCTGTACTGCAGTGCCATGAACCCAACCAACAACGGAGGGTGAGGGGGAATTCACTTGATACCTTCAAACCTCTGGAAACCTCCAGCTCCTATGGAGTTGGGCTCTTAGTGAAGACCTTGAAATCGTTAAACTACCTGAAGATGTGCCATTAACTGCCTTTGACTCTGCAAATTGAAGTCCCTGTCCACAAAGTGCCAGCCCCCTCAAGAACTTCCTTATGAAAGAGAATTTGGAGGCCTTCACATTCTGATGGTTCCTACAACATGCAGTAAACTAGTACTACTGCTAGCTTCCTAGGCCCCATCCTCTCCTAGCTCCTTCCTTCTTTCAGGCAAAGCTTCAGGCAGCATTGAAACTTGGATGTTGCCTCAGGAGGGCTGCTTTGGTGCTCTCCAAGGTCCTGACCTCGCCTCCCTGGCGTCTCAGCTCCCTGTCAGCCTCCCCGAGCTCTGGCCATCTGCAACTAGACTACGTATTCTCATTGGGGATGATACAGCCCTCAAAGGGGTGGAAATAGTTTCTTGAAGGGCAAAAGAACCCATTAGATATTGCAATAGCTTTTGACCTTCCAAAAGGCCACAGTACATAAGCAAATATAGAGTATATATGTGGTATTAAAATTTAATTGGGGGTGGGGTGATTAGGAAGAAAATGTCTAAAGAGGTTTCTGGGTTGGGGGATAATGCAAAAAAAAGATTAAGAAACACCAAACCAGACCTACCTAATTTTGCTGTTCAGTGTGCTGACTAAGCTCTCCTGGCTAAGGACGGGGATGCAAGTCCTGGCCATAGAATCTAGTACAAAGCAGAATGGCTGTTTGCTGTTCTATCAGGATATTGTCTTCTAAGAGCTGCAGTGAGGTGTGGTTAGATATGCACCTTTTTGTTATTAGTACCACTGAGTCTATTCCAACTCCTAGCAAACTTGTGAACAGCAGAGCAGAACCCTGCTTTGTCTTTTTGTGCCATCCACTCACCCTCCAGTGCTAGGTCAGACAATGCTCTGCTGCTATTAATAGGTTTTCATGGCCGCTTTTTTCAGAAGTGGGTGGCCAGATCCTTCTTCCTAGTCTGTCTAGTCTGGGAGCTATGCTGAAACCTGCCCACCACGAGTGACCTGCTGGTATTTGAAATACTGGTGGCATAGCTTTCATCATCACAGCAAAGTGCAGTATGACAATCAAGAGATGAGTAGTGTGGTTTCCTGACCAGGAAACAAACCCAGGCCAAGGCAACAAGAGCACCGAATCTTAACCACTAGACCACTAGTCTGGATATGCACATTTACCAGTATGCTCTTCCTTGTCAGTTCCTGTAGCTGGGTTCAGATGCTCCAGAACCCAGATTTGGCATTGGGCTGAACACTGTGGCATAATGAAAGATATGACCATTGCAGTCAGACAAACTGGGTTCAAATACCAGCTCTGCCACTTACTGGTTTTGTGATCTTGGGCACTTCCTGCTGGAAGGAAGGATAATAATACTTATCTTATGGAGATAACATGTGTAAATGTCGGTGTCGCAATCCAATGTACACATCAGGATAGATGCGGAGAGGGCTGATGGCCACTCTGAGTTTATTATAACCAGCATTTCAATATATACGTAGCTTACATCTGCTAAACATACACAGGTGTTCTGGATGAAGTAATTAGCGAATGCCAAGAATTCTTAGTGATTTCTCAAGGAGCCCTCCCTTGGCCTCTGTTTTGATATTATCATGTTATTGCTGTGCTCCTATATTTTAATCTCGGAGCAGGCAAGGTCTCTTAGGCAACAGTCCCTCCTGCTCCTGGTATCGATATCGTTTCTCCATCTGTGCCCCCGGGGGGCCGCCGCCTGGCTTAGGTTGCCCCCCCCCCGGGGGTTCTTACCTGTCATTGGCTAACCGGCCTTCTCACCTCCGGGTCACAGTTTGTTGGCAAGCTTTTTCCAGTGATTATTAACCCTTCCTGTGTCAGGGGCGGCTGCATTTCCCTGCCTTTTGTTTTTTAAAGCAAGGAAGGCGTCATGTTGTGCTGAGGCCAGAAGGCCCATCATAACCAATGCTTGCTCTTGTTGACTTTGTTGTTTTTTCAGGGAGCAAAGCAGACATAAAACATAAACTATTAACATGGATAATATCAAAATCACACCAGCATTAACAAATATGCGTAAATTGAGGCCCGAGAACCAATTGGAGGGCTCTAGCCAGTGTAACCCATTTTCAATGTCTTGAAATATTTTTTGAGAGAACACCTTATGTACTTCTTGTAACTGCCTCTCTAACCGAGCTTGTAGCTCAGTGATGTCATTGGCCAGGGAGGTATTAAATGCCCCCTGTAAATGTTTTTTTATTTCTTGCCAAGATGTCAGCGAGCTATTATACAGTAGGGGGGTAACGCATTGCATGGTAAACTGCCAGTCACATTTTAGTTTCATATGCACATATAATGCATTTTGCTGCTCTCCCAGCCACTCTACTGCTGCCTCTAATGCCTGCAATCCTGACATTAGCCCTTTATCAATATCCACCTGTGTCTGTAATTCTTGAGTGACATTCACCAAGACGGATTCCACCTTATGGGCTGTTTGAACACTGTTAACCAAGGCAGTAGTAGCTGTAGCGGCTGATGCAATGATAATCACCGCGGACACAATGAACGTGATTAGCGTAGCCAAAAACCGCTTAGGGCCTAATTTTCTCATGGACTCAAGGAGGATATGTAGAGCATGCTCTTCGGACCATGTCCAATTTAGAAAAACAGGTAACCAAATATGTGCTCTTCTTTTGACACCATTACATAGGTCACATTCAATGAGGTTACATTACAATGTGTTAAACAATCAGAATACCAATATGGGGGAGAAATATTAACCACATACATACCAGAAGATTCTTGGATAGCAGGGACACTGTTTCCCCATAATAACACACAAGGATGGGTGGTACAAATCATAACGGTATGAGAAACATTTTTGACCAATATTAGTAAATAATTGCCAGTTTCATTCGCATACTTGCCATGGGACAATTGTCGTGATATAAAAGGCAACCCGATCCTCCATATTCCTTTGTGAGGGGGCTGCACACTGTCTCATTGTAAGATAGTTGTAAAAGCGGTCCAGACAGGCTCTGTTCGCTCCATGTTATAGGTTTCTGACTTGATCTGTTGAAGGCCCAAGTATGATTGTCACTCAAAAGATGTCCATGAGGTCCCTAATCCAGCACGTTGGCCCCAAAGATGTTCCCCCGCCTTGGATATGCTGTACGGCAAGGGGACCACTGTGCTGAGTAATGTTGGTAACACCAATCAGTTTTTGGATGGCAAATTGGGATGGAAGGAACTTGTGTGACATTACTTTTGTCTTCGTAAGATGTTGATATAGCAGTAATGTATGTCACATTGGCTGCCTGTTGTCCTTTCTTAGGTTGGTAATAAAATACATTTGTTCCTGAAAGGCAACACATGTTGTGCTTTTGTTTTAATAAACCATACAAAAAGGTGAATTGTTAGCATACATCACCAGAGGTTCTTCTTCCTTTTGGTGCAGGCCTGTATGTTGTTGTCGGGGTACCCCGGTTCCTCCTGTCCAATCAGAATCATTAGAGGACAAAGGGGGATTGGCATGCCACCAAGTAACCGGAGTAGAGAGAGGAGGATTAGGAATAAAGGCCCAATATGTGAGATTCTCATGCTCTGAAATCACCTCAACATGTATTAGAGAAGAAAAGAGGAAAAAGAAAAAAACTGATTTACTTATCCGTTTGTCCATTTTCCGGTTATTCCAGAGCAGGCCGCGTGTGTTTTGATGGAATGCACTCAATGCCTTTATCTGTCAAAACACAAAGAGCTCCTCTCTTTCCATATTTAACCATAAAAGGGCCCTCCCAGATATCCGTATAAGGATGTTTTAATCCACACTTTGCCAAGATATTGTGTCAAAACAGATGTGTGTAATGCGGCCTTTGTTGGGCCATATGGTTCTGAGTTTGACCCATATATCTTTCTGCAGCTGATGTGCCATCCTCTGCTAGATTCAAAAAATTTGAAGTAAATAAGGCGAGATTGAGAATACCTTGCAGATCATTCTTATAATACTCATTTCCCCCTTTCATTTTTTGTAAAGCAGCCTTCAGTGTTCTATGACATCACTCAATAATAGCTTGTCCCGTAGAATTATAGGGGATGCCAGTTTTATGGATAATATTCCAATTTGCACAAAATTGGCGGAAAATTTGCGCTGAGAACTCAGGACCATTATCAGTTTTAATGCATGTAGGAGACCCCACGAAAGCAAATATAGCAAGCCAATGACGAATGACTCGTTTAGCGCTATTTTTTGTATGTGCCGATGCGAAAAGAAATCGAGAGTGAGTGTCAACAGAAGCGATAACAGAAGGAAATGTGCACAGCTGCCTATTCTGCAATTTGAGTAGTTGGATGTCCATGAGAGACTTTGGTCTGCCAGTCATTATTAGCAAGCCAAGCTATACCTGCTTTTCCGGAGCCGTCAGTGAACACGGTTAAGGCATCAGGAATAGGTTGGGAAGAGATAACCGAGGAGATGATCAAATTGAGAAGATGTGCAAGGTTAAAAAATGGTCTGAGGGTCAGCGCCTCACAATTGTAAACACCGCAAACATCCCCTTTGATAACCTCTGCTATTCCATCAAAATATGTATAGAGTACCTTAGCTGGTGTGTGGGGCAAGTATATCCACTCCAAGCATTTTATAACCTTGCCCGCTTTTTGAAAGACAATAACAGTAGGACTCTTAGGTGTGTTTATCACATAAAGGCATAAGGGAATTTCTGGATCAAAGCGATTTAAAAATTGGGAGGTCAGAGCCTTGTTTACTAGGCTTAGTTCTTGTTTTGTCTCAGGGGTAAGAGTGCGCGTAGAAGAGGGGGAAGAGTCACCATGTAGCAGGAAAACAAGTGACTCAGAGAATGTGTCGGGATGCCAAGAAAAGGACGTATCCAACTGATATTTCCTAAAAGCTGTTGCAATGTAACTAATGTTAAAGTATTGGGTATGGAAATAGAGGGAATGCATGGCTTTACCAGGTGTCTATCAATCATTAATCCTAGAAATTTCCAGGGGGAGGTAAACTGTACTTTATCTTGAGCCATAAGAAGGCCTTTGCCTTTTAGCAATTCAATTAATTGTTGGTATGCTGTTAATGAAAAATTTTTAGTTGGTGCTGCTAATAAAATATCATCCATATAATGGTAAAGTTGTATAGCAGGGTATTTGCTTCGAAAAGTTAATAACACATCTCCTACTAATTGTTGGCATATGGTAGGACTGTTTTTTATGCCCTGAGGCAAGACCTTCCACTGCTATCTCTGGGGGACCTCTTGATTGTTATAAACTTGGACAGTGAATGCGAGCTTTTCCCTATCAGCGGCGCACAAAGGTAGAGAAAAGAAACAGTCTCTAATGTCAATAACAACAATTTGCCAACTCTCAGCTATTAAAGAAGGGTTTGGCAATCCCTTCTGTTAAGCCCCCATAGGTTGCATGACAGCATTAATTGCGCTTAAGTCCTGGAGTAATCTCCATTTTTCAGATTTCTTTTTTATCACAAATACTGGGGTGTTTGAGGGTACAATATGGCCTAATTTTAGTTGCTCCTGTACTAGCATCTTTAAAGCTTGTAATTTTTTTTTTTTGGAAGGGGTCACTGATCTATCCATACAGGCGTGGCAGTTTTCCATTGAATAGGTACGGAAGGAATGTTAATAACATCAGCGGCCCCTAGGAAAAAGGCTTAACGTTTAGAGATCGTTTCCATTGAGAAAGCAAATCTCACCCCTGTCGAGGAAAATAATCCATAACCAATCTACAAATGAAAACTTGGGTGAGTTTATTCTGAGCTTAAATCTGAGGATTATAACCTATGAGAGTCTTTCCACAAAGGAACAGAGCACTCCAAAGAAGTGGGGGTACACAGGGTGGTTATATACCCTCAAAGAGTATGTTTCACATATGATTGAAATGTCCCTTTTACAATAGTCACGAGGCTGCTCTGTCAGCACAGCGATGGATGGAAACGGCAGATAGGTCTGCTGTTTCAGTGGACCTCGCAGGCTGGCAGGTGTGTTGCCTCGAGCTGGGCGGTCTCGGATGAGCGCTACAGTCAGTTCCCAGCCTAAAGAAAGATGCTTAATCTTTAAGGAGATGCCAACGTTGGGAGGGGGAGGGAAGTTGCACCTTTATCGCAAAATGTCTAAGCAGATATAGAATGCATGCTCAATGGCCACAGTCAGGCCTTTTGGAAAAACAAAGTCAAGCCGAATTAGGTTTATACCAAATGGCTTCCTCATATACTCCAATATATCCTATTGCTTGCCATTTTTATTTGTCACTCCCATAGGGAGTATGGAGTTGGAAGAACGTAGGGTGTAATTAAGGCAATTCTGTTTTCAGGTCCTCTGACTTTGAGTATGTGATCACTTCCCTCAGGTGTCATAAGCCCCCCTACACCTTGTACAGATGCAGAGGTTTGCTTTTTAGGCCAATGGGGAGGCCAAGTGGGCGAGGCTATAAAGCACCGTCGCCAGTGTGGCTGAAGCCACTGGCCCCCCTCTTGGCAGCAGAGCTCCCCAAACTTCGTTTTTCGGGGCACTGGGGAGTGTACCCCGTTTTGAGTTTCCCGACGCCAAGTCACGGTTGATTAGATTACCATCTACATTAATTTTAGAGCAACATTGATTCGCCCAATGGTATCCCCTTCAGCACTGAGGACATGGTTTAGAAGGCAGCTTTTTAATATCGGCTGGCCCTCCTTTACCAGGGATATCTTTTGGACCGGAGTTGCACTGTTTTGCACGGTGTCCAGGTCTTCCGCACTTAAAACAGGCATTATCAAAAAGCACCTCTGGGCAGCTACGAAAACGCTGCTGCCATTACTTTGGCCACATGACTATGAGTTCCTACTTCCTGACACGCTCCAGCATATCCCCTCAGGTGTGAGTTCGCCCTTTAAGGTGAGACATAGCAGACTGGCGATCAGCATTAGCATTTTCAAAGGCTATTTTCAACAGGATAATTTGAGCCAGTTCGGGATGAGCTATTTGTCTCTCAATTACCTGCTGGTGACTGTCAATAAATTCTATGTATGGCTCGTTTGGCCCTTGTCAGACATTCACAAAGGAATTGGTGGCTTTGTCTGCCCCTGAACGGGGAGTTGCCTTCCAGGCTGCTAATGCCACCTCTGAACATTGTCTATGCAACATTCCATTTGCCTCAGCCTGTGCTTGAGGCGTCACATATTGGCCGACCCCCTGTAACATGTTGGCACTGATTGGGAGAGGGGGGTTTAAAGATAGATTATCCATAGATCGGGATACAGATATCTCGTTAAACTCAGACCTGAAAAGAGTATATTCAGCATGCGACAAAAGAGTCTTTGCGAGCAAAAGCCAATCACAGGGTAGCATACGATAAGCGGCTCCCAGTGCCTCTATCATCCCGACAGTGAAAGGTGGCTGCACTCCATTCTCTCTAATGCTCTTTTTCAGCTCCTTAAACACCCCAAAAATAAGGGATTCATGTTTTCTTCGCCCATGATTGACCATCACAGGGAAGGCACAGGAAAAAAGATCAGGATCTCCACGATTTAATCCTTCCCGGAGGCAATTATGAACCACACTATACTGCCTGGAATCAACATACGGGGCTGGTGGAGCACAAGGAGGAGCAGCAGGCAAGACAGGAGGGTTCTTGAAGGCGAAACCCCTCTCTAAAAGAGGGGGGAATGGTAAATCATCATCGTCTGAGGACTTTTGTTCAAAATTTGTCTGAGACTTACTAACAGCCTTTTTAAAAAAGTCTCTTGGCGGCGAGCAAGGCGGAGGAGGCAGTGGCGGCGCCTCCTCAGCTTTGCCTGAAGGGCGCTCGGGTAAAGAGGCCGAGTTTTCCTCATCCGATAGATCCCACAAAAGGAGCAGTGCAGTACGTACTGTTCCCCAAGTCGTTAAGATATGTACATCCTTTAAAAGACCATGATCAAAGCGAGACTTTAGTGCCTTGCCAGCCCTTTCCCACAACTCAATGTCCAAGGTGCCATCCTCAGGGAACCAGGGGCAATGTGTAGATATTGCAATATCCTCTGTAACTCGGCGGGAGAAACCGAAACTGAAATCGCCTTCAGCAGCCATGAAGTGTCTTAAAGCATAATTTCTGCTGAATCGCCAATTGTTGGCCCATCATTCTCACGGCGGACCGCCAAAAGGCGGTTGAAATTCCCCCATATGGTTACTCACCAATAATGCCACCGATCTTGGATCACGTCGGGGTCACCATATGTCGGTGTCGCAATCCAAAGTACACATCAGGATAGATGCGGAGAGGGCTGATGGCCACTTTGAGTTTATTATAACCAGCGTTTCAATATATACGTAGCTTACATCTGTTAAACATACACAGGTGTTCTGGATGAAGTAATTAGCGAATGCCAAGAATTCTTAGTGATTTCTCAAGGAGCCCTCCCTTGGCCTCTGTTTTGATATTATCATGTTATTGCTGTGCTCCTATATTTTAATCTCGGAGCAGGCAAGGTCTCTTAGGCAACAGTCCCTCCTGCTCCTGATATCGATATCGTTTCTCCATCTGTGCCCCCGGGGGGCCGCCGCCTGGCTTAGGTTGCCCCCCCCCCCCCCGGGGGTTCTTACCCGTCATTGGCTAACCGGCCTTCTCACCTCCAGGTCACAGTTTGTTGGCAAGCTTTTTCCAGTGATTATTAACCCTTCCTGTGTCAGGGGCGGCTACAGTAAAGAATCTAACACAAAATCACTAGTAGTAATTGCCTTCGTATTATCTAGCGGAGTTTCAAAATACTCACTTTGTTCTCTAGATTGGTTGCAAAAAATACCTTTCAAGAAGGAAGCAAATCTGAAAAGGCTACATACTGCATGATTATGTAACTATATGACATTCTGGACAAAGCATTCTGGAGCTAGTAAAAGGACCAGTGGTTGCCGGGGTTTTGGGGAGAGGGGAAGATGAATAGGTGGAGCACAGAGAATGTTTAGGGCAGTGAAACTACTCTGTATGACACTATTGTGGTAGACAGATGTCATTATATATTTGTCCAAAGCCATAGAATGTATACCAAGAGTGCACCCTATTGTAAAGTATGGACTTTGGATGATACTGATGTGTCAATGTGGGTTCATTGGTTATAACAAACGTACCACTCCAGTGAGGTATTTTGATAGTTGGGGAAGCTGTGCATATGTGGACACAGGTGATACATGGGAAACCTCGGTACCTTCCACTCAATTTTGCTTTGAACCTAAAACTGCTCTAAAAAAGTAAAGTCTATTCTTTTAAATGAGTCTATTAAAAAATAGCTTTCAAGGTTTGTAGTTGGAGCCACATATAGAGATAGTATCATTTGAGCAGCATCTACTGCTGATGCTAAACCTTTAAGCTAAGGCATTTTCTCCACACCTCAGTCTACCACTACCACCACAACCACCATCATTATTATTAACAGCAAAAACAACAAAACTGTATCGAATGACTTTTCAATGTGTCTAACACTACACTATGTACATTATCTCATTGACTACTCCCAATGATTCTATGAAATTGGTTGTATTATCACTTCCATTTTACAGATCAGGGAAGGTTTAGATATGTCAAATAGCTTGCCCATGGCCACGCAGCAAGTAAGTGGCAGAAGCAGGAATCCAATTCAATGACTGTTGGCCTAACTCAAATTCTGAGGCTTTCATCCCCTGGAGTCTACTACAGCCTCAACATGCAAATGTGTTACACATTAATTTATTCACAGTCATCAACATCTTCACAAGGATAACTCCCAACCCTACCCTGAGAGAAGCAAAATCTTGAAGAATTCTACCAGTTGATTAGTTTTCTTCCTTTTTATTGCTGTATTTAAAAAATGATATTAAAACATTTTGAAATGTAGGGGCCAGCCCAGTGGCACAGCAGTTAAGTTCACATGCTCAGCTTTGGCGGCCCAGGGTTTCCTGGTTCAGATCCCTGGTGCAGACTTACACACCGCTTGTTAAGCCATGCTGTGGCAGACGTCCCACACATAAAGTAGAGGAAGATGGGCATGAATATTAGCTCAGGACCAATCTTCCTCAGCAAAAAAAGAGGAGGATTGCTGGCAGATGTTAGCTCAGGGCTAATCTTCCTCAAAAAACAAAGCAAAATATTTTGAAATATAATTCACCACAACACCAAAGATATTTTCACATCATCAGTCCTTACTCATATATTTATATATTTTACCCAGTTGTATCATATGGTGCATTTTCACTTAGAATAACATCATACACATTTCCTCATGTTTTAAGTAGTTTTTATATTTTCATTTTAGTGACTACGGTCACACCACAATTAACTGAAACATTTCTCTTGTTATTTCAATATTTGTCTATTATAGGTAAATATGTCTATATTTGCTGCTTTTTTTCACTTCTGTTGAATTATTTTCTTGGGAATGTCCAGGGAGAGAGATTACTAGGCCAAAAGATAGGAATATCATTTTAGTACTTACTATGTGTTGTCATTTTAACTTTGTAAGGGATCATGCAAATTTATTATGCCTCTAGTACTGTAAGATCACACCAATTTTGTCACAACTTCACCAACATTGGATATTCTCATTTGTAATTTTTATTATTAAATAGGCATAAATGGTACAATTTACCTTAATTTGTCTTTGATCACTAGTGAGGATAGACAGTTTTCTCATGTTTTGTTATGTGTATTTATTTTTGTGTAAATTGCACAAGAAAGATATGTTTTAAGAAGGACAAGAGAGAGGATGGGGGCGGTGAAGTTTCCAGTGTTAGACCCTAGGGAGGGACGAACCACCAGGGGCCTCATTTCCAGAATCTGGGTTCCTGGGCCTGGAAAGAAAAGTCAACAAAATTAGGCATCACCAGCCCAGCAATTTGGCCTGGGATGGGCCCTAGAAAACTACAGTGGTCATCCATACTGACCACATTTCTTCTCCCATATGCTTTATTCTAGGAAGTGGGTGGAACTAGACACTGGGCTATTTGGAGTCTCATGTGGCTAAAATAGAGCTATCTTTTTTACACATGCAATGGAGCAAACCATCAATCTTCTCATAATAACCATATCAGTTGCACAGCCCTTTAAACCTCACAAAGAGCTTTCACACCTATTATCTCATTTGATCCTGACAGCCATCCTGTAAGGGACAGATATTATTATTTTCATTCCACAGATTAGGAAGCCATTATTATTGTTATTATGAATAGTTCAGGAATGGTCAGTAACTCAGAAGGGTTCCTGTCCCTGATGAGTGGTGTTGGTCTTATTCATCAGCAGAGAAAGTGCTGGAGAATGATCTTCCTGCCTTCACCCCTCTCCTCCACCATCATGATATTTATGAAAGGGCTTCCAGCCCTTTGTCTTCTTGGCAGGATGGCTGTAGCCTTTTGTTGATGGAGGAAACATTGACGGTCTTTGTGTGGAAATAATGGCTGTTTGTTTTAGGAGACAGTATTGTTATCTCAAAGGTGCACCTGGAACCAGCCCTGTATAGGAGTGGCTCTGAGCCAGACCAAGGCTGAGTCTGGTCACCATGGAGTTGGGGAGGAGGGCAAAGACCCTCGGCTTTGGTGATTTGTGTCTTACATGCCAAATAATATCAATTGGATGCCCTTTATCCATCACTAGTTGTAAAGAATTGCATGCCTCTGTTCACTCTGCTTTCTTTTAGTGGATTTCAAGGTTCTGTCAATAGATTGGTGAAATCTTGCATTAACAGGAGAAATTGGAGTAAACTTGGAGATTGGGAAAAAGATGGCTTTCCTTTTTTTTTTTTAATTGAGATATAATTGACATATAGCATTGTATTAGTTTTAGGTGTACAACATAATGATTTGATATATGTATATATTGCAAAATGATTACTGCAGTAAGTTTAGTCCACATCCATCACCACACAGTTACAATTTTTTTTCTTGTGATAAGAACTTCTAAGATTTACTCTCTTAGCAACTTTCAAATATGCAATACAATATTGTTAACTATAGTCACCATGCTATACAGTACATCCCCAGGACTTATTTATCTTATAATTGGAAGTTTATACCTTTTGACCACCTTCATTAATTTCACCCACCCTCTCATTCCCTCGCATCTGGCAACGACCAATCTGTTTTCTGTATCTATGAGTTCGGTGTTTTTTGCTTTAGATTTCACATGTAAGTGAGATCATACAGTATTTGTCTTTCTCTGTCTGACTTATTTCACCTAGCATGATGCCTTCAAGTTGCATCCATGTTGTTGCAAATGGTAGGCTTTCCTTTTTTATGACTGAATAATATTCCAGTGTGTGTGAGTGTATGTGTGTGTGTGTACATATATATGTGTGTGTATATATACACCACATTTGCTTTATCCATTTATTTGTTGATGGACACTCAGTTTGTTTCCATGTCTTGGCTATTGTAAATAATACCGCAATGAACATAGACATGCAGATATCTTTTCAAGATAGTGATTTCATTTTCTTCAGATAAATACTCAGAAGTGGAATTGCTGGATCATGTGGTAGTTCTATTTTTAATATTTTGAGGAACATTCACAGAAGACATCTTTCTTGACTGAGCATTCCTAGATTTGACAAGGAAAGGAACAGAAATATATTGGAGGTTCAGTAAATGTCTGTGGAAATGTATGTGGCTATAGTGATGGCAGAAGATAATTGGTCACATAGAACCATGACATTAGTGAAGGCACAGCAGTAATGGAGAGAGCATGGGACCTGGAATAAGACAAGCTGGTTCAAATGATGGTGTAATCAGTTAACAGCCGTGTGCCTTTGGCAAGATAGGTCAAGATACTTAAATCTTGGCGCTGGCCCCGTGGCCGAGTGGTGAAGTTCGCTCGCTCCACTGCAGGCTGCCCAGTGTTTCGTTGGTTCGAATCCTAGGCGCGGACATGGCACTGCTCATCAAACCACGCTGAGGCAGCGTCCCACATACCACAACTAGAAGGACCCACACAAAGAGTATACAACTATGTACTGGGGGGCTTTGGGGAGAAAAAGGAAAAAAATAAAATCTTAAAAAAAAAAAGATACTTAAATCTCTAGCAGTATTGATTTCCTTGTGTGTCAAATGTGGATAATGTCTGCCTTTGTTGAATTGGTGGAAACAAATAAGGTACTTAGTATAGTGCCTGACAAATAGTGGGCTTTCGGTAAATATCAGTTTTCATTCCATGTTAAGGTATAAATCAGGCAAATACTGAAATGTAAAGTTTAACCCACTGCAAGCCTGAGATCTGTTTAAGAACATCAGGATAATGCTTATCAAGGATCAGAAAGATCGGCTCCTCTAGAAGCTATTGCCAGGGATTAAGAAAGGCCATGGGGGGCCAGGCCGGTGGCCGAGTGGTTAAGTTTGTGTGCTCTGCTTCAGAGGCCTAGGGTTCACCGGTTTGGATCCTGGGCGTGGGCTCACATACAGCTTGTCAAGCCATGCTGTGGCAGCCTCCCACATGGAAGAACTAGAATGACTTACAACTAGGATATATAACTATGTACTGGGGCTTTGGGGAGAAAAAAAAGAATGGCCATGGTATGCTGATTTTATGCCTTTCCAAGCATGCTCAGTTACCTACGGCTCATCCTGACACAGAGAGTAACAAAGTCCTTTGAGTACTAGGGTGAGGTGATCTGAGCCAGCTCAACCTAAATAATAGGGATTTAGGCCCCACCAGCAGCTTTTGGCCTGTATTTGCTGTGCGGAATTCCCTGGTGCTCTAGAAGTCCCAGGGCCTGGATGTGTCCTGTTGTCCAATGCTGAGTGACAGCCTGTCACTTAGTTTTTCCCCTTGTGGGGCTGTCATTGGTCTCTAGGGATATAGCAGTACAGTTAAGTGTCTATCTCGGGATGAAGGAAAAGCTTTTTACTGGTAATCATACTTCGATCAAGTACAGAACAGCAGGTAGCACTGATTGATGAAACCTAGATACTGTAGATTTTTGTAAATAACACCAGGCAAAGGCACTGTTTCTGTAAACAGCCAGAGAAAGAACGCGTAGCTTGTGTTCATAAGGCATGAATCTGAGTCCTGACTCTGCCTCTTGCCAGCTGAATGCCTCAGAGCAAATCATGTAAACTGAACTTCATTATTCACGGGTAACTGCTCATGGATAAGGTGAAATAATCAGACCGTGTCTGACAGGTTATTGGGAAACATGGCACAGGAAAGCTCTTTGAAAACAATGAAATTTGGTACACTGGCAAGGGATCATGATGATATTGATAATAATCTCTTTAATGCTGTTGGCTGATGTTAGCGGAAGTCTAGGGTTTTACGCTCAGGCAGATGTTCAGGACTGGATGGAGGTTCTAGTCATGGAAATAAGGCACAGGGTAATGTTCTCAAAGGTATGCTCTAAGGTTCCCTGGAGTTTCCTGAGAACCTGTCAGGGAGTTTGTGAGGTCCTCTACGACCCAATTACCTGTTGTGAGAGGTCATATTTTCTTCATATACTTCAACCAAAACAACATGCAACAGCAAGTATGAGAATCCAGCCGTCTTTTTAAAGCCAGACACTAGAGACACTTGCAAAAATGTAGAACAATGCCACTTTTCTCACTAAAAGTTTTGTTTTGTTTTAGAAAGTATAGTTATTTTTCATTAAAATATGTTATTTATGTTTACATATATTGGGTTTGTTATCATTATTTTTAAATGAATGAATTAATAAATGTTTAAATTCTTCCTCAGTTTTAATTTCTATAAGGTAATTTTTATAGATATAACCCAAATAAACAAAACCTTTTTGGAGTCCTCAATAATTTTTAAGAGTTACAGAGGGGTCCTGAGCACAAAATGTTTGAGAACCACTGGCTTGGAGAATGAGTCTGAGCAGGCCAAATCAGATTATTTCATAGTGTGGAGGAAAATGTCAAACAAAACGTCGAGAGCTTCTTAGCAAAAGGTCCAAACAAAGGACAAAATCCTGGGTATTCACACATTCATTCATTCAAACATCTATAAGTCCTCCTCTGTGTCAGAGTCTACTCCAACTGTTAAAGGCTTTAGAATACATGAGACGCGTCCTCTACCTTCAAGGATCAAAGGAGGCTGACGTAAACAAACGGTGACATCAGCTGTGATGAGAGCTATGGTGGAGGGGTGCTCTGGGACCATGGCAAGATGCAGGGAGCAAAATGGTCCGAGAGACCTGGGAACTTTTGTAGGTCCCTGAGGCAGGTGGCCATTCAAGTCTGAGGAGGTCCAAAGTCATTGCTGTATGCTTGCTTTTTTGTTTTAACACTATTCGCTCTCAGCCTGGAGGAGGTAGGGGTTGGAGGAGGTAGCAAGGGCCAGCTAAGGTCTCAGGCTGTGAACATGCAAAAGCTTTGCCATAGTCAGAGTTGGGGGGCGGGCCAAGTAGGAGAGGAAAATGTAAAACAGTGTTTCTCCTTATTCTATGGCAAAAGAATTCTATCCCCTCCCTCCTCAACCCTGAGAATATCTTTATTAAAATTTTGACTAATACATAGTCCTTGTTAAAAAAAAAAAAAGTCAAATAATTTTGAGAATGTTAAAGGCCACTGTTATTAGCCACTGTTTACAGTTTGGTGTATCATTTCAGCCACTTTCTAGGCACATATAAATATCTATGAATTTTAGATAAGAAGCTTTGGTTGGTTTACACTAGAAGGCGGTGTGAAGTCATACAAATGCTGTCTGAGATGAAATGTCTGCTGCTGACTAAGCCAGTATAGGAGGCTCTTTTGATGCACTCTGTGGAAAAAACTCATACTTGAAAATAGCCACAAGGACCTGCCAGCTTGTGATGAAGGCCGGCATCAGGAACAGCACTTCTTGCTGGGTGTTTCTGTGTCCTGGACTGCCTCTCCCAGCACCTCCTTTCTTTTCTCTCTTCTCTCTCCCCGGGAACTGGTCCCCTTTGCTTTCTTCTCCTCTACATCTGCCCACAGCTTTTGACTCTTCTTCTTTACTCCTTGGGCCACTGTCTCCAAGCCTTTTCCCTGTCCCCCAGTTCCTGACACAGATTCTTGAGATTTTTTTTTTATGGGCTCTCCCTGCTGGGAACTTCAGGGAAACATTTTCCACTTTTTGAACCCCAGGGAAAGTTAGATAATGTGTTTCAAGGAGTTCTTGCCCTTTAAAGTGGTAATGACATCGTTTCTATTTAAGTTATTTAAAAATCAATCAATATGTTGTTCAAAAACAAAATTCAACCGAGTGAATGTAAAGATCTGATTGGCTTTATTCAATGCCTCATGAATGGGGCAGCATCCCACCTAGCAAAGGTGCTAGGAGCTCTGAAGAGCTGTACAAAATGGAAGACTTTTCTAAGCACAAGGAGGCGGGACAAGAAAGTTATTCTAGAAAGGAGCTGACTGTTTCAGGAAAGGCCACCTTTGAGGGATGGCAGCGGTCTATGCAGAGGGTTGTGCAGAGCAGGAGAATCTAGGCTAACTGGTTCAGATTACATCCCAGGGCGCGGCTGACTTTGCACTTAGGTTAGGGATTAAGTCTTGGTTTGGTGACTCTATTTTGGGCCTATTGTGTCTTTTTTAAACAACGTTAATTACTTAAATAGGTCTTTCCTATATAGAGAACGATTTGAGAGCCTCCTGTTGTGTGTTGAGCGAGCATGCCCTGTAGTAAAGGAGGTGATGCATTTATTTAGGTGACTAATGCTGTCTTCATACATTCTTCCTGGACTGCCTTTATTTTGCAGTATCTCATGAGCCAATCAATGATGAGGCTACCCTTAACAGACCCTGTAACTCCAGAGAGAATCAGTTCTCGGCTTTGGATGAACACGTAGTTTGGTTATGCTATTGATGATTCTGTAATCTTCACAGAATCATTGATGAATGTAGCTTGGGCAAAATTACAGGTAAAGTCCAGGCCTTCTACATAGTAAAATCACTTGTTACCAACTCTACTACTTTAGTCACTTTCTCTGATCATTTTTTAAGACAGTGCATGAAATGTTGGCATCATACTTGGGTAATCCCTATATATATATGTGGTTTTAGGTCTGACTTGCCTGGTTTCCTATCTTTTCTGGGTCTACATTTTCAAGGACTCTAGCCAGGGCACTCTGTAATATCAAAGGCTTTTCTTCTAATGCTTCCTTAGTTTCTAGTATTAAATATCTCTTTGGTGCAGCTAGATATAGGCAGCAAAAGTCTTTAAACCTTAGCTCTAAACTACTCTCTAGGACCTTAGTTTTTCCAAGACGATTCATCTGGGAAGATCTCAGGCAAATCATTCAAGGAAACTCACAAAGAACAAGTGTGGTCTTTCTCTGTAACCTTCTACAGGAACATGTGTAGAACCACTTCTGACTCATCAGCCAGGAAAATCCCCATCCTGAGGCAGATCTCTTACGTTACATTCCAGTTGGCATCTCCAGCTATTTTGAAACAGTGTGCCCTTTTTCTTAGAGACCAAGGCTATATACTATGTCTCATATATCTCTCCTGACATTGGCTGAAGTTCATGCTATGTCTTGAGGTTTGAGACCACATAAGAACTAAGCTATTTGAGGGGTAGTATTTTTCTTTCCAGGATGTCTCTGAAGAAGACCATCCGTTTTCCTCAGACCTTTGACTTCCTGGTTTGACTGCTGTCTTAATAAACTCTTCAAGCAGGTCTGAAACCATGTAATAGTTTATAAACCATCAGTTAAGGTTTACTAAATCCATAAGGAACAATCGCTTTGCTCTTTTTTGCATCTGCACTAAGAATTGAATAGAACAGAGAATTCCAGCAGCTAATCACAAGTGCATTCTTGTGGCCAGTTCTCTTATACATTTGGTAACTGATTTCAGTATTTTCTCCCCTGAGATAGTCTGTTACATTGACTCAGCATGGACAAGTATTTATAGGCCTTTTCTTCCCTCTGTCCTAAGATCTCAGATCTACCACAAACTTTAAGGGGATCACTAATCAGTTCTTGGATTCATTTTCTCTTTCCCAAGAGTAATCACCTTTAGTCTGATTGAATTCCCTTCAATAGCAACTCAAAACTCTTTGGCCCTGAATCTGATTTCCTAAGAAGAAACTGGTCACTTATAGTCATATATGTGGTTTTCTATAATCCTCCAGTGAACGCTCTGAGAATTTAACTTTTCCCTTGTTTCATGTCTCAACTTTCTTCTGCGAGTTATCCGCCTTAAGAAACGTGAGGTATGTGGAATCCAACTTTGAATGACTCAATAGCATTAATCAGAATGTGTGAGGGCAATAGCAAGGAAAGAAGAGATTGGAAGGAGAAATTACCCAAGAAGAAGAAGAAAAACAAAAGAATTTCTTAATAGGGAACTTTCTACTAAGAAAAGGAAAAATGTTCTGTGTATCCAGTAAATGGTTTTAACCCAGAGATCTGTGATTACACTTGACTTTTCTTAGGGTAGGAATTCTGTGTTATCACTTTGTTGACTTCAACTCTGTCTTTTTTTCCCTCAACGACTATCCTAATTTTTTAGAAAAGTTCCTTTTGCAAAGTACCTATCTGACATGGATGTCTTCATATGAAATGCTTCAGTTGGGATATTGATTTAGTTGCAATAATGGTGTCTTAAATAAGACAATTTATTTCTCTCTCACATAACAATCTGAGGTGTAAGCAGCCCTGGAATAAGACAGGGCTCTACAATCAAGTGGGGTCCAGGCTCCTTCTACCTTATTGCTTTGCCATCCTCAACATATGGCTTCTGTCACATGCTCCAGCTCCTGCTGTTATGTCCATCCTCCAGCTAGCAGGAAGTAGGAAAGCAGAAAGGGAAAGTAGCTTCCTTCCTTTTAAGGGCGTGAGCCAGAAGTTGTAAGTGGAAGCATATCACTCCACTCATATTCCATTGGCCAGAACTTACTCAAATGGTCACCATACCTAACTGCAAGGGAGGCTGGGTAATGTGGTGTTTAGTTGGGCAGCCTAGATAAAGTTACATTAGTATGTAACAAAGGCGGGGCAAAGGTATTGGGATATAGTTAGCAGTCTATGCCAGACAGGGAAGCAGATAGTTTGGCATGGGAGTACCAACAATTAGTGGAATCTGGAGAAATCAAGGTACTTACAATCTCCTTGATACAAAATCATTGGGGAGGCTGATGAGATCTGATTCTTTTCCACCAGGAGTGGGTATTGAAGTGTTTAGCTAAGCTTTTGTAAAACTAGTATCAGAGTTTGTTGGGGAGGCATAAGAAGGGACAGTTTCAGGATATTGTATTTTATTTCACAAGAAAGAAGAATTACCATGTAGGGATAACCATAGAACTTCCCTTCCCCCCAAATTATTTATATGGCCAAAGCCAAACTGGCTCCAGTGTGCCAAGAAATAGGTAGTGATGTTTCAAAGATGTTTCAGCAAGTCAGGTTATAAGAGGGGCTCAGGAAGAGGCCATAAGAGGAGCTGCAGGGTAAATTCATAGAATTGGTAAAGCTCAAGGAACTCCCAACTCTTCAACGGTTGAAGGACTGATGGAACAGTGGAAGTTCTATCCACATAATGACAGTCAGGGCTGGGAGTGGGGCTGGAAGAGACCCCTACATTTCTAGAGAAGCATCTTCAATGCTTTTCTCCAGAGCTATCCAGCTTAGGAAGAAGCAGTTGGCTTTTGAGTGTCAAAAACTGGAAGGCACAGTTTCCAAGAGAGGAGTAGTGTAGACATGTAAAGGAATTAAACACTTGCTGGCAAAAGCACCCCAGCTCTTCAAGGCTCTTTGTCAATTAGTTGAGAGAAGGGATCTCATCCCTGCCCAAGGAGAGTGCTGTTAGAAAAGGACAGCTCAATTTCCTTAAAAAGTAATTAGGAATAGGGAAGGAGCTCAGCAGCATATGATGGCTTATATGGCAATCCCCTGGGAAAGGGGAAGCACAAAGCAACCGCCGACTTCCTGTTATTACTCCGAGCTGGGGAGGTCTTCCAGCAGTTCAAAAGAGAGGACAAGAATATTCAGTCTCTACCATAAACAATGGAATAGATAAAATCAAGTTATTATCCAAGCTCATGATGATGATGATTAATAACTACTATTACAGTCATGCTTCTTTAATAACAAAATATTTATGCCCCACCTATGTCTAAAAGGGATCTGAGGTAGCTTACATTAAAAAGTGCAGATACAATAAAATACAGCCCATTAAAATTATAATAAAAAAAACTTAGCCAAAGAAGTGGGAAAATATAGGGGAAGAGGATAACTTGCATCAGAAAACTTAAGATAAACAAAAGCACCACAAATGAGAACAAAACCTGAGGTTCCTGGCAGCCAAAGCAAAAAAGAAAACACAAGTAGATTGCATAGTTCTCATTGTTGAGTAAGAAAAAGTACACCAGTTAGTAAGGCGAGGCTAACTCTGGGAAGAATTGGCTTTGTTAGATTTTATTTGAGACATGGAATATCATAATGGAAAATGTTAAAAATTGTAGTTACTTTTTTTTTGACTGTTTCTTGTATCTATCTCCCTTAAAATCCATATTAAGGGGCCGGCCCCGTCGCGGAGTGGTTGGATTCTCGCGCTCCGCTTTGGTGGCCCAGGGTTTTGCTGGTTCCGATCCTGGGCACGGACATGGCACTGCTCATCAAGCCATGCTGAGGCGGCATCCCACATGCCACAACTAGAAGGACCCACAACTAAAAAACAATACACAACTATGTACTGGGGGGCTTTGGGGAGAAAAAGGAAAAATAAAATCTTAAAAAAAAAAATCTTTTAAAAAAATCCCTATTAAATTCTCATTCTACAAGGGTAATTTATAGGAGTAAGGATATATGTGTGTGTGAGTATACGTACATATATACCTATACATGTGTGTCTATAAATACAAAATTACATATATGTGTGCATATATATACATATATGAATGTTTATAAACATATATATGTGTGTATGTACATATATAAATTTTCATTATATTCTAGAGATCTGGCTTTACCTGGAAATACAGCTTGGACAGCCTCCAGAAATTAATGGTAGGTATGTTCTTAGAATATCATCATCAGTTGGCTTGGTCAGCAAGCCCCCTTTAATATAAGATAATAATGTATTTTAATTAATGTAAACTTTGGCACAGATATACTAAAGCCATCCACTGCCCTGTAGAGACATTCAGACAACAGTAGAGCTTTTCTAGTTCCATTTTCCTCAGAGATAATGCAATCTTTTTGAAAATGTCATGGTTTTCGTATAACTAAGGACCATGTTACCATGAAGCAAAACCCAATGACAACTGGCTTAAAACATAATGGGAATTATTGTCTAGGTAATGAAAGTCCAAAGGAGGGCAGGGTTCAGGGCTGATCAATCCGGTGGCTTAATGACATCGTCAAAAACCCATCTGTTTCTGTTGTTCAGTTCTGCCAGCTGCACACAATCAGTTTCATCCTGATGCTGGATCCTCTGGGGCTTTCTCGCTTATATCTAGCATGACAGAGAACATCCTAATATGTTCCAGAAATCTCTCTTCATGACTCCTTGGTCTGAAATGGGTTAAATGTTCACCTCTGAACTTTCAGTGGTGCCAAGGGTGGGGCATTTGTGGATTAGTTTAGGTCTAAGCTTCCTGCCTAAGTCCTAGAGCCAAGGCTGGATTCAGCTTCTAGCAACATATGTGAGATGACCCAGGGAGTCATGATATCTCAAATAAAATCATGGCTCTAACCAAGAGAGGATCTTAGGGAAGCAGTCACAAAATCCAGTATGGCATCCAGCACCTGGAAATTTCAGCCTATAACTCAGACACAAAGAGGTGGAAAGATTTTTTAAACAATTTTATTATTTTTATTTAATTTAATTAATTAATTTATTTTTTGAGGAAGATTAGCCCTGAGCTAACTACTGCCAATCCTCCTCTTTTTGCTGAGGAAGGCTGGCCCTGAGCTAACATCCGTGCCCATCTTCCTCTACTTTATGTGTGGGATGCCTACCACAGCATGGCGTGCCGAACTGTGCCATGTCCACACCCGGGATCCGAACTGGAAAACCCTGGCCGAGGAGAAGCGGAACATGCGAGCTTAACCGCTGCGCCACTGGGTCGGCCCCGATTTTATTATTTTTATATTCTATTATTATTATAGCATTAATTGAACTCCATGGGAATGAAGAGAAATGAAACTCACCTATTATACTACTCATTCATTAAAAAGTCAATTTTTTCTTCAAGTTTTTACATACTTAGTATTTTTAAAAAAATATTTAATTGTAATAATAGCGTAGAAACAATTTTGTGTTCTGTTTTTATTACCATTTCAACGGCTGTATTATGCTCCATTAAATGACTCAATGATATAATTTACTTAACCCTTGCCTCTCTGTAGGACATTTAGGTTGTCTGCAATTTTTCAGTATTATAAATAACCCAGGTAACATTTTTGTGCAGGTGATTTCTGCTTTCTTTGGGACTCATCTATGTCAGAATATAATTCTTGATACAGATTTATATACAACTCCCCATTTACACCTGCATGAAGAAATCTGAAGCTGCTTTCAAGGCACTGATCTTTTGAGTTTATCAAGGGCTTTTGCACTTCACCTCCTAACTCAGATGTTAACCTCTTCAAATAGAGTTTTCTTATAAGGACACCTTACAAACTTGCACAATCCTAATCATTTGGATTAATTTTTGGAAGGAGACTCAGAGTCCCTCATCAGAAGGATTTGGAGTGGGAGAGCGATCATTGGTATAATGTAGAGTGGCGGCCAAATCCCTGGTCTTTGGACTCCGGCAGATCTGAGTTCAAATCCAAGTTCTACTTGCTTGCTATGTGATCTTTGGACAAGTTATTTAATGACATTCTGGATCTCAGTTATTTGCATAAAATGAAGATGGTAGTTCCCACTTTACGAGGTTTTTTCTGGAGTATAGCAGACAGTGTATGCAAAGCCTGGTGAATAATAAGTGTCAGTAATGGTGGTGGTTGTTATTATTCAGCAACTGTGAATTTGATCTGAGGACAAGGTTAAAAGGCATAGCATAGTATGTGAAGGAGAACTTAATTTCCGTCCAAGAGAAAAAAAATCAGATATTCTGTTTTGGACAGTGAAGCCATCACCTGGTCTCTGAATCCCCTTCAGAACATTCTTATGTAGTCATTATTCGCATGTCTGAAAATTTCCTGGGATGAGGCCCTCACTCCATCAAAAAGATACGAACTTCTGACATCCTGACATTTGCTATACTGACTCAAATTCTGGCTCCTTCCAGCTCCCAAACATCCTCTGGTCTAATGTACCTTTTGAAACACACAGAGCACTTTCACGCCTTGACTAGATCTTAAAGGAAGGCCAGCCACTGCCCAGAGCTGGATTGCCACGTGATCCTCAGCTGGAAGACCTCTGCTGACACTCTCAGAGGTGAAAGGGATGTTTGTGAAATGATCCGTTTCATAAGTGAAAGCACTAGTGGGTAGAAAGCTCTGCCTTTTATGGAGCTTAACTTTTCCCTCCTGTAACTTCGACCCCTTGGATATAGTTCTGTCCTTGGAGCTGAACAGAATTAGTTTACTGTGGAGGCCAACAGATTTCCATTTGAATCCTGGCTCCGTTAGTTGTTTACCTTGGGCAAGTTACTTCAGCTCTCTGAGACTGGAAAATAGGGTTAATAATAGCACTGAACAAATAGGGTGGTTGTAGGATTAAATGGAATTGGCATATCAAACACTTAGCACAGGGCATATAATAGGTGTTCTGAGGTAATAAATGGCTCCACTGGTCGTTTCTTTCTCCTGCTATGGAGAAGGCTGATGGTGGAATGGATATGCTGAGTCTCTGTCATTCAGAAATCTCTAAACCAGGTGTTCCCATTCTTCCTGGTAAAGTCCAGCAGTGATCCTTAATACCTAAAAAGAAATTAATAGGGTGAAATGAGGGGAGGAAGACACCAGGAAAGACCAACAAGTTGTTTTCAATCTTCTTCCACCATAATACACCTGAGGGATGTGAGCCCCTCCAAGACTGTCAGTGGTTCACAAGGGCAATGAATTCAATGGTTTTCCCCTGGGGTGAGCAGGAGCGCTCTAAGAGGTCTGTATAGTTTGTAAAGCTCTCCCAATCCCAGGGAGGTTCTGAGACCCACTTGGGAGACAGATCATTCCTTCTTCCCCACTCCTGATCTTGAGAATCACTGAAATAGACACTGAGAAATCCCCTGCCTTCTTGACAACTTTATCAAAGACAGGCGGGATTATATTGCAACAGGTCAAGGCAGGGTTCTAAGTGTGGTCCCAGGACAAATAGCAACCACAGTACGTGGGAACTGATTAGAAATGCAAATTATTGAGCCTCATCTAGACCTACCACAACGTGTTTTAACAAGCCTTCCAGGTGATTCTGATGCATGCTGAAGTTTGCATATCAGTGGGTTTATGAAAAGAGAGAGACACAGGAGCTGGAATCATCACCTCATCTAGAATCCTGGGTTTCCCCCGCCTCTCTTTTAGATTCAGACTGCAGCAGCCTCCAAGCCTGATACCCATCTGGTGATCTGGAAAGAGGCCTTGTTAGGGAGATTGAGGTCTGCCAGCACCATTTCTACCCTCACATTGTGTAAGGGTTACTGGTCGACTGTGCTTGCTCCTTAGGCCAGCCAAGGACTGGCGTTTTTTCTCTTACCCAAGACCTATTAAAAACTTGTTGTTCTCCTCTTTGGACTAGAATGTTCCAGCCTCTTTCCAACATCTACTAAGCAGAAGTTGTCCTTGACTATTTTGATGACATTGCTGTTATGGAGTCATACCACTTTACTCAGTTTGAAAATGATTCACTTATTTCATTCTACCCTGTATTACAGTTTATTATTTTTCCACTTTTGGTTCAGCCCAACAAACGCTCAGTGAGAACCTATTAAATACCAGGCACTATGCTAAATGAATAAAACACAGTCCCTGTCCCCTGAGGAGCATACAGTGGGTGACTAGAACTACTTGTTGAGCACCTACTGTTTTCAATGCATCATAAAGACATCATCTTTAATCTTCACAATATTACAAGAAAGGTATTGTATTTTCCACTTAACAGATGAGAAATCAGAGACTCAGAGCCCAAGTCTACACTGTAAGTGGCAGAGCTGGGATTTGAAGCTAGGTCAGTCTGGCTCCAAAGCCCATGCTCATTCTACAACAATACGTCTATTCTGGGACATCTCTTCCTCAATAGAAGTTTTTGAGAATAGAAACCAATGACACCTAGGAAGGTGTTTTGCACATAATAGCCTTTGAGTAATGTTTACTTAATGAATATAAAATTTGTCTTTAGAATAATCAGGTTGATGGACTGATAATATGGTCTACTAAGAATCATTTTGGGATATGAGATATAGTTGATTTTCATAGAGTGGCGGAGGAAAGCACCCTTCATCTCATGAGACAAAGTATAAAATTTGCAGAAGTAAGAATTAAAAAGGAAGAGAGGGTATTTGGATCTAGAGAAGGTATTAAATAGGTACTAAACCAGCTTTAGACCCTAATTTAGAAGGTTTTTAAGGTGGCTCCTTGGTTTTTCTGTATGTATGTACTTCAATTAAAAAGTTACAAAGAACAGTGAATACTGAATTTCTGAGTGTCAGCAGGCATTTGAACAGGTGAAGCCATTTCTCAGAATACATAGTCCTTACTGTCTTGGAAAATAATCAGAGATGTTATGCCTCCATAAAGGGTTGCCAACCAGTTCAGAGCAATGGTAATTCTGGACAGCAATTTAGAATTGGAGAAGAGAGAAAGCTATAGCAACAAGTACCACCTAGTGGCCATTCAGAAGTTGTAACAATTTAGTCAGCCTGTGATTAAGAAAAGTTCAGCTCACTGGCTATCAGTTCTAACTGTGTGATAGGCTCTCAGCAGAGAAAAGTTTGATTTCTAGCCCATTTTCCAGATCTAGAAAAGTTGAACCTGAGATCTCCAGACTAAGGATAGGTAATTACAGATTTGAGTTAGAGAGAAGTAAAGTCATTTCTTGGACTTAAGAGAGTGGAATGGGGAAATGTAAAGTAATATGCTTCCTTCTTTGCTGACTTCCCTCCTGGAAAAGCATGATGTTGCTTATGCCTAATATGGGACCACTCATTGACCCCTCTTTCCTCTAAGACCGTGGATGTGCTCTACTCTACCCCAAGCCATTCCCTTTCCAGATGGGTGGTGGGAGAAAATATGGCCCAAGACATGAAAATGAAAAAAAATTTTTTTAATGCTTTTTGGTGAGAAAGATTGGCCCTGAGCTAACATCTGTTGCCAATCTTCCTTTTCCCCCCCCAAATCCCCAGCACATAGTTGTCTACCCTAGTTGTAAATCATTCTAATTCTTCTATGTGGGAACGCCACCCCAGCATGGCTTGATGAGTGGTGCTGGGTCCGTACCCAGGATCCAAACTTGCAAACCCTGAGCTGCCAAAGTGGAGCACATGAACTTCACCACTAGGCCATGGGGCTGGTCCCTGAAAATGAAAATTCTTAAAGGGAATTTCTCAGAAGAGGTAGACAAATCCTACTTAAACGTTTTTGATGTAATTACAGACTTACAGAAAAGTTGCAAGAATGATGCAAATAATTCTTATATACATTTTACTCAGATTTCCCAAATATGAACATTTTGCCATGCTTGCTTTTTTCCTTTATCATTCTCTCCCTCTCTCTCCACACACACACACTACTGTTCGAGAGGAAATTGTCGACATCATGCCCCTTTACTCTTAAACAGTTTAACGTGTATTTTCTAAAAACAAGGACAAGGACTCTTATCAAAGTCAGGAAACTATCATTGGGATCTGGTAGAACAAACAGAACTTATTGCAGTTTCACCAATTATTCCACTGAAAACCTTTACAGCAAAAGAAAGAAATTATAGTCCAGGATTCAATCCTAACTAACTGCACAGATTGCATTGAGTTTTCATGTTTCTTTAGTCTCTTTTAATCTGGAACACTTCTTTAATCTTTGTTTTTTCATGAACTGGCAAAAATTTTGAGTAGCAAAATAAATCATAATATTAACAAGTTATAACCTATAGAAAAAACCAAGAATTCATGAGTTCATACTGATACACATAAATTAATAAATAAATGAGAAAAAAGGGGGAGCTCTTTCAGAAGAGAAGGTCAACTAATAAATGCAGAAGAAATAATGCAATGAGAAAAACAACCGTTTGATAACCATAATAGTAATAATCAGGCAAAAGTCATCAATGGATGCTAAAACTAGTAGGTGAAAGTTTGATGAGTAAGAGGATATTTACATAGCTTCAAAGTATCTCCCCACAAAATACATATTAATTACAAAGAGAAAAACAATAATTTTACATCGAAGAAAGCTAGAAGACACCACTTTAATAAGAAATCAAAGTTAACATCACGAGTAATGATGCGATTAGACAGTATGTGCCTCCTGATAGGATGTCCTGAAAAGGACACACATCACATCTTTGATATTCCTTGCCAAAGTGCATAATCTGAATTTAAAACAAGAAAACATCAGGGAAATCTAAATTGAGGGATAATCTACAAAATAAATGGCTTATACTCCTCAGATTCTGCCTTTTAACCAGAAAACGTATAGCTTCCCTTGACAGCCCTACTTTAGACCAGCTGTGTGTGTTAGAGTGGTTGACAGAGATCTAGTTCTTCAGGGCAAAGGCCACATCTTTTTTCATCTGGAGATGCTATGAGTTCCTCTCTCAGGAGACAATAGTGCCCATCAAGAAGCACCAGGGCCAGAGATACTACACCTCCCTCCTATACCCGTGGCTGCAGAGTCACTGACTCCAGGGTCCAAGAGATCACATCTCCATTGTAAGTTGTTTGGCCAGGGCCTTGGAGCACTCTAGAATTTGGAGGCATTTTCCCAAAGGCATAAACATAGGACAAATAAAAGGTAGCACTTCCTGATGCAGAAGGCAGGTATTTCTTGCCTCTGGGGAATAAGAACTAAGAAGTTAAGCTGGTTCAGGAGAAGAAAGTGAATTTTCAGAATGAGAATGTCAAGAGACAATTACTGAGTGGAGTTCAGTCTTTCCAAGGTGAGTCGGGAGGAGAGGAGACCTTGTAGCCACAATTCCTAGATTCCCCAATACCACCATCAGCCCCCCCAGCAAACTCTAGGGGGTAGGTCTAATGGACTCTCATCTAGGTAGCATCTCTGGCCCTAGGGCAGTGGGCTTTCCTGTCTCCTCTGGAGAATGGAGATGGGAACTGTGAACAGGACACAGCCTCTTGGGTTGGTTTCTAGTGACCTATGGAATGACAAGCTCCAGTGCCTATTACTACACCAAAGTGATGTCTGAGCTCTTCTTACATACTCCATCAGACACCGGAGTCTCCTTCCAGTCCATCAACAGCATGGCGGACTTCTGGGATGTGAGTATCAGATCTCCTCAACCCCTCCCCTCTCCTCAATGGCCTGAAGCCACAGGCCAGGGTTCAGCGATGTCAGACAGCGGATCAGGCCATATCCAGAGACAAGTTCAGTCTTGGATCAGGCTGAATCAAAGGGTCCAGCAAAAACTAATGGGTCAGGCTAGAGTTCAAGTGGAGGAAGTTGAAGGATCAGGATTTTGATCAGGGAGTCAAGCCAGTAGTTAGACTAGTATTGGGAGTCAGAGTTAAGGCTGAACTTCAAAATGTATTTTAAATAAAGCGGTCAAGATCAAGATCAGGTCAATGTTCATGGGTCATCTGAGGAATCCAAAAGAAACAGACTGGAGTTAGGCTGGGGGGTGGTCAGGGAGTGAGGGCAAAGATCATTCTAAAGATAAGGGTCAGGATCAGGCTGGGTCAGGCTCAACCCAGCTCGTGGTCCAGTTTGCCCAGGGCCCACTACTGGATGGTTTGTATTGGACCAAATGGTACAACAACCAGAGCCTAGGCCATGGCTCCCACTCCTTCATCTACTATGAGAACCTGCTACTGGGGGTTCCGAGGCTGCGGCAGCTGAGGGTCCGCAATGACTCCTGCACGGTGCATGAGGACTTCCGCGATGACATTATGAACTGCTATGACGTCTACTCTCCAGAAAAGGAAGAGCAGCTCCCCTTTGGGCTCCTCAATGGCACAGCGTGAGTGAGTCCCCTGAGCAATGTCACAGGGCTTGCACCCCCAAGCCTGACATCATCCCAATGTTTGGGAACCACTTCCACTGAGCCTTAAAGAGCTGTAGATGTACTTAGGAGGTTGGGTGGGGACATCTCTCTGAGTCTTATCTATGACTGTTTGGAGATCTTGGTCAGGATCACTCAGGAGCAGAGAAGGTACAGAGCCATAGCCTCTGGACTTATTTCCACACATAGGTCAGAGGCACATTTGCCCTACTCTGGAGGTAGTCCTGCCAGAGAAAGCATTCTTTCTTGCCCAGAAGTCCCTCAGGAGTATGGAGAATGGAAGAAGCATTAACACTGACACATGAGTCATGGTTGGAAGAGCCTGACCCTTGGAACTGACTTGGGAAGGAGCAAGGGTCAAGGATGGATGAGAAATTAGGGAAGAAAGAGAAAAAGGGTGGAGAGGACAGGAAATAAGCGTCCAGGGAGGAAAGTGTATGGTCAGAACAGAGAATCAAGGGGTTATAGCGGCCAGATGCACGACCACAAGAGCAGAAAGGGTCTTTTCTGGATTGTATGAGTCAAGTGCTTCCCTTATGGGGACTACTCAGGCTGGGGTCAAAAGTGGGGCTTGGGGGGCTGTCCCCATGGCCTAGTGGTTAAGTTTGGCATGCTCCACTTCCACGGCCTGGATTCAGTTCCTGGGCGTGGACCTATACCACACCTCAGCAGCCATGCTGTGGCAGTGACCCACATACAAAATAAAGAAAGATTGTCACAGACGTTAGCTCAGGGAGAATCTTCCTTAAGCAAAAAGAGGAAGATTGGCAATAGATGCTAGCTCAGGGCAAATCTTCCACAGCAAAAATAAAATAAAATAAAATAAAATAAAATAAAATAAAATAAAAGTGAGGCTTGGGTTTCTCATCCATAGTCTTGGGTGACATCATGAAAAATTAGGAGATTGACATTTGAGTTTCAGTTCTGCCACTAACTAGCTGGATTATCTCAGACAGCTAAATCTTAGTTTCCTCATCGGCAAAATGTGGATAATATTTACTCCCTCTTCTCAAACAGTTAGTAGTATCAAACAGGACAATATATGTGAAATGTATATTATGTGTGATACATATATATATAATATATGTGAAACTGTAAAGTCCAGACAATCAGAAAGTGTTGCCATTGCCTTGGGAGATCAGCTTTTGGGTTGACTCAGACCTCTCTGCTCAGATGGCTTCTTCCATGGCAGGTGGACATACCACTCAGAGGATGAGCTGGGGGGCTCCTCTCACTGGGGCCGGCTCACAAGCTACGGTGGAGGTGGCTACTACCTGGACCTTCCGGGATCCCGACAGGCCAGTGCAGAGGCACTCCGGGACCTTCAGGAGGGCCTGTGGCTAGACAGGGGCACTCGGGTGGTCTTCATTGACTTCTCCGTCTACAATGCTAACATCAATCTTTTCTGTATTTTGAGGTGGGTCTCCTTTCTTTTTTTTTTTTTATATTGAGTTAATGATAGGTTACAATCTTGTGAAATTTCAGCTGTACATTAATGTTTGTCATTCGTGTTGCAGGTGCACCACTTCACCCTTTGTGCCCACCCCCGACCCCACCTTTCCCCTGGTAGCCACTAATCTGTTCTCTTTGTCCACATTTTTAAATTCCTCATATGAGTGTAGTCATACAGAGATTATCCTTCTCTAACTGGCTTATTTCACTTAACATAATTCCTTCAAGGTCCATCCATGTTACTGCAAATGGAATGATTTTGTTCTGTTTTGCAGCTGAGTAGTATTCCATTGTATATATGTACCACATCTTCTTTATCCATTTGTCTGTTGATGGGCACTTAGGTTGCTTCCATGTCTTGGCTATTGTAAATAATGCTGCAATGAACATTGGGGTGCATAGGACTTTTGGGATTGCTGACGTCAAGCTCTTTGGATAGATACCCAGTAGTGGGATGGCTGGATCGTATGGTAGTTCTATTTGTAATTTTTTGAGGAATCTCCATACTGTTTTCCATAGTGGCTGCACCAGTTTGCATTCCCACCAGCAGTGTATGAGGGTTCCTTTTTCTCCGCAACCTCTCCAACATTTGTTACTATTAGTTTTAGATATTTTTGTCATTCTAATGCGTGTAAAGTGATATCTTAGTGTAGTTTTGATTTGCGTTTCCCTGATGATCAGCGATGATGAGCATCTTTTCATGTGCCTATTGGCCATCAGTATATCTTCTTTGGAGAAATGTCTGTTCATGTCTCCAGCCCATTTTTTATTTTCCGGTTTTCTTCAATTTCCTTTGTTTTTTGTCCCATGGTTTAATCTGATGAAGAGCTGCTACTCTCGGGTGTTGTCCTTCTACTTATCTCCTCTGCTCTTGGTTTTGTAGCCCCTTTCCTTTTTTTGATTTTTCAGGAATGAGGGTTTTCCTGAGGATTTCCTGAAGAGGAGGTTTTGTGGCAGTGAACTCCCTTAATTTTTGTTTATCTGGGAAAGTTTTTATTTCTCCATCGTATTTGAAGGATATTTTCACTGGGTAGAGAATTCTCGGCTGTAGGTTTTTGTCCTTCAGATTTTTGAATATATCATTCCACTCTCTTCTAGCCTGTAAAGTTTCTGCTGAGAAATCTGCTGATAGCCTGATGGGGGTTCCTTTGTAGGTTAGTTTCTTTTGCCTGGCTGTCCTTAGTATTTTCTCCTTGTCGTTGACTTTTGCTAGCTTCACTACTATATGCCATGGGGTTGGTCTTCTTGCATTGATAAAGTTTGGAGATCTGTTGGCTTCTGTCACCTGAAGATCCATCTCTCTCACCAGATTTGGGAAGTTCTCAGCCATTATTTCTTTGAACAGGCTTTCTGCCCCTTTCTCCTTCTCTTCTCCCTCTGGTAAACCTATAATCCTTACATTGCATCTCCTAGTTGTGTCTGATAATTCTCGGAGAGTTTCTTCATTTCTTTTTAGTCTTACTTCTCTCTCCTCCTCTGCCTGCAGCATTTCTATATTCCCATCTTCCAAATTGCTAATTCTTTCCTGCATATTATCGGCCCTACTGTTCAGTGCATCTAGATTTTTCTTAATCTCCTCTATTGTGTTCTTCATTTCCAGTATTTCTGTTTGGTTCTTCTTTATTGTATCAAACTCTTTTGTGACATAGCTCCTGAACTCGTTGAGTTGTCTATCTGAATTCTCTCTTAACTCATTGAGTATTTTAATGATGGCTGTTTTGAAGTCATCATCATTTAGGTTATATATTTCATTTTCTTTGGGATTGTTGTCTGTGTATTTGTTGTTTTCCTTCTGTTCTGGAGATTTAATGTATTTTTTCATATTGCTTGATGTTGTAGATTTGTGCCTCTGCATAGAGATAGAGATTAGTTTCTCCTTCCACTTGTTTCTGCTGGTGTGGTGGGGGAGCAGCTGTTTATACTGCACCAACCAGGAACCCTATCCGCAGTTGCTAACTGGGCCTGGGCCCCTCCTCGTAGTCACAGTGGTCCTTTGGATTCCCTCTTCTGCCGTGGGGGCCATCATGGGGGGGCTTCAGGCTGCTGGTGCCTACTGTTGCAGCCCACCTAGACGTGCTCCCTCCTTGGGGTCTGCAACGGTGTTGTGGGCTTTTCCAGCAGCCAGGGGTAGGATCATTTATATTTGCTGCTCCGTCACTGTTGGCACTCACAAAATCTCACTTGTCCACTATAGGTTGCAGCAGAGCTATTGGCATCTTCTACAGTCTGTGGTTAGCTCACATAGCTATGCTACTTTTGTCCCAGGGTCTTCCAGCCTTGTGGCTGCCTGATGGGTGCTCTCTACTAGTGCTGTGCAGAGGCTTTTGCTGAGGCTGCTGTGAGCCTGTAGGGTTTCCCCCTAGGCTACGGAGCCGGGTCGCTGGAACTCCACCCAGCCCCAGTCCTGTTCCCCAGGAACTTGGGGAGCCCTTTGCCCTGACTGGGGGATAGCCAGAGATCCTGATTTCAGTGGTAGCTGGTCAGCTGCTGCCCTGCCTGATATTCTTCTCTCCGGGACCCTCCCGGTGTTGTGGATGCTGGGCGTGGCCCCTCTGCTAATGACAGACAGAGAGTTTTGTCTGCTGCCCAGGCGGAACTCTGGAGCTTCCCCCCCAGGCTGTGGAGCCGGCCTCTGGAGCTCCAACCAGCCCCAGTCCTCTCTGAGATCTCGGGCAATACCTTGCCCCACAGGGTGGGCAATGGCAGCTGGGGGTTGCCTCGCCCTCTGGGATTCTCTCCGGGACTTTCCTGGAGTTGTGAATGCTGGTTGTGGCCCCTCCGCTAATGGCAGACAGAGAGTTTTATCTGCTGCCCAGGCGGAACTCTGGAGCTTCCCCTCCGGGCCGCAGAGCCGGCCTCTGGAGCTTCAACCAGCCCCAGTCCTCTCCGAGATCTCCGGCAATCCCTTGCCCGGCCGTGCAGGCAGTGGCCGCTGGGGGGCCGCCAGGCCCTCTGTGATTCTCTCTGGGACCCTCCGGGTGCCGTGGACACCAGGTGGGATCTCCCCGCCAATGGCGGGGCGAGACTCTCCCCGCGGGCTCAAGTGTGTAACTCTAGAGTTTCCCTCTGCGTTTAGGAGTAATTGCGGGGGGTTTAGGTAGGGTTCTGGTCACCTGTTTCCACCGTCGCTCCTCTGGTGTGTGCTTGCTCCTGCCCTAGGTGTGTGTTGATCTTCTGGGAGCGTCCGTTGGAAGAAAGCCGCTTGCAGGTACTAGGCTGTTTGGTCGGGGTCGGAGAGTTTTCACCTATCTCCACCTCCTCCCGGAGGGAAGTCCGTCCGCCTTCCGATGTATAGTTGTGTGGGTCTCTCAGAAGTCCTGAGATGCTATCTGGATATCCTTTGGTAAGTGATGAGTGTCCAAATAATTGTAGACTCGAAGGGGGAGAGACAAAGAGGACTACTTATGGCGCCATCTTGGCTCTCCAGCCCATTTTTTTATCGGGTTGTTGGATTTTTTGTTGTTGAGCTGTGAGAGTTCTTTATATATTATGGATATTAAGCCTTTGTCAGATATATGACTTGCAAATATTTTTTCCCAGTTAGTGGGGTTTTTTTTGTTTCAATCCTGTTTTCATTTGCCTTGAAGAAGCTCTTTAGTCTGATAAAGTCCCATTTGTTTATTCTTTCAATTGTTTCCTTCTCTGAGAAGACATGGTATCTGAAAAGATCCTTTTAATACTGAAGTCAAAGAGTGTACTGCCTACGTTTTCTTCTAGAAGCCTTATGGTTTCAGGTCTCACCTTTAGGTCTTTGATCCATTTTGAGTTTATTTTGGTGAATGGTGAAAAAGAATGGTCAATTTTCATTCTTTTACATATGGCTTTCCAGTTTTCCCAGCACCATTTGTTGAAAAGACTTTTTCTCCATTGTATGCTCTCAGCTCCTTTGTCAAAGATAAGCTGTCCATAGATGTGTGGTTTTATTTCTGGGCTTTCAACTCTGTTCCATTGATCTGTGCACCTGTTTTTGTACCAGTGCCATGCTGTTTTGATTACTGTAGCCTTGTAGTATGTTTTGAAGTCAGGGATTGTGATGCCTCCTGTTTTGTTCTTTTTTCTCAGGATTGCTTTAGAAATTCGGGGTCTTTTGTTGCCCCATGTGAATTTTAGGATTCTTTGTTCTAATTCTGTAAAGAATGTCATTGGGATTCTGATTGGGATAGCGTTGAATCTGTAGATTGCTTTAGGCAGAATGGGCATTTTAACTATGTTTATTCTTCCAATCCAGGTACATGGAATGTCTTTCCATCTCCTTATGTCGTCATCCAATTCTCTCAGAAAGGCCTTGTAATTTTCATTATATAGGTCCTTCACTTCCTTGGTTAAATTTACCCCAAGGTATTTTATTCTTTTTGTTGCGATTGTGAATGGTATTGTGTTCTTGAGTTCTTTTTCTGTTAGTTCGTTATTAGAATATAGAAATGCTACTGATTTATGCAAATTGATTTTGTACCCTGCAACTTTGCTGTAGTTGTTGATTACTTCTAACAGTTTTCCAATGGATTCTTTGGGGTTTTCTATATATAAGATCATGTCATCTGCAAACAGCGAGAGTTTCACTTCTTCCCTCCCTATTTGGATTCCTTTTTCTTGCCTGATTACTCTGGCCAGGAACTCCAGTACTATGCTAAATAAGAGTGGGATAGAGGGCATCCTTGTCTCATTCCTGTTTTCAGGGGGATGGCCCTCAGTTTTTGCCCATTGAGGATGATGTTGGGTGTGGGTTTGTCATATATGGCCTTTATTATGTTGAGGTATTTCCCTTCTATGCCCATTTTGTTCAGAGTTTTTATCATAAATGGCTGTTGGATTTTGTCAAATGCCTTCTCTGCATCTATTGAGATGATCATGTGGTTTTTATTCCTCTGTTTGTTGATGTGGTGTATCACATTGATTGATTTGCGGATGTTGAACCATCCCTGTATCCCTGGTATGAATCCCACCTGATCATGATGTATGATCCTTTTAATGAATTGCTGAATTCTGGTTGCCAAAATTTTGTTTAGAATTTTTGCATCTATGTTCATCAGTGATATTGGCCTGTAGTTCTCTTTTTCGTGGTGTCCTTGTCAGGTTTTGGTATCAGTGTGATGTTGGCCTCATAGAATGTGTTAGGAAGTGTTCCATCCTCCCTAATTTTTTGGAATAGCTTGAAAAGGATAGGTATTAAATCCTCTCTGAAAGTTTGGTAGAATTCCCCAGGGAAGCCATGTGATCCTGGGGTTTTATTCTTTGGGATGTTTTTGATTGCTGTTTCAATCTCTTTCCTTGTGATCGGTCTGTTCAAATTCTCTGCTTCTTCTTGAGTGAGCTTTGGGAGATTGTGGGAGTCCAAGAATTTATCCATTTCCTCTAGGTTATCCATTCTGTTAGCATAGACTTTTTTGTAGCATTCTCTTATAATCCATTGTATTTCTGTAGAGTCTGTTGTTATTTCTCCTCTTTCAGTTCTGATTTTGTTTATTTGAGCTTACTCCCTTTTTTTTCTTTGTAAGTCTGGCTAGGGGTTTGTCAATTTTATTTATCTTCTCAAAGAACCAGCTCTTTGTTTAATTGATCCTTTCTACTGCCTTTTTCATTTCAATAGTATTTATTTCCTCTCTGATTTTTATTATTTCTCTCCTTCTGCTGACTTTGGGCTTTATTTGTTCTTCTTTCTCCAGTCCAGTTAGGTGTAGTTTAAGATTGCTTATTTGGGATTTTTCTTGTTTGTTAAGATGTGCCTGTATTGTGATGAATTTTCCTCTTAATACAGCTTTTGCTGTATCCCATATGAGTTGGTATGGCATGTTATCATTTTCATTTGTTTCCAGGTATTTTTTAATTTCTTCTTTAATTTCTTCAATGATGCATTGCTTGTTCAGTAGTGTATTGTTTAGTCTCCCCATCTTTGTGCCTTTCTCAGCTTTTTTCTTGTAATTAATTTCTAGCCTTATAGCATTATGATTGGAGAAGATGCTTGTTATTATTTCAATTTTTTTAAATTTGTAGAGGCTTGCCTTATTTCCCAACATATGGTCTATCCTTGAAAATGTTCCATGTGCACTTGAGAAGAATGTGTATTCTGCTGTTTTAGGATGAAGTGATATATCTATTAAGTCCAATTGTTTTAGTTTTTCATTCAGCTCCACTATTTCCTTGTTGATTTTCTGTCTGGATGATCTGTCCATTGATATGAGTGGGGTGTTGAGGTCTCCTACTATTATTGTGTTGTTTTTAACATCTTCCTTTAGGTCTGTTAATAGTTGCTTTATGAACCTTGGTGCTCCTATGTTGGGTGCATAGATATTTATAAGCGTTATTTCTTCTTGGTGAAGTGTCCCTTCGATCATTATATATTGTCCCTCTGTGTCTCTCTTTATCTGTCTTATTTTGAAATCCGCTTTGTCTGATATAAGAACTGCAACACCTGCTGTTGTTTTCTTGCTATTAGTTTGAAGTATTGTCCTCCACCCCTTCACTCTCAGCCTGTGTTTGTCCTTGGGGCTGAGGTGTGTTTCCTGGAGGCAACAAATTGTTGGATCTTGTTCTTTAATCCATTTTGCCACTCTGTGTCTTTTTACTGGAGAGTTCAATCCGTTTACACTGAGAGTGATTATTGATGCATGTGGACTTAATGCTGTCAATCTGTTGCTCGTTATCTGGTTTTCCTGCGTTTCTCTTCCTGTGTGCTTTAGCCTACCCATTTAATACTGCAATTTCTTATGGTGGGTTTCTTAGATTTTTCCGTATTTATGTTTTGTGGCTCTATTCTGTTTTTTAGTTTAGTGGCTACCCTGAAGTTTGTATTTAGAATCTCATGTACAATATAGTCTATTCTCTGGTGGTCTCTTACTCACTTGGCCTAGACTGATTTAGTCACTTTGCTCTTCCCTTCCTAAATTATTATTTTCATTTCTTATTCCAACTCGTGTTATGAGTTTGTAGTTAGAGTGATAAGATAGTCTTTGCTTTGGTAGTTTCCTTACCTTTATCCTAATGCTATAGTTGAATATTTGCTATCCTATTCTGGTTCTATTTATCTGTCTCCCTACTCTGTGGTTTGTGACCCCTTTCTCCCTTTTTTCTTTTTTCAGGTTTGAGAGCCTTCTTGAGGATTTCTTGTAGTGGAGGACTTTTGGTTACAAATTCCCTTAACTTTTGTTTGTCTGGAAAAGATTTAATTTCTCCCTCATATCTGAAGGAAATTCTTGCTGGATAGAGTATTCTTGGCTGAAGATTTTTATCTTTCAAAGTTTTGAATATGTCACTCCATTCTGTCCTAGCTTGTAAGGTTTCTGTAAAGAAATCCGCTGAAAGTCTGATAGGAGTTCCTTTGTAGGTTATTTTCTTCTGTCTTGCTGCCCTGAGTATTCTTTCTTTGTCTTTCATTTTTGCCATTTCTACTACTATATGCCTTGCAGTAGGTCTTTTTACATTGACAAATCTAGGAGATCTGAAAGCTTCCTCTACACACATTTCTCCGTCGATCCCTAGATTTGGGAATTTCTCTTCTATAATTTCATTAAGCACACTTTCTGCTCCATTTTCCTTTTCCACGTTCTCGGGAATTCCTATGATCCTTAAATTCTTTCTCCTCATTGAATCTGCTATCTCTCAGAGATTTTCCTCATTTTTTTTAACTCTTAGTTCTCTTTCTTCCTCTGTCTGGAGCCATTCAGCCCGTCTATCTTCGATTATGCTAATTTTCTCCTCTATGGTGTCAACATGGGCATTCAGGGAATCCGTCTTCTGTTTTATCTGGTCCATTGTGTTTTTCATCTCTAGTAATTCTGTTTGATTTTTCTTTTATTTATTTATTTATTTATTTATTTTTTAAGATTTTATTTTTTTCCGTTTTCTCCCCAAAGCCTCCTGGTACATAGTTGTATATTCTTTGTTGGGGGTCCTTCTAGTTGTGGCATGGGGGAGGCTGCCTCAGCGTGGTTTGATGAGCAGTGCCATGTCCGTGCCCAGGATTCGAACCAACAAAACACTGGGCCGCCTGCAGCGGAGCGTGCGAACTTAACCACTCGGCCACAGGGCCAGCCCCCTTGATTCTTCTTTATAACTTCAATCTCTTTTGTGAAGTAACTCCAGAACTTGTTGGCTTGCTTCTCTATCTTTCTCTCTACCTCATTGAGTTTTTTGATTATAGCTACTCTGAACTCATTTTCACTTAGTTGACCTATTTCCAAGTCCTCAGGACTTAATTCTGTGTTTTTATTGTTTTCCTTCTGGTCTGGAGCTTTTATAAATTGGTGGATGGTAGAGGAGCAGTTTTTTCACATAATGGTAGGATTCGGTTGCAGTTACAGCCTGTCGCCACTAGATGGGGGTCAAGAGCCATGTGTTCTGAGCTCTCCCCCTTTGGGCAAGATGGCGGTGCCCAGCGCGGTTTGCCTGGGGGAGGGGCTGTTTTTCTTATGTGCCGATCTGGATTCGGATCAGTTCTGTTCTCTGGTCTCCTGGGGCCCTGGGTTTATGGCGTCCTCATGCACGGACGCTTTCCCCTGTCAGTGGGTTTCCACTACACCGGCGGCAGGAGTCCTGGACCATCCCCCGGTTGTGCGGCCCCTCCCCTGCTCCTTCCTGCACCCGCGGCAGCGATCCTAGACTCTAGGGGAGGGAGTGAAGTTCTCTCCTACCCCGTTCCAGCCCCTTCGAGGCCGGCAGCAGGGTCTCCATCCTCCGTCTTTTGGATACTGTAGGTCTCTGACGTCCTGGCATTAGGTTTATTAGCTGAAATTCAGGTTTTTTTCAGTCCTTTGTTGTAGTTTGGAGGGGAGAGAGTCCTGGGTCAGCTCACCCCACCATTTTGCTCCCTGGGTCTCCTTTCTTTACTGCATCCCTCCATCCATGGTTCCTAGTTCCCTTCTCCTCTGCTTGAGACTTCCCTAAACTCGTACCCAATGGTGGGGGTGGGGAGGGGAGGGAATGGGAGGAATTGTTCCAGCCTAACCCCACCAGATATCTCTCCCTCCTCCCACAGACTGGTGGTGGAGTTTCCAGCTACAGGAGGTGCCATCCCATCCTGGCAAATCCGCACAGTTAAGCTGATCCGCTATGTCAGCAACTGGGACTTCTTTATCATTGGCTGTGAGATCATCTTCTGCATCTTCATCTTCTACTATGTGGTGGAGGAGATCCTGGAGCTCCACATCCACCGGATTCACTACCTCAGCAGCATCTGGAACATTCTGGACCTGGTGGTCATCTTGGTGAGGGACAGATATCTTGGACTTCGGATATTTGGGGAGGAGGAGGGGGATCCATACTGATAGGGGCTCCACGTTATTCCTTTTTGAGTCCCAAGGCCTCCTTACAACTTCTGGTCAAATCACTGTGTAACAGCTCCGTAAGTAAGAGGCTATGTTCCCCTGGCTCAGTCGTGGGAAAACCCTGTCTCCCAAAGCCCCTCTCCCTCTGGCCTATAATCCAGGTCCTGCTCTTTTCTTTATGAACTTGACATTCTGTTCCTCTTCTGTCTCTTATCTTTATGACCTGTCGCCTTGAAACTCTTCCCCTTTCTCCTTTCTTCTGCTAAAATATTCTGCCTCTTCATCAGTGTCCCTTTCCTATTAACAGGACACATTAATTTCCTTACCAAGGCTGGAAGTGGCGAGGGAAAGAAAATTACCTGGCTCCAGTTCTCTATGGTCCCTTACAACCTACATATTTACCACTGACCTCAAAGCCCTCTTTTGGGCTTTAAGGCATTCCCCAATCATCCTATCCAGTTCCATTTGAATCTGAGATAGTCAACAACTCAGCAGGGAAGGATTTTGTTTCCCCATTGTCTTACCCGCCCCAGCTTTCCCCTGGGACCTCATTGTTGAACTTCCCTTGAGATCTCCTTGATTTCTCTGACACCCCATCACCCCTGTGATGACAGCTCTCCATTGTGGCTGTGGGCTTCCACATATTTCGAACCCTCGAGGTGAATCGGCTGATGGGGAAGCTCCTGCAACAACCAGACATGTATGCTGACTTCGAGTTCCTTGCCTTCTGGCAGACACAGTACAACAACATGAATGCCGTCAACCTCTTTTTTGCCTGGATCAAGGTACCCTGGGACTCCTCACCCCCAGCTCCACCTCAGGGCACTCATTCTCCCTTCCTCAATACTTGTCTCATTTTCCTTGCCTGGTCTGGCAACTCCTGTGGCCTCTAGGATCCTGGAGTGGACTGTTCAAAGCTTTTCTTTTTTCTTCCTCCATCATTTCGTTCAACTTGATCCTTCCAGATATTCAAGTACATCAGCTTCAACAAAACCATGACCCAGCTCTCCTCCACACTGGCCCGCTGTGCCAAGGACATCCTGGGCTTTGCCGTCATGTTCTTCATCGTTTTTTTTGCCTACGCCCAGCTCGGCTATCTGCTTTTCGGGACCCAAGTGGAAAACTTCAGCACTTTCATCAAGTGCATGTGTGTGTCCTGTCCCCTTTACTCCTCCCTGGTCCCTCACCCTCCAGCTCCATGGGTTTATGTATCCTTAGGGAGGCTGGGTATATGTGTGTGGGCATGTCTGTGCTTAAAGCATCTGTGTGAGTCTCCTGAAACCCTGGTGTGTGCACTCAAGTATCCATGCACCCCACTCTCTGTCTCTATCAGATTGGGTTGAAGGTGCAGTGAGGGGACTACTTGAGTTCACTGAAGAGTGGTAGTTAGGAAAGCGGGGTGGGGGTGTGGACTGGGGTCAGGGTTATGGCTAGGCTCTGGGGGAAGCCCAGATCCTCGTCTCTCAGTTTCACTCAGTTCCGGATCATCCTTGGGGACTTTGACTACAATGCTATCGACAACGCCAACCGCATCCTGGGACCTGTCTACTTTGTCACCTACGTCTTCTTCGTCTTCTTTGTGCTCCTGGTGAGGGTCCCTCTGAGGGGTGGAAATTTAAGAACTTGAGGGGTGGAGACGTGGAGGGCCTGAAAGGGAGGGGTTTGACCCCCCACCTCATGTTCTGCACTCAGGATTATGATGGTTTTCTCAAATCAAAGATGGAGAGTGAGCAGGGGAGCTTCTAGATCTTCTGAGAGCTGGCTAATGTGGTCAGTGTGGTCAGCACAGTCAGGCCATTTTCAGAGTATAAGGGAATCTGTAGGCTCCCTCACTGAAATCAAACCCCTATCCTCCAAGGATGGAAAAGGAGAGAAAAGTGCACCATGAAAAGTGGCTGCACCTGGAAGCTTCTGCACCTATTCTCCAAGACTCTCCTTCCTCTGGGATCTCTGGCGATTTCTACTACCACTGCTTTGTATTTGCTGTCTCCCCTTGCCAACCATGAGAGACCTGGGTTTGATTTTTATTAACAAAGCCAGCACGTTTATTTATTTGATCAGTGGATGGAGTTACAGACATGGATGAGGGATTGATGGTAAAGAGAACAGAATTACACTCTCACCTTGAAAAGTTTCTGGCTTCAGTGATTGCTGGGCCCCTATATGAAGGAGATCTGTGAGATATGTTGGGGTATCTTTGTGGTCAAGTTACTGTGGCAATTGAGTGAGGACACCACGTTGATGAGGGAGCAGGACCCATCCCTAACAGGATTTTGCTGAAAGCCTGGACTCTGGGGACCCTGAGATGTGGGGGAATCATGGGCTGAAGAGCTGGGGTTGAAAGCATTGGCCCCTTTAGAACATGTGTCTGGGACATTAATGGGGTCAGTGGGCTCAATGCTGTCAGTGGGTCTGAGGATAAGGACCCAGGCCCTTGCTTTATCCTCCAGAACATGTTCCTGGCCATCATCAATGACACATACTCAGAAGTCAAGGAGGAGTTGGCTGGACAGAAGGATGAGCTGCAGCTTTCTGACCTCCTGAAACAGGTGACTACCCAGTCTCCTTGAGCTGTACATCTGCATCAGGGCCCAGGTCTAAGGCTCTGTGCCCTAGTCTGTTCCTGTCTGGCAGAGAGATCTGTGCCCTTGTGTGTGAATTCAACTTACCCGTGGACACCCTGTTCCATGTGTGTGGTGGTAGAGGCAAGAGATGATAAGGAGTCTGTGGCAACTGGTGCTTGTTTCCTTTTTCCTTCCAGAGCTACAACAAGACCCTACTGAGACTGCGTCTGAGGAAGGAGCAGGTTTCAGATGTGCAGAGGGTCCTGCAGGGTGGGGAGCAGGAGATCCAGTTCGAGGATTTCACCAACAGCTTGAGGGAGTGAGAAATCAGAGCTCCAACTTTCTGACATTGGTCTCTAAGTCCTTGACTCTCAACCATACACCATTTTCCCATAAGCCTCTGATCTTGGCCTGTAGGTCTCTGATTCTGACCTTCAGAATTGCACCCTTGGTTTAAAGGTCTCTGACCATGTTCTATAACCTTCTGGACCTTGTTGAACAACTCTTAGGACTAATGAAACAATCTAATTCCTTGATTATTGTATACATCCCTCACTCCCACAAAACTCTGATCTTGGTTCTATGCTCCCCCATAAACACTGGTCTATTCCCTTAACCTTTCTCTCCTTTTTTCCAAGTTAAACATATTAACAAATACTGAACAAATATATTGTGATAGCAGCTGTGGGCCAGGCACTGAGCAGGGCACACAATTAAATGAGACAAGATATTTGTCCTCCAAGAGTTCATAGACATACAAACAAATAAACTGAATCATAGTGCAAATTCAACAACAGAAGTGACTAGAAGAGTGGGAGCATGGAGTAAAGAGAGTGATCAATTCTATCTTTGAGCTTAAGGGAAGGCTTCCTGGAAGAGGTGATGTCTGACTAGGGTTTTGGAAGATGATAACTTACACACAGAGGAGCAGTGAAAGTCCATTCCAAGAAGAGATAAAAGCATACACAATTTTGGACATAAAGTCCAAAATCAAGCAACATATACAAGAGTAATAAGTAGTTGGTCATCACTAAGGTTTTAAATGAAAGGTGGGGCATAGTAGGAGATGAGGCCAGAGAAATGGGCAAAGATCGTACTGGGAAAGACCTCAAACACCACTACTCTATCCAAAGAATAGGGTGCCCAGCAGGAATTTTAAGCAGGTATTTAAGGGGTGTCTTTAGATCTGCTCTCTAGAAAGTTTAATTACTCTAGTTGCGTTAGGCAGTATAGCTTTCAGGGGGAGGAAGTGAAAGGGAAGCTGGGAGGGGGGTCGGGGGCAGGTTATTTAGGGCCAAAGAGATTTTGTAATAATCCCTGTAGGAGATCATGAGGGCCTGAACCTAGTCAGCAGGAGTCAGGGCAGGGAAGAAATGGATTCAAGTGATTTCTTGGGGGTAAAATTGCTAGGCCTTGGAGATTCTGACTTTCGCATGTGGTCCCCTCCTTTCCCAGAGAGCAAAACTCTTCCTGAGTCTGGCAAAAGAGTGAAGGGTGGTGAAGGGGGGGTTCCATAATCGAGAGCACAGCCATGGCATGCCAGAAGTCATTTCATCATCCTCTTCTCCCCAGACTAGTGCACGCAGAGCACATCACTGAGCTCACAGCCACCTTCACCAGGTTTGACCAAGATGGGAATCACACGCTGGATGAGAAGGAGCAGGAACAAATGCGACAGGACGTGGAGGAGGAGAGGGTGAGCCCAGCTGGTTGGTGGAGAGGCAGTGTAAGGAAACCGCTCACCCTCCCCTCCCTGCCAACACACCCAGAACCCAAACTGCAAAGCCTCTGATAGATGGGCAGGAAAGAGCTCTCCAGAGCAGTGGTTCTAAAACTGCTGCACATTAGAATACCCTGGTGGGGTGAGTATGAGGTTTTAAAAAATCCTCATACTCAAGCCACACACCCTAGACTTGAACTGCTGGGGGGCTGGGGAGTCCAGACAGCAGTACTTTAAAAAACTCCCCAGCTGATTCCAATGCATAGCCAAGGTGGAGAACCACTGTTCTGAAACAGTCTTGGGGGGAAAGGATCAATTGCCCAAGAATCCTTGACAATTCCTTCTGAGGACTTACCTTCTTTGAATTTTTAACTCTGATCCTTAGCTGCCCTTGCTATGCCTGCTTCATCCGTATCCAGTGTAGACCAAGAAGTTAAGGGAAGGAGGAAAAGTGCCAGGAATTCCGGTATCGTCCCTCTTCTCCCAAACCGAGTTGGCTTCTAGTGAGCGCCTCATTAATCAAGTCTTCAAGAGGCTCGTGCTTTGTTTCTTCGGGGGGTGATTCCCTCCCAGAGGATGGGCCAGCTTTGTGTCTAGCATCACCACTTGGATCCCGTTGTCTCCTGAGTTTCAGAGGGAAGGGGAATAGCAAGACCTGGAGCCCCAGGGCCTAGACTTGAGAGCTCATTAGAGCAGGTGATGGAACAGGAGCTGATGGCTTCCCAGAGTCATCTTCTCCTTTCTGACTTCTGCCTGCCTGATCAGGTGGCCCTCAACACTGAGATCGAGAACCTGGGCCAGTCCATTGTGAGCAGCCCACCAGGCAAGTCGGGTGCAGAGGCTGCCAGAGCAGGTGGTTGTATTTCAGGAGAAGAATTCTACACGTATGTTTCACCAGGGGCCCAGGGTTGACTGTGTTTATAATACCCTACCTTGAGCTTTTTCCCACAATCTTCCAATTCTCCGTCCTTATCCCAGGGAGAACCTCTGCCACCCTTTTAATACGTGCAAGGCTGGGCCTTCCCTTCCCTTCTGTGCTCCAGACACACATCATTCTATCCTCCCTGTCCCTATAGATAGCTAGCCCTTCAGACACCTATTTCTGCTCCCTCAGTCTCTCTCAAATCCTGCACAGGCTCACAAGGAGAGTTCTGCAGCTGGAGACTGCCTTGGAAGGAGTCGTGTCCCAGGTTGATGCTGTGAGCTCAAAGCTGAAGACGCTGGAGAGGAAGGGACAGGTGGCTCCTTCCTCAAGCATGGTGACTAGTCCTTCACCTGGGTCCTCTTGGTTCCCCACAGCTGAACTCTACCATCTTTTCCCCTCCTTGGGTAGAGAGAAACATTCCTGAAAGACCTATGTTTTCAGGCTCCTGAGGCAACACGTTCTTCACAGTAGTCAGTGTATCAGGGGAGATGGGGGGGTGGCGGGAAGGCCTGGGGTTGCCTTGGCCTCTAGGAGCTCTGGGAGGTCTGAGGTTGGCAAGTCAGATCCAGATTTTCCAGATAAAAGGAAAGTGGGACACAAACTCTTCCTTCAAATGATCTGTCCCTTTTTCTTCCAACAGGGGGAACAAAGTATTTGGGAGCACCTGCAGCCAGCTCCAGCTGTGATTCCAGCCCACTGGAGAGTCCAGGGTGGGCAGGAGAGTGGTAGGGAGGGGTCCTAAAGCATCAGACAGCAGACTCCTCTCTCACTGCCTCTCCAGAAACTCCCTTGGCGCATGCCCTCCACTTCTAGGGTAGCAGTTCCCACCATTGCTGCTGTTGAGTCCCACCCTGTGTCTGGCGTTTTGAGCCAGTGTTTCTGTGTGTAGCTGGGCATCATGCTTAGGGTTGTGACTCAGTGTTTCTGTGTGTAGCCATGTAGATCTGTGAAATAACATTTCCCACTGGGCCTCTCACTCCCTGTGCTCCTAGCTCTGCTGTGATATTTAAAAATAATAATAATTAAAAAGGTCAATAACAAACAGAATAAAGGATGGAAAGGAGGAAATGACTTTCTCTAAGCACCTGGATAGCCATGATTTCTGAAAAAAGTAGAAGCTGAGGGAGTGGCAATATCTAGACGTGTTCCTACTTGCCAGTGAAACATCCTTTGTGCATGAAGAGATCTTCTATTAGCACTGGTGGGTTTTTGTCTTCCCCACAGAGTTCTGCTGTGAAAGAGAAGGGGAAGCCTTAGAGGACACTTTCTCATGTGGGGTGATTACAACGTTGCAGAGAAGTTGGAGCAACACCCCCCCTCCACCCCCCTGCCCCCGGGGGAAAGTTCACGAAGGCTCAGTGGAGGAGCCTGCTTCCGACATCCCACTGAACATTGGGAATTCAGGGGGCTGTAAACTAGGAGACGAAGATGGAGCCTGAGGAGAATCCAGCAAAGAAATGACCACAGGATTCAGAAATTTTTGGTGGTCTCTGAATCTATCCTTCCAAATGAAAATGTGGGTTTCCTTGGTGACTATCAATAAAAATCCTTGGGAAAACCAGGACTTTGCACTTGCTTCTGGGATTGTAGGGGGAAAAAGAGAGGCTGGAACAGTGAGCCACCCTTGTACTTGGGCTGGGAAAAGCTCCTCCCTGCTAGGAGGTGTACAGTGGGGGCAGTGACAATGTGAAGGAGCTGGGCTGCCCCAGGAGACTGAAATGACAATTTCTGGCTGGTGGGAATGGTTTGAAATGGTGGGTGCTGTGATTGTACCATTGGAGAGTGTGGAGACAGTCACCTAGGGAGATCTGGCCTTCAGGGTGAAGAGAGTAAGATAGTCCTTACTCTGTGGTGGCAGGGAGCTGTTGTGTGTGTGTGTGTGTGGTGTAGGGTGTGGGAGGTGAGAGAGTGCAGGTGGAGGATAACTGGAGATAAGTCAAAAAACTCCTACCCCGAGATTTTGGGTGGACAGGCCTACATCCGGACTCCTGCTATATATACCACTCTCCTTTCCCCTGTGACCTTTTATCCATTCCTCATTTTGCACCTTCCATTGCTCCCCAGTCGCTTTTTCTCCTCCATTCCCTTCACCCACCCTGTTCTCCCATTCCATGAAGTACACTCTATACACCTAGGGGACTTGTGAAACAGCTGAGTGCATTAAAGATAACCAGAATGTATCCTAGCCCTAAAAACAAAGGCTGTATCAATCAAGAGAAGTAGATGCCAGCCTACAGTTTAAGCAAAAAGGGCCAATATGTTGGTCTTAACCCACGACATTGGAAAGGAGAGTATTTCGGCTCAGAGATCAATGTCTCAAGGTTTCCCAAAGCCTAGCTGAGACTACTTTCAAAAGCACGGATTCCGTCAGCAGTCTTTTAGCCACTTTGACTTACCTGCCGGGGTGCGGATTCTCTGAGGAGGATGTAAGCTGTTTCCGGTGACTTTGGTCAGCAGACAACCCCAGGCTCAACCCAGACAAGTCGTGGGTCTTCCTAGGCTAGTGACCCCTCCAGTGAATGGCTGCAGGAGTGAGCGTATTCTCAGTTTCAGACGTCGCTATCTTAGCTTCGATTTCGGCTTCGTGCTCACACTTTATTACTCAGTATCTAAGACCCAACGTAGCCTAGAGGCGGAGGAGGATCCCGGGCTTGGGAGCCCAGGGCTGGGAGGGCGAGGCACGCCCGGTGCGCATGCGCAGGCATCCCAGAACCGGAAGCCGCGCAGTACCCGGCATGGCGGCCGCAGCCGAGCGTGTCCTCGCGACCCAACGGGAGGAGCCGGTTCGAGGTACGCTGAGTGGGTGGGGATGAAGCGTCCAGTGGGAAGCCTGGGGCCCCGGGATGCCGGGCTCACCTGGCAGGAGCGGGCGGATCAGAGAGGCACACGTGTGTGTGCGCGAGTGTGTGTCCTATCAGGGCGACTGAGATGGTTTGGCCGCGGGATCCGGTGCGAGCCTGGGCCAGTGCAAGGGAGCAGAGTTGGCGTGTCAGGTGGGGCAAGGACGAAGTAAGGGACTTGAAATTATGGTACATGGAGAATGGAGCCGACTTGATGGAATGAGGACAGGTGGAGAGAAGTGGGGAGAGGCTCCTGTGGCTGTATTAGGACCGGGTTTAGGGCAGGACATTTACTCGTTTTCCCTTGACCCAGACGATGCCGCGGTGGAGACAGCTGAGGAAGCAAAGGAGCCGGCTGAGGCTGACATCACTGAGCTCTGCCGGGACATGTTCTCCAAAATGGCAACTTACTTGACTGGGGAACTGACGGGTGAGGATTCGGGTAGTGCTGTGAACCACTCGCTGGAGCTCCGGGAGATCCGTCTGCGGCTCCCTCCCCAACCCCACATACCCTGAAACAGGCCTCTTAGAAGTTTGGGGAGGTCATGAATGGGAAGGAAACAAGTCCATTCCTTCTCTGGAGAAATTCGCGAACCGCTTTCAGAAACGCCTAAGAGTACTTAATACAACTCTGCAGGCCTCCGTAGTGGAGACTAATGCGGAGAAAACAACAAAGAATTCATCAAGAAGTAATTCCTTGGGAGAGGTGTATTTTGAGCAGGGTTGTGAAGCGAATGATTGGCCAAAAAGGGGGAAAGGACTAGTGAGTGAGGTGGTAGAGGAAGCAGTTTGGCTAAAGAAGATGTGTTTGAGGCAAAGAGAAATGAAATTGGGGAATGGGGAGTGACCTGCAGATTTAGGGACGTATTAGGTTGGTCTGAGGATTTGGTGACCCATCCTTTGGGACATGATAAATTTTATGGTCTAGTGTTTGTTTCCAGGTGAGCACTTGACCCATGTGTGGAGAAGGGTCCAAAAAGTGAAGTCTGGTCCAGTGTGGCCTCTTAGAAGCATTTATTGCATTGTTTCACTTCCCCAGGAAATTGCTGTGAGCTAATTTTGGGAACCAGAATCTATAAGAAAAGGCTTGACGCAGAGCAGGAGGGGTTGTCAGTCTCTAATTTATTTGTTTATTTACTTATTTGTTTCTGAGCAAGAGAAACCAAGTAACAAAATCCAGATTTTTGTCTTCTCTTTAAAAATTCCAAAGATTTGACAATACTGGTCCCCCATTCTTGCGGGGCTATAATTGACTAGAGCTGAGCAGCTATCTCTTTTAAATGGACTAGTGCTACACAGTTTGTCCCCAGCACTCCCTGTTTTCTCCCTTTTACTTAGACCTGGTGTCAGTTGCCATTTATCACTGTTCTTATACTGTTGTGTTTTTAGTAGTGGTACAGAAATGGTTTTCTGTACCAATATCTGAAAATTGGTGAAGTAAATAATAGATTAAGAGGACTGCATGTGCCAAGAAATGGGAAAGAGCATATTTCTTTGTGGAAGTGAATAATTTTCTTATGTGTCTAATAATAAGTATACTTCTGGCTTGCCTCACTCATGTACGTTGTCTTGCTGGCTCCTAGGTGTTTGAGTGTGTGACTTTTGTTTTAGAGAGATCAGTTTGATAGCAATGAGAGTTTGGATATGGAGGAGAGAGACAGCGACAAATGAGCAATATTTCAGATGAAAAGTAGTGAAAGTCTGTGACAGAGAAATGATGAAAGGAGTGGAAAGGAGAGTGTGGGTGCAAGAATATTATAGATGTGGAATTTACAGGACTTGTTGAAGTGGATGTTGAGTGATGGGAGCAGCCTAAGATGTGTCTGAGGTTTTAACCCTGGGTGGTGCCATCAGCTAAAATAGGGAAGTTGGAAAAAGGAACCAGGTTTAGTGTGAAAATAATATTTTCAGTTTTGGCTTGGCTGATTTTAGAGATTACCAGAACATGTGACTTGGACATGTGAGTCCAGAACTCAGAGAGGGATCGGAGTAGGAGAAACAGATTTGGGAGTCCCTGCATGGTGGCGTGAGTTGAGGCTGTGCAGGATGAGATTGCCAAGAGAGAGCTTAGAGGTAGGTAATTGGGCTAAACTAAAATCTCAGGGAATGCCTGTATAGGGCAAATTAATTTTTCTTTAATAACTGTAAAGTACCTAGGCTTACAAATGATTTATTTATTATAAAATTGATTTCAAGCAGATTGTAATTTCCCTATGCTTGTCAATCTTACTTGCACGGATGTTTTTTTGAGTTTGAGAGAAAGCTAGCATAACCCTGGGAATGCGGACGGGAATGTGCCACCTAGGTGAACATCGGTCATGTGTCACAGCTGAAGAAAAGTTGAGAACTGATGGTTAAGGGCGTTGGGTGAGAAAGAATCTGGCATAGAAACTTAAAAAGATCAGTTAGAGAGAGATTAGAAAATGCTATAGCAGCTAAGGGAAATGAGCATTTTGTGAAGAGAGGGAGATCAGTAGTGTCAGATACAATGGAGAGGTTCGAGAGGATAGAAACTGAGAAAATGCCGTGGATTTGGTGGTTAAGAGAGCACTGATCATTTTGGAGCATATGGTTTCTCTGGATGGCGAGGGCAGAGGCCAGACTGCCAGGCTTTACATGAGTTAATGGGGAGGGAGAGGGAGGAGTGAGTGTAAGCTGCTCTTCCAGAAGGGTTAGCAGGGGAGCTCCTTCGTTTTACTGAGCAACAGTGGAGGTGTAGCAGAATAGAGGGAGTGCTTTGGGGCTGGAGGAAACCTGAATATGTTTCTAGATAGAGAGGAACGCGCCAGGATGGAGAAAGTTTGGAAATGCAAGAGAAAGGAGATGATTGAAGAGAGGCCCTGAAGAGGTAGAAGGGTTTGGGATCCAAAGCACAGGAGGAGGAGTTGTCTTGGCAAGAATAGGAACACTTCTGCCTCTTGGGAAGATATGAAGGCACAGACAAGTTTACAAGTGAGGCAGAAAGGTTGATGCAGCCTACGTAAGTGGGCTTGGGCTTCAGGAAAATTGGAGTAGGGGCCATTTGCTTTGAGTAGGGATAGGGAAAGGAACTGAGGATATGAGAAGAAGGCAAATGGTTTGGAAAAATCAGTGCATAAAATGCAGTATAGAAACAGGCAGTAATACATGAGATACTAAGAAGTGGTGAGGGCCGAGTTGATTCTATATATATATAGGACATATATCTATTTATGATGCCATCTCCCAAATTACATGTTTTCATGCTGTAGAGGTACCAAGACTGTTTCACCTCCCTTTTCTTGGGACATGACTTTATCATTTCCCTTTCTAACTAAGATCCTGATGCTTCTGGATCTTATTTGGTTTAAATAGTTGGCTAATCATTGCCTGAGTTTCTCCTTAAACATTCAGAGTACACAGGCTGAGTATAAATGTCATAGATCAAAAGTGGCCTGCTCCTTTACATTCCCTAGGTCCTGCCTTGAACTGCCATTTGCCTATAGTTCTATATTCCAACGATTTAAGACAAATCTTAAAGGCATCACATCTTCTGTTTGTTTTAAAGCTACCAGCGAAGACTATAAGCTCCTGGAAAATATGAATAAACTAACCAGCCTGAAGTATCTTGAAATGAAAGATATTGCTATAAACATTAGTAGAAACTTAAAGGACTTAAACCAGAAGTGTAAGTAATAATTTTTGTAATTAAACATGTTTATATTTAATGTTCTTTTGTGCTTGGGGCTGTGGAGAAGGGAAGGGAACATGGCTCCTGTCCTCAGCAAACTCACTTTCTGAAAGTGAATTACAAAGTTAAGGTGAATTTCTTCCATTCTGAGGATTAGCATGCTTTGGTGGTATGGGTATTTCTGCTTCTGAATCTTGATTTGATCCATTTATTCCTGGAAAGATAGGAGGCCGAGGAATGGTGGCCAGATTCTAGTGAATTGATTTAACCATGAAATCCATAAAGGACTACTCTATAAAAAGAAAACCAGAACATCTGTAAATGGAAAATGCTAATTTAGACTGGTAGAATATATTTTTCCATTGACTTATATTTGTATTCCTTGTCTCAAGGGGCCCTGTTGCTCGGTCTGGAAGTACCGAAGAAACTGAATCAGTAATGGAAAGATTGCTTGAGGAGCAAGGAATTTAAAAGAGAGGAAAATTAGTAGAAGAGAGAGACTTCACTTTGTTTAGGTCACAGTCAAGCCTGACCAGCTAGCTCCTGTCCTTTAAAGCGTCTGCCCTGTTGGTGATCAGAATCATGTTATCCCACCTAGTCTGTCTTAGGCAGAGCTGGAGAGACACTAGCGTTCTTACTTTTCCACTCTTCCGTGTTCATTGTTGATGCCATATAAACCTGCGGTCTGTCTTTGTTTTTAAAGATGCTGGACTGCAGCCTTATCTGGATCAGATCAATGTAATTGAGGAGCAGGTAGCAGCTCTTGAGCAGGCGGCCTACAAGTTGGATGCATATTCAAAAAAACTGGGTAACCATTTTTATTTCTTTTTGATTTGATAAGAGCACCCCCCCCCCCACCAATATGACCTTATCTAATATGATGGTTAACATTTACGGTGTGCCTACAGTGATCTATTTTAATCTTCACAAAAACCTCTTGAGAGTAATTTTTTATTAGTGGTAGTAATAAAAATGACATTTCCTGAGTACTTAAAGATATTTCAGGCACTGTGATAGTATGTTTTTTTATCCTCCCAATAAGCTATGAGGTAGGTACACAATTTTTATCCTCATTCTGTAGAAGAGGAAACTGGATGAACGGGTTAAGTAATTTGCTTAAGGACACAAAACTAGTATGTGGAAGAGCTGTATTCCAAACCAGGTCTGATTGATTACAAAACTCAAGCTCATAACTGTGGTTCAGCAGACTGAAGCATCCTTAATAATGTAGATGCATGTCTTGAAAAACAGAATAGTCAATCAAGGGTTTTCTTGAAGGATTACTTTTCCTTTAAGGAGGAAACTGGTACTTTTAGTGTTGATGCCTTGCTAACTGGCTCTGGCTTTTATATTCATGAATAAAAATCATGAATAATAATAATAAAAATATTAAAAATAATATCCTAGATGTAATTTACAGATTATTTTCATCACTGACGGTTGTTGACTACTTCAAGAGAGTGGTTTGCAGCACACTGAGATTTGACATGAGTGGTGATGAACAGTTTCATCATCCGTGCTTAAATTCACTAAATGGTGACCGTGAACCTTATGTAGAAGTCATTGTACCAGGTGCCTTCAAAGTTTTAAAGAAAAAGGGAATCTATGACATTAAGAGGCTTATCTGATGGTTTTTAAAATTTCTGTATCTTTCAAAATTGCTTTCCTAGAGTGAGGGATAGGGATAAGAAAATAAAAGGTAAAACATACATTTATGCTTCCTGAGAGTTCCAGTGTGCCTCCCAGAGGGTGCCTGGGACGGTGCCTGGAGAGGCAATTTCCTGTGCTTAATAAGGCTTCTGGTGGCTCAAGTGCCGGTAATCTACTTACCTGGTGGAGCCATCTGAGCAGATGCTGATGATAGGGTTAGAACTTAGTGAACTTGTGTTGGGTTCTCAATTCTGTGTGTGTGTGTTTGACTCCTTATCTTAAGTTGTATCCATTGATGATATTTAGACAGAGATTCAAATATCTGTTAGCTGATACGATAGTTAACATTTATGGTGTGTGTACAATTTGGACACAATTTGAACACCTGATGAGATTGAAGTGAATAGATTTTTTTTTTAACATAATAGACATTTTTAAATTTGCCTGGAAATGCTGACTGAAAAGTATCTTTGCAAGAGCCAGTTTTAAAAAATATAACTTCCTCTCCCTCTCCTCCTGGCAGAAGCCAAGTACAAGAAGCTGGAGAAGCGATGAAAAATTTATTGCTGTGAGACAAAGTCTTTTTTTAAAGTGGAAGAATGTTTTTATAGGACCTGAATCCTGAGGTTGATGAATTGTCAGAACTCCTCGAAAGGGAACTGTGCTGGTCGTCCCAGAAACATCCCAACATTGGAGTAAACTGGAGGACTGTGGCTATTCCTGAACTTCTTTTGAGGCAGTATCCCCCAGAAACTCACAGTTACAGCTCCTTATCTTTTACTTGAATACTTCATCATCCATTTAGGACGGAGAGTCTCTCAAAGTTCAGGATAAACCTGGGCTTGCCAGTAGAAGCAAATGAGAGGACCTATTTTCTCTGGGAGTAGTTGATCACTACATTATTTCCTTAAATGGCTGGATTTTGAGTTACTGTATAAATGGTTGTTTTTTTATTGATGACACTAATGTATTGCTAACAAGATTAAAAATTAAAAAAGGAAAACAAAACAAACTTGTTCTTTACAGTTTATCGCCTTGTGAATGTCAGTTATTTACTTTTCCATAACATTGCAAATTACAGAAAATCTTAATAATTTCAGGGCAAATCTTCTAGACTGAGCAAAAACAGAGAAAGGAGTGTTGCAAAAGCTTGGTGTATGTGATGGGCCTTCCCTGTCTCTTCTTTGTGTGAGTCAGATGTCTGGGGATGGATGACATTGTGACATGTGCTCCCTTTTGGAAATGTGCTAAAAACAAAGACAGGATGTGTATGTCTGTGTATGTGTTAGGTGGGGAGGTAGGGCTGCCACTCAAAGCATTTTATAAAATATCTTCCTACTTGGGTCTGCAGGGTCAGGGGGGCTCCTGGGGACCTGATCTCCTTCCTTTCAGACTAAAGACATCGGTGGATGGAAGATACTGACTGATCAGTCTAGTTTGGAAGACAGGCAACCTTATCCAGAGTTGGGTGTTAACAGCTAGGAAAGTGCCTGAGGTCCCCAATTCATCTCCAAAACAGTTCTTTACTCTGTTTCTGTCATTTCCCACCATCTCTTTCGGACCACCATTGTTTATCCTCTGCTGCTCTGGACTATTGCTGTGGTCGCTCTCATCTTAACTATTCCTCCATCCCACCCTCCACACTGCTGCCAGAGTAATCTTTCTGAAATGTAAACTGGCCATGTTACTCCTACTTAGAATCCTTTAGTGCCTTCTCATGGCGTCTTTGAAAAAGCCGGACTCTTTTTTTTTTCCTTAGAAACTAAAATTTTAATGAAATACTTCAATTCACTTTTGTGTTTCTAAGGATGAACTACTCTAATGTAATCCCCTTTGGTACTTTATTAAACTTTCTATAACTGTTTTTCATACAAGATTTGAAACATTTGGCCAGATATACATCTTGATACAGAAACTAGCATTTTGAAATTGACACACACACACACATATATAGCCGACAACTTCCCCAATTACATTTAGGATGTAGGGTTCTCCCAAGGCAGAGCTGAAAATACCATAGTTTTTTCTGTGTGTATGTCTGGGAAGGGGTGGGTAGTTCTTACTTTATCTTTTTTCCGGCTTTATTGAAATATAATTGACATATAACATTGTAAAAGTTTAAGGTATATAATGTGATGATTTGATATATATTATGAAATGATTACTATGGTAAGGTTAGTTAACACATCCATCAACTCACATAGTTACCTTTTGTGAGGGTGTGTGGTAAGGACATTTAAGATCTATTATCCTAGCAACTTTCAAGTATAAAATACAATGTTGTTAACTATAGTCACATGCTGTACATTAGATCCCCAGAACTTATTCATCTTATGACTGGAAGTTTGCACTTTTCAACCAGCATCTCCCCATTTTCCCCACCCCTTCACCCCCTGGCAACCACCAATCTGCTCTCTGTTTCTGTAAGTTCAGCTTTTTTAGATTCCACACACAAGTGAGATCATATAGTATTTGTTTTTCTCTGTCTGATTTATTCTACTTAGCATATTGCCCTTAAGGTTCATCCATGTTGTTGCAAATGGTAGGATTTCCTTATTTTTTATGGCTGAATGATATTCCATTGTATATATACACACCACCTTTTATTTATCCATTTATCTCTCTGTGGAAACTTAGGTTATTTCCATGTGTTGGCTACTGTGAATAATGCTGGAATGAACATGGGGGTGCAGAAACCTCTTTGAGATAGTGATTGTATTGCCTTTGGCTGTATACCCTGAGTAGGATTGCTGGATCATATGGTTGTTCTATTTTTAATTTTTTGAGGAATCTCTTTACTGTTTTTCATAGTGGCTATCCCAATTTACATTCCCACCAACAGTTCCCTTTTCTCCACATCCTCACCAGCACTTGTTACCTCGTCTGTTTGCTAATAGCCATTCTAATAGGTGTGAGGTGATGACTCACTGGTTTTGATTTGCATTTCCCTGATGATTAGTGATGTTGAGCACATTTTTATGTACTTATTGGCCAATTGTATGACTTCTTTGGAAAAATGTGTATTAGAGTTCTTTGCCCATTTTTCAACTGGATTATTTGCTTTTTTGCTATTGAGTTGTTTGAGTTCCTTATATATTTTGGATATTAACCCTTTATCAGATAGATGCTTGTGCACCTTGAAAGAGACACAAAGAGCGCAGGAGTAAATTTGGCAACATGCTGATACTTACCGAATCCAAGTGATGGCCACTTTTCCTTTAATTTTTTGATAGGTTAAAAACTGATGGAATATATGTATGGAGGAGTCCGTCTTGGCCACTAGAGTGTTAGGTTAGGCTGGGGCCGAACATTGTGCCGGGAACTTTCTAGCATCTCGTTAACTTCAATTGCCCCGAAATAAAAAATCATAATTGGAATCCTTTTTGTCATTTCCTCTTTTCTCTACGGCTGTCCTTCCTTGATTCATCCTTGAGGCCAAACGACCTGAGGGTGGCTTCTGACCCTCGGCGCTCTCCGTAGAAAAGTGAGCCCTCATTGGCTGGCGTGCGCTGACGTCTTATTGTAGTGCGGCCGCAGTTTTCTGAGGAGCGCGGGTTCGGAGTCCTTATATTTGGTGGTCGTCACAACCCAGGCTGTTGGGACGGATGGCTCAGAAACCGCTGCGCCTGTGAGTGAGCCCGAATCGCAGGTCTCCCTTCCTGTCCCTCCCTCTCTCTTTCTCTCTCCGCGCGTGCGCTGGCGGGGGTCTTTCTCCGGACTGGAAGGGAAGAGGAAAGGCGGGGGTGGGGGTGGGAGCAGGGGCGGCGGCTGCTGAGCTCCGATCACGTCTTTGCCTGGCCGGTCCGGCATCTTTCGCTTCTGAGCGACCCTCGCTGGGAGAGGCGGAAACTCCCAGCATCAGACCTCCATTTTAAGCCGTCCTGGCCTCTGACACATAATTTCCTCTTTATTTCTCCCCACACCACACACTTAATTATTAACAAACATTTCCATGCATGGGATTCATTGATTGGTCCTGGTCAGTGGTGGACTGGATGGCTTGGTAGGGCTCCTGCCTTGGCGCACTTTTTTGGGAGAAGGGGGCGCTGGGGTGGTGAAGAGAGGACTTCCATTCGTTTCATTCAACAAATATTTATTGAACAGTTGCAGTGTGCCAGGCCCCGTGCTAGGCGTTGCATAGATGGAGTTCCTGCCTTAATGGAGTTTTAGCCTAGAGAAACATCGAATAATCCAGTCAATCGAATAGAGAAAAATCGAAGAATCCAGATCAATGTAAAATTACGATAGTGATGAATGTTGGAATAAAAAGTTCACGGGTCTGAGAGGGTGTATAATAGAGGTATTTGGCTTAATGTGAGGAATCAGGGGAGTGAGGATTGTGCCTTGAATAATATTTTTGTCTTTATCCTAAAAGTCATCCAGGAGCCGGCCTAGTGATGTAGTGGTTAAGTTCGCGGGCTCCTCTTCCTCGGTCGGCCGGGGTTCCGGCTTCAGATGCTGGGCGTGGACCTACATGCCGCCAGTGAAGCCCTGCTGTGGTGGCATCTCACATACAAAATAGAGGAAGTTTGGCACAGTTGTTAGCTAAAGGACAATCTTCTTCACCAAAATTTTCTTTGAAAGGTCATTGAAATGTTTAAGAAGGTTTTGGCATGATCAAATTTCGTTTTGGGAGGTGATTGTGGCTGCAATGTGAACAAATTAGAGCCAAATAGAGGACAACTAGAATTAGGTAGTCTAATGACAGAAAAAAAGACCAGGGACTCGAGGTTTGTTAAGGAGATAAAATCAACAGGGCTTGGAGATGGTTTGGTCGTGAGTGAGAAGGATTTGACATTGTTGGGGTCCTATATTTCTGTCTTTCTTCAGTGGGATAGGAAACACTGGAAAAGGGCCCGTATTAGGAGGAAATGAATTTTGAGCTGTCCCATGAAGTGCAAACTGGACGATGGCTCTCCCAGAAATGATGAAAACTCCATGTGACAAGTTCTATGATAGAGAAAGTGCAGGATCCTGTGGGGGCACCAGGAATCATGACTGATAGGGCCTGGAGAGCTTCCTAGAAGATGTGGTGCTCAGAAGATAAATAAAAATGCCTAAAAGTTTATTACCGAGCTTGCTCTGAAATGCTATATGGGTTTCTGAAGTTTTGAGAAGAGAGTGACTTTCTGAACCAATCAGGGAAGCTTTAGAGATATGCTAGGCTTTTAAGGATGTGAAAAATTTAGACTCAGGATGGATAGAGTGGGATTGTTAGAAGTAACTACCCAGGGAATAGCAGAGGCAAGAAGTGATCAGATTGACAGTGGAGAAGGCTTCTGTTAGGGAAACTTGGAGAAAGCAGTGGGAAGAGAGATGAGGGATTTGTGGAAGGCGAGTTCTGCAGGTAGTAGAGTTCTCTTAATGTTTTTGAGGAAAGAAGATTAAGCTGTTGGCTTTATGTAGGATGGATAGAAGAAGAGAAGGCATTAGAGGAAATTTAAGTGTGCTGTCTACTTTGTATCCAATATCAGATTCATTACATTTCTCTCTGATTCTGCCTCTGCCATATCATAGGACCCTCAGTTGCTCAGCCTTGCAGCTATCCTCCATTCCTCCTTCTCCATCATTTCCCATCCTACTTCTCTACTCCAATTTGTGTTTGTGTTCGGAATTCTGAATTTCTCATCTGTTTCTCTCCTCCTTCATTTGGCATTGCTCTTTTTGCTCATAGTCATTTGTTCCTCCAGACCATCTTTCACTCTGTTACTAAAATAATCTTTCTAAAACAGATATGATCATGTCACTCCCCAGCTTGAAAATCTTCAGTGATATGAATGACAACAGAACACCAGAGAGACATGCTGACGAAACAATAAGAACTAGAATATTTCAAGATGAGTTAAAAGACATTAAGAAAATGATATGAGGGGCCGGCCTGGTGGCACAGCAGTTAAGTGTGCATGCTCTGCTTCAGTGGCCTGGGATTCACTGGTTCGGATCCCAGGTGCGGACGTATGCACTGCTTATCAAGCCATGCTGTGGCAGGCATTCCACATGTAAAGTAGAGGAAGATGGGCCTGGATGTTAGCTCAGGGCCAATCTTGTTCAGCAAAAAAAACCCCAAAAACTCAGAAGTAAGAGAATGGAAGAAATTACTACAAATTAGGGCCAGTCTGTCTTACGAATCTTGGCTCTTGGCACTTTCTCTTTGCCCCACAACACTTCATGTGTATCTCCTGTTGTAGCCCTTTTCATATATATTTATAACTGTCAGAGTATCTCTCCTTCCCTGATTGTGAACTTTTTGAGGCTTGAACTGAGTCTTCCTCTTCTTTGTGCTCCTACTGTGTACTTTGCATAGGACTCGGCATATTGCCCCTGGCATATTGTAGGTGTCCAGTATGTGTTTGTTGAATGGGTGATTGAAGCCCTACACTAAGAGAATGACAGTGGGAATAACAAGCATGGAATGGATGTGTAAGATGTTTGGATTGATGGGACTTAGTGACCGGATGGGAGATTTTTGACTCTTGGTGACTAAGTTGGTGATAGACCTATCCACAACACTTGGGAATTGAGGAGAAGAAGCTCGTTCAGTTTTGGAGGAAATGATAAGCTGAATTTTAGGTATGGTGAGTTGAAGGTGTTGGTAAGACCTTTAGGGGGAGCTGCCCAGTGGTCAGACATAGTTTATGTGCACTGAACCTCTCAGGTAACCTCAGAGAGATGGACCACACATCTTCCTGATCCAGGAACACTAGTATAAACCAAACCTGGCAGGCTGGTTCGTGTTTCCTGAATTGCCTCAACGCTTGTCTCTTGTTTGCAGCTTGGCTTGTGGAGATGTTGAAGGAAAGTTTGACGTTTTGTTCAATCGAGTTCGAGCAATTCAGAAGAAAAGTGGAAACTTTGACGTAAGATGTTTCTTTTTACTAAATTTAATTTTACTGTTGTAGTCAAACATACTAAAATAGAGTTGTGGCTCCTTTATTCATTCCTTGGTTGAACACGTCCTCTCCTTTTTTGTTAGGTTGAGTTCCTTTTGTGAGCCTAGGAACTTAGTCGCTGCTGAGTGGTGGGGAAAGGGAGACCTGTTTACCTTTTTATACTTCTTTTTTTTAAGGTTGGCACTTGAGCTAACAACTGTTGCCAGCCTTCTTTTTTCTTCTTCTTCTTCTTCTTCTCCCCAAAGCCCACCAGCACACAGCTATACATTCTAGCTGTAGGTCCTTTTGGTTGTGCTATGTGGGATGACTCCTCAGCATGGCTCGACAAGCAGTGCCATGTCCGTGCCTGGGATCCAAATGGGCAAAACCCTAGGCCGCCGAAGCAGAATGTGCGTGCAAACCCAACCACTCAGCTACCAGGCCAGCCCCAGTCTTTTTATGCTTTTTGAATTTGAATCTTGTTACTTTATTGCTGTAGCCAAAATTGAAAACAGACTAGCAAAACCTCCGTGAGTGATTCTGACCACTGGCTTTGGGAAGTGCAGATCTATTTCGTGGGTGTATGGTATGGATTAAATCAGATAACATGTGCAAATGCTTCACAAACTAAAGAGCTCTATATAAATGTTATGTGTGGTTGCCAAGTAGACTGTAAACTCCTAGAATACAGAAGAGTATTCTAGGTGTGGGGATAATCTGTTTATTGGGTTAAAGGTTAAGTAAAGGGGCCGGCTTGGTGGCGCAGTGGTTAAGTGCGCACGTTCTGCTTCAGTGGCCTGGGGTTCACTGGTTCGGATCCCGGGTGCGGACGTGGCACCACTTGGCAAGCCATGCTGTGGTAGGCCACATATAAAGTAGAGGAAGATGGGCACAGATGTTAGTTCAGGGCCAGCCTTCCTCAGCGAAAATAGGAGGATTGGCAGCAGTTAGCTCAGGGCTGATCTTCCTCAAAAAACAAAAAAGGTTGAGTAAAGACAATAGGCAGGAAATGTGTCTTTTATGTCCTGTATCTCTCAGGGTATCTACTATTTAAAGTTTTATATTTCACAGAGGGATTCTCTAAGGTCCATTTCTCCATCTTTCCCTGACTCCCTCTTCCCAAACCCCAATATGAATTTGACAGCCAATGAGCCAAAATTTAGTAATTTATAGAATCAGAGTAACTACAATTGCTGCTAAAGAATTATGTATTGAAATTCTGTAAATTGATTAAGGGAAACACCTGGTTTGAGACCTGTAAGTAGGATAATTAGCTGAATAATGTTGCTATCAATTATGTACGACTTGATAGTAAAAAAACTCATATCTGTTTAAAAAACTCATTTTAGCTGCTGTTGTGTGTAGGAAATTTCTTTGGCTCCACTCCGGATGCTGAATGGGAGGAGTATAAAACTGGCATCAAGAAAGGTATAGATACTATTTTTATTTAACAAATAATGACATCTAACAAAGTTTCAAGGCTACACAGTTCTTTCTGGGTTGTTTTTTACATGTGTTAGTTATTTAAGACTTTCTCTTTTAGCTCTACATTGAGCTGGGCAGAATGCCAGTGCATCTAAATGTTCACTTTTTGAATTTGGTTGGATTTAGTTCCAGAAAAATAGTTCTAAGTAGGCAGGAATTGAATAAATGCAACCATATGTTCCCTTTCCTTTTTCCGGTTTTAGTGTTCTCTTTATCAAGTTCTTTAGGGTCTATGTTTTCGTAATTATACATTGACTGTCCTCTCTAAGATGTCAGTTCATCAGCCTTAGTGATATCAGTTGATAGGCCACAAAGTTGGGTATAGGATATCCTATGTGGTGAGCATATTCCACATATAGGATTGTAGACTCTTTACTTTGGCTTGAGTATTTTTCTTATGAGGAAGCATTTTTCAAGTTCCAAAGCAGATCTGGTAACTATGTGGTGTCATGTATGTTTCTCTCACTAGCTCCTATTCAGACCTATGTGCTGGGTGCAAATAACCAGGAAACAGTAAAATATTTCCAAGATGCTGATGGGTGTGAATTAGCTGAAAACATTACTTATCTGGGTAAGTTGATATTTTTTGTGTTTGTAATGAACATAATAAAGTGTCCCCAGGAATTAGTCTCCCTGGAGATTTCTGGCTGGATTCTTCTGCCATTACTGCCTGAGAGAATGGGGGTCAAGGGGTTCTTTACTAAAGTCTGTCTATACCCTTAAGACTATGGCATTTTTTCCTTTGTTGTGTCTCGCACCTCTTCTCCAATCTTGTATTCCCACAACCAAATATATACTCTTTCAGCCAACTAGAGGATAAACTACTTGACTACAGTGTATGGAGTACTTAAAGTATAAATTATGATAAAAAAAATTCCATGTATGTGTTCTCACCATATAACATTGCTAGATACGTACAACTTACTTGTTAGTTAGACTCCTAACTAGCTATAGCTCTAGGTTTCACTAAGGTTTTGGAAACTCATTTTTAGTACTGATCCTTGAATTTTTCACTCCCGTTGTCCTTTTCTGGTTCCAGATCCACTTTCCAATTCTAGGTTAAAGTTGTTACCTCCACAAGCCCCTGAACCTCTTTTAGTGGTTCTTTCAATGTCTGGCCATTTTGAAAACCAGTATCAAATTGTGCTTTTGTTGCCCAGCCACCCCCTGTTGTCGGTCTCCTGCATCTTGGATCATTCAACTTACTCTTTTCTAAAATGGCTCTTCTGCTGGGCACATTTCCTCTCTCTTGTTCTTTCATTTCTCTAGGAAGCTTCTGCATTTCCTTTGCTGTAAATGCCCTCCCATTCCCTCCTTACCTTAGTCCATCTTGGCCTTTATTCTCTACATCTGGCTGTGGCCCTCATGTAAGCAGTCTCATCTCATCTTACTTCACTCATATGAGGCCCTTTAGGCAAAAAACTGAGGGATGGATTTTTGTTGTTTTTAACCACAGTTGTGAACTATAAATTTTGAAATTCTCTTCTTGTAGATGGGCCTGACCTATGTCAATTCTCACTGTAGTTAATAAATTTGGATTATGACCACTACTGTAGATATTTGAGAGCCATTTTACCATATGAATTTAGTGTCAGGAGTGGAAAGAGCAGCCAAGGTATTGGGGTTGTTTCTGTGGAAGATTTTTTGAGATCCAGTAGGAGGCGCAGACAATGAACTTGATAGTAAATGTGATAGTGAGCTTGTAGTGCCAGCAGAACATCCGCCTTATAGATGGAAGTGATAGTTCTTTCTAGAATATGTAAACAAGATTGTTTGAATCTTGTGTTGAAGAGTGTGTGTTTTGGGGACTTGGTCCCATAAAGATGAAAAATAAAGCTGAGGATCAAATTGTTAAGGAAGAAATATGAGAAGGGAAGCAGGCAGATTATAGTTCCCTGTGGTGGGGGCATGTATATCTTCATCTAGAGGCTGTGCAGAGGGAGGTGAAAGTGATTAGAGGTGTGTTTGGGGAGGTAAAAAGATACTGTCAAGTTCATAGAATCTAAGTGAAGAGAGCGTAGTTTCAGGAGAAGAGACCTTTGGCAAGTATATAGGGTGATTAATGACCTTAAGAGAATAGTGGCAGAGGGAAACTAGGTTGCAGTGGGTTAAGGAACTAATTAAGAGGTAAACACTTAGCATGGACTGCTCTTTTGAGAAACTTGAAACTGAAGAGGACGTTTCTTTATTAGTTAGTATGTGTGTGACTCCACTGCTCTTCATAGTTTCTCTGTCTTCATCTTTCATTTCTCTAGAAAGCTACATTTCCTTTGCAGTAAATGCTCCTTTATTAGTTTTTTATTAGTATGTGTGTCTCTCTCTTTTTTTTTTTTGAGGAAGATTAGCCCTGAGCTAACATCTGCTGCCAATCATCCTCTTTTTGCTGAGGAAGACTGGCCCTGAGCTAACATCCATGCCCATCTTCCTCCACTTCACACGTGGGACGCCCGCCACAGCATGGCCTGCCAAGCAGTGCCATGTCTGCACCTGGGACCTAAACTGGTGAACCCCAGGCCGCCGAAGCAGAACATGTGCACTTAACCACTGTGCCACCGACCCGGCCCTTATGTGTCTCTTTTTATTAGTTAGTCTGTACATTCCTTTATTACTTTTTTTTTAATTTTTATTTTTAAAGTCTATTTTTTTTTTAAAGATTTTATTTTTCCTTCTTCTCCCAAAGCCCCCCCGGTACATCGTTGTGTATTTTTAGTTGTGGGTCCTTCTAGTTGTGGCATGTGGGACGCTGCCTCAGTATGGCTTGATGAGCGGTGCCATGTCTGCGCCCAGGATCCCAACCAGCGAAACCCTGGGCCGCCAAAGCAGAGCACACGAACTTAACCACTCCGCCACGGGGCTAGCCCCGCCTTTATTACTTTATTATTCTTTGTTAGTATACGTCTTCCTTTATTAGTTAGTCTGTGTGGTTATTAGTTAGTATGTGGAAAGAGTCATTTGAGAAGAAGAGACTCACTAGATGAAAAGGAGGTGAAAACTGATGGAGCAAGGTATTGGAGGCAGCCAGAAGGAACAGAATAAAGGGCACAAGCCAGGAGTAAATTTAGAAGAGGGTCGAGTCTCTCAATTTTTTCCCAAGCAGTTGCTCTTTCCAAATGTTTTCCATTTGGAAGCTGCTGCCTGCCTGAAGGGTACATCTTTCTAGACTATAGCTTTCTTAGAACTGCTGTTTTTTTTCCTCATTACCTCTTCCTGTGTTCAGGTGTCTGGATTTCTTTTAGTCCATGTAGAGTCTCTAGAAGGCAGAAAGCCTTTTTCTTAATCCGTGCTTCCCAACTTTTTTCATTTGTAAGGCACCTGGGGTAAACAGACTGGCCTGTGTGCTCCAGCAGCCTCCACATATGGGCTGCTCTTACTGAACAGGAGTACTGTTGTAGCCATCCAACACTGAGACCTAGTAGCCAGAAGTGGGGCTTGAGGAGGGTTTTCACTCATCCAGACACGTAGAATGGCTGGGACATAGGAGAGTCATGGCATGGGGGGAGAGAGAGATTTATCACCATAACAACATTTCATCATTCTGCAGTTTTAACTACAACTTATCCATTTTTCTTTGAACCCAGGTCGTAAAGGTATCTTCACTGGAAGCTCGGGGCTGCAGATTGTGTACCTCAGTGGGACAGAGTCCTTAAATGAGCCGGTCCCAGGTTACAGTTTTAGTCCCAAGGATGTGTCTTCCCTGAGAACAATGCTCTGTTCAACATCCCAGTTTAAAGGTGTTGATATCTTGCTCACATCCCCGTGGCCCAAGTATGTGGGGAACTTTGGGAATTCTTCTGTGAGTAGTGCTTGTTCAGTTGGAATTTCTAAAAGTAAATTGCACTGGCTTAATCTGGGCTTTCTTTGTTCTTTATATTGAGTATTTTAGTTCTTAATACCTTTCAGTAGACGTCTTTTGTGAATTTCTTCAGAATACTTAAAGCTGTATCAACTGACCAAAGCAAAAGTTGATCTTAAGAAAGCACAATTCACAAAGGAGATTGCTAAAATTTTAATTATAAATGAATGGTAATTTAAATTATATTCTCTGCTTCAAGTGGCCTCTCTCAAGTTTCCTCTTAATATGTTTTGACTGTTCACTAATTTTCAGTGCAAAGATTTATATCTAGTGGCAGCTCTGCAATTGTATTTCCCCCTTTTCATTCCAGATTATAGCTTTTTGGATCAAAATTTTTTTTTATGGAATCATTATGGGATCAAAGATAGTGATCTAAAGATGTAAAGATGGGAAATGAGATGTTGAAAACTTGGTACTTCTCTAATATGAAAGGTTTAGTATGAATGCATTGGAGCTCACCATTGCATTTGATCTGAATATTTTTATAAGCTGTCTAGACGAGGATGTACACCAGGGTGATGAATGATGGCTATCATGGGTTGTGAAATACTACACTGGTGGTAATAAGCCTAATGAAACTTGAAAGGTTGCATGTGACGGCAGAAAGTGTCAGGTGAGCTTCAGTGAAGGGAAATGGAAGAATGCATTTAGGGACAAATATCAATTAATAGATGTAGAAGTATCAGCAATGATCCAGAAAAAGGCCTTTTAGACCACTCTCTGTCAACTTCAGCACAGTGACTAAAATGGCCAAGAAGATACCAGGCATTGTCAGAGAGGATGTTGAAAGGAAAAATGCTCTCTTCTCCTTCCACGAAGCCATGGTTCTTCACCCAGAATACAATGGGCAGTGCTGGTTACAGAATAGAGAAGATATAGCAAAGCAAGGGGAGATCCAGAGGACTATTAAAGTGATGATGGAAGGGAGAAAGACACTGATGCTCTGTAAGGAAGGATGAGAAGAATGAGGCCCCTTCATTTTGGGGGGCTAAAAGAGGATTTTGATTAAAGTTTATAAACAACCATACAAGATATTTGTAGGGGAGAAAACAGTATAGTTCACCACTCCCTTTGGTACTACAGCTGACCTCAAGGCCAATTCTCTGCCCTTCAGCAGAAACCTGAAGGAGGCACGCATAAGACAAAAGGAAGTTCTTGCTTTACTTAGTGGGAAGTTAACTTTGGTAATTTCTTTATTTCCAGCTAATACCTTCTTTTAGAATAAAGTACATAAATAACGTTATGGAGGGGCTGGCCCCGTGGCCGAGTGGTTAAGTTCGTGCACTCCGTTTCAGCGGTCCAGGGTTTCGCCGGTTCAGATCCTGGGTGCGGACATGGCACCTCTCATCAGGCCACACTGAGGTGGCGTTCCCACATAGCACAAGTAGAAGGACTCACAACTAAAAATACACAACTGTGTACTTGGGGGACCTTGGGGAGAAAAAGGAAAAATAAGATCTTTAAAAAAAAAAAAATGTCATGGATGAGAGAGCACGTAATTTGTTGTTAATGGAAGCTGGGGATGTTCTGGGAACAAGCCTAACTTTTGACAAACCATGTTACAGACTTTGTAACAAGGGTGTGATTGTGCCCTTCAACAAACCACACTTTTCTTGACTGAAGCAAAATAAAAGATTGCATGCTTACGTGAGGAAGCCCTTCAATATTCCATACAAAATAGTCTGTGGATCCTAGAGGCCCTGAAAGCTAGCTTTTAATGGTTATTTTCCACATTGTCTTTGACTGTCTGCATTGTCAGAACTGCAGGTGCACAATAGGGCAAATTCTAGAAGCACAGTTTGCGGGCTCCTGAGAGGGAGCTTAATTTCCAAAAACGATTTTAATAAACCTATTTTGGGTATTAGTATGGAAAACTTACCTTTTAACCTCTGGCTTCCAGCAACTGTTCCTATTTCAGCATTCATAATAACCCAGTTCCCCTTATGTGTTTGTGCTTTCTCTGACTGCCGTAAGTGTGGAATTCACTATGCAAATCCTACTACCCACATCTGTATCCACATATAAATTTCAGTTGATATATTTTAGGGACAAATATCAGTTCAAAGTGTCTTGTTATTTCTTTGCATTTCTTGATAGCTCTTACATCTTGTGTGATGACTGAGTTTCTGTTTACTAGGGAGAAGTGGATACCAAAAAATGTGGCTCTGCTTTGGTCTCCAGTCTTGCCACAGGCTTGAAACCAAGATACCATTTTGCTGCTTTAGAAAAGACCTATTATGAGAGGCTTCCATATCGGTGAGTAGCGTTTTGTTCTTTTGGCTTTTTAAAGAGTTTAACTGGCATCTTCTGTGTAAACTGCTCATGTTCATTTTAGCCGTATAACATCTTGGTTCCTTTTAGTTACTCAGGCACTGAAATTAGTGACTCTCAAATCGTTCAACTTCTCTGAATTTTTTTTTCTAATTTGGAATACAAGGTATTGGACTATAAAGAACCCCTTAGAGGTTTGAGGTTCTGAGGTAACAATATTGTTTAATCATCATAGCTCAATGTAGCACAGTAAGTGCTGTTTTGATCAGGCCAAACAGTACTCTTTGTAAACTCTTAAACTCAGTATATGGGCCGGCCCCGTGGCCAAGTGGTTAAGTTCATGCTCTCCGCTTCCGTGGCCCAGGGTTTTGCCGGTTTGGATCCTGGACATAGACACAGCACCACTCATCAGGCCATGATGAAGCGGCATCCCACACGCCACAACTAGAAGGACCTACAACTACAATATACAACTGTGTACTGCTGAGCTTTGGGGAGGAGAAGAAGAAGAAAAAAGAAAATATTGGCAACAGATGTTAGCTCAGGTGCCAATCTTTAAAAAGAAAAAAAAGAAAACTTAGTATAATCACTTTAGAAGTATTTCAATTTGGGAATCAAGAACTCGTATCAGGGGGCCGACCCCGTGGTTGAGTGGTTAAGTTCACACACTACACTTTGGCGGCCCCCAGGGTTTTGCCGGTTTGGATCCTGGGTGCGGACATGGCACCGCTCATCAAGCCACACTGAGGCAGCGTCCCACATGCCACAACTAGAGGGACCCACAACTAAAATATGTACAACTATGTACTGGGGGGATTTGGGGGAGAAAAATCAGGGAAGGAAAAAAGGAAGATTGGCAACAGTTGTTAGCTCAGGTGCCAATCTTTAAAAAAAAAGAAAGAAAGAACTCATATCAATTTTTTTTCTTTTGTATGAGTTTGGAGGTGGAAGTTTTAAAGGATATATTGCAGAGAAAAAGAGAAAATAAAACGAGTGTTTTGTAAATGGTAGAGTTAACTGAATTATCTTCTCTGATAAAGGGCATGAATAATCTTTAAAATAATGGGTAAAAACTTTTTTTTTAACACAGACGTAGTAGATGTAGATGTTGAAAGTTCCAAAAATATAGGCGAGCGAAAAGAAGAAAATAGCTTGCCCTTCCCTCACAATACCATGGCCTCAGGTATAGCCACAGGTAATGCAGACTCTTCTGTTATGTCTCCGTGTGTGCATTCCAGAAAAACCTCTTGCACTAAAACCACGCACTAAAAACAGAGGTTAGAGAAACAAGCCACTCAAAACCTGTTTAACTTTTAGGGATCTGCATACATAACTTCTCTGAAGAACATATACCAGTGGCCAATAGGCACATGAGAAGATGCTCTTTCTTTAGCATGATCATTATTAGCCGTTAGGGTAATCCAAATCAAAACCACAATGAGATACCACTTCATACCCACTAGGATGGCTGTCATCAGAAAGACAAATTATAATACGTGTTGGCAAGAATATGAAGGAATTAGATCCTCATGTGTTGCTGGTGGGAATATAAAATGGTGCAGCCGCTTGCACAACTGTTTGGCAGTTCCTCAAAAGGTTAAACATGGTTACCATATGACCCAGCATTGCCACTCCTATTCCAAATGAAATGAAAACATAGCTCCCCCCAAAACTTGTACACAAATGATCATAATAGCATTATTCATAATAGCCAGAAAGTGGAAACAACCCAAATGTCCATCAGCTGATGAATGGGTAAATAAAAAGTGTCCTATCCATACTATGGAATGTGACTCAGCAAGAAAAAGGAAGTACTGATACCTGCTACAACATGGGTGACCCTTTAAAACATTGTGCTGAATGAAAGAAGCCGGACCAAAGGACTATATACTGTGTGATTCCATTTGTATGAAATGTTCAGAATAAGCAAATCCATAGAAATAGAAAGTAGATTAATGTTTGCCGGGGGCTAGTTAGAAGGAAATGGGGAGTGACTGCTAATAGGTATAGGGTTTCTTTTTCAGCTGACAAAAATTTTCTAAAATTAGGTTGTGGTGGTGGTTGCACAACTGTGAATATACTAAAAACTATTGAATTGTATGGTTTAAATGAGTGAATTGTATGGAATTTGAATTAGAGCTTAATAAAACTTAAATAAAACAAAAAACCCTCTGCAACTTTTTAACTAGAGCTGTAACAAAAATTCTATCATAGGGGCAAGCCCGGTGGCGCAGTAGTTAAGTGTGCACGTTCCGCTTTGGCGGCCCGGGGTTGGCTGGTTCAGATCCCGGGTGCGGACATGGCATCGCTTGGCAAGCCATGCTGTGGCAGGTGTCCCACATATAAAGTAGAGGAAGATGGGCACGGATGTTAGCTCAGGGCCAGTCTTCCTCAGCAAAAAGAGGAGGATTGGCAGCACTTATCTCAGGGCTAGTCTTCCTTTAAAGAAAGAAAGAAAGAAAGAAAGAAAGAAAAATAAAAGAATAGGTTGTAGCAGACAGAGTGTATTTTGGTTTATTTCCTTTCAATATGAATATAAAATATATATGTGTATATTTATATAAAATGGTATTAGACTAGATTTTGTGAAAATAAAATAGTATTTCGTGACAGATTCAGGAAATTTTTGTAGCATGAGGAAAGTAAAGGACTTAAGGATTAGCATCTGTATTAATAGTCAACTCACTAAAAATGAAAAATATATATAATGCCATGACTTTTTTTTCTTTTAATTACAAATAATAGTTGCTCAATGTAGAATACTTGTAAAACACAGAAAAGCTCAAAAAAGTATTTTGGTATATGTAGTTACCATATCTTTTCCTATGAAATAGAGACACTCATGTATTTTTATATTTTTCTTAGAAATATGAAATCATACTATATATTATTATTTGAAGCTTGTTTTTCTGCTTAAAACTAATTTCTTTTTTGTTTTCATTATTTTAGATTTTTAGTATACAAGAGAGAATAGTATAATGAACCCTCCTATATACCCATCCCCTAGCTTCAGCAATTATCAACATTTTGCAAATCTTTTTTTTTTTTTTTAAAGACTGGCCCTGAGCTAACATCTCTTGCCAGTCTTTTTCTTTTCTTCTTCTTCTCCCCAAAGCCCCCCAGTACATAGTTGTGTATTCTAGGTGTAGGTCCTTCTAGTTGTGCTATGTGGGACGCCGCCTCGGTGTGGCTTGATGAATGGTGCTAGGTCCACACCCAGGACCAAACCGGAGAAACCCCGGGCCACCGAAGCAGAGCACAGAAACTCAACCACTTGGACGGGGACCGGCCCCAACATTTTGCAAATCTTGCAGCTCTTTTAAAACTGAAAGTTGAAGTTTTTGTGCTTTTTGGATATGTGATCTCGTTTTTTCCTAACAACAGCCCTGTGAGGTAGGGATGATTGTCTTACTAGACAGACAGGTAATATCTGAGATTGTTACTTGTGGTGACGGACTCAGGATCTGTGCTTTTTTTGTGGTCGCATGGAGTCTGCATATTTCATAATTGTAAATCAAAAGTAAAGTTTATTGGTAACTCATTATCTCTCAAATATGTTACAGAAACCACATCGTTCTGCAGGAAAATGCACAGCATGCCACCAGGTTCATAGCTCTGGCAAATGTTGGAAATCCAGAAAAGAAAAAGGTAAAGATCTTAGTATTTGGTGGTAGGTTAATATTTATCTTCCTGATAAATATTTCTCTTGCCCAGTTTAACATTCAGATCTTCTCTTTTCCGTAACTGCAAGGTCTTAGCACCTCAGTGACTTTTTGGTAAAGGTATGGTAATGAAAGCTCAAGTTTCCTTGGGTCCTTTTTAGGAAGTTTTAGAGAAGGGTTTGGTTTGGCAAAATAGGCCCAGTGGAACAAAGGCAGAATTTCAAATGAATGATTTTCCTTTCTTCCTACATCCATGTGGTTGCCTCTGGGTACGCATGAGTTTGCCCTCAGATGGTATTCTTGCTTTCCTTCTTAGCAACTTGATTTAGCAGAAATAACAAAATCCTCCCAAGGATTTGCCTAAGCCCTCCTTGGCTTTGGGAAATTTTAGCGATACCTGGAATCTATCTTTGTACTGGAAGACAGTGCAGCTGCATGAGAGAGAACATATCAGAAAAGTACATTAATTTTCTCACTTCCCTGAGAGCATTTCTTATTCCCTAGGGCCAAAAGCAGGATGTTGTGGATTGAGACAGCTAAAATCTGAACAATCAGTCAAGTGGGAAAATAGATACATAATCTGAAGATTATTCTACTATAACGTGCCATAAACAATGTACATACTATGTACGTTGTTAGCCTCAGCCCTAACCAACTCATACTTCAGTCAAAGAGTATGCACATTTTTAAATGTGGCAAGCACTGTTAATTCTTCTCAAAGTTTTGTTCTGATTTACACCCCCTCCAGCAGTGTATAGGTCTAAGTTTTTTTTCTATCCACATTTTCACTAAATAGTGTCACATTTTTATTAAAGTTTTTGCCAATCTGATAGATGAAAGATGGTATATCATTGTTGATTAGTTGCATTTCCCTGATCAGTAGTGAGGTTAAGCATTATTCATATTTCATCTGAAGTTTTCAATATTTGTGCCATTAGTCCAAGATTCTGGATGCTTTATGAATATTTACTTCTTTGCTACTAGTCCCTAAGAAAATTTATCAGCATGTACAGCAGAAATCGTATAATATCAGAGGGTAGCCCTAAGTTGTCCAGTTTAGTTTTCATTAGGAAAAAAAGAATGGCAGTGCCATGATTCTGTTGACAGAGTCCACAAAGATAAAAGACCCAGAGACAGAAGCAGTTTGTGTTCAAGGGTTAAGGGCCTTGTAGTGATGGTTGTTTGGTGTAAGGACTGATTTTTGTGAGGGCTGGGCCTTTGATCTCTTGCTCGTTCCTTCGTCAGCCCTTGGTTAGCCCCGCAGAGATCACTGAATTGGCATTTGATTTACTGTGTATTCTCTGAGCATAGATGGGCCAAGTTGCTGCTCTTTTAATTTTACTCTATTTCTGAAGCTTTCTGTGAAATTGCAATAAAATAGGTTGATTACGTTTGGATAAACAGTATTTCCCCTAATGTTATGTTGTTTTTCTCCCAAAGTACCTTTATGCATTCAGTATTGTTCCTATGAAACTAATGGATACAGCAGAACTGGTAAAACAGCCTCCAGATGTCACTGAAAACCCATACAGAAAATCTGGGAAGGAAGCATCCATAGGAAAGCAAATTCCTGCCCCTGAGGTATGTTCTGATTGAGAGGTGGAATTTTCTGGGCAAGATTGCCCATTACAGGTATCCCTTTCCTGGTTATAGTTTAGTTCATAAGACAAGTTTAATCCTTTGAATCTAGATCTTTTTTTTTTCCTTGGGAAATCATGGTGGTATTTAGAAAGCCTTAGTAGATTTCAGGTAATCTGTGGGGTTACCAGTTTCACATGTTCAGTTTTGCTTTGACTAAACTTGATTCGTATGTTAGGGTTATTGTATCATAGTGTTAAATCTTTCCTTGTCTGAAGTTGATTATCTGTTCTTAACTTTTCAGGCAAGGCTCCAACTATTTGGTGGCAGTGTAGTTTGTGATTTTATAATGAGTGCTAATAGGTAAATAAGACTCCTTCTGAAGAACTTTCTTAATAGTAGTCTTTTCTGAAATTAATTTTTCCCTCACTAAAGCGATGACTGTCGGATTCCCTTACTAGTGTGCATGGTCTGCCTTCTCAGGCTTTTTTTCTTTATGAGCAACCTGCTCATCTTTTTAATTAAAGTTCAGTTAGACTTGTTTGACCTGTGAAATTGTAGGACTGTGCTATGGGCCTATTGAGAGAGAAAGGAAAAAGAATTTGAGTGAGTTCATATTGTTCTGTTTTAGGCAAGAATTGCTCTCTAACTTGCATTTTAACTTTCTTTTCCAAAGAGATGAATTTGGTAGCTTGGAAAGTATTGAGAAGTAAGACTGGGAGTCTAGGCTTCAGGACTGGAAAGATGTTTTTCTTCTCTAGAATAGGCAGAAAGGGCTGGGAGGAAAGATAGACATTACCTGGCAGCAGTGTTCCCTTGTGTGTGAATTGTGGGCTGCTTGTCTAAAGGTTAGTTTAATAACCTTTGCTCTTCTACCTTTGGCCGTTCCAGGAAGAAACAGCCTGTCAATTTTTCTTTGATTTAAATGAAAAGCAGGGAAGGAAGCGTTCATCTCCAGGCAGAGATAGCAAGTCATCTCCTCACCCAAAGCAGCCTCGCAAACCTCGTAAGTACCTTGATTCTAGAGGTCTCCTGTGTGAGCAGTAGCTGTTATTTCAGGTCTTGTTTGGGAAGCAGCATTGCTAAGACAGCCTCTTTTGGCAGAGGGAAATTGTACAATGAGTCATCAGGACCAATAATAAAAATACAATATTACAGTGATGGCCTGACTTTAAGGCTGTCTGAGCCTATTCCTGTAAGAACTATGGAAAAATCTCCATTCCTTCATGTCAGATAAACATATGAGTTAAAGAGCCTTCAAAACTAATGTGGGTTTATAAAATAATAGAAAAATCAAACTGGTGGAAGTGACTTTAAGGCTATTTCGTTGAGATCCTCTTTTCCCATCCCCTTGTTTCCAAGATGAGGAAGCTGACCTTGGGAAGGTAAACTTCTTACCCAGGGTCAGTTGGCTAGCTAGTGGCATAGCTGGGACTATTATTAGGGTTCCTAACACCCAGTTCAGTGTTCTCTCATTGCAGCCTGTTGCTAGTTACATACTGCTTTAGTCAATATGTGGTTATCCACTTGTGGATCACCTACCTGTGGATTGGTTACAAATTCAGAACTTTGAGAATAGAGGTTCATTGATAGTGGTGGTTTTGGGCGGGGGGTTCATCGTGGGAGCACAACAGGCCCAGCCCATTGTGGCAGTGCTGTATACCAGTCCTTGCAGGATATAAATATCAAACTAGACTGAGTTCTGTTCGGTGATTATATGCTAGAGTGCTTGGACCACAGTAACATCTACTTTCTTCCACATGAAGCTCAGCCTCCAGGACCCTGCTGGTTTTGCCTTGCCAGCCCTGAAGTGGAAAAGCACTTGGTGGTCAACATTGGCACACATGTGAGTTACTTCCATGGACCTTTTACAGAGAAGGAGATATCTCTTTGTTTTTTATTAACTTTATTGAGTCATAATTTACATATCATAAAATTCACCCACTTTAATTATGCAATTCAGTGATTTACTGAGTTGTACAACCATCACATAATACAATTTAGAACGTGTCCGCCACTCCAGTAAGATCCCTTGTGCCCATTTACAATTAATCCCTCTTCCCACCCTCAGCCCCAGGCAACCACTAGTCTCCTTTCTGTCTCCATAGGTTTGCCTTTTCTGGATATTTCATTTAAATGGAGTCATACAACATGTGGTCTTTTGTGTCTGGCTTCTTTTACTTAGCATAATCTTGAGGCTCATCTGTGTAGTAGCATGTATCAATATTTCATTCCTTTTTATTGTCAGATAGTATTCCATTGTGTGGATATGCCACATTTTGTCTATACATTCATCAGTTGATGGACATTTAGGTCGTTTCCGCTTTTTGGCTGTTAGGAATAATGGTGCTGTGAACATTTGCATGCAAGTCTGTGTGGACGTACGTTTTCATTTGTTTTGAATAGATACCTAGAAATGGAATTGCTGGTAAATTTATGTTTAACTTTTTAAGAAGGTGCCAAACTATTTTCCAACGTGGCTGTGTCGTATTGTATTTCCACTAGCAATGTTTGAAGGTTCCTGTTTTTCCACATCCTCACCAACATTTGTTATTGTCTGTCTTTTTGATTGTAGCAACTCTCCTCTGGTTTTGCAGAGCCAGTTTCATAAGATCACTCCCTCCTTTTCTCCCTCTTTGACAAATAGTTATGGATCTCCTAGGGTGATGCTTTTATGTACTTCTTGAACTCTGTATTTTTAGTTCATACTTCTTGGGGGTGATGAATTGCTTTTATTAATTACTCACTATTTAAAACAGGGATTTTCTTTGTCCTAAAAAGGGAGTCCTTTGTTGGCTGTGTACCCATGTTGGGTTAAAGATGTTGATATTCTTTTTTTATATCTTTACATTCAGAAACTTGACCTTATTAATTTTTATGTGGAATTTTGTAATGCTGGGAACTGATTCACACAAATTATATAAAAAACTGCAGTGACAGATTCTCAGTTTTGCCTAGTAGAGGATATAGCTTCCTAATGACAGGAATACCCATATCCACATTTCTGGCGTGGGTATCTGGGAACCCAAGATGATAATTATAAAGTTGCTTGGTAAGCGCTGAATCAGACTATGAGAACTAGATGATGTTGAGGGTGATTTTATTTAGGCTGTGGAAAACCGTGACGAACTCTCTGTGTCTCACAGTAAAGTCATCCTATTCCAGATTTCCCCAGATACTTTCCTTGGGCAAGGCTCAGTTAGGCATTAAATAATACTGTTCTTTGATCTTCATTTTTTTGAGCTCCCTGTAGACCATTATCCTTTTTCACTCACTTAGAATGAAAAAAGCTTCGTTTTCAGGGTTACAGTTTTACCCTAGCCACATGTGGCTAGAACTAGCTGTTTCCCAAGGTTCCTGAGGGAAATATTTATAAACTATTTCCTAGTGTGTGGTGCTTCTGCAGACAGATACTTTCATCCATTTCCATTGATTTGTTCTAATTTTGGTTTCTAAGGGTGACCTTTTCCTCAGCTTCTCTTGACAATCTGAGGGCCCTTTATTGTGGCCTCCGATGGACTGAGTAGAGTCTCACTTTTGTCTTACAGTTTAAGTCACATCCCTCTCCTGTCTTTGTTGTTTCAGACTGAAGCGTCCCAGTCTTTTACATTTATTGTTATGTCTTGATTTTTTGGCACAGTCCTGTCTCTAGGGGGAGCTCTCCTGTCTCTAACGGGGTCAAGGCCTGTGACACAACTGGGACATGGAGCCTGTAGATGAACTCTTCAGAGGGAAGAAGAGCAAACTTGAAAAGCCCTTGCTTTTAAGGAATGCCCTTTTTGGATTCTCTCTCTTGGACCTTGTTTTCCTCTTTGGGTTACTTTATGCCGTTCTTCTCTCCCATGGAACTTGTATGGTGAGGCAGACTTTGGACTGCCATCTGTTTGGGAAGCTTCAGTAGGTTCAAGATGCCATGCAGGGGAGAAGAGATTTGGAATGGTTGACTTAGCTCAGTGCTGCTCTAGGCCTCCGGGAGAAGTGACCTTTTCTTTCTGTTCACCTTTCTATTGCCCACAGTATGTAGCTCAGGGTATGGACTTAGAGGATAATAAGGAAACCTGTTTGCTTCTCATCTAGGCCTGAAGCTAGAAGGGCAAAAAGCATCTCGGGTCTTGTTTATGGCCCAACCCAGCACCCCAAGTAGGAGGGCACGTGAGGATTTTAGCCTGGAGCCTACCTAGTAATCAAGTCTACGCTTACTCGCGCTGTCCTTTGTCTGGTAGAAACCTCGTAGCAACCTCTGGTGTCTGGCAAAGGGTTTGGAATCCCCTCCCTGCAACCATTCCTCTTGATCTCCTTTCATTACCTTTTTTCCCGAGCTTTCTCTGTCTTTGCCGTGCCTTCCTCAAGGGATATACATAGAACTATGCTGACAGCCCATGGCCACAAATTGGTAAAAGCAGGGAAAGGCTGCTAAGAGTCCAAAATAACTTGCAAAATCCGTAAATTTTACTTAAGGGGGAAACATTCATTCTGGTCCTTTTCATGCATTGTTAGAGATAATTCAAGTATAGAACAGGTTAGAAGGTGAGAGTTTGAAAGGGAGGGAGGAGATTAGGCAAGTGGATTTGGGCAGTTCCACAAGAACCAGAAGGTGCTGCATTGGGGGTGCTGTTTAGTCCAGACTAGAAACCTTCAATAGCCTCAGTGCAGATCACAGTATAAAAATTGATGTTTATGGTGGCGACTCTGCCATAAAGGAAAGGCTAGAAGACTCAGGCTTCTAGAGTAACCTTTTAAAACAAATACAATCAAGAATGGTTATTGTAAAAAAAAAAAAAAAGGCTTATTGTCAAAATTAAAAAAATGTTTTGGTGCTTTACACCAAGTAAATGAAGGATGATCATCCTTTAGTTTGTTTCTAAAACCTATCCCGTCATTCTGTTGGGCTTTCTTGTTGTAGATGAGACATAAATGACTCCTTCTTCACCCTTAACTTTGAACCTACAACACTATAAGTATACTTTGGATTGTGTTTTCTAAAGCTCTCATACCTTCATCATTTGCTTGCATTTGATATTCATTGGCCCTTTGTCTACACACTCAGTGTTTTCCCTTCAAAGAGTGTCTGAGTGTTGAGCAGTCTTGCGTGTTTTGGTTTTGACAGAAATATTTTTGGCTGCTCTTTAGCTGCTGACCTCCACTGTTGGGAACCATAGTTTTCCACCGCTTTGAATGTATCTGAGTTTGAGATTTCTCCTCCTTCCTTCCACCCCATTAGGTTTTATGGTTGCTTTGATGTTGTAGAGGTTAGTCAGCAGCTTAGGGCTGTAGGAACATTGGATGCTAATGAGGTCATCTTAGCCTTTTTTTGTGAACCCACGGAGTGTATTTAGCAGTGAGATTAGATGTTACTATAGGGAAAGTGGTCGTTTTGAAATCAGAAGTGGCATCTTTCTGTGGCTGAAAGTGATAGTAACTAAAAAATTGTTCTCAAGTTGGGAGCCTGGAAGGGAAAGCCAACTGTTAGTCCAGTCTCCCTCGTTTCCAGTGCGTTTGAAGCCAAAAGGCTGTTTGTATGCTGCTCATTTGCTGCCAGTTCATTTGATACTTGCATAGAAATTTGTTGCATCTGATCTTATTCTTCAGCAGGTGCTTGAGAACATTGTCGTTATAACTTCTAAAATCAGATTTTTAAAAGTTGAAGAATGTCTCTTGATAGGCTCTTGAGCACTTTTTCCACCCTGTCAGGCTCACTGTTGTGGAGGCTTTTCTCCCTGAAGAACCATGCATGCGGTATTGGTGTCTCGGTTCTGTGTGCTTCCTCTTCAGTGCTACCTTGCCCTGGCCAAAGGAGGCTTGTGTGATGACCATGTCCTCATCCTGCCCATTGGACACTACCAGTCAGTGGTGGAGCTTTCAGCAGAGGTGGTGGAAGAGGTGGAGAAGTATAAGGCTACACTGAGGCGGTTCTTTAAGAGTCGAGGGAAACGGTGTGTTCTGTTTGAGAGAAATTATAAGAGCCATCACCTGCAGTTACAGGTAGGCGGTTTCTGCTCAAGAACTTGGAGGGGTCCAATGGGAACCTGGATATTGATATTTAAATAATGTTAATTTTAATTAATATTTAAATATGTTATTCTAATGTAAAATTAAATATTTAATATGAACTTTCATGTTAATATTTGAATAATGTTCATTTGAAAGGTTAAAGAGTCTCTGGTGATAACTCTAGAGAGTGCACAGGGAAGTGCATGGTCAGTGCAAGTGAAGAGCACAGACAGTAAGTACCTTGTTTAGAAAAGGAATGGATAGTTGAGGAAGGTTCCAAGAAAGATTTGGGCCTTCATCAGTAAAGTTTGGAAGAGAGTGGGTATTTTGTGTGAAGGCCCAGTGTGAGTGAAGGCTCAGAGGTAGGAAATAGTCCCAGAACCTGCATGGAGCTAGCAGCTCAGAAATTCCAAGGTTGTTTATGGTTAATTTGTTTGTAGTTGTGGTGGCTTTCTTTCTGGCGCATTTGTTAAGTTTTCAGATGGGCCTGACTCTGCCACATATATTATTTAGGAGCTGGCAAAGGCTTGATGACAGAGCTATCTCTCTAGCCTTTCCTGCATCAGCAATTGGCTCTCACATGTGGCAGGCCATCTCGTAAGTTTAAGTCCTTACAGACAGGCTGACATAGGTCTGTCTGGCCTGAGGAGAATCTCTGCTGAGGGGTGTTTCTCCACCCCTGTGATGGATTTGCTTCTTCTCAGGAACTGTGCAGGAGGCATGACCTCTCTGGCACCTGCACAAAGAATTTCTCCTATCTCCCTACCCCCTACCCCTACCCCCCAGGTTATTCCTGTGCCACTCAGCTGCTGCACTACTGATGACATTAAAGATGCCTTCATTACCCAGGCACAGGAGCAGCAGATAGAGCTGTTGGAAATCCCAGAGCACTCTGACATCAAGCAGGTAAAACAGGAGTAGAAGGTGATATAAAGCAGGAGTAGAACGTGATATACAGGGAGAAGTAAAGACCTGGTTTCTCACATGGTGAGCCTGAGGTACTGTCAAGGCATTCCAGAAATGTTAAATAGGCAGGTGACGATTTGGAACTAGAACATGGGGTATTGATTAGACTGCAGATGAAGATGGCATTACAGCAATGCCTTAGTGCTTTCCTGGGAAGAGCAAGAAATTAGAGATTTCCTAGGGCAGGAACTTAGAAAGATGGGTGCCACAGGGAGGATCTTTGTGTTATCTGCCAGTTTGGCTTTTTAAACTCTTAATTCCACTAAGTGGCTTGGTATAGCTGCTCACATCCTTTTTCTTGTACTTCTAGACTGAATTCTTTGCCAAATTAATGTAGAGCTGAGCCAGGATTTTAGATTTTTAAAGCACTATTGTTTGTCCTCATAAAATTCTGTTTACTTTAGATTGCACAGCCAGGAGCAGCATATTTTTATGTTGAACTTGACACAGGAGAGAAGCTTTTCCACAGAATTAAAAAGAATTTTCCTTTGCAATTTGGAAGGTTTGTATGTATTTCTTATTTTAAATGTATTTTCACTAGACCTACTGTGAACAAAGTAGAGAGCTGCATGGATAGTTGAATAAAAAGCCAAATAAGAAACAGTCCTTCGTCCAAGGAACCAGTACTCTTAGGGCAAGGCAGATATTTATGTATATGACAGTAATGTAATGCAGAATGTGAAAAGTACTGTAACAAGGTTTTGAGGAACAATGTACTTTAGAAGTTCAGAGAAGGGAGAGCTCATTTCTCCTTAGTGAAAGGCTTCATGAAGGGGTTGAAGTTGAGCTCGAGAGAGAGATTAGAGGGCAAGCATTGGGGTGTGGACATTCTAGCTCAAGGGAGTAAAGTGCTGCCAGTAATTGAACATATGCTTAGTGCCAGGCACTTTGCCAAGTGCTTCACATGTGTTGCCTCATTTAATCTTCCCCACTTTGTAAGGTAGGTACTGTCATCCCAATTTACCACTGTGGAGAATGAGGCTCTAGAGCAGCGCCTAATAGAACTTTCCATGATGATAGAAATGCTGTATAAATCTGCACTGTCCTGTTCGGTAATCACTAGCCACATGTGGCTACTGAGCACTAGAAATGTGGCTAATGTGACTGATGCACTGAATTTTTAAATTTAATTTAATTTTAATTAGGGTTAAAATTTAAATAGCTGTATCTGGCTAGTAGTTCCTAGAGTGGACAGCATGGCTCTAGAGGGGTTAGGTAGTTTGTCCGTGGTCACACAGTAGTAGGTTCAAACTCAGCTCTGTTGGACCCCAAGATGTGAACTCTTAACCTCATTATTCTGTAGTATCCTAAAGGTCTGGATAAGGTTTCATTTCTGCTCTACATATCAGGCAGAACATGACTACAAAAGCATACAGGGATTAAGTAAAGACTGAAGACAGGAAGTTACTAGCAAGAAGAGATAAGAGTACGGAGAAGAGTTGAAAATATGTAGAACAGATTATCTGATGCTGTGTCTGTGATTTGCAGCTGTTTTTTTCCCCAGTTAGAACAGAGCTTTGAGGCAACCTTGAACCCTTCTTGGACTAAATTGGAAAGCCTGCCAAGAGATTGCTACTGTTGGATAAGTCCAGTTGTCTACATTTTCAAGAAGATAATTGATAAATGAGAACACGTGTATGAGGAGCTTCAAAAATCTGACATTATCTTTTTGTTGTTGTCTTAGCAACAGATGCAGATGTGGACAGTGATGACATGTAGGCACATGATTGCAGATACACACAGGCACATAAGCCCAAAAAAGATTCGCTGAATGCTTTTGTGCTCCTGATAGTTGTATTTTCAACATTGAGAATTTTTCAAAATACAAATTTATAGTTATATAGTATTTTATAGTTAACAAAATACTTGAAAAGTATTTTTGAAGTACTTGAAAAGACATATTTTTCCCCATTGTGCAAGAAAGGTGGTTCTGGGGCTGGCCCGATGACTGGTTGGGTTCGTGCGCTCTGCTTCGGCAGCCCAGGGTTTCGCCGGTTCGAATCCTGGGTGCGGACACAGCACTGCTCATTGGGCCATGTTGGGGCGGTGTCCCACATGCCACAATTGAAAAAATGCACAACTATGTACCGGGGGGGCTTTGGGAGGAAAAAGGAAAAAAATAAAATTAAAAAAAAAGGTGGTTCTATCTTCATTATATGGATGAAGAAGTAGGCTCAACGTTTGCCCAGTGAGCCAGAATTTGAGCTCAGGTCCTCTGACTTTTAGAAGACTCATGTGATTTGTTTTCAACTTTTCCATTTATTGTAGCTTCAAAGTGGAAAATGAACCATATATTACAGATAGTTATTTCTAATATATCAAAATAAGTAAAAATAAAAATATAAAGCAGAGGCAATCAGAAGGTAGCTTGCGTGTATGTCTGTGTGTAGTTCTGAGAGCTAAGTTGTTTTGTTGACACTGAGCTTGTGATGTTGTGCCTGTGTAGGCCTGAGTCCCCTTGAAGGAGAGAGGACTTTTAAGTCAGAGTGGTGCATGACTCTGTAAACCTCAGCAAACTCATGGTCTAGTTGGGATGACAAAGCTACATTTTAAGGTAGGATGTAATCACAGCTAGTTCGGTGCTTTGATTGTGTTATCCATACCTCGCAAAATCTTTACTTTGCATTTCATAGGTGAGAAGATCAAGATTTGTAGATGAAGTAGTCTGTTCAGGTTGTAGACAGCAAGTGGCAGAGCTAGGGATGGAATTCAGTCTCTGATCTTTCTGACATCAGGACCTGCCCTCTTGCTACTATGCCATGTTGCTTCTCTGAGTACCAGTAAGTTCCAGGTTGTTCAAGAGAGAGAGAAGAAATGGGCTTTGAGGGGTTAGGAAAGAGGTAGGACCTGAGCTGGTCACTTAAAATGGGTATGATTTTGGCAGAGATGGCACTCAGGGCAAGAGAGAATGGTATGAGCAAAGTCGGAAGAATTTGCATTTCTTCTTTGTTGATGCTGAGGAGAGAGCTCTCTGGCCGGAGAGGAATAGAGGGAGGGAGAGGCTTTGGGGCTGATACTGTGCATTTTGACTTGTGTTCTTTCTGCAGGGAGGTCCTGGCCAGTGAAGCCATCCTTAATATTCCTGACAAGTCTGACTGGAGGCAGTGTCAGATCAGCAAGGAAGAGGAGGAGACCCTGGCTTGCCGCTTCCGGAAAGACTTTGAGCCCTTTGACTTCACTCTGGATGACTAAGCAAAGGGAAAAACACTTTATGAACATCACAGGAATTAGTAGCAGCCTGTTTTTTAAGAAACTACAGTCTCCCATGGGGACTGTTTTCCTGCCTCTTTTTTTGTGCATTCGCATGGAAGCTGCCTGCAGCAAGAGGCCTCAGATTGAATATTTTTTGGAAAAAGTCACAATCTAGGATGAAAATCCTATGTTAGTAGCACGTCTGTCAGCTCCAAGTACAGCTTGTGTTTATCAATATTTTCAAAAACACTTAAACTATCAAATAAAATCCAAGTGCTTTTCCATGGTTGCGGAAGTATCTTGTGTTCATGTTACCTGTAACCATTAAAATGAAATAGTAAATGTGTGTAATAGGAGGGGCCAGGGCTTTAGGCCCAGCAGTTATCCCAGGATCTCACAGGTGACTTCTCCCTGAGCAAGGCCCAGGTGGTGCCATTTCTCTCTTATAGCATTCATTTTATTGATAGAGCTCATTCAGTCCTTCAGCAAATACTTAACTCCTGTGTGCCAGGCGTTTTTCTAGGCTCCAGGACTATAGCTATGTTCCAAATGGTCCCTCTTGTCCCAGAATTTACAGTTTAATTGGGAAGAGAACAGGCAGATCTAAGAAAAGATGAGTTCTGCTTTGGATCTGTTGAGTTTTAGTGTGCTGTTAGATAGTTCCAAACTCATGGAGATCTGGGTTGGTGATAGGGCTTCAGGGAGCATCAGGGTATAGGCCAGAGGTGAGATTATGAGAATGGATGAAAATAAGGGTGAATACAGCCCTAAACTGGAGATAACTACCTGAGAAATCTCAATATTTAAGGAGTGCTTGGAAAGAGAGTGATCCATCAAGTACATGGAGAAGGAACAGAGAGAAAGCTCACAGGAGAATGCTGTATCTTGGAAGCCAAAATAAAAAATTACATGTTGGGCATTCATGGCATAGACACTGTTTCACTTAATCCTCACAAAATGTTTATGAGGTAGGTATTGCCTCCATTTTACACATGAAAAAACCCTAGACTGGGGCCCAGTCCAGTGGCTTAATGGTTAAGTTTGGGTGCTCCACTTCAGCGGCCTGGAGTTTGCCGGTTCAGATCCCTGGCACGGACCTACGCACCGCTTATCAATCCCTGCTGTGGCACACGTCCCACATATAAAGTAGAGGAAGATGGGCATGAGTGTTAGGTCAGGGCCAGTCTTCCTCAGCAAAAAAGAGGAGGATTGGCGACAGATGTTAGCTCAGAGCTAATCTTCCTCAAAAATACCCAAAAGACTGGCAAACTTGAAAATAGTGGAGCCGGAGGTCAACTGGCCCTGGATTTTTTTTTTTTAGTTTTTATTAAGATTATGATAGTTAACCTTGTGAAATTACAGTTGTATATCATTATTAGTCATGTTGTAGGTACACCACTTCACCCCTAGTGCCCTCCCCCCACCCCCCCCACCCCCTTTCCCCGGTAACCACCGATCAGTTCTCTTTGTCTATATGTTAACTACCTCCTATGAGTGGAGTCATGCAGAGTTCATCTTTCTCTGTCTGGCTTATTTCACTCAACATAATACCCTCAAGGTTTGTCCATGTTGTTGTGAATGGGACAACTTTGCCCTTTTTTATGGCTGAGTAGTATTCCATTGTGTGTGTGTGTATATATATATATATATATATGTATGTATGTATATATATACACACCATATCTTCTTTATCCAATCATCAGTTGCTGGGCACTTAGGTTGGTTCCATGACTTGGCTATTGTGAATAATGCTGCAATGAATATAGGGGTGCATGGGACTTTTGTAATTGCTGATTTCAGGTTCTTAGGATAGATACCCAGTTGTGGGATGGCTGGATCATAAGATCTGGCCCTGGATTTTTAAAAAAGGAGCTACACAGCATCCCTGAGAATGGGAATGTTCAAAGAGTGAACTACGGGAAACAACTCAATTCCTGCAAAGATGGTTACTTTGGTGCCAGCCCAATCATCAGTATCCTCAGGTCTTCAGCATCCTTCCCAAACTCTTCCAAGTGAGAATTAGGAGACTGCAGCCCCACGTGTGGAGATCAGACCCACTCCAGTGCCAGCTATGCTGTACACCTAGCAAACAAGAGGGCTTCATCCTATTGGGACAGTCTGTCCCACAATCGGTGCAGTCTGCCCAGCTCTAAGAGACGTGTTCTTACAGGAACTATTTGCCATCACCTCCCAGTCTGATACTCCAGCTCCATGGCTACCAAGCGCACATCAAATCAGAATCGCTGATACCACACATACATCACTGAACCTACAACACGACCTGGTTTGTATCATGCAGTGGGTCTACCTTCTGGTTGAACTGTTCAGCGATTCTGGTAACAATAGACACGTTTGCTCTGCCAAAGGCTGATGGAATGCTTTCAAAGCAGTTAGCAACATTGCTGTGGTGTACATGCCATATCCACCTTTAGACATCTCAGCATGTTATATCTGCCATGGCACAGCTAGGTGTCACAAAGGGTTGGTTGGAATTCTAAGTCAACACAACTGACATATTTCTTTAGGGATTTTGACTCTAGCTGATTGTTACACCTGGAGTGATTGACAAGATCCCGCAGTTCCGCATAGCGTCTGACAGACTCAAAGGGAAAACTGGGAGCTGGTTTCCCTACGCTAAGGCAATCCGCCACTTGAAAGCACTTCTTGTTGCAGCAACAGCATTCCCAAAGCTTGCCTCTGTAGCCCCGCAACGCACATCAGAAACAATCCCCAGGATGAAGAACTACTGCACTGGCAAGCCCCCTAACTGAAGGACTGCTTGACCGCAAGCTCCGTGGTAAATTTAGGAAAAACTCCCAAGGTCAGGAGGAACATTCTTTACTCCGGAACAGCGTCACTTCCTTCAGCCGTTTGATTACACACAGGGGAGATCCTGGAACAGGTGTATAGGAAGTCAAGCAAGAGAAGAGCTGAGCCTGACTCGTCTATGCAAGATGATTAATCGTTTTAAAAAAAAAAAGTGAACTATGAAGGCTAATGTATCAGCGGGCCTGTTAGCGCAGGATTCTTTCTAGTTCTTTGGATTCCTCAATATTTAAATCATTGGTGGCCTGTGCCAGTGCCAGCTCAGCGGGTGATGAGGTTGGAGGATAGATGGCAGAGGTCTGAAAGGTGAAGTGTAGACAGGGGTGGAGACGATGTGAAGTTTAGAAAAGACGAATACTGGAGAGACTGGTTTGGAAAGTAATTTGAAGGGAATGCAGGATGTGGAGAGAGCTTATATTTTTGAAGACTGAAAAATCACACGACTGGATCTCTCAGCCAGGAAAAGGCCCAAAGAACCTGGTAGCTTGAAAGCGCCCTCTTCCCCCTATCCTTTCACCGGCTGGTCCCCTGCGGAGCCCCCGAGACTCGGGGCGGAGCTTTTCCTGCGGCAGTTGCCGGAAGTGACGCATACCTCTCGCGAGAGGGAAGACGCGCGAGCCGCGGCGGCCCGGAACCGGCCTTGGAACGGTGGCGGAACCTGAGGCCGCTTGCCCTCCCGCCCCATGGAGCGGCCCCCGGGGCTGCGGCCGGGCGCGGGCGGGCCCTGGGAGATGCGGGAGCGGCTGGGCACCGGCGGCTTCGGGAACGTCTGCCTGTACCAGCATCGGGTGAGGCGGGGCGCGCGAGGGAGCGGCTGTGGGTGTTTGTCAGAGCGTCTGTGGAACACAGTGACTGTCAGTGTGTGAGAGATTGTCACTGGGACCTTGGGCAGTATTGTGGGCCACTGAGCTTCTGTGTGTGTGAGAGAGAGAGAGAGACAGACAGACAGTCAGATTGTGCCTGTGAGCCTGGGGACTGAGTCCGAGGTTGCCTGAGGTTCTGGGTCAGGTTCTGGTGAGAGCCCTTAGGGAGAACTCTTGCTATGGGTGTCAAGATGTGACAAAGTGGGTGACAGTGCGTGTGTCTTTTTGCATGGAGAGTGTCAGGGTGTGTGAGGCAGATGCACATCAGAGAGTGTATGTGTGAGCACCAATGGGTGAGAAAATGGGGCTGAAGAGGGGGTTGCCTGTTGGAAGGGGTGTGCGCTTGGAGGCCATATGATATCAGTAGGGGCTGGAGTAGGGGAAGAAGGTTTTATGGTGGGTCCACCGTTAAGCTTTTGGAAGCAATAGTAGGCTTTGGAGTTGGGGATACGTTCCAGCTGGGGAACAGTGTGAGGATCAGCTGGTGAAGTGATCATGACTTCACAGGGGAAGGAGATAGCCTGGGGTGAGGTGCTCTAACCGGTGGAAGACAGCTAACATCCGAGTCAGGAGTTTTGCTTTGATTTAATTGAGAACGTTTAACCGTCCTAGCAGCAGTTAATAATCGTGTTTGAGCTCTGTCTTTTGATATACCAATAAAAGCTGTGAACCCTTTCCCCAGAAAAATGCACAGATGCACATCCATACAGCCTTATGCATTGTCATTTGAGGGAGTTCATGCTCTCCTGAAGGACATCCGCAGCCTTTTACGTATATAGACCCTGGACTAATAATCCCTGCAGTATAGCCTTTGTTTTGTCATCTGTAAAATGGTTATATTAATGTATATACATCATGGGTCTGTTTGACAATTCAGTAAGGTAATTGTGTAAAGCTAAGAACAGTAACTGGCCCATGGTCAGCCCTCAGTTGTTAGCTCCTGCTACTGCTGTGTTGTTGTTGCTGTTATCATCATCTTCTTCATCATTAATTGACCTTAAAAAAGGAAATATTGAGATGTATGTGTTATTCTAGGAAGATGTTTTGTAAGAGATAAATCTGAGTGGAAAAACATATGGGACAAAATGAGCAGTTAAGATATTCCTAAAATGCTTGCAATTGGCCTGTGAATGGAGAAATGAATTCAAGAGGGAAAATCATGATTTGCTGTCCTATGGAATATGGGTTTGGGTAGAGAGCCCATAATGTAGGGTGGGAGGTAGGGGAGATGGGACTCTACCTGGGAGCAATAGGCATGTTTGTGTGGCAGTTACAAAGACAAATATCACTGAGGAAATTTTGTGAAGCAGGTTTCTAGATAGAGCATAGGAGGAAATCTTGGAGAGAGGGGGAGTGGAAGGTGAAGGACTAAGGCATTAAGTACTGTGACAGCCAGACAAGTAGTAAATTTAATAGTTCCTACCATAAGAGAGGACATAAGGCACTCAGAAATGAGAGGGAGCCAGGTACTTACAGGAGAATATTGCCTGTGGCCTTGTTATCTAAGCCTGCCCATCAGCCTGTCAGAAGAAAACAGTATGCATGCTGGCATGCTTTTGTGACCAGTATTCTTGGTCCCTGGCCGGAGATGGATGAATACATCACTTTTTTTTTTAAATTGTGGTAAAGTATGTATATCATAAAATTTACCATTTTAACCATTTTTAAGTGTATGTCAGTGGCATGAAGTACATTCATATTGTTTTGCAACCATCACCATCATCCATTTCCAGAACTTTTCATCTTCCCAAACAGACGGTCTGTACCCAGTAAACAATAACTTCCCATTTCCTCCTCTCTCAGCCTCTGGCAACCACTGTTCTACTTTGTCTCTCTATGGAATTTGTCATTTTTTAAATGGAAGAGATTTGGGCTCCTTTAGAATCTTAGAAATCTCTCAGGAACTTTCCAGTTGTCCAGAGTGGCCCTTCTCCAAAACTGGGACATTTGACAACTGGGCCCGTAGTGAGAAGAGAAGAAATAGTCTGTCATAAGACTTGGGAACAGCATCATTCCTTTTCCAAGCTTGACTTAGGGTTTGCATTTACAGCTTTCAAGATCCTTGTGTTTTGGTGGAAGCCAGGTCCCAGTATTTCATTTACACTTCTTAAAGCACAGTGAGGAAGAGAAAAGGATGTGAGATAGTTTATTTAGCTGGTTATTGTGCTGGGTGCTGGTGGTGCCCAAATCAAAAACAGTATTTTCTGCCCTCAAGGAGACTTCAGGTGAAGTGAGAGAGTAGACACAGAAACACTTTAAGTACGGTGTGTTACCGATATAACAAAGTTATTTGTAAAGTGATGTGGAAGCATGGCAAAATAACCAAAGACCTCTTCCTAGGGAACAGGGTAGCACTTCTCAAAGTGTGTTTGGAAAAACGATTCCCATGAAATGCTTCGAAAACAAGGATACTATGGTCAAATACAATGGGTGATGCTGCATATAATATTCCTTCATTTGGAGATTCATAACCCATGTAGTATGTTACAAGCCCTGAGCAGTCCTATAGTAAAGAAGTTAACTTAGTATTTTCCAGTTTTTAAAATTGTGGTAAAATATACATAACATTTACCATTTTAACCATTGTTAAGTGTATAGTTCTGTGGTGTTAAGTACATTCACATTGTTGTGCAACCATCACCACTATCCATCTCCAGAATATTATCATTTTTTTAAACACGGAACTCGTCTTTTTGGCCAGACTTGTATGAACTTTCTACAGAACGTTCTTTTTGAAAAGGTAGAATGAGGAAGGCCTTCACAGAGTAGGTGAAATATAAACTGGAGTGTTGAAGGGTCTTATAGAGTGGGATCTTTTTGAAATAGATAGCTTCCTGCCTCATTCATATGAGAATTTAGGACTTAAAGTTGTTTATGGTTGTACCAGATTGTCTCCATGGTGGTAAAAGCTTACATGGGACCTAGGTAAAACCAGGTATCTGCTGAAAACAAAAGAAGGGTTGAAGGGAGTGAGGACTGTGGTTAGGCTGGATTGTAGTCTATCCTTTCTTCTCTCTCTGTACGTCTGCTATCTTATTTATCTCTAGCTGTTTCCCCCTGCCCCCATTTAGAGTTCCATACAAGTTGTGTCTTGCGTCCTCATCTATATATTTTTTTTCCTTCTCTTTGGTCCTGACTGCTGTTCCTGAGCTGCATTATTACTGTTGCCAGAATGCGATGAGGTCTGGCTATTTCCTGTAATGTGCATCAGGTTGTGTTTAATTTCAGTCAGAACTGGCTAAATTACTAGTCATAGGCAAGAGCTATTAGGTTCATTTTGTAGATATGGAAACAGAAGTACAATCATTGTTAGGATTTTTTTTTTATGTCACTTGAAATGCAAAGATTAGGAACTAGTTTTGGAGTTTTTTGCATTAGAATAGGGCTCTTGTTAGCTTCTTAACTAAGCTCAAAAAGAAGTTTGTTGGGGAGATATTTTTCTAGCGGTATATATGAGACTGTTCTAAAGAGACCTGTTATAGGATCAGCCTCAGTCACTTTTTGCCTGTGTGCTTTGGTGTATTTGAAGGTTAGTTTTAAAGCATTGGTTTAATAGTCTCATGGTTTATCTAGCAAAACTCTGGCTCGAGAGAGCTGAGGGTGAATACAGTCGTGTGCCACATAAACATTTTGATCAATGACAGACTGCATATACAATGGTGGTCCCCTAGGATTAGTATCATATAACCCATGTGTGTAGTAGGCTGTCCCATCTAAGTTTGTGTAAGTACACTCTATGATGTTTGCACAACGGCGAAATCACCTAACCATGGATTTGTCGGAATGAGTCCCTTGTTAAAATGACACATGACTGTGTTTAATTAGTAAAGCTAAAGAGTTTTGTTTCCCCATTTCTTTGATAGTAAGTAAATCTGCACAAGAACCTAATTTATGTTTTTTTCTGTTGATTTTCTATTTTGGCAGGAACTTGATCTCAAAATAGCAATTAAGTCTTGTCGCCTAGAGCTAAGTACGAAAAACAGAGAACGGTGGTGCCATGAAATCCAGATCATGAAGAAGTAAGTGTGCTTGATGACATATTTCCCCAGTTCTGTAGCCTAGCCAGATGTCATCATAGGGAAGGAGGCCAGGAATCCATTCTTATGAAGATCTTTTTGGGAGCGTGTTTTTCTCTTTCTCATTAAATGTAAGTTCTATTTCAAATAACATCACATTAAGTAAGTCTAGTTTAAAAAGTCAGCTAGGTATTATCAGACTCAGCTCTCTGAGGGCAGAATCTATTTCTTGTGGATCTTGGGCAATGCTCATCTTGTTATACTTTCTAGTTAACAATCACTACTCTCATTTCTTTGCTCTCAGCTACTGTTGTTAAATAATGTATCTATTGCTAAATAAAAAATTACCCCAAAACTTAGTGGCTTAAAACAACAAACATTTAATATCTCACATTTTCTGTGGTTTAGGAATTTGGGAGTGGCGTAGCTGGGTGGTTCTGACTCGGGAGCTGCCTCCTGAAACATCTCAAAATGTTAACTGGAGCTGCAGTCATCCAAAGGGTTGAATGGGGCTGGAGTATCCACTTCAAGAGGAGTGCATTTATATGGCTTTTGGCTCGAGGCATCAGTTCCTCACCATGTGGACCCCTCCATAGGGAAGCTTGAATGTCTTCATGACACGGCAGCTGGCTTTCCCCAGAATGGGTGATCTGAGAGAGAGAGCAGGATGAAAGCTGACATATCTTTTATGATCTTTCCTCGGAAGTCACACTCCATCCTTTCTATCACGTTCTGTTTGTTAGAAATGAGTCACTAAGTACAGCCTACACTGAAGGGGAGGAGAATTAAGCTCTTGAAGGGAGAAGTGGACATATTTTAAAATCTCTGCAGGTAGTGTGCTAAGTGCTTTGCAAGTAATTCTTCTAGTTGTCACAACGACCCTGTATTTATGTATTATCCCTATTTTATAAATGAGGAAGTTGAAGCTCATAGTCATACAACTGATAGGTAATAGAGTCTGGATTTGAAATAAACACTTTCTGACTGCAGTGTCTGTTTCAGTTCACTTTAATGGTTTTCAAACTTGGCTATGTGGAGAAATCACCAGGAAAGCTTGTTAACAGTATAAATTCTCAAGCCCTGCACATGAAGATTCTGTTTCTTTAGGTCCCTAACACCTGGGAATCTATTCCAGTTTTGAGAACCACTGAGCATAATGATGATGATGATAATGTCTGGGATGATATATTATTAAGTTAAAAAAAGATATTAGAAAACAATGGATAGTGAGATTCAGTATTTATCGAGAAAATCTATTTGTGCTCAGATTAAAAACTGGAAGGAATTATGCCAAAATTTTAATGGTGTGCACTTCTGGGTGACATCGTGAGTGATTATGGGAGAGGCAGTATGATACGGACTTTGGAGCCAGACTGCCAGATTTGTATCCTTACTTGACCACCTTCTTGCTGTGTAATCTTATGTTACTTAACCAGTTTGTGCTTCAGTTATCTCCTATGTGATGAGACTATTAATAAATCTACCTATAGTAGGATTATTGTGACAAGTAAATGAGTTAATGTATGTAAATTGCTTGCTACTTGGCACATAGAAATGTAATGGTAGTAATAATGATAGTGTTTTTATCTATATCTTCTTTTTAAAAATTATTAATTTTTAGTTATACAGGTGAGACATTAAAATATTATAAATAAGGCCAGCTTTTCTTCCCCACACTGCCCCCCAATTAACTACCCTTTCAAACCCAGTTTCTTTTCATTGTAAAAAAATTTTTTCTTCTTCTTCTCCCCAAAACCCCCCAGTACGTAGTTGTATATTCTAGTTGTAGGTCCTTCTAGTTGTGGCATGTGGGACGCCACCTCAGCATGGCTTGATGACGGGTGCTAGGTCTGTGCCCAGGATCCAAACCAGTGAAACGCTGAGCTGCTGAAGCGGAGCGTGTGAACTTAACCACTTGGCCATGGGGCCGGCCCCGGAAAACAATTTTTGATTATGGTATTTTCCCCTTCTCGTTAGGTTGAACCACGCCAATGTTGTAAAGGCCTGTGATGTTCCTGAGGAATTGAATTTTTTGATTAATGATGTGCCTCTTCTAGCAATGGAATACTGTTCTGGAGGAGATCTTCGGAAGGTAGTGTGGCTGTCTTGAGATGATGAGATAGCATATCATGAACTTTAGCAGTGTTTGAATCACATTCAATATGATAATCTTGAATAAGGGTTAGTAAACTATGGCCCTGTTACCTGTTTTTATGGATGCTTTCTTACTATAGCAGAGTTGAGTAGTTGTGACAAAGACCATATGGCCTGCAAAGCCTGAAGTATTTACTATCTGGTCCTTTACCGGGAATGTTTGCTGATTTGTTGTTATTGGTAGTGGTTGCAGGATGGGACTATACTGATGGTGTTAGATCAAAATATCAATGTTGAAGATGTTTATAAAAAAGTTTTTTTCTCTATTTCAAATCTTTCTTTCCTATCTCATTTTAAATCTGCCATATGGCTATTTTTTAATATATCTGTGAGATTTTTCAACTTCAAATACTTTCCCCCTTTATCTTTACTTGAATAAGCCTTTTCATGAAATTTACATGTCCTCAGTATGGATTTGGTAATTTTTCCCCTCTTATATTTTCTTTCTTTCTTTCTTTTTTTGGTGAGGAAGATTTGCTCTGAGCTGACATCTGTTGCCAATCTTCCTTTTTTTTTGGCCTGAAGAACATTAGCTCTGAGGTAACATCTGTGCCGGTCTTCCTCTATTTTGTATATGGGTTGCTGCTACAGCATGGCTTGATGAGTGGTGTAGGTCCACTCCCAGGATCCAAAACTATGAACCAAGGCCACTGAAGCAGAGCACACCAGCCTTAACCACTACGCCATGAGGCCAGCCCCTCTTATATTTTCTTAATCATGACTTATTTTCTTATTTGAATATTCTCTTAGAATACAGTGATTAATGTGTCTCCATTACTGCCCGGCAATATTGGCAGTGTACATTTTTAGACTTCTTTTTTTTTTCCTTTAGCTACTCAACAAACCAGAAAATTGCTGTGGACTTAAAGAAAGCCAGATACTTTCTTTACTGAGTGATATAGGTATGTAATCAATATGAAAATACCATCATAATTTAATGCCCTTTTGGTCTATAAAAGATTCTGTATACTACTTGGGAATTAAGGAGAATTGTTAATGTACCATTCAAAGCATAGATTTTTAACATCTATAAGAAATTATTGAAAAATTTAACTATTACTGTTGATGTCAAGTTAAACCTAGGATATTTTGTTATTTATTTTTTGGTTTTGGGTAGGAGTCCATTTTTGACTAATAGGTGTTCCATTTGCTGACAAAAAATGATGTGAAATGACCTTATTTGATTTTACTTCCCCTCCCTCCCTGATTAACGTAGTAATTTTATTTAACAGTGGCATTGCATCTCATGGACATAGGTTCTCAAGTCAACTCTTAGGGTTAAAATCTCTTTTTAATCAGAATTACTCCTAAAAAATCCCTAAAATAACCACTACCTAGGCCTTTGGAGGAAGCTCAAAAGCCATAATATGCATTTTAATTTTGCTTCTTTTCCTAGGTTGTGGAGGCGAAAGTCTAGTTGAAGAGGGTGATTTAGGTGGGAGGGAAACGATACTAGGGTAAATATAAGGGTTTTCTCAATTGCTTGTTCCATTGCTTTAATACTAATTCTCCTGTTACATGAGCATGTATTATAATACTACAGTATTTGTTCAATGTTACTGGATTTTCTGTGAAGAAAATATGAACTGCTATAATATCATTAATCGTAGAGTTATGATGGTTCATATAACTTTGAGCATCAGGGCAGATCTGTACAAAATGTGAGGATGAATTTTTTAAAATTTAGTGTTTTCCATTACCTCAAAATACATTTTAAACTTTATTTAGGGTCTGGGATCCGATATTTGCATGAAAACAAAATTATACATCGTGATCTAAAACCTGAAAACATAGTTCTTCAGGATGTTGGTGGAAAGGTAGGTGAAACCTGAAGAAATGTTCCATGCCCTTGAGTCCAGCCTCCCTGATGTAGTTAGTCTTTGAGGTTTGGTGCCTTTCCTGTACACTCACAGCACTCTATACTGTTTCTATCCTGGCCCTCCCTACACTGAATTGTGGTTTTGTGTTTAGTTATTTATCTCCTCTGCTAACACAGTAGCTCCATTAGAGAAGGAACTGCACCTGTCTGGTTCACTTCTGTTTTTCTAGCACAGTATCTAGCAGAGAGAGTAGGCAGTGAGTAAATAATTTGTTGATCCTTATGAAGCATATCCAAAAAACACACACATCCTGGATCTGCTTTACTTCAAGAAAAAAAAGTATGTTTACTTAAGTATGTTTCTTATTTAAGAAAAAAAAGAAAAACTCCTTCTCTTCCCCAAAGTCCTAAGTTCTATATTTAATTAAAATTCAAAACCTTGATTTCTCAGATTCCTCAATGAGTCATCTTGAGAAGAACCAGAATTGTGAACTGACTGCTGAAATATTTGTTTTTATCAGAATAATTTGAGTAGTTTTCTTGCTTCTAGCACCCAAGTTCCATTCCAATAAAGTTGTAAAGCCAAGAGTCTGACCCTTAAACTGGGTTGCGTCCTGTTTAGTTAGTGAAGATGGTGGTCAGTTGGAGGTGATGAAACCCTGATGATGATACTTCTCTTAGGAGCTCTTCATGTGTGCTTGGCACCAACTGTCTCTGCTTTTTTTGTGTGTCCAAAGACTTCAGGATGTTCTTGACGTTAGATAGGTATTTACTCACATTGATCTACTTTAAGATGGTGTGATGCTTCTTCAAGTTTGCAAGTCACCCTTACCTTTGCCTGTTCCTTAATGGATCAAGCTTATTCTGAATATACCAAAATAAAAATTAATAGTCAATCTGTATTTAGTTTTTACCTTGTCCTTAGCGCTGTGTTAAATTCTTTCCTTTCAGTATTTCATTGAATGGCAATAACAATTCTGTGAAGTAGGGATTGGTAGTAATCCTGTTATACAGGAAACTGAGAGAAGTTAAATAACTTGATCAAGATCACACGGTTAGTAAAGTGGTGGAGCTCAGGCTTGAAATACGTTTGTGTCATTCCAGAGCCCAGGTTCTTCACCACCAGCATTAGAAGGACATTGTTGCCTTTCGTTTTCAAGTTTCTCAACCATTTAATACTTATTATTTTGCAGATTATGCATAAAATAATTGATCTGGGATATGCCAAAGATGTTGATCAAGGAAGTCTATGTACATCTTTTGTGGGAACATTGCAGTATCTGGTAAGACATGTATTATTTCTTTGAATTTAAGTGTGCAAGATACTCATTCTTATTTCTGAAGGTCATAAATATACTAGTTCAAAAATAAAGTAGCTTTTCTCTTATAGTATTGACATTTAAAGCATTTTTCCTTTTTAAGGCCCCAGAGCTCTTTGAGAATAAGCCTTACACAGCCACTGTTGATTATTGGAGCTTTGGGACCATGGTGTTTGAATGTATTGCTGGATATAGGCCTTTTTTGCATCATCTGCAGCCATTTACCTGGTAAGAAATGAAAGAGAATTTTGGTGTGCTTAATGGGATACCTCTCTTTAAATGTTATAATTGCTTTTTAAACACATAATTGAATAAAATTAAATGGCAAATATCTTAGAATGTTTATGACAATCAGGTTGTTAACTGAGGTCGTTTTTGTTTTTATATAGGCATGAGAAGATTAAGAAGAAGGATCCAAAGTGTATATTTGCGTGTGAAGAGATGACAGGAGAAGTTCGGTTTAGTAGCCATTTACCTCAACCAAATAGCCTTTGTAGGTAAGTATATTTTAGTTGAGGAAGTTCACCTCAGCTTCTTTACGGTTGTAAAAGTAACAGTAGGGTTGTCTGTTCCAAGTAGCATTATTCAGTAGGACTTTCTGTGATGATAGAAACGTTCTGTACCTGCATTGGCTGTGTGAAGCTACTGAGCACTTGAAAGATGGGTAGTGTGACTGATTAACTGAATTTTAAATTTTAATTAACTTAAGTGCAAATGCAAATAGCCACTTGTGATTAGTGGCTGCCACATTGGACAGCACAGGTCTGGTGGAAACAAGAACTGCTACCATTTAACTGATTGGCTTAGGTGCTGAGAAGACTCTTGGGATAATGAAGTAAATGGGTTCCTTGGAGAAGGGAACTGGACTCGCCTGTTGGAGTTGCCAGTAACTAATGTATATATGTGGATTTTGGATTGTTTTTATGGAAGAAAGTTTGTCCCCTGTCATTTTATAAATTATTTGAAAGTAAGATACAAAATGGTACAGACAAGCAATGAGAAAGGAAATGGACAACCTATAAAATTACCTTTTTTACACTGCTGAAGGAAAATTGGAACATAATGATTTTCACCCTATTTTTGTATGCTTTCTAGTTTAATAGTAGAACCCATGGAACACTGGCTACAGTTGATGCTGAATTGGGATCCTCAGCAGAGAGGAGGACCTGTTGATCTAACTTTGAAGCAGCCAAGATGTTTTGTGTTAATGGATCACATTCTGAATTTGAAGGTTAGTTTGAATGGGATCTACTTCATAAGATTTGCATTGAAGTTAACAAATTTATTTGGGAAATGAGCATAAATATGTTTTAATAATCTTTTCCTGATGCTTATTTGAAAAAGAAAATAATATTCTTAGAGCTGATGCATTTTTATTTCTTTAGTAAGCCTTCTCAGTTTTATTTCTAAGTGGTCTTTGTTGACTACTCATTTGAAGCATCTTTAGGGTTTTCCCTTTCCTCATATTCCTGCCATTATCACCTCACAAATTTAAGTTGAATCATACTGGATTTGGTTTGGTGAGGAAGGTTCCTACCTGGCTTTCATGCCTCTATACTTCCTCCCTATTCTACAGTCCATGCAGCGTGAACTACCCATCTCATGTTCTGAAAATGCTTTTTCATTCTTCTGTCCAAGAAACTAACATAGTTCTTTCTTGCCAACCAAGTTACTTCTAAACTGATCTGCTTGGCTTTTTTTGGGCTTTCCTAAAGCAGGTCCACCACAACCAAGTGCTTGCCTTGAACCTGCTTCTCTTACCCTTTACTTCATTGAGGACCAACTTGTCACTGCTTCTTATGCCATCAAGCCCAGTATCTTTTTTGTTCTTTGACAAATGCTATCCTTCTACCCAGAATGATCTCTATCTCTGTGTGTCTCCTCACCTACACTGGCACATATTCAACTTTCCTTTTCTCTGAATGGTCTCTGCCAGTCTGTCATTTAGTCATATTTACTATATTCCCTAATTGTTTTTCGTCTTCCACTCATCGTCTCCACGTCGATTATCTTCTTCAATGCTGGGTTTGTTTTTACTACTTTTATAAACAATCGCCCACCCTGCTACCTTGCCATGCCTATCCCTTTGTACAGCATTCTGTACAAAGCAGGGCATGTACCAGGTTCTCAGTACATATTCTCTGCTATGAATGAGAGGTTCTCTTACACTGTATACCCAGAAACAGCTCTCATCTGTGGTCTTTCCATATTGATTGCTTGTAGTAGATATGGTTTCCGAAATTGAAATGAGAAAGTATAATCATAGAAGATTTTACTCTAATCTTGGCATACTTTATTAAATAGGAACTTGAGGCTGTATTGATGTCATTCTTGGCTAACATTGAAAAGATACCTGACTTCTTGAATTTGTTTTCTTCTACTGTGCCAAGGAATAAATCATCCCTTAATGTGTCAGCCAAGCAGGACTTGGTGATGTCTTCTAGTTCTTTGTTGCCTCCAGAAAGTTTTGGTTGTTTATCTCAGATTTTTTTTCAGACTTGTCATGGTAATCATAGTATCATTTCTACTTTGAAGAAGTCTGTGAGCATCTGCTTGTCATAGGGTATGGGGAAAGAGTCCTCCGTATGTGTTTTGTGGTCTGTACAGTTTGCAGCACCACTGTTTACTTCTGTGAATCTGGGCAAATGTATTTATTTATTTATTTATTTATTTATTTAATGTCAAGTACAATAATATATTCTTGAAAGGATCAATATTATTATGAGGTAGTGGAGAATAAGGTATGCGTAGGGTACTATTCATAGTAGTTCAGGGATGCTTCGTGGACATGATAACAGGACTGAATTTTAAAGGATAAGTAAGAGTTAATGAGGGGAATGGGTGGGGGAAAGATTGACAGGCAGGGGACTATCATGAACACAGAAGCATAAACTGCAAAACAGCTTGGCATTATTGTAGGGCATTTTTCTAAGGTGTTTATTTTATTGTTCAGGGAGGGAATGATGTCTGTTTGATTTTCATTTGAAAAAGAAATCAACAAAACAGTTACTGAAATACTTCTTTCCCCTAAAAAAAACAGTTGAGAGAGTCTGATTGCATATTTTTCCAGTTGTTTATTAGGAAAAACTTTAAATATGTGGAAAAGTTGAAAAAGTATACTGAACTTGCCACTGAAGATAATGGTGAAACAGGAGTATTTAATTATTCCTTCTTTGCCTCGTTTTTCATGCCCCTATGTGTAACTATATCCTGAAAGTCTCTTCTTGGTTTTCTCTTTTTCCGTAATAGTTTTTCTTCCTTTTCTTTGGCAGTCTCTTCAGTTGTATAACTTTAACTGTAACTGAATATGGATAACTCCCAAATTTATCTCTCCATTGTGACTTTTATGCAGAGTATTTATAACTGGTATGTAACTACATCTCGTGGTCCTACTGGCACCCAAGACTCAATTTATTAAAAACTGAACACATTTGCTCCATTAAATCTACTTCTGCAGCTTTTCCTGTGTCTCTTACTTGCACTGTCACCTTTCCAGTTACCTAGGTAGGAAACTAGCTATCTGACTATTCCTTCTTCTTCAATCTGCATATCCAATTATTTTGTCAGATTTATCTTTTGAGTTTTTTTTTTTTTTTGGTGAGTAAGATTCACCCTGAGCTAGCATCTATTGCCAATCTTCCTCTTGTTTTGCTTAAGGAAGATTAGCCCTGAGCTAACATCTGTGCCAGTCTTCCTCTGTTTTGTATATGGGATGCCGCCACAGTATGGCTGAGGAGTGGTGTAGGTCCGTGCCTGGGATCCAAACCCACAAACCTGGGCTGCTGAAGTGGAGCACACGCGTGGACTTAAACACTACACCACAGGGCCAGCCCCTCTTTTGAATGTTTTAACAATGCAGGTTCTCAAGTTAGAAAGCCTTCCATATTTCCTTTTTGCTTATTGAATAAAGTCCAAACTGTTGCGTTGGTATTCAGAATCTATCTTGTTCTCATTTCATCCTACACTTCCTGCCTTATCTCCTATTATGCCCTAAGGGGACATCATTTTGTGTATGTTTGAACTGGATTGCTTATATTCTCTGATTATGCTCATTTCTTTCTACTTCTCTCCCTCTGCCTACCTTGTTTTCTGCCTAAAAGAACCTTTCTTCTTTCATTCTTTTCTTGTTCTAATCCTTCTTCCTTTTCAAAGTTTAGCTCAAATAGTGCCTCGTTATAAAGCACCTTTTTCCTCCCGCCAAGTAATCTCCTTTGGAACCTGCACAATACTTTACGTTATTATTGTACCTATCGCATTTTGCCTTATATTTTAGTTCTCTTAATGTTTCTTAGTATCTTCTATTTGGCTATGAGTCTTTGGAGGGCAAGGATCATAAGTTACTCAATTTGCATACCCACTACCACGACAACACACTTAATAGTATGTACCGTAGTAGGCACTCATTAAATATTTGAGTGAACAAAAGAAGAAATTTCAGTTGTATTTCCTCTCCCTTTCTTTTGCTCCCTTCTGGCTCAGCTTTGGTAGTGTGATCACTTACCCTGGTTTGACATATACCCGGTGTAAAAGTAAATGTCCACCTTAGGATTTTCATCCTAAGTTTCTGCTGTTGTTCTTAGAGGCAGCTGTCATAGTGTGAAATCTGCCTAGGCTGGGAAGGAATGGAAGTTCTCAGTGGGTTTACTTGTATTGTAAATCTGTGTCAACTTAAAGATCCCCTTCTCATCCCTCCCCCTTTTTTAAACATAAAAGATTGTTATATGTTAAAGGAAAGTTAATGCTTTACCTATTTTTTTTTTTGAGGAAGATTAGCCCTGAGCTAACTGCTGCCAATCCTCCTCTTTTTGCTGAGGAAGACTGGCCCTGAGCTAACATCGGTGCCCATCTTCCTCTACTTTATATGTGGGACACCTACCACAGCATGGCTTGCCAAGTGGTGCCTTGTCTGCACCTGGGATCCGAACCAGCGAACCCTGGGCCACCAAAGCGGAACGTGCGCACTTAACCGCTGCACCACTGGGCCAGCCCCAATGCTTTACCTTTGTAATAAGCATTTCCAGCAGAGATAATTTTAATTATTTGCATATACTAGTCGATGTAAGGCATTGGAGAAACATAGGTATTAATTTTGTATGGCTTATCTAAGGACAATGGAAGGAAGAGGATTTAAAATCATGTTGTGTTCAAAAGACCTTTAACTCTGTGGCTGTCCTTAGTTACCTGGGTAGAGCCCCACCCAAGTCAGTCTCAGACTCCCTTGGCCTGTATCAGACTGCTTTCAGTGGGGCTTTATGTGAGAATATGAACACTGTTTTCTTATCTAACTTTGGGTCCTTAGGCAGATCACTGCTCTGGGATTTGGTTGCCTTATCTGAAAAATGAGAATAACAGTATGTTTTTCTGTTTAAAGAGAGGCCTTGCTCTTCTATCCATTGATTATTTCTTGAGACAGTGTGGGGAGTCAGATAGATATGAGTTCAAATCTAAGCTCTCCCAGTTATCAGCTGTGTGATCCCTAACGAGTTAACTTCTCAGAGCTCTGATTTCTCTCCTTGCCAAAATGGAGATTAGAAAATCTAATTAACGGGATGTTATGTGAAAGCACTTAACTCTGTGGTTGGCATGTTATTAAGCACTTGATAAATGGGAACATTTCCTTCCAGATCTATGATATGTTTCTCAGAATAAATAAGTGTTGCCTTTTTAAATGGGGGTTTTTATTTCTTGATTTTCTGCATCCTTAGAACTAGAAAGAATAAACTTTGGAACTCTATTCCTTGGAACTAACATCTGTTGTGGTAGAAAAGTAAACACTCCTTTTTCAGTTTTCAGAATGTCATTTTATAATTATAGAAGATCTCACTTTGGAAAATGATTGAACCTTGTTTAGTGCAGAGATAATACCTTTTGCTCATATACCCTTTAGTATCTAGCACTGAATCTTTTATGTAACAAATGATCCATAACCATTTCTCTTTTTTCCTATTTATCCAGATAGTACACATCCTAAATATGACTTCTGCAAAGATAATTTCTTTTCTTTTACCACCTGATGAAAGTCTTCATTCACTGCAGTCTCGTATTGAGCGTGAAACTGGAATAAATACTGGTTCTCAAGAACTTCTTTCAGAGACGGGAATTTCTCTCGATCCTCGAAAACCAGCCTCTCAGTGTGTTCTAGATGGAGTGGTAAGAGAATTCTCATATACCTAGAGTATAAGAAATCTGTTTGCATAGAGGGATTGCATGCCCTGCATTTTCTGATGCATCCTTGGAATCCCTTGGAGGTTGGTGCACATCTTATAGTTCTTTTAGTTTTATCCTAGTCATTACTCTTAGCAACGTGAACAAGGAAGAGATGAAAGATTTGTTGTTTTGAACTTTGTATGACTTTCTCTTCGGTGCCAGTTCTCTCCTGCCTCTTTCTTTCCCTTTTGGTTCTTGAAGCCTAGAACCTTGAAATTAGACCAGCAGTCTCATAGGTCCTACCAGAGGATAGATGCATGGTAAAATATGATTGTGGTCATGCCTCTTTTTTTCTTTTTTTTTTGATTGTATTGAGGCATATTTTATGTATCGTATAGTTTACTCATTTCAATTGTACAAATCGGTGGGGTTTTTTTTTTAGTAATTTACCTAATTGTGCAGCCATCGCCATAAATCAGTTTTAAAACATTTTCCTCTCAGTAAAATCCTTCGTGTCCATTAACTATTAATCTCCATTCTGCTCGCCTTAGGCAGCCGCAAATTTACTTTCTATTTCTAGATTTCCTTTTTCTGAACATTTTATGTGTATGGAATCATACAATCTGTAGTCTCTTGTGTCTGACTTCTCTCACTTAGTGTTATGTTTTTGAAGTTCATTCATGTCATAGCATGTATCAGTACTTCATTCCTTTTGATTACTGAATAATATTCCCATTGTATGGATATGTCTTATTATGACTTTTTGCTTTTGTCCTTTTGGGTCTGGTGATTGGTTTTCACTTTAGCTCATACTACAGTTATTTATTTATTTTTCCTGAACAAAAGTTTAGACCTTAAATCTATAAGATGTATGCTAATGAATAGTAACTTTATTCATTTGCATTTCGTAGTAGGAAATCTGGTGCTTAAGTGCTTAGAGAACCTAGAATTTTTAAGGATTTTTTTTTTTAATTGTTTCTTTTTCAGCGAGGCTGTGATAGCTATATGGTTTATTTGTTTGATAAAAGTAAGACTGTATATGAAGGACCATTTGCTTCCAGAAGTTTATCTGACTGTGTAAATTATATTGGTAAGTACAGTCCATTTATTGACTGAGCTTTAAGCCTCAAATAATTTTGTCTTAACATGTTTAGTAGAAATGGTCTTTTGGTGTTTCTGTTCTGTATCTCATACTTCAGGTTTCTATATGTGGTAAAAATGGATTTATATAGTTTGGAAAGTGAAAAGGTAGATTTTAAATCACTACCAGATCCCTCATTTGGGAGAAGACTTACTTTCCTGAGGGTCAGGCGCTCTCAGATAGAAGAATGAATCTCCACTCTTAATTAAGTCTATATTTTAGTTGCTTACTCATTATTTAAGCATGTTCAAATATTTCATTTTATCCTATGAATACTGCTTAATGTTCAAATCTTTTCATTTATTCTGTGAGAATTATTCTTTTTTTTAAAGATTGGCACTCTGAGCTAACAACTGTTGCCAATCTTCTTTTTTTTTTTCTCCGCAAATCCCCCCAGTACATAGTTGAATATTTTAGTTGTGGGTCCTTCTAGTTGTGGCATGTGGGACGCCACCTCAGCATGGCCTAATAAGCAGTGCCATGTCTGCACCCAGGATCCGAACCAGTGAAACCCTGGGTTGCCGAAGCGGAATGCACAAACTTAACCACTCAGCCATGGGGCTGGCCCCTATTCTTTTCTTTTGAAGAAGTTAAGTGATCAGTTTCTATCTACCCAAAACTAAAATCAAGCACAAAATTGTATAATCAAGAACAGAATTGAACATAAGGACTAAAATTATATAATCTTTCCTCTCTGTTACCTTTTTATTAGTTTTTTTAGAAATATTTTAGATTTACAGAAAAATCGAGCAGATAGTACAGAATTCTCATGGTACTCCTTTGCCCCATACATATAGTTTCCCTTCTTGTTAACATCTTACATTAGTATGGTACATTTGTTGCAATTAATGAACCAATGTATTACTATTAACTAATGTCCATACTTTATTCAAATTTCCTTAGTTTTTATCTGGTATCCTTTTTCTTCTTCAGGATCCCATCCAGAATTCCACATTACATTTAGTTGTCATGTCTCCTTAGGCTCCTCTTGGCTTTGACAGTTTCTCAGACTTTCCTGAAGGGTTTTTGATGACCTTGACAGTTTTGAGGAGTACTGGTCAAGTATTTTGTAGGATGCCCCTCTGTTGCAATTTGTCTGATTTTTTTCTGCCTCATGATTAGATTAGGATTATGGGTTTTGAGAGAAAGATCGCAGAAGTAAAGTGCTATTTTCATCACAGTATATAAAAGGTACATACTGTCAACATGATTTATGACTGTTGGTGTTGACCTTGATCACCTGGCTGAAGTGGTGTTTGTCAGGTTTCTCCACTGTAAATTTTTGTCTCCCTCCCCTTTCCATACTGTCCTCTTTGGAAGGAAGTTGCTATGCAGAACCCACACTTCACAAGGAGTAGGGAGTTATGCTCTCACTCCTTTAGGGTAGAGTATCTATATAATTTGTTTGGAATTCTTTTGCACATGAGTTTTATCTCTTCTCTCTCATTTATTAATTTATTCAATCATTATATCAATATGGATTCATAGACATTTATACTTTGGATTATAGTCCAATACTAGTTTATTTTGTTGTTCAAATTGCTTCAGCTTTGGCCATCAGGAGCTCTTTCATTTGGCTTCCTGTGCTGCTTGTACTTGCTCCGTCATTGAGAGGTTTTTGTTTTGTTTTTAGCACTTCCTTAACTTTCTGGCACTACAAGGGGCTTCAGGCCCATCTTGTATATTTCCTGGTCCAGTCCTAGAATCAGCCATTTCTCCAAGGAGCCCTGGTTCCTTTAATTGGAGAATAGTATTAGAAACCAAGATCTGGACACTAGGTGTGCTTCTTGCTATGGGGGTATCATTTCTTAGGACTTTTCAGACTTTATTTTTTAAAGTATATGATTTTTCTTTTTTTGATCAGGCTGCTCTTCCCCAGATTCTTTTTCTAAAAGTGTTTGGTTTTTTTTAATTTTGATTTGGTTTGGTTTTTCGGTCTGTTGTAGGAAGCCTCTGGAGTAAGTGTGGATATATAAGAATAGAAGAAAGGTTAATTGAAGCTATTAATAATTATTAGGGGAGGCAAAGATTTTTCCAGATACAAAGCTTTATTTTTTAAAAAATCTGCTTCAGATCATGTGTGTTCTCAATATGAACCCTAATGTAAGCAACCTTTCTCTGAAGGTTTTCATTGGAAAAAAGTAACAGAGAATATAATTGCCACCTTACAATGTAGAATGAATCTCTTTAAATCTTGGAGAATTTCATAATGTTAAAATGGGATTTCACTGAAGTTAATACATGCCTGCCATGGTTTTAGAAAGTAGCATTCCATTTATCAAAGAAAAGGTAAGAGAGAATCATAAATAGATAATTTCATGAGTCTGGCATTGAAGAAAGCATATCTTATTAGGATGTCACTTACCGTGTATGTTTTCCTGAAGCTGGTTGTAGTTCAGGAGATGAAACTTATTATTCAGAGGCAGGAAAGACTGGGAGATTGTGAAGGAGATGGGACTTGATTTAGAACTTGAAAGAAATAAAGAATTTGGATTATTGTAAAGAAAAAAAGTATTCTGAGTTGGAGAGAAGCAAGGAAAAAAAGACAAGATATAGGAATAATTGCAAGCTTCGTGCTTATGTAGTAATTACATCTTATTCGTTTTTATTTCCCCTTGCATCTGGAGCAGGGCTTGTGTAGTGCAAGTGCTCCATAAATGTATATTGAACTGAAACAGTATCAAGTGGTTCTTTTTAGCATCAGTTGCTAACATCTATAAGAATGATATTTGTATGGACAGGAAATCACAAAGAATGATAAATGAACTGTAAAAATCTTCAAAAGTAACTCCCCTGTCCTTTTCCCCATCATCTTACAGTACAGGACAGCAAAATACAGCTCCCAATTATACAGCTGCGTAAAGTATGGGCCGAAGCAGTGCACTACGTGTCTGGGCTAAAAGAAGACTACAGCAGGCTCTTTCAGGGACAAAGAGCAGCAATGTAAGTGGATTCTATTGTTTATAGGCACAATATCCTGTGCATTAATGCTCAAGAATTAATCTTGCCAGTTTTCACTAATCAATATTCCATGCAATGCTAAAATATTGGGCCAATTTGGAATGTAATATTGTGATCAGACTTACAGAATTCTCACTTATGGTCTGAAACTATCCAGTTGCAATGACTTGAGAGTAGTTCCTGAACGGTCTTAGAATAAGAAGATTGTTTTATCGTAGAATATCACAGGCAGGAAGTCTTTAGAGACCAGATCCTAGAGATCAGCTATGTCTCATAGATTGATAATAGAAACTTAGGCTTTGGGCTTATGGCAATTTAAGATTTTAAATTTTTGTTCAATATTTCTGAAATGCTAATATCTTTTTTTTGTTGTTATGGTTTAGGTTAAGTCTTCTTAGATATAATGCTAACTTGACAAAAATGAAGAACACTTTGATCTCAGCATCTCAGCAACTGAAAGCTAAATTGGAGTTTTTTCACAAAAGCATTCAGCTTGACTTGGAAAGATATAGTGAGCAGATGACTTATGGGATATGTAAGTGTTTGAGTGATGTATTTGAAAGAAGCATCTAGTCTCTTGACGCTATCTGCTATTTTCCCTTCTTGTCTCATAGCCAGATGTTTCACTTATATTCACATTAGAACATTGGACACCTCAAATCATCATAAACCTTCTTTGTTTTGAATGTTAGCTCTTTTTTTTTTTAACCTTTAGTTGAGCCACTTTACAGGGATTTCCCCCCACACGCACACAATTGGGCTAAAATTTGTTCAGCTCCAGAAAAATATAGAAGTGTTATAAGAATTTGTGATTTTCAAACCTCATTTTTAAAATATATACACTCTGTATTGGAGTAACTTCTTACCCAGGGAAGTCTTAAGCTACTTTCTGTAAATAATAACACAAATAATTCCACGGTGTTTTTTTCTAAACCACCTACTGTGGAGTCCCACTGTTTTTTTGTTGTATACAGCCTCCAATTTTTCAGTATTTGACTGCAAGCTTATCCCCCTTCGGATATACTAAGGAAATATAAAAAGCAGAGTTAAAATTCAAATAATAAGCTGAAGGGGTCCCCATCAGCATTTCTGTTTTCTTTCATGAAACAAATCCTTTTTTGGAAACAAATCCTCTTTGTATACCTGTCTGAGCAAGGTATGTATATCTCAGAATAAATGATCACTAGTGTCCAGTTGGGTGAATAAGTTTACACACTAGAGCTGGTTCTATGATTGATGTTTTATTTCTTTTTGTGTATTACAGGCATTCTGGTGAATAGCAAAACATAATTATTTCATCAAATTGTCTTTGGTTTGGCTTGTCAGTTTTATATCTTATATAACTGTTAAAAAAGAATGAGGTATATGATTTTTGTGTGCTGATATTCAAAGATCACCTGGGTCTTTAATGGCAGCAATGTTTTAAGTTGGGGAAAAAGCAAAAAAAAGTATGGATAGATGGTCTCTCTTGTGAGGGAAAAGGATATGTGTCCATGTAACAAATGATTAATAATAAGATCCCTTAGGGTGGAGGGGAGGAAGAGAGAGTCTGTTCTTTTTTTTTTTTTTTTTTTTTTTAAAGATTTTATTTTTTTCCTTTTTTTCTCCCCAAAGCCCCCCAGTACATAGTTGTATATTCTTCGTTGTGGGTCCTTCTAGTTGTGGCATGCGGGACGCTGCCTCAGCGTGGTTTGACGAGCAGTGCCATGTCCGCGCCCAGGATTCGAACTAACGAAACACTGGGCCGCCTGCAGTGGAGCGCGCGAACTTAACCACTCGGCCACGGGGCCAGCCCCTAGTCTGTTCTTTTTATATCCTTTCATAGTGTTTGATTTTTTTAAAAAAAATCATATTCCTGTATTACTTAAAAAAAATGTTTTTTTAAGAGAAAAACCATCTGTAATAGTTTCCTAGGGCTGCCATAACAAATTAACATAAACTGGGTGGCTTAAAACAACAGAAATTTATTATCTTACAGTTCCAAAAGCTAAAATTCCAAAATCAAGGTGTCGGCAGGGCCATGATCCCTCTGAAGCCTGTGGAGAAGAATCCTCCTTGCCTCTTCTAGCTTCTGGCGGTTTGCCAGCCGTCCTTGGCGCTCCTTGGCTTGCAGCTGCAGCACTTTAATCTCTGCCTCCGTCGTCAAATGGTGCTCTCCCCTTATATGTCTGTGTCTCTGTGTCTCTTCTCTTCTTGTAAGGACACTAGTCATACTAGATTAAGGAGCCATCCTACTCTAGTATGACCTCATCTTAACTTAGCTAATTGCATCTGCAATGACCCTATTTCCAAATCAGGTCTCATTTTGAGGTACTGTGGGTTAGGAACTCAGCATATCTTTTAGGGGGACAATTCGATTTATAACATTATTTTTGATGTTGATAAGGCAAGGAAGTGGGCACGTTAGTAATTAAAGCTGTGGCTATTTCTGAGATAACCCATTTAGACTTTTTTTTTTAGCCTCAGAAAAAATGTTAAAAGCATGGAAGGAAATGGAAGAAAAGGCTATCCACTATGCTGAGGTAAGATCACTGAGCTCATTCTGTGTGCTTATTCGTCCCTGAGGTCTCCCTTAGAAATTATCTCTGGTTTTGGTACGTAGAGTATTTTTCATGTCATGCCTGAATGTCAGACAATATCTAGTAGGAGCTTTGTGTATATAGAGGACGGTACCATAGTGGATAAAAACAAGGGCTTTGGGCAAATGAGAGTAAACTGAAGCCTCACTAAGTTTCAATTTCCATATTATATTATGGGACTATTCCTTTTTTAATAGGATTATGCACATTAAATGGGTATAAATAATAAATGGTAGTTATTGTTATTTCTGTGACTGGTTTATTTATTTATTTATTTTTTAAAGGTATGGTTTGTTTTTTGGTGAGAAAGATTGGCCTTGAGCTAACATTTATTACCAATCTCCCCCTTTTTTTTCTCTCCCCAAAGTCCCAGTACATAGTTGTATATCCTAGTTGTAAGTCATTCTAGTTCTTCTATGTGGGGTGCCACCACAGCATGGCTTGATGAGTGGCGCTAGGTCTGTGCCCAGCATTGGAACTCGTGAACCCCAGGCCACCAATGTGGAATGTGTGAACTTAACCACTTAACCACAGGACTGGCCCCCTGTGACTGGTTTAGATAGGATGGCTGCACATCTTGGTTTACCTGGGGCAGTCTCAGTTTATCTCTGTCTTGCCATAATTATCAATAGTATTCCCTTTCACTCTCAAAATTATGCTATTTTGGACAGTAAATTATATGGTCATGTGGGTATAGATCATTCTCTAGGTGGCAGATTCTTGCCTTACCCTGTACATCTGTCTGTGGTCCCACTAAATGGTTGCTCTCGTTGATACCAGTACTTACCCTGAGGATAGGGGTAGGGCAGTTGGTATCCTGGGGTGGGAAATCCAGTGCCTGTCTTTCTGCGTCCTTATTCAAGGCACTCCAAAACAAGAGGCAATGAAAACCACAGAACTGAAAACCACAGGGCAATGAAAACCATACCAATGGTTTTGGTGGCCACTTTTTATCTGTCTTATTACTGACACTTCTATCTTTTTGCTTCTCAGGAGGAGAAAGTGAATGCTAGTAGTTTACTCTTGTCAGGAGAGAAGAGAGAGAGGCATAGGAATTAGGATGTTCTTATGGGAAAGATGGTGTCAGAATCTGAAAGATAAAAAGGCTTGAACGAAATCAGTGTTTCATATTAAATCATTTAGTTCTCCTACTGTAGCAGCAAGTCATTCTCTAAAGTCTGAGTTCTTTTCTGTGTTGTCTGGTGGTCAGCTTGTCATTTCCTTTGTGTTTCATCATATTTTAGGTGGGTGTCATTGGAAACCTGGAGGAGCAGATCATGTCTTTGCACACTGAAATCATGGAGCTACAAAAGAGCCCCTATGGAAGACGTCAGGGAGACCTGATGGAATCTCTGTAAGGATGTGCTCATGTTGGTATTGGCGTCTAATGTTTTGCAGCAGATTGTTCCTTCTGTGTACAACAGGCTGTAGTGCAGTGTAGTGTAAGCTGCAGGTTAAGCCTGTATGTGATTTTTTCCGTATAGTTTTCCTTTCCCCAAATACACTGGCATATTTAAAAAAGAAGTTTTCTCTTAGTCACAGGAAATTTTTGAAATAACTCTTTCGCTTGACTTTTGGTTTGTTAATCAAAGCATCTTTTCATGTGAGTGTTAAAAAGAATTTTTAAAGTATTCTAAGTTATAGGCGATTTCCCTACTTACCATACTTCTGGTCCAATGTATTGTCTATTAAATGCTCCAACTGAGGTTAACTTCCTAAGTGTTTGGATTAGAAACTTCAGATTTTTTTTGTCTAGTCACAGGCCATCATTTTTGCCCATTTAAGTGTTTCTGGTGCAAAGATGTTGTATAGGTGGTGATAGATCAGAGCAGACATGAAGTATATTCAACTTTGCGTTTTAAGATCTTTCTTATTACTCAGTGTAATGCTCTGTAAAGTATTCGTTGGCAACATGTACTTGCTTTAAAATGGGACCATTACTCTATTCAAACGATGTCGTTCATTTCAAGTTGTGGAAATGACTAATAATTTCGATTATTAGTCATTAAATTATCTTCACATATGGAAGCATGTTTTCTGTTTCCTAGGGAACAGCGTGCTATCGATCTTTATAAGCAGTTAAAGCACAGACCTTCAGGTAAGACACTTTTATCACAGTATACAAAGTCATTTTAGGAAACCATCACTAGCTTAAGAAATCCAAGGGATTGAATTTTAAACAAGCTGCAGAATAAATTCCAGTTTTGGTATAACCATTGAGATGTTTATGGTACAACAGCTGTTAAGTTTGTGAGACTTTAAGAGATTAGAAAGGCAAAGTAACAAGAAAATTGAGATGGAAAAATTTTAAAAGGGAAATGAAAGAAAGGAATGAAAGAGAAAAAAGGAACTCAAAGAAGGGGAAAAGGAAGCAAGAAATGTTTGGAAAGATGGAAAAAATAAGTGTTGCTTAAGATTAGAGAGGTTGGAAAGAATTTGCTGCTTGGGTTCAGGTGTGGAATGGTCAGAGGGAAGGCCCACGTGCTAGGCTGGAGCAGTTTACCTTGAAAATGATGCTTTCATCTGCACTGGTCACTGATGGCTTGTCCTCTGCAAAACATTTCCTGTTGAACATCTGCTAAGTACAGAGTGTGACCTGCTGGAAAGAGCACTGGATTGGGAATTGGAAGGCTTGAATTCTAGACTGGGCACTTTACTGACCAAGTGACCTTGGGCAAATCACCTAATCTCCCTGTATCTCATTTCCCTCTTCTGCAGAATGGGGGTGAAACCTAGCTTTCCTAACTCAGTGAGTGTGCTTGGCAGTGTATTTGAGAGGATGTTTGTGAAAATGCTTTGAAAACTATGAAATAGTATGTACCTGCAAGATATTATCCTTCAGCTAAAAATTGATTTGTTTTGAAGGGTTACAGAAAAAATAAAAGGTGAAGTCTGTGCCCTAATTTGCTATATACCTAAACTGTAAAAAAAAAAAAAGACGTAAGTTTTGCACTTTAAAATTTGCAAACATATGCAAATTAATATAAGTGTGAAATTGTTTTTAACAAGTAATGTGATCTCTTCTACATTGGTTTTTATTGTAGTTGAGTTTGTTCAGTTTATTTCTACAAACATTTATGAGGTACATATGAGATAGGCACCTAAGTCTGACTAGGGGTCAGGGATGGCTAGGGGAGGTTTCCTAGGAGATGACATCTGAGATGAGCCTTAAAGACTAAGTAGCAGTAGCTAGGAGAAAAGAGATGGCCTCTTATGTATATGAGTACAATTGGTAAAGACATGTAGATGGAGCACTTAGCATGTTTGAGGACGTTCAGTGTGACTGGAGTGTAGAGTTTCAGGAGGAAAGAGATGTGGCTGGATCATAAAGGATCTGGTATGTCATGGTAATGAGTTTGAATTTCATCATGATGGCAAGGAGAAACCCTAAAAAGTTTTAAGCACGGGAATGGCATGATCAGATTAGCATTTTTGGAATACTGCTCTGGTCGCATTGTGCATAATGAATTAAAGTGTGGCTAGGCTAGAGACGGGCATTAGTCATGAGGTTGTTGAAATAATCATAGCTCAGTACAGGGTGAGCCATGAGCTAAGGCAGAGAGACTGAACTGTGGCAGTGGGATGAAGAGGAGGGTAAGGGCAAGAGAGAGATTTGGGAGGTAAAACTGATAGTGTTGAATGTGAGTGGCTGGAGATGGAATAGGGAGTCATGGATGCCTCCCAAGTTTGTAGCTAGGGCAGCTGGGTGCATTGTACTTTTCACTACCATGCATTCATAGTTTTAAAAAAGCCAGTTTTATTTAAGAGTCCTAGATAAAGCAGTAGAAATTGTATTTAGATCTCTACATATTTTTCGTATTCTGTGTGATGAAATGGAAGTACTTATAAAGTGCTTCTGCTACCTGCGGCAGTATGATGGTTGTCTTAAGGAAAATCACTTCAGCAATTGTTTACCTTGCTTATTGACTGGCCTCTTCTTTAATGGAACACCATTTTTACTTGAAAGAAAGACCGTCAGACAAACCGTGGTTATTGAGATTTGGGTATGTGGCAGATATTTTCTCAAAAATTAATGAAGCCTGCCTGTCACATTAAGGAAGAAACCAACAATATTTGTTGTCAGTGATAAAATTCCATGTTTCAAGCAAAAAATTACAATTTAGGAAAACTTGTATTCATCAACTGAAATTTGTCAGCTTCTCAATCCTTAAAGACTTTCCTGATGAGAGCAGTGGTGATGTTAAAAAGATTTGCAAAAATGTAAAACAATGCCAGTTTTCTCACTAAAATTTTTTTGTTTTGGAAAATACAGTTATTTTTAATAAAAGTATGTTAACAGGTAATGAGGGTTTTTTTTCAGTTTATTTTTTTATTGTGGTCATAATCGTTTGTGACGTTGTGAAATTTCAGTTGTACATTATCATTTGTCAGATACCATATAAGTGTGCCCCTTCACCCCTTGTGCCCACCCCACAGCCCCCTTCCCCTTGGTAACCACTAAACTGTTCTCTTTGCCCGTAAGTTTGTTTATGTTCGACAAATAAGTGAAATCATATCGTGTTTGTCTTTCTCTGTCTGGCTTATTTCACTTAACATAATACCCTCAGGGTTCATCCTTGTGATTGCAAATCGGACAATTTTGTCTTTTTTTTTTTTTTTGAGGAAGATTAGCCCTAAGCTAACATCTGCTGCGAATCCTCCTCTTTTTGCTGAGGAAGACTGGCCCTGAGCTAACATCTATGCCCATCTTCCTCTACTTTATATGTGGGACACCTGCCACAGCATGGCTCTACAAGTGGTGTGTAGGTCCACACCCAGGATCCAAACCAGCAAACCCTGGGCCACCGAAGCAGAACATGCAAACTTAACTGCTGCACCAGTGGGCCAGCCCCTAATTTTGTCTTTTTTTATGGCTGAGTAGTACTCTATTGTGTGTATATATATATATATATATATAACACCACATCTTCTTTATCCAATCATCGTTTGTTGGGCACTTGGGTTGCTTCCACATCTTTGCTATTGTGAATAATGCTGCAGTGAACATAGGGATGCATAAGCCTCTTTGTATTGTTGATTTCAAGTTCTTTGGGTAAATATCCAGTAGTGGGATGGCTGGGTGATATGGTATTTCTGTTTTTAATTTTTTGAGAAATCTCCATACTGTTTTCTATAGTGGCTGTACCAGTTTACATTCCCACCAGCAGTGTATGAGGGTCTTCTTTTCTCCACAACCTCTCCAACATTTGTTATTTTTTGTCTTGGTGATTATAGCCATTCTAACGGGCATAAGGTGATATCTAAGTGTAGTTTTATTTGCATTTCCCTGATGATTAGTGATGTTGAGCCTCTTTTCTTGTGCCTTTTGGCCATCTGTATATCATCTTTGGAAAAATGTCTGTTCATATCCTCTGCCCATTTTTGATTGGGTTATTTGGGGTTTTTTTAGTTCAGTTGTATGAGTTCTATGGAAATTAACCCTTTGTTGGATATATGATTTGTAAATATTTTCTCCCAGTTAGTGGGTTGTTGTTTCATTTTGATCCTGATTTCCTTTGCCTTCCAGAAGTTCTTCAGTCTGATGATGTCCCACTTGTTTATTTTTTCTTTTGTTTCCCTTGTCCGAGTAGACATGGTATTCGAAAAGATCCTTTTAAGGCTGATGTCAAAGAGTGTACTGCCTATATTTTCATCCAGAAGTTTTATGGTTTCAGGTCTTACCTTCAAATCTTTGGTCCATTTTTAGTCTATTTTTGTGTATGGAGAAAGATAATGGTCTACTTTCATTCTTTTGCATGTGGCTGTCCAGTTTTCTCAGCACCATTTTTTGAAGAGGCTTTCCTTTCTCCATTGTATGTTCTCGGCTCCTTTGTTGAAGATTAGCTGTCCGTAGATGTCTGGTTTTATTTCTGGGCTTTCAATTCTGTTCCATTAATCTGTGTGCCTGTTTTTGTACCAGTGCCATGCTGGTTTGACTACTATAGCTTTATAATATATTTTGAAGTCTGGGATTGCAATGCCACCAGCTTTGTTCTTGTTTCTCAGGATTGCTTTGGCTATTTGGGGTCTTTTCTCGCCCCATATGAATTTTAAGATTCTTTGTTCTGTTTCTGTGAAGAATGTCATTGGGATTCTGATTGCGATTGCATTGAATCTGTAGATAGCTTTAGGTAGTGTGGACATTTTAATTATGTTTATTCTTCTGATCCAGGTGCATGGAAAATCTTTCCAGTTTTTTTTTTTAATATTTTATTTTTCCTTTTTCTCCCAAAGCCCTGGGTACATAGTTGTATATTTTTATTTGGGGGTCCTTCTAGTTGTGGCATGTGGGATGCCGCCTCAGCATGGCTTGATGGGTGGTGCCATGACCGCGCCCAGGATTTGAACCAGTGAAACACATTCTACTAGGCCAACATCACCCTGATACCAAAGCCAGACATTTATTTATTTATTTATTCTAGTTTGTTTGTTTGTTTTGAGGAAGATTAGCCCTGAGCTAACATCTGCCACCAATTCTCCTCTTTTTTGCTGAGGAAGACTGGCCCTGAGCTAACATCCATGCCCATCTTCCTCTATTTTATATGTGGGACATCTGCCACCGTATGGCTTGAGAAGTGGTGTGTGGGTCCACACTTGGGATCCGAACCAACAAACCCCAGGCTGCTGAAGCGGAGTGTGGGAACTTAACTGCTATGCCACTGGGCTGGCCCCTGACCCAGAACATTTATTACGAATCCAGAGCAGGGGCCGGCCCCGTGGCTGAGTGGTTAAGTATGCGGGCTCCGCTTCGGAGGCCCAGGGTCTCACTAGTTCTGATCCTGGGTGCAGACATGGCACCGCTCATCAGGCCATGCTGAGGCAGCATCCCACATAACACAACCAGAGGCACTCACAACTAGAATATACAACTATGTTCCTGGCAGTGGGGGGGTGGGGGGGGGTGCTGGGCTTTGGAGAGAAAAAGAAGGTTGGCAACAGACGTTAGCTCAGGTGCCAATCTTAAAAAAAAAAAAAAAGAATCCAGAGCAGAAGTGAAAACCTGTGAATCAGTAGTGACAAGAGAGCACATGGTCGTATAATTTTTTTTGTTGGTAGTGTTTAGTAGCTTGGATTACAGGAACTGATAGAGCAGATGGTTAGACTGATCCAGGGTTAGGATTTTGCTGATAGAATAAGAGGACAAAGAAGTTGAAGATAATGAAAAAAAGTGATAGAAGTGATAGAAGTTGTGGTTAGAGTAAAATATTGAAATTTTAGATTTCAAATAGAGAAAGTCTAATTCTTTTTTTTTTCTTTAATCAATATTCGTTACTCCAAGTCTTCTGGCCAGTGAATCAGATACTGCAGATAAAGATACACAAAATTCCATCCATTGCCTCAGTCAAATTAACTTTCCACAGTCAATGATAGCATTTGTTTGCAGTATCCAGGTCAGCATATCAGCATATCATAGGGCCTAGAAATAAATTTTCTAGCCAGTAAACTTCTCTGAACTGAGAGTCACCTTGAATGACAAACTAGTTGTAACAAGAAATTTTGTCTATTGTTACAGGTTATATAATTACACTTGATATATAGTCTCTAGTGTCCTTTCTAGCTTAGTGTTGACTTGAGACTCTTGTTCAGCTGAAAACAGTGAAAACCAACTTTCTTCATTCTCTGTGTTGGAGTAGGTTAAAGTTCTGAAGGCTTTGACCATCTAAAAGACCTGGTTATGTGGGAAAGCTGTGGGGCCTGGTCTGTGGGATTGAGGAAGGGGAGCGTGTTTGGAGAGGAGCCTCTGTATCTGGTTGTTGGTGAAGAAGTGACAAAGAGAGAGCTGTGTGGGGAAGAAAGTTGAGCTACGGGGGAGGTCTTTGCGGTGATAACAAAGAACACTGAAATTTTTTTAAATCTCTTTTGATACTCTTTTCATAGTAAAATGTGAGTAACAATAGTAGCCATCTCATAGGACCCCTGTAAGGGCTAAATGAGAAAATTGTAAGCAAGTAATAGCAAATAATAATAGTATTTTTGCATTTGAGATTAATTATTTTCCAAGGAAATACCAGCGTGATCCATGAGCAGTCTTCCAGTTTTTTAAAAGTTAAGTAGCCATTTTCTGAAATGTAACAGTTAATGTTAATTTTTTTTTTATTAAGGTAGCATCTGGTATAAACTGAAGAACTCACTCACTGTGACCACACAATTATCCCATTTGACAACCTATGTCAGCTGCCAGTTTGCTTTAAGATGTCATACCACCCTCAAAGTGAACTTTCAGGGTGTCGAGAGGTCCTTTTATTAGTGCCTCAGTCAGCTTTTTAAGTTTTCATGGGCTATAAACAGATAGATAAACATGAGATTCCAAGCAACCTAGTTGGGGCAAGGGCCTCCTTCCTTTGAGGCAGTCCAAGTTTGATGAATTGTCCTACAGTTTCTGAATAAGTGATGTTAATCATCTAAAAAAAGTGGATCTCTTGGCCAGAAGGCTGCATATGTGTCTGGGGCTTGGGTTAGTATGGGTTACAGATAGCCAAGACTACTCTTCTCAAAAGCAGGCAACGAAGGTCTCCAAAGATACAGTGATAAATTTATGTATACATTATACACACATAACATTGTTTTTAGATATATAATTATAATTTATTTGTATATATCATATCTTAAAATCTTTTATCTTAATCTAATTTTGAATTTAAATGGAGATGTGTATTAATTAAAACTAGTTTCAGATTTTTAGGAATTTTTTGTTTGGAGGCTGATATGTTCATGCAGAAGAGAGGTTCTACCTATTGACTGAGGTCTTTTATAGATCACTCCTACAGCGACAGCACGGAGATGGTCAAGATCATTGTGCATACTGTGCAGAGTCAGGACCGGGTTCTCAAGGAGCTGTTTGGTCATCTGAGGTAGAAAAATTGTTTTATTTCCTATTGAAAAGCCAGGGTACTTTTGTCATGTTCCTTTCAAAGTGTAATAGCCCTTTTTGGTAAATATCCTAGACCCGGGAAGAGTTGTGGCAATATCCTGGGCAGCTTGACCACAGTTGCATGTGTGTCTGTGTCCTATTTGTGTACACTGCTTTGGAGATCAGTCATTAAATCTGAAGCTGATTGTGGTTCCTTTTCCCAGCTGGGTTTGGGAGTATGGTGTACAGTCTTGGGGGATGTTTAAGGGTCTGACACTGATTTAATCTCTCCAGCAAGTTGTTGGGCTGTAAGCAGAAGATTATTGATCTACTGCCCAAGGTGGAAATGGCCCTCAGTAACATCAGAGAAGCTGACAATACTGTCATGTTTATGCAGGGAAAGAGGCAGAAAGAAATATGGCATCTCCTTAAAATTGCCTGCGTAAGTAACTATTAATGAATTATTTATGTAACATTAATTTGCTGTTATTCCCTGCAAAAAGGATTTTTATCAGCATGATCTGGATCCTCTTGAAGACGTGTATTTTGTGTTGGATTGACACTCATGTTCTTTACTTGGTGTCTGACTAGCAATTCAGATGCAGGACTTCTTGATCATCTTTCATGACCACTCTCCTTTTCAGCCTCCTGTTTTTATATTCCTCCGGCCCTAGACCTCTATGGTATCCCAACCTGATTTGGGGATTGATGTACCTGACTCGTTAATGAAACCAACTGTTTGTTCAGCTGTTTTTTTTTTCTCCAATCAAAGTGGAATTGGATGGGTAGATACATTTGGTTTTAGCCAATAAAGAAAGGGGCCACAGACAGGATAGTTAGTAGTGGTGTGTAAAGGTGGGGATAGTCTTATACAGAAGTAGTCTGATTGTGCATATAAATAGTGATAAAAATAGAAGTCCTAGGAATGTGGTAGGAAATTGTATGAATCAGTAGAGGTGCTTGCCTATAATCGTTTGGCTTTTTTTTTTCCTTCAGACACAGAGTTCTGCCCGGTCTCTTGTAGGATCCAGTCTAGAAGGTGCAGTAACTCCTCAGGCATCAGCGTGGCTACCCCCGACTTCAGCAGAACGTGAACACCCTCTGTCATGCGTGGTAACTCCTCAAGATGGGTGGGTTCACTTTGTAACAATAGATAGTTGTGTTTTCAAGAACAGTGTTAGGAATGAGGCAGGAGAGTATAATGGTTAAGGCATAGTCCTCAGTGCCTTATAGACCAGGGTTGAGTTCTGGACTGTTCCTTTGTAATAACCTTGTGTAATTAACTTGACTTTTTTAATGTTCACATTTCTTCATCTGTAAAATGGGAACTGTGAAAATTGAATTAGACAATGTATGTAAAGTGCTTGGGAAGTAAATATTCATCAAATGTTACTTACTATTAGCTCAATCCAAGCTCTAAGTCCTTTCTCTGTTACTGGCTTATCAATTCTTTTTCTCAAACTTTATTTCTCCCTTAAACATTTATGTCTATGAGAAATTATGCTGTCTTTTTTGCATTTATCATTTTGGGGCCCTTGATTATCCCTCTAATGAACTGTTGAGTTTAACTTACTCTTTTTTATAACTTAGTATCTCTAAAATCAGACTTTTTTCAATGCCTTAAATCAGTTTTGCAAATAAGAACTCAAGTTTGAAGCCCTATATTTTCTTTTATTAATTCCTACGCTTCTGCTAAAAGCTGAATGACTATCCATTTTTGTTATTTTCTCAGCATAAGATGTGCCGTATCCAGAGCCAGTGGCTCTTTGCTAGCTTGTGTACTGTTGCTTTTCTCACAACTCATGGAGACCTCTACAGCACCAGCATTTCCTGGAAGCTCTGCCCATAATTAGTTTTGCAGAATTGCAGCCCTGTTACATCACTGCTCAGGAGGTCATGCAGCTGCACATTCTGTACTCTACTTTTATGAGAGAAAAGCACATGGCAGGAAGGCAAGCTGATATCAGGTATTTTATTTTTTCAAAGAAAGCAAATTATAGGGTATATCTTAGGGTCAGTATAGATTTGGCCCAGTGTAATACATCCACAGCTATAGTACAGGCTAATTATATAGATTTGAGGAAATATTTCATTAGTCAGAGTTGAAGCAAATAAAATTTAATACATTACTAACCTTTTTGCTTTCATTAAAGGCATTTAGGTTTGTTAGGGGATGCTAATGGTTGCAAATATCACCTCTATACAGGTAATTTCCAATTTGAGGTAATGGTTGTTTGCAAAAGCATATCTGACAGGAATTTTAAATATATTTTCTAGTAGGAATACATTATAAAGGAAAACTGATTTCAATTATAATGTACCTGTGGTACTTCACCACCAAGGATTGGGAACTGTTGGACTCAATTTTTCCATCTGTTGAATAAGAGCTGAATTAGAATTTAGTTCTAAGCTAATACAGTCATGTGTTGCTTAACAATGGGGATACATTCTAAAAAATGTGTCATTAGGTGATTTCGTCATTATGCAAACATCGTACACAAACCTAGATGGTATAGCCTACTCCACACCTAGGCTATATGGTACTAATCTTAGGGGACCACTGTCGTAGATGTGGTCCATCAGTGACTGAAACGTTGTTATGCAGCACGTGACTATAGTGGCTATCATCCATAGGCTAGAACTGATTCTAATAGGGTAGGGACTGAGGGTTGGTAAAAGGTGAGGATCTAGGTTATATGGAAAAGGAAAGCATGGAAGGCGGAAACCAGAATCAGGAGTTCCTTCAAATACAAACTTCCAGGGATACTTCTAGGTTCTGGGCAGCTCCCCGTCACATTGTTTTCTTCTGTTGTCCTCAGGAATCAGCTTGCTTGTTTTCTTTTTCATTGCTATCATCTGTAGTTTCCAACCAGAGTTTCTTACCTTTCCTGATCCTTGCAGAACAGATTGTACTTTTGTGTCTTCTCCCCTACATTTGTGTCTCTGAAGTAAGCATGCTGGTGTTTTTATACTTGTAAGGAAAAGGAAATAATCCAGAAACAAAAAGAGATCTTTCATCTGTCTATGCCACAAGGATTCCCCTCCCTTGCCAGTTAGCATTTCAGGGGAAAAAAGTTGTGTATAAGTGCCATTTATATTTAAGAGGAAAATCAGATTGGAGTTACGGTAGACTTCTTATCATTAGGGCTGGGTAGAGACAACAGCTTGGAGTAACAAGCAGGACTCTGCCTCTGGGCGGGAGGGATGAGGAAACTGAAGACCACAGGAGTCAGCTGCATTGGGGTGCTGGGTTGCAGGAAGGGCAGTGATCGTGTTGACCCTGAAGACCAGAAAGTAGAGGAAATTCATATGCCCCTTGGCTGAATTTGAAAAGGCTTATTTTTTCATCCCACAGGGAGACTTTAGCACAAATGATAGAAGAAAATTTGAACTGTCTTGGCCATTTAGGCACTATTATTCGTGAAGCAAATGAGGAACAGGGCAGTAGGATGATGGTAAGTTTTATATGGCTATGGGTGTGTATTTTAGGCATGTTGGGTGCTAGCCTTATGTGGCATTTGGGATGCATATGGGGAATAGAAGAACTCAAGAAAGAGCATTTGAGGAATATCTTCCACCTCAAATCCCCATCTTCTCTTATAGACATATCAGGGATATACTAGGATTATGTTATCAGTAATCTTCAACAGTAGCACTTTTGGTCAAATTAAATGAATGATGAGCTTTCTTTGCAATGTGACTACTGAAATTGAATGGTTTATGCCTTTTTGCTTCAGCAGTTAATTTTCTCCCATAAGATGGGGCAGGATTTGTACTATAATTCAAATGTAGTAACTGCTGTATGTAAAATAAATAATGTTATTATAGTTGTAGTTAACACAAGTGTTTATATTAAAATTTGGTTACTGTGAATTATTGATTTGTTAAAATTTGGAGAAACTATAATAAAATGTTTACGAATTAACTTTTACTACATTTAGTCTCGATGCCAACTCTTTGTATTTCGTCTTTCATTAACAACAATTGCTTCAAATATTTATGAAAACTCTTGGAAATATTTTTTTAATTAGCAAAAAGTAAGGTAAACTAAATTCTCTAATTGTAACTTATTTATACTTCTGATTTTCCAACTTTTTTTGGATTATAAAATGTCCAAACATGATTTGCAAAAATGAACACCCATAGACCTGCTACTTATAGACAGCATCTAATTATAACTTTTTCATGCCTGGTTTTAGAATCTTGATTGGAGTTGGTTAACAGAATGACTTGCCACTTGTTCACTGTCCCTAAACCTATGGAAGTTGTTGCTGCACATGTTGGAAATTTTTCTCCCATGAAACTATTCTTCAGATACCAGTCAATGGAAGAAATGGCCATGATCAGAAATTATGCATGATTTTACAAACACAATATTTTGATTTGGGGTAATTTTAACTTCTGTACAGATTTGCAATCCATTTGTTTTCAAACTTGGTAAAACATTACTTATTTAACTGACTAAAAATATCTTAACATTTAACTTTTGGGCATAAGGCCAAAAGTAATATATGCAGAGAAGAAACCTCAACTAACATGTGTTCTAAGTAAAAGCTGTCTGCTTATATTTTTATGGAAGAAACTGTTCTTAACTAAAATTACTTGTTGAAGAATAAACCCTACCTCCTTGTGTTGCACTCAACAGTGCTCTTCCTGGCATCATAAGGAGGTGGCTCAGACCTGCACATTTGACAATATCCCTTTCCTACAGAAGGGATTGTGCATCTGGGCCTTTAATACCAGTTGAGACTCATGAGTCTTAAGTGTGCTATGTGAATACATATTTAAGATGTACATTTAATAATATCCAAGAGAAGTCACCTGTTAATTTATAATGTATTTGAAAGCTTATTTGTTTTTTCATTTGTAAAAATGGGTTAAGGTATATTTCATGTGTTGTCATACAAATTTATAAAGGTCCGCACTCCCTTATCTGTAATTCCAAACTCCAAATGTTCTGAAAACAACATTTTTCATAAGCTTGGTGACAAAACTTATTTGCTTGCAAATCTAACCTGAACTGACATTGAATCTGTTTATCCCATTTAGTGTGACTATTCATGTATTTTGTTGCAGAACTATGAACATGTTTGATTAGGGGGGAGGGGTGCTGCCAAAGACCCTGCTGGGGGTTTACGTAGTATGGTATATGCACTGAATTACCTTTCTAAAATCTGAAAACTTCATAATTCTGAAACATGTGGCCCTAAGGGTTTCAGATAAAGGATTGTGGATCTCTATCTGTTAAGTAATTTAGAAGGAATTATTTGTTAAAAAAAAATGTGAAATGCTTTTGTATTCTAGACAGTTTTTAACTTTGTGTATTAAATGATTTTTAAATTACTTTTGAATCTCTATTTATTAAAATCAGATTATAATAGAACAGTTGAATATGGTTTGGGAAAAAGTAAAGGTTCCATGAAGTGGAATTGGAGCACAGTATAAGATTAATGGGCTCTCAGTGTACTTTCTTTAGGAATTAAACAGGACTTATGGTAAAGACAGAATTGGGTAGCTTCTTTAATATGGTCTTTTCTCCTGAGATGCCCTATCACCACTGTCCATGTCTAAAAATCATGCTCATATCTTGCCCTATAAACTGATGGCTTAGTCACAGCATTGCCATTTTGCAGTAATCCCCAGCATTCCCATTTTGCCAGTCATCTAAGTTTGAAAGCTTGAGATTATCTTTTTAGTCATCCAGTGGTACTGTTTCTCTAAATAGGGAAATTCTGACTGTCACCTGTTACAACAGGCAGTCTCTCTCTCCTCTAGGTCTAGGTTTTCATCAATAAACATTTATTTGGGTACCTGTTGCTTGGAAGATAGTGAGCTAGATGGTAAGATCAGAAACAGTTAACAAAGGTAGTACAGAAAGAATGCTTACCTGGGACTCTGAACACTGTAAGCCATTCAAGCAATGAAATTATTGTTAAAGGATTTTATAAATGATCGTGCGTTTTCTAAATATCATTTTTTTAATTTAAAGATTTTATTTTTCCTTTTTCTCCGCAAAGCCCCCCAGTACATAGTTGTGTATTTTTAGTTGTGGGTCCTTCTACTTGTGGCATGTGGGATGCTGCCTCAGCATGGCCTGATGAGCGGTGCCATGTCTGCACCCAGAATCTGAACCGGTGAAACCCTGGGCCGCTGACGTGGAGCGCACGAACTTAACCACTCGGCCACGGGTTCGGCCCCCTTAATATCACTGTAATAACTGATAGAAGATGTGCTGTAGGGTCAGTGTATTGCTGCAGTGATGTCAGAGTAGCCTGATCTACATGATACGGGCAGGTGATGTGAGTCAGAATAGACTATTATAGTGAGATCACCTCAGACATGCTTCTGATGCATGGGTTGACCACTCTATTTTTTGTTGGGTGACAGCTTTTCAGAGTTGAATGGCAGTTGTGAATTGTATACATTTCATTGTCTAATTCAAGCAATATGAAAAACTAAGAGAATCCATCCAGAAAAGAGGCCCTGGAACAAGTTATTTTTTATTCTTTTTGCTTTTTGGAAGTTCAAGTAGCTAAGCTCTACAAATATCATTTATCTGGAACAGACAAGGTCCCAGACATTCCTAGGTAATAAAAGTCAAATGAATGATATGGTAAGTGCATTTATTGAAGGAAGAGGGTAGAGTATCTGGGAGGACTTGCTTTAATGAAGACTTGAATTGGTTCTATTTACTCCTTCCCATTTCCACTGTTACTACCATTGTAACCTTGGGCCTGCAGTTTCCTAACTAGTTGGCTTCCCTGCCTCCAATCTGTCTCCACTCTAAGCCATTTTGCAGACTCACTGGCCCTAAAGCAATACTTTCCCATATTTTCCTGCCCAAGAGGTTACAGGGCCCTCCAACTCTAGTCTACCTTGTCCAGTTGTGATCCCACTGCTAGCTTTTCATGGCTTACACCATTACTGTCCAACCTATTCTAATATGCTGCCTTTATTTCCCTTGTATTCATCCATCTCACTCCCACCTCTACTCTGTAACTTTGTCCTTTTTGGTTTTGGTAATATATGCACATAATGCATATTTTAAAAAAATAACAGAAGAATATGCAATGAAAATAAAGTCTGTCTCTCGTCTCTAGCCATCCAGCTCCCCCTTCCTACAGAAAAAGTGCATTGGAGCCTTTCAAAATCTGGGCCTATTCTAGCCTACCATCCCACTCCTTTCCATCACATTGGCTTCAGGAAGCTCAAATGCTCACAGTTCTTTTTAGTCTTCCTGGAGGACACCCCAACACATACACACACACACAGATACACACATGGTTAGCTCATTCTGTTCCTATTGCTTGAATGGCCTTCATAATGCCCTCACTAGATCAGCATTCTGGCACATACTAGAGGCTCAGAAAAATACTTGGTGAGTGAATGATGCAGTTAGAGTATCGTCCTCTTTTGAACTTCCACAACACTTTACTTGCAACAAGTCTAGTTGCTCCTGTAGGGGAGGAAGAACTATTCCTCTACCCTCTAGGTCCTTCTGGCTGGTCTAAGAAATTGACAGACAATAACAGGAGAAAATCAAACCAGGTTTAATAACATGTATACATGGGAGAACCCCAGAAAAACTGAGTAACTCACCATTGGAAGCCACTGCCTTAATACCTCTTCAGCTAAAAATAAAGGAAGATGTTGGGGGTAGTGGTTTGGGACTTCAAAGGGGAGGAAGGCAATTCAAGTGGAGATGGAAAGGGAACATTTGGTAAACAAACGTTGAGGGTGCCTTGTAAAGACAAGGAGAGACGGAGAGGACTTTGATTAAATGGCCCTTGCTAGATTCCTCCTTGTCTATCACACCAGTTTATATTATTACTATAGTTATCTTATGGTATTAGCTCCTTCCTGAAACAGGGCTTCTATCTTAAATTCTATTAGGCAGTTAGGGATAAGGTCGAAGTTTCGTCTGAGTGTTTTGTTATTAAAAAGTATTGAAGCCAAAGAGAGACATTTTGGGGTGGCAAATTCTGGTCCCCCACACTCCTGAATTCAGTGTAGGATCCGTACCTGAAGCACGTGCTTGCTACACAGCAGGGTTCACTATAAACCACAAAAGGACAAATTAACTACCACCACACTGAGAGTGAGGGAGTGGGTCTCTGCACAAGAACAAACTGACCAGGCCCTTGTCCAGAAGCCCTCTTCTTTCCTCTGCATCCTTGCTTACTCTAGATTGCCGATTTCCTTCTCTTCCGGAGCAGGGAACCAGTGGCGCACAGAGACGAAACCAGGTTCCTTCGCGGGAGATTGTGCGGCAGGCGGCTGGGGGAATTTTGTCCCCTCCGCTCCCCGTCTGTCCAGTCGCGCAGCGAGCGCTGCGTCGGCGTGCGTGCCCGCGCAGCCGCAGTGCTGGGCGAGTGGGCGGGGCCGGCTGTTGGCGGCGATTGGCGCGGCCGGGAGGCGACTGCACGTGCGGGCGGGGGCGATGCGTCACTGATCGGTGAGGCTCGGCGGAGGGGTCGGCCTCCCTCCGGCGTCTGTGACTGGCCGCTTTCTCAGTTAGTGCCTGCCACCGGGGGTCAGCGGCCGTTGAGAGAGGGGGTGTCACGACGCTCCCCCACAGGAGCGACCCGCGGGCCGCCTTGGGCGGAGGGGTTGGCGAGGGGAAAGCGGGCTCTGCGAGGTGGGAAGAATGAGAAACGGCACAGGACTCCCCGCTCGGCCGGCGGGAGGGCGCCAGGTCTCCGGAGGGAGAGGGTGCAAACTGGCGGCGGTGGGCCTGTCACTTACGGGGCTGGGGGTCCTTTCATCCCTCATCCAGGAGGAACAAGGATGAATATGACTCAAGCCCGGGTTCTGGTGGCTGCAGTGGTGGGTCTGGTGGTTGTCCTCCTCTACGCTTCCATCCACAAGATCGAGGAAGGACACCTGGCTGTGTACTACAGGTGAGCGGCACGTGGAGTCGGCTCAGGTTCTAGAGCAGGTAGAAAGGGGACTCCCGTTAGAGTGCAGTCTAGGAAGTTGTTCCCCCTGCAGCGTCCGGGGAAGCTTTCTCCAGTCCTAGGAAGTGGTTTTCCTCCCAGCCCTTGGGAGAGTATGGGGGCCGAGGCGGGCTTTTGCAGAGCACCCTCCGGGTACTTGACAGTTTTAGTGCAACGTACATTTTGTGCGGAGGTTAAGACTCCCTACAGTTATTCCTGGTAGACAGCAAACTCAGTTATTTGTAGAAAAAATGAAGGCAGGCAGGCACTGTTCGCTCCACTTGGAACTGAATAGATAGATAAATCATTGTTTTATTCCATATAACTACACAGGCTTTTAGTTTGCAGCTATAGATGCTATTTAGAAACTCTGGTTGTGTTTATGGTTGTTCCGTAAATATTTTCCTTTAAAAACTACAAACTCTGGTGTCTGGTTTTGACTTAGAAGGCCGTGATGATGACCAGGACGGTTGTTATATACCTGGAAATTGAAAGACAGAAACACAGCATGGATAGGCCACCCTGCTCCCACTTTATCCTTTCTTTTCAAGTTGAGGAAAAGAATGGTGTGGAATGTGTTGCTCTCTAGTTGAGCTCGAATAATTTTTCCCTGAACATAGTTGCCACCAATTCCTTTTGATATAGACAAAGAGGGGACAGTTTGGAGAAATTGTGGTAATGATGTATTTGAAAGAGCTTCAACTTTTTGTTTGTTTCTATCATTCCTCCCATCTGATGTTTCTACTTTTAGATCCATCCTGAGTCTTACAAACAGTCTTCCCTGTGAAGCGCCCGTTTCACATAAGTTTTACTGGTGTGTCTTAGCAGATGGAAGTCTAACATAAATAATAAATGACAGATTAATCCATATTTCCATCTAGCTCAGCATTGTTTCCTGACAGTAAAATCAAGGAAAGAAGATTTCAAGGCATGGCTTTCAAAGAACTTAGGGATGGACCTCAAACAGTTCATCTTTCCCTAGTTTTTTATGAATTCTTTGCAAGCTTATTTGTATTTTCAAGATAGGAAGCTAAGTTCTATGAATTTACTATTCACTATGTAAAATAGGGGTTCTTTTTTATATTTGCCCCCAAATGCCTCCTTTTTATAATTTCCAAGATGTGCTTTCATATTTCTCACATTCCAGAATTTGGTGAACAAGTCCACTCATATCCTATCTGTAAATAGTCTTATCCCCCCACCCTTCATCTTTCCATGCTAAATTGTTGTTGTTGTTGTTGTTTTTATAGATACTTTATGCCCCCAGGATTTTAATGGCCCTGTAAGTAGATTAAAAGAATCTTGAGCCTCCGAAATTTTCTCCTTCCTTCAGTTGGTGTTATCTTCTTTTTTAAACCTGGTGACTAAATGTATTGTGTTTTGATCTGGCTCGTGTTATGTACAGTTAAAGTACAGCAACTGAGAGCCATTAGAATTTTTTTCACAAGTGTTTCTCAGAAGGTTAAAGACCAAGGAGAATCCTTTGTACCTGAGAGCAGTGCTGGAGACCCAGAGGTGTGGTTGGTTGAGTTTATGAAACAAGATGTAACATCGGCAGTTTAATTTGATCTTTTCACCTTTTGAGGTGTGGCAGATATTTTAGGGACCGGCACTTGTTTGTCTTGAGTAACTCATATTAGGGAGGCCTTATTAGGTCAATAGGATGAGTAAGAGTGAATATTTATTACACCGTTTTAGATTTGGGAGGAGAATTTCTCTCGATAATCTTGTCAAATTGAAACATCTTTTTGCAGGGGCGGAGCTTTACTAACTAGCCCCAGTGGACCAGGCTATCATATCATGTTGCCTTTCATTACTACGTTCAGATCTGTGCAGGTGAGTGATTCCTAGGGAAGCCCCACACTGGATAGACAGGTATGACAGGAACGGTTACCACATTCTTGGGTGGAGATGGATTTCCTTATCGGTTAAGCAAATGGTGGTATTTACTTAAATGCAAAAGTTAAAGTGCAGAGTACAATTGTCAGAGCACAAGTTATGATTTTGAACCACCTCCCTCTCTTGAAGTGTATTAGAGGTATGAGCTAGGCAGCTTGGAAGGACTGACTTCTCCCATCTGGATAGTGGTGTGCAGCAGGTTTTCTGTTGCTATCGTCACAATAAAAGCAGAACTTCAGAACATAACTAGAAATACACACCAGTGATTACTTGGTTGGGAACGATGTTTGGTTTCCATAGAGGCAGGCTCCTGGGCTACTGTTAACGTGGAGGATCTGAGTTTTATACACAGCTTTGTTGCCTCACATTTTTGCCTGGGACATTAAGCACAATTTTATGTGGAACCTTAGTGAATGTTCTATTTTGACAGCATCCCAGAATATTTGAAATAAGCATCTGGTCATTGAGAACGATGTCTTGGCCATAGGAGACACTTAGTAAATATCTTCTGACATAACAAGATGACAAAACGGGATTAGATTGTGACTACTTTTACAGGCCTAGTATGATCGTAAATCTTTGGATTCAGAAGTTTGTGTGCGATTTGATGCTAATTTTTCAGAACTCAGGAAAATTCGGTGTATTTAATCTTGTAATTTAAGTCTTGGCTTCCTGCTAAGTGAGAATTTCATTATGAATATTTAAATCCTTCAGCTTTCCTTCTAATTCCCTTTTAGATGGCTTAGAGCAAGAATTGTGTCTGTTGAAGTGAAATGTCGTGTTCTTCCTCTAGTCAGACTGATTTCCATATTATTTTCCCATATTTATTTTATTCACTCTCGCCTTGATTCATGCTCTTACGTCTTCTCTCACCATCTCTCCCTTCATTCCTTCTCTCCTGTCTGAATCTTGCCAGCTTTTTAAAGGCTCATTGCAAATCCCTCTTCTTTTAATATAGAGCTCTTTAAAGTCTGTATTATGAACTTTGGCCCTTGGTCTTATTTCCTTTGATAATGTTGTCTTACATTGTTTTCTAAGTTTTTGTGTGTATTTTCTTTCCAGAAAGTCTCCGAGCTTCCTGAAGGCAGGAGTTGTAACACATTTATATTTCTGACCTGTCTATTTGTGGTGAAAGTTGTTAAATTGAGCTGATTTCTCAGGAAGCAGTATAGTGTGGTGAACATGAGGCCAGAGACCTGGAGACTTAGGTTCTGACTCTGGCTCTGCCACCGGTTGCTTACATGACTTTGCAAAAATCAGTTAACTGTTGTAGACTTCAGATATTCCTCCATAAAAGAAGGTTTTAGTTACATCAGCTCACTAACAGCTCAGTCTATAATGATATTATCAATGGCATCATCAGACCGTTAGAGACCAAGGGCTTTTTAGATCTTGTTCAAAGCCACGCAAATCGGTCTCTGCCTTCTTGGAGCTTAGTATGTTGAGTCATGTTGATGCACAGATATAGAAAAGATACAGGCAATAAACATTAAATAGATTTTAGAGTTTAATTGCATATATAACAAATATACGGTGTAATATATAGTAGTGTATATCATAGTATATATGTAGTAATAAGCTATCATAAGAAAAATTAAATTAGTAGAAAGATTTCGGTGTAAACTAATATACCTTGCATGTATAAAAAATTAAGTGCTAGAGCCAGTGTGACTAAATAGGAATGTTCTTTCTTTCTATGTGAAATAGTAACATTCTAGGAAAGAGTTATATTAATAAAACCCTTTTAAGAAATTGTCCTTATAAGAATGAGACATAAAGAAATTTGTTTTTAGGAATTTTTGGAACACATTAGAAGACGTAGCCTGTCTAAACAAATGGCTTAACAAACTTGGCAGTTGAAAGGAATATATAAGAAGCATCTTGGGAAATGTAAGGTCCCATGTATGATGTAAGGAAAAAAACCTGTGCTTAGAGAAATATGAGCATCTTCAGCCTTTAAAGTATATATGACATAACCAAAGACTTACTTTAAAAAAAAATTCTTGGGGCCAGCCCGGTGGCACAGATCAAGCCATGCTCTGGCAGGCATCCCACATATAAAATAGAGGAAGATGTTAGCTCACGGCCAGTCTTCCTCAGCAAAAAGAGAATTGCTGGTGGATGTTAGCTCAGGGCTAATCTTCCTTAAAAAATAAATTTAAAAATTAAATATTCATACTGGGAAAATGATTTTTGAGGTAATATAAAAGAGGTATAAAAGTACATGAGGATGGGATTTTAAATTGAAGAGTTAACATTTCAGCTCTTTCCTAGTTTTTCTTGGTTTGAAAATTGGGTAGAGAATATCCTGTAGGTTTAGATAGGATGTATGTTTTATTTAAAGTTAACGTGGAATATGGAAATTGAATTTGGTTAATGTTTTGAAGGAGATAAAATAAATTGAACTTGTCTCTTCATCAGGTTACCTCACTTTATCTAGAACCTATCTCGAATGTTTACCATTGTCCTAGTCTCTCAACCATAGAGTTATAATCTCTTCTTTTTCTTCCTAGAATTTTATATACAATCAGTTATCAGATCCTTCCTCTATTATTAGATTGACAGCTTTCAGTTTTAGTGGTCTTTACTAAATTAACCTAAATAAATTAATACTTTGGCTTCCCAGCTGGTTTTCTTGCCTCCAGATATGATGAATGATGAGAACCGCATCATACAAGAGCCAAGGGAATAAGGAAAAAACATTTTGAAAGGTTTATTTTGTGGCTGTATGTAAGACCAACTAGGGAGAGCCCAGCTTCCCCAGCAAATGTTCAGGGCCCTCTACCTAATATCACCATGTTCTCTTCTCAGAATTTCAACTCTCGTCCGTATCGCCCCTTCTGTCTGCCTATCTCTGCTCCAAGCAAGCCAGTCTACTTCCTGTCACCTACACACACAGTTTGTCCTCAACTTTGTGTATTTGAATAGGATATTAATTGAACCTAAGGTGTTCCTCTGCCTCATCTGTTCTTATCTCTCTGCCTCTAGACCTGGTTTATAAATACTTCACCTCAGAGAGCTTTTCAAACTATTATTTTACTGTCTGTTACTTGATGTGTAACAATTCAGTTTATACTTTGTTATTTTGTACCTGTTATGGATTGCTTTGTATGGGTTTTATCTCTTGTGTTGGATTGTGAGCTCTTCAGAAACAAGGAGCATGCTGCCTTTTCCCTTTGTAGTCCATAAAGTAAGATGTTGCTATCTGCTTAATAATTAATAAAGTGTAGTGTGTCCAGAATACACTCATTAGCTGCTCACCTCTTGGAAGCCTTAGAGTGCAGTAGAGAGTCATTGTGGATGGGAACAAAGACATGACAGGGCAAGGCAACTAAGCACCGGATTATTGTTTCACTAGGAGGGAGCAGTGCTGGTGGTGGCCCTTCTGTTAAAAAGGAAATGGAGTAGGCCATTCGAGAGACCGCTAGGGCCTGAACTAAAATATTGACTATAGCTCTGGAGAAAAAGGTTGCCGGTGAGTTCAGTGGCACCTTTGAGTTGTAGACTACTCGTATGAATATAATAGGTATCTGTTACCTTCATTGTAAACAATAATATTAGCAATGGCATCCAAGTGTAGAACACAAGTCCTTGCAGTAGTATCCTCTTGGGTCAACCATATAGTTTGCACTTCCAGGCCAGCTCCAGATAAATAAGGGATTCTTATTGAGAGATTGAACACTAGAACTTTCCTAGTGCATGTTGATTCAAACATTAGCTATAAAATATTTTGTCTCAAGTCTTTCCTATCTGTTAGGATGTAAAAAGAAATTACTCTGATAGGTAATCTTTGGGGACTTAAATTGTAGTAGAGCTCTCCCATACTTACCTCTCAGCAGTTCTCTAGAGATTTTCCTCTGGGACCAGTGGTACTTTGATGATATGTGTCCTGAGTATTGATGAGATTTTTTTCCCCCCAGACAACACTGCAAACCGATGAAGTTAAAAATGTGCCGTGTGGAACAAGGTAAGCTTTCCCCTTGCTTACCAGCCTCCCTTTAGTTCAGATGGAGTTTCTGTTCATAAGAATCACTTAAACATCTTTCAGATAGGCAAATAGAGAGATTTCTCTTCTGAGCATTATTTGAGTAAAGCCCTTTCTCCAAATAGGACCTTTCCATCTTAGGAGCCATTAGGATGTTATTGAAAAATAGGGTTTTAGAGCCAGCAGACCTAACTTCATACATCAGCACTGCCACATCTGCTTTATTGATTTTTTTTAAAAATAGACTTGATTTTTTAGAGCACTTTTAGGTTCGTAGCTACCTTGAACAGAAAGCACAGAGAGTTCCCGTATGTTCCTTGCCCTGACAGATGCCTTTATTGACTTTTCTAAGCTTAGTTTCCTCACTGTAAAAATCAGGTAATAAGACCTCCCTTGCAGAGTTACTGTAAGGGTTAGAATTAGTGTATGTAAAATGCCTAACCCCGGCACTTGACTCAGAGTAGGTGCTCAGTACCAGTTACAATGAAATCATCTCACCTTCTTGTCGTCTCTACTATTAAATGCCATCTAGTTTAGAGTTTCTGATTCAGTGGGTCTGGAATGAGGCTCCAGAATTTGCATTTTTAGCAACAGTTCCCAGGTGATGCTTATGCTACTGGTCTGAGGACCTTAGTTTGAAAATCACTGCCCTTAAGAGTTTTAGGGAGGGAGAGGCAAACAAGGCCCAAATATCGCTACTACAAGCCTATAAAAGAGGCTTTGACATCTATGGAAGGACAGAAATGCTTTTAAAAATGAAGCAAATTCCCTGTTTTAAGTTAACATATTTAATATCAAGTTCTCTCTAAGTCTATCTGTAACTCTCTTTTATGGATTCCCTTTAGAGATGACTCAAAATTGGCAGCTAGTGAGATTTGGGGTAAATTTTATTTTCATCTTCATGCTTTTCTATGTTTCCAGATTTTTTTTCATGAGCAAGTATTACCCTTTTTTTATCAGGAAAAATGTCATTGTAAGTTGGTAGGATGGTTTAGTTGTTTAGTTTCAAAATCTCTAACTTCATGTATCTTAAATTGAGGTTCACATACCCTTCAGGGTCTGTGCTGGTAGCCCAGCAAGCCTGGGAGACCATTCATTAACAAGCCTGTCTTTCTGGAGTGTCAGTTTTACTCGAATGTTTGGGGGAGTATTCTTTTTTCCTATTAGAATAAATACAGATAAAAAGTGGATTGAAAATCTTGATGAATTATTAAGGTAAGTCAGGAAACCAAAAGAATTTCAGCCTGTGGCTGACCTCCATACCTCTTGGGGAACCATTTTACTTGGTTTCTTGAAGGCAAAGTTTGAGAACTGCACTGCTTTAGCTGTTGGCTTTGGTTACTAAGGGCGAAGTGCTGAGTGACTCTCGGTGGTAGGTTTGGTCTTCATGTGAGCTCGTTGGATCACAGTAGTTACGGAGGTGAGCCTTTGCTTATGAGGAGTCAGGTGAGTGTGTATAGGGTCATTTGAGTAGTGATTTAGTGGGGTCGTTTTAATCAGTAGTATATGTCTTTAGACTTTCCTTCTAAATTTGTATCAGGTGGGATATGTTTGATGCTGTGGGATTAATCTGAGATTATAAAAGATTTTTTATTTGGCTCACACTTTTTCCGTTTCTTTGCTTTTAGTGGTGGGGTCATGATCTATATTGACCGAATAGAAGTGGTTAATATGTTGGCCCCTTGTGCAGGTATGGTACCCATCTATTCTGTTGTTTTTATAGTTATAATCAGAGTGTTTATACGTGAAAGATTCCCTGAGGAATAGAAAGGCACTTTTAAAGCCTTATGCCCTCATTCCTTTCTGATACATATAAAAAAATAATCACTGAAATATTTTCCATTTCTAGGGAATAGTGGCAGAAATATGTCACAAGTCCTGGAAAGACTTGACTTTTTGCAATTGTATGGGTTACTCTTCTCTGTTTCGAAGAACATTGATTGTTTCTAGAATTTCTAGAAAGTTGCACTTTATCCGGTCAGGATGAGAGAAAATTTCTTTGCATGTTAAAAATCTATTACTGATCAATTCCTGGGCCACATTGATTTGTGACCATAGAAAAATCTTTTTTAGTTGAGATATGCTGTAACTTGCAGAACAGTCTGAAAGTCCTCAGTGTGGGGAAAACATTTTCTTGGTAAAGGATGAAAACCCACAGAGGTGGAGTGGGTACTGTTCAAATCAAAAACTTAATTAGAAGTTCTGAGGAAAGATCTGTGTTTTTTTTAACATTTGATTTTTTTCCCCCCAACTTTTGTTTATTGTGGTAAAATACACATAATATAAAATTTACCATCTTGACTTTTTTTTTTGGTGAGGAAGGTTGGCCCTGAGCTAACATCTGTGCCAGTCTTCCTCTATTTTGTATGTGGACGCTGCCTCTGCATGGCTTGATGAGCAGTGTGTAGGTCTGTGCCCAGGATCTGAACCCGTGAACCTGGGCCACTGAAGCAGAGCATGTGGACTTAACTACTGTGCCACCGGGCTGGCCCCCAATCTTAACCATTTTTAACTGTATGGTTCAGTGGTATTAAATACATTCACAGTGTTATGCAACCATCACCAACGTCGTCTCCAGAACTCTTTTTATCTTGCAAAACTGAAACTCTGTACTCTTTAAACAGTAACTCCTCATTCCTCACTCCCCCCAGCCCCTGACAACCACCATTCTTCCTTCCATCTCTGATTTTGACTATTCTAAGTGCCCTATATAAGTGGAATCATATAATGTTTGTCTTTTTGTGACTGGCTTATTTCACTTAGTGTAATGTCCTCAAGGTTCATCTATGTTGTAGCATTATGTCAGAATTTCCTTCATTTTTAAGACTGAATAGTATTCCATTGTATGTATATCCCACACTTTGTTTATCCATTCATGTCTCGATGGACACTTGAATTGCTTCTGCATTTTAGCTAAATTGTGAATAATGCTGCTAAGAACATGGGTGTATGTGGATCTCTTTGAGACCCTGCTTTCACTTGAAAGATCTGCCATTTGTCTTTATCCTTATTATTAAAATTGGCATGTTTAGTGCGTATAGGATGCTGAGCTCAGCAAAAATAATTCGGAAAGGTAAAGTTAGAGCCTTGCCCTAAGGGGTTGTTATTTTGTTTGAAAAAGACTTGATACCAACCAGAAAAAATGTGTATTGGAATGTAAGGTCATACTGAATTTCATTTCATTGGTACAGGCACAAATAGCAAAAGGATTTCAGAGCAGAGAGCAAGCAGTGCTATTGTCAGGTGGATTTGCATTATATTTTTCAGTGATTAAGTATTTCTCTTGTCTTTTTTCATCTGCTTTTCCTGGTCACAAATCAGTAGGATGGATTATGATTGGAAAAATAGAAGAAGGGGAGAGATTGTTGGTTTTCTAGCCAGAGATAAAGAGAAACTACTGGACCATCAGTTCATTTGGAAATAATCAAGCAAATGAGTTAGTCAGCAAGTATTTATGATGGCCTGTCCATCAGCTGAGATCTGGAATCCAGTTACATCTAGTATCCTCTGTGGAAGGCCAGTGGAGCAAGTCCTGGGGTCTGAAAGGAGAAAGTGGTATGCTTTAATCGGTAGAGGACATGTTTTTAGGTAGAGCACAGGTTCTGGCGTGATCTAGTATGTGCCCTTAGGCACATATCTGAAATTCTCTGTTTCTCACTTTCTTATTCTGCAAAATTAGGAGATTTTCTCTGAAAATTAAGCGCCTGTATATGTAAATTGTCTGACATAAAGCCTGGCCCAGTAAAGGTTAGCTTCTTTCGCTTCTAGCTTGGTGTCGTTTTTTTTTACAGTCTTTTAAATTTGCCTTTTTGAAAGTGGTCTTTTTGCAGCTGCTTCCTTCTTTTATTCCCACTGTTCCTCAGTTAGTTCAGGCCCTCTTCACCTTTTGGCTAAACTTCTGCTTTGCGGTAATTGCCTTACACCTTCCTACCTCTGGTCTCTGTGCCTCACAGTTTACCTTTACATTGCTGCCAAAGTACCAATCTGATTGTGTCATGACCTTGCTTGAACACTTTGAGAGTTCTTTATTACCTCGAAGATAATGTAAACTCTCCTTAGTATGGAATTTGAAGTTTGCCCATTAGAATTGCAGCTGCAGTAATATCTGGGAAATTAAGCATGAGGAGCACGTCAAGGTCTGTGAGTTGTGTTTCATGTTTTCACTATTTTGTTGGCACTTTTCCTCACGTATATTATATCACTGTCACTTTTACTTGGCTGGATTAGAAGGTACACGGGTAAACATGGATTGTCTTCTCCTTCAGTGTTTGATATCGTGAGGAACTACACAGCAGATTATGACAAGACCTTAATCTTCAATAAAATCCACCATGAACTGAACCAGTTTTGCAGTGCCCACACACTTCAAGAAGTTTACATTGAATTGTTTGGTAAGTGTCTTATTTGTTTTAAATATGTAAATAACCACTGTATTGTAAATTACTGTAGTGTCCATAAACAACTCTGCAGTAATATTAGTAAACATGGTGCCATTTGAGCATTTCTTCTGAATTTATAATAGAGCAATTGTCTTTAAAGTATTTTTATCCTGTTTTTATATTTCTTATGATTAAATTAAGCAAATATTTACTCAGACAAGATATTTTAAGAATGTTAACCATTTTCTGAAATGCATAATATGTAACTTGGTAGAGAGATTGGGAAAAGATCATTACTTACTATATTCTGTTTTTACTACCGTAACTTACTGAAAATTAGCTTTGTTGCTGTTTTAATAGATAATTTTGGGAAATTTAGAAGTCTGCGTCTTGGAGTTTCCCAAGACCCACCTCCATGATTGATGATTTGCTAGGAGGACTGACAGGACTCAGTATACAGTTTTACTCACAGCTAAGATGTGTTACAGCAAAAGGATATAAAGCAAAATCAGCAAAAGGAAAAGGCACATGGGTGAAGTCCAAAGGTAGCCAGGCACAAGCTTCCGGGAGTCTTCTCCCAGGGGAGTCATGCAGGATACACTTAATTACTCCAACGTTGAACTGTGACAACACATGTGAAGTGTTTCCTACTAGGGAAGCTCATTTAGAGACTCGCTGCCCAGGGTTTTACTGGGGACTGGTCATGTAGGCACACTCTGCCTAGCACATACCAAAATTCCAGACTCCCAGAAGGAAAGCAGGTGTTCGGCATCAACCACATTGTTGTATAAACAGTTTAGGCCCAGTGAGTCATTCTTACCAGTTCTGGGGATAGTGGGAATCCTGTCCAAGTTTCCAAGTGACAGCGAGGGCCAGCTTGCAAACAGGCCTTTCTGAGGATCGCAGCTTCAAGCCTGCTGTGTTAACTCTTCTGCACAAGTTACTTTTCATTTGTAATAGTGAAAGTTCTGACCAAGGAAGGTTGTTGCTATTGGTTGCTCACTTCTCCCTCCGGAATTCTTAGTGAATTTCTTAAAGGCAGGCATAGGGTTGGCTAATCAATTTAGAAATCTACCAGTTGATGCCTTATTGATGATTGACAGCTGCTGAGATGGTGCATGAGAAAACTGATCTGTCCTGATTTATTATATCACCAGTCATTTTAATAATGGTGAAATTACTGTTGAGGCAGATAGAAAATTCATGAGTTACAAGGCCAACTGAAGTGACATCTTTATTGTCCATTCTGGTTTGTTTCAAAGACTCTCCCATGAGCCTTTTTTTTTCTCCCTTCTCTCTCTCTTTAAATCCAAAATAATAGGCTGAGGTCCATGAAAATGAAATTTAGTTATTTGGGGATTTGGATAAAGATTGAAGATAGGAATTTGTTTTTTTATGAGAATCAGGACACATTTTAACTAACAACACTGAATTAAGGTATTAGAGACCTACATTCTCCATTTATTGGATAAACTTAGCTTGGCTAGTTGTCATCTTTCTTAATTTCTTTGATAATTCCTCACATTTGTTCTCATACAAAAGGAAGATTATACATACATTTGTTTTCATATATATGTGAAGTAATGCAAGTTGTATAAAAGAATAGTACCATGGAAACTTTAGGTCTAATAATGATTGATTTTGTTTCAGTATTAATACAATGTAGAAAAAATCTTTTGAGGGGCTGGCCCTGTGGCATAGTGGTTAAGTTCAGCACACTCCACTTTGGTGGCCTGGGTTTTCAGGTTCAGATCCTAATTGTGGACCTACACAGCTGATCAGCCATGCTGTGGCAGTGACCCACATACAAAATAGAGAAAGATTGGCACAGATGTTAGCTTAGGACTAATCTTCCTCAAGCAAAAAAAAAAAGAGGAAGATTGGCAACAGACGTTAGCGCAGGGTGAATCTTCCTCAGGGGGAAAAAAAATTTTTGAGTATCATGAGAGCTGTTGTTCTTGGCTTCAAAAACAGATCAAATAGATGAAAACCTGAAGCAAGCTCTGCAGAAGGATTTAAACATCATGGCCCCAGGCCTCACCATACAGGTAAGCCCTTTTCCTACAGAAATTCTCTGGGAATTTTGAGAGCTTTGAATTTAATTGTCATTTCATTGGACTGTTACTTCAGCAATTATTAAAGTGCTGTGATGATTGATAGAATACCTTTCTCAGTTTGACTTAAGTCTCTGCCAAAATAGAGTACTCTCGTAGCTTATCATGGGTGACATTTTCTTCTGAGCTGTTAGAGGGAACAGGTAATCTGAGGCTCTTACAAGGAAATAAAATCCATGTACTGCTATGTATGAGGCATTATTAAGATACAGTAATGGTTATAAATCAGTGTAAGAATAATCCTCCCCTTCAGTAAGATTATGAAAAAAGATTTCAAGCATAAGATTTGAACAATAGTTCTAGACAAAATAGATGTCGCAGAGTATTAATTGACAGATGAATTGGTTGGATGATTATTGCTGTAAGAGTTTAGAGTTAGAGAAAATTTCAAGAGAGTCTGCTGAAAATGACTGATTTGGGCTTTTAGGTAGGTCTGGAAGAATTAATAGGATTTATATGTGGGAAAGGAGTAGGGAAGGTATTTCAAGTGGATGGAATGGCCTAAGTAAAAAGCAAGGCAGCAGATGAATTTATAGTGGTGGTGGCGGCATTGGGAGATAGAAGGGTGAGAGGTTTTACGCCTGCTTTTTTGGGTCACTATTTTTTCAGATTGGGATGAAGTTCATTAGCGGCTTCTAAAATCAATTTTAGTGGGTCATGACCAGCATTTTAAATAAAATGAATAGGAAAAGAAATCAGAGTGCATGGCATGTAGTAAGTTTAAGTATTATTCTATGAAACTTTGTTTTCGTGAGTGTGTGGAGTAGTGTGGAGTATGTTGGGTGTGACTGTAAAATGCATTTCCTACTGTGGCTGTGGTCACTAACATTTGAAAGCAGTGGCTCTGGATCTGGATTACCTGAGAAGTGATAATATGGCTTCTGTAGTGTCTTTCTCGGAACTTCCAGATCAGTTGATTAATGTGATGAATGTTACTGCAGCTAAAGATAAAGCTTTCTTTGGTGTCACCTGTCTCAAGTGTTGCACTACTCCTGAGAATGTGGATTCACTGTGAGTGGTCATGTGTGATCTCAAACAAGACAGGAAGGATGGCGAGGGTTTTCCTCTGTCCTTGTTCGTGCTGTGCCATTCTCTCTGACTGGTGCCAAAGTTAAGTGGTCATTTGAAATGTTCGGAGCTAACTTTGTAAAATCCTCTGGATTGTCCATTCAGTTGTGGCTGGAGTAGCTTTTCAGTTTTAAAGATAATAAATGCGAATGTCAGAGATTCTTAGATTCTGCCCAGGTTGTTACTTGGAGATCTAGCTCATTCTTCTTCACAACTGCCTAGAATTCCTTGCTTTATATATATTTAATATATGGTTATATTATATAACCATTTCCCTATTGTTTATAATTTTTTACTATTAATAAGCAATAGTTAGTGAACATTCCTGACGCATCTCCTTGTCTGTGCAAATTATCTTTCAAAGTGGCTGTACAAATCTACGTTCTTACCAGGAGTATATGTGAATACTTGTTTCTCTACAACCTCCCCGGCATTTGAAGCAATCAGACATGCTAATTTTTGCCATATGGATGGCTGTGAAGTTATAGCTCTCTTTGATTTGCATTTCCTTAGTTATTAATGAGATTGAGCATCTTTTGATTTTTTTTGGCAATTTGTACTCTCTTCTGCCAATTGCCTATTCATATCCTTTGCCCATTTTTCTGTTGGATTGTTTTTCTTACTGATTTGTAGTAGTACTTTGTATATCCTGGATATTTTTATACACACACGTGTTATATATGTTGTTACAAAAATTAGATATTAGAAAAAAGATGGATAACAAAGTGAAATTCACCAGGAATCTTACTATGCAGAGATAACATAGTTTATTGTATCTTTCCAAACTCTTCTTAATGTACAGGAACATATGTTTGTTTGTAGATATACATAATGCAAACTAAAGTGGAATCATACCATAGCTGCTTTTTTCACTAACAGTATATATAGGAATCTTTTCAAGTCAAAAATATAGATTTGCTGTGTCATCACTTTTAATGGTTTTATTTAATTAATCTCTATGGCTTCCAGTTTTTCCTATTACATACATGTTGCAGTGACCAAGCTTATACAGGCATCCTTTAAAATCCTTCCCTTAGGATCCATTCTTAAATGTAGGATTGATGCGTCAAAGCGTATGCCCTGTTGGGGCGCTTTTTGATACATATTTCCAAATTGCATTTCAGAGAAGTTTTAGCAGCTTATGCTCTCTCATCAGCAGTGTTGGTGAGCTGTCGTTTGTACACACTTGGTGTGTGATTGTACCCAAATAACTAGCAGATGCCAGCCTGCTCTCCCAGTCCTTTTGGAGAAAATTAATTATTTTGTATTAATTATTGAAGTTGAATGCCCTAGGATATTTATTGGTCATTTGTATTTCGCTTGTGAATTATTTATTGTTTGTTCTTTTTTTAGTTGTTTATCTGTGTTTTTCTAATTGATTTAAATAAGTTATTATTTAATATGTTAATTATTGCAACTCTTTTAAATGCATAGGAAACATTTTCTCCTGGTTTTTTCTTTGCCATTTAACTCCCCCACTCCCCCCGCCACCCACCCCCAACAATTCTGAAGTTTTAAATTTTTATGTAGTGATTTTAGTATTTTTTCTTTATGGTGTTTTGTTGTGCTGGCATGCTTCAAGAGGCTTTCACCACTTTAAAATACAGAAATTTAGGTTAAATCAGAAATTACATTTTTTCCTACTTTTACAGTTGTATTTCTAGATTTAAATCTTTAATTCACCTGGAATCTATTTTGATGTCAGTTGTGAGGTAGGGCTCCAGTTTGGTAGCAACAATTTCAAACAGTGCCCTTTGTTTTGTATGCCAAATTCCATTATATAGTAGAGTCTTTTGGAGTTTTCTGTTCCATTGATCTGTTTCCTATTCTTTCATTAGTTGTTGAGCCCTTGGTCTTTGCCCATCAAATGTACTTCTCTGCTGTTTTTTCCTTCTTGTTAGTAAATGGCACCTCCTCCTCCTGGGACCAGTCTAGATCTGCGAGAGGCATCTTCAATAGCCCCTCACCCTTAACATTTAATCAGTGCCCATATCCTGCTGATTGTAGCACCAAAATCCAGCTGAAACTGTCCATGCCTCCATGTTCACTGCCATCTCCTTAAGCCAAACCACCATCTCGTACCTGGACTGACTTCCACAGTAACCTGTCTTGTTTCTCCGCTTCAGCTTTTACCCTTGTTCACATCATTTCTGCACAGCATCAAGAAGGATCTTTTAAATTTAGTTATATTTATTTGTTCTTTTTGTAAAAAGTTATTGAATAAAAAAAGTCCCTTTATAATATGTTTTTAAACTGATAGATCAAGACCTCCGTTGTTTGGTTTCATAAGTCTTGTTATAAAATAGTTTCTTACAATAGTTGGGAGGCATTTTTAGAACTTCGTGTCTATTTTTCAGCCTTCCTATTTTCATATTGCCATACGGTTATGATAATTCAACTTTTTATTCACTTTTAAAATCTAGTAAGACATCTTTTCAAAACTAATGACCTTTGATATTTCTGCCAGCATATTCTTTCAGATGAGTTTTCATTATTGATATTTTTAAGCTATATCAGGTACCTAAATTGGCATATAAGTTTTAAAATTAGGAACATAGTTTATGGCTTAACTTAATCATATTGTCATGATTTTTGTTTCTTTTAGAATTTCTGACCTAGGTGAGAAACTCATATCCTACATTAAATTAATACCCATCAATTTAATACGTTTTAATGCTGTTAAATGTATAGTCTTTTTTTTTAAGCATTGAGGAATGCAAATGATTTTGGGCAAATTTATTGTATATCTACAAGTTTGCTGAATTCACTGTCTCTAGTAATTTTTTTGGTTAATTTCCTTAAATTTTTGTATGTGTATGGTAAAAACACTTAACGTGATATCTACCCTCTTAACAAACTTTAAAGTGTGCAATACATTATTTTGACTACAGGTACAATGTTGCACAGCAGATCTCTAGAGCTATCTATCTTGCTTGACTGAAACTTTATGAATTTCCTTAGATTTTTTTAGTTATATAATTATATCAAAATAAAAATCTTGATTTCTCCCTCCACATCCTAGTATTTCCCAGTCCCCAAATCATCCTATTTTAATTCTTCACATAACACTTAATAACTATCTGAAATTCTCTTGTTCATATTTTTGCTTTTTGTTGTCCCTTGTCTATTTTCTCCCTTTAAAATTTTAGATTCCTTGAGAGCACTCTTGCCTTGTTCATTGCTGTGCCCACAGTGCCTGGAACAAACAGCACTTGGCTCAGACTAGGTACCCAAGTAATAGTTGTTGTCGAATGAACATTCTCTGTAACAATCAGTGTTTTGATTTTTCCATTCTCTATATTTATGCCCCATTTTTCCTCTTGAACAACTACTATGGCAAATCAGAGTGGTGAAAATAAGCATCCTTTTAAGGGAGTGACTGTATTGTATGCTGGGTTTTCTGGTTTAAAATATATGCTTATAACCCAGGGGTCAGTTTCAACAGATATAGTCGTTTCATCTTTATTTTTCTCTTTCTCCACTCACTCTGTGTGTGTGTGTGTGTGTTGGCCATTGTTTTTGGATATATGTTTTGTCATTTTATTTCTTAAATCTCTTATGTGCACCTTACTCATGGTATCTGTTACAGTGGCGTTTATATTTTCACATACAGCAAGGTAGAAGTCTTAAGAAGACAGACCTGTTTTATGTTTCTTTTTATAAGACTAAAAAGATATGACTAGTCTAATTAAATGCAATATGACAGTGCTTCCCTTTGAATCATATTAAAAAGTGTTGGAAGTCATCTATATTTCTGGTAGTCACATAATGAAATCTGGCATCTCTCAGAAATTTCTGGTTCTGAGTTTTTGTCTTCCGGCTAGCTCCATGAGTTGTTCCGTTTGGCCTCACGTGCCTCACCTTCAACATGTAATGAGTTTTTCACCACAGTTCCCCAACTTCTCATTCCATTCCACTCTAATTCTGGTAGGTAGTTATGATAGTTCTCAAAATGACATACAGATTTGAGTGTTCCCTTTCACATAGGGAAGGCTATGTCCCTTAAAAGTTGTAGAAGTCTTCTTCAAGCCCTAAAAGAAGGCTATTTGTGTAAAGGCTTTGTGGCTTAAAATTTAGCCAGTTTGCAGAGAGAAATTGTAACTTTCTTCAGATCAGCAAAGTGTTTTATGTGCTTTTGCAGTGCAGGTTGGTGGTGAGGGATGTTTAGTAAAATCAAAAGCTTTTGAGCAATCGAGTGCTTGATTTAGAAAAGTCAGCCTTCAAAAAACTACACTTTCCAAGTAGATAATCTTAATTATGTCAGAGTACACTGTGGTTAGGGAAACAAAGTGTCTAGTAAACAACATCTACAAAGACAAGTAGACTTTGTTCTCAGTGAGATTTTAGGAAGAAAGAATGTAAACTGTTTTCCTTCAGCGTTAGTTAGTTCAGCGTTAGGCTGATTATTTACAGCCAGTACTGAGTGATTGCAGGTTTAGGAAGTGGTAAATTCAATGACTGCCCACTGTAGTAAGTTGCATGTACTGACCTGGGTTTTTTGTTTTTGTTTTTGTTCTTAACTGTTTCCTACTTTACAAATTAAATCTGGGAATTTTGCCTTCCTTCTGTTTCTTTGGTTTGCAGGTTTGAAAAGGAAATGAAAGTATCCAAGTAAAGAGCTTTGTGAAAGGTCGTTTAAGGGAGAACCTTGGAGTTTACTTCCTCAGTGGGTAGAGTGGTTTTTCCTGTAGCCACGCATTTTTTAAGGAAACAGGAAGCAGCTTGATTCCTGGTGTGGTGGCATGACAAGTAGATCTTCTGGTGGAATCCCCACGTGTGTTGTTAGGCAGCCATGTCGTGGTTGTTGTATTAGTTTCATTTGAGGAGCTCTTCTGTAGATTTAGTTTGAAGATTTGTTTTTCAAATATACTTTGGCTTTTTCATTTTTATTTTTTAGGCTGTGCGTGTTACAAAACCCAAAATCCCAGAAGCCATAAGAAGAAATTTTGAGTTAATGTGAGTAATATGCATGGGATCCCAATACATGTATTTAGGGCTGTCTACATATTAATATACAGCCTAGAGGAAACTTATACATGGGATACTGCACTCGGGAGTGGAGTCTATGTCTATATTCCATACTTTAATTGTAGTAATATTGCCTATTCTGGTATCTTAATTCCCATTACACGCTTTATTAGTTTTCTCTTTATGTATGGACATTTCAGGAGCAGCTTCAGGCGCTAAAGGTGCAGTTTGCTGTAGAACTATTGTTGGAAGCCTAAGGAGCTGTAATTTGGATGTGAATAATACCTTGACTTAAATATTAGTTGAGGAAAGAGAGTCCTAGTTGTTAAGGTTGTAGAGCGTGCCTCTATTGTCTTACTGTGTTATAATGGTTAGAATAGACACCTTATTAGTATACAGTTTGCTTTTCCATTGTATGTGACTGTATATCTAAAATTAGACCTGGATCTTTGTAATTTGTCTCTGGCGAAGCTTTGCCTGAATTGACTCCTGGTAGTCTTCTCTTTTATGTGTCCAGGACTGACTGGGACTGAGAAGTTACTTGCTTGACATGAAATTAGTTTCCGAGTATTTTAGAAGATCCCTTTTAGGGGAGTGCCTATTGCAGATGAAATGGCAATATTATTCTCATAGGACAGGTACTGAAAAGTAGAAACAAAAATCCTTAGGAAATTTGGGTGATATGTTAAGAGGAAAAATATGAAATGCTGGAGAAATAACTTAGCAAATGTCAAAAATACAACAGATGTATAAACACAGGGGGCCCAAGAAGTAATAATAATACTTCTTTATAGAGTGATATACTTTTGAGTCTTTATTGTTCCTAAGTCTGTATCTTCTATTATGCAGAGTTTTATTTTCTCTTTTTCATTGTAGAAAAGGAACTCTTCTCTTAAAACTATAAAGCACAGAGTGCCAGGCTGGATAGATCATGGGTCTGATCCATTTATAGAAAAAAAATTTTTATTGAAAGCTCAGGATGTCGTACACTTTAAATATGATAGCTTCCGGTGATGGAAAGATGAATACTATGTATTCTCTGCCCTCAACTTATAGTATCCAAAATATCATTTTATGTCTTTATCAGTGTTGGCAGGAGGAAAAGGGGAGAGTTTGGGGAGAAATGTTTTGGGGAAACTATTGGAGTTACTTTTCAGATAATTCTGGATCTTTGCTAATTTTATAGACTATTGGAATTTCGCAATTAAAAGCCACCTTGGGATCATCCAATCTGACCTCCCACTTAATAGTAATCTTTTTTTTGTACCATTTCTGCCATGTGGTCCCCTAGCCACCATTTGTACATGCTTAGTGATAGACCAGCCATTTTCATTATTAGAAAGCTCAGATTCTTAGAAAATTCTTCCTGACATTGAATCCCATTCCACCACCTGATAACTGCCACCTAGTTATATCTTCCATACGACAAATAGAGCCACTACACGAGAGTGTCTACCTGAAGAGGGGTTGAAATCCAGCTCCATTCTCATTGCCAAACCATGCACCTGAGGGACTGCAGCTTCCCAGAGGCTGGTGCTTTTTTTTTTTTTTTTTTTGAAGATTTTATTTTTTCCTTTTTCTCCCCAAAGCCCCCCGGTACATAGTTGTATATTCTTCGTTGTGGCTCCTTCTAGTTGTGGCATGTGGGATGCTGCCTCAGCGTGGTTTGATGAGCAGTGTCATGTCCGCACCCAGGATACAAACCAACGAAACACTGGGCCGCCTGCAGCGGAGCACGAGAACTTAACCGCTGGACCACGGGGCCAGCCCCAAGAGGCTGGTGCTTTTTGCTGATCGGTCTAGAGGTACTGTATGGGCTAGCTGGAGGCCCAACAGCAAAGGATGCGTTTATATACTCCAGATACTTCCAGATCACAGCCTTTCGATGATACAGTTAGAGGAAAAGGCCAGACTAAAATTCAAATGTACTAAATTTAATTCCTGTGTCTGGGTGACGTTGGGAAAATCATGTAATCTTTCAACCTCAGATTCATTATAAGTAAAATAGAGTAACACTTCTCTTGCCTACCTTAATGGGTCAGAAAGTTCTTACTGAAAATGGTTTTCTGACTCACTATAAAATTACTGCCTATGACTGCACATCGTTTCTAATTTTTATGATATTTTGCTCCACAGGGAGGCTGAGAAGACAAAACTTCTTATAGCTGCACAGAAACAAAAGGTTGTGGAGAAAGAAGCTGAGACAGAGAGGAAAAAGGCTGTTATAGGTACTTGAATTTCTTTCTGAAATGGATGTCTCTAAGTACATGTGTTTGGAGTTTGTCCTGTTCTTGGTCAGTCTCGTGTTGGATATTGAAGGGACTCAAAGAAGATTGCATCACACGTAGTGGAGAATTCTGGAAACTCCTTGGTACATTCAGATGTCCTAAAGCCTTTAAAAGTAGATGAGGCTAAGATGGAGAAAGGCAAATGCCAGGTAATTTCACTCATATGTGGAAGATAAACATACACATGGGCAAAAAGAACAGGTCAGTGGTTCCCGGGGGAAGGGGCTGGGGGTGGGCACAGGAGGTGAAGGGGAGCACTTAAATGGTGATGAACAAGTAATAATGTACAACTGAAATCTCACAATGTTGTAAACTATTATGAACTCAATAAAAAAAAAGTAGATGAGGCTAGTCCTTAATGAAGTGCTTTGGTTCTCCACCATGTTATTGGCTCCCACTGTTGTCTTTTTCAAGGACAAGGAGAGTGGATAGGATTTTTGGGCAGCTCTATCCTCTGTGGAATAGGGTTTTTGTTTATACAGATTAAGAATAGGAAGTTTTTTGGCCAAAGCCTAGGATTATGGTGCGCATCCTTGCTATTGACATGCACCTGGTTTTATCTGGATAGACACATGTTGCAGTCTTGGAAAATGCAGCAGGATTGCTTAACAGGTCATTTTGAATCACGATGACTTCCCTAACACTCCAGATACTGTATATTAGACTGCCATCTTGGGCTCTCAGTTGTTTGTTTCTTGGGATACTGAAAGTTTAAGAAGTTTTTTATTAAATATTTCAAATATGAAGGAATGTACAGAGAACAGTATAATGAAAGCGTAACATTTTCCCGTATTTCCTTCAGATCATATTTTCTTTTAAGAAAAAGTTTATATATCTGTTTGAAGCCTCTTTCATACTCTTCTCTTGTCTTATTTCTTACCTGTCTTCTCACAGTAGCTTCTATTCTAAAGTTGATGTATATCTTTTCTGTCCATATTTTATACCTTTACTATCAGTATGTAGCAATAAACAATTCATAGAATTGTTTTAAACTCCAAAAATGGTGTCAAACTCTACTTTTTATTTTACAACTTGCCTTTTTTACTGACACTGTTTGAGTTTTGCTTACACTGATGTATGTAGATGTAGTTCGTTTGTACCTGCTGTGTGTTTCGTTCTATGAGTGAACCTCAGTTCATTCTGATGGATTACTGGTGAAGAGTTAGGAGGTTTCTAGTTTTTCCTTAATGTGGACAGCGCTGTAGTCAAGCCCTTATTCGTGCCTTTTTGTGTACATGCAAGAGTTTTCCTAGACTAGTGCTACTCAGTATGTGGTGTGGCTTGGTGTTCTGTCACCAGCTTTTTGTTTCTCATCCACAAGATGAGTACAGAAATTGAGAATAAGTCTTTAGAAGTTCTTAAAGTGTTTTAACACAGTAATTTTATGTCACTTGAATCTAATAATGAAAAACTGGAGCTTATATTTTTGTTTTTTAATATTTTTCCGAGTAATTAATTTTTATTATAATTTACAAAATATTAGTTCCTAACAGATTGAAATAGAAGGAAAAAAATGCTTTCCCACAGGTAGTTTGAGAAGCACCCCTCTAGAATGCATATCTCAAAGTAGAGTTGCTGGGTCATAAGGCGCACATGTTTTCAAATTTACAGCATATTGCCAGATTGCTCTCCACAGTTTTCTTCCATTTTACCCTCTCTTCAGCAGTGTTTGAGTTCCAATTTCTCTGCTGCCATATTCAGTTTCCATTTTTACACATCCCCCTCAACCCTTGGAGTTATCAGACTTTTAAAAATTTGTGCCGGTTTCATGGTGGATGTGGTATCACATAATTTCAGTTTGAATTTCCGTGATTACTGGTAAAGTTGAATGCTGTTCATCGGTCAGTAAAGTTTCCTTTTTTCATACGTGAATTGCCTGTTGATGTCCTTAACCCATTATTTGATTACTTTTTTTGAACTGATTTGTAGATGTTCTGTATATCTTCTGGATCTAATCCTTTCCCAGGTATATGCATTGCAAAGTCTTCTCTCTATTTGTAGCTTGTCTGAACTTTATGATGTCTTTGACGTACATATATATAGTCGTGTGTCACTGAGACACATGTCTGAGACATGCGCATGTTCTGAGAAATGTGTCGTTAGGCAATTTCACTCTTGTGCGAACGTCATGGAGTGTACTTAGACAAACCTAGATCACATAGCCTACTACACACATAGGCTGTGTGGTACTAATTTTGTGGGACGAATGTTATATACGCACTCTTTCATTGACTGAAATGTCATTAGATGGTGCATGACTGTATTTAATTTTCATGTAATCAAATTCATCAGTGTTTTCCTTTCTGGTTTGTACCATTCCTATCTTGTTTAAGAATTCTTTCCCAACTCCAAAATAGTAACTTTTATTCTAAAAGTTTTAAAGTTTTGCTTTTCATATTTAGGTCTTAAATCCATCTGGAATTTATGTTAGTGTTTAGTGTGACATAGGAGTCCAGTTTTATTTTTTCCAAATGGCAAACCAATTGTCTTAGACTATTTGTTGACTGGTTCATTATTTCCTTTACTTATTTCTAATGCCACATCTGTCATATAACAAGATCCTATGTATAATTTGTTTGTGGCTAGAGCCTCTATTTTGTTTAAATTTCTTGGTCTCTCCTTCCCCAGGATTACCTTGTTTGAATTACTGTAGCTTTTAGGTTGTCTTCCTATCTGGGAGAGCAAATTTCTCCTTAACTTTTCCTCTTAACTGTTCTAACTGTTCCTAAAATTGTTTTGGATTATCCTATAATCCAAATAAATTCCTCCATATAAATTTTAGAACTAGCTCTTGTCAAGTTCTGTAAAATACTGTGTTGGGGTTTTGATTGGAATTGCTTTACTTGTTTACATGAATTTGGAGAGAATTAGAATATTTATGATAATGAGTCTTATAAATCTGTTATATTTCTCCATTTATGAGAAATGTCTTTCCAAAAAGGATCATAATTTTCTTCTTAAAGTCCTTGCACATTCTTTGTTAGAGATTTATTCCTATATACTCCTCAAGTCTTTTGCTATTATAAATAGGCTCTTTTTTGAAAGCACATTTTCTAACTGGTTTTTGCTTTTGTATAGGTATGCAGTTGAATTTTTTTTTTTAGCAATCTTCCTGAAAATGTTATTTCTGATAGTCTCTTGGATTTCCTCTGTGCGCAATCATCTCGTCTTCAGATCAGCACAGTTCTGGTTTTTTCTTTGTAGTCCCACGCCTTTTAGTTCTTCTTATCTTTTTGCTTTAGGCTGTGAAAAAGTGCAGTGTTGAAAAGAAAGATGGTGACAGGCATTCTTGTCTCGTTGCTGACTTTAATAGTCCTGATGATGTTTGCTGTACAGAACTTTCATCAGGTTAATGAAGTTTTTTTCTTTCTTGCTTGCCAAGAGTTTTTATCATAGAATTATAGAGTTTTTTTCTGTGTCTGTTGAGATGACCATGTCATTTTTCCTTTTAAAGCTGTTAATGTGGTGAATTATATTAACAGATTATCTTTTACTGAATTACTTTGTCTTCCTGGGCTACACCCACTGGGTCATGATGAAGGAGGTTCACCCTGATACATTTCTCTAGATGGCTTGCTGATAATTTATTCAAAATTTTTACTTTTATTTTCATAAATCAGATCAGCTGTAACTTTTTTTTCTTATACTCTTACTGTCAGGTTGGGTTTTTTGGTATCGTGGTTACCCTAGCCTCAAAGTGAGTTGGAGAGCGTTTCTTCTTTTTCTGTGTTCTGGAACATTTTATATAAAATATGTTTTATCTCTTCTTAGTAGGTCTGGTGGAACTCACTTCTAAAAACCATCTTGGTCTACTGGAATTTGTGCTTTTTTGTATCCTTGTTTGTTTTTGTGGTAACATTTAACCTACTGATTTAATTTTTATATTAAGTATAGGTCTGTTCAGGTATTTATTTCTAAGTCAGTTTGGTAGTTATGTTTTTCTAGAAGATTGTTTCATCTGATATTTCAAATTTGGGGGCATAAATTTGTAGAATTGTCTTATGATTTTTAAAACCGTCTACCAAGCCTCTATGCCCCCTTTTCATTTCTCATATCATTTATTTGTGCCTTCTGTTTTGCTGGATCAGTTTTGCCAGAGGTCTGTCTTATTTTTCACTTTTTCAGAGCACTGGATCTTGATTTGGTTGATTCTATTGTCAATTTCTTTTCAATTGTATTGTTTACACTTATTTTTATTATTTCTTATACCTTTTTTGAGTTTACTCATTGGTTCTTTTCTAACTTTTTGAGTTATTTCTTTAGTTTTCAGTCTTTTCTAATGGAAATGTGTAAGATTATAAGTTTTCTTCTAAATTCTGCTTTAGTTAACATCTCACAAGTTTTGAAATGTAGTCCATTGAGGTTCAGTTTTAATTTTTTAAGAAACATTTCTGTTATGATTTCTTCTTTGCTTATTAATTATTAAAAGTGTATTTTTCAATTTCTGATGGAATTGGTTTTCAAAGGGCTACCTGTTTGTTGTTGATTTCCAACGTTATTGCACTGTAGTCAGAAAATAGGATCTGTTACATGGATTCTTAAATATTGAAATTTGCTTTGTGGCCTATCAGTACATGGTCCTTTTTTGGTAGATATTCTATGTGTGCTTGGAAAGATTGTATGTTCTCTATTTGTTGGATGCAGGTTTCTCTATATATCCATTAGATCAGGCCTATGAATTGTGTTGTTCACATCTTCTGTATTCTTCTAATTTTTGCCTTCTTGAGCTATCAATTATTGAGAGAGGTGTGTTAAAATCTCTCACTATGACCATGCATTTGTTGACTTGTAATGTTTTCTCTTTGTATGTCTTGCAGCTATATCATTAAGAGCATTCAAGTTCATGATTGTTATATCGCCCTGGAGAATTCTCCTGTTATATAAAAACCCTCCTTATCCCAAACATACGTTTTGGCTTAAGGTGTGTTTTGTCTAATGATAATATAGCTATGCCAGATTTCTCTTGGTTAGTTATTTTCTTGATGTATCTTTTTCCCATCCTTTTACTTTCAACTTTTCTATGTCATTATGTTTTAGGTGTGTCTCTTGTAAACAGCATATAGCTGGATTTTGTTATCTTATCCAATGTGAGAATCTGTCTTTTAACTGGTGAGTTTAGTCTTTTTATATTTATTATGGTTACTGCTATATTTGGATTTGTTTGTATCATTTAATTTTGTGCTACTTACCATGCATTTATTTTTTTGCTTCTTTTTCCCTTCTTTTCTGATTGGTATTGAATTGATTGAATTTCTTTTATTCTTTTCTTCCTTTTACTTGATCGGAAGTTTTACATTCTGTTTCTAGAATGTATAACTAGTCATTACCTGTAAAATGTTAACAAGCATTCCTGACTTGACAGAGTCTAAAGTTAATCGTTCTTTCCATCTTCTTCTTGAAAAATACCTTAGAATGCTTTAATTGTTATCACTGTTCCCCAATTTTACATAGTATTGTTGCCGAGTACTTTACTTTCATGTTGTTTTTATTCCCTCATTGATTATTATCATCATTGATTCTTATAGTAAACATTTATTTTGATTTACATGTTTTATGTAATTTCTTCCTCTCCATTGCTTCTGGCAATTCCTTCTGTTTTCTGCTAGTTTTTTTCAGTGAAGGCTAAGGAATGGGAGACTTACTGTCTTCCTTGGTCTGAAATGCTTTTATTTCATTCTTGAGTGGTAATTTAACCTACAGTTATAAGCCCAAATAAAGTTAGTTTTGTCATTTGGCAGTATTATTTCATTTTTGTTTGGCATCGTCTTCTCTTTTTTTTTTTAAGATTTTTCTCTTTGTCTTTGGGTGTTCTCCAGTTTCACTCTGTTGTGACTAGGTAGAGAAAAGCTTACTTCTCACTGGCCTGGTGGGGAGAGTGTTTTAGTGTCATTGGAGTTAAACAGCCCTTTAGCTGTCTTGGTTTTATACAGCCGTCTCCATTCTAACGTCTCAAGGCCTCATCTCCTGGCCTGCGTGAGCAGTAACCCAAGTCCCTCCCCCTTGTCTAATGACCATGTCCAGGGCTGCTGCCATACAGGCTCTCAGCTCTCCCTGTGTTTACATCTCTTGAGGATCTCCCATTCTTTCTTATGATCTCAGCCATGCATTAAAAGACAAATTTGTTATGTTTTATCTAGCGCTTTAAGGTGCTGTTAACTAATGGGTTTCTTGTTAGCCTGCTCCACCATTTTTCTAGAACTAGACATCTGATCCTGCTCTTTATTGGTTTATCCCCATACATCAGAGAGCAGTGTTACCTGGAATTACCTCAGCTGTTCCCCTATGTCAAGACACCATTCTCTGGGTTCTAGCTCCACGCTTTGGATCTCTCACCTTTTATTCAAGTTCTATCTTGAGTTTCTGCTTATAGCTAAATTTCCAGCCCAGTTGAACATAGTAGTCTATTTTTAGGATGGTACGATATAGATTGATTTTAATCTGATGGAGAACTGGGAAGTTTGCCCTGGGGTGGTTGATAAAGAATACTGTCTTCTGGATGGAAGAAACCACTTGAAAATTTTCTTTCCATTATGCACTTCCCCCAGGGATGTGTTAAAATACTCATCTTCGGGGCCGGCCCTGTGGCCAAGTGGTTAAGTTCGCGCGCTCTGCTTCAGCGGCCCAGGGTTTCACCGGTTCGAATCCTGGGTGCAGACATGGCACCACTTATCAGGTCACGCTGAGGCAGCATCCCACATGCTACAACTAGAAGGACCCACAACTAAAAATACACATCTATGGACTGGGGGGCTTTGGGAGAAAAAGGAAAAGTAAAATCTTTAAAAAAAAAAATACTCATCTTCTTTAGCTGAAAAGGAAAATTGAGAATGTTCTTCAAGAATTGCAGTGATTGAACTGAAAGTGTAATTGGAGTCTTTCTTCCCTGGTCCTGGATCCTTGGGTTAGGCCAAAGATTTATGAACAGTGTTTTGTTTTCCCTACCTGTAACTGCCTGCTGCCACTTACTCGTTCAGTCCCAACACGTGTTTTCACGTTCTCAGGTGACTTGTCCTGCTTTCTCTTCTATCTTCTACAGCAGTTAGAGCACTCCTCCTGTGATAGCATTTTCATTGCGTCATTTCCCTGATGGGAAATAAATGTTAACTTAACAATTAATCCTGAGTATATCAAAGCTAAATTCCTTAGCCTGTCCCACAAGACGGGGGTCTTCTAACCCTCTTTCTATTATTTTTTGTTGTCTTGTCGTCTGGCTTCCTATCACCTCTTTCTGGTGACTTGCTCATCTGTACCTTCTTATCTTTGTTTGTGCTTTCTACCATGTCCTCCTCTGTCATGTCCGTTATTTTCTTTAAGATTTCTTCTACAAGGCCTTCCTCTGTTTAAATTATCGTCCTTAGTCTTCTTTCTCCTGCCACGTTACATAAATTGTCCTGTGTTGCCATGCATTTATTTTGCTCTGTTTTTGTTCTGAGTACTTTCCTGAAGAATCTTTTTTTCCCTTTAGCTTGTGAACCGTTGCTGTTTAATCCCATGAAGGACTGGAACTGTTACCTTTTGTATTCCCCGTTCCCACAAAGCTAGCACTGTCAAGATAGAACTGTGAAGTAGGAAATAAATTCCCTTGTTTCTGTTAAGTTGTTTACAGTCTGGATAGATAAAACTTAATGAAACAATTAGCCCCTAAAATCTTATATAGTTAAACATTAGACTGTGTGCTGCTGATTCTAAGTAGCTCCAGAACTAGAGAAATGTTTTTGAATATGTCTTTTGTGTATAATTATAGAAGCAGAGAAGATTGCACAAGTGGCAAAAATTCGGTTTCAGCAGAAGGTGATGGAGAAAGAAACTGAAAAGCGCATATCTGAAATTGAAGGTACAGCAGGGAGAAGGGGGCTCCAACAGTCCTGGGCTGCCTCTGCCTCTGGGCCCAGGCCCCTGCGTGTCGGGGTGGGAAGGCCCAAGACAGAATAACCTAGTCTGGAGGAAGTAGCTGGCCTGATACTCCAGCCAAGTTTTTTAAAAATTGCCGTTACATATCTAGCTCTTGGTTTGGTTTGTGACTATGGGTAACTCAACCTTTGTTTTCTGTCCTTAAATTGGGGTTTTTTTGCTACCACTTTTTTCTCAGGCAAAGTATGAGAATTACCCATAATCAGTTATAAAGAATGTACAAGGAAAGAAACCCCACCCCCACCAGTTTCTTTTCTACCTGTCAGCCAACAAAATAACCAAAACATTAGCTGGGAAAAAAGAAGCCCCAGTTTTCACAGAGGTTCTCAAAGTCCTTGATTTCACATAGTGAGATGTTGGTGTTCTTAGCTCACGGTCTTGAAGACCAAACATTCAACCTCTTCTGCTTATTTACTGCTGCTTTCTATTATTCTGCATTAACTGGTTCTGTGTCAAGTTTGGAGGCGATGAGGACAGTGCAGTGAATAGAGTAGAGCTTTCAGATGAGTCTGGACCTAGTTCTTTTACTCGAAGCCTAGAGCCTGGGTGAGGTGTGAGGCTTTGGGTGATGGGGTGGCGGAAAGAAGGAACAACTTTAGGTGGGAAACGAAGTGGGCTCAGATGAGCTGAGAGTTACTCAACATTGGCAAGAGTTTCCCCTTTAAGAAAGAGCTGTCTGGGGACTGGGATTTGAAAACTGCTAATGTTATATGCCTTTAATAAGTAAAGTAAGTGATCGAAATACCAGGCAATGGAGAAAGGGACTCCTACTTAAGGTAGAGTCTGAATTCTTATCCAGCTGAGGAAATGGATTGCAACTTTCCTTTGTTTTAAACACCCTGACTCTTTTTTGCTTTCTAGATGCTGCATTCCTTGCCCGAGAGAAGGCAAAAGCAGATGCTGAATATTATGCTGCACACAAATATGCCACCTCAAACAAGGTGACTGGCTCTCCATGCCACTCTCCTAGTAATACACTTGGGGGTTTTTCTTTCCCTGGTAAGGGGCTCTAATGTGATAGAGGTGGTTTTATTCAGCGTCAAGGAAGGGTAGTTGCCATCACGCCCTCTAGAATCAGTCACTTAGCAAGACATACTGCACACTCATTGGGTAGGGAACTTTGTATAGTTCCTCAGAAAAGTGGAGAGCTGGGACAAAGGCAGGCAGATATACAGACAAAGGCCAAATGCCATTTGTGCATGCGTTTGTACTGCTGTGTGAGGGCTCGATAATCAGGAAAGTTGAGGGTCTTCTCCTGAAATGACAAGAGTGACAGAAGAGTAAAGTTCATTAAGAATTGCTTCCCAGATAAGGGAGCTCTTTTGGATAGATGCTAAGCTTGTTTAGGGCAGTGTTTCTCATCAGAGACATTCTTGGCATTTTGGGGTGAGACACTTTTTCATTGTTGAGGACTGTCTCTTGCATTATGGGATATTTTGATATAAATGTCGATAGTACTCACCAATTATTTTAACAATCAACACCCCATCCCAACATACATTCCCAAATGTCCCCAGTTGAGTACTGCTCATTTATTGGATTTAAAAAATGTTCTGGTCATGAGGAATTTCATGTGTCATAACTTGAGAAAGGAGATTTGGTGATGTATGGGTGAAGAGTTTTTGTGTAGTGACTAGAGTAAGTTAGGTCTAGAGAGTACAGGCCTGGTTAGTAGGAATTATTTAATTAAGAGGCAGCTAGAACCCCTATGGTATTTTGAGAAGGGAAGGATCTGAACAAGATTCATAAGGTTATCAGTTGTAGAGTAGATTGGAACAGAGAAGAGTTGAGAAAGAGATTGCTAAGGTGTATGATGCAGCTTGAAGGATTAGAGTCAAGATTTAAGGTATAGACAGTGCTTAAACACTTTTGATTTAGAAAGAAACAACATAATCTGTATTCAGAAGAAATGATAAGACATGATAGGTAAAAGAATGAGAGTTGTCAGTACTTTGAAATCCAGTGTAAATTTAGAAATAAACTTAACATATTGGAGGACACAGCTTTATACAAACAGAATGGAATTTGGTCAAGATGAAGGCAAGATGAGAAATTGCACTTTACAAAATTAGCAATCCAAGTCTGTCATGGGAGAAGCTGGCTAGGCATAAGTGTCAAGACTTTGTCATCGAGGTCTGCCTTATGCTGAAAGGGGCAGTAGTTTTATGCCATTTTGAAAAATGCTCTTCAGATATTAAGCTATATTAATAAGGCTTCAGGAAGTAATTTGGTCATGCACTGTTACCAGATTTGATGGCAGTGTTTCAGCAGAGGGTATGAATCACCTGGAGAGGGTGGGTCCAGGGAGTGAAAGATAGCAGAGGGCTGCAAAGACGAGATGGGCTTTTGCCTGGAGGAGATGCTGGGACTTGAGATGAGGAGAGGACACTAAGGAGGGTTCTGAGGGGCTTATGGAGGAGTGTATTCCAGGGGACATCGGAGGTGAGTTTTAATCAAACCCAAAGAGATTTTGGTTGAGTGTGTCTTGGCATCATGATTCAAACAAACAAAACCCTGTAACAGGTTGAGAGATCTGATGACTGACAAACATGTGTCCATCACAAACGGTTTAAACATCCAGCTTCTGGGTAGAAGCAAGAGACCACACCAGGTGATGTCTTGAGATCTTTTCCAGTTCTAGAATGTGGTCAAGAAGAGCAGAATCACAGATGGTTGATTATAAGGTTATAGCCGGGGCCCTTCCTTCGAACCTCTGCCACTTTCATCCATTGACCTGCTCACCTCTCAAGAGAACCAGCAGAAGTTCCAGGCTGATTCCAGGTTGCATTCAGCTAGATGAAATGAGAAAGCATGTGGGAAACTATAAGCCCCAAGTCACTATAGAAATGTTAGTTATTATCATTACTTAGTGAGTTATCATTTATTGTTCCCCAAAACCCCCCTCCCCAATCCTTTTTTTATTGCAAAATGAACAGCTGCTCCTTCTTTAAGACAGGTGCTTGTTGAACGAACTTCAAGTCTGGAATATAGCGGTTAATGTGAAAGCCACACTTCCAAATGAGAGAGGGTCATTGGCAATGATTCAGAGTTGAGTAATGCTATTCAGGAAAGCAATAGGGAAAATACGTGTAAAGAAACAGAGAGATGACTATTGCACCAAAGTGTCTTGATCCCTTTGCTCTTGTTTGCCCCCACACAGCACAAATTGACCCCGGAATATCTGGAGCTCAAAAGGTACCAGGCCATTGCTTCCAACAGTAAGATCTACTTTGGCAGCAACATCCCTAGCATGTTCGTGGACTCCTCTTGTGCTTTGAAATATTCAGATGTTAGGACTGGAAGAAAAAGCTCTCTCCCCTCTAAGGAGGCTCTTGAATCCTCTGGAGAGAGCACCATCCAGAACAAGGAGAGCACAGGTTGATGCAAGAGGTGGAAACGTTCTCCCATATCAAGACGTGGCCCAAGGGGTTAAGTGGGAACAATGGTTATACGACTCTTCAGATTTACAGAGAACTCGTGCTCCGTCTGTTCTGCCTCTCCTGTGATAGTCCTGGTTTATCAGCTGTTTGCAGGATAGAGCCAGCTGTCTGGCTCTCAAATGGTCTTTTCAGCCGCAGTTTGATCAAGTATCCTGTGTTCCTTCCTAAACTGGTCCTCATGAATGAGGGAAAGTCTGATGCTAAGATACTGCCTGCACTGGAATGTTAAACACTAAATACATAACAAGCTGTGTTTTTCTAAGCTGAGATCTATTGAATAATGTTTACACTGGTCCCCGGGGAAATGTGTGCTCAACCATTCAAGAGATAGGAGGCCAGAGAGAAGACATCCAGGATGTGGTAAGTATAAAGAAGACTGATTACACCTGGGACCCAGGCTCTCTCTTGGGGTCCAATGCCAGCGTTCATCTGTGTGATTAGCATCCAGTCCACTGAAGTTCCCCAGGAAATGATCTGCCACTTGAGCAACCCTTTACTTGATATGATTGCACCTTTTTGTTTTTCCTACAGTGGAGTTGGTGGCCTACTGGGACATGCACCTTGCCACCCAACCAGAGATTCCTAATCACTAGTTTTTTGCATTAGAAGGCTCAGAGATAGAGCTTGGTTTGAAGTTTTGGATGAGATGAAACCTCTGCTTTGAACCAAAGCTCTAGGGCCCTGCATGCCCTTCCATTGGGTGATGACTGTCTGTGTCACTGCCCCAGGCCGTGTGCGACTAAGATGCCTGGTTTTTAGCCACAGACAGCTCATGTCACCTCTGAGCTCTGGCTGGCCAAGAGCAGGACAGGGCTTTAACCAGAAATAGGAGCAGCATACAATTCCTTGCTGTTTACTGCACAGTATTGTATCATAACTGCAGGAAGTTTTTATTTTTAAAACTGGATTTGGGGTACATTCATTTGCCCCAGTACCTCTGCCTGAGGGCCAAATGCTAGGGCTGCCTTGGTTACTAGCACACTGATTCTCCTTGACATTGTTCACCAGGAGCCTGCATTCTTAAGAGTAACTTAGAAAGCATCCTATGTCATCTTTGTCTCCTTCTCTCCTGGCCCTGAGATGCTGAGATCAAAGTTGTTCTCCAACTTTTATCTTCCCTGGGAGATAGGATTCCAGTGAGTTCCTGAGCAGCCAGTGGATTTAATCTTCCCTGAGAGGATGACAGAGTTAGCCTATGGCTATGGGAGACCTATTTCCTCTGGACCTTTTTTCCCTTGAGATTAACTCTCCTGAAACAGTGTGCCCCATAGTTAAGCCTGAGTTTGTGCAGCTTGTTAAGACCCCTTTTCAACACACTATGTTCAAGCCAGACAGAGGAGTCATGGGACCACTTCCAGAAACCTTTCAGCCGACTGTCAGTCCGGTTAGTCTCATGACAGCTTGTAGATTGTGCCAAATACTTTATATGGGAAAGAAATCCCAGATTTGGGTGGGTCTTTTCCTTGGGCCTTATACTGTAGAGGCATTTGTAATATCAAGAGAATCATTTTTTCATTTTTACTCATTTAATGATTTACATTCTCTTTATGAATGAATTTTGTGTTCTCCAGCCCTCCTGAGAAGAACTTCTGAACTATAAAAATCAACTCTTCACCTGTCATATTGTTGCTGCAGATAAATAATGATTATTATGGGAACCTGGATCATTGACCTTTGTGCTTTCATTCCTAGAGATGTTTCCTATTCCCATGAGCTAAAAGCTGTTGCCCCAAAGTGATGGATGTGAGTTTTCTTAGAAGCCACAGGCCCTGGTGGCAGAGTTGAGAAGCAAGGAAATAGTGTTGTGACGTTTTAAAGAAAGTACTTCCAGTTAAACTCCCCACGGAGTGTGCGTCCCTGTGCTCTCTCGAGCTCTAAGTCTGTCCCTCCTTCAGGGATGTTCCTTTTGGCAAATATACACTGTAATCTTGAGGTCTAAATTTATATGTGAAATGCTACCTTTTTTAAAAAAAGAAGCTAAATAAAATTATTTTACTATCAGTGATTTCTGTTTTTTTCCATATGTCTCTGTTCTTTTCTCTTGTTTTACCATGCTCCTAAGACTCGTGCCCATTTCAACTAGGCAGCCAGTTCATTTAGTTTAACATAACTATAGAGGCTTTCCTCATACGCTTCCCAGAATACTGTCTCCTCGGTATAAGAATTTTAAAAGCAGGGTTCCCACTCTTTCCTGACTCTCAGAATTTAACAAGGGACGTTCTGCTTCTTTGGGATGTAGCCAGCTGCAGAGGAGGGAAGGGAGCGAATGGGGCATTGTGCCTGCTGAAGACGGCCTGAGAGCTGAAATACTTAGCCTGAGGAAGGAGGGAGGCGGTTATCCCAAGGCAGAGCAAGGACAAATTGTATAAATTAGAACTGACAACGAATGCTATGATGTAACTGCCTTCACTGATTCAGATGTTAGCCCAAGAGCCGGAGTTGGATCTGCTCTTCCCAAGCTCTCATCGTTCTATCCTGGGGATGATTTCACAGTGATGTCGGGGCAGCAGGGCCTGATAATTGGGAGTTTTGGGGAAGCAGCCCTTTACTCAGGTTCCTTGGGATCCAATCCCATAGTATCCTACATCTGCTGCTGCAGGCCAGGGAAATTTAGCTCATTCAAACCAATTATCCTGTAGGATTTTGGTAGGTATTAAAATGAAATAATTTAGGGGCTGACCCAGTGGCCTAGTGGTTAAGTTCACATGCTCCACTTCAGCGGGATCCGAGGCATGGACCTACATGCTTTTCATGAAGCCATGCTGTGGTGGTGTCCCACATACCAAATAGCGGAAGATTGGCACAGACGTTAGCTAAGGGACAATCTTCCTCAAGCAAAAAGAGGAGGATTGGCAACAGATGTTAGCTCAGGGTTAATCTTCCTCACCAAGACCTAAATAAATGATTTAGGATTAGGTGATTTCTGCTTCTTGCTGTGGGGAAGGAATTTTGTGAATTAGAAGTTGTGGCTTCTAATTGCTTTAGGATTAAGTCCAAAGTGTGTACGTAGAAGGCCCTTCGTGATCTGGCCCTCACTGACCTCTCCAGTGCAGGTCCTTCAATGTACCTTCTCTGTTTCTTTGCATGTACTGTTCCATCTGCCTGGCTCGCTTTCCCTTGCTTATAGCTCCAAATTCCCTTTGCTAACTCCTAATGAGTCTTCACCTCCTCAGTGAGGTCACCCTGAACTGTTTGCTCAGGTCAGCACCCCACGTTTCTCCCTTTGTAATACTCCACACACCTCACGTTACCTGCCTGATGTCTGTTCTCACAAACGTTCAGCGCTTTGGGGTCAGGCAGTGTAACTGCTCTCCTCTGGGGTGGTATCTACTGCTCATGCCTGCCGGTGCCTGGCCCATGTGAGTTGGTCAGTTTTTTTACATGAAAGAACAAAAGGATGCATGTGAAAAGCAGGTAAGTGAGTAGTGGAGTGAAAAAGGACAGAGAAGTTAGACTGGAATGTCCATGTCAGGACTTAATGTGTAACCGTGGAAAGTTACCTAACGTCTCTGAACCTGTTGATGCATCCTTGCAGGGCTCTTCAGGGAGTTCCGCAAGATACGTTTATGCACCTAATGCTCTGTGTGTGGTCATTGTTGGGGTGCATTAGTTCACCTAGTCTGTAGGAGTCAATGTATGTCTCTCTGAGTAGACTAAGTTCCTGCAGTGGAGTGGGCACAGTGCCTGATACATACAAGTGCATCATAAAACACTGAATTATGTCTTCAGCAGCTATGAGCTAAGCTAGTTGGATTTTAAACCTCAACCACAGCCTTCCCGGAATATCTCAACAAACTGGGCCAGCTTCTCAGCTTTCTCCTGGTCTCTTATCTTTGTATAAGCATTTAGAACTAAATTACTGTTAATTCATTGCTCACTCCGAGTTTCCATTATTACATGGACCATAACTCAGAATCACATTTTACTTGTTTTCCTTAGCATGTTTTTTGGAGTTAGTACCTTTCTTTCCTTCTTTTTTTCCTATTTTCTCTTTTTATTCATTTTTCTACTTTCCATCAGCTGCAAACTAAATGTATCCCTCTAAAGTTCGTATGTTGAAGTCCTAATCCCCAGTGTGGTGGTATTTGGAGGTGAGGCCTTTGGAAAGTAATTAGGTCATGAGGATGGAGCCCTCGTGAATGGAATCAGTGCCCTTAGAAGAAGAGACATGAGAAAGATGCCTCAGCCATGTGAGGACCCAGCAAGAAGGCAGGCATCTGCAAAGCAGGAAGAGGGCCCCCCCGCCAGGCACCGAATCTGCTAGTACCTTGTTCTTGGTCTTCCCAGCCTCCAAAACTGAGAGAAATGTTTAAAACACCCAGTTTATGGTATTTTGTTATGGAAGCCCAAGCAGACTAAGACACCATCTATTTTTTTATCTTCCTTTCTTCCTATATTTATTGGGCAGCCAGTATGTGCTAGTTGCTGAGGCAATGGAAAGGCTTATAGACTTATGTGGAGGGTGGGGTGATATAGCAAATAATAGGCAAGTATCATAGCGTGGTAAGTACCACAGCAGAGTGGACTGTGGCCCGAGGGGCACAAATGAGGGTCAGCCCAGTCCTGGTGGTTTCTAGGAGGCAACGTCAGATCTGAGCCAAATTTTTAAGGATGGGCGGGAGGCAGCCAGCCAGATGAAGAGAGTGATGGTGATGGTGGAATGTGTTCCAGGTAGTGGGAGCACCAGGTGCTATTGCATTTTAAAATGCAGTTCACTGGGTCCCTTGCCTCAACAGTGCTGTGCGTACACTTCACATGTTGTTTTTCACTGCAGGGATCCTGGCATGCTATGGAAGCTGCAGTCATTCTGCACGTGTGCTCAACTCAGATATGCACAAGAATTAATATCCCCAGGGACAACCCTCAACCAGGGGGAGACAGGAGCACAAATGGTCAGAGAATGTGACTCCTAAAACCTTTTAAGTCGAGACAGCAACCCTCCTGACACAACAGGAGAAACAATGTGAACATCAAATAAATACAATTCAAGAAACATTCCAGGAAACCTAACGTGTAAAGTATTGGACCAACAGTGAACAAAACAATAGTGAATATGACAGGTGTAGTCCCTGCTCTCTTAGAATCAACAATCCATGAGCAGGTGGCCTTAATCAAAGAATTCCAACTATAATAAGACTATATAATGGGAGAAATGTAGTGCTAGGAGTGTGTAAAAAAAGAAGGGGAAAATAAAGAGTGAGAAAGTGTGCTAGCTATTAAAGATCAGGGGATAACAACAATACAAAGAAAGCCCAATTTTAAAATAGACAAAAGATCTCAATAGACATTTCTTCAGAGACGATATAGAAATGGCCAAGAAGAACATGAAAGATGTTCAATATCATTAGTCATTAGGGAAATGCCAATCAAAACCACAATGAGATATCACTTATACCCATGAGAACGGCTATGACAAAGACAGACAGTAAGTGTTGGCAAGGATATGGAGAAATTGGAATCCTCAGACATTGCCAGTAGGAATGTAAAATGATGCAGCCACTTTGGAATACATTTTGACAGTTCCTCAAAATGTTAAACATAGAGTTACCATATAACCCAGCAATTCCACTTTTAGGTATCTACCCAAAAGAGTTAAAACATGTCCACACAAACTGAACCGTATACTTAAAAGGGTGAATTGTGTGGTATGTGAATTATATCTTAATAAAGCTGTTATGAAAGAATAAAGTCTTGGGAGATAGTGTGAAGACCTCAGTCCAAGAACATTCTAGGAATGGAACAAAGTTTAATATAGGCACAACATTATTAGTAAGAATGGGAGCACCGAAAGATGAGACTGGTGAGGTAGGTATCAAGAGAGGGAAAAGTAGAGGGACATCATAGTGGATCTTTAAGTCTTGTTACATATCAGTGACTTTTTTCCCAAAGGCTAGAAACAAATCTTTTGAGCAAAACCTTTCAGAATTTAAAATTAAAAACACAATACCATTTATATTACCACCCAAAAACATGAAATACTTAGGTATAAATCTAACAAAATATGTACAAGATCTATATGAGAAAAAAATGCAAAACTTTGCTGAAAGAAATCAACTAAATAAATGGAGAGAAATTCCATGTACACGGATAGGAAGACTCAATATTGTCAACATGTTACTTCGTTCCAACTTGATCTATAGGTCCAACGCAATCCCAATCAAAATCCCAACAAGTTATTTTGTGGATATTGACACACTGATTCTGAACTGTATGTGGAGAGGCAAAAGATCCAGAATAGCCAACACGATAGTAAAGGAGAAGAACGAAGTTGGAGGACTGACATGACCTTACTTCAAGACTTAATATAAAACTACAGTAATCGAGACAGTGTGGTATTGGCAACAGAATAGACAAACATATCAGTGGGACAAAATAGCCCCGAAATAGACCCACATAAATATAGTCAACTGATCTTTGACGAAGGAGCAAAGGCAATACAATGGAGAAAAGATAGTCCTTTCATCAAATAATAGTAGAACAATGGGACATCCACATGCAAAAAAATGAATCTAGACACAGCCCTTACACCCTTCACAAATATTAACTCATAGTGGATCATAGACCTAAACGCAAAACGCAAAACTATAAAACTCCTAGAAGCTAACAGAGGAGAAAACCCGGATGAGTTTTTAGATACAACACCAAACGCACAACCTATGAGAGAATTGATAAGCTGAACTTCATTAAAATTAAATTTTTCTGCTCTGCAAAGACAATGTCAAGAGATTAAAAAGACAGACTGCGAGAAAATATTTACAAAAGACACAGCTGATAAAGGATTGTTATCCAAATATACAAAAGACTCTTAAAGCTTAACAATAGGAAAAATAAACAACCCAATTAAAAAGCTAAAGGGGCTGACCTAGTGGCATAGTGGTTAAGTTCGTGCTTCGCTTGGGCGGCCCAGGCTTCGCAGGTTCGGATCCAGAACTAGCACCACTCATCCAGCCACGTTGTGGCAGCATCCCACACAAAGTAGAGGAAGATTGGTACAGATCTTAGGTCCGTGACAATCTTCCTCAAGCAAAAAGAGGAAGATTAGCAACAGATGTTAGCTCAGGGCCAATCTTCCTCACACACACACAATGAGCCAAAGACCTTAGCAGACACCTCACGAAAGATGGTATATGGTGGCAAATGGAAAAATGTTCCACATCATACGTCATCAAAGCAATGCAAATTAAAGCAACAATGAGATACCACCATACACCTATTAGAATGGCCAAAATCCAGAACTCTGACAACACCAAATGCTGGTGAGGATGTGGAGCAACAGGAACTCTCATTCGTTGCTGACTGGAATGCAAAATGGTATAGCCGCCTTTGCAAGACAGTTTTGTCTTACAAAACTAAACATACTCTCGCCATATGATCCAGTAATTGCACTCCTTGGTATTTGCTCACATAAGTGAAAACTTATGTCCACACAAAAACCTGCACACAGATGTTTATAGCAGCTTTATTCATATTTGCTCAAACTTGGAAGCAACCAAGATGTCCTTCAGTAGGTGAATGGATGAGTAAACTGTGGTACATCCAGACAATGGAATGTAATTCAGTTCTAAAAAGAAATGAGCTGGCAAGCCAAGAAGAAGTATGGAGAAAACTTAAATGCATATCACTAAGTGAAAAAAGCCGATTTGAAAAGCCTACATACTGTATGAGTCCAACTCTATAACGTTCGGGAAAAGGCAAAACTATGGCGACAGTTAAAAGATCAGTGGTTGCCAGAGGTTAGAGGGAAGGAGGGATGAATAGGCATGGCACAGGGCACTGTTAGGGGGGTGGAAACACTCTGAATGATACTATAATGGTGGATATATGACATTACGCATTTGTTAAAACAACACCAGGAGTGAACAGTAATGTCACCTGTGGACTTTGGATCGTAGTGATGTGTCATTGGTTCATCGCTTGTGACAAACATACCACTCTGCTGTGCAATCTCGATGGTGGGCGACGGGGAGCGTATGGAACTCTGTACCTTCCACTCAATTTTACTGTGAACCTAAAACTACTCTAAAAACATTGTCTTAATAATAAAAGAAAAAGTCTATTAAAAAGCAAAAGCTTTCAAGATTTTTAAGCAGGGGAATAATATGATTAGCTAGTTATAAAACCGCCCTTCCCTGGTATGTTTACCAACGCATTCTATTTATTCACTTGCTTTCAACATTCAAAACATTACGGTTCTAACTTTTCAAATATTTCAAAGTCAATCATTCACCTCTCTGTGAAATGTCTGCAAATGCATACTTGCAAACAACCCAGCAAAAGCATCAGTGGAGCTGTTTCCACAGAAGGTGCTGGAAGGAATACAGAACCGTACGTGAGGTCCCTAAGCTGATTACTTCTATCTCGGTTCTTCTCCATGCACAAACCCATCATTGACGGTGGCTCCATCCCCGTGTTCTGGCCTGAGGTTACTGAATACATGAATGTAGGCTAACTAATAATTTTGTTTAATGGAAGTAAATGGTCTGCTGTAGAAAATACAGAGAGGTGGCTCTGAAATGGGTGAAAATAGTAAAGTTGAAACCATTTAATGAAGAATTTTAGTGCTTAATAGAGTTTTAGTTTGCTATAACAGGTAATAGGAAACCACAGTAGACTTTTTTTTTAGATTTTTAAAAAGATTTATTATAGTAAAAATTCTCCCAAAAATAATGTATAGACTGAGACATTACTATTAATAGTAGGATTATCCCAAAGAATAAATCGATAAGAGCCTTAATTATTTTAAATGCAAATACAAATGAGATAATATTTTTAAAACACCAACTCAATAAAATTTCCTTTTTCTTTATTGTAAAATATACATAAAATTTACCATTTTAACCATTTATAGTGTACACTTTAGTGGCATTAGGTATATTCAAAATTTTGTACAATCATCACCATTATCCATTTCCAGAACTTTTTCAATGTCCCAAACGGAAACTCTGTACTCACTAAACATTAACTTTCCATTTCCTTCTGGCGCCTGGTCACATCTGTTCTGCTCTCCATAACTATGAATTTGACTACCTAGAGTGCTCCATATAAGCAGAATCATACAATGATTGTACTTTGGTGTCTCACTTAATTCACTTTGTATAATGTTTTCAGTGTTTCATTCGTGTTGTAGCAAATATTAGAATTTCATTCCTTTTAAAAGTAACTAATTCTCTTGTATGCACACACTACATTTCGTTTATGCATCACTTTGTCCATGGACACAGTAGACGTTTAGCTGATGAGAGACATGATAAAAATGATGTAGGAGGAGCACTGCTCTGACAGCCGTATTTTTCCAAATCAGATCGCAGGATATAGGATTTACTTTTTTTTTCAAGTTTGTGAACTTAATTATTTGAATGTTTTCAGAAAGTTATGAAAAATAAAATGCAGCTTCATATTTAATGAATCAGTCCTGAAAGGAAAAAGTACATGTCATAGAGAGGCTTAGCAAATCAAAAGTTGCAGATTTTGTGAATGAGAGGGAGGAAAGATGTGAATCCTTCTTAATCTCAAACTTCAGCAAAGTAATTAAAGCCACAACCAATGCCAGTTTTTGTCCCAAATCCAAGAACTCAGACCAACCTTTGGCTGGTACGTCACATTCCCTGCATAAGACTTTGTTTTCTCACAAGCAATCCAGAGAGTTCCCAACATCGGGTAGCTGAGATGGAGCTTCTGGGGATCTCTACTACTCTTCCTCTTGTGATTTGTGTCACTTGCCTGGTTTTCCTTTTTGTGTGGAAGAAAAGTTATGGATGGGGAAGGCTCCCTCCTGGCCCAAATCCCCTTCCCATCATTGGAAATCTGATGCAACTAAACCTCAAGAACCTCCCTGCCTCTCTCTCCAAGGTAAAGGGGTTTCATTCTGGGGCTGGGCATCTCGAGGTAAGTGGGATCATCTTCAGGCTGTTCAAATCATCTTCAGTCTTTCTTAGTTTTACTCACCACTGAGGCACTTTTGGGCATCTATTTCTGTATTACAAGACAGATAGCCTCTTTCTTTCCAGACTGGATCACTTTAGAACAGGCAGTGAGTGTGTTGACTTGATCTGAGATATATGTTGAATTCTAGTGAATGGGAGAATTCTGGGGTCAGAATATATTTCAGTTAGAAGGCTTCCAATCCTCTCTACATATAGCACTTACCAAAAGGCCAGCCCGTCAAATGTAATAAATGTCCTTTTATGATGTTATTATTATTATTGATATTTTACACTAAATGGCCTGTGGGATGCTTCGTGATCCTCTTTCTGAAGAGTGATCCCCACATCTTACTCTGACACAGCCCAGCTCTGCTGCCCTGACTGACCTTCACTCCTTTGGAAATACTCTTTGGGGAAAAGATGAATTCATTGTGTAAGAATATATTCTCCAGAACAACCTAAATGTCCATCAATGGATGAACAGATAAAGAAAATTTGATACACACCCACCACACACAGGAATATTATTTCACCTTTAGAAAGGAGATTCTGCCATTTACAACAACAAGGATGAACCTGGAGGATATTATCCTAAGTGATGTAAGCCAGACACAGAAGGCCACATACCGCCATGATTTCATTTACATGTGGAATCTAAAATAGGCAAACTTATAGAAGTAGAGAGTAGACTGGTGGTTGCCAGGGACCGAGGGGAGGGGAAATGGGTGATGTTGGTCAATTTTGCTGTAAAGAGGAATGTCATGTCACAGTAGCTGGAAGGGAATAGAAACCAGCAGACAAGTTGGGGAGTTGGATCTTTTTTAGGAACACAGAGAGTCATTTATATTAACAGAAAACTGTGTACATGGGCACAGATGCATGTAAATGAGTAGATACTATGGTAGAAGCATATGGAAATTCTCTTCCGATTATTTCTGCTATCTCTGTGAAGTAGGGAGCAAAGTCATCAGCTGAGGGGGAGAGGGGGAGAGGAGGACCTGTCAGTTTGTACCCCAAGTATAGAGACACTCTCATTCAGAGTAACAAAGGAAGGAAGTTTCATTTTTCTCGGATAGAGAAAAGAGGTACAAAGTGGCAAAATTCTCCACCGTTAAAGTGGAAGTAAAAAAAAAAAAAGGAAAGGCAGAAAGAAAAAAGAATAGGTAGTGAGTTCAATAAGTTTTGCCTCTTAGAAATAATCATCATAAAAAATGAGGGAATCGTAATATACAAACGGATTTTTTATGAATGGATTTTTAAATTTTATTTTTCAAAAATTTATTTAAAACTTGAACATGTTTCCACACCATTACATATCCTCCTATGACTAATTTCAAATGGCTGCTTTGAATCCAATTGCATGTATGTAAAACAAGTTTGAAAACCAGCTCCCAATTGTTAGCTGTTTTACACGTCCAAGGGTTTTATGTTTGCAAGTTTTACAGATGAGTGAGTGATGAGAAGAATCTCAAAGGGGCCCGTCCATTTGGGTGACAACTGGTTTTCGGGCCCTGGTCTCTCCAAGTTTTCAGCAAAACATGATCACCAGGCAGGAAGGTATGTAGAGGGACGTCAGACGGATATGCAGACCTATGAGATGCAAAGTCATGGACAGAAGTTAATACAGAGTTTAAAGATTTAACATCATTAGCAATCGTGACATTCCTTAAAAAGTCCAGAGGTTCAGTCCCAGGGGAAGATGCCTGAAAGGGTCTCCCATATAGAATTTTGAAAGGACTCAATTTAAGTCCACTTCACGGAGCTACTCTGACCGGTAGCAGGGCAAGGGGCGGTGCCTTATCCCAAGTTGGTTGTGTTGCCTGGTAGATTTTGGCAATGGTCTTCTTTAAGGTGCAGTTTGTTTTCTCCATGTCTCCAGTCAATGGAGGTCTCCAAGCTGAGTATAGTCTCCATGGGATGTCTAAGCTTTTGACACTTGTTGGGTTATTTGGGAGACAGAAGCTGGTCCATTATCACTCTGCAAGGTATTAGGCAGACAAACCTGGGATGATTTCTCAGCAATATGCGAGTGACTTCTGATGCTTTCTCAGTCTGAGTGGGAAAAGCTTCCACCCACCTGGTGAAGGTGTCTACAAACACTAACAAAAACCTAAAACTCCCAGCTGCCTGGGGAATGTGGGTAACGTCTATTTGCCAGTCTTCATTAGGCCAGATTTTTTTATGTTGGGCCCCCACATGTGGGGGACTGGAAGCGGCCTTGGGATTGTTCTTTGCACAGATTATGCAATTTTTAGCGACCTATTGTATTGTCTTTTGCAGGTGGGGCCCTGTGATGTACTTCTGGACCCATTAGATTCTCCCTCTGGTAGCCAGGGCAATGCGTGATAGCTACCTGAGCAGGCTCATTAATAGCACCAAAGAGTTTTAAGAGTTTAGGGCTATATCTGATTTCCTTTTTTCCTGCTGTTAAGAGTCCCCTTTCTTTTCATATTTTCCCATGAGCATGAACTACAGGAAAGGCATAACAGGAATCTGTGTATATATTTACTGTCTTCCCTTGAGCTAGATTTGGAGCCCAAGTGAGGGCGATGATTTTCGCTTTTTGAGCCTATGTCCCTGGGAGTAGGGCTTTGACCTCTTGTAAAGTTATGACCGTGTACCCCGCGTGTCTCTTACCTTGATCCACGAAGCTGCTGCCATCTGTCAAGAGTTACGAGTCCGATTCTTCCAGTGGACAGTCCAACAAAACATGTCAGCTAGAACACACTGTCTCCATCTCTAGTAAGCAGTCAGGTTTTAAGGCTTCTGATGTCTGATTAGGGAGCAAGGTGGCTGAGTTTAGGGGGACTTGCGCCTGTACATTTGGATTGTCCAAAAGGATGGCTACTATTTGTCCATCCTTCCTGAAGTGAGCCAGTATCTTTTTCATTCTAATAATGTGAGTACTTGATCTGGAAATTAACTTTGTCTTGATGGTATCAAGGGCCACCTGAGATTCCTTTGTCCCACTTAGTGGCCCCTGGTCTAGCCCTTTTAGAGCCTCATGGGTTTTACTATGAAGCAGTCACGTTATAGCTTTCTTTTGGTCTGGCAGCAGTTCCTTTTGGCCTTTTGATAAGGTAAATCCTAAGTATGTAATTTTTTGTTTGCAGATCTATGCTTTCTTTTATGAGACCTTATACCCACATTCAACCAAATGATTCAAGGTCTTTATTGTGTTGGCTATGCACTGCTCGTAAGTGGGGCTCGCTGTCAGCAAGACATCCACATACTCTAACAGCAATCCTTCTTGCTCTTGTAAGCAGCTCAGGTCTTTAGCTAGGGCCTCCCCAGAAAGCATAGGGGAGTTTTGAAAGCCCTGGGGGAGCACTGTCTAACTACTGTCGAGTGGCCTCAGTATCAGGATCACACCATTCAAAGGCAAAACGTTGTTGCGATTCTTCTACGAGTGGTATGCAGAGGAATGCATCCTTTAAGTCCCCAAACTGAAAGCCAGCCAAATTCACCTGGCATGTTGGTTAGCAAGGTGTGAGGTCTGGGCCCCACAGGGTGCAGGTCCTGAACCACCTCATTTATGTTGCAAAGGTCCGGAACAAAGCAATATTCCTCTGAATTGAGTTTCCCAATCACTGAAGTGTTAGAGGCAGTTGGCAAGCGAGGGAGCCACAAGGGGAGTTCCCCTGGTGGAAAAAGCCGCCCTGCAGCTGCAGGGAAAAGTCCCAAAACAGCCCCCTCCAAGTCGACTAGCTATGGGCAGAGGCTATGGTCCCATCTGGGTCGCCAGAATTTGATACTGAGCAATGGGCTAGCTCTGCGCCCTGTGATCTGAGCCAATTAATCACAATGAATTAGAGACCGAGAAAAGAAGTTTAATTAGATTAGCCGGCTAATTGGAAGATGGGTGACTAATGTCTCAAAAACCCATCTTCCAGGATTACAGAATCTTGAGGCAGTTATATAGGGGAAATGGGCAGTGAGGAGGGAGCTGACTGTTCTGTCAGCTGTGATGGATGCCTTGTAGGTGTGTTTCCCGCCTGTGGTCAGCCTGTTCCTGGAGAGAAACTCATAGAACAAAGTTTTAACTTTTCAAGCTATCAGGAGGTACATACATAAGTGGAGGGCATAAATCAGGAGAGCACGTGAATTTTTTAGAGTATGTGCAGAGCAGTGAGTAGTCACACAGAGGAGGAGCTGGGACCATTTAGCATAACAAGATGGCCTCACTTATGCTCACTTACAGTCTCGGTTGTGCTGAGTCCAAAAGCTCCTTATTGTGGTAAAGCTCTCCCGCTCAGGTGCCCTGCTCCTCCAGGAAAAGCTTCATATCTTCAGATTGTTCCCGGCCACCAAGCCCTGCAGCTAAAATGTGGCTTTTTCCTCCCCAGAAAGGAATTTCGGCCTCTTCCATCTCACTCAGCACTGTCTCTTGTTGTGAGGGTCCTTTTTATCCAGTTTTCAGTTTTCTCTCAGGGGTAGTTACTTCAAGAGTAGTTGTAAGTTTGTTGTGTCCATGGGAGGAGATGAGCTCAGAGTCCTCCTGTGCTGCCATCTTGACACTGGATCTCCCTCATAGATTCTTGAACATTCTATTTTATTAAATTCTCCCATTATCATCCAACACTGTCTTTATCACTTTCATGGAATTATGCTTAATTAGTATTGCAAATGTAGTTTGTTTTGCTGTTTACCGTTTAGACTCTAAGTTCCATGAGGGCTCCTGGGCTGTGCACAGTGTCTGATGCAATATAGGTATTTAGTAAATATTTGTTCAGTGATTGCATATGTAAATAAAGTAAACTGAATCCATGACTACACCCCAAGTTAAATTCCTAAAGTGGACTTGATGGAGCAAAGGCTAAGCCACATGTAAACTGTTGCTTAATTTCTACCCAAGCTTCCAAAGGAGAGATTTCACAATAGTACTTACACAACTGCTACATCTCTTTCCAGATGGCCAAAGAGTATGGCCCTGTTTACACTCTGTACTTTGGACCCCAGCTGACTGTGGTCTTACACGGTTATGAGGTGGTGAAGGAAGCTCTGATTGATCAGGCTGATGAATTCCTTGGCAGAGGACGTTTTCCAATTATTGAAGATAACCAGAAAGGACATGGTATGTTCCAAATCAAAATATAGGTTAATTTTCTTTGGCAAAAAAATCCGATTAACTAACTTAATGTGTCTGTTCTGCACCAAGCAACTAATGTTAGTTAGTTAGTTAGTTAGTTTAGATAGTGCAGACTCCATAGGTTAAGGGCATTGTCCCCAACAAGACTGCCCTCATTTGCTGGAATGACTCACAGAACTCAGGAACGTTCCATACTTATAAGTAAAGTTTTATTATATAAAGGGTGTATTTTATACAAAAATACAAGTGAAGAGTCATATAGGGTGAGGTCTTGGAGGGTCCCCAGTGCAGAGCTGTATCCTCCCCCTAGGAATCATAGTGTGTTACCCTCTTGGCACATTGATGTGTTCACCAACCAGGAAGCTCACCTGAGCTTTCGTGTCCAGAGTTTTTAATTGGAGCTTCATTACATGGGCATGATTGATTGAGCCATTGACCACCTGATGGAACTCAAGCTCAATCTCAATCTCTACCACCTGAGGTCAGGCTGGTATCTGTTGGCTGAAAGTCCCAACCCTCTAAATACACAGTTGGTCTTTCTGGCATGGCCAGCCCTGTCTTGAAACTGTCTAGGGGCCCACAATGAGTCACAATGAGTCCTCGTTATTGTAAACTCAAGCATGATCCCAGGGGCTCATCATAAATAACAAAGATACTTTCAACACTTGAAAGATCCCAAGGGTATAGAAGCACCCTCCCAGGAACCAGGGACAAAGACCAGACATTCTTTTACTATACAACCGATGCTCTGAGAACTCTATTGAGATGGACATCAAAAACAGACTCCAGATTCCCTGTAAGGTAAATCTGCAAATATGATGCAGTGGAAACAATCTGGGAACCTCTAGAAACAAAAATTGTTACCCACAGGTCTTAGGGTTGAGGGAGCTGGAGAAGGGACTCTTGTGGTGTTGTCACTACAGTGGCACAGTGGCAGCAACAATAAACAAATCACTAGATCTAGGAATTACTGTTTTCAATGACAGCCTGGTTTGGGTCGCGGAGGGTTGGTAGGATCAGGGAGGCAATGCAGAGGGAGCTACAATGGTACTTGTCATTTTATAGGTCTTCAGTTGGACAATAGGCTCACAGATAATTCATTTTATTATTGTTTCAAAACTTAGACCATCAAAAAACCTAGGACAGCTGTGGGAGAGATGCCATCTGAGGTGGGGCAGTGGGCAGGGCAGGGAATCTCTGGCTTCTCCTTTCTTTCTCCTCTCCAACCTCTTGCCACAGCCTCCATTTGGCTTACCCCAGTCAGAGCCAGCTGCCAAGTGTGGGAGCACGGGAAATTTAGCCTGCAGCATCTATAACACTGTGGATCAGGGCCAATAACGGAAGAAGGAGGGCTCTCGGGACAAGCACAGAGAGAAATGGGTAATCCAGGGTGGAGAAGGCTTTACCAAAGAAGTAAAACCCTTGGGAAGGTGAGATGCTATAGGATCCAGGGCACATGTGGAAATTTTCCCTCTCAAGAGAAGGAACACATTTTCAATTGCAACAGGCTGTAACTGCAACCGAATTCTACCACCATGCGAAAAAACCGCTCCTCTACCATCCAGCAATTTATAAAAGCCCCAGAGCAGAAGGAAAACAATAAAAACATAGAATTAAGTCCTGAGGACTTGGAATTAGGTAAACTAAGTGATACTGAGTTCAGAGCAGCTATAATAAAAAAACTCAATGAGGTAGAGAGAAAGATAGAGAAACAAGCCGAGTTCTGGAGTTACTTCACAAAAGAGATTGAAATCATAAAGAAGAATCAAACAGAATTACTAGAGATGAAAAACACAATGGACCAGATAAAACAGAATGCGGATTCCCTGAATGCCCGTGTAGACACCATAGAAGAGCAAATTAACATAATTGAAGAAAGACAAGCTGAATGGCTCCAGACAGAGGAAGAAAGAGAACTAAGAATTAAAAAAAATGAGGAAAATCTCCGAGAGATAATGGATTCAATGAAGAGTAAGAACATAAAGATCATAGGAATTCCCGAGAATGTGGAAAAGGAAAATGGAGCAGAAAGTGTGCTTAACGAAATTATTGAAGAGAACTTCCCAAATCTAGGGATCGATGGAGAAATGTGTGTAGAGGAGGGTTTTAGATCTCCTAGATTTGTCAATGTAAAAAGACCTACTGCAAGGCACATAGTAGTAAAATTGGCAAAAAGGAAAGATAAGGAAAGAATACTCAGGGAAGTAAGAAAAAAGAAGAGAATAACCTATAAAGGAGCCCCTATCAGAGTGTCAGTGGATTTATCTACAGAAACCTTACAAGCTAGGAGAGAATGGAGTGACATATTCAAAGCTTTAAAAGATAAAAATCTTCAGCCAAGAATACTCTATCCAGCAAGAATTTCCTTCAGATATGAGGGAGAAATTAAATCTTTTCCAGACAAACAAAAGTTAAGGGAATTTGTAACTAAAAGCCCTCCATTACAAGAAATCCTCAAGAAGGCTCTCAAACCTGAAAAAAGACAAAAGGGAGAAAGGGGACACAATCCACAGACTAGGGAGACCGATGGATAGAACCAGAACAGGATAGCAAATATTCAACTATAGCATTAGGGTAAAAATAAGGAAACTACCAAAACAAGGACGATCTTATCACTCTAACTACAAATTAATGAGACGAGTTGGAATAAAAAATGAAAATAATTATTTAGGAGGGGAAGAGCAAAGGGTCTAAATCAGTATTGGCCAAGTAAGTAAGAGACCACCAGAGAATAGACTATATTATACACGAGATTCTAAATACAAACTTCAAGGTAGACACTAAAATAAAGTACAGAACAGAGTCACAAATCATAAATAAGGAAAAATCTAAGAAACCCAGCATAAGAAATTGCAGTATTAAATGGGTAGGCTAAAGGAAACAGGAAAAGAAATGCAGGAAAATAAGATAATGAGCGACAGATTGACAGCATCAAGTCCACATGCATCAATAATCACTCTCAATGTAAACGGATTGAACTCTCCAGTAAAAAGACACAGAGTGGCAAAATGGATTAAAGAACAAGATCCAACAATTTGTTGCCTCCAGGAAACACACCTCAGCCCCAAGGACAAACACAGACTCAGGGTGAAGGGGTGGAGGACAATACTTCAAGCAAATAGCAAGGAAAAAAAGGCAGGTGTTGCAATTCTTATATCAGACCAAGTGGATTTCAAAATAAGACAGGTAAAGAGAGACACAGAGGGACAATATATAATGATCAAAGGGACACTTCATCAAGAAGAAATAATGCTTATAAATATCTATGCACCCAACACAGGAGCACCAAGATTCATAAAGCAACTATTAACAGACCTAAAGGAAGATGTTAAAAACAACACAATAATAGTAGGGGACCTCAACACCCCACTCACATCAATGGACAGATCATCCAGACAGAAAATCAACAAGGAAATAGTGGAGCTGAATGAAAAACTAAAACAATTGGACTTAATAGACATATATAGATCAGTCCACCCTGAAAGAGCTGAATACACATTCTTCTCAAGCACACATGGAACATTCTCAAGGATAGATCATATGTTGGGAAACAAGGCAAGCCTCTACAAATTTAAAAAAATTGAAATAATAACAAGCATCTTCTCTGATCTTAGTGCTATAAGGCTAGAAATTAATTACAAGAAAAAAGCTGAGAAAGGCACAAAGATGTGGAGACTAAACAATACACTACTGAACAAGCAATGGATCATTGAAGAAATTAAAGAAGAAATAAAAAAATACCTGGAAACTAATGAAAATGATAGCATGCCATACCAACTCATACGGGATACAGCAAAAGCTGTATTAAGAGGAAAATTCATCACAATACAGGCACATCTTAACAAACAAGAGAAATCCCAAATAAGCAACCTTAAAATACACCTAACTGAACTAGAGAAAAAAGAACAAATGAAGCCCAAAGTCAGCAGAAGGAGAGAAATAATAAAAATCAGAGCAGAAATAAATACTATTGAATCAAAAAAGGCAGTAGAAAGGATCAATTAAACAAAGAGCTGGTTTTTTGAGAAGATAAATAAAATTGACAAACCACTAGCCAGACTTACAAAGAAAAAAAGGGAGAAAGCTCAAATAAACAAAATCAGAAATGAGCAAGGAGAAATAACAACAGACTCTGCGGAAATACAACAGATTATAAGAGAATACTACGAAAAACTATATGCCAACAGAATGGATGACCTAGAGGAAATGGATAATTTCTTGGACTCCTACAATCTCCCAAAGCTCACTCAAGAAGAAGCAGACAGTTTGAACAGACCAATCACAAGGAAAGAGATTGAAACAGCAATCAAAAACATCCCAAAGAATAAAACCCCAGGACCAGATGGCTTTCCTGGGGAATTCTACCAAACTTTCAGAGAGGATTTAATACCTATCCTTTCCAAGCTATTCCAAAAAATTAGGGAGGATGGAACACTTCCTAACACATTCTATGAGGCCAACATCATGCTGATACCAAAGCCTGACAAGGACACCACGAAAAAAGAGAACTACAGGCCAATATCACTGATGAACATAGATGCAAAAATTCTAAACAAAATTTTGGCAACCAGAATTCAGCAATTCATCAAAAGGATCATACATCATGATCAGGTGGGATTCATACCAGGGACACAGGGATGGTTCAACATCTGCAAATCAATCAATGTGATACACCACATCAACAAACAGAGGAATAAAAACCACATGATCATCTCAATAGATGCAGAGAAGGCATTTGACAAGATCCAACAGCTATTTATGATAAAAACTCTGAACAAAATGGGCATAGAAGGGAAATACCTCAACATAATAAAGGCCATATATGACAAACCCATAGCCAACATCATACTCAATGGGCAAAAACTGAACGCCATCCCCCTGAAAACAGCAACGAGACAAGGATGCCCTCTATCACCACTCTTATTTAACATAGTACTGGAGGTCCTGGCCAGAGCAATCAGGCAAGAAAAAGGAATAAAAGGAATCCAAATAGGGAGGGAAGAAGTGAAACTCTTGCTGTTTGCAGACAACATGATCTTATATATAGAAAACCCCAAAGACTCCATTGGAAAACTGTTAGAAGTAATCAACAACTACAGCAAAGTTGCAGGGTACAAAATCAATTTGTATAAATCAGTAGCATTTCTATACTCCAGTAATGAACCAACAGAAAAAGAACTCAAGAATACAATACCATTCACAATTGCAACAAAAAGAATAAAATACGTTGGGGTATATTTAACTAAGGAAGTGAAGGACCTATATAATGAAAATTACAAGGCCTTTCTGAGAGAATTGGATGACGACATAAGGAGATGGGAAGACATTCCATGTACATGGATTGGAAGAATAAACATAGTTAAAATGTCCGTTCTACCTAAAGCAATCTACAGATTCAACGCCATCCCAATCAGAATGCCAATGACATTCTTTACAGAATTAGAACAAAGAATCCTAAAATTCATATGGGGCAACAAAAGACCCCGAATTTCAGAAGCAATCCTGAGAAAAAAGAACAAAACAGGAGGCATCACAATCCCTGACTTCAAAACATACTACAAAGCTACAGTAATCAAAACAGCATGGCACTGGTACAAAAACAGGTGCACAGATCAATGGAACAGAATTGAAAGCCAGAAATAAAACCAACATCTATGGACAGCTTATCTTTGACAAATGAGCTGAGGGCATACAATGGAGAAAAGAAAGTGTTTTCAACAAATGGTGCTGGGAAAACTGGAAAGCCACATGTAAAAGAATGAAAATTGACCATTCTTTTTCACCATTCACCAAAATAAACTCAAAATGGATCAAAGACCTAAAGGTGAGACCTGAAACCATAAGGCTTCTGGAAGAAAACGTAGGCAGTACACTCTTTGACATCAGTATTAAAAGGATCTTTTCAGACACCATGCCTTCTCAGGGAAGGGAAACAATAGAAAGAATAAACAAATGGGACTTCATCAGACTAAAGAGCTTCTTCAAGGCAAATGAAAACAGGATTGAAACAAAAAAACAACCCACTAACTGGGAAAAAATATTTGCAAGTCATATATCTGACAAAGGCTTAATATCCATAATATATAAAGAACTCTTGCAACTCAACAACAAAACATCAAACAACCCAATCAAAAAATGGGCTGGAGACATGAACAGACATTTCTCCAAAGAAGATATACTGATGGTCAATAGGCACATGAAAAGATGCTCATCATCGCTGATCATCAGGGAAATGCAAATCAAAACTACACTAAGATATCACCTTACACCCATTAGAATGACAAAAATATGTAAAACTAATAGTAACAAATGTTGGAGAGGTTGTGGAGAAAAAGGAACCCTCATACACTGCTGGTGGGAATGCAAACTGGTGCAGCCACTATGGAAAACAGTATGGAGATTCCTCAAAAAATTACAAATAGAACTACCATACGATCCAGCCATCCCACTACTGGGTATTTATCCAAAGAGCTTGAAGTCAGCAATCCCAAAAGTCCTATGCACCCGAATGTTCATTGCAGCACTGTTTACAATAGCCAAGACGTGGAAGCAACCTAAGTGCCCAGCAACAGACGAATGGATAAAGAAGATGTGGTACATATATACAATGGAATACTACTCAGCTGCAAAACAGAACAAAATCATTCCATTTGCAATAACATGGATGGACCTTGAGGGAATTATGTTAAGTGAAATAAGCCAGCAAGAGAAGGATAATCTGTGTATGACTCCACTCATATGAGGAATTTAAAATTATGGACTAAAAACAGTTTAGTGGCTACCAGGGGAAAGGTGGGGTGGGGGGTGGGCACAAAGGGTGAAGTGGTGCACCTACAACACGAATGACAAACATTAATGTACAACTGAAATTTCACAAGATTGCAACCTATCATTAACTCAATAAGAAAAAAAAGAAAAAAGAAAAAAAAAAAAAGAGCAACAGGAAATTCAGAATCCATAGCTGGTTTTGTACAGAGGAAGAAGTTAAAAAGCATTGGCATGGATCACACCGAGTTCCTTTGCTCCTTAGTTTCTTCTTCTTCAGATTAGGCTAACATTAGCTGTAGTAAATTCAGAGGAGAATAGAAACATAGATCTCATTGATCTGCTCTGAAGTTGCTTACAGGTTATCCTCTAATAGAGGAAATCACATAGAGGAAATAAACCACAAGTTAGAGGGATATTAAGTGTAAAAACAGACCCTTGGGAAAGTGGTTTGTGAGAACACATGCCATTTTGACCATTTGTAACAAAACCACACAGAGGGCCCTTCCCATTCTTGGGAATATTCTCCAGCTGCCGATGATTCCCCCTGCCCAATTCCACCATCTCTGGCCCCTTGGGTTTTATTTTCTTTGTGACAAATTTTTCACCCAAACTACAGAATATGTTGTGCTCTTAACTTGCCAGTTGCTGAATCCCCATAAGGGGCCCTGGAAACAGTTCAGGGTACACACAAGAGATCAGCTTGAGGGAAAATCCGACTCGGTGATGCAAGATACTTTCCTGCTCTTTGCTTCGTTCCCTAGGAATCCTCTTCAGCAATGGAGAGACATGGAAGCAAATGCGGCGCTTCTCCCTCATGACCCTGAGGAACTTTGGGATGGGGAAGAGAAGCATCGAGGAGAGGGTCCAGGAGGAAGCCCGGTGCCTGGTGGAGGAGCTCAGAAAAATGGAGGGTGAATTCCATTAACCATCCCTTTAGGGGCGGGGATGTCCTGCACACACCACCCCCAATCAAAGCTCCTCCTTTGGGAGTCTCTCTATGATCCACGATCTGCTCTATTAATCAGAGAGTCGAGTAGGAAAAAGGGGTTGAGAAAAAAATGACCCAAAGCTATTAGTTATGACTCTCAAATCCTTTCACTTGGATTCTTTTCCCAACTTCTGCATTTACTGGGTGTGTAAATTTGCATAAGTGACAACTTCTCTAAGATGCAGTTTCCTCTTCTGAAAAATGAGGCTAAAAATCAAACCTCAACTTGAGGGGTAGATAATACATTTTGCAAAACATTTACACAGTATTCAGCATGTCATAAATACTCCATAACATTACTTGCTGCTCTTTTGATTATTATAGTGTTCATATAATAACATAAATATTATTAGGAGCATAGTATAATACTATATAGCATGTAGTATTAGTATTATTAGAAGATGCCCACATCCTAATTTGGGGAAGTTTAGAGGAAATAAACTATATGCATGAATCTGAGCAGGAGGGAGGCCCCGTTCTTGAAATCCTGATGCAGGCTGAGGAGAAGTCTAAATGTTAGAGCTGTTCTGTTCTCACATCAGCTCAGCCCTTTGACCCTGTCTTCGTCTTCGCCTGTGCTCCCTGCAATGTGATCTGCTCCATCCTCTTCAATGAGCGTTTCCACTACAAGAATGAGACGTTCCTCTCCCTGATGTATTTGCTGACTGAAAATTTTAAGCAAATAAGCTCTCCATGGAACCAGGTATGGCCATCTGCACTCGCCGTTGATCTCGTTGGTCCGCTGGTAGCCTGCGGGTAAGGTAACGGGCTATGAGCGCCCCAGACCTACTCTGTCAGCAAAGTGCCCACATGAGCAATATCACCTTGCTTCCACGTCTGCCGAGTGAATGAGTGCAATGCCGCTTATCCCAGCACCTATGGAAGGTTGCCTTCTGCTTGCCTCCATGGGTTGAGTCACACAAAACAAGACAGAACATCCTCAGTTGCCTGCATTTCTTTTAAGGCCCTTACACACATTTCTGCCTCTCTGACTCCAGGCTGGCTGAAGTCAAGATGAGCAAGGAGATGGAAAGGGGATGCTCTCCTGTATGTGATGATCATACTCCCTTCTCTTCTGTTTGGAAGCTGGAGGAAGCGTTTCTCCCTGGCCAGACCACACAGAGATTAGGTGCCCCACTCAGAAACTCTGGTCTCTCTTCACAAACTAATTTCCAGTGTATTTTTGCCTCATATTTAGATATACAATCTATGGCCAACACTCATAAGACATCTCCCTGGAGAGCACAAAGCATTTTCCAAAAGGCTTGATGGTGTTAAAAATTTCATTCTGGAAAAAGTGAAGGCGCATCAAGAGTCCCTGGACCCTAATAACCCTCGAGACTACATTGACTGTTTCCTCAGCAAGATGGAGCAGGTACTGTGTGCGACATCTTTCCCTGAACCTACATTTTATCATTCCACAGAAGTGTGTGAAAGCAGGATCACACCATGTAGGTAATTCTTGATATGTTACGGCAATGGGGTACACTATTAGCAATAGAAATTCAAAAATAGTCCAAAGACCTCTTTTTCCTTTGTAATTCTATTTACTTCCTACACTTGGACATTAACATTTAAATATTCCCGCTACATATTTAAGATGAGCTACATCTGGGGCTGGCCCCGTGGCCAAGTGGTTAAGTTCGTGCGCTCTGCTTCGGCGGCCCAGGGTTTCACCGGTTTGGATCCTGGTTGTGGACGTGGCACCGCTCTTCAGGCCACGCTGAGGCGGCGTGCCATATGCCACAACTAGAAGGACCCACGACTAAAAATACACAACTATGTGCCAGGGGGCTTTGGGAGAAAAAAGGGAAAAATAAAATCTTTTTTTAAAAAAAAGAGCTACGTGATATTACATATGTAAATTCCTGGGTTTTTTTTTTTTTTTGAGGAAGATCAACCCTGAGCCAGCATCTGATGCCAATCCTCCTCTTTTTGCTAACATCCATGCCCATCTTCCTCTACATTATATGTGGGATGCCTGCCACAGCATGGCTTGATGCACAGTGCCATGTCCACACCCGGGATCCCGGCCTGCGAACCCCTTGCTACCAAAGTGAAACGTGTGCACTTTACCGCTGCACCATCGGGCTGGCCCATAAATTCCTGTTTTTGAACACATGTTTATCTTGGGGTGGATAAAACACACATGCATTTTTGTCTACCCATCATTTACACGTACGTCATCAGCCATTTTTGCCACAATGCTTCCCAGATAGTACGTCATTAGACCAATACATTATAAAAAGCTGATTGTATTTTCCCATAGAAACAATTTTTGTTATTTGAAACTGGTGGTGGATAAAGATTCTAAAGGAAATACATTATACATTAACCATGGGTGGTATTAAAAATATTGAATAGCGCGTACTCACACAGCCACAAATCCTCAGAATGTCACTGAACAGAAATAGCAGCATGACTGTCCATGAGCACATCTGTAGAAAAACAGTCACGACTGTGACCAGCAATAGATTGTAAAAAAGATATTTAAATGTAAGCACATATATAACAACTTAGAATATGAAGATTGTTCTTTGAGCGCTGTAAAATTAACATTGTTTATGCAAAGGTCCCCCAAATATATATAAATGAAAGAAAAATATCTCTCAACTAAATGTACAAATTATAGCAAACATTTAATTAATAATAACTTGCTTAGTCTTCTTAAGCCCTAGGAAGGCTGATTTGGACAGCCTGGTTTCCTTAGAAAACACATCTAAAGAAGGCATGTTGATGCCCCTTTTCCCGCTCAGAAACTTCCCTGGGATAGTAGAGGCATTTAAACTCATTCCACTTACCAAGGATGTGCACCAAAATATCCTCTGCATTCTGAAGGAAAAGTTTGTTGCTGACTTTCAGTGGGCTAGATGATCGTCTGGGAAAAAGAAAGAAAACAGAGCCAGGCTATTAATTCAATCTTTTGAAAATATTATTTAGTACTAACTATGTATCAGACACGGTGATCAGGCTTGGTGAAGGGAATAAAAGGAGGAATCAGATAGTATCCTGCAATTTGCTTTCATAGCATTTGTGACAGTTTAAGGAAATACTTATTTAATTGACTTCTACATTCTCCACTGCACGTATACCCCAAGAGGGCGGGGTCAGTGTTGATTTTCCACACTTTGTATTACCAGCAACTAGCATGATGCTTAGCATAGGATAGGTGCACAATAAATACTTGTTGAATAACTTTACTAATTGATTAATGAAGATATAGTCCTTGACTTAATGGAGCTTACAGTCTAGTGCAAAGATCATCAAAACCAACAGCAACAATGAAGTGGTAATAAGGAAGTACGAGTTGCTATAGGAAAGAGTGGCAGGAACACTAATGCCAGTCTGATGTGAGTGAACAAGGGACCGCCAACCCAAGGCCCACTGGGTACGTCCCTGCACACACAGGTGACAATTGAACTGAGAGCTGAAGGGTAAGTAGGGATTACCTGTGTAAAGGCAATAGAGAAAAATATACTAAGCAGAAAAACAAGATGTGCAAAAGCCCTGAGGCAGAAGGAAGCTTAGAAATATGAGGGGTAGAATGAAAGCCAGTGTGACTGGCAGGGAAGGAGTGGGGGAGAGTGGTGGGAGAGAAGCTGAAGCACCAGTACGTTGACCATTCACGCAGGGCCTGGCAGGCCATATTACTTAGTTTAGTTTCTATCCTAATATCAATAACATTAGGATAAGATTTGCAGGGTTGAAGCACCGTGTCAAGAATGATCATATTTGTAATGTGGAGGACAGATTGGTGAGGTTAACAGTAGATACAGAGAGAACAGCTAGAAGTTGACTGAGGGTAAGTTTCCTGGTAGCAGAGCCTATAAAATAGGGATTTGTATGAAAGTGATTTATGAAAGGAGCACCATCAGGAGAAATTTGTATGTGAAGGATAGGGAAGGGGAAAAAGTTAAACATCGGTGTGGTTTCACATAAGGTCTAGTCTCTGCTGGATCCTACAGAGGGCTGTAGAGTATCAATTGCAGCGTGGAGTTTGTCACGCCCTGAAGCAAGGAAGCTGGAGTTTTGTACCCCTGTGCCCATTAGTCATCGGCTATAGGCAGCCCCTGAGGGTGGTGCGGCAGCTAGCTCCCATGCATCTCTTGGCAATGTGGCTCCAGTGCCCAAGGGACTCCTCCAGAGAAAGCTGCAGGTTGGGCCATAGGGGACCTGAACCAGTAAAAGGTATCTGGGCAGGGCACCAACAGCATCTTCTACATAAGACTATTGCAGTAGCCCAAGGCAGAGATGGTAGCCATAGGTGCTGGTGGTGGAAATGAAGAGAAATGGATAGATTTGAGAGATATTTAGGAGGTAAAATTAATAGTATTGGTGACGAGTTGGGAAATGCAAGAGATGAGGTGCTAGGTTCCTGGTTTGCCTAACTGGATGGAGGTTGGGGTCATTTACCAATACAGGAAACACTGGCAGGGCACCATGGGCAGTTGTTAACACATATACAAAAGCCTTGAGATCCACTGAACAGGGCCAGAGGAAGGAACAAAAGGAAAGTTGCTATGCCAATGTCTGGATTTCAACCATTCCTCCTTCTCCGCTCCATGTCTATTTTCCTGTAAGATAGCTATCAATAGATGATGGGTAGAAACTTCTGAAGTGTTTCTGCTTTCCTATTAGTTTCGTTCCATTCTGTTTTAATATTAAATCTCTACAAACTTACTAGATAATAGATTTGGGTTGTGTTAAGAATTAATAAAATGGTGTTGTCCATCCTTAGTTAAATTACAGAGTTAGAACATAAATAAAATATATGTTAACATTTCCATTTTCTTCCTAACTCTCTTCACCAGCAAAAGACTTTTGAAAACTAACTAGACGTTCTGTTGTGAGAGAGTTATTTAAAATGCTCAGTATTCTTGATTCCATATAAATGCAGTAAGGACCATAGGTAGGAAATGACAATGTGCCTAAAAACTTGGACATCTATACACAGAAATCATCCCATTTTGAAATGAACAGGAGATACATGGTATAAAGAACCCGAGTGAAGAAAAGTTTGATTCACGGCTTTAAAAATGAAGCTAATTTTAAAAACAAGCACCCTAATGCTTTCCTCAAATTTAAAAACCAATGGTATTAAAAGCCTACCAAAAAATAATCAGCAATGAAAATAATTTGAATATAGCGAAATATAGAACTTAACTAGTGGGGGCTGGCCTCGTGGCCGAGTGGCTAATTTCGCGCGCTCTGCTCCAGCGGCCCAGGGTTTCACCGGTTAGAATCCTGGGCACAGACACGGCACCGCTCATCAGGCCATGCTGAGGCGGCATCCCACATGCCACAACTAGAAGGATCCACAACTAAAAATACACAACTATGTACCAGGGGACTTTGGGAGAAAAAGGAAAAATAAAATCTTATTTTTTATTTATTTATTGAGGAAGATTAGCCCTGAGCTAACATCCATGCCCATCTTCCTCTACTTTATATGTGGGATGCCTACCACAGCATGGTGTGCCAAGTGGTGCCACGTCCACACCCGGGATCCAAACCGGCGAACCCGGGACCGCTGAGAAGCAGAACGTGAGAACTTAACCACTGCGCCAGCAGGCTGGCCCCAAAATCTTAAAAAAAAAAAAAAGAACTTAACTAGTGTTATTTCATTAAACGTTCATTTATTCAACAAATTCTTAGTGCCAGTTATTATACCAAGGGCTGGGGATGCATCAACAGAGAAGACTTAATCTCTATTACTTTTGGTATAATTATTTTGTAATAGAAAGCTCACTCACTATTTTTAAGCCCTGGATCGATTTATTTCCTAAACACTTTGTCAATTCCATGTAAACAATTTTGAGTCAAAACATCCTACATCTACAAATACAGTCTTCGTATTAGGAATGACATTAATAATGAGGAATGTCATATGTGAGTGAGTGGGGCCGGGAGTGTCTAAGTCTGCATAAGTGAAGGAAACAGACCCTCATGAACCAATGATTTCTCTACATTGTGCTCACCTAGAGCTGATCATCTAGTCCTTTCCCCTAAATGTAATAAAAGAAGATACCATTCACTGAGTATTTGTATATATGAAGCATTGTTCCAAGAGCTTCCACCCATTCACTCTTTTAATCTATATAATAACCTTATGGGGTATGTTCTATCTTTTTTATCCCAATTTCACAGATGATGAAACCGAGTAAAGAGGTACAGTAACTTGCCAAAGGCACACATCTGTTCATTGACTAACCTGGGATTTGGACCCAGAAGTTTTGATTCCATGACCGATTTTTTTATCCACTACACTACAGTGCACAAAATGAAGCCTGTTACTAGTGAAGCAGTGTGACCGTGGAGCTCTGATGAGGCACTGCCTTCTTTTTAACTCATGTAGCTATTAACTCTACCATTTGCAGGAGAAGCACAAACCAGAGTCTGAATTTAACTTGGAGAACTTGGCTGTCTGTGGATCAAATTTGTTTACAGCAGGAACAGAGACAACCAGTAGCACCCTAAGATGGGGACTCCTGCTCCTAATGAAACACCCAGAAGTGGAAGGTACAGCAAACATCCTAGTGACCGAATCAAAGATGAGATCCTGGCTTTAGATGAGGGTGGGAAGATCCTGCTGACAGTGACTGCTTTGCTTTCTCTGGGCCGCCTTGTACAGCATCATGCAAAGGGCCATCCATGTGGTTTTGTTTTTGTAGGTCAGAATTATATCTAATGACGCTGATAAGGAAGAGAGATCTTTAAGAATTCAAGGGCTGTCATTTACGTTTAAAAACAGAGAAGTTTCTGAATCCCAATTCACATATGAGATGCAATGCCAAAGGGCGAGTCCTATTTAGATGAGGGTCACGTGTGTTCCCATGTTGAATTCTCATCCTGGGCCAATACCTTGCTGTGTGACCTCAAACAAGTTATTTCATCTTGCTGGCCTCTGTTTTCCCATCTTGAAAATGGACTAAACTCTCCAAAGGGGATTTTTAGCTCCGGTATAATTTAAAATTCAAAAATGAAATTGTACTAGCTCCATTTTCTCAAGCACATTCTTAGAGGATAGGCCTTAATAAGCCAGTGTTTATATTGCTCAACAAAATGGTGTTTGCCTTTCCCGCAAAACATGCAGGCGAGTGGATGAAGTTGACAAAGGAGATGCTCCCACTAGAGTGAGGACTAAACATTTTTTCTCCACAGCTCCTTTGCCAGGAATCATGGGATAAGCCATAATCCCTGCCACAAAGGTCCTCTCCTCACCTGTACACGAGAACAAACCAATTAAGGCGGGAGGCTGAGGACATACTTTATGTTCCCTGCAGCAAAATCTCTAGTATTTGCAGCAAAGGGGAAAATAGAAATGCCATCAGGAGCAGGGCAAGGGGCTGCTTAGTGACATGTCTTTGATCTCGGAAGTCTTTTCTAGGCCACTTTCTTTTGCACATTACAAGCATTTCAGGTCATCTTCAGCTCGCCAGGGAACACATCTCTTGAGTAGCATTCATGATTCGTGTCTCTGCAGCCAAAGTGCATGAAGAAATTGACCGTGTGATCGGACGCAACCAAAGCCCCTGCATGAAAGACAAGATGAGGCTGCCCTACACAGAGGCCGTGTTGCACGAGATACAAAGATACATCACCCTCCTGCCTTCTGATCTACCCCATGCTGTGACCCGGGACACAAAATTCAGAAACTATGTCATCCCCAAGGTTAGATGCATCTGGGAAAGCTGGCTGAGACAGAAGGGGTGGCATGATACCTCGGTGGGGCCTGTGAGAGCCTTCTCAGGTCTGTTGCAGGAAGAGAGGCGGAAAGAGTTGAGGAAAGAACACAAGGTTAGAGTCACATGGGCTGGGTTTGAAATCCGTCACTGCCATGCAGTGCACACTCAGGTCATTTTGTACCTCTGTGACCCTGTCTCTGCCTTCCTAGAACTTCTGGGAGGCTGAGCTGGGCTTCCAAGGCCTCCTCTCACTCTCATATAGAATGTATTAAGGGAGCAGTGATTTCCATTGGTGAGAATCCTGTAGGAACTGAAATTTGATTTTTCATGATGAATTAAAAAAAGGAAGAAGAGATGGAAAATGTGTCTGCAGCTGTAAGGTAAGCAAGCCAAACGTCAACCTTCTTTAACCCCAATTCTCCCTTCCCAGGACCTCATGTACCAGGAAATTTGGGATATTGCTGCCCCTAACAGTTGACATTTGTAGAGCCTTTAGCATTTACCAAAACGTTTACTGGGGATGCAGTCAGTCTTCTGTAGTGATTAAGGGCTTGAGTTTTACATTTAAACAGTTTCAGGGGCCGGCCCAGTGGCGCAGCCGTTGAGTGTGCATGTTCTGCTTCAGCGGTCTGGGGTTCACCGGTTCGGATCCCGGGTGTGCACCTACACACTGCTTGTCAAGCCATGCTGTGGCAGGCGTCCCTCATATAAAGTAGCAGAAGATAGGCACAGGTGTTAGCTCAGGGCCAGTCTTCCTCAGCTAAAAGAGGAGGATTGGCAGCAGATGTTAGCTCAGGGCTAATCTTCCACAAAAAATAAAATAAAATAAAACGTTAGTGAGGGATATAAAATTTTTGAATAAATTAAAAGACTTATTCTGTGTTTGGGTAGGAAAATAGCAATTATCCCCAAATCAATTTATACATTTATGAGATCTCAATGAAAATATCAACCAGATTTTTTTGGAACTATACTAACAGATCCCAAATTTGATATGGAAAATTAAAAAATAAAGGATAGTCAGGGACAGGTCCTAACAAATATTAAAATAATAATAATATATAAATAATGTAATAAAAATATATAAAATATATATATAAATAATAATAAAATATATAAAAGTCACAGTTATTATAGTAGTGTAATACAGCTTCTTAAATAGATGGATCAATTGAATAAAGCCTAGAAATAAACTTAATTATACATGGAAACTTGGTACATGATAAAGGTGCCTTTTTCCTTGTAACCCAGAGGGAAAATATGGACTATTCAATTGAGATTGGAAAACTCCCAGAGAAGTTGGAAAAAAATCATAATAGATCCCTACCTCACACTTTACATGAAAATTTATTCTTTGTGGTTCAAATATATACACATAGAATGTTAAACTAAAAGCACTAGGGATAAAAGCAATAATTTTTTTGAGAATTTCAGAGTGACAAAAGATTTTCTAACAATGACCAAAGAAAAGAGGAACAAGAGGGCCAGAAATTTAAAAATAGATAAATTTTGTTACATGCAAATAAGAAAAATCTGCCTAGAAAAAGAAACGAGGTCAAATGACAAACTGAGAGGAAATTTTGCACAGCTCATTAGAGCAGAAGACTAATTACTGAAAAATAAAATGAATTCCTACAGTCAGTATGAACAAACCCAAAACCCAACGGATACGTGCAAGGGAAACCAAACTAAAATTTAAGTAAAAGTAATACAAATGGTTCTTAAATCTATAAAAATATACTCACAAAATAAAATATGTTGAAAATAAAAACTATAAAGAAACATATTTTTACTCATCATAATATGTTGGCAGGATGTAAAAAAGCATATATTTTTGTTAGCAATATAAATTGATGTAACCTCTATGGCAGGAGATGTGACAATACCTATCAAAATTTTAAAAAATATGTACAATTTGAAGAGCAGTTCCACTATTAGGAATTTATGTATATTTTCCAAAAATAAGAACATTCGTTTCTTTGTGATATTTGAAGGTTGGAAAATCCATAGATCTTCATTTAAAAAGGACTTTAATATTTAAATTTTATTTATTAAATTTATTTAAAAAAGGAATTTCTAAAATTCTTTTATTCCTATAAAGTGGAATACCAAGCAGGCTACAGAACACTATAGGATGCTACTATTTGTGTTACAATAGTGGGGGATACGTATGTGTCTTTTTTTCTCAGTCCCTAAGGTATTTCCTCAAGGATATAGCATAAGTTGGTAACAGTGATTACATTAAGAAGGGAACCAGGGTACCTGAGTATAGGGAGAGGATATTTTCACTTTCACCTTTCTGTATTTTCTGTATATCTCGCCTACTCCAATAATCGTAAAATAATGTTTAAGGAAATACAAAATAAAGTAAAAATGGAAAAAGGAAGCTTTCACTTAAACAGGAATGCTTTATGGTCAGAAAGAACTTGAGTCAAATTCTAACCACACCACTTGCTAACAGTATAAGCTCAAGTAAGTCATTTCTCCTCTCCGAATGGCAGTTTCCTCCTTACGCAATGTACACACAGTGCGATGCATAATGAGGAACAGAAAGAGAACTTACTGGGTGTGGCTGAAGCGAGAATTAAGCGAGATTTGTAAACAACTAAGCAGAGCGTGAGGCAAACGTGAAGCGTCCGACATAAACGCTGGTTATCCATATTACTCTGTCATTTAGACCTCACAAAAATCTTTTGTGAAAAAGGAGAAAATATTGTGTTTTTGTTACCCCACCCAATTTTACAAGTGAGGGAAGTGGGTTTTGATTCAACAGATTCAAGTTTTCACATCTCATTTTCTTCCATTCATACCTGAATTCAGAAAGAAAAAAATTGTGACAAAGTAGGCTCTTCCAGTTTGAGGCAGCAATTCCAGTAAAGCTCATGTCTAGAGAAATGGGTTGCAAATCCCAGTTTATCAACAACCATTGATTACTGCACATTGACCATAACATTGCTCTTCCCAGAGAACCATCTTATTATTCAATAAAAGATTTTGTATGAAATACAATATATAAAGTAGCCATAAAGTAGCCATATAAATATATGTGTGTGTATAAAATAGCCATAACTCGACACTATCACTCACCAGACAAACTTAAGAGTGCTCAGTCCTGGGGCCAGCCCCGTTGTTGAGTGCTTAAGTTTGAGCGCTCTGCTTCAGCGGCCCAGGGTTTCGCTGGTTCAGATCCTGGACGTGGACATGGCACTGCTTATCACGCCATGCTGAGGCGGCCTCCCACATGCTACAATTAGAAGGACCCACAACTAAAATATACAACTATGTACTGGAGGGATTTGGGGAAAAAAGCAGAAGAAGAAAAAAAGATTGGCAACAGTTGTTAGCTCAGGTGCCAATCTTTAGAAGAAAAGAGTGCTCAGTCCCATTCAATCCACTATAGTTGCTAGACTTGGTTATGAACAAGGATAAGTGTGCTAAAGTACCACTCCACTCTCCATTTCTTGGTTCCAGGGCACTACTGTATTGCCATTACTGTCTTCAGTCTTATTCGATTGCAAGGAGTTTCCTAACCCAGAGAAGTTTGACCCTGGCCACTTTTTGGATAAAAATGGCAGCTTCAGGAAAACAGAATACTTTGTGCCTTTTTCCCTTGGTAAGTGCAAATAAATCCATCCAAACCATACTCACGCACATTTTGGACAACTTTTAGCTTCAGTGAATTCATAGCATTACTAATCCGCTAATGATAACAAAGTCAATCATATCAAACCGTCACAACCCCCCAAATCTGGACGGAGCCATTTAAGTCTGTACACAAGTAGGATCAGGTAAGTTATCCAAGGACAATTTTGTTGTTTGCTGATTGAGTATAATGCCAGTTTTTAAAGAAACCAAAGCAAGTCAATCCAATTCAGATGTCATGTGTTGCCAGACCACAAGTGGACTTGTTTTTGCAAACTTTTGTCTGTTGATCTCCCCTTTGTAATATTGACTTTTCCAAAACAAATATACGAGTTTCTTTCTTCTTCTTGAATTATTAACCATTATTAATTTTCTGACTCTTAGAGCCAGAGGCCATCAAAGAGACCTCGGCCACTTCTTCCTCTTTCTTCCCGTCTGAAATTCACACCCCACACACCCTACACACCCTTGCCTCTGTGCAGGAGCTTCTTGGCTCCCAGTGGCTATTTCCTATAAGGTCATAAAGACAACTTAGGAAGGGTCAGACACATTCTTTTTCCTTGTTATCCTTTCCAATCATTTGATTATTCTTTTCAAAAATAACAATGTGTTTTGTTTCTAAGGACAATGGTAATAAGTGTTCCACATAAAAATGCAGAAAAGCAGAAAAGAAAACAAAGTAAAAGTTATTAGCAATTTTACCCTACAGAGATAATCACTGTTGATATTTTGCTGTATACATTTCAAACAATTGTCTAGGTATACATGATAGATGTGTTTATTAAAATTTGGTTCATTTTGTACAATCTGTTTGATAACCTTTCACTTGGTATGTTGTGATAGAAAACACATGTGGTATTAAATAATCTTCCATAGAAACATGTTTAGGTTGCATTGTATGATAGATGCATGAGGATTTATTTAATTAATCCATTCTAGATGGATGTTTAGTTTTCATCTAACTCGTCTGTGTGGTAAATAACGATGCAAGTGACATCCTCATAGGTGAGTCTCTAATTTCTACAGATAAATCCCCAGAAGGTGAATTCCTGAATTAAATAGTGAAAATTTCTTTAGAGAATTTTGACATGTATTCACAAATACCCCTTTAGAAAAGCCATACCGTTTTATTGTCCTCTGGCAGTTTATGAGCATTCCCTCTTCTGCTCAGCGTTCTCCATGGCTTTTAGGGGCACATCGTGTTTGGCCGTGGAGCGAGCTAACGGAAGTGTCTCCTCCCTCCAGGGAAGCGGGCCTGTGCTGGAGAGGGCCTGGCGCGCATGGAGCTCTTCCTGTTCTTCACCACCATTCTGCAGAACTTCTGCCTGAAGCCCCTGGTGGAGCCGAAGGAAATTGACACCACACCTGTTGTTACGGGGCTTCTCAATATCCCACCACCCTACAAACTATGCCTCATCCCTAGATAAAAGAAGACCTTCTCTCTTTCAAAATTTAAACCAAAGTAATTGCTTTTTCCTCACTACCCCCCCACCCACCCCCATCGTCTCTCTCTTAATTTTAAATACTGCCTAAGACAGAAACATACTCACTAAAAACTTTTATAGGGGTCACTAAAACTTGATTTGTGTTAATCTACAAATCCCTTGACAAAAAGGAACTGGGTCCTGGGGCCAGCCCGGTGGCCGAGTGGTTAAGTTTGCACGCTCCACTTCGGCGGCCCAGGGTTTCACTGGTTCGGATCCTGGGCGTGGACATGGCACCAATCGTCAAGCCATGCTGAGGCGGCATCCCACATGCCACAACTGGAAGGACCCATGACTAAAAATACACAACTATGTACCAGGGGGCTTTAGGGAGAAAAAGGAAAAATAAAATCTTTAAAAAAAAAAAAAAAGAAAGAGAACTCGGTCTGAAAATTCCTAGGGTACAAACAATATACCCTTTATAGTACTTTCTAAGCCATGCTGCAGCAGAACCAAGCTCAGGCCCACAGAAGGCCTTTATCAGGACAATCAGCAAATAGTAGAGACTTTACGTTCTGTGGTTTGGGATATAGGCTGATTTTCTGTAGTTTCTCAAAATAAAGGCACTAATATAATGCCTTATGCATATTTTTTCTATTTCTAATTGAAAGCACTTATATGATTTCTGCCACCTTCACAAAATAAATCCTTATTTCCACAATAGATTTTCTTTGTATGTTTTACTTTATTTCAAATCTCAAAAACCCTTTCCTTGAGTTATGGGTACTCTGCAATTAGGATATGATAAATAGATGATATTAAATGATAACCTCCTATCACAAATCTCTCCCTGCCCCACCCCCCATGTATTTGCAACCATTGATTTACATGGGGCCCAAAGAGCCTCATGGGATAAGAAGTCAAACCATGTCCACAGCAAGGATTCAGACATGCATAGCTGCATCCTATTCAGAAAGTGGTGAGGGGCAGGACTGGGGGATGGAGAGCAAGAGAGCGAGTTGCAAGGAAGGACTGAGCATTCTCAAGAGAATGTTACTGTCCAAGTGGGGGTCATCTGCCCCCCACAAGACATGCCAACAGTTGAAAGGCAAGGTGATAGGAGAGAAAGGGTTTTATTACAGCTTGCTAGCAAGGGGGAAGATAGCTGACTAATGTTGGAAAGAACCACCTTATGGAACAAAGACTACAGGCCAGTTATATAGGGGGCTGGTCTCTGAGTCAGGGAGGCATCTGGTCTCCAGGTAAGGATACATCTGGTCTTCAGGTGGGACAGACATCTGGTCTTAGTTCCTGATAATCTTGAGTTTTACTGTATATGCATCAGAGACTGGAGCAACGGCCTATACCCAGATCTTTCAGTTGTCATTGATGATGGCTATCAGCAGAGACTCTCTGCCCAGGGGTCACCACATTCCTAAGGAGTTCAAAAGAACAAAGTTATCAACTCACCGCAGCTGAGAGGGGCCAGAAAATCTACAGAGCATGTATACCTCCTGGAGGGTGCATACCCAGCTGGGTTTGTTAATCAGTGGTCATTCAAACTTTCAATATGGTTTCTTTTGTAAAATATGGCTTCCCTTATGTCAACCTTGTGTTGAGCCAGTATCAAGAACATTGACCCAGAAGAGAAGAGCTGCAACAACTGCCCAGCAGTGGCCCTGTGGAGTGCTGTGAGCAGCCACTGCCACAAAAGGATGATGCAAGTACCCGTAGGCAGCCTAGCCTCCAGGGACAGAAAGGAGCTTTAAAAGTAGGGCTGAGCTTCTGGGTATATACCCCAATTGAGAGCAGGAACTCAAACAGATATTTGTACACCCATGTTCCTAGCAGCATTGTTCACAACAGCTGAAAGGTAGAAACAACCCAAATGTCCATCGATGGACGAATGGATAAACAAAATATCATATATGTTACTGCAAGAAGGCCTGCTGCCCAATGTACATAAAAAGCCAAAATTCTGGCACTCATTTTCAAGAACAGAAGAGTCTTTCTTGCGAGGTCAACTGGCAAGGAGACAGGAGGCAAGGCTGTCAAATCTGTCTCCCCGGTCTAGGGTTTGGGGTCAACTTTAAGGGATTAGGGAGGGCCAGCTAGTACACAGAAGCACTGGTAAGATGAGTTTTGATTGGCAGGTCAAAATTCTCTCTTCTGCACATGCTCAGATTTTGGCTTACTGCCCCTGAAATACAGCTTTAACATTCTGTTAATATGGGGTCAGTTAGGGGAGGTTACCAGGAAAAGCAGGTTACCAGGAAAATCTGCATAACAACAAGGGTAAAGTTGTTATGCAGATTTAATTCATTGCTTTCTCCATTGATAAGAGTTTCTTGTGATTTAGAGTCATCCTTCTCTTCCTGGCACAGAGGAGGAGACAACCTTACAAACGGAGATTTCCCTAACAAATGTAAATGTCTTTTACAAATGGTAACGTCTACTAGTTTTTCACAGCTTTTCCGATGTCTACTGTTTCATGGTAATGGTAATTACCAGCTCAAAATAATCCTTATGTCAAAGAGGCATATTTTCGGGTGGCAAATTCTGTTCCTGTTCCTGTGGTTACAAATATACATACGATGGAATATTATTCAGCCTTAAAAAGGAAGGAAATTCTGACACATGCTACAATGTGGATGAACCTTGAAGACATGCTGAGTGAAATAAGCCAACCATAAAAGGACAAATGTAGTATTGTAACCACAGGCTTTGCAGGACCAATTCAACTGACCCCATCTTATCAACAGAGTAATTAAGAGTGATTTTTCGAGAAATGAGACCTCTTGTCCAGTTCAGGCTGGTTGAGACCACCAACACATCAACTGGACCTGTGCAAATGCTTGACAAGTAACCTCTTTGACATCAAGAAGCTGAAAGCTCCACCCTCAGATCATGGTATAGCTGCCATTTTGTGAACACGTGTCCTGTGAAGAGGCATGAGGCCTGATTATGCTTGTGCAGATCACCAGTTACCTGACTTCTCCTTACCTCCAATTGAAACCAAGAACTAAGGAGTTAAAAAGTCTTCCCCAGAACAAAAACTTTAAGATAAGCTTTGCTAACTGCAGCTGGGCATATTCAACAAAATCAACTGTTGTTCAAAACTAACCAGGTCTTTCTGTCCCTCATTAGTATACGAGTGAGCTGTCTTTCCCAGGAAGCCAAGGTCCAAACGTCAAGATTCAGCCTCACAAAGCCAAAAGCAGGCTGGTGGAAAGGCACCCACTAGCAAGGCCACATGCTCCCCCTCACCCACCTAAAACCCCAGCACATGCTCTCCCTCCCCTTCCTAAAACCCCAGACAAAAACCCCTACCTTTTTCCCTTCGAGGAGGTGGAGTTCTAACTCCCATCTCCTCACCTGGCTGTGTTTCAATAGTAAACCTGTTTCCTTGCCACAAACCTGTGTTTTAGGTTTTTTTCTCTTTATCGGCCCTCCTGTGCGATGGCTGAATGAACCCGTTTGTATCTGGTAACACAATCATATCTCCACACTTCAAACTGCCCTACCCATCATCCCATAAAATGTGCCCCAAACCCTGGATCAGGGAGACAGATCTGAGAGCGTATGCTCCTGTCTCCTTGCAAATTGATCTCGCAAAATAAAGCTGATTTCTTTGGCAAAAGCTGATGCCATAATAATTGGCTTTTTATGGGCATCAGGCAAGAGAACCCCAATTTTGTGTGGTAACAGTATGATTCCACTTATATGAGGTACCTAGAGTAGTCAAAATGATAGAGACAGAAAGTAGAATGGTGATTGTGTTACCAAGCCAGGTTCATTTTTCCCCGCCACCCAGAAAACCAAACACCAAGATGACAAGATCGCAGCAGAGAGAGGGTTTAATCACAAGGCAGCCATGCAAGGAAGCGAGAGCATGAGTGTCAAATTTGCTTCCCCGAAAATAGGGACTCAGGGATATTTATGGGATGGGGGCAAGGCAGTCTGAAATGTAGAGATAAGTGATTGGAGGTGAGGAGAGGTGAGGTAACTGATTATCTGTGCAAGCGTAGTCAGACTCCATCCCTCTTCGTAGGATGCATGCTCACAAGATGGCAGCATTAGCATGATATGAGGGTGGAGTTTTTAGCCTCTTGACATCAAAAGGTCGCCTATTGGACATCTGCACCAGCCCAGTTGATGAGTTAGTGGTCTCAACCAGCCTGGAGTGGACAAAGGGGTTCTAATTCCTGAAGAACAGCTCACACACCCATTACCATGGTGACCCAGGCTCCAGGGAGATGTTATCTATAGGAACCTAGTGGGAGTCAGGTAGCATATTGCCTAAACAGCACAGTTAACAATGGGTGAGTTAAACAGTTAAACGCTATAGTCAGTAATCGCAAAAAGGGAAAAAATCTTTTGTTCCTAGCTACTTAATCATCAATGGCTAACTCTTTGCCAGTTTCAATCTCTCCTATTCTTTGGTATTCCTCATTCTTGAGGGATTTGGGGCGACAACCAATCTAGCTGCTTCCTGCTGAACTGGGATGTAGATCCGGGTTAGAGGAATGAAACTGTTTAGCACTCACATGGAAATATTCTCTTGTTCCCGGCTTCATGTTGACATTTTGGTATTATTAGAATTTTGTATCTTGCTCAACATCTAAAACATCTAAAAAGCACATTTTATAATCAAATGTCAGACCAGAAGGATGAGAAGCATAGACAACCCAAATTTTAACAGTCCTTGAAAAAGAGCCCTAATCCCAGTGAGGCCTCCACCTGATCCCCAGGTGAGGGCAGACAACTGGTGTCAGTTCCTGACAGTCTTCTGTTTTACTGGGTGTGCATCAGAGACCGGAGCAACAGCCTGTACCTAGATCTTAGTTGCCAATGATGATGGCTATCAGCGCAGACTCTGCCTGGGGGGTCACACATTCCTAACGAACTCGGAAGAACAAAGTTATCAATTTATAGCTGCTGGGCAGGTCCGTAAACTCTATAGAGCATGTCCGGGTTAGTTAATCAGAGGTCATTCAAAGTTACAATATGGTTTCTTTTCTACAATATTGCTTCCCTTATGTCAACCTTGTGTTGACCCGTATTAGTTGTGGGAAAGAGGAGGAGAACAAGGAGTTTTTGTCTAACGGGTATGGAGTTTCAGTTTGGGAAGAATGAAAAAGTTCTGGAGATGGATGATGGTGATGGTTACACAGCAATGTGAATGGACTTAATGCCACTGAACTGTACGCTTAAAAATGGTTAAAATGGTAAATTTTATGTCATGTATATTTTACTGCACAAAAAAAAGTAGAGTGGGGGTACTTGAGTTATGCAGGCGGGGATTTTGAAGCAGTAAATTTTGGATCTAAATCTTAATGTGATTTATTAACATATAAATGTTCTCTGCCTCATTTCTGCTCCCATGCTAAAAAGAATTTAGCCTTTCATCATTCGGATCCTCCTCCTCCCATGCAATCTAAGAAGTTTTTACTTTGCCAGCTAGGTGCCCTAACTTGGGATGCAGAATTAGCAGAATGAAAAGAGAGTAGACCAAAGAGGAAACTTTAGTTTGGGAGGCTGGGTTAAATTCCATAATAAAAAATTTAAAGATGAGGGAAGAGGAAACAGAGGGTGATGATGGTGGGAAGGATTCAGTTTGATGTGGTGACTTTAGGGGGACAGGAGACACACAAGTGAGAAATTCTAGAGAAGCTGTTGAGACCAAGGGAATTGAGAAGGAAAGGGAAGAGAATTTAAGCATGGCTGTGGTTTAACATTCTTTAAAAGACAAACATAAATAATCAAGTTCCTTCTTAATTACTTTTGGCTATCGGATTCTTCTCTTCACATGCATGTCCCTTCAAAGACTGCCACGGGGGGTCAGCTCCATCTGGAGCCACCTGGATTACAGATCTAATTGTCCACTGGTACATTGCCAAGATGAAATTGAAGGAATATCACGCTGAGCAAGTCCCGTAATGTTTCCCAACTTCGATTTCCTCAGATGGAGATCACAACGCCCACTTTCACAGTGGCTATGAAGATTAATTGAGCTAATGTTGAGTTAATGCAAAACCGTTCTCTAAAGATGGGTAATAGTGCATTAAAATGGAACTGTCTGTCCCCATTTCAGCTGAGGGCCCCCAGAAAACCGGTGCCAAACATGACCGCATTCTATGGTGCTAGATCAGCCATCAGGAGTTGCAAGGGAGATAACCAAAAATAGCTTCTGCAACCCTTAGCCCCTCATCCTCCTGGAAGACATAAGGTTGAGAAAGATCATTGCTTGGGAGTGAGTTGTCAGTGTTGTGTGTTTCCCTCCTCTCATCAAGAGGGATAGGAGGAGGATGCTTCCCACTCGTGGAGAACCAAGCAAGAGGGGCTTCATGGAAACTATTTGGAAAGCTTGACAAGTGCTCCTAGGATTGGGATAACAACGTACTGAGGTCTGAGATTTGCCTGGGGAAGCCTAACTGTGAGAGACAATGACTAGAGCTATTTTGGAATAGTCTATACTCCCAGAATTCATAAGGTCAAAGAGCGTGTGAGTACTTCCCATACACGACACGTTAGCCTCTGGGAGAGGTAGAGACAGCTTAAAGGGGTTCTGCCCAAGAGAACAGCACCTGACCTTAGGTTGTAGGCATGGTGGGCATCCCTTATGTTAACAATAGTTAGGTCAGAAAGAGCTTCCTATAACTCAGCAATAAAAAGACAAGTAACCTAATCTAAAAATTGGGCAAAGGATTTGAGTAAATATTCCTCAAAAGATATACAAATAGCCAATAAACACATGAAAAGATTCTCAGTATCGTTGGTCACCAGAGAGATGCAAACCAAAACCATGATGAGATATCACTTCACCCCCACTAATATGGCTAAAATAAAAAAGCCAGACAATGAAAGGTGTTTGTGAAAATGTTGAAATTTCCATACATTTCTGGTGTGAACATAAAATAGTGCAGCCACCTTGGGAAAGAGTTTGGCAGCTCCTCAAAATTTTAAGCATAGAGTTACCATATGACCCAGCAATTTCACTCTTAGCTATATACCTAGGAGAAATGAAAACATATGTTCACACAAAAACTTGTACAGGAATGTTCGAGGTAGCATTATTTATAATAATCAAGAAGTGGAAACAACCCAAATGTCCATCAACTGATGAATGGTTAAACAAAAGGTAGTATATCCATATAATGGAATATTATTCAGCCATAAAAAGGGAATGAAGTGCTGACACATGGTACAAACTGGGAGAACTTTGAAAACATTACGCTAAGTGAAAGAAGCCAGACACAAAAGACCATATATTGGGGGCTGGCCCCGTGGCCGAGTGGTTAAGTTCGCGCGCTCCGCTGCAGGCGGCCCAGTGTTTCGTTGGTTCGAATCCTGGGCGCGGACATGGCACTGCTCATCAGACCACGCTGAGGCAGCGTCCCACATGCCACAACTAGAAGGACCCACAACGAAATATACAACTGTGTACCAGGGGGCTTTGGGGAGAAAAAGGAGAAAAATAAAAAAAAATCTTTAAAAAAAAATAAAAAAATAAAAATTTAAAAAAAGACCATATATTGTACGATTCCATTTATAGAAAATGTCCAGAATAGGCAAATGCACAGAGACAGAAAGTGGAGTAGTGGTCCTTAAGGCTGGAAAGTGACTACAAATGGGTACAAGATTTTCTTGGGGGATGATGAAAATATTCTAAAATTAGACTGCAGTGATGTTTGTACAACTCTGTGTATTCTAAAAACCACTGAACTAGACACTTAAATGAGTGAATTTTATAGTACGTGAATTATCTCTCAACAAAGCTGTCTTTTTAAGAAAAGAATATATACACAAGCACAAAATCTTCAATAATTAGTACAAATTGTCCTGCTAAAATAGAAATACAATGACTAGTAAGTACTTTATGGCCCACAGATATTTTTTAAAGCCTGCCTCAGGGCATGCAACTGTTAAAACTCAGGTTCAAGACAATATCCCAGCTCATGGCAAGCTGGACCATGAGAAGTAGGGAATTGCAACAGGCCAGTAAGGGGAAGGGAAGATCCCAGTACCAGGCATGACCAGAACTAGAGGGAATTGGGCCGCTTATGTGGAGTCAAGAATCCAATCTAGAGTTTCCAAGGGAGCTTGGCAAACTCAGGCTGGATTGAGGCTGATGTCGACACAGGAGGAAGAGACAGGGGAGATGGATCCAATTTCATGCACAGGTCTTGGCTGGTAAACAGTAGGTATTTCTACTGAACTTGCAATCACAGCAAGAAAGATTTAGGACAAAATACCTTTGGCCTTAGTGACGTCAAATTTTAAGTCTCAAAGACCTTTACATAATCCAATACAAAAAGTTATAATATATTCAGAGTGGCCAGCTCTAGCTCTGAACTTTTCATGAAGCTAGCCTCAACTTCATATTTATGGTTATTTTGGATGAAATAACCCCCATGAATTTCCAATTCTCAGGGTTTTTATAGACAAACCCAAGAAGCTTGTTCAGGTCTCTTTCTCCTATTCATCTTCCCTGTTAGTTACTAACACGGAAGGAATATGTTTGATTCTCAATGATGATCCAGTTGCTCAAACTGAAAAAAAAATTTTGGTCTTGGATAACAATTATTTTTGTCTTCAGGGTCAGTGCTTGCTTCAGGAGGGAACATAGAAGAGAATAAAGTTAATAGGTTTTGAAATTTGATCATATCTGACATTGTCTAGCTGTGTGACCTTGGGCAGGGTCATAGCTTCTCTGATCTTCATCTAAAAAATGGAATTAATAACACCTACCTTCTAGGGTTAGGGGGTTGAGGATTATTGATAATGTATGTATTTTTGCTGGTAATTAGGAGGGGTTCATAAATGATATTTTTCATTATTAAGCTATTGAAAATTCTACAGTCAATGTAAATTCAAGTTTGTGGACATTCTTTGTAAGCCATTCATTGCTTTTTTCCACTCTGTTTCATGGTTTAATGTGTGAAATTCCAGGATTAATCACTATTCAATCAATATTTGTTATTACATTTCTCTGGTATAATAGTAACATGTTGGGTTTCTCTTATACTTCTTATTATAATATTGTATTTTTCTGGTTCTGAGATGCCATCTGTTTTAAGACACATTCCAGTTTTAGAGACATTAAAGTGTAAAATAAAGAGCACCTTAGAACTGATTGAATATCATTGCCCCCTACTATACTTGGACCTATAATCCATTACTGGTCTAGTTAACAGGGCTGCTCAAAGTCTGAGTATGTTAGTCCCTTCGCCCCAGACGACTGGATCACTAAGAGTCATGCTCTTCTCTTCCAGTTAACCTTCTGCCTGATACCCTAATACCTACTGTGATGTCAGATCAGTAAACAGACTTTACGTTAGTTTTTTCAAACTCAGAATGAACCTCTTTACACAGGTACAGGCTATTTACACATTAGGCAACAGTGGTACACAGTATGGATCCAGAGTCCATGCCATGCATGCTTGTCATTGGCTAGAGGGCAATCTGAGTCAATATGTCACTGAACCAATGATGGCCTTGTTGAAAGTAGGCTTAGGAGGGCATGTGGAAGAGCCTGGGTTTCTGGAATTCCACTTAATCATTTCCCACCCTGTTCTAAAGTCAACAAAATGTTAATGCAGAGGAGATAGTTCATTATTTGTTATAGCTTTTCAACATTTATTTCATACCTCTTATATACCAAGTATAGGCTAGGGACTGCAAGTCCAGAAACAAATAAGATATTGTTCCTGGCCTTAAAGACCTTATATTTTAATCAGGGAAGACAAATAAGCCAACAAATAGAGCAAAAATGTCTCCAGGTTTGGAGAGAAGTATGCACACTGTTTTACGGAAACCCAAGTGCGGGACACTGAAATCAGACCAGGGGTAAGTGAAGGAGCGGATTAGAGAAAATGATGCCTGAACTTGGTTTTGAAACACAAATAGGAGTCAGTTAGCTTCCAAATGGAGGGAGAGGAAATGTTCAAAACCTCTTTTTGTTGGCGTATTTTACCATAATTTTTAAAACTTGGAGGAAAAAAATATAGAGTCTTTTGAAAGACTGCAATTTGTTTGGTATGGCTAGCAGGAAGGAAGCATGTTGCGGAAGAGAGGTGATCTGATGCCGGGTGGCGGTAAACACCAGGTCATGAGGGCCTTGTTGGCAGGGAAAGAAGTCTGGACTTAACTGAGGAGAATAAAGAACCAATCCAGGATCCGAAGAGTGGAAGGGAGGGGCAGGAGGGAGACAGGTTACAGTTTGCACTGAAGGAAGATCCCCTGGCTGCTGCGTGACGGGTGCAGCAGGAGAGGGTTGAATCCCAGGCAGGAAGGCGGGTCAAGGCAAAGACGAATGAGAGCAGAACTGAGGCAGCGGCAGTGGAGGGGAAAAGTAAGGGGCAGTTATGAGGATCTGAAAGCAAGAAAATAGAGAGGGCTCAGAGGGTGAGTAAATTCAGGAAATGAGTGAGAAGGAGGAATTGAGAACGGCTCCCATGTTTTTGACTTGGGCAACAGGTGGTGCCATTTCCTAAGAAGAGCCGCTATGCAGGCAGACGTGGGGCATTTAGACTCAAACAGGCTGCGTTTGAGCTCCCTGAGGAACAGGCAAAAGGGGAAAGCATCCTAGTTAAGGCAATGAGAAAATAGCAAATAGAACTAACATATACATAGCACCCTACAGTTTAGATGAAACTGTTACTGAAAAGGAAGACATGACTGGAGATGACAAGGTAGGAGATGGGGTCTGAGGTGGAGACCTCATTTTATCTGGACAAGAGGAGCAGCTTGTTTATAGAGAGCATCGAAAATCCAACACACTGGAAGTTGGGCTAGATTCAAAAGCAGAGGAAACCCCAGAAGGATTTTACCTTCTGGGAACCCCTAGAAGGGCTGCATTTAGAGGAAACTATATTCAAGAATATTTTTCCTGGCAAATTCCAGTTAAAGATAGTAGGAAAAGGGCATTTTAAATTCACTTCCTACTCTTGAAATCAACTGAAAGCAAAATAAAAGAGCAAAAAATAAAAAAGACACTTCCCCCTTCAACAAACAAGGAAAAAATTATAACACAAAAATATGAAGAATGACTGCCAAATGAAGAGAATTTTGACCTAAAATATGTGAGAACACAGAGGCCATGCCTCCCTGTATAGTCTCTGGGAAAGAGCTCAATTTACATAAAATTAGGTGCCCTGTTCCTGAGAAGCGCATCCACAGACCCTCTGTGGGTATCTGACGAGGTCTAACACCTGATCAAGGGCGGCTCAGAAATGGCCAACATTCCACAGCATCTGTCCTCTCCTTCCATTGTAACAGAACCTCTGATTTGTAGCTGGCATATGGCTGTCTGGGATAAAGACTGCATTTATCATCTCCCCTTGCCTGTAGGCATGACCATGTGACTAACATCTAGCCTGTGAGATGTAGGTGGAAGCCACGTGTAAAACCGTGGGAAGTTTGCTCGTCTTTTTATTTTTTTTAGCAGTTTTATTGAGAGATAATGCACATACCACATATAAATGGAATCACACAATATGTATTTTTGGGTGTAACTGGCTCCTTTTATTTAGCATAATGTTTTCAATGTTCATCCATGTGAGAGCATATATCAGTACTTCATTTCTTTTTATTGCTGAATATGTATACACTGCATTGCATGTAGCCATTCCCATCAACAAGATGCGAGGGCGGGAAGCTTGCTTTTAAAGGAAGAAGGTGTGCTCCTTTCTGGTGGCTGGAATGTGAACCTGATGACACGGCTGGAACATCTGTCTGGACAATAAAGTGAACGTATGTTGAGACTGGGAGAGCAACAAACTAGAAGGAGCCTGGGCCATTTGATGATCACACAATGGTCTTGAACTGCTTGCTTCCAAATTCTATTTATCTGAGAAAGTAAAGTTACAGTCATTGGGAGTTTCCTATCCAATCCTAATGGATCCAGGGTGCTGGGGGTAGGGGACACTCCTGGAAAATCAGAGAATATAGAGAAAGCCATTCAGGAAGGAGAACAGCAGGAAGGTGGCCAAAGGAAGAGCTGGAGAAGAAAAATAAAAGAGGAAAACAAAACCATTACAAAGAGCTCAGGACAGCCTTGAAGCACCAGGAGGAGGTGGCGTTTTATAAGAACTCTACTGTCGAGACCAGCAGAATAGACAGAGTCACTGACAGCCTTGATTTTACGGCAGGCTTTGACTAGCGAGCAAAGCTTACTGTGAAGGCCAGGCAAATGCACTTGGGGAAGGTATCAACCTAGTATCACAGAAAAAATAATTTTTTTCAGCTTTAAATTATATTTCCCTTTCCTTCTATGAGCTCTTTTTTCTTTTCTATAAATTGTCTGTTTAATACGTAATGATGGAAAACAATAAAATTAGTTTCTTTTCTGAAAGAAAACAAAGAGAGAGGGAGGAAGAAAAGCCACAGTGTTAAAAAAAAAAAAAATGATGATCATTGTATCATTTTAAATCTAAAAGACAGCTAGACAACTGTGAGAATTACGGACACAGCCTGAATATAAATCTTACGATACCAGCAGCGATGTGCCTAACATTAGCCTGGAGGCGTTTAGGAAAAGAGAGAGCTAACTTCACGCCATTCCCCCGTTTAAAGCTCTCTGACGGCTTCCCGTTCCTCATGGAACAAAATCCAAACTCCTCGCCAAGCGAATGAGGTGCGTGCCCACTCCCTACCCTCCTCTCGCATGTGGCCTCCTTGGTCTCCCCACTCCCGCACGGGCCAGCTCTCCAGTCCCGAGACAGGCCGGCCTGCCTGCTCTGAGCATGCGCGCTGGCTCTGCCAACTGCCTGGACCGCTCTCTGTCCCCAGAGATTCAGCTGACTGACTCCTTTGATGATTCAAATCTCAAGACAAATGTCACTTGCCCAGGACAGGCCATCTCTGACCCCTAACCTGAACCGGCCACGCCAGTCCACTCTAGCCCACCCCAGGCCAATCTCTATCACCACGTTCTGTTTTATTTTTTTCATAAACAAATTTGAAAATGTCTCATTCATTAGGTATCATTTATTTTCCGCCTCCTACATGCTCACATACACACACACACACTCACACCATAAGAGTGAGGATCTTGCCTGTTTTATTATCTAGCACCTTTACCAGAGCTCAACACAAAGTGTTCAATATATTTTTTGAATGAATAAATAAACAAACAAAAAGGTCTATCGCAGCATAGATTGAAAAGATACCATCTAAGATGAAATACGTGGTTGAAAACACAGCAGCAGAACAGTCGCCAGCCCCAATGATTTCTGTGCCTTTTCTTCCCTTACAGCCACCAGTTAGCTACTATTTCTTCTTGTGAAGACATTTTTCTAAAGCTAAGAAATTTCTTCAGCTTTATCTCAACTTCTTTTTCTTCTGTTAAACATAAGAGATGCTTAGTACAGTAACTTTTATTTTTAAAAGCATACAGGCTATAATCTCTTTTCATAAAATTATTTATCCATCCTTCTATCTGCAAATTCATTCATTTTACAAACATTTCTTAAGCACCTAGCATGTGCTAAGCATTGAGGGAAGAGCAGTGAAAAAAACAAGACAGCAATCCTTGTCTTCATGTGGCTTACATTTAAGTGGTGGATACTGACCCAAAAAAAGAATTTTATTGTATCCATTCAGATAATAAGCATTATGAAGAAGAACTGAGTAAAGGTTAGAGAATGACAAGAGGTAAGAGCCAGGGACTAGTTTAGGTAGCGAGGTCATTGCCAACCATTTTAAGGTGGTGGCGTTTGAGCAAGGACTTAAATGATGCAAGGGGAAAAGTCATGCAAAGGTTTAGGAGAAGAGCATTTCAGGCAGGGAAAATAGCAAGTGCAAAGGCCCTGGGGCAGAAATAAGCTTGGTATGTTCAAGGAATAGGAAGGACATTGTGACTTTTGCTTACTGAGCCTTCGTGTCATTGAAAGGATCTTTAATTTTATTCTAAATATGGTGAGAAGTCATTGAGATGTTTTGAGTGGTAAAGTAATTTGATTTAATGTTTTAAAGACACTCTGGCTACTGTGTAGGGAATAAAACTGGTGGGGAAAAAATGGAAGCAGGGAGAATATTTGAGGAGGCTACTGTCATCATCCAAGCAAGAAATATATGATGACCTGGACTAGGGTGACAGTGGTCAAGTGAGAGAATTAGTCAGTTTCCAGATATATTTCAAAGCAGAGTCAGTATAACTTGCTGATATGGGAAGTGAGATAAAGAGAGGGTCTGTGGATGAGTCCTAGGTTTTGGCCTAAGCAATTGGATCAATCATGCTAATATTTGTCAGGATGGGGAAGCAGAGGAGAGAAGGAACAGATTTTAAGAGTAATCTCAATAGGATTGACCGCCACCAGTTGGTAACGGTTGTTATTCTCAGCTGGTGGGGCATGGGGTAGTACCTTATTTTTACTCTTGTACTTCTCTATGTTGCCTGCATTTTTATAACAAGCATATTTCATTTTTATATGAACACATTGTCATTTTTTAAAAGAATTATTTTTAACGTAGCCTCAAGAATGGGGAGCCAAATTGCAGCCGTTTTCACAATGCAACCAAGCTGAAGTGATAGAGACATCCTGGTATTGTGGAAAGCACGGGCTTTGGAGTCAGAAAGCTAACTTAATCTCCAAACTTGCCAAATATAAGTTAAATGATTTGAGAAAATTGCTTACATTTTAGGGGTTTTCATATATGTAAATGGGATACAATGGTCTCACCGGGATGATACGGGTAAAAGCATTTTAATCATTCACTCACTCAACAAGCAGTTATTGGGAACTTCCCACATGCCAGGCCCTACTGTAGCTGCTGGAGACACATAAGAAATTAAAAGAGATCAATTCTCTGCCTACAAGGTGCTCATATCCTCATAGGGAGAGAAGACAATAAGCAGCTGATTAAATATACAATATAGCAGATGGTAATAAGCGCTTTGAGAAATATTAAGCAGACAAGGTGACAAGGGAGTGCTGGGGGACAGAACTGGCTTCTCCTCGTCTTGTTGATCCATCATCATTTGGTGCCCTTTATGGACACGGTCTGCGTCTGTAAGGCTCTGCTGTGACTGCAGGGGCTGGAGGGGGATGCATGGCATAAGGTGTGGATGCCTAGCAGAAATCCTGGTGGACATAGGAGGTAGGGAGCTGGAGGCACAGTTCTGGAGTTCAGAGAAGTAGAAGCAAGAGATAAGAATTTGAGTCATCAGCTTATAGTGCGATTTGTGGATGAGATCATTCAGAATAAGTGCAGGTACAGACAAATACAAATAAATAAAGAAAATTTTTAAAAACAGGGTCATAGTGATAAGGAGGAACCAACAAGATTTTCCCTCTCTAAAGCTCCCCCCACACTCTCCGGCTCCTCCACCCCGTCATCTGGTTAACATCTACTCATCCAGATCTCAGGGCTCAGTTCATACATTTCTTCCTTCACTCGTTTTTTGATTGATCCAGTACATTGTACTGGAATTGAGGGGAGAACAGTAAGACAAGTTAGTCGTGATCTCCCTGAATTTATCTTCTACTGGGAGACACAGCCAATAAATAAATAAACAAGTAAATAAATAAACAAGATAATTACAGACTGGTAAGTCAAATGCTCTGATTGAAATAAATAGGAGATAGACCAGACATAACCAGGGGAGGCCTCTTTAGATGAGATGATCAGGGAAAAATTTCCACAATCATTGTGCTAAGATCAGAAGTACAGGGTGAGCTGCGAGAAGAATGTACTGAGGACTGACTTTCCTTACTCTCCACACTTGGCCAGGTACCCTTTGCCCTACACTCTCATAACACTTAAAACCCAAATATCAAATACCATATGGTCTCACTTGTGTATGGAATCTAAAAAAAAAAAAAAACAAACCCAAAAAACCCAAGCTCGTAGATACAGAGAACAGATTGGTGGCTGCCAGAGGTCAGAGGTGGGTGAAATGGGTGAAGGGGTCAAAAGGCACAAGCTTCCAGTTAAAAGGTAAATAAGTCAAGAGGATGTAATGTACAGCATGGTGACTATAGTTAACAATACTGCATCGCATATTTGAAAGTTGCTAAGAGAGTAGGTCTTAAAAGTCCTCACCACAAGAAAGAAAATTTGTAACCAAGTGTGGTGATGGATGTTAGCTAGACTTACTGTAGTGATCATTTCACAATATATACTAATATTGACTCATAATATTGCATACCTGAAACTACCATAATGTTATATGTCGATTAATACCTCAATTAACAAAAACACAAATACCTCTCAGAGAATGATTGGTGATTTGAATTGAGCTGGACTCTTCATTCATTTATAGATCCAATCAGTTAATATTTATTAAGCAGGGTTGAATTACATTGAGACTGCTCTGCAGAAGCTCAGAGTTACTGCTGAAAGATAGAAAGAGATTTTAAAACTAAGATAATTGGAGGTGTGGGTTGGGAAGTTTGGTTCATTTGCCCAAACAAGTCTCTCTCTCCCTTTCTCTCTCCTCCTGTCTCTCTGCCCCTACTCCTCTCTCCTTTGTCTTGGGTATTGGGAGGGGTGACAGAAGGAAAAAGTTGAGTGTCCCCACCTCCTTACCTGAGGTAAGTATGCTTCTGCCTGCTCCTAACCCTTTCCATGCTGTAATGTGCTCCTTTCTTTGCTCACATCTCTCTGGGGGGTTCCGGCTCCTGCTCCATATTCACTAATCCACTGGAATCTGTTGAGAAGGATATTGGGCTCACTGTGCCAGAGGACGCGGAGGTGGGTCCTCCTCCACTCGTTCCTCGTTATGTGACTCTGGGTAAATTTGTTCTCTGAAATGGGAATTGCAGGATCCTCTTCCCTGGGTTGTTGTGGGGAATCAAAAAGGAACTAGTTGGTATCCTGGAAGGCAATGTAGAATTGTAAAGTATCATTAATGTTTGCCTATGGCAGAGTGGTGACTTGTTGGTCCAGGCAAGGGCAGCTTTGAGGACACCGAGGATGCAGAAAGAAGGAAGTACCTAAAGTTAGGGTGAGGAGAAGAAGAGGAGGAGAGAACCCTGGAGATGCCATTTGGCCCCGGAGCCGACATGGTCCTGTGTAGGGCCAGCTTCCCCGGATTTGAGTCAAGACAGTGGGAGGATGTCAGACAAGTAAGCTTTCTGCTCTAGCCTCCCCTGACCTCCAAGAGCCCCACCTCTGTCCAAGACTTAAGGTATTGGGGGGTGTATTAGTTTCCTGTTGCTGTGGCAAAAAATTACCACACATGTAGTGGCTTAATACAATGCAAATTCATTCTCTTACAATTCTGGAGCTCAGAAGTCTGAAATGGGTTTCCCTGGACTAAAATCAAGATGTTGGCAGGGCTGCATTGTTTTCTGGCGCCCCCCAGGGGAGAATGTGTGTCCTTGCCTTCTTGAGTTTTCAGAGGCTGCCTGTATTCCTCGGCTCATGGCCCCCTTCCTCCATCATCAAAGCCAATGATGGCTGATCACGTCTTTCCCACGTCTCATCACTCTGACTTTGACCCTCCTGCTTTCTTCTTTCACTTATAAGGACACTTGTGATTACACCAGGCCCACCTGGATAATCCCTCCATCCCAAGATCAGCTGATTAGCAACCTTAATTCCATCTGCAAACTGTGCTCCCCCTGGCAGTGCCACATAACATATTCACAGGCCCCAGAGATTAGAGTGTGGACATCCTTTGGGGGCTGTTATTACACCTACCACAAGACGAATCAGGACTCTCTGACCTAGTTCAATCCCCCCCATATCCTTCAGCAAGCCCTCCCTGATCCCCCAAAACTAGGTTAGGTGACCCTTCTTGGTGGTCCCACGCGGTTGCATCCATTGCTCTTCCCCCAGTGTTGTGCTTCTTCGCTTGTCTGCATCTTCGAGGACAGAGAATGCCTTTTCACTCTTGACCGTGTGTCCCTTCACTAGACCGTAAGCACCACATGGGCAGGGTCTTTGTTGGTTTTGTTCTAGATCAAACAGGATAATACATAAAGCCTTTAGCCTTTAGTAGTAAAGATTTTATATCTATTTTTTGAATGAGTGCATTGTATCCCCATCGCCCAGCGCAGAGCGGATGCTCAATGCTGCTGCTGCTGCTATTAATACTACTAACAATAGTTCCTGGGTCCTTACCATGCGCCAGGCACTGTGCAGAAGGCCTTACATACATTATCTGATTTGATCCACACAACTCACGAGGAAGGAACTGCCTTCTCTATTCTATAAAGAAGGAAACCGAGGTTCAGAGAAGTTAATTAATTTGCCCAAGATCAAATGGCTCAAGAGGGAGTCGCACTTGTATTTGAAATCACATCCCTCTGCATTATGCTAAATGAAATAAGTCAGACGGAGAAAGACATTGCATGATCTCTCTTGTATGTGGAATCTAAAAAGGTCAAATTCATAGAAACAAAGAGTAGAATGGTGGTTGTCAGAGGCAGAGGGTGGGGGAAATGAGATGTTGGTGAAAGGGTACAAACTCCCAGTTATCAGATGAATGCGTTCTGGGGATCCAATATAAAACATGTGACTATAGTTAACAATACTGTATTGTACACAGGTACTTCAAAGTTGCTAAGACAGTAGATCTTAAATGTTCTCACTACACACACACACAGACGCACACATATACAAAGATAACTATGTGAGGTGATGGAGGTGTTAACAACCCTATTGTGCTCATCATTTTGCAACATATACATGTATCAAATTATCACCTTGTACACCTTAAATGTACACAATATTATGTGTCAATTATATCTCAAGGAAGCTGGAGAAAAGTTTTTTTCAGTATCATACGCCTCTGACACTCAAGCTCCTTTTACTAGTTGCTTTGAGAAGCATTGGACGCCCTCTGGCTTGAGGGCACAGGCTCTGGTACTCTGTGGAATTCCAGGGAAGGAGTGCCCACCTCAGCCCTGACATACAGAGAATGTTCCCTGTTTACAACAACACAAAGTTCAAACAGGCAGGGGGCTGCATCCTTCTAGAGAATGGCAGTCATCTGTTGAGCGTGAGTGAAGTCCTCATAAGAACTATAGGCCCATTTGCCAGAGAAGTGGGAACTCTGCAGAGAAACAATCTGGAGTTATCTGGGGTCCACTAAGCCAAGCCTTCAGTAGTGACAGTAGATATTGTCCTAGGTCAAGGGTCTACTGTGTGACAGCATCAGTGATGCCCTCTCAGTCTTCTCTCTTGATCCCTGACTCTCCCACCTGGGGTGTTAGGATTGCAGCAGAGAATAAGGGGACTGTAGCAGCAGGTGGAAGGCAGCAGCCCTGTGGTACTGCCAATTTGCTACTTCACTTGGGCCAGCCCTCTGGACCATCTGTGGGCCAGACTGGCCTGGCTATATAGTGTTCACGCAGTATATCCAAGAGGGAATAGCTACCTTTACTGGCAGGTTATAAAAGCATAAGATTTCCTTAGGGAAGTTTGGTAAAGGCAGAGCAGCAAGATGCAAGAGGAAAAGTCAATAATGGGTTTGTTCGTTCATTCATTCAACAAACATTGTGTACCTGTGCCAGGTTCTGTGATGGAGGCTGATGATCATTCTGGAGGCCAGGAACGGTGTATCAGCAGGGCTGCACTACATCCTTACACCCAACACCTAGCACGGTGGATAAGCACATAACAGGCAGAGTAATAAGAACTGGCAATATAAAGACAGATGGTAGCAGCAATTGCAAGGGGACGTGAGGAAGACCCAGGATTTGGAGCTAGGTTAAGCCACCTGGGGAAACAGCATGAGCAAAAGCAGGAGGCAGCCAACGGGGGCAGGCTCAGAAGACAGTAGGCGGTGCAGTGGGGCTGTGCTGGAGGGAGGGACAGGATGATGACAAGTCACAACCAGACCCGGTAGGAAGGACTTGAAGACCAGGCTGAGACATTTGGATTTTATACTATAGTGCATGAAGATCCACCGAAACTTTGTTTTTTAAAATATCTTTACTGAGGTATAATTTACGTACCATAAAATTCACCCACTTTAAGTGTACAATTCAATGATTTTTAGTAAATTTCCAGAGTTGTGCAACCATCTCCATCACACAGTTTTAGAACACCCCCATGACTCCAACAAGATCACCCATGCCTATTTACACGAATCCTGGTTCCCACCCCAGCCCCAGGCAACCATTATCTCACTTTCTATCTCTGTAGGTTTACTTTTTTTTTTTTCAAAGATTTTATTTTTTTCCTTTTTCTCCCCAAAGCCCCCCGGTACATAGTTGTATATTCTTAGTTGTGGGTCCTTCCAGTTGTGGCATGTGGGACACTGCCTCAGCGTGGTTTGATGAGCAGTGCCATGTCTGGGCCCAGGATTCAAACCAACGAAACACTGGGCCGCCTGCAGCGGAGCACGCAAACTTAACCACTCGGCCACGGGACCAGCCCCTGTAGGTTTACTTTTGCAGGACATTTCATATAAATGGAATCATCGTACAACATGTGGATTTTTTGTGTGGCTTCTTTCACTTAGCATACTGTTTTTTGAAGTACAGCTGTGTTGTCGTGTGCATTAGTATTTTATTCCTTTCTATTGCTAAACACTGTTCAGTTGTATGGATATACCCACTTCATCTATTCACCGGTTACTGGACATTTGGGTAAAGTTTGCCTTTTGGCTATTGTGAATAACACTGCTGTGAATATTCTTGTGTGCAAATCTTTGTTCTCTTGGTCAGGTACCCAGGAGTGGAATTACTGAGTTGTATGGTAAATTTATATTTAACTATTTGGGGGCTATACTTTATTTTTGATTCTTTTTTTAAAGCAGCTTTATTGAGATATAATTTGTATACCATAAAATTCATCTGTTTTAAGTATATAATTCAATGAATTTTAGTATATTTACACAGTGGTGCAATCGCCGCCATCTAATTTTAGAATACTTTTATCACCCTAAGAAGAAATCTTGTTCCCATTTATAATTGCTCTAGATTACTACTCCTGGCCCCAGGCAACTTCTAATTTACTTTCTGTCTAGATATATTTGTCTTTTCTACACATTCAAATGAATTGGATCATATAATATGAATTGGATCATATAATATGTGGTCTTTTGTGTCTGACTTCTTTCACCAGGCATAATTTTTTTTTTTTTGAGGAAGATTAGCCCTGAGCTAACATCTGCTACCAATACTCCTCATTTTGCTGAGGAAGACTGGCCCTGAGCTAACATCCATGCCCATCTTCCTCTACTTTATACATGGGACGCCTACCACAGCATGGCTTTTTGCCAAGCGGTGCCATGTCCGTACCCGGGATCCGAACTGGTGAACCCGAGGCTGCCAAGAAGTGGAATGTGCAAACTTAACTGCTGCGCCACTGGGCCGGCCCCTGGGCATAGTATTTTTAAGGTTTATCTACTTTGTACCAGGTATTAGTACTTCACTCTTTTTTATTGTCAACTATTCCACTGTATGCATACGCCATATTTTGTTTACCCAGTCACCAGTTGGTGGACATTTGGATTATCTCCACTTTTTGTATATTGTGAATATACTACTATGAATATTCACATACAAGTTTTTGTGTGGATGTGTGTTTTCATTTCTCTTGAGTAGATACCTAGGAGTGAAATGCCTGGGTTATATAGTAACTACATATTTAACGTTTTAGGAAACCGCAAAGCTGTTTTCCAAAGGGGCTGTACCATTTTACACTCCCATTGGCAATATACGAGGGTTCCAGTTTCTCTCTATTCTTGCCAACACTTGCTACTGTCTCTTTTTTATTACGGCCATTCTAGTGCATGTGAAGTGCCCTCTCCGTGTGGTTTTAAGTTGCATTTCTTTAATGAACAATGAGGTTGAACATCTTTAAATGTGCTTATTAACCATTCATATGTCTACTTTGGTGAAATGTTTATTCAAATCTTTTTAAAGATTTGCCCATTTTTAAATTGGGTTGTTTGTCTTCTTATTATTGTGTTGTAAGAGTTCTTTATGTATTCTAGATATTTTATCCAGTACACGGTTTCCGATTGTTTTTTCCCAGCCTGTGGCTCTCTTTTCATTTTCTCAATGGTATCTGCGGAAAGATTTTTGAGGAAAAAATGGACAAGACAGAGCTGTGCTTCAGAAAGATAGTCTGGCAGTAGTATGTGGGATGGATCAAAAGGAACAGAGAGCTCTATTTTAATGCACCTCCTTAAACTGTAGTATAGGGAACAAGCACAAGTTTCTCAAAATTCTCTGGGAATCAAAGGGTTATAAGCAGCAATTTATTGAAGCTTGTTTACAGCCCAGTTAATCAGTAAACCAGAATCAGTAAATCTACCCAATCTGGGGAAGTAGAAAAACCTTTCAAAAGGTTTTCCTGGATTAGAAGCAGGGAAATGGAGGAGAGACGAGTGGCTATTCCAGAGCTACATAAATAATTTCCACCTTTGGACAGGACAGTTTGACCTTCCTTCCCAGGTGCTGTCACTGGTGTTTACTGGCGGGAAACTAGGAAGAGCTGGTTCTCGGCCCCTTGGATTGTGACTGGCGAAGAAGCCAGGTTGTTGGGAGAGGTGGGGCCCATTTCGGTGGGTCTCTGAGAAAGCCCAGCCAGATGTCAGGCCTGCTCTCAGTCTTCTTCCACCTCCTCTTTCTCTTCAAGTTGGTTGCCCCGGTGACCTTTCGCCATCACCGCTATGATGACCTCGTGCGGACGCTGTACAAGGTGCACAACGAATGCCCCTATATCACGCGGGTTTACAGCATCGGGCGCAGTGTGAAGGGGAGACACCTCTACGTGCTGGAATTCAGCGACAACCCCGGATTCCATGAGCCCTGTAAGCCCTGAGCAGTTCTTGGAGTGTATGGGGCCAGACCCTTCCTTACAAATCCAGCGACCGGGGTGGTTTCTGGGTAGGTCAGTGGGTCCCTCCACCTACAAAGTATCACCTCTCCTCAGCCTGGGCTAAGTCTTTCCCTACTTAGCCCTCAAGCTATCCCTGCCTCTGGGAAGCTGCAACCTCAATCCAGGCTCCATCCCTTCCTCCATCCTGGGTTCTGTTTGCTCAAGACCTTACTGGGAAAAGGTGAGTGTTCTCCCTGCTCCCATTCCCTCCCCCCTCCTTCCCTGCCATTACCCGTTTTTCTCCCTTGCTATTTTTCTCTTTCCCTAGCCAATGCTTCAGGAGACATAAGCAGAAACAATTAGCCCTTCTGTTCTGCCTGAAAACTTAGAAGGGTTTAGGGATATCTTTTTGGGGAATGAGAGTGGGATAGATATGGTATCCTGGAAAGAGTCTGAGGTCTGGAGTATTAGCTTCATTCATTGGATTACTTTTTGTTAGTTTATTTCTATTATAAAAGCAATGCATGTTTGGAATAAAATGAGAAATTAGAGAAGGAAAAAAACACCTCACCCATAATCCCAGCACTCACAGATGACTACTGTTAACATACTTGTGTATATTCTTCCAGACTTTTTTCTATGCATATTTAACCCCCCCATACAAACACATATAATTTCTTTTATAAAACTGGAATCGTACTATACCTGCATTTCTCATCTCATAGTCTTCTATGAATAGCATCCATGTCTGTAAATGTAGATCAATATTATCATTTTTTGGCTGCATAATATTTCATTGCATGGCTGTATCTAATTGCTCATTTATTGATGGGCATTTAAGTTGTTTCTAGTTTCTCAGTGCTTTACTTATAGCAATTGTGACATTCAAGTTATGTCACTTCCTCCCTCAAACAGTCAACTGCAAATCTCTCTTTTCCTCTCCACTTCCACACCCTCCACACTAGCCCAAACTCCATCACAACTGGCCTAAATTATTGGACTAGGCTCTTAACTGGCCTCCTGACACCGAACTGCCACCACCCTCTGAACCCTCTATTTAGCACCGAGAAGCCAGAGTAATTTTCCTAAACACTGACATAATCTTCTCACTCCCCAGCTTAAAAACCTTCAAAGACAGCCTCACATTCAGTGGATTCTGTCCATGACAGCTTCAGAATATTACATGGCCCAGGGGCGGGGTGGGGGTGCCAAGGAGGCTGTGTGGTTAAGTGAGGGTAAGGGCCTTGCTTTTAAGCTGCGCTTGCATAACAAGCTTTCTGCGCTTACTTGCGAGTGCTGATGGATATTATAGGGTCCCCACCTCACTCCATGCCCCTTTCTGGTGCCCTCTCTAATTTCTAGCATTCAAGTCTTCTTTGAAGCTTTTTCATACTATTCTAGCCTCCACTGAGCCCTCTTTTCTCTGATGCCTTATAACTCAGCTGTTCATTCATTCATTCCTTCGTTATTCATTTCACAAGTATTACTGATATCTACTACATTCAAGCACTTTTGTAGACTCTGAATATTCAACAGAACAAAAAACAAGATCCTGTTCTCAGGCCTTAATTCTAGTGGGGTAAGACTTGCAACGCCAGGCCTGGTGGTCTAGTGGTTAATATTTGGTGCTCTTACCTCTGTGTCCTGGGTTCATTTCCTGGTCAGGGAAGAACACCACCCGCAGCCGACTGTTAGACAGCGGGCTGCGTGATGCTGAAACACTGATATTTGACAGGAGTCAGCCGACAGGTTTCAGCAGAGCTTGTCAAAATTGGCCATGAAAAGCCTGTGAATAGTAGTGGATAGAGCATTGGAAGGTGAGAGGATGGTGCAAAAAGACCAGGCAGAGTTCAGCTCTTCTGTACACAGGGTCACCAGGAGCCAGAATCAACTGGACAGCAGTAAAAATAAAAGACTGGCAATAAATGGGTAACTAAGTAAGCACATATCAGATGAAAATAAGTACTATAGGGAAAAATAAACCAGGAAAGAGAAACAGGGAATGAGGGCCATGGATGAGTAGGGGAGGGGGTAGTTGCTACTTAGGAAAGGCTTCTCCGTGGAGGTGATTTTTGAGCATGTGATGGAACATGCCAATTGCAGGCAGAGGGAAGAGCAAGGACATGCTTGATATGTGTGAGGATCAGCAAGGAGGCCCCTGCGGCTGCAGCAGAGTGAACAATGGGAGAGCCAGAGACGAGGTCAGAGCTGAGAATGGTCAGAGATGCCAGGCAGGAGGAGGAGATCATGCAGGGTCTTACGGGCCTTTGTAAAGATGACAGCTTTTACTTTGAGCAAAGTAAGAAGCCACTGGAGGGTTTTAAGCAGTGACACGGTCTGACTTAAATTTTCAAAAGATCACTTAGAACAGGAGTCAGCAAACCATAGCCCGAGGGCCAGCTACCTGTTTTGCTAAATAAAGTTTTATTGAAACACAGTCACGCCCATTTGTTTTCCTATTGTCTATGCCTGCTTTTGCAGGAAGAGTTGACAGAGAAAATATAGCCCATGAAGCCCAAAGTCTTTACTATCTGGCCCCTTAAGAGAAAAAGTTTGCCGACTGTTGACTCAGGAGAGCAGACTTTGAAGGGGCTGGGCAGGTGCAAGGAGTTCAAGTAGGAGATTTACTGTAATAATCCAGGCGTGAGGGTGTAGGGTTTGAACCAAAATGACAACAGTGGTTGTTGTGAGAGGTCGTTGTGTTCTGGATATATTGAAAGTAGAGACAAGAGAATTTGCTATTGGGCGCCCACCAAGTGCAAGGCACTATGTGAGGTTCTCTAGGGCAGAAATCCCCAGACTTTTGGATTTCACAGAAAAGTTAAAAAAGAATTTTTTTAATAAATAAAATAGATTGGAGGGGACTATAATAGATTTCCAAATTTTATTTTACTGAACAAGGATGTTGAAGAATATTATCTGCCATCCACTATCACCATCCTTTCCCAAAAGAAGGGATATTTTAGCACCAAGAAAAGTAAGAAAGACATAATCTAAGATTAAAGAAATGTACTAAGATTAAAGACTCCACATTATGGAAAGTACACTACACCATCCTTGTGGATTATAAACATTCCTTTGGGAAAGACAGCTGTAGGTATACTACGATAAAATAACATTGGGTTGTGTCCTACAGAAAACTAAAAATTGTACGCATTGCAAAGGCCAGGTCCAGTAAAGGAAGTAGGACATGTGCAAAATTAGGTAAAACTCAGAAAAGGGTAAGTACCGTGAAAATGAAGTTCAAAGTGACTTCACCCCCAAGATGGCTTCACAGAGCAAGGAACAGTCAAACTGAGCCTGGAAGAACCTGGAAATGTGGAGATGAAGAGGTACAGAATCAGAAAAGCCATGCAGGCAGGAGAGTGTTGGGTGGAAGGGAAACTACTTGGCAAGAGCTTTTCTCTTTCCTTTTAAAAGGGGGCAAGGGTGACTTTCTTTAAGTGGTTCTAGAGGCGCTTTTCATGACCTCAATTCTTACTTTCACAGAACGGTTAACACAGCCAAAGAGAAGACTAAGGAATGAGACATATGTAGACTCCTTCCTACTCTGTGCCTCAAGACATCATGTTCTCAGATACGAAGGAGAGATTTTAGTTTCCTACGTAAGAGGAAAATTAAATTTTCAATAGGATGATTAGGAACTGTTACGCTATAACCTAGAGAACTTTATAAGAGCAGGTCTTGGGAAAACACCATTCTTATCCTGAAAAGATTTGTCTCTGAGGAGCAGCAGGGAGCTACTGTAAATGCTACCTGGGCTTCCGCTGCCATCATATTAATTAGCTAGGTGACCTCAGATAACCTATTTAACCTCTTCTCTCCCCAGTTCCTTCATCCTGAGGCTAATAATGCCCACTTCACAGGTCTTCTGTGAAGATCAGCAATAATGATAAATGCCTAGTACACTGCAGGGGTTTAATAAATGGTAGTCATTGTTACCCCAGCATGAAGTTTTGTAACGTTCGTAATTGCAATTTGTCGGAAGGAGGCTCACAGATTATTGGAAAACACCCACGGAAGCATGAGATTTTCTTAGATTCGTTACAGAAAAACAGGGAAAAGCTCCCTTTGCAAGATTAGGAATCAAGGGCGCTTGCTTTTTCCCCACCTTTCATCTTTCTGTGTACTTTTCTCACGCTTGCAGTGGAACCGGAAGTCAAGTACGTGGGGAACATGCACGGCAACGAGGTGCTGGGCCGCGAGCTGCTGCTGCAGCTCTCGGAGTTCCTGTGTGAGGAGTTCCGGAACCGGAACCAGCGCATCGTCCGGCTGGTGGAGGACACGCGCATTCACATCATGCCGTCCATGAACCCGGACGGCTACGAGGTGGCCGCCGCCCAGGTACTGAGCCTGCAGAGAATAAAGCCATCCTAAGGAATAAAATAAAAGCCAATAGACAATGTGTTTTCTCTGTCCCACTGTAAGTGTCACTATGTAAGAGAGGAAATAATAATAGAAATAGAATAAAGTATGAAGACTTGCTTCAGTCCCGTAGCACCCCAGGCCGTGAATGTGGGCTCTGAGCCCCAGTTCCCTCAACCCCCTTCCAGCTGAGACAATATCTATGGCAACACTGTAAACTGGAAAATACTATATAGGTGTGAAGGGATATTGCAAAATAGATCTCCTTCCCTGAAATTTTAGCTTCGAACCCTAAACACTCTACTCCCTCCCACATGACGCGACACTTCTGTTTGCATTTAGGGGGAAATATCAGGAGGGAGATCATGCTTTTCCCAGAATTGTGGGGTGCAGGTTAAGTCTAGATTCTTCATACTTCATTGTTTTTCTGTAGGGTTTTTTCCACTACTAGTATAGTACTCAGCTTCGAAATTATTTTAGAGTTACATTTGCAGGGGACACATAAGAAAAAGTGTCTATGGGCTTTTAGATTATTTCCTAAAATGGATTCAAAATGTCACTGTCTGTCTTTAAAGCGGTAATTCTTTTGTGTCTGCACATCAGAACCATACGTGAAGATTTTTGAAATACAGATTCCCAGATTCACATCCCCCAGGATCTGTTGAATTAGAATTTTCACGGGTGAATCCAGGTATCTGCCTTACTCAATGAGCGTGTTCCTTTAAAAGTTATGTTTAGGGCTGGCCAGTGGCAGAGCGATTAAGTCCTTGCCCTCCGCTGCTGGGGTGGCCCAGGGTTTCCCTGGTTCTGATCCTGGGCGGGGACATGGCACCGCTTGTCAGGCCACATTGAGGTGGCATCCCACATGACACAACTAGAAGGACGTGCAACTAAGATATACAACTATGTCGGGAGGGGAGAGGCGGAGGGGGATTTGGAGAAATAAAGCAGAAAAAAAAAAGATAGGCAATAGTTGTTAGCTAAGGTGCCAATCTTTAAAAAAATAAATAAATAAATAAAAGTTATGTTTAAACCTGATTTGGTTTTTGGGGAGTGGCAGGGGTGGTAAATTGAAGCAGTTTTTTTTTAATTTAAAAATATGTTTATTTGGGATAGTCTTGAAAATTTTTTTCATTTTTAAGACTACACATCACTACTTTACTCTTCTTTTAATTTTATTTTATTGTGATAAGAACACTCAAGATGAAATCTAGCCTCTTAACAAAATTTTAAGTGTGCAATCCAGTATTGCTGTTGTACAGCAGATTACCAGAACTTATCCATCCTACTCAACTGAAACTTGGTGCCTATTGACTAGTCACTCCCCATTTCCTCCTTCCCACCGCCCCTGGCTACCACCCTCCACTGCCTGATTCCCTGAATCCTATACAAGTGGAACCACACAGCATCTGTCCTTTCATGACCAGCCCATCCCAAGCATATTTTAAACCTACTTGAGGATAGGGCTGGGGGGTAAGTAGAGGCAGGGAGGGGAATGGAGCCAAGATGTTGAACCAAACACAGATTTGACCCTTGCGATCTCACAACTGCCTGCCAACATGACTCAACTAGTGAAAAACAAAACCTTGTCCCTCCACTGGAAATCAGAGAGGTGCACGCTCACGAGCCTCAAGACTTGAGTTTCCAAAAGAGCAGGAAAATTTGAAAGAGGTGCAGGGGAGAACCCCAGCCTGGCTGCTCCCCTTCTATTGGCTTTTCCCTGTATCGCAGTGGGGAAACTGGAGAAGCACTCAGACCGCCCACATCTTTTGTGGGATGAGGTAGGATGGGAGGAAATGGGGAAAATTCCTGCCAGCCCACTAAATCCTAGAGCCATCTCTCAGGAACCAGTCACCTCTGCTCACCTGCTGTGTACTTGTTCAGAGGGAGCAGATCTTGAACCTGAATCCAGGAGGGGACCTTTCGGGTTCTCAGACTTCCAGAGCTACCTGCCATACTCAGAGGAAGACTGCCTGCATGGGTACAGAAGGGAGACCTGGCCATCAAACTTTAAACCCACCTGTAGGTAAGGCAGAATAATGCCCCGCCCCCGAAAGATGTCCAAGTCCTGATCCCTGGGAACTGTGAGTATGTTATGTTACATGGTAAGGGGGAATTAAGATTGCAGATGGAATTAAGGTTGCTAATCAACTAACCTTAAAATACCCTGGATTATTTGGGTGGGCCCAGTGTAACCAATCTCAAGGGTCTTTTAGATGTGGAAGAGGGAGGCAGAAGGTCAGAGAGAGACTTGAAGATGTTATGCTGCCAGGTTTGAAGATGACAGAAGGGACCACGAGCCAAGGAATGTGGGTAGCCTCTAGAAGCTGAAAAAGTCAGGAAACAGACTCCCCTAGAGCCTTTGGAAGGAACAGCCCTGCTGGCACATTGGTTTTAGTCCTGTGAGACACATTTCAGCCTCCTTTTTCTTCCTCCCCAAAGCCCCAATGCAGAGTTGTGTATTGTAGTTGTAGGTCTTTCTAGGTCTTCTATGGGAGCCACCGCCACAGCATGGCAACTGACAGATGAGGGGTGTGGTTCCATAACGGGGAACTGAACCCAGGCTGTGGATGTGGTAAGAGTGCCAAACTTTAACCACTAGGCCATCAGGGCTGGTTCCATTTCAGTCTTCTGATCTCCGAAACTCCAAAAGATAATAACCTGGTGCTGTTTTAAGCCACTAAGTTTGTGATAATTTCTTATAGCAATAATAGGAAACTAATACACCACTAGCCCTATTTATGGAAGCCTTCTGTTAAGGGCAGTCCTTACCTGCCTGCCTAAACTAATGACTCAGTGTGAGTGGTAATACTGATAGGTAAATTAACATATCTGTTAATATGCACAGTTAAGACCTACATTGATACAAATAAGCAAGTAGTGAAAAACTCCTGGGAACAAGGAAAATCAGGATCTCATAGAACTGAAAAATCAGGTAAATGTTTTCCACTGGGCAGAACTGATGTAAGACACTTAAGAGGACTTCAAAAGTATTGTGTTCTCACTGACATCTAAGAACAAAATATGAGCAAGATGCCATGAAAAATAAAGAAATCTGAAAACAATAAAGATTTCTTAGAAAAATATGAGAGTACTAGTACATCCGTGAGTTTTTAGCTGCCCAGCATCAAACCATGCACACTACTTCCTGGAATGGCCACCAGTTTGGCTGCTATTCTCTCAGTCTGTAGGGCTGCAGTGGACACCATTCCCCTTCTCCAGTGCCACACAAGCATTAAATGGAATTTCAATTTTGCAAGGGCCTTTGAACATCTCTCTATTCGATTGCTTTATATATTTCATTTATTGATGTATTTATGTATATATATATTTCCCCATATATGAATATATATAATTCATATATGAATTCCTCGAAGGCTAGACTAATGGCTCATTATCTCATTCCCCAGTATCTATCAGAGAATCTATCAGAGATGGACTTGAATGAATGTTGGTTGACTAAATGGGAATGAGTGAGTGAATACATGACCAAATAAATGATAAAATTTGAAGTGTGAGCAGAGAAACTTGAAGTGTAAGCCTGAAGTTGACATTGCTCAGAAGAAAGAGAAGCAAGGATACTAAGTTGAAAAAAGGAGGTGTTCCGTGGTGCAGTCACATTGGAAAACAGTTTAGCAGTTTGTGAAAAAGTCAATCATAGACTCACCTTATGATGCAGTGGGGCAGCTACCAGGTGTCTACCCAAGAGAAGTGGAAATGTAAGTTCACACAAAGACTTGTACATGAATGTTTGTGGCAGCGTTATTCACAATCGCCAAAGAGTGGAAACGACCCAAATGTCCACGTACTGGGTTGAGTACTATCCCCCCAATTCACGTCTACCGGCAACCTGTGAATGCAGATAGGTTCTTTCCTTATTTGGAAATAGGGTCTTTGCATATGTAATCAAGTTAAGATGAAGTCATACTGGATGACAGTGGACTCTAAATCAAATATGACTGGTGTCCTTATAAGAAGAAAGAAATTTGTATGCAGAGACACAAACACATGGCGGAGAAGACCATGTGAAGAAGGAGCAGAAATTGGAGTGATGTGTCTACAAGCCGAGGAATGCTAGGGATGGCCAGCAACCACCAGAAGCTAGAAGAGAAAAAGAAGGATTGTCTCCTCCAGTCTTTAGAGAGTGTCACCCTGCTGACACCTTGACTTCAGACTTCTGAAATGTGAGAGAATAAATGTCTGTGGTTATAAGCCAGCTAACTTGTGGTAATTTGGCACAGGAGCTCCAGGAAACTAGTGAAGTCTGTTAATTGGTGAATGGGTAAACAAGATGTAATAAATCCATCGGATGGAACTATTCATCAATAAAAAGGGATGAAGTACTGCTACAGGTCACAACGTGGAGGAACCTCAAAAACATTATGTCTCGTGAAAAAGAGCCAAATGCAAAATGCATGGTCCCTGTGTGTGAAATGTCCAGAAAAGGCAAATCTATAGAAACAGAAAGTCATTAGTTAGGGCTGGAGTGAAAATGAGGGGTGCCTGTAAATGGGCATGAGTTTTTTTTTAGGGTGATAGAAATGTTCTTAAATTAGATTGTGGTGATGGTTGTACAACTCCGTAAGGATACTAAAAGGTATTGAATTGTACACTTAAAACGGGTGAGCTTTATGGTTATAAAAGTTATATCTCAATAAAGTTATTTTTTAAAAAACTAGGGGTTCTCATTATCCTGGAACACCCTACTCTTGTGAGAGCTTCCCCTGGGATCTCTACCTCCAGCACACTGTCCACCAGGAGACTTGAACCACTTCCCTGGGACTTCGGATAAGTTAAAAAAGAAAATGCTCTATCATTTGATAGATTAAGGTAATACCTAAAAAGAACTGTACAGTGTTCTTCAAATAGAGGATTCAGTCTGAAACCTTCATTTTTTTGTATCTTCCTTTTCCCTTTAGGGCCTAAACATCTCTAGGGATCTGGTTGGCAGGAACAATGCGAATGGAGTGGACCTGAACCGCAACTTCCCCGATCTCAATACCTACATCTACTACAATGAGAAGTATGGAGGCCCCAACCACCATCTGCCCCTTCCAGACAACTGGAAGAGTCAGGTATGAGAGTAAATTTGCATACAGAGCAGGTAAATTAGCATCTGGAATTTCTTCTAGCAATCTTCACATCAACTAAACAAGCAAGAATTAAGCATCAACTCAGCTCGGTGTTAATCTGTCCAAAGCAATAATAACCGTATCTTATACCTCTTTGTGTTTATTCCCTCCCCCAGTGTAGAGCCCTCCACGGACCACATGGTCCCAAAATGTTTGACATTGGTGGCGATGGTAATGAGGGAGGTGAAAGCAAATCGTACAGTCGCACAGCACTTTGCAATTTTTCTTAGCCAGCATAACATCATAACCCTGGGTGGTGGATGCATCAAGCAGTGTTGTCCATCCCTGTTTCATAGATATTATGCATATAGGTAAAATAATTTAAATTTACACAGCTAGTAACTTATGGAATCAGGATTAAAACACAGGTCTTCCAACTCCTCATCCAGCATTCTTTGTACTGCACGCTACTGTTGACATGGAACTCTGGCATTCTACAGAGAAGCCTCTCTCACATGCAATGAACTGTATGCTCATCAGCAAAGAGCCGCAGAAAAAGGGTCGAGAGTGCCACCTTTGTAGTTTTTCCTCTTCCTTTTCTATATGACTCCTGGCTACTTTGGCATACTCTCTTTTCCCTTATTCTCTCAACTGGAGAATCCCATACGATGCTCTCAGGCCTCTCTCTCCAGGCCACCCCTGGGCACGTGAATGGCTTCATCCTGCTGGTGGGCCTGCTCTCGGGAATAACTACTGTCGCCCTCAGAGCATCACTACCACCATTTTTTTACACTGGATTGGGTAGTTCTAAACGTTCTATTTGTGAATAACTAAACTTAGAGACTGAAGGGAGAAAAATAAAGCAGGTGTAAGGCTTTATATTGGGAGTTTTCCAGATGGAACAGGCTCAGTTGAAAGTGAACCAAAGTCATGCTGACATGTTTATATTTCAAATAGCAGCTATGCTCTTGGCCCAAATAAATAATAAATAAAAAATAACTTTGTACTGGTGGCATATCCAACCAGAAGGATGTTCTGATTTATTAAGCTTGTCTAAGTAAAATAAGGTAATTGAGGCAATAATAATTAGACTCCCACTTGTTCCTCTGTCTGAATCTTAGAGGAAAAATGACGATGAGAAGTAAGTCTCTCTCTCTGGCTTCTGAGGGGACAGCCTTGAGGGAGAAGAGCAGTGAGAAGCTGGCTTTGCTCTGATGGATAGAGGCGTAGGACATGGAAAAAGGACTGCCTCAAAGGGTCTGAGCCCTGGTCACAGAGCAGGATGGGTGTCCCTGGTACTATATCCATTGTGATTGGGTGAAATTTAACCCTATTCATCCAGTCTCCCTTGGGATGGAAAAGATGGGAGCCTTCACAGCTGACCCTTGGTCCAGGAGGAGCCATTAACACATCAAAACCCCATAACCTCTAAGCACATCCATCCCGAGAGGAGGAAAAACACTGAAGGCTGTAAATTATTTACTTGTCCTGCCAGTCCAAGTGGATTCGAGGCTTTCTTTAATATACTGTCACTCACGGGCAATATAATATGCAGTAGAAAGGGTGGCATTTCACTGCTTAGCTGAGACTGGCTCACGTTATGCTGTGTCTAATCCACACTGTTTGGATGTGACCACAGGAGTGTGTTCCACACGTCAACATCACAGCAGGCATTTGGGGGGAAGGAGGAGGTTGAAAACCATTACTGAAAACCAGTGTTTTCAGATTTGTCTACTAGAGCCCTAAATTTCCGCAGAGGTGCTTCAGAAGCCCCTGGAGCAGTGGGTACATTGGAGAACCCTTCCCATGGTGCCAGAGAGAGGGGTTCTGAGCTCTCCACTCATGCGCCACCCCCCCCCCACTTCAAAAAAAATGCTCTCACTCTCTCTCTCTCTTTTAAAATAGACTTCATGTTTTAGAGCAGTTTTAGGTTCACAGCCAAATTGAGGGGAAGGTACAGAGTCCCCATACTCCCTGCTTCCCGTCGTCAACAAGCCACGCCAGGGTGGGACATTTGTTACAATCGATGAACCTATGTTGACTCGTCCTTATCACCCCAAGGCCACAGTTTACATTAGTGTTCACTCTTCGTGTTGTATGTTTTGCGGGTTTTGACAAATGCATCATAACATGTATCCACCATTGTGTACCATACACAATTGTTTCACTGCCCTCAATACTCTCTTTTTAGCTATTTTGTATACTGGGATTCCATATAAGATTTCGTTTTGAAAAAGAGTTTCATCCACTTAATTTTTAAAACCATCGTGAAAAGATCAAAATTTCACCATCTCCACTTCTCATATCTGGTAGGGCTCTCTTCGTTTGTTCAGATGTATCATCTCCCCAGACCACTTCCTGACAAACTTATTGGAACAGCCCTTTGGCACCCCCAGTTGCAGCTTCACCACCAAGCTCTCCTCTCTCCTCAGGTGGAACCCGAGACTCGGGCTGTGATCCAGTGGATCCGCTCCTTCAACTTTGTTCTTTCAGCCAATCTCCATGGAGGGGCAGTGGTGGCCAATTACCCATATGACAAGTCCCTTGAGCATCGGGTCCGCGGTTTCCGCCGCACTGCCAATACCCCGACGCCTGACGACAAGCTTTTCCAGAAGGTATGCAGAATGGCAGCTTGTCCAGCCAGAGGAACTTGGAGCTCAGGAGAGTAACACAGGTCAAGTCAGTAACACAGGACCCTATTAGGGACAAGCCCATAGAAAATAATTGAAAACACTGCCTGCTCATTAGGAGCTTACGGTCCAGTAAATTACACTTTGTTTTGCGTGATAAGCCATAAATTCATGAAAAAGTACATATATTGTATAGCTGTATAGTACAATTACCACAATGTGAAAAAATACTTAAGCTAATGACAAACGAGGAATATGCCAAAAGACTAATAGTACTGGGGGTAAGCAAGTGGCATTAAATGTGAACTTGGGGGTGTCTAATTTACAGTTTTATGGTCATATGGCTATATTAATGAAAAATAGACCATGCACAGGAAAAAAGTTTACATAATAGTTAAAAACAGGGACCAGCCTGGTGGCGCAGAGGTTAAGTTCTCACGTTCCACTTCCCGGCGGCCCGGGGTTTGCCGGTTTGGATCCCGGGTGCAGACATGGCACCGCTTGGCAAAAAGCCATGCTGTGGTAGGTGTCCCACATATAAAGTAGAGGAAGATGGGCACGGATGTGAGCTCAGGGCCAGTCTTCCTCAGCGAAAAGAGGATTGGCAGTAGTTAGCTCAGTGCTAATCTTCCTCAAAAAAAAGTTCAAAACAGCAATAGAATAAAATTAGCACTTATTATTTTATTTATTTTATTAATAATATATAACTAATATAAATAATAATAGCATGAACTAGTTCATCAATTAATGAATTGTATAGAGAATAACACCACTTGTTGCTTTGCAAAGCAAGTATATTATTTTCTTCTCTAGTAATCTCATTTTGTCCAGTTATAAAATAATAATGAAAGAGAATTATAGAAATTCCAAATAGATTACTCTCCCTCCAACACACACCTCACACACCCAAAACACAGTTCTTTTCCTGGCAAAAGCCTGTCTTACTTGCTCCTTGATTTCTTTTACACAACTCAGCTAGCAAATGTACACCTAGAAGGGAGCTTCCGTATCATCCAGTGCCACCCCTCACTTGGCACTTGAAGAAATTTAGCCCCAAGATAGTGGGAGAATCAGAGTACAGGTCTCCTAACTCTAGTCCACCACACACACACACACACACACACACACACACACATCTCTATCTCTGCTGGTATTTTCTTTCACTAAAGCAGATAACCAGTCGTTTATACCTAGTGGTGTTTCTTGGCTTACGCTACTTCTGCATGTGAGCATTGCCACGTAAGTTGGGAACACTCAAGGTCATTTTCTGCCCGCTTTTCCTGTAGCTGGCCAAGGTCTACTCCTATGCACACGGATGGATGCACCAAGGTTGGAACTGTGGGGATTACTTCCCAGACGGCATTACCAATGGGGCGTCCTGGTATTCTCTCAGCAGGGGTAAGGAGAGTCCTGGGTACAACAGTGCTGCAAACTGAAGTAGAGTGGAGCTCATTTCTCCTTTTAAAGGATTATTTTTCTCAGGGAGATGACAAGAATACTATAGGATTTTGCATTCAGGGAGAGATCTGAAAAATGGAGAAGTCTTCAGTTGGCATTTAATGTCATCTTGTGATTCTTTAAAATGAAGTTGGGAAACCACGTGGTGTCCTTCAGAACTGGTGGTTTACAGTAGATTAGGGCATAGGAGGGAACTAATGTGGACAAGTGGTTAAGTGTGGGCTCTAAGGGTACACTAGGTTAAAATCTGGCTTGCCCATTGACCAGTTATGTGGCTTCAGGCTAATTAAAATTAACCTCTCTGGGCTTTGGTTTCCTTGCCTGTACATTAAGAATAACAATACTTTGGGGCCGGCCTGGTGGCGCAGCAGTTAAGTTCACATGTTCCGCTTCAGCAGCTCGGGGTTCGCCGGTTTGGATCCCCGATGCGGACATGGCACCCCTTGGCAAGCTATGCAGTGGCAGGCGTCATGCATATAAAGTAGAGGAAGATGGACACGGATGTTAGCTCAGGGCCAGTCTTCCTCAGCAAAAAGAGGAGGCTTGGTGGCAGATGTTAGCTCAGGGCTCATCTTCCTCAAAAAACAAAACAAAAAAGAATAGCGATACTTGCCTCATAATTTTGATGTAGGTATTAAATAAAATAATGCACATAAAGCATTTGGAAATGCCTGGCTTATAAATGTTAGCTTTTTCTAAGTAGCATGGTGGTATGCCGCACATAGCAACAGATGAGCAGAGGAGCTGCCTGGACACAAACGGTTCCTCTGATATGTGCTCTCTGTACCCTGCCTGCCCTTCTCCCATAAGCAGGAGTTTGCTGTGACATTGGCCATTGATAACGTAGCAGAAACCTTCAGCAAGAGGCTTCTCTCTATTCCCTGGGCCTTCCCCATCACCAAGGCTCCAGACAGAATCTGTGTTCATGAACCTTCAGTAGATAGGAAACCTAAGTATAGAGAAGAGGCCGAAGCAGGAAGCTGGGATCTTTTAGGAATCAGCTTTTAGCAGCTGTCTTTCCCCATCCTCTCAAATCTGACCTGGCCTGAGCCAGGTAGTAGAAGAACTCACAGGTGAGGGTTGAGCTGATGGCTGGTCCTGAGGAGGGCGGGGAGGAGGAAGGTTAGGGAGTCACCGTGTCCTGGGAAGCGGTAGACTTCCTGTGGCTGAAAACTCGCTTGAACACAAGGCAAGACATTTTTGTTGAACTTTTCTTTCTTTAGTTTGCGTTAGGAAAGCAATAGGTGTTTTCCCCCAAAGTTTAAAACATCAAATATAGGGGCCGGCCCGGTGGCTCAGCGGTTAAGTGTGCACATTCCACTTTGGCAGCCCTGGGTTCACTGGTTTGGATCCCAGGCGTGGACATGGCACCACTTGGCAAGCCATGCTGTGGCAGGCATCCCACACAGAAAACAGAGGAAGATGGGCACGTATGTTAGCTCAGGACCAGTCCTCCTCAGCAAAAAGAGGAGGATTGGCAGCAGTTAGCTCAGGGCTAATCTTCCTCAAAAAAGAAAAAAATATCAAATATACTTTTTCAAATTATACTTGTTCCTCCCTCTCCCTTCCCACCCTCTAGGAAAGCATGGCCTGTGTCTCCACTGAGAATCATTGCCCTAAATTACGCTGATACAATTCCAAGATTATTAAGTTCATCAAACTGATTGTCCCAACAGTGTGGTCTCTGCACCAGCATTGTCAGCATCACCTGGAAACTTGTTAGAAATGAAAATTTGGGGCCCCCACCTGATTCAGAGACTCAGGAGCTGAGGCCTAGCAGTTCTGCTGCACAGAGAGAACCAATGTGACAGGCTGTGGTTGTTCTCCAGCTTTCCCCATTCTTTCTATAAGAGCTGCTTGCACTCATCAGCTTAGAGAGCAGTGAAAGTTAATTAAATGGACACTTTTTAACCCAAATGAATTTGTGATACAAATGCTATTCTAATAATCAGAAACATATTAGAAATAATTGATTTAATTGAGTAATATAGAAGATAGGAGCAAGCCAGCATTTGATGGAGCGCTTATATAGCTGCCTTCTGCTTTTTCAGGGGTCGGTTTTGCTGGGATAACTGTTTTTCAGGCTAGTGCTGTGTGTTCAGGTAGGAGGAGGGATGTGAAAGCAAGATATTCGTCTCATCTCTAAACTCCCAGGTCTGAAGAATATCATCATCCAGGGAGAAAATCTGTCCCCTGAAAGCAGTACATGTGTGCATAGTGCATAACCTATATTGTGCACAGTGCACACTAGTGCATAGTGTAATATTAAGGCACGACGAATAAACAGACTTTGAAAGTGCTAAGAGTGACAAGAAGTGAATTCAAGTCATGAAGGAGAAAAGTAGAGGATAGAGACAACAAAATGGGCATTTGTGAAGAAAGAAAACTGGAAAAATAGAAAGGCTTGGGAAGTGGGAAATTGGGAAAAGGTTTTATGGAGGAGAAAAAGAAATGGAGGTCAAGAGATAGAATAGGTGATGGGAGTGGAGAAATTGCAATTGAAGAGAGTTGGGATGGGGCGTTGGGTGGGGACCTGCTTGCACAAGTCTGCCGCTGCCCTCTCTCCCCTAGGAATGCAAGACTTTAATTATCTCTACACCAACTGTTTTGAGATCACGCTGGAACTGAGTTGCGACAAGTTTCCCCGCCAAGAGGAATTACAGCGCGAGTGGCTGGGTAATCGGGAAGCCCTAATCCAGTTCTTGGAACAGGTGAAAGTCCATTCTTTAATTTTCACAGTTACAGAGAGAGAAGAGGTTTCCAATGGCAGGCCGGGATTTTTGTGTGGCTCAGGTCTGACTTATGCTCTGACTCAGTACAATTAATCTGGGCTTCTTCTGCAATGAAATTTATTCATTCCACATTAGTGAGCACAACTATCTGTCAGAAACAGTACTATATGCTGGGGCTTATGAGTAAACAAAGAAATATCCCTCCCCATCTGCAGCCTGTATTCTAATGAGGAGAGACAGACAATAAACAAAATAATAAAAACAATTTTATAACATGTTAAATGTCAAACGCTATGAAGAAGGCCTCACAGAGAAGGTGACATTTAAACAGACTTAAAGGAGGTGAGGGAGAGAACCATGCAGATATTTAGGGAAAAAAGGATTCCCTGATTGAGGACACAAGAGCAAATGCAAGGCCAACAACAAACACATGAAAAGATGCTCAACATCACTAGTCACCAGGGAAATGCGAATCAAAACCACAATGAGATACCCCCTCACACTCATTAGGATGGCTGCTTTAAAAAAAAAAAAAATAGGTAACAGAAAATAGCAAGTGTTGGCAAGGATGTGGAGAAAGTGGAACCCTTGTGCATTGTTGGTGGGAATGTAAAATGGTGTAGCCACTATGAAAAACAGTATGGTGTTTCCTCAAAAAATTAAAAATAGAACTATCATATGATCCAGCAATATGACTTCTGGGTATTATCCAAATGAACTGAAAGTGGGATCTCAAAGAGATGTTTGCACACCTATATCCATAGCAGCATTATTCGCAATAGCCAGAAGGTGGAAGCAACCCAAGAGTCCATTGATGGATGAATGGGTAAACAAAATGTGGTGTATACATACAATGGAATATTATTCAGCCTTAAAAAAGAAAGAAATTCTGACATATGCCACAACATGGATGAACCCTGAGGACGTTATGCTAAGTGAAATAAACCAGTCACAAAAAGACAAATACTGTGTAATTGCACTTACATGAAGTATCAAGAGTAGTCAGATTCAGAGACAGAAAGTAGAATGGTGGTTGCCAGGGGCTGGGGAGAGAAGGGAGTAGGGAGTTATTGTTTAACGGGTATAGAGTTTCAGTTTTGTAGGATGAAAAAGTTCTGGAGATTGGTTGTACAACAACGTGAATGTACTTCACACTACTGAACTGTGCACTTAAAAATGTTTAGGGCGGTAAATTGTATGTTATGTGTATTTTATCACAATTAAAACATTTTTTTTAATTAAAAAAAAAGAAAGACAAGGCCAGGACACCAATGTAGCTGGAATCATGAGCGTAAGGGAGAGAGTAGTAAGAGATGAGATCAGAATGCTACCTGGGGCTGGAGCTTTACAGACCATCTAAGAACTTTAGCTTTTGCTGTGAGTTGAGTTTCGAGCAGACCAGTGACATGACTTGATTTAGATTTTAACAGGATCATTCTGTCTGCTCTATGGAGAAGAGATTATTAAGGATGGAGAGAGTGGGGCAGAGAGACCAGTTAAAGAGCTATTACCATAATCTTTGTGAAGCCCAAATGTAAAACATATGAGAGAGGGCTTTGAGGACTCCAGAACACTGTACAAATGTTTTATGACCATAACGACCCACTATAAACTGTTTTCTACAGGTACACCAGGGCATCAAGGGAATGGTGGTTGATGAGAATTGCAATAATCTCGCAGAGGCTGTCATTTCTGTCAGTGGGATTAACCACGATGTCACTTCAGGTAGGTGGCCTCTGCTTGGTGGGGTAAGAAGGAAGCTTTCCCTCCCGTTGTCTTCTTCAGCTTAATAAGGAGGCCAACTGGTAAGCCAGCAAGACTGGCAGGGCAGTCAAGGACACTGGGGGTGGGGGATTGGAGGGAGGAAGGCTAATCGAAATGGGGACGGTGAATTAAGAGGTGAGGGCCAGGAAGATGTAAATATACCGTCTCTTTCAGCATTCAGGAGTCGCTGCCTCTTAGTCCCAACTTTGCCACGGGTGTTTTCCGGGTTTGAGGTTATGAGTAGCTCATATACTCGTGCGAAATGGAGTAGAAAAGAAAACGACTGTAAAACTCATGTTTAGTCTCGTCCCTGACTCGGGCATTTGGCTGCACCACCTTTCAGGGACAAGTTAGCAAGGTTCATTCTGTAGGCTTGTTGCAGGGCAAGACTGATGATGGAGGCAGATCTTCTTGGAGCCAACCTGGAACCTCCTAGAAGGGTGCAGAATACCTCAAGGCACAAGGGTGTTGCAAACCGCCCCTGCCCAATTTGATTGTGCACAGCTCTTAGAGGTTTTTTGGGGTTGTTTGTTTTGTTTGTATTGCAGAGCAGTAGCTGCCAATGGTTAGGGGTAGGTAAGATTTGCCTCCCTGCCCCCCACCTCCATACCGGCGAGGCTCAACCACAGGTTACCACACAAATGCTTCTTACCAAGCAGGCATCTTCCCGTTCAGACAGTCTGTTTAAACTGGATGAAACCTCAACCTGAAGGAGATAACTTATGTTCTTTAAGGTGATCCCAACACATCTTACATGAAAGGTTCATTCAAGGCAAAGGCAATGATATTCTAAAGGCAGAATTCTGAGGCCTCACAGGCACCAGACAACCAGGATCCTCCAGCCCAATGGCTGAACCCAGGATAACTTAGGGATCCAACCTTGGGCACTCCTGGGAGCTTTGGGGTTTGCTAGATTCGTATACCCTATTCATGCTAGTGTGGGGAATGTCTCTAAAACATTCCGGCCGTCAACATATGTTGAATACCACTAATTTCACCAATAAGAGACCACTTCTAACACCCATTATGCTAATTTAACAAATTACTCATTTCACCAGTGAAAAACCTCATTGCTAACGTTCATTATTGCTACTTAGCAAAGCATCTAACGTTGATTGGAGATAAAAGAGAGCTGCAGCCCCCTACCAGCTGCAGCTGGAGTTGAGCCCGTCTGATCCAACAGCTAGCTCACCGCTCCTGGGTGTGAGCTCCCAAGTAGGAAAAGCACAGTCTCTGGGGTATAACTTAAACTATTTACCATATGCACAATAACGCACTGCTTTTGCTCAAGTATTATAAAGTAAATTACAGACATGTCATAGGGGGCAGGGAAGAGACATTGTTTACCGTCAGTTTCATTCTTAATTGCATTTATTATTTCAATTATTCGTTGCTGCACACTTAAAAGAAATTTTAATGCTACCGTCACAATTGATTCTAAAGGGATGGAAAGTCATTCGCCAAAATGCTGCTTCCCTGCCATAGAGAAATAGGCTTTCTTTTGGATTTTATTTTCCTTTTGGCATACTTTTGAAGATGACAGAGGAAATATTTTTAAAAAAAGATTCTTGAAATCAGAACTTTAGTGGTCATTTAGTCTAGTCCTCCCACTCAATGTAAGATTACACACATACAACACCGCTGGTAGCTTGTTGTCCAACCCAGGACCACCATGTCCATTAGCGCAGGTTGTGCACTACACAACTGTGTAGTTTTTCCAGGACCCCTGATTCAGTCTCTGCTTAAGTGCCACAATTTCATAAAGCAGTCCATTTCTTTTTTAGTAATTCTGTTTGTCACAATAGTTTTGCTTCTGTCTAGCAAAGTCTTCCTCCCTGCAACTTAAACCCATAATTCTCATTCTCATTTCTTTAGGTAGACGTCATTTCTTCACAGTGGCTTTTCATGCACTGAAACAGAGGTCTCCTCTAGTCTCTTTACCAGGCAAAACATTCATAGATCTTTCAACCTTTCTCCTAGTGACCGTTTACTGGACATGAAGTGTTTTAAAATACAGGGTCTAAAGAATGAAACACAATACTCTCAGTGCAGAGCACAGCGAAACTTCTTCGCAGGAGCTGAGGCCCAGACTCCTCGTACGTCCCATAGCCTTCAATGGTTTTAGATCTTAACCAGTTTCATCATGCTACTAAGAAAAGCCAAGCCTTGGTGCTAAGCAGATGTGCATCTCTTCATAGCATAAGAGAGGCAGTGGGGAAGATTGCTCTCGAGGATTATAAAGTCACATCAGAAATAGAATCTTTGGGGAAGGTTGGAAGGTAAAATCATTTTCCCTCCATAAAGCAAATCTCAGCATCTAAGACCTCCAGATTTCAATGGAAATCCCTTAAGAGATGATCGGAGAAAAACATCAGGCACACCTGTCTTGTCAGTATCACTGAGCTTTGATGATATCCGTGCAGTGACCTCAGGATGGCCTCATCTTGAGGGTGGTCAGGAAGCACCTGAAACCCATTAGAGGATTTTATTATCTTCATAAAACCTGATCCCAAAGCAATTTGTCATTTGCTTTTATGATGAAAGCAGGAGACATTTTTGTAATAGTTGACAATAACCAACATGGACCACATGGAAATAAGGAAGAAGACGAATTGCCGCGGGGGGGTGATGCGCCCATAGCTTGCCCTCTAATGAAATTCTCAGGTTAAATAGCTGTGTCACTTTAGGAAAGCAGACTAAGAATCAGCATTAATGCATCCAGAGTGAGAGCTGCTCTTGTAACAGGTGACATGAAAATTCATTCTAACTTTCTAAGTTTTATTATGGGAGTTAATAACAGTTTTAGTAGTCGCAGGAAGTGCAAAAGAACTCGAAAGTGCTCAAGAGATGTGCTTTATCATCCAAGTGAGGAAGTTCTCTTTATTGTTAAATTTATTAATAATTCATCTAAACATTAAAAAAGAAAAGAAAAGAAAAGAGAAGTCAAGCTTGTGGTCAGCTAAAACCCTCAGATCGTTTTTCATATCAAGGTCCCATTTGGGGCAGATTTGTAATCAGCAAACTGAGTTATATCCTTGTAACTTCTAGGTGACCATGGTGATTACTTCCGGCTGCTGCTTCCAGGTACCTACACTGTCACTGCTACAGCACCTGGGTTTGACCCACAGACAGCGAGTGTGACCGTGGGTCCTGGGGAACCGAAACTGGTGAGTTCGGCTGACCTTTATGGAGTACCATAAAGATCATTTGTACAAGGTCGCCAGCAACAATTGCCTCATTTTAATCTTTGCCAAACTTCCCTCTGTCACCGTTTAAAAAAAACTCATGGCTCTCATATGCTAATTTTCCTTCTGCACTTTTCTGTTATATTCTTCCCCACTTCTTTTTGGCTTTCCTTTTTCTTCTGTTTAACATAGCATAGTGATTAAAAATACTGCCTGGTTCTAAATCCAGCTCATTTGTCCACAGACCTTGGACAGATTACCTAATGGCTCTCATCCTCAGTTTATGCCTCTGTAAATTGGTGATGATAGTACCTCCTTCACAAGAGGTGGAAATGAGACAGGGCACGGAAAGCATTCAGTACAGTGACTAAGTAGCAAGTGCTCTCCGAGAGTTGGTTTGTAAACCCCAGAGACACAGGCTCCCATGGGTTGCATTCTTCTGTGCCATCAGCAAGTTCGACCACTAGATGGCACTCTGCCCCCTTCTGGGGCCCGGCGTGCCCAGCAGCCTTGCTTTCCACCCTCGCTCTCCAAGATTCAGCTCTCACGGCTTCCTTTTATAGATGGGATGAGAAGCAAAGGACTTTTTCGATCTGCAGTCTGGACCTTTTCAGCTTTGGTCATATTAGGTTAGGATCTCGGGCTAAAGAGGCTCAGAGATCATGGACACTAATCCTCAGAGTTCTCAAACGAGGAAAAGGCAATGAGTCAGTCCTGTTTCATGAGCATCTACAGACCTTATTTCCCACAAGTCGGCTCTTCCCCAGGGCCTCCTCACTCTGTTCCATTCATTCTCTATACAATCCTGGAGCTTAGCAGACTCTTCCTTCCCTCTCCCTGTTAACTCAAAGCAATCAAGTCAAGCAACTTGTCTTTTCAAATACAGTCATAGGTACTATTTATTTAACAGTTACTACATATCAGACACTATATGAGAACTTTCCAGAATTATCTCATTTAGCCTTCACAACAACCCAGTAAGGTAGACATAAGTATCCCCATTTGTGGCTGAGGAAACTGAAACAGAGAAGGTAAGAAGCTTGCTCAGTGTCACACAGCGAGTAGGGGTGAGAGACACCATTTGAACCTCCCTTGGGCTTCCAGGGCTGCCTTCTCAGCCACTGTGTTACAGGGCCTCAGCCTGAGCTGACAACCTGTGTTCATAACCCCTTTTATTAGCACAAGGATCAGGGTAAAGAGTTCTTTAGATCCTTTGCAAAGGCCTCTGAAATTTCCAGGTAGTCCCCCTTGCCTCTCCTGGTCCCTCCACTGCCATCTCCTGCACGTTATCAACTACTTCTATTTGCAGAAGCAAGAAGCAAAGAGTAACTCTTCTGGGGCAGCCTGTTGCCTGGTCCCACTTTCCCAACCAACGCCTCCTCTGTCCCTTTTTCCTGGTTATACCCTGCTCCTCATCTGCCCTAAAATCAAATGGCTGTTAGGCAGCTGCACACATAAATCTTGCATATAGCCCAGTCTATTCAATGCCAAATTCAAACCACTTCCCACCCTCTTGAGTGACATACTCTGCTTCAAAGATTTTACCTCCTTTGTCATATGGGCTTCAAATAGATTAACATAACTCATCATTATGTCAAATATAACTCAGAGGGGAAAAAATCCACCTTTTAATACAATTCTCAGATACAGTAACAAGTAAGAATCCATTTATTGGTTACAGTAGTGTCTCTCTCTCTTCCCGTCCTAAAGCAGAGACCCATCTGGCTGGGTGAAGAGAGAAGATGATTTACTAGAGGGTTTTCATGTTATAATTAAGACTTTCAAATATTTCCCAGCATCAAGGGTTCTCTTCTTTCTTTTCCCGCAGCCTTCCAGATGTCATTTCTTTCATTTTCTTCTGTCTTTCTTCATTTTGTTGCCTCTCTTCTCTCTCTTTTTTTCTTTCCTGGATCCCTGTATTACTATATAGAAAACAGTAAATGATGCTGTGCAATGGGCTCTGATTTTCCCCAGTTTGGGGAACTAGCAGAAAAGCTGGCTGTGGATTTTCGTGGAAGGGGCAGGAAATAACCCCACAGAGAGATCTCTCAGTTGCGTGTTTTCCAGCTCCCAGTTGGCTTCAGCAGCTCAAAGTGTTCCAAGGGTCTGAAAGCCAAAGATTCCTCCAGGGGAATGTGGTTAGAACACTGTGCCGCTCCCTCTCCCTTCACTTCCCGGGATGGTCTTCAGCTCCTGCACGGCCAGCATATCCCACGCTTGTCAGTCAACAGCATCTTTACATGTGCCTGCCACAGCCAGAAGGGAGGTTTCAATGTGTTGCTGGCAATGATGCCTTAATGCACATGAAAATGTGGAATTTAGGAATTCATACTAACAATCTATATCTTCTCTCCTACCTGTATTTCCGAACCATTATGACAGAAAGTTTAGTTCTGCAAGTCTGAGGCATTCATTGGCATGCCTGAGCGTGACACCTGTGATTCACACAGTCAGCATAAAGGGGGTTATTATGGCCCCATCAATCATAGCTCTGATCCTAAGCAACAATATTGGTGAAATCATGGTTTGAGGTGTAGACATAATTTTTTTCTAATACATATAAAATAAACGTTCATCTGGATACACTCTATGTATCACCAGTGATCACGTACCAGTTTGGGGGGAATATTAGCCAAGCCTATACGACACCACCAATGCTGCTCTGGGTCATTGCTGTAATAATTCTCCTTAGTCCCCTGCCCTTAGAACCCAGCACTGTGGTGAAACTGGGTCCAAACTGGTCTTCCCCCAATTTCAGTTCTAGGAAGTAGAAAGCAGACTCCTCTATTCGCCTAGCTCCTTCTTCTTCTTCCTTTTTTTTTTCTTCCAGGTTAACTTCCAACTCAAGAGAAGCGTCCCTCAGGCCGCCACTACAAGGAGAGTTCCCAACCCAGGGCACGGAGGCAGAGTCTTACCAAAGAAAATGCAGCCCCGGGCAGCCAGGAAGAAAGAAATGGAGGTGAGGCAGCCCGGGAGAGGCCCTGCCTGAAACCCACAGTGCCCGGGGCAACACTTTAGGAAGGCTTTGTTCCCGCTCTCTGATCAGATGAAGCATTCTTTCTATTTTATTATCTGGGACATATTTAAATACAAACATATTCAGAACAATTCAGAATGGTCTCTGTCTGTTCCAGGGTAAACCCTCTGATGCACTCGTACAGACATTCAGCGGTACCCTCTGGGGGTATGGTTTAGGTCCAAGAGCCTCCATGCCAGTCCAGCTGCATCCAGAGACTGGTTCTGGCTGGTTGGCCACTCCATTTCCAGAGTCTAGTGTCACTGAACCAGGTTCATTTTTGCCTGTCATCCAGAAAGCCAATTACCAAGATGACGAGATTGCAGCAGAGGGAGTTTTTAACCACAAGGCAGCCAAGCGAGGAAGCAGGAGAACGAATCTTAAATCTGCCTCCTAGAAAATGGGGGTTCAGGGATACTTATGGGGTAGGGAGGCAAGGTGGTCCAAAGTGTGGAGATAGATGACTGGAGGTGAGGAGAGGTGAGGTAATTGATGATCTGTGCAAGCATACTCAGACTTCCTACCTCTTCACAGGACGCATGCTCACAAAATGGCCGCACTAGCATGATCTGAGCGTGGAGTTTTTAGCCTCTTGATGTCAAAAGGTCACTTACTGGGCATCTGCACAGACCCAGTTGATGGGTTGGTGGTCTCAACTCACCTGAACTGGATAAGGGGTCCTAATTCCTGAAAAACAGCTCAAACATCCCTTACCTGACCCAGGTGCCAGTGAGATATTATCTATAGGAACCTAGTGGGAGTTGCTAGGCAATACACTAACCAACCAAGCAATAACCAATGAGTGGGTGAACAACTAAAAGCTATAATCAGTAATTGCAAAAAAACACTTTAGTTACTAGCTACCTAATTATCAGTGGCTAACCCATTTCTCTAGCACGGAGCCTGCAACAGAAATACTCCATCAAGATATCTGAATGAATGGCTGAAATGCTGAGATGATCAATCATTGATGAATCCTTTGTTCCCATAGCAAGACCAGGTGACCAATTCTTCTGAAATCCCAGAGGACCATTTCAACAATAGCCAATAGTTTCTTAATAAGGAAAGGATTTCTCACACAAACACCTAGTCCCCCTGCTACCCAATTTTGTACATGGGCATTTTAAACATGCATCTTTCAAAACCTTTTCTGGGTTTGTAAGTGTAATGCAGGCTCCAGTTTCCCCCACTTGCTCCACCTCCCCCCAACTCTCTCAGCCTCCCCACCCTCAGCCTCTAACTAACCCAGCCCTTTCTTAACATTGAGCAGTTTGGCTCTTCTCAAAAAGTAGTCTCACACCCATCAGAAAACAAGAGGTGTTCTAGTTGTGACAACTCACCCCCTGCCAGAGGTCATTCAAGATTAGGATTGGGGGCTGGCCCGGTGGTGCAGCAGTTGAGTGCTCACATTCCGCTTCGCTGGCCGGGGGTTCGCTGGTTCAGATCCCGGGTGTGGACATGGCACTGCTTGGTAAGCCATGCTGTGGTAGGCGTCCCACCTATAAAGTAGAGGAAGATGGGCACGGATGTTACTCAGGGCCAGTCTTCCTCAGCAAAAAGAGGAGGATTGGCAGCAGATGTTAGCTCAGGGCTAATCTTCCTCAAACAAACAAACAAAAGATTAGGATTGACATATGACTTATTTTTCTGTTACTTGAGCAATCTCTCAGTCTGTGGTCAAAAGGAAAGCAGAAGAAAATGTACCTTTTGCTGTTTAGAATGGGAATTCTCTCCTCAGGTGATTAAGACTTTCTCTACATTTTTTCTTTCCTCCCAATTTTGATCCCCTGTTCCTTGGTTCCCTTCTTCTTGTTATAATACAGCAGCCACTCGAGAGGGCTCTTTTCAGTTCAGTGAAACTAGGCCTGAGGTTGCCATTTGCATTCGATTTTTCCAAATTGTCTGAATATCACTTTGTTTTCAGGTTCCCTGGTACATCGCCACTTAACAGAACTGATGTTTGCAAAATACAGTTACGGTGCTTTCCCTGGCACAGCCACATACATTCACTCATTCATCATTCATTCCTTCATGCAGGGGACATTTATCAAGTCTTTGCTCTTAATAAATGTGGAGAATACGAAGAGACAGAAGATGCAGTTGTGATCTCAGAGTGGCTACGGTCTAGCTGGGAAGACAAATAGGTCATTACACGGCATTGTGGTAATTGCTATAATTTAGGAAACTCCGGGTTGGGGGCGGGGAGCCTGGGGGAGCTCCAGAGCTACTGAAGTCTAGGTGAGATACCTGAGGGCAGATAAAGAGGCATTGGCCAGGCAGAAAGAAGTGGGGAGCAACCGGCTGAGGAGGCTGCAAGTGCGGAGGTCTGAAGGCTCGAGGAGCGAGGCATCCAGGAAACTGCTAGAAGTTCAGTGTGGTGGGAGTGAGGGAGGTGGAGGGAGTCGAGAGAAGTGCGAAAGCCAAGGCCAGTGGGGTAGGAGGGAGCAGATCACGAAGGACCTTTGAACCACATTGCAGTTTGGACTTTATCCCGAGAAGAACAAGGAGCCATTGAAGGGTTCTACTGAGAGGCGTGGCAGAAGCAGATTTAGAAGGATCACCCTGGCTGCAGCCTCAAGAGCTGGCTGGGGCAGAAGCAAGACTGAGTCAGCGCGGAGGCTGCTGACAGCCAGGTGAGAAGGTGGCCTGAACCCGGGCAGGGCAATGTGGACAGGGAAACACCAGGCAACTCGGGAGTTACTGAGTCCGCTCTGGATGTCCAGAGAGCTTCCCGGCAGCCGCTGTGGCCTCACTGTCCTCTTCAAGACTTCCAGGCTTCTCCTTCAGATCCTGCCTGCCTGCCACCCTGAGAATTTTAAGCCCTAAAGGAGATGCAGGTTTTCAACCAAACCCTAAAGATTATCCTGAGTAAAATTCACTCAGGCTGGAGGTGATTATACAGACAGACTGTTATACGGGAACTATAGGGCCTGGCCATGACCGTCTGGAAATTTCTCAAAGCATATGGAGGGAGGATGTGAAATTGATGAGGATTTTAGGCTGGTTAATTTTAAAACTGCAGATGAGAAGCAGGCTCCGAGGAGCAGAGTTTGCTTGCCCTTTGAGAGATATTTGCATTTGTGAAGGAAGGGGTGATGGCCTTATCTCTGGAAACTCTTAATGGGGAAGGCAAGGACTTAAGTTGGTTACTGTCTGGCAGCCTCATGTAACTGATTTAGGGTGGTGGTTCCTGGCCTTTACTTAATCCGATTTGATTCTTATCTAAAAGTTGTGGGACCACCCAATGGTCAGACCCCACCTGCACTGATACCATTTTAACTTTTTTCCATGTTCTTTCCTTTGTCTTGTAAAGAGATGACTCGCATACCTATGCCTTAAATTTAGCCTTACTCTCCAGCCATGTTGGCAGCAGTAGCTGGGGCAGCAGCAACAGCTCCTGCCTGCCCGTGGGTCCTGTCCCCATGCTGTTCCACACTATTCTCTAAATAAAAGAGCACTACTGCCAGATCTGGAGAGTCCAAGAAATCTTTCTTTTGACTCCTCGGCTCACCAACCCCGCATCAAAATGGCAGGTAATTTGGGAGAGAGAAGGCGGGATTCACAGGCCAAGGAAGGTCCTCTAACTTTGAGTCCAGCATTTTCATGGCTAGCATCCTTTCTATTTTATATCTAGGATTGTATTTCAGAGAAGAAATCTTCTGCTTAGAATGCTAGCCAAGATAGGTGGTGTTTGCTAAAGGGATAGACTGCTGTAGTTAAGGCCATGGGTTTTGGATTCTAACAGACCTAGGATTAGCCCTGAGCTAACTGCTGCCAATCCTCCTCATTTTGCTGAGGAAGACTGGCCCTGAGCTAACGTCCGTGCCCATCTTCCTCTACTTTATACGTGGGACGCCTGCCACAGCATGGCTTGCCAAGCAGTGCCATGTCTACACCCAAGATCCGAACCAGCAAACCCCGGGCCGCCAAAGCGGAACGTGCGCACTTGACCGCTGCGCCACTGGGCCGGCCCCCAGACCTAGGTTTTAATCCTAGCTCGGCTCCTTATTTGCTGTGTGACCTTGAACAAGTAACTTACCTTCTCTGAGTCATAGTTACTCACTTTGAGTTTGTGGGAATTAAAGGTGATACTGGTAAATCAGTAAGGAGGGGAAGGCAGCTCGAGCCCCACACCCTCCTCAGAGGATTATCACTGTCAGGCTGGCCCATCCTAAGCCAGTGAACTTAACAGGAACAGCAAGGACTGAAGGGTGCCCAGGGGAATTCAGAAGTGAGGCAGCTTCCTGATGGACTGCACCAAGCCCATCATGACTTTTTTTTTTTATTTAATTTCATGTGCCTTATTCTTCCTGGCACTTTTCCTTACAAATTGAAGATTTCGTGTCACAGGAAGTTCTCCTAGGAAAATTTCCAATTTTCAGACAACATGATACCTAATGACTTTTGGATGGAATACTGTTTCCTGCAAAGGTTTCTGTTCCTGAGTTTCTGCTCCGAGAAGCTGTGACCACCCTGTCTTTTCATTTTAGTACACCCAGCACTCAGAACAGCACCTGGCTTCTACAGACTCATCATACACACCTGCTGAGTGAATGACGTACAAGATTATCTTCACATTTTTCCTCCTTCTCTCCTCTTTCACCATTTTTCTTCTTTTGATCTCATTTAACCTTCACAACAACCCAGTAAGGTAGACATAAGTATCCCCATTTGTGGCTGAGGAAACTGAAACAGAGAAGGTAAGGAGCTTGCCCAGTGTCACACAGCGAGTAGGGGTGAGAGCCACCATTTGAACCTCCCTTGGGCTGCCAGGGCTGCCTTCTCAGCCACTGTGTTACAGGGCCTCAGCCTGAGCTGACAACCTGTGTTCATAACCCCTTTTATTAGCACAAGGATCAGGGTAAAGAGTTCTTTAGATCCTTTGCAAAGGCCTCTGAAATTTCCAGGTAGTCCCCCTTGCCTCTCCTGGTCCCTCCACTGCCATCTCCTGCACGTTATCAACTACTTCTATTTGCAGAAGCAAGAAGCAAAGAGTAACTCTTCTGGGGCAGCCTGTTGCCTGGTCCCACTTTCCCAACCAACGCCTCTTCTGTCCCTTTTTCCTGGTTATACCCTGCTCCTCATCTGCCCTAAAATCAAATGGCTGTTAGGCAGCTGCACACATAAATCTTGCATATAGCCCAGTCTATTCAATGCCAAATTCAAACCACTGCCCACCCTCTTGAGTGACATACGCTGCTTCAAAGATTTTACCTCCTTTGTCATATGGGCTTCAAATAGATTAACATAACTCATCATTATGTCAAATATAACTCAGAGGGGAAAAAATCCACCTTTTAATACAATTCTCAGATACAGTAACAAGTAAGAATCCATTTATTGGTTACAGTAGTGTCTCTCTCTCTTCCCGTCCTAAAGCAGAGACCCATCCGGCTGGGGGAAGGATCCAGCCAGCCCGTGCCCAGATTCCTGACCAATAGAAACCACGAGATACACATTTGTGCCGTTTTAAGCCTCTCAATTTGTGCTGATCTGTTACACAGCAATAGAAAACTAATATAAACTATCTCAAAATTTTTTGTAAATTAGGATAAAAATAAATAAACCACAAAAAACCAATTGTGATCACTGTACTGAGTGGCAGAGCTGGCATGCTCCTACCCCAAGTGAATGTATGTAAAACAGCCCAGGAAAAAAACCAAAAACGTATCAACTCTGTACATAAGAGGCCTGGTGTAGCCAACTTTACTCAGTAGGCAACTGGGACAACATTTTTTTCTCTAAAGAGCACGTGTCTGACAGCAGAGACATCAGGCTTCAACTAACTGTAGTATCTTGCCTCAAATAGCGCCCATTATTTGTATCAAATTCCTTGTTCCTGGGTTGTGGACATGCACCATTGGCACAAATGCTAAAACCAGAGCAAATGTAAAGCGTATCCAGACTCTGTAGACATAATGGTTCTTCAAATGGGGGCTCCTCTGCCTTTCCCAAAGAAGCAAAATCAATGAACAAAGTGTAACATCCCGACCTCTTCTGTCCATCTTCAGGACAAAGTGAAGGAAAAGTGGGAGTCGAAGCTCTCTTCACTAGCCAAACGGAGTTTCCCACAGTTTGAAATTTTATTCTAAACAATAAGATCCCAATATAATGGTGTCAAGTTTTTATCTGTTAAAGATCCAAGATATAAATTCAGAGGAGTTAATTTATTGATTTGTTCATCTGACAAATAGTTATGTCCTGTTTATGAGTCAGACACTGTGCTTGGAGTGGGGGAGACAGGGGTAAACCAGAGACATGGTTCCTATCTTTTTGGAGTTGGAGGGTTTTGGAGGAAGAGACAAAGAATGAAACAAGCTAATAAACAAATACATAAAAAGAACTAGTATCTGAGAAGCGGTACTGACAGAGGAAATGCCAGGGGGTGGATTTGAGATAGGAGGGTTAGGAAAGACTTCTCTGAAGAGGAGACGTTTGGGCTGAGTCATATAGAATAAGAAAAAGGAAGGCTTACAAAGAATAGGAACAGAAGTTCCAGGCAGAAGGAATAGCCAGCCAAAGACCCTCTGGCAGGAAAGAGCCTGGCTGGTTCTAGCAGCTGCATCTCTTGGGTCTAAGGATGCATGTGTGTGCGTGTGTGCATGCTTAGTTTCCTGATCTAACACGCTAGAAGCCTAACCCAGCTTAGGTCCAAGACACAGCATAGCATCCAAACCACACTGAGTCTAGTCATAAGTGAGCCGATAAGATTCACTTTTTCCATGGACACAGAAAACACCCCTGACCCAACCAGCCATCTCAAAACAAGGATCAAGAAAGTGGGACAGCATGGCTTGGGACAAATCTGCCACCAGAACAGGAGAAGTCAAAGTTCACTTGTCCAGAGCGTCATCTTCACATATGTTGTACCATGACTTGTCTAATTACAGACATTTCCAACACAAGCTCTGCACCGACGCTCCCTCATGCCTACCTCCTGCCCGGAATATTACTTCATTTCTACTTCAACACTAGCTTCATTCTGGCTACTAAACCATGAGTAAACATTCCCCCTGGGCAAAAGCCTAAGAAAATACCAATTCTCTCCCTCCTCCCAAAAGTTAAATTCCACTATTTGTAAAGGCTTTTTTCCTCCCACTTTCTCTTAGTCCTCCCCTCACCACGTGATGTTCCTCTGCACATCCCTTCCCCTCATGGATCTTTCCTTCTCCTACCTTCATTCTCTTCTCTTCCCACACGCTCCCTGCATGCCTTCGCCCTCACCCCATCAAGGCCCTGCTGCACGAGGGAGGTGGCCTCGCTAGAAGCAGGGGACCCGCGGCTGTTACCAGATAGATGGCCAGCAGCTGAGAAGCCCTCGAGGGCAGTGCTTGTTTCTGCTGGCATACTGCTTCCTATTGCACAGTCCCACGGAGAAGGCAGAGCAAATCATTGATTGGATCCATGTCTACCCCACGGGAGAGGGGAGGAAAGGCCTCTTTGACTTCCTTTTAGACAGTCCCATGTGAGGCCTTTGGAATGAAGAGTCCATCCTGGGCATTAGATCAAAGGAGTGGAGTGAATTTCCTTAAATCCTTTCTGGAATCAGATGAAGTATAAATAAACTAAGAAATAAAAAGATCACAAATTTGCAGTATTTTACACACACTGTAATTTATAGCAGACTTATTTCACAGACTGTTAAGAAATTTTTTTTTTGAGGAAGATTAGCCCTGAGATAACTGCTGCCAATTCTCCTCTTTTTGCTGAGGAAGACTGGCCCTGAGCTAATATCTATGCCCATCTTCCTCTACTTTCTATGTGGGACGCCTACCACAGCATGGCTTGCCAAGCGGTGACATGTCCACACCCGGGATCCGAACAAGTGAACCCCGGGCCTCCAAAGCAGAACGTGCGCACGTAACTGCTGCACCACCTGGCCGGCCCCAGAAATTCTTTTATATAAAGAGTGATATGGACTGAATTCTTTTGTCCCCCCAAAATTCATATCTTGAAGCCCTAATGGGATGGTATTTAGAGGTGGAGGCTTTGGCAGGTAATTAGGTGATCAGTGGGGATCCCCCATGATGGCATTAGGGTCCTTATAAGAAGATGAAGAGAGCAGCCCTTTCTCTCTGCCATTCAAGGCTACAACCAGAAGACCACTATCGACAAGGCAGGGAGCAGGTCCTCACCAGAACCTGACCATGCTGGCATCCTGGCATCTCAGATCTCCCAGTCTCCAGAACTGTGAAAAATAAGTGTTTATTGTTTAAGCCGCCCAGTCTATGGTAATTTGTTACAGCAGCAGAAGCAGACTAAGACAGTAGGATAGATATAGGGCCCGCTAAGTTTCTATTTTGGATTAACTTCTAATTTCCTATTAGGGACAATTAGAAAAATACAATTGCTATCTACGATCACGATCAATTCATAAATCTTTAATGCCAAAAGTTAGGAAAGATATAATCTTAGAATAACGTCTTATAAGTTAAATTATTTTTCTCATTTTGTTAGCGAACAGTAAAGGTTTCATCTCAGATTGGCATTTGTGAGCCTGTAGTTTAAAGATGGGACCTTTAGTGGCTCAAAGAACGAAACATTTATGAGATGCGTTTTCAGACACAGCTGGATTCAGACACCCCAGTTACGTGGTCTGGAATCTCGCTCCACTTCTTGATTTCATCGTCTTCGGTGGTGACATCAGTCTCACACAGGCTCCCCCCATGAAGCGACTAGATGACCAACAGCAGCTTCAAGCCTGTATTCCACCAGCCTAGCAACAAACGACTGATTCTTGGGCCTGACTCTCAATGGCACACATTGGGTTATGCGCCTGTCCTAATACTATCATAGTGACTGACTGGTCAGTCTGGGCTCATCTGTCCACTCCTGGAAGGCAGAGGGCGGGTATGGGACACTGATAGTGTAGGAGAGTTGGTTCCCATTTTTTAAGAAAACAAACACTGTTACCAAATAAAGAAGAATGGTTGGTCATGGATAAAAACAACGAAAGAGACAACTTTATTGAATTCAAGCACCCTTTTCATTTTACTGTGACTCTTAAGTGAACTCAATCATTCAACAAACACTGATAGGCACCCCTATGTGCCAGGCGGTTTGCTAGGCAATAGGGACACAAAGATATATTTCCTAGTCCCCGGCTTCAATGAACTCACCATCTGGGAGGAGAGCAAGAGGTAGATAAGTTTCTATCATAGCGTGTGAAGTGACTGAGATCAGCCTGCCAAAGACCCAAGAATCCGAGTCATCGTTCAGCTCCCTACTTTGCTTGGCTAATGTAGATGTGAGTTAGCACAGTATGAAGTCAGACAACTCATTGCTCCGAAACACTGTACATTAATTTCAGACAGATAATTTTCATAGAGGGGATGGAGGAGGGACATGAACTTGACCACAGTTCAACAAAAGACGGCAATGCGGCCCAGCTGCTTAAACAGGTAATGCATTCCCAGTGTGTGCTAGAGAAACACGGCGTCACATCAAAGAGTACAGTCCCACCAGGCTCCACGGGAGTCAGGCTTCCTCTGGACTGTGATGGATGGTTCCTGGCACATTTTCTGGAAGGACATGGAAGGTTACGATATCACTAAACCTTGTGGACGCACCAGGATAAAATACTGCCAAGGGAAGACAAACATGGCCAATTCAGAGCAAAGTTTTGAAACTAGCCGAGTGGGGAGCCCACATTACATAACGGAAAGACTTCGAAGTTGGAAGATGATGGTTTGAATCCTTGTGTCGTCCTTTACAAGCTCTATTAACTTGGGCAAATCAGGTATTTCCCAAAATACGGGTGAAGAATCACAAGCAGTACCCACGGCGTTCTTCAGGACAATTCAGGCGGTGCAGAAGCCAACGCCGGCTGATGCTCCGCCCAGGCAATGCATTGCTGAGGGAAAAAGTTATTCTCCGATCAATTTCCTCAGATCCTTCTCAATACATCAGGGACAAAGTTTCTATTTGGTCCTAACTTTCTAACACTGGCTAGTTTCATATTTTAACAAATGGAGAGTAGGCTTCAAGCTCAGAATTAGAGTTTAATAACACTTTTATTTCCACTGTATTTATTTCAAAGATCACCTCCTGTGAATTGCAATCTATACTGGTTTTGCATTTATGGGAGGGGTACAAAATTTCCCTTAAAAACCAAAGTGAGTAAACTTAAATAAAAATATTAAACAAAAAAATAGAAAGGTGGTATGCCATTTAGTGAAGAAACATATTGGTTTTCTGAGAGTGCAAGATCAGGGCAAAAAGTGGTCCAGGAATGACTCAAGAGCGGAAAGTATGGGAAGCACTCGGCCCACTACTTAACCCTGCGGAGCCTCAGTTCTTCATTTATGGGCTAAGGAAAACAATGACTTGCCAGGTTGTTGTCATGATATGCGCTAAGAAAAAACAATCAGTATTATTTGGAGATGGAAAAGATGAGCTTGATTATCTTTTTCATTAATGCAGACAACCAGGAAAAGAGCATAAAAATGATCTAGAAATTATTTTTTTAAATTATTGATTCTGTTCAAATGGGGGAACCCTTGTTCTGTTTCTTGCGGCAATAAATATTTTTCTGACTAATAAAAAAAAAAGATAATATATGGTAAGCTCTTAACCTAAGGCCAGGTCTCGACAAACATTTACTATAAAATTATCTCCAATATTTTAGCTTCCCCTTTCTTTCCTTCCCCTATCTCCTCCCAGATTCCCAAATACCTTCTCTCTTTCTTGTCTCCTCGTGGAAATAGGAAGAGGTCTGGTAGTCCTACTTAGATATATTTTGACAGATACACAAGAGAGTGAGTTTTTTCCAAAATATTACCTCAACTATGCATTTACATTATGAGGTAGATTTGTGTATTTAGTTTGCCTGTTTGATTTTTACTTCTAATTACGAAATAAGTTCCTGTTCCTCATTAAACCAATTTCAAGCTTCTGCAAGTAAATAGGGAGAGAAGGAGCCTATAGGAAACACTCTATCAATATATAAGAACAACCCTTAAGATAAACATGGATACAGCTCTTTTTTTTTTTTAGAACTCAGACAGCTTCGTTACAGGGTCCTTCCTCTTCTGGAAAGAACAAACAGGAATTGGCTTCTCTCTTGCCAACTGGAGCCTATTCCTAAATGGAACCAAATGGCCTCTGCTGTCTTCTTCTAGGAGTTGGCTTTGTCCCATCACAAGTCACACTAAGAGATGCCTCCCTCCCAAATCGTCCTGGAATGCTCCCTTCCCCAAGAGAGCACGAGATCCCCCCACCCTGCCCTCCTCCCTCCAGCTTGAATCCTCTCTGCCCCAGTATATTCTGGCACCATTTTGTTGAATTGTTAATAGTATTTCCAGGTGACGTCTCTTCCTACCCTGACATCTTAGAATGCAAACCTATGCCCTCTATATTCTACGGCTAAGTTGTTGCACTGCATCTTTAACGATAGAAATAAGAATATATTATTATTTTATCTGCGCTCCTCCCTTTTCTAGAGCTGGACCCCTAGCAGTCCCAGGATTCACAGCCAGGTGATTTGTACATGCGCAAAGCCAGTTTAGATTACTTTCAGCAGCTTGCTACTCTCCTCAGCTTGCCATTGCTAACGAGAGCTTAGGGCTGTAACGTGATACATTCCAGAAGGAAGCCATGGGGAGCTGGCTTTGATTTGGGGCCAAGCCATGCCAAGGTGTTCTTGATGCAGTCCACCGTAACAGTGACCGGCACTGTAGATGCAGCACAGCCTGACAGGTTGGGTTTAGGTTGAGACGTGAGATCAAAGGATGACACACCCAAATAGTTTTGATCTATGAAATTAATCAAAATGCACAGGAATTGGACCATCCTGTGTTTTGTTTTATTGAGGATTATCCAGGACAAAAAAACCAATCAAACTTTTTGTTTTAATATTACACATGTGGATATTATCATTACTGCTAACAAAGTTCCACACACATGTATCTCTTTTGATCCTTTTCATTTCAGTCCCTTAAACTGAGGATATTTTATAATGTATCAATACATAGACTTAAAATGATATTCAAACTCCTTACCATGGCCCACTAGGCCCAGGATGATCTTCACCCCTGTTTGTTTTACAATTTCATCTCATAATGTTGCTTTCTTGCTCACACTGGCTTCTTTCCTGTTTCTGAAATTTAGCAAGTTGTTTTCTACTTTGGTGGCTTTGCACCTTCAGTTTCTCCTACCTGGAAGGCTCTTCCTCAGCTCTTTACACAGCTGGTTCTGTCTCATCAGTTAGGTCTCAAGTAAATGTTACATCCCCAGAGACTTCCCTGACCTTCACTATATCTAAAGATGGTTCCCACCCCTGACTTTGGCCCTTATCAGACCAGATCCTGTCTATACCACAGAACACAGAAAATGTTTTCAGCGATTACTGTCTGAATTCTCCCAAGGACTGTTTATAACTTGTACCATAGGAGAGAAGTTAATCCATTACATGCAAATAAATGCCTAGAGCATTAGAGTTTAATTCTCTACGATCTAATCTATCATAGCAACTGGCTTATTTCCTTTACAGCACTCACCACACTCTGTAATTATTTGGTTTATCATTTGCTTATTTATTTACTGTCTATCACCCCACTCTAGAATGTGCACTCCACGAGAGCAGGGAGCTTGTTGTCTGTCTTGGTCAGGCTGAGTCCCAGATGTCTAGCACAATGCCTGTTGCATTGTAAATGTATGGGAAATCTTTGTTGATGAGTGAAAGCACGTTATCTTGCCCTTGATGATTTAGAATCTTTGCAATGCCCTAGGGCAGCAGTTCTTAAATGTTAGTGTACTCACTGAAGAACCATTCTCCAAAGATTCAGATTCAGTATCAGATCATTCTACAATTGACTCTTTTAAGTAAAAGAAAAATGTTGAGGTTGGGTTGGGTGTATGTTAAGACATCCAAAGTTGTCTTCCTTTTAAAATGAAATGCTTGATTTTATTTCATCTTGATTTTATGTGGCATACTTGACTCTATCCAAAAAACATTAGATACTTACATCAGCAGAACACAATATTGTGGTTAACCGAATAGCGACAATATCTTCAAAAATAAAGACAATAGATTTGCAAGGTTAATTACTTGTTCTTGAGGGGAAAAAAAGTCATTGTTTTACAGGCCAATGAAGTATTTGCTAACAATTTTGCCAAAACCCAGAACACTTACATTTTACTAGAAAGTTTTCTGCCCACAATGTTCACATGAATCAAAAAGCAAAGGAGGAAAACAGTAAGGCAGTTCCTCAAAAAATGAAACATACAATTACCACGTGATCCAGCCATTCCATTTCTAGGCATATACACAAAAGAACTGAAAGCAGGGATTCAAACAGTTATTTGCACACCCATGTTCACAGCAGCATTATTCATAGGAGCCAAAAAGTGGAAGCAAATGTTGGATGGAAAAAATTCACTGACAGATGAATTGATAAACAAAATGCGGTATATACATACAACAGAATATTACTCCACCTTAAAAAGGAAGGAAATTCTCACACATGCTACAATATGGATGGACCTGGAGGAGATTATGCTAAATGAAATAAACCAGTCACAAAAGGACAAATACTGTATGAGTCCACTTACATGAGGTACCCGGAGTAGTCAAATTCAGACAGAAAGTAGCATGGTGGTTGCTGGGCTAGCGGGAGAGAGGAACGAGGAGTCACCGTTTAACAACATGGTTTCAGTTTGGGAAGATGAAAAAGTTCTGGAGACGGATGGTGGTGATGATTGCACAACAATGTGGATGTACTTAATGCCACAGGACTGGACACTTGAAAATGGTTAAAATGAAAAATTTTATGTTACGTATATTTTACCACACACACACACACACGCAAAGGCAAAAGAAAGGAGAAACGATGTCTTGATGAAGATTTTGAAATAGAGGTTTCTCTCTGCTATGCATACATAGTGACGGACTTGTTGCATTCCTCAGAATCTCCTAGGTAGATCCCAGAAACTTAAGGCACAGAAATTCGCGCGACATACCAAGCAGTGTGACTTTGCGGCCGTGAACGCACAAAGGGAATCCTGCGAGGATTCACGAACGAGTTAAAAGCGTCCTCTCAGCCCTGCCCAGCTCTTGCATTCTGTTATTCTTCGCTTTTAAATTCTCAAAGACGTCCTGAGCAAGACACTCCTCAAGAAAAGAATGGGACAGACAGAAGCGATAGCTAAGTGCTGTGTGACTTGATAGAGGAAACTGCCTCAGGGCAGCAAAGAGGACGGCACCACCGACAGGAATCGAATTGGCCTCCTCTAAATGAAATTTTCACTTTCTTCTAGGTTGGAGGGCGGTGCGGGGGGGTGAGGGCGCAGCAAGGGACGAAAGGAATTTGCTGGTGGCCGGCTGTGCACGCAGGACCGAACGCCCCGCGAGCAGCGGAGGGTGCCTCAGTTTCCCCGGGAAGAGGTCCTCGGAGCGCCGCCCGCTCTGACGTCGCGGGGCGGGCCGCCAGGGGGCGCGAGCGCGGGGCCGGCCCGGGAGGGGCGCGCGGGACCGCGCGTGGCGCCCCCGGCCGCACGGGCCGCGCAGGCGGAAGCCCTGGCGGGAGGCGGGAGGCGGGGCGGCCGCGCTGAGTCACACCGGATCGACCCGCCCGCCGCTTCCAGGGGCGGAGGTGACAGCGGGCCCGGGCCGGGCGGCCGCCGCTGCCCGCCGCGCCGAGGGACCGCCGGGCGGCGGAGAGCAGGTCAGGGGCCGGCCGGGCGGGGCGGGCCGGGACGCTGCCCGGGGGCGGCGGGCGGAGGGGACCCGCGGCCGGAGGGACGCGCCGCGCGGCCGGGCCTGCGCCGCCCCTTCCCGCTGCCGGCCGGAGCCCCCGGGGGGCGGCGGGGCCCTCCTCGGAGTCCTCCGGTCCACGCCGCGGTCGGGCCCTGTGAGGTCCCGGGGACTCGGAGAGGCGGGTGGCCCGCCGTCCCAGGGATGCGGACGTGGGCTTTTTAAACGGTGTCAAGCCCGGGGCTCTTGCCCTGCGCCGCCCTGCCGCTCCGGCGAGGAGGCAGAACGTGAGGGCTGGAAAAGAATTCAGCGTGAGCCCAGCCCTCTTACTTTCCCGATGAAGAAATTCTCGCTTGCTCAAAGTCACATCCACTCGGTGTAGGAGTCCGTGAGTCTGGGTCAGGGAGGCACGGAGGGATGGTTTCCGAAGCAAGATAAGACCCGTTTGGCTAGAGATGCAGGTTTGGTCGTTTTGGAGTTTTGCGGTTACCCACGGATACCTGCATTCCTGCCGCCGGTGCTGATATCCGCCAGGCAACAGTTTCTCAAAGCGCTTAACCTTGGAAAGGGTGGCGATGCTGTTCGGTTGAGTAGAGGAATACTGGAGTTGAGCAAAGAGGCCAGGTCTGCTGCAGGTTAGGGGCTGTGGCGAACGCTTGGGCTATAGAGTTAAATTTTAAATGGAAAAAAAAAAAAACCCCACCCACTTTAAATGCAATCTCATTATCCTTTATTGTTTGGTTCATTTATACGACAATCAAGGGTACCGAACATTATTCTGTAATATTGGTGCAGGTCACTGCCTTTAGTTATATTTTACAGTAATCCTTTTACAGTAATAGGAGCATCTTGTGTTGAAACACTTTCTTTTCATAATTCATGATGCTGTGGTATGTGGCAAGCCAGTTGTAGCATGAATATTAAGGGTTTGAGCATAGTTGAGCTCCACTTGTTTGCATAGCTGAGTTACAGGGGGTGAGGATGACTGATTAATCCCTAGTTGTATTTTGCAAGAGTGCCGCACCTGACAGCATACTGGCGTGGTTTCTCAGAATTAGTGCTGCATTTATTATTCTCACAGCATGAATAGATTCCAGGGTCGGTGAGCAAGTTAGTTTATCCCTCGGCACCCACTTTTCTCTAAATTATTAAAGGATGTCTAAGACCTTCTTCCGTCTCTCAAGTTCCCTGATTTTGCATGTTAATTTGAAACTATGTCCCTTACTGTGACGACAAAAAGTTTCAAGAAAACAAGGGTAAAAAAATTCTGCATGATGCATAGCAAATCTTCACATTTGTTATTTGCAACTGCTTGGTCACTTTTCAGTGTTGGGCTCGTGTAAGTGAAAAGTGATTTTTCAAGTTACAGATACTTCAGTGTCGAATTCACTTAAATTCAGAGACTGGAATGGAGTGCTTTGTGCGTGGTGGAGAATAGCTAAAATCGGACCTGGAAATGGGGTCTGTGTAGCGCGCAGATAACTTTTGCAATAAGCCGAGAACATTCTGCCTCAGAAAATGTGATAAGATGTCTTTTATACAGTGTTCATATTGTGTGTATTTTCAGCTGAGATAAATAATAATAATCTTTATAGACATTCTGTCCAAGTTACTTGTTTGGTCTTGCATCCCCAAAGCAGAGCCTTTCCCACCTGTCGTTTCTTCCTTCCTGGCTCCTTTCTCCTGAGCACCCCTCTTACCTGCAGACCCTTTCACATTCCTCTTTCGTCCGCATTGCAATTCAGAGCCTCCTTCAAGCATTGGTTGAACTTACTCTACTTTTCCTCCTCTTAAAGAATACGGTGAATCATCATTCTTGAGTCACCATTTAAGAGCTAAAAACTAAGGGTAGGCATCCATTTTTAGAGCATAACGCAAGATTCCACCAGGCTCTGGTTCTGAAAAAGGGTTGAGTGGACCGTGCTTAGATTTTTATCTTCTCTGTGCTTGCAGACTGCAGTCTAGGAAGCCTCCAGAGCCAGTCAGCTCATTTATCTCTGCCTCAGAAGGAAACCGTTTCTGCATGGTGAATCTTCACAGGCGTTGTCATTCTCAGCCTTCCCAGTCACTGTATCAGTGTTGGGCTGAAATAAGCAAGAAGTGATTTTTCAGATTTCAGATACTTCAGTGATTTTTCAAAGTACGGGTAGTTTTGAAATTGGGGGAATTTTAAAAAAATAATAAAAACAATTAGAATAGAATGCAAAATAGGCTTTCCTACCTATTCCCAAGTATAAGGCTTGAATTATTTTCCAGGCTCATTATTCTGTTTCTGGAGTCAATTTGTGTGTTACCGACAACATAGCATTGTTGCAAGATTGTGTGGTCTGAAATTCTCAAGTGTGCTTGGTCTTCAGCTAACACATCCTTAAAATTCATTCAGAATACTTATGAAAAGTTTCAAACATCAGTTTAATTAATGTTAGTTTCTTACTTTGCTCACCTTAGGAAAACATCTGCACGAACTAATTTTTGCGATTGGATAACTTAGTCTGTTGGTCAGGCGTTAATTATGAGATATTATAGCAGTTTCTTGCCTGGAAAGGAAGAAAGGTCTAAAGCAGCAGCCATAAAACCAGATCACAGAACAGCTCAGTAATCAAAGAGCCGTTAAACAAACCAAGGTGTTAACTTTTGGTTGGGCACTTTATCCTTGATGCTGTAAGAGTCAGCCATAGGAGGTAAAATAGACAGAGAGCAGCTAAAGTGTATTATTTCATTTTTAGATTTGTAGGGTGTTCTAATTTGAAGGATGTGACCACCAAGAAGTGAGGCAGCACAGTGGAGCAAATAGAGCGTGTGCTGGGAGTCTGAAGTCTAAAGACAGGAGTTTTGGTCCTGACTTGTTCATTCATTCACCAAGTATTCATTGACCACCTGTATGAACCAGACACTGCTCTGGGTGCTGAGGATACAGCTGTGAACAAAACAGGCAAAGCCCTTCCCTCATGCACTAGACGTTCTAGTGGGCTGGAGGCAGATAGTAAATGAATATGTGACTGATAGATGGTCATGTGATCATAAGTGCTGTGGACAACTTTATTTATTTTTTAAGATATTCTTTTTCTTTTTTTGGTGAGGAAGATTGGCCCTGAGCTATCATCTGTTGCCAATCTTCCTCTTTTTTTTTTTCCTCCCTAAAGCCCCAGTACGTAGTTGTATATCCTAGTTGTAAGTCATTCTAGTTCTGCTGTGTGGGATGCCACCACAGCATGGCTTGATGAGCGATGCTAGGTCTGTGCCCGGGATCTGAACCGGCAAACCCCAGGGCTGCCGAAGGGGAGCGCACGAACTTAACCACTCGGCCACTGGGCTGGCCCCTGTGAGAACTTTAAAGAGGTGTTGGCAGGAAAGAGTACATGTGTGCTGGGGGATTTACTTTAGACACAGTGGTCAGAGAAGGCCTCTACCAGGATCACTTTTGATCTAAGACTTGAAGGAATTGAGGGAGTGAGTGGGTAGCGGAGGGAAGAGCAAGTTCTAGGTCCTGTTGCAGGAGTGTGTTTGGCATGTGGCAGGGATGGCAGATCACCTGGCCAGGCAGTGCCAGTGTGGGCGAGGGGAAAGCGGCAGCAGACGAGAGGCGGTGGGCATGGGAGGGGCACGCCAGAGCAGACCCTTGTGAGGATTTGGGCCTTTTCTGAGTGAGGGGGAGGCAGCCGTGAGAGGATTTTGAACAGAGAAGCTCATGATGACTTATGTTTTAACAGGGTTGCTCTGGCTGCTGGGTGAGACAGAAGGGGGACAAAGGCAGAGTCAGAGAGGCCTTCCCTTTCATACTAGCTGTGTGACCCTAAGCCATAACCCTTCTCTGGGCCTTTGTTTCCTCATCTGTAGAATAACCAGGTCCCCTCTGCTTCTAGAACTTTAGGATTCTAAGTAGTGTGGAATATTTCAATTGGGAGGCCAGAGGATTGCACACAAAGGGATTCTAAAAGAAAGTAGCATCAAATGACCTGAAAAGTTGTCACTGACCCGCTGTTAGCTGAATCACTCAAATCAAGAGGTAATCAGGTCTTTTCAGTCAGGTTGTCAGGTCATGAGAACAGAAACCCTGCTTCGTGAATATTCTCTGCTGATCCCTTTAGTACTGTGCTGATCCCTGAATTTTCCCTTCCTGCTTGAAAAAGGATGAAAAGCTGTTACTCATCAACAGAGCTGGCAACCAAAGTAGTTTTTGTTGTTAGGAAATTTGGAAACTTTGGGGAAGGAAACAATTGTAATTTTATATTTATCATAGGTCATTTGAATTCTTCTTTCTTAACATGCAAGGAGTCCAAAAGATTTCTTTTGTTTTTGGTTCCCTTGTCCCCTTCCCATTTACCTTATGCCTCATAGGTACTCATTCTATGCATTTAATGTGTTTCCTTTTGTCTGTATGGGATCTTTGCAAAGTGGGAATGTTTGTTTTATATGTATGTATTTTAAGTTCTAGTGCTATATCTCATTTTGCTTCTTTTTTCTCTAAGTTCTGTTTTTAAGATCCACCCATGTTTCCATGTGTACATCTCATTCTTGGTTTCTGAATGCAGCATTATACTCCAAGCTGTGTCCGTGAGCCAGTTGTACTTATCTGCTCTCCATGTGATGGGTACTCAGGTTGTCCCTACTGCCTAACACCACAGAGTTGGCTGCAATGAGCATCCTTATAAAGCTGTATAATATATTTGTGGGATATATACTTAGATGAGAACTGCTGGAATACAGGCTTGCGTGTACTGAATTTGATTAAATGGTGCCAAATTCCTGTCCACAATGGCTGCACCAGCCCTCTCCTGCCAGAAGCGTTTGAGGGTTCCTATATCCTTGTGTCCTGCCAACGCTTGGCTTTATCCAGATCTCTACCTTTTCTAATCTCATAGGTGCAGAGTGATGTCTTGTCATTTTGATTTGTATTTCTTTGTGAATGATTTTGAGCATCTTTTATACTTATAGCTTCTTCTGTAAATTACTTATTCCTATCTTTTCCCATTTTCTATTAGAGTTGCTGTCTCCACTGCTGCTGTTGACTTGTGGAAGTCATTAGATAGTACAGATATTCGCTCATTGTCACCTTTAGACTTTGCAGATATCTTCTCATTTGGTCATCTGTTAATTTTGTTTTTGTTGTCCTTTGATCAAGAAAAGTTCTTAATTTCAATGTAATCAAACAAATTCTTTGACTTGTATTTTATGCTTTTGGAGTTTTGTTTAAGAAGCCCCTCCCAATCTCTAGCTCACAGCTATTTCTTTAATTCATCCAAAGCCCCCATTGCACGTGGTGTTTTAGATAGGGATCCAGCCCCATTATTCTCCATTTAACTAGCCATTTTCGCCAGGGACATCTCCAACAAGATCCATCCTTTCCTCCGTTGAATCGGGGCACCCTGTTTCCCCCGTATGGTTTCCATGGATACACTGGTCCATCTCTAAGCCTCTCTCCTGTTCTGTTAGTCTGTCAGTTCTTGCTCCATTTTTTATTGCTCTGTTCTTATTATAGTGATTTTATAATGTGTCCTCATGATCGGCACAGCAAGTGCCCCATCTCTGTTTTTCATTTTTAAGTTTACTTAGCTACTCCTGGACCATTATTTTTCCCTGTACAATTTGGGATGAGTTTATCAAGTTCCTCAAAAATTATATATTTGGAGGAATTTTTATTGGGGTTTCATTGAATTTATAAGTTATTCGGGAGAAACTTGACATCTTTTTGATATTAACTCATTTCCTCCAAGAGCATGTAATGTGTCTCTCCATTTATCCAGCTCATTTTTATTTTAGGAGTTTTGTTTCATTTGGAACTAATTTAAAACTAACAGGAGACTTGTAGGATTTGTACAGAGGGCTCCTGTATATCCCTCACCTGGTTCACTCATGTGAGCGTTTTGTCGTATTTGCTTTATGACTCCCTCTCTGCATGTCTGTGCATGTTTTTTTCCTGATCCGTTTGAGTTCATTGCAGACGGCATGCCCCTTTATCCCTAAATACTTCATCAGCTCATTTTTAAGTCTTAAAAACTTAAAATTTTCTCCATAAAGGTCTAAGAGGATATTCTTAGTTAAATTAATTTCTAACTACTTCAGAGTTTTGTTGCTGTTGTGAATGTCTCTTTTTACTATTATTAGTTTCTAGTTGGTTATAGGTAGTTTACGAGAAATGGTATTGATTGTTGTAAGCTGATCTTGTGTTTCACAGCCTTGCTTTACTATTTTATTCAAATAGGACGATATCAATCCAGTTGCTATGCTAGTAGAAATCTTTGTCTTGTTCTCAATCATAAGGAGAATGAGTCTGAGGTTTTCCTGTTTTATATAATGTTTGTTTTAGGTTTTAGATGGACTTTTGTCAAGTTAGGGCGTTCTCTATTCCTACTTGACTGAGCATTTTCATCATAAATGGATATTAAGCCTTATCAAAAAATACTTCTTCAGGATTTGTCTCTAAAGAAATAAGATGACATCAGGCAGGCTGCAAACCAAAATCCTAAGCCTGTGCTATGGTTAAGTTTCAAGCAAAAGGAGATTAATGAGGGTCTTCAGTATTTCTGAACCCTATGTAGATAAATTTATGCTAAATGTCTCATGATTCCAATATAAGTTTATTTCACCATTAGGTCAGCTTTTTCCTCCTGCTGTTACGAGTCAGAATTTAAATAGCTGGTGTGCAGAGTGAGAGAAAAAGCCATATCAGCATCCTAACTGTAGTCATCAGCATGGTTGTAAATATAAGATATGTAAAATTATAGTTCCCTTACTCTGGGGATCAGGCTCTACTCTGGGTATAAATCTTACCTAAGTATATTTCACAAGATATTGAGATAGTTCAGCAGGTAGCTCCTCATTAACCGTAACTGCTAGGGTGTTGGCCAATTAATTCTCACGGCCATCTCTTTTGGTATATGGTTGGTTTTTTTAAACTAACTATTTTTTCCTAGTCATAAAAATGATACCTCTTCATTGTAGAAAATTTGCAAAATATAGAAAAACAAATCTTTAATCTTGCCTTTTAGCACCAACTAAACATTCACACTCCTGTTAAAATGTTGGTTATTTATCTTTCCGTGATCTTTGCGGGGGGCGGTGAAGGGGAGCATGTTTGTGGGGGAGAATGCACTTAAAATTGGGCTATATAATTTTGTATCGCCCCTCCTTTTTCAGAGTTAGGCCCTCAGCTCTTGTTTGTCTTGCTTTGATTGATCCTCTGGAAAAAACCTGGATTAAGATTAGTTTGTAGGGGTGGGGTAGGAGCTTGCTGATTACTTAGAAATTCCCAATCGGCTGTGCCTGACAGAGCCACTGTACACAGACAGCCGGCCTCGTTATCAGACTATGGAGCAGTCATAGTCCAAATGCCAACAGACCACAGACTAGCTTGGGGGAGGGGAAGTCTATTTGATGTCACGTTGCTTCAGTGCATTTAGCACCTTCCTTCTTTAGACCACGTTTGCTTTCATCTTTCAGAAAATGAAAAGTACGGAGAGTATAGTTATAATTTATTTACTTTTGACTCTGCCATAAACCCAACACAGTGTCTTGTTTCCCTAATCACCTTTTGCTAGCGTGATGAGTGGTGAGGGAGTGTGGTAAATTTATTGCTACAGGAAGTGACAGACTTCTTCGTAAGTTAACATTCCTAAATGCTGGATATTTAACATCCACCTGCCCTTGCTTCCTCCCTCCCCATCCCTTTACCCTGCTCTGTATTTTTCATTTTGCTGTAACATCTGTCACCTCCTAAAATGCTCTTATCTGCTTTCCCCATCCTTCAAGGGGGAAGTTCCTCACAGGCAGGAATCTGTTCACTGATAAATCCCAGGCACCTCGAGCATGCCTGGCACATAGTGTGCCCTCAACAAATGGAATCCATGGAGTGAATCAATCTGTAAAGAGGCAGCTCTGTGATGCACAGAAGAGAAATCTAATGGAGGGATGAGGAAAGAAAGTTCTCTTAGCCTCGTTTAAATGCATGGGTTCAGTGAACTAGTAGAATCCCCATTTCCTCCTTGACCTTGTCCGTGTAACCGGCAGCCCAGTCACAGAGCTCATTTCTCTACACCTGGTTTAGCTGCTCCTGCCGAGTCTATGGTTTCTGAAAGGGGCATGTGAGTGTCTGTGTTGCTGACAAGCACATGGTGGGAGAAGGGCCCTGAAGAGAATAGTCAATGCTGACGCTCTGGCGATGGGTTGTGGGCCCAGCACACACTCTGCATTGTTTCCCTGAGCGACTCTCTCGGGATAAACGATCTGCCCCATCAGCGGGAAAAGTTGCAGCGGCTGTGCCGAGTTGTGCTGAACTCCCCACCTCACGCCGTGTCCTCCCCTTTCCAGTTTGTTCTTTCCTCCCATCCCCAGCAGTGTGGAAACCTTTTGGCTTTTCTGTCATTTCTGGATCTGGTTCACAATTGTCATGAGGAACAGTTGTGCCGGGTATACCTGGTCACTTTGTTATAAAGCAAGGCCTCAAATCATATTAATAGCACTATATAAGGTGCTAAAAAAAAATACAGTTGCCACAAATACACCATCATGCTGTCCTGGAGGCCAATGCCACAGATCCCGTCTATCCGTGTAGACCATTGTTGGACCCATTGTCCTGAAATGCTGCTTTCGTTTATTATTCTACTGCTCGACACTTGTCATGACCCACCGCTTCCCCCAACAGATCTTAATCTCTGCTGCCCGGCTCTCAGGTCTGATCCAAGTCAACCTAAATGCTAATTTACTTTCATGTCCCCACTTTCTGCTCTAGTCAGACGTGTCTCTCTTTCTTTTGTACAACAATAATGATAGCGTAAGTATATTATTAATTATAATTATGAATATTTCTTCTTTCCATTTTACTGGGTTTTACTAACACTCTGAATTCAAATAAAAGGAAAGGAATATAAAACAACAGCAACAGGGGCCAGCCCCGTGGCTGAGTGGCTAAGATCGTGTGCTCTGCTTCGGCGGCCCAGGGTTTCGCAGGTTCGGATCCTAGGTGCAGACATGGCACCGCTCGTCAAGCCATGCTGAGGCTGCATCCCACATAGCAGAGCCAGAAGGACCTACAACCAGAATATACAACTGTGTACTAGGGGGCCTTGGGGAGAAGAAGAAGAAGAAGAAAAGAAGATGGGCAACAGATGTTAGCTCAAGAGCTAATCTTTAAAAAAAAAAAAAAAGGCAACAATAATATAATAATGGCAGCTAATATTTTAGCCAGTCATCATCCTAAATGCATTCTCATTTAATCGTCAGAATGATTTTATGAGGAGGGGGATGTCGTAATCCTCGTTTTACGTGTGGAGAAACTAAGGTACAAGTTGGTTGGGAAACCTGCCCTAAAGTTATACTGCTGTTAAGTGGTAGAACTAGAATTCAGACTCACGTCTGTTTATCTCCAAAGCCCATGCTCTGAACCAGCGTGCTGTAGTGGGCCTCAGGTAGGCAGGCAACTGGAAATAAGGAGTGACTGATGCCTGTTGCATGGTTCTGGAGGACTGTCCGTTTGCCTATGTGCCGCAGTGCTCTCCAGCGCTCTGTGAGTTGAGAGGAGGGGAGGGTTTGCCGGGAGCCGGCACTGCTCCGAGTCCTCTCCAGATCCAGCGGTGACTGCCACAGACGCTCAGAGACGGGAGGCACCTCAAAGAGGGAAGGGCTCTGATGCTGTGCTTCCAGGAGTGTTCTTTGGCTTTTCAACCTTTCTCCTAATGAAGTGTGTAAGATTTGCAAAAATGAATAAAGAATAATACAGCAAACATCCATGGAACCAACACTCAATTTGAGATCTGTGAAGCTGACTTGATTTCTATATGCCACCTGCCTTTGCCCTTCTGTAGACCCTCTGGTTCTAATGACTTAAAAAAAATTCCCTTTTGTTTACATATGACAATACCATTATAGTCATCTGAAAAAGGCAGTGATTCCTTAATATAATCAAGATTGTTTCAATATATATATATAATCAATATAGTTAATGATGAAAATTTTCCCATTTGTCTCATTTTTTAAAACAATTGGTTTGTTTGAATCAGGATCCAAGAAACAGGCACACATTGCATTTAAGTTAATGTGTTTCTTAAGTGGCTTTTTTTTTTTTTTTGGAGGAAGATTAGCCCTGAGCTAACTACTGCCAGTCCTCCTCTTTTTGCTGAGGAAGCCTGGCCCTGAGCTAACATCCGTGCCCATCTTCCTCTGCTTTATACGTGGGATGCCTACCACAGCATGGGTTTTGCCAAGCGGTGCCATGTCTGCACCGGGATCTGAACTGGCGAACCCCGGGCCGCCGAGAAGCAGAACCTGTGAACTTAACTGCTGTGCCACTGGCTGGCCCCTTAAGTGGCTTTTAATTGATAAATTCCCCTTCCTTCCTTTTTCATTTTAATTTTTGATCACAGCTTATTTTGTTAAAGAAACTGGGCTTTGTCCTGTAGTTTCCCACATTCTGGATTTTTTAAATGGCTTTTGACGTAACTGTACTGACCTATTGTGAGTTAACTTACCCTTTTAATCTGTCAGTCACTACAGGAGGTTCCAATTACTCAGCCTCCATAAATAGAAAGGATTCCCTGGCCGCATATAGTTGATCTGGCCCGGAGGTCATTTCTGAGGAGTCTTCCAAAATGTCCCAGGTGACAGGGAATGACATTATCAACAGCAGACCATCTCTATTTAAACCATTTTGCCTTAGAAGGAATTTTATGACTTCTATTTGGCAAGGCATTGTCATGTTCCCTAGAGTTAGGGGAGAGAACGGAGAAGCGAGCGAGCAGTCTGCTTTTCTTCCTTTAGACAGTGTTTGTTGCTTTAAGGATTTCTAGGGCTCAGTGCCAGAACCTCCTTGGGATATTCTTGTCTTACAGTTAGATCTGCTTATCAGGAAAGAGAATCCCTGGCGGGTCAGGTAAGAGGAGAATGAGTTTACATTAAACCAGACTTTTGTTAGTGTCTGTTGGGGTCCTGTATTCTTGAGCAGCTAGCTGGACTGTGGAGCATAATACGATGTACATGATGTTTTCAAACCCGCAGTTTTCATCACCTGTTCTTTTTGCTGCCACTGTCTAAGATGTTGTTCGGTAATTATAATAATATCTGGACTGTAGACATGAAGAAGTCCAATTTTGTTTTATTTCTTTATTTTTAGTCTTGCTGCCTTGACCTGCTAGTCAGTTGTGATAGTTCTGCAGGGTAGTGTGTCAGTATTGAAGGAAAAAGATTGAAAATTGTTGAAATGTGAAGCTATGTTTGGATTTATTTATTTAGTGATTTGAAGGTTTTAAGAATAAAGTTTCTCAATCTTAATATTTTCATTTAGTTTTAAACCCAAATGGTTAATAAGCCAAGGCTAAAAATCTAACCTAAAATGAGAAAGACATTTAATAAATTTACTGCAACCCTATTTATACTTTTATTATGAGGCTACTTGGTTATTTTAAGTAAAAGCTTTGCTTTAGTTAAAGGCATTGATAACAGTAAACTAATGAAAATCTTCATGGTGAATTTACAAGTATGTCCATTCTTAGAGTCCATAAGTGGGAGTCAGCCTTGGCCAATATTCTCTTCTGGTGACTCCAAATGCTTAAAAATTAAAGTATTATTATTATTCACAATAAAAGTGTTAATCAGAGGTGATTTGCTAGTTTATTCTTCCTTACAGTGATCAGTTAACAATAAAAATAAGCATTTCGTATTCACACCTGTTCACAGTAGCAGGAACACACACGAGATGATGTGTTTGAAAGGCAGTCTGTAGAAGTAATTGTATCGTATTGTAAAGCTGTAGGGCTCTGCAGAGAACTGCCAGTATTTTGGTGAGGCTAGAGCTTAGGGTGTATGGCTAGAGCTTAGGGTGAGGCTGAACTTGGGCGGGACCAGGTCACGATGAACTTTGTATGATCTGCAAAAGAGTTTTAGATCCTTCCTACAAGTGATGGATGGGAAGCCCTTGTGGAACTTCACTTGCAGTAGAGAATTAGGAGATTTTGTATATAAAAAGATAATCCTAGTTGCAGTGTGGAAAACAGAAGAGAGGCAGATGAGGCTGGTGGGTAACCATTTAGGAAGCTATTGCAGTAGTCCCAAAGAAAACATGGTGACACTCTAACGGTGGCAATCTCAAATTCGTAAATTTCAAGCCCCAAAGAACAATTTTTAGGAGGGTGATATGTTTGAAGGATTTAACTGTCGTGCCAACGGTTTTCCTAGAAGTGCACGATAATTTTTAGAAGAGTAAATAAATTAATTTTGTATCCCTCTTCTATCCTTGGAAGGCATTTGGCAAAGGTTTTCTTGGACCCATATACAGGAATTTCATTTCTAAACTGCTGCCAAATCTTTGTGGGTCTGTTATGAATACCCAGTTCATTTAGAGCTTAGAGTAGAGGGGGATGTCAATTGCTTTGTCCTTGTGACCAGTAACCACAGAGTCACATTACTCCCCCTTCCTCTCAAGAAGACAGTAGCAGTTTTGAGTAGTGAGCCCCGCCCAGAAGTTGCTGCCTCATCCGTATTATTTATGTTACAATTGGTCTGGGTGGTGATGACTCTTCTCCTCCTCCTCCTGCATTATCATCATCACCATTCTCATAGTTGACATTTACAAAACATATGGATGCTTACTATTTGCCGGGAAGTGTATTAAATGTTTTGCCTACATGATCGAACTTAATCCTCATAACACCCTCTGAGGTAAATGACTGTTATTATCTTCAGTTTACGAATGAGGAAACTAAGGTTCAGAGGGGTCTAAGTAACTTGCACCAAGTCACATAGCTTGACAAGTGGCAGCCAGAAATTGAACCTAATTCTCTCTGACTTAGAGTCTGGGCTCTTAACTGTTATGAGTGTTGTTATTACTTAATACAATTTAGTAGCAATTATGATTTCTCTCTCTTTTTTTTTTTTTAAAGATTTTATTTTTTTCCTTTTTCTCCCCAAAGCCCCCCGGTACGTAGTTGTGTATTCTTCGTTGTGGGTTCTTCTAGTTGTGGCATGTGGGACGCTGCCTCAGCGTGGTCTGATGAGCAGTGCCATGTCCGCGCCCAGGATTCGAACCAACGAATCACTGGGCCGCCTGCTGCGGAGTGCGCGAACTTAACCACTCGGCCACGGGGCCAGCCCCTATGATTTCTCTTTTTAAATTTGCTCTTTTCTGTAGACCTGCCCAGAGAAAGGCCATGTAATCAAACACTGTATGACCTACCCTCCATCTGCAGCTCAGATCAGGTGAAAAACACAAGTATGGACCATTTTTAAAGCATGAAGTGCAGGAAAAACTTTGGAGGAGGAGGGACAGAATGGGGAGGCTATTTAAATTTCTAGTTTTTTTCTAGGTAGAATATTCGTGTATGCTTTTACTAGTTTGCCTGAAGTATAGCAATTTCTGAAATAGAAGAGACGCTCATTTTAAAAAATTGAGATATAGTTCACACAGCATAGAATTCACCCTTTTAAAGCGTACCATTGAGTGGTGTTTTTTTTTTAAGCATATTCACAGAGTTTGCAACCATTACCACTATCTAATGCCAGAACATTTGCATTGCCCTAAAAAGAAACTCATACTCATTAGCAGTCATTTCTCATTTCTCCTTTCTGAGACACTCGTTTTCAAACCTGTTAAATACCAAAACACATTCCAAAGCTATGAAAAAGATTTTGAGAATATCTATCCGCAATCTCCCTCTCTTTAATGCAGATAATAATAGCTAACACCTGTGTAGTGTTTGCTATATGTAAGGTGTTATTCTAAGTGCTTTGCATATATTTACTCATTTAAGTTTTACTGTGACCCTATAAAGCAGGTTCTATTATTAAAATCATTTTACAGATGAGGAAATTAAGGCACAGAGAAGTTAAGTAGCTTGCCTCAAATCATCTAACTCTAATATGGGATGGACTGGGATATAAATCTGGACAGTCTGGCTTTGTAGTCTGTGCTCTTAATTATTACATATGATTTAAGCTGATCATATTTATATTTGAAAAACAATATGAAGACCTTAAAACATTATGCTAAGTGAAAGAAGCCAGTCACAAAAGACCACATATTATATGGTTCTGTTTATTTATTTATTTATGTATTTATTTTTGAGGAAGACTAGCCCTGAGCTAACATCCTGGCAATCCTCCTCTTTTTGCTGAGGAATACTGGCCCTGAGCTAACATCCGTGCCCATCTTCCTCTACTTTATATGTGGGATGCTGCCTCAGCATGGCTTGCCAAGTGGTGCCATGTCTGCACCCAGGATTCGAACTGGTGAACCCCGGGCCGCTGAAGTGGAACGTGTACACTTAACCACTGTGCCACTGGGCCGGCCCCTATGTGGTTCTATTTATATGAAGTGTCCAGAAAAGACAAATCTATAGAGACAAAAAGTAGATTAGTGGGTTGCCTACGGCTGGAGGTGGGGTGGAGTGGATGGGGATTTACCTCAGGTCTTTGGCCATGGTCTGGGTTGGTCATGCACAGGGCAAGACTCTGTGAGGCCTGACACAGAGTGTCTGCTGTACTGAGAGACAAACAAAGAGACCTGAGGGTGCACAGTGCTCAGAAATATTGGAATTCTAGTCTTAGCCAGAGTAGAGAGACCTTGATAAGCACTTACGGAATTCATTTGAGGCTCCAGATCAGACAACTTTAGGAATGAAAACAACACCCTAGTGTACAGGGCATACCTTAAGACTAAGGACAAAACCAAAATAGATCCACTCTATGTGGTATAAAACCAAGCCTACCAGGATAAAGAGGATCCAGTAATTTAACTGCTTGTCAAACCAAAATTCAACACTCATTAAAGGAAGATAACATAATCTGGACCATCTACAATATATTATCCACAATGTTTAGCATACAATAAAAATTATTAGAATAGAAAGAAGTGAAAATCTCACAAGCAAAAATGTGACCCATACTATAGAGAAAAAGAAACAAGACATCAAGTGATGACCCAGATAATGGATTTAACACATGATGAATTTAAAACAGCTGATGTTGAGATATTTAAAAGCAGAGATGGACATAATGAATGAAGAGATGGGAACATCAGCAGAGAAATGGAAGTAGTGAAGAGAACCAGTTGGAAATTCTAGAGCTGGAAAAAATATTAACTGGACTTAAGAAAGCATGAGGGACACTGCAGAAGAAAGGGGCCAGTGAACTAAAAGACAGATAAATAGAAGTTATCCAAACTGACAAGCAGAGAGAAAAAAGATTTGGGACAGGGGAGAACAAAGCTGTAGTGATGGTGAGATAATATCAAGTGGTTTAACATATGTCTAATTGGAGCCCCATAAAGAGAAGAGGAAAGATGAGGAAGAAATATTTGAAGAAATAATGACCCAAATTTAGTGAAAAACATCAGTCCACAGATCCAAAAAGGTATATGAAGAAAACTATACCTAAGCACATTGTAGTCATCTGCTGAAAATCAAAAACAAAGAAAAAATTCTTAAAAATAGCCAGACAAAAAAGATGTATCATGTATGTACAAGGGAACAAAGAGAAGAGTGATAGCTGACTTCCCATCTGACATAGGCACAAGAAATGGAACAACATCTCTAATGTTTGAAAGAAGAAAAATAAAACTGTCAATTCAAAAATACTATATTAAGCAAAAATATCCTTCAGAAATGAGAGTGAAATAAAAATATTTGCAGATAAACTAAAGCTGAGGGAATTTGTTGCCAACAGACTTACAATGTCAGAAATACTAAAGGATGTTTTTAGGCTGAAGGGAAATGGTGCCAGAAGGAAACGCAGATCTATAGAAAGGAATGAAGAAGACCAGCAATGGTAATTGTGTAGGCAAATGTGAAAGACTGTTTTTCTTAATTTACTTAAAGAACAACTGATTGTTTATAACAAAAATGGCATTGTCTTATGGGGTTTATAATATATTATATTAATTATCTATTACTGTATATCAAATTATCTCCAAAATTAATGGCTTGAAATAATGAACATTTATTATCTTACAGTTTCTGTGGATTGGGAATTCAGGAGTGGCTTAGCTGGGTGCTTTTGGCTCCGATCTGTCATGAGTTGCCATCAGCATGTTGGCTGGGGCTGCATTCATCTGAAGTCTTGACTGGGGCTCCAGGATTTCTGTCCAAGATGCTGACTCTCATGGCTGTTTGCAAGAGGCCTCAGTTTTTCACCATGTAGGCCTCTCCATAAGGCTGCTTGAGTGTCCATACAACCTAGTCTTGGAAATCACACACTGTCATTACCACCACATTTTGTACGTTGGAAATGAGTAAATAGTATAGCCCAGCCTCAAGAGGAGAGGAATTCAGCTTCTCTCTTTGAAGGGAGCAGTATCAAAAAATTTGTGGAGGTACTTTAAAGCTACCACAAATATGTAGAAGTAATATATATGACAACAATAACACAAAGGACAGGATGAGGTGGCGAATGGAATTATACTGTTGTATAGTTCATACATTTTATGTAAAGTGGTATAATATTAATTTTAAGTAGACTGTTATAAGTTGATAATGCATATTATAATCCCTGGAACAGCTACCTGAACAATCCAGAGGTACAGCTCAAAAGCCAGGAGAGGAAATGAAATTGAATACTAAAAAATATTTGATTAGCCCAAAAGAAGGCAGGAAAGAAGGAACAAACAAATGGAACAAATGGAAAACAAATGTCATAAATGGTCTAAATATTTTAATTCAAAGTCTACATGATCAGACTTAATTAACTTTCTAAAGGAGATGCACTTTAGAAACGTCAGACAGAGAAAGACAGACACTGTGTGATCTCACTTATGTGTGGAATTTGAAAAAAAGCCAAACTGGGAGGAACAGAGAGCAGAATGGTGGTTGCCAGGGGCTGGGGAAATAGGGTGATGTTGGTCAAAGAGTACAAACTGCCAGTTATAAAGTGAGTAAGTCCTGGGGATCTAAAATACAGCAAGATGACTATAGTCAACAATATTGTATTATATACTTGAAAACTGCTAAGAGAATAGATTTTAAATGTTCTCACAGCAAAATGAACAAACGAAAAACTGTAATTATGTGAGATGATGGATGTCTTAACTAACCTTATTGTGGTAATCATTTCACAATATATACATGCCAAATCATCACATTGTATACCTTAAACTTACTCAATGTTATATGTCAATTATATCTCCCTAAAGCTGGGGAAAAAAAGAGATGTATTTTAAACATTAGGCATAGATACGTTGAAATTTAAAAAAAAAAGAAAAAAGAAAAAGATATACCATGTACACAGTAAGCATAAAAAGCTGACATGGCTATATTAATGTCAGAGAAAGTAGACTTCAGGGTAAAGAATATTGCCAGAGATAAAGAGGGACATTATTTTATTTATTTATTTATTTATTTGAGGAAGATTAGCCCTGGGCTAACATCTGCTGCCAATCTTCCTCTTTTTGCTGAGGAAGACTGGCCCTGAGCTAACATCCCTGCCCATCTTCCTCTACTTTATACATGGGACGCCTACCACAGCATGGCTTGCCAAGTGGTGCCATGTCCGCACCCGGGATCTGAACCAGCGAACCCCGGGCTGCTGAAGTGGAATGTGCTCACTTAACCACTGCGCCACCAGGCTGGCCCCCAAGAGGGATATTTTATTATGATAAAAGGGTTAGTTCATCAGGATGACAGAAAAGTTCTACATGTGCATTAACCTAATAATGGAATTTCAAAATACCTGAAGCAGAACTGACAGAATTAAAGAGAAAAATTAAAAAATCCCAGTAAGAGTTAGTGATTTAACACCCCTTTCTCAGTATTAATAGAGCAAGTAGATAAAAAGTCAGCAAGGATATATATGATCTGAATGATGCCATCAATCACCTTAACCTAACTGACATTTATAGAGTGCTGGTCTCAACAACTGAAGGATATACATTCTTTTCAGGTGCACTAACGTAGACTATATGCTTGGCCATAAAACATCTCAATGCATTTAAAATAATTAATACAGAGTATGTTTTCAGACCACAGCAGAATTAAACTGGAAATTAATAACAGAAAGATCTTTGGCTATTTGGAATATTTGGAAAGTAAATAACGCATTTCTAAATAATCCATAGTTAAAAGAAGAACTCATGGAAAATGAGAAAATATTTTTAGTTGGAATGAATGGAAGTGAAAGCATTATATCAGAATATGCGGGAGGCAGCTAAAGCAGTGTTTAGAGGGAAGTTCATAGCTTTAGGTGCTTTTATTAGAAAAGAAAGGTTTAAAATCTGTTATCTAAGTTTTCATAGGAATGAGAGAAAAAGGAAAACAAATTAAACCTAAAGTTAAAGGAGGAAAATAGCAAAGATCATGGAAGAAGAAATCAGTGAAATAGAAAAGAGGCAACAATAGAGACATTTAACAAAGCCAAATGTTGGTTCTTTTTGTTGAAAAGATCAACAAAATTGATAGCCCCTAACAAGATTCAGAAAAAAAAGAGAGAAAACACAAATTTCCGATGTCCTTATAGATCATACAGATATTAAAGAGTTAAGGAATATTTTTAATACCTTTATGTCAGCAAATTTGACAGCTTGCATTAAATGGACAAGTTTCTTGAAAAACACAGCTTACCAAAACTGAGACAAGAAGAAATGGAAAATTTGGATAGCCCTATATCCGATAAAAGGTATTGAATTTTTTATTAAAAACCTGTCCTTGAAGTTCTCCAGGTGCAGATTATTTTGCTGATAAATTCTATCAAGTATTTTTTTTTTTTGAGGAAGATTATCCCTGAGCTAACTACTGCCAATCCTCTTTTTGCTGAGGAAGCCTGGCCCTGAGCGAACATCCATGCCCGTCTTCCTCTACTTTATAGGTGGCTTTTTGCCAAGCAGTGCCATGTTTGCACCCCGGATCCGAACCAGTGAACCCTGGGCCACCAACAAGTGGAATGTGCGAACTTAACCACTGCACCACCGGGCCAGCCCCCATCAAGTATTTAAGAATGAAATAATACTAATCTCACACAGATTTTTTCAGAAAACAGAGAAGGAAGGAACACTTCCCAATTCTTTATGTGGCTAGCCTAACCCTTATAGGCAAATCTGATAAGGACTTTTAAAGAAAAGAAGGTTACAGACTAATATCCCTTGGGGACATAGGTGTAAAATCTTCAACAAAATAGTAACAAATCGTAATTTGCACTATATACAGAGCATAGTACATTATAAGAAGTAGTAAACCCTATCCCAGGAATGCAAGGTTGATTTAACATTTGAAAATATATGTAATTTGCCACATTAATAGAGTAGAGGAAAAAACATGATGATCTCAGTAGATGCAGAAAAAGTATTTGGTAAAATTCAACACCTCTTCGTGATTTAAAAATATAAAAAGGCAAAACAAAGCAGTAGGCAGAACTGGAGCAGAGTCCTGAACTGTGCCCTCCCCCCTTCTCTGCAGGAATCACTATGATCAGACGTGCTAGCTGCTCACATGGCCCAGCAAGACTCTGTGCCGTCTTTAGGACATAGTTGATTAATTGGCTTGTGCTTGCATGCACTTGCTGTTTGCTAGGAAATTAGTATTCCAACTTACATCAACCACCAGATACTGCTGTTAGTGTCTGTAGCAATTTTGTAATCTTATTATTAAAACATCATCTCTGTTCTCTGTCATGGCCGTCTGTAATATAAATGTCCCACCTGTTTTCTTTCTCCCTTTCTCTCGTCCCAGCTACTATTCATGTTTCGCTCCAATTTACAGGTTTCCATATAGATACATTATTTTCTTCACGTCATACTCTTGCCCCTTCTTCTGTCGGAGATCTCTTTTAAATCAGACGAACCTTTCCATTGTTGAATTTTAGGTTTGAACATCCCAATTTAGGATATTAAGTCCTTCTCATTAACACCATCTTGAGAATCAGCCGTTCAGTGGGTTTGCTGTGTCTTGACATAACTCTCCGGTTCGTCTTGAAAGGAAACTACCAGAAGATTCCATAAATGCATTTTCCTTTCAAGTCTAGTGACTGTAGTTTCTATAAATGGCAAGCGTTAGTTTTTGTTATTTGTATAAAGCTGCTTGTCCCTGTTTTCCATGGTCGCGGAGGCTGGTGCTTCTTAAAATGATCATCACCTACCGAGAATGGTCTTAGTTGTTTTTAACTCTAATTGCACAATTTCTTTCCTCCCTATTTTTCTTCTTCAGAATCTTTGTTTTTTTCTGTATTCCTCTCTTAAGTCTTTCTTCCAAAATATCAAGAACATTAAAGATAGGCCGAAGGGTAGAAAAACTCCTCCTGCCTTTTTTAATCTTCTTTAGCAGAAAAACTAGCTTGTACTTGAAACAGATAAAGAAAAGAAACAAGACGCCTACCTTTCAGATTCTGTAACATTTATCCTCATAGCTTGGAACACTGGGTTAATAAAGTTTTTGGCCTATCCTGGAAACTGTCCTAAAAACTGCCTGTTTTCACATGTTTGTTGTGCTCCCTGTTATCTGCAGCCTCACCCTAAAATTTCATTTTATGTTTCCCCTTAATCTGCACTTCTGCAACTGCTATCGTGTGTGTTATCTGGGCATTTGTTACAAACACAGCGTAGTGGAGCTGTTAATTTTAATGTGTCGCTAAGCTGCTTAGCTCAGACATGTCCGATGTATTTACTTATGAGTCAGTGATTCTTAAACTTCCACCCATAATTGAGATTGATGCATGATATAAAATGTGAGCCCGAGAGAGTACTTAAGGAGCACTTAGGTTGACCCATTTGAAAATGTATAATTAATGTAAATTTCCTCAAACTTGGTAAATCCTGAAATATTAATCTTGGGACCTTCCTCCGCTAGTGCAATTTTGTCAAAAAGACAAAATTGATGTGATTTATAAGCATTTTTTTAAAGTAGCTTAAAAAGGAGGAAAACATCAGCTTAACGTTGGGGTGGGAGGTGAAGGTGGAATCCTTAAGTTAGTTAAGACAGCTATACCATAAGAGTCAATCCTGAAACTAACTTAATTTAAATTCTGTTTTTTGTAAAACAAAAAATTATAGAGGTATTAGGGTGTGTTAGATGAGAGTTTTTTGGTTTAAATCCCGAAAAGGACTAAAGGGCCCTTCCTTCATTGGCTGAAACTCTGATAAGCATCCTGCTCCATCTGCTGAGGTTGTTATCTTGCAACTTGGGATAACGTTTGAAAGAAGGACAGTTTATGATAGCAGATTCCTTTCCTTTTCTACCCTCCTTTCTCTGATCATCTCACCCAAGTCAGAACAGGCTTTTCATTTTCTCTTACAGTCCAACATTCCGTAACCTGTTTAACCAAAGTACACATCGTGAGTCAGTGCTGCTGTCGTCTGTGGGCGGGGAGGTGGGGGCGGGGTGTGGTTCGCGCGAAGATGCTGGTGAAAGAGGACACATTGGCCCGGGCCGTGCTGCTCGGCCTCATGGGGGCGCCGTGATCAAGATGGGCTCTACTTTTCCTCTTCATCCGTTCCTAGTTCTCTGAGTGGTCACCTGGCGGTGACTGCTAACTTTCTGTCCAAAATGAACTCCAGTGACATAAACCAGAGGAGGAAATGTTGTTTTCCTAGCTTCTCCCATTTCCTTCCTGAAACAGATTTAGACTTCAATTTCTGACACCTCTTATCCTTCCACACAAAGGAAAGAGACTTATTTTAAGCCTATATTGTCAAGAATAAGAGAACCTTGCAATTGCTTTTGAGATTAAGTATTGCTTCTTACTGCTAGGAGTTCAAATTTTTTAAATGGATTCCCATTCCCAGAAGGTAATGTTTTCTGGAGAGTTCAAAACATAAGGAAATTTCCAGATGCTCATGAAAGCATTTTTCTTTGAAGGAACCTGTACTGGAGAGTCCCTACAAGGGGGGACTTCCCCAGCTCTTCTCAGATAGGCAGAGATGTACCTGCTGGTCCAGCGCTCCCCTTTCGTAGGAGCAAATGAGAAAGGAGAAACTGCAGTCTATCCTCTTTAAGTTAAGGAAACTCCTTCAGGAATTTTGTTTCTGGGATCCCAGAATTTAGACTTATACTATGAATTGGGAAACATTAGGAGGAATGTAGAAGGTGTCACCAAGTGCTTTTTGAAAACAATATATTTCCAGAACTCTTGCACATTGTGTCCTACTTTCTTGGTAGTAAAATAGATTGCTTAGAATTTCAAAACAAGAATTTGGAGTCTGGATCCTATGCACCAAATCCATCAAAAGTGGGGCTAATTTTTTGGTAGGGGAATCCCGGCATCCATATTTTTCTACATGTTTTTTAAAGCCTTCAAAATTTATATCTCTAGTTCATATCTCTCACCTGGATTTAGAATGGTAGATTTAGGAAGCTAATTTTATAGTTTTCTATATTCTCTGTTCCCATTTTTTTCATGCATAGTTCTCATAAATCCTAAAAATCCTTTTGGGCATGTATCCATTAGGGGCCCAGCAGAATATAGAAGGCACGCTCAAATTGGGTAATTTGAGGAGCTCCTACTTAGAATGGAGTAGACAGGTTTAGGGAAAATAACAAAGAATTGTACTGTACCCCAGGGCTAGCAGGAGAGCTCCACAGGCCTGAAGGGGCGGGGAAGTGGGTGGTTACATGAATCAAGAGAATGAGCTGTCTTAAGGGGACCTTCTGACAGTAGCTGTGCCGTTTAGTAGAACAGCACAGCCAACTCACAGCCCAGGAGGGAAGGAGCCAGGGGAATAAATACCCCAGCCTGACTGCCGCTCTGCCTTCAGATCTCCTGCTGGTGCCACCCATTGGCTGAACCCAACTGGAGGCCAGAGGCAAGAGCGCCTTGACGCAGTTCTTGTGAGTAGAGCGGAGAAGGATGGGAGACAGACCTAGGAGGAGAAATGGAAGACACCAGCACGTGCTGATTGTCCAGTGTCCTCACTCTGTACCAGGTTCAGATCTTCTCTCAAAAGGCTGCCTTGCAAACTACTCATTAAGCTGTAAAAGTTTATAGTGTGTGAGGTCAGGAGATTTTTTAGTAAAATATGTCCAGACTTGTAGTTATGTTGCTTATTAGAAGTTACTAAAGTTTCCCAGGCTGCCTTTCACATTCTCTCACATTTTAGGACACACATTTGAAAAAATCTTTTTTATTGCGGTAAATATATATAACATAGAATTTACCATTTTAACCATTTTTAAGTGTGGCATTAAGTACATTCACATTGTTATGCAATCATCGCCACCATCCATCTTCAGAACTTCCTCATCTTCCCAAACTGAAACTCTGTACCCATCGCCCCCTCCCCTTAGCCCCTGGCAACTACCATTCTTCTTTCTGTTTCTATAAATGTGACTGTTCTTGATATATCATTTGAGTGAAATCACACAGTATTTGTTTTTTTGTGACTTAGCATAATTTCCTCAAGGTTCATCCGTGTTGTAGCATGTGTCAGAATGTCCTTCCTTTTTAAGGTTGAATAATATTCCATGTGTACGTGTATACCACGTTCTGTTTATCCATTCATCTGTGGATGGATGCTTGGGTTGTGTGATATACATTTTAAAATGTTATTTTATTTCTGAATGTTTGTTTTCTTGAATACATTCACTCTTGTGGCTGTAACTTTTGCATGTTCAGTCTGATGTTTCAGAATCTACAAGATGATATCAGAGCAAGGGCTCTAGAAGCTGAGACATGAAAGGTGGAGGTGGGCTTGAGCAGGAGAGGCATCATTTGGAGGAAGCAGAGAGTGGGGAGTCTTTAAATATCTGGAAAGACAGGGGGACCCACCATGCGTGAAAGAAACAGCATGTAAACAAGAAACACATTCTGGACAGCAAGTGCTTTGTGGGAGCAGGGAGTACTTTGCTCAGATAGGACTGCACTGAAGACCATTTATGAATAAGTGCGCTGAGATGAGGTTAAAAGAAAACTAAAGTTTGACTTGAAGAAAGTGTACTGTGGCCAGACAAGTTTCGAGAAGTTGGACTATAAGGGTTCTTGGCTGGATTGTCTTGGTCTTTAATATATTAGTGTTTTTTGTGACCCTCTAAGAGGGAAATATCGTCTGTAGCCTTCCCCAAGTTTAGAAGGACCGTGGAGCTCTCTTATTTTGGAGCTCGTTAGTGTCCTCAGAACATGTTTTGGGGAGATGGTGGGGACTAAGCTAAACTTCTTGGGGGCAGAAACAATAGCTTATCCCCCACACGTCTTGAATGTTCAAGTAACATTCAAGTAAAACTGGATTAAGAGGTAGCTGCCAAGGGCGTTAGCCCATAGAAAGAATTAAAATATTCTTGGAACACTAAAAAAAAAAAAATCACTGCAGATTTAAGACTCAGTCTCTCTCGCTCTCTCATTGAAAGTTAAGCCTGAGTATCTCCTCCTGAGAGTAGTGGTCAGGTTGTCTGCAGGGTTTTATTTTTCCTCAGTAGGGTAGATACTTTGGCATAGGGTAGAGTTGCTTAGGACAATAGAGGAAAATTTAATGTTCCTGTCAGTCACCAACAGGATTAGAGAATAAATATTTAAAGAATATTGGGTTAAAGGGTCATCAATGGTTAGCCTACCCAGTAGAGCCAAAGTTTTAGCCTGCGTGGGAATTTGATTGACTCCATTAGATTTGATGAATATTTGGTGAATATGTGCATGAATTATAGAAAATAGGAGGACCTTGTAGATTCTTAAGCAACTGAGTAATATGTAAAAATCGACAGTTTAAAAGATTAACCAGTTTTGCTGACAGAGAAAAGAATTGTGTCTTTGGCCAAGAAAAGAGGAAAATGGTACTTCCAGAAAAAGAAAGAACTGTAAACAAATAATGAACTCTAGTTAAGGTATAGATGCCAGAATACTAGGGGAAATATCTCTCATTTATTTTGAAGTGCATAAAAAATAAAATAAACAATAAGTATTTGCAGTGTATCAAAAAGTAATATGGGGGCCAGCCCAGTGGCATAGTGGTTAAGTTCCTGCGCTCCACTTCAGCAGCCTGGGGGTTCACCAGTTCAGATCCTGGGCGCAGACCTACAGACAGCTCATCAAGCCATGCTGTGGTGGCATCCCACATACAAGAAGCAGAAGGACTTGCAACTAGGATATACAACTATGTACTTGGGCTTTGGGGAGAAAAAACGAGGAAGATTGGCAACAGATGTTAGCTCAGGGCCAAGCTCCCGCCAACCCTCCTCCCCACAAAAAGGCTGCAGAGATTAAAAAATAAATAAATCAGCATGGATTGATAAATGGATAAAGAGATGGATGATATGTGGTCAAGTCACTGCAGTAAGATGTTAATGATGGCGTGTAGGTGGTGGATGGAAAATTCTTTCAGCTTTGCTTTTTGGTAAAATTTTCGTAATAAAATGTTGGAGAACCAAAGAGGAAAATGGAAGTCTAGAAAATTTTGAAGGAAGAACCAGTGAGATTTAAGAGAAGTGATGTTTATGGTAAAAAGAACGTGAGTGTTGGAGTCCATCAGCCCTAAATTCTGGTTCTGCCTTATCTGCTTGTGCACTCGAGCGTTTACAGACGTTGCTTGGCGATGGCGCTGGGGTTTGAACCCATGCACCCTGGTTCTAGAGCCTTGCTGTCTACCTTGCTGTGCGCTATGATTCAAGCTGCTAGCTCAGTGTCTGGTTCATGATGGATTTTCAAATCATAGCTGTCGCTTTTAGTGAACTGTGGGTTGTAGAGTTCAAAGAAGTCCGAGATAATGTTTGATCTGGATTTATATGACACTGTTACACAAGCTGGAAGGTAAAACTGTGGAACAGAGGTGGTTAATTTTCTTTTAGATAAGTGGAAGTAGAGATTTTGATATGAACCATTTCCTGTATTTTCCTAAAGTTCAGGAACTCATTTGCTCACTAAAAACGTGAGAGCATTTTATGTGCTGAGGGCTACTCCACACCAGCAAACAAAACAGACAAAAATCTCCTCCCTCGCAGGGTTATAGTTCCAAAAGGGTTTGAAGGATTAATGACCCTTGTATCGCAAATGCAGAATGACTCTTCACGGGTGGCACCGCAGCCGTTCACCAGCAAGAGCAGAAGGTGGTGTGTTCACAGCCCTTTCCCGAGGTCCCTGACGTCGTGCTGCATAGACAGTGGTTCCTCTGCTTTCTCTCAGGCCCATCTGTGTTCTCGTTTCCTCTGCAGTTCTTTTGACTTCCATCTGGAGTTGGTGGAATGGCTTATATAAGCCATTTATGATTAAGTTTCAAAATAGATGTCCAGGCCTCTAAAATGGCCCAGACAGCAACAAGAATAGTTGCTTTTCCTAGTGTATACAGAGCAGAGAAGACTAGGCTGAAATTCATGCTATTCCATGTAAAACAGAGACCACTGAGATCTCCTTTCTGGGCTCACACATCAATCCTGTAATTTAGCCAGACTCTGACTTCAGCACCCTTGCAGGGTGTGTATTCCTCAGCGATGACACTCATTCCAATAGGGCTGGAGGTCAGTCACTGAAAGTCTTACCGAGCCAGACCCTCCTCTGCTTCTGAGTCATTTTCTGGTAGAGCAAAAAGGTTGTCAGGGAGAAAGTTTAACTCCTTCAGATCACAAAGCTCACTCCTCAGAGTAATAGGGTGGCTCTCTTAAGTCATCCTAGGGGGATTTTGGTAATTCTTTACTTGATATTTTAGATAATGAGTCCTATATTGCGTCTGATAGTAAAATGGAATTTGAGAAAATGTAGTGTATGAAGAAAAATAATATCCTACCTTGGCCCAACCTTGAGGAGTTGTTTTAATAACGTATAGATGGCTAAGAGATTTGCAAAATGTTGTTTGTTTTAGGAAAAAGAAAATGTTTATGACACCACCCCTTTGCGGAAATCTGACATCTGGCAACTTCAGCCCTCTGGCAGACGGCCAGAAAATAAGAAAGAGGCCTCAGAACACATAAAAAAGAACTGTTGAAAAACTCCAGCACTTATGCTGTACTTTACCACCACGGAAGAGTTTTGTTAGCCTCTCATTTAGGGCTTGTTCCCTTTTTATTTCTCAGGGAACTTTGAATAATTTTGGTGGTGTATTATAAACACAGATTCTAAACAACAGTCTAGAGAGAGGGTAGAAAAGGTGACAGAAGAAATGAACTGATAGCAGAGGGAAGGCTGACGTCAGAAGAGAAAGACCTAAAAGGTGTATAGTAGTGGTATTGTGTGTTCCAACACGGTACAGCACTGGGTCATCTTAATAATGAACTTGGGTCCATCAGCCAAAGAGTAAATCATGTCCGGTGTCTTCTACTGAAGGAGGCAGGCGGGTATATATGTGTCTATTTTTAAACATGGTCAGAATTAATGAAGTTTTGGCATGTTGAAATGGTACGCTGTGTAGTGTTTATATACTTGAAATAGCACATTCTCTGGTGATGCCGCATCGATGACGCAGATTTGAGCTTGTAGCTATGGGAATGATGTTTTATAAGAGCTGCTAACGTTTGTTGAGCACCTGCCGTAGCAGCCCTGTTCTAGGTGCTTTCACACGATTAGCAGTCTGGTTAAGGCTTTGGAGACAGACAGATCTGGGTTCCCATTCCATCTCTGACTTACTGTGTGACCTTGGACAGATTATATCATCTCTCTGAGCCTGTGTCCTAACCTGCAAAATAGGAACAATAATGTGCGATAGGGTTGTTGTGAGGACTCAATGAAGGAAGGGCATAGTATAATGCATGGCACATGGTAAGTGCTCAATAAATATTAGGCATTATCATTATTTTTATCATTATCCTCATCCTTTTGATGGTCAATATGATAGTATTATTACCTCCATTGTTCTGAACAAGGAAACTGAAGCCCAGAGAGTTTAAGGAATACATCCAAGGTGAAATAGCTAATAAACAGTGGGGCTGGGATTCGAACCCTAGTCTCTCTGACTTTAGTAGTCTAGTGTGTTGTATGCACAGTGTGCTGCCCTAATTGTAGTGATTCCTACAGTTAGGTTCTTTTTAATACTTAAATATGTGGTCAGAGAGGGCAGAGGATGTAGGGAATATTACTGGCCACTCCTCTTTTCCACTGTGGACTGAAGTCATCTCATTATAGAAAAAAAGTTCAGTAACATAAAGATCAGCTTCTTTTAGTCAGTAGTACAAATTAAGTATGTAAAGTTTGTGTTGCCTGATTCATTGCAGTCTTATAGGTACTCCACAGTAATATACTGAACTATTTACTGTATGCCTGATGTGTTTATCCACATCATTGTTTTCTTAGATTATAAACTTGACAGAGCTTTAACTATCTCTTTTTTGTAATTAGGCACTTAGGGCTTTTTGATGTGATTATGGTCATGTGTGAGATGAAAGTTAGGATCCTCATGTCTACCAACACCAAACGAGTCCTTGAGGTAAATAAAGAATAGACTCGGGGCCTGGAGAGCTTCAGCTGCTCCTTGTAAAAGACTAGGGTGAAATGGAGCGCGTCATGGCTGATGGTTGACAGGTGGGCATATGCCCTCCATTCGTTTCCTCCCTTTCCGTTGCTCAAACACGTGCTTAGGCTCCCTGGCCACACATGTCAAGATAACGGACACATCATCTTATGACAGCACAGACACTGCAGCAGCGCAAGGATACCTTGCCAGGGAGGGCCATAGGCTTCTTTGAACCGAAACCACGTACTTGATGTGGTATAGCATACTAAATCTTGTCTGGAGGCGCCATCTACGTAGCCTTTTCTTGTGCTTTTTGTGGAGTTTTACCTTCCAGTACGTTTTAAATCTCAGCCATTGGGCCTGGTCCTACTGCTGTTTTTCAGGTCAAGTTACACTTTTTTGCACACCCAATCTCAGGACATAGGAGCCTGAATGCCCGCAGTCGAATCCTGGCCCTGCTGCTGTGAACTCTGTGATCTTGGACAAATTGTTTTCTAACTTGCTGAGCCTCAGTATCTTAATCTTTAAGGTGGTTGTAGGGAATAAATGAAATGCCATATTTAAAATCCCTACTTTTAAAATACCATATTTTAAAAGTACCGTGTTGCCTGGTTCTTTAAAAATGTTAATATCCTTATTGCCCTCTGCAGGCATATTGAAAAGTCTGCATTTCCCAACTTGCATCTTTTCTATCACTCACAGGTATAGGTCACTTTTCTTTTTTTTCAGTTCTGGAATGACTTTGAGAATCAAATGAAAGATGTATGAAGAAATTATTATTTTTAAAGAAATCAATGAAATAGTACTTTGATTTTTTTTTTTAAGTGTAAAGTACAAACTTCTTATTCACTTAGCCTTGACTTGATTATAAGTATCTTTGGATCTTAAGTTTTATTGTTCTCAAGATATAGACCTATATTACAACGTCTTAACTGTTTGTGCTTTCCTGTTTCTTTTGACCTTCCTTTCTAGGCTGTAGAGCATGGAGGCTGGCTCGGTGGTCCGAGCCGTCTTTGACTTCTGCCCGAGCGTATCAGAAGAGCTGCCGCTCTTTGTGGGAGACATTATTGAAGTGTTGGCGGTGGTGGATGAATTTTGGCTGCTAGGAAAGAAAGAGGATGTGACAGGTGAGAGTCTCATAATTCCTCATGTATATAACGGACCCTCCCTTCTTTCCATATTAAAAATAAAGGTTGAGTGGGAAGCCCAAGTCAACAAACTTCAGAAGCCTTCTGTATTTTCCATATGTACTCAGACTGGGGTCTCCGTCAGTGAGGAGAGAATGTCTGTTACCATTCCATCTCTCTTCTTGGTTCCTTCAGGAGGCTGAAATGGTGTGATACCAGCTGCCCCCAGCCTGGTTTTCTATTCTTGTGCTTCCCTTCCATTCCCAGGTCTTTATCCTTTGTAATCAACCCTGCTATTTCTCTTCTGAAAATATGCATTACTCCTCTTTTCAGAACCCCTGTTGTTTACGATTGCTTTTCGCTACCAGTTTTTATCTCTGATTTATGGGACATAAGTCACTCTCCACCTTGTTTTCTCTGGCTGTCTTTTAGCATTTTCCACCCTTTCATTTTTCAAGGGAGCGCAGTACATCCTGTGCACTCGTTCCTGGATCCATGGTCGGCCCAAATTTATTGAAGCTGCCCTCTGCCCTGGATGCACCTGCTTCCCACTTTCCGTGCATCTGGTTTCCTTCCTTCTATTCTTTAAAATATACATTACCACCAGTTTTTTCATTAGTTAGCTTAGTGGAGGGTGGAAGTTTTTCCCCCATACTATGTACCTATGTTAAATCCAACCCTTAACTTAGATGTATTTCTATAAGACATAACTTACATAACTTAGATATATTTATGTAAGTCTGGGCTGGAGTATGTTATACAATCCTTAGAACAGACTCTGTTGACACTTAACTCACATTTGGGAAATAATAGATTATTTCCCAGTAGAAATGATATCTCAGCTGAGAAAAAAAATGATGCGTAGGAGTTAGCAAAGCAAAGAAGATAGGCTTGCTCAAAGGCCCTGGAGTGAGAGAAAAAGAACATGGAAGGACGGAGAAAAGTTCAGTATGGCATGGATGGTTGAGGAGGGGGAGACAGTGCTGGGGAGACGAGTAGAAGCTGGATCACAGAGGACAGAGTATGTCATGGTAAGGAGTTGAGGAAATGGAAAACCATAAAGGTGCTTTAAGCACGAACAGGTTTGCATTTTAGAAAGCTCACTGCTGTGGATCGAAGGCTGATAGGAAGGGGCCAAACTGAAGGCAGGAAGGCGGGATGGGAGGCCGTTGCAGTAATCCAGGTGAGAGTTGCTGATAGCTTGGACCAAGGCGGTGGGTCTGCAGATAAGTGGACAGGTATGAGAGGTATTTAGAAGGTGGAATCGATCAAACTTCCTTATGCTTTCCAACTGGCAGACCCTGTCTGTCTACTACTACCTAATAAAACCGTTACCCATCTTGAGAATCAAAAGCAACCTTTTTCATTCTTCCTGAGCCATTCTCTATCTTTGCTGAACTTCCATAGCAATTTGTGTACCTATATTGTGACACTTGATTTCAGAGTTGAGTTATTGCTTATGTCGGAATTAGATTTTATGTCTGAACTAGACTTTAAGATCTCTGAGCTCCGAGACTGTCTTACTCCTTTTCTCCCTGCAGTGCGCCCTGTCTAGAGTAGTACCCAGTAAATGCTTATTGGGTTGAATTGCATTCTCTGTGCATCTGATTTTGTGCACTGCCCTTTTTCTACAATAGATTCTCTAACCCTGAGTATGTACTCAGTGAGTTTTCAATTCAGGGTCTAGAAATGGGCTCGGAAAAAAGTTTTTTGTCCTGGTGCACAGACAGAAAAAGAAATTTCAACATTGGAAATGTTTGCTTTTATTTTCAGGACAGTTTCCCAGCAGTTTTGTGGAAATCGTGACCATTCCCAGTCTAAAAGAAGGAGAGAGGCTGTTTGTCTGTATCTGTGAATTTACATCCCAAGAATTGAACAGTCTTCCCCTTCATCGAGGTATGTTGATGATCCAAAAGTAGACTGTTTAAAATAAGATTGGCGGAGTCCGCCAATTTTGACAGGTGGATCTCTTTGAATTTTTGTAAGTGGCTAACCTCTAGAGAGCCTTCAGCATTACCAAGATAGTGCTGACAACATAATGCCTTATATTTTAGTGGCGTTTTAGAATTCTACAGTATTTTCTCACAAATACATTCTCATTTGATCCTCAACAGACCTGGAGGCAGCCAAGTGAGTATTATTAAGCACATTTTATAAATAATGAAAATGAGATTCAAAGAATATTACCTGCAGATAAGTTTTAGCCTCAGAATGTGGACTTGTATCACCTGATTCTATGTCTTGTCTTCTCTTTCCACTGCCCCATGCTGGAGCCACTCTTCAGACTCTGTTTATCTTTTTTTCCCATAAAAACTGATTTGGTTTTGCTAACAACATTACTATTTATTAATGTGTAATATTAGAGCTGGAATTGTGGCATGGAAGTTAAGAGACAGATGCGAAACAGCCCTATTTTACTACTGTACCATTAGATATTGTTAAAGTGTTCATCAGACCCAGTTTAAAAGGAAGCCGTTTGAGATGGATGGCCCTAGCCAAATCTCAGCGACACTCTGGGTCTCTCTCACTTCTTGCCCTCTGACAGACATACGAACTTCAAAAGATGGACTGTAAACCATTTCTACAAGTTTACTTGACTAAGTCCATACATTTCTGCACAAGCACAGAAACCAGTAGTGTTCCACAAACTGAGGCTTATGATCAGTCTAAATTTTGTGATGACTAAGCAGTCAGCAAAATGGTAGAACTTATTAGACATGTTGTTAATATTATTATGTGCTCCTTTGATGATGGCACTCAAAGGGTAGGCTTAATTTCTTAAACCAAGTACACATATGAGAGAGAGAGACAGCAGAGCAGGGGAGAGGGAAAAACCTAGCAAACTTCCCTAACCCAAAAAGAAACGAATATTTTGACCTTAATCCTCAGAATCTATTTTGTGAGTTTCTTGCACTTCACTTTGCACTCAGCCTCTGTTCTGTATACCTCCTTGTTAGTCAGTGTTGGGAAGGCAGACAGAACTAGATCAAGATGTTACAGCAGGGAACCTTATCTGTCCCTACGCCCAGCTCTCCCATTGGAGGTCTGTAGTCCATGTCAGGCCAGCCGGAGAGAGTGGAGAAAGGGCCGGGGCACAGTGGCTTCCACCAGTGTGCTGTGCAGAGGATGTGGACGGCAGGGACTTGTCCTTTCCTATACCTGGTTCCTGGAGCCAATAGCGGGTGTAAGAATATACTCTGTGGAAATATGCAGTGTGTCTACAGCATTTGAGGAATTTGAAGATGTGGCTTCTGGAATTAGCTTTTTCTGCGTAGTCAAGCCTTAGGTGCAAAAAAGAGATTTTCTGCTGTATCCCTTTCTTGGGAAGGCTGGTCTAATGTATTCTAAACTTGCTTTAAATTTAAAATCCATGTCAGAAATCCAAGGGCCACCTAAGAGATTCGATGCTAGTGGACCTTTCAGTCGTGTCACTTGTACCAAGACTGACTCAAGGTGAGGCTGGGTCCTGGAATCTGTAGATCTTATCTTGACTAGCTTTTAACCAGTTAAATCTAAGAAGCTTAAAGATGAAAGTGGAGCCCAAAGGAAGAGGATGCAGGGCAGGGGCCGTACATAGGAAAAGAGACTAGAAAGAGATGTTCTAATTATCAGTGGTTTTGTCTTGTTCTCTTCTCTGACGCTCTACTGCCATTAAACAAAATGACTATCCAGCTCTCTGTCCTTCTATGCTTTTCACGTCTCTTTTAGCTCATACGTCTTCCGACATGAAACCACAAGCCTCTGAGGGTGGGGAAGTTAGGTGTCCCTATGCAATTTGGCTTTTTCTGGGAAGTTTAGCATGAGACACGGACATGATTTTAATTCCTTTTGTTTTCTATACATGACAATCCACATTAACAAGTTTTAATTGTACTAGTTGGAAACAGAATCACTAAAAAACGAAAGTATTGTTTTATGCCACATATAGTTTATAAGACTCGAGTCTAGGCTTCCAGATTTTCAAGTCTGGTGCTTGGAATGGCGCTTCTGCTTCTTGGACTAAAATTGTTTTTTTCCGTTACATCAGTGTCTCAGCTCACGAGTGCTACATTTCCTTTATCCCTGTCCTCTAGCACTGGTAACCCTGTTCCTTGTCCTTTCTTTATTTTTCCTTAGTACCTTCACTGTGGGGTGAAGCCTCTCCCGTTCTGTGTAAATAAAACTTGGGTGGTTTAATATTTGTCAGGAGGGGGTTTGGAAACCTTAAGAGCATGTGGGTCAATGTTTGAGATCTGTTTTGTCTTACCGTGCTGCCTTCAGTTAACTGTTGTTTACTTACCTTTCAGAAATATCATTGTGATTAGTAAGAGAAAAGTGTGTATTTTTAATTAGAAAAGTATGTTAGAGTAGGCAGTGTAGCTTAGGGAAATTCCGACAGCCCTAGATTTAGATCTAACTGCAGGCTCGATAGTGGTGACTTGGGCTGGTCACTTAAGTTCTCTCAGCCTCAGTTTCCTTATCTACGAAATGAGGATAATAATGCCTGCCTCAGGGTAGTTGTGAGGATTACATGAGGGTATATATCTAAGGCATCTGGTACAAGGTAAACACTCCGTAAAGACTAGTTATTTTTATTATTCTTAACCTGGGATTCCTGGAGTGCGTACATGAGCTTCAGGCACCTTGTTTCCTGATAATTACATGAAGTTTCGTGTGTATGTCAGTTTTTCCAGGGAGATTCCATCTGAATCGGAACCACCAGTGGTTCTTCCAGCAGGTGTCATCCTTTCTCCTTTTCCTGAAGCTATCCAGTTGTTTTGGACTGTTCCCTGTATTTTGAATTATGTTTGAGCTCAGACACATGGTTATCTCTTAGAAGGATCAATTCAGGTGGCCAGGGCCACTGACTGTCCTGAAAAAATTAAAGGGAAAAAAAGAAAGAGAAAAAAGCAAAAGATAAAACCAAAACAAGAGTATGACAAGGAAAAGACAGAATGAAGAAAGAAAAAAATTAATGGGAGTTATGAAATGTCACTAACGATTGCCTTATTTAACACAGAATGCACATCCCTTGCCTGTAAACTTGTGTTTCTAGGCCACCTCCCCGCCCCAAAAAAAGACCAATGAAAAATAAATTGATAAATGAGATTTATTGGTCAAAGCACTTGTGTCATAAATTGGTGATGTCATGTGTGAGATATCAGGATTAAGGTTCTAGCATGGCTCATATGGAAACCTAAGAACAATATGCAGTCGGTCTGCATAACACACATAGTCCCCTGGTCATTAGGATGCAGTGAAGGACCTAATACTGCAGAGTCAGACTCCTTATATTCAGTTCTAAGAAGACTTGCATTCGTTCTTAAAATCTTATTGCTAATGCATTTCTTGTTGAATAAAAAAGTCCAACCAGAAAAAACAAGCAGCATGGCGGCAGGGATTAATTGTGCGTGAGCGGAAGGCTTGGGCTGACCCTAAGTGTCCCCACGCTTCCTATTTCTCTCTTCTCAAAATCTGGTCACTCTGTTCTGGGAGTTCCTCATACTGTTGTCTCAGAAGTCTGGAAATGACCAGTAGGTAGCCTCCATTCCTAAGGAATCCCCTAGGATGCCAGGGGAATGATGAAAATGAGAGACTCATGCAAAACACTCAGTAACAGGGCAATAAAATAAGGGTGTGAACCAAAATTATCTCTGAAGTGCTTTTCAGGGTCTAACTTGTGATCTTTAAAAAATTCACCTTATTATATAGAAATAACCAGCAGAATGACAGTCTGCCAGGTAATAAAGCTTATCAACATAGTCATCTGGCTGAAAATTGATAGAAAAACAAGCCCCATTATAAGGGTTTTGTGGAAATCGGCAAAACAAGGAAAATATTGTAATTCTGCAGCTTTAAGAAAGCCAGTTCATTTCAAAGCCAGTAGAGTGGGCGTTATGGCACGCTTTTATCCTTCGTATTCACTAAAAGGCCTATTGTGTCTGAACAGTAGCCATGTCTCTGCTGAGTTCCCTCTGTGGCCCTGATGGAATGGCCTTAGAGCTAGTGGGAAAAAGTCACTCCTAAGTCTCAGGACTCCAAGCTCTGACCAATGGATATTGAATCATAAATTAAAGAAATACAGAAATATAGGACCAAGACCCTATTTTTCAGGAACATCTAAGCAAAACAGTATCAAATTAGTGAAAATGTACCGAGTGCCTACCACCAAGTGCAGAGTCTTACGTTAGGTGCTGTGTAGTTAGTATATAACAATACCAGTGTCAAAATTAGTGATATAAGCGATCATTTCTTTAGTAGGCTACAGATGACCAGGGTGAATGTGGGCTTCTAAGGTTTTTAGAGAAGCATGCCAAGGTTTCAGATGGAGAGGCTTGTATAGGAGCCAGTGTAAGCCCCTTTGTGTGGAATATGGTCTCATAGGTGAGATCATATTGGACAGCAGGGGTTGGACGCAGGGGACCCTTACGGCTGGATATGAATGCCAGGTTGCATTGGGGTGAGAACATGAGAATAGCCTTTTGGTAGCTTAGTAACTAAACCTCTTTAGAAAGTATCCAGAGCAAAATTTTCTACATATTTCAGGTAACGGGAATAGGATTCTCAGACAAGAAGCCTTTGGCAGTAGAACGACACCTCATGCCTTGTGGTAAAAGTTTGAGCATGGGAGGGATATGATAAAAGTGGTACATTTATCTTCCTAGTTTGGTGTGAATCATTTGGTAGACTGGAAGAGACGGTGTCAGGGGCAGGGTTTAAAGGACTGAGATGATGGGAGTTGGACTAGGGTGGTAACAAAGAGCAAGTAATGAATGGAATAACTATTTTGAAAGAAGTAATTAGAGGAAAAAAGGAAGTTAGCAGTGTGGAGCTAGTTTGGGAGGGAGGATATAATTAATTAGTTTGGGAGTGGGAGTTGAAGACTCATCATCATTAGCAAATGGACACTGGGTGCTTGCTATGGGAAAGGCATTGTACCAAACTCTTAAAATACAAAAGAGAAGTGGTACTTGACGTGACAGAATCTATACTTCACTAAGTCAGGTAGGGCAGGTTTAATTTCTTTTAAACATCAAGAGTATATAAGTTGAGACCCTGAAAGATAATCTAGTTTGGTGTTGTTGGGTTTTTTTTGGTGAGGAAGATTAGCCCCAAGCTAACATCTGTTGCCAATATTCCTCTTTTTGCTTGAGGAAGATTGTCATTGAGCTAACATCTGTGCCAGTCTTCCTCTGTTTTATATGAGATGCCTCCACAGTGTGGCTTTGTGGCTTGACCGGCAGTGCTAGGTGTGCACCTGGGATCCACACCTGCAAACCCAGGGCTGCCAGAGCACAGAGTGCTGAACTTAGCCACTACACCACTGGGCTGGCCCCAATAATCCAGTTTTCAAATATTCATGCTATAAAGCGACATATTATTTTGCTAGTTACTGTGCTATCCTGGTCTTATTTTACGTGGGCCAGGTGCATCGCATTTCTTGATCTCTGCTCCTGAAGGGAAAGTTGACTTAGGTGTTGAGTAAGAGAAAAGTTAAAAAAAAGATTTAAACTGATAATCCACGAAATGCATAGTTCATAGTCAGATAATTAAGAGTTTGTTATAAAACAATTACAAAACTGTAGAGTAATTTTTTAACTGGGGCAAATCCTATAAGACTGAATTTTAATTTCATTTTTTCCAGAAACAGTGTGCCCCTATCCTTTCTTTACCTCAGCTTCTTCAACAGTGAGACAGATGCTAACTATTCAGCTTCTATTTTGTGAAGATAAGCTGAAACATCAGGATTGGAACTATTGGTTATTTTCAAAAGCAAAAGCGCTGACTGTTAGAAGATTCTTTTTAAGATTTGATTATGTTGTATTTTCAGGGTAAGGATAGTTCAAGAAGGCCTCTGGAGAAAATAAATGAAGAGCTTATTGCCCACACCCTGTACCTCCAACAAAGAGCCCATTCCTGAAGACTTCTTTCTTTGTTCCATATTTGATATTGAATAAAATTTAGTGTGAGAAATTAGATCCATCTATTCAAAGGACCATAGTGGTCATGAATATATTCTTTATCATTTATAAACCAATCCAGTGGTACAGACTTGAAAAACGTTGTTTATAGTAGCATTTCTTAAACTTTTTGATCTTAGAATCCCTTTAAACTCTTAAAAGTTATTGAGGGGCCAGCCCGGTGGTGTAGTGGTTAAGTTCATCCGCCCAGGTTCATGGGTTCGGATCCTGAGTGCAGACCTACATGCTGCGTGTCAAGCCACGCTGTGGTGGTGTCCCACATATAAAGTGAGGAAGATTGGCACAGATGTTAGCTCAGGGGCAATCTTCCTCACCAAAAAAAAAAAAGAGAGGGAAAAAAAGTTACTGAGATCCTAAAGAGCTCTTGCTTATGTGGGTCTATTGATATTTACTGTATTAGCTACTAAAACTGAGAAATTTAAAAAATACTTATCAATTCATTTTTTAAAACTCATTAAATATTAACATAAGTAACATATTTCTGTGAAAAATAACTAGTTTTCTAAAAAAAAAATAGTGGTAAGGGAAACGTTGATTTACATTTTTGCAAATCTCTTTAGTATTTGGTTTAATAGAAGAGAGCTAAATTCTCATATTTGTGTCTATATTCAGTCTGCAGTGATATGTAGTTTTGGCAGAAGTATATGAAGAAAATATGATAGTTTTGACCTCGAAGACCCTCTGAAAAAGATCTTGGGTACCCAGCCCCAGGGTTCCACAGAACACACTTTGAAAACCATTGGTTTACAGGAATGTTCACTATGTTTTCACTAAATTGTCAAAATTCGCTAGATTGTCCCTAAATTCACTAAATTGTCAAGAGTGTTTGTGCCCTTAAAACTCCAGGTGTGTATTTCCTTGAATTTGACAGATGTTTAAAATGATGAGTTCCACTGTTAGTAATTTTCTGCTGGGGTGATGCCTGAGGTCATTATCTTTGCTTCTCTTTCTTTAGGTGACCTCGTGATTCTCGATGGTGCTCTTACGGGTGGCTGGCTGCAGGGCCGAAGCTGCTGGGGTGCCCGGGGCTTCTTCCCATCCTCATGTGTCCGCGAGCTTTGCCTGTCCTCACAAAGCCAGCAGTGGCACTCGCAGAGCGCCCTGCTCCAGATTCCTGAATATTCCATGGGACAAGCCCGGGCGCTGATGGGGCTTTCTGCGCAGCTGGATGAGGAGCTGGACTTCAGAGAAGGGGATGTGATTACCATTATTGGAGTTCCTGAACCGGGCTGGTTTGAAGGGGAGTTAGAGGGTCGAAGAGGCATTTTTCCAGAAGGTTTCGTAGAGCTTTTGGGGCCCTTGAGGACTGTGGATGAGTCAGTAAGTTCTGAAAATCACGATGACTGCATTATTAACGGTGAAGTAGATACCCCGACAGGAGAAGAAGAGGGCGCGCCAGAAGAGGACGACGAGCAGCCGGGCACCTATGGAATTGCCCTCTACAGATTCCAAGCCCTGGAGCCGAATGAGCTGGATTTTGACGTAGGCGATAAAATCCGAATTCTGGCGACCCTGGAAGATGGCTGGCTAGAAGGATCCCTGAAGGGCAGGACAGGCGTCTTTCCCTATCGGTTTGTGAAGTTATGTCCTGAAACAAGAGTGGAGGAAACCATGGACCTACCACAGGAAAGCAGCCTTTCTAAGATCCCCGAAACTTCCTTGGATTGTTCAGAGGACTCTTTTGCGGAGGAGGAAAAAGAACATGAATCTCACGAGGAGGAAGCAGAGGAGTCCAACTGTGTTATTTCGGAAACATCCGCTTCTCCCCCGGATCATCTGACTTTGGAATGTGAAGTCCAGGAAGACTCTTCCTGGGATGAGGGCCCCTCAGCAGGGCCCCAGAGAAGCCCAGGTGTGGGGCACGAAGAGCTCCTTGCCAAAGACTCTTCCGTGAAGGATCCTTCAGAGGTAGTCAATGGTGTTTCCTCGCAACCTCAGGGACCTTTTCATCCCAGATTGCAGAAAAACCAGTATTATTCTACAGCAGGAGGGAGCCACGCCGGCTCGGAGCGGTCCTCTGACCTTGTTCCTCCAGAAGCAAGGACTAGAGACTACTCCAGCCTCCCTCCCAGACGAACGTACTCCCAGCCAAAAACCTTTCAGAAGCCGGTCCCGCCTCTTCACGGCAGCTCTTCTGTTCCAGCTTCGAGGGTAGTCAGACCCAACCAGTTGAGGCCTCAGCTCCATGGTGTGGCAAGGTGTGCTAAAAAGCACCACATAGCCAGAGGAAACGCTTCCGGCTTTTGCTCTGCGGCAGAGAGAGCAGAGATGAAGCCTGGTCCACAAGACAGGGCATCCGCTGTGGAAGCGATGGCACTTTTACAGGGAGACGGCAACAGTGACCTGGACTCGAAATTGACCCAACAGCTGATAGAGTTTGAGAAGAGCTTGTCAGGGCCCGGCACAGAAGCAGATAAAATTTTGCGCCACTTTTCAATCATGGACTTTAACTCCGAGAAGGATATTGTCCGAGGTTCCTCAAAGCTCATCACGCAGCAGGAGCTGCCCACGAGGAGAAAGGCCCTAAGGCCACCGCCACCCCGTCCCTCTACTCCAGCATCCCCTTCTCCCCATTTGCTGGTGGACCAGAACCTGAAACCTGAACCACCCTTGGCAGTGCGACCCTCTCGCCCAGCTCCCCTGCCTCCGTCAGCACAGCAGAGAATGAACGCAGCACCCCGAAAGCTCCTGAGGTGTAACACCCTAGAGAAGGAGGGTCCTGGGAATCTGGAGCAAACTTTGGACCAGACTTCCCAGTGTCCCTTAGTATTGGTGAGGATTCAGGAAATGGAACAGGACTTGGATATGTATAGCAGGGCTCAGGAAGAGCTAACCCGAATGCTGGAGGAGAAGCAAGAGGAGTCATTGAGGGCAGAGACCCTTGAGAATCTGGAGTTCTACGAGAGTAACATCGAAAGTTTGAATATGGAACTCCAGCAACTTAGAGGTAAGTGATGGGGAAATGATATCTACTTGTTTCTTGACACCCTCAAGTCCAAACAACGGCTGACCCATGTTTGTTAGGGATATGTTATTATCTGTGATCAACAAGTAAAAAATGGGGCCAGCCCAGTGGCGCAGCAGTTAAGTTCGCACAGTCCGCTTCTCGGCAGCCCGGGGTTCGCCAGTTCGGATCCCGGGTGTGGACATGGCACCGCTTGGCGCGCCATGCTGTGGTAGGTGTCCCACATATAAAGTAGAGGAAGATGGGCTGGGCATGATGTTAGCTCAGGGCCAGGCTTCCTCAGCAAAAAGAGAAGGATTGGCAGTAGTTAGCTCAGGGCTAATCTTCCTCAAAAAAAATAAAAATAAAAAATGGTCTGCTTTCTCATTACCTAATTTCTTATTCTGTCTCCACAATGAAACTGCTCTGTCTCAGTGTAGCCACAGTGTAGCCTCCTGACTTCGTTTGCTGCTCAGATAAAGCAGCTCAGACCTCATTGCCATCCACATCTCTGTGCTGCTGTGCCATCCACAGCAGTCATGCAGATGGGAAATCCTTAAACATTACTTTCCTTAACCAGGCTCTGCTAAGGACTAAAGACTTCCAGGCTAAGACTCATGAGAAAGTTGCATCTTGTATCTTTGTGGTCCAGGGACTAGGTTTCAATAATAATGATTATTATAATAGCTGATATTTGTTAACTTACTGATAGGCATTTGTTACCATTTGCTCACACACAGAGTCTTCACAGCCGCCCTGAAGGTACTGGGATAATTCACATGGCCACTTCATAGATGAGGAAACTAACACTTGCAGAGATTAAGTAACTTGCCAAGGAAGCTGGAATTTGAGCTCATGTTGTTTTTTTATTTTGCTGGGAAAGATTCGCCCTGAGCTAACATCTGTTGCCAATCTTCCTCTTTTTTCTTTTCCTCCCCAAAGCCCCAGTGTGAAGTTGTATATCCTAGTTTTAAGTCCTTCTAGTTCTTCTATGTGAGCTGCCACCACAGCACGGTGCTGACAGACAAGCGGTGTGCGTCCGTGCCTGGGAGCCGAAACGGGGTCCCCTAAGCGGAGTGCACCAAACTTTAACCACTAGGCCATCGGGGCTGGCTCTGAGCTCGTGTCTTTAACTGCTACAGTTTACTGCTTCCCACCTTGCACATTCAAAAATTCACATCCTGTCACTTGACTTGAGGTGACCAGCCTCTGGAGACTTCATTCATACTCACCAGACTCACAGGGGAAATCCCTTATAAAGTAGGAAGAGGAAGAGAGTGAGGCAACAGCCATTGTCTAGGACTCAAGGAGAACGTGACTATGTGTCACCTTTGGTGTGTGTGCCGGGGAGCTCTGAACCTGCATGTCATCTGGAAGGTGAATAATAAAAAGTAGTGTTTGGATCTAGCAATGGCAGGACACTAATAAAAGCAGGAGAATGGTGGCCCAGAGACTGGATCAAGATGGCAGACTAAGTACACATATCTACCTCCCCCTCTACTTTAGATCTCTAAAAGTGAACCAAAAAAATATAACAAAAAATTCCAACAAGAAAGAGTATTATAAGAAGGCCGGAAATTGAGTAATTTTCTGAAAGATGGAAAGCAGATGGTGTTACAGAAAGAGAGGAAACCTCTAAAATATGCTCAGGAGAGGACTGCTGTGCAGGTGGGCACAGTTCTGAGGGAACTCCCACCTCAGAAGCACGGCAGGAGGAGGAGGTCTTGGAGCAAATCCAGTGTGATTAACTAGGGAACAGTGAAGCCGCTGGGCCCCTGGGTCACCTGCTCTGAACAGGGATAGCAGCAACATTTGCACGAGGACGAGCGCTTAGACACGTCTTCAGAAAAGCGTTCATTTAACACGAGTATCTGAATTTTTGGGGATTGCCAGGTACTGTGATGACTTCAGAGTGCCTGAGAAGGAGCTCTAAGGGAAGCTTGGCTCGGCACTCCATTCCCAAAGCCCTAGCAAGCTCCAGGGTCCCCCATCGCCTGCCACACCTACAAGGCTCGAGAGATGCTTGTAAGCTGTTCCTGCATTAGATATACAGGTGGCAGGAGAAAAGTCTCCCAAATTCCAGGTAGCAGGAACTTCTCAATAATGATACTTTTTAGAATTAGTAGTGTTCCACCAAAATGTGATGTCTTCTATGCTTAAAAACACTGTGCAGTGTTTTTAAATGGATGTATGGATTAATCAGCTGGTACTAAGTGATGACATTGGGAATCTTTCTTATTCAACTGACCTTCTTTTTCAAGACTAATTTAATAATTCAGCCAGTGTTCTTATGTTCTTACTGTGGTTTTTTTTAATTGCTAGAAGTTTAACACTGTGAAAGACCTACAGCAGGTAAGGAGAGTCTTAGGAAGACTTTGGTTATTTGAATTCATGAAGTACAGCATTGGCTATGTTAATGTTGACTTGCCTGATTTTCAGTACGTGTATTGTTTATATCTATTGCTGATATGAGGAAGTTACTTATTTCTTACAATCACTGACACTGCCTCTTAAGGTCATCTTTTTCTGTCATCATAAAGAGTATGTCCAACAATCGAAGCAGTCCCTCAAAAGAGGAGGAAATCAATCAGTTTGAGCACTCGGCTTTACCTCTCCAATCCAGTCTTGTACAATCTCTAATTTTGAAATTTAAGGCCTAAGATTTAAAGAACTGTTGAGACAGAATTTATCTAATTCTGATTAATATTATATTTAGTTGTTTATATGCCTCACAACGAGAATTTTGACCTAGTGAGAAGCCACTCTGTCTTAATCAGTGTGTCATTTCCCACACACCTGCTATCGCGTTCTACAGGTAGTATAGATCATTAAATACTTGACGAACTGAATTTAGTTTAACTGAGTGAAATTGAGTTGAAGTTGCCAGCTCTACCTCGCAGAGCTTTCACAGATCTCTTGTCTCTGTTGTTACTTTGAACTTGGACGACCGGGGAGCTGGGGACCATCAGAGCAGAGATGCCAGTCCCCCTGTCAGACACAGTTAATGGGCAGCAAAATAGCCCAGTGCTGTGCCAGACCCAAAATGAAGTTCTTTATTATAGCTACTGTTCCTTCTTAAAACTCTGGGATTGTGAAGTCATGGGGATTCATTTTCCAGAAGCTCTTTTTTTTTTTCCAAGTCTGATATATGTTACCTATTATGGTTTCCTGTTTCATGAAGGTATCTTTCAGCTTTTTATTTTCTTACATATGGTATGCATAGTTGTTTTATAGTCTGTGTATGATAATTCTAAGATATTAAGTCTTAGTGGGACTCTCTGATGTCACATTGTTCTCCTCCGTGTGGTCTAGACCCTTGTGTGTCTGGTTATATTTTACTATGTGCTAGTCATAGTACTTGGAAAATTCTCAGACCTGAGATGAAGGCACCTGACTCCAGAGAGGATTTGCATTCATGGTCAGCTGATGTTTCCAAATTCCTGAAGAGTAGTAGTCTTTAGGAACAAGAAATTAGAACTTCTGGTGATTCCTTAAAATTATAAATTATTCTATATTTTTAAAAAACTCTTCATTTATGTGTTCTTAAATAATAATGGTAGTGATCATAATAATCAACAATGAATAATTTTCCTGTGTTAGGATTATACTAAAAAGTTTCAGAGATTGTATATATGTGTGTTTATATATATTATTATATATACACATATATACATATATATGAAATAAATGCATGGTTTCTTATTTTGTGAACCACAATATTTTGACAAAATTATATATTTTAATGACACTAAAACTTCTCTACCTGTTAAAAGACTTTCTAAAGCATTTTTTACTTCATATTTTAAAATAATTTAGATTTATAGAAAAGTTACGAAAATAGTACAGAGTTCCCATATACCCTTCACTCAGCTTCCTCTGCCTTAACAGCTTAGATTATTATAGAATATTTATGAAATTTAACATAGTAAACATTTGATAATATAAAACATTAAAAGAAGGAAACTAACACAAAGTAAATGTTAAATAAAAGCCATTCAAAATTTGTAAAATAATACCCCCAATGTTTAGTATTTAAAAATTATTCTTTTTATAGTGAAAAAAACTTGTGTTTAGAGATAGCTGGCTGGACTCAGTTTAGTTATTCCCAGTTTTGTTGGCAACATCCAAAGCATCATAGTCAGGAGCCGGCAGATCATATGCCTTCTTCTCTCCATCAGGCCTGATCAGGGTGTTGACCTTGACCACATCAGTGTCACAGAGCTTCTTCACAGCCTGGTTGATCTGGTGCTTGTTGACCTTGACATCCTCAATGAACACAAGTGTGTGTTGTCTTCTGTCTTTGTGGCTGATTCGGTGGTCAGGGCAACTTGACGGTGGCATGGTGGTCAAGTTGTTTCTCCTGGGGGCGCTCTTCCCAGGATGTCTGGGCTGCCTTCCGAGCCACAGTGTCTTGGGCTGTTGGAAGGTGGGTGGTGTGCGTGCACACCTTCTTTTTTGTGTGGCTGTGGACGCCTTTTTAGCTTTGCTTTCTTGGCCTTCAAAGCCTTTGCTTTGGCTTGGGCTCTGGGAGGGGCAGGGGCTTCCAGAATTCTTCACCTTTGGTGCCATCTTCACGAAAAAAGCTAAAAGTTATTCTCAAAACACAATTTTAAATACACAAAGTATTAGTTGCTCTATCTGATGGTCCTGATCTTTGTTTTGTGACTAACATTCCAGACATAGAAAAAAGTTTCCATTTTGCATTGACGTGGGTTGGATCGTTAAGAGTGTATGCAAAAGCATGTTCAGGTGGGGCCATTGGGGTGCATGTTGCTTCATATAAGCTCATTTTCTTTTTTAACAATGAAAGTGTTTTGTCTGTTTGCTCTGATTTTGGCTTTGCCATTGGAATTGATATTGTTTTTACTAATTCAAATTTTAGACAATAAATTTGTGACAAGATTCACATCTCTCTTTGCATTTCTTCTGTTAAAATATTTACAAAGAACTATAGTCTGTAGCAAACATTAAACATTGGGCAACCATTTTTGGATAGCATTCAAATAGTGGAACATTTGCCTGTCTAAGCAAGATTTCACAAAACTACACAGAATCATCTGTCAGAATTGCCAATTTTAAGGGCTTATTTTGCTTCTAAAACTTGATATTTCTTGGACCATCACTTATAAGATTTCTGTAAAATATACTGTGAAAATAAGCTTATTAATATTTATTTTATATGCGAGAATGACTTACTGTTAGCAGCACACAAGGCCATGAACACACACACTTATAAACACACTCATAACATAGCAACGGCTCCAAGCAAAAGCAGCTGATTAGATCCTGATCACCTCTCTCCTCCGCACTCTGGTACCTAGTCAACCTGAATCTGTTACTCTGTGTGTCAGTATTTTCTGCTCTTGCTTTCAGCTTGACATCAGTGGATTCCTTCAAAACAGTTAACACCTCTATATTTATTGTTAAGCTTTATTTTCACAGGAAAATTATAGTATTTTCTCCTGTTTTCCAGATTTCTCAGCTGTTTTCCAGATTTCTTAGAAGTTAGAAAGACATAAATTTTCCAAGAAATATTAAGAGGGAATTCCTACATGGAAACACGAGTCATTCTTAGTCCAGTTCCATGTTAGGCTCATTTCAAGGCTTACAGTACCCTGGACGACCAAGGCATTAGGACCACAGATGTAATTTTGCAAGAGCGCTGGTCAAATTCCAACTCACCCCTCCGGAGTCCTTTGGAATCTTAGCTTATTATAGGAAGAGTTTCCTTTTAGACTCTTCACCTTGCAGTAGCTCTGGGCTTTAAGTTTTTGACTCCTTCTCCCCAGAGGGCCATTGAAACAAAAGTACACTTTTCCGGAACTGGCAAACGCACTGGGGCTAGAGTTTCTGTAGTTTTTTCCCTCTCTGGATTCCAGTTTTCCCTTTGGTTTTGGCTACTACATTGCCATCTTGTCACTGTGTTGGTAGTTTTAAGATTTTTAAAAATATATTTCCCCTAACTTTTTAGCTTTTTTTCTGTGAGAGGGTTGGTCCAAATGACCTAGACTTCAGTTATTGGAAATAGCCAATATTGGCTCTGACTGAGACTTGCAAAGGGCAGGGTATACAGTAATAAACAGATGTGCTCTGTGCTCTCAGGGAGCTTCTGGTTAAATGAGTTGCTAATTAATATGTTAGTTCCATATCTGAAACACAGTACCTTCAAATCTGATGAATAGTTTGGCTTCTGAAGCAGTATTAACATTCAAGGTTAGTCCACAGATTTTCAGATTGGCCAGCAGTGTTACTTTTAGAAGCCCTGATTAGGACTACATACTGTTGCCCTGAGAGGATCTCGTTTTAGCATATGCTAGTCCTTTTCTATCTTGAGGAGGGGTTCACATGCCTGAATTTGACAAATGGTCAGGGTTGTGCATTCGTTTCTTTACTCAGCAAATATTTCTTGAGCACATACTATGAGCCAGGCACTGGCTACACATTGATTAATAAAAAGGACGTAGTCATAGTATCATTCATATTTGTGTATCTTTGAAACTCTAGTGATTATACTGATATTAACCTCCATATTTACTCACACTGTCTGTCTTGCTGCCTTTGAATCCTGGCCGTAGTTCCTTTCACTGTGGGCAGGTCCCCATCGTTCTAAGTCGGTGCAGTGGACGGTCAGCTGCGGAGTGAGTCAGCCTCTTCCACACCAGGAACCTTGCCTCTAAACCTCTCTCCTCTCTTTAAGGTAATGCCAAGAGGAAGGTTGACCAGAGACTCTCAGGGTAATTTGTGGTTTTAATTTGAAATGACAATTGCAAATCAAAGCAGAGTATGTTTTTCAGGAAAGTAACATTTTCAGCAAGATATTGGATGGGATCTAAGATCCACTAAAGAGAGCCGTTAGATTAATAAATTGGGGAATTACTGATATGGAACAATAACATCTTTATACTAAAGTGATACATAATATTCCAGACAGATTTTTTAAATTTGAAACTATAGTTTTTCTATGACAGAAGCAATTTGTTATTCTGAATCTTCCTTGGAATGCTTCGGGTATAAGAATTCTTTCTCAAACTAGTAAAAGATGATAGAGTTAAATAGCCAGAAAGTTTTGTGGTCTTTCGAGATGATAAAAGTTTGTATAAACGAAATAATAATTTAGGGGCCGGCCTGGTGGTGCAGAGGTTAAGTGCGCACATTCCGCTTCGGCAGCCTGGGGTTTGCCGGTTTGGATCCCGGGTGTGGACATGGCACCGCTTGGCACGCCATGCTGTGGTAGGCATCCCACATAGAAAGTAGAGGAAGACGGGCAGGGATGTTACCTCAGGGCCAGTCTTCCTCAGCAAAAAGAGGAGGATTGGCAGCAGTTAGCTCAGGGCTAATCTTCCTTAAAAAACAAGTTTGTATAAACGAAATAATAATCTTTCTTTGTAGTTTGTCAGTACGTAAGAAAAAAGCAGGTATCCTTGACTTGTGTAACATCTGGTTCAAGGTGTTGGCTCAGTAAAAATTAGCTCAGTTACTTCTAATGGATTTTATCTCGGTATACAGCAGCAACCGTAGTCAGAGCCTATATCAACAGTCTGTTAATTCAGTGCAGAAACGAGTTTACTTTTAGGATACATAGTTTAATGTATGTCAAGAAACGTAGCTTGGAAGGGTTAACTTAGTTATAATTAACTTGTGAATCACTGTTCTTTGCAGTTTATAGTATGGCTCGGAGAACATTTCCTCACCCTCAGCTCCAGGCAGTAAAGTGGAGAAGCTGGAATAGATCCAGGGACTTCAAGTATCGGTTTCAGATTTCACTGAGGATTCGGTACATGTCTCCTGCTAGCATGGGACCCTCCGGCACAAGCATTCATGTCACCACACCCCTACCTGAGTGGCTTCCTCCTTCTACCAGTCGCCTTACCAGATGTAGTGAGACCAAAAAGACTAGAAACCCTGGGGCATTTATTCAGCATGTATAATTGAGCTCCTGCTATATTCCAGCCAGTGTTCTGGAGTCATAGTTGCAATCTCTGCCCCCGGGGGGAGAGAGAAACAGTACATAAGTAAAAATATGAATATGTGATGAATATGTGTTGGAAGGCAAAAGAATCTATGGAATCAGAGAAGTGTGAGTGAATATCTGAATGACCGTTAGGGAGGCAGCCAAGCCATTTTGCGGGAGGGGGAATTGTTCCAGGCAGATAGGACAGCAAGTAGAAGAGTGTGCCTCGTGTTTGAGGAACAGCAAGGAGGCCACTTCAGCTAGAGCAGAGGCATGGGCTTTGTGGTTCATCATTCAGAGTAAGACGAGAAGCTACGGGAGGGCTTTGAGCAGGGGAGTGATATGATCTGATTAACAACTTTACAGAGTCACTGACTTCAGTGTTGAGAACAAGCAGAAGAGATACAAAGGCAGAGGCACAGAGACAAGTTGCGAAGCTACTGCAGTGATCCAGGAGAGAGATGATACAGCTTGGACCAGGATGTAGAGTGGAGGTGATGAGGAGTGCTCAGTTCTGGGCATGCTTTGAGTTAGAGCCAGGAGAACTTGCTGGTGGATGGGATGTGGGGTGTAAGAGAATGAGAAAAGTCAAGGGTGACCTTGAGGTACACCAACTGGAAGGACTGGAGTTGCCAGTAATTTCTCGATGAATGGTAAAGACTGCAGGAGACGCTGGTTGTTGGAGAAAGTAGGACAAGGCAGAGGTCAAGAGCTTGGTTTTGGTTTTGCTGAGTTGCCCGTAAGACATCCAGGGAGAAGTATTGATTAGGCAGTTTGATGTAGATAGGCCCTGGGTTCAGGGGAGACGTTAGGGTGGAGACGTAAATTTGGGACAAATAAATGTTGACAGCATATAGACGTTATTTAAATCCGTGACATTTAATGCAATTACTTTAAAAAAAAAAAAAAAGTATAGATAGAGAAAAAGAGAAGAGGCCCAGGGACAGAGCCTCACCATGCACCATCTGGAAGACAGGAACTGAAAGAGTAAGGTGGGACCTGAAAGAGTGAGAAAGTATAATTCATCGAGTGTTTATTACTTGTCAAACAGTGTGCTATGTGCTTTAATACACTTTTTCTAATCCCCCAAATCATCCACATTTGACGGATGAGAAAACCCAGGTTTGCCCAAATTCTGACAATTAGTAAGTGGTAGGGCTGGGATTCAATTCAGGTCCGTTTCATTGCACGGCCTTAGGTACTTTTCCACTGGGCCGCTGTGTAATGTCAGTGTGTCTCGACTTGAGGAGTTGCTTGATCTCTGCGACTGGGTGGTAGGAAGCAACACTTGAAAAACACAGATAGATCTACAGGTGTTCAAGGAGGAGGGATCCTAGCTGACTTGCCAGTTTACTTCCAAAATAATTTATGCCAGTCATAACATTTCTTAGTGCTCTCTTCTGTTGAAAACGATTTGCTAGATTGCGTATACCCGTGGATTTAGGAGCGTATATATATGTATGGATGTCATTTAAACAAATGTTTAGTCCTTCCTCACAGGTGTTCTTTTGACTGCTAGCGTATGATAAAGTTACTCAAGTTTCCAAACTGTTTACCCTTTCCTGCTAGTAACATCCCCAAGCTGCTTGCAGTTCCAGTTGCTCTATTTGAACCCTCACCTGTCTCATATTATAAGCCTTTAAGTTCGTCATAAGGTTCAAACTCTAAAACAGCTTTAATACTTCTCACAGCCCTGCCCCACTTAGAACGTTTATACCCTCGAGAATATATCAGATTTGCCCCCAAACATCTCTTATTTTCCTGTGTTTCAGTCTTTATTTCCTTTTACAGATTCTTTTCTCTGTGTGTCTGCTTTTCTTCTTCTCAGTCACTCATCTCTTTTCATTAGTGCTTGGTCTTTTCCTCCATTGGGGAACTTACCTTTAGATCTTTGGTGTCTTTCTTCTTCCTGCTCATTTCCAGACCCTCTTTCCACACAACCAGAGGCTGTAGCAGCATGGACATCCTGTGAGAAACTTTAGCCACAATGATGGGTCTTCTTTACAACTCCTCCTAATTAGTCCTTAGGCTGAGCGGCAGCTGCACTGAATGAGTGGAAACTCCATTCCTAATCATGTCAATACTTCTTGAATTCCTACTGTGCGCTAGGTAATTGGGTGTTTAGGAGAAGTCCTGGGGCACATCAGTGTTTAGGAGTGTGGATGACCAGGGAGATGAAGTAGCCGAGGAGAAGGAGCAGCCAGTCGAGTAGAAGGAAAGTCAAGTGAAGGAAGAGTTTCAAGACAGAGAAAGTCACTGTCAAAAAGCCGCTGAGAGGCCAAGTAAGAGGAAGTCTCAGAAATGATCGTTGGATTTGGTGACCTTGTCAAGAGTAGTTTCAGTAAAATGATGATGAAGGGACAAAAGTCTTATTGGAGTGGATTAAAGATAGAGGGAGAGGTAAGGAAACAGAGGCATTGAGCACTTGGCTTGCTCAAGTCTTTCACAGGATTTTGCTATAAAGGAAAGCAAAGAAATGAGGTAGTAGCTGGAGGGGACCTTGGGTTGAGGGGCCACCAGAAGTGCTTTGTAAGATGGGAAACGTTACCACATGTTCATGGGCTCATGAGACTGATCCACTAGAGCAGACACATTGAAGAAGCAGGAGAGGGAGAGCTTAATGGCTGGAACGAAGTCTTTGAGGGGTAAGGAGGGCGTGGGAGCCAGTGAACCCACAGAGAGATTGGCCTATTATCAGAGCAGAGACAATTCCTCCATTTTAACTGGAGAGAAGGCAGAGTGTATGGGTACAGATGCAGATAGGATGGTAGATTTGATACTGAAAAGATGAAGAAACAGGCTTAGAGAGCTTAGGGAACTTCCCCAAGATTATACAGCTAGTGAGTGGCAAGGTCAGGATTCAAACGCAGGGCTACAAAGCCTGTGCTCTTAACCTCTAAGCTGTACTGCCTTCTGCCCAGCATCTAGCAAGTGCCCATAAATGCTGCAAGTGTCAACTCATTTAACATGTAAGTACCTACTGTGTACCCCATGGACAGAGCTGTGTTGCAGACTAGAAGGTAAGTTAGACATGGTCTTTGCCCTCAGGGAACTTTCAGTGTGATGCAATCCTGCTGCCCCATCTTCACTTCTAGCGTGATGCACAGCAGTATTCTGTCCACCGTGGGGGGCACACAGATCGTCATGCTAGCGGGTCACCCATCCTCTGGTAACAAATAACAGACATCGGGGTGAAGTGCTGCTTAGGGCTTTTGAAAAGAGCCAGTGGAATGTGACTGTTGTGTCATGAAAGGGAGAGCCGCAGAGAGGGGTGACTGCTTACAAGGTTGTAGTCCACCCGTGATGCTAGGATTGAGAAAAGTACAAAATTATTCTCTCCTTTCCCTTGGGCCACATTTCTTTGCACATGGATTTATCACATGAAAATAGCAACCCATTCACAGCTTTTGATTAGTTCTGGGTCATAGTCATGGAGGCAGTTCACGTCTTTATGCAGACTATATGTTTAATGTCCTAAAGGTAATGGGACTTAGAAAAGGAGGGTGGGGAGTGGGGAGCCCCATGTTAATAACCAGCTGTTCGCTCTCCACTTATCCAAAGATTGCTTCTTTTAGCTTCAGGGAACATCTTCTCCTGGATTATTTTCTAACTAGTACCCTTCTTACCTCTAATTTGTCCTCTCTTTTATCTCTTCTCTTGGTTGATTGATGAGGTATGTTTCTTATCATGCCAGCTTAATCAAAGATATTAAGTTGCTAAAGGGAACTTTGTTTTCCATAACAGTTAGGAAAAGGTTAATCATTACTTATAATCTCTACTTAGAAATAAGTAAGATCATAGAATTTTAGATTTAAAATGGCGGAGAAAGCATTAACTTCCCATTTCACTCATAAGAAAATTGACTGCCAGAGAAGTTAAGCATAGCTACAAACCAGTGACTAGCAGAAATTGAACTTCTAGGTGCTAGATGTCCTAATTCCTTGTCTCATGGACAAGGACTGTCGCTCTGTATGAGCATGTGGCTCACCTGCTCAAACCTTCAGCGACTCTTCATTATCCATTGAATAAAATAAATAGCATTCGGGTCCCAGGGGATCTGCCCCAACCTCTCCCTCCCGGTCCTGCCTTATCTCCTATTACTTTTTCCACATATCACGTCCTTCAAACTGTTCCCCGTTTCTTAGTTCTCCATATATAGAAAGTCTATGGAAATCCTGCGTATGCTTGCAGGCACTGTTCGAATGTCACCACTTCCATGAAGCCTCTAGTTGCCCCACCAGAGACTTTGCTTTGTTGCCATTGCTGTGTGTTTGTTAAGCACTTAGCACATTTGATCTTACTTTAGAGTGTATTTGCTCCTCATTGTAAGAGTCAGGGACCAACTTGTTCATCTTTTTCTCTTCCACAGGCTTCACGTATAATAGGTATCTATCTAATATTTGATTAATTCAAAATGGTATTTTTATACCTACCTTTCTGATTTCTAGCCTCCTTTTCCAGTTCCTACATATGCTCTATGAAGTAGGTGGGAAAGAGATTTAGGAAGTGAATGCTTTTGATGCTTCTCTGGCATGCCATGTATTAAGGAAAGTGTGAAAACATACATAACTGTATTCTTCCGGGGAAGAGTTTTTACACTATAAAATTACCAGGACACCAGATCAGAGTAAAAGGAAGTACTTTTTCCTCCTTCCTTGGGATGTGCAAAGTGTCTGCAGGCAGGAGCTTGACCTGCTTGTGATTTGCGTGCACACTGACTAGTAACCTGAATCCCGTAAAATCAGAGCTCTCAAAGGAGGAAGAGTTCTGCCTCTAGGTACAGGGAAGGGAGTCCCGAAGAGTTTCTGATGCCCAAGGCTTAGAACGCTGGACTTGCAGGGCGGGGAATGGAGGTCCAGTCTGAGCTGCGCGTGGGAGCATTTATTTATACCCCTGGTTGACTACTAAAGGTTAAAGAGGCAGCTAAGACTGATATATGATCTTACCTCTGCTTTTAAAGGGGGCTGTTTCTCTTTCACATACTGCTTCTGCAAAACCTTCAGCACATAAAGCAGCCAAGCCAGTTTGACCAGCTTGAGGGAAACACCAAACAAAGCTCCAATCACATGAACACTAGTTACTAATTATCTTCTGGGCTCTGTGGGGAAAGATATAGCAGCTCACTGATTGGATCCTGAGGTTGAAATAACTCCACATCTCTCCGCGCTCCAACTGCAGCAGCAAGACGAGTGACTTGAGTGCTTGGGAGACATTTTAAGAAGGACAGATAGAGCCTTAGGTTAAACTGTACCTGTCCACATTTCAGCCCAACCCAGGCCCATGGAAGAGCGCAGTAAGACTTGTGTCTTTAAGAATGCTGAATATGTGTGAAACCCAAGAGATTAGAAAAGAAAGAGAAGCAGAGAAGAATGGGCACTGGGGCTCCAGCTGGGAGTATGAAGACTGCGGGAGTCTACGGAAGGCGGACCCTACAATGCTGGACGGAGTTTACAGAGAAGGTGACTTGCGTTCCAGGTACCGGACCACGGGGCGGATCCGGCCCTACAGAAAAAGGCATTGTGGATATTGGGATTTTGAGCAGAGTGAACCAAGCTACACGGACTATGAGGAAGCGAAGGAAAGTGGAAAGGACTATTTGTACCATGGAAGTGTGATTCATGGAAGAGAGGGTTATAGGAATTCAGAAAATATAGATGATGGGAACCTGAGCCCTGGGACTGAGAATAATTCGCTTAAAGGAAGCCCAGATGTAACCTGGAAAGGTGGAGGATACAGGGAGGTGAACGGCTCCATAGATCCTAAGAATCTGAATTATAGTCCTGAGGACTCGGAAGAAACTGAAGAGTGGACTGGCTGCAGGAATCTGGATGATTCTTTGGGGAATTTTGGTCAACCTCAAAACTGGCACATGTACCACAGGAATTTTAATGATAATCTTGAAGATTGTAAAGAAACTAATTTTTCTTCTAGAGACTTCAACGATTTATATGATATTCCTGAGAATTATACTAATGGTCACTCTGTAGACTTCCCAGATTTGAAGGGTGTCAGTGAAGGTAAGGAATTTGTCAAAAACTATGAAGATGACAGGAATGTTTATCAAAATGATAAAGTCTATCCCAAATCAAAGACTCATGCCACGGATCAAAGTAACTTTGAGACAGAAAATAAAGGCAATGATACTCTATTTGCAAACTGTGAGTATAAATTTCAGAATTACAGAGGCACAGGTTCTCTCCGTCCGATGAAGAATGTGGAGTATAATGGCCTTGACAGACCGGGGATGATGGCACTTGGGGGCAGAGGGATCCCCCTGGATGGTCTGCAGAATCCCCGGACTAGGGGGGACCAAGGAGAACGTTGTGGCATTCCTCAGGGCCCTTCATTAGAGAAGAGCACCTGGCATTTAGAGAAAGAGAGAAAATTCAATCGCCCAGAGACTTGGAAAAGGAATAGTTGCCTTCGCCGCACAGCACCCAGCACCCTGAGACGCTCAGAATTTGTGCAAAACCGGAAGAGAACTCAAGGTACGGACTCAGCCAGCCTTCTTAGAAGGATAAGTCATGAGTAGAGATTAAAGGGGTGGTTATACCAGGTACCAGAAACATTTGCGTACTTAAGGAACCTGGCCCCCAAAGTTCTTGTTAAGTGTCCCTTGAGTGAGAACAACCTTAGAGACTTAATTCTGTGGGGAGGCACTTTACAGAGCAAGAGCAGGTACGGTGCGTAAATTGTAACATGGCTTTCAGAATCAGACAGCGTTCTCATGGGAACTTTCCTCGACCTTTCTTGGTTTTATCAGGGGCCTCTAATCCCAAATATCTTTCCATCCTTACTTTAATATTTTTATTTGTCTTATGGGGATGGCAAGTTCATTGTCAGGGCACCAAGCAAAAATTTATTTTCCTGGCTTGTTCTTTCTCTCAATCCCTATGCTTTAGACATTAGAGGAAAAGAAGACGTATCTTGTTTTATGGAGGGTTCCTTCTTTGACATTCAGAAATCTTAAGTGAATCTTGTGGGATTCTGAAGATTATTTACATTCTTCGTGGTGCTTCATGCATGTCAGGTATTCAGATTACTTCATCTCACTGAACCTTAATAAGTTATCTGTAAAACGGGGATATTAAGTGTCTTTTATCATGTGGAGGTTATTTCTCTCTTGCCAGTTTGTCTTCTCCAGCTCTCTGAAATGAACTGTTTATTTTTTCTGTGCTTGTTTTTATGATTCCTGAACTCCCTGTTAAACCTCTATTCTTATTCTATCTTACTCTCGTACCAAGTAGACTTTCTGGTTTGGGCCAATTTGGGGGAGTCCAGGGGTTAGCGTCAGAAAATGTGAACAATATGGAAAAATTCATCTCATATCCTCCTCCTCCTAAGTGGAAAGTTTCTTGTCTAGTCTCCTTCTAGTCTGCCCAATGGTCAGATTTGTGGTGGGGGCCACCAAAGACTGAAAAGATAATTCCCTGGGTGATCCTGGAAGTGCCGGTGGTTTATTCCGGGGTCTTCCAACACAGGCTTGACTTGACTTCAATTTCCAGGGCACCATTTGGACAAAGCAGGCTTTCTACCCGCATGTATAAAGATAGAACTGAAACCAAACCCAGCTGTAGTTGGGAGGCTGAGCAGAGAGCCATTTTTTCCAGGTGCCTTTTTGCTCTGAAATGATAGGGATTGCATGACTTCTGAATTCTTTCCAGCTCAAAAAACAGTCTGATTCTGTGATTCCTTGTGTTGGTTTTTGCATTGTTCCCATTCCCTCCCCGCGCATCTGTGCCTTAGATGAACTTTGTTTCCCATCCTTAGTTCCTCATTGTATTAAGCTTCCTAACTGTGATCAGTGTGTTTATTCTGTTTGACTTACCAGGAGTCAAACCCTTCTCTCTGGAGTGTTGTAATATGCCCTATGATCTCTCTGAAACCAGCTCAGTTCACCTGCTGTCGTTTCCATTTTTACAGCTCTCTTTCTTTGTATTTGAGGACTTGACAGTACATTCATAATGTGGCTCAATTGCGACCCCTTTTATACCTCTGCTATCCTTGTTGGTCTGTAACAAAATCTTAGTCTATACTAGAAATCTTTTTTCTTTCTAACATTCTTTGTTGGCTGTCTCCCAGGACATGTGTCAGTGCCTTCCTGAACGTGACAGTCACAGCATGTAATTACAGAACAGAAACAAGCCTTGGAGCCCGTCCTCTGCCTCGAGCTCACATCTCAGCCCCACCATTTACTAACAGTGTAACTTTAGACAGGTTGCTTAACTTCTCTGAGCTTTTGCTTCCTTATTTGTAAAATGAAGATAATACCTGTCTCCTAGTGAGCGAATATAAATAAAACACTTAAGCACATGTCTGGAACATAGTAGGTCTCATAAATTATGATTTCTTTGCCTTTTATCCACCTGCCCCCCCCCCCCAGACTGTCACTGCATGGTCCCCTCTCTCCTGAGATTCAGACTGACCCCTCATTGGACATCTGCCCTCAGTCCCTGTTTTGCCAGGTGTGATTATCCAGGTGGAAGGCCCCTTCCCTTCCTCCTCTCCCGCTCTTCCTCCCCCTCCCCCACTGCATCCAAGCTAGACCCAGTCATTCTTCCAGGATTTGCCCTTTCCCTCACCAGTGGAGGCCTCCATCATACATGTTGTTAGGGCAGGTCTGTCATAGTTTTGCCCTTAGTCCTCGGGTGTGGCCCCTAGTCCTGGCAGGTGGGCCTTACTCCTAAGGTGTGGCTCTTCTGAGATTTCAGGGGAAAACTGGAAGTGTTTATTGGACCTCCTAACTTGGAGGGACTCAAATTTCAAAGTCTGTCTTCCTAGCCCCAGACCGCTGCCAGGCTCTTTGGCCTCCAGCTGTTACTGCTTTCTGCTGAGTTCCAGAGTCTCGTCGCCCGCGGCACAGTTCAAGGATTTCAGGGGAATTTGTACACAGATTTTGGGGCTGTCTTCTCTATGGCTTCCTCTCTTCCAGGATTTCCCCCTTAGTATCTAACTACTTCAGAGCCCCGTTGACTCTTCTAGCCCAATAAGATTGCCAGTTGGTGGCTTTCCGTGTTCGTGTTATTCCCTGCATGCTGAAAGACTAGGAATTGCCTTCAGGGGAAAAATCAGATAAATATGGATCTTTCATAGTTTGCCTCCCTCTTTTTGAGTCATATCCCTTTCAGTTTCTGCCTGCTTTTGGTTGCTTTCCAATGCCTTCATATAGTTATTTTGAAAAGTATCTTGTTCAGAGTTGCTAAGTTATCAATAGGGAGGACGGCGTAAGCTGCTCTCCCATTACTGTTCTGAAAGTCGGCTCTAAGGTTTCGCACTTGCTGATAACAGTGGTTATGATGGGAAGGGGGCCTGGTGTTTCAAACTCCACGTTAACTGGGTTAATTTCAGTGATATTAAGACATCTAAATGAAGAACTCTTATGGAGAGAAATATGACAGTGGAATTCAGGTGAGAGTGAAGGCTAAAGGTTCCGGTTGAAGGCAACCACACAGAATCCTCTTACTTTATGACTAGAGGGAACCTCACATATCAACGAGTCCAGTGTTTTATTCATAGTGGGTAACACCCATGATTGAGTCTTGAAGTCTTTTTAGTGGGTTACAACTAGCAGTTTTGAAAAATAAAATAGAAGTGAATGGAAAATTTCATAGCACATCTCATGTAGTAAAAGCATGTAATACTTTTGTGTGTGTGTGTATACACATATTATGTAAATGTATGTATCTATCTACTGAGTCACAGTGTAAAGTGTGGGTCACAGTAAAAAATGTTTGGAAAACAAATCCAACCCACTCATTTTATAAATAAATAGAGAGAAAGCTCAGGGAAATCAAAATGTGTGTCCAAAGAAACGAACTGCTCAATCCTTAGATCAGGAATACACTCTGGGTCTCGTGGTGCCCAGACCAGTGCTGCTCCCACATCCCCACAGCTGAAGCCGGAAGCACAGCTATAGGTTCATTCTGTGTAAATGAACTTAGTAGAACGGAAAAGTATTGTGTCGGGGGAGCCAGAGGAGGGGCTTCAAACGGAGGGGGCGCAACCGTGTTACACGCAGCTGAGATATAAGAGAGGACACAGACTGAGGAATGACCTTTGCATTTGGTAGGTGGGGTGAGCGAGAGGAGCAACAGAGGCACATGGCATTCTACAGGGAGTTTAGGAGGGAAGTGGTGATAAGGACGTAAGGGCAATTCCTTAAAAGTGTGGACTTTAATTGCGGTGGAGCAGCAGAAACCAGGAATATCTTCTGTCCTGTTTTTCTCCCAGGATAAGAAAAACCTGCATAGATTTTTGCCAGTGTTACACAGAGTTCAACATTTTTAGGATTCTGATCATTGAGCTTTCTTCTCTTTGCAAGCATGTGAACATAATATCTCTGTAGCTGCAGTCTGTATTCAAGCTACTGGAATCAAATATCTGCCGGTCAGTCCAAGACATTAGCTTTTCATCCTGGTTGATGTCATATGCTGACTACCAGCCACAGGTATAGCAGAAGCCGGGAGGTCTCTGGCTCTCTAGAGACAGGGGTGCTCATAGGAGCTGACTGGTCAGGAATAAACGGCCAGCAAGTGAACAGTGGGGTTTCCTCATCAGTAGTGGTAGCAGTGGTACCACTTCAGCTCACATGCTTTACAGTTTTCAGAGCACTTTTTGCAGCTCTTATCTAATTTCATTCTGTTATAGTAAACACGAGCCATTCATGTATTTTTATCTGACAGAAATGTGTTGAGTACCAAACACCGTGTTACGTTCTAGTGAGACAAAGATTCCCTTGAGATCCTGAGGAGGGATGAGGCTGTTGTCCCAGTACATGTGGGCTGAAACCAGGTGTCCTGGGGACTAGCTGTCCACTTTCTCTGTCCCTCTCTTTCAGGGCCAGCTTCCTCATGACATTTTTGCTTTTCTCTGAACTCCTGCTTTGGTCTCCTCTCACTTTAGACCAACACTTTCCATTTACTCATAGTTTCTACCCACTCTTTTCTCCGTAGTTGTCCCAACACAGCCTTGGGGCATTCTTGCAGCTTCTGCTTCTATGTGATTTGCCCAGTACTTCTTAATTCAGATTCCCAGGAGAGGGAGTATAATTGACTCAGCTTGAATTTTTTAGTTAGGCCTCATCGTATGAATTAACCATCCATTGACTAGGTAACATCCATGGTCCAGTGGCCATGGAGAAGGCTAGGATGGCAGTCACCTAGTTTAAATCATAGCTGTGGGGACTACTGATGGTGCCGATTACTGGTATGCAGTGGGCTCTCGAGGCGGCAGGCATTCTGGGGCTTGGCCAGCCCAGACTAGCCCCGGCATTTGGAAGTGGTATAGATATCTTTTGGGTGTTGCAATGGCAGGGTGCAGACAACTACTCACGTTTAGAAGGCAAGGACCAGGGACACTAAATATCTTCAGTGTGTAGGACCATCCTACACATGGAGAATTGTCCTGCTCCGAATACCAGTTGTATCTCCATTGAGACAATGGAGAAGATGAGTAAGACTTGTGCCTGCCTTTAGGAATGCATAGAATTTGAACTTGAACAGAATATAAATATGTAAAACATATAAACAAATAATGTAAACATAAATATATAATTCAAAAATAATTTTATAAGTGCTATAAGGAGAATTATTAGATACCTTCCCCCACCTTGGCCCTACTACCTGTATAAATTATTTAATCTCTCTATGCCACAGTTTCCTCATCAGTAAAACCAGATAATGTATCTACATGATAGTATTAGGAGGATTAAGTGAGTTTATAGACATATAAGCACTTAGAATAGTGCTTTAGAGCCTGGCTCATAGTAAATGCTAAGTAACCATGAAATGCTGTCAGCATCAGTCATCATAGCAGCACATAGATCCTACATCCCCTTGAATGCAGTTCAACACGTATTTATTAACTAGTGTTTGTACTTAGCACCATACCAAGCATTGGGGTTATCCAGAGAAGGATGCCTCCCACACACACATAGGAGTTTACAGGTCAGTTGAAGAGACAAAATGTAAAACTATGAATAATTAAATCAAAATACATAGCATAGACTGTAAATACTGTGGACAATCAGAAGGGGGAAAGCTCAGCGTTTACTTGAGTAATTGTAAAAGGCTTTTGGAAGATGTTTGAACTTGAGCTAAAGCTTAAAGTAGCAATAGGGTTGAGACAGGCAGAGAGAAGCAGGGAGAACATTCTTGACTGGGGACACTATATGAGCAATTATATAGAGTTGTGGTGACAAAGAGGAACACAGTGTAGGGAAGAAATATTGAAATCTTAGAAACCAGATGGGAGTTTGGACCAAAGCATGAGGAAGAAGTCAGGGTTGGACTTGTACATGATGAGTCCATCCCCTTAGACATAATCACTGAAACTGTGAGTGGATGACTTCTCCAAGGAAGGGAACAACAGGGAAAAGGACAGGCATCTGAGAACTGAGCCTAGGAGATGCCCACAGCCTGGGGGCAGGAGGAGGAGGAGGAAGGCCAGTGAGAGGGATGGAGCCAGAACATTGGAGGAGGTCAGAAGAAAACCGGAGACTTTAAAGTAAGAGAGTATGGCGAACACTTTCAGATGCCACAGGGAAATTAAGGATAATGCCATTGGATTTGCTGAGGAGGTTACTGGGTGACTCAAAAGACAATATTACTAGAATAGTGATGATACAGAATTAATTGCAAAGGATTTAGAGAGGGGATGAGGTCATAGAGGGAGGGCATAAAGACCACTCTTTCAAGACCTTTTGAGAAACGAATCAGAGATGTGACGATAGCTGAGGGAAGCACAGAGTCGAACAAAGTTGTCGTGTGTTTACTTTTTAAAGTCAGGGTGTCGATGTTTGAAGATAGATGGGTGGGTAGGACGCAAAGGAGAGGGAAAGAATGAATATGTGGAGGCAAAAGAAAATAAATGCAGGGCCATATTTCAAGAGTTGGGAGATAATTGAAGCATTAGATAAAATAAAGCACTCTTCTGAGATTAGAGTGATCCCATCTGGCAGGCTGCATCCAACTCAAAGACCTTGCCTCTTGGGATCGTGAGTCATATTCTCAAGAAACTAGGCTGTTTTTTCCACAAGCCATTACCTAAATTATTTTCATATAAAATTTCATCAACAATAAGGGAATGTTGGTCTGGGGACATTCCAGTTCTCTGTGAAAGCAGAAAGATATCAAGGAAAGGCAAGAAATTGAGGTAGGATAGGAAGAGGCAGTCTTCTAGGGCGTCGTCTCTCGTATGGACCTGAGGCGGTTAAAGGAGGCGGAGGGAGGAGGGGTGGATCACAGCCCCTAGCCTGCAGTACCGCCGGAGGCCTCACCTTCAGTGGAAAGTCAAGGCGAAGGCGCGGAAACTTGACACGCCCACCGTGATACCACAGTGTTCGAATTCGATATTTCTTGAGAAACCAGGAAGTGTCCTCACTATGCACCAACATCAGGCTGTCAAGTTACAGGGGTGTCACAGTGCCAATGCACAGTCATTTCTGGTAGGAAGGTACCTGTCTGTACACATGGCTCCAGAGCAGGAGGCAGGGCTACGTCCTAGCTCGGGGACCCCGTTCCCAGGTCCCAAGAAGCTCCTTTCTTGTAATCATCAGCTGAGAGGACACAATCAGATGAAATAAATGGAATCTCATTGACTCTCAAACACCATCCATTTTAAGACACTGAAGAATTTATTTACCGTTAGAAAGAAAGAAGACTTCTAATTAAACTAAAAGACTTTAATTAACATGCTATTAATTGGAAAACACATCTTGCTTTCCAACATGTTAAAATATGAAAAAATGTGCCTCTTAGCATCTACTGAGATGTGGAGAGGCTTCCACTCACTGCTGACCTCACAGCAATACTTCGACAAAAAATATTGCAGGATTCCTCTAGTTCTCTCCTCAGTGATTTGGAGATAGGGAATTCGGTTTCCTCTGCTCTCCAGCCCCCCCACCCCCCCCCCCCCCCCCCCCGTCAGAGGAAGATTGAAACCTGATTTGCCCCAGGGGCTGAGGTCCTAAATTCTAAGTAGGTGTGCCAGCTAAGTAGCTAAGGCAAACAAAATTTAGGATATTTAATGATTTTTTAAAATCTTTGTGTAGTGTTTCCATCACACCATAGCAGAGCAGTGCTTAGGGCACCCTAATAATAATTGCTGCTGTTTATTAAGTACGGGTCTCTGTGCTAATTACTGTAGGTTAGGTACACGTTAGGTGTGCAGAAAAGTCCAGTAGAGTCGGAGCTCCATGGTGGCGGAAGGATGGTGTTTCCAGACACTTACATGGTACTTGGCGTATAATAGGTGCTCAATGAATATTTGTTGTCAAATGAAATATCCTATTTGAGGGCACAGAACACTTACATCAAAAGATAAATAGTAAGTATTCTTTTGTATTGTTATTTGACAAGTGAAATTTAGAGAAAAGAGTAATCTAGCGACTAGAGAAGCCTTCACTTAGCTGGCTTTAAGGACAGTGGGTGAGCAGGAAGGCGCAGACACAAATGGGCTTGTCGTGTTCAAGGAATAAGGAGGAAACAAATACTTCAAGTACGTCGGGCTGGGTTCTGTAACAGCAGCAGGTGCCCCGTCCCCTGGGTTCGCTGAGAGGAAGTGACTGACTGCCTGGGTGAGTCCAACCAGGCCTCACACACCGAGTGACACCCCTTGTGGAACTAGAGGCCCATGTGGTTGTACCGAATAGAGAGGAGTAAGTGAAGTAAGAGAGTAGGAAATTACACAAGATTTTAGAGCTTGGAAATGACCAAAGAGGCCCAACCCCTTTGTTGTGCATACGTGGAAACTGTGTCCAGAGAGCTGAAGTAATGTGTCCAAGATCACCCAGGTAGGAGGGGAGGAGGGCTGGATCGCAGGTCTTTTGACTTGTAGCCTGAGTGCTTTATTCACACCTGCCGCCCTCTCAAGCTCTAGAAGCAGCTCCCCACGTGCCCCTAAAACGGAAGCCCCTAGAACGGAAGCCGGGGAGGCACGGGGAACAGAGCGACCACTGGGGCCGATGGCTCCTCTAAGCCTGTGTAGCATGGACGACTGGAGTCCTAGGGAAAACCCCATTTATGTTCCCTCAAATCGAGGTTTGATTTCTTTCCATGTTTCAGCTAGCAAATAAGATAATACTGATCTGTATCCTAAGTTTAATCAGATTTTACCATCAAAATATTGGATCACACTTGGAAATAATCTCTATTTTGAGAGACCAGGTTCACTCTCTTAAATAAATATAACCGAAACACTTAAGGCTTAAGTTCCTTCTATGTCATATTGTTCTTTGGTTTCATGAATTTATGTTTTGCCTGTTTAACTAGATTCATTAATTCAAATGGAAATAACTTTAAAGACCGTCTAGTTTAACCCCACTCGATTTGCTGTTCCTGAACACCAGACGGGTGACATGACTACCCTGGATGAAGAAAGCTCTGGAGGGCATCCAGTCTTCTACCCCTGTGCCCCCTCTTCTAGCAGTCTGCTTGGTAGCTCTCTAGTCTCTATTCACACATTTTTGTAATTAGAACTTTGAACAGGGTTGTCATTCAGATCAACTGATTTTTAGGGGGTACACAGTTATAAAAGATATCTAAAATGTTATGAGGACAAGTGGAAGGAACAGAAGTAAAGTATCTCACAGAAGCTGAAGAAAGTCTGGTTTTATGAAGTCGGATAGAAAAATAGCCAGAGGGTCATGTAAATGAGCAAATTTCCAAACATCACTGTTGTGTTATTATTAAAAATGGAAATAGAACACAGGAAAGGGCCACACTCATATCGAAAAGACATAGAAGCCAGAACAGGCCATGACGTTTAGTGGAAACACTGGCGTGGGAGGCTGGGTTTGAATATGCATCGTCATTAGCTCTGTGGTCTCAGGCAAGTCATTTCATTCCTTTGTGCCCATTTCCTCATTTGTAAAGTGGGAGCCATGGTGCCTTCCCTCAAGAGACTTCGTAATATAACATCAGAGGTGTGTGTGTTTAGAAAATAAAGCTTTTTCAGGTAAAGTTTTGTTGGCTGACTATAATAAAAATTTGCTTATTAGTGATAATTTATTTCTAATTATTTTATGAAAACTATCTTTGGCCTCTTGATTATTTCACTTCTGCCTAAAGATTAAATAAGAAGAAGAACCTCAGCGTTTTCAGCACACCGAGGGCGTCCCACTCTAGGATTTGCGTGTATTTGGTGAGGATTCAGGAACGGTGTTTCAGTGGATTGTAGCATGAAACTCGCTATCCTGGCAGCATCAGAAGCTGCCGAATCTTGGACTTTGGGCGCTTGACTCGTTTGCTCTTCTTCTGACGGCCTGGAAAAGGAAGGGGGAATGGGGAGCTGGAAGCTAGGTTTGCCAAGGGTGGAAACCCTCCCAGCCGGCATTGGGCTGGAGGCTACCAGCCAAAATAGGCGGGGCAGTTACTGAGCAAAAGCCCCAGGGAAAGTGTTTTCAGTTGCTGCTGAGATTTGAGACCTAAATGTAATAGATTCCTCCGGCTGATCCTGGAAGAGTCTGCTGTGAGCCCTGCAGAAACGCGAGGGACCACCGTGCAGAAAGTTTCACAGAGCAAGATAAACTTTCCCCAAACAGAAGTAGTGTAGGGGACCAGAAGTGGTGGGGGCTGGGCCGGCTGGCGGGAGTGATGTGGTAACAGGGAAAACCAGGATTATGGTTCCTCCGGCTGGGCCTGGGGAGAAGACGCACGTATTTGCAAGGATGCTCCCTCAGAATTTTCTAGACAGATTGCTAAACAGGTGGTCGTGGTTTTGCTTTTCTTATTAGACTAGAAATCATTATTTCCACAGTGTTCTATTACCCATTTTCTTTAATTTAGAGGGATTAGGTCAGGAAAGAAACCTCAGATTATTAAAAAGTGAAGAAAGAATTTGAAATAGACTAACAGGGTAATTGAGAGTGAGTAGTACAGTATTCTTACTTTATAGCAAATGTTCTGTTTTCCACTTTATTGTTCTTTGTCATTTAACCAGGCCCCTTTTGGTAGAAATTTTGCTTGTTTCTGTTTAGGTCATTTCCAGATTTTCTTCATGCGTTAGTGAACATCCCTACATGTACATCTTTGTGCACTTGTCCAATTATTTACATAGAATAAATCCCTAAATGTAGATTCCTGGGTTAAAATATTTGCCCTTTGTTTTTTAAGAAGTGGAGAAAGCGTTCAAGGTTTTTACCTACTGCCCTCTCCTTCTGCCTGCCAAGTTTCTCAGGGCCACCAGGAAGGAGCTGAGGTTTCACGAAGGGGGCTCCCCCACCTCAGTAAGACGACCAATGTGTAAGTCAGAAAGGTCCACCAAGGGGCAGGACGAAATGGGCCTTTCCCTTCGTTTCACATAACTTCTGCCATAAATTCTCTGGACTACTATTGAATATTTACTTTGTATGACACTACTAGATTTCATTCTGTCTGAGATTATTTACATTGTGCTGAGTGGGGTTTTGTAGCTAGAATCCTATGAACAGACGCATTTGTGCTTAAATGCATGATTGTTCGCAGCCTTCGTGGTGGGTGAACTGTGGCGCTACAGAGGTCAAGTTGTGCTGTAGAATCACGCTGTTTGTCATTGGCTACCAGGGGAGCCACCAAGACCCACATGTCGAGTTCCAGATCCCCACTCCCCTGATTTACCTGCCTGGGAGAAGGACTGGAGGCAGAAGAGCCAGTGGTCAAGAGCACAGACTGTGGAGCCAGTGTGGGCCCACAGCCCAGGCTTCCACAGACCGGGCCCGGCACTCAATTTCTCTTCATTCCTCATCAGCCAAATGGGGACCACAGGAGGGTCCTTGTGATGAGTAAATAAGCTAATATTTGTAAAGTATGTAGAACAGTGCTTGACACACATAGTAAATACTATATAAATATTCGTGAAAGTAGAATTTAAAGCTGAAAGAGCTCCACCACATGGTGGGGGGAGGCAACAGCGCCCGAACTCGCCAGCAGTGAAGCCCCATGAGGGAGCCAGCGACTTTAGAAGCAGCGGGCAGGGCTCTTTACCAAAAGTACTTGTCTCTCCGATCATTTAAAATTTCCCCGAGAGAGATGTGTCTTCGTTAGCAGGACAGTTCATCTTAAATTACTGGCAATACGTTAATATGTTCTTGTGAGGTTAAAAAGTGGTGATTCAGCTCAAATACCCAATGAGCCTCTCCTCGAAATCCCAGTTCCCTCCCTGAGGCAAACTCTAATCGGTTTGTTCTCCTTCCACACCTTTGTCTGTGCACTTACATATTATGTGTATAGATAGAAATATGTAGCGGCTTTTGCAGGGGTCTTTTTCTTTTTTCTTTCTCTTTTTTTTTTTAAACAAAAATGGCATATTTTTGTTTCTTTTAAAAACAGTTTCTTTTAAAGTGTAAATATGAGGTGGGAGTAGGGCCCCCAAGCCCCTGTGAAGTCCTCCGTGCTGTTTTGCTGCCCCGGGAGCAGCCAGCCGAGATCTGCACTCTGAGGGCTGCAGGGTGAGGTCCGTAAAGTAGGAAGTCCAGCTGGCAAAGCTCCAGGGAAAGTGAAGGCTGAGCCTGTGGCCCTGGGGCAGACAGACAAATGCTGCCGCTCTACAGCTTTGACTCTTATCCTAAGAGATGGATGGGCCTTCAGAATTCTTCTTTAAAAAGAGCATCTCAGAAAAAAACGCTTAGCAGGGGATAGGAAAAGTAAGAGAGAATACTCGTGGATTAAAAACTCCTGAACTAAAATTGTGACTGTTTTAGGAGCAGGAGAAGAAGGCTGATGGGGAAGGGTGTTGAGCTTGAGCGAAGCCAATCGGCTCTTCTACATGTCAGTCCAGTGAGCGGAGGAGTCCAGTCCATCCTTTAGAACTGACCCTGCAGTGATAGCCTGGGGGACTCGGGGCGATTCATATGTAAATATGGCAAAGCCTGGGGGGAAATGCCGACCCTTTTCAAAGGATTTTTGGGGGTTGCGGAGCATTCCAAAGCCCTGGGAAGATTCCACGCTGCCTGCTTGCCCTTCGACGCAGGCAGACACCCGCACCAGAGTTTTGGGGCTGCAGGTACCTCCCGGGGCCGCTGGAGCTGCTGCAGTGCAGCTTGGGACCAAGCCGGGAATTCAAAGATTTTTCCCCACCAAAGACAGCGCCAACCTTCAGAGGCAAGGGAAAAAGTGAGTGGCCTTTCTCTTTAAAGTATGGTGTTAGAGTTGTGGGAAGTTCTGGGTTAACTGGATCTCTTCCTTAGCACACGAAGCAATGAGCCTGTGGTAAACGCACTAACCTGAGCCGGGGGGATACCCGAGAGGCGTGGAATCGGGACTGGGGCGGAAGGTGGCATGTGAAGGGGAGTAAAAGAAAGAACAACCCACCACTGGTGGTTTTATCACGGAAAGGAAATTGGTGCAGTCAGGCCCAGCTCCCTCATGCCTCCAGGGCCGTCCCGGGGAGCAAGTGGGAGCTGGGCTGAGCATTTTATTGATGGGCTGGTACTCGGCTCCGGCTTCCTCTTCCCCAGATGTTTTTGTTTTCTAGAAAAGTAGAATTGTGTGATAACAGAGCATTTTCTACTTGGTGCGTTTTACCTTAACCTGGCGCCCACGACGTTTTCTGGCCCCTCGTGGGAAAAGGACTAACTTGTGTTATAACTTTAATTCTGTCAGAAACTCTGCAAAGCAGGAATTATTATCCTCATTTTACAGATGAGGAAATTGAGCCCACGAGGTAAAAATGGACTTTCCCCGGGGCTCGCCAGCTAAAGAGTGGGGGATCCGAGGCCCCTCCCTCTGTCTCCGGGGCGGCTGGCTGAGGGTGGGGGCTGCCTGCTCTCACTGAGTTGTCCCAGACACTGAAATCTTAGATGAGACTTTCTTTGTTGGACTGTATTTGGAATAATGGAAAAACAGTTTTACGCTTGGTGTCATTACAGCCAGATATTTCTAGTTTGACTTAATCTCTGAGTATTAATTAATTTGTGCATGAGCCTGAAGGTCACCTGCATTTTCAGAAATTCCTAGGATTTTGTTAAAATTGCAGATACCTGGGTGTTACCCAGATTTGCTGAATCAGAATCTCAGGGGTGGTGCCCAGGAAACTGCAAGTTAGTGAAAACACCCCGCAGGGGTTTTTAATCACGCTCTACTGTTTTGGTTTTGTTTTTTTAAGTTAATAAAGATTATAAATCCACTGTAGAAAAAAGGCATGCTGATAGTTATTTCTTTTTCTCTCTTCTAATATAACTAAAAGTCCAGTTGAATCTCTTAATGTAGGTTGCTGGCTTCTGATTGATGAGCGTTTGGTGGTATTTTATGATCTTAACTATTATAATTAATAGAACTTTGATTCCCAGGAGAGAACCATTTCCAGGAAGTTTTTAAGATTTGAAGCAGATAAGCCCCTGATGTTTTCTGGTTGAGATTCCAGGCCAGGGAGGCACATGGTGCAGGATTCAGCGCATGGACTTGGGGCTAAGTGCACTTAGATTCAAGTTCCAGAACTGCCATTTACTCTCTACATGACCTGGGACAAGTTGGGCAGCCTCTCAAAGCCTAGGTTTTATTATCTATTAAGTGGGAGTAATAATACTACTTCAGAGTTTCGGTGTGAATATTAAATGAGTTCAGGGACATAATACGTAGTGCCTGGCGCGTGGTAGGAATTCGGTAAATGTTCTCCCTTTCCAGAGCTTTTTAGTCCTGTATGAAAAATGAGTTTCTCTTCTCAACTTGCCACTTATGAAACCATGTTTGGAACTGAGATTTGATGGCTTTGCAATGGCAGAGAAAATTTAAAACAAGGCCGTTGAAAATAAATCTTACATATCCTACAGTTAATTTAGAATCATAATTTAACACTGATGAAATAAAAGTTATGCTTGAAATTTTGTGATTCATTCTATGAAAAAAAGTTCAAGAAAGATATTTTTCCCTTATGTCTTTTTAATTTTTATTTTGAATAATATCACATTTACAGGAAATTGCCATTGTACAAAGATCCTCCTGTATATCCTGTATTCAAATGCACCAGTATTTAACTTCTTGCCGTGTTTTTGTTTGCATTCTCTCTCTGTATGTGTATGCACGTAGACACACACGCGGTTGTTACTTTCTGAACTATTCAAGAGCAGTTTGCATGTGGCATGCCCCTCAGTAAGCTTCAGGGTGTATTTTATATTGAACATGGATATTCTCATACATGGCCACAATAGATTTGCCATTTCAGGACATTTTAAATTGATTTAATCGTTTATCTAACGTATAGTCTATATTCCAGTTTCATCAGTTGTAGTAGTAGTGGCCTTTGGAGCAATTCTTTTCGCCAGGTCAGGTTCCAGTTCAGACTCACACATTGCATTTTTTTGTCATCTCTTCAGTTATCTTTACTTAGGAACTGTCCCTCAGGCTCCCTTTGTCTTTCATGACATGACACTTTGTAGGATCCAAATCCTCAATTTAGGTTTGTCTCATATTCCTCAAGATTCATTACAGATGGTTCATTTTGACTAGGATTCTGCATAAGGCATATTGTGTTGTTCCAGACATGGTGTTTGGAAGCACGTGATGTCTGTTTGGCCCTTATTGGTGATGTTAATTTTGATTAGTCGGTCATGGTATTTTCTATTTCTCCACTACATAGTCACTTTTCTATTTTTGTAATTAATAAGTAATTCAAATCTATGCAGATATTCTGATCATCATCAGACCCCACCACCACCACCAGAATCATCCATTGATTGATTGTGGCTGAACCAAATTTTATTCTGATGATTGCAAAATATTGATGTTCTGATTCCATTTTTTTGTAATATTTATTAGTTGACATTCTATTATAAGAAAGAGCTTTCTCCTCTTCCCCATTTATTTATGGACTTAGATATTATCAACATGAGCTCATGGATTCTCATTTTATTCAGTGGATTAGAATCCATTGCTGTGCTTATTTATTTTGATACTCAGATTGCAGCAGATTTGGCCAATGCAAGCCCCTTCAGGCCTGCTCCGTGCCATTTTACATGGCCCGTCGTTTTCTTGAGCACTTCCTTTCTGCCGTAAGATGTTTCAGGCTCATCCATACCTTCCCTGCCCCAGGCCTAGAATTAGCCATTTCTCCAAAGAACTCTAATTCCTTTTAGTGGAGAATGGTTTTTAGCAACCAGAATCTGAGTTGCACTTTTTAAATACTGCAATTCCTAAATTCTAGAAGGGTCAGCGGGGAGATTTTTGGAGACTAAAATCTGCTGTGAAAGCTCTACTTTTCCTTAAGTCGTTTGAACACTTGTGTTTTTGCTTCTTAGATCTGGGTAAAAATATTCTTGTAATCATACTCGGACTTACTAGTATATTTACTCACCACATATGTAGTTTTCTTAAAGTGGATCTTAAGGAATTGGAAATAAACAGCAGAGAGCCAGCCCTGATCGCCTAGTGGTTAAGTTCCATGTGCTCTGCTTTGGTGGCCGGGATTCGGTTCCCGGGCGTGGAACCTCACCACTCAGCTGTCAGAAGTCACGCTGTGGCAGCGGTTCACACAGAAGAACCAGAAGAACTTACAACTGCACAACTATGTACTGGGACCTTGGGGGCGAAAAAGCAGAAAAAAGGAGGGAGATTGGCAACAGATGTTAGCTTAGGGTGCATCTTTCCTTGCAAAAAGAAAAGAATGAAATAGAAGAGATTGCCTCACTCTTGAAATTTTTTCAGTTGTTTATTTTCATATTTAATATTCATTGTAAATGAACAAATCCCATGCCATCTTTATAAATAAGTCTCAGCAAATGAGTCTAAGTAACAGGTAATTGTAAAAGCTGATCACAAGATACATATTTGTTTTTGTTCATAGTTCATTTCTATCTACTAGGACATCTGAAGTAACAAAACCTGCTTGTGAGTCTTTATGTTTTGATAGGGAGAATCTAAACAATTTTTACATGATTCACTATATACTAATATTAATCCACCGTCACAGACTGGACTGTGGTGGGCCCTAAAGTCACCCAGGTTGCAGACAGATGATTCCTACCTAATATTGTCTTCCCTTGTCTTAGCACTGTTGTGTTCCCCATAATATTCTTTTTCCTCTGCGGCATCAGTGTTGTTAACTTCCACCTTGCTATTTCTGCTGCGGAGATCATGGAATGGGTTTTGTACCTGATTAAGTGTAAGCAAATCTGTATAAGACCAGCACCTCTTTCAACCTCGTTCACAAGGAGCTTGTGGACGCTGATTTGTCCCCAGAGAACGGGCCAGCGACTCCTTTTTGGGACAAATTCTGAGAAATGGTGTCGCACGGGTGAGAGCTCTCTCTGAGGGATGGCTTTCTAATCTCCCTTTCTGTTTGTGATTAGAGCTGATGGGGGGGGTCAGGTTTCCTGATGGTTGACAACAGTGAGACCTTTGGTTCTCAAGGAATGTGTTCTTTTCAGCTCAAACTGTTGAAGAGTCCTGCTTTCACACCCGGCACTGCTGACCACTTCTCTTTTCCCTTCTAGAAATGACGCTCCTCTCCTCCCAGTCTTCATCGCCGGTGGCCCCTTCTGGGTCTGTGTCCACTGAAAACCCCGAGCAGAGGATGCTGGAGAAGAGAGCCAAGGTGGCAGAAGAACTTCTTCAGACGGAGAGGGACTACATTCGGGATCTGGAGATGTGTATTGAGCGCGTCATGGTGCCCCTGCAGCAGGCCCAGGTCGGAGCCGTGGGGGAACCTTAGCTTTACCTTGAATGCGGTCCTCTAAGCCTGAAGTGTCAGGAAACGGGAGCGTTTACCACAAAGATTCATTGGGTTTGAAATAAAGGCAGTGACTGCTGCTCTTAATTCAAGGGTGTCATCACCTTAAGCCTTCAGCATCCTGTCACTTGGCAACTCCACTGATAACTCGCCAGACTTACTGCAATAACTCCCAGGATGTCGCCTGTTTCTGTGGCTCCTGAAAACCGTTCCAGGGAATCTGGATTGTCACTTTACTGGGAAGTCTGTGCAATAATATAATGAAGTCTGGGGATCACGGGTTACCTGGCTCTAGAACCTTATTATGCTGTTTTTTGGGAAACCCTTACTAACATGTGTGTGTCCTCTTCTACACATGTGTATGGAACATGGTATTTTTCTAGATGCTGGAGACAAGAAAAAAGGTTAACAGTATCTGGAGATTTGCAGTCCTTGTTGCTTGTTACTTGACCTCCTGGGCTGGGCTTGGAGCGGTCACTCCCAAGAACCGCAGTAGGAAGTGGACGGTGCCAACGGAATTGGGGTACTGGGTGGGAATTGTATCCCAGTATAATTGTAGACCAAACTGGTCCCACAGTCATGTCACTCAGGTAGTCGGGGAGCAGAGAGTAGTTGCATCCAGGTCAAAGGGTGGCACTAAAGAAAATGTAGAACGTTTCTGTTCTGGAAGTTTTGTGAGAGTGAGAGAAGATGACTTTGAGCGATTATGGTACCATCCTTGAAGAGATGTTGGGAATATGAATGATATGCCGTCAATTTCGTTTCCATCCATCTTTATGTTTTGTTTCCCTTTCTCAGGTACCAAACGTTGATTTCGAAGGACTTTTTGGAAATATGCAGATGGTGATTAAAGTCTCAAAGCAGTTACTGTCCGATCTGGAAGTCAGCGATGCTGTAGGTATGAGCTCTAGCCATTGTTTCAGAAGCAGCTCTCTCTCTCTTTTTTTTTTTTTAACTTCATGGGAGGGGGCAGGGGCAGAAGGGCTTGCTGGTACTGAGTATTTATGCCAGGAAAATGAAGTTTTAGTTACCTGGTTCAGAGGTCATTTGGCCCCCCACCTCTCCTTTTGTCTACAGCCTACTTTGAGGCAATAGAGGATGTTAGCAATAGAAGAAATTTTAGATGACATGTAGTACAATGTTTTTCAGGCTGACAGTTGCAGCCCATTAGAGGGTCATGAGATCCGTTTAATGGGTCGCATCTAGTATATATTTTTTCAATAAAACAGAAAAAACCAGAATGTACTGTAAATAATAACTACAGTTTTTTTAAACTTTTCTTTCAATTCTCAGTACAGTCATGTGCCACATAAGGATGTTTTAGTCAGTGACACGCTGCATATATGATGGTGGTCCCATAAGATTAGAACCGTATATATAGCCTAGGTATGTAATGGGCTGTACCATCTAGGTTTGTGTTAGTGCACTCTATGATGTCTGCACAATGACAAAATTGCCTAACTGTACGTTTTTCAGAACGTATCCCTGTCATTAAGTGACACGTGACTATATATATATATACTGAGTCATGATTTAAAATGTATTTGTTGGGGCCGGCCCCGTGGCCGAGTGGTTGAAGTTCTGTGCACTCCACTTTGGTGGCCTCGGTTTGCGGGTTCAGGTCCTGGGTGCGGACCTCCTCCACTCATCAGCCATGCTGTGGAGGCATCTCATGTACAAAGTAGAGGAAGATCGGCACAGATGATAGCTCAGGGCTAATCTTACACAAGCACACACACACACACACAGATGTATTCATGTGGGTCATTGTCAAAAATATTTGAACAACAATCATCCATTTCTTATAAACAAGGGAACTGTGTTATCTATTGCTATGTAACAAATTTTACGAAAACAGTATCTTAAAACAAGAAACATGTATTATATCACAGTTTCTGTGACTCAGGAGTCTGGGAGTGGCTTAGCTAGGTGATTCTGGCTCAGGGTCTCATGAGATTAGAGTCAAGCTGTGGTCTGGGCTGCCGTCCTCTGAGGCTCAAGGACCCACTTCAGAAAACTCACTCAGTTCTTCAGGCTCCAGCTCCTTGCTGTGTGAGCTTCCCTATGGGGTGTCCCCATGATATGGCATCTGGCTTTCCCCAGAGAGAGTGATCCAAGAGAGAGAAAGCTCAAGATGGGAGCCTTGTCTTCTATAACCTGATCTTGGATGTGACATACCATCACTTCTGCCATATTCTGTTGGTCGTACAGACCAACTCTGGTACCATGTGGGAGGAGACATCCTATCATTTTGCTATTATAATGGGATCCTAGTCACAAGATGCTACCACAGTTCTAGCCATCCCACTACACACATGAAAACATCCAGCAGAAGGAAAAGTGACCCTGTGTCATTTAAATGTGAGCAAACCTTTTCCAGTGCTCCCCCAGTAGATTTCTCTTTATTTCTCATGGGACCAGAACTGGGTCATGTGCAGACACTTGAACTGATCACTAGAAATGGGAATGGGATCATGCTATTGGCTTAGACCAGGCAGTATTTACCTGCCTCACCTGGGAGAGAAATGGACACAGGAACAGAATCGGGCTCTGCTCTCCTGAAGGAAGGGGGCTTTGGGGTGTTGGCTGAAAGTGCAACATGCTGATGTTTCTTGAGTGTTTCTTATACACCACACACCCTTTCAAATTGTGTCCAGCTTGATCTCAGTTGTTCCTCCTACAACCGTATGACGTTTTGGTGCTATTAATCTTACTTTACAGATGAGAAAACTGAGACTTACAGGGGGAAAGTAATTTGCCCAGCGGTCACAAGGCTAGTGATTGATAGGACTGACAGTCAGACTCAGGTCTCTCTGTCGTCTGTGTTCATGCTGTTAACCTCTATACAGAACAGCTGTCTGTCTCGCACTTGATGGGATGGTACGAGAAGCCGAAGCCTGGGTCCTGCTCTCAGTTTGACTGGGGAGGTCCAAGGTCGGGGAGATGGAGGGAGGCCAAGCACACATTGATTGACTACAAGGAAGCCATGGTGGCCCTATTTTAATAGAATGATAAAGCATAAAAGCCAATTTATAAGATTTTATGAGGCATTCAAAACAAGTATCTGTAGGTCATGTATTTGAATTATGAAAAACTTGAGAGAAATTGGTTGGTATCTGAAAGGGATTAATTATTAAACAATTAGTCATTTTTTCTTTCAATTTTTTTTATTACCTGCATATTATGGCAATAAAATAGGAAATTTAAAATATCCATAACTTCACCCCCACGAGATATCAGCTGTTTATTTTTTCTTTGTCCCTTCCACTTCTTGTCCCAAGACAAAGAAGGAATTAAGTAGCAGCTTGAGATGTGTTGCGGGTGCGCAGAGGAGAGGTCTAGGAGCCGGAAGGCTCAGGACCTAGGCAGGAGGACTAGCTTTACGAAGGAGGGACAACACGCAGTGGCCGTGATGTGCGTGACATGAAGCCGAGATTGGGTGAGAGCCCTTTGCTGGGGCAGCTTCTGTCCTGGTCACCCAGGAGGCAAGAGAGTGCCTTTAATGGGGAATTGAAAGAGGGGAGATTTTGGACATCTGATAAGGGAAGGTTCTGAGAGGGCAGGGAAGGCAGATTAAAGCTTTGTTGAGCTACCAGCAGAGGGCTGATGGACGTGAATTGCATATGCAGTTATTTATTTTGGTTAAGTTTAGTTTGTTTTAAATTTAACTTATTTTTAATACATTCACATGGTACACATTTAGGTGCAAAACTGTCCAGTGGAAAATCTCCTACCTGTTATCTAGCCACCCTGCTCTTTTCAACCAGAAGCAACCAATGTTACTAGTTTTTTTATATCTCCTTTCAGAGAGTTTATCATACATTAGTAATTACGTATATATTTTCTCTACTGTGCTGTCCCACCCCCATTTTTTTAATCACACAAATGGCATAATTCCAACTGCACTAAGCATTTTTTCCCTCTCAACAGTGTGCCTTCCAAGCAGTGTCTGTGACCCAGGAATAGAAATGGAAAAAGTGTCCAGTGACGAGGATAACTCAGCAAAACTCAGAGTAATCTAGAGTTCTGGAGAAAGCAGCATTGAATTAACTAGTCCTTCTGGAGAAGGATTCTAGTACAGCCAGGACGGGTCTGGTGGGGAAGGAAAGAATGGTAGGTGTTAGAGCTTGAGTGAGTTAGAGATGAGGTTGAGATGAGAAAGACGTACAAGGAGACTGTGGATATGTAGTGATGTATAAGGACTGGCTTTTAAATTATTTTAAACATGTCCCACAGAAAGAAAAATATTTTACCTAATGACCCAGATACGTATGTGTGTATGTCTCTGCTTACTTTTACTATGTCCAATGTTTTCTGATGTTTTCTTTTCTGTTCCATTTTATTTACTCAAAAAAGTGCTGATCATGACCCGTGAAGTAGATTTCCTGACCCGTTTCTGGGTTGTGACCCACAGTTTGAAAGACGCTGGAAATGAGGTGTAGCTGTGCTAGTTTGTAGTTTCTGCGGGATAGTCACCGTCAGGGAGGTTGAAGGGCAGGGAATGGAGGAATGTGAACAGTCATCATTGTGTTAGCGCAGGTCCTAGGAATGCTGGCGGGGAGTGGGATGCCAAGGAATAAAGTACGAGAAGAAGGCAGGCAAACATCGGATGGTGAAACTAGATAAAGACCTTGGTGGCTCAGGGATTCCAGAGTAGCTCTGAAAGTCAAGGAGGAAGCCAGCCCTGCTGCCACCGCTGTGCCTGCCGGGTGGCAGGAGGAGACAAAAGTGAGCCCGCCAGTGAGACAGGGCAGCACGGGCGTGTGATGTTTATGAAAAAATCAAGTTTCTCTTACGAAAGGAGCTATAATTAAGGAAATACATTTAAGTAGAAACTGATCTGCACGAGCACGGAATTCCACAGGACACAAGGCAGAGGGAGCAGAAGTGACATTGTGGAGAAGAGGATGGGGCTCCGTGAGGGAAGGGACGTCTGCCCAGAGCCGCTGGTGGAAGTAGTTCCAGGGGAAGCAGTAAGGAGGGCCGCCTCAAGAGAGGAGCACACGGGCGAGAGGAGGTGTTCGGTGGAGCAGGACAAGCTGAGGGAAGGAGGGAAGGCCACGGGAAGAGGAGTTTCAACAAGCCGGGAGTCGGCACAACCAGGCAGTGGCTCAAAGTGAAATCGTTCTGTGGAAGTTTGCTGAGGGCTGTTCCTCTGCCTTTCTGGCCGTAGACCAGGGGTCTGGGTAGGTTTCATGGAGTCTGTGAATTTGCATAGAAATTTATTTTCATTAATTTCTAAGTGAAATTTAGCATTTATTTAAGGTATGGTTGTAGGGAAGAAAGCACACAGTGTTAGCAGCACCTGTGATGTTACTGACTGAAGTCACACGCTCGTGTCACATTAGGTTGTTGCAGATGTCTTGACATTTCAGGGACAACGTTACCAGTTTCATATGTCACTCATCATACTGTGTAATTATGGTGATTATTAGATTTATTGTTACGTTTTGCTATTTAGTGCTTTATAAAGAAGTACATATATCACAAATTTGGGGGTTTTATATTATAGATATTTTAATATAACTTCCTTTATAGTCCTATGTATTTGATTTATGCATAAAGGTTGGAAACTGCTGCTGTAGGAGGCTCTCCTCATCCTCGTGGAGATTTTCCTGGGGCTTAGAGAATCGGGGGTCCTTACGGGTTGTGAATGCGAAGTGCTTACAAACACCTTACCTGCCTGACTGGAAAGGGATTAGAGGCTGTTTCAGGGATGTGTGTGTGTCTGTATGTATGTGTGTTTTCTGAAAAAGAAATACATGCATGACATGGTTCTCTTAAATTTTGCTTTAAATAAGTACAATTGTAAGCTATTACATGGAAATTTCTTATTAATTTGATGGGTAGTCTTATCATTTCTTGTGACAGTTTTTAACTGATATTAAACTTTGGTTATATACCTTACATTTAGGATACTGAGAAGAAAGTCACTAAAGACACTATATGTTTGTGCATATTTCAAAGGACCTGTGTTTCTTGATCACCGGGATGAGCTTGAGGGAACGTACAAGGTTTACTGCCAGAATCACGATGAGGCCATTTCACTGCTGGAAATCTACGAGAAGGACGAGAAGATCCAGAAGCATCTTCAAGAGTCCTTGGCAGATCTTAAGTAGGAGATTTGAGCACTTTACCTCCATCATAGCTCTTTAGTTCTGCCTTTTACAAGTCACTCCCATGTATATGTCTAGACTTCTTATGACATCTGTTTATCTTATTTTAAACATAAGTGATGTTTTATTATAGGCCCTGTTATGTAACTTGCCTTTTCCCCATTATATATCTTGAAAATCTTAAGTGGCTTCCTGCTTGTACTTTTATCTATAGATGGGAAGTATGAAATTAGCATGTTCAGGTAAGAAGCAGCCAGGAAGATAGTTTGGTCCAAATAAAGAAGAGTATAGGTGAGATTCATTCAGCTATTGTTGACCATCAGGCGAGACTCTCCTGGTGTCAGGGAGGCAGGTTATCAGGCTGTAATATGTGTCTAAGTAGATCGAAGTGAAGGTAGGGGCTTCCTAACTTTTTTTAATAGACTAGATATTCATAGACATTCATAATTTCCCTTTTATCCCATGGGACTTTTGTCTGCCCGACTAATAGGCGTTAGTTGAACTATGTTCTGAGAGGAATGTGAACATCAGCATGTCTCTAATCAGCTGTCCCTTCTTTCCCGCCCGCTGCGCTGTAGGAGCCTGTACAATGAATGGTAAGTTCCCGTGCCACTTGATGCACGAACTCATTTCTCTATTTTCCTTCTCTGTAGACAGAACCTACAAGTACACCTTCCTTGCCATGTTTTTCTCCATAGCACTTACCACAGAGAGGGCACCTGGTCTATTTTTGTTTATCTCCTGTCTCCTTCCCCCAGGGCAGCTCACTACTAAGCCCCCAGCACCTAGAACAGTGCCTGGCATTAGATACCCGGGAAGTATTTGTTGAAGGAGTGAAACTGGAAATAGGGTGAAAGAACAGAGCTGTATTTAGGAATGACAGATGCTCCCTATAGGCCCCGTATTCTTAATAGTTGACGAAAGGCTGTTTTTCCTTCTCTTATAGGGGATGTACAAATTATATTAACCTGGGCTCCTTCCTCATCAAACCAGTGCAGAGAGTAATGCGTTACCCACTGCTGCTGATGGAGTTGCTGAATTCCACCCCAGAATCCCACCCAGATAAAGTGCCTTTAACCAGTGCAGTCATTGCTGTCAAGGAAATCAATGTTAACATTAACGAGTATAAACGTCGAAAGGACCTGGGTAAGAAACGCGTGCTTGCTGAGAGGGAGGTATGCGCTTGGAAATGAGCTCCTTCAAAGAACTGGTTACTTCCCCAGAGTGGACAAGGCAGAGGGTAGGTAGAGGGCTGGGATGAAGAAACGGTAGTAGAATCGGGGAAATGTGACATGAAAAAGCAAAGCAGTAGTGATAATAAAAGCACAGCCATGGAGTATTGGAAATTAGGTGTCTGTGGTAAGGCTTAGAGCAATGAGTCCTTCGCAAGAGCCGTGAAGCCTGACTAGTGACTGGCTGTTCCTGATTGCTCCTTCAAGCATGGGTGGTTGCCTTCCCACCTCACTGCAGGCAGTCCTTTTCAGTCCGTGCTGAGATTTGTTTTCTCCACACATCTAGTTAGAGGTTTTACTGTCTCCACTTAAGACTTTTTGTCTTCTTTCAGAAAAGCCAATTTGCCCACATCTCTGGGTCCCCTCGGTCCTGCCCACGCCCAGTGACCTGCCTCTGGTCTGAGCTCCTCTCTCGCCCTCCCGACACTACAGTCAGTTGCCAGACCACCTTGTCTTTGTTTATAATGTAGAACAAACTGAACCATTTCTTGTCCCTTTCATCAATTGCCTCGTCGAGGCTCCAATTTGAGCACTCAGTGAGGTAGCAGGGTGCCTGTGCTAAATTGCTTTATTATTCATCTCCTGTAGATGAGAACCTGTAATACAGCATAACCTCTTTGCCTGTCTCCACGCTTTATCTAAAATCATTTTCTCGGCTTTCGCTTCCACCATGCACCCACGTTGAATGTAGCCTTGACTGTGGCTGTTAACTCTCCCTGCCATCCAGCCTGTTGTCTTGGTTCACGTCTCGTAATGTAACGTTGTCTTCATCTCCCACAACAATCAGGTGTGCCTTTTTGCTGCGGCATAACTGTCCCCTTGCTATCCTTCTACTGTTATCTCCAGACTTCTGCAGATTGTTCCTAAAGTATGACACGGTGTTTAATCAGATAACTCCTATATAGCATTTCACCGTATGACACAATTGGATACAAATATCTCATTTGTATGTGAGACCATTTAAGATGGTCTTATAAGGCAAGTACTGTTACCTTATACATTTTATTGGAGAGGAAAATGAGGCTCAGAGAAGTTAAGTGACGTGTTTAAGGCCTCACGTGGGTGAAATGACAGACCCAGGCATTGAACTCAGAGGTTTCCTTGACGTCAAATCTGAGGCTCTTTTTTTTTTTTCTTTTTTTTAAAGGTATGCTTTTTGGTGAGGAAGATTGACCCTGAACTAACAACTATTGACAATCTTCCTCTTTTTTTTTTTCCTCCCCAAAGTCCCAGTGCATAGTTGTATATCCTACTTGTAAGCCCTTCTAGTTCTTCCATGTGGGACGCTGGCACAGCATGGCGTGCTGAATGGTGCCATGTCCACGCCCAGGATCTGAACTGGTGAGCCCCAGGCTGCCGAAGCAGAGCGTGCAGACTTAACCACTCAGCCAGGGGGCCGGCCCCCTGAGGCTCTTTTCCTCACACCTCTGCTGCTTTTCCTCCTTGTCGGTAACCTTCTCCAGTCTGCGCAGTTCTCTCTCTGCCGTTCTTTGGGTGTTCTGTCTGTCCAGAAATGGTGATTTAGATGGATATTTTGTCTCTACTGTTACAAGCTCATTGGAAACGAGCACTACCTCTGGTCTCGGTTGTTAGCCTCATTTTCGTAGCTCGTTTTGTCATCTATCCATGCTCAGAAAAGTGCTTACTTGACTCTCTCCCTAGTCCTCAAGTACCGAAAAGGTGATGAAGATAGCCTCATGGAGAAGATTTCCAAGCTGAACATCCACTCCATCATCAAGAAGTCCACCCGGGTCAGCAGTCACCTGAAGCACCTCACTGGCTTTGCCCCGCAGGTGAGGCTCCTGCGCTGCGGGCCCGGCGCGGCCGTGGCGTCCTTCAGGCTCCCCGGGGCAGCCGGCGGGGTGGGGCTGGCATGGTTCCCCTCTCAGTGGCTCCTCGTGTTGCCAGCTGGTGGGTACAGGACCTGCAGCTCCTGTTTATGTGAATCTACCCACCCAGCCCTCCATCCGGGTTGGTGAGCTGCTTACAGTGTGGACAAGGCAAACCAGGAGGCCAGATCGGTCACTACATGATAGCCATTGTGGTTTTAGGTATCCATACGGAGCTTATGATCTATGTGGGGAGACAAAATTAAAACTGTAGACCTACTAAGCTAGAAGGGATTGAAGAGATTACTGGAGTTCAACACCATCTGTCACAAATACAGAAATGTGATGTGTAAGAAGTTGAAATGTGATGTGTAAGAAGTTGAGTGATTTGAAAAGTGGTTTATCGACAGTGCTGAGAGTAGATCTGAGGTCTCCAGACTTCATTCCACTATGTCACGTCTACACAGTACGATTAGTGGAGAGTACCAGCTAAAAAAAGAACCAGTCTGTAGGTTTTGGCGTTTTTTCTCTGAACGCTGTAGCCTTAAGAAAACGGACTCAGTGAGAGTGAGCTTTGTGTCGGTGAGAGATTGAATCTGAGCCTTAAAGAGGCAGGTTTGGCACAGGGAGAGGGGAGGGCATACCAGGCCAAGTAACAGGATGAGCGAAGGCACCGGGATCAACAACAGTGCGGGCACTGGGAACAGTGAAGGGGGCAGCCTGGCCAGAGCACAGGGTTTCCATCAGGAGCAGAGGCAGTAAGGTGTGAAGGCGGGAGGGCATGTATGTATTTTGCTGATCTTTCAAAGCCACACAGGGCTGTTTAAATTCAATTCAGTATGATTCAGGGACGTAGCAAAGGTTAAAATTTAAACAAAAGGGGGCCGGGCCTAGTGGCATAGTGGTTAAGTTTGCACACTCCACTTTGGCACCCCAGGATTCAAGGCTTCTGATCTCAGGCTCGGAGCTGCACACCACTCGTCAGTCCACACTGTGGCGGTGTCCCACGTATAGAGCAGAAGAAGATTGGCACAGATGTTAGCTCAGGGGCAATCTTCCTCAGCAAAAAATGAAAATTTGAACAAAAGATATTTTTAAGAAAAGTACTTTTGCCCATAAGATAGATTGAGGGAGAGTTCAAATCTACTAACAGCACTTGTTTATTTTGTTAGATATAAACAACTTTTTTGTTTCTTTTGACCAGATAAAAGATGAAGCATTTGAAGAAACAGAAAAGAACTTCCGGATGCAAGAAAGATTGATCAAATCTTTTATCCGAGACCTGTCTCTCTACCTCCAGCATATCCGGGTGAGCAAAGATGTCGCTCTAGTTGAGTCACACGGGGTAATTCTGTCCGCTTTCTGGTTCATCCAGCATATAGTTAATGAGTGTTGAATAATCCAGACTCAGATGACCATTATGCCATGACGTTCTTTTTATTGGGATTCCTACAGGTTATTTAAAAGTTAAATAACATTTAGAAGATCAGGACTGTTATATTAATTTTAAAGTGGCCTCGCTCTTTCCTCCCTCTCTTTTAATCTTCATCACTCTTTTTTTCCCTGCCACCTTATTTTTTGCTGTCCGCTCTATCCAATAATATAAGAAGCACTTGTCACAGGTCATTTTGTCAAAATCATTTTTTTTTTTGTGAGGAAGATTGGCCCTGAGCAATATCTGTGCCAATCGTCCTCCACATTGTATGTGAGACTCTGCCTCTGCACAGCTTGATGAGTGGTATGCGGCCTGCGCCCAGGATCAGAACCCACGAACCCCAGGCTGCTGAAGCGGAGAGCATGAACTTAACCACTACTCTACCGGACCAGCCCCTGTCAAAATCATTTTGAAGATCAAATCATAAGAGAGTGGTTCCTGTGGTGGAGTGCTTTCTAATAAGAATATTATTTCCAACTCAGTTAGTTGCTATCCACAAGGCCTCTAAGGACAGTGAACAAGTCAGGAGAGCTGGAGGAGTTCAGGAGACAGGGTGGGCCCAGGTCTTCGCTGCCCCGGGCCGTGTTTCCTTCATGAAGTCACAACCAGGACTGATCTCCTTCCTGGTCATGTCTATGATTTCTCTCTTGAGTGATAGGAGGGGGTTTAAGATTACCTCACACATCATGATCTCATCCTATGAAACAAAAAATAATTTCTTTAGAAGAGATCCTTTGCTTTTTAAAAAATCATTTATTTTTATTGTTATTTTTTTTATCTAAGTAAAATGGTACAAAATTCAAAAGGTAGCAAAGGGATAAGTAAAAATAATTGTTCCTCTTACTCCTGTCTCCTGGTCATCTGAAGAAGCAGTCACCATTGATCAGAATCTTCTCTCCTATCGGGGGGCGGGGTGTGTGTGTGTGAGAGAGAGAGAGTGTGTGAGATACACTGCTGAGCATCTTGGGTTTTGCACTTAGTAGCATTTTGGAAGTCATTCCTTACGTGCACGCACACAGCTGCCATGTTCTTTTTTACAACTGCACAGTATTTAACTGTATGGATGCGCCATAATATATCTAATTCCCTGTTGATGGACATTTGATTGTTTATAGTTGCAAAAGATTAGAAACATTGGCACAAGGAATATCCATGTAGATACGTCATTTTCTCATCTATGTGAGGATATCTGAAAGCCAGAGTACTGGATTTTCTGAACCAAATCATGTGAAAGTGTAAATTTTGATAGATGTTAAATTTCATAGATGTCCTACCGGTGAAAACTCCCATGAGCAGCGTATGGAGTGAGTTCCCTGTCCCTTGCTCACACAGTGTTATCAAAATCAAGATGTCTTATCTTTGTCTGCAAGATAGGTAAAAAATGCTCTTTAGTATGGTTTAAATTTGCGTTTCTTATATTATGAAGGAAGTTGAGGATATTTTCATGTGTTTAAGTCATTACATTTCTTTTTCTGTGAGTTTTCTATATTTTGGGCACTTATTTATTGATTCGTTGGTCTTTTTCTTATTGATTTGTGGTACCTCTGTAACTGTTGGAGACAATAGCCCTTTGTCTGAGATGAAGGTTTACAAATATCCCACTCACCCACCCCTAGTTTGTTGACTTTTGAGTTTGCTTAAAATTTTTTTTCATGTAGAAAAGTTTTATTTTTTTTTTTTAAGATTTTATTTTTTCCTTTTTCTCCCCAAAGCCCCCCGGTACATAGTTGTATATTCTTCAATGTGGGTCCTTCTAGTTGTGGCATGTGGGACGCTGCCTCAGCGTGGTTTGATGAGCAGTGTCATGTCCGCGTCCAGGATTCGAACTAATGGAACACTGGGCCGCCTGCAGCAGAGCGCGCGAACTTAACCGCTCGGCCACGGGGCCAGCCCCCAGAAAAGTTTTATTTTTGTGTAGTCTAATTGAACTTTTCTTTTATAGCTTCTTAGTTCTGTGTCATACTTTAAAAGGTCTTATCTATTCCAAGATAATAAAATAAATATCTCCCATGTTTCAATACATTTTTTTTTAAAGATTTTATTTTTCCTTTTTCTCCCCAAAGCCCCCCGGTACATAGTTGTATATTCTTCATTGTGGGTCCTTCTAGTTGTGGCATGTGGGATGCCGCCTCAGCGTGGCTTGACGAGTGGTGCCATGTCCGTGCCCAGGACCTGAACCAGTGAAACCCTGGGCTGCTGCAGCAGAGCACGTGAACTTAACCACTTGGCCACGGGGCTGGCCTCTCAATATTTTTATAATTTCAGTTTTTTTAATGTTAAAGTTGTTGATCTAGGTGGAATTTACTTTAATATATAAAGTTTGAGGTGTGGATCCAACTTTTTTTTTCCCCCAAGCAGTTATCCAGTTGTCATCATCATCTATTGAGTAATCCCCACTAATTTGAATTGCCCCCTACATTTCTTTTAAATAGCAAACTCTCTCCTTTGTGTTTTAAAAATGCTTTTCAGTAAAAATTAGGGTTTACAAAACTTTTCAGGAGCACACTGGCTTAAAGTGAGAGATTTAACAAAAACAATATTGAGACAACTCCCAAGTATGTTCCCTTGTTTTAGGTCTTTCCCCTACAATTCCTTTAATCTTGATACCTCCCTGTTGGCTGTTTTCTCCCCATGTTTTCAGGTGTAGCAAGTATACACCTGAGCCCCCAGCTGTTACAAGGCTCATCTCCATAGCAGTGGGTGATAGCGTTTTAAGGTGGGACATATGTAGCATTGACAGCCTTTTGACGGGCAGGTCAGTTTTGTTCTGATGCTAACAGTGGAAATTAAGAAAGAAAATGTTGAACGGTTTCATCACTGACATAAAAAATGAAAAACCCTGCCAAATAATAGAATTAGGTAGATGGACTGGTAGAGAGAGGGTCAGCAAGAATACAGCTGAGGGACGCTGACTGCCTCAATTGGTATCCATGTTGGCGTGTGGACTGACATCTGGGACTTTACAGCATTTCTTTAACAGAGTACAAGAGGACATCATGTTTCACATTAGTTCTCCCACTTGGGAGGAATCAGGAAGATTCCCCAATTTGTCCTTCCAACTGGCTTTATCTCTATGTACAGATATGGGACTTAAAGGCAACAGGTCTAAAAATGTCATAAAATCAAATCTCAAACCGATGTATGAGGCACTGATGTTTTGGGCTTAGCGACTTTGTTTAACCTTGAAATAATATTAATGGAGTTTTTAGCACCTTTAGATTTTGTTTGGGCTAATATCAAAATAATAGGCATTCCCTAAACTTAAACTAAAGACAACGAAAACCCAGCATTGTTCCAAGTAGCCAAAGAAAACCAGCCTGGGATTTAAAAACTGTCAGGGATCCGGCCCCGTGGCTGAGTGGTTAAAATTCCACATGCTCCACTTCAGCTTCATTGGTTCAAATCCCAGGCACAGACCTACTCCACTCACTGGCCATGCCACGGTGGTGACCCACACACAAAATAGAGGAGGATTGACACAGACGTTAGCTCAGGGCTGGTCTTCCTCAAGCGAAAAAAAAGAGGAGGGTTGGCAACAAATATTATTAATGCTCAGGGCAAATCTTCCTCAGCAAAAAATTTTAAAAAACCATCGGGATCAGTCAGGAGGAGTTTCCTCTGCATTCCGTTATTTTTTTCAGCAAATGGTAAGTGAGTCAGTGAACAAAACAGACAAAAATCACTGCCTTCACGGAGCTTACATTTTATTGTGGGCATAGGAGACAATAAACCATAAATTATATTGTCTGTTAGAAGGTATGTTTTGCAGTGACAGAGGAAGAAGCAGGTCAGCCGTCAGGAGTGCCAGATTCGGGCTGCAGGAAGCAGGGCTGTACTACGCACAGGGCAGTGGGCAGCTGTCTTTGAGAAGGTGCCAGCATAAGCCAAGACCTGGAGAAGGAGAGGTCATTGTTCGTTGTCCTCATCCTGTAGGAATCATCTTGGCTCTAGTTTGATAATTTACTTTTTTTTTTTAAAGATTTTTTTTTTCCTTTTTCTCCCCAAAGCCCCCCAGTACATAGTTGTATATTCTTTGTTGTGGGTCCTTCTAGTTGTGGCATGTGGGACGCTGCCTCAGCGTGGTTTGATGAGCAATGCCATGTCCGCGCCCAGGATTCGAATCAACGAAACACTGGGCCGCCTGCAGCGGAGTGCGCAAACTTAACCACTCGGCCACGGGGCCAGCCCCTGATCATTTACTTTTTGATGAATTAAGGGACATAGGAAAATACTAAAGAGAGGATAAAAGGCCCCACCAGTTTTCCAATAATTAAAAGTCTTAGACTTTTCTCTGCACCCCATGAATGATAGTGTATGAGAATATACTTGTTTCAAAGCTGAAATACACTAGAGAGAAGATTTTAATTATGGGACCTTTTGTTCCAGACTGCTTTCTCAGCTGAAGGGTGAAGGCTAGGAAGTTCTCTTGGAGCTTACTTACCATGTTTGTTTCTAACTGGCTCCAGGAATCGGCATGTGTGAAAGTGGTGGCTGCAGTGAGCATGTGGGACGTGTGCATGGAGAAGGGACACAAAGACCTGGAACAGTTCGAGAAGGTGCATCGCTACATCAGCGACCAGCTCTTCACAAACTTCGTAAGTCACCTTTCTTGAACCTGCTTTTCATGGGTCGGCCCTCTTCCCGGCCTTCTCTCTCACATCCAGCTCATGGAAGGGTTAGTTCCACAGAGACGTGCTCCCTGGCCGGAGTCCTGCTCGTCCTCCAACTAGATTCGTATCAGGGTCTTATGTTCAGAATGTGACTTTGAGTCAGTCAAAAGGACAGGTGCAACCTGTGTCTATTCAAACAGATTTTTTACAGCTTCTGATCAGCCTTGTTTCGGGGGACAGTGTAAAACTAGGAAATTTAATCTGCCATCACTCCGATCGAATAACTCTGATCAAAAGAAAACAACTATAGGAGTAATAACTTAAAAAGGAAAATTTAGGAATAGTTAGGTTAGTAAATAGATCTGTGAGATGGTACAAACCACCTTATAAAGAAAGCACTAAAGGCCCAATTGATTGGGAAATTCTGGTTAGATGTGTATGAGATTGCTTGATGCCGGGAGAACTGGGTGGGGTTTGACAGTCTCGGGAGATCCCTGGATGGCCTGAGGCTGAAGGAAACATGCACCCTTAGGGAATTGTAGTAGGATCTTATTAAAAATAATTTACCGAGTACCGATGTATGTCCTTTATGTGTCAATACCGTGCCCTCCATGTCTATCCCCCTAGAAAGAATTAAAGAGAAAAATCCTTTGAAAAGTGAAAACAGATATTAGCAAGTAGTTATGATTGAAAGAGGTATGATGGACGTGCAGAAGTTTCACTACCCTAGATTTATGTAACAACCAAATCTTAAGTGAAATTCAAGCTATATATAGACACATACACATAAGAAGTGATACTGACAGTGTCACATCTGGGTTATAATGAAAACACATTAATGTGTGTAATTGAGCATTTATTTTCAACTATGGAGCTAAGGTGGGATTAGCGTATTTTGCAAACTCTTTGGTGTGTGCAGATTTGTTGAGTGAAAAGTTGCGAATGGAGAAGTTTTGTGGAATATGTACATACACTGGTGATGGATAAGGACAACGCTGTTGGCTCTGCATGGGGTTAGCTTGTGCACTAGGAGCAAAGCAGGTGGTAGAGAACACAAAAAATCACTCTGAAGACTATTTTGAGAGTAACAAATATGGGAAACTGACCAACTGAGCAACGTGCCTTTCTCGTCCCTACAGAAGGAGAGGACAGAGCGGCTTGTCATCTCTCCCCTCACCCAGTTGCTGAGCATGTTTACAGGGCCCCACAAGCTGGTGCAGAAACGCTTCGACAAGCTGCTGGACTTCTATAATTGCACGGAGCGGGCAGAGAAGTTGAAGGACAGGAAGACTCTGGAGGAGCTGCAGTCGGCCCGGAACAACTACGAGGCCCTGAACGCCCAGCTGCTGGACGAGCTGCCCAAGTTCCACCAGTTCGCCCAGGGCCTCTTCACCAACTGCATCCACGGCTACGCGGAGGCCCACTGCGACTTCGTGCGCCAGGCTCTGGAGCAGTTAAAGCCGCTGCTTTCAGTGAGTCCCGTAGGCCCTGTGGAGAAGTCGTCTCTGAGGTTCTGGTACTTTTCTGGGAATGCACAGTAGGGTCATTCGAGAAATTGTTCAAACCAGAGAGATGAAATGTCATTAGGTCAAGCCTGTCAGGAATTGGAATTCCTGATCCCTTGGGTGGTGCTGTGACCCCTGGGGCTTTTAAACTTAGGTCCTCCCCCTGCTGAGCGGTCCCCAGAAGAGCCGCCCCTCGGGGAGCTTTGTCCCTGGCGTCAGGCTGAGGTGTTGGGCACTCACGGAGTGAACTGCAGCTTCTGGTGGTTGTAACGAGACTGTCGGTCCCGGCATCCCATGCGAGCTCTCTTCTTTCCCCTCTCTCTGCTCTGCCCCGGGCTCCAGTTACTTAAAGCCGCCGGCAGGGAGGGCAACCTCATCGCCATCTTCCATGAAGAGCACAGCAGAGTCCTGCAGCAGCTCCAGGTTTTCACCTTCTTCCCAGAGTCCCTTCCGGCCACCAAGAGGCCGTTTGAGAGGAAAACTGTGGACCGCCAGTCTGCCCGAAAGCTGCTCCTGGGCATGGTGAGTAGAGGACGAGAGTAGGTCGTACGGCCTCGGGGTTAAGACTGAACTCTGCTGCTAGATGGCCTGGGTTGAGATCCCGGTTCTGGCACTTCTCACTGTGTGTCCTTGAGAAAGTCACTTCCCCTCTGTGCCTTGTTTTCCTCATCTTTAAAACACGTAATAGGTATATCCACATCATGGAGTTATTGTGAGGTTTAAATGAGTTAATCAGTGTAAAGCACTTGGAAATTGCCTGGCACATAGTAAGCAGTATTCAAGTAAGCTATCAACATCATTGATATTATTATTAATATTGACAGACCCAGCTCTGTCTCTACAGATTAGCAATTTAATAGGAGCTTAAGTATTTTATAATAGAGAATAAAGGTTATTGAGTTCTCATCTGTCATGGGCTCACTCATTCATTCACCGAGCATTAGTATGCCTACTGGTACTGGATAGTGACTGCCTCTAGTTTTCCCACACTTGATATGTACTTCAAAATGCCCTTTGAGGGGCCAGCCTGGTGGCGCAGCGGTTAAGTTCACACGTTCCGCTTCTCGGCGGCCCAGCGTTCGCTGGTTCAGATCCTGGGTGCAGACGTGGCACCGCTTGGCAAAAGCCATGCTGTGGTAGGCATCCCACGTATAAAGTAGAGGAAGATGGGCATGGATGTTAGCTCAGGGCCAGTCTTCCTCAGCAAAAAGAGGAGGATTGGCAGTAGTTAGCTCAGGGCTAATCTTCCTCAAAAAAAAAATTTTTTTAAATGCCCTCTGAAAAGCATTCTTGGATCTTAGTCTATACAGTGAAAGGAGTTAGTAAAGGATTAATATTAATACTTTGATCAATTAAGGGAGCTGATTTGAGAGTATACTAAAGTCCTATTTTTGATCATGCATTAGGAAAGATAATTGTCTGCTTACACTGCCGAACAGTTCATGGCTGACTGCTTTTTTACCTGGAGTTACATTTTTCTTTAACTCAATTCCTCCATATTTTGAAAAGTAGAGTAAGATACACCAGATTATATGGGGTCGTAATCTAAAAGGCTGCTGACTCGTCTTTGCTTACAATATTTTGCCTCTTATAATCGTATGTTTGTTAATATATATTACTTTGAAAGAGAATCAAATTCATTATTGCTTGTACTTTTTCTTATTTTTATGAATATTGTTTGTTTTTATAAACTGGGAAGTCAAGGTAAGGAAAATCGCAGTTGTTGAGGTTCGTATAGCGAGATAGCAGAAGACCTGGTAATGATACTTACATATTTTGATGCTTTAGGTGGCACTTGAATTACATTTTTTTGTCACAGGATAACTAGGTGTTTGTTAAATTTTGTTAATAGCTACAAAGCCACCAAAACATGACCTAAGAGATGAGGATTTTCACCCAGCCACGTGGACTGACTCAGGCACAGAAACACCTATTGGGAGGAGCCAGCGGCTGGCTGGCGTTGCCCCCATTTCTGGGGCTCTGGCTGTGTCGGGACAGAGTATGGCTGCTGGGATAATGGCCAGGGAGGTTCTTGCTGACTGTCTCTCTCCTGTTGCCTTTCAGCCAAGTTACATGCTGCAGTCGGAGGAGCTCCGTGCCTCCCTCCTGGCGAGGTATCCCCCTGAGAAACTCTACCAGGCGGAACGGAACTTCAACGCTGCTCAGGAGTTGGACGTCTCACTTCTGGAGGGCGACCTGGTGGGCGTGATCAAAAAGAAGGACCCCATGGGCAGTCAGAGCCGCTGGCTCATCGACAATGGAGGTCAGACTGTTAGCCGTCAGATTACTGTAACTCTAAAGGAGGGAAAAGTGCCTGCATCCTATCTAGGCCAGAAAAAAATACGAGAGTCTTTGATTAAAGGGAAAAATAACCTTAAAAGTTCCATCCATCTCTAGAGACTGTCATTACTGAGATAAAACCTGTGTTTGGTTTTGTTTTTGTTTTTACAAATTCCAGAGGAGATTCCATTGCTTCTCTTGCAAGATTTCGCCGTGTTTTTCAGCTGTGCAGGCAGGGGGCCGCCTCGTGGGTCCCGTGCCCTGTCAGCCTATCCTGAGAGAACCACAAGCCAGTTGCCCTCTTCTAGCTGCTGTAGATGGGTTTTGTGAGTGTGGGAATGTAAAATCTGTAAGAAAGGGTTTTTTGTTTGCTATTTAGGGAACGACTTCAAAAATGCTCCAATTTTTTTTTTTCCTGGCAGTGGAGGGAGGGGCACAGAATTGAAAGGGAAGCACAGAGAATAATACTGATCCATAATCCGTTTTCCACAATTCCAACATTCGAAAAGCTCTGGAAAACAAAGGTTTTGTTTCGAAACTCCTTTGCCAAACCTGCCCTCATCTGAATTGATTTGGTGGCAAAATGAGCAAAGTAATGGGAGACTATTTCTGCTCATCCCTCATCCTCTGGTGTGAATGGCCAGAGGTTTTGCTACAGACGCATTAGTGGGTTTGACTCTGGGCTGTTGACCCACACCCTGCTGCGATGTTATGAAATATATAGTGCGTGTACTTGCTTACCTTTCCAAAGTACAAAAAAATCTGAATTCCAAAACGCATCTGGCCCTCCGTGTTTTAGATAGGATGACAGGCCTGTACAATAAACATCTATGTTCACACCGCCCAAAACTGAAAATTTTAACATTTCTCCATTTCTTTAAAAGTATTTTCTGGGTGTTTCTCTCCTCCCCTTACTTCTGGTTACCCAAAATAATAAAGATTGGAAGTGGGAAAGGAAGGAGAAGGATGGAGCCTCCCAGGGTGATGGGCAGGTGAGAGGTGCTGACGGGTTCCTCGAGGACCTCCTGCAGAGTCCAGGCTGCTCAAGAGCTCTTCCGCCCTGGGGTCTTTCTCTCCCCATCCTGACAAGTAGCGTGGTAGCAAGAAGCCCACAGTATTAGGATCAGCTGGTAGACCCTCACCCCTCGTCATCTGCCCAGGGGACCCCTCCCCATCAGCAGCAGATATAACAAATGCAGGCCAGCATTTTTTTAGGTACAGGAAATACATCGAAGATCAAGACAGAGATGGCGCTTGCCTGCATGGAGATCGTTAACATTCTCTGGGTCCCTCCCTTGACAGATATTTCTTTCTTAATATTATAAAAAATATTGCTGTGCATTAGGGCTCTCAATCCCTAATGTAAGGTTATGTAAAGTTTTGGCCGGGGGCCCTCTCTGTCATCATCTTAGGCAGTTTATTAAAGTGAACGCACGATGCCCTGTGTTACGGTGTATGTTCTAACTGATACAAGCAGCTTCCCACTTTAGACAATCCTCATAGTATTTCCACCGCATTCCTAAACTACAGGCGGAGATTGGAGTGTTACGGGAGGGGAAGGGGACAGGGAGGTGTGTCTGAGCCGCTGTGGCGCGATGAGGACGGTTTAAAGCCCCCTTTACCCACCTGGCGTGTTTGCACACATCCTGAGTGAAGTCTTCCCTTGTCCTTGGGTTCCATGATCTAGATTTCCCATTGCGTTTTCTTCATGTGCTCCTTCTCCAGCATGTGGTCATTTTAATTCCCGTCCTCTGGATTCACCACAAGGCCTCCTTATCGCTTATCTCCTCTGAGGTTGTAACGAGAATGAGCCAGCACGTAGCCACAGTGTTTCCTCTCTGCCCACCCACGTCGTGTCCTGGGAGTGAATGTTTAATCTGCTCTGTCACTAGCATTTCACTTTGCGTCTCTCACTATCGACTTTCTTTTAAACCATCGTTTCTTCTCTGTAGATTCCCTCCTCCCTCCCTCCCTCCCTCCTCCCCCCACTGAAGGCTCTTCCTGTCTGTGCTTCCTTCCCGCAGTTACCAAAGGCTTCGTGTACAGCTCCTTCCTGAAGCCCTACAACGCCCGCCGCAGCCACTCCGACGTCTCCGTGGGCAGCCACTCCTCCACCGAGTCAGAGCACAGCGGCTCCTCCCCCAGGTTCCCACGGCAGAACAGCAACAGCACCTTGACCTTCAACCCCAGCAGCATGGCTGTGTCCTTTACCTCAGGGCCTTGCCAGAAACAGCCTCAAGACACATCTTCACTGAAGGAATTTGACCAAGGAGCTCTCAGTGCCTCCTTACACCTGGGTAGTTCAGAGAGCAGTCCTTGCAGATGCCCTTCAGACCCAGACTTCCCCGCCCAGCTGAGGCCCTGGGACTCTGCGGATGGGGCCCGTGACGTAAGCCAGCCCGCCCCCACCCTGAGGAGCTGCCGAAACTCCAGGCCCCCAGAAATGGTCGGTTACTCCACGCCAGGGCGAAATGGGCAGGGTAAGGACCCCGTAAAAGGATGTGCAAGGACAGCTCAGTCTCTGGAAAACAAAAACGAAGAGCTGGAAAGCAGTGAGGTGGAAGGGAACCAGGTGAGTGCTGCCTGGTCACCCTGAGGAACAGGTGGCCAGTGTGTTGTGGGTCGGATGATGCTCCTCTTGGAGGGGACGAGTCAGAGGCTTGCCTGGGGCTTGGGGGCCCTGGAGAGGAGCTCACAGACAAATTTTGTAAAGCACACCTGGAAACTCAGTGCCATAAGAGCGAGCAGCTCAGCACCTGAGCGCCCTCCGTGGCCGACTCTTCACTGGCTCTTTCTGGGCCCCTTCTGCTGCGTCCTGGCGCATTGACAACGTGTTATAATGAAAACTTTTTCCTGTATTCCACTTCACTAATTCCTCAGTTGTATGAAGTCTGCTGTTTAACCCATTATTTAGTTTTTTATTCAAAAACCATATTTTTATTTCTAGAATTTAGAAATAAAATTCTGGCTCTGTTTTGGTATCTCCTATTCTTTTTGTAATGGCTTGTTCTTGTCTTGGGAACCTGAAATAGCCTTTGTATCCTGAACATTTGAAACCTCCATGTGTTAAAGCCACTTTCCGATGCACAGCTGAGAAACACCTCGCTCACCGCTTGGGGCCTTTGCTTGCCTGCAGCCGTGAGCGTCTGTGTGCTTTGTAACCTTTGTCTGTGAGCTCATCTTCACCAGGGGTGGCCTTTGTTGAGAGACTCAGTCATGTCCTGGGTTGTGGAGGTGTTTGCCTCTGCCAAGCTCCAGATTCTGAAAGACCAGTTTTCACACAAGTTTCTCAGCCCAGACCTTCCGATACCACATTCCTCAGGGCTGCTGATGAGCGTGGTGTGTGCCTGTTTCTCTCTGGTGAATCTGTTACTACCCACTGCCCAGCACAGACATCCCCAGTCCAGACATTCTGGACCCCCCAGTGGACAGGTTTTCTCGACGTGTTGAGGGAGGAAATGGCCCTTTCTTAGAGTCTGACTGTGCAGAAAGCTCAGTTCTGGCCTCATTAACTCCTGCCCCTGACCAGGTCCTAAAACCCCAGCCCTCGGGTGTGTGTTCATCCTCGTGCCCCCTGGCCCTCATGGCTTCCTCTGATCATGGAGCACCATCCTTGCTTTGCGTTATATCTTAGGATAATCTCTAGGTGCCAATAACTTTCTTGCTTTGAGGTTAGTTGTATATTTTTTTAAGTTTTTGAAATTCAGAATTTCTGTGTTTGGGGTATGGAAGGATATCCTTGTATCTCATCTACCGTCCATATTGACTGAAGCTTCCTTCTTCCACTCCTTAAGGCAACTCTGAAAGAGTAAAAAGATGTAAATTTTGGTTTTCTTTGAATTTGCCCTATCCATTATGGGAGCACCAGCCATATCTGGCTATTTAAGTTAGTTAAAATTAAATAAAATGAAAATTAAGTTCCTCTGTCTCACTAGCCACTTTTCAAGTGCTCAATAGCCACGTGTGGCTGGGGGCTGCCATATTGGATGATGCAGATAGAGACCATCCCCATCCTCTCAAGAAGTTCTGTTGGACAGTTCTCCTGCTCCAGCAGTTTCCCATTTCCTAATTCATTGTCTCTCTCACACAGGTCTATTTTGCTGTCTATTCCTTCAAGGCACGGAACCCAAATGAGCTGAGTGTGTCAGCCAATCAGAGACTCAAGATCCTGGAGTTTAAAGATGTTATGGGAAATACGGAGTGGTGGTTAGCTGAAGTTAATGGGAAGAAGGGCTATGTTCCATCCAATTATATCCGCAAAGCTGAGTACACCTGAACCTGTCCTGCCTCCCCCTCAACCTTGCTGCCTTCACTTCCTTCTGCTGAAGGGTTCTGGTGGTCCACCGAGAGGGCACCTGCCCCAGAGACATAGGTCCTGTCAGTGTTGCTTAACCATGCCACAGCGGGGCACGAGGTGTCTTGTTCTCCTCCGTTGGGTTGTCAACCTTGATGCTCACTAGAATTTTTAGAATTTGAAATGGATCCTTTGGCTTGCAAATGATTCAGTGACCATGAGAAGAGGGGCCAAGTCTGGGGTCAGCCTTTGGAAATGTGAAATTTCCAATCAGAAGAACAGTATCTTATATAAGCTCGAAGCTGTGCTATAGTGTTAGAAGATGTTGGCGTTGGTTGTCCAGCACCGAGTTTGGGGTGGCCCCATGCTCCACAGTCAGCTGACCAGAAACTGACTTGGTTGAAGAGAATCCTCTGGGAGCCCTTTAGGCTGTGCCTGTGCGTGTGGCAAGGAGTTTGTTGAGACTGTACCAAATCTGGTGTTTCACATTGAAGCTTCAGTGTCCAGCAAACATACACACACACCCATCCCTAATTTCTAAAAGCCCCTAAAGCACTGCCATCTGTAATCTTTTTCTTATTTCACTGCATTTCCAGATTGGTTACACAAAATTCAACTGCTTTCTCTCTCCTTTTAGAAAGCATTTATGGTCTTTATTTTCCTTCAACCTTCATCTGACTCTTCCCTGTTAGGTGCAGCCATCTCCACCACCCTGACAGTCTGGGCATCCTCCTGTCTCCTGGCCCTCTCTCCTGCAGCTCAGTGACTGACCGATTTTCCTAGAACAGGATCAGAGCTCCAGCCATTCCATTAAAAGGATTCGTTCAGCAAAGAGCTGAAACCAGTGCAGCCTGATGGAGGACCGGATGCCTCTCCCCTTTTCCAAGCACACTGCCATCCACAGATGCAGAAATTTGAGTGAGGGTGAGCAGTCCCAGAAGTCGCTGATCCCAGACTTGGAAATAAGCATTTTCTGTTTCACACCAAGCTCCATGCTTCTGAGACAGAGCGTAGTCGAAGCCAAACAGATTCTAAAGTGCCTGACCGTACCTCCCTCCGGCCTCAGGGGGATACCTGCTCATCCTCACACTAAGAATCTCCCCCTGCAGGTTCTACCTGAGCAGGGCTTTCATTCTTAAGGTCTGCCCCAGATAGGAAGCCTACCTTGGAGCAGGAAACTATGAATTTTGTCTGAAGAAAGGGAATTAAGAACAACCTTACAGCTCCTGCTCCTCCAGCTGCACCTTCAGCCTTAAAATCCTGATGAATCAGGAGACACCTGTGGACTCCTGAACCCCTGTGTGTCTGCGCGTCGGTCAGAAGGCAGCAATGCAAGTCTCTTGTGAATAGTGTTTATAATTAGAGATGTTTATATTTAAGTAGTTATTTTATAAATAAAAGCATTTCTAAGGGCCATGAGTATGTTTTCTTAACTTACCTCCACGTTTAGCCTGAACCTCCTTCTCCTGTTTCTGGGGGTACCTTCTTGACAATTCAGTGATGCCCAGATTCTGGGAGATGGGAGAAGCTAACTGAATAAATTCAGGTCAGAATTCATTTTGTCAAATATAATTTCAGCAGAATTACTGTATTTTCAAAAGATGTGCCTGCTGCAGGCCTCTTCATTTTGAGCCATTTCGTATTACAAAATTGTAGCAGAACAGCAGAGCTGGAATGTCTGAGCTGGAATCCCTAAGAGGTAAGTATTTTCCTGCTGTTCCAGATGTGGAAACTGATGCACTAGCGATTAACTAACAAGGTCACACGGTAGCAGTTGGCCAAGGTCGGGGGTGGGAGGGGGAGAAGCAGCAGGAGCACTGGCCGAGGTGGCACTGAGGACACTGTGGGCAACAGTGAAACAAGCACCTGATATGAAGAAATAGAAACTGTGAGTGAATAGACTGTTCACTCTGGGAAAGAAACAGGTCAGCTAGGCACCAACTCTTTCATTTAATGGACAAGAAAATGGGGTCCAGTGACTTGCCCAAGTCATACATCAAGTTTTTGATGGATCCTGAATTTAAACTCAAGCCTCGGGCTCTCTAGCCAAGTCTTTCCACCTTGTTCTGGATCCAGACCCTTAAGAGCTTTGTGACCTTGGCAACTTAACTAACCTGGGTTTAGCTTCAGCTTCCTCATCTACAGTAGAGATGGCAGCACTCTCCACCTCATGGCTTGCTGTAAGGATTGAATGAGTTAATACGTGGAGAGTGCTAGGACATTGCCTGACAGAGTAAACAAATTGGAGGGCCTTGAGGTCCAAGTCAAGGAATTTGGATGTGATGAGTTAGGTAGAAAGGAGCTCCTGTAGGTCCTGAACTGGACTGCTTGTTTGAGGAAGGTTAAATGGTAACAGGATGGTTTGGAGGAAGGACAGATCAAAGGCAAGAAAATTACTGGAAAAGAGTTAACTGATTTGGGCATAAGATTACTCGAGAATGGAAAAAAGCCAACAGCATCCTATAAATAATATGAAATTGAAGAAATGCTGGAATCACTGGCGAAAGGGATTTCATGGGGATGGGAGCGAGTTTAGGAAAAGAAGGCAAGTTTTGTTTTAAACACTAGACGTCTGCTGGGTCTTGCTGCTTCAAATGTGGTCTCCAGACCAGCGGCATCGCCCTCCTTGTAACCTGGGAGCTTGCTGGACGTGCAGGCCCCACCCCAGGCCGACTGACTCAAGGTCCCAGCTGATTTGTGTGCACATGAAAGTTTGAGGAGCATCTGTACAGGCAGGTTTTTATGATGGAACTTTCTACCATCAGGAGTTAGAAAAACCAAGGAAGGAAAAGGGTGTCAGATGTTTCAGACACAACAGGAGGAAATGTTATTGAAGAATTTTCCAAATCCGGCTTTCCTGGTTGCTTCCTCTCATGAGTTTTCTCCCTTTCCTGTCTGGAAGTAGCTCTTTGGTTGTGCCTTCCTCCAAGAGTCCTAGGAGAACAGGAGGGCTGGGAATCTGTCGTCATCTATGAAGTGTAGATTTCTGGCTAATTCAGGATTATTGTGAGAAATAAGATGATGCCTGCAAATTTTGTGCACTGTGAGCTCTAGAAGTACGTGGTTTTAATAAAGGTTGAATTTGGCGTCACCCTGTTTTAATTGTGAGGTTGAGACTGTGTGGGTTTTGTTTCAGGGTCAGCAATAAACAGGCCCTAGACGAACGCAGTTGTGCTCTGAATTGTGTTTCACTTGCAGAACCGTAGGCTTGAGGACCAAGAAACCTCGAGATTTATATACGTCATTGTAAATCCTCTGTCTGGTCACCAAACACCACTTCAGGATTTTAAACTCTGCCACGTATTAGTGCATCATATTGCTGAAGTTTTCTCTATTTCTCCTTTGCTGGGTGCGGCAGACGGTGCCTCAGAGCAGGGATGGTCTCCAATCTGAGCTCCTGCTTTATTCCACCCAGCCCACTGGAAGTTTCTTGCACTTGTTAGTGAAGATCAACATTAGTGTTTTGCATGTATGAAGAAGGGAATTTTCCACAAGAAATTGCAGACTTTGCAAGCTATGTAGGGTTATCCATTCCTTACCACCCCTCAGAGGTGACCCTCAAGGAGAAAGGAGCAGACAGCGCTTTCCCAGAGGTAAGTTGTGGTGGAGCGGTGGTGAGAGGGAGGGAGCACTCTGGGTAGGGCAGCAGCAATGTGTTCGTTCATTTAGGAAACGTTTACGGGGAGCATGCAGGCACAGGGGACCCGCAGCAGACCAGAGGGTCTGCAGACTCAGCAGGACCATGTCACAGGCACTGTCTGTGCACCGCCATGCCTAGGCATCTTCTGGGACACCAAGGGGAGTCAAGCTCTAAGCCTTTCCCGTGGCAGCCACTCCTCAGGTCCAGGATCGGGGAAGCTGAGAGTGAGAGACTCCCCATCTGTCACGGCCTCCCCTTCTGGTTGGAGTCACCATGACTCGCTTTAACCAGGGACCTTCCTACAGCCTCTCAGCTGAGATCAAGAATAGATTTCCTCCAAATATGATCAAGCTGAATAACATCTTTGCAATTTGATAGAAGAGGTGACAGGCATGAGCACTGAAAGCCACTTTTAGCTGGGCTTAAAAGATGCCATGATCCTCCATGGGTTCAACTAGAGTGAGATTCATTGAAGATCAATGAATTGTCGTTAAACTGACTTCAGTTGGAGAATATTGGCAATTTGATCAGAGCTAGTTGGGCTTACAGTATTGTATTAGTTTCCTTTTGCTCCTGTAACAAATTACCACAAATCTATGGCCTAAAACAACACAAGTTTATTGTCTTACAGTTCTGGCGGTCAGAAGTTCAAAGCATTTCACTGGGCTAAAGTCAAGTTGTCAGTATCACTGGTTCCTTTGGAAACTCGGGGAGAATCTGTTTCCTTGCCTTTTCCAGCTTCTAGAAGCTGCCTGATTCCTTGGCTTGTGGCCCCTTCCTCTGTCTTCTGAATCAGCAGCATGGTGTCTTCACATGTCTTTGTTTCCATCACTCCATGGTCTTCATGCTAACTCTGACCCTCGTGACAAGGATTCTTGTGATTACATTGGGCCCACCTGGATAATCGCTCCATCTCAATATCCTTAATCACATCTGCAAAGTCCCTTTTGCTATGTAAAGTAAATCCTCACAGGTTTTGAGGACCAAACGTGGACATCTTTGGGGACCATTATTCTATCTACCACAGGTGTGAATACACATGATGTTTTTGAGGCAAATTGTCTTTTTGAGAATGGAAACGATCCAGTCCGCTACGCTGGTGATTCCAGAGCAGGGGTCAGCAAAACTTTTCTGTAAACGGCCAGATAGTACATATTTTAGGCTTTGCAAGCCATACAGTCTGTCCCAACTCCTCAACTCCGTCATTGTAACACAAAAGCAGGCAAAAATAATACAGAAATAAGTGAGCATGACTGTGTTGCAACAAAACTTTTATTTACAAAAACAGATGGCAGGCCGGATTTGGCCCTTCAGCCATACACTGCTCTAGGTCTGGCTAAAACAGGAGGATTCTGGTCAACCATTAACACTGAAGTCAAGTATGCAGAAAAACTAGACCTTTTGATGAAGGAAAATGAAAAGCTAGCCAAAAGGTAATTGGCTTCCAGATTGGAACTAATAACTGTATGAGCCAGGCAAGTATTTATGGGACTAGGAGCTGTCTTCATGATGCCAGAATACAGATCCTCACAAACCAGGATCACGCTTTCCCAGCAGATTGGTGCCCACTAACTGGAGAGCCAGCAGCGAGGGTGTTAGCACCAGGTGTGGGGAGAGACATCCATGTCCAGAGGTAAACCAGTGGACAACTCGACAGTCTCTGGATGGATACCAACAAAGTCGTTTCTTAGAGAGGAACGGGTGGCTATGGGCTTAAGCAGCACGTAAATGTCCCAGATTGCTCCTCTGGTAGAGCCTGTCATTCACAGTGGAAGCCAAGGAACAGGACAAGTGGATCTGAAATCAGTGACAGTAGTTATCTGGCAGAATAGCCAGATAGCTGTCATGGTGAGAATGAAGGGGACTATCCAACAGATTACCGATATGGGGCCAAGGCCTTGATTGTTAGAGTTGAAGAAAGGAGCTCTGTATTAGCCCATTTTTGAAATTCAGTAAGAACCAAACTAGTCTTAAGTAATTTTTCTTTCCTTCCTGAAACTCTATGCCCATTTTACCTAATAGAACTACTGCTTTTTTTCCTACTTCTCTAAGGAGTTGCTTTTTACACTGTAATAGTTAAATTCTACAGTGTAATTACTTGCACTCTCCAATTACTTGAAGTAAAAAGGAATACTATGAAAATGGAGTGCTTCTTACAGCCATTCTTTTATACATTTTTACAATCTTTTATTTAGTATCTTCAAACTATATGAAGCTTTTTTAAAAACAGTTTAGTGTCAAGGCCGGCTTGGTGCTGTGGTGGTTAGGTTTGCGCCCTCCACTTGGGTGGCCCGGGGTTTGCTGCTTCAGATCCTGGATGTGGACCGGAACGCTGCTCATGGAGCCATGCTGTGGCAGCATCCCACACAGAGGAGCTAGAAGGGCTCACAACTGGGATATACACCTATGTACTGGGGGGCTTTGGGGAGGGAAAAAAAAAAGGAAGATTGGCAACAGATGTTAGCTCAGAACCAATCTTCCTCACCAAAACAAAACAAAACAGTTTAGTGTCTATGTGGAAGACTAAATCCATACTTATAATTGAATATAGTCTTTGCTAACTGAATCTCTTTCAGCACTTTAGAAATTAAATGTCAATGTTTGTACAATATTGTTTGCTAATTTTTAAATAAAATCATGGTCTGTGTGCGTCTGTGATTGAATGTATTCTCAGCCTATTACCTAAAAGGGACAAATTTCTTCAGAGGGTGTTTCTAAAGGGACTTATACAAAACTAGCCTGCAAAAAAATTGACATTTGATAGGTACATTTATTCTTCCAATCTGTGCCAGTGTATCAATGTGGAGTTTCTTTGTTTTCTTCAACCCTATCACTGCATTCTTGGCATACAATTTTCCCATTTTATTTTTTTATAAATATTCTTTGAACATTAAAAAAAATGTGAGTACCTGCTATATTCTAGCCACTGGAGATATAAAAATGAGTAAGCAGTTGTTCCTGTTTTCAACAGGCTCACAGCTGAGAGAGGGAGACCTACACAGAAAGTTAGCCAACAAAGTGATAAATCCAGTAATACTAAGTTAGATGTGCTGGGGAGTATTTTTATTTGTAAACAATAGTCCCCAACTCTGGTAAAGTTAAGCAGAGAGGAAGTTCTCAAATGATAGTAGGTAGTTCCCCGACACTCTGAGAGGGTAAGAAAGCCAGACTGGCGTCCTTGAAGTCAGGAGTGATGCTCTACCACACCACAATATCCGTGGGCCCTGCTGCTAGAACCAGCACCACTGCTCCCTCTGGACAATAGCTGTGACCGTCACCACTGTTGTCACCCCTGCCAGAACAGATTTCCCTGCTGCTTTGTGTCACCAGCGACTGAATAAAAATCTGGTGCTAGTGTAAGTATCCGATGAATGGAACCTAGTCACATGGCTGCATCCTGGTCTCCCACCGAGAATCTTAAGGTGGGGAAGTCCCCAACATAGAACTAAGGTTCAGACACTGAGTTTCCCCAAAGACTGAAAATGCACTACATCACGGAAGCTACCTCGGCGGTCTGAGAGGAGAGGGAGTCAGGAGAAGACGAGCTTGTAGTGGAGTCCTAATAGTCGGAGGTAGCCAGGGTATTCCAAGCAGAGGGGAAGAGGCAAGCACAAGGCCAGAACCAGAAGGTGCTGTGTGTGTGTGTGAATCTCAAAGCATGTTCATGTTGCTGGAGCTTAACGTGAGATATGGGAGTTAGAAGAAATGAGGTCGGACCAGATCTTGGGGAGCTTTGTTATTCATACTAAGGAATCGTGACTTTCCTCTGGAGTGCCAGTGAATGAAGGGCTCAAGCAGAAGAGTAACCCGATCAGTTTTGCACGCTTGATCACACCGGCAGCTGCGGGTGGATACATTTGAGAAAATCCTGGAAGCAGGGATTCCTGTGCCACTAGTACAGGTTAGATGTGATGAGAACCTGAATGATGGGAAAAGTCTTTTATTTTGAGTGGAGGGAGTAGAAGATTCTGTCAAAGGAGGGTGAGTTGAGTGTGAGCAGGCTGAAGGATATCCAGGAGGTAATAGCCATAGGCAGCTGAATATATGAATCTCAAAACTGAAGGAGAGGAAGGGGCTAGAAATGAGAATCATATGGGTAGAAGTTGAAACCACAAGAATGTAGGAAATCAATTATGGAGAAAACAGAGAAACTATGGGGTGAATGTGAAGGACCAAAACAGGAACATCTTAATGCTTGAAGGACAGACAAGGACAGTGGGAAAAAGCAACCATGTCATCAGTGGTCTCTAAGTGGGGTTGGGTCACCCGGAGCCCGGGCCAACAAAAGATCTGCAGTGGGAGGAGCGATCACCAACGTTTTGGATGCAGGCTGGTTCTGGTTCCACCACCTTCACTGGACGTCTTAGTCATCACTACTGAGAAAAGAATGAAGCTTCCCTTCTCTTCATCTGCATCCACAGCAGTAGGTAAATCAAAAACCCCTCTCATTATAGAAAAAAGAAGAAATCATTGGGCCAAATCAGGAAATTGGTTTCTGGTCCTGGCTCTGCCAGAAACACTCATGTTTTGACTTTGGATATCATATATCCTTTCTCAGACTGGTGCTTATCTGAAAAATGAGAGACTTTAACTGGATTATCCCCAAGGGCTTTACCAGTTGGGTTAGTCAGGAGACAGAAACCATAGGTTATTTTAACAGAGAATAATATAAAGAATTGTGAAGTAGGCATTGAAGAAAGGGCCAAAGGAAAACAAGTATCGGGGAGCTAGCAAGTGCAAGAAGCAACCATCGCCGTGAGGGCCGTGAGAACAAAGGACAGAGGTTGGTATTGCTAAAATTTAGGAGGGGGTGCCTTAGAGCTGAAACCCAGACTTCTCAAGGGGGCGCTGCTCAGCTGGTGCTGGTTCTCTGAGGGGCACAATGACACTGGTTCTGGGAGGCCTGGAGAAAGTGCAAAATGAACTCAGTGCTGCTACTTGGATAAACTGCTGCCACAGAGAAACGTCGCTAGAGTGATGCTGATGGGAACAGAGCAAACAGGAGGAAACAAGTCTCTTCCTCAGCCAGGCTTGCAGCTGTTTATCCCCTTCCTTTGGGAAGTTTAAGTCTCTGAGCATCTCACTCAACCAATAGCTAAAATGATGAATAAAGAAAAATCTTTTATAATTGCATCACTGAAATGCAAGAGGAATATGCTGAACCCAAAATAATGTGACACAAAAAACCATGCAGGTAAAGAAGTGTCAAAGCTTAGGATGACTTCTGAAACATGGAGACCTTGACCTTTGTTGACAATACAGGATGCCGAAGCAAGAGATGAAGCCAAGGCCTGCCTAGATGGAGACCCTAACAGGAGACCCTTTGATAAACCTGGGCCTGACTGGGCTATCCCTGCAGTACCCAGGTAATTGAGGAATAAACCCCCCAATGCAGAAGGAGTCAACAGGGCAACATGTCTATCTCCAACCTGATGCTAGGGCAAGGGGACGAATCTCCCTTGAGAATTTGTAAACCACGAGTTGGCTCTTGTGCAGGACTGTGGGCTGAAGTCACACTAACTGTAGGGTTCAAAACCCCTTAGTAGAGAATTTAATTTAAATTGGCAATGCCTGCAGGTGACAGGCAGAAGCTTTCACAATTCAACTTAGGAGAGCTCAGGTTCAACTTGTCCATAGATAAAATGCTAAGGAGAGTGAGCAGCTTACAGTAAAAATTGAAAAGGCATACAAGGAAACAAAGCACCATGAACAAGTAGCAGCAGAATCCTCATAGCGAAACCAAAACTGTAACCAGGGAACCATACATTAAAATCTCAATGAGATACCAACTCATACTTAGCAGATTGACCAAAGTGTTTTAAATTGGCATTACCAGATTGGCATTACCTAGTATATGCATGTGAACCCGTACGTATCCCCTATTCCGACATTTATATCCTAAAGCAACTCATACGTATATCTCAGGAGTTATAAACCAGAATGTTCACAGCAGTATTGTTCATAATAGGGAAAAAAACCCTCTAGAAATAATCCTACTGCTGACCAACATGAAAATGGATACACTGGTGTATTCACACACTGCCAGACTCCAGAGCAGTGAGAATGAACTGACATCACTACGTGCATCAACATGGATGAGTGTCAAAAAATAGTAATGAACAAAAATCATAGAAGAATCCATGCAGTGAGTCAGGCCATTTACGTAACTTTAAAAATGTACACATTGTTTAAGGATACATACAAAGTGGTAAAACTAAAATGAGAAGCAAGGAGATATGATCAGGAAATTCAGGGTAGTGGTTCTCTCTTGGGGGGTGGGTAGCAAGGGGCTCTGATCAAACTGGGATCCTCAGGGGGTCCGATGTAGCTGGTTATACTCCTTCCCTAACCCGGGTAGTGGGTACATGGGTGTTCGCTGATGATCCTTCTTTAAAATGTATATTTTACACACACTTCTGTGTGTATGATATACTCCACAAAAAAGTAAAATTAAATGACGAATGATCCTTCTAGTCCTTCCCTAACCCATGGGACCTGCTGTCAGAATGAGGTGCTGTTCGTATGTTCAATGCCAGCTTCTTTGGCCATAAGATAAAAGGGGCCGGAGTTTTTCAGTAGTTCTTCAGGGCTGCCATACTCTACAATCCTCCCGTTATCTAGGACCATTATCCTGAAACACGGAAGAAAGAAAGGTCTTAGACAGCAGCATCTCAAATCTTGGCATTTATAAGAAAAACCAGGTCTACTTAGTATACATAGTATATTCACTCATCCAAGGCTACAAAGCAGGGAGAATGAATGAACCGTGGCTGTCTGCATCAACACGGGTGGATTTCAGACGTAATGTTGAACAAGAGAATCAAGTAGGAGGAGAATATATGCAGTCTGAGTTTATTTACATAAGTGCTTTCTTTTTTTCAAAGACACATTATTTAAGGGAGCCTATCCTTTCTAAATGGTTTCTAAGATTACTGATGTTACCCTCATTTTGACTGTAATATAGCAGGGTTGGAAGGAACAGAAAGCTGCTGTTTACGGGGGCAGCAGCTGAGACCCAGCTTAGTTGGGAAGGTCTGTGGTCAACACCTGCTGCTCATGGCTTGGGCCTCCACCTCCCCATACTCGGTTAATAGTTACAGTTTCCAATTTACCCTCCAGACAGTTCCCTTAAGCCTGCTGGCTTTCATTAGCTTAATGTATAATTTTGGGCAAATTACTTGAAATCTCTAGGCCTTCATTTCTTCATCAGTAAAATGATGGTGGTTAAACCTTCTGCTGTAAGGTATCTCATGGCTGATGCTATTACTGTTGACCAAGGGTTAGGCCTTGTCCATCAAGCTCTGCCACCACCCTCCACTTACTTGTCACTGTCCATGATGGTGTGCAGCCTGTGGGCAATGGTGATGGCCGTGCAGTGGGAGAACTCATTTTGGATGGTCGTCTGGATGAGTTGATCTGTCTCTAGATCCACGGCAGCAGTGGCCTCATCCATGATCAGAATCTTGGATTTCCGAAGCAGAGCCCTGGCCAGGCACAGTAGCTGCCTCTGCCCTGTGCTGCAGCCAATGGAAGAAAGCAAGCATTAGCCCCTAAGGACCAAGGAATAACCCGGGCTGCGGGTGGGGGGAGTCAGTTTTCATGTTCCAGATCAGACTCTCAAACCCCACTCCTAAATTCCACCAGAATGCTTCAGCTTCATCCAATACCTGTTCATTGTTGCCATGGGCAGTGTTTTCCAAACTTTCCCAATTAATTAGACGACCTACCACAGGTACTTAATTTAAACATTTGTATTTCTGGGCCCCACCCTACTCACTCAGAATAGGGAGGAGCCTAGGAACATGTATTTTTAATAGGCACTCCAGGCAATTTTCAGGTTTAACAAGTTTGGAAAACACTAGCCCAGAAATAGTGCTTTGCATTTGGCTACAGTGATATCCCAGCACATGAACAACAATTCCAAAATAAAATGGATGCCACCAATTTCATGTCAGCAGTATTTGACTTGACACCGTTAATATAGGGTGACACCGCACCAGAATGCCCCAGTGGCATTTCTCAGTGGCCTTAGCAAATCTATCCATTATTTTAATGTGTAATTCTAGACTCAAGGCTAATTATTTGTTCAAGGACTTCTGCTTTGATTAGAAAGAGTTATCTAATGAACACGATGTCTTGGTGTGAGATGCAATGTACGTGGAATTCGAATAAGCTTGTTAAATGCAAATCGCTTTAATTTGCTAAAAGCCAGTAATGAAGGCTGGACCTCTTACTTGTATAAAGAAGCTTTGGGAAATGATGTGGAGGAAATATTCAGGAATTCACTAATTACTCTTTCCTGCTGTGGCCATTAAGGAACATATTAAACAGGGGGTAGCCAGACTAAAGTTCTGTAATTCTCTGTAAGAAAATTTCTGCAGGAGATGAGAAGTCACCCAAGATGAACTTCTGGTTTTTCTCTGTAATATAAGAGGGGAGACACAGCAAAACTATTTACTTAACTTGTACCAAACTCCTGCCTGGTTCAGCTGGGCCTCACAGTAACAGGCTGCGGCTGAGGCACCAGTTGGGCTCTCAGCTGCTGACTCTCTCTCCAAGCTGACTGATCTCCAGTCTCTGACCGCTCATCAGATTAAGCTTCAACACCCCAAACCAGGTCTGAAATCAAGGCATCAGGAATGCCATTTAAGTGTCTCCACTTGTGGACAGAGAAGGAGGGTGTGACTTTTGTTCTTACAAACCAGAAGTGTTAAGGCCCCCGTCACATCCTGCCAGAGGATCCCACGTGGCCCCACATGTCTGCAGCATTTTACTGCACAGCATTTACTTGCACAAGGTCTCTCTTCTCCATTATGCTGTAAGTGCTAGGAGGTCTGGGTTGTGTCCATGTCATCTCTCTTTGTATCTCCAGTGCCTGGCATATAGTAAGTGCTCAATACATGTTTGATGACTGAATGTTTGGTCTTTTCCACAGGCCTAAAGACCTACTTAACTTTTGCTACTGCCTAGATCTGTTGCTGAGGGAAAACAAACATGATGGTGTTCTATATGGAGGCTTACAAGTGTTCCTCAGGGCTACCCACTGAAGAATCACCTGGGCCCCTGATTCAAATGGCCTGGAGTGCAGCCTGGGCATTGGGATTTTTTTTTTAAGTTTCCTAAGTGATTCTAGGTGTGGCCTAGTTAAGAATCAGTACTCTAGGTAGTGTTTCTCAAGCTGTAATATGCACACAAATCACCTGGGAATCTTGCTAAACTGCAGATTCTGATTAGTAGGTCTAGAGCCTGTGATTCTGCATTTCTAACAAGCTCCCAGGTGAAGCCAGAGCTGCTGGCCCGTTAGTTGAGCTACTGAGCCTCCTTTCTTTTCTGAGAGTCATCTGCTAACGGTCCATGCTCTACCCCCCACTCTGAAGGCACCTGGGACTCAAGCAAGAACTACCCCTGAGCAGCAGGCTTTGGCTGATGGCTGACTTCACCATCTGGAGGGAGAAACCTGGTTGTCATAGGCAAAATGCCAGGTCAACTTATTAACCGAGAGGCAGACACATAGGGAAGGCCGGAAGTGTGAAGTGTCGACATACATAGACGAGCTTTGGAAAGGTAAAAGGAACTGTGAAGCCAAGAGAGTCTTTGTGCTGATTTAAGGTGTTTCAGGAGCCCCAGGCCTCTGAGGACACACCGTCCCCACTGTCCACATGCCCCTTAGGCCAGTGCTGCTCAAACTAGGATGCCCATCACAACCCCCTGGGGATCCTCTGGAACTTCCGTATCCAGTCTGCACCTCATACCAATTGAATCAGACTCTCTGGGCTTGGACTAGGCATCGGGATTGTTTTCATCCTGGTAGCAGTCCACAGCTGAGTTGAGAATGTCCACGCTGGCAGGATGTGTAAGCTCACATTGTGTCATGTCTCGTGAGGGTGCCTTTACTAACAAAGGTTTTCAAGAGTTTTGATGCACATTCACATCTACTTTATCATGTCATCTTCACAACGGGCTCATTTTACACATTAGGAATTAGACCTAGAGAGTGAAAATTCTTTTTTTTTTTTTTTGCAGAAGATTAGCCCTGAGCTAACATCTGCCACCAATCCTCCTCTTTTTGCTGAGGAAGACTGGCCCTGAGCTAACATCCATGCCCATCTTCCATCTACTTTATATGTGGGACACCTGCCACAGCATGGCTTGACAAGCGGTGTCATGTCTGTACCCGGGATCCGAACCGGCAAACCTGGGCTGCTAAAGTGGAACGTGTGCACTTAACTGCTGTGCCACCAGGCTGGCCCCTGGAGAGTGAAAATTCTATAATGCCAGGTACCACCTGTAGCACAAGGAACAAAGGAGTGGCTCCCCCTTACCTCCTCTCACTGCCTGTGGGGAAAGTGGATTATGAAACATTACCTGAGGTTGTCACCAGCTTCTGCCACTTCATAAGACAGCCCAAGTGGCAGGCCAGCCACAAAGGATTTGAGGTGAGCCAGCTCCAGGGCCTTCCAAACCTCCTCATCTGAGTAGTTGTTGAAAGGGTCTAGATTCATCCTCAGGGTCCCAGAGAACAGGATGGGATCCTGCAAGACGAGGGACAAGGGGGCTACTGGGGCTAATGACAGGAAAGGGACTAGCAGTTCTTTGTGGCCAGGAGAAAGCAGGTAGGACTGGCCTGAGATAGAAAGCCAGTTAGTGGTCAAGTTTTTGTAAGGCTTCCCCATTGAAGGCTTAGAGTGGCTGCCAGCCGGGGAGCCAAGCACAGGATGAAGAGTTTTTGGCTTTTTTGTTTTTCATTCTGAGATTCATTTATGGATTTCCAAATTTGCCTCGGCATCTCTTAAGAAGCTGAGAGGCATGTCCCACAACCCCAAATATGGTGTAGAGGTGGAGAGATCAGTGGCAGGCAGATGGGGATAGTACAGTCGCAAGAGAAGAATTTATTAAGCTTTTGAAGAGGCTGGAGAAAAGAGTATATCAAACTGAGCAAATGTCAGACAAACCAAAACCATCGGCAGAGACTTGGCTGCAGCTAGCAATGGTTCTAATGAGGACCCACACACCACCCTGAGAGTGGAGGGGCCTCCGGGGCAGTCCTTGTTTGGTAGGTTCCGGAGAGGAAGCCAAAGGGAAGCCTTTCTTGCTGATGCACTAAGCTTTCTGCTTGCTGGCAGAAACCTGCAGCAAATTCCCTCCCCTATCTTTTAACCATATCAAATGGGGAGTATAAAGCTTAATGGTTTCAAGCTTCAGTGGCAAAACTGCTAACGCTGATTGCAAAGGTCTTGAGAACCCTGATGGTCTACAGAAATGCTAACTAATCATCTGCTCTATTTGACTTCTGTTGTGTTGCTGCCACCTACTGGTTAGACACTGGCAGTCACACAGGCATATTACAAAAAGCTGCAAAACTTATTCTTGTAAGTTCTGGAAACAATGTGTCTTAAGGAACTAGCTTAGGTATCCTGGGTAGACTACAGAAATGAGACTGCTAATTGAATATACATCAAGAAGCACATGCACATTTCCTGCAAAACAGGCTGTCCTCTGCTGCGTGTGAGAGAGTAAGTTCTACAGCTCACCTGGGGGATAATGGTCAGTTTCTCTCGGAGGTCGTGGAGCCCAATGGAAGCAATATCTACCCCGTCAATGATGATCTGGCCACCTGCAGCCTCTAGGATTCTGAAGAGGCTGTTTGTCAGGGATGACTTCCCAGCTCCCGTCCTGCCCACCACACCGATCTGTAAATACAGTTCCTTTGCACGTTAGTTCACCAGGTAATTCTTGGGGAAAAAAATGTAGCCTGGGGCATTCATAGCCACACAGGTGGAAAGAGACAGTGGTTGGCTATTTCATCTCTAAGATGTGAAACTGATTTGGTAAGAAAAAATTGCCCAAATGTCAGAAAAAGATGACCTTCCCATCCTACCTCCTAAATAGTCACTTGCTGAGAACTGCAGTGACACATCAGCAGCTGTTGTTGTTATAATTATTACTGGAAATCATAGATTTTTAAAAACCCTTGTTTAGAAGTGAGGAGAAGTGAAGGAACGGACCTGCCATTAGCTGAGAACCAGACCCGGACCTGGACCTCGGCAGCTTTACCTACACTTGTTTGGGTCCCACATTAGACCCACATCCTCAGAGGGCAAGAACACCATAGGAGGGTGCAGAACTTTGCAGACGAGAAGGAGAACCAGGCCATTCTCTCTGCAGGGACAACCTCCACACTGCTCTTCTCAGCAGTTCCTTCCCCAGGCCTGGTGCTTCCTAACTTCCTCTCCACATGCCCTGGCCCTTACAGGAAAGGAGCCACCATCAGCCACAGAAGAGGATGCCACAGGGAGGCAGGGAAGGACTGAGCAGGAAGCCCTACAGCCCCACCAAGTCTGAGCTCTTGATATCCTGCCCTCTGGTGGTGGCCCTGTGTCCCTACACCTCCCCAGGGCGGAGAAAGTGCCCTGACCCTCTCCTGCTTCCCTAATAATGAAAGCCCAGAGTCCAGCTGCTCCCCATCTCTGCGTCCAACTGTGCTCCGATCACAAGGACTCATATCCAGGCCTTTCTTCAGCTCCACCTACCTTCTCCGTGCTCTTAATGTCACAAGTGATCCCTTTCAGTACCAGATCCAGCTCAGGCCGGTACCGCACTTCGTAGTTGCTAAACTGGATCTCCCCTTTGCTAGGCCAACCTGCCGGAGGCTTCTTATCAGTCACCCAGGGTGCCTGGCAAGGAGACAGGAGAAGAAGTGCTTCACATGGTGGCAACTCACTGAACAGTCCCCATGGGACTCCTGTCACAGAAGAAGGGCAACAATGTCCCAGCCACCTGTGGGCATCTGCGTTGAATAGACTGAAATAGACTTTCAGAAGGTTCTTACCTTATTCAATTAAAGAAACGCTATCCCACAAGGTTGCTCTATGGATCTCCAGAATGAAGCCACCATTTAACCTGGCACATTCCAAGCCCTGACTTCCACCAAACCACTTCCTAGTCTAAGTTTCAAGAAATTGGGTCCTTTGACTTCGAGCAAGGGGAACATGAGGAGAACCTTTATGATCCCATGTGCATCCTCTAGACAAAGTGAAGATGTTCTCTTGAAGGAGTCACATAGTTTGCTTTTTTTGCCTTGCCCCTGGGTTCCTCTAATTCCTCCTTACCTCATTTTCCACATTTATATACTCATCTATTCGCTCAACAGCCACAATGTTGGTCTCTGTTTCTGATGTCATCCTCACCAGCCAGTTCAGGGTTTGTGTGATCTACAGAATAACCAGAAGACTAAAGATCATCTCAGGCTCAGAAACCAACTCAACCAATCAAACCACAAGTCAATCCAGTGCCTATTTTGTACCCAGCGCTATGCTGAGCTCCACAAGCAAGCAAGGAAAAGTATAAGTGACAATCCTCACCTCTTTGGGGGAGGAAATGAGACCAGTGCACTGAATGGCTGAAGAACAATTAAGTGTTCAACTGTGTGCTGCTAAACATGAAAGGCGATATGAGCTTGGAGTGGCCTGGGGCTAAAGCTGTGGTTGGAGAGGCGGGAGTTGGTGGAGTGGGGCCAGAACTTGGCTCTCCTGCCTGTAAGCCTAGTGTCTGTGGAGAAGATATGGGGTGGCATTCTTCAAATGGGAAAAGCATAAGAAAAGACACAGCGTGGGAGAAGGCCTTCCAAAAAGCTGCCTCCTCTCTCTGCTCTCAATTAACAACAGCTTGATTGAGAACCCAGCCCTCAAGGTAGGACATCCACATGAACCCTTGTCCTCCTTTATCCCAATGAACTCCAGATACCTTCCTGCCATTACAAAAATACAGTCATGCATCACTTAACAATGGGGATACGTTCTGAGAAATGTGTCATTAAGTGATTTCGTCATTGTGTGAACATCATAGAGTATACTCACACAAACCCAGATGATATAGCCTACTACACACCTACACTATATGGTACTAATCTTATCGGACCACCATCATCTATGTGGTCCGTCATTGACCAAAACACTGCTATGTAGCAGGTGACTGTACATCTAAGTAGCAGTAAGAAGGTTGTCATGATCTGGGCCAGTCTAGAATCTGGGGAATCCGTGGATTACTCTGATGCAAGCTTCTTTCAGGCAAAGACTTGGACCTGGCACATAGGCACAGGGAATTTTTGTTGAGCACATGGCAGTTACAGAGACGGTGAGCATAGGATCGTGGGCACTATGACTAACCACTTTATGTAGGTTGAACCTTATGTAGTTGTTGATATTTGAATGTTTTTGTTTTGGTTCAATCTAGTAATTCTCCAACTCTTTGCCCCATCTGTCCCAGGTTAATAAACCTAGAAGTGAGGCGATGAAGGGCCAGTGGCACAGGGAACCCATTGACTCTGGTGAACAACAGAATCCTTTAGGGTGCCTCACCATGATTGCCTTCAGCCTTATTAACTCCTACTGAAGACAGCACCTTATAGAGCTTGCTGATAGTTATGTAAATCTCCAATATATTAGTTTGAAAGATACCATGAAGGATGGTCAAACGACTCATTATGTGAGTGTGATTTATTAAACATTTACTGTAGTGCCAGCCCGTGTCTTAGGTGCTAGGAAATAATGTCCAACATTAATCCCCTAGTCATGCTGGGGATGCATTATATAGTTTTATTGGACTCTATGTTGTTTATTAGAGTTAGCTCCAATTATTCTGTGATCTAAGAAAAAGAAACATAAGAGAAGTTATTTGTTCACAAGACCTTTTGGTTTCTGATATAATGGAAAAGAAACTCATTTATTCTCTCTTTTGACTAGAATCAAGCAAAGAGGCAAAGAGACAGGGAACTATTAGGTCGAATCATATGAAACTGCTTTCTTAACTCCCAAGGGCAACAAAATTTATGTCCATTTTTCCAGATGATGCTGGTACCTACTTAGAAATGGTAAGGAGTGTGTCCATGGTTGTACAATTAGTAAGAGAGGGAGCCAGGGTTTGAACCTCAGTTTCCCCTCATCCCTTTGGATCTAGAAAGAATCAAGAGCATGGACTCCATGGCATACTCTAGATTCATTTTAGGAATAAGTGCATTAATGTAACCAAACTCCCAATCTTCAGACTCACATTGAGTGCATTGGACAGAACAAAGCCCACAGTGTCCCCGGTTAGGGTATCTCTATAAACAACCATCAGCAAGGCTGAAAAGAAGACGATCAGGTTCCCAATCAGCTCCAGACGAACTGCAAGCCACCTGCAGGGCAACAGAATCAGAGAGAGAGAGGTGTCACTGATCTCCATTTGCTTATCTTAATCAGCAACCTCAGTGTTCATAGAACATTCTCAGAGGGCTTGAGTTGGTATGGCTGTGCTCTTAGGAGGTGCCTCAAATTACCACGTGTTCCTAAAATCTTGGATTGAATTTTTTGGAAAATAAATTGCATTTTAAAGGTACTAGAGGAGTTTGCTAAACCAAGAGAATCCTATGGTGCAATGTCTCCCAAACTTGCCAAATCAAAGGAATCATCTGGGGCAATTCTTAAAAATGCACAAATTCATGCAAAAAATTCCTAGACTCTTCCCCAGGAGATTCTGATTCAAAGGGACTAGAATTGGGTTCAGGAACCTGCATTTCTAACAAACATTCCAAGTGATTTCTTTTGACTAAGCAGGGGAAGCAATGCCATAGAGAATCCAAATGTAAGGGTAGAAAGTAAGCACCACAGTAAGGTTCAGTGTACCCTGTCTGATTTCATGATTTTAAAAAGGTGGAGAACCTAGAAGTTAGGGGAAATTAGGTATGAGTTGATCACAGGGAGATATATCGGGGCTTCCTAGAGAACTGAATGATTTATAGAAAGACATAGTTTATAAAAATTGACTTTCCCAAATAAAATGCATTCAGATGTTTGCATCAACAATTCTAGCACGTATCCAAACAGATATGAAACATATTTTACAACGGACATACAATAGGATTTACTTATATGCCTGTTCCCTTCTTGGAAAGTGCCTAAGAAATAAAATATCTTTACGATCAAATTTCTGATCTCTCCACATTCCAAATAACACTGAGCATCATGAGCCTACCCTTAACACCTTAAGACAATGTGGAGGCCACTAAAGACTTTCCCTTCCTGAAAAAGACCTTCCTTCTTAGAGGACATACCACTTCTTGCCAGGGTCCAATGATGCTGGAGAAATGAAGAATGCTCATCCTACTCAGGGATTCACCTTACAGGATGTGAACTTTCCATTTCTGTCATCATTGGTTTTACCTAAAAATTCCCAACTCTTTTCCCTCCAACCTCTGCTCTATCACCACCCTACGAAGAGTGTCCTGCCTATAGAGAATCTCATGTCCACTCTCGGGGAAGCAGAGAATGTCCAGTTCACCCGGCACTTGTTTAGTACCTGGGTTACAAAATGCTGACAGATGTCATTTAACTTCCACCATAACCTTGTGAAATAGTTGTGTTCTAGCAATTGTGAAAACAAAGAAAATGAGACTTTCCTTAGAGAGGTCAAGACAATTTACTCAGCACAGTAAATGGCAGAGCAGGCACTGGGACCCAGTCTCTGACTCCAAAGCTCATGCATTCTTCTCTTACATACATGACGAGCGTGTTTGGCCAGAGTGATTTTCACATCACTGTCATGCCTGCCTTCCTATAGCTAACGTCAAACATGCAGAATCCCAAAGCACAAATTTGGGTAAATATCCAGCAGCAGCCTCACCTGTTGGCAGTAATCCAGGAAAAGACACATTTCTGGTTAGTGTCAATCCCCACTTCACTGTGTTTTAGAAATCGGTGCTGGTGCTCAAAGGCGCGGATGACAGACAAACCTGACACGGTCTCACTGAAGTGAGAGTAGATTGGGGACCTGGTGACAGAGTCCAGACGTCTCAGCTGGCGGGACGTAGCCACATAAAATATCTGGTCCCCAAAAGTAAAGAGTCTGTTAGTAACACAATCGTCTCACACATGCCGTACCTCCTCCTTTGTGGCCATGACCCAACGTTCTTCACCTTGATGGCCACAGACCACATCTGTGGGCTGTGGAGACAGAAGCCTCCAGTCCCACTTCTGGCTAAAGGAATGATGAGAGAGGAAGAGGATGGTGGGAATATCTGGGGTTGGTGGGGAACAGAGGAGGATGAAAGTGAGGAGACTATACCACAGCCTTAGAGGTTTGAATTTCCAAACCATTTGAGGAGCTTGGTCAGCCTGATCCATATTCTCCCCAAGAATCTCCATATACTGTCCAAATGACAGTTTTTGTTGTAGTTAGAAAAAGGGCCTCCAAAGGATTTTGTAAATGCAGCTGGGACCCCAGGTGTGTGAAAAGTGGAGATGGGCAGGAAATGGCCAGAGAAAAGTATGCTGAGGTTTGGATAAAAATTGAATAGAGTCCGGTAAGTTACCAAAACTGTGCCACGATGGTGTGTGAAGGTAAAGATAGTTCTGGAGGTGTGTGAAATGTTGAAGGTCTAAGAACCAGACCTGGATGTAATAGAGAGTGCAGGCCAACTTTCTGAGACATGAGGCCTGAAGGGTGAGGTTCAGTGGAATGGGTTAGTGGTGCTAATAGATTCTGTGAGGATTTGGTGAAACCAGGGAAGAGCTGGGCATTTGAGAGTTGGAGTTCAAAATGTTATACCTGGAAGTTTCCTCAAATATCCTGCTTCTTATTTGTTGGTTTGTTATTAACAGTCAAAAGGTTGTTACCGAGAGGACAGTGAACCTGAGGAACTCAACACAAACACCAGGGGGTGTCACCTTACCACAGGCCATAAGCCTGCCTTGATTGTAAAGTCTTCAGAATTGTTTTCCCAAGGTGAACAGTTCATCCTAAAGGTAACTGGTGGGACAAGAGTTCTCTCCACAGCTTCCCTGCCCTCATTAATTTATACTACAAGCATGGAGTCCCTTCACTTGCTCCAGTTTTTCTGTGAAGCTTGGCTCTCAAGCTACCTATTCCCTCGAGAGTACATTGGAATTGAGCGTAAGCCATCCACAGACAATCCAGTGAAACTAGAACTGCCATGAAGTGAAAAGAGATCTAACTCCTGCCAGAGATGTCTCCAAGCAAATAAGACTAAGTCAACCCACAAAGCGGCCACAGCACAACTCTTCTAGCAGCAACCAATGACCTAACCATTGTGAGGGGTCTTATAGAGCTTCAAGACTTTGTCCAGAGCCAACCTTAAATTAGTCTTGGATCCAAACATAAATTTGCCCCACTTAAGCTTATCAGGGGCAACCGTTAATGTGAGATTTGCTGTGAACCACACACTAATTGGTGCTGACACTTCAACTTCAGACTGTGGCCTTTGGGCTCCTCAGTATATTAATGTATGATTAAATGACAAAGATGCTGGAGAGGAGCAAGTACTAGCAATAAACAAAAGGGAAGATTTTCAGGAAGGAGCCAGGGCTTTTATAAGTGGAGAGGAAAGGAGACCTAGCCATTTCCAAACCTACCTGAACAGCCACGTAAACGATGCCAAGAGGAATAATGATGACAACGAAGATTGGAGTGGCCATGCAGATCATGACAAGGACGCTGATTATCCCCAGGAAGCATAAAATCCAGCTGCGCAAGGACATGGGGAGGGTGTCATCCACTGTGGAAATATCCTAGGAACACATAATTAGGAGAGGTGGTGTACTCATGAATTCCTACGACATTTTACATATTCCCAATTCCAGGAGGGAATTTGTTTAATTCTGGGTTCCCAGTGACTCCTTCATTTAATTGTTTCCTGATATTCATTTGCAATGGACTGCTCTGTTCACCCCAATAACCAATCTCATTTCTGTAGTTTCTTCATCTTTCTAAATCTCTCTAAACAGATATGGCATTCATCCTTTACCTTTTTTAATAGACTTGGCAAAAGTTTTCACTCTTCTCAGTGAAATTCTCATTTGTCGAATTTATTAAACCATTCATAACCACTGCAAGCTAATAGAGCCTTACAGGTAAGTCCTCCTACAAAGGAGCCAATTCAATTATTCTAACTTTACGCAGGTCCTAATTCCTTTGGGTACCTAGAACAGAACCTGGCACAAAACAAGCATTCAATAAACATTTGTTTGGAGGCTCCAGTCAACAAGCTCTGTCACCCATCCTTGACTGAAGAACCATCCCCCACCTGGGAGGTTGTTGCCTCTAATAAGCGTAGACCATCAAGGGGAGAGGGAGGTGGAGATTGAATGTGATCCCTGCCTGGCCAGTGTTCTAACCAAGGAACCCAGAGGTGACGGACAGGTCTTACTGCCATACTGCCTTCATGTCATGTTGAATAAAGGACTAAATGAGCAAATGAATAGATAGATGGATGGTTTAGTACACCCAGGAAGCCTGGCTTATATTTTGGGTTCCCTTGCCTATATTTCTTAGATTATGTCAATTCTAGGATTAGTACTACGTGAATACCAAGGTGAGTTCCAATTATCTCTGGAATGTCCCAAACTAGGTAAGGGATAATTGTTTCCCAAGAGAGCCCTGAAGAGTGGATGACTCCTGAGTCTAATGTACTCTTTCCAAAGTCACATCAGAATGCAAAAAACTGTATTAAGAAATCCTCACCAGCTATCAATTATATACAAATTACTTTTGATCCTTACCTGGTACAGATTCTCCATATTTCTTTCCTACACTCCCTCTGTCATCTCCTCTTAAGAGCTCAGCCATCAGTTCTAGAGAACCCTAGATCAAACTGTCCTTTATAGGCCTGAGCCACCTCCCCCACAACACTCACTATTTAATTAATGACAGTTTCCTTTTTCACGCAAAAGCAGTTAGCTAAATATGACTGTTGCTTATGCAACTCAGAGTAAGATCTCTGTGTTCTCTTTTTCAGAAGATTAATTATATATATCACCACATCAGAAAGGAGTGTGCAATCTCTGCAAAATTCCTGTGAGAACTCTCCTCATGCAAAATTGCGTGCTTTTTTAGGCTTTATTAAAGAGGAGATAGGGGCTGGCCCAGTGGCGCAGCGGTTAAGTTTGCACATTCCGCTTCTCTGGGGCTCAGGCTTCGCTGGTTCAGATCCCAAGTGAGGACATGGCACCGCTTGGCAAAAGCCATGCTGTGGTAGGCATCCCACGTATAAAGTAGAGAAAGATGGGCATGGAGGTTAGCTCAGGGCCAGTCTTCCTCAGCAAAAAGAGGAGGATTGGTAGTAGTTAGCTCAGGGCTAATCTTCCTCAAAAAAAAAAGAGGAGAGAGCCCCTTGAAGTTGTTTCCAATAACATCATGCCCACTATTTTTGTCCCAGAGGAAGGTGATAAATGGGGATAAGTCTCTTGCCCACTTTTGAAGCAGTCACTGTGTCCCCAGAGCCTGGCTGTGGGCTGTGAGCTAGCCTTTCTGTGTCTGCTCCAAGACCAAAACAAATAAGGGTCCAGAGATACTCAGTCATTTTTAAAAATGTGCTCCCTCCTCTACAAACAGAGGACTGAAAACTGTACTGATGATAGTTGAATACTACTCCAAATTGCCCAGTTTCTTCCTTTGTTCCTGAAATTTCCATCTCAAATGCATTAAGAATCAGTGAATTCGGTCTGGCCCCATGGCAGAGAGCCATCTATGATCTTAACATTTATTGAGCATCCCAATGCCTAGCACAGTCCTTGGCTCATAGAAGGTACTCAATAAATGTGGTTGAATGAATGAATGAATGATTGCTAAGGGTTCTAGGATCTGCAGCAGATGGAGACTATGTTTTAGAACCTCATTAAAATCACAGATGGCTCTCTTCCATAATCCAGACCTAATTTACTTATTCTTAAAGCATCGAAGATGGAAGTTTGAGGAATGGAGGCAGAGACTATGCAAAGGGTTATCCTGCTATCCCTTTTATTCACTGTCACAGCCAGTGATAGTGCTTTTACTTGTGTTTTTCCCACTGCAGAATAATCCTTCTCATCCTGCTTCTACCGCCACCCACCCACCCCTATCCCCACCATCTCCCTGGCTAACTTCTATGACTTAATTCAAGTCTCACCTTTTCTGACATTTCCCACCATTAGTCACCCAGACTGAGCTAGTCCCTCTTTTCTCTGTCACTCTTTTGTATTCCCAGAACACCATTGTACACATCATTGTTATTGGTTTTACCATATTCTAGCATCATCCTTTATTTCCTTGGCTGTCTCCCTCACTAGATGGTGAGCTACTTAAAGGGCCAGAGCTGTTCATCCCTTTATCCCCAGGATCCTCAGGACCTCACACAAGGTACTCAAAAAACATTTGAATGCTGAGTGGACGAAAGAACTGGAACTGCACAAAGTTGCCTAGGGGGCCATGAGAATACTTTCCCTGTGAGAAATAGAAAGATCTTCAGCATATAAATACATCTTACAGCCCTTGTGATACTTACGCCAGCAAACCTGTTCACAATCCGGCCTATGGGTGTTGTGTCAAAAAAACTCATGGGTGCTCGAAGGATATTGTTCAGCAGTTGCTTGTGAAGGATGTTTGATGCATGGGTGGTACCATAGACAGTCCAGATATTTGCTATTAACACAAATACACCTAGAAATGGAAACAGTTTAGTCAGCACCATGCACAGAGATCCCTGAAGAGTTGTGCCAAGGGCACAATGGCAAATTTTTTCTTGAGTCCAGGCAAAGTTCATGGACCAGACAGACTTTGTAAGAGATTGCTGTCATAGCCATCAGACATACCTTGTGCTAATCCCAGAGCTCCATAGACGCCAACTCTCAAGTCCCTCTGAGAGGCTGGATAGTTGGTGGCATTGAAGTTTTTAGAGTCATTGGTCCAAGCACTGAGCCAGAGGTTGGATCCAACAAAAGCCACAGAATTTAATATATAGGCCAAGATGATGAAGGCTATTGAACACCATCCTATTGCTCCAAGGTATTTCAGGTAGATGGAGAATTTCACCTGCAAAACCCCCACCTCAACATTAGTAGAATTCTTAATGGCTTTTGGTAAGGAATTACCTAGAATACCAATCACAATGGGGAGTGAAGTCCCCTGGAAATGTGGATAGCAGATAGCAAAATCTGGTAGTCTATGGTCACCATTTTGGCACTGCACCAGGATAATAATCAATGCTAAAATACAATGCAGGGTAAATAACCATCAGATTATTAATAAGCTTCTAGAAGATATAAAAGTGGGACAGATGGGATTATACTGCAGACCTCGGAATTTGTTTTATTAATTTGGATTTAAGTTATCTGAAATTTAAGACCTTGGCTTTAAGTTTTATTAATTTGAATTGTGTGCTCTGAGATTGATATATTAGCGTTCTCTGGCTCCCAGAATTGCATCCCAAAGCAGTTTTGTTGTTTTCTCTACATATCAGAATGGAATCACTCAGCGGTATGAAGATATTCACAGGAAACATGTCATTCTTCATGGAACTACAATTTGAGAGAAAGCCCAGAGCCTCCACTAACATTTCAATGGTGAATTTAAAGATTTGCAAAGCACGTACAACAAATTCCTCCTGTAGGTATGCATTCAAGTTCTCAAACTTTAAAATGTTCAGATCCCAAGCCTTATCTCACTTCTAATGGTGCTTTTTATTGTGGTGCTCACCTTTCCAGTTTGTATGAATTCCTTCTTAATTAGTTTTTGTCCTTTCACTACTTCTTCCTCTTCCTTCATGTTATTCATATTCCGAGTCTTCAAGGAGTTTTTTAGGGACTTCAGATGCCTGCTACTGGACCTAGAACTGAGAGATTGAGAGGCAGAAAGCTTTCCTGAGCATGTAGATGCATCCTGAGGTGCTTTCTACAAGTAAATGTCACACTCATTCCACTTGCATCAAAGAGAATTTTGGAGCAGATGGCCATGGGGAAACACACCACTCCAACCGTCCTCCCCATACAAGGAAACAAAGGAAGAGCTGGGAGTGTCCATGGTGTACACTCCCTCAGGAAAAGCCCACAGAGAAAAAAAGAGAATGATCAAGTGGAAATACGGAAGTGATGAGGGCTGCTAGCTGAATAGGTGACCAACCTGCGGCTAAGTGTTCGACGAAGGCTGTTTTCTCTTTTTGTGGTCAAGGAGGCCACTTCCTCAGGGATTTCCTCCACAGTGGGCATCAGCCCATAGTCATCTTCTTCTTCACTGTCCTCATTGACTAGGAGACACAACAAAAGTTAGGGAGATGGCGCAGAGCTCTCACAGCCCTGTGAACAAGGAGAAGTCTTTTCTGATCTTGCTGGCCTCAGCAAGAGATCTCAGATGTACACACAGGCTGGAATCTTCTACTCCAGAAATACTACTTAATAGTACATCTCATTGAGAAATACCAGAATAAAGGAGAAATGAGGTAAAATTCCACTGGAAGAGAAAATGGTCAAGAAGGAGAAAAATATTCCCAGAAGCTTCTAGGTTCCTTTAGAGCAGGAAAGAACTTTTAAGGGTTATACTATACAAATAGAAGACTCATAATTCCCAGAACTGATTACAGAGGTGAGTGTAAATTAAAAATTCTCTTCTTGAAATTCAGATAATTTGACAAACTTTTATGAATTTAAAGCATTTTAAAAACATACCCTGAAAATAAAATAAAATAAAATGTAAAACATAGCCTGGGCATCAGTGGGAATGGTAGAGTTAGGACCTCTGGAAATTGGTACCTCCATAAAAGCAATGAGAATACTGGCAAAAAATTGTTAAAATCAACTTTTTCATTACTCTGAAATAAACCAAAGCCTTGCAACAATCCAAGAAGCATTTATTTAAGGAAAATGGCTAAATCTCAGTAAGAACAGTAAGCTTTATGATAATTTAATTTACCTTATTCCCATCCCACTCTCCTCTGATCTGCTGGAGCCTAGAAAACCAACAACCTCACAATCATGGTAACCACAAAACCCAGCAGCTTAGCAGCTGCTGGAGGGAACAGAGTGGGTTTGGAACTCCCCCAAAAGCCTCATCCCTGGAAAATTGTCATTATCTGACCCGTCTGGCAGTTCCCTGGAAAACCTCATTCCTAGGGCTTGTCTTTATTGGACCTGACTTGCAGCTAGCTCAAACAGTCAGCAGCAACTGTTTAACATCACAGCTGCCTGAGCTGGTGGTAACAGTTGGGGCAAATAAGAAGCTGACCAAAACTTAAAAGGAAATGCTGGGGAATAAGACATCCATAGGGAGTTTTCATATCTTCAATATATTCCTAGCAATCTAGAATGTCATACACATGTGTAGGGCTATGCAAATCCCCAAGAAAGACTTGAGAAGGCCCTATTCTCTTACCACTGGCTAACCTTCAGGCTCTGTGCAAACAAGAAACAAAGGCTAAGGCAGAATGGTAAGCTGCCTGCTGCAGTGTTGAAGACATGTCCACCCCCTCCCCACACACAGAGCCACTCAGCAAAGGCTGAGTGACTTATTGGTTTTAAGGACGTAAGGAAATCTCTGCCTAGTCATTAGCTGATCACTAGGCCAACCAAGCAGAGACTTCAGTGGCCACATGTGACAAAGAATACAGACTTAACAGAATTAGTTTAGGAAACTAAACAGGAGGAACAGCAAACCCTGGTGGAGGAGGGAGGGGAGAGAAATCTTATTTCCAGAGTTGTTATATTATTCAAAATGATCATTTTTCAACAAAAAAATATGAGATATACAAAGAAGCAGGAAAGTAGGGGATCACACATGGGAAAAAAGCAGTCAACAGAAACTATACCTGAGGAAGCACAGACATTGGACTCACTGGACAGAACTTTAAATCAGGTATTATAAACATGTCCAAAGAGCAAAATGAAACCACGTCTAAAGATCTAAAGAAAAGTATGAGAATGTGTTCTCTCCAAATAGAGAACATCAGTAAAGATAGAGAAATCGTTTAAAAAGAAGAAAATAGAAATTCTAGAGTTGAAAAGTATATGTAAAATGAAAAATTCATTAGAAAGGCTCAACAGCAGATTTGCTAAAGAGATTAGGCATGTGACTTGATCCAATTAACCATCTCAGCAGAAATGCTGCCAGCTTGGACTGCAGGGGACGGACATGGGATGAAATGAAGGAACACTGTCAGACTTCTGGGATTCTACAGGCAGGAAATGGGTCAATAGAGCCATCCAGCCATGAACATGTGATACCCTTCAAGAAAGGCGAAAAATCGCCCTGAAGGCAATAAGGGGTTGGCTGCTCCTCAGTTTCAGAGGGTGAGACCACTGCCCAGGGCTGGATGGGATGGGACCACCACTCCAGTGAGCCAGGGGAAGAGAGCATCAAGCCAAAGAGGATTATTAACAAACCTTAAAATCTACTGGAATTTGCCCTGCTTGGTTTTGGACTCACTTGGGATTTGTGATCCCTTTTTTCCTTTTGATTTTTCCCTTTTGGAATGGGAATGTCTATCCTATGACTGTCTCACTACTGTATTTTAGAAGCAGATAACTTATCTGGTTTTACAGGTTCACAGATGGAGAGGAATTTTGCCCCAGAACTCCAAGTCTCACCCACAACTGACTTGGGTGAGTTAGGTGATGAAACTCGGGACTTTAAATTGACATTTAGATGAGATTTTGAACTTAGAGTTGATACTGGAATGATTAAGAATTTGGAGGATGTTGGATGGGGTGAATGCATTTGCATGTGGGAAGGACATGAATTTTGGGGTGTCAGAGGACAGATGTTATAGATTGAATTGTATCCCCCCAAGATTCATATCTTGAAAACCTAATCCCCACTACCTCAGAATGTGACTTCATTTGGAACTAGGGTCATGGCAGATGTAATTAGTTAAGCTAAGATGGAGTCAGACTGAAGTGCAATAGGCCCCTAATTCAATATGTCTGATGTCCTCATAAAAAGGGGAAATTTGGACACAGAAATGCACACAAGGGAGAACACCATGTGAAGATGAAGGCAGAGACTGATGTGTCTACAAGCCAAGAATGCAAAAGATTGCCAGCAAACCACCAGAAGCTAGGAGAAAGTTCTGGAACAGATCCTTCCCTGTCGCCTTCAAAGGAACCAATCCTATCGACACCTTGATTTTGGATTTCTGGCCTCCAGAATTGTGAGACAATAAATTTCTGCTGTTTAAGCCACCCACTTTGTAGTGCTTTGCTTAAGCAGCTAATTAGGAATCCAACGCACAGAGCCAATATCAATCCCGGTCACCTTGCCCTCCTGCCTTTCCCTTCACTCTGCCGCCTCCTGATCTGTACCTCGAGTCCCAGAGCCAACACAACAGCATGCCAGACACTGGGGCTTACGTAACTGCTCAGAAATGACCTGTGAATGTTTACCAGAACAAGGGCTTAAAGAGTTGTTTTTCAAACTGTCCTTTGTACATAAAAGACAAGATTCTTCAAAGGGGCTCCCCACCCATGGGAGTTTATAGCAGAGTCCAGAAACTCAATTCAGAAACAAAATCAGTCCAGACAAATCAGGATAAAATGCTTAGAATTAGCATAAGAAAATTGTCCCAGTCACAATGATGTGGCTGGCGGAGCAGTAACTCAGGGGGATCCAGCATCAGTCTCTGCGACTCTGTCCTTTGCTTGGGACCTTCACTCCCTGGGCAGGTGATTTTTGTTTTCTCCAGGCCAGTCACTGGGGTAAATAAAGGCTGATGGAAAGCTCTGACTCCTTCCTTTCTGGGGTTCCTGGTACCCCTGCCCCACTCTCCTGGGCTGGCTCCCAATCCCTGTTGCCCACACTGTCCTGTTCTTTGTTCTCGTCCTGTCCCTCCAACACTTACAGTTTAGGCTTTTCTTTCCCTCTCTTGTGCTCCCCAGGGCAGTTTTAAACCATCACATGTCCTGACCTCAAGGCGTAAACGTGCCCCCACTTTGCAGGCTCTGTGGCTACTCTCTCTTCTGACTTCTGAAATGCCCCTGAACACTCCAGATCTTGCTTTCTCAGTCCTGCTACCTGAAGCATATACCCAGAACTATACACAGGACTACTGTTGGCAGGTTCTTGGGAAGAACCCCAGGGGACAGGACTCCACTGCTGACTGGAGCTAATCAGTGACCCCAATGGTGGGGATATCAGCTATTCTGTGGTATACTGTAAGACTATGCAACTGCCATGATTTTTTCTGGTTCAAAACACCCATCGGTTTTTGGTGTATTAATCAAGATCCTTTTGGTAGGGCTTATCAAGAATTTAGCAGCACATTATTAGTATCAGCCTATGAAGCTGTCCAGGAAGCGGTTTTAATGCATTTGGGGTAGGTGGGGTAGGATCTGAGACTTGAGTCAAAAGAAGCAGGGCATCCATAAAGGGAAGCCCCTTGTGCCACTCTTGTTTCTTCCACAGGGTTAGTCACCCAAACCTCCAGTCATACCTTCCTAAAGAGTGCCCTTCAACTGCTTGTCAGAGACCAGATGAGCAGGATGAGCTTCAGTTTGGCTCAAGCATAGAGTTCTGTCTACGTTTCTTTACAGAGACACAAACATGGAAAGAACAGATTGTGGATCTTTGGGTAATTCACTTCCAAATCTAGTTTACTGGATAATGAACAGGTCAGGAGGTACATAGTGGTTTTCCACTCCTACCCCTTCCCATACCCAAATTCTATCCTGTTCCAATCCCCCTTACATACCTGTGACCTCTCCTTCAGGATCCGTCTGCTTGACAAACGTCTTCAGATTCTCAGCAAACACTCCTTTCTTGGCCAGCAGAGTGCTGTAGGGTCCCTTCTCCAAGATGGTGCCATTCCCCACAACCACAATCTCATCCATTTGGGGAAGAAAGTGAATGCTATGTGTAACCAAGAGTCGAGTCTGTAAAAATAACAGTAAATTGTGTTGACTACCCTATGTCCACCACCTTCCTTGGTTTACTTTAAAAAAGGAAAAACAGATGCTTCAACTCACTGTAGGGCTTTGCTCAAAGTGTGGTTCTGACCACTTGAGTCTTTTACTTCCTCTTTCCTTCCAAGCACCTCATGCTAAAACCTGACCCTAGGTGTAAGTTGAGACTCCTGTCATCGTGGATATATTCACAGTTATTTTCCTGTAGTGACAATGAGGCTTGCCCTACACACATTCTCCTCCAGCTTCCTGGGTACACAAGAGTTGGACTTAGGAATGTCACTTGAGATCAAGACCTATCAATATAACTGATGTATACAAAACTAACTAAATAACTAGTTAACTAACTGCCCCTTTCACTAACCAGCTAATCAACTAAACTAATAAGAAGTGCCCAGATTCTTTCAGTATGTTAGGGCAAGAAACTTTGTCTTTGGCCCAGGCCATCCCTGGTATGGGAGACTTAGCATCCCTTGTATTCTTGTCTATTTATGAACCACATTAACTATTGCAACAGGAACTCCACTCAAAGAAAGACAAACATTCATGGATCAGCAACGAGGCTCAGATAGGGACCATAGGGCTGAGACAGATAGGCCTCTGGAGAAATGACCCAAGCCCACTGCTATCAAAAGATACTATCAAAAGATAGTATCATTTGAGAAGCAAATGAGACAATGCAATCAAAGTGCGGGTGCATGCCCCACCCCCATGTCTTCAGCACTTTAAATAATTTCTCACCTTGCCTTTCAATAGGCCATTGGGACCCAAGACCTTATTGAAAATATGTTTTCCCACATGAGCATCCACAGCTGACAGGGGGTCATCTAGAATATAGATGTCTGAATTTTGATAGGTAGCTCTGGCCAGGCTGATCCGCTGCTTCTGACCCCCACTAAGATTTATACCCTGAAGAAGAAAATAAATTCTGTTAAGCACTACTCCATAGTCCCACTTTCACAGAGGCTATTAAGGAGGGGTAAGGAAGAGATTTGCTTCAATAAAGTATCAATGGCTTAAAAATCTTACAAGTTCCTTTATTTGTATAAATAATTTTGGTTCAAATAAATTACTTTAAGCCCAATAAATAAAAGTATGCCCAACTTACCACTTTCTATCATATGATTTATTTATTTATTATTTTTGTTGCTTCCTGCCCCATGAGAATGTAGAGCTATACTAGGGCAGATTTTCTCTACTTTGTTCATAGATGTAACTCCAGCACTTAAAACAGTGCCTGGCACATAGTAGGTACTCAATAAATGTATGTTGAATTAATGAACAAAATCCCTCCAGAGTTGTCACTTACTAGTTTTCTAACATCTCAAGATCCTTGTCCCCTAGAGATTGCTATATTCACTTTCAGTAATGGAGAGGGAGGATGAAAACATCCTAAATATTTAGTAATCAGGGATTTCTAAACAAATTATGCTATATACATATAATAGATACAATAAAGTCATTAAAAATCGATTTTTAAGAAAGGCATTTAATAACCTGAGAAAATAATTCATACTAAATTTCTAAGTGTTTGAAGCAGAGTATCAGAACCCTACTCGGGCCCTCACTAATATACAGAAGCAGAGTCAGGACAAGACAGAGTAGGGATGGCACTCTGCCCCTCATCCTTAACCACCAGGTCCAGCACCTCCCAGCCCAACTATTTTTGAAGTCAAGATAAGCGATCTTCCAATCAAAAACCTGCCAAGCGGTGGACTCCAACTCCTACATGTGCACAAAACCTCGAGACGACCACTATACGACCTTCCTGGGCTGGTGGTAGTGAGCAACATCACCACGTTGGATCTACTGGGCAGGCGCTGGGACTGTGACCCCTACGGGGCATGCGAGGACACCACAGGGAAGAGAGAAACAGAATTCCTTTGGAGGAGGAGAATCATGATGCCAGTCTGCTCCCTTCACCCCATAAAAGACTCAGGATGACTCCCTTTGGGGACCCAGCCAGAGAGCGGCTTCTCCTGTGCTGTGTCCCTTGTGCTTAAGCATCAGCCACAATTAAACTTTGTCTGAGACTTTGGTTGGGCTTATTGTCAATTTCTATTATACAGAGAACCTATGAACCTAGGGTCGGTATCAAGGACACCTATGCTCTTGTCCTGCCTCTGCCCCCCTCAATTGTGAGGTCAATCTTGGGCCAGTCACTGGTCACTTAACCACTCAGGTCCTAGCCTCATCATTTTTCCTTTAGATTACCTAATTCTTATATTTGCTTCCAGGTAACAAAATTTGAAATTTCTGAGTTATTTGCACAAAATACTGTGCAAACTCATGTTTTCTGGTATTTGTTCCAAACATGACTACCAAAATTGGTCAGCTATTTTACTCCCATGTACTTCTTCACCATCCTCACTTTTTCTCTTTACTATTTCTTCACCCTTCAAGGTCCCTTGGTGTTCCAATTACCTTCTCTCCAATCTCAGCCCGGTCTCCTCCAGGCAGCACTTCCAAGTCTGGGAGGAGGGCACAGGCCTCCAGAACTTGCTGGTATCTCTTTTCATCGAACTCTGCTCCAAAAAGGATGTTGTCCTTTATGGTGCCATTCTGGATCCAGGACTGCTGTGGGACATAGGCTACAGTGCCCTGTATGGGAAGGATCAGACCATATGACAGCTGTACCTCCAGAAATGCAGGGTTGAAGGAAGGGGTGGCAGGAGGGGAAAGGAACAAATGGAACTTAGATTTGAAGAAATGTATGTCAGACTGACTATCTGATACTAACAAATGTGCCTGTGTTTACTGCACCAACCAGGGAGAAAAATTCAATATCCTATTCACAATTTAAATACTCCTTTTTTTAAGAGAACTACAGGCCAATATCACTGATGAACATAGATGCAAAAATTCTAAACAAAATTTTGGCAACCAGAATTCAGCAATTCATCAAAAGAATCATACATCATGATCAGGTGGGATTCATACCAGGGACACAGGGATGGTTCAACATCCGCAAATCAATCAACATGATACACCACATCAACAAACTGAGGAATAAAAACCATATGATCATCTCAATAGATGCAGAGAAGGCATTTGACAAGATCCAACAGCCATTTATGATAAAAACTCTGAACAAAATGGGCATAGAAGGGAAACTACCTCAACATAATAAAGGCCATATACGACAAACCCATAGCCAACATCATACTCAATGGGCAAAAACTGAATGCCATCCCCCTGAAAACAGGAACGAGACAAGGATGCCCTCTATCACCACTCTTATTTAACATAGTACTGGAGGTCCTGGCCAGAGCAATCAGGCAAGAAAAAGGAATAAAAGGAATCCATATAGGGAGGGAAGAAGTGAAACTCTCGCTGTTTGCAGACGACATGATCTTATATATAGAAAACCCCAAAGAATCCATTGGAAAACTGTTAGAAGTAATCAACAACTACAGCAAAGTTGCAGGTTATAAAATCAATTTGCATAAATCAGTAGCATTTCTATACTCCAGTAATGAACCAACAGAAAAAGAACTCAAGAATACAATACCATTCACAATCGCAACAAAAAGAATAAAATACGTTGGGGTAAATTTAACTAAGGAAGTGAAGGACCTATATAATGAAAATTACAAGGCCTTTCTGAGAGAATTGGATGATGACATAAGGAGATGGAAAGACATTCCATGTACATGGATTGGAAGAATAAACATAGTTAAAATGTCTGTTCTACCTAAAGCAATCTACAGATTCAACGCCATCCCAATCAGAATCCCAATGACATTCTTTACAGAATTAGAACAAAGAATCCTAAAATTCATATGGGGCAACAAAAGACCCCGAATTGCTAAAGCAATCCTGAGAAAAAAGAACAAAACGGGAGGCATCACAATCCCTGACTTCAAAACATACTACAAAGCTACAGTAATCAAAACAGCATGGTACTGGTACAAAAACAGGTGCACAGATCAATGGAACAGAATTGGAAGCCCAGAAATAAAACCACACATCTATGGACAGCTTATCTTTGACAAAGGAGCTGAGGGCATACAATGGAGAAAAGAAAGTCTTTTCAACAAATGGTGCTGGGAAAACTGGAAAGCCACATGTAAAAGAATGAAAATTGACCATTCTTTTTCACCATTCACCAAAATAAACTCAAAATGGATCAAAGACCTAAAGGTGAGACCTGAAACCATAAGGCTTCTGGAAGAAAACATAGGCAGTACACTCTTTGACATCAGTATTAAAAGGATCTTTTCGGACACCATGCCTTCTCAGAGAAGGGAAACAATAGAAAGAATAAACAAATGGGACTTCATCAGACTAAAGAGCTTCTTCAAGGCAAATGAAAACAGGATTGAAACAAAAAAACAACCCACTAACTGGGAAAAAATATTTGCAAGTCATATATCTGACAAAGGCTTAATATCCATAATATATAAAGAACTCTCGCAACTCAACAACAAAACATCAAACAACTCAATCAAAAAATGGGCTGGAGACATGAACAGACATTTCTCCAAAGAAGATATACGGATGGCCAATAGGCACATGAAAAGATGCTCATCATCGCTGATCATCAGGGAAATGCAAATCAAAACTACACTAAGATATCACCTTACACCCGTTAGAATGACAAAAATATCTAAAACTAATAGTAACAAATGTTGGAGAGGTTGTGGAGAAAAAGGAATCCTCATACACTGCTGGTGGGAATGCAAACCGGTGCAGCCACTATGGAAAACAGTATGGAGATTCCTCAAAAAATTAAAAATAGAACTACCATACGATCCAGCCATCCCACTACTGGGTATTTATCCAAAGAGCTTGACGTCAGCAATCCCAAAAGTCCTATGCACCCCAATGTTTATTGCAGCACTGTTTACAATAGCCAAGACGTGGAAGCAACCTAAGTGTCCAGCAACAGACGAATGGATAAAGAAGATGTGGTACATATATACAATGGAATACTACTCAGCTGCAAAACAGAACAAAATCATTCCATTTGCAATAACATGGATGGACCTTGAGGGAATTATGTTAAGTGAAATAAGCCAGCTAGAGAAGGATAATCTGTGTATGACTCCACTCATATGAGGAATTTAAAATTATGGACTAAGAACAGATTAGTGGCTACCAGGGGAAAGGTTGGGTCGGGGGTGGGCACAAAGGGTGAAGTGGTGCACCTACAACACGAATGACAAACATTAATGTACAACTGAAATTTCACAAGATTGTAACCTATCAATAACTCAATAAAAAATAAAAAAAAATTTAAAAATTTAAAAAAATAAAAAAAAATACTCCTTTTTTTGACCATCAGTTTCTAGCCTTGATCCTGAAAATTGGAGGATAAATGCACGTGTTGCTCCTGGAACAGGATTTTAGTCAGACCCAAGTGAGTTTACTAGGACCAACAGAGGGCTGACACTGAGAGGGGAAATGGTATAGGCGACATCCTAGGAAGCCAGAACTAAGAGATTGGAGTTAGGGCACCAGGCTGATGCTTGAAGCAGATCAGGTGCAAAGAGAGAGGGAACCTGACAAATGCCTACATTTGAGGATGGACTCAATTATGAGTTAGCAAGAAAAAGCGTCCTAAAAGGAGTTAGGGGTTAAATCTGTAGAGGCTACTCTGCTATACTGCATGTTTATTTAATGCAAATTCACTCATTAGTGATTGGTAAATCAGGGAATAATGTCAGTATAATGTGGAAGAAGTGATGATTCTTAGTTTTTTTCAAGCATTTCAGTGTAAAGCAATCAGGGACAAACTTTCTCATAACTAAAAAGAAAGGCTTTATATATATATACTTATATATATTTAAACATATGAAGATTTTTAGGAAAAAAGCTAAAACTCTATAGACATGCCTCTTTTTGGTGCAAGCAGTGGCTGGTTAAATGATTCTAAGTACCCATAATTTCCTCTAAATTTAGCTCTCTGGGGAAGCTGAGAGTGCTGACAAAGATGCCACGAAAAGATTTCCTCTCTGTTAAAAAAAATCGTAACTCATGAAGATGTCTACAAACTACATCAAATTTTTATATTGGAAGTAAGTACTCTCAAAGACCAAACTCTTAAAAGGGGAGGTGGGAGGCCCAGAACTAATTGTGATGCTGGGTGTAATTGCCAGTGGAGATTTTACAGTGCTACTGTTTTCATTGTTATTCTTGTTATTGTTTTTGTTGATACCCTGGTTACAAAGTTATGTCAGTTTTTAATGATCTGTTCTAACTCTTTCTTCCTAGGTCCTGTTATTTTTATTGCACAATTTTGTAGAATGTGAGGTTTTCAGAAACACAGATATAGCAGAATTGCTTAGACTTTGAAGGAAGACAGCTCTATTCAATAGTTTTCAAATTTTAGTATGCATATGAGCATAACCTGGGGAGCTCATTAAAAGTGCAGATTCATAGAATCTACCCCCAGAGTCTGATTATATCTGGAGGGTGGGGCAAAGAATCTATAGGTTGTGAGTCTACCAGATGCCTCCAAGACCTCACCCACAGCAACACAACAATGGTCATCAGATTCTAGTCTTCAGGGCATTCTCTCAAATGAGAAAGCAGCACTAAGTGTCCCACATTTGAGTGCCAGAAGTCTCTTCTTGGCATTCTCTCTCACCTTGATGGTAATGTGTCCATGGACATTTTCCATTTCTCCCAGCATGGCTGACATCAAGGAGGATTTCCCAGAGCCCACAGTGCCCACCACAGCCACCAACTGGCCTGGCATAATGTCCAGGTTCACGCTGAAAGAGAGTGTATTTGAAAGAGATGAGGGGAGTTATTCCAGAGTAATTCAAGCTACTTCTCAGACTCCATGGGAAGATTGGAAAATTTGTCTTGGATATACAAGACTCCAAAGTGCTTCTTTAATGATCCTTTGTGTGTGTGTGTGCGCGCACCAAATGCGGGTTTCGACAGGAAAATTTATCTTACAACCAACCTGGTACCACTAAACAAGACCCTTGTGGGGGCCTGGAGACCTGAGATCAAGTTCCAACTCTACCACTGCTAAGCTGTGTGATCTTGGACTGTTACTGCCTCTGGACTCTCATTTCTAAACTAATGAGGTTAGACTCGATCAATGTTTCCCAAACTTAGCTATTCAATGAGACTAGCCATTCAAGGGAACCACTTGCTGAAGCACAGATTCCCTTCCCCCTCCCCTGCAGACCTGGCTGTGTCTGCTGGAGGGAGTCCCACATTAGGCTAGTTCCTGGAAACTCTGTGTGCCAGCCCTATTATTTGAGTCCCTAGAACATTAGAAACATCAGGAATTTGTTCACCGTCTTTCTGAACCTGCCCATCAAGTTCACTTCTTCTAGACTTATACTAGCAAATGGGAGCTGTGTCCCATCTCCTCTCTGTAAAGGGAGGCTTTCAGGTTGGGAGGGTTCAGAGGAGGGTCTTCTGGCCTGACACTTCCTGGGGCAAGCTCCAAGTCCATGACAAAGGCTGCAGGAACAGGAGAGAAGGGCAGACAGTCTTGGGTGTAGCCGGAAGATGATAATTTTGTGCTTGGCTGTGAAGAAAGAGCCACCTACGCAGGCTCCTCCTGTACTCTGTGTGTGCTGTGCTCAGTGGATGAGTTGGGTCTGCCATTACATGTAGTGCTTAAGAAACACATTACATGCAGCAGTGTGGCATAAAAGGACCGGCTTAAGGCAGAGGAAGTGGCCTAGAAGGCAGGATGTGGGAACGTGTTGTTTAGATGTAAAACTCCAGATCTGAAATTGAATCTTATTCAGCTCCCATTGTCCACTCTGGGGAAAGAAGCAAGATTCCAATGTTCTTGATGACTATTCTTAAATTAACGAATGAATTTATATTGAGTTCAGCTTCTTGTGTGTATCCTCTACCATACCCAGAGAGCTAGGCCACCTGCCAACCCTGCACCACCTCCATCCACAATCTGGAGAACAAATGTCTTCATGAGTTCTCAGCTGGATGTGTGTAGTCCCATAATAGGAAAGCAGGGTGGCAGATGCAGTTATGGGCAAAGAAGCTCAGGATCTTTGCTGTCAGTGCATCGCTTCAGGGGGTTAGCCTACACTGGTATTTAACTGAACGTGTACACATAGCTCATTTCCCCATATGTTTTATTACATGGAATTTTCAAATAACAGGACTGTTATCGAGAATCCTAAAGAACAGCAGGGTGGAAAGCAGGCAACTCACTCTCGGATTGTGGCTTCCATGTCACGGTCCCAGGTAAAGGAGGCCTCTGAAAACTGCACAGCTTTGTCTGTTAAGAAAAACGCCCCCTCTTTTAGTCGGATGTAGGTCCCTACATCTCTCTGCCCTTTCTCAGCCTTCATATGTCCCTCTCTACTTCTTCCAGCAGATCCTGAGATCACCTTTGTCAGGTGCTGGCTCCTACGCTAAGGGGGCAAACGAAAGCTCCTGGGTGAGACTAGAAGTTGCTTGCATATAAGGTCCTTTTTGATTCAGGAGTCCCAGCCCTGTCGGTAGCAAAGATTCCTGACCTACAGACCCTCTGGGTACATTCTCAGGCCCTCTGTCATCTAGTCTCCTGGTACAAATTCCACCTCCATATGTAAATCCAGCCACTCCCTACCCTGGATTCCAGACCTACTGCTCACTCTGGCGGTGGATGCATCCTCAGTCCTTAAACCTCTAGAACCTGTGTGTTCTTTCACTCCAGCCTACCTTCCAAATTCTACATGCTTAGCTCTACCCTGCTTTCTAGATCCTTTGGAGGATGGCCTGCTTATCCTCAGAATAGCGGGCCCAGCTTTGCTTAGCAATCTGTCTAAGCAATTTGTTCTAAGTGAAAACATAATTTAAAACATTATGCTTATTATGCAAATATAAGTTCAAGAGCAGTCCCTTAGCTGTCCCTTCAGTCAGTTTGCTGCTGCTGAGCCCTTGTCTATCAAAGTTCTGGTGCCAGAAGTTTGGGAAGCAAATCTAAGTTCGTTTACCAAAGTTGGAGTCACGTCGAATGGCAGATGTGTCCAAGTCATCCCCTCCCAAGTACTTCTCTAGCCGATCTACGGAAACACTGGCCTAAAGAAGGACACAAAGGATTGCAGGAATGAAAAATCCAATGACAAACACAAATAGGGAGAGGATTTTGACTTTGTCATCAGCCTTGGATATGGAAGCAGACAGTCAACCTGCTAGGCTTCTTGCCCATAATTTGTCATTTGCCACAGCTGGAGCCTCCCAACACCACCACAGACTCAGCCACACCTCAGCCCTAGGGACCATCCCACTCTGGACAGAGGGAAATTAAGATGGTCTGTTTCAGCCCCTCAGACAACTTGGGTGGTGGGAGGTTAACTCTACTGCTATCTCTCCAGTCTTTCTAGTTCCAGAAACTCTTCTGCCTTTCTCTAAGACAAAACCCTATCTTCTAACTGGTTCTGGCAACGAGGCCCCTGGCATGTTCTTCTTTAACTGAGTCCATGCCTTGATGAGTCATCCAGTGTTCTAACTGAGCCACTATTGGGACCCTCTGTAGAGTAGTTGGCTATGTCACCATAATGACCTTGCCCATCTCCACATAGGCCACACAGGCCGAGCTTAAATTGCAGTTGATCTAAGCTTTGGCAGAGCATACTGTGGTCCTCCTGGAACATGAGAACTTGGGAGGATTTGCAGGAGGTTTTACAAGGACATTTCTCATTTGCCTCCCTACCTTCCAGGGAGGCTGTCACAAGACGGTTTTTCTCATCGTCACCTGGGTTCTGACGAAGTATTGGGCTTTCTGCCTTGCCCTCTCCTTAGAGTGCAACTGCAGGCTGTAAAACTGCTCAGCTGCTGCATGGATCAGCTCCTCAGAAACAGAGTGCCCCACTGCCCCTGATGCATTGTCATCTGGCCCCTTCTGTTTCAGGGTCTTCTTGTGGGACAGGGAATGCAGGGAGCTAACACCTTTGCTGATCTTTCTTTTCCTATCTATGTAATAAACCATTTGAATCTAAAAAGAGTGTGTTGTTTCTTTATCAGTCCAATCTGTCAGGGACAAGGAGGTCTTCTCCTAAACCCTAGTCTTGCCTACAGCCTGAGCTGTCTGAAGGCAGCCACCTCTGCGATGAATGCAGATCACCACACTCCATCATCCTGGTTGCCTCACCAGTCTGCCACCTGTCCTGTGATCTTGCTCTTGAGGTCTGGTACCTGGTCCATCTCAGTGGCTATGCTTGGTGTTCAGGACCCAGACACTCCCTCTGGCCCATCCCCCTGAACTCCAAACTCATTTTCTGACAGCTTGAAACTCCCAAATTGTCTTTGGTTTTACCATCACATGGTTTCATGCAAAGAGAGGGTCTTTTTTCTCCCTTCATGTCATAGTTCCCTAATGCCTAAATACCTCAAGAGCCTTGGGGAAATGTGGGGGAAACTGGACTGGGGAAAGGGCTTAGAAATGTTCCAGGTGCCAGGGCTAATCGTAATAACCTCACTAATGCTTTCACAAAGCATTGTCTCCCTGTGAGGGAGGTGAGATTGGTAGGGTCATCCTCATTTTATAGTCAGATAAACTGGGGCTCAGAGAGCTTGTGGTTTTCCTAAGATCAAACCATTGTTTCCCAGAGACCAAACAAATCTCTCTAATTGGAAATTCACTAGCAGAAGCTATAAATGAGATATGAAAGGCCGATCATTCTGGAATCTAAGGCTTTTAATCAGAGATAATCAGTTAGCAGCAAGAGTTCCTACCTACCTGGAGCATGGAGGAGATTAACATGGGAAGCATGCTCATGGGAAAGCGTAGGATATTGAAGAGGGTGATGGAAGTGAAGGCCTTTTCAGCAGTCAAAATATTATTGCTATCCACCAGGACATAAACAGAAAATGTGGTCACAGACACCTGGAAAAGCAAAGTCATGAGCAATTCATTCCTAAAAGGGCTCAAGCAGCCTTGTGCTAAGTCTCAGGAATACAGCATATCAGAGTTGAAGGAGTCTTAGGGATTATCTCAACCTTCCCACGTTACAGATGAGAAAGCTGAGGCCAGAAGATGAGAAAATATCTTACCTGAGGTCACAAAGCCAATTAATGGCATTGCTAGGACCAGGGCTCAGGTTTTCTAGCTCCTATATCAGTATTCCTTCCTCTATGGACCCACAGAGCCTCCCCAAGAAGACAAGGAGCTCTTCTATGCAAGCCCTTCCTGGATACCACATTCATGCTGAACATCTTAGAAACTTGCTCTGGGTTGCCAGACCACCAAATTGTACACAAGGGTGAAACTAGAGTTGGGAGTATGATGTAGGAATAGCAGCTTGGGGAATTGAGGAGAGGGGCTGGATTTCGAGGTCAGGCCTAGAGGCCCTGGGCAGTCCATCTAGACAGACCTACTTCTTCAGGAAATTGACCCAGCCCACTGACTCCTGTCACTCACCAGGACAGGAGTTAAGTATAAGAGAAATGTCATCACAGACTGCAACTGCCCAAAGGTCAGAAGGTTCCTGAGCTCTTTCTTCCGAAGGTTGTGGACTTGGTCTTTGAAGGAAGGTTCCCAGGCAAAATATTTCAGGATCTAATAGGATAGAAAAGAGCACAGCTTACACTGTTGCCCTGAAAGGACACCAGGTGAGTTTCATCCACCCAGGTTTTAGGATATGCTCCCCAAAATTTGGGAGGTAGAAATCCAGATTATAAAGTATGATTACAGGATGGTAGCTTGTATTTTCTAACAACCTACTATGTACAAAGCATTTTATATACATTATCTTACTTAATCCTTATAACGACATTAGTGTGACTAACTGTCCCGGTTTGCCTGGGACTGTGGGGTTGCCCAGGACACCAGGCTTTCAGTACTAAACCCAGTGAAAATCAGGGAGAGTTAGTCCCCTACTTTTGTAGAATTATTGTATCCATTTTAACAATAAGGAAACAGGCTGAGAGAGGCTAAGTAACTTGTCTCTAATGTTAAAATCCATTAATTCAAAACTACGTATATATATATTAAAAAATAACTTACTGGTCACCTTTGGAAGATGAAATGCGTTATTTTGAAAGCTAGTAAATAGAGGGAAAGAAGCAAGCATTTATCCTGCCTATCTATAATACAAATTTTATTTTAGAGTAACCAACTAGTTGATTGAAGATAATTCTCCTTTATAGAATCCTAGCTAATCAATGTCAAAGGAATAATAGAATTAAAATATCACCCTTTTGCAACTCCTAATGAAAGAATGGATCAAGGCAATGATCATCATGCTAAAACTTTTATGACAGTGATTTTTAACCTTGGCTGCATATTAGAATCACTTAGGGAGCTTTTAAAAAATATGTATGACTGGGCCTCTCCCTGAAGAGTCCAGTTTAAATGGTTTGAAGTAGGACCCAAGACTCAGTGGGTTTTACAAGTTTCCCAGGGGATCAGAATGTGCTACCAGGGCCACAGATCACTGCTCAAGGTGAAAGAATGGCAGGAAACCTAACAAGGGATAAATCAGGCTGACAACTCCTGGACTCTCGTCCACTCAACGTCTCTGATGTTTGGAAGCACACAACACCAGCTGAAGGTATCCTTGCCCCGCCACCCCCACCAAAACAACAACAACAACAACAAAAATCAAACCTAAATCTAATCAAGGCTCTAGATATAACTACCAATTTAGGGGAAATAAGACAACCTGTTTTCTCCAATACGACCAAAAAAGGGGGGAAAGAGGGACTATTATGGATTAAAAGCACTATCAACTAAATGCTATGTGTGACCGTTTTTCAGATTCTTATTCAAAACTAACCAACAGTAGAAGAAAAAAAGACATATATGAGGCAATTGAGGAAGTTTAATAGTACCAAAGAATAATTGTTAATTTTTTTAGATGTGATAATGTTTTCTGGTTATTAAAATGAAGTTCTTCTTTTAGAAACACATACAAAGTATTTACAAAGGAAATGAGAAGATATCCGAGATTTGCTTTAAAATAATCTAGCAGGGCATGAGGTGGGGAGAGCGAGTAGAGATGAAATTAGTTAGGTCATGCTGATAATTATGGGAGCTGTGCAATAAGTCCATGGGGGTTCATTCTATCATTCTTTCTACTTTTGTGCACATTTGCCAATTTCTACAGTAAAATGTAAAGACAAAACAAACCATTTAAGTTAAATAAACAGAAATCAAGGTTTAAAAGAGGGCCTGAGAGGGGTAGTAGGAGAAGAAACAGGAGACCGGGTAGATGAGTCAGGAGGCACATGACACACCACAGGCCCAGGAGCAAGGCCTCTGTGAGGGTTTGTTAAGGGCGAGAACCCACCACTCTTGTCATTGCACACGGAGGACCACCTACACTCGGCTTCTCACCTTGATCCCACTGAGAATCTCATTCATGATCTTTAAACGTTTGTCTTTATTCTTCATATTTTTTACCTGCCGGGAAAAAGTAAAACAAAAACAAAACACACTTCCATGTGAGGGTCCAGACTTGTCTCGGCACTTGCTAGGACAGACACTTGTGGCTGCCGCTTGGTAAGAACTTGAGGGGCGCTGTGATGGGACCCATCTCTCCCACTCTCCTCTCTTTGCTCACTCTGCTCCTGCCACACCCATCTTCTTTCTAATCCTTGAAAATGACAAGCTCATTTCTGCCCACACAGCCTTGGCCTGACTGTGCCCTCTTCCCAGGATGTTTTTCCCGAGGCTTGCCCCTTCATGGTCAGGCTTGTGTTGTTCAGAGCTCAGCTCAAATGTCCCCTCCTCACAGAGGTCTTTCCTGTTTTAATCTAAAACAACCACCCACTCACTTACTATCCCATCACCCTATTTAATTCTCTGCATAGTACTTATCATGACCTGATAGATTTTTTCCTTTTTTTTTGTTTATGACCTGACTCTCCACGAGAGCAAGAGCCTTGTCTAATTTGCTGCTGTGTTCCCAGAAAAGTAGTGTGAAAGAAATATTTTTAAAATAACTATTTGAAACTAAATGAATGCAAAATGAATGAATGAATAAATCGTGCACACCATTGAGTCCTCCCATCCAACCTATGATTTCCCGCAGAGCTAAGGACTGTTCACCTGGAGCCCTGTCATCTGATGGTAGCTGGGTTGATTGCTAAAATTTAGGCTTAATATTTGGGTGACTCATGTGACTGCCCTGCATGGTTGGTTTGTATTGCTATGATGGAAAAACAAGGCCAATAATCAATGTTCAAAGAACAGCCCAGGGGAGCAAGGTAGAAGAGTTATAGGCAGGATCCCTGGGCAGCTCTTCCTTCTCCAGTCAGGCTCTTCCCTCTAACATGAATGAAGATAGAGTACATAAACCCTAAGAGTGGTCCAAAGATGAAAAGGAAAGATAGAGAAAGCCAAGTTCATTTGGGATGGTGGAAAGCCTTCTACCAGCTTTACCTTGCCAAAATTCCCACCAAGAGTTAGAACAGATTAAGCAAAAGACTTTAGAACTTGAAGAAGGTGTGTATATCCCCAAGGGGACTCCGTTTCTTTACCTGAATAGCTCTATTCTTGGTGGCAAGTATCCCATTAAGTGGGATTAGGAGCACCATCACCCCAACACCTGCTAAGACTGAGGGTCCCATCTCTGCCCATAGGAAGTAGATGGATAAGATAATCTGTAGAACAGTTGACCACAGCAAGTGGATGAAATTGGTTACATCCATGAGCTTCTGGGCATCCACAGACATCAGGTTCACTGTTTCTCCAATGGTGTACTGCTTCCTGGTCTGGTTGGATAGAGACAGGGCCTAAAGATAAAGATTGGGATTGGGAGTCATGGACAAGGCCAAAGAAACTGGGGAGTTAAAGGGGAAACTCAGGAAGTGAGAACACAGTAGAAGGATGGGCTCCATGTGCATACAACTTTTCCAAGGAGCTGTGCCTTCTTGCCTCCAAATCTTACAATGTTGTCTCACTCTTGACCACCCTTTTCTGTCATTCCCACCTTCCCCAACCCCACGCTCCCACCCACACTTCTTTGCTCAGAAAACTCCTATTTATCCTTTAGTGTCAGCTCAGATGGAACCTGTTCCGAGAAGACTTTCCTGACTCCCAAGTTTGGGTTAGATACTCCTCCTGCATACTGCCATAACATCCTGTGCTTACCTCCTGCCATTACATTCATCACACTGACCTGTAATTGTTTTGTTTTTCTATTTCTCTACTAGACGTAAACTCTGTGAGGACAAGGGCTACATCTGTCCATTTTGCTAGGGTATCACGTGGTTCACAGCAGTGAATCAAATACTGAAGTATGGAAGGAACAGAGGGATGAAGGGAGAAGTCATGTGTTGATTCCAGCCTTGCAGACTTTTGATGTGGGAATGTCATTTGGGGCCAATACCCTTCTGAGGAGGTTGCAACCATTCCCAAGAAGGACAGAGCTCTTAGAATGGAGAGGAAAGTTGCAGGGTTTACAGTTTTGTTTATTGTTTGTTTGTTTAATCCTTATGTTAGAGAGATCAGAAAGCTGACGCCCACGGATCTGTCACTTACAGCACTACCTTACACAAATGCACCCAGCCAAGGGAATTCGGGGGTGGGTAGGCACTGAAAGCAGCCTGCAGGATGCTCACCAAGCCACCATCTGATGTGGGCTACATCTTCCTGGAGGAGGGAGAGCTTTCTAATTCTCACAAAAACAATATATGGGCTCTGAGTGGCCCTAGATATCCACCTGCATCCTCCTCCTAGAAGCTCTACTGCCATCTTAATCCACCAAGACGTTCTTCTTTGGAACATACCAGCACTTGGGGTTGTACAGTAAAAGGAGTGAAATTTCCTAAAATGTTAGGCCACCAAGGTTCTGGGGAAATCAGTCTACTCTTGTGCCTCCCTTTTGGTATAGAAAAACAAAAAAAAAAGTAACATATAATTACCCTTCAAGGTAATCACTATACTTTTCTTTTCTCAATATATCTCAATAAAGTTGAAAAGTCATTCATTTAGTTCCAATTGCCCTCGTCTGGGGGCAGGTCCTGACTATGTGATTGTAGGCATTGAAATGATCTAAACCTTGCTTCTCTGTAAAATAGAGATAATGTGGTTACTTCATAGGGGCTATGAATTGATAATGGATGTGAAAAAGGTTTCATCACATTTCATGAATGAAGCATTGTCTAAACATACGAAATTGGTCAATTTTAAATTCTATTTTAGTAGTGATATTTATTTGAATGCAGGTCCCATTAAGGGCTCTATTTTACAGATTCCTTACGGATTATAACAGTTGCAAAACCCAGAATATATTAAGAAACAATATAGTGAGAATGAATCATCACAATTGCAAAAGTGTAACATTTGTAGAAATGGCTGAGACAGCCTGATAAGTGACCTCATATTCTGTAAAGCAGCAGAAATCCAGTATCTCCACAAGGTGTAAGAAGATTAAAAAATTAATTGGGAGGAAGACAAATTCCAGCGTGAGCACATCTGGGAGTTCAAAGGACTTGCCCAGACTTCTGATCTAAAGACATTTGGATTACCTGTCTGGGTCTCTTGAAGTGTCAACATCTACTTAGGGAAGACAAAGACACATTAGTGTTTTAAGAGAGGAAAGCAAAGGAGAAAACCAGGAAATATAATAGAGAAATCACTATGATGGAGTTCTCTAGTGGTGGGAGAAAAAGAGGAAGAAAAGGCAACTGTTTGATGTTCTGACCTATAAAAAATCCTATCTCCTCACAGATGAATTTTCTCCTCAGGCTTTTAGTCACTGATCGTGACTACTCTATTTTCATTTCTTTCTTTTTATTTATTTATTTATTTAGTGAGGAAGACTGGCCCTGAGCTAACGTCTGTTGCCAATCCTCCTTTTTTTGCTTCAGGAAGATTGTTGCTGAGCTAAGATCTGTGCCAATATCCCTCTATTTTATGTGGGATGCTGCCACAGCGTGGCTTGACAAGTGGTTCCAGGTTCACACCCAGGATCTGAACCTGCGAATCCCAGGCTGAAGGGGAGCACACGAACTTAACCACAACACCATCAGCCCAGCCCCTTTACTTGGTTGGTTTTTTTTTTAATTGAGACATAATTGACTATTTTATTTTTCTTTCTTTTTTTTTTTTTGAGGAAGATTAGCCCTAAACTAACATCTGCTGCCAACCCTCCGCTTTTTGCTGAGGAAGACTGGCCCTGAGCTAACATCTACACCCATCTTCCTCTACTTTTTTATATGTGGGACGCCTGCCACAGCATGGCTTCCCAAGCGGTGCCATGTCCACACCCGGGATCCAAACTGGCTAACCCCGGGCCGCCAAAGCAGAACGTGCGAACTTAACTGCTTCACCACGGGGCCAGTCCTTGACTATTTCCTTTTCTTAAGAGAGAAAATGAAATTTCACCTTGGTATCTAGGACATAAGGAAAATACAGCTGCTCTGAGAAAGTTAAATGTTAAAAGAAACATATCAGGGAAGATGAGCAAAATCATCTTAAGGAAATGGAAAAGTTCCCAAGTCTGCAGAACTTGTAAACGTTTTTACAAATCAAAAAAAGGAGTCAGGGGTGCCAGCCTGGTGGTGTAATGGTTAGGTTCACACACTCTGCTTCAGCGGCCTTGGGTTCATGGTTTTGGATCCCAGGTGCAGACCTAGCACCGCTTGTCAGGCCACACTGTGGTGGTGTCCCACTTAAAATAGAGGAATATTGGCACAGATGTTGGCTCAATGACAATCTTCCTCTAACAAAAAGAGGAAGATTGGCAATAGATGTTAGCTCAGGGCCGGCCTGGTGACACAGCGGTTAAGTTCATACGTTCTGCTTCTCAGTAGCCTGGGGTTCGCCGGTTCAGATCCCAGGTGCAGACATGGCACTGCTTGGCAAAAGCCATGCTGTGGTAGGCGTCCCACGTATAAAGTAGAGGAAGATGGGCGTGGATGTTGGCTCAGGGCCAGTCTTCCTCAGCAAAAAGAGGAGGATTGGCAGTAGTTAGCTCAGGGCTAATCTTCCTCACACAGACACACACACACACACACACGAATAGATGTTAGCTCAGGGCCAATCTTCCTCACCAAAAAAAAAATAGAAAAAAAGAAAGGAGTCAGGTAGAGGTGGTGTTAGTCAGCCACTAAAGATTTAGAAAAAGAAGTCCTTAGGCAAATCTGAGACTGGGGAGATGGATCCGTGGCTCATACAGCATTTTAGTCTATGGTGAAATTGTAATGTGAGATGGACACATCAGGTCTTATGAGCCCAGTTTCATTTAGTATTTGGCTTGCAAACTTCTTTTGTAACTATACATTCTTTCCCAAAGAGTTCACACCTTGTTAACAGAGGTAGGAAGAGGGACAGGTGCACAAGCCATCTGAAAGGCAGATCCTGCCCACATTTCCCTGGAGTGCATCCCCACTGCCACACACACCCTATCTCTGTGTACACACTTTTCACATTTTAATTTCCAAAGAAACATCTAGAGAAGGCTGTATGGTTAGTCAAAATCAAGTGTTGAGGTCAGTTATTTCCATCAAGTTTTCCTCAATCTTGGAATAAATTCTCACGTTTACTAAGAGGATTTTCTTTGGTGACGCCTGACATATTCCACTTACCTTCTTGTATATAGAAGCCATGATGGTTGCCCGTACTTTCGTGCCCAGTATGAAACACAGTTGAAAGTAACTCTGAAGGCAGAAAGACTGGACGAGGGCCACAACAAAGAAGAGGACTGCACAGATATATCCAACCCACACATATGTGTCAAGGTCACTTGTGAAGGAGATCAGCAACCTGCCAGAACAAAACCAAGTAAGTGGTGCCCATCAAGCCGTCAAGTGCTCCTCACACTCCTCACGCACAGCCGGCTACCCTCCCCTCCCCTGTAGGTAACAGAGTGACCAGAATTGTCCAACGCTCTTGGAAGACCTGAGCTCCACGGTTGTGCCAGTGTTTTTGCTTTTGCTTGGAGACAACCAGCAAGAACTTAGGGTTGATGACCCATGGCTGTGTGAAGGGACAATGAATGCCCCACAGAGCTGCCACAGCAATGCTTCGGCCCTGCTTCCCCTACCCCTTCCCCTACCCCCTAGTAAAAGAGGCTGTGTGGGACAAGTTGATTTGTTCCTGGACAATGCAAGCCTGAAAAGGAATTAGGACATGTATCCAGCAAGAGTTCGAAGGGCTTCCCCCGGAGGATAGTCATTCCACAGATCCCGGCAGACTGTGAAGTCTTGTGATGATTAACCTGAGCCTCCTATTGAAGGCTGTGACTGTGGAGTGAAGAAGTCACAAGATACACTAGGTACAAGGCTCTTCTGGGGTATGCTGTCCACCTCTTGGACATGGCTCAGCTCACAGAAGTTCTGTTTAACAAGAAAGGGCCCCTAACAAGTATCTGGCTTCCTGTGAGGGGAGGGATGTGGAAAAGAGGGAGGCTAAAGGATACAGCATCTTAGATCTTGAAAATTGACTTGTGCTTTTCACAAACACAATGCTGTAAGGTGGAAGAAAATTATGAGCATTTAAAAAAATGAGAAGTTAATGATAAGCTCCTTCCTGCATAAAGAAGGGGCAAAAGGGAGAGTGGCAGAGGAGGCCCTGAAAGGACAACCCAAGGCCCGGGGACTCACTTCTGCAGCTGAGGATTCACAAACGTGAGGATGTCATACACCAGCTTCAGCAGGAACGATTTCAGGAGTATGCCGTGGAAAGTTTTGAAGAGGGCCATGACCAACCAGGACTTGGGATAATCTTCTTTGGTCCCAGACTTCTTTTTTTTCTTTTTAGCTTCTTCCTAGGTGTAAAACCAAACAACAACAGTGCCCACAGAGCTGTGTAGTTTAAGACTGTCCTGCACTGAACAGCTCCAGAGTGTTAACTTCCTTGAGCCCTACTGGCTTCTTTGTACAGGATTTGGTCCTCTCCTCACTGCTTGGTCACCATCCACCCTTTTAGCTGCCATCACTGTTCCCCTTCCCCCTCCTAATTGATACTTATAATCTATTTTGGATTAGGAAAACAGGCAACTAAGCTGGTGAGAATAGCACGTAATAATAAAGAACAGACTCTGATTGGGGGTCTGAGGGGTAAGCCTGAGAGTGAAGGGCGTGGACATGATAATATATATATTTTGGATGTTTTGAAGCCTTTTCATTCTTTTCTTGCTTGTGGTTGTTATGGGATATTCTGGGTTGAATTGTGTCCCCACAAAAGATACATTGAAGTCCTGGCCCCCACTACCTTAGAATGTGCCATTATTTAGAAATAGGGCCTCCGCAGATGTAATCAGGTTAGGATAAGGTCATTAGGATGGGCCCTACTCTAATATGACTGATGTCCTTATAAGAAGAGAAGAGGCATAGGCAGAGAGAAAATGACCATGTGATGACAGAGGCAGAGATTGGAGTGATGCATCCACTAGCCAAGGAATGCTGGCAAAAACCAGAAGGTAAAAGAGGAAAGTGTTTCTCTTCTACAGGTTTCGGAGGGAGCACAGCCCTGCCAATGCTTTGATTTGAGACTTCTGGCCTCCTGAGCTGTGAGACACTAAATTTCTGTTGTTTTAACCTATGCAGTTTGTGGTACTTTGTTTCAGCAGCCCTGGGAATCTAATACATGGGGCCTTACCACTCACTCACCAGCCTTCTCCTTTGCCTGTGTTTTGGCCTCCTCATTACATTCTCCAGAGTCCCACCAAGCCCCAAATTCCAGCTTCCCAGCCTCAGTTTCCAGGTTTTTCTACCAGTGACATCCTCTTGTAATTTCTCCCACTGAGGTCCCATCTGATCCTTCTCTCCCGCCTGGACAACTACCCCAACCTGCCTCCTGGCTTCCACACTTGCCCCTCAACCATCCATTCTCCCAGCAATGGCCCACGTAGGCTTTGAAAAATATAAATCTGATCTCATTATTCCTCTGCTTAAAATTTCCCGTTGGTTTTTCATCAGACTTAAAATAAAATCCAGACTTCTTACCATGGTCCACAACGATCTACACTGCTTAATCCTATCCACTTCCCTGAGCTCACCTCACCCCACTCTCAGCCTCTCTCTCCATGCTCCCGAACCTTCTTTCAGTTCTCGAAATGAGCCAAACATGTTCCTCTCTCAGCCTGGCCCTCCTGCTCCCTCTGACTGGAATACACTTCCTTCTGATGGTCCCTCAGGTAGACTCTTCTAATCGATTGGATCTCTACTCAAATGGCACCTCCTCTGAGAAACCTCTCCTATTACCTTAAAGCAGCACTTCACTCCAAATACATTAACATGTTTTATTTTCTTAATAGCACTTATTACTCTCAAAGAGTAACATCAGTATTGGTTTATTGTTTATTTTCTAGCTTTCTAAAGATGAGGACTCTTTCAGGTTTTTCCTTGTACCCTGTGACCAGAATAGTTTCTGACACACAGTGATACTCAATAAATATTTTTGAGTGAATAAAATAAATGGATTAGCTGCTAATGCTAAATCCCACCCAGGTACAAATTTAGTAATGCTAAGGTATTATTTTATTTTATTTTTCTATGTTTAAAGATATTTTATTATAGAAAATCTCAAATACACCCAAAAGGAGAGAGAATAGTACATTATACCCCTATGTACCAATCCCTAAGGTGGGATTAATATTATGAATACTACTAATAATATAAAATGCACTACAAAGTATAAAGTGCTGTCAAAATGTAAGGACAGAAACACCATGACACTGATGCCCTTTTGCCTGAGACACACAGCACATTCACACAGACACTCATGGGAAAGTTACCAGGACAAGGACATCTTGGCTTTGACTCTGATTCTTGTTCAAGCTATGCAGCCTGGTTCCAGAGTTTCTCTTGGAGTTCTTCTGCTGCCGTCTCTGGAATGCCCGCCTGGCCTTCTGCAGCTCTCCTGTCATGTACACTTCAAAACTGCTGGTTAGTGTCTTGGTTTTAACATCTTCATCAAGATCCCAGACATCTTCAAGTGACAGAGGGTGCCTGTAGCCTTTCAGAACAGTGCTGGAACAAGAGTGATCCACAGGGTGAGACCCTACAGGCTGGGTCAGAGGCTGTCTCCTTGCTGCCTCAATCAAAACCCATCCAGTTCTGGGATGGAAGGACAGAAGGAGGTGACTTCTCCCTTGCCCCACTATGCCATCTCATGATCTTCTGAACTTGAAAGAGGAGTGGAGAGAGCAGAAAAGGGAGCAGGTGGGGGTGACGGAAAGTAGGAGAAGACAGCAAGAGAAGGGAATGGGAAGGGCACTACTGAATTAAAAGCCAAAAGAGCATCACCTCCCCCATTCCTGCTCCTTCCTCCTCAAACACTGGCTACCTCTCTGACACTCTGGCTTGCCCTTAAGGAACTGAGCAGAACTGGAGGCCGCCTCTATACTGTCTCTGTACACCAGGGATCCTCAACCTGGGATTTAAGAACATGGATTTTACTAGCTTCTTAACTGAAATTTAGCCTTTCCTTTTCATATGAGTATAGGCAACCAACTACAGTTGTAAAAAGGAATACCTGTGCCTTTGTCAATAGGAGACATCACAGATATTTTGACGGTTCATTTAAACTCATCACTACTTTGAAATTATGGTCATCATTAGATCCCTCACTAGATCTTGTTATTTAATGCAGTAATAAAGAAGCACATGTATTACCATATCATAAATTTGGTGTTTTAAAAAATATTTTGGTAACCATATTTCAATCTATTAGGGTTCTGTTATAATCTTTTATTTTATGCACTCACAACATTATCTGAGAAGGGATTCATGCGTGTTACCAGCCCACCAAGGGGTCCATGGAACTACAAAGGCCAAGGAGGCCTGCTTCAGATCCTCTGGTAGCCCAGGCCAGCTAGTTCATCTCTTACCCGACAAATCTGTGCCACACTCCCTGCCCCCAAATTTCCCTTTTCCTGTCCCACTGCCTTCTGTTCCTACTGTCCTTCCTTTTCTCCATGGAACCCCCAGGCTACCAAGAGCAAATCTCCCCCATCCTCTCCTCAGAATTCCAAACTGCCCAAGGAAGGAACTAAATTAAATTGATCTGTAAGTTTTAACATTCTCTGACTCTGGAAGAGAAATGGAGGCCACAGGAGGAATTTTTAAAAATTAAGATTTCCATCACTTTCAGAAGAGTGAGGGGGTAGGGATATACATAACTCATACTCCAGGCATTTCTTACCTGTCATACCAACTAAAGGTAATGCTACTCAGAAAAGAAGCAGTGGTTGATGGATTCTGTAAGACACACAAAAAATCAGAAAGTAAATCAATTAGAAACAGGAACTCTATGGAACTCTAAAATTAGAAACTGATTTTTCTAGATATGATGTTGTGCTAGAAACTAGATACGATACTGAAGTAGGCTGGACAACATATATTTATTTGGAAACCCTAAGGTCACCAATAGAATGATGATCAGATTTTTTGTCATAAAAGTATGAATTAATTGTCTAGGCTGAAGATGGGTGGGTCAATGTAAAAAAGTCATTATTTCCATACGCGGGTCACCTTCTGTTTCCTTATGTCATAAAATGGTCTATACTACTGTATTCTGGGCTCGTGGGGCCTCCGTGAGACCTAGACATATCAAAGTCACATTTGTTAAGATACCATCCAATTAAATAATGTATGAGGTGGGCATATTTAGAGTCTCACATTCAATGAGTCATCTTTTTCCGAAATTGCTGAAAGAATCAGGATCAGGATCTGGAATGCATAGCAGATGAAGAATAGGCAGGAATAGGCCAGATTAGAATTGTTGCCCTATGAAAAAAAAAAGAGATAATGAGCCTTTTATCCAAATTAAATCTAAACAGCCCATATATGTCAATGCTTGTGATTAAAGCCTATTATTAAATCCCCCAAATATAATTCTACTCTGGAGTACAGGTTACTTTTGCCCTTTACTTTGACTTAGAAGTTGCCCAGCAATTTCTCCCCATGTCACCCTCTCTTTCCTCCTTACCTTTAAAAGTGTCCGGATCAGAGTCTGAAATTGGAACGTGCCACAGATTATTGACAGAATCCAGAATAGGGCCAGGTACCATGAGTCCTTCTGTACACACCATCGTCTGCTGTGTTGGATCAGCAAAACCAGGAGCTAGAGAGAAATTCATATCAAGTTCTGAAAAATATTGTCACTAAACAAGGACAAGAGGCAAGAAGTGTGTCAGAGAACAGAGGAGGAAAGAAGGACTGAAGGAGGAGATTGCTGTAACTAATCTGGCCAGGCAGAAAGTACACAAATGCCGAATTGTAGATTTCCTCCCTGCTACTATCCAACCTGCTCTTTCAGGTCCTCAGTGCTCTCCCTGGGACACCCATCCCTGCCCCATCTCTGTTCACCACACTTGGGTGGGGAGTTAGCCAAGAATGCAGAGGGTCACCATCTGCATTTTAATGGAGTTGCTTTGGGAGGCAGAAAAACCTTTTCAAGAGCCAAGGAAATTAATTTCTGGCATTGCGGTAGTCAGGTCGGGGAGCCAGACTCTGCTGGTTAGGTGCAAGGAGTCTGTATCACAATTTTCTAATACAGACTAAGCAATTAACAAAAAAAATTGCCTTGTAACATCTCACTTAGATATAATTAATAAAACATTAGTTTTCTAGAGCCAGCACTGTGCTGGTAAACCAAAATTTGGAACAAAAAAGCCATGACTTGTAATCTTTGTCAATCTCCATTCGGTAAATGTTCCCACTATGGTGGATTTCAAGCTCCAACATGATGTCACTAAACACAGGGTTGGGAAGAGATGCACACAATCAGCTCTGTAAGCTGGCTCTGGCACCCACTGCCTAGAAAATTCTTTGTTTTCTAACAACTGTAACATACAATAATGCCTACAGGTGCCAGGCAGACCATGTAACTGTGTGAAGTGAGGATGGGGGACTGTACTGAGCACATGCCTGGTCTAATGGGGGCAATGCTACTCAGTCCTGGCTGATCACCGCCCTGTGGGAATGTAGGCCCATAGATGCCAGACATTCTGATTTTTCAAGAAAGTTTGGAAATCCAAATGATTATGTGGCAACTTCCTCTATTAAAATGATGGCATCTAACTCAATTGTCTTTCTTTAACACTGTACAGGTCTCCTCCACACCCCCAAAAACATGGCTGCAGGAGAGACATCAGTTTCTGTCATCAAATTTACACAAATAACTCTAGACTTAGCAATCCATTGATTAGAGTCACCAGTCAACTTAAAAATAATATTGACAGCATTTAGAAAATTTTTTTAAATCAAGAAACTTGGATTTCATGTATGATCCTTAGATGGCAAGATATGCAGGAAAAAGACACAGATTTCAGTCATTAAAGCTAGTCACTTACTCTAGGGAGAATGCTCTACAAACTAGTGCTCAAAAGAGGATAAAAAGCTAATATTTGTTTTACCCCATTACATCTAAGCTTTGCTCACCATGGGTCCCTTGAAAAAGGTAGATGAAATTGGACTTAATTTCATTCCAAAAGAGCAAATTTCAGCTAGATAACTACACACAGAGAGAAAATAAACAGGATGAAAGTGGTGATGGGTCTTACCCATGTGCCCAGGTAGAGGCTTGGATTGGTATATCTGATGGCAGGGACTGTAGCTTGTCCAGAGTCTTCTGTGAGTACAAGGATCAGCTCTATGGCTGCTAGAACAAAAAGAAGCCCAACAAGTGCCTAAGAAGGGGAAAAGACCACTGTTAGGAGGATATCAGTCTTTAGAACAGAATGGTTCCCAGTAATGAATGGTAAAAATGGTATGCAGTAATTCAGGTAATACATTCAATGAATATTTCTGGAATCAATGGATACATATAGTTCAAGCAATGGAATAAAGTTCAAAGTATGCTATGATAAATGTTTTTAAGGAATGGTGAGTGTGATGGTTTTAAAATATGTCTACAAATTCTTTGATATTCCTTCCTTCAAAAAATAAAGTTTAGTTCCCCTCTTTCCTTGAGTATGGCCTGAACTCAATGACTCCCATCTAACGAATAGAATACGGCAGAAGTTTCAGTGCGAGACTTCCAAGAATAGGTAACAGAAGCAATGTGGTCTCCTCCTTGTTCTCTTTCTCAGATCACTCACTGCAGGGACAGCTACAGGCCCCATCATGAAGACACTCAAGGAGCTCTATGGAGAGGTCCACTTGGTAAGGAACTGAGACCTCCTGCCAACAGCCATGTGCGTAAGTCATCTTAAAAGCAGATCCTCTGGCCACAGTCAAGCCATTAAATGACCTTAGTCCCAGTCAGCATATTAATTACAACCTCATGAGAAACCCTGAAGTAGAACCCAGGTAAGCTGCTGCCAAATTCCTGACCCACAGAAACTGTAAGATAAAAAAATATTTATTTTTCAGGTGCTAAGTTTTGGGGTAATTTGTTACACAACAATAGATTACGAATACAATAGATTTAAAAGGGGAATTTCCCATCCCAACTGGGGTGGCACTATTCCCTTTCCTTGGTCATTAGTCCTAGACTTTTGCCCACATAACCTTTGAAGTTAGTGTTGCAATGACTGCAACTATGTCATGCTAGGATGACTCCAAACCAGTCAATATTTGTCCTATGAGCTCATAAGACGTGATATACATTGCATTGTTCTGAAGGAACATGCCCTACCTATCAGGATGGAAAACTACTACCTCTGTTGAGCAGGTCCACCAAGATCTTTAGTACCATCTCTCATCTCCCTCACTCACATCCATTTCTACTCCCAACCATCTATCCATACTCATTTCTATCATTCACCTAGAATGGCTTAGGCAGAGATATTGGGCCCTTTGTAATGAAAACTAGCCAAGGAGGAAGATGAATGCACCTTTAACTAATAGGACCAGTGCTATTATTTAGCAAGGCTTAGAGTCAAAGACATGTTGACAAGGGGATACATTTTTCTCAAGTATATAATTCACTATACTGTGCTTTCATCACATGAGACTGTGAGGTTTTTATGTAAAAAATAATAGCTTCTGAAGTGATAAGTTATGTTTGCCTTTAGGTAAATTAGGAGACAAAATAGAGCAAGGTAGAGCTAAAGCACCCACCCTTGAGTATAACTAGGTAAAGGGAAATACTAACCAGCAGACCACTCCCCAGGCCAAGGCAAAGGAGAGAGCCATGCCACAGGCTTACATATATTAAACTCTTACAAAATGACTAGAAATACACTGAGAAATCCATATCAAAAAGGACTAATTTATGTTATAAGGAACTCCTACAAAGCAATTTAAAAAAACAAACAACCCAGGGCCGGCTCAGTGGCACAGCAGTTAAATTCGCATGTTCCACTTTGTCACCCAGGGGCTTGCCGGTTCAGATCCTGGGTGTGGACCTATGCACTGCTTGTCAAGCCATGCTGTGGCAGGTGTCCCACATATAAAGTAGAGGAAGATGGGAACAGATGTTACCTCAGGGCCAATCTTCCTCAGCAAACAGAGGAGGATTGGCAGATGTTTGCTCAGGGCTAATCCTCCTCCTCCTCAAAAAAAAAAGATACTTTAAGGCCAGCCTCGGTGGCTAGTGGTTAAATTTGGCATGCTCTGCTTTGGCAGCCTGGGTTCCGTTTCCAGGTGCGAACCTACACCACTCATCTGTCAGTGGCTATGCTGTGACGGCACTTGCATACAAAAAGAGGAAAATTGGCAACAGATGTTAGTTCAGGGCGAATCTTCTTCAGCAAAAATAATCCCACCAATAAAAAATACTTCAAATTAAAAGAAGGGAATGAAATGCTGATTCATGCTACAACATGGATAAACCTTGAAAACCTTATGCTAAGTGAAATAAGTCAGACACTAAAGGATACATATTGTATAATTCCATGTATACAAAATGTCCTGAATAGGCAAATTCTTTGAGACAGAAAGTAGATTAGTAGTTTCCAGGGACTAGGGAAGAGAGAGGAAGGGAATGGGGTAATACTGTTTAATAGGTATGGGGTTTCTTTTTGGAGTGATGAAAATATTCTGGAATAAGACAGTGGTGATGGTCACACAATTCTGTGAATATACTAAAACCACTGAATTATACACTTTAAATGGGTGAATCATATGTGAATTATATCTCAATAACGCTGTTTTGGTTTTTAAAAGTGATACAAAGGGGCATCTGGTTTCTTTATCTGCCTCTGGATAGTGACTTGAAGGGATGATGCCTGGAACTACTGCAGCCATCCTGCAATCACGTGCTACCTTGACAGACTGGTTGACATGCTGAGGTTATCAGAAAATAATCAGCTACTTGTTGATGTCATTGTACTGCTAAATTAACAAATCCTAGAGCTGTACAAACTCTGGACTTCTTGTTATATAAGATCATAAATTCCTTGCTGTTTAAGCCAACAAGTGTGGCTTGCAGGGAAGAGCGTCTTAGCTGATATAAATCTATTCTTTGTAGTCAGCCCTGACAGAAGGTAAGGATGGGAAACATGACAGAAATCAATCTTAATTGAAGTTTTGTGTACAGAACTAGTACAGTTATGCCAGTCACTTCCTTCTCTCCCCTACCTCTAACCCAAGATTGCAAATCCACTGGCAACAACTGTTTACCACCATCAACCCTAACCAGGCCAACACAGAAGTACTCTGAAGAAATTGAATGTTTTCCTTGAGGAAGGGCTGAGCAGATAGTGTGGGCATTGGTGCCCCAGAGTAAACTCTTCTTCATTTAGCATACAGCAGGGGTGGAGAGATACAGCCCAGGTGCCTGCTCTTGGGGGAAGCCAGTAAGTCCAAACAGTCATCCAGTGCTCACAGGCAGTGTTCCCATCTAAAAGAAGCCAGCTGGGGAAGCAGACTTATCCAATGGCAGAGGGACCTACCTCAGCCACATGTTAATTAACTTATTATTATAAGTCATATGACTTATTAACCAATTGTTAGTTTTATTATTAAATATTAATAATTAATCAGATATTTGATATATTATTAATTAAATAATTAATGATAATTAACTTATTGTTATATAACATTATTATGTTATATTAAAAGTTATAACTATTATAAATGCAACACAGTACATTAATTAACCACCGGAAAGTTGAGAAAAACCAATACCAGCAAAGAAGATAGCCAAGATAATTAAAGAGAACAACTGATTCTGGCATGAAACAAACAGAAATTATTAAGTGAACAGAAGAGAACTTTAAATTATTTTAAAATTAATGTCCTAAGAGAAACTTGAGAAGATATTGCATCCACTAATAGGTTGTTTTTTTAAAAATATAATCAGAAATTAAGAATAATTCTTAGATATTAAACCCATGATTGCTAAAATGCAGGCTCTTTAGGACAACTGGAAGAAAAAATTAGGGAAATCTCTCAGAACATAGGAGAAAAGAGAAAAGGAAATTTTAGAAAGAGAGCGAGAGAGACTGAGAAGGAGGATAAATTCAGAGTCTAACATCTATCTAAAAAAAATTCTAGAAAGATGGAATTTCAAAATTGGAGGAAAGTAAATGAAAGGAGAAAATATAAGAAAATTTCTCAGAGATGAGAAAGACATAAATGAGTCTTTAGGCTGAAATGTAGAACCCACTGAATGAAAAAAAACCTGTGTAAACAGACTCTCATGAAATTTCAGGACATCATAAATAAAGAGGATAGAGCCAGCCGTGGTGGCCTAGTGGTTAAGTTTGGTGTGCTCCACTTGGGTGGCCCGGGTTTGGTTCTGGGTAGAACCACACAACTCGTCTGTCAGTAGCCATGCTGTGGTGGTGGTTCACATAGAAGAACCAGAAGAACTTACAACTATATACAACTATGTACTTGGACTTTGACAGGGGGTAGTGGGGGGGTAAGGAGGAAGATTGGCAACAGATGTTAGCTTAGGGTGACTCTTCCCCTGGGAAAAAAAAATACACCTATCTCTTCTTCAGAAAAAAAAAAAGAAGAAAGAGGATAAAAGCTTCTAGAGAGGATAATGAGGAATGAGAAGAATTCTAACTCAGCAGCACAGGATGTTGGGGAACAATATAGCAACATCTTGAGAGCTAGAAAAAGAATTTTTTTGAACCTAGCATTCCAAATTCAGATGAACATTTTCAGAAAGCAAAAGCTTAGAGACTTTATTTACTGTTGCTCCCTTGAAAATTTTATTTGAAAATGTTCTCCAGATCCAAGAAATTTAGGGGCACTAATTCTCTCATCTTACACTAAGGGGTATCAAGATGCAGAGTCTAAAACTGATGGCAGATTATTTTTAGGTATAAAGATAACCAACAGAACTGAAAATAATCATACAAAATTAAAAGACTGAAAGAAGAAGAGGGAAAAAGGAAGCTAGGGGATAGAGTCAATGAGCTAAATTCCTTGTTTTTTATAGAGGGCAGAAATAGATCTTTTCTGAAGTTGACAGATCAAGAAATACAAGTATAAACACATTATTTGCAGATATGGAGGTAACCATCAAAATAATTTTAAATGGAGTCCTCTAGAGAATGGGACTGGGAGGTAAAGGGGTGAGAAAGAGATTTTCTTTTCATTTTGCATTTTCTTGTTCAGTTGTGTTTTTTTTGCAAAGAGTGGAAGGAAACATACCAAAATGTTAACTGGAGTATATCAGAGTGGTACAATAATCCATGGATTTAATTTTCTTTTTATTTCCCTAGAGTCTCCAAACTTTCGACAATAATCATGCATTATTTTTATAATCAGAAACAGATAACACACTATTATTAATTAGGATCAGGGAAATATTGTGGTTGTTTAATGATTACCAAGTCCTTAATAGTCTTTGCCCTTGATCTTTGATTTATTGGCGGAGCTTCAAATGCACGTGGAGTTTACTAAACTCGACTTCCTAAGGAGACACAGTCTCATTGGTATTAAAAAAGAAAGAAGAGTGGTTTGGCTATATTTACTATCTCTCCATCGGCAAGGTCCTCCTTTCCCCAGCGCTTTGTGAATGACAAGGCACTCTGGTTGAACCTTCTGCTCATTACACAGAGGATCCACTTCCACCACTTCCCTGGCAGCCAAATGTCTAACTTCAGTTTCAATATTTTATATCCTGGAGGACTATACCCTCCAGCAGCCCATTCTATTATCAGACCGTTATTATCACTAGAAAGTTCTTTTGTATACTTAGTCAAAGTTGGCTTCCCTGGAACAACCTCCACCCACTTAATCTTGATCCTGCTCTCGGAAACTTTTCAGAACAAGCTAGGCAATCTTCTATATTATACTTCCACAAATACTTGAGGGTGGTTCCCACGTCTCACAGGCTCAACACCAAGCCCACTTTTGCTGCACATCTTGCTCTGATCTCAGTACTTCCACAACCTCCAGAACCAAATTCCTCCTTTGTTCCCCTGGGACTAAATATGAGCCCATTGATTCATTTTTAAACTCAATTCCTTCAATTACCTACTGTGTGCAGGGTCCTTTCAGTAAGAATGCACCTTTAAACCAACAAAGAAACTTGTCGAGTCTATCCCCAGCTCGGTCAAGCAAACTGGCTTAGTTCATATGAGACGATCACCACTCTAATGACCAAACAAGAACAGCAATAACGACGGTTCAGGAGAGGCAGAGAGGAACGGACAGCCCGAAGACAGGTAGAAGAGGAAGTGGAGAAATAAAACCCAGGGGAGGAGTGAGCCTAGCAGAAGGCTCTCATAGAAGAAGTAACGTTTCACTTTGGTTGGGAATTATACTTCTGACTGTTTCAGAGAAGAAACCTGTTATTTTGAAATTTTTAAGAGGAAGCTAATCTGCACCTGTCACCCTCAGGGTGGAGGACAAAAAAGTAAAGTATAAATTACAAATGCAGCTCCTGAGCAAGGGTGAGTGGATTATTACCTACAGAAAAAGAAAAAAAAAAACCAAAAGCTAATACATTCCTTTTTTCTTTCTTTGTTTTTTTTTAGGAAGCTTAGCCCTGAGCTAACATCTGCAGCCAATCCTCCTCTTTTTGCTGAGGAAGATCAGCCCTGAGCTAACATCTGTGCCCATCTTCCTCTATTTTATATGTGGGACACTTGCTACAGCATGGCTTGATAAGCGGTGTGCAGGTCCCTGCCCAGGATCTGAACTGGTGAACCCTGAGCCACCGAAGCAGAGCACCCAAACTTAACTGTATGCCACCAGGCTGGCCCCACCTTTTCTTTTTCTCCGTAGAGATTTGTGTTTATAAACATTAAACAAAATGTGATATATCCATATAATGGAATACTATTCAGCCATAAAAAGGAATGAAGTACATGCCAGAACATGAATGAATCTTGAAAACCTTATGCTAAGTGAAAGAAACCAATCATAAAAGACCACATATTATTATATGATTCCATTCACATGAAATGTCCAGAATAGGGAAATTATAGAGACAGAAAGTAGATTAGCAGTTGCTTAGTGCTAAGGGGCATGGGGAGATAGGAGGTTTCTTTTTGAGGGAACTAAAATGTTCTAAACGTGACTATGGTGATGGTTGCACATAACCTGTGAATATACTAAAAAAATAGAATTGTATTTAAACGAGTGAATTGGGTGAATTATATACCTCAATAAAGCTATTTTTTAAAAGTTAATTAGTAGCTAGGATTAGGATGGGATACAACATGCTCTTAACTCAGCTTTTACTCCTAGAGTGGATTTAATACCAACATTCAACAAATTCATACTGAGCACTAGGCCCTGTGCTGGGTCAATAAGGGAGACAGTGACCCTGCCCCAGGCTCTTAGAGACTGTTCTTTTCCTATCCGGAGTCTGACAAAACCCATCACCAGTCCCCACCTCGAAGTGTCAAGACAAATCCCACTTCCTTTGGCCAAGTTCCTTCCTTCCTTTTAGATTCCAGGAAACCTGAGGTCATGAGTATGTACCCTCATGGAACACCGAATCTAATTTGCCTTTCTGAAACTGTTTAAAGAGCAGAACGGATAGAAGAAAAAAAAAAAACCTATTGAAAAGAAGCAGATAGTGGATTTTATGCGGTAGCTTTACAACTTCAAGTGAAGGTCTTTCAGTTCCCACCAGACCGTCTCTGCATTAGTCAGTGGGGCTGGCTGAGGGGCTCCTCCCCTCCATCCTGCTGGGCTCTCTGCTACAGCCCCTGTCCTTTCCATTATTTTCCTACTAAGGCCTGTCACTGTGAGCACTCACCCTACCTCACTCTACTGTGAGTGATGGTCCAGACTCAATGGAAGACTTTGGGAAACTGGAAGCCTTACTTCAGATCCAAGTTTTGGGAGATGAGCGATGGTTGGATTGCCTGAATGGTGCAGAGAGGACATTTTATAGTCACCTAATGATAGCGGCCAATCGAATTACAGTCTCCTGATTCATTAGGACAACTTCAAGGCAGGTAATCCAGGGGCCGGCCCTGTGGCCAACTGGTTAAGTTTGCACGCTGGACTGCAGGCGGCCCAGTGTTTCGTCAGTTCGAATCCTGGGTGCGGACATGGCACCAGTCATTGAGCTACGCTGAGGTGGCATCCCACATGCCACAACTAGAAGGATCCACAACTAAGAATATACAACTGTGGACCAGGGGACTTTGGGGAGAAAAAAGGAAAAAAATTAAAAAAATAAAATCTTAAAAAAAAAAAGTGTTTCCTTCTCAAATACTGAAAATACTCAAATACTGAAAAGACAATAACCATCTGACTGATTACTTATCATGTGTTTAGGGAGTCCAATATAAATAAGATTTAAGAGTCATTACACTGATGCATAAATCAAAGTCACCTTAACTAAGAAATATGGCAAGGGGCCAGTGAGGCATAAGGCAGGTGGAGAGAGGGAGACCCAGAGTATGGTACTCCCTGAGACAGCACTACCTGGGAGAGCTGGTGTAAGACAGGGAAGAAGACACTGTAACCACCAAGAAAATGTCTCCATTGTGCACCAAAGAATTAGTTAGAAAATAACGGAGTTCCATACCTGCTTAGCAAGGTAGAGTTTGGTTATAGGCCATCTCTTGGTCCTGGATCTAAATACACGGAAAAGCTGCCAAGGAGCCAGGAGCCAAAGGAAGCCCAAGGGAATCCAAACAAGAACAGTTTGCTCAAAACAAAGTGGCAAGTCTGCCTCCGGGCTATCCAGGAATGAGGAATTCTGGGGGACGGAAATGGACAGATTGTTGGATACATGCATTTTTGAAGACAGACCAGCCCCTGGTCCATTCCCCCACCACTATCCGTGCTTCCAAACAATTTTAACTCAGTTTTATATCCATATGCAGCCTGACTCTTTAACTAGCTGTATTTTCCTATTTCCTATTAATCTCCATTGATATGAATTCACCATTTAATGACATTTAGTGACTTTTCTGGACAACCTAACCTCTAAAAATCTTTCTTTCTATGATTCTAAGCTTATTTCTCCACCAGCTATTCTAAGTAAACTTCACCACTGCATTTGCCAAGTTGTGGGAAGAAGAGAGGCTGTTCCTCAATCCAAAGGGGAGAATAGTTCCCTGGGATATAAACACTTGCTCTTCTTATTCTGTTTTTTTAGCACTGATTGAACTCACTGGCAGACTTTCAAACACGCAGGCAGCAGAATGCCTAGTCATACTATGGCATTTAGCTTCCTCTGGCCCCAACGACTTATGTTGGAACCTGAGGGAGCCTTGTCACAGGAGAAGTGATGGCGCTGTGGGACAGAAGTCTTATTCCCAGCAAGTTTTGTGCTAGTCTCTGCATTTTGCAATAAATTAGAAATGCCTTGTGAGGTGATGGCAGGGCGCATCATGCGAAGGTAGACCTTTCTCTTCTTATAAGTATTTTTTAGTTGTTTTGTACAGCTGTTTGCACAGATTCTTTAAAGAAAAGATTGGGGTGCCCTGACCAAGATGATCTGTCAGATAATTCTCAGAGAGAATTCTCAAAAGATGGCCTGTCAAGATCCAAGCACCACCCTACTGTAAGTATTCTTGTCCTGGCCTCGAGGGCCTTGGGGCCCAGGTTCTTTCTAAGATGGGAAGTGCTGCTCACAGGCTCTGCTATCTCATTCCTGCTCTTCTCATCTGCCATAAAGTTATCTAACTTTAGAATTCAGAAGAATTACCTAAGATATTTAAACTAGTTTAACAAGCACTCCAGGTGATTCTGATGCTGATGATAGGCATTTGCAAACGAAAGTTTCTCAAAATCTCTAAATCCAAGGTCCTTTCTCATTCTCTATTCCACTAAACCATTTGGTTCTGTTGCTCAAACTGTCTGTCTTGAAATACTCTGCTCTGGTTCAAAAATTATCTCAGTGCTCATGATGCCCAAACTTGCATCCCTGGCTTCAACTTCTAGTCCATATCACTATTTCCTAGTTATTCTAGAACATATCGTTATCATTTCAACATCAATATATCTCAACAAGGCACAATCATGCACCTTCTCTTCTTCCTCCTACCCCACAAACAACACAACAACAATTCTCCCTCTTAATCTTGATAAAATTGGAAGCCTTTTTCCTATTTCTCTTTAGAGAAGGCAATTTTGCAGCTACCTGGTCTGAGAAAAGAGTCTGGGATACAATAAACATATGTTAGAGAATAAGTATATTACCTCTCCCACATAGAATATACTCTGGAGATATTATGACTTGTTTTCTAAGAAAACGTAAGCTTTAGATCAACTGTACATCTAACTTTTCTGGTTCTTATTGGTCGCCACTCTAGGCTAATCTACTATTTGTTCTGAGTCTGAGAAGTGTCAACACTGAGATTAAGTGAAATTTCTCACCCAAAAAGTAGAATCGCAGAACTTCTCCACCATGATTCCTGAAGCACTTCCAGAATGAAGACTCTTGTATGACTGTATTGTTTCTTATATACTTTTTTTCCTCAGAGAAGGTGGAAGGTGAGTAGCAATGCACTTTCTCCCATTCTGATGTTCTGATGTTCCAACTAAAGGCAAGTCTCCTGACCTTTCATCCCAACAATTTAATCGTTAACCTTGCTTAGACATATATTGATATTACCCAGTGCATAGGCACGTGACTGAGGAGCCCCAAGGACAGGTACTCACCAGTTCCCAAAGTACCAGAAACCTCTGTGGGTGTGGTCAGATCTAAAAGGAACCACTGAAAGATGTCAGCAGAGCTGACAAATCAGGAAGTGGAGGAGCTCTTCCTTCTCCTGAGGACACATAGCCTAAAAAGAGAAGCATCAATGGAGGTGCATGCTCCCCTAAATGTGCAGTTTCACTTTTGTTTTAAGGCCTCAGAGTTTATAGAAGTGTGCAATATGCTCCTTCTCTGGATTTTAAAATTAAGAACATAGATCTTAAAATACTGTTAAAAATAGTGTAAACTTTGTTTGAGATAGTCAGGCTACATATATATATACATAATTTATGCAGCCAATTGTTAACCTTAGCTGTTAGGATTGTGGGTGATTTTTATTTTCCCTTTTTGTTTGTCTGTATTTTCCGATTTTTCCATAATTATCAGGTATTATTTATGTAGTAATATTTTTAAAGCAAATTTTTGTATTATGGCAAAAAAATGCATGATGTAAAATTTGCCATCCTAACCATTTCTAAGTGTACAGTTCTGTTGTGTTAAGTATATTCACACTGTTGTGCAAGCAATCTCCAGAACTTTATCTTGCAAAACTGAAACTCTATACCCATCAAACAACCCCTATATCCCCTTCCCCTAGTAAAGCAAATGTTCTTTTAAAATCAGGGCACCCTAAATTAACAGCACCCAAACATGCTTGCCAACATATTAAAGTGCAAACACATCATTTGGAGGATCATGTGGAACCATTTTCGTCATCAACACCAAAAAACCACTTCTTTGTTCTGTGGGTATAAACAGACTGTATCTACAGAGATTAATTAACAAGAGAGTAATGTAAACTTTAATGTATATATACGTACATATATATTTTAATGTATACTCTAATTCCTGTCCTAAGGTTAACTATACCTGTGGTTACCTTAAATTCACAAATGGTAAAAACGTTTACCATTAGTATCAGTGGATATGTTCTGGATTATTAACATCTGAAAGATGTATAAATTTGATTAGGACATTCATTCAGTTATCTTCTTCTGAGAAGTTAACAATGAGATGGGCTTCCACATTTCTCTATGTGCCTGTAACAGTGTTCAAATGATTTAGGCCTTGGGATGAGATCAGATCCAGGGTCAGATAAAGGCACGACATCAGTATAGTGGCTTGGTACAGACTTCTGACCATACCAACAGAATGAAGCTGGAGAGATGACATAATCATAGATTTTTAGAAATCCATCAGTGAGGACGCAAAGAAACCTAAATGAATCAAGCCATGGGTTGGTTTGGCCCGTGGACCAAATCCAGCTGAACCATGTTTTTGTCTGGCTAAGAATAGTTTTTACATTTTTAACTATAGAATGTGAAAAAGACTACTCAGCATGAATAGTCTTTCAATAAGAACTGCTCGATTTTGCCTCTTGGCCCACAAAGTCCCAAATATTTACTATTTGACCCTTTAAAGTTTGCCAACCCCTGAACTAAACTCCAGAAATGACAAGACCTCTGTAAGAAGAGAACCACAACAGCTCTCATCTCTGCCTGAAACAGAGTGAGGAGGAAAAATCTACCACAAATGGGGTTCAGAAGAAATCAGCCTAACTTCTAACAAACTTTTCCAGGCCATGTGTGGGGCTGGCATAACAGATTAGAATCTGGAAGAGCTCCAGAAAGAGTCAGACTGCACTACCCCCAAGTCTTTACTACACTAGTCTTCATCAAATGCTGGGAATAGTGTTACAGAAAAGGAAGGGGCAGTTAGTTAGAAGAGCTGAGAGAAGACCCCTAGGCACGCTAAACTTTCACCTTTGGAAGACTAGGGCAGAAGCAGAGGAGCTGAGAGAAACCCCTTCAATGCCATTCTACCTTCATAGAGAGTAAGGTAGCCCCAGTCATCCCTGAAATGGCCAAAGGAGACAGCAGGCCGCAGGGCTGAATGAGATCTCCCAGGGAAATAGAAAGCAGGGGGCAGGGCTGAGGGCAAAGAGATCACAACAACCCAGAGGCTTTACCAAGATTTTCCCACCTGATTCCTACCTTCAGGGCCTAGGGAAATATGCAGCCTGAAGGTGTACTTTTTTCCGACTTGGATCCCATAGTTCCACAGCTCACCTTTCCTGGCTCTTCTGGTGAGTGGTATAGATAGTGATTGAGCTTTTGGGCTCTCATAAGCCAAGTTGTTTTTCAGATTTGCATTTATCCCATTTTTCTTCCCTTCTGGTATCAGTGATGTGGGATTTTGGTTGTCTGATCAACTACTGGTGGTGATTGTTTTGTCAGGTGGCATTCAACAAGAATCCATTCTGTGGCAAGTGGCAGACAACAGGAAATCTGGGTTTGTTAGCTTTGTTTGTTTGTTTTTGTCTGTTTGTCATGAGGATTCTGGCATTTCCTAGCATTTATACTGTAAATTTGAGAAGTTGTTATTATCATGTGCTTCTAATCAGAGAAAGAACACGCTGTGCATATTTGTTTTGTATGTGCACCAGTGTGGGTTTCTATAATTCTAAGGATCAGAGGCTTCTTCCTCCCTCTAAACCTCTAGCTTTTTTCATGCTTACCCATTAGTTGTCAGTGTCTACAAAATGGAATTCCTGTACCAGGGATGATAAAAATATATAGTAGGCCTCTATAGGAACTTTTGACTTTAATAAAGGACAATATCTAAGGAGAGCCTTAAAACAGAAAGGAACAAAATCCCTAACATACAAGGATCAGCTTTCTTTGATTTGCATACTAGCGCCTCTAAATGAATACAGAATTCTAAGTTCATGTCCCTTCAGGACTCTTCAAATAAGGCTAAAGAAACAGAAGAAACTATGTTATCAAAATTTAGGCAATTAAAAAATTTTTAGGGGCCAGCCTGGTGGTGTAGGTGATTGAGTTCATGTGCTCCACTTTGGCAGCCCAGGGTTGTTGGGTTTGGATCCCAGTTGTGGACCTACACACCACTCTTCAAGCCATGCTGTGGCAGCATCCCACATACAAAATGGAGGGAGATTGGCACAGATGTTAGTTCAGGGACAATCTTCCTCACCAGGAAAAAAAATTTTTTTAGATGAGGACTCAGTCATATAACTCAAGATTTTAAGTTGCCAAACTCCAAGCAAGTTTTGCTCTCTTAAAAAATTGATTGAAAACCAACCAACCCCAGTATTGCAATTTCCTGCCAGATTCAAAAGGGAATCATGAAATGACTCAGATCCATTGTAATGATATTCCCCCAGTGAACCCAAACATATCTTTCTGTTCATTGAACTCAGTGGTTCTCAGACTTTTTGGTTTTGGGACCCCTTTTACACTCTTAAAAACTTATGAGGATCCCAAAGAGTTTTTGTTTATGTAGATTATAGTGACCAATATTTACCATATTAGAAATTAAAGCTGAGAAATTTAAAAACATGTATTTATTAGTTTGTTTAACACAGGGGGTGAAGGGGAGCACTTACATGGTGACGGACAAGAAATAATGCACAACTGAAATTTCACAATGATATAAACTATTACGAACTCAAAAAAAAAGTTAAAAAATAATAACATTTCATGTTAACATAAATAACATACTTTTATGAAAAATAACTAACTTTTCCAAAGCAATTGAAAAGAGTAGCATTTTTTTACATTTTTGAAAATCTCTTTTAATGTCTGGCCCAATAGAAGACATCTGGATTCTTACGTCTGTTTCTTCATTCAATCTGTTGTGATATCATACAATATGTAGTCTCTGGAAAACTCCACTGTATACTTGCTAAAGAATGAGAGTTTAAAAAGGCAAATAACATCCTAGTGTTAGTATGAAAATAGTTTTAGGTTTAAATAGTTTTGACTTTACAGATCCCCTGAGTGTCTCATAACCCCTAGAGATCCCCAGGCCACACTTTGAGAACCACTGCTTTTAATAATCTTAAATTCTTAATAGATAAAAGTTCTTCTATTTCCACCTTAAATCTGGCTATTTTACCAGAAACAGTTCTTCTCGTTTGCTGGAGGAGTTGACAAAATTTTTTTCATTATCTGAATATGAAACATTTTCTGAGCAAGCAAATTGATAAACCTTGTCTGTCTCCAGAGGAAAGTAATAATCTGTATTAGTTACCTATGATTGTATAAGAACCAATCCACGTTTAAACCAAGATCCTTATTATCTCTCACAGTTTCTGTGTGCCAGCAGTTCAGCCACAGAGGGAATGGCTTGTCTCTGCTCTACACTGTTTGGGGTCTTAGCAGGCAGACTTGAGACAGGGGCTGAAATCATCTGAAGGATCATTACTCATATGTCTGGCAATTAATGACGGTGTTGGGTGGTTGCTTGCTAGGGCTGTTGGCAGAACACTCACACACGGCCTTTCCACGTGCCCTGGGTTTCTTTACAACATAGCACCTGAGTTCCAAGGGCAAGAAAGTTAGCCTGGTGGAAGCTGTAAATTTGTCATGGTCTAGTCTCAAAAGTCACATACCTTCACTTCTGCCCTATTCTATTTGTTAGAAGTGCATCACTAAGCCTGACTCACATTCAAGAAATTAGATACCATCTTGAAGAGATGTACGTCAAATAATTTGTGGACCTATTTAAAACTACCAGATAATGTCTCTTAAAATTTAATGGAGTCCCTTTTCTGATTGACTAATGAGACTAATAAGTGTTTATGTAATTTTAAGTAAGAGAAATTCAAAGATTTATTCAAATAACTCTGCCATCATAAAAGAGAAATACATTAACTATCTCAAAATTGTCTCATTCGGCTTGTTGTTGCCCAAAACAATCTCCAGATTTTTTTGATAGTAGGGGGAGGGAGTTACAGAAAAATTGCACAGAAAGTATAGAGAGTTTCCATATACCCTCAACCCCTCCCACTCACACAGTTTCTCCTATCATTATCTTGCATTAGTGTAATACATTTGCTACAATTGATGAACAAACATGAACGATCTAAATATGCCAATTAAAAGACAGAGATTGTTAATGTGGGCCAAAAACAAGACCCAACTATATGATGTCTACAAGAAACTCACTTTAAATATAAAGACACATAGAGATTAAAAGTAAATGGATGGACGGGGCTGGCCCCGTGGCCGAGTGGTTAAGTTCGCGCGCTCCGCTGCAGGCGGCCCAGTGTTTCGTCGGTTCCAATCCTGGGCGCGGACATGGCACTGCTCGTCAGACCACGCTGAGGCAGCGTCCCACATGCCACAACTAGAGGAACCCACAACGAAGAATACACAACTATGTACCGGGGGGCTTTGGGGAGAAAAAGGAAAAAATAAAATCTTAAAAAAAAAAAAAAAAATGAGTCTTTAAAAAAAAAAAAAAAAGTAAATGGATGGATAAAGATGTACCACACTAACATTAATCAAGAGAAAGTGGGAATAGCTGTATTAATTTCAGAACAGACTTCAGACCAAGGAAAGTTATCAGGGATAAAGAGAAACATTACATAATGATAAACGGAGTCAATTCTTCACGAAAACATAACCATTCTTTTTTTTTTTCCTTTTTTTAAAGATTGGCACCTGAGCTAATAACTATTACCAACCTTTTTTTTTTTTTCCTGCTTTTTCTCCCCAAATCTCCCCAGTACATAGTTGTATATTTTAGTTGTGGGTCCTTCTAGTTGTGGCATGTGGGATGCCACCTCAGCATGGCCTAATGAGTGGTGCCATGTCTGCAGCCAGGATCCGAACTGGCGAAACCCTGGGCTGCCAAAGCAAAGCGCATGAACTTAACCACTCAGCCATGGGGTCAGGCCTACTATTTTTTTTTTTTAAAGATTGGCACCTGAGCTAACATCTGTTACAAATCTTTTTTTTATCTTCTTCTTCTTCCCCAAAGCCCCCCAGTACATAGTTGTAATATTCTAGTTGTAGGTCCTTTTGGTTGTGCTATGTGGGACGCCGCCTTAGCATGGCTTGATGAGCAGTGCCATGTCCACGCCCAGAATCCAAACTGATGAAACCCTTGGCCACTGAAGTGGAGTGCGCAAACTTAACCACTCAGCCACAGGGCCCGCCCCAAAACATAACCATTATTAATATGTATGTGCTTAACAGAGCATCAAAATACGTGAGGCGAAAACTGACAGAGCTGCAAGGAGAAATGGATGAATCTACTATTAAAGCTGTATACTTCAACACCCCTCTATCAGAAATGGACAGATCCAGCAGGCAGAAAATAGGTAAGGACATAGCTGAACTCAACAATCCCATCAATCAACTGCATATAGTAGACAGCTATAGACCGCTTCATCCAACAACAGCAGAATACACATTCTTCTCAAGCTCACATGAGACATTTACCAAGATATATCACATTCTGGACCATAAACACATCTTAAAAAACTTCAAAAAATAGGGTCTGGCCCAGTGGCACAGTGGTTAAGTGCGCACGTTCCACTTCAGCTGCCCGGGGTTCACCAATTCAGATCCCAGGTGCAGACACCGCTTGGCAAGCCATGCTGTGGCAGGCATCCCATATATAAAGTAGAGGAAGATGGGCATGGATGTTAGCTCACGGCCAGTCTTCCTCAGCAAAAAGAGGAGGATTGGCAGCAGATGTTAGCTCAGGGCTAATCTTCCTCAAAAAAAAAAAAAAAAACCACAAAAAACAAAAACAAAAACAAATTTCAAAAAACAGGAATCATACAACATCTGCTCTCAGATCACAACAGAACTAAACCAGAAACTAATAACAGAAAGATAGCTGGAAAATCCAAAAATACTTAGAGATTAAACAACACTATTCTAAACAACCCATAGGTCAAAGAAGACATTTCAAGAGAAATTTTTAAATATTTTGAACTGAATGAAAATGAAAACACAAATTATCAAAATTTGTGGGATGTAGCAAAAGCAGTGCTTAGAGAAAAATTTATAGCATTGAATGCATACATTAGAAAGGAAGAAAGATCCAAAATCAATCATCTTAAGTTTCCCCCTTAGGAAACTAGAAAAAGAAGAGCAAATTAAGTTCAAAGTAAGCAGAAGAAAAGAAAAAATAAAAATTAGAGTAGAAATCAATGAAATTGAAAACAGGAAACTAATAGAGAAAATCAATGAAATCGAAAGCTTGTTCATAGAAAAGATAAAGAAAGTAGGTAAGTCTCTGGGCAGGCTAATTAAGATAAAATGAGAGAGGAAACAAACTACTAATATCACAAACAAAAGGGGACATCACTACAGATCTCATGGACAAGAAAAGCAAATAAAAATTATACTGATTGAGAAGGAAGATATAAAACTCTGTTTGTTCTCAGGTGACATGATTGTCTGATGAAAGAAATCAAAGAAGAACTAAATAAATATTCCATGTTCATAGATTACAAGACTCAATATTGTCAAGATGTCAGTTCTTCTGAACTTCATCTATAGATTTAATGCAATCCCGGTCAAAATTCCAACAAGCTATTTTATGCATATTGACAAACTGATTCTAAAGTTTATATGGAGAAGCAAAAGACACAGAATAGCCAACACAATATTGAAGGAGAAGAACCAACTTGGAGGACTAACACTACCCAACTTCAAGACTTACTATAAAGCTACAATAATCAAGACAGTGTGGTATTGATGAAAGGATAGACAAATAGATCAGTGGAACAGACAGAGAGCCCAGAAATAGATCCATATAAATAGAGCTAACTAATCTTTGACAAAGGAACAAATGCAACACAATGGAGAAAAGACAGTCATTTTAATAAATGGTGTTGGAACAACTGGAAATCCACATGCAAAAAAATGAATCTAGACACAGACCTTATACCCTTCACAAAAATTAACTCAAAATGGATCATAGACCTAAATGTAAAACACAAAACTACAAAACTTCTAGAAAATAACAGGGGAGAAGATCTAGATGACCTTAGGTTTGGCAATGACTTTTTAGATACAACACCAAAGGCATAATCCATGAAAGAAAAAAGAATTGATAAGCTGGACTTCATTAAAATTAAAAATTTCTCCTCTGCAAAATACACTGTTAAGAGAATAAAAAGACAAACCATTTATTGGGAGAAAATATCTGTAAAAGAGATGTCTGACAAAAGACTGTTTTCCAAAATATACAAAGGACTCTTAAAACTCAACAATAACAAAATGAACTACCCAATTAGAAAACAGGCCAAAGACTTTAACAGACATCTCACCAAAAAAAATATACAGATGGTGAATAACCAGATGAAAAGGTGTTCCACATCATATGTCATTAGGGCAATGTAAATTAAAGCAACAATGAGATACCACTACATACCTATCAGAGTGGCCAAAATCTCTAACACTGACAACATCAAATGCTGACAAGGACGTGGAGCAACAGGAACTCTCATTCACTGCTGGAGGGAATGCAAAATGGTACCCTCACTTTGGAAGAAAGTTTGGAAGTTTCTTACAAAGCTAAATATACTTTTACCATACAACCTAATAAATGAACTCTTGGTGTTTACAGCAGCTTTATCCATAAGTGCCAAAACTTGGAGCAAGTAAGATGTCCTTCAATGGGTGAATGGACAAATAAACTGTAATAATCCAGACAATGAAATATTATTCAATGCTAAAGAGAAATGAGCTATCAAGCCTTGGAAAGATACAGAGGAAACTTAAATGCATATTACTGAATGAAAGAAGCCAATCTGAAAAGGCTATATACTGTATGATTCCAAGTGTATGACATTCTGGAAAAGGGAAAACTGTAGAGATAGTAAAAAAAAAATCAGTAGTTTCCAGGTGTTAGTGGGGAGAGATGGATGAATAGGGGGACCACAGAGGATTTTTAAGGCAGTGAAACAACTCTGTGTGATACTATAATGGTGGGTGCACATCATTATAAGTTTATCCAAACCCATAGAACATGCAACACCAAGAGTGAACTCTAATGTAAACTACTGACTTTGGGTGATAATGATGTGTCAATATAGGTACAATTGTAACAACCGTTATTACTCTGGTGGGGGATGTTTATAAGTTGATAATGGGAGAGGCTATGCATGTGCGGAGGCAGGGGGTATATGAGAAATCTCAACGTTCAGTTTTGCTGTGAACCTAAAACTGTTCTAAACAATAAAGTCTATTAAAAAAAAAGCAAGTGGAAGAACACTATGTGTGACTCCATTTTGAAATAAAACTCATATATTTATATGTGTATATTCAAACAATATAAATGTCAATCGAAATGAACTGCTAATGTTGTTTATTCCTTGGCATGGGAGAGCAGGGGCTTCAGAGATGTCACTTTTTACACTATACATTGGTAAGGGTGGAATGAATATCAGAGAAGTTTCTGCAGCCCAAACTGAAAGAACGTATGGAAGTAATTGCAGAACCACTTATCTGCAATCTTTCCGAATCACTGAGAATAGGAAAAGTATCAAAAGATTGGATGGGGCAAATGCCTTTATTTTTTAATAGGAAAATGCTGAAAATCATAGATAAAGTCCGACATTAACCACTGGAAAGATCTAGAAAGTTTTGCTAAATAAAGAATGCTTTTGGAGTTTTAAAGGAAGATGATCATTAAAAACTAGAATGAGTAGTTTAAGAACAAACCAGGAAACCTAATTTAATTTCCTTTTTTGATGTGATTATTACATTGGCAGCAGGTATGGTGTATCTTGAACTTAGCAAGGCATCTGACAAGATATATCATAATTTCCATGTAGATAATATTAATAAACTTGGGCTAGATGAGAGCATATTTACATAAATCTTTAGTTGGTTGAACAACTGTATATTCAAAGAAATTAACAGAATGATGTAACCTGAGGGAGATATCTACCGGCATTTCAAAAGGGTCTGCAGAAGCTCCATCATCTTCAACACTTTTATCAGTGACTAACAGGCATCAAGAGAACTCACATTTAATGGATGTCTATTATATGTCAACCTCACATAAGTTTCTTAAATAATGAATACATTTCTATGTAAGGCACTCTAAAAATTTTGTCTCATTTAATCCTCACAATAATCCTATGAGGTAGGTATTTTTGTTCCAGTTTTTTTGGTTTTTTTTTTTGAGGAAGATTAGCCCTGAGCTAACATCTGCTGCCAATCCTCCTCTTTTTGCTGAGGAAGACTGGCCCTGAGCTAACATCCATGCCCATCTTCCTCTACTTTTTTTTATATGTGGGACACCTACCACAGTATGGCTTGCCAAGCGGTGCCATGTCCGCACCTGGGATCTGAACTGACGAACCCCTGTCCACTGAAGTGGAACGTGCACACTTAACCACTGTGCCACCGGGCTGGCCCCTCCAGTTTTGTTTTTTCTTACCAATTAGGAAACTGAGGTTCAGAAAGGTTAAGAAAATTGTCCTACATCCCTCAAATTACCAAGAATAATGCTGCGTCTCTGCCTGGCAAAAACATTAACAGATGTCCTCCTACCTCTTTATGAGGTAGGGAACATTAGAGAAAGGACATATGCTCTGGGGAGAAGGTCTGACTAGAAGATCTCCAAGATTTTATGATTTAATGTATATAAAATTTACACAAAAGACAAAAATAGTATGATATTCCCTTTACCTAGGGATACACCATAGGATTTCTTTAAATCACAAGCCCTCCTAGAGCCCTGGCAGCTGAGAATTCTACCACTGAACCACCCATGCTCTCCTAATGACTCGAAGATATGATCTGAATATGTCAAAAATATGCAAGTTTTCAGCAATGCTCCTAGTCTATCAGATGAGGTGTTCTGTGAATTCTCTCTTTTTAAATCTTATCATTTATATTTAAAGACTGTCTTAAGAAAGACTACAAGATGTAAAGGAGTCAAGAAACCTGGATTCTGGTCTGAGGTCTGCTGGTCTTAAGTAAAATAATTTCTCCCAAATCTCTTTTTAATAGGTCAATGTATGCTGTAAATGTGTGCTCTAATATATATACATATATATTCTAATATATATAAATATTACAAAAATATATAATATATAATATAATGTGTGCTATAAATAACTGATTGCAGAGAGACAGGAGGGAATGTTTGATCACAATGACTTCAGAAAAAATATGCTGTATCATTTCCACTTAGTAAGCAAATGTTTGATAAGTGGTTACACTTAAATAACTTTGAAACATCTATGAAAGTACAGTGTTCAAGATAACCTAAGAGTTATATACCTTTAGTTAATGATTACAAATGAACTTAAGAAAGGTTGTCTTCCTTTTGCAATATTTTTTTTTTGAGGAAGATTACCGCTGAGCTAACTACTGCCAATCCTCCTCATTTTTCTGAGGAAGACTGGCCCTGGGCTAACATCCGTGCCCATCTTCCTCTACTTTATACATGGGACACCTGCCACAGCATGGCTTGACAAGTGGTGCCATGTCCGCACCTGGAATCTGAACCGGTGAACCCTGGGCTGCCAGGAAGCAGAATGTGCGAACTTAACCACTGCGCCAACAGGCCGGCCCCTCTTTTGCAATATCTTAAAACAGATATCAAGATTTAAGTGGTAACAGTAAAAGACTGTTTTTCCCTTCACATATATATATATATATATATATATATATATATATATATATATATATACACATACACATATATATTTTGGTTTGGCCCTGAGCTAACATCTGTTGCCAATCTTCTTCTTTTTCTTTGAGGAAGATTAGCCCTGACCTAATACCTGTGCCAATCTTCTTCTATTTTGTATGTGGGATGCCACCACAGCATGGCTTGATGAGTGGTGTGAATGTCCCCTCCCAATATCCAAACCCATTAATCCCAGGCCGCAGAAGTGGAGCTTGCAAACTTAACTGCTACACCACTGGGTCAGGCCCACTTTGTATTTTTTAATTGGGCCTAGTAATTCATGTTCCCATAGCAAAAACTAAAACTTATAAAAATGAGTAATAAAATAATTACTCCCAAATTCTCCCAACAAAGATAATCTGTACATTTTTGTACTGCTAAAACAAAAATATTTTTGAGAATAACTAGAGGCCAAAAAGGATGTACAAATAAATAAACATTAATTTTGAAATATTTTTGCTTATTGTCCTTTTAATTATTAGAATCTGAAATATAGTGAAATTCTTCTGGAAGAATAAACAAATTGCAAATAATAGATTTTAATAATGAATAAAGTCATTGAATTATAGAGTCAAAGCCTAGCAAAAAGAGCCAACTACTAAAAGTTTTTAAAAAGTACATGTACTTTAAAAAATAGTAAAAGTTCATCACAGCATTATTCACAATAGCCAAGACGTGGAACCAACCTAAGTGCCCAGCAACTGATGATTGGATAAAGAAGATATGGTATATATATATATATATATATATATATATATATATAAATATATATATATAATGAAATACTACTCAGCCATAAAAAAGGACAAACTCATCCCATTTGCATCAACATGGATGAACCCTGAGGGTATTATGTGGAGTGAAATAAGCCAGACAGAGAAAGACGAACTCTGTATGACTCCACTCATAGGTGGTAGTTAACATATAGACAAAGAGAACTGATCGGTGGTTACCAAGGGAAAGGGGGGTGGGGGGAGGGCACAAAGGGTGAAGTGGTGTACCTACAACATGACTAACAATAATGTACAACTGTAATTTCACAAGGTTGTTAACTATCATAATCTTAATAAAAAAATAGTAAACGTTATTGATGGTACAGAATAATGTTCCTAGCAGAGTCAAAGGATAAGCTTTTGACTTTTGACAAACTAGAGAGAATGGGATGCACTGTTCAATGTTTTTTGGACAGCAGCACATTGGTACAGAAAAGAAGTAATTAATTTAGGTCTTTACTTCACATCATCCCATAAAATATATTCTCGATAGGTCATAAAACAACAGAAGAAAATGAGCTAACATAAAAAATACGTACTGGAGAGAAAAATACTCTTCTGAGTCCTTAAAAAAAAAAAAAAGAGGGTGATAGAAAACAGAGAAATGTTTATACAATGTTTTTTCATTTTCAGGAGAATTTTATAAAACAAATACTAATATTAAGGCCACCAAACAGGAAATATATCTGACAAAAATAACAGGAGGGCAATATAAATAGTAATTATCACATGGAAAAAACATATAGCTCTATCAGTTATTAAATACAAGAATTATAAAAATTTCTGGAAGGATATACAAGAAATTGTTAATAGTGGTTACTTTCAGTACTGGAGGACTGAAGAAAATAAGCTAAAAGAAAACACACATAAGATGTTGAATTCTGTAGAATATTGTTTTGCCAAAAACAGTACCAAAAAAACCTGAGTTTATTCTTATTATGGTAAGAGAAAGCACTACCGTGACATATGCTGGCCTTTTTACTATGAAGTTGTTTAAATTCCTAATACCAAATGCACTTTTATAATTTATGGTTGGACCATTATTATTGACAGTTTTGTGAATTGAGAACATGAAAATGGCCAAATTAGTGGGCCCAAGAAAATTGACTGGACAATTATCCTTAAACCTACTGCCAAGATTGCACAATATGCATTTCTCTGTGTGTTTACCTACGTTCACTCATATAGATAGAAATTTGGGGAGAGTCCTTTTACCAGCACTTAGCTTTGTTACTTGTTATTGGGGACATATTTGAGGGGGACTACCAAGTGGTATTTGCAAAAGGAGTTTGAAAGAGGCCCATATATTATTCAAAGAAAAAAATCTATAATTTCAATTTTAAATTCTTTTACTACAGAGGTTGCAGCCATAGAGCAGCAAGTTCGGTGCTAGGCATATGGACATGGGCTAAATAAATAAAATATGCTATTCTCATATCATTACTTTTGACATGAGAGACAATGGTTCTTTTGACTTATAAAGAAGAGAAAGGCCATCTTTTCGACATCTTGGGAGTGGACCTTTGCGAATGAGTCAAAAGATCTCCAAATAGGATGACTTATTTACAGTTGTCCTGTCTTCAAACACACAAACTATAATTGACTTCTAAGCAATTTCAAGGTATAAAGTGCATTTTCTAAGACAGGTGTCTGAAGTTCACTGAACTCTGACTAATTTAATTAACCTGTACAGAGGTTTAGAGGCCTTTGAGCTCAGTAAAGCCAAGTGACTTAAGATTGTTTTTCTAAAGATTAGATTTCCCTTGCAACTGTCATACTGGACAGAGATTTGGAAGGTTCTCAACCCTATTAAAGAAGGTTGCTATGAAACTTTCATAGCAACCCCTGGAAGGGAAACTGGCTCATTCTCCAATTTCTTTCTTTTTTTTCACCCTCTTCACCCATTTCACCCACTCTCCACCCTCTACTCTGGCAACCACCAATCTATTCTCTGTATTTATGAGTTCAGTTTTTAGGGCTTTTTTAAGATTCTACATATCAGTGAAATCACAGACTATTTGTCTTTATCTGTCTGACTTATTTCACTCAGCATAATGCTCTCAGAGTCCATTCATGTTGTTCCGAATGGCAAGATTTCCATCTTTTTTATGGCTGAATATTCCATTGTATACATATGCCACATTTTCTTTATCCATTCTTCTGTCAATGGATACTTAAGTTGTTTCCATATCTTGGCTATTGTAAATAATGCTGCAACGATCATGGGGATGCAAGTATCCTTTTGAGTTAGTGTTTTTGTTTTCTTCTGATAAATACCCAGAAGTAAAATTGCTAGATAACATAGTAGTTCTATTTTTAATATTTTGAGGAACCTCCATACTTTTTCCATAGTAGCTGTGTCAATTTACATTCCCAGCAACAGTGCACAAGGGTTCCCTTATCTCCATATCCTTGCCAACACATTTCTTGTTTTTTTGATTAGCCATTCTAACAGGTATGAGGTGATATTTCATTGTGGTTTTGATTTGCATTTTCCTGATGATTAGTGATGTTGAGCATCTTTTCATGTACCTGTTGGCCATTTGTATGTCTTCTTTGGAAAACTGTCTATTCAGATCCTCTATCTATTTTTTAATAAGATCGTTGGTTTTTTGCTATTGAGTTGTATGAGTTCTTTATATATTTTGGGTATTAACCCCTTATCAGATAAATGATTTGCAAATATTTTCTCCCATTCCATAGGCTGCCATTTCATTTTGTTGGTTTTCTTTGCTGCACGGAAGCTTTTTGTTTAGTCCCATTTGTTTATTTTCGCTTTTGTTGCCTTTGCTTTGGTGTCAAATCCAAAAACTCACTGCCAAGATCTCATTGTCTAATTATATCACGACCCTTATAAAGGGTATACTCAATTTAAAGCGGCTTGAATGAAAATATTTATTGGTTCAGATAACCAAAAACCCAGAGACAGAACAGTTCTCAAGATTGATTTATTCCAATGGGTATATTCCATTTCCCTTTCATTCTTTTGGTCTCGTGGCATCAGTTTAATTCTCAAACAAGTGGTGAGATGGCAACAAGTTTCAGGACTCATATCCACACATCGTAACATATAGCAAAAGAGAGAAAAGGTCATTTTCAGAAGGTTTCCTAGAAATAGGAGCCACCAGCGAACTTCTGGCTTTTCAATGGCCCAAATTCCTAAATCAATTCCTGACAAAGAGAATTAAGATTACCCTTAGAGTGCTCAGGCCCATCCCTGAAGCTATGGGTAAGGTCAGCCTTCCCTAAAGCACATGGGCTACATGGAGAGTGATTTCTACAACAAGATCAGAGTTGGGAGAAGAAGGATACGTGAAGTTTGGGTAGGAAAACAATGATGTACACTAGGAATAAACTCTTGGTTTTGTTCTAGTCCAGATTCAGGATAATATGGGAAATAATGTCTACTGTTTACTGCCCTATTATAAAAAGGATTTGAAGGGTCTTACAAAAATAGATAAAATATAACAAGATAACATATGAGTGAAGAAAAAAAGGTATAGAAGACCAAACAAGGGACAAGCCCATTGCACAAAATTCATTATGATCTTGTCCATTTGCTACATGTGCGACGCAAATTTGACTCTGAGCTTCCTATCTGTCAATGAGAGGAGGAAAACTTAATCAGTAACTGTATCAGTCAGGCCTCTTTTAATTGCAAGTGACAGAGATCCAAATCAAATGGGCATAAACAACAACAAAAGAAATGTATTGGCTCTTTAATAGAAAAGTCCATGAATGGAACTAGTTTTAGGTACAGATGGGTCCAGAGACTCAAACAATGTCCTCAGGACAGCTACCTCTGTGTTGGTTTCATTCTCAAGTGGGCTTTCACTTGCTGGCAATGATGGCCTTGAAAGCTCTAGATTTGCATGGTTCTTATGGCCAGTTATCCTAGTGAAAAGAGAGTGTCTCTTTCTGAGAGCTCCAGAAAAAATTTTTAGTTGGATTGTGAATGGCCCTGTTTGTGTTGTGTTCCCATCTCTGGACCAAACAATGTGGAGAAAGGAATGAGGCATCCTAACTGGCTAGTCTGGGTCACGTGCCCTCTCCCATGGGCAGGGGAAGTGAAGCTATATGATTGACAATCTCATCAGAAAAGCATTATCTTTCAGTGGCAGATTCAGAAAGGAAAAGAACTAGGCAGACAGAAAAAAACAATGCCTTGATAATGACATAAGTCCATGGATATAAAATATAGACATATCAATTGTTCAGAAGCCCAGCTACCCCTCAGACTAACACTTAAGAAAAAAAAAGACTCCTCTAGGAACTCAATAACACACTGATATATCTTATACAACTGTTTTCTTTACATTTCCCATATACACCAGTGGCAAAACGCCAACATGGTTTTTTTTTTTTTAATTCTATGAGGGAACAGAACAATAAAATCCAAACATATAACTATTTGTAATTTTACCAACAAATAAAATTTAGCATCTGCACAGAAAAGACGGAATGAATATCCTTCAGGTGTCTTAGTCACAACTCTTGGTTCCAGGGAACAGAAAAGCATTCACTAGAAACTAGTATAGAGAAAGGGTGGAGCAAAATGGTGGGGTGAGCTTACCTGGGATTCTCTCCCCTCCAAAATACAACAAAGGATTGGAAAAACTGAATTTCAGAGAATAAATCTAATGCCAACACGTTAGAGACCTACAATACCAACAAGGCAGAGATCATAAAACTTGCTGAAGGCCTCAGAGGCGCTGGAACGGGTAGGAGAGAACGTCGCTCCCTCCCCTGGAGTCTGCAATGGCTGCTGAGCAGGTCCAGGAAGGAGTGGGGGAGGGGCCGTGTGACCAGGTGATCATCCAGGACTCCTGCCGCTGGTTCAGTGGAAACCCACTGACTGGGGAAAGCTTCCATGCATGGGAACCCCATAAACCCAGGGCCTCGGGAGACCAGAGAACAGAACTGATCTGAATCCAGATGGGCCCGCGAGAATAGCAGCCCCTCCCTTGGCAAAGCTACTGGGCGCCGCCATCTTGCCCGAAGGCGGAGAGCTCATAACACGCAGCTCTCGACCCCCATCTAGTGGCGACAGGCTATAAGTGCAACCGAATTCTACCACCATGCGAAAAAACTGCTCCTCTACCATCCAGCAATTTATAAAAGCCCCAGACCAGAAGGAAAACAATAAAAACATAGAATTAAGTCCTGAGGACTTGGAATTAGGTAAACTAAGTGATAATGAGTTCAGAGCAGCTATAATAAAAAAACTCAATGAGGTAGAGAGAAAGATAGAGAAACAAGCCAATGAGCTCTGGAGTTACTTCACAAAAGAGATTGAAATCATAAAGAAGACTCAAACAGAATTACTAGAGATGAAAAACACAATGGACCAGATAAAACAGAATATGGATTCCCTGAATGCCCATGTAGACAACACAGAAGAGAAAATTAACATAATTGAAGAAAGACAGGCTGAATGGCTCCAGACAGAGGAAGAAAGAGAACTAAGAATTAAAAAAAATGAGGAAAATCTCCGCAAGATAGTGGATTCAATGAGGAGTAAGAATTTAAGGATCACAGGAATTCCTGAGAACATGGAAAAGGAAAATGGAGCAGAAAGTGCGCTTAATGAAATTATTGAAGAGAACTTCCCAAATCTAGGGATTGACGGGGAAACGTGTGTAGAGGAAGTTTTCAGATCTCCTAGACTTGTCAATGTAAAAAGACCTACTGCAAGACACATAGTAGTACAATTGGCAAGAAGGAAAGATAAGGAAAGAATACTCAGGGAAGTAAGAAAAAAGAAGAGAATAACCTATAAGGGAGCCCCTATCAGACTTTCAGCGGATTTCTCTACCGAAACCTTACAAGCTAGGAGAGAATGGAATGACATATTCAAAGCTTTAAAAGATAAAAATCTTCAGCCAAGAATACTCTATCCAGCAAGAATTTCCTTCAGATACGAGGGAGAAATTAAATCTTTTCCAAACAAAAGTTAAGGGAATTTGTAACTAAAAGCCCTCCATTACAAGAAATCCTCAAGAAGGCTCTCATACCTGAAAAAACAAAAAAGGGAGAAAGGGGTCACAATCCACAGACTAGGGAGACCGATGGATAGAACCAGAACAAGACAGCAAATATTCAACTATAGCATTAGGGTAAAGGTAAGGAAACTACCAAAGCAAGGACGATCTTATCACTCTAACTACAAATTAATAAGACGAGTTGGAATAAAAAATGAAAATAATTATTTAGGAGGGGAAGAGCAAAGGGTCTAAATCAGTATTGGCCAAGTAAGTAAGAGACCACCAGAGAATAGACTATATTATACACGAGATTCTAAATACAAACTTCAGGGTAGACACTAAAATAAAATACAGAACAGAGTCACAAATCATAAATAAGGAAAAATCTAAGAAACCCAGCATAAGAAATTGCAGTATTAAATGGGTAGGCTAAAGCACACAGGAAAAGAAACACAGGAAAACAAGATAATGAGTGACAGATTGACAGCATCAAGTCCACATGCATCAATAATCACTCTCAATGTAAATGGATTGAACTCGCCAATAAAAAGACACAGAGTGGCAAAATGGATTAAAGAACAAGATCCAACAATTTTTTGCCTCCAAGAAACACACCTCAGCCCCAAGGACAAACACAGACTCAGGGTGAAGGGGTGGAGGACAATACTTCAAGCAAATAGCAAGGAAAAAAAGGCAGGTGTTGCATTTCTTATATCAGACAAAGTGGATTTCAAAATAAGACAGGTAAAGAGAGACACAGAGGGACAATATATAATGATCAAAGGGACACTTCATCAAGAAGAAATAACACTTATAAATATCTATGCACCCAACACAGGAGCACCAAGATTCATAAAGCAACTATTAACAGACCTAAAGGAAGATGTTAAAAACAACACAGTAATAGTAGGGGACCTCAACACCCCACTCACATCAATTGATAGATCATCCAGACAGAAAATCAACAAGGAAATAGTGGAGCTAAATGAAAAACTAAAACAATTGGACTTAATAGACATATATAGATCACGTCACCCTGAAAGAGCTGAATACATATTCTTCTCAAGTGCACATGGAACATTCTCAAGGATAGACCATATGTTGGGAAAGAAGGCAAGCCTCTACAAATTTAAAAAAAATTTAAATAGTAACAAGCATCTTCTCCAATCATAATGCTATAAGGCTAGAAATTAATTACAAGAAAAAAGCTGAGAAAGGCACAAAGATGTGGAGACTAAACAACACACTACTGAACAAGCAGTGGATCATTGAAGAAATTAAAGAAGAAATCAAAAAATACCTGGAAACAAATGAAAATGATAGCATGGCATACCACATCTAAAAGAATGAAAATTGACCATTCTTTTTCACCATTCACCAAAATAAACTCAAAATGGATCAAAGACCTAAAGGTGAGACCTGAAACCATAAGGCTTCTAGAAGAAAACGTAGGCAGTATACTCTTTGACATCAGTATTAAAAGGATCTTTTCGGGCAACATGCCTTCTCAAAGAAGGGAAATAATAGAAAGAATAAACAAATGGGACTTCATCAGACTAAAGAGCTTCTTCAAGGCAAATGAAAACAGGATTGAAACAAAAAAACAACCCACTAACTGGGAAAAAATATTTGCAAGTCATATATCTGACAAAGGCTTAATATCCATAATATATAAAGACCTCTCGCAACTCAACAACAAAAAATCAAACAACCCAATCAAAAATTGGGCTGGAGACATGAACAGACATTTCTCCAAAGAAGATATACGGATGGCCAATAGGCACATGAAAAGATGCTCATCATCGCTGATCATCAGGGAAATGCAAATCAAAACTACACTAAGATATCACCTTACACCCGTTAGAATGACAAAAATATCTAAAACTAATAGTAACAAATGTTGGAGAGGTTGTGGAGAAAAAGGAACCTTCATACACTGCTGGTGGGAATGCAAACTGGTGCAGCCACTATGGAAAACAGTATGGAGATTCCTCAAAAAATTAAAAATAGAACTACCATACGATCCAGCCATCCCACTACTGGGTATTTATCCAAAGAGCTTGACGTCAGCAATCCCAAAAGTCCTATGCACCCCAATGTTTATTACAGCACTGTTTACAATAGCCAAGACGTGGAAGCAACCTAAGTGCCCAGCAACAGACGAATGGATAAAGAAGATGTGGTACATATATACAATGGAATACTACTCAGCTGCAAAACAGAACAAAATCATTCCATTTGCAATAACATGGATGGACCTTGAGGGAATTATGTTAAGTGAAATAAGCCAGCTAGAGAAGGATAATCTGTGTATGACTCCACTCATATGAGGAATTTAAAAATGTGGACTAAGAACAATTTAGTGGATACCAGGGGAAAGGTGGGGTGGGGGGTGGGCACAAAGGGTGAAGTGGTGCACCTACAACACGAATGACAAACATTAATGTACAACTGAAATTTCACAAGATTGCAACCTATCATTAACTCAATAAAAAAAAAGAAACTAGTATAGCCAACTCACTGAGAGATGTAAACCAAATAGAAAACAAATAAGAAAAAATATTTTGCTTCCACCATTGTGTTCAACCATGCTACATCAAACCCCATTCCTTGCCCTTGAGCACATCTCAAGCAGATCCTATAGCCTTTGGGTCTCTTTTAGGTATTAAAAGGTCCAGGCTGATCTAATCTAATTTAAAACTCTCTCACATGCATTTTTTTAAAAAACAGCTTTATTGAGATATAAATCACATACAATTCACCCACTTAAAGTGTACAATCCAATGATTTTTAGCATATTCAGCGTTGTGCAACCATCACTATAATCAATTTTCGAACATTTTTATCATCCACAAAAGAAACTCACATCCATTTAAAGCCCCCCTCCTTTCTTAGCTCAGGGACCAGCTACCACTGGTGAGGGAAATGTCATCCCTTTTATCATTTTTCCTTGTTACTCAATATATTCCCCTCCCCCCACCCCCAATTCCAGGATTAGGGCAAGGAGGTGAGGATCAGGGGAAAAGAGGCAAAGCCAATTTTACTGAGCTGGTAGGATGACCAAACTTTCCCAGTTTACCAGGCAACTGAGGAATTTCCTAGGATACGGGACTTTCAATGCTAAAATTGGAAGTTTCAGGCAAACTGGGATGGTTGGTCACCCTATGAGCTGGTGGTGTTTGCAGTTCACACTTGCTTGATCCATAGCTAACCATCACACTTTGTTACAGCAGCTTTCCAGGTGGTTCAACTCTTAGCTCTTCCTTGAGACACATTAACAACCTCTAAACTGGTTTCCTAACACAGGTTACAGCCTCTGGCTGATCTCTTCCCCCTCAAATCCTTTCCTTCAGCAGTATACGCTTCCACTGCTAGTAATATTAAATTTGATTACTGGGTTGAGGTGGTAACAACCAGATAGCTGCATTTTAACATCAAATTTCTACAATAATGACTAGCAAGTAATCTACAAGATGATACTTTGGCACCATGTGGATACTTAGCTTCCAATCTACTTTTCACCAAATGGTTTTAGCATTAATGATCTTTGACTGATTTATTTCATTAGGGGCTGCAAAACGGTTATTCTCTAATTCTAAAAGATGAATAATGTTGCTACAAACATCGGTGTACAAGTTTTTGTGTGGACATATGTTTTCCGTTCTTTAGGGTATATACCTAGGAGTGGAACTGCTGGGTCACATAGCAACTCTATGTTTAACATTTGAGAAATTCCCAGGCTATTTTACAAAGCAGCTCCACTGTTTTACATTCCCACTAGCAGTATATGAAAGTTTTGGTTGTGCCACATCCTTGTCAACACTTGGTAGTGTCAGCCTTTTGGGTTATAGTCATCTTAGTGGGTATGAAATGGTTATCTCAGTGGGGTTTTGATTTGCATTTCCCTAATGATTAATGATGTTGAGCACTTTTTCATATGCTTCTTGGCCAACTGTCTACCTTCTTCAGAGAAACGTCTACTCAAATCCTTTGCCCATTTTAAAACTAGGTTGTCTTTTTATTGCTGAGCTCTAAGTATTCTTTATACAGGCTGGATATGACCCCATGAATCAGACATATGATTTGCAAATATTTCCTCCTATTCTGTGGGTTGTCTTTTCACTGTCTTGATCTTATCCTTTGAGCATAGGTTTTTAATTTTGACGAAGTCCAATTTACCCATTTTTTCTTTTGTCACTTGTGCTTTTGGTGTCATATCTAAGGCTTTGCCTAACCCACGGTTACAAAGATTTACTCCTATTTTCTTCTAAGAGTTTTATCTTTTAGCTTTTATTTAGGTCTATGATCCATTTGAGTTAATTTTTGTACATGATGTGAGGCAAGGTCCAACTTCATTCTTTTGCATGTGGATATCCAGTTGACCAGCACCATTTGTTTAAAAACTATTCTTTTCCCAGTTAATTATCTTGGCACCCTTTCAAGAATCAACTGACTATAATATAAGGGTTTATTTCTGGACTCTCAATTCTATTGCACTGAGAATTGCACATACATTTATATGCAACTGAATATATTGCTATATATTCACCTTTATGCCAATACCACATTGTCTTGATTACTGTAGTTTTGTACTATGTTTTGAAATCGAGAAATGTGAGTCCTCCAACTTTGTTCTTTTTCAAGATTGTTTGGCTATTCTGGGTCCCTTGCATTTCCAGATGAACTTTAGGGTCATCTTGTCAATTTCTGCAAAAAAAGACAATTGGGATTTTGATAGTGATTGCATTGAATCTGTAGACCAATTGGAGAATACTGCTATCTTAATAATATTAAGTCTTCCAATCTATGAACCTGAGATGTCTTTTTATTTATGTATTATTGTTAGGTCTTTTTAAATTTCTTTCAACAATGCTTTGCAGTTTTCAGTGTACAGTCTTGCACTTCTTTGGTTAAATTCATTCCTTAGCATTTTAACCTTTTTGTTGCTATTATCAATGGAATTGTTTTTTTAACTCATTTAAGGATTGTTACTTGCTAGTGATAGCACTGCAGTTGATTTTGCATATTGATTTTATATCCTACAACTTTGCTGAACTTTAGTTTTTTTTGTGGATTCCTTAGAATTTTCTATATACAAGTCATGTCAACTGCAAATAGCATTTTATTTCTTCTTTTCCAATCTGGATGATTTTTATTTCTTTTTCTTACCTAATTGCCCTGGCTAGAACCTCCAGTACAAAGTTGACTAGAATTGGTAAGAGTGTAAATCTTGTCTTGTTCCTGACCTTAGTGAGAAAGTATCAAGTATGATGTAAGCTGTGTGTTTTGTTTTTTTGTAGACGCTCTTTATCAGGTTGAGGAAGCTCCTTTCTATTCCAAGTTTGCTGAGTGTTTTTATAAAGGGTGTTAGATTTTTGTCAAATGCTTTTTCTGTGTTGAGAGGATCATGTGATTTTTATGCTTTATTTTATCAATATGGTATATTACATTGATTTATTTTTGGACGCTAACCAGCCTTGCATTCCTCGCATAAATTCTACTTGATCATAGTGTATAATCTCTCTTATGTTGCTGGATTCGGTTTATAGAACAAAATGAAGAGTCGATCTGAAAGGGCAAACAAAATACCCAGTATAGCTACCAAAGTCAGTGATAGAGTCAGGACCTACTGGTCCAATTCAGTGTTCTTTTTCCACTAGCAAAGTAATCGATACCATGAGTATACAGTTTGATGGGTGTAAGGAGAAATATAAAAATATCAAGATGTGGTCCCCTAACCTAAAAATACTTCTAATATTGTTAGAAGAAACTTATACACATGAAATAATGAGTAAATATTTTAAAACAGGACTAAAGCATAGAAAAATAAAATCAAAGTAGGGATTACCTTATGCTTCTTTTATATTCACATAGTGGAGAGCACAAAGTGTTGGCTTCAATAATCAATGCCTGGCTTCCTGGGTTGGACTTTTAAACTATCAAAGACTGAGACTAGAAAGCTAACCTAGAAGAAAAGAACTAACATTTAATGGGTGCTTATTATGTACTTGGTGGTTTAATATATCATTTAACCAGAAACCATGGTTCAGTTATTATTCCTGATTTATAAACAAGGGAATTAAGTTCAAGAAATTAATTTAACTCAAACTGAAAGCCAGCATACGATTCCAGTTGTGTCTGATTTGCCCAGGAATTTTGCTCTCTCTATGACATCCACATGCCAGAAGCATCTTAAAGCAGAAGACTTGGAGGTTGGTAGCCTAGCATTCAAGTCTCATAAACAACAGTAATTTGTTGTTAAACTTTGAGCAATTCATACCAACTCTCAGATCCCTATTTAATTTGCTTAAATAAAATAGAGATGATAAAATATTCTCCTCTTGTCTTTGGAGGATCATACAATGAAGCCCAAGCACAGGAGAGAGTTAGGCCAAAATATTAAGATTATGTGTACATGTGTATGTGATTCTTACATATCTGTACCTATATTCCAAAGCCAATAATGAAAACCATCTTTTTGAAAGTTATCATTGTTAGTAATAGTCTGAACAAGCAAGAAAATAAACCACTGGGGTTATTGTTGGTTTTTAAATAGTTTGACTCTCATTTCTCATAAATTACCTGGCAAATATTCTACACTGAAATTGTACTTTAAAAAGTGAAGAAAAAAGCTAAGATTTAAAGTTGAGGGAAGGGATGCATTAAAATAAAGGCAAGGCTCTTTCTTGGTATGTATGTTCATTAGTACCCAAATCTGTGCATGCTATTCATTCAGGCTCCATTAACTAGCTTCCTGACCAAAGGCAAGCTCTTTATATTGTGCTTCTGTTACTCTCCTAATACAGAAACAAAAGTTCTATTACTAGAGTGGTGTCTGTATAAAATGAGATCATAAATATGAAAGTGACAGAGAAACCTAGAACTTCACCGTCTGGGACCTGCTCATAGGAAAAGCATCTTTCATCACTAAAATCCATTCTCCCTATCTGTGGCCTCAGTTGAAAGAAATAACTTCCCTAAGCTTCCCAATTCTTACTATAGGTCTTTGTAAATTTTCAGATGAACCTTATGGTTAAGCCATTTCTCTATCTGGGAACAGAGGTAGAAGTAACCTGGTGAACACAAGAGATCACTTCTGCCTTTATAAGTCTGGGAACAATTATAATCTGCTTCCCAAGTCTAGGAATTTTTATGCTGTACTATTTTACTCTATATCCTTAGTATCTTGCCCAGGGCAATAAAAGAAAAAGAGTACACAACAAAAAAAAGAAAAATGAAAGAAAAAAAAAATTCTTCCTATTCCTACTTGGCTATAGACTGCATTCAGGGTAAGAATAAGAGACTCTACCATAATAGAATGGAAATTTTTATTTTACAAATGAAAAAGCAAAATACTGCTATTGAATTGACCATGAAGTCACATGTGAATTCATACCTTGCAGTTGAATTTTCCCAGTTCATCAACTAATTCCACTGAAAACAGAGTAAGCCTCTATCTGTGGAAGACACATAGACCAGATTTAACCATGATGATGGAGAGATGGCTGGCAAGATTAAGCAAAGGAAGTGACTGTAGCTCTGTTTCAAGTTCTTTTTCTTCTTGGAAACATTCTCCATGGCCATGTGAGACTTAAGACAAAGATTGTGACTGTCCTTGCCAGAGAAGTAAGTTAAAGCTGTGTCATAGAGAATTGTAGACTACTCTTCTACCTTTACCTGTGATATCCATGTCTCTCAGAAGTCTGGCTAAACCAGAATATTCTTTGCAATAGCATTCAAAGTCCTTACTTGGGTCACATCTGTTACCTTTAGAGAATATTCTGAGCTAGAAAGAGAGGCTCCCATGGCAACACAGGAATTTCTGCAATAGAAATAATAAAGGAACAGATAATTATATAAGTTGTTAAATGAGCCCTCCTACTGGCACTTCATTTTACAGGCTATTTCATGGCTCAAGAACAAGGGTAGATCAAGGACCATGGACTGTCATATTTCATAATTTTTATTAATTAATCACTTGAAACATCTAGTAGCTGAATCTTCCAGATAGTATACTTGATTTTATACCTGGAAATGTAGGTTCTAAGGGTCTTGTTTCTTTTACACTTCATTTTTTCCAACTTATAAATAGAAATAACTACTAAATTATAGGAGTCCTTTCAAGTATAACGAAAAACACATAATAGTTTCAATTCCTTAATGGTGCTATAATTTCAAAATAACTGAAAATACAGTGCAAAGGTGAGGGAAGACTGACCATAAGGATCAAAGGTAGAGAAATAAAAATGACTATGACTCTTCCCTCCTTACACCATAGTTATTAACTTTGCTAAAGGAAATCACAGGTGAATGGGCACATATACAAATCTGACTCATTTGAACATTAGCTGCTGAATTAGAGTTTATTACTAATTGGTCTAAGTTCAGCAACGCCCTAAGGATATAAAGATTCACCTATGTTCAGAAGATCCTGCTTAAGGCAGAATAAGAACCATTTTGCAGTTGAAAAACTGCAAAAATGACTAAAATATTTACATATTAATCACAACATTCCATTCATTAATCAAGCAATCGACAACGGTTTTCCTGTTGGGGAAGTAAAGATTAATCTCCTCCTTTTCTGTATGAGTCAAAGAATACATTTTTACCGAAACTTCATTCCTGAATCTCTAGCAGACCGAGCAGAACAGTGGAATTCTGTAGCCCCTGAACCCTCAAGGATCCTTTGTAGATTTCTTTCTGTTATGCCACCCCCTGTTGGAAAGAATAAGTAATACATTAAGTTGAATAGGTTTTTGAATAAAATTTAATGAATAATGACGACTGTTTACTTTACCTAGAATCCCCACACTGAAATTTCTCATTGATTCAAGAATTACTCTCTCCCTACTAAGCTATAATGAGACTAGAAAAGAATGATGAAAGACAAGACTACAGACTCTGAAGAACAAATGATAAGGTCATAGAACCTATATTATGGAATCTTTTATGTCCATTGTTTTATATAACAATGCTATATATTACTGACTTTAAATCTGAAAAGATTGCTCTAGGGCAAGGAAAATCATTGAGTGCTCTAGCCCTGCTCCCCCTCAATTAAAACAAAATCAAATTAAAATGAAAGATAAGGAAAGGCTTGAGGTAGAAGCTCCAAAAGCACAGCCTCAGAGATGTATCTGAAGGACAGAACCTGCTAGGTTCTCTCTCTGGCCCAGGATTCAATGAGTACCTGGACTTCATGGGAAATGGGGAAAACGCAAGGTGTTATACAGTTTATTCATAATAATATCAATTTTTTTCATTTCACAGAAGAATCCAATTCTACTTTATTAAAACTGCACAATCAAGAACTTCACGATGACTCATTTGAGGAAAAATCACTTAAATATTTGTATATAAAGAATCATATTCTGAACTGATATCAGATTATAAATATAAAATTAGTTTATTCATCTTTATATCATTCTCTGCTAGTATACAAGACATATTCAATAAACAGTTTGTATTGACTGATAAAATATGTGCTTTCTATCTCAAGCTATTCAAGTTGCTGAAGTAACTTGACTTTACACACTCTTTTAGACTCATTAACTTGGTGTTTTTTTCTTAGTGGTACACTAACATCACTGAGCCCTAAGAAGTAGAAAGAACACAGACTGAGAAGTCAGATTTAGATTGGAATCCTGGTTTCACTACTGTAGCTCTTCACAGCTATGTGATCTTAGATAAATTACTTAAATTCACTGAGCCTCAACTTTTTTGACCAAAGAAGGACATGCCTACCTCATGAGCTTGTTGTAAGGATTAAAATACAAATATCTTATTTCCTTCTAACAAATAACAAAATATCTGGCCACTAAAACTCCTGTTGCTTAGTTATCAGCAACTTTAGGACATAAGTAATACATCTTCCAAACACAGACTACATATCTTTTACGGTAGGGACCTGAATAAACAACTAGTTCAATATCCTCTTTTTTACAGATGAGGAAACTGGAGCCTAAATATGTTATAAGCTTCATTATGAAAGTCCTCAAAAGGAAACTACTATATTCTATTTATCTTTATATTTCCCAACGATGAATACTCATTAGGCCTTCAGGCTGACTTACCTACCTGCTGGTACTTATTTACATGAAATTTTAATAATTTGTCTATAGATCTATTCTGTGATCTCCTCAAGTAGAAAGACCACTTCATATTCATTTCTGTGTTTTCACATCTACCATAGAACCTGGCATATAATTAGCATTTGCTTGGTAAGGTTTGTTAAATAATCACAAATATTTTTGTATATACCATCTTCTTACCTAAGACTGTAAGCTTTTTGAGGAAGTAGTTTCTTGTGTAACTGCATCCCAAGTAATGCCTTGCACAGAGCAGATAACTTAAAAACTACATATTAAGCAAAGGCAACCTTAATATTAACGACTAAGTCGTCAAGATTAAATATGTTTAGTCTTAAATGAAAATGCATCACTCAGTTAAGTCTCTTTAACACTCTCTGAGTAATCTATAAAGGGTCTCAATTTGACAGATAACATACACTTTCTAACTGTTTATGTTTCAGGGATTCGCTACAGGTCAAAGCTTTCCTAAATTTCTGACACTATCCCTCTATCTGGCTTCTTTTTTTTAATTGTGGTAACACTGGCTTATACCAATACCTAAATTTCATGAGTACATCATTATATTTTGATTTACCTAGCCTCTTTTTAAAAGTTGGCCTTTATCTGGCTATTATCATTTTGACCCCTGGTCAGTTTTGGCATCACTGGTGGTGAGACAATCAGACATTGTATGCCTTCTGATGTGATGTAATATGAAGTATACAGAATCACTCAGGAAGTTCTTACTAAAAATATTTAACCAGAATCTAAATAAGCCTTATGTTCTAACTACTAGTTTATAGGAAATACAGAGGCTAGGAAATGCAAGCTAAAGAATACCAAAAGGAAACAATCTGATGAACCAGAAAGTAGGACACTTTATAGGATAAGTGGCCCAAACTTATTTTAAATGTCATTTTTTTAAAAAGTAGAAAAAGAAAAGGAAACCTTCTATATTAAAAGATACTAAGATAACAATCAAGTGTAATACTTGCTCCTTGACTGGATACTGATTTGAACATATCAGCTATAAAAAACATTCTGGGGACAACCAGAGAGAATACTGACTGAGTATTAAATGGTATTAGAGGGGCTGGCCCCGGGGCCGAGTGGTTAAGTTCAAGGGCTCCGCTTCAGTGGCCCAGGATTTCGCCAGTTCGGATCCTGGGTGCAGACATGGCACCACTCATCAGGCCATGCTGAGGTGGCATCCCACATAGAACAACTAGAAGAACCTACAACTAAAATATACAACTATGTACTGGGGGAATTTGGAGAAAAAAAGGAGGGGGAAAAAAAGAAGATCAGCAATAGTTGTTAGCTCAGGTGCCAATCTTTAAAAAAAATGGTATTAGAGAATTAATGTTTATTTTGATAGATGTGATAATAGTATTGTGGTTACAGTAGAATGCCCTTATTTTTTTAGGGATAACATAAAGATATGATGGCTTTATGTCCTGATGGCTTTAATTTAATTTTAAAATACTTCTGGATAAAAAAAGATGAGACAAATGTGGCAAAATTTTAAATCTAAAGAATGAGTGAGTATTCATTATGCTATTTTCTACTTTTTTATATGTTTGAGAAATTTAATAATAAAAAAACAAAGATTGTCTTTATATTTGTGTCATTCTGATTCTCGGTCGCCTTATCTAATTCTTTAAAAAGTGTTCATTTCTAATGAGCAATTATGTACTTAATTGTTCTTATGGTTATCATCAGGAGCATATGAGCCAACTGTTCTGGCTACAAGGAAGAATTTGGTGATCAGATTTTCAGGAACTGAGCGAGTATTATATTATCCAGGGATATTACCTAAACATTTGCTTACACTTTATTAGCAACTAGGACATTTGGCCCTAACACAGTGTAGCAGTAGCATTGAATGTGGTGTGCCTCACCAGAGATGAACATCCACATTTACAAAATTCTGTACTATGGGAGAGCAAACATGGAGAAACCCCAGTCCCAATCTACTTCCTTATTTGCTCCTCTCTGAGCTAATCTCTGCTAGAATGTTCTCCCCCTTATCTAAAATTTTAAATTCCAGCACAGATCTCTCAAACTTAAACATTTTAATCAAATTATATATTCTTTTTTTTGAACATCCTTTACTAATACTTTCTCCCATATTGTCCTGCCTTCTTTGCTCTTCCTCCACTACAGTTCAGTGTCACACTAGTGAATGGATAGATAAATAAATACCTGGCATTACCACAATCCTGCCTTTTGCCTGAAAAAAGAAAAAAATAAATAAGTAAATTTTAATATCTTTCGCTTAAATGGGATAATAAGGCACTGAGAATAGAAACATAAGTATATTAAATTTCTAAAATTACTACTAGTGTCTAATTTTCAATAGATCTTTTCTATTTCTTTGAGATCTTGGGTAAAAAAGATGTTCAGCATAAAAACTCTTTCTATCGAGAAGGTTATTTTACTGTATTGTTTTAAAGACTTGTACTATTATGAACACAAAGAATAGAAGAATATAATATAAATACTGAAAAATCACACCACCTTAAGAAAAGCCATTACTGAAAAATAGCACTAATTCTGAATTCTTCATATGCAATGGGAAAGTAGTTGAATTTAAACAAGATTTCAGCAGAAAACAAAGAGCATAGCATAATTGTAAATTACTAGATACTCAAATTCTGTACCCTCAAAAAATTCCCTAGCTTATTATACCAATTAAACAAAACCATAGGTTCATTTAAGTGGGTTTTAAGTAATAAAACCAGGGGCCAGCCCTGTGGCAAAGTGGTTAAGTTCGTGCACTCCACTGCAGCGGCCCAGGGTTTCGCTGGTTCAGATCCTGGGCACGGACATGGCACCGCTTGTCAGGCCATGCTATGGTGGTATCCCACATGTTACAACTAGAAGGACCCACAACTAAAGTATACAACTATGTACCAGGGGGATCTGGGGAGAAAAAGCAGAAAGAAAAAAAAGTAATAAAACCAAATTATATGAATTAATTTAATTTCTGATAATTCTGGAAGATAGGTATTAAAATTTCCTTACTTTTATTCCAATTTTCATCACATTTCCTAAATAAATTTTGGTGATATACTCAGTATCACTGAAAGTCAAAAGGAAACCACTCCATTACAAATACATACTTAGTGGAACTACCAGTAGCAGGTAGGTAACAGTGACAGAATAAAAATTACATATTATGTTAAGCTCACTAATCTGCAGGATAAAATCATTTAAATTATAAGTAATTGAATCTTTTCACATGTGGATTCCCTGAGACGAGTTTTTGTTTTTTGTTTTTTGCTGAGGAAGATTCACCCTGAGCTAACATCTGTTGCCAATTTTCCTCTTTTTGCTTGAGGAAGATCCTCCCTGAGCTAATGTCTGTGCCAGTCTTCCTCTATTTCATGTGTGGGTTGCCGCCTCAGCATGGCCACAAGAAGTTGTGTAGGTCCGGGCACAGGAACCAAACCTGGGCCACCAAAGCAGAGTACACCAAACTTAACCACTAGGCCATGGGCTGGCCTCCCTGAGATGACTTTTCAATACTGGATCAGCCGATTTTGCCACCCAACATAATTCCAAGTCATTTGTCTCAACTTTTCAGCCCATATATGCACTCAGCCTACATTCTACTCAACTCAGGGCTGGGTAGACAATCTTATTTCTGTTGAGCACTACTAAACAACAGGAAAGATTCAACGAAGAACCACACATAACTTAGCTTCTTTTTACATAAAAACATGAAACATTCAATTAATGTATTTAATAAATATAATTAATGTTGAAAAAATACTTAATTCTGCATCATATCCAGTTAGGACAAATGAGAAAACTGAAAGATTGGCTTAGAGTGGGGAGGAGAAAATGAGGAGAAGAGAAACAGAGGTATCATGCCCAGTGTGAGAAGAAGGGCAGAAGAGTAAAGAAAGAGGAGGATACAGGGGACAGAAGAGAACAGAAATCAAAAGAAGGGAATAAAGCAAAAATTGGCTAACACCAGAAATAAATGCAAACAAGGGAAGACAAGCAGAAAGTCTCAAAAGCAGCAATAGCGTGAAAGCAGTGAAAAGTGAAGGTAGTAACAGTAGGGAAGAGAATACAGATGGTCATGAGTAGAGGGAGAAACAATCATTCTCCTTACTTTTAAGACAAGTTACAGATATTTTAATGAGCTCTAAGGAACTATCAGTGTAAAGTTAAGATGAGGATTCAATATGATTTTTTAAGGTCGTTACGCAATAGCAACAAACCTTAAAGAAGTTCCAAAGAGCTAGATATATTGTAGAAGCCACCAATGAAAAAGATGCCAAATTTTTTTAGTTAAAAGGAAGTTGGGGTGGGGCTGGCCTGGTGGCACAGTGGTTAAGTTCACACGCTCCACTTTGGCAGCCCGGGGTTTGCCCTTTCAGATCCCGGGTGCAGACCTACACACCGCTTATCAAGCCATGCTGTGGCAGGCATCCCACATATAAAATAGAGGAAGATGGGCACAGACATTAGCTCAGGGCCGATCTTCCTTAGCAAAAAAGAGGAGGATTGGTGGTGGATGTTAGCTCAGGGCTAATCTTCCTCAAAAAAAAAAAAGGTAGTAGGGCTAAGAAACAATATGCTGGTACAAAAAGGGAAAAAGAGACCAATAAATGACCTGAATGGAGTGATCATAGAAAAAATGATAGATTGCTACAAAATTGGTTAAGTCACATATTAATATCAAGATGTGAAAAAAAACCCTCTTCCATAAAGTATGAATCAACAACAAATTGTGCTCTATCCTGAGTAAAATTAGAGTCCCCAGATTAGTTTTTAAGTAACAGAGATTCAGTAAAATGATCAAAAGTGACCTCAAACCCTAACTTATGGCACATTTGTCAATGAAAAGTCATAATTTTTCATGACAGTTGAGTTATATGCCATTTTGGAAAGGTAGCTCCAAAGTTAGCAAAAAGATTATACGTATATATTCTGTGAAAATCCATAGACTGACATTTTGTAGATTTTTTTGAGAACTCCCTACTGAACAATTTTTTTTAACCCTGATCAAATTGATCTATCATGAAAGCATTTATCAAATGTCACTTTACTCACCCCTCCATCCATCCAACAAATATTTATTAAGTGCCTATCAGGTACTAGGCACTATTCTAGGTATGGGGAATATTGTAGTTGAAGGGGTCTAGAATATGCCACTGTGGCATAAAACTTATTTTGAGCTGAAGCTATCTGAGTTCCTGAAATTCCTCCTCTGCCTAAAAGCACAGCCTCCCAAAAGAACTAAACAAGAACTCAGTTTTCACAAATTCCCTTCCAGGGAGCAACTCATCATGAGCACCACACCCAAACGGACATTGTCATAAAACTATCATATCTCCCAGTTAGTCTCCTAAGGGTCCATTTATCTTTCCAAAAAGTCATTTGTTTTCCCATAAATGCCCTTTCTCCTTCCTTAAGTTCCTAAGTGCCCTTTTCCCTCCTCCTCTTCACCTAGTAAGATAGTATACAAGCCCCAAATTCTAAGCACATCTTTGAGTCACATTTCTTTGTGAGCTCCCATACATACATACGTGGTTAAAATGGTTTTTTTCTTGTTAATCTATCTTTTGTCAGTTTAATTCACAGGCCCTCAAATACTGAACGTAAGAGAGTGAAGAAAAAATTTTTTCTCCCTGACATGGTAAACAGGAAAAAGTTCATACTCTCATGGAGCTTACATGTTCAAGGAAGACAGACAACAGAAACATTTATATAACAAAATTTCAGGTAGTAATAAGTACAATGAAAAAAAATTAAGCAAGGTAATGAAATAGTAAAAGGGGGAGGGGACTATTTCATAAAATTCAATAATTGTTACAGAAAATAAGTGGACAAAGTTGTTCAGTATTCTCAAACGTACTAAAGCAAAGTAACTATAAAACAAAATATTTACTGTCTAGAAAGCTGAAATGACTTTAGGAGGAAAAAAGTCACGTTTAACTGTTTCTTCCAAGTGAAAGCTTTCTAAAACATGGACAAATGATATTTTTAAACAGATTAATTCTATCACTTTTTTTTTTTTTTTGGCCTTCCAACAACTATATGTTACCTAAGGCTATCCAAGTGATTTAACAATATAAAGCACTTGCTAAGTTTCAGACTTTGTGCTCTCATCTGAAGTAATCCACAACTACTCTAGGAGGTAGGGGCTGTTATTATGCTAACTTTATAGGTGAAGAAACTAAAATTTAGGATGGTTAGGTAAACTGCACAAGGTCATTGTTAATAAATGGCAAAGCCAGGATTTAAACACAGACCTTTCTAATCCCAAAGCCTACACTTTACCCAGTGTATTATACTGCTAAGTAACTTCTTCAAGAAGTAAAGTTAGCGTGACCTCACTTACATGTGGAATCTAAAAAAATCGAATACATAGAAGCAGAGAGTAGAACGGTGGTTACCAGGAGCAAGGAGGTGGAGGAAATGGGGAAATGTCAGTCAAAGGGTATAAAGTTGCAGTTATGTAGGATGAGAAAGTCTAGAGATCTAACGATGACTATAGTTAATATTGTATTGAATACTGAAAATTTGCGAAGAGAGTAGTTTTCAAGTGCTCCCACCACAAACACACATACACATACACAAGGTAACTACATGAGCAGATGGATGTGAGCTTGACTGTAACCATTTCATTATGTAGATGAATATCAAAACACTATGTTGTACATCTTAAACACTTTCAATTTTTATTTTTTAAAAAAGTAAATTAGTGTATGAGGATATTTAACCCAGCTCTTCCTTCCAACCAATGATTAAACTACAAATCTCTGTTACACACATACAGATATTTTGAAAAGGCAATTATTCTCTACTCCATAGTGAGTAATAATTTTGAAATAGAAACCTGATTCATCAACTCTTCTATTTTAAAACGCTTCAAGCTTCCCCAGTGTACCAACGATAAAATACAAACTCTCAAATAGTTTTCAAGTCTCTGGACAGTATTCCTCTCTTCATAATCAACACTATAGTCATTTTTCACTATCTTAAGTTATGCTCGCTTTGTTTCCAGGGCTTTGCATATACTAGTTCTTCTACATGGAGCATTCTCCTACTCTCCCTCTCCTCCTCCAACTTTTACAATGGATGACTCTTAATCATCCCTCAAATGAGTAAGACATTGCAATGTGGATGTCTTTTCTTCTGGGAAACCTACTACTGTCAACCCTCAACCCTGAAATCTGGGGTCAATTCCTTTCCAATGTGTGTCCATAGTACCTTTTTAAAATAGCACTCTATTAAAATTGCCTACTCTATTAAAAGTGTCTGTTATGCACTAGATTGTAAGGGCAGTGACTACATATACATACACAGATGCACACACACACACACACACGTGTGCCCCTTGGTCACCACCATAGTACACACGCCCTGCATCTAATATATACTTAAGAAATATTCGCAAAATCAGAAGTTCCAGACTAACAAAGTCACATCAGATCCTTATGTGAAATTCCTGAGAATTATCTTCATGACTATAGAAAAGTGAATATAAGCAGATGTCTACACGGGAATACTAAATAATATTATTAATTATAGCAGTAATAATAATAAAAGAAACTAATATATATAAAGATCTATTATATGTCATTGCTATGCTGAGGTTCTTGCATATTTTATTCAGAGCAACCCCATAAAGGAAGTATTAAACTTATCTCAGTTCCACATGTGAGGAAACAGAGGCTTAAAGGTTGGTAATCTACTCCATATTACACAGTAAATAAGTGTCAAATCTGAGTTTCAAATCCAGAACTCTCTCATCAAAAAGTCCACACTTCCTTACTTAGAATGTCTCTAGACTGGTGTCAGAAAAACACGGACATAGTACAATTACAAAGCCATCTTCTGAAAGCTCTACAAATGATGCTAACTCACCAGGGGAAATCATAAAATAGAAAAATATATTTCCTCCTATCTTGATAGATGGGGAGAGATGAGAGAAGAATATAGTATTAGTTTTAGAATTCACCTCCAACTGATAATTTTGTCAAATTTTATATGGGATCTCCTGAATATTCATAGGGTGACAATGAGAAGATGTGCCTTAAAACTATGCAATGCTGATGGCAGAGAAAAGGTAAAATTTGCTGTGGTTATCCAAATTAGATCAGATCCTTAGGCACTGTCTACAAGTTGATCTTAAGAGCCTTGGTAACTAAAAACGCCCATGTAAAAGAAATAAGAATTATATAGGGGGGCCGGCTCCATGGCCGAGTGGTTGAGTTCGCGTGCTCCGCTGCAGTGGTCCAGGGTTCGGATCCTGGGCGCGGACATGGCACCGCTCGTCAGGCCACATTGAGACGGCATCCCACACCCCACAACTAGAAGGACCTGCAACTAAGATATACAACTATGTACCGGGGGGGTTTGGGAAATAAAGCAGAAAAAAAAAAAAAAAGAATTATATAAATATATTACTGCCTGCTTGCTTTTTCCTACAGAGTAACCACCAAGTCAGTAATATTTAGCTTCACAACCTAGCTGAACAACAGAATATCAGGAGTAACCACAATAGTCTTAGGAAGAAAGAAAAGAAATTGTGTGTACCTGATCTATGAGTCGCTTTATTAGGGGTAGCCCTTCTAGTGCCGAACTGTCACATCCACTGGTCAATACTCGTTCAAATCCCAAAGTTAAGAGGGTCTCTAGAGCTGCCACTGGGTCACGAACCATGTCAAAGGCTGAAATAAATACAACTGATTTGAATTTTGAACAGATTATCTCTAACATTGTGCTTTCCAAAATGTAGTATACACACAATGGTGTGCTGGACCTAGCTTGTACTGGCTTGCAGGAGCCAATTGTTAAATAGTCAGGAATTTTGCAAGCATGATTGTTAATCCATTGGCAGCTTGAAAACAGATAAAGTGGGAGTATTTAAACCACAGAAATTAACAAATTCTGCAAATCAGGGCTTTTTTTTCCCCAAGACCCAGGTTTACCAGCACCCCACAGTCTGCATACCACTGGTGGTATGCATGATCATTTTAGATGGTATACATTTGAATAGATACATTTACTTAAATGCAGACTAAAGTGAAAAGTTTCCATTTTTTCACTAGTTATAAAAGTTTCTTTTTAAAATAAATTTACTTAAGATTTTATTCTAAGAAAATTATTAAATAAATTTGCACAGGTAGCACTCAGACATAGTAAAATTGTAAATGTGACAGACGAGTCACTCAAGTTTAGGAAAGTCTACTCTAAGGCTTTGGACAAACTGGACTAGCAGAATGAACCATTACACTCACCAGTTCTAGAAATGGCCTCGGTTCACATTCTCATTATTGACTAACATTTTGTACTAATCCGTTTAACCCACATACTCAGGGCTCATAATATAAGGACAGCTGTTTACAACAGACTATATGAGGTTTCAATTCCACCCTACTTTCTAAGAGGTCTCTCTCCTCCTCAGAGAAGAAAGTGGTACTAGGCATCTCAAACAGAAAAACTACTGCTTTGGTTCTCAGCATCGCTACATGATATGGAAGTTCTAATCTATGGTGGATCAGGTGTTAGACTCCTTCCTTTTATCTTTTGGTGTATGGAGGCAGCTAAATCTACCACAGGATTTTCCTTTTTTGGTGGCAGCACCTTCTCATCAGTGATTATACTATCATACTATCACAAACTACGTGAGTGAAAAAATGTGGAACCCCGGACAATATAAAATTATGAAAATATTTTTGTTAAACTTATTGAAGGAAAAGGACAGGAATTTGAAATAATTATCTTAGTCTAAGAATAGAAGAATATATACTATATGATGGGTTTATTTTGAATTACTCAAATTTTAACCTGTATATTTTTCAGATAAATGTTTTCTAATTAAATTACTTTCATATTTAAATATTTTTTTTTGTTGGCGAGCCTCAAGGTTCTGACTTTTAAGCAATCTAACTTCTTTTAGTTGTACTAGTTTATGAGAAGTATTGCTAAATAGCAAGTCAAGAAAAAAGTTTTCTAGCGGTATTATCCATTTTAAAAAGAAACAAGGATAACAAATGTTTTACCTCTAATGGCTGCAAATGCTGGTGTCCATTCTTATCCTAATTTTTGAATGCTTACTCAAAAGAACAGAAAAACTTTCAACAATTTAAGTATATCATCAAATAAAAAAAACTGACTGAAGACTTCTTTCTTTTCACGTGCAAAAGCAATGTCCTCTGAAGGCAAAATTGACATCTGTTCCTCCATTTTACCAATGGTTGACAAAAGTGGATAGAAATTATAACTATCTGACTTATAGTTAGGAAGTATTTTTTATATGAAATTATCAGATACTTTTTAGAAATCATTCAAGCTATCAATAAAGTAAATTTGTGTACTATAGTGAACATCTGTTCACTGACTATCCAGTATCAATTTCATCTTTCCTCCTTCCTAACAATATCCAATTCTTCCTCAGATATCCATCACCTTTCTGCCTATGAATCTTATATTCATCTGGGAAAGCAGACCTCACTCCCAGCTCCAGGAATGGTCTTGTGTGGCTTAAGCCAGGCAGTACATTTCATTTCACTGGCCACAGTAATTTATTCTTTTGGGGGCTGCACATGAGCTAAGGCAATCTAATAAAAATGAATCTCAGGATTCTTGCTTGGAATGCTGTAACAAGTACATGCACTTGTAGGCAATCTTACTCTCTCAGATCTTTATTATATCCCACTATCACCACCATCTACTTTTAACAACTTTTCATAACTAAGGCTTCATATTTTCTAGAAATTGTGTTTCTCTAAATTCACAGCTGTTAGCCCCAAGACCAGTACAAAGAAACCAAGAGGCAACACTGTAACACTATAGAATTGTGTTCCATAAAAAGATTGTGGCACTTGGTGAAATTAGAAAACTGACACCATTCAATAGATCTTCTAAAATGAAAATGACTCACCTCGGTGGAAAGTGACTGGCAGAGGACGGCAAATAGCTATAAAAAGAAAGTCAGATAACAACACGAATGAAGAGATCATCACTGATTCTATATTCAGAATTCTCCATGTTAGATCAGACTTTTTTATACTTTTCCTCTCCTAAGTGAAGACAGTGAACTAAAATAACAACGAAATAGTAACTTTCCAAATTGAAAAGTCCTATGTTTCCATTAATCTCTGATTAAAAAAAGTCATACCAGACTTCAAAGATTTACAATGAAAAAAAGATATGATGAGAGGCAGAGACAAAAACAGAAAGAAACCCACAAAGAGAAGCCAAGAAATGGACAAGAGATATAACACAGAGATAGAAGCTGACAGGCTGACAAAGGGAAGGTACAAGAGAGACAGACAGAGATAACAGGAGAGCAAGAGAGGTAGAGATACAAACACACAAGGACAGGGACATGTAGGGAGCAAGGGTGGGGTTGGCATCTGTGAAAGAGCTTGTTTTTATATGTGAAAATGTGTTTGTATTATTATTTTATTTTTAACAGCTTTATTGAGGTAAAATTGACATACAATAAACTGTATCTATTAAAAAAAAAAAAAAGGTCATCTACTCCTTAGAGGCACCAAAAAAAGTTATATAATCTGGCAACTATAAGGGTAGCATTACATCTATTACTTACCCCTCTGAGAATCTTCAAGAAATACTTTGGCCTAGTAATATGGGTAGTTTGCTTCTGTCCTCTCCACATCTCCCCATCCTCACCAACTGAAATAGCTTTTGAAGTTTTTGGCGCAGTAATTAAAGGAATCAAGGTAAACTTTCCTTAAACCCTACAGGAACAGTAGCAGAACCTGATCTATGGCAACTGAGGAGAGTCAGGAGGGCTATGCCACACAAACCCTCTGCCCCAAACATCTAAATAACTACTGTTTAAATAGGTTAGTATAAGTGCCTGCAGATGTGACTGAAAAGTCAGTTTTGTGATTGCATTTTTCTATACCAGGAGTATTAAATGGAATCATCATTAGAGGCTTTTTGGTCTCAGACACAAATTCTTACCCACGAGGGACATGCACAGCTCTTTGTCAATGTGTCCATCTTCAGTCAATGCCCCAAATACCAAACCATCAGCACCATAAAGCTTGGCAAGACGAATGTCAGCCTTCATCACCTCAACTTCACGATCTGAATATAAAAAATCACCTCCACGTGGCCGAATCATCACAAAAACTGGGATCTGGACACATTGCTTCACTACCTGAAGGACACCTACAGGAATAGGGAACAAACTAATTAAAATTCAAATGTGAGCTAAAAGCTCAAGGAAGTCAATAAAATATTATTGGTCTTTTACATTTGCTCTTGTGTAATCACTTCTATAAGAAAAGGAATAGTTGATTGAGGAAACCAGAGAAAGGTGGATCTAAAAGGAAGGAGGACATGAGAAGAAAAATATGTGAAGGGTAGAAATTAAGTAATAAGAAAACCAAGGGTGAAAAAGAGCAATTTAGAAAACAGAAGGAAGTTATTGCATTTTAAAAACACTTGTCAGTTGACACAACAAAAATCCTTTGACTGGTATGCAAGATTTCAAAGTGTAATAACTACCAGGCTCAATGTTCTGCCAGTAGATTTCCTAAGATCTGGTTTCTCCTGTCTAACTTATTACAGCTCTATTTAAAACCTACTATAGAGATGGTTACATAGTTCTAAAGTATATGACCCTTTAATGGACAAAGATATTTAGCAAAGCCTTTTTTCAAAAAAGACATGTAAAAGAGAGCAAGGTTCTACTTATTTGTGATTTTATGCAGTGACCTATGAATAAAAGTACCTAAATATGACACAATTCATGGCGAGCTCAGAAACCCTCAATTGTACAATCTGTGGCAATACGAATTTACTTCTTTTTCCTTGTTAAAAGAACCCCAGTTTTGCCTGGGAGAGCAATATGCCCAACACCAAGCAATGAATCATGATTGCTGTTGCAAAAAACACACTGCACTCAAATTTACAGATGTCTTCTAGGGATTTCATAGAATGGCCAGGGAATGTCCTCCTTTAGTGAGAAGATGCCAAAGAGCTATTGCATATACAAATCTTTTACACTAAATAATGCAATCATCAACCTCAGAGTAATATAGAGGAGTCAAAAATTCATATAGGGACTTCTTTTGATCAAGATAGAGTAACAGGGACTGGATTTACCTTTCCAACTGCAATAACCACAAAGCAGACAAAATATATGAAACAACGGTTTGCAAGACACTGGATATCAAGCAACAGAGGACAATGACGCCTGAAAGATGGGAAACAAACGAGGTTAGCTCTGATTGACCCACATTACTACCACGAGAGTTTTCCAGGTCACAGCACAGGGAGGGGAAACCTAGGTGGACCCCAGAGAATTCTCTGAGTTGAGGAGACAAAGCTGAGAGTCCAGGCTAGAATTCATAGGAAAGAGGACCAGGGAGGAGAGAAAGAGAACTCTGGAGATCTACAGAGAACACCCCCTCTAATAGTCAGCTGAGTACTGATCGGTGCTTGTAGGCAAGGAAACTACACAGGGCCAGGGAAAGGTCAACTGAAAAGAATTAGAAGAAATAGTGCCTGCCATTCATACCAAGTCAGGAATAATGCCTGTTCCCACCAGCCAGACAGGAAAACGTCAAGATTCACAGGACACTGGGTAGAGTACACAGAAGGGTCATACCTCAGTAGTGGAGAATAACTAGCTCTAGACTGACCACTGTTCAAGACCTGCTTAACAAATTTTAAAAGCAAGACCCAAAAGGAACAAACTGTTTCCAACTAACCTAACTGCTCAAGAATATTTACAGGAATACAAAAATATCCAGTACCCAAGAAAGTAAAATTCATAATGTCTTGCATTTGATAAAAAATTATCAGGCAGGGGGCCGGCCCGGTGGCGCAGCGGTTAAGTTCGCACGTTCCGCTTCTCGGCGGCCCGGGGTTCGCTGGTTCGGATCCCGGCTGCGGACATGGCACTGCTTGGCAGCCATGCTGTGGTAGGCGTCCCACGTATAAACTAGAGGAAGATGGGCACGGATGTTGGCTCAGAGCCAGGCTTCCTCAGCAAAAAGAGGAGGACTGGCAGTGGTTAGCTCAGGGCTAATCTTCCTCAAAAAAAAAAAAAAATTATCAGGCAGGAAAATAAGACACATCATGAGGCAATGAATCAATCAAATGAAACCAACCTAGAACTGATACAGATGTGAGATTTAGCAGCCAAGTCATTAAAATAGCTATTATAACTTTATTTCATATGTTCAAAAAAGTTAAGTGACATGGGAGACTCAAACTTCTAGAGATGAAAACCACAATGTGTGAGAAGAAAAATACACTAGGTGGGATTAACAGCAATTAGACATTGCAGAGAAAAGATCCGTAAATTTAAAAACAAAGGGTCTTCACAAAATGAAACACAGAGAAAAAGGAGACTAAAAAAACAAAGTAAATCCATCAGTGAGCTGTGGAACAAATTCAAGCAGCCTGATATAAGCATAATTGAAGTCTCTGAAGGAGGTAGTGGAAGACATGGAATGCTGAAAATTTTCCAAATGTGATGGAAAGTATAAATGCACAAGTCTAAGAAACATGAAGAATACACTCAGGTACATCATAATCAAATTGCTCAAAACCAAGAATAAGAGGAAAAAATCTTAAAAGCAACCAGAGAAAAAGAGACACATTACACAGAAAAGAACAAAGGTTTGGATGATAGCAGATTTCTTATCAGAAACAAAACAAGCAAGAAGACAGTGGAGAAATATCTTTAAAGTAATGAAAAAAACCCCAAAACTAAACAACCTAAATTGAAAAACAACCTAAAATTCCACATCCAGCAAAAATATCTTTCAAAAATGGGGAAAGATGTTTTCAGACATACAAAAGCTGAAAAAATTCATCACCAGCACATGCGTACTACAAAAAATGTTAAAAGAATTACTTCAGGCAGAAAGAAAATGAAACCAGATGGAAATACAGATCTACACAAAGGAATGAAGAGCACCAGAAATGGTAACTACACATGGGTAAATATATGATTGTTTTCTTATTATTTCAATCTCTTTAAACGATAATTGATTCTTGGGGCCGGCCTGGTGTTGTGGTAGTTAAGTTCATGAGCTCTGCTTCGGCGGCCCCAGGTTCGCAGGTTCGGATCCTGGGCATGGACCTAGCACTGCTCGCCAGGCCATGCTGTGGTGGCATCCCACACAAAATAGCGGAAGATTGGCACACATGTTAGTTCAGCAACAATCTTCCCCCAGCAAAAAGATGAAGACTGGCAACAGACATTGGCTCAGGGCCAATCTTCCTCGAAAGAAAAAAAAAGATAATTGACTTAGTGTAGAGTTTTTGACATATGTAGAAGTAAAATGTATGACAATAGCACAAACACCAGGAGGGGATAAATGAAGACAAAAATCAATATACCGAGAATGCCAGATGAAAGACTAAAAAAAACTCTGGTCCTTCAAATTACAACAGAGAAACTGAACCAATATTACAGCAACTACCTATCTCTCAATTTATTTTTTGAGGTCATGACAGTTTATAACATTGTGAAACTTCAGTTCCATGTTGTTATTTGTCTGTCATCATATATATGTGCCCCTTTACCCATTATGCCCACCTCCTAACCCCCTTCCCTTCTGGTAACCACTAGTGTGATCTCTTTGTCCATGTATTTGTTTATCTTCCACATAAGAATGAAATCATACAGTGTTTGTCTTTCTCTGTCTGGCTTATCTCACTTAACATAATACCCTCAAGGTCCATCCATGTTGTTGCAAATGGACCAATTTTGTCCTTTTTTATGACTGAGTAGTATTCATTCTATTGTATATTTATACCACATCTTCTTTATCCATTCATCAGTCGATGGGCACTAGGGTTAATTCCACATCTTGGCCATTGTGAATAATGCTGCAGTGAACATAGGGGTGCATAAGACTCTTTGAATTGTTGATTTCAAGTTCTTTGGATAAATATCCAGTAGTGGAATAGGTGGGTCATAATGGTATTTCGATTCTTAATTTTTTTAAAAGAATGTGTTTCTTTCTTTCTTTTTTTGGTGAGGAAGATTGGCCCTGAGCTAACATCTTTTGCCAATCTTTCTCTTTTTTTCTGTTCTCCCCAAAGCCCCAGTACATAGGTGTATATCCTAGTTGTACGTCCTTCTAGTTATTCTATGTGGAATGCCACTTCAGCATGGCTTGATGAGCGGTGTGCAGGTTCAGCACCCAGGACCCAACCGGCAAATGCAGGGCTGCCAAAGCAGAGCACACAAACTCAACCACTATACCACCAGGCTGGCCCCTCAATTCTTTAATTTTTTGAGAAATCTCCATACTGTTTTCCACAGTGGCTGCACCAGTTTGCATTCCTACCAGCAGTGTATGAGGGCTTCCTTTTCTCCACATCCTCTCCAACACTTGTTATGTTTTGTCTTGGTAATTATAGCCATTCCAATGGGTGTAAGGGGATATCTCAATGTAGTTTTGATTTGCATTTCCCTGATGATTAGTGATGTTGAACATCTTTTCATGTGCCTACTGGCCATCTGCAGATCTTCTTTGGAAAAATGTCTGTTCGTATCCTCTGCCCATTTTTTGACTGGGTTGTTTTTTTGTTGTTGAGTTGTGTGAGTTCTTTCTATATTTTGGAGATTAACCTGTTGTCAGATACATGATTTGAAAATATTTTCTCCCACTTGGTGGGTTGCCTTTTTGTTTTGTTCTGATGAAGTCCCTTTTGTTTATTTTTTCTTTTGTTTCCCTTGCCCACGTAGACATGGTATTTGAAAAGATCCTTCCAAGACTGGGGTCAGAGTGTAGTGCCTATATTTTCTTCTAGGAATTTTATGGTTTCACCTCTTATCTTCAAGTCTTTAAACCATTTTGAGTTAATTTTGTGTATGATGAAAGATAATGGTATACTTTCATTCTTTTGCATGTGGCTGTCCAGTTTTCCCAAAACCATTTATTGAAAGAGACTTTTCCTTCTCCATTGTATGTTCTTGGCTCTTTTGTTGAAGATTAGCTATCCGTAGATGTGTGGTTTTATTTCTGGACTTTCAATTCTGTTCCCTTGATCTGTATGTCTATTTTTGTACCAGGACCATGCTATTTTGATTACTAAAGCTCTCTAGTATTGTTTTGAAGTCAGGGATTGTGATGGTCCAGCTTTGTTCTTTTTTCTCAGGATTACCATAGCTATTTGCTGTCTTTTGTTGCCCCATATGAATTTTAGGATTCTGTGTTCTACTTCCATGAAGAATGTCATTGGGATTCTGATTGGGATTGCACTGAATCCATAGATTGCTTTGGGTAGTATGGACATTTTAACTATGTTTATTCTTCCAATCCGTGAGTATGGAATCTTTCCATTTCTTTATGTCATCATTGATTTCTTTCAGTAATGTCTTATAGTTTTCATTGTATACGTCTTTCACCTCCTTGGTTAAATTTATTCCTAGATATTTTACTCTTTTTGTTGGGGTTTTAAATGAGATTGTATTCTTGAGTTCTCTTTCTGCTAGTTCGTTATTAGAGTACAGAAATGCAAATGATTTTTGTAAGTTGATTTTGTACCCTGCAACTGTGCTGTAGCTGTTGATTATTTCTAACAGTTTTCCAATGGATTCTTTAAGGTTTTCCATAAATAAGATCATGTTGTCTGCAAACAGTGAGAATTTCACTTCTTCCTTGCCAGTTTGGCTATCTTTTATTTCCTTTTCTTGCCTAATTGCTATGGCCAAAACCTCTAGTACTATGTTGAGTAAGAGTGGTGAGAGTGGTCACCCTTGTCTTGTTCCTGTTCTCACAGGGATGGCTTTCAGTTTTCCCCATTGAGTATAATGTGGGTTGTGGGTCTGTCATATACAGCCTTTATTATGTTGAGATACTTTCCTACTATACCCATTTCATTGAGAGTTTTTATCATAAATGGACGTTGGATCTTGTCAAATGTTTTCTCAGCATCTACTGAGATGATCATGTGGTTTTTACTACTCATTTTGTTAATATGGTATATCACACTGATTGATTTGCAGATGTTGAACTATCCCTGCATCCCTGGTATAAATCCCACTTGATCATGGTGTATAATCCTTTCGATGTACTGCTGTATTTGGTTTGCCAATATTTTGCTGAGGATTTTTGCATCTATGTTCATTAGTGATATTGGCCTGTAGTGTTCCTTCTTTGTGTTGTCCTTGTCTGGCTTTGGGATAAGGGTGATGTCGGCCTCATAAAATGTGTTAGGAAGTGTTGTGTCTTCTTTAAGTTTTTGGAATAGTTTGAGAAGGATGAGTACTAAATCTTCTTTGAATGTTTGGTAAAATTCTCCAGAGAAGGCATCTTGTCCTGGACTTTAATTTTGGGGAGGTTTTTGATTACTGTTTCAACCTCTTTATTTGTGATTGGTCTGTTCAGATTCTCTATTTCTTATTGGTTCAGTATTCGGAGGTTGTGTTAAGTCAAAGAATTTAGGCATTTCTTCTAGATTCTCCAATTTGTTGGCATATAGTTTTTCATAGTATTCTCTTAGAATAGTTTCTATTTCTGTGATATCTATTGTAATTCCTCCTCTTTCATTTCTAATTTTATTTATTTGAGCCTTCTCTCTTTTTCTTAGTGAGTCTGGCTAAGGGCTTGTCAATTATGTTTATTTTTTCAAAGAACCAGCTCTTAGTTTCATCAATTCTTTCTATTATTTTTTTGTTTCAATTTCATCTATTTCTGTTTTTCTAATTTCTATTATTTCCCTCCTTCTGCTGACTCTGGGCTTTGTTTGTTGTTCTTTTTCTAGTTCTGTTAGGTGTAGTTTAAGATTGCTTATTTGAGATTTTTCTTTTTTGTTAAAAGTGGGCCTATATTCCTATGAATTTCTCTCTTAGGACTGCTTTTGCTGAATCCCCTATGAGTTGGTATGGTGTATTTTCATTTGTCTCCATTTTCATTTGTACTTTGGTGGTCCTGTTAGGTGTATATACGTGTTCATAAGTGTTATGTCTTCTTGCTGGAGCATCCCTTGTATCATACACTGCCCCTCTTTGTCTCTCATTGTCTTTTTCATCTTAAAGTCTACTTTGTCTGATATAAGTATGGCAACACCTGCTTTCTTTTGTTTGCCATTAGCTTGGAGTATCATCTTCCATCCCTTCACTCTAAGCCTGTGTGTCTTTAGAGCTCAGATGTGTTTCCTGAAGGTAGCATATTGTTGGCTCTCGTTTTTTAATCCATCCACCACTGTGCCTTTTGATTGGGAAATGCAATCCATTTACGCTGATATATGAGGGCTTAATGCTGCCATTTTATCACTTGTTTTCCAGTTGTTCTGTATTTCCCTTGTTTCTTGTCCCATGTATTTCAGACTGCCAATTCAGTTTGATGGCTCCCTATGATGGTTTTCTCAGTTTTCTCTTTATTTATCATTTGTGTCTCTGTTCCAATTTTTTGTTTAGTGGTTACTGTGAGGTTTGTATAAAAGATCTCATAGATGAGCTAGTCCATTTTCTGATAGCCTCTTATTCCCTTAGTCGAAGCAGGTTCCATCCCTTTCCACTTCCCCTTCTAAGTTGTTGTTGTCACAACTTACTCAGTTTTGTGTTGTGAAATTGGTGGTTAAAATGAAGTGAGTATATTTATTTTTTATGTTTTCCTTCCCTTTATCTTTAGAGTTATAATTGTTTGCTATCTGTCCTGATAGAGAGTTGCAATTTTCTGATTTTCTCTGCCTATTTATTTTCTTGCTCAAGGCTTTGTAACCCCTCCTCCCCTTTTTTTTCCAGGTATGAGGGCCTTCCTGATCATATCTTGTGGTGATGAACTCCCTAAGCTTTTGTTTATCTGGGAAAGTTTTTATTTCTTCATCACATCTGAAGGACATTTCCACTCGATAGAGTATTCTTGGCTGAAAGTTTCTGTGTTTCAGAATTTCGAATATATCATTTCATTCTCTCCTAGCCTGTAAGGTTTCCACTGAAAGTGTGATAGAGATTCCTTCGTAGGTTATTTTCTTCTGCTGTGATGCCCTTAATATTTTTCCTTTGTCATTGACTTTGCCAGTTTTACTAATATATGCCTTGAAGAAGGTCTTTTTTTTTAAACTTTTTATTGAGAAGATGATAGTTTGCAACCTTGTGAAATTTCAGTTGTACAGTTGTTTGTCAGTCATGTTGTAGGTGCACCACTTCACCCTTTGTGCTCATCCCCCCCATTCCCCCTTTCCCCTGGTAGCCACTAATCTGTTCTCTTTGTCTACATGTTTAACTTCCACATGTGAGTGGAGTCATACAGAGAGTGTCCTTCTCTATCTGGCTTATTTCACTTAACATAACACCCTCAAGGTCCATCCATGTTGTTGTGAATGGGACGATTTTATCCTTTTTTATGGCTGAGTAGTATTCCATTGTATATCTATACCATATCTTTATCCAATCATCAGTTGATGGGCACTTAGGTTGCCTCCACATCTTGGCTATTGTAAATAAGGCTGCAATGAACACTGGGGTGCCTGGGACTTTTGGAATTGCCGATTTCAAGTTCTTTGAGTACATACCCAATAGTGGGATGGCTGGGTCATATGGTATTTCTATTTTTAATTTTTTGAGAAATCTCCATACTGTTTTCCATAGTGGCTGCACCAGTTTGCATTCCCACCAGCAGTGTATGAGGGTTCCTTTTTCTCCACAACCTCTCCAACATTTGTTACTTTTTGTTTTGGTTATTTTTGCCATTCTAATGGGTGTAAGGTGATATCTTAGTGTAGTTTCGATTTGCATTTCCCTGACAATCAGTGATGATGAACATCTTCTCATGTGCCTATTGGTCATCCATATATCTTCTTTGGAAAAATGTCTGTTCATGTCTCCTGCCCATTTTTTTGATCAGGTTGTTTGATTTTTTGTTGTTGAGTTGTGTGAGTTCTTTATATATTATGGAGATTAACCCTTTGTCAGATATATGACTTACAAATTATTTTTTCCCATCTGGTGGTTTGTTTTTTTGTTTCAATCCTGTTTTCCTTTGCCTTGAAGAAGCTCTTTAGTCTGATGAAGTGCCCTTTGTTTACTCTTTCCATCGTTTCCCTCATCTGAGAAGACATGGTGCCTGAAAAGATCCTTTTAATGTTGATGTCAAAGAGTGTACTGCCTATGTTTTCTTCTAGAAGCCTTATGGTTTCAGGTTTTACCTTTAGGTCTTTCATCCATTTTGAGTTTATTTTTGTGAATGGTGAAAAAGAATGGTCAATTTTCATTTTTTTACGTGTGGCTGTCCAGTTTTCCCAGCAGTATTTGTTGAAAAGACTTTCTTTTCTCCATTGTATGCCCTCAGCTCCTTTGTTGAAGATTAGGTGTCCACAGATGTGTGGTTTTATTTCTGGGCTTCCAATTCTGTTCCATTGATCTGTGCACCTGTTTTTGTACCAGTACCATGCTGTTTTGATTACTATGGCTTTGCAGTATGTTTTGAAGTCAGGGATTGTGATGCCTTGGAGAAAATCTTTTTACATTGAGGTAGTTAGGAGTTCTACTGGCTTCATTTACATGTAATTTCAGCTCCTTCTCCAGGTTTGGGAAGTTCTCAGTTATTATTTCTTTGAACAAGCTCTCTGCTCGTTTCTTCCATTCTTCTCCCTCTGGAATACCTATAATCCTGATGTTGCATTTCCTAATTGTCAGATATTTCTCAGAGAATTTCTTCATTTCTTTTTAGTCTTAGTTCTCTCCTCCTTCTGAAGCATTTTGATATTCCTACCCTCTAGATTGCTAATTCTATCCTCCATAGTATCAGCTCTGTTATTTAAGGACTCCAGGTTTTTCTTTATCTCAACCATTGTGTTTTTCATCCCCAACATTTCTGATTTGTTTTTCTTTATAGCTTGAGTCTCTATTGGGAAGAATTCCCTCTGTTCATTAATTTTGTTCCTGTTTTCAGTGAACTGTATGAGTTCTCTTGCAACTTGTTGAGTTTTTTTATGATACCTATTTTGAATACTCTGTCATTTAGATTGTAGATTTCTGTGCCTTCAGGATTGATTTCTGAGTGTTTGTCTTTTTCCTTCTGGTCTGGAGTATTAATATATTTCTTCATCCTACTTGATGGAGTGGATTTCTGCTTTCGCATAGTGATAGTGTCTGATTACAGGTTCCACCTGCCGTCAGGGTGGGGGGTGGGGGGCAGGAGCCGTGTATTCTGAGTCCACTGTGATCCCTGTCAGCTGTGCCCGTCCAAGCCTGGGCCACTCCTTGGGACCACAGCAGCCCTGTGGGCTCTCCCACCGAACAGGAAGGCAATCACGCAGGGGATCAGGGCTGCTACTGCCTGCTTCCACAGACCTGTCAAGACGTGCCCTCCCCTCTTTGGGGCCACAGCGGTACTATGGGTGTTTGCAGCAGCTGGGAGCTCGTTTGCCTGGGTGTGCAGATCTGCTGCTGTCTGCTCCTAGGTCACACCAGCCATTGTATTGGGTGGGCAGGGCCACCCCACTGGGTCCAAGCCTGAGCAGCTCCCTGTGGACCAGACGGCACTGTAGGCTCTCCCACTGGACAAGGAAGCAATTATGCAGGGGCTTAGGGCTGCTGTCACCTGTTCCTGCAATCATGCCATGGTGCACTCCCACCCTCAGGGCTGCAGTGGTGCTATGAGTGCTCCAGCTGGGAGAGTAGTTGTACGTGTGTGCTGGGCTGCCTGGAGGCCAGACAGTGCTCACTTATCTCCACTACCTCCCTGGGGGGTAGTCCATCCACCTTCCGATGTATAGCTGTGTGGGTCTCTCAGGCGTCCTGATGTGTTTTGCAGGTATCCTCCACTGATCAATGAATGTTCATTTAGTTGTAGTTCAAAGGGAGAGAGACAAAGCGAACAGCTCACTCTGGCATGTTGCTGATGTCACTTCCCCCTACCTCTCAACTTTTTGATGTATGAGGAAAAAAACACCTATCTGAGCACATATTTGACAGACAAGGTTATTTACAACCATAAGCACTTGCATGGTTACCACATTAGAAACATTAGTAGAGTATCTCAATGAAACAGATTATCAATTGTCTCCAGGTTCTAGAAACTCCTATAAGAAAATCTGAAAATCAAAAAACATGGACACTTACCCATGCTGGGTGTGGTTCCTCCTTCCAATAAGCCAGAACATAATTCAATCCGACCAGCACCTGTAATAAAAAAAACATTGCTCAGCAAAGCAAATTTTTAAAAATTAAGGAAAAATTTTAAAAGCATTACTCAAAAATTATTGTCCCAAATAAACTCTTATTAAATAGCAAACAACATTTTTTCCAAATATAGAACAAAGAGTCTTGGAAACTGAGAGAAATCAAATTATAAAACTAGACTAAAACTCTATTTTTAATCCCAACTATATTCTACAACCCACAATGTGTTACTGATAGTCAAATTTAAGAGTTAATTCAAGTTAAGCTAGGTCTCTTAAAATTTTGTATTACAGGGTTGCCTCTGCAGGTACAAGGAAGTGACTTAGAATACAGAAGTTTTGGGATTGACCACAGAGGAACACTGACTCTTTGTTGATAAGAAAATAATCTTGGGGCCGGCCCAGTGGTGCAGTGCTTAAGTTTACACGTTCTGCTTCGGCAGCCCAGGGTTCGCCAGTTTGGATCCTGGGGGCAGACATGGCACCACTTGGCACGCCATGCTGTGGTAGGTATCCTACATATAAAGTAGAGGAAGATAGGCATGGATGTTAGCTCACAGCCAGTCTTCCTCAGTAAAAAGAGGAGGATTGGCAGCAGTTAGCTCAGGGCTAATCTTCCTCAAAAAAAAGAAAAGAAAAGAAAAGAATCTTTTCCAAGAGAGTCTTTATTATTCTAAGCTTTAAAAAAGGACAAGTTACTTTTTAAGTAGTGTAAATCAGGATAATTTCAAGAATAAGAAAATACTGAAAGCAAGAGAACTATCAGACTGCAGGGTCATGTCAAAGGGTCTCAGGAGCCAGCTTGGAAAGGCTCCTACCAGCCAAAGATGGGACATTTTGAGCATCAATAACTACAGTGGATTAAAACATATCAAATATTTCTAAATCTAGGTTCATAATGATAAAACAATTCACTGGAGGAGAGAGAACAAACTCATTATCACAAAATTCTGTGAATAGGGAAAAGAAGCAAGCATTTATCCTGCCCTCCTTGTACAAACTGAACCTCAGTATAACGAAACAGTTGATGAAGAAAAGTTCTTCTTTACAGAGGTATACTGCTAATAAATGGAAAATAAATGTTAGGCTTAATATAGTACCATTTTGCAAAGCCTACTAAAATACACATTACTAAAATTAGGTGAAAGCTGACAGGAAACTTTATAAAGGATGGATCAGGCTGACAACAGCTGAATTCACTGATCAATCTTAACATCACAAAAACAGAAAACACTAAGATGTTATACCTTCCTGATGTGATGCAACAAGAAGTACAACAATGTTATCTATAAAGTAGCTTTATCAAAAACTCAAATCTGAATGATTAAGCCTCTGTGTTACCTACAACTTTACAAGAAATAAAGGAGTCAGAGTCATCATTTTAAATGATGCTACATATATAATTAGCAAACTTGAGACTGTAGAATACTCTAAAAGATGAAAATCACTGTTTCTTTAACAAACCACAAGGAAAGAAAAGAAAGAAAAAAGAAGGGGAAACTTATAGATTGAAATAGACTTAACAGATATATCAAACAAATGAAACGTTTGGATCTTGTTCAAAGAACTATAAAACAAAACAAAACTCTATGAGCTAATCAGGGAATCCTGAAAACTAACTGGGTATTTTTGATGATCTTAAGAAATTATTATTATTATTTTGAGGAAGATTAGCCCTCACCTAACATCTGCCACCAATCCTCCTCTTTTTGCTGAGGAAGACTGGCCCTGAGCTAACATCCGTGCCTATCTTCCTCTACTTTATATGTGTGACGCCTGCCACAGCATGGCTTGCCAAGCAGTGTGTATGTCCACACCAGGGATTGAACCAGTGAACCCCAGGCCGCCGAAGTGGAACCTGCGAACTTAACCGCTGCGCCACTGGGCCGGCCCCCTATTTTTTTAAGAAATGTTAGCGATACTGTGGTTATTATTTTTTTTAAGAGTCCTTATCTTTTAGAGATATATACTGAAATTTCTGAGGATGAATTGACGTGATGTCTGGGATTTGCTACAAAATAACCTGGGTATGGAGGAGGAAAGGTAGGAATATAGATCAGCAGTCAGTAAACTTTGGCCACAAGCCAAAGGCCTACAGCTTGGTTTTTTTTTTTACGGCCTGCAAGTTAAAAATGTTTTTAAGTGTTTTTAAAAAATAACATCTTTATTGACATGAAATTCACATATCATACAATTCACCCATTTAAAGTGTACAATTCAGTGGTTTTTATATACTCCAGAGCTTTGTAACCATTACCAAAATCAATTTTATAACATTTTCATCACCTCAAAAAGAAACCTTGTACCCTTTAGCAGTCACCTCTCCAGTCTCCCCAGCCCTAGGGAACCACTAATCTACTTTCTGTCTCCATAAATTTGCCTATTCTGGACATTTCATGTAGGTGGAATCATATAATATGTGAATATTTTATGACTAGTTTTTTCTACTTAGAATAATGTTTCAAGATTCATCTATGTTGTAGTATGTATCAGTACTTCATTCTTTTTTATTGCCAAATTAGGAATAGTTTCTGCATTGTCAAAGAATTATTTATAAAAAACAAAGAAGAATATATGACAGAGACCAAATGTTGCCAGCAAAGCTGAAAACACATAGTATGTTGCTCTTTACAAAAAAAGTTTGCTGACCCCTAATAGTGGTGTAAGACTGGCCATGTATTGACAACAGCTAAAGCTGAGTGACGGGTACATGGGGATTCACATTATTCTCTCCACTTTGTGTACAAAATTTTCTGATCCTGAGATGATGGGAATTTCTATGTTTCCCATTAAAGCAGGCTCAGAGGGCAAAAGAAACCTTGAGGTAAAAATAGATAATGTTCAAAAGCAAAAAAAGATAATGATAAAAGTCCTGATGATAAAAACGGCAACAATCTCTAAAATCATCTTCAAATCAATGGTTTGAAAAAACTAAATCTTTGCTAAGTTCAATAAAAAAATGAAGTTGGTGAGTAAGCCCTATTGGGGACACTTGTCTTAAAATGTGACCTATTGCAAGAGTAAAACTAGAAAATTATAATTTTCCAGTAGGTTTTCTAGTTGGTTGTTGTTTTCAAAAGGATTACTAGGATCCTTAGAGATCATAAGAGCTCTCAAGGTCAGTTCATAGGATTCATTTTTAGACTCTTAAAAGGACTGCCAACCGTCATTCTCCAATTTCTCTTACCTCCTCTTTCTGCATTTACAGCTGACTCCACTGAATCAACACACACTTCCATGAGAAATCCATTCGCTGCTCCTAAAATACATGGAGAACAATGCAATTTCATGATGGTACTATCCATCAAGGCCAATCTACCACAAATATTTTACATTTTGCTGCCAAAATCCAAACATCCAATAAAAGGGAAGTAGGTAAGTACGCCAGGGCCCATGGATGCAATAAAATACGGTATTGCTAAATTGATGTCTCTGGGCTGTGAAATAAGAACACAGACATATGTATAAGAAATTATACTCAGGGGGCTGGCCCCGTGGCTGAGTGGTTAAGTTCGCGCGCTCCGCTGCAGGCGGCCCAGTGTTTCGTTAGTTCGAATCCTGGGCGCGGACATGACACTGCTCTTCAGACCACGCTGAGGCAGCGTCCCATATGCCACAACTAGAAGAACCCACAACGAAGAATACACAACTATGTACCGGGGGAATTTGGGGAGAAAAAGGAAAAAAAAAAAAAAAAAATCTTTAAAAAAAAAAGAAATTATACTCAGAAAAACATACCCTAAATACCAAATTAATCTTCCTAAAACACAGATCTCATCATCACATTCTAAGGCAAGATTCTTTGAATGCTTCTCAATGCCTGGAGAGTATGTTTAAACTTCTTTATAAGGAATATATGTTTAAGACCAGTGACGGACTTCAAATCCTGGCCTACTATGTATTTGTATGATTCTAGACAAGTTACTTAGCCTAAGTTTTCTATAAAAGACAGTAGGTTTTAGTACCTACCTCAGAGTAGGGAGGATAAAATGAGATAATACACGTAAAGTAGATATAGTATCTACTAAGTGTGCAAAAAGTTTTAGTTATTAATTAAATACACATTATTTCCTCTATGTGCCTCCAGTTCCCTTCAATCCCCATTGCTGCTCTTGCTTATGACATCTACTCAATCCACAAAGGCCTTCCAGGGGCCAGCCCTGTGGCCAAGTAGTTAAGTTTGCATGCTCCGGCGGCCCAGGGTTTTGCCGGTTTGGATCCTGGGCACAGACCTAGCACTGCTCATCAAGCCATGCTGAAGCGGTGTCCCACACAGCATAACCAGAAGGATCTACAACTAGAATATACAACTATGTACTGGGGGGCTTTGGGGAGAAAAAGAAGGAAAAAAAAGATTGGCAACAGATGTTAGCTCAGGTGCCAATCTTTAAAAAAAAAAAAAGTCCTTCCAGCTCCATCTTTGAATGCTAAAATCTTCCAAGGCTCATGTAAAAATCACATTTTCATGACATTTCCTTTCTCCCAAAGAGGGAAACTGTATCTCCCTTTTTTGAACTCATATAACTCTTCGTAAGTTATATGTTCCTCTTTAAAACTCTAATTGTATCTCTTTAAACACTAATTATTTCCTCTCTCATTATTTATGTAGATAGGTGTCTCATCACTCTTACTTGACCTAAAGTTCCTAAGTAAGGTCTTTATGCGAGAAATCTTTATGATTACCCACAGCAAGCACAATGTCAACCATGGAACACAAGAGTCACACAAAGATTTACTGAAGGTTGAATAACTACAAATTCACAAAAATTCATGTATGTACACTAAAAAGTGTGAATGAAAACAGAGTTTTGAGTTTTTTCCCTCTAAGCTAAGCACATAATTTTTTAAAAATTACGAATACTGAACGCATTTTCACATAATAATAGCTGGAAAAATGTTCACCACATACTAATAATGGTTACTATTAGGTGGTGGGATTTGGAATTTTTACTTTCTTCTTTTTAATTGTCTATATTGCTCGGTCTTTTTCTACTCAATATTGCTTTTATGATGTTTTTAAAAAGCATTTAATTTGAAAATTAAAAAATCTATCATCTGCTAACATCAAATTGCAACTGCCTCATTAATTTAAAAGAAGGGCATCAGTCTCAAACTGTGAAAGAGTGAAGTGCGGCTCTGTGCTCTTCATCAACAGCACTGCATTAATTCCATGAGTTTTCCCACAGCCACCCACCTCAGCTGCCAGATCTATCTAACCGGACAATGCTGCAGGGGTACCATTTGCCTCACATAAAAAACGACTTTGGCCAAGAGAGGGAGAGGATGTACACAAAAAGCTACACAGGAGGCTGAGTAAGGCAGTTGTCCTAAAAAATGTTATTTGCAGGGATTAAAGAAGACACTTGTTTGGAGCAGCAGTTCTCAAAGTGTGGTAGCCCAGTCATCTCTGGGGGCTTCTAAGACTCTTTCAGACTCTGTGCAGCGAAAACTACTTTCAAAATAATACTAAGACTTTATCTGCCTTTTTTCACTCTGGTTCTCTCACAAGTGGAGTTTTCCGGAGGCTACCTGACACGTCAGATTGAATGCGGGAGCACGTGTGAGAATCCACGTATGGGAATTCCAGTATGCCAGATAGTAAAGACATCTGCAAAAATACAAAACACTGGCACTCTTCTATTTTTTTTTCCGGTTAGGAAAGTAGTTATTTTTCAATAAAAAATGTTATTTGTGTTAACACGTAATGGGTTTATTATGGTTATTTTCGAGTTAATTAATAAACATTTTTAAAATTTGTTTGAATTTCTAATACGGTCAACATTGACAGATTTAACCTGTATAAATAAAAGGTCTTTGAGGTTCTCAATTTTTAGAAGAGTAAAGGGGTCCTGACATCAAAAAGTTTGAGGACCCCCGGCTGGGAGGAACCAAGAGCTCACGGAGGAAGGATGTGCCAAATTCCCATCCTACCCTGGCGTGGCAGGAAGAACTCGGGACTTGCGGCAGCCACAGGCTCTGCCGTTCGGTAGCTGGCTGGTTTTGGGGACAAGCCCCGCCCCCCGCCTTAGCTGCTAAAGGATCCCGAGCGGTCACCACAGGCTGGGCACTGCGCTCCGCGCTCGACTGCCGCAGCGCGCCGTGAGGGGGCACCGGCTCCTGGCGCGGCGATGGGAAACGTGAGGCTGAGAGTTCAACTGGAACACGGCCGCACGACGGTACGCGGTGGCGCCAGGATTCGAACCCACGCATCGGGCTCCGGAGCCCGGCCGCTCTCGCTACACGCCCTTCTCAGGGCCCCGTCTCCACACGTTTCAAGCCGGACTAAGAGAAGGTGCCGCGCAGCGGGCTGTGAGCAGACGGGGAAACTAGTCCGAGGAACTCGCCACTAATCCACCGGTCAGAACCCTCGCAGGCCCGCCCCTCAGAGCGAACTGGGCCGAGCGCCCCCTCCCCGCCCCCTTCCGCACCGGCCTTCCCGGACGGCATCCGCGCCCGTTTCCGCTCGGAGGAGGCCCCCTGCCTCTTCATGCTCGACCCGGTCCTCCCTCGTGCGTCTTCGGGTTCCACTCAGGGCCCGGGTTGCGGCGCGCGCGACCAAAGAAGCGCGTCCTCCTAGCCGCTCGCGCCCCTGCGCGTCCCCGATGTCCACGCCCCAGCAGCCCCCGCGAAAGCCGAGTCGCTAGCGCAGGCGCAGTCACTGTTCGCCGCTGGCGTCTGAGCAGGAGGGGCTCCCGCAGCGTAACCCGGAAGTGCTTCTCTCTTCGGTGGCGGAGAGAAGAGACATCAGACCGCTGGAGCGTGGAGGCGGCGGCCGTGCGCTGTCCTCAGTATGCAGCGATTACTCTCTCCGCCCCTGAAGGCCTTGATGGGGAGCCCGTGTCTCCGGCTCCTGGTTCCTAGGGCGGCGCCTAGAGCACAGGTACCGCATCGCAGCGGGCTCTGAGTCTCGTAAGCGGGCATGGGGTGAAAGGGCATGGAAAAAGAGAACAGATAACCTCATATCACGTTTCCGTAGCTCCTTAGAGTTCACAACGCGTTTCCTTGTGCCCAGAGCCCCAGAGTTCAAGTCCGCACCTACTACTTACTAGCTGTGTGATATTAGCCGAGTTAATCTTTCTGTGTCTCAATTTCCCCATCTGTAAAATGGGGATAACAGCAATGCTTACTTCATAAAGTTGTGCGGATTAGATAATTTAATGTACATCGAGCGCTTAGCACATAGTAAAAGCTCAGTAATTTTTACCCATATATTTGATTTTTGCTAAGAGCCTACAGGTAGTCAGGTTAGGGGCTGTAACTCCATTCTACAAAGAAGGAAATTGAGGCTTAGTTGTCTAAAGTTAATTAGAAGCAGGAAACCAAAAATGGTTCTTTGGCCTCTCAGAGTAGGAAGAGGGCGTGTATTCCCTTGACTATCCCTTGACTAATAATTATCGAGGGATTATTGTGTGTTAGGAACTGGGAAGCGAAAGATAAGTCCCCCTTTATCCTCAAGGGATATGTTCCAAGATCCCCAGTGGATGCCTGAAACCGGGAATAGTTCTGAACCCTATATGTACAGACAGTTCCCGATGTATGATGATTCACTTAAGACTTTTTCGACTTTGCCGTGGTTTGAAAGCAATATGCATTCAGTAGAAACCGTACTTCTAATTTTTAATTTTGGTATTTTTGTGGGCTAGCAATATGCAGTATGATACTCTCGTGTAATGCTGGGCAGTGGTAACAAGCCACAACTCCCAGTCAGCCAGGCATAAACAACCAATACAGTTACAACCATTCTGTACCAATAACACTTCTGTTTTTTCACTCTCAATATAGTATTCAATAAGTTATGTGAGATTTTCCAATACTTTATTATAAAATAGGCTTTGTGTTAGATGCTTTTGCCCAACTTTAGGCTAATGGAAGTGTTCTCAGCATGTTTGGGGTAGGCTAGGCTAAGCTGTGATGTTTGGTAGGTTAGGTGTATTAAATGCATTTCTTTTTCCCTTTTTTACTGAGGAAGATTCGCCTTGAGCTAACACCCGCTGCCAGTCTTCCTCTTTTGGTGTGTGAGCTGCCACCATAGCATAGCCACTGACAGATGTGGTGTAAGTCTGCGCCTGGAACCAAACCCAGGCTGCCAAAGTGGAATACACCAAACTTAACCACTAGGCCACCAGGGCTGGCCCTTAAATGCATTTTTGCCTTATTATATTTTCAGGTTACTATTGGTTTATCTGGACGTAACTCCATTGTAAGTCAAGGAGGATCTGTACTATGTTTTTTCCTGTATGTACATACCTATGATAAAGTTTAATTTATACATTGGGCACAGTAAGAGATTAACAACAACTAATTGTAACAATATACTGTAAGAAAAGTTACCGTGGATCTTAGGAACCTCAGCATATGATTTTTTTCCTTATTAAGTTGAGAACTTTCACCTTTTCACTTAGAGGAAGCATTTGACAGCTTCTCTTTGGCACATCCGAATTGCCAGCATCATTACTCTTGAGCTTTGGGGCCATTATTAAGTAAAATAAGAGTTACTTGAACACAAGCACTGCAATACCTCGATAGTCAATCTGATAACCAAGACAGCTCCTAAGTGACTAACAGATGGGTACCATATGCAGCATGGATCCTTGGACAAAGGGGTGACCCACATCTCAGGCAGGATGGAGTGGGCCAAGCGAGATTTCATAATGTTGCTCAGAGTGGCTTGCAATTTAAAACTTAATGAATTGTTTATTTCTGGAATTTTCCATTTAATGTTTTTGGACTATGGTAGACTGTGGGTAGCTGAAACTGCTGAAAGTGAAACTGTACTGTACCAAAAGACTACTGTACCAAAAGGCTCCTTCCCTGGAGGCAGGCACAGTTTATTCACCTGTAATTCATTTGTCAAGTCTTTATTAAGGTCTTGTTATGTCAGGGAACTGTTTGAAACAAAAGTAGCAGGAGGGAAAGAGCTAGACTGACCAGATGAGACACTGCTGTCCCCCAGCTCAGAGCTTAGTGGGAGATAGAGACAAGTGAACCTGAAGGTACATTGCAGTGTGTTAAGCACTGTGATAGGGGAGGTACACAGTGCTGTGAGAGTGACCTGTTGCAGGCCTGGGAATATCTGGGAACATTTCTCAAAGGAAATGACATCTAAGCTGAGGTCTGCAGTAAGTATTGTCAATCAGGGGACAAGTAGTGTCCCCGTCGGAAATCATGTTTAAAGACCCACCAGAGAAAGAAAATAATCCATATCTAGGTGTAGAGTTAAGTCTGGGGGAAGTATGCAGAGACCAGAAGGTTTTTGTAGTGTGGGGATGGCTTGGAGTAAGGCCAAGTGTAGAGGCAGGAAAACCAGTTGGGAGGTGGTTGCAGTAATCCAGTTAAGAGATGATGATTTACCAGGGCAGTGAGATGTGGCCACTCAGGGGACTTGACTCCAGACAGAGTGGGATTGAGTGTGAGTAGCAGTAGAGGGAAGTCTTTCCCTATTTCTCCAGTTGTAATTTGTCTGTCTTGATCCTTAGTGTGGTTGCAGCTGTGGGATCAGCCGTCCCTTGAGGCCAGGTCAATACAGCACCGTCTCTGAAGTAGCCTTGCAAGCCGGAAGGGGTACAGTGTCCCTTCCCTCAAAGGCTGCTGAGCGGGTGGTGGGCCGATGGCTCCTGGTCTGCAGTGGAACAGTGGCTGGAGCAGTTATTCTTGGTGGAGTAACTAGGTGAGTAATTTGCTCATAGTGGGTTAGCTATTTGGGTCATGAGTAGAGGCACAGGATGACTGAGGGGGAAGGGACCCTAGGAATCATCTAGCTCCCTCGTTTTTCACATGCAGAAACCGGCCTAGAGAGGGAACGTGTTTGACGGCTTACCCTGCCATAGAATGGTTTAGGGTTTTATTAGTAGGAGCCCTTCACAAGAACTCGTTTAGGTCTTAACTGTTAGCCGTGCATTGTTTGTGTATATTTTCCGCCTACAATCAGAGTTCAAATTTGTCTCAAAAATTTTTGTACAGTTTGTTTGAATTAAACCCAAATAAGTTCCATACATCACAATTGGTTCGTGTACCTCTCAGATCTATTTAAACCTATAAAGAGAGTTTATAGATTTAGATTGTACTCCTCCCTCCACCCCCTCACCACCATTGGCAGTTTTTTGTTGAAGAAACCCGAGTCATTTATCCATGGAGTTTCCCACAGTCTGGGTTTTGCTAATTGCACACTTGTGATGATGTTTAACATGTCCCATTGTCCCCTGTGTTTTCTGTAATCTGGTAATGGCTTGATCAGATTGAGGGTGGGGGCAGAGGAGCAAAATACTTCAGAGGTGATTATACATTCATAAATATCTGGTGTCTGTTAGATCAACAGCCATTGATGATCATTGCATAGATCCATTATTTCTTTAGAGTTGCAAAATTGTGATATTTTATTACCTCAACTCTAAAAAGAAACTTTCCCTCATCAAAAAATTGGTTATTCCTAAGGTACAGTTTGAAAGGCAGGATAAATACTTGATTCTTTCCCTTTATTTACCAATTTTTCAAAATAATAAATTGATTCCCAGCCATCTTCCAAAGGTAGCCAATAAAGGGTTTGAGTTTTTAAGTATCATCATGAGCTCATAGGTTTAACCATATTTGATATGTTTCCGTCCATGGCAATGAGGATGATTTGCTCAAATTGTCCCATCTTTAGTCAGTGGGAACCTCTTCAAATTGGTTCCAGGGTCTTTTTGACAGGACCTTTGATTCGTTGCTTTCTGGATAATAAGATGTTCCAGGCTCATCTTATACATTTCCTGCATCAGGCCTAAAATCAGCCTTTTAGTTTAGGAACTCTAACTCCTTTTGGTGAAAGTCCTTCCTGTTTTAATAAAGTATGTGTTCCTCACATTCTCTCCACATTCCCTGTGCCCTTATTTCAAAATAACTTATGCATTATATAGGCTGTTATGAGAAACTGCAACAAATTTGAGTTTTGTCGTCTTTAAATTCACTCAAGAACCTAAACCATTTTATACCTATAACAAATTTCTCTTCTCTGTGTAAATAATGTTGGTTATGCATTTAGGGCAAATTTCTTTGGTCTAAGGGTTGATTGCCTGTCAAGGAATGCTAATAAAAGAAAGAAGTAGGAAGAATTTAATGAGAGGATTGAGAGAATAAGGGGGTAAAGAAAATTATACCTGATGGCTGCTGTTTCTGACAAAATTCTAAGCACTAAGAAGAGAAGAAGATGTCAAAAGAGGAAACAATGAAATAATGTGTCTGCCTTTAGAGGGGCTGAGTTCAGATCCACTTGGTGCTGTAAACCTTTATGATCAGCATTGTGCGCTCATGTGCACACTTGCCTGTGCGTGTACACACACACTCAAATTTCTTTCCTATCCTAAGGTTGACAGAGTCTGGCCTCTCGATGGTAGATTGGCATTTAATAAAGGAGATGAAGCCACCTACAAACCAAGAGGAATGGGAAGCAGAATTCCAAAAATACCAGCAATTTCCAGAATTTAAAATGTAAGTGCTGTAGAAAATCAGGTAAACATCCCATTAGGCCCACTCAGTCTTTTGCTTATTTAAACATTTCAGAATGATTAGATTCTATTATTTCTTAATATCAGCTCAGTTATATTTAGTGAGCTCCCTACTCTTAAACCCCCACTTCCAAAGCAACCCTGAGGTCACTGATGAGGAAGAGGGCAGACCTATCAAGCTTTAAGACTGAGAATGTTCCTGCATTCCACTGGGAAATAAAAATCAGATGGATGTTTCCTCTTCTTTTTTGACTTCCCTTTTCACCCAGCTTGAATCATGATATGACATTGGCAGAATTCAAGTTCATCTGGTACATGGAGTACTCCCACCGAATGTGGGGTCGTCTTGTAGGCCTCGTATACATCCTGCCTGCTGCCTACTTTTGGAGAAAGGGCTGGCTCAGCCGCGCCATGAAAGGACGTGTTCTTGCCCTCTGTGGTTTAGTCTGCTTCCAGGTGAGATTATTCAAGTTGGGGAAACCAGAGATGCTCACAGGAGCTTCCTAGTTGGCATTGTTTTTTAAGGAAATAATCTTTGAAGCCGTATAACAGAGTGGGTAAGAGCATGGGTTTTAGTGTCACAGGCCTGGCTTCAAGGCCTGCCTCTGCCATTTAGTAGGGCGAGTTGTCTAATCTCTGTAGGCTGTGTTTCCTTTACCTGAAAACAGGCATAATAATAGGGCCTACCATTTGGTTTGTGTGTGTAGTAAATGAGATCATGCCTATAAAGTACTTAGTTTAATGCCTGGAATCAGTAAGTACTCAATAAATATATTTTTGTGTCACAAGAATTAGAGTTTCTTTCCCATCAGGGCTCTCCTCCTGGTTCTCATCTCCTCCCTTTTTCTAACTGGCTTGCTCCATGGGGAAGTGGGATCTCTGTGCTAGAATGGCGACCAAAGCAAATAGGAAAACTGCAAAAGAGAGAAACATTTTGTGGGATGAAGGATCTTAGAAGACAGATGTAGCTGAGAGATATTCAAGTATAAATGGTGATTAAAACCACATAAGTTTAACTCCTCTTAAGGAAAAGAGCTTTGAATGACTCCTAGAGTTAAGGGGTTAGGTGAGACTGACAGCCAAGAAAAGGATTACTAGAGAAGACACATATGAGTATTTGGGTCAGGGTATACAGGCCCTAAGGGAGAGTATCAGAGCATCAAAGAAATACCACAATTTCATCAGGAGGAAGTGAATTGGTTAATTCAGAAATGGTAAGAATATGAACCATTTAGAAGGAATTAAGGAGGAAGATGGAAGAGATGAAATAGAGACAATAGAAATAGTTAAGAGTTAGACATTAATAAAAGTCTAATGGAAACTAGGGGAGGGGAAGTGAAACAAAATGAAAGTTTGTTTTAGAATGGGGGGAAAAAACCACTAAAATTTGAAGATGGCTGATAGGGTTATGGGAGGAAGAAGGTGAGGGCTGGCAAATCACACTGTATCCTCCTCCATCTTCCAATGTCCTATGCCGATGAAATCAAGATAATTTGATCCAGGGTAATGGTGAAGGGGGAAAGAATTGCCCAGAAAGATTTCCAGAGAAGTATGTATTTAGAAGAGGTGGCAGAATCTCACCTCTTTGACATGATTCTACCGCCTTGGGATGGTGGGGTTGAAAAGGCTATTACCTGATATGATATGATTGGAACTGACAGTTGTTTGGTTAGTTGAAAAAGTCAAAAAAGTCAGTTACAGCAGAGAATCATAGAATAATAACACATACTTAATCTTTCAGACTGAAACATGTACTTTCATTACCTTTTTTTAACAGAGCTAAGGCCTGTTCTTTGAGTCCTCCAATTGGCGTTCAGCGTCAGATCTCTTGCACCCGCATAAACTATTAACTTCGTTTCATTTTCTTTAAAGGGGAGTGGGAACAAAGCATTCTGCCTGCAAAGCCTTCCAGCTTTTTATGACTTCTCCACCAAAAGTTTTATGTCTCTTCCCAGCTAACTTGACAGTAATTGTGTTTAAGCAATTATCTTTGTCAAGCTTTTCCAAAGCATTCAATCTAGTTTTAATAGAAACAACTCTTTTTATGTTTTACTGTCTTACATAATGTTAAATTATATCAAGTATTTGCAAGGTTTTGCCCACAGATATGCTTTTTTGCACTTTTTATATTTGGCTTATACGTCAATAAAATGTTAGTCTAAACAGTGGTTAAGTATTTGCGATGCTATATGTGGAAATGTGGATAGGCCCTCATTCCTGGGATACTGGGAATCGGAGAGGGTATGGAAAGGAGGGGCCATGTAGGGAGTATCCCCGATCATTGATAGCACAGGTTCTCAGAGATTAAAGTTGAATAGACAGTTTCAACCTTATTTTATTTGCCTCTTCTCTTTTTGGTTCTAGGGTCTGTTGGGATGGTATATGGTGAAAAGTGGATTAGAAGAAAAACCAGACTCCCATGACATCCCTCGGGTCAGTCAGTACCGCCTTGCTGCCCACCTGGGGTCAGCCCTTGTTCTTTACTGCGCCAGCTTGTGGACCTCACTCTCACTGCTGCTCCCTCAGCACAAGGTAAAAGTCAGTCTATGTTGTTACCACATCTGCACAAATGCTGATAGAGGCAGAGAAATGGAAATTCTGGTTCTAATGGGAAGTTATAAGTCAAAATGCACACTTTCCCTTAGTAACATTTACCAATTTACCAGAAGCTAGATATAATGAAAGTTTAGAGAAACATTGAACTTTAAATTTTGGGTTAGCTTTGAGACTATAGAGTAAAATTTGCAATTATTCTTTTGAGCTGGAGCAACTCATTCAAAGAAGAATTAGTAGGATAGGAGCCAGAATATTTTGTCAGTATTGCCTATTGGGAAAGGTGAAAACATGAATTTTAGGAAAAGTGGGGAAGAGTACCAACAACAAGAGCTATCCCAACCACTTTACTTCTGACTCCCAGAGGGAGGGCGGATGGCGAGGTGAGGAAAGCCAGCATGAGAGCTATTTCTGGACCTTTGGTGGTGTACAAGAGCCTCGTTGGGTTGTTTGTTCTTTAGATGGGGATCTGCCATTCATCAGATCTAACAATATAATAAACCTTGGTGATCTTGCCTGAAAGTATTTTCTCTGTATGCTGATTGAAGGAAAATAGTAATTTATCTAGTTTTTTAAAAAATGAGTATTATTTTACGTATTAAAGTCATGATTGGCCTGGATAATCTCATGGAGTAAAGTTTGAGATGACAGTAGGACTTTGAAGTAGAATCATCCAGTAGGGACTTGGAACCAGTAGCCTGGATCCCACTAAGGATGGGAGTGGTTGACCTGGCAGTCCTCCCCGCAGGAAAGCCAGATGGAATTGACACATTGGTATAGTAGACAGTCTACATCTGAATAATTCTTGTTTTTCTGACTTTCAAAGCCAAACTTCTAAATGAATTGCTTACATCTGTAGCTGTACTTCCTGACAATGCCTTCTTTCTTTTCAGTTCTTCTCATCTGGCTTCCCACCCATCCCTGTACATACGCACCTACACGTTCACCCCCATACTTAATACCACACACTCCTAAACACACTCCACTGAATTGGTACTCTGAAAGGTTACCAATGACTTTTTAATTATCAATTAATTGTTTTTCTCTTTTTATTTATTTCTATTCCCCTAATTACAGAAAGGATTTGAGATGATAGTCAAACATATAGTCCTATGCTGTCTAACACAGTAGCTACTAGCTACATGTGGCTATTTAAATTTTAATTACTTAAAATGAAATAGAATTAACTTTATTTAAACAAACCGTTATTTACTTTAAGTAAAATTAACTTTTTATTTAATTTTCAGTTGCTCTCGCCTCGTTTCAAGTCCTTGTTAGCCACATATTGGGCAGTACAGGTAATAGAACATTTCCATCATCACAGAAAGTTCTGTTGGACAGCGCTGATATACTGTACAGTATCTTAGTAATGATACCTAACTCTTCACATACTAGATTGTAAACTGTTTGAGGGCAGCACTCTGACTTAACTCCTTTGTATCTTTATGATTACCTGTTTATAAAATTCTTAATAAATATTTGTTGATTCACTGATTAGTATCAGAAGTTGGTTCTAGTAAAAATTAAAAAAAAGATTTGACTTTACCAAAAACACTAAATGCAAGAATCCCCACTCTAGGCAGTTTATGCAATTTAATTCTGACTATATTTGTTAAGCACTAAATGTCACACACAACATGAAAATCCAGTCCTATATCTTCAGCCATATCATTTCAACCACAGTGAAGCATTTTTCCCCTGAACAATGCAAATCATTCAGTTATTGAGCAGATTCGTACTGAGTTCCTACGTGCCAAGCACTGGGCTAGGATTACTGTCATACCAAGACAGATGGTGGTTCCTGCCTTCACAAAACTTACAGGATAGCAGGGAGGACAGATAGTAAATATATAAATTTAGTAAAATATGATGCAATGTTAGAACAGACTGTCTGCTTGGAGTATTTAACCTAGTCCAAGGGTCCGAGAAGATCTGACTTAAGATGGTCACTTGGGTTTGGCCTTAGAGATCTTTGCGGCCTCTCGTAGTTCTGCAGTACGGTTTATCTGATGATTTTCCTTCCTTATTTAGTTGCCTGAAACCCGTCAGCTCCTGTGGTTGAGACGATTCGCTCATGGAACAGCAGGCCTAGTGTTCCTTACGGCTCTCTCAGGTGGGCCTCTTCTCATCACAGGTGGCCTGTTTTCATCCCACTCTCAGGTGGGATCTCTTGCTTATGTTTTGCCCTTCTTGCATCATATTATTTTCCTTTCACATCTTCCTCTCTCATACCCACCATCTTCACTCTGTTTTCTATTCCTTCCTCCCTTCCAAAAATCCTGCTTTCCAGTCAGTTGAACAAAAATATTGAGCATTTACCTGGATCCAGATTGCCTCACTTCAAATCCTGTCTTCACCACCTATGAACTGTATGACCTTGGACAAGCTGTGTAACCTCTCTGGGCCTCAATGACTTCATCTGTGAAATGGGGATGATGATAATAGTATGAGTAAGATATGTGAAGTGCTTGGAACAGTACCTGGCGTATACCAAAAGCTATATAAGTGTTAGCTGTTATTTTTATATAAACGTTATTATTACGTTACACCAAGGTGGGTCGGACAAAAAGCCTGCCCTCAAAAATAGTGTAAGGTGGGGAATTCATTGTTGCAAAGAGACCAACCCAGGTCTTTTCATTCTTTAAATCACACCTCTACCTCTGTCTGTCTCACTCTAGAACTGCACTATCCAATACAATAATCACCAGCCTCATGTGACTATTTAAACTTTAATTAATTAAAATTAAATAAAATTTAAAATTTAGTTCCTCAGTCACACCAGCGACATTTCAAGTGCTCAGTAGCCACATGTGGCTAAGCTCTTATATTGGATGGCAGTTATAGAACATTTCCATCATCACAGAAAGTTCTACTGGACAGCACTGCTTAAAATAAAACCATCAAACCAGTGATCCATCCAACTCCTCCCCCTTTTTTGGTGGAAGAGCATGAATTTTGACTTTATAAATAGCATTTAGAAAAATAAGGAATGTGATCTAAACATCCCTGAATCTTCTTTCATCATAAATAATGGATCAGTCATCATTAATTTATGAATACCCTCTTTATGTGTTTATCCAGGATTTAGTTTATAAGTTTTTTTTTCATTTCTGTGTTCATTCAACAAATTTTTTTTTTTTTTTTTTTGTGAGGAAGATTGCCCCTGAGCTAACATCTGTGCCAGTCTTCCTCTGTTTTGTATGTGGGGCACCACAACAGTATGGCTTGACGAGTGGTGTGTAGGTCCATGCCTGGGATCCGAATCCCTGAACCCCGGGCTGCCAAAGCAGAGTACACAGACTTAACCACTATGCTGTTGGGCCAGCCCCTAAACATTTTTTGAGCACTTGGGGAAGACAGATAATAAAATATAATATGTCAGATGGTGTTCAGTGCTATGAAGAAAAATAAAGCAGGATAAGGGGATAGAGGGAGCTGGAGGAGTACCATCTTATATAGGATCATTGAGGAGATCTCTTTGATGAGGTGACATTTCAGTGGAGACCTGAGGAAGTGAAGGAGTAAATTATGCAGATTTCTGAGGAAAGAGCATGTCCAGAACAGATCAGTAGTTCTCTGTGGGGGATAAGGAGGGCATCAGAATCACTAAGGGAATTATTCCAAACTAATATGCCTCTCTCTAGAGTTTCTGTTCCGCTCCTTTAGGGGAAGCATGCCAGAATCTTGGGGTTGGAGCAGGTGAGGATGCAGTTGTTTTTGTTTTTTTTGTTTTGTTTTGAGGAAGATTAGCCCTGAGCTAACTACTGCCAATCCTCCTCTTTTTGCTGAGGAGGGCTGCCCCTGAGCTAACATCTGCGCCCATCTTCCTCTACTTTATACATGGGACGCCTGCCACAGCATGGCTTTTGCCAACTGGTGCCATGTCCGCACCCAGGATCCAAACCAGTGAACCCCGGGCCGCCAAGGCAGAACGTGCGCACTTAACTGCTGCGCCACCGGGCCAGCGCTGTTTTTGTTTTTTTTTAAAGTTCTCATGGTGTTTGTGATGTATAGTCCCTTTTTGAGAACCCTTACTAAATCTTTTTTTTAATTTTTCTCTCTTTTATCTAACTCTGGGATAATAAACCTTTTCTGTGTCAGAACTAGTATTTGGTTTCTTCTTTCTCTCATTTTAATAAATGCCATTTACCTTGGATACAGGGGCCTTTGTGGCAGGACTGGATGCTGGGCTTGTTTACAACTCCTTTCCCAAGATGGGAGAATCTTGGATCCCAGAGGATCTCTTTACATTCTCCCCCATCCTGAGGAATGTTTTTGAGAATCCCACCATGGTGCAGTTTGATCACCGGATTCTGGTAAGTCTGGCTGGTGTTAACTGGCTACTAAGCCCAGGGAGCCTCTCTCAGGCTTTGGGGTGTCTGATGCCCTGAAGGCAGCACTGAGAGGGTAGAGTGGGAATGAGATTTCCTTTTCTTTTTAGAAGAAATTTAGTACCAGCTCTCAGATGTGATGTTTTTGTCCTAATTACCCACAACCCCTCCTACCAAATTCTGGCTTTCAGGATACTGTCAGCTTCTTAAAGTTCAATTGTACCTTTTACTATCTGACAAATGATAACCTTCCTCAATCCTGCACACACATAGCAGAATCATGTTAGCATAAATGAAGCTGAATAGAGAAGAGCGTGCAAAGACAGTGGTTGCCACACACATAGCTATCAAATCTGAACCAGAACCGAAGGAGCCAAGAGCATCATAAATAGTGTTCGTTTCATTTAAGCTAATGATTATTAAAGGCCTGCTTTGGGTCGTGTTAAGATTGGCTTGGTAACCTGAGCATGATAAATCGGCGCAGGGAAGAGCAGCAGCAAGGAGACCAGTGGGCAATAGTGCTCTTGCAGCACTGCAGCTGAGAGTGATGGGGATCCAGGCTTCATGGAGCGAGTGGGGCTTGAGAAGAGTGGTGAATCTGAGAGAGGTTGTAAGGAATAGAAGATTGGCTGTAGGAATAAAGGTGAAGAAAGATCAAAGGAGACCAGAAAGCTTCTGTGGCATGCTTAAAACACAATCAACAGAAATAGGACTATTGGAATGAGTGCTGAGCTAGAGATGGAGGATGTCATCAGACTGAGGTATGTTGACTGTGAGATGATAGTTGTACATCCAAAGAGAGAGGTCCAGAGGACTCAGGTATCCAAAGGGAGTGCTGGGCGTGGGCAAGTTACCTTATGTGGGCTCAGTCCCCACCCCCACACATCATTTTGGAATAAATAAAGTCTGGTTGAAACTGTCATCATGGACAGCTCTGAAAAGAAAGAAATGAGACAGATGTAGAAATGTGGTAGAAAAACACTCGGCTTGACATCATGGAAGGGGGAAGGAGACGCTATTGCCAGTCCCACACCCTAGTTCTGAAGGGGTGGGAATGAAAATAGAACTTTAGATCATTTTTTAGCATTAGCTATCAGTACCACCACCTTCTCTACTCACAGCCCAGGAAAATAATAACCGCATGTCCTGGAGTCACAATAATAACCCTCATGTGCTGCTTTAAACATACAGGATTAGAGTAGAGATAAAATTAGTGATAAGGATGCAAAGAATGATTTAAAAAGTGAAGACCACACCTGGGGGATACCCACTTTGGAAGGTGAATAAGATCATGGGGAGAGAGTTAGTGTTTATAAAGTGATACATGGAGAAACTGTAGCTGGAGCTGCGGAAGACAGTGAGGTTTAAGTGGCAAGCAGACGGGGAGCGTGGAAGAGACTGAGGAGGAGCAAGCAGAGGCGGAACTGCAGGTGGTTCTCTGTGCCTGGGATAGGAGAGTGCGTAGTGGTTACTCGGTGGTTCTGGAAGAGATACGTGTAAGGTGAGCAGAAACCAGGAGGTGGGACGTTTCTCCCTGGCGCTTGATGAGGCTCTTTCCTCCCTGCAGGGAATCACTTCCGTTACTGCCGTTACAGCACTCTACTTCCTCTCCCGGAGAATTCCCCTTCCTCGAAGGACCAAGGTGGCAGCAGCGACTCTGCTAGCTTTGGCATACACACAGGTATAAACCACTTCTTTTTAGTCTGAAGGTGTCCTCAAAACAAAGTTAAAAAAGAAAGGTGACAGGCTAGGAGAAAATATTTTCAATATTTATAATAAACTAAAAAATTAATAACCAGAAATTAAGTCAAGGGTATCAATACACAATTCTCACAAGAGGAATGATGAATAGGAAAAGCTGTTTAGCCTCACTCATGATCAGAGAAGAGCAAATTAAAACAATGTGTGCTGTTTTGTGCTGGTCAGATTAGAAAAAAATGGGGAAAAAAAAGATGATCAGGTATTGGTATGGGTCTAGGAAAACGGATACCTTCATATATTCTTGGTGAGAGCGTGAGTTGGTATAGCTTTTTTCAGAGAGCAATTTGGCAACATCTTTTAAAATGTTAAATGTGTAATCCTTTGGTTAAGCAAATTGACCTATTAGTGCCTGCCCTAGAGATATTCTAGTGCACAAAGAACTTTGTATGAGGAAATTCATGGTAGAATTGCTGTGGTAGTGAAAAATTGGAAACAACTTCAATAGTTAAACCAGTGATATAGCACAACCAGAGGCACTCACAACTAGAATATACAACTGTGTACCAGGGAGCTTTGAGGAGAAGAAGAAAAACCACACCAGCCTGTGGTATCCTACTGTGGAATACTGTACAGCAGTTTAAAATAGTAAGATCTCAAGATGCATATTGTTAAGTGAAAAAAAGCAAATGACAAAACAGTGTATTTTTTAAAAGCACAAAACTGTATGTTCCTCTATAAACATGTATACAAAAGTACAAACGTGTAGAAACTGGTAACAGTAGCTGTCTTTGGGGAGGGGAACTGGGTTTAGGGGAATTAAGGGGAGTTTTAGGTTTATTTTTGTTTGTTTGAATTTTTGTTGTAAGTATATTTACTTGTGAAATTAAAAATGTATATTTTTTTAATATTCTGATGGGAGAAGGTGGAGGTTTATGTATCGTTTATTGATGCCCAGTCATTTCAGCTCTGAATTTGTGGTTCCTACTTTGCTTACTCTCTCTTTCCTTTGTAACAGGCCGGCTTGGGCATTAGCACTCTGCTGATGTACGTGCCAACTCCTCTGGCTGCCACTCACCAGTCAGGCTCCCTGGCTCTTCTCACTGTTGCCCTTTGGCTCATGAACGAACTCCGGAGAGTTCCAAAGTAATTCTCAGAGGATCACCTTTCTAGGACTGAAACTGCTTTTGAGAGCTCATCAGAGTACAAGAACTTGGCTTGTCTAAGAGGATGACCTTGGCATACCAAGTGGTTTCCAAATTTGTCGAGTTACTTAAAATTCTTTGCTTGTTTCTGAGACAGTCGCTGGATCAAGAATGTCAATATGGTGGGACTGGCCCATGGCGTAGTGGTTGAGTTTGGTGGCCTGGGTTCACAAGTGTGGATCCCAGGCACAGACCTACACCACTTGTTGGCCATGCTGTGGTGGTGACCCACATATAAAGTATAGGAAGATTGGCACAGATGTTGGATTGGGGCTAATTTTCCTCAAGCAAAAAAAAAACAGAGGAAGATTGGCAACAGATGTTAGCTCAGGGCAAATCTTGCTCAGCAGAAAAAGAAGAATGTCAATATAGTTATGCTCAAGGTTCCTTTATAAATTTGTTACTTTTCAGGTTGAAAATCAAGTTTAATGTAGAGAAAGAAATGTCTGCCATTTGCTGCTCCTTAATAGGCTGTGTCTCGGGTTTCTTTTTTTTTTTTCTTCTCCCCAAAACCCCCCAGTACATAATTGTATATTCTAGTTGTAGGTCCTTTTGGCTGTGCTATGTGGGACGCCAGCTCAGCATGGCTTGATGAATGGTGCTAAGTCTGTGCCCAGGATCCAAACTCGTGAAACCCTGGGCCGCCGAAGCAAAGTGCACGAACTTAACCACTCGGCCACAGGGCCGCCCTTCGGTTTCTTAATGTTGGTTGTACGTACATGATGTCTGTCTCCTTGACCTCCTGAGTCCTGAATTCTGCCCAAGTGGAAATTCTTTATGATCTCAACTTCACTTCCATCAGGTGAAGATTCAAAGGGAATGATTGGCATACCCTAAAGTAGCCAGATAGCCTTCAGCAAGAAATAGCTATGTCTTCCAGAATCCTGATTTTCAAAAATGGGGAAAGGGTAGATTTTGACAAGCTTAATGTCTATATGGCAGCAAACCAGTTTGTAAGTACTTAGAAAGGACATAATCACCAGTAACCCACTTGGATGCATCAAGCACTAACGTAGTTTCTCTTTTGATAGTGCTGTTGCATCACTAGGTCAGGTGAATGGAAAAGATCGTATAAATCACTTCCTGAAAGGGTTTCCTAACAGCCTTGTGGATAAGAAAAATATGGCCTTGCTGGTGTAGTACATGGACGTCTATTCAGATATTTAAACAAATGGTAGATTAATGAGTTGATATGATTTTGGTCTTTTGATATTTCACAGGGCTTTGTCTTATTCAACTTAATTTTATTTTAAATCAGTAATTTGGATGAAGCCATCAGAAAGATCGGATTTGAGGATGGAACAACTCAACGTTGCTAATATAATAGATGACGGTCACAACTCAAAACAGTTCCCGAGTGACACCATAAAGATGGAATTAAACAGATTATAAATGTAACATCCTCATTTGAAGTAAATAGGTTGTATAAATTTGGGGTGGAGAAACCTGGCTTCATGTCATTTCATATAAAAAAGACTTAGGGATTTCAGTTGGCCACAGACTCGAACAACCAATGTAATGACACTAATAAAAATTAATGGTGTTTCAGATTTTATTAATAGAATTGTCACAGCCATAGTCAGAATACCTCAGTGCCAGTGCTGGCATTTCACTCTGGGTACCAAATTTAAGGAGTACACTGACACAAAGTATGCATCCAGGAGAGGCGACCAAGATGGTGAGGAGTCCAGGACCCATATCACAGGGATATTTCGCTGGAGGAGAACATTTGGAGAGAGAGCAAGATTCCTGTCCTTGAGAAGCTGAAGCCCTCTCATGCAGAAGGAATGAGCTTCCTTTGTGCTGCAGGCCTGGGAGCAATGGGTGAAAGTTGCCGAAAGCTAGTTTTCGGTTTTGTAGAAGTTAAGTGTAAGTTGGACCAAATCAGTTGCTCATTAGGATCAGGCTGGTGGAGACAGTGGCACACTGGAGTGCAGGTGCCCCAGCTTAGGGGCTAAACTGCTGCTGAGCTCTGGCCTGTTGCTGCTCTGCAGGTCCAGGGTTGTCAACTCTGATTTTTTAAAGAAGCCAAACATCTAGATTTGTATGTGAAAGCTCTCAAGTGTTGGCAACTAATTTTAAGTTTTTTAGAAGATTATGCAGGCTGAACACATCTGGGAGCCATAAATGACCTAAGGTTTGCCCATTTACAATCTCTGGACTAGATGATCTCAGTTCCCTTTCAACTCCAATATTCTCTGAGTTTCAGTGTGACCTACAGTGTACCATTCTCAAGTGGTTCTTAGAAAAACAGAAGTAGACAGGTGTCTTTGGTTTTTAAAGTCCTGGACCCTGGGGCTTATGCTGTTGCTAGGTGATTCCCAGCTGCAAGATTAGAATCTTTAAAAATCCTAAGCCCAAACCTCACCCAAGACCAATTAAATCACAATCTCTGGAAGCAGTAATAGCTGTATTTTTAAATTCCCCAGGTGAGTCCTATGTGCAGACAAGTTTAGGAACCCTTGGCCTAGGCCCTGATAGCCTAGTTACCTTAGAAAATTTTGACCAGCTTATTCCCATTCCCTCGGAATTTCCAGGCCACCCTCTCTCATTTAATCCGCTGTGTTGATCCTGTTAGTATGGTAACAGGTTATCAGCTCTTGCAGATAGAATTCTTGAAAGAGGGTACTGCAGTCACTGGGGCGGGTCGTTGTACCATCATCTCCTGATCCCCAAACTAAGGTTGTCCTTAGTTAATCACTGAGTCAGCAGAGGGCAGTTCAGTCCAACCAAAGAATTATATGCTAATGTTTCTACAGTTCTGGCCAACAAAGTAGCAACAGATGAATAAAATAAGTTTCAGATGTTTTACTTCATTTTTCTTTTATTAAAGATAATAAGTTTGGAAAAACATCTGGTTACATTTAGCTATATAACTGTATTATGCCTATCCACAAGCTTCTGGTGAATGGAGATTATCTGAATTATTTTTATGTTTGCATTATTCCCAGCACCAGCCACATACCAAATGTTGCATGAATGAATGGAAAATGAATGATTACAGGTTGATGTCCCAGCCACCTCTTTCAAAATAATTCATCACATACCTGGAAAATTAGTTTGCCTTAATATTTTCAAAGGTCTTTCAACAATTCTGTCAGTTGTTTTTAAAACATCAAGGGAAATTAAAATACCTGGCTTTCTTAACCCAGAAGTTTTTGTCTTTGACTTACACTGACAAATGCTGTCCACTGTGGCAGGGGTAACGATTAGCTACTGCCTAAAGTGATGCTGGTTGCAAAGACCAAGTCTGATGATCATTATATTAGGATAACCAGTTTATCTGCAGCCATCCTTCCAGTCCTGGAATGAATGGTGGGTTATATATTGGGATATGTAACACATATATATACCCATGTCCCTGCATATGGGGGAATACATCCCCTCTCTAGTATGCATTGCACATTTTGTTCAATGTTCACTGATTTAACAGTATTTATCAGTGAGAATTTTAAGGACTGTTCAGCAAAATTATTTAATGTGAAGCATAAGAAAAACATAATCTTTGTTTTTTTAAGGAAGATTAGCCCTGAGCTAACTACTGCCAATCCTCCTCTTTTTGCTGAGGAAGACTGGCCCTGAGCTAACATCCATGCCCATCTTCCTCTACTTTATACGTGGGACGCCTGCTACAGCATGGCTTGCCACGCCATGCCATGTCCACACCCAGGATCTGAACCAGCGAACCCCAGGCCGCCGAGATGTGGAATGTGCGAACTTAACCGCTGTGCCACCAGGGCAGCCCCTAGAAAAACATAATCTTAGCAACTCCTGAAAGTGATACATTACAGGCAGCCTTTGGTTTATTTTAACCAAGAAGGGAGTCTCTAGTTGTGGATCATAATAAAATGATACCTTTCAACACACAGTAGAGACCATCGCTCAAGGCAGAAATGATGGAGGAGACAAGGTCTGTACTTCAGGGCTTCAACTAAAGGGCAATTGTGGAATGACAATTTCGAACACAACATAATGGCAGAAATCAAAGTATTTGGAATCTTTGCTCGCAGAGAAAGCCTTCTATGAAGCTAATAAGGGGCAGAGCCTCCATCACCCGCAGTCTTAACAGGCCAAACTCTGGCAAGGCTCTGTAGGAGGGGCTGCTTAGGAAAGTATCAGCTACCTTACACTGGAGAAGTGGGGTGGTGGTGGGGAAGGAAGTGGTGGGCTGCCCAAGGGTATACGAGTGGCCGCTCTACTTAAAAAGGAGGTCAGGAGCAGACAGGTCTTCATGTTTGCCTGAAATCTTGCATGTGTGGCTATAAACATCCTGTGATTCAGAAATTTTTTCAACTTTGGTTTTTATAAAAAATGGCAAGCAATGATTGAATACATTTTAAAAGTAGAAAGCCCTTATAGTATGAGTAATGATTCAGTTTTACAAATAAAAGGATCTCCTTATTGCTCAGACTTTCAGAGAAACAAACTGACCAATGGATGCATTATTCCTCCTCTGTCCCCCTAATAACAGTACTGACAAACTAAGAAATAATGAAATATTAGGGCAAAAGGGAAACACGTGTAATAATACAAGGGAAGCCTATTAGGATATAAAAAAAGTCCTCGTTTTTTAAAAAATATTTTTTGTAACACCAAGAAAATCCTCACGTTTGACAGAAGGATATGGCCCCGGTGGCAGGACTGAAAGCAGCCAGACTCAAACTAGTATCACCTGAGAGACTAGTATGGGAGCATTTAAAACATCCACTGCTACTTCTTCCTTACTGCTTAATCCCAATTGAAGTTATGTCACCACAGCAAAAAGGGAAATTAGATACTAGTTCTGAATTAGTCTGAAAAGAAGTTTAAAGACAGCAAAAAGAAACAGCGCTCTGTTCAGTCAGGAAGTCTGGGAACTGCCCAAGAATTACAACCAATTATACTCATTAAGTATAATGAGGTAGATTTAACAGGCATTTATACCTTAAATAATTTAGATTGTAAGCATCATATGAATTGCTTGGATGCTGTGGTTAAGAAATTTGTACAAAATTAAGCAAGTTGTTTAAAAGAGATATCTAAAATTTTTAAATACTAAATACTGAAGCTAGAATAGATGCAGTGAAAACTTGGTACTATTTCTAATGAAGTATTTCTTTCATATTTCATTCCTAAATGTGAGCAAAGCAATCACAAATGAATATCAGAAGCAGGTATAAAGATCGGGCATGGTTAGTTGCAGCCAGCTGTGTTATAAAGAATAGATTCTCTTGAAATACACAATCTTGTGGGAAGATTCTGAGCATTTCATTGTAGCTGTCAAAGTGGCGTGTGTGTCTGTGGTACAGAGAACAGAGAAACCTGGACCCAGGAAGCCACTCACTGTGACTTTGCACATATTACCACTCTGGGCCTCAATTTTATCATCCATAAAATCAAGTGGATTAACCAGAAGACCTCTAAAATCCCAGCTTTAAAAATCTCAACTTCTGAAATTTATGTATATTGATTGCTGTTAGAAACTCCATTCCCATCAACCTTAATGTCAGGGACTATGGATAAGGCAGGAGGTGATCACTGGCTCTTTAGGGCGGCCTGGTTTTCTAAACCAGAGGCCAAAATCATCTTCCTGAAACTATATCACTTTTCTACCTTTTTTCCTGCCTTTAGTTCCTTAGGCCAGTGGGTCTCCTTTTGGAACTGGCCTCAGATGATCTTGTCTGGCCACCTCATTTTATAGATGCGAAATGAACCAGACAAGGGAAGTGACTTGTCTGGCATGCCAGAGCTGGTTAACGACAAAGCCAGGACTAGAATCCAAGTCTGCTGTTGGTGAAGTCCAGTGTTCTTTCCCCTAAATCAATCCACCCATTGTCTTTCATTCCTGACAAAAAGCAAAACACGAAACTATGAGAATAGGAGTGATAGGGAGGGGCATCTATTTAGATAACACTGGTGAGAAATAAGTTATTTTATTTCAAAAAGGTAAATATGGATGTGATAATAAATGTTAATGCCTAAAAAGACTAGCTTCGCAAGTGCATGGCAGACTTTCATTCAACCACATTTCGATAATCACTGCCTAAGGCCTTTGAAATTAAAAGAAGCTCTTAGGCTGACGAGGGGAGAGGCAGAATACTTTGAATGACATTAGAGGAATGAATACAAGGTTGGTAGAAAGTGATTAAAATTTCCTAGACCAGAAAAATCGAGCTAAGGTACAGAGAGAAAGATGGTATAATTTGGCTCAGAGTTTACTGCAACTTAAGTGAACATAATGCCATATAATTGAGTATTATATAATTTTCATTATGTTCTAGTGACAAAAATTCCGACAAAAGTGGTGGGTTGTGCCATCATAGGACTAATAAAGCATCACTCCTATAAGCCACTGACTCTGACTTTGACATTTGTGACCTGTCTCACTAATAACGAAAGTACTGAAACAGTTCCATTTCACTGGTGCTGTTATCAAGAAGACTGGCTGGTAAGATTAAAGGAACCAGTGGAATGTGAATTTTATGAAACTATAATTATTTTCACAGGGAAACCACTCAAAATGCAGAAATGAAAATAGAAAATAGAAATCTTTAAAAATCTTTAAAAACTGAGGCTAAAAACGGGTTAAGGGCAAGCTAGACTATCTGATTCTATAAGCAAGAATATTTCTGGGACTGGCCCTGTGGTGTAGTGGTTAAGTTTGCGCACTCCGCTTCAGCAGCCTGGGGTTCGCAGGTTTGGATCCCAGGCATAGACCTACACACCACTCATCAAGCCATGGTGTGGCAGCATCCCACATAAAAAATAGAGGAAGACTGGCACAGATGCTAGCTCAGGGACAATCTTCCTCAAGCAAAAAGAGGAAGAATGGCAACAGATGTTAGCTTAGGGCCAATCTTCCTCACCAAAAAAATTAAAACTAAAAAAAAAGAATACTTCATTATGAGAAAGCAATATATTTAAGTAATTGGCTCTCAGCAAGGAATAAATGGCTTCTGTTTCTAGCTAATGACATTTCATTTAAAATCTATTAATTGGGAGCATTGGAAGAAGCACAGGAACCAATACCATATTCAGTTTTTCTGAGGGGTATGATAAAAATTTTTCCTTCCTATTTTTATACCTTGGAACTCTGAGAAATCTTACACATGGTAATAAGGACAAACCTGGATAATATTAAAATAATAAACAGGATATAACACATATTAAGCAAAAACTCAAAGACTAATTAAAATAAATTAAGAATAAGAAATACATTTATATTGAAAAAGTGATAAATGTAGGTATCCTGAGTTTCTGGACTATAAAAAGACGACAGTAACATCAATCTGAAAGGCTGTCATAATGATTAAATAATATACATGCAATTTTAAGAGAGTGTCTGGTACATAATAAGTGCTTAACAAATGGCAGCTGTTATAACCAGGATGAAGAATAACTTGACTAATAAGAGCTTTCAAACTGGACTAATCACTACCTCCTTCCCACTTCAACTTCATTTTGAGCACATGAATCTGATCACTGTTAGCCAATCAGGTAGCTTTTGACTAGATCTCACAAGAAAACCAAAAATAGTATTTGGAAACCCAGGTGAGGGGAAAAGAGTTACCTGAGTAGCAGCGGCTAGCAAAAACACACTTTGACATTATTTATAAGCAGCATCCATAAGGCAAGGGCTCACTCACAGAGACACAAAGATAATAAGAAGTCAAAGAAAATCAAGGCAATTTAGAAGTCTTAAAAACTAAAGGAAATTGCTGTGACATGAGCCCTAATGAAAAGTAAAAAATATTTCCAAAGAAAAACTGTAAGACTCTTTGCTAGGTCCATTTTTATCTAATTTGAAAACAATTCAAGACTTGCTATATTTTGATCAACCAAGCAAAGGTCGCTATACTTATTTTCATCTCAGTTTATTTCTAGGAGGGTCTTGATTTCTTTTTCTCTCTTTTGAGAAGCATTTCATTCCTTTCCACTCCAAGTATGAGATTTATTTTTTAAGAATTCCACTTTTTTTTCCTTTAAATTCAGGAACCTTTTTCTCTACTCATCTAATTCTAGAAATCAAAGGTGACACGAAAGAAGAGAAAGCTACTTCAACCCTGGGAGCATACGCTTGGGCAGGACATTCAAGGCTACGTATAGGAAAGGGTAGAGTATAAGGAAGACTCCATTAAGAAAGGCAGGAGTTGATGAAAAAGAAATCCTCATGTAATTGAAAGGCTAACTGTAGACGAGGAGCAAAGCTCTGAAGGGTAGTGAAGGAAAACGTAATTATATGGCTTTTCCTCTCTCCTCATTAATGGAAATGCTGTTTGTGACTGAGCAATCTCTTAACAAGCATTCTGAAAGTTGCCAGGTGGCTTATTGACAGATTTATCTATTTATTCCAAAGTTTAGAATTTGTTTCTTTTCAGACATTCCAAGTCAAATTGAGAAAATTTCTATTTCTCAGGAAAACATTAATCAATAAGAGCTTGGATTTTATTGCCTTTGCCCACTCTCCGGATATTGTTCTTCCATTCTTAAAAAAAAACTCAAATACATCCCTTCCCAAACTACATACTGATCTTAGCAGTGAAATAAAGGAACTCTTTTTGAATGTTATGGCCTAAGGGCTCATAAAAATAGGCCTAGAGGATAGCGACCTGAAACCAGACAAATCCAGGTCTCCAGGCCCCATCACAGTTTCTCCATCCTACAAGCACACTTAAGGCTCAAAAAGGAAAATTAATGCCCAAAAAGCCTGTGAGGCACACAGACATGGAAAAACTTTCTATCCTGGTCATACTAGACATCAGATAACGTATTGTCAGAATCTTCAATGGACCATTCACTTAGAAGGGATTGTAACCTCTTACAATCACAAACTAACATCAGCAACACTGTCAGGCATCTTGAACCACACTCATAATGGCTTCTTTGTCAAGTAAGCAAGGAAACTGTGTTATTTTGGTTGCCTTGAAATTCATATCTATTCCAATGAACTGCAAAGATCTTGGATCCCTATCAAAGGCTGTGGATCTCCACATAAATGATCTCTCTGTTACAGAGAAAGAAGGGGCTGCTGCACTTGCTAGAATGTCTCCGGCTTTATATCAGATGCTGCAAGTTTGGTTTTAACCAGGCTTCCAGGGTGCCTGATGCCAAACTTCATGCTTTAGCAAGGGGAGAAAAATCTAGATCCTAGGAACACACCAGACCTCTCAGATAAAGGAGAAGAAGCATGCTTCAACTGGACGGAGGTTGGTCCCCTTTGTTAGCACCAATCTCTCATTATTTAGTTCTTCACAGACTAAATTACAGCTCCTCTCAGAGAAGAGGACCTGGATATTGAGAAGGAGTTAAAGCAGAAATTAAAGTAGAAATTCCAGGGCCAAATATCCACAAGGTCAGGCAAAGCAGCATCCGAGGCTAGTACAAGAAAGTGGTGGAATTCGATGAGCAGCGACTCTGGGTACTGAAGCTTCTTTAGTCCTTGTCCAGCCTCATGGCCCCACCTGTTCCCCAATCATGGGCACCACCTCTTCGATCCACAGCATGTCCAGTGGTGCTGAGGCTCGAGTTTGTCGGTGGTGAATTCGGCGTAGCCGCAAAAGGTACAGGATGATGGCCAGTAGCACCACCAGAATGCAGGCGAAGAAGAGATAGTGGTTGTAGACAAAGGAGAGACGGAACCAGCTGCCGTGGGCCTGTCGGACACCTTCCTGCCGTAGATCCCTAGGAAGAGTTTGAAGGAAGAAAGGAATGTTAGTGTCCGAGAGAAACATTCATGCTAATTTAAAAGGTCCAGTGGTGTTAGCCTAATTATTCTATCCATATAAACATGCTATGATATCAGCTCCACAGAAGCAGAGGCGAAGAACGTCCCCAACCCCCAGGCTGCCATGTGATTCCTCCCGTACCTTCCCCCGGCCTACAGAGGGGGCCTCACAGGCCTACGCAGAATCTGGGGGCAAAATGAGAGGCCAAACAAATGAACAGTAAGGCAAGACTGATCATCTGCAACATAAGTCTCAACAGTGACCCCATTCCACTCTGGCCTATAGAGTCTATAAAATATGATACTAATGAGAATAGGGTGGCCCCTGAATGCACTCAAGAAATCAGAGTACTGTATATCTAAATCTTTAAAAAAGTTGCTGGGGCCAGCCCCGTGGCACGTGGTCCATTGCAGCAGCCCGGGTTCACAGGTTCGAATCCCAGGAGCAGACTTACTCCACTCGACAGCCATGCTGTGGTGGCAACCCACATACAAAACAGAGGAAGACTGGCACAGATGTGAGCTCAGGGACAACCTTCCTCAAGCAAAAAAAAAAAGAGGAAGATGGGCAACAGATGTTAGCTCAGGGCAAATCTTCCTCACCAAAAAAATAAAAAAAGTTGCTGTGCTTTCTGAGGATTTAGGCTATATCTAAAGAAAGCTGTCACCTGATCAACTGTCTTATAATCTGGAAAAAAATTAAGAGCCAGGTAAACCAAAGTGCAGTAGTCTGCCTGTCTGGAACAGAAGCCCCTCTCTGTGGTCCAGATACAAGATCCATTTTTGTTTCATTTGACCTTCAGTGTTTCTTAAAACTGTCAATCTCCACTGAAAGACTGCATATAAAATATGGATTTCTGGCTTCTCTGACACATGAGATGGGCAGATCCTGGGACAGCACTTCTGCATGACAGGAATCAGCCCTGGGGCACATGCTCTCCAGTTCCCCTCTCTCACTTTGATCACCTGCCTGGCTTCTGACAGTATCAAGTGTAGAGAAACAGGCACCAAAGATTAAGAATTCATCTTAGTTTATCTGAAATAATCCAGGGGAGACAGTACCTAAAAATTATCCCAAATATCTTACAGTCCATAAGAACAAGACATCAGGCTACCACAGCCTGATGAAAATATCCCCCTAAAAGCATCTCTGTCCTTTGTTCTAATTCTGGGACGCCAAAAAGCCGTCCAAGGCAACGACATCATCTCTAGATTGGCTCTACCAGTTAGGAAAGACTGCTCGAGAGAGACAACCTACCCCAGTTCTCTAGTCAGGTATGTTTTCCAGAGTAACTTAAGAATGGCATTTTAGCTTATCAGTCAATACCTTGAAAGTGGTTAGTAAGAGCTCAATCCTAAAGTCTGATTTGTTGTGGATGAACAAATAAAACCAAATTCCTGAAATTGCAAAGATGAAGAACAGATTCCAGACTAATAATTCTCAACCTTCTTTCTGTTTCAACACACCTGGTTAGTAACAACAGTTCACACGTTAGTAATAAGGGGAGTTTGTTTGGGTGTTTTTTGTTTTTTTTGTTTGGGAGGGGGGGGTCACTTAACAACTTATTCTGAGGCAGCAACTGACATCCTCTGAGCTCACGATGCCAGCTTTGTCAGGCCACTTTACCTGAGTGGTAAGAATCGTGTTTTATACAGAATGGCTCCCAGCGTCCACTGAACCTCTCGGTCATACACCAGCTGGGCTGTCTGCAGGTTTGGATAGTCATAGGGAAAGTGGAATCCTTCGTGAAGGACTTGGTACATCCAAGCTGATTTAAAACACTGATATCTGTGTGACAAAAGTAAATTATTAAATTTTTTAAAGAAAAAAACAGATTCCAATGCTTTCTGCATACACGCAACTAGAAAAAAAGACCCTTCTCTCCCCACTTCACCTTCCTCACCTCTAGGTGGAGCCAAATCTGAGCGTACTTCATCCTAATGTTTATAACCGTGAAGAACACCTTTAGGCAATAGTGACATTGTACTCTTTTTCTTTCCTTTTTCTTTCTTTTATTTTTTTTGAGTCCTTATCTTCAGAGAGCATGCTGAAATATCTACAAATGTAATTACATGATGTCTTGGATTTGCTTCAAAATAACCCAATTGTGTTAAGAGGGGAGTAGTAGGGTGGGAGAAGATAAAGCAAGATTGGCCAGGAGTTGATAACAGTAGAGAAGCTGGGTGACAGATGCACAGGAACTCATTATATTCTTCTACTTTTGGTTATGTTTAAAATTTTTTTTAACTAAAATGTTCACAAAACGGGAGGACCAATGAACCAAACTGGCAAAATACTGACATTTTTGAAGCTGGGTGATAGTTACATAAGAGTTTATGTTACTGTTCTTTCTACTTTTCTGCATATTTGATATTTTAATAAAAAGTTTTTTTTTTTTTTAAAAAAAAAGGCCACCACTTTCGATTTCAACTACTTGGAGAGAACTCTGTGGTAACCACTGGTTTCTCTTGGCTTCACTAGAACAGGCTCACTATTTTGGCCCCTATCACTCAGAAAATCAAAATCTGAAATAATCAAGCTCTCCTTCAACATGAAATCCAATCTATACTATTGCTTGCTCTCTCTCCTTCATTATAATCTGCTGTCTACATTTTAAGGCCACATCTAAGGGGAGAAAAGGAAGTTACGTACTTGAGTCGATGTTCATCTGCATGTGATGAAAAGAGGCCATTCTTGAATCTCTGAGTCAATACTGACCAAGCCATGCCACAGTAATCCTAGTAAACCACAGAGAAACGGTGCAACGTGAAACTGGAGGCAAGCTCTCTAACTTCCCCTACAGTCACAGCTGTTCCATTTCTAAAGTTACTTGTGGGCTACTAGTTGACAGAGGAAAACAGAAATGGCATATTCGTTCACTGAAGACAGTGCCCGACCCTGAGCAACACAAGTCCTAGAACTCAGGCTGCTGGGTGACTTGAGTGGCCTGGGAAGACTCCTTTTTAATCCTATAGCATTAATCCACCTCAGTACAAAGCCAGCCTTACGTGGCTTCAGAGCCTCCTAGGCTTCAAGAGGGGTACGGTTAGGACTGGGAGTAGCAAGATCAAGAGCCAAAGAGAGTTCCATTCTACTCTACTGTAGGTAGGTAGGTACTGTAGGTACTGTAGGTAGGTAGTAGGACTGACATGGTGGAACAGAAAAGCAGATGGAACAAAATGGCCAAAAATCTATCACTGGCCTGCCTCCATATTGTAAATCTCACCAAAAGAATCATTCCTTTTGGTTTGTTCAGTAAACTAACATTTCCTGAATGTCTCCTATGTGCCAGGTGCTATTTTAGGTGCTGGGGGATCCAGCAGTGAGTAAAACAGATGAAAATCTCTTCATTTCTCATGAAGCTTACATTCTAGTGGTGGGATACGGACAATAACCAAGTATATACACACAAGTACATAGATAGAGTGCGTTAGATGACATAAATACTCATGGGAAAAATAAAGCAGGAACAGGAAATAGGTAATACTGGGGAGGGCTGCAATTTTGGATAGGGTGGCCAGGGAAGGTGCCACTGGCAAGATAATGTTTGAGTCAAAGTAAAAAATGTAAGGAAACAAAATCATCACTTTTGCCTGGGAATGAAAACACATTAAGCCACTAGCAACTTGGGCAACAATAACTTGAGCCCTTTGGTGTTCAAGGGAATAGAATCTGAAGAAGTTTCAAAATGACAGAAAGAGTCAGGCCATAGGCAGTTAGGGAGCCCTGGACGCTCGAAAGCAAAGGGAATATAATGGTTTTCCTGGAAGCTGGAGAGGAAGGAGCAAATACAAACCAGGTTTTACTCAATATTTCTTAGAGACTGACCTTGGAGAACAGAATGGTACACATACTGCAGATATTATTCTATTGGAAGTCTTACACCAAGAGAACCCTAGAGAGTTGTAAGGAAGCAGAAAGAAAAGAAGAAAAAATATAAGAGAAGGAGGACAGATTCTTTCCATAAGTTTCTCTGATAAAAGACAGTTTAGAGAGAGACACTAAAATTCAAAGAGATGAATCTAAATTAAAGCAGGAATTATAGGGAGCCACCTAAACTTTTACCTGTCCAGGTAACTAATGGTTTAAGCCTATAGATGCTTAAGTCCTATATATGCTTGAAGTGAATTTTTAATTCTTCTGCATTTTAAATTTAAATAATACTTCCACGATCACTGCTTTTCACAACATCTTTCTAATGTTCTGAGTGACCCTATACCACTCTGGCTTCTTAATAGCTCAAACCGAGAAGATGAAAGTGGACTTGCCCACCTGTGCGACATCATGTCCAAAAGCACATTACAACTGGGAACACCCAATAAGGGGAAAAATACCTGGAGATGACAGTTTTTGGCTACAAACATTAAACTAGACTATTGGAAAGTTAGAGGAAAAACCATTAGCCACCACAATAATTTTAGACCTGGGTGATAAGACACCCATGGAAACCTACGTGTAACTAATTAGAAAGCAGCACGGCACAGCAGGTTCCTTAACTTCTCTACGACTACTTCCTCATCTGTAAAATGAGGCATCACAGGCTCCTGTGAAGAGTAATGTGAGATGATACATGCAAAGCTCTTTGCACGGTGCCTGGCACAAGTTAGGCATCCAATAAGTGGCCAACACCAGCAAGAGTCACCTTTATTATTAATAACTTACCTGAGCAGCCTTGGCAAATGTTGGCCCATGGTAGCGGCCACCGATGCGCAACACATCCTCTGTACAGTAAAAAAACTCCGAGAAACCATAGAACTCGCTGTTGTTGAAGTCAATTGGCGACTGGTAGATGCCGTTCAGTGATGCCTGGCTGGCGTTGGAGCGAGCCAGCAGGGGGCTCAGCATTGCCCCACATGTCGCCCAGTCTCCTTTTCCTCGGACGTGCAGCACCTGGCTATTCCTCTCCACCACATCTGTGAGGCCCACAGGCAGGCAGGGATCCAGAAATGGATTGTCGGGACTCAGACCTGTCTTCTGGCCCAGCAACCTGTCACAATGACAGAGACAAACGAAACACATCACTACCGTACTCGCCCTACTCTAAGAAACGCCTGGTTTAAGAAACCTGGTCTAAGAACGTTCTTCACAGATATCTTGTTATTGTCTTACACGACATCCCTAGAGGGAAGTATTACCATGTAGTAGCATCACATAAACATTTAACTTAAGCAAAGTCAATTTAGCAAAAAAAAAAAAAAGAAAAAAAGGAAAGAAAGAAAAAGAGAGAGAAATATGGCAGTGATCAATTTTGTTCAACCTTTTAGTCAACAAGCATATTTCCCGGTGTATAGTGAAATTGGAGATGGGAATCTGCTGTTCTCCACCTGGTCTTCACGCCCACTTGTCTCTTAAAATTCCAAAGATCTCACCATCTGAGTGTGGTTCTAACGTTTAAAAAAACAACAGGTAGGAGGCGCAGTGGGAAGCGCTGGGAGAGTTCCCTGAGGAGGGTACAATGGCAGGGGGGCAATGGCAATGGCTGGCAAATGGTGACAGAGCACACGCCTAGCTCTGAGTCGGGAGGGCAGGGGCAGCTGATGATTCCCACCGTGGCCATCACACAGTGCTGATTATTTAAAGTCTGTATTTGCCTAGCAATAGCATTCTCATACCTAAAGAGATTAATATGCAGATCTGGCCAAGGACAGAAATTACGTGGAGACCAAATAACTTTGCCAACTGCAATTAATCATTCGTCAGTTCGTAAGCAGACAGACGTTGAAGAGGAGACTCCCTAGGCTGAAGATGCACCCACAAGCGTAAAGACTGGAGAGAATGGGAATGTGGCAACACAATAAAGAGCTTTGGAATAACTGAAACCTATTTTAAGGATGTGACATCAACTATAAAGAAAATTCGGAAAATCGTTTTTAAGAAGAGAGAACCATGAAGTTTTGACATCCTAGGAAGCAGAGGTTTCTCCAGCAGATTAGCAGCTACACAAGACGAACAATCAGTGTACTGAATCAGGTGACTGAGATACATGGCAAGAAAACACCATTGCATGGGAAGAAGACGATGCAGCCTGGCAAGTTCCAAGGCAGCGGAAAACAGCAGACAGAGGGAAAAAGCAGCGGAACCATGAAAGAGGAAAATGGAAAATGAAGCACAGCGGCTAACGAAGGAACAAAACAAAATCCCTGTGAAACCTGCATGATAACTGTTCTCCAGATGTCACAGTGCCAGCAGGAACAATCTGAGCTCCACAACCCAAGCGACATGTTTGTGGACTTAAGAGTATTTTCAGAACACAAATACACTGCTAGATGTTATGCATTCATCAATCATCAGGATAACAAGATTCTCCCAAAGCACCTTGAGCTCTTAGTAGTTGAGATTTACAAAAACAAAAAAGATTTATGACACAAAGTTTTTTTTTCTTTTTTTTTTTTTAGGAAGATTAGCCCTGAGCTAACATCTGCTGTGAATCCACCTCTTTTTGCTGAGGAAGACTGGCCCTGAGCTAACATCCGTGCCCATCTTCCTCTACTGTATATGTGGGATGCCTCCCACAGCATGGCTTGACAAACCGAGTGTAGGTCTGCACCTAGGATCCAAACCTGCAAACCCCAGGCTGCCAAAGAGGAACGTGCGAACTTAACTGCTGCACCACCAGGCCAGTCCCCAATATTTTCTTAATATGCTCCCAATATAAGACATTGATTGATGTAGAGAAATTATTATAAATGGGATATACCAGTACCTTGTCAAACTAGTGTTTTTGGCTAAATAAATGCGGATAAATAATTTTATGATGTCAAAGAACTCTGCTGTCTATTATGCTTTCTTTCAATGAGTATAATGATAAAATCATTTTATTTTATTTATTTATTTTTAAGATTTTATTTTTCCTTTTTCTCCCCAAAGCCCCCAGTACATAGTTGTGTATTTTTTTAGTTGGGGGTCCTTCTAGTTGTGGCATGTGGGACGCCACCTCAGCATGGCTCAATGAGCGGTGCCATGTCCACGCCCAGGATACGAACCAGTGAAACCCTGGGCCACTGAAGCAGAGCACACGAACTTAACCACTCGGCCACGGGGCCGGCCCGATAAAATCATTCTAAATACTAAAACAAACCCACAACTGTTTGTACATTATGGTCTAACTACTTCATCTGGTACTCAGATGAAGAATCAGTGATGCTGGAAGAAAAACTGGCTATTAATGAGAGAACAATTTAAAGGTTAATTTTGACTACACATGCTTTTTAGCTTTTATGCACACTATGAAACCTAACTCCACATAAAATGCAACTGCACTGTAATTAAACAAACATGTCTTGAGAGCTTCCAGGTAGAAGGAACCACGAGGAGGTACATTAAACTGTATGTTTAAAATCCATGATTAAATTAACCTCACTAATCCCATATGCCATGTCTGAGGTGGGACACAGCAAGAGGTCGCCAGAATAAGCTGCCTTTTTTTATGAATCTTAATGACAAAGATGTACCCTAACTGAGATCAAGTGGGACTACGAATGGAGGGTCTAAGAGATATTACCCCACTGGCAAGCATGGTCAGAAAGGAGGAAGAAACAAGGACGTATCTATCTTAACAGGATGTAAATATTTCTCCCTAATACTGCACCCTGATGACATTCTAGTTCAGAAACACATTCCAATGTCAAATGTACCTGTTTTTGTTAAGAGTTTCATTCAGCACAAGGTCTTCATAGCGCTGCCGGGCAAAATTGCCCCCAAACCCCAGGAAGGTGGTGACGTAAACCCTATACACATGTTCAGTGTGTTGCACATCACAGCCCAGGTTGAATTCAGCCAGCAGGATCTTTGCAGCTTCTTCCTGTAATACAACGTGAAGAGAAAAAAGGGAATTTTAGTTCTGATTGATTTCTAGAAAGCTATGACATTGCTAATACACCAGGCTTCATGTGCTATGATTACTCTTTAAAATGCTAATCTTGTAGCATTCTTTCATCCTCGTAGCATTATTTCAAAGACACAAACGACAAGACTGCACAAAAAAGTACAAATCAGAGACTGAATACCAAATTAGAGACTAAAACTATCCATAGTTATATAGAAGGTAGAATCATTACAGATAATGTCATTTTCTTGCATGTACTTTCCTGATTTTCCAATTCTCCACAAAGGAAATATACGATTTTTATATTCAGGAAAAAACTCCTTTGATAAAAGTAAATTTATGGAATTCTGGAGATTATCATGAGATCTATTCGACCGCCTTTTCGAGAACTATTCAAGAAGTTCTAATATTCCCTGTGACAGGTCTGGGGATTGGGAAAGTTCAACTTTATTGTACCTCCAAGGAAAAGGTGCTCTATTTTTTTCTTTTTTTTTTCAGACTTCGGGTGCAGAGGTTGAATTAATCATAGTCCTCAATTCAGTTCGTGGAACGTTATCATGCCAAAACCCCTCTTTTATTTATTTATTCCCTTTTATCTTTATTCCTGCTCCCCATCATAGGTGCTTAATGTGTAATATTTGTTTGTATGTATTGTTGCAAAATGGGATTATTATTTTGAATTTTTTTTTTTTTGAGGAAGATTAGCCCTGGGCTAACTACTGCCAGTCCTCCTCTTTTTTGCTGAGGAAGCCCGGCCCTGAGCCAATATCCGTGCCCACCTTCCTCTACCTTATATGTGGGATGCCTACCACAGCATGGTGTGCCAAGCGGTGCCATGTCCGCACCCAGGATCCAAACTAGCGAACCCCGGGCCACCGAGAAGCAGAACGTGCGCACTTAACCACTACGCCACCGGGCCGGCCCCTGAATGTATTTATTTTTAATTTATGATTTTAATTTAATTCCGCTCCTAGGTATGTACACAAGAGAACTGAAAACTTACGTATACACAAAAAATATGTTCATGAATGTTCACAACAGAATTATCTATAATAGCCCCAAACTGGAAACAACCCAAATGTCCATCAACCCAATGTCCATTTAGATAAGCAAAATGTGGCACAGTCACAACAATGGAATGTTACTCAGCCATAAAAAGGAATGAAGTACAGATATATGCTACATCAATGACCCTTGAAAACATTTTGCTAAGTGAGAGAAGACAGACACAAAAGGCCACATATTCTAAGATTCCACTTATATGGAACGTCCAGAATAGGCAAATCCATAGGCAACAGAAAGTAGATTAGTGGTTGTCAGGGCTGGAGAGAAGGGAATGACAAGTGACTGCTAATGAATATGGGATTTCTTTTTGAGGTGATGAAAATGTTCTGGAATTTGACAGTGGTGGTTGCATTACTTTGTGAATGTGCACAACTTTGTGAACTGTACAATAAAATACATTAGGCCTTTAAGATTATTTAAATTTTTTAATGTGCTATTGTGTTGTCTCATTGTTTCTCTCCTTTTTTTACCAAGTACTAAAATCCATTATGTTGCTATGTGTACATCTAATTTGTTGCTTGCAACTATACTTTCCATACCAGTGTTGCTTTCTAAACATACACACACAAAAAAAGTCATTTATTTAAGACTTTAAGGCTCAGTGCCACTTATCAGAACCATGCCTTCATTTTACCTGTTGAATACATACTAATAAATACAGACTAAAAAGTCTTACAACCTAATTCCCCAATCTCCAACTCTAACAGAGACATCTCTGCTGATTGCCAAACCCACATTTCCGGCAGTCCTGCTGGATATTTGGACACATATGTTACTCAGATATCTCTAACTCAACATACCCAAGATTGAACTCATTGGTTATAGGACTTCAGAGCTAGAGACCAGAGAATGCTCTCACCAAACCACCCGGACCATACTGGTTCGCTTAGCACCAGCTCCACCCTTTCCTCTGTAGTTTCTCCCTCAGTGACTGGGTTCCTCACCCTTCCAGTTATCTAGGCTGGACCCTCTGCATCACTGCCCATTCCTCCCTGCCCTCCCATACCACCACTTTACACTGGTTTTTCACTCCAAAATATCCCTTGAAATCTGTTCCCTCCCTTCCATTTCCACTTACATTGTCTAGTTTAGCCCCTTACCACTTCTCACCCAAGGTTCCCTGACCTACAACTCTTTCTCCTAATGATACCAAAATTATTTTCCTAAAAAATAGACTGCATCACAGTCACACAATTAACATAGTCACAAAATTGAGAGCTGGGAAGGACCCTTGGAGTTTAATTCTTTTACAGATGATGAAACTGAGGCCCATATGAACTGCCCTACTCAAAAGCCCTTGCTGATTCCCCCCTATTTTAGAGATAGAAAAGCCAAAGCCCTCAGCATGGCACCCAAGACTCTCCATGATCTAACTTCATCTTATCTTCCCAGCCTTACTTACTACCATACTTGAAAATCCTATACTGCAACAGGCTGTCCTCCATTCCCCGGACATTCGGGGCTCTCTGCTGCCTACTATTCCCTCCATGCAGATGGCCTTCCCTCAGTCTCCACTTTGCAAAAGCCCACCATGATCCAAGGCCCAGGTAGACACCCTACCTTCCATGAAGCCAGCATGGCTCCCTTTTGCAAATAGAAAGAGCCTGCCAGTTCTCACACTGCCACAGCTGTCTTTTTAGACAAGAGGTTCTCAACCAGGGGTGACTTTGCACCCCAAGGGGACATCTGGCAATGTCTGGAGACACTTGTGATTGTCAAAACTGGGATTGGGGGCGGGGGTGGGGGGGTTACTGGCATCTGGGAGAGGCCAGGCATGCTGCTAAATACGATACACAGGACAGTCCTCCACAATAAAGAATTATCCAGCTCAAAACGTCAGTAGTGCCAAGCATAAGAAATCCTGGTTTAGATCAAATTACAGCACTGTCATGGTCTGCTTTATCAAAGGCCGTCTCCACTGACAGATTGCAAGCTTTTGGGGGCAGTGTAACACGTCTCATTCCTTGCACATAAAAAGTGCTCAAAAAGTGTATTTCTTTTTCCTCTCTGATGAAACTTCTCCCTCAAAGTGCATTCTTTACATTCTAATCAGGTAAGGAACATGAGAAGCACAAGAATGGAATCATCGGTATGGAAAAGGAAATAACATCTAATGAACAAATACTGTGCTCTAGGATGTTTCCGTCTTATCATGTTTAATCCTCAGCAACTCTAGCAGGTAGGTAGTATAATTATAATTGCTAAAATGTATTAAACATTTATTACACGCTGGTCAGTTTGCTAAGTGCTGTACACACATGGTGTTATCTCATTCTCACAATTTTATGGAGTAGAAACTATTATTATTCCCTTTTTACACATGAAGAAACTAAGGCTCAGAGAGGTAACCTACCCAAGATAACACAAGCTAGCAAATATCTGAAAAAGTGTTTGGACCCGGGCAAGATGGCTGAAATCTAAAGACAGTGCCCTTCCTTCTCAAATACCAGCATTCCTAGCAACTGAATTTCCCTAAAAGGTAAAATACCTGCTTTGGAGGAAGGACAGAGGTTGAGGTAGGAACTTCATAAGCAATTTGGAGAGAGGCTCCTCCCATATCCAGTATCCCTACTGTCCTTCTGCGTCCTGTTGCCAGTTCCTGGGGAGCCTCGGCGTCTGATTCTGAAATAAATAAGGGAACAGAAAGGGTCTAGCAATTAAAAATCAAAATTAAGTCAAAAGGAAAACCAAAGAAACCAGAAACAGAAATTCATTAAAAAATTGAAAGCAAATGGAAATAAATTAATCTAACTGTATCAACTGTATATTACACAAAGAAGAATTATTTCAAGTGCCCGAAAACATGGTATTTGGACTTTATGTCCCTTGTAGAATATATCTTAATGACAAAAGAAACAATATCTTAAGCTGCGTTGTAATAGTCTTATTGGTAATGCCTGTTTTGGAGGAAGGACAGAGGTTGAGGCTGAGGACAGAGGTTGAGGACGGAGGTTAATAATAATTGGCATTATTATTTTTAAACCATTAAACATATACTATGGAATAAAGCAAATAAGTGTTTATGTTAATATCTTTTTTTTTTCTTTTTGAGGAAGATTAGCCCTGAGCTAACTACTGCCAGTCCTCCTCTTTTTGCTGAGGAAGGCTGGCCCTCAGCTAACATCGTGCCCATCTTCCTCTACTTTATATGTGGGACGCCTACCACAGCATGGCGTGCCAAGCAGTGCCAGGTCCTCACCCGGGATCCGAACCGGTGAACCCCGGGCCGCCGAGAAGCGGAACATGCGAACTTAACCGCTGCGCCACCAGACCGGCCCCTATGTTAATATCTTTATCCTAAAGATATGTTAATATCTCTAGGAACAAATGTTCAGCATAAGAGAAAGAGGATATAAGCATAAAATTAAAGAAATTAAAGAAGAACTTCATAATCTTAAATATGAATTGGAGCTATCACTATGAGATCATGATTTATTTTTCTCTTTCTAAAAAATACATATTTCCTAGCTCTGCCCACTGAAAACACCTAGAAGCAAAGATCATCCAGGAGCAATGAGCACCCCTGACATCCAGACCACTGTCTCTAAATAATATCTTCGACTAAAAGAAACCAGGGCTCTTTAAAAAAATGGCCAATGCCAGGTCTAAAAAATGTAAGATGAGCATAGAATACCTTGGTGTGCCAAAAAGCAAGGGAAACATAAAAGACTATTGGGATCATGTTAAAAGGGTGCAAGAGCCAACCTAAAGGTGCTCTTCCTGGCCAATGACGGTATAATTTGAGCACAAAAAAAGAATAATGATGTGATGGGCTGCAACGCATCAAATACATTCAGATTCACAAGATCATAATGATACTGAAAAAAACTTTACTGATTACCTTTGGAAGTTGATAGGACACCAATTCATTATTCAAAAACTTGATAAATAAAAGGAAAGAATCAAGAATTTATTCTGTCTTTCCATTAAGAACTGTATTTCAGCATAACTAAATGGTTAATGAAGAAAATTTCATTATATAAAAATCCCAGCTTTTAGGGGGCCAGCCTGGTGTTGCAGCAGTTGAGTTTGCATGTTCTGCTTTGGCGGCCTGCGGTTCGCTGGTTCGGATCCCAGGTGCAGGCCTATGCACCACTTATCAAGCCATGCTGTGGCAGGCATCCCACATATAAAATAGAGGAAGATGGACATGGATGTTAGCTCAGGGCCAATCTTCCTCAGCAAAAAGAGGAGGATTGGTGGCAGATGTTAGCTCAGGGCTAATCGTCCACAAAAAAAAAATCCCAGCTGTTAAATGCAAGAGGAATAACAGAATTAGAAAAATCACCATTTTGCAACCTCTAATGAAAAAACAGATCTAAGCAATGATCACAGTCGGCTACTATAACCATTAAGTGAAAAGTAGATGGGAAATTTTTATAATAGATTAGATCAGGCTGACAATACCTGAACCCTGAATACCTGATCAGTCTTGACACGACTAAAAGTAGGACAACTAGACATCATAAAACTCCTAATGTAATGTAGTAGGAAACACTTAGCAAAAGAATTGAATCTGAGTCTAATGAAGCTTCTATATCTAAGCTTCAGTTTACAAGACAGAAAGGAAGATGAGAAACATGTTAAAGACCCCACAAAGATACAGCCAACCAAGGGCTGGCCCAGGGCACAGCGGTTAAGTTCACACATTCCACTTTGGTGGCCCAGGGTTCGCCGGTTCGGATCCCAGGTGTGGACATGACACCACTTGGCAAGCCATGCTATGGTAGGCATCCCACATAGAAAGTAGAGGAAGATGGGCACGGACGTTAGCTCAGGGCCAGTCTTCCTCAGCAAAAAGAGGAGGAGTGGCAGCAGATGTTAACTCAGGGCTAATCTTTCTCAAAAAAAAAAAAGATACAGTCAACCAAATCCAGGATGTAACAAATTCATTCTATCATGTGACCCAGTTTTTTTTTTAATCAATGATTTAGAAAAAAAGAGGTAGGAGTAAAGTGAACTGTTATAAGTGAAAAGAGACATATCAGTCAAACGTAATTTGTGATCCATGTGCAGAATCTAATTTGAACGAGACAACTACAAATAAATACTCTTGGGACAATCAGGGAACTCTCTGCCTGGGTATTAGACGGATAGTACATGATATTAGGAATTGTTAACTTTGTTAAGTTTAAAAATGGCACTGTGGAGATTTTGTTTGTTTTAAATTCCCTATTGGATAGAGATAAATCATGAAGTACATAAAGATAAAATGGTATGTCTGGGTTTGCTTTTAAAAATCCAACAGGGAAAGAAACCTGGGTTGTATGGAGGGAGCCTGGGGCAAAAAAATGGCAAACCATTACTAAGTGTTGAGTGGGTAATGAATTCATATAGGTTCATTTTATTATTTACTTTTGTGAGTGTCTGAAACTTTCCATATTAAAAAGTTAAAAAGAAATAAAAGAAAGCAAATTAGAACTGGAAAACGAAGAATCTTAAGTTTTAAAAAAAGAAAGAAAGAAAAACAACTCAAAATTAGCACTTACATGCTACTGATAGGTCATGACATGAACCTTAGAACTGTCATAAGAGGACAATATTACTCACCATCCTCATGGTCAAATCTTCCCAAAACAAAGTTGATTCCAATCCACGCATAAACCCCTGAGTGAGAAATATAAAAGCCCTTGCTTAATTCTCTACTGCTACGCCATGTACACACCTCTCCCCAGGGCTGCTTTTTCCCTCCTTTTCTTGGAAAAAACCGATAATAGTATTTTACTCCACAGTCTCAGTGTATGAATTTAAAAGCTTTTATCTTGTGATGGTTTTCCCTTTTAAAAATTATTTGCATTTTCTAAATTTCCTACAACAAATAGGAATTAACACGTAAAAACAAATGTTAAAAATGTAAATCTTGGCGCTCTGGCTCTGGGCAAGATGGAGTAAGCACACTCCACCCCATCTCGCCACTGAATGCAAGTATAAACTCTGGATAGAGTGTATGGAGCAGACTTCCGAGAATCTGAAAGGGAACGAGAGTGGGCACACTGGGACAGAGATCAGAAGTGAAAGTCCCACCAAACCAGTAGTGAGTTTCCCATTTTTTTCCCTGATATTGCCTGGCCTGGACTCCAAAGCAGCTTGAAACACAAAAGTACACACCGGGTGTGGACAGAAAGAACTTCAAGACCTTGTTTTCTGGTCCAAGGAAGAGAAAAGGAAACTCCAAAGATTCAGAAAGAGTAGGGGGAAATCCCTTGCCTTTCCCCTCCTTTATTTTGTTCTCTCCTACCACAGGTAATCCCGCAGCAGTGGAGGGAGAGGCTGGGCAGGTGCCTAAAACTCTGAGGGATATGAATCCTTCTCTGTGACCAGAGAAGCTGTAATCTCAAGAGTTGGGACAAGTCCCTGTAGCTTATTTTTTTCCCTCTGTCCTCTACCACTTAGCCCTGGATGCAGATGCAATCACGGAAAACACATGACAGAGTGGGGAAATCAAAGCCCTGGCTTTCTGGCTGGAGGACCATGAAAGTGAGCCCCAGAGAACCAGAAAGTGTTGGGGAGATCGTGGAGAGTAGGGAACAAAGTGGTGTATGAACTCCTGGGCTCACCTCCAAGCTACACGTGCGTGGATCTGATGCTACATAATATCAAAGGTTTTGAGAACTGAACTACTGGATAGACGACCCATTTGTATGGGCTATGCCCAGATTCCACATTGGCCACTGGCTCGCACACACATGGGAGAAATCCAGATAGCAGTGCCAAGGCCTCGAAAAATGAGTCAATAGAATCACAGTCCACAGAAGGCAGGTGAGAACTTGAGGCCTGAAACCACCCAGGTCAACTGTGCTAAAACAAAAGAATCAACATTCTCCTTATGATTGAAACAAGATCCAGAGTCCTCAACGTAACATTCACAACGTCAAGGATACGACATAAAATTACTTGGCATACCAAGAACTAAGCAAACCTCAAACCACAAAGGAAAAGATGACAACCTCGAGATGACACAGATGTTAGAATGATCAAACAAAGTTATTAAGGTAGCTATATAATCAAGAAATAAGAGCAGTCTTACAATGAATGGAAAGATAAAAAGTCTCAGCAAAGAAAGAGAACATAAAAAAGAACCAAATGGAAATTTTAGGACTGAAAAATGCAGCAATGAAATTGAAAAAGGTAAATCTTTTCCCCTATGTAAACTGCAACTAGAAGCCAAAACCATTTCTCTTTTTCAAGAAATGGAAACATAATTCATCATACAGGCCACACTTGGGCCATATGAGAACACAGTCAACTCCACCCCAAAACTACAAGTGTCCCTAAAGTGTGAGCTTTTAGGGACATATCAATAGTGCATAGTAAGTGCAATGAAGGGAAAGCCCATAACAAACAAAAGTCACTCATCCTGCTCATTCCCTGAAATTAAAGTTTCACTTTAATTAATCTAATAATTTGCTTTACATTCGAATGTGGCAAACTTACTACATCGCCTGGAAGTATGTATGTTTTCAAAATTAGCTAATTGTAATTGGTTTGAAAAACCAAATATCCATTTGGAATCATCATTAAATACTAATACATTCTTAGAAACATCATACTTAGCACAAAGCTAAAATCAGATATAAGTTTATGACTTCTAGAAGCAGCATTCTAAAACAGATACCAATGCAGGATATGCAAATGATCAAATAAACTATATAGCAGAATCAAGAAAATTACTGGCAGAATAAAAACAGATATACAAGATAATCCTAAACTCCCGTTAGAGAGACAGTGTCGTGGTTGCTGGGAGGTGACCCACAGCACCCCTCAGGGCCCAGTACCTTCCTGCTTCCCAGAGATCACTTCTGCCTGAGACTGCGAAAAGAGGAAGTCAAACTCCAGTGGTAAATCTTTCACTAGATCAGCCAAGATAGCCAACTGCTTCCTGAAATAAAGAACAAAAAATCTACAAGTTAATTGTTTAACTCTCTTCTCACAAACAGCCTCAACTTGACCTTCTACTTCGCCTTGTTACGACCTCGCCGGTCACCTACCCCATCCACTTGTGGAGCTCGCCTTCTTTTTGGTACCTTCTTCGATTACAAAGGTTTAAACGGCTTCCTACTTAAAAGGCAACATGGTAACAGGAATGTTTTTCCTTTATGTAATGTTACAGTTCAAATAGTGTTAAAAGATGAGACTCTCAGAGGCTGAGTATGAATAAACCACAGGAAATTGAAGCATAATTTTGTAATCTATAAAATACATGTAATTACGTTATTCCTAACTACTATGAAAGGAAGCTGTTAAAGCGAGGAACGCAATCTCCTCCTCAGATCTTACACAACACAGAAACAATGCCTCACATCAGCACACAGGAAGCACTGGCAGGTCCACGAGCTTCTAAGTTAAGCCTTTACATAAACCAACAATGAACTTTTTAACCTCCTTTTCCACATTTCAAGGGTTGGTTTTTTTTCTTTATAAAAATCTTATTTTTTGTGAAAAACCCAGATCAGGATCAAAATCCAAAGGTCATAACAATTTCAGAATGACGTTGGAAGCTTAGTATCTATCCAGTTGTTTATTCCTCTAAAATTTTATGTTATCAGTATCACCAGACAAATAAAAGCAAAGAAACAAAACTAGAAGTAATAATATGAATCTAGAGAAAATGCTGGTTAAAAAGAAGAGCAATTATCTTGGATTTTTTAAATTGCTCATTACAAAAATATTCTATTGACTCAAACAGTTGTCAGCATGACTTAGGGAAGAATGCTGTTCACACTTAAAAGTGAAGAATTACATTTAGGGTAGTAATCTTCAAGTATAATGTCAAGTATAGTTTCTAAAACAGCTCACTGTTATACATATTAAATTCTTATGATAAGGATTGCACATGGATGGAATAAAAGGGACTATTTTGCCCTCCCTGTGGGATGTGCTTCTAAACTACCCGAGGAAGAGGACTTGCTGGTTTTGGTGATGATATGTAAGAAGAGGCACCAACGAACGTTGCTGTTTGGAATGTAAAGTACTAGTACAATCTCACTAAAGGGCAATCCATGACAAAATTCTTAATGTGCTTAACCTTTGACTCAGCTATTACACTTTTAGAAATTTATTGCAAGGAATCATCGGATAAGACTACAAAGAGGAAGAATACTGCAGCATTATTTGTAACAATGAAAAACCAAAAATAACCTAAATGGACATCAATAGGGACTGGTTAAATAATTTATGGTACATCCATACAAGGTAACACTATACAGATATTTCGAAGAAATGAGGTCAGTTTATATCTACAGGTATTGACATAAAAAGACGTCCAATATATTTTAAGTTCTAATAGGTTACAAAACAGTACATATAACATGATCTCAATTTATGTTAGAAAACAAAAAACACTCTTCATGTACTACACAGGATAGGATAGAACTTTCATTTCTAAAATTCAGTATTGTTTCTTTATTTTCTTCTAATGGCAAAATGCTGATAACTGTCGAAGCTGGGTTGTGAGTAAATGGGGATTCATTACACTGTTCTCTGTAATATACGTTTGAAATTTCCCACAATAAAAAGTGTTTCATCTTAACTATTACTTTGTATTACCTTTGTAATTTTTTAAGAGTAGTTCTACTACAAAATAAAAAGAAAGTGGAACAAATTCTGTTAGTGCAGGCCTTTGGCAAGGAAGTAAAACCTAGTGCTAACAAATTCAAAATACAGTCCAGGTGATTCAAATCCATTTTGAATACTGATCAATATGCTAATAGATTAGCAAAGTATCAGTTATACAAAACAGGTTCCTGCAGTGATAGTTCCACTTATGTCAACAACTATAGCTGCTCAAGAGGTAGCAATCAATTTATAAGCCCAGGCCAGATCTTGGCATTATTAAAAGTGATCAGAAAACAAGTGAAAATTGGGGGCCGGCGTAGTGGTTAAGTTCATGTGCTCTGTCTGCTTCAGTGGCCCAGGGTTTGCCAGTTTGGATCCTGGGCATGGGCCTAGACACTGCTCATCAAGCCACACTGTGGCAGCGTCCCACATAGAAGAACTAGAAGGACTTACAACTAGGATATACAATTATGTACTGGGGCTGTGGGGAAGGAAAAACAAAAAAAGAGTAAGATTGGCAACAGATGTTAGCTCAGGGCCGATCTTCCTGACCAAAAAAAAAAGAAAACAAGTTAAAAGAAAAAGTAAATTCTTTAAAACCTTTTAAGATAAAATAAATATTAATATTCAGAGCTTCCATACTGACAGCAACCATCTTAGACAAATGGGGTGGAGTCTGGATATTGGGTTTTATTTGGATAGAAACTTCTTTGACAAACAGAGGCAATGCTGAGCAGTGCCAGGAGGTGAGGCAATCCTCTCCTTTGCTCCAGACAAATAAAACATGGCCAAACCATTACCCTGCTGGTAGGCTCTGCCTTTTTGACCTCTGACTCAGCTGTTTCTCTGGCCCTCCTTCTCTTTCCTTGGTTGTGAGATCTCAGGCCATGCACAAACCTGTGATGTGGTACCACCTGTGTCATCTATACTCTTCACAGAGTTTCTAAAATTTTGAACAATGTGAATATCACTTATGTCAAAAACAAAAATTCTAGGGGCTGGCCCGGTGGTGCAGTGGTTAAGTTCGCATGTTCCGCTTTGGCGGCCCGGGGTCATTTGGATCCCGGGTGCAGACATGGCACTGCTTGGCACGCCGTGCTGTGGTAGGCGTCCCACATATAAAGTAGAGGAAGATGGGCACGGATGCTAGCTCAGGGCCAGTCTTCCTCAGCAAAAAGAGGAGGATTGGCAGCAGATGTTAGCTCAGGGCTAATCTTCCTCCCCCAAAAAAAAATCTAAATTGTATGTGCAGTATGATTACAACTTTGTAGAAATTACATATAAATCTAGAAAGAGACAGGAAAGTGATGAAATGAAAAAGTTTTGATAGGGTAGTGGGATTATAAATGTTTTGTTTGTTTTTAAGACTTCCTTTAAGGATCTAAGGTTGCAGTCATAATATTTTAAAGTTTGGTTTTATGAATAAGTAAAAACAAAACAAAAATATTTCAAGACCAAAGTGTATGGGAAAACAAGGAGCTAGAAGGCCGCTCATGTTGACAAATGGCTATAGAAAATAATCTGCTTCTCAACAGTAAACCACTAAACAGAAGGCAAGAAGTCTGCTGAAAGAAGTCAACATGTGTTGTATTGTCTGGCTCGTCTGGCATCAGCAGCATGAAGCCCTATGTCTGTGGCTGAGGTTTCTGCTGTTGTTGGGCAAGTATACAAAATGAAACTTTATGGAAAAGGGAACGGCTATTTACCAAGGAAAAATATTTAAGCTAATAAAAAATGCCTGATGCCTATGAGTCTATGAACATTCCAGAAGGATGAATTCTAAAGATCAGGGAGCTTAGTTCCACCCCATGACCGTAAGTGTGGAGGGGCTGGGGAGGTGTCAAAGGGGAGAAATCACAAACAAGGAGGGGTCTGACCTAAGTATAACCGCTGCCTCTTCCTCTTTCTCCTTCTCCCCCTCCTCGCTCTCCTCCTCCTCCTCCTTTTTTGCCAGAAAAGAAAGAGGGATCAGGTGGCAACATACCAGGCTAAACTGCCAAGGTCAAGTGGAAAAGACTTGACTGGCTGGGATGGGAAAAACGTCTAAAGCAATGGAGACTAAGCTTTTCACTATCAGCAGTGAGCCAGGCAAAGTTACAGAGAAAGCGGCATTCGTAGGAGAGGCCTCCCACTAGCCCCAAGGGACCCCGTCTCTCAAGTGACTCTCCTACTACCCTTCTGTAATTATGCTCCCCCTTCTAGGTGCCTCATGATCCAAATTTATCACCATCACCACTGCTCCCAACCCTCAGTCCAAACTAAGATCATTACGGCCATCTCAGACATAGATACTGATCCCAAAGAAGCAAATGACAGGAAAGTGTGAACAACTGATTGTGAAATAATTGAATGCAGGGGTGGCTCTGCTCTATTTTGAGCAAGGAGTCTTTTAGTGTCACCCGTCAACTCTGTGGTGTACCCACATCCCACCCTCAGACCAGGGAACCACAGAGCATGGAATCGGCCTTTTAACTCGTGAGCCACCCACTTTCCTGTGTTTCTCAGACCCTGCACCTCACCTCTCCGGGAGAAGTCTCATGCCTGCTGTGCACAGGATGTAAAGGGGGGTCTCCTTGTGCTTCTTCACAGGCACATGAGCAGCAGCAAAGCTTAGCAGAGGACGAAGGTAATCACTGGCATGTTCTGGAGTGTCAGCCATTGCAGAGATTCCTTAAGTAAGATAAAATACTTTCTTTAAAAAGCAGATCACATTGACTCAGAAGACTGATACCTCATAAAGTTCTGCTTAAGGCCCTAAACACTTATTTATTTGAGAGGAGGGGGCAGCAATGAATGAGATATCCCTCCCATTATCCAGAATCTCAAGAAGAAAAGGGTAGCATTCTTTCTCTCTCGTCTCTTCTCTCCTCTCTCATGCTTGTAGCAGATAAGAGATATCGACAACAAAATATATTCCCATAAGTACCTGGCTTGATTTTTTTAACCACAGGTTGGCTGTTGCGGTCTCTCATCTGTTTGATGTCCAGCAAATCATGGGGGTTCCCATTATGTCTTGGCCAGAAATAAACAAAAATCCGGGAGCCACTGCTGCCACAGTCCACAACAAGTCCATAATTTAGATTTGGGTCTTCAGTGTCAGTAGCTTCAAGCTCCCCTACTCGAGCCAAATACCTAAACCAGGAAAAAAGAGACGCGGGCATTTAGCACCCAAGCCCCTGACAGCCATCACCACTTAATTCTTTTGTTCATGAGTCTTCATTAAGCGCCTACGTGTACCAGGCACGTGAGACTACACACCCTAACAAAGGAATGAAACAATACTGGCCATATTTACTGATGTGACGTATACGAAGTAAGGAGCTGTTTTGCTTGCCTAGAGGCCACGGAATGAGATAAGTAAAGACTCCTCCATGTCTGGGGGCAGGTCTGAAACTGGCTGGGGTAGCAAATCTCTTAACAAGCATTAAAGAACTTCTAGGCCTGAGTAAATAATTGGTTTTTGTTGATATAAGCCACTAAGGTTTGGGGCGTTTGTCATGCGTACTAGAAACTAAAACAATCCTAATAACTTCTTCTCTATCTTTTCTGTAAATAAACAGGACGATTATCACTTAATCATTAATCACTAATCAACGACTAATCATTAATCACTTAATGTGTGTTTCTGGGTGCTGATATTTATGGGCTTTTTGCTTTGCACTTTATATTGCTAGAATTGCATTAATAAAAAATGTATTTCATAAATACAGTAATTATTCTTTTCTATAATCTTTTAAAATATTTTGTGGTTATAAAAAGAAGGTTCATAAAAAACAAATAGAGTAAAAAATAACAATAAAACAATGCCTGTCTACCCAACATACAGTTTAAAAAATAAAACATTACAGTGTTAAAAAAAAAAGCTTCTAAGGGGGCCAGCCCCATGGGGTGGTGTTAAGTTTGGTGCACCTGCTTTGGCGGCCTGGGTTTGCGGGTTCAGATCCCGGGTGTGGACCTACACCACTTGTCAGCCATGCTGTAGCAGCAACCCACATGTAAAGTGGAGGAAGACTGGCACAGATGTTAGCTCAGGGCTAATCTTCCTCAGCAAAAAAAAAAAGAAGAAGACAAAGATAAACAAAAAGCTTCTAGGTCCTAGGACATTAGTACTTTGTGTTGGGATTTTCTTAGATTCTCATTCCAAGATTATCTGGCTGACAGGAGGAAGACGAAACAAGTAAAGACACTGCCATCAAAACACGAAGGTTTGAATCTCAGCTCTAGTACTTTCTCAGCTGTGTGACCTTCAGCAAGTTCCTTAACTTCTCCCAGACTGTTTCCTCATCTGCAGATAAGGACAGCTACGAGTCTCTCCCTGAGAGGGACAATGTAGGTTGAGTAGTCAGCACAGTACTGTGCCGTTGCTGCCGCTGTTCTTGTCATTACATGGTAATTATGGGGAGAACAAATAGTGGAAGACTCTCGGGAGAAAGGGCGAAAAAGTCCAGAAAGAAGAGAGGGTTAAGAGTTGGCAAAACGAGCACTGAGGCTTTAACGTTCCCTCAGAGCCTGCGGGTCTGAAAAGCACAAACGCTGCCAACTCGTCTGCAAAGGCTTCGCTTGAAGAGGAGCCCCCGGAGAACGGCTCTTAGCATACTAAACAGAAAAGGAGGGCTCTTTCTTGGTGCTAAGAATAAATGTTGTGTGATAGATTAAAACTTTGTCTTCTAAGTCCTTTTAAATTTGAATGAGTATTACCACACGTTGAGCTAATAATTGAATAAATGCCCCGAAAGAAATGCTGTCAGTTTTTTCAAACACTACAGCTAAACTCCTTTCCTCCTAAGATATCCGCCCTACGCATTCGACCCCGTCTCCTGGATCCCGAGACCCTCACACAGGACTCCTCGGAACTGGGTTTTGTGATGCCTGAAGCTAATACAACTGGCGGGGAAGGGCGTCTTTCAAAAAAAAGATTCAATATTACGAATACAAAAGGGACTCGTGCAAGTGAGGGGCCTTGAAGCGTAGGGATCAAGAGCCTCACAGTAAATGCACCTCTGATAAGAACAATAAGCCACATGTCACACCCCTCAAACAATCTAGCCTGTGTTGACTGGAGATTTCACATTGCTATACAGACCTCAGGGTTCCTTACTTTGGACAGAAAAGCAAACTTGTTGAAAAGAAAAACATGTAGAAACAGTTCTCAAATGAAAAAGCAGAGCTGAGTACCTTTCCTATTCTACAATGCAAGATGCCTTTTTTAAAAAAGAGAAGAACAAACATTTGAGCTTTAATATAATGCTGTAAATTATTGCATAGGATGGGGTCAGGCAGAACTTTTTTCTGGATTTGGTATGAGAGTAAGTTATGGGAAATGAAGCAGGTGCTAAAAATCTGTTACACACTAGAAAGTTCCCAGTCCTAAAGATTCTGTTTCACCACATTCTACTTTCTCATTCTAATCAAATTCCTGGGCTGAACTGGACTCACAATCTGCCAATCAACTAGTAACAGCTCATTTCTATCACACGAAAGCTGGGCTAATTTTTGGGTTCAAGGCACAGAACTCCTGGAAATACTGACCTTGTAAAATACTACACACAGAAAAGCAACAGGCAAGATAATCCATCTCTAGCCCAAAGTGACTTTTTATTCCCCACGATGGCAATCTTTCTACTTCACATGCTTCACCCATCTTTCTCTGCTCTCCTTTTCTGGAAACCCCCCTTCTACTTCTCTCTGACAAGACTCTGGATCCATCCCCCCCACTTAATGAATAACTTTTTTCTAGTACATTGGTTCTCAAACTTTTGGGGCTCAGGATCCCTTTATATTCTTAAAAACTATTGGACCCCAAAGAGCTTTTGTGCACATGAGTTATATCTATCTATATTTACCATACTAGAAAATAAAATGGCAAATTTAAAAATATTTATTAATTAATGTAGATATAACAATCATAAACTCATTAGATATTACCACATTTCATGAAAAATAACTATTTTCTACAACAAAAAAATAGAAGAGTGGCACTGTTTTATAGTTTCACAAATCTTTTTAGTGTCTGGATTAATAGAAGACAGCTAGATTCTCATTTGTTTCTGTATTCAATCTGTTACAGTATGTTGTTTTGGTTGAAGTATATGAAGAAAATCCAGCTTCACACAGACGTGTTGCTGGAAAAAGGAAGAGTATATTAATAGCCTTTTTAGATGACTGTGGATATTCTTCTTTGATACTACACTACAACTCAACAAGAGAAATTTCTTAAAAGTTAGTTGCAACATGGAATCTAAAACTCTATCTAAGAACTTTTCATACTCTGTAACATTAAAATCCACTGATTTATCTTGCACTTTGAATGGCTTTTACCCATGCATGATTTTTAACATCAGATATTGGGAAACATTGGTTCAGTGAGCTATGCAAATCTTCCTAACATTGACACATTTAATTCTAATTCAAATTCAAATTCAGGGGCCAGCCCCGTGGCTAAGTGGTTTAATTCGCAGGCTCTGCTTCGGCAGCCCAGGGTTTCACCTGTTCAGATCCTGGGCACAGACCTAGCACCGCTCATCAAGCCACGCTGAGGGGGCATCCCACATAGCACAACCAGAAGAACCTACAACTAGAATATACAACTATGTCCTGGGGGGGCTTTGGGGAGAAGAAGGAAAAAAAAAAATGTTGGCAGCAGACGTTAGATCAGTGCCAATCTTAAAAAAAAGAAAAAAAAATTCATTAACATCACTACCAATCTTATCAATCTATCAATCTACCAATCTTATCAAAAAAGTCTTTTAAGTATTGGGAAGCTATCAAACTCACAGCGGCAGGAACAAATTTTCCAAAACTTCTAATTTTCACTTGAAAGCTCAAATTTTATCATTGGCAAGAAAAACCGATAGCTGTTTTGCTCAAAGCAACAGGCTTTACTTCTTTCATTTTTAAGAAAATGCATGTGAAATATCCAAGTCTGAAACCACAGTTTTTCTGGCAGTCATTCTTTCAAGTAAAAATAGTATTCCAGTGGGGGCCAGCCCCATGGCCTAGTGGTTAAGTTCAGTGTGCTCCAATTCAGCAGCCAAGCCTTGCAGGTTCAGATCCCAGACATGGACCTACACTACTCGTCAGCCATGCTGTGGTGGCAACCCACATATAAAATAGAGGAAGACTGGCACAGATGTTAGTTCAGGGCTAATCTTCCTCAAGCCAAAAAGAAAGAGGAGGGTTGGCAATAGATATTAGCTCAGGTCTAATCTTACTCAGGAAAAAAAAATAGTATTCCATGATAAAAGCAGTGAGGGTTAGCTCATAAGCTCCAACAATTGCCTAAGCGCTTTTCTTCCAGACAACCTCAGTATACAACAGAAGTGCTTAATGCATATTTCCCATTTTGTCACAGAATATTAAAAAGACATTCTTAAGTGGAACTGGACTTTTGTTTTCCATTGCAATTGTGTGACAATGAAGACTACAATAACTACTAGTACAGTTTGATGCCTCTATCTTGATTTGTGCTAAGGCACCAACAGTTTTACCCACCATTGCTTTTGTATCATCAGTGTAAATGTCAGCTCAGTGAAAGGGGCAAATAACATCACAATAGCCAAGGGTAGAAGCAACTCAAACGTCCACTGACAGATGATGGATAAACAAAATGTGGTATAGACATATAATAGAATATTATTCAGCCTTAAAAAACAAGGAAATCCTGTCATATGCTATAATATGGATGAACCTCCAGGACATTATGCTAAGCGAAATAAACCAGTCACAAAAAGACAAATACTGTATGATTCCACTTATATGAGGTATGTAAAGCACGCAAATTCATAGAAACAGAAAAAAGAATAGTATGTACCAGGGACTAAGGGGGAGGGAAAAAAAGGGTTAATTAATGGGTATAATATATAGGTAAAATGAGTATAAGATTAAAGGTTATTTAATGGGTATAGAGTTTCAGATTTGCAAGATAAAGTTCTGGAGATTGGTTGCATAACAATGTACACTTAAAAATGGTTAAGATGGTTAAGTTTTTAACACAATTTTAAAAAGGGGCAAATAACATCTTAGTATTATTACGAAAATAGTTTTGGCCTCACAGACCCCCTGAAAGAGTCACAGAGACTCTGAAGCGTCAGTAAACACTTTGAGAACCCACTGCTCTAATGTGACCTTCTTTTTCTAACATTCATCTGCTTCTCTACCTATTCCTTCCCCTTTCTCTTCTTTGACATGGCTCCCCAGTTCTTAAGAAGCCTCCTCAACAATGCTGACTCTTGTAATATCCACAATGATCTGAAAAGGCCTTCCTCTGTTCAAAAATACGGAGTGTCATCATTCCCTTTAAGCAGTTTGCTTGGAGTGTCATTATTCCCTTTAAGCAGTTTGTTTATATTCCAGTATGAGTCCCTAAGACCTCTTTCATATTTCAACAGCTCCAGCTCTCCATTTAGACTATTACCTTCTCAAGAGCAGGTACTTTAACTGCAGTACCTCAATGTTGTCACAATAGTCTCCCATTTCTCTGATATGTATCAATTCATACTGATTGGTCTGGTTCTAGAGCTCACAATATAGAGCTGTTGGTTTCTTAATAACTCTTCTACGTCTTTGTATAGTTATACTCAAGATCAATTGGTCTCCTTCTTAGAAAGTTTCAATGGCTTCCCACAGCATCCTTCCATCTTCTTTGGTTCCTGTCAAGGTAAGCAACTTTACGGCTGTAATTTGGTTGCAATTCACCTTTGCTTTCTCTTGTCTTAGAAGTCTCCATGTGTCCATTGCAGAAAAATGTCAGCTGACATTAGAACACAAGGGAGAAAGATAGGACCAGATGGCATGTATGTTACACTTCTCATTTCAGTCTTTTGATGAATTGCTGCCAGCAGCAGAAAGTCTCCATTTTTCTCATCTTGCATACAAATGAGTAACTGAAGAACAATTTCCCCCTCTTGGGAAATAACAGTTCACCTCTTTTTGGAATTCTGACCTCTTGTGGTCTAACCAGGCTTCCTACACGTTTCAGCCACCTGAAGGTCTTCCTCTCTTTAGGCTCCTAACACGGATGGATCACTGGTCCTTTCTGGGATATTTTCCTTTGTGATTCGCAGTCCTGGCCTTAACCATCATGGTCAGTTACGTGCATTGCTGGGCCCTCCTGCTTTGCTGATGCTGCCCTAAGTCGATCCTTAAAGATCTAAAGCCCAAGAGAAAAGTTCCAAAAGCTTTGGAATCCCTCACCTCTGCCCACCCAAGAGAGACCTGCTTCACCAGTACACATACTAACCCCCTCCCCCCGACACACCCTCTCTGTATTTGAGAAACCCGATTTCCCTCTGGTCACTGCTGAGTCAATGAAAAGAAAGTTACCCACAAATACATCACCTCAGGTCCAAGCAGAAGACGATGGCTTTTCACAGCCATTATCCTGAAAACATTAACAGCATTAGAGTGGTAACTGACCAAACCACTACCTTGTTTACAAAATCAACACTAATTAGACCACTTCTGGAGTTCAAAGAGAACTCGGTAATGCACCAAAAGTCAATTAAAGGTGGACGCCACCAGCTCTTTGCTGAATGTCATAACACTCTTCAACTCCAATCAAGGCTCAGAAACAAACATAATGACATTATAGCCAAAGTAGCCATGAATGACTGATGACAGTAATACACACCCAGAAGAGCATTATTGCTCTCGTAACATTATTGCTTATCTCCTAACAAGATTAATCGGAGCAGTCAAGAACACTTAGAATTTAAAGCTCTGCTTATAAACTCTATAAACACCACTAAGGACAAGTTAAGTGAATAAAGTAATAAATGTGAATGCATATAAATGCCTTCAATTTCACCAGCAAAAATCTCTGAATTATTCTATTGTACATAAGAAGCCTTACCTTATCTGCATATCCTAAAGTTTATCATTTTTTTTCCTACCCAAAACGAATGCCTTTTTTCTACTTAAACAGAACTGAAACTCCTAAGGAAGGCTAGTACTGAGCCAACTGTTGACACAGAACCTCTTCTTCATGTATTCCCAGATGGCAAAGGAGAATAAGGGAACCACCTTTCAAAAACTACAAAAGACATTCTTCACATCAATGTCAGCCAGACAAGCTTCCCCTCTAATGAAGACGTAGTGGGCTGACCAAAAAGTGAACAACATTCAATATTAATTAAGAAATGTACTGAATATACAGAACATTTAAGTAAGAACAATTTACCATTTGTCTTGCACAATATATATGTATCCATGCTAAAAGTGCCTAAAAATTACTATACTAAAATTATTATACTAAAAATGAATAACTTAATTTATACTAAAAATTATTAATACATTTTAACAATTTACCCAGCATCTGGGGCAGTGCCTGAAATATGGGAGACTTAGCACTTTCAAATAGAACTTCCTAACATGATGGAAATATTCCCTATCTGCACTGTCCAATAGGAGAGCCACTAGCCACACGTGGCTAGCGAGCACTTGAAATGTGACTAGTGCAAGTGAGGAACAAAATTTTTTATTTTATTTAATTTTAATTAATTTAAATTTAAATAGCCACTTGTGGGTAGTGGCTACCCTATTGATACCACAGTGTAGACACACAATAATATTTACAGAATAAGTGAATAAATTGACATAAAATACATATTAAGTCTGAAGTTGTTGGAGAACGTCTTATAACATATGGCACACACCAGATAAATAGTTGATTAAAACACACATCTAACAAACATTATTCTTAAAAATAGCTTTTGGGTGGAGGCAGGGGGTATCTGGCAAATCTCTGTACTTTCTTCTCAAGTTAGCTGTGAACCTAAAACAGCTCTAAAAAATAAAGTCCGTTTTAAAAAAATAAAAACAAAACAAACCAGCTCTGGACTCTATCCTTACTAAATCACCCCATCCCGCTCTAAATTTACCTTTTCCTAAATTCTAGTTCTGAAGCAAACCTCCTGCTTCCTCCTCCCAGAAACAATGTGGGTACATGTTCATAATAAAGAAAAAAACAGATTATAACTCTTCCGTTTTGAAACTACTGAGGAAACACCCCCGCTGCTTTCTAAAGTCCTGGGTCATATCACCTCAGAAGCGATATGCTAAGTTCCACCAATGGCTGAAAAACATTCAAATGAAAGTATCTTTTTCAATACAAAAATAATTAAAACAATTTTTAAACGTTAACTACTTTCATACATATTAAAACACAAAGATACAACATGCAAGAGATATTATCAAGTCTAACTAAAGCAATGCCTCATTTATTGAGAACATAGAATGAATCTTGGTGTTCCTATGGACACGTTTTCCTGATAAAGGTCTTCCAAACCTTCTCCCATGAAGACAGCTATAAATCAGCGTGTTCCTGGCAGCACAGTACATACTTTGGAACACCACAAAATACTGATATAATTTCATCTTGTGAATCAGGAACAATTTAAGTTGGCAAAAATATGACTATGCTATATGTATGAAATATAAAAATCACAACCACAACCACTTGTCTTAAAATTTTTTTATAAGCTGTTCCAATTAAAGTGTTTCCATCAATTCTTAAATATTTACTTAATCATTTTATCATCAGCCAGTGCTTAAGCAGTAGCAGCTGCCACAAAAAAAGAAATTACGGGGGCTGGCCCTGTGGCCGAGTGGTTAAGTTCTCACGCTCCGCTGCAGGCGGCCCAGTGTTTCGTTGGTTCGAATCCTGGGCGCGGACATGGCACTGCTCATCGAGCCACGCTGAGGCAGCGTCCCACATGCCACAACTAGAAGGACCCACAACGAAGAATATACAACTATGTACCAGGGGGCTTTGGGGAGAAAAAGGAAAAAATAAAATCTTAAAAAAAAAAAAATTTAAAACAAAAAAAGAAATTATGGAAGGAAAATTTCAGATGGAGATAATGCTGCCCATTATCTTCAGTGTATATTTGCAGGGTCGAAAAGGGAATTAGAGAACAGAAAAATAAAAATTATTTCAAATAATAAGACTAATATCCATGATGTACCAGGAAGTGCTAGATACTTTTATCTTTTTTTTTCTTTTTTCCTTTCTTTTCTTTTATTTTTTTGTGAGGAAGATTGACCCTGAGCTAACATCCATGCCAATCTTCCTCTGCTTTATACATGGGATGCCGCCACAGCATGGCTTGATGAGCAGTGTGTAGGTCCGCGCCTGGGATCTGAACCTATGAACCCCAGGCTGCCGAAGCAGAGCGTGCAAACTTAACCCCTACACCACTAGGCCAGCTCTATTTTTATATTTTAATCCAAATGACAACACGACAAGGCAGGCATTTTTACCCCCACTTTATACATAAAGAAAATGAGATTCATGAATACAACACCAGTCCAAGATCACCCAACTAGCAAATACTGGGCTGATTAGCTCTAAAATCAACCCTCTTTCCTCTACACCACAACAGCTCCCCAAATAAATATAACTGAGCCTTAAAGCAATGCTTCTCAACTCAGGATGAATATTAGAATCACCTTGAGAAGAGATCCAATTATTTGCATTTTTTAAAGGTCCCCAAGTGATTCAGATACACAGAAGTTGAAAATCACTGATTTAAAGTCACCATTAGTATAAACTATTAGACTGTGTAATAAAACAGTTGTAACAAAATGTGTAGAGCTGTTTACCACCATAGAAATGGTCTGTAGAAGTTTTGAATTATTGAGTCTACTTTTAATGTTTCCTCTCTCCTGCCTCACTCTCAAGATGCCAGTATATTACTGACTATTGTCATCAGTGTGCCCAAATCTAATGACTACCATACTCTCCCCCACTACCACCATTCTAACTTGCTGCTATCTGCTGCGTTCTGAGACGACAGAACCAAGCTAATTAAAACAGTGTGTAAAATAAAAACAAACAGGCTCTATGTGAGAGCCTCTCCTATCAGTATTGTATATGAGCTTTTAGTACATGATCTTAATGATATCAAATTTGGTTACAGATGGGCCTCTTCTGATAAATTTTTGATTCTTAACTTTGTTCCGGACTCTTGACTGTACAGAGTTCCTGATTCTTTGTTCCTGACTCTACACAGTTATACATAAACTATTATCTCATTGGGAAATAATTATTCCTTCACATCTGCCTCTCTAACTAGATTACGAACTCCATGAGTTCAGGGGCCACGTTTTATTCATCTTTGAACCCTAATGCCTAGCACAGTGCCATGCATGCAGCGAGCTGTTGACAAAAGTTTGCTTTCTAAATGACTCATGGAGGCTGGCATGCATGAAGTATAATGATATATGGTAATTTGTGGCAATATGTATATAGCTTTTCATTAAAGAACAAGGAGCTCTAGACCATATGGCTACTGGCTCCTCAGTCAGAGTCAGACCATTATAGGGTATCGGGACTTCAGTAAGGTCACCACACAGGTACAGTCTGTGTGTTCCTTAGCTCTGCAGCTAACTTGTTGAATTAATTCAACTTAAATATTTATTGGATCTGGTCACTTGGGGTATAGTAGTAGACAAGAACTATGGGATCACTGTACTTCCCATGCATCCCTCAAATGCATTTACTTCTCTCCATCGTCACTGTTGACACCCAAGTTCAGGCCAGCATCATCTCTATTACAATTCATCTCCTTTCCTTCATTTTTATTCGCTTCCAATTCATTCTCCACAATGCCACTAAAGTGAGCTTTCTTTAAAAAGCAATTCCGATCATATCACTCTTCAAAGCCTTTCAAAGCCTTCCCTCTGGCCTTAAGATAATCTCTAAACCTCCTAAAATGGCTTAACAGACCCAGCCTGATCCACCTCTCCAGCAATATAGCTCAGCACTCACTCCCTAAGTCTTTAGCCATATTAACCAACATAGAATTCCCTAATTAGACCATGCTGTCTTCCAGTGGGAAACCATACTCAGGTGTGTCAAGAAAATCTCAATAAGCATTTTAAACAAATTAAAACTAAAATTATGGATGTAGTTCTCCAAAGCTAACAGGCTTTGTAAGGTCAACTGTTGACAACTATAGTCATCTAAATAAGTGTTTCCTCTTCAAAAAATATAAATGAGTAGTGTTGCTGGAGGAAGAAAGGTTGAAAATATACATTTCTTGAAAAAAGGTACCAAAAATCTCCACATCCTGGTGCCTATACCACCCAACGCATAGTGGCTGCTCAATAAATGTTTGCCAAATGAATAAATGAATGAATGACCAAAGTGAATTGCAAATGAGAAACTCTGGGGACAGAACAACCCAGAAACATTAGGGGGAGGAGGCATGTGTCCCAATTCTGACCAAAAAAGATTAAAGGAAAGAGTTTCCAGGAAGGGTGTTCTTCATTCTTACAAGAGAGCACAGAAGATCTGCCTCGCCCACAGGACAAGAGTGAGGATGCATGTAGTAAGCTGACACTGTGGACAACAGAGACAGAGACTCCCACCCTGCCAGCCAATGTTGAAACGGTGATCTCTCTGCTCCTGGATTTCTAATTATGTGAGCCAATAAAATTTCTTATTATTTAAGTCAGTTTGACTGTTACTTGCAGCCCAAAGCTTCCTAACTGATGCTCTCTGAGAAGCAATACAGAGAAAATCACATTGAAAATGATGAACACAACATGTCATCATTTCATTTTGTAGCCTAATCAGAATCTAATCTTAAAAAAACAAGCATGGGGCCAGCCCCATGGTGTAGTGGTTAAGTGTGGCACGCTCTGCTTCAGCAGCCCAGGTTTGTGGGTTCAAATCCTGGGTGTGAACCTACACCACTTGTCAGGCATGCTGTGGCAGTGATCCACATATAAAATAGAGGAAGACTGGTACAGATGTTATCTCAGGGCTAATCTTCCTCAAGCGAAAAAAGAGAAGGATTGGCAATGGACATTACCCCAGGGTGAATCTTCCTCACAAAAAAAAAAAGTAGAAAAACAAAAACAAACAAAAAAAGCAAAATGAATCACTGTTATAAAGAAATATAGATCTTCTATGCAAGTGGCAAGGCATATAAAACTATATCAAATAATTCAGATGTATTTTCTGTGAAAAAAGGTATTCAGCTGTCACTGGATAGAATTCACAGATTAGCCTCTACAGAAGAAAGTACCAGTGAACTGGAAGGCACAGCATATAAAACACCCAGAAAGAAACACAGAGGGAAAAAAAGTGAAAAAAATGAATAAAGCCTCAGTGAGCTGTGTAAAAACTTCAGGTGGCTCAATATATACGTCTTCGAGACACCAAAGGAGAAGTGAGAGAGGAGAGAAAAAATATTTGAAGAAATAACGGTCAAAATTTTTCCAAATTTGATTAAAACCTATAAATCCATAGATCCAAGAATCAACAAATCATGAGCACAAGAATCATGAAGAAAGCTACACCAAGGTACATCACAATCAAATTGCTTAAAATCAGTGATAAACAGGGGCTGGCCCCATGGCCGAGTGGTTAAGTTCGCGCGCTCCGCTGCAGGCGGCCCAGTGTTTCGTTGGTTCGAATCCTGGGCGCGGACATGGCACTGCTCATCAGACCACGCTGAGGCAGCGTCCCACATGCCACAACTAGAAGAACCCACAACGAAAAATACACAACTATGTACCAGGGGGCTTTGGGGAGAAAAAGGAAAAAATAAAATCTTTAAAAAAAAAAAAAAAAATCAGTGATAAACAGAAAATCTTAAAAGCAGCCAGAGGAAAAAGATGCATGTAAAGTGAGAACAAGGATAAAAATGACAGCAGACTTCTCCTCAGAAAGAATGCAAGCCTGAAGACAGTGGAGCATCATCTTTAAAGTAATAAAAGAAAAAACCAATCAACCCAGAGTTTTATACTCAGTGAACATTTCTTTTGAAAGGAAAGTAAAATGAAAGTTTCTCAGTCGTGAAAGTTGAAAGAACTTGCCAACCACAGATTCACACTAGTAGAAATGTTAAAGGAAGTCCTTTAGGCAAAAGGAAAATGATACCAGACAGAAATATGAATCTACACAAAGGAAGGAAGAAGCCCAGAAATGGTAAGTATACAAGTATTTTTTTCTTATTTTTAAAATCTCTTTAAAAGGTAAGTGAATGTCCTAAGCAAAAATAATAACAATATATGGTGGAGCTTATAACATATGAAGAAGTAAAATGTACAACAACAATAGCACAAAGGCCAAGGAGGAAAGCATACTGCTGTAGGTTCTTATACTCTGGGCGAAGAGGTATAATATTACTTGAAGGTAGACTCCAATAAGTTAAAGATGTGTACTACAAACCCTAAAGCAACCACTAAAAAAATAAAGAGTTATAGCTAATAACCCAACAAAGGAAATAAAATGGAATCATAAAAAATGTACTCAATTCCAAAGAAGGGAGAAAAAGAGGAAAAACAAACAACAGATGTGACAGGCAGAAAACAAACTGCAAGACAGATTTAAATCTAAACATAATCAACAATCACATTAAATGTAAATAGCCTGAACCCCCCAAATAAAAGGCAGACATTCTTAAATTGGATAAAAAGCAAGACAACTAAATGCTCCCTACAACAAGCCCACTTTAAACATAGAGACACCAACAGGCTAAAACTAAAAGGATGGAAAAACATCCATCATGCTAACGCTAATCAAAAGAAAGCTGTGGGGCAGGCCCTTGGCCAAGTGGTTAAGTTTGCATGCTCTATGCTCTGCTTCAGCGGCCCAGGGTTTCACTGATTCAGATCCTGGGCATGAACATGGCACCTCTCATCAGGCCATGCTGAGGCAGTGTCCCACATAGCACCACCAGAGGCACTCACAACTAGAATATACAACTATGTACTGAGGGACTTTGGGGAGAAGAATTTAAAAAAAAGAAAAGAAAAGATTGGCAATAGTTGTTCGCTCAGGCGCCAATCTTTAAAAAAAAAGAAAGCTGAAGTAGCTATTATCAATACCAGACTACTAGATTTCAGAGCAGAGAATATAATTGGGGATAAAGAGAGTCATTTACTAAGATAAAAGGGTCAGCTCATCAAGAGCACATAACAATCCTTAACATTTATGCACCCAGTAAGTCAGCCCATCAAAACAAGAAAATAGAAAGATGTCTTTCATGGGTTAAAACGCAGCATCAGCATTCCTGAATCAAAACTGAATATTGCTAAAATGGGGCTTAAGATCTTCTTTATGTAATAAGTGGCATGTAATTTTACTAATAACAGTGCAGTATTCCCCAAAAGGGTCAAAAGTAGTAGTGTGTTACACAGCTCAGCAAAATATTTATGACTTCAACGCCAAAGCTGATCAAAGTGTTCTAACGCTGACTCACCTTTCATATTGCCTATCTCGTGGCACTGAAGCACCCCAATGTCCAAAGTCCATGATTAACATAAGTAAAAGGAGACAGGATATGAAGAAGAGTCCTAGGAGTGCCACCCGCTGACGGGGAAATGGGCTCACTGTGGGCACAGTGAAGTACCAGGAGGCTGGGCAGAGGTAGGAAAAACTGATCCTGAAATGAGACAAACATTAGTAAGTAAGAAGAGTCTCTAAAATTAAGTGCTTAAAAATGATTTTTAAACCAGATTAAAGCCCTTCCTAATAAAGGCAAAAAGTCATGCCACCAGAAGTGTAAATGTTCTTTTAGTGCCAAAATTTAGGAAAGGACCTATATCGTTCATAGAGTTTCTATTATAAATCAAAAAGCCTTATCTGCTCTTTTTCCAAAGTCTGCACTTTGGGGTGCAATTCAAAGAATTAATCTCATGTTAATAAAAGATCCCCAGTCTCCCTGGGCAACCTCGTAACACTGAAGAATCAGAGCAACTACAGCATTCCCACTGAAAATGCTACCCAAAACGTGGATAGTCAGAAAATTTATTCAACTGATTTTTGAAAACATTTTAATAGGTAATATACGCACATGGTAAAAAAAAAAAAAAAAATCAAACAATTTCAAAGGATATATAGTGGAAAGTGAGTCTTTTGTCCTAACCCCACCATTTTCCTCTCAGAGGCAACCACTGCTACCTAATTTCTGTGTATTTTTCCAGGGATATTCTATAAATACAGCATAAATTTATCATATGTGGCAATATATGCATGTGTGTGTTTCTCTATTCCTTAGGTTTTACAGCATACCTACTGTTCTGCATCTTTCCCCACTTAGTATATTTGACAACTATCCCATTTGGTACATGTAGATCCACAGATCCACATTACTCTCTTCTGAAAGCTTCGGAGTATTACAATGTATAAATAAGTGTATTCAATTGTAAAGTTCACTTTCTTTGTTGTTTCAAAAGGACCTCAGTCTGTGTCCAAAGCTCATTGAAAAAAAAAGTCTTTGTTTAACCTCCTCAAGGGGCATCTAGCCTCACTCAAATGGAAATTTGAAAGAACATCACAATCTAGCACTTTTCAGAGCTGAGCAAGCACTTACTCCATCACCCTGGGGTTATGAGCTGGAAATTATTGTTCTATCTGCCTTCAAAAGAATGCAACTTTGATTTTCTTTGCATCCATCTGACCATGCTGCAAAGTCCATATGCAGCACTAGGGCAAACCTCACTTGTAACAACCTCCCAGGGCCCCTCAACCAGCATGCACCCCCCAGTGAGCCCCCAGCCAAGAAGAAAGTGTGCAGCCTTACCTAGCCATGGGTTCCCTTCAGTGGTCTCAACGCCTGTCACCTCCTTTTCCTTTTGCCCTGAGAAGGTGGTCTCCTTGTCCCAGGCATCTCCTAAGTCTGCAGCCTGGAAAGAGTTGGCTGGGTTTCAGGCTTACCTCCAGCAGTACCCACGAGAATAGATCTCCGTGAAAAGGCCACGGCGCCCGGGCTCCCACGCCAGATCCGTCTGCTCTTATTCCTGGGGCCCAGCGGACCCTACCCAGGCTCCCTGGGCGCGGGGCGTTCACGAGGGCCAGTGGCGTCCTCGAGGAACCAGCCGTCCGCTTCCCCTCCCCGTCCCTCGCGGCGCCGCAGCCCTCCCGCGCTCACACTCACGGGTCGAGCGGCCCGCCAGCTCCCTTAGCACCGCTCGGCTCGCTCCAGAGCGGCTCTCGGCGGCCTCCAGCCCAGCCGGAAGAAGGCCGGGAGGGCCGGCGGCGCCACGTCCCCAAGGAAACCGCAGGGAGCCAATGACTGACAGGGGACCCGCGGAGAGGAGCCCGCCCTCCATCCAGCGGGAGCCGCCGGCGAACCAGCTCCGTCGGCTGCACGTCCGTCCGCCACGGTGGCCAATCTCCAAGAGCGTTGGGCCTCTAGTGCCCGCCCCCGGATTTCGAGCGCGTCCAATCCGGAAGGGCGTCGTGCTATGGCTCCGTCTCGAGCGGGCCGCTGTGGGCGCACAGGCGAGCGGTGCCCAGCGGTCCCCGGGTGCGCTGCGCCCGCTGCCCTCTCGGCGGCGCGAATTCTCTGCTGGCAGCTCTCTCCGCGGCCGCTTCCGGGACAGGGCGGCCTCGGTGGGTGGGTCTTGGGGTATCCACGACAGAAGTGCATCCCTTGCCCACGGCCTGTTGGAGGTTTTGTGACCACCAACCTTGCCCAGAATGGTTCTCCCACCTTGGACCGTCCCTGTAGCGCCCCAAACGGATGCCCCGGCCTCATTGTCTTGCCCTGTGAGAAAAATATAAATTGAGGACAATGACGTCTACACTGAAGCGCTTATGTCCATTCATTCAACATTCATTGAATGTCTACTGTATGCCAGACATTATGAGCGCTGTGTCCCTGCCCTCTGGACCTTAACAGTAATCCATAAAAAGGTGATGTTTCCTTAATGTCGTCTTTCTTCCTTACTTACATCAGTCCTTTCTCTCATTTCAGGAGGGAGCCGCTTGGACAGGATAAAGTCCAATTCCTGACAAACGTGGCACATACATGGCCCTCCGTGACCTGCCCATGCGGCATCTTCTGCTCTCCTCACCTCCCTTAGGCTCCAGCAACGCACCTCAGTGGTTTCTGCCCACTTAGACTTTGCTCATTGGGCCTCCGCTACTCCTTCACCTGCTTTGAATATCCTTTCCCGCCTCCCAGCAAGGACAACTGGTATTCCCTGCTTACCACTAGGCTTTGGGTCACCTCCCCTAAAAGCCCTACTTCACCTACACTCATATATGCCTATTGTTTCGCTTGCCACATTGAATTACAATTGTGTTTATGTGTCTGTCTGTGCCAATAGACAGAATATCATTAAGGGTAGGGACTATCTGCTTCCACACCAATGCTGGGCACTGCCTGGCACCTAATATACAACTAATATATGATAAATAAGTGAATGAATGAGGGGCCTGCTGGGTGATGCAGTGGTTAAGTTTGCACGTTTTGCCTCAGTGGCCTGGAGCTAACCAGCTCAGATCCCAGGGGTGGACTTTCGCACTGCTTGGCAAGCCATGCTGTGGCAGGCGTCCCACATGTAAAGTAGAGGAAGATGGGCACGGATGTTAGCTCAGGGGATGTTAGCTCAGGGCCAGTCTTCCTCAGCAAAAAGAGAACGATTGGCTGCAGATGTTAGCTCAGGGCTAATCTTCCTCAAAATAAATAAATAAGTGAATGAATGACTGTGGAAATAAATGAAGACCGCCCCCCGCCCCTCCAAATGAGGCCAAAAGGAGGCTATTTGTTCTATGCCTGCTTCAACAAGGTAGCCAACCACTATTACTTGCCTCTTGCCTCTGGCAGAGACTCAAAGCTGTCAGGGCTATGGGAAAGCTTAAAGTGAAAAAAAAAAAAAAGAAAAAGGAGGGGCGAAGGCTTCATGTGTGCTCTGATTTGACAGTATTAACATGGGGAAGCTGGAAGTTAATGAAGTGTTAACATGGAGGTGGGCTAACTAGAAGCAGGGCATCGTATGTGATTGATTTGGGGGGCATCTTTGGCTTTCTCTGGGTGGTCTTGAGTTGGAAGGGCAGAAGCAAAAAATAAGGAATCTGACAGTCATTGACCCGTCATGAGAGTTCTAGGCTGATCGCTGCAGAGGTTGTGGGTCAGAGTCCTAATTATATACGGCCTGGCTGTTGTCCAGTTTGTATATTCAGTCTCTCATAACTGTCGTTTTTTCCCTCCATTACCCTTCCAACCTGGTTAGGCTTTCCAACTCGTCTTTCTCCTTTAGTTTTCAGTTCCCAGTTTTCTTCTCTGTCCCACAATCCCTATTCTGCTTCAAGTGTTATATTTTATCTCGGCCCCCAGAAACCACATTGAGTAGAATAGTTACATTAAGCTAGGATTAACCAAAAAATTATACAAATATCAAGTATTTTTATTTTTCCAGAGACTGGTTCAGTGCCTGAAACAAGGTAGCCTCAACATATGTTTTGGAACAATTTTTTTTTTTCAATTCTTGAAGTTGCCTGCCAACTGCGTAGTTCTAAGTCTATATATCAGTCAGTTCTAAGCCTGTGTATATTTCAAATTCCAGTGTTCCATTAAATGAGTGTTTTTGAGTGGAAATAGAATTCCTATTTATGTTTTTAAAAGTACTCAATTCAGGGGCCGGCCCAGTGGTGCAGCAGTTAAATTCACACGTTCTGCTTCTCTGCGGCCCAGGGTTCGCCGGTTCGGATCCCGGTTGAGGACATGGCACCGCTTGGCAAGCCATGCTGTGGTAGGTGTCCCACATGTAAAGTAGAGGAAGATGGGTACGGATGTTAGCTCAGGGCCAGGCTTCCTCAGCAAAAACGAGGAGGACTGGCAGCAGTTAGCTCAGGGCTAATCTTCCTCAAAAAAAATAAATAAAAGTACTCAATTCATATGGCTTATAAATGTATTAACTTAGAATTTGAAGGTGCATTGAAACATCTTCTAATTTACATTTCATAACTACTGTTATAAAACAGAAAAGAAACCTACATTTTAATCCCAACACCTTCTCATTATACTTTCTTTTTCTGTCTGGTTTGGACACTACTTTCCTCAATAAGTCCATATACCCTCAGGCATTTGTAAAGCATAATTCTTTATGAAAGCCTGTAGTGCTCATCTGTTTAATAGCTCACACGGCTGAGTTCTGAGGTTTCCAGTTAGGAGGCCAAAAAAATGGGTTGAGATCATTTCTCCATCTCATTTGCTGTAACTCAACGTGTTGAAACAAATTACAGAAATCCATCTTTCAAAACAGGTTTTTAACTGCTTTTTAGAGGCTTGTCCACAATTACATTCGCAATTTTCTCAAGAGGTCCTTGACTCTACCCAGCCCTAAGCAAAATCAGCCAGACCAGTCCCACACTAAATGTCGGTTGTCTGCATCACTTTATTTCTCCTCATCAATTCTTCTTCATTCAACACTCCATCCTGCCCTGACCTCTAAAGGAGTTTAACTAATGTGGTCTTCACTCTCCCTTTCAAGTTTACTCATCTCTCTTTGTGTCTTTTAGGCACCTCCTTGTCCAAGACCAAACTCACTGTCTCTCCACTCTCACCTTATCCACCCAAACCTCCTCTGTTCCTATTCCCAGCTCTGATGAAATACCCTGTGATTCACCCAAGCAGAAATCTACAAGTCATTCTAGAATTTCTTCCTTCTACTTCCTTTTCCCATTCCATCCAATTAGTCACTAGGTTTCTTAATTCAAGTGCCTAAAATCCTCTCCATTACCTTCTGATGCAGCCTTCTAACTGGTGGCCCTGCCTCTAGATCCATGCTCTTCCTGAGTACCCCTCCATTCTGATAATAGTGAAACATACTCATGCTGCTTTCTGTTTTAAAATCCTTCCGTGGTTCCCCATCCCGCTGGGATATAGTCCAATTCCTTGGCATGATGTGGCAGATTCTGCTGACTGCATACCCAAAAAGCCAACAATTTCTCTTCCACCTTGTTAACAGAATCCCAATTTTATTCCAGTAACCATACTCCTGTGCCTGGCTAGTGCTTAAAGAGTGCTAGGCTCCAGGGAGTAAACTGTGATTGGTCTGAGTCAATCATGGTGGCCCCTTCTCTCATCAAATATTGAGCCTGGGCATACGATGCATTTCCAGCCAATGACACTGAAGGGAAGTTAGCCATTGGGAGGAATGAAAGGAAGAGGAAAGACATTTCTGGGAAAGGTTTTCTCCATCTTAAAAAGAGTATAATTCAATAAAAAGTTTACATAAGGAGAGAGAGAAGAGAAGGTCCTTTTTCTACCTCCAGAAGTGATCTTAAGAATTTGATGCCTGGAGCTGCTGTAGCCATCTTTAACAATTGAGGGGACAAGCCTGGGAATAACAGAATAGATATATAGAAAAAAAAACTAGGTCTATGATAATATCATTATGCTGCTAAGTTAATCAACAGGGGAGCAGCCCTACCTATGGGCTTATTCTTTGAGATACTAAATTCATTATTCTTCTTATTTTTAAGTCAGTTGAATCAGGGGATTCTGTTGCCTGTGGTCTCCTCACTGGTACGTGTGGCTTGCAATGCCTGATATGATCTAGCCCCCAACATCTTCTTCCAAGCTCCTTGATAGGTATTCTCACCCACAACCCTGACATATTTACAGTTCTCAGAATTATGCCTCTTCTCACCTCTGAGACTTTGTACTTGCTGTTACTTCTGCATAAATGACTTTCTTTCACTTCTCTAACAAATGAACTGCTACTTATCCTTCACAACTCAGCTCAAATGTCACCTCCTCTATGAGCTCCCCCAGTCTGCTTGGGAGCTTCTTCTTCTCTGCTCTTGTAGCACTTTGCTCATGTACACTTCTATTATGGTGAGAATAATTGTTTTAAAAGCTGGCAGCTGGGGCCAGCCCAGTGGCATAGCGGTTAAGTGCAAGCGCTCCACTTCGGCACTCAAGGTTCACTGGTTCGGATCCCGGGCATGGACCTATGCACCGCTTATCAAGCCATGCTATGGCAGGTGTCCCACATATAAAGTAGAGGAAGATGGGCACAGATGTTAGCTCAGGGCCAATCTTCCTCAGCAAAAAGAGGAGGATTGGCGGCAGATGTTAGCTTAGGGCTAATCTTCCTCAGGAAAAAGAAAAAAAAAAGCTGGCAGCTGTTTGAGTGGACCTGGTGCCAGTTGGCCTGGTAGGAAGACAGAACATCTAGGTTTTGGATCTTAATAGGTATGTTTGGTCAGGCAAAGTGGGATCCCCTGGGCTTAGCCCAGATGAGAGATTTAGACTAAGAAGACTTAAATTACTCTGCATACTAAAATAAAGGAATTTTGGGCATTCCCTCTAGAGACTGGGTTTGAGGAGCTCTGATAAGGAAAAAAGAAAAAGAGGTGAAAGAAAAGAGGAAGGACCTGTGCAAAGTGGTGGTAGACAGGACTGAAGAGAAGAGCCTATGAGAAAGTCCCTGTATTATTTGTCTGTAGTTGCATGCAAATCACCCCAAATCTTGGTAGCTAAAACAACAATAAGCATTATTATCTCTCACAGTTTCCATGGGTCAGGAATTTGGGAGCAGCGTGGCTCAGGGTCTCTCATGAGGTTGCAATCAAGATGTCAGCTGGGGTCGTAGTCATCTGAAGTCTTAACTGGGACTCAAGGATCTACGTCTAAGATGGCACACTTGCATGGCTGGCAAGTTGATGCTGGCTATGGGTGGGAGGCCTCAGTTCCTTTTGACATGGGACTCTCCCAGGAGTGCTTGAGTGTCTTCATGACATGGCAGCTGGCTTCTCCCAGAGCGATCTGAGAAAGAGAGTGAGAGAGTGCCAGGTGGAAGCTCTGTCCTTTTTATGACCTAGCCTCAGAAGTCACATATCTTCAGTCCTGCTACCTATTATTTGTTAAAAGTGAGTCACTAACTCCCAGCCCATATTCAAGGAGAAGGCAATTAGGCTCCACCTTTTGAAGGAAGAAGTATCAAACAATTTGCAGACATATTTTAAAATCACCACAGTACCCAAGGAAAGCAGGTCAGAGAAATTTCAGATAATAGCATTGACATCTAGGGTTCAGTTTTGAGTTCTGTGCTATGTTATAATCCTCTCCGTGACCCTAAATCTTCAGTAAAAGTCTGATAACCCTACAGTCGTGTGCTGGAGTACTTTGAAGAATGAAGGCATAGCAGTGCAAAAAGATGACAGCAACTGCAGGAAGTGAATTAACACGTAGGACGATTGAAAAATTGACAAATGCAGGAAATCAATGCCACAGGTCATTCAGAGTAGTGAAAGGCCACTCTTCAGAGATATCAGCAGGGGAGGCAGGGTGCAGTATGGCAAATTCTAAAATGCCCATAGTACTTGGGATGGAGGCATGCAGAGAAGGCTATCGATCCCCTTCTCTTGGTATCCATCCCAATTTCATTTGGGTATGAGGACCTTCCCCATGCATAGCCCATGTACATTTGAGGATTGACTCCACGCCTGGCTCTAGCAGTGGGACATGCAAGCCAGGCCTAAGATATCAGGCAAAATCCCATCTCTTGGCCACAGTTATTGTTTTCAGCAGAGGACATATAGCCCAATTCCAGATAAAAAGACACGTTTGCTGGGGCAAATAAAAAATTTATTTGCTTTTTTTAGAGAGTACATGAGGGAATAATTCTTTCTCTTTGTTCTCCTCTACTCCCTAGATTCTTGATGACATGGGTAAGCCACTGAATCAAACCAAACCTGAATTCCATTCTATCTCTGGACATCCAATTGTATGAGCTAATAAATATCTTTTATTGTTTAAGTCAATATGGAATAGGTACTGTTCTTTCCATTTTTTGTATGTTTGATGATTTTCACAATTAAAACATAGGGAACAAACTACATTAGATATCACTTTTCAACTACCAGGTTGGCAAAGATTAAAGTGTTTGATAATATGCTATGTTAATAAAGGAGTAAAAAACACTCCATACTTCCAGATGATCCAGCCCAAAATCTTGGCATTATCCTTAATCCCTCTCTCCAGTCCATGAGCAAAGCCTGTTGGCACTACCTTAAAAATGTGTCCAGAATCCAGCCATTTCTCACTAACCTCCTTGCTTCCACCCTGGTCCAAACTACTATTTCTTACTGAATTATTGCAGGAGCCCCCTACTTGGGCTTTCTGCTTCTTCCTTTGTCCCCTACAGGCTTTTCTGAACACTGCAATCAGTGTGACCCTTTCAAGAGTAGGCCAAATCATGGCCCACCTCCAAACTCCCCATTAGCTTCTCATCTCAGAGTAAAAGCCCTAGTCCTTATAACAACCTACAACACACACACCTCTTTAACCTCATTTCTCACTGTTATCCCCTTCGCTCACTTTACTCCAGCCACATGGGCCTCCTTACTGTTTCTAGAACATGACAGGTGCTCTCTTGCTTTAAATTTTTTGTAAGCAGTATTCCCTTCTCTAGAGATTTTGTACATCTGTTCTCTCCACCCAGTGCCTTGCTCCCTTATTTAGTCTTTATTAAAATATCAACTTCTCAGTGAGATCCACCGTAACCAGCCTGTTTAAAATTACAGCTGTCCTTCCCACCCACACTTCCTGTATCACCCTTTTCCTTGCTATTTCACCATTTTATATATAATACGTTGTACTTATTGGTTTATCGTCCGTCTCCCTGCAACCAGAATATAAGCTGCATCACAGCAGGAATTTGGCTCTAAAAGTGAATAAAGAAGTTCTTTATGCACTGATATGAGAAGATCTCAAAGAAACGTTGTTAAATAAAAAACTGATAGCTAATGAAAAACCTCATATCACATATAAAAATTAACTTGAAATAGTCTTAAGTGTAAGCACTAAAACTATAAAACTTGTAAAAGAAAAAATAGAAGAAAATCTTAGTGACCTTGGGTTTAGCAAAGATTTCTTAGATTCAAGCAGAAGCAAGATCCATAAAAGAAAAACTTAATAAATTGGTCTTCATTAAAACCAAGGTCTGCTGTTTGGGAGACAATTGCTAAGAAACTGAAAAGATGAGCCACAAAGTATTTGTGGGAGAGAAAGTATTTGCTAATCACATATCTGATAAAGGACTTATACCTAGAATATAAAAATAATCTTCAAAACCAAATAAGAAAACAAACAACCCAATTATAAATAGACAAAAGATTTAGACACTTCACCAAAAAAGATATATAGATGGCAAATAAGCACATGAGATATTCAACTCCATTAGTCATTAGGGAAATGCAGATTAGAACTACAATGAGACACTACTACAAACCCACTAGAATAGCTACGAGCAAAAAGACAGACAATTATTTGCCAAGAATGTGGTACCATGTGCTACCGTGTCACGGGGACCCTTAAGCAGCTCTCCGGACAGGCCCAGATGGACAGGGACTGAGGCCTCCTGCCAACAGCCAGCATCAACTTGACAGTCATGTGAGGGAGTCATTGTGGAGGTAGATTCTCCAGCTTCAGTTAAGCCTTCAGGTAATGGGAGCCCCTGCCAACATCTTGACTGCAACTTCCTGAGCTACCCCGAGCCATAACCACTTGTTTAAGCCACTGTCAAATTCCTCATCCACAGAAACTGATAATACACGTTTATTGTTATTTTAAGCCACTATGTTTTGTAGTAATTTGTCATGGAACAGTAGATAACTAACATACAACCAAATAGGATTAAAAGAAATAATATATATATTAGCTGGCACATAGTAAGCCCTTCATAAAAGTTAACTGTTATTGTTGTTATGTAATGGGTGCACATCCTTTTTCACCAGCGATTACAAGTTTCTTAAAAAGGAAGTCTGCGGTTTCTTCTTTTTCTTTGCACTCTCTGCCTCTGCTCATCCCACTCAGCCCCTTAGTACACTGCTGGGCACACGTATAATGGAAGCCAATAAATAACTCCTGAAGGAAGGGAATTAAATCTAAAGGTGAAACAATTGACCTTTGTCACTGTAAGGATAGCTTTCTACTTTCTAAAATATTTGATTATCTCTTTTGGTGCAGTCAGTGTAAATGCCTGGGCTTTTATATGCTAGTTTGTAATGAGTCAGTAGTAAAGGTAAGAAAGACTAAGGGGTGAAAAGACTTGGTGGATTAAAAAGAGGCAATGAAGAAACGAGCATTGGATAAGACAGAAGTCCAGGCAAGAGGGTCAGGGATGCACCAGTAGTAAAAACAGTGAAAAATGGGAATAGGACCTGGAGAGCAGCCAGAAAAATCAGACAGATAACTCAGGGCTTCAAAGTTCAGGGTTTTGAGGCTCACATCTGTTGCCATAATTGGTTTTTTGTTAATGATGATGTCGTTGTTATTGTTGATAATGTTTGCTGCCTCCACAATCCTGGCTAGTTTCTTTGCAAATACATCTCACATTTATATAGGATTCAATACCAGAACATTAAAAATACATCACACCTACTTAGATAAATAACCCAAACCTCATCCCCTGCTGATAGCTTATCTTCTTCGTATGTCAAGGACAACAGACCATTACATTCTTTGATAATATTCAAGGAAAGTTTGTAATTCTAGCTGTTTTACTTAAATAATTAAAAATATTTAAATCTACTCTCTCTCTCATTTTTTTTTGTTTTGTTTTGTTTTGTTTTTGGTGAGGAAGAGTGGCCCTGAGCTAACATCCATGGCAATCTTCCTCTATTTTGTATGTGGGATCCCACCACAGCATGGCTTGATGAGCAGTGTGTAGGTCCACACCAGGATCCGAAACTGTGAACCCCAGGCCACCAAAGTGCAGCACACAAACTTAACCACTGTGCCACCGGGCTGGCCTCTAAATCAGCTCTTTATGATACAAAGCTCATACAATAATTGAGGTCACACATGATGTGGGCCTAAAGAAAGGGTGTTATTGTTAGAAGACAACAAGGTTTATTGTGAGATATCCCAAACTTGGTGCTCTAGTCTAGCAACAAGTTGATTGTGCAAAAACCAAAGGACAGTGACCAGTCATGACCATTTTGGTTTCTTGCTTGGCAGTTAAGTAACATGTCATCAATTTCTGTAATAGGTGGATGGACTGTCAAGGAAAAATAGGTTATGTAAAAAATAATTACAATAAGAGTGGTAAAAATAATCAACATTTGTTGAGTTCTAACTATATGCCTGATAGTGCAGTAAAAACTTAACATTCTTTTCTGATTGAATCCTCAAACAACCCAATGAAGTATGTGTTATTATTATTTCCATTTTACAGACGAGATAACTGCCGCTTAGAAGTCATGGAACGTCAGCTACCCTCTGCTACCCGCCTCATTCTTGTTTTCTGACGGAGAGTCATGACCAAGGCAAAGGCAGCCTGAGTCACAGATAAGGCTCTCTGTTTCTTCCTTTTTAATCATTTTAACTAACTCTTTTAACAGTTTATTACCTTGATCTAGAGAGGCAGCAGACTGTGTGGTAAGTTTACACTTTGGAGTTAGGCAGACCACGTTTGAAAGCTGGTTTCACTGCTTACTAGCTGTGAGAGGAAGTTATGTTTGTTACAGCTCGTTTTCTAATCCATAAAATAAGAATAATGACCCAACTTCTAGAGCTGCTGCCCTCAATCTTTCTCCACAGCAGCCAAAGTGACCTTTTCAAAATGCAAAATTGGCCATGTTATCTAGCTTCAGCTTAAAATTCCACAGTGAGAACCCATTGTTCTTAAGATATAAACTGATCCCCTTAACATGACTTTTAAAGCCTGTCAGGATCTGGCCCCTCCATTCCTCCCAGGCTTCATCTCAAACTGTGCCTCCCCTCGCACTCAAAACACTGGTCTTATCCTTTCATTACAAGACTTTTGCAATATGATGTTCTCTTTGTCCAGAAAGTCCTACCTCCCTTACCCCTTCTACCACCCCTCCATCTGACTTAGCTTAATCAACTCTTCTTATCTTTAAGATCTTATTTCAAGTGTTACATTCCCTGTGTGACAAATTCCCTAGAATAAGTCCCTTTAACATATGCTTTTAGCATTATCAGGTGCTTTCACTTCATAGCACACACCCCATTTGTTATTTTACATTTATGAGTCTCTGGTTAATGCCTGTGCTCCTCAGTAGACCCTAACCTCCACCAGAGAAGAGACCGTGTCTAGTTTTGCTCATGACTGTATCCCCAGCACCTAGTTCAGGGCCCGGCACATATTGTTTGAAAGAATACATGAATTGGCTGGCGCCATTAGGCTTTACTGCCCCTGCTGAGACTATGATTTTAGCCTATGGAACAAGCACCATCTGGGTGTGTTTGGAACTAGTGTGGCGACAACAAAACAGTATTTCTCCAAGTGTGGCCCATGGACCACCTATGTCAGAATAGTCTGCTTGTAAAGTGCAGATTCCCATGCCTCACTCCCAAAGATATGATTTGACAGTTCTAGGATAGGGTCTGGAAATGTTCATGTCTAACAAGCTCTCCTGGGTGATTTGAGAACCATTGGTAAAAAAGGGAGGAAGGAAACGAAAGGAGAGGAAGAAACTAATTTGTACTCTCACTACCTTTCAACAAACTTTCACAGAGTAGCGGCAGGAGCACTATTTCTAGTCCTGGTTCCTGAACTCATTCTCCGGCCTGTTGCTTCCAAGAGAGCTTCGCAGAATTAAGGCCAAGATTAAGAAGGCAATGAGTCTTCCTAGCACCCTATTGGGTAGTATCTCTGGTTACAACTGCAGGACACCTAAGAGGGGTTAGGCCTTGGCTAGGGGGAGGGTGGAACTCACTGGATGAGTCATCGCCACCACCTAAGGGGAGAAATAGTAACTCAGGTCCAAGATCCACCAATTTTTCATTCATTATTTATATATTCAAATAAATTTTACCAGGTATTGATAGTGTTTCAAGTACTATGCTATTCTGAAGATATAATGGTGCAGGGGAAAAACAAAGGGAAAAAAGTAAGTAAAAATGGTGCTCCTTGCCTTGATAGGGCTAACCATCTATTGGTGATATAGATATTAATGAAATAACTTTATAAAATATGCAAAATTACAACTGTCTAAGCTCTACAAAGGAGAAGACCTGAGGTGCATGCTTGGAGAACTGATCAAGTCAGGAAGATCAGGGAAATAATGAGTGAATATGGATATGCAAACAACATAAGTCAGCTTTGGGTGAATGATCGTCTCCGTAAAAAGTAAAATTTTACTAGACTGTACCTCTTATTTGACAGATTGGGCATTTAAAACATTTTAAATTACATCATTGATCTTTAGATGTCTGTTATTTTTTGGTAGTTCCTCACCAATTCTATTCCTATTTTTGTTATTATAGGTAGGTACCAAGGAACATTTTTACACAAATAAGCAAATGAGTGGAGGTTTACCATCTTTGTCACAATTTTTCAATCTCCTTAAATTTTTTTTATGTCTTTAATTTTTTCTTATTGTAGTAACATTGGTTTATAACATTATATAAATTTCAGATGTACACCGTAATATATTTCGAATTCTGTGTAGATTACATCATGTTCACCACACTCAATCTCCTCAAATTTTGTTAAAGGATTAGAAACCATCTTATCTGCAAAAGGATGTGTTACTCATTTGAATAATCACTTTCTCAATCTCTGGAAATAACATCAAAAAGGCTTGTCAAGTGACTATTAATTATCCTTGTTTCTCTTTCACTTAGAGGCATTTTGGTTTTGGAGCTAAAAAATCCATAAAATTGGGTGTGTTCCATGATTTTTCTTGTTGATTGTGAACAAAAACCAATTTCAATTATTTAGGTCATGTTACAGTACCTTGAGAAGTCATTATAGATGGGCAGAAATTGGCATTGTAAAATATTATATACAGATTTGTAATTTCAAGATTTAAACAATAAGTTTAAGGTCATACATTTGACAGAATTAAAAAAAAACATGTCAACATCTGAGAAGGAGAAATTAATTCTAACTAAATGAAATGGTGCCCCCCGGTACATAGTTGTATACTCTTAGTTGTGGGTCCTTCTAGTTGTGGCATGTGGGACGCTGCCTCAGCGTGGCTCGATGAGCAGTGCCATGTCTGCGCCCAGGATTTGAACCAACAAAACACTAGGCCGCCTTCAGTGGAGCATGCGAACTTAACCACTCGGCCATGGGACCGGCCCCTAAGTAGATGCTTTTAAGAGTGCTATTTTATCTACTTTGTGGAAATAAACAGCAAAAAGAAGAGAAGGTATTATACAATTAGTAGGTGTAGGGCTTACAAAAAGGTGTAAAAACAATTGTTTGAGGGCATTATTTACAGAATTTACATGTTTCTGTCAAGGTGTAAGGATATGATAGACATGCATAAATGAGGGGGAAAATGAGTGGCAGTGGGGAGATTTGTGCCCAAATAAGAATGAATATGGATTTACCATATCAAATATTTTTTTCCTAACTGCATCTGTTTCAACTTAATTTGAGTATGACATGAACCGCAACTTCCTACTAGACAAGAACCAGGGAAACTAAAGTAATTTTTCCGGATTTTTGCCTATGAGCCAGAGATGACATTATGTTTGTTTCTTAGATAGATCATAACGAGTAATTTTCCTTATTCAGAAAAAGTAATGTTTTGTCTTTTTTTGCTTTTAGAAATAAGATTTTTTTAGGAGAAACTTGAAGAAAAAGGATAATGTGATTGCAGTAACTACAACTGCCCCCCCAAAAAATGTGCAAAGTGAAGCAGTTTATTGCTTAAAGGATGATGAAACTCAAGTTCTAAAAGAAGATACTCTTCAACATATCCCAATTAGATCTTTTACCTTTTTTTTTTTTGAGGAAGATTAGTGCTGAGCTAACATCTACTGCCAATCTCCCTCTTTTTGCTGAGGAAGACTGGCCCTGAGCTAACATCCATGCCCATCTTCCTCTACTTTATATGTGGGATGCCTACCACAGCATGGCTTTTTTGCCAAGTGGTGCCATGTCCACACCTGGGATCCAAACCGGCGAACCCCAGGCCGCTGAGAAGTGGAATGTGTGAACTTAACAGCTGCGCCACCAGGCAGGCACTGATCTTTCACCTTTTCAAAAACAGCTTTATTGAGATATAATTTATATACCACAAAAGTCACCCAATTCAATAGTTTTTAGTATATTCACAGGCTTGTGCAACCATTACCACAATATAATCTTAAAACATTTTCATCAACTAAAAAGAAACTTTGTATCCATGAGCAGTCACTTCCCAGACGTTTCACTTTGTGAGGCAACCTAGGAGTTGGATAATGACTGGTTTAGAGCTGCTGTTTGGAGTTACAGAGGCATAGACATTTGAGAGGATAATGAGATACTAGCTTACTCAGTTCATCTGTTGGATGCTAGCCAATCTTTCCTTTTTAAAATTGAGATGAAAGTCACATAACGTAAAATTAACCATTTTAAAGTGAATAATTCAGTGACATTTAGTGCATTCACAATGTCTTGCAACCACCAACTCCACCTACTTCTAAGACATTTCATCACCGCAAAAGGAAACCCTGTACCCATTAAGCAGTTGCTCCCATTTCACCCCCCGCCCCAGCTGTGTTCGGTCTCTACAGCTCTATCTATTCCGGATATTTCATATAAGTGGAATCATATGTGACCTTTTGCATGTGACTCCTTTCACTTAATGTGTTTTCCAGGTTCATTCACATTGTAGTGTAGATCAGTACTTTGTTCACTTTTACAGCTGAATTATATTTATTGTATGTATATATACAATTTATTTATCCATTCTTCTGTTGACGGACAGTTGGGCTGTTTCCACCTTTTGCCTATTGTGAACAGTGCTGCTATGAACAAGCATGTATGTGTACTTGTTTGAGTACCTGTTTTCAGTTGTTTTGGATATACTTAGGAGTGGAATTTCTGGATCATATGGTAATTCTGTTTAACTTTTTGAGGAACTGCCAAACTGTTTTCCACAGCCTCTGACCATTTTACCTTCTCACCAGCAGTGTATGAAGATTCCATTTTCTCCACATCCTCGCCAACACTTGTTATTTCCTGAGTTTTTTATTATAGCCATCCTAGTGGGTATAAACTAGTATAGCCAACAATCTTTTGACAAAGGAAAATACTTTTGACCTATTTTCCTTTTACTTGAAGGCATGATGTTGATCTGTGAAAAGTAAACATGTATGTCTAGAAATAATGCAAAATCTAAAGTTGAGACATGAGTAAATTAAGAGTATCACTCAGCTCTTTCTTATTTCTGACCAGAGAGGGAACATTGCACTTTGCAGCACATTATTATTTCCCAGCATGCATTTTCATAAATCTTGAATATCCTAGTCCTAAGATAAATAGGTAAGACACAGACCTTGTGATAAATGTGTCACCTGAATGAAATAAGGCCCACTACCTTTAATACTTAATTAGGCTCTTTTTGTTTTGTTCTCAGAGGAACCTCCCTCAGAAACAATTCATTCTTTGATAATAGTCAGGGGTTGGAATAGGTGAATAGTTAAATTAAAAAACCACTGCTCCACTGTACAATATATAGTACACAGAATATCTCACAAGGACCAAAACATCCATTCCTAAAGCCATGTTTTACCCTTAACAGAAATACACGTAAGTCAGGGAAAGACATGAAGGCTATACTTGTACCCTGATTAAAGGGGCCTCGCTAACGCCAGGACTGTTTGGCTACCTGGAGGTTTTTATGCACCAGGGCAGTGAACCAGGGTAAGACGAAGGATGGGTGGAGGCTCACTTTTCCTTTGTAAGGTGGGAGGAGAGACTGAGAAACGGGAGGACGGAAAGGGGAACTGCTTCCTTGGGAAGGTGAGTTTTCGGAATGATGCAGAAGATGAGGAAGAGCAAATTCCCTTGAAACTTTGTTCCCCACAGATCCCTTGGAAAATCTTCCTCTACACATTCTCCAGTCTGAAACTGCTAAAATATATAAGGATATCTTCTCATCTCTCCAGCCCTCACTGAGGGCTCCATCTCTGAATTTCTACAACTCTAATGGTCTGTTCTGCATGAGTTAGAAATCAATTTCTCTTTAAATGACTATAAAGAGATCAGTCATTTTCATGTGTGGCTGCTGGAATCAATCAATCTCATTCTGTATTGTACTCATACCGCGTGCCAGGTCATGTATGACGGCAGTTGAGGGAAAGAGGGTAATGTAAGCTGGAAAGAGTAGTGGCACCTGTTTTGGACCTTCAAGAATGAGAATTTTGATAAGAACAAAGGGAGAAATGCATTCTAGGGAAAGAACATGTGTCGGTTAGGGTACAAATCAGCTGCTGTAACAAAGATTCAGACTCACAGCAATTGCTTGAACAAATTCTCTCACGTACCAGAACATGAGTAGTCCAGAGGTACTAGTGTTACCCACAAGGAAACAAGTTTCTTCTACTTTTTCCTCTGCCACCTGCTAAGGTATAGGCTTTGTCCTCATGGCCAAAAATGGTTGACATCTTCTGGGTCTGTATTCAAGATCATAAGAAGGGAGAAAATGAGAAAAATACTCAAAGAGGACATAATCCTTTTTTTTAAAGGCAGAACCCACATGTTTCACATCACTTATACTCACATCCCACTAGCTAGAACTTAGTCACACAGCCAAAGCTAGCTGCAAGGGAAGCTGGGGAAAATAGGGACTTCAGCTTGGAAGCATGTGCCTAAGCTAAAACTTGGGGTTTCTATTACTAAAGAAAATAAATGAGAATGCAGAAAAAAATTGTCCTAGGAATATAAGAAAATAAGATTTTACAGTCCGGACTGAGGAGTTGCAGGTATGGGAAGCTATTAAGAGGTTATAAAGAATATCACCAAGAAAGAGGTTTCTTTCCTTGCTAATTTGTTTTTTCAGAAAGCTTTAAGTGCTGGTGAGACGTTGGATAGAGTGTGTGTAGATGTGTTGAGAGGGGTATACAAGATAGGATGAGTTATGTCCTTGCTATTCAAAGTGTGGTCCAAGGTATAGCAGCATCATCACCTGGGAGCTTGTCAAAACGCAGATCTCAGTCCCCACACAGACCTACAGAATCATAGTCTGCATTTTAATAAATTATTCAGGTGACTAATATCACATTAAAGTCTGAGACGCACTGGGCTAGATTATGCTATGATATGGACTAATCCTAAAATCTGTGTCTGAAAACAACATCGATTTATTTCTTACTCAAGCTGAAAGTCCACCTGGGAAGAAAGGTGTGGCAAGTAGGCAACTCTGCTTCATCATCCTTACCAGGGCCCCAGACTGATGGTGCTCCCACCATCTGAACATCACCAGTCATGTGGCAGGGGAAGTGAATGTGTGGCTCTCATGCTTCTCTCACATTTCATTGGTCAAAGCAAATCTCACAGCCATGCCTATCTTCAAGGAGGTGGGAAGAACAATCCTACAATGTCCCTGGAAGGAGGCAAATCCAAATACTAGTAAAGCCAGGGGATCAAGAGGTAGGGAGGCCTTTCAAAGGTTATTACAATAACCTGATCAGATACTGGGAAAGAATAATATCAATAAGAAGGAAAAGGAGAGCATGAACAAAAGAAACATTTCAGAATAATTATTCTGAAGGGGTAGTCAAGGAGGATTCCAGCTTTAAAGTCTGATTGATTGGGTAGAAAAGGAATATTTAGGAGGAATTGGTTGGGGTGGGGAGTGGAAAGGCTGAGTTTGGAATGGACATGCTGAGTCAGAAATTAAGGTGGATATTCACCCTCTGCCTATCTTTCCAACCTCATCTTGTATCACTTCCCCCCTCACTCACCTTGCTCCAGCCACATAGACTTTCTTTCTGTTCCTTCATACACCAATCTTGTTGTTACCTTAGGATTGTTGTACCTCCTGTTTCTTCTGGAATGCTCTTGTCTGAGTCCATCATGAGTTCCTGCCTCTTATTCAGAACTTACCTTAGTGTCGTCTCCTCAGAAAGGCCTTTCCTGGTCATGCAAATGTAGCTACCCAGTTACACTTTATCCACCTCCCTATTTCAGTTATCAGCATGGTACCTAGAGCTATCTGATATTTTTCTTATTGGTCTATCTCTTTCCCCCCATTAAAAAGTAAGCTCCGTGAAAGCATGGACTCCATCTGTCCTGTGTCACCGGCTTCAAGTACAGTGTCAGGCATAAAGTTGTTACTCAGTAAATATTTACTGAATGTTCACATGGAAATTTCAGTTAAAGAGTAAGCAGCAGGGAAATATAGACAGGGCTCCAAAAAGGAAAACAGATTTGGGATGGTAAAGTTCCCTAAGGTATTAAAGATGAACAAGAAGCATTAAACCTTTAGGAATGTTCCTCCCCAGTGGGCAGAGAAGTGTAGGAGACTCAGAAGTCTAAAAGATAGAAGAGATAGAGTGGTTCCTGAAGGTAGGAAAAAGTTTCAGTGAGGGATGGGTCAATGGAGGGGCTAAGTGTTATCTCTTAGTCCAGAAAAATCAGAGCAAGAAAAAGACCATTGGATTTGGAAAAGTCATTTGCGACCACTGAATAAAAGAGTAAAAATGTAGGGCTTAAGGAGAGAAAGGACATAGCAGGTATATATAGGTCATTACTGGAGCAGTTTGGCAGTAAAGGGAATGAATACTCTAGCAGGATTGAGTGAGTTTCTTTTTGCGAGACCTGTGAGAACTCAGGCTTTTCTTAATCTGAAGTTAATGGACCCCTCGGGGGGCCAGGAGTCACCTTCAGGGACTCTGCAAATTCAGAAATTATTTTCAAAATTGTGTGTATGCAGGGTGGGTGGAAGGTGGAGGGGAAGGAGAAGAGGATTTGTAGCTTATTTTCCAAAAGGTCGAGACGCAAAAGTTAATAACCACTGCTGAATAGGAAGAGAATAAATGAGCTAAAAAAAAAAAAGTTAAAAAAACAGAACCCCGAAAAACCAGAGGCCCAGAAACCGCTAAGCTTTAGAGAAAAAAAGGAAAACCCCTTCCCTATTTACGGAAAACCTATAAACAGATGGAAAAGTTCACAATTGCATCATCATCTCAGTAAAATAGGCAGTAAAGAGAGAGCTGGAAACAGTGGGGAGGCTTGTGCAAACACGCTCCAGGGAAGGGAAACTGAAGAAGCGAGGCAGACGGAGTAGGGAAAGCGCCTGTGTTCCTCAACCGAGCCTGCAGCCCTAGTGAAGCTCCTGTGCAACGTCACGGCCCAGGAGGTGGTGCTCAAGGCTGGGAATTGCTGGCATTGTTCTTTAACCAGTGCGCGCCCCTCTCAGACTCCACCGACCTGTCCAGGAGGGAGAGGGGTCTTATCACAAACGGCAGTTATCACCAGGCGGTAGGTTCATCATTGCGTCACTCAGCGACAAGCTGTACGTCCGAACTTCCCCATATACTTTTCCTGCTGTGCTTGGGCAGCTGCCTCCAGTCTGGCTTCTCCACCTGTCGTCATCTCTGAATCATCCTGCCCCATTTCGACATCTCCCTTCCCCGCCCCCAGCTCTCAGTCTGGCGCAGGGCCCAGCGACCGCGGGCCCCCGAAGAACTCATTCATTCAACAACTGCGGGGTGTACTGGGCGACTTCAGGTGCAAGCCCAGCGCGGGGCGCTGGGGCCTGAGGAGCTCCGAGTCCTCAGGAGTTAGCTAGCCCACGGCTTGGAAAGCCAACACTCCAGACTCGACCCGAGTCTAACGGGCCACCGCCCGAGTGTCGCAACAGCTTCCCGGACAGGCCCGCAGGCTGTGCCAGGGGATGCCCGGCCCAGGCCGGCTCGGCTTCACGCCAGCTTGAGATCCCGCGGGAACAAGAGCGAGCTCTCGGGCCAGGGCCGGCCGCCCGCGACCCGCACGTCTCGGGATTTGGGGTGGGCGCTCGAGCGCGGGTCTTAACGGCACCCGTCAGTGGTTTGACCTTGAAGGCCTGGCGCCGGCCCTACCCCGCGATCCCGCCCGCAGAGCCCGCAGCTCCACAGGCGCCAGTCAGGGGACCAAATCCGACCTCAATTGCCCCTTGGGCGCCTGGCTCTCTTACTCTAGCCAATCGGATCCCGAAGTCGTGCGGCCCAATGGCCGTGGTCAGAGAATCAAGAGTGGTTGAGCCTATCAAAGTTCAGCCTTAAGTTTCTCCCGCCCTCCAGAAAAGTCGGAGGGCGGGTTGATCGTCCATGTCAGCCAATCAGTAGCCAATAAACAAGAAGCTGCCGAGATCAAAGGGGAAGGGGTGGGACCTAAGCGGCAGCAACGCCGCGGAGCGGAGGAATGACAGGCAGCTTCACTAATGACACAGACATAGTTTTCCTACGTAAGCAAGGGGGCGGGGACAACTTGGCGGCTGCACCAATGGCTGGCGGAGGGGCGTGCCCGCGGGGCCAAGCGGGAGCCGGAGGCCCCGGGCTCTCTGGGCCGCGCCTGAGGCGGACGCGACGGGTCTGGGGGGTGGCGGCGGCGGCGGCGGCGGCGGCGGCGGCGGCGGCGGCGGCCTGGGCGCCGCAGCTGGCCCGGGTGGATGGAGTTGGAGGGGCGGGGTGCTGGCGGTGTGGCGGGAGGGCCGGCGGCCGGGCCGGGGCGGAGCCCCGGGGAGTCGGCGCTGCTGGACGGGTGGCTGCAGCGGGGCGTGGGCCGGGGGGCCGGCGGCGGGGAGGCCGGGGCCTGTAGGCCCCCGGTTCGGCAGGACCCGGACTCCGGCCCGGACTACGAGGCGCTGCCGGCTGGAGCCACTGTCACCACGCACATGGTGGCGGGCGCCGTGGCAGGCATCTTGGAGCACTGCGTGATGTACCCCGTCGACTGCGTCAAGGTGAGACCTGGACCGGCTCCGAACCCGGCCTGGGGCTGACCCGACCCCTGGGTCCTGTCCGGAGCCAGGATCCCGGCTGAGAGCTGGAGCTGACACATGAGTTCTTCCTGGCTCCTGGCACCACCACGCGATTCGACCGACACTCCATGCAAGCAAGGTCTCGGCTGGGAGTTGGTCCCAGTCAGGAATCAGGACCCATTTTTAACCGTCAGTGAAATCTGAATTGGGACTCTGGACCGAAAATCTGTCAGCCAAAGGCCTGGATCCCAGCTGGGAGTAAACAGGAATAGGGTGGGATGGGATGGGAACAGGTAAGTGCTACTAACTTGATTAAGGTGAAGCCAACTGGCGTGAATCAGACCCTGAATAGGATCTTAATGGCTTGCGATGTTCTCTGGGCTAGTGCTTTTACAAGCTGCTTGCTGTGTCTTCCCTTAAAAGTGACTGGGCAGGAAGCAGAATCTGGAATCTCTCAGCCAGATAAAGAATTTACTTATTAAATCTTCACCCATGAGTGATTGGGAATCGTCGTGCAGTCAGAATTCAGAGTTCCAGACTGGAAATAATATGGGAAAGACTGTGTTCAGGAAAAGCTTTCGGTTTCTCTGTGCAGCAAGCATGATACCCCACCTATTTCCTGAACGTGAAAATTGAGCTAGGATTAGGATTGTGTGTGTGTGGGGAGCACATCAGCCCCCATCGAGAAATGGAACTGATCGCGTATTTCTTTAGCTACCTGAAGTTGACACAAAGGGAAAGGTTGCCTAGAAGGGAAGCATGACGGTATTGGAAAGTAGATGTAAGCGTGAAGAAAACTGGATGAAAATGGAATTGGATCAGCACGAGGGCAGGATTCATGTAAAAGTAAAACTAATCACATCCGCAACCATTCAGGCTGATTAGTGGGTACAGAAATCAAGTGCTTCAGAAGAAAGCTGGGTGAAGAGGGGAACAGATTGTTCATTATGGTTCTTTTTCCCGTGCATTAGCAAAGGTACCGGTGACTAACAGTGAGGACTATACAGACTGAGAAGTAAACTCGAGGGGAATTTGGTGCCTCCTTTACATATTAAGGCTAATAGTAAGTGTCCTCACAGCAATTTGATGTATGTTTTCTTCTCAAATTAGGAAAATGTTACACATTCAAAAGGAAGAGAATATCAACTTGGGAAGTGCAAAGTCTGTCTCTTCTGCTTCTCCCTGGTTCCACTGCCTGTTCATGTTTTCATTAGTAATGTGGATGAGGAAATGGGGAAAGTGCTCATTAAGCTTTGTGAATGACGCTGAGTTAGTAGGAGTATTCTAGCACATTGCAAGGTAACTCCTACCGAGGGCCGTGCCCATTGAAACTGTGGTCAATGCACTAGGCCTAAATGGTTATTAAAATTTTAAGTATCCTTGTCAATTGGGAGGAGTAGAAATAAACAGTAAATCCATGAGAGAGAAGTAAGAGGATGGTTAGTGCTTTAACGATATTGAAATGTAAAATGGATAAGTATACATTAAAAAGATTCAGACCTTCATGTAAAAGGGTCTAGTTTGAATGACTGTGAGTTGTTAATGCTGTGTGTCCAAAAGTTAAGATGATCTAACTGCAAAGTAACCTCACTAAGACTGTGAGTGGAGAGCAGGGTCTACAGAGCTATGTTTCAGGATGGGTATCAAATGAAAACTAGATCAAGGAGAGCAATGAAAATTACTTAATGACTTGAAAAATACAATATCATAATGTAACTGACTGAGAATTTTACTACAACTTGTCGATTGTCGATTTAAGTGTTGTCCCATTACCTTGGGAGGCTGTCTCCTTACTCCATATTTTTCCATAATGCTATTGTTGCTGTAAACATTTTATAAATTCCTCTGTTAGAAATGCCTCTAGAATATTTGGGTGCATATCCTTAATGGGGACAAACCTTTGTCCTGTGACAAGATGGAATTGAGTTTTTAGTAACTGAGAGCATTGAGAATCAAATATGGTGGATAAGGTGGGAGATCAAAAGGGATAATACTGGTTTGGGCAAGGATAAGGTGGGACTGGAAAGCAAGGAGACTGATTTACTCCTGAAGCCAATAAACCCACTGAGGGAACACTTCTAAAAGAGGAGTTCCAGAAATGTTTTGCAAAACCACGGCGTTGCTGGAATGAGACAGTTCTAGCCTTCCAAGGTAACTATTTTGAAGAACAGTTCTTATTCATTTACATAAGCTTTGGAATTTTTGTTTTTTAAAAATTAGTCATACAATGTTACAGTCATGCCTCAAAGCCCTACATTAAAGAAGTAATTATTTGATCTGGAGGAAAAAATGCTCAGGAGTCTTCAAAAACAGAAAAGCTTCTTTTAGAAGAATCATTTTCATTTGCCATTAATGCTGGGATGTAAATGACTAGAGGGAAGAACGAGGTGAGACCACTAGGATTTGGTGTCAGTAAATATGTTAAACACCATTGTGCAGACATGAAAGCAAAATTTAAATCTCTTCCTTCAGAAGGGGCTTCCTAGTTTCCTTGTCCCTGGGCAGCCATTCTTCCTCTTGCCCCTAAATGGGTGGTGGAGGGGAAGAGTAGCCCAACCATACCCTAAGACAAGAGGCAGGTATCCCTGCTGAGGCCTAAAGGGCAGCCACAGTGTTTGCAAATGAAAGCTGAGATTGCCTCCTGGCATGCAAGCCTGTGACCCCCAGCCACTTATCAGGGTCAAGTTAACTTAAAATATCCTTGGGAGGGACCCTGGGAAGTCAGCCTAGCCTTGATAGGCCATGGTTCTTCAGCCAGCTATTTCCATGGTCATAATAGAGGGGTTTGGGAGCCCAAATCCCAGTTTTCCTTTTCTGAGCCTCAGAGGCAAGCACCAGACTTTGTCTATAGGGATAGGCTCTGCAACCCGAACCGGTCAGGACTCTTCTCAAAATCATCTGCCTACTCACTGCCTTTTGGCTCTGTAGTGGTGAAGCAAATAATCTACTTACATAATAAGTTCAAGAGGGAAAGAGCAAAGGGAAATCGATCTTTTCCACACTCCAGATGTAAATGGTTGTCTATACACATTTACCAATGAAAGGTTAGGAAATGGAAACATTGGCTTATTTGATTTTCTTGCATCTAATAATAATTATTATTATTCAATAAATGTCAATTGTTTTTGTTTGCCAAGCACTATCTGATGTGCCTTACATACATCTATTCATTTAATCCTAGAAAGAACTTCATGAAGTAGACACTATTTTCATTATTTTATAGATGAAGCCAAGGAGGCAAGTTAAGTAATTTGCCCCAGGTCACGTAGATTAAGTGGCAGAGTCATGATTTCAACCCAGTCTTACTGCCAAGGCTTTCGTGCAATCTCCCAAAAGCAGATTCCTAGAATCAAGCAAGGCACAGGATGTTACAATAGTGCTTGTTCCTAAACCCAACCTTCAGATTAATAGCTGGATTATAAATAATTATAGCCACAGAGAAACTTTAAAATGAAAACAATACAAAATTAAACCTGACTTATTAGTGGTTAAGGACCAGATAGTTGCCCATACATATTTGTGAAATGATATAAAAGAGACAGAGCTGCCATGATCTGTAAATTCTAAGATATGAACTAATATTTCTAAGAATCATATTTGAATACAATAAAAAGCCTTATATTTCTAGTACCTCATAAGTTACCAAGGGCTTTTACATGCCTTACCTCTTTGCATCCCCACAACAGCCCTGTGAGCCAGCCATTCTGCCTCATGTGATAGATGACAACATTGAAGCTCAAAGGGGTTAAGTGACATACCCAAGACCACACATCTAGCAAAACTGGGACTCCAACTCAGTCTTTTTGACTTAACTGTCGCCTGTCTTCTACCAAACCACTTACTTCTCTAATAGTCCATTTGGTTTTTCTTCAAAGCCAGGCAGTAGTTTTTTATACTGAAGGCTATTCATAAATTCTTACTTAGTGATTTCATCCTTCTCCAGAAGATAGATTTATTGGCCCACAAATTTGGGGAGCCATATTCACTTTTATATTTGGTGTAGTTTATGCCTGGGTCTCCATGAGGATGTATTTTCACTGAGAATTGTGTCTTAGATTTAGACGTGTGTAAAATGTTCGAAGTAACTCACAGTCCAGGTTTTTCTTGGAGGTGAAGCGTTATAGGCCTCTAAGGCCATAACTTTCAAGACTAGTTGATTCCAGCAGAAAAAAGCAGTTTCTGAACATTCTCCCTATACAAGATCAGTTTCGAGCAAACCTATGGAAACGCATAATTGTTGAGCCACCAGGCCAAGCTTGTCTTTATGAGTCGCCGTAGCCACCAAAGACCTGTAGTCTCTCTGAATAACTTCTCTCATGGATTTTGTACCCCCTGAGTGATGTGAAAGATCAGTAAGCACATCCTTTATTGGAAATTTATGGGCTTTTTTTTTTTTGAAGTGGAAGACAATGTGTCAAATTGTGATAAGTGATACTGTGTATTTCTGATTGAACTCCCAGTAATTAACCTTTTAAGCTTCCAGTTCTTTGTGGGTGGCAGGCAAGAGAAAAAACTTTAAGAGGAATGTGGATTGCCTGTGGCTAACTAGGACCTGTTAATCTGGTTAGTTTCTTGTCTGCAATGCTCTTGAGAAAAGCTTTATTCTTGGGATTCCAGATGGTCAACAGGAAGCTTCAAGCTTCAGATCCACACTGAATCAGTGATTGGTATGAAGTAGGTATTTAAACTGTACTTGGGCATCAGTTGCCCTGGTTGGCTTGCTAATGGCCTATGTGTTACTTTCTGAACTGGTGCAGACACAGCTAAGATTCATTCATTCTTTCATTTATTTAACAAACAAATCTTGAGTGCCTACAGTGTTCCAGGCACTGGACGGTGATTTTATATTAACTGTCAGTCTCCATGCTACCTTAGCCTTGAAATGAATCAATAGACGAGATCGTCATTGGGAGACTCACACTTCAGAGAAGATGTGTGATTTGGGGAAATGTTTCAAATAAGATTCATTTCCCAAATTTCAATAAAACTTTGTCCAGGAACATCATACAAAGTATCTACCATATACTTTTGTTCTAACCATTGAGCCTTCTAGAGATTCCAAGGATTGTGTTTCACTGAGACTGATTTTGTTTACTGATGACTATTTTGGGATTCAGTCCGTTTAGATTAGAAATCTGGGAGCCTCTTTAGTTTTAGAGATTAGGTTAGTTTCTACCTTCATAATTTCAGGGTAAACTTTCTTTCCCAAGAAATTAGAGCAACATCTATTAGGAATGCTACCTCTGCCAAGACTTTTAGTTTACAGGCCCAGCTGCCAGTGCAAATAGTCTGAAAAGGTCAGATTATCATCAAGGATATATCAAAAGATGAGCCTTCATCTCATTAGTTTGTAGTGTGTGGTCATGAGGCAGGCCCAGGATCAGTCTTCCGAAATAATGCATAAAGTATGTTGTACACAGTAAATACCTTTCGAATCCATTTGTAAAGAACTCTTAGCCTGAGTTCATTAAGACACAGAAACAACTTCTGAAACACAGGCTTGATATTTGTTGCTGGGGCTATGAATCATTTTGGAGTTCCGAGGACACTTACCAAGGGGTGATATTCTCAGGGAAACTAGTGGTATATCACTCTTAGGGTCATAGACGACTAGAAAAGAAAGGTCCAAGGCTTGGAAAGATTGAATATAGATTTAGAAGGAAGTAAAACTGGATGCCAGGTGTCACTCCTATACACTGGCACAGTTCCATGCGGAAGGTCTGCCCAGTGCCCAGAGGCTGAGTGTTGAGGTTGGGTAAGAAGTTGGCATCGCTGACATTGCACTTCTCCTTTCTGTAATTTCAGACCCGGATGCAGAGCCTACAGCCTGACCCAGCCGCCCGCTATCGCAATGTGTTGGAGGCCCTTTGGAGGATTATAAGAACAGAGGGCCTGTGGAGGCCCATGCGGGGGCTGAACGTCACAGCAACAGGCGCAGGGCCTGCCCACGCTCTCTATTTTGCCTGCTATGAAAAGTTAAAAAAGACATTGAGTGATGTAATCCACCCTGGGGGCAATAGCCATATTGCCAATGGTATTGAGCCTTCCTGTGCTGGTTCCCCCACTTTCCCAACTCTTTGGGCTTTGCTGCTGTCAATGCTTTCCAGTCTCATTATGGTTTGGAGCTGAAGCTTTGGGCTGGGGTAGGCCAGATTATAGGGGAGGGACTTCCAAACCTGATGTTCTCAGACTGTGGGCTGCTTCAGCACCACCCCTTCCTTTGGGACACCTCAACAAAGGGTTACAGTATCCTCCCTTACCTACCAGCTTGACTCTCCTCTCATCTTCTTCCTGGCATCAACTTCTAATGCCCTGGTAACGTGGAAACACGTTGAACTACCTCCGTTGGTTGTATATTTCTTGATAGTTGGGTGCTGTCCTGCTCAGGGCAGGATTGGAGGTGACCCAGCCACCCAAGGAAGACAGTAACGGAGCCCCAGCTCTTTGCCTCACCTTTTCGGGATCCCAACGGATCCGAGGCAGTTTGTGTCACTGAGGATGTGACAAGCCCTCAACAAGTGAATGGGGGCGGGGCCAAGGGACTTCTGTACAGACAAACCAGAGGGTTGGAAGTTGTGAGGTAAGGGAAGGGATAGCAGCCCGGAGATTGGGATTGTCTGAAAACCAAATTGAGTGTGGAGAGGAGTGGGTGAGGGATACGCTAGTTCAGGACCTGAGGAAAGATCTACACGGACAGATATTAGGACTTGGAGACTGGGGTTGAGGGCATAGGTGAGGCAGGATAGAAGGTGAGATTCTGTTGTGAAGATCTGACCGCTTGCCCCTGGTGTTCCCTATGTTGGAGGCAGTTGATTGCTGCGTCCCTTAGTACCAGTGAATCTGCTTCCTGTCTGGGGCATGAACTGCATTTCTTCTCAGAACCATCTTTATTGATAAAATCTGAGCTTTGACTTTTCTGGCCTTAATATAGATGTGGAATGTACACCAGTAACCTTACTAAGTTGGTGGGAACAGGAGTTTGGGAGTAGTGGGTTCCCGTCTTTTGGACTGGCTCTCCCCTCTTCCCACAGCCAGGTTTAGTACTGCCCCTCCCCTTCACTCTGGGGCCTCAGTGAATCAGTCCCCTCTCCTGGCCTTACATGTGGCAGTTGTTTTCTCGTTTGCAGGTGCAGCTGGGTGTGTGGCAACATTACTTCATGATGCAGCCATGAATCCAGCGGAAGGTAATGATTTCTCAGCTTTTCCCTCTGTGGCAGCTGCATCCGCATCTCTGGGCTTTTCCTTTATTTCTGGTAGAAGAAAGCTGGGGTGACCCGGATCAGTTTGGGTGGGAAATCTCGCCGTGTTACCTTGTGTTACCACAAGAGGGCGCTCCCTCCCTGTTGTCAGTGTAGGAGGAGCCCCTTGGACAGGAACCATATTCATTGAGACTTCATTCATCTATGGGGCTTCCCTGGAAAAAGATATGGCTCTACTTGGCCTGTTCCTGAGCCTCCTTGAAAGTCCCCTTTGTAGTGGATTTGATCTCATCTGAAACGTTAGCAGATTATTTCACCTTTTTTCAAAGAGGTGAAGACAGACTGACATTTAAAAATACTCCTTTTCATGATGGAATGAAGAGAGTTGAGATAAGAATGAAAGGATAAATTGTAGAGTTCAGTCCCTGCACTGCTGCTTGGATCTTGGCTTTTCAGTTGGAGAATGAGGTACCCAAGTAAATATGAAAGGATGGCTTAGTTGTCATGTTCCTTAAGTTCCACTTCTTTGCCTGTCTGGGCAAGGCCATGGTGTGGAAAGGGCCAAAGCTAAGCTAAAGATCCAGAGCTCACACCGTGTTGTCTACTTGAGGGAGCAGGAGATGTTTGGAAACTAAAGCCACACGTGCCTGAGAATTTTGTTTTCTCTTTGATAGCACTTTTTTCTCTCCTGTGGAAAGATAACCATCCTCATGTCATAAGAGTTAGCTGCTCTGCGTACCTGAGAATTGGGATGGCTAGGGTTATAGGTTCATTATTATGTTCACTGCCACAGAGTCATTCTTGTGTCAGGAGTTGTGAAAGGGTACAATGATAATAATAGGTACTTATTTCAAGGAAACTCTCTGGAATCTCTAAACTAGAGATACATCCTATGCGTTAATTGCCTGGTTTTAAAGAAATCCTACTGGAAGTGGGTCCATTATTTTTTGGCTTGTTACCAACCCTTTCCTATCCCCTCCTCTCAAAAAAGGGAACCCTTAACTCATCAGGTTAACCAACAGCTCACTCATACATGTTTCTCTCTCCATCCCATTGGCTGATCCGCTGACTTGGGACTCTGAATCTGGACACTCTCCCTCACTGGTTGGTTGCTGTCCCCATTTCCTTCCTCGTTGATGGCACCACCAGTGGTCAAGCAGAGGATGCAGATGTACAACTCACCATACCACCGGGTGACAGACTGTGTTCGGGCAGTGTGGCAAAATGAAGGGGCCGGAGCCTTTTACCGCAGCTACACCACCCAGCTAACCATGAACGTTCCCTTCCAAGCCATTCACTTCATGACCTATGAATTCCTGCAGGAGCACTTTAACCCCCAGAGACGGTACAACCCCAGCTCCCACGTCCTCTCCGGAGCCTGTGCAGGAGCTGTAGCTGCCGCTGCCACAACCCCACTGGACGTTTGCAAAACACTGCTCAACACCCAGGAATCTCTGGCTTTGAACTCAAACATTACAGGACATATCACAGGCATGGCTAGTGCCTTCAGGACGGTGTATCAAGTAGGTGGGGTGACCGCCTACTTCCGAGGGGTGCAGGCTAGAGTAATCTACCAGATCCCCTCCACAGCCATCGCATGGTCTGTGTATGAGTTCTTCAAATACCTAATCACAAAACGGCAAGAAGAGTGGAGGGCAGCCAAGTGAAGTAGCACTGAATGAAGCCAGGGGTTCAGACGACAATGTTGTGCCTGCCCACTCCAACCGTGTTCTCTGCTGGCATGCTCCAGCCTTGAGTGGAGTTGGAAGGAAGGTAGAGGACTCTTCCCAGGCTATTGGTATTTTGGCAAACACCAGTTCCTGCACTTTCCTTCCAGGCCCTAAGCGAGTGCAGTGAAGCACAGCACAGCTCTTTTGACAAGCTCTCCATCCTGGGCCTGACGACCTGCTCTCGACTGTTATAGAGGGATAAGAAGCTCATTCCCCTGGTTCCTAATAAAAAGTCTTTAAATTAAATAGTTCCATTGGGTTTATCTTGCCAAAGGGGAAGTGAAACGTTATCAACTATTCTTGACTTTAAGCATAAATCAAGGAGCAGGTTTCTTGCGTATGCCTGTAGTTTGTTTCTGCTGATTTTCATCGTGATGTAAGACTTTGGGGCCCTGCTCCCCTTGTTTTAGTAATAGGCTCCAGGGAACTTCCCGGATGGCAGGAACAGTGGGTGCCCTGGAGCCCCACTGTTGCATTTTCCGCAGGGCGGTGGTGCAGCACGGAAGAGGCGGGTCTCTGCTGATTCTCAGCTCTGCCTGCGCGGGAACGCTCCATGTGGCGCTTGGTTTTCTAATGTAGCAAAACTAAAATTAGTCATTGAACTGCATGCCCTGAAGATTACATGGTAAATAATAACACTTTTCATTTGATATTAAGGCTTTTAAAAGTACTTTAACATTTGTGATTTCATTTGGTTCCCACAAAATCTGTGAAGTAGGCAGTGCGGGTATCAGCTGTTTTACAGCCGAGGAAAGCTCCACGAGGCTGTGACTTGCTCAGGGTCTCACAGTAGGTGCAGAACTGAGACCCCAACCCACATCTTTTGCCCCCAGAAGTGAATCTAATTGTGCCTTCCTGCAGACAGGAACTGAACGGAGGGCCCAGACTCCAACCTGCCACCTCCGGAAGGAGCTCTGCTGACGACCACGTAGGCTCTGGAGACTTCCAGGGATGGTGCTTTCCCTGGGCTTTGTGGGTCAGCCTGTTCCTTTTGTTTTTTTTTAATATCACCAGTTATTAGCAAGTTCTTCAGTACACGAGTGGAAATCTACCCCCATGAAACTGCCATCTATCATCCTTGTTACGTGGCCTGTCATCCATTCAATAACTATTGAGCATCTCTATGTCAGGCACCAGTGTTGGGGATACGATGATTGATAAAACCGTCCCAACCCTCAAGGAGTTTATTGTCTGGAGAGGAAGATAGATGTAAACAGGCAATTACAAGATAAAACAACAAGAAATAGGATAGGGTAAACCTAGAATACTCATTTGGAGGATCTAAGCATTCCCAGCCTGGCCTTGGGTGACTGGCTTTAGGAGGAAATGACATCTAGGGTGACACCTGGGAAGGTAAGTAAGTTAACGCGATGAAGAGAGAAGGAGAAATGTTCTAGGCAAACACCCGGAGATAAGAGAGAGTAAGAAGTATTTGGGGTTTGGTGTGCAAGTGGCTTGGTAGGGCTGACACAAGCTGGGCAAGGCCTCCGGCTGGCAAGCTGAGCAGGGGCTGGGGCTTAAAAGCAATGCTAAGGAGTTTAGAGTTTATCCTGAAGGCAATGCAGAGGCATTACAGGGTTTTAAGCAGAGGTGTGGTGTGGTCAGATGTACAATTTAAACAGATCACTTCAGCTCTCCGAGAAAGGATTAGAGGAGCAAGGCTGGACAGGCAGGCAGACCAGTTAGGAGGCTGTCACAGTCATCCAGGCAAGGCTGCACAGTGGTCTGGACCAGGACTCTGGTGAGGGAGACAGAGAAAAGTGCCAGACTGGAGTGATGTTAGGGTTGTTAAAGCAATAGGGCTCGGTTACAGAATAAATCTTGTCCTCCTTCCACCTGACAGCCCTTCAAGGATCTATGGAGAATCATGTCTGAATACGCTTGAAAACAACTGTCAAGAAAACAGCAGGGGCTCCTGTTCTAAGCCTTATTTAAGTCAGCTATGCTGCCCCTCTGATTTAGAGATGGAACAGAGAGATGTTAATAGTACTAAACGCTGGTCACTGGAGTTTGAGTCGCCTGTGGCGTAAAAAGCATGATAACGAAATCATTGCAGAGGTCATTTCAAAGGGTTTGCTAGTAAAAATGTAAGACAGCATGAGAACAAAGGGATGGCTCTCCTTGTCCCTGAAGTCATCTTTGTAAAACTACTGCTTGGCATGGTATGCGGACCACAGTAGGCCCATTTTTCAAGAACAGGCTATGGAGTAATTTCTGAAAGAACGGTAGCCACTAAAGATCCCTCAGCTCTAATGCTGTTCACAAATAATGAGAAAAGAATGTAAAAGTGACCTTCCAACCTGCAATTGTGCCCTAGCTGCTGGGAACAGCTCATTTGGAATTTGGACAGGGCAGGAGGTTCTGCAGGTCTCGGCCCATCTCTAGGGAGGATAGAGGCAGAATAGTGTGATACGGTTGAGCAGTCTGAAATCCCAGTGACTGGATCCTGGGGTCAGGACCTAAGCCTCACTCCCCTGGGGCTCATCTTCCCCGTGAGAGCTGTGGGCATTTGGGCATTCCCATGTCCAGGGCCTCTCTGGAAAGCCAGGTAGGTTATGTGGCACCTTGAGGATTGAGGACCAAGCCACCATCAAGTGGCCACTTCCTGCAGAGTGCTATGCGATGGGGAAAGTAAGAAAATAAATCACAATTTGGCCAGAGAAAAAACTTTTCTTAAGTGGACAGACAAGACCAATGTGAATGAAACAATCTTGTAATAACACAACAAAATATAGCCATGTACTGGATTATATAGAACCAACAATGAGATTTAGAGACAGAAAAGATAAGTGTAGGTCAGACTTTATGGGGAAGAGGTGGCTTTGATGAATAGTAGAATAAAAAAAAAATTTCATAAAAGCCAGTAAAAGTCGAATCATGCTAATTTTTATAAAATTTAGAAAACAAAGAAAATACCTTAATACTAATTAAGAAGTATCTATTCATATATACCTCCTTAATACTAATACCAATGCCATTACCCAGAGAATACGACATTTTGATGTACACATCAATCCATATTTTTTCTATGCATTTTTTTTGTTAATATTAAAAATTTAGGTCGCACTGGAACCAGCTTCTTTCACATGATAGTATATGGTGCCCATCTTTCCACATTATTAAATTTTCTTCCATCACCTCAATGTAAATGGCCACACAGCCTTCCATTATATGAATGTACAAAAGCTTATTTAGTCAGTCCCTTGTTGCACTTCTATAATAATTTATTATCAAGAGCCTTGCTGTGAGCAGGTAGAATCTGAATGACAAAAAGGGGAGTAGGGTAGGTGTGGAGAGAAGGTTCAGAGTAGGGAAACAGTTTGGCGCCACCACCTGGCAGGCGCGGGAGGGATCCTGACTGGAGACACAGGGTGCAGGGCTGGAGGGGACGAGGCTGACCAGCAGGAGTGTCAGAGGGAGGAGGGCTCTTAGAGGTCATCGTGCTTCACATCCGTCCTGGAGTCCGACTTCACTCTACAGCATCCCTGAGGGGTTCCCCACCCCCGCTCCTGTGTCTGGGCGCTCCCTGCTGCTCAAGGCCATGCATGTCATTGCTGCAAACTACACTGCTGTTAGAAAGTTCATTCTTCATGGTCTCCTGCTTCCGTTCTAGGATCGTGTCACTCCCCTGCTTCTGTTGCCAAATTCCTCATCATGGCGACAGGGCTCGACATAGTTTAGCCCCTGCCTCTCTCTCCAAGCCAAACCTACCACATGAACATGAGGTATTAAAAAAAAAAACAAACCACATGTTTTCTTGAAAATCTAAAATATTCCTTCTGTTGTCTGCATTCATTCATTCAGGAAGCTTGATAAACAATATTTTGTCTAAACTACCAGAAACTTCACACAATTGATGTTCAAACTGGATGTGCAGGATTTTGTTACTTCCTGCCACCTTAGACTGGTCAGTAGAGAACACGTTTTTTGGGTGCTGCACCCAGTATTCCACACATCACCTGAGCTCCATAAATACCACCTTTACACCACCAGCACCCCTACTACCTACATTCACATACTAAAAAGAAAGAACGATTCTTTCTACCAACGCACATAGGTCTCCCTATAATTTCCATGTATGATCTCCTTCTGCCTGCTGGAGCAGACTAATCCTTCTGCTCTCTGACAACTTTCAAAAATATCAAGACAGCGGTCATGTCACCAAGGGAGGGTCAGATTATGGAGAGCCTGAAAGCTAGGCAGAAGAGTTTAGACTTGACTTGGCAGCTAATGAGGAGCTCCCATGCTTCTTAAGCAAGGAGGGACATGACTAAAGTAATGTCTGAGGTTGATTCAACCAACAGTCCAGATATATATACAACCTGGAGGGAGAGGAAGCTGGGGATGAGACCTCCAACTGAGGGGCTGTTGCCACCATCTAGAAAAAGAGGAAGCTGAGAAAGATTGTTCTGAGAAGATGAAAGGGACTTGACGACGGTGGGGACATTCCTGTGGGAACTCACCTGTGGGTTGTCTTGCATTCATCTGGCTGTGTCATCTCCTTAGTTAGACTGAGGCCCAGGATCGTGCCTTTTTGGTATCACCCCTGCAGCTCAGTACCCATAACAGGTGCTTGATAACTGCTTGCTGACGATGGAATGGTTGTGGTCAGACACAGGTTTGTCTAGGAAAATGATGGTGCTGGGGTTGGGAATGAGCTATTTCACTTCACAAACATGCACGGAGCAGGTGGGGGCACTGGGGTAGATGCTGGGCCTATATGATGGTCAGTTTTTTGTGTCAATGTGGCAAGGCTATGGTCCCCAGATTTTCAGTCCAACACTAATCTAGACACTGCTGCAAAGGCATTTTGTGGGCACGATTAAAGTCTATAATCAGTTTACTTTAAAGATTTTTTTTTTTTGAGGAAGATTAGCCCTGAGCTAACTACTGCGAGTCCTTCTCTTTTTGCTGAGGAAGCCTGGCCCTGAGCTAACATCCGTGCCCATCTTCCTCTACTTTATACGTGGGACGCCTACCACAGCATGGCATGCCAAGCGGTGCCATGTCTGCACCCAGGATCTGAACCGGCGAACCCCAGCCTGCCGAGAAGCAGAACGTGAGAACTTAACCGGTGAGCCACTGGGCCGGCCCCTAAAGATTTTATTTTTTCTTTTTCTCCCAAAGCCCTCTGGTACATACTTGTCTATTTTAGTTGTGGGTCCTTCTAGTTGCAGCATGTGGGACGCCGCCTCAACATGGCCTGATGAGCGGTGCCATGTCCGTGCCCAGGATTTGACCAGGCGAAACCCTGGGCTGCCAAAGCAGAGTGTGCGAACTTAACCACTCGGCCATGTTTTCATGGGGCCGGCCCCTATAGTCAGTTTACTTTAAGTAAGGAAGGTCATCCTAGATAATCTGGATGGGCCTCATTCAATCAGCTGAAAGGCTTTAAGCAGAGCTGATGCTTCCCTGAAGAAGAAATTCCACCTGTGGATACAGCGTCAGCTGATGCCCAAGACTGTGTGTGCATGTGTATAAATATGTATGTATATATGTGTATGCATATATATATGCATGTGTATGTGTATATGTTTGTGTGCGTACACACATACATCTCCTACTGGTTCTGTTTCTCTGGTGGAACTCTCGCTGACAATGTAGGTAAGTGTGTATACATGTAGCAAGAGGAACCCCACGACTGGCCACGTCCCTCATTTCCTCAGTCTCACTCAGTCTTCTCACAATCTTTCCAACAATACTAAGAGGTGAGCACTATTATTCCCATTTTTCAGATGAGAAAACTGAGACTCAGACAAGTTAAGTAATTTGCCCAGCCCTGTGTTCTTTCTACACGCTGTTTGCTCCATTTACATTTTGGTCTGGATCTTTGGATAATGGGTTTCTTCTTATCGCTCAAGTCTGGGCTCAGATATCATCTCCTCAGACAGTCTTTCCTGGCCACCCAATCTAAAGCAGTGCCCTCAGTCACTCGCACGTCCCCCAGTCTTATTTTACTTTTTTATAGACTGTATCGCTATTTGATATTATGACGTTTATTCTAAGCATTCCTTGTTTTAGCACCCATCTCCCTCACAGCCAGCATATCAATTCCTTGACAGCAGTGCTTTCATTACCTGTCTTATTCGTTATGATTTCACCAGGGCCTAAAACAATGCTGGGCACTGAGGAGGAAGGCACTCAAAAACTGTTAAAGGAATGATTTCGTTAATTAACTGGCCCCAGCTTCCTGCTGCCAAAGAACTCAAAGGATAACAGAGAGAAATAAACAGGCAGCATGGTCCTTGTGAGGCGGGAAATTCAGGTCTGATACTTCTCAATGCTCACGGAAGTCAGAATGTTCCCCTAGAATCAGGCGTGTGGTCCTCAAGGCTGTGTAGCACGGTGGTCAAGAGCACATTCTCTGGCGCCGGGCTTACAGGGTTCAAACCCCAGCAGTACCCTCTACTCACGAGGGTGTGACCTTGGACAAGTGCCTGGCCCCTCTTGCCTCCGTTTCCTCATCTGTGAACTGGAGCAACAACAACAGCTATCCTATAAGGTTGTTTGCGAGGATTAACGGGGCTAATACATCATGACTGTGTCTAAAGCCAGGCCTGGCACGTGGTAGGCACTGTCTAAGCATTTGCTATTATAGTGTGCCAGACAACTAGGCGTTAGACTCACCATTCACTCCATCGTATTGTTATCGGTTGTGTCCCAATGAGATTATAAACTTCTCGAGGGCAGAAGTCCAAGGCTTTTTGAGCTTGTTCCCTAATGCTAAGGAATTTGAGTGTTACTTTGTCATCTGGTTTGATGATGAGTCACCAAGGGATTTAATGCAGGGAGGGTTGTGGTCAGATTTGGGTTTTTTAAAAGATTATTATTATATTTTTTCAAAAGCTATGCTTTTTGGTTAGGAAGATTGGCCCTGAGCTAACATCTGTTGTCAATCTTCCTCTTTCTTTCTTTTTTTCTCCCCAAAGCCCCAGTACATAGTTGCATATTCTAGTTGCAAGTCCTTCTAGTTCTGCTATGTGGGACGCCTGCCACAGCATGGCTTGATGAGCGGTGTGTAGGTCTATGCCCAGGACCCGAATGGGCAAACGCCTGGCCGCTGAAGTGGAGCATGCGAACTTAACCACTCAGCCACGGTACCGGCCCCCAGGGGATGATTTTGTGCAGGAGTGTAGTGGGTTGAATGGTGTCCTCTCTAAAATTCATGTCCACCCAGAGCCTCAGAATGTGACCTTATTTGGAGTAGAGTCTTTGTAGATGGAATTAGGATTGAGATGAGATCATGCTGGGTTAAGAGGGCCCTAAATTCGATGACTCGTGTCCTTATAAGAAGAGGAAAGGAAACAGTCAGAGAGAGAAGAAGGCACGTGAGACAGAGGCAGAGAGTGAAGGGGTGCAGCTACAAGCCAAGTCATGACAAGGATTGCCATAAACCAGGGAAAGCTGGAAGAGGCAAGGAAACAGTCTTCCCCAGAGCTCTCAGAGGGAGCGTGGCCTTGCAGACACCTTGATCTTTGGACTTTTAGCCTCCAGACCTATGGGAATAAATTTCTGTTGTTTCCAGCCACCCAGTTTGTGGTACTTTGTTACAGCAGCCTCAGGAAACTAATACAGAGAGTGTAAAGGATGGAAGCAGGGAGACCAATGAGGAGGTTGATGAAGGGGCCCAAGTGGAAATTATGGGGGCCTGAATGAAGGCACTGATGGCAAGGAGAGGAAGAGACAAACTGGAAGGATATATAGGAGATTGAATCAACTGAACTTGGAGATCAGCTGTTACAGAGAGGAGTCATCTTGGATGGCTTGAAAATTCTGGAAAGGAAAGCAAGTTTTCTCGGGGAGAATAATAACTATAGTTATGAACATGTGTTTAAGGCCTGACTAGATTTTTGTGATCTGCGATGTGGATTTAGGAGTTAACTATATAGAGGTTCTAGCTAAAGCCATAGAGTGGATGGAAAAGGTGTGAGTTAGAATTCAGGTATTCTTTTTTTTTTTAAAGAAACCTTAAATATAGCATACATAAAATGCTTAAATAACATATATAAAGTGCACAGCTTGATGAAGTTTTACATATGTGTGCACCTGCGTAACTACTACACAGAGAATGTTTGCAAAACTCCAGAAGGCTCTTTTATGTCCTCTCACAAATAATACCATCCCCCAAAGGGAACCACCATTCTGACTTCTATTATTATGGATTAGTTTTGCCCATGCCTGAACTTCATAAAAATGGATTCATATGGTGTATACTCTTTTGTGACTGGTTTCTTTGGCTTAACGTTGTGTCTTTATGATTCATCCATGTTGTTGCACGTGGCTGTTTGTTTTTCCATTGCTGTGTAGTTTGAATATATCACAACGTATTTATCCATTCCCTTGTTGATAGATGTTTGGGTTGCTTCTAGTTTTGGGTTATTGCCAGTTTTTACTACTATAAACTTTCTTGTTCTTGTCCTTTAGTGGACATAAGCACTCTTTTCTGTTGGGTAAAAACCTAAGAGTGGACTCGCTGGGTTATAGAGATATATATGTTGTCTCAGTAGATATCACCAAACACTTCCAAAGTGGTTGCATCAATTTATGTTCCCACCAGCAAGGTATGAGAGTTCCAGTTTAGTGCAAATACTTTTTCTACTTTTTAACTTTTAATTTGTGTATAAATTCACAATTATGGAAAAGTTATCCAAAAAAGTACAAATAACTCCCATATATTTTTTACCTAGATTCTCTAATTGCTAACATTTTGTCCCATGTGATTTATCATTTTATCTTTCTATCTTTCTCTATCTAATCTATCCACATATGTATTTTCTCTGAACTATTTACACCGCCTTTACCCCAAAATACTTCAGTGTGTATTTCCTAAGAACAAGAACTTTCTGTTACATAACCACAATACATTTATCAAAATCAGGAAATATAACATTGACACAAAATTATTATCTGATCCACAGTTCATATTCAAATTTCACCAATTCCTCCAACAAGGTCCTATTTTATAGACAGTTTTTTCCTGATCCAGCATCCAACCCAGGATCACACATTGCACTTACTATTCAGATCTCTTTAGTCTTCTTTCATCTAGATCAGGTCCTCAGGCTTGCTTTATCTTTCATGGACTGGATTGTTTTTTCTTTAAGATTGCAGGCCGTTTATTTTGTAGGATGCCCTTCAATATGGTTTGCTTGATGGTTCCTCACAATTAGATTCATGTTATGCAATTTGGGCAGGTGTACCCTAGAAATGATTGAGTCCTTCTCAAGGCATCACATCAGGAGGCACACGAGGTCAGTTTGTGTCTTTATTGGTATTGTCAACTTTGATGAAATATCGATGGTTGTTTTCCCCAGGTTAACCACTTTGAATTACTAATTTTTTTCTCTGTAGTTAATAAGTAATTTGTAGGGAAGTGCTTTGAGTTTATGTAAATATCCTGTTCTTCTTCAAACTTCTACCCACTAGTTTTAGCATCCGTTGATAATTCTTGCCTAAATCAATTATTACTATAATGGTTGCACAATGATGATGTTCTAACTTCTACATTTATTAGTTGGTATTCTGCTATAAGGGAGAGCTATCCCTTCTTTCCTATTTGTTTATTTACATTAGTATGAGCTCATAGATTCCTATTTTATTCTAGGAATATTCTGTGGTAATATTACCATCGTTATGTATGTTGATGTTCAGATTGCCCCAGATTTAGTCAACCGGAACCTCTTTGATTCCTCTGTTCTTTTGACATATTGCCATTATCTTTTTAGAACTTCCTTGCTTTCTGGCACAGCATGATATTCTAGGCTCATCTTGTATTTTCCTTCTTGCAGTGCTGGAATCAGCCATTCTCCAAGGAGCCCTGGTTTTTTTAGTGGAGAATGGTATTTAGAAACCAAGATCTGAATGTCAAGCGTGCACAGTGCTACTGGGTGTCCACTTCTAAGCCCTGCAGCAGACAGAACTAAGAAATATAGATAAAAATTTATATCTTAATTTATTTCCATATCTGTACACACATACAGCCATGAATTCATACAGATACCTCCAGTTCCAATTCAATACCATAAGGGTAATCTAGTCTTCTCTTTCTCCATATTTGTAACTCTCTTTTCCAACAGCAAGCACTGGCTCCACTATCCACAGTGTACTTACTCATTTTCTCAGTTCGATAGCACACAAAAAGTATTGCAGAATTGCTGCCCCCATCACTATAGGAAAAATTCCTTCTAACCAGAGTTCCATATTTGTTAGTTTTGTTTGTTTACGCTCTCTTAAGTGTGGTAATGTTATTCATTTGAAAAAGAGTTAGGTTCATTTGTTTCTATTTGTACTCCATTTTAGGTTGTTTTTTCATTTTTGTTTCCTTTTTTTTAGGAGCAAAAGTATTTTCCAGCTAGGACCTATGGGGTTTGTGGATGAGTTTAATGGGGTCTGTAAAACCCCTGGAATTTTATGCAAAATACTGGATACACATGCCTTTCTTCGGGGGGAGAATCCATAGCTTTGATATGCTTGTCAAAGTGGTCTTTAGCCCCATAAGGTTACAGAAGAGCAGGGACCCAGGCCCTCTTAGAGGCCTCCCACTAGCAGGGTGGGAAATTCCACCAGATGATGAGACTCTGCGGGGCAGACAAGATCTTTTTACCTTCTATCTCCAGTGGTGAGCACACATACAAATGCCAAGCGAACAGAAATCAAAGAAGAGAAGGGAAACTTGGGGGCAAATCTGCACCTTGAAGCAAGCTCAGGATTGCTCTTTCTTCCTAAGAGTCTGTCTTCCCACTGGTGGCAGCATGGCATCAGGTCAGATGTCTTAGATTCTGAGCCTCCCAGGGCAGGCCTAGAACCAAACAAGAGTGCGAGGAGCACAGTCCAGGCATTTGTTCACAGGTATACACAGAAAAAGAAACTAGAAGTAAAATCTCAGTTTGCTGCAGAGACACTGATCCAAGGCTCTGACGTACTCCCTACATAGGTATCTTTTGGCTGCAAGGTCTCTGCCAAATTAGAGAACAAGAGTGATTATACCTGAGTGGGGAAGCTGTGAGTCATGCAAGGTTTGCCCCCTGCAGGCACCAGCTGAAAGCTTTCCCTGGGTGTGGTGGCAGGTAAGGACCCACCCTGGCATCTGACACAGCACATTTCATTGAAGGGTGGCACTGCTCCTCAGGGAGCTTCTGCTGCAAAAGAGAGGCCTAGGTATGTAGATACAGTAGTCCAAAATTATTCAATGGAAAATTCCGGAAAGAAGCGATTCATAAGTTTTAAATTGTGCGCCATTCTGAGTGGTATGATGAAATGTTGTGCCATCCTGCTCTGTCCTGCCCAAGACATGAATCATCCCTCTGTTCGGTGTATCCAGGCTGTATACACTACCCGCCCATTAGTCACTTAGTAGCCATCTGGGTTATCAGATCGACTGTTGTGGTGTCACAGTTCTTGTGTTCAAGTCACCCTTATTTTACTTAATAATGGCCCAAAACTGCAAGAGTAGTGAGGGTGGAAATTCAGATATGCCAAAGAGAAGCCATAAAGTGCTTCCTTTAGGTGAAAAGGTGAAAGTTCTCGACTTAATAAGGAAAGAAAAAAAATTGTATGCTGAGGTTGCTAAGATCTACAGTAACTTTTTGGACAATATATTGTTATAATTGTTCTATTTTATTAGAACAGTAGTTAATCTCTTACTGTGCTTAATTTATAAATTAAACTTTATCATAGGTATGTAGGTATAGGCAAAAACATAGTATATATAGGATGTGGTACTATCCTCGGTTTCAGGCATCCACTGGGGTTCTTGGAACATATCCCCTCTGGATAAGGAAGGAAAACTGGAATTAGGTGAGGGCCTCATCGTCAAGGACAGTCTCCCTGAAGTGCTTCCTCTGTACAGCACATCCCACTTTTGGCCAGGAATCCAAAAGAAACAGAAGACCCAGTCCTTGCCACTTGGCTTAAGGAATGTTTAGAAAGTCATAGGTTCTATGGTCTATGGACCACAGAGCACACACTGAGCCCATACAAGCTGAGTGATCTGGGGAGGGGGGTAAGTCAGAGGAAGTTTCCTAAAGGAAGGAGTTGATATGGACTTTAAGAAAGAAGAGAGAAGAGAGAAAAGACAAGAGTGTTCCATGTGGCAGTGATAGCTGAAGGAATAAGCAGAGGTATGGAGAAGAGACAGCTGGTCCTGAGAGCAGAGAAGGGAGGTTGCTTCCAAGACCAATCCGTAGAGTGCTGAAGTCATATGCTCATAAAAGACATTGCTCTTCAACAGGGACAATGCGATGAAAATGATGTTCTAGGAAGAGACTGTGCGTAGGGCTGAACTGGGGAGCCAAACGCAAGGAGGAAGGCAGGGGGATTACTAAAGTCACCTGGATGGGAGATATGCCTGGGCTGGGACAGATGGCAGTGGGACCATGTGTTAACCCTATCTGTTAACAGATCAATAAATATAAATAGATATTTATCTTAATTTATTTCTATATCTGTACACACACAAGTGCACACACAAAGAGGAAGTTAAGAATTTGCATTTTATATGGCTCTGTGGTTTAAGATCATATTTGCATATACAGAATTCTTACAAGCAACAAAGAGAATTATTTATAATTATTCATTGAGTGTCTACTGTGTGCTGGTCATTGAGTTAACTGTCCACTGAGCCTCACAACCACCCTCTGAGGGAAATATATGGGAAGCCATGTACTTTCTACCGCTTGATATCATATGTTGTAAATCTGCTCAATGTGAGCTTCATAAGAACTCTGTGAGTTAGGTGTGGCAGGAATTATTATCCTCGTTTTATAGATAAGAAAAACAGATGCTGAGAAAGTTTGGCGCTTGCTCACAGCCTAACAGCCAAGGACTATCAGCCAGCTCTTTGGACCCTTAGTTTGGGCATCCTCACACCTCGCTTTCACTCTGAGTTCACGTGCACAGCGTTGTCAGAGACCTCCAGTGTAAAACCCCGCTCTGGCCTAGATCTGCTGCTCACTTCAGCAATGGTTGGTAAACCGATGATTTACCAACGGTTAGTAACTCTGCTTGTTCTGGGTCACTTGGCTGAGTCTGGTCTGCCTGGACAAAGTGCCCAAGGAGTGGAAGTAGAAGTGAGGGGAGGGGACACTCCCAGTCACCTCCCCATCTTTCAGAGGACAAACACTCTCCATTTCCCCCACTCTCAACTCAGACAGGGCCTGGGTTGCCAGAAGGTGGAAGATCCATCGATCTGCATTTCCTCAGGTTGCACAACAAGATACAGGCAGACAGAGCGAGGGCAAGGTCTGAAGGTCACCACTATTTCTTCATGCCAGGGTCGGGTCTCAGGAGAGCAAACAGAATGCTGATGCGTGCTTGGAATTAGAGCCAGCCAGGAGGGGCGCGCTGGGGAGGCTCTTTCTGAGGCCTCATCCAGCAGATACTCCCGCCAGCCACTCCGAATGCACTCCCACTCCGCAGCCGCAGCCAGCCATCAACCGGTTGTGGCCACGCAAGGGCCAAGTTCTTTTGTTTGAGGTGTTCTCCCCTTTTCCCCTCAAATCCTCTCCTTTCCAGGACCATGAGCTTCCTGTTGCCATTTTTCTAACCAACTGAATTACATGGGTAATTGTGAACAAAGATGGTTCCTGCTGGTCTCACCTTTGGAACATACAAACTTAAGGTATGTTTTGCATCTGGCTAACTGCTGACATGTCTGCTTTATCTTCTGCTTGGCTCACCTGATTCTAAGACGGTTTTCCACAGATCACAGAGATGGCTGCCACAAAGCGCGAGGTGGGGTGGGGTGGGGTGAGTCCAAGGCCCACACACAGCTCCAGAGAGGAGTCCTCTCCGTACAGGAGCTGGGAGAGAGCCAATGGCTAGGCCAGAAGCAAATGGTCTGCTTCCTAGCTTCAGGCAAAGACCGGGCACGGGATCTGTTCTGATCAAGGTAATGGCTTGACACGTTTTCCATCTGAGTACAAGACCTGAGAACAGACTCGGGAGCAAGGAGCCAGATTCGGGATTTAGCTCTCTTGCCTGTCTCACAGGTGTTGCAAGACGATGGCTGTGTCCCTCCCTGTGAGCACTGCACATCCCCTGGAAATAGTAGCAGCTCAAAGTATGAAATTCTTCATGCTGCATTTCCTTGCTCTAGAGCTTTCATTCCACAAAACACATCAAGCACTTATTATATGGCAGACATCTGGAATGTGGGCAGTTTATAACTGTGCACTTACTGTCTGCTAGTCCCTGTTCATTCTCACAACACCCCTGTGGGTTGCTATAAAAATGCCCCTATTTTACAGATGAGGAAACTGAGGCTCAGAAAGGTAAGAAATGCGCCTGCACTCACACAGCAAGTACATGACAGAACCAGGATTCCAAAGGCTGTGTGGCTCACCACTGCCTCATGGGGCCCCTGAGAAGAGAGAGGCAGTCCTGCCAACAGAAGCCATGTCCCAGACTCACAAGTAAACAGATCATGAAATGTAAGGTGCTCCTGGCTCGAACCAGACGCATGAAGGAAGTATTTCCTTTCTCTTTCTGCCTCGTCCTGCAGTGGTGCTCGTGGGTGGGACCCCAGCACCTTTGGAAATGCCAGGTTTAGTACTCGTCTTTCTGTGGCTGCTCACTTCTTTGCTAGTTATCAGAGGGTCAAGAGGCCAGTGAGGAGCGGTCGCCTCAGAGGGTCCTTGTGTTCACATTCGGTGTCCAGATTTGATAGACCGAGACTGTCACATCTGTCGTCTCACTTAAACTCATCCTGCTGCTCTTGCTGGTCCCTCTGTGTGGAATGTGCTTCCCCGGGTGCCACCGGGCTCACTCTCTTATTCCTGGTCTCTGCTCTGGTCTCACTTCCACAGAGAGGTCTTCCTTGAATTCCTTATCTTCCTCCACTCCTTTCTGCTTTCACTCTGCTTTATTTCTCTTATTGCACTCATCACTGTCTGAAGTTTTATTATGTATTTATCTGCTTATCGTCTGTCAACCCAAAGGGAACCTGGAGCCTTATTCTGTCTCGGTCACCACTCTACCCCAGTACCTAGAACAGGATCTGGAACACAATAGATAAGAATTTGCTGAGCAGGTAAATCAATTTGAACCTTACAACAATCCTGCAAGGAAGGTATCATTAACCTCATGAACCTCATCACCATTTTAAAAATAAGGGAACTGGTGTAGAGAGGTTATAGGGCAGGTCAAAGGCTCACAGGGCACGCCCACCAGTCTGGATGTATCCCAGGCCCCGCTCATTCCCACACCACCCCCTTGGCCCAACATTGCCCTCCTCTCCTCCCTGGACTCAGTCCACAGTTCTGTGGTCCAGCACTGTTAGCTGATGATAGAAAGGAAAGAAACCCAACAACACCCAGGAGAGGCATTTACAATCCCTGGGCAGGGCGGAGTGGCATCCTCTGAGAAGCACAACGCAGTGTCAGCATCACCACCTCCCTTCCAGCTGCCACCTCGTGTCCCGCCACCGTGCAGCAGGCCATACCAGATCACCCTCCAGACAGCAAGAGCGGCTCAACCCGGCTGCACTGCGAAGGACACCTGCCCCATCCCTCCTGACTATTCACCAGGAGCCTGCAGCAGGGTACCCGCACTTCTATCTCAGCAAGTCCCATGTTGAGTGAGAGAATCCGTCCCACTGTGTGTGGACGTCCGCCCCACCATGCGCAGCGGGCTGCTCCTAGCACTCTGAGCGTGGACACCCGGGCAGACCCACCTTTGGGTTTCTTGTTCTAGGCAGAGGCCGCCCAGAGGGAGGGGAAGTGCCGGCAGGACCCCAGTGTGTGAGAGAGCGGGCGGCAGTGCTCCAGAGCTTGCTCAAACAAGCACAGGGGCTGCAAGTGGGAGGAAATGTTGTAACATTTAGCAGCTGAGACATCGAGTTTGTGTCCCCGTCCACCTCTTACCAGCTGTGTGGCGTGACATAAGGGAAGTTACTTCCTTTGTCAGAGGGGATAATAAAATAATACCTACTCAGAGTACTTCTTATGGAGTAAGAATAAAATCTAATAGCAGTGGGTGGCCCTGTGGCCGAGTGGCTAAGTTTGTGCACTCTGCTTTGGGGGCCCAGAGTTTCGCCGGTTAGGATCCTGGGCGCGGACCTAGCACGGCTCATCAGGCCATGCTGAGGTGGCATCCCACACAGCAGAGCCAGAAGGACCTACAACTAGAATGTACAACTATGTACTGGGGACCTTTGGGGAGAAGAAGAAGAAAAAAGAAGTTTGGAAACAGATGTTAGCTCAGGGCCAATCTTTAAAAAAAAAAATCCAATAACAAATACGTGAAAGCATCATAGAAACTAAAGTATCTACAATCACAGAGATGTGTTACATGTATATTCTTTCTGGTTAAAAAAGGAAAAATGGGGGCCAGCTGGTGGCATAGTGGTTAAGTCTGCACTCTCCCCTTAGGTGGCCTGGGTTGGGATGCCAGTCATGGAACCAGCACCACTGGTCAAGCCACAATATGGCGGCATCCCACATAAAATAGAAGAAGATTGCCACAGATGTTAGCTCAGGGCCAATCTTCCTCACAAAAAATAAATAAATAAGGAAAAATGACTCATTATGGAAAATATAATGAATATAATCAATATATAAAAAAGTATAAAGAAGAGGGGCCGGCCCAATGGCGCAGCTATTAAGTTCGCATGTTCCACTTCTCGGTGGCCCAGGGTTCACCAGTTCAGATCACGGGTGCGGACATGGCACCGCTTGGCACGCCATGCTGTGGTAGGCGTCCTACATATAAAGTAGAGGAAGATGGGCACGATCTTAGCTCAGGGCCAGGCTTCCTCAGCAAAAAGAGGAGGACTGGCAGTAGTTAGCTCAGGGCTAATCTTCCTCAAAAAAAAAAAAAAAGTATAAAGAAGAAAATAAAAATCACCTATAATTTCACTACTCAGATAACCACTTTTATCATTTTGTATATCCCTTCCAATCTTTCATCAAAAGCACATGTATGCAAATATATATTACATATGCATATGCTCACTTACCACAAGACTGGATGGCACAGGCTGTACTCCCAGAGCTTAGAAATTTTATCATTCATTTCATTAGAGTAGTAATCTGAATCTTCCCTAAAACTTTATCATTGTTGTGGCTAAGTAAGAAGTTTGAGAAACTTATTGTTAATAATTCCTCTTAATTATTACTATTCCTCTTAAAGTCCCTTAGTTTAATAAATATGCTGTTATCTGCAACATGGTACACTGGAAAAATCATTACACCAGAAATCAGGAGATCTGAGCTCTTTCCCTGTGTCTGCCAATAAAGAGCCTGTGTGTCTCAGTTTCCCCATCTGGGAAATTAAGGCGATGGTCAATGTCTTGAAGGTCAGATGAGATCACGTATGGGAAAGTACTTAAAAAATCACAAAGCCCCCTGAGATGGGAAGTACTGTTTGTTTTCATCTCCACACATGCCTGTACAGCCAGGGAGACAGTGCACCTGCGTTAATCTCAATCTCATTTAACAAGTCCTAACGACTGAAGGCAAAGGCTTAAGAGTCTGCTGGTTTCTAAGATGCTAATGTACCATTCCCTTTGCCTCCAGTACTTACTATTGAGTCATTCCCATCTAAACCAGAGCTAAAGCATGCCCCAAAGTGGTTGACTGTTACCCTAAGAGATGAGGAGTACTGGTATGCCTCTCAGTTCCAGAGTCTCGGTCTTGGGGGTCGGAGCCACATCCTCTGTGAGGCCATCGGGTCCTGTTTTCTCAGCATGAGCACTTCAGCAACTGCAGCTGGGCTTGTTAAACGTGAAGGTTCCCAGCATCAAAGTCTTTGGGCGTGGGGCTCAGGAACCTGCATGTTTACCAGCAGCCCCCGCTGCCCCACATGACTCATAAAGTCTGGGAATGGATCCAGTGCAACCTGGCATTTTACAGATGGGAAAACCGAGGCTCAAGCTTATAAAGCTGTGAGTGACTGGCTGAGTCAGGGCCATAGGGCCGGAACTCAAATTTCTTTCTCAACCTCTCTCTGCTTCTTTCTCTTCTTTCTTCCCTTCCCTTCTCCCTCCCTTCCTTCTTTTCTCTATTTTGAGAACATAGACTTTTTTCCTCTCACCACATCTGGTTCAGCACAGGGGTTCCAGTTCACTGGGAGGCTCTGCTCTACATGCTTATAGAATCCAGATTTCTTGTTTGTATTTAAATAATGTTCTAGTTCTTTTTCTTCTTTTAAAGTCATTATTCTTTTAAAATCAGCAATGAGGAAAGATAGTTTGAAACATAGCAACGAGTAGCCATAATTTTTCATCTGCCACTGGAAGCTAAGACATGAGAAGAGGGAAACAGGGTGGAGTGGGAGGGTGAATGGAAAGTGGTTTTATTCATTTGTTCATGAAGCATGCATTCCTTTATTCACCAAATCATTGCTAGACATCTAGGAGGTAACTGGTGCTGGGAATACAGAAGCACCTAAGACAGGGTCCCTGCCTCTGTTCTAAGTCAGCTCATGTCACAGCATCATTGACTAAGAAGTGAAACAGGATGACATAGTGAGCAAGCTCTGGGGCAAAAGGGGCCAGGGGCAGCCCAGAGGAAAAGAGACCTCGGTCCCACTCTAGCTTTGTTCTCTTGTGTGACCATCAGCCTGCGCTTCCCTCTTCTTGGAGAGACAGAATCTGTGATCCAAGAGTCACACGCAGTGTTTCTATTCCCAGACTGGCCACAGCCTTGTTTCAAGAAGAGAATCCAGGGTGGAGAAGGAAGGAGATTCTTCCTCCCTCCCAGAGCCTCAGTGCCCGGCACGCTGGGAGCACCGGAGAGTCAACGTGCGGCCTCCCTTGACAGGCCAGCAGGCTTAGCAGACCATGCAGAGCCAATAAACATCATCTCCCTGGACTTTTAATAAGGTTTTGAATGGGTTTCCACTTAAGCAGTCCTTGAGAAACTTGGAAAACATGGCTGAGTACGAAAGTTTTATTAAGCAGGATGTCGGGGAAATTAGTGGTGCCGTTTAGCACCCCCCAAAATCATCTTTGGCATTAATTTGCTTTGCCCTAGGTGGTCTCCTAGCTATCCTGGCCCTCTTCCCCCGATCTCTCTGCCAATCTCAGTGGCCCTTTAAAATCACATAATGTCCTTCAAAGGGACTGCGCAGCTTTGAGCGGGGCTGTAAACTGGGACTTGCATAAAATCTGGGGTCAAGGGAGGTATAACGGAATGATTTAAGCAAACAAAGACCACTTTACGCTCCAACCTAAATGTTGAAAACATAAAACCATTTTTAAATACATGCCGGCTAAGTATGGGAGAATAAAACTTCCTTTTGAAAATAAACTCTGTCTTCTACAATCAGTTTATTATACACCATCGCAAAAGTGTGGTCCAGGCAGAGGGAAAAGCTTTGCAAAGGCAGACAAAGCAGCAGAAATCGCCCAGTGGGTTCAGAGTGGGAAAATTCAGGGTGGCTGCAGCACAGGGGCGTGAGGTGGCTGAGGCTGACGACATTGCTCAGGGTTTCAGTCCCTCCTCAGACAGCCACCCGTAAACTCACAGCTACCCACCTGCAGGAGGCAGAAAACAGAAGGGAGAAAACAATCGCCATCGACATTTACAGCCACCATTACTATGTGTCTCCTAAATGGAGAGCACTGTGCTGAGAGGTTGCCATAATTCCCTCACTTGACTTCTCCAAAAATTACGCAAGGAAGGCGTTATCCCTTGCCTCACAGATGACCTAGCCATGGGCATTGAGCTACGGTGGGATTTATACTCTGACCCCCCCACGCCAAAGCCCACACCCTTTGTTTTTGTAAACCACATCATAGAGAAGATGAATGTAAGGATCTGTGCCTGTGACGACATGAACCTTTCTCCTGGTTTCCTCACATTTATTAACATCTTTTGTCTTTGAAAAATCATTTATTTTTTTTAAAAAATACAATCACATATAGTTAATACAGTACATTCTTGTAAAAGCCAAACAATTCAGAGCAAATAGAATGAAAAGTAAGAGTTCTCTTTGACATTCCCTATAATTAAAATTATAGATATAACAGAAGAATATCAAATGAAAATTTTTTAAAAGAGAAAAGAAACAAAATCTATAGTCCCTCCACTTAACAAAACAACTGGGAGCTGTTTAGAATATTACTTTTCAGTCTGTTTTTTCCTACCCTTGGGTGTTGGTTGTGTGATATATCCCTGATGTAGTTTGCATCCCGCTTGCCTCTGATTATGCCATGGGCATTGTCCATGTCATCTGCCTGGTATTCTTCTCCCTCGGAGTTACTAGCTGGGTGACATTTAATTGACAGCCATAGTTTGCTTAACCATCCCCCTATTGTGAGCATTTAGACTGTTTCTAATCATTTGCTATTATCAAGTGTGCTGTGATTAAGATCTCCATGCATTTTTTTTCCTTTCTCTAGCTTGGATTATTTCTCTAGCATTCCCAGAAGTAGAATTACTGGGTCAAAGGGTGTGAACATTCTTAAAGCTCTTGATCCATCGTGCCAGATTGTTTTCCAAAAGAATTGAACCAGTTTTCGCTATTTGGAAGCTTGCTACTTTCTCTGCGTGGGAAGTTCGGAGGAAAGACTTTGTTTAAGCCTTCTGATTCTGCTTAACTGAAGTCACTACACTTTAATTTTGCTGTTTCATACGGCCCCTTTCAAAGTCTGTTGACAATGTTTGACCATCTGATTACTGGGTGGAAGATTTATACTGGTCTCCCTGTCTCCAGGCTCTTCCTGCCTTCAATCTGTTTTGTGCACTTCAGCCAGATTAATTCTTTTGGAAACATCACTAGCCTTGTGTCACTGTCCTGCTCAGTAACTTGTAGTGACTCTCTATTTCCTCCGGGATCAAGTCCAGGCTCCTCTACTGGGTCTTGAAGACCCTCCACAATAGGGTCCCACCCCCTTCCCGTTCAGTCTGATCTCCTGCCACCTCAGCAGACACCTTCAGCCGCTTCCTTTCTAGTCCCTAAATTATGCTCCTTTTGCTTATGGTTTCTCCCACCTGGAATGCTTCCCCCTCCTTTCTACTGAGTCCAAATCCTTCTCCGCTTCAGGGTGCTTCAGTCCTACCCAGTCAGCTGAGAATTCTGCAAGAAGAGCCATGGAAAGTGGGGAAAGACCTAGAATCAAGAATGCGGAAAGAGGGGAAACAAAAGAAGGAAAGCAGTGAATATGCCATCAGGGGCCAGGGGGACATGAGTGTCCTTACATTAAAGGCATAAATAGTTGGCAACAGAGACCAGAACCAAGGCAAAATTCTTTGTACCACTGATGACATTTAGGCTGTTTCTAATGGCCTAAAATGGGAATCTGTGAGAAAGCAGGATTGTGGGCTAGGGCTAATAAAATAATGATGACAATAATAATTACAGTATATTAGTTAGGATTAATTTCACTTTGAGAAACTGAGACCTGAAAAATAATGTTTTAAATATGAGAAAAATATTTTATGAAAAGAAACCCTCAGGAAGTCCAGAGCTGGAATGGCAGCTCCCTGCTCAGCAAGGACACAAGCTCTTTAACTCTCTGCAATGTCAACCCCAGGATGTTGTCCTCCTCCTTACGCTCTAAAATAGTAGTTGGGGCACCAGCCATCACATCTAGAGTCCAGACCAATAACAGTCAGAAGGATGATGAAGACAGTCTCCTCTGTTGAGAGACTTCCTGGAAGTTCCATGCAATGCTTCTGCTCAGAACTCTCTGTCCTAATCACATGGCTGTATCTAGCTGCAAAAAAGTCTATATGCCCAGATAACAATCAGGGTTATGTTACCGAAAGAAAGAGAAGAATGGATTTTGGGGCACCCAGCTAGCCATCTGTGCTACTGTCTATTGAGGCGCTGTGGTAATCAATTTATATCTATTACCTCTTTTAATTTGTATCCCAATTCTATGAGCAAGCACATAGTGGCAAGGAGAGCAAGACCCGGCCTGCCTCTGAGTTCAGGGCCTGGGCTCTTCTTTTTTCCTTTTTAGGCTTCATTCGAAACTTATTTTTCATAATATAAAAATCACAAAATAATTGGCAAATATCTTTTTTTTTTTTTGAGGAAGATTAGCCCTGAGCTAATATCTGCTGCCAGTCCTCCTCTTTTTGCTGAGGAAGACTGGCCCTGAGCTCAGATCCGTGCCCATCTTCCTCTACTTTCTATGTGGGACGCCTACCACAGCATGGCTTGCCAAGTGGTGCCATGTCCGCACCCAGGATCTGAACTGGTGAACCCCAGGCCAGCGAAGCGGAATGTGCGCACTTAACCACTGCACCACCGGGCCGGCCCCAGTAAATATCTTTTTTTTTATTGACCGAACACACGCACACACACACACACACACACACACACACACACAGAGTTCACCTTTCAGAGACTGAATCTTACAGTCTGTGAAATCTCATCTCTCAGTACAGAACTCACTGGAGTCACTCCTTAGTATGTGTTCAGTTACATTTTTTGGCATATTGTTTGTATATTTTATTATCATTATTTGTTATTAAATATTGATTATATATATATTTTAGTTATATTGTAGGTCTTATTTGTGAAGAATATATAAGACTTTCTCTACACGTTGTAAAATAAGCAGTTCTCAACAAATAATACTGAAATGATGTTCTAAGGGAAAAAATCGCAAGTTATTTTTGAGAACATTCGAGGTAAACAACTTTCACAAATGAGAGGTTTACTAAAATAGTCATGAACGCGCAGTGAAAGAGGGTAAGAAAGGTGACATTCTTCCTCCTTCAACTTGTATTGTGTTTTGGATTATTGCTCCAGTTTTCCTGTAAAACAAATGAATGGAAAAACCGCCACAAAGGGAGGCGTGGCAGGTTTGCCAATGCTAATTTTCTGAAGAATTCGTATCTGAGATGCTAGGAGGTGTGAGCTCTTCGGAGTTGAAGGAATATCATGGCCCCAGTTGGGGGGGGGGGCGGTGCCGGGAGGCAGCAGGGTGGTGGGAGGTGGAGGGCATATTTGATTACAAAAGGAAAGCTGGAAAAAGGGCTTCAGACTGATGGGGACTGCAGACAGAGAAGGAAGAGAGAGTCTAAGGCAGAGACTAAAAAAATACCCTGGGCGTGGAATGGGGGCGCCCACTGGAGTTGCAGTATTGGCAGATACGGCAGTTTCAGTTCCGCTCCCCTGGCTACCCTTAGTTCCTCCCAAGTTCCCAAGGACAGCAGTTAAAGAATGGTCAGGCCCAGTTACAACGTCTTGTCACTGTGCCCTGCCTTCTGTGGCTGCGTGAGCCTGAGTTGTCTGCCTATGGCAGTAAAGGGAGCTTTGCGTTCTAGAGGAATGATCAAGGCTGGGTGTTGCCGAGGGTGGGGAGCCAGAGAAAAACACAGGGAAAGGCTAGCTTCTAGAATGCAAGCAGCTGGAGGGCAAGGTCCAGGTCGGTTTTGTTCCATGCTATGTCACTATGCCAAGTACAGTGCCCGGTCCATGGTTCCTTCCACCCTTAGCCAATAAAGGTGTGTTGAATGAATGAATGACTGTGGCCCAAGGTCACAGGTTAAGAAGGATCTATAAGCACCTTCCTGCTGGTCTTTTAAGATGACCAGTTGGGAGTATCAGGGAACACTGTATGAGAGGCAGCCCTGGCCTATGTCATCACAGGGGCACTGCAGGTGGAAGCCAGGGGCTGCTTACGCCAATGTGGTGGGCCTCTGGTGTGACCTGTAGGGCCTTAAGTGGCAGAGACTGAGAAATCACTGAGATTGGGTAAGGGAAAGACTTTATCCTTTCCTGTTTCTTTTTGCTCTCTTTCTACCTTCCCTGACCCCCGACTAAGTCTCAGGCATCTTCCTAAAAGCTGTACATGCATCATCTCATTTAATCTCCTGACATTCCAGGGAGGTTGACATTAACGCCCCCATTTTCCAGAGGAAGAAACTGGAACTTGAAAAGGTTGAGTAACCTGTTCAAGGTATGACAGCTATTAAATGGGAAAGCAAGACGCCAGCTGAACTCTCTCTGACCCCAAAGCTCTCGTCTTAACCACTCTGCTCCCTGCCTCTCTCTGCTCCATGCTGTCCCTTAGCTTCTTGCGCACTTATTCAACCTGGTTGCAAAACATATTTTGTTTACATAACTAACATTTTATTTTGGGATATTTTCTGATGAACAGAAATTTTGTAAAAACAGTGTGAAGAATCCCCATTTTACTCCATCCACATGCCCCCAAATGTTGGCCTTTTACTGCCGGGAGTAAATATTGGTCACATTTTCTGACTGCAATTTTTCTTTTTTTTTGAGGAAGATTAGCCCTGAGCTAATATCTGCCACCAGTCCTCCTCTTTTTGCTGAGGAAGACTGGCCCTGAGCTCAGATCCGTGCCCATCTTCCTCTACTTTCTATGTGGGATGCCTACCACAGCATGGCTTGCCAAGCGGTGCCATGTCTGCCCCCGGGATCTGAATCAGTTAACCCCAGCCCACTGAAGCAGAACATGCACACTTAACCGCTCTGCCTCTGGGCTGGCCCCCCAGACTGCATTTTTTATGTTTCCTTGGACTGAAATTTTCATTTGTTTTTCGGGGATCCCAGACCCTTGCAGAAGGTGAGGAGAAGGAGCGACATGGCAGCTGGCCGGTGGCAGCAGGCTCCACTGACCACATGGGAACCCTGAGCCTCTGGAACAGATGCGTCGACGCCCAGCATTCCCCTAGAGGACACAAGGGTCATCTAGTGACTTGCCTAATGGGGAGGCTTCTGAGGAATGTCCCAGACGCCAGGCTTGAGAGATTCATTAGCTACAAAAATGTCTAAACAAGAGAAACATCAGCAATGACAGCGGCTCAGAACAGTCCCATCTCTTACTCCCTCGCACTGTCAATTCAGGGCCGAAAGACTTATTGTGGACCTACTGTGCGTCGGGACTGAATTAAGTACCGGGGCAAATGATAAGATTGTCAATGATACTGCCTCTATCAACAGAAAAAAATGAGATGGTTGACCAGAAATGAAAAGGGAGTCTCAGTAGGAATTTCCCCACTAATAGTTGATTAGGGACCCTCAGTTGGGGGAAAACCTCACAATTATTTTGGAAACAAAATTAGGAGGCTTGGAGATTGGGGGGGAGGGAGGAAGGAGATGGGACAAGTTCTTGCATGAACACAAGGCAATCCAGCTCTGTTTCCTGCCTGATGCTGGTGGTCTTTGGAAGGGGAGGCAGTTCAGGAGGAAGGAGGCCCCGTTAAGTGTGGCCAGAGAAGCCAGGGGGCCAGAACATGCGGTTCTAAGGGCAGAGGCTGCTGGCAAGGCAGGTAGAGCCCCCATTCAGCCCCAAGCAAATCTACAGACTGTTAAAAAGAAGGGGACTTGGCTAATGCTTCTGGGACATATTTGTAGACAGAGTCAAGGGGAGAGTGAGGAAGAGACTCTGCCCGACCCCAAGATCTTTCACTGTACCCGTCAGCCTTCCTGCTTCTCTTCCCTTGCATGTTCTCTGTGCCTCCCTCACACCCAGTTTCATCCTGCAGACTTCCACTGACCCGCAAAACCCCAGTGGGGACCTGCGGAGGCTCTCAAGTCCGACAGATCTAGACTCAAGTCCCAACTCCGCCACTAACAGGCTGGGTGGCCACTGAACCTCTCTGAGCCTCAGTTCCTCAACTATAAAGTCGAGGTGCTGATGGCTCTTTCTCAAATTTGACGTGATGTTGGATGGAGATTATGCATATAAAGTGCCCTACCTGGCTGCAGGCAAGCAGTCTTCTTTCTGACCTTTCAGGCCACTTTCCCCTCACATCTGCCTGCCCTTGATGGCTGATAACACCGGTGGCCAGTGTGCTGCTCTCTCCTTGTCCATTTTTTCCAGGTTATGGTGGAAACAGACCCAGGAGCCTGAATCTGGGTTTGACTCCTGGTTCTAGCACTTAACAGCCATGTAATCGTGGGCAAGTCACTTAACCTCTCTGAGCTCTAGCTTCTCACTTGCAAAATGAAAACTGTACCTGCCTTGAATGAGATAATGTAGCGAAGTGCTTAGTAAGTTTTAAAGCACTTTACGAGAGTCAGCAGCTGTTTTGTTGCCCTTCCCATTTCCCTCCGTACAGCTCCCCCACCCTCCATCCTCCCACACCAAGCCCAACTTGGGTAGAAGGAGCACTGAACAGGGATTTAGGAGCTCTGAGCTCTGGTCCCAGCCCTACCATCAATTTTGGGTCCTTTGGCAAATCATGATCCTCCCAGGGCCTCAGTTTCCTCACACGTAAACTGAAGTGTTTGAACAGAGTATCTTTCACGGCCTCTTGCCACATTTCAAGTCCTCAATAGCCACATGTGGCTAGTGGCTGCCCTAGTGGACAGTGCAGATGTAGGACATTTGCGTCATCGCAGAGAATTCTATTGCCTTTTACAGTGTGGTCCGTGGACCAGCATCTGCAGCATCGCTGGGAGCTTATGAGGAATGCACACTCTTGGGCCCATGCCCAACATACCAAATCTGAATGTAGATTTTAACAAAATTGAACAAAATCTCTAGGGTTTTCCGTAAGTTTGGGAAGCACTGTTCTAAAGCATACATTCCATTCATCCATTCTTTAAACCAATTTATTTTATTTAATTTTTTTAGGAAGATTAGCCCTGAGCTACCTGCTGCCAAACCTCCTCTTTTTGCTGAGGAAGACTGGCCCTGAGCTAACATCCGTGCCCATCTTCCTCGACTTTATATGTGGGATGCCTACCACAGCATGGTGTGCCAAGCAGTGCCATGTCCACACCCGGGATCTGAACCGGGTGAACATTTGTCGCTGAAGGGGTCAGGAGTTTATTTTCCAACAGAAGCACAGTTGGCCTGGAGGATGTCCCTGCTTCTGAGCTCAGATCTGCTCGCCTCGCGTTCTTCTATTAATATGGCCGGAATCATGCACTTCTGGGTGGTGTGTGAGCCTCAGGGTGTCTCCAATACTCGGTTTAGGGTAATTAGTCTTTTTGACCCTTAGCAGGGGAAATGTCTCCAGTTGGGGGGAAATGAAGTTGTCAAACATAGTCCTTAAGGAGAGGGTGATTTATAGGGGATGGCATACAAAAGCACAGGAATTAAACAAACAAACAGGGAAAGAGCACTCAAAAGCTCAGACCAAACAATGTATACGGCACGCTATGCTCAGGCAGGTCAACCAGTGGCCCCACGGCTCCCCAGGCAGCACGCCCCAGACAATTGTTCATCTTCCAAGAAGCCTTCCCAGAAGCCATAGGGTTGCAGGAAGGTAAAGCCAATGACTTCATCGAGGGGAAGAAACAGCAGCAGTCAGTATAGTCCTTAGGTGACCGTGTGGTTTTTTTAAAACTTGCCTTTCTGCGGCCCAAGATTTGGGCCCTGCTCCCCCTCCTAGCCCTCCTCACGGCGTCCTGCTCCCTGACTGCCCCCATCACACTGCTCCTCTTTGTGTCCCTCCAGCTCCGCTCCCGGCCTTGGCCCTCTTTCAGGTAGGACCTCCATAAAATACAGGATGTCCAGCTAAATTTGAATTTCAGGTAAACTACAAACAATTTTTTAGTGTAAGTATGTCCTGCGCAATGTTTGGGATATCCTTATACTAAAAATTATTCATGGTTTAGCTAAAGTTTAAATTTAAGGGAGCATTCTGTATTTTTATTTGCCGAGTCTGTCAACCTACTTTCAAGGCATTTTTACTTGCTGTGTTCTCTGTCCAGAACACACCACCCCCACATCTTCCCTTGGCCAGCTCTTTGTCATTCAGTCTCCACTCAAGTGTCCCCTCCTTAAAGAGATGATCTCTGACTCTCCCCTCCAATTTAAAGTAGCTGCCCCACCCCCATAGTGCCTCTCTAGCACATTCCCCTCTATTACTTTATTCACTCTGAAATAAGTTTACGTATTGGTTTTCTTGCTTAATGTGTGTTTCTTCCAGCTAGAATGGTAGACATTTCTGTGTTTTCTCCTGAGCACTTTCCATCACCTGAATATACCTGACACATATGAGGCATTTAATAAATATTGGTTTAGGGGCCGGCCGAGCTCAGTTGTTAAGTTCACATGTTCCGCTTTTCGGCAGCCCAGCATCCACCGGTTCAGATCCCAGGTGTGGACATGGCACTGCTTGGCACACCATGCTGTGCTAGGCATCCCACATATAAAGTCGAGGAAGATGGGCACGGATGTTAGCTCAGGGCCAGTCTTCCTCAGCAAAAAGAGGAGGTTTGGCAGCAGGTAGCTCAGGGCTAATCTTCCTAAAAAAATTAAATAAAATAAATTGGTTTAAAGAATGGATGAATGGAATGTATGCTTTAGAACAGTGCTTCCCAAACTTACGGAAAACCCTAGAGATTTTGTTCAATTTTGTTAAAATCTACATTCAGATTTGGTATGTTGGGCATGGGCCCAAGAGTGTGCATTCCTCACAAGCTCCCAGCGATGCTGCAGATGCTGGTCCACGGACCACACTGTAAAAGGCAATAGAATTCTCTGCGATGACGCAAATGTCCTACATCTGCACTGTCCACTAGGGCAGCCACTAGCCACATGTGGCTATTGAGGACTTGAAATGTGGCTAGTGTGACTGAGGATTGAATTTTAAATTTTATTTAATTCTGATTAATTTAAGTTTAAATAGCCACAAGGCTAGCTGCTACTCTCTAGGACAGCACAGCTTTAGGGAAGTGGTTCTCAACCTCGGCTGCACACTGTTATGGCCAGACGCACATTTAAAAATACTCATGCCCAGGAGCCACTCCAGACTAATTAAATCTGAATCACCGGGTTTGGGTCTTAGAGCACTGTTTTTTGTTTTTGTTTTTTGTTGTTGTTGTTGTTTTTCTGCTTTATTTCCCCAAACCCCCCCTGTACACAGTTGTATATCTTAGTTGCAGGTCCTTCTAGTTGTGGGATATGGGACGCTGCCTCAACGTGGCCTGATGAGCGGTGCCATGTCTGCGCCCAGGATCCAAACCCTGGGCTGCTGCAGCAGAGTGTGTGAACTTAACCACTCGGCCACGGCGCCGGCCCCCGAGAGCACTGGTTTTTGTTGTTGTTTTTTTAAGCTCCCCCAGGTTATTCCGAAGTGCATCCAGAGTTGAGGAGCCTGCCTCAGAGTTTTCAGAGCAGTCATGGCCTGCCTTGGCTCAATCCTTGCCACAGCCTGGATGGCAGGTAAGATGTGTGACTATGCATCATCAATCCCATTTTACACGGAGTAACCGAGGTTCAGGGAAGTGAAGGGATTTGCTCAAGGTTATAAAGCTAATAGTTGGCGAGCTAGGACCCACCCAGCCCTTGTGCATCCACACCCATCCTCTGCCTCAAATTCTTGGTGAAAAACAGGCAAACATTTCTCCATCAATTACCTTTGTGAAAAGAGGCAAATGTCTGTCCTTCAATCAGACAGTCAGGCAAGCCCATCCTCTCTCCACAGCTGCCACCAGCTTCCATCTGCCTGTGAGGCCCCCTTTCTCAGGGCTTCACTAACCGCAACCTTCCCCAGGGAGGTGAGCTGATTAGACTCCTCAGCCTGCTTCATCATTGACCAATAAAAGAATGGGTCTCTCCCTACCAGACAGGAAGGAAATCCAAGTTTGAGTGGAAGAGGGCACCTCGCCATGGAACTCACCACTCCCAGGGTGGGGCCTCCCAATGGACCGACCCGGTCTTTCCTGCGGCGCCTGCCCACAAGGGCACAGACTGAGGGGGTTGAGGGAGAGAAGTCAACAGTGACAATATGGGTGATCCAGGAGGGTCCCCCAAAGAGTTTATAGCCTCTGCTGGGGGTCCTTAGGCAGGGTTGGGATACCACTGGTGGGGGTCACATGGGGAGGATGGTTTTAGGTGATTCATGGGAAAACTTTTAAAATGTTTAATACCTATGTATTTATTTTAATGTACATTAAGAAAAATGTAGCTCGCTAAGCCTGTAATTTCACAGGTATTTCCAATACAAAGTTCCTGGCAAAATTAATTTAATTAAGCAGAAAAGGAGCACATTTAAAGCAAAACGTTAAGGAGATAATAGTACCAGTGGGACTTGGATATAGCCAACATAGTGACGACAGCTGGGTGTCCCCCAAGGGTGCAGTGAGAGGGGGTGGACAGTGTCCTTTGTACGGAAGGTCAGAGGTGGAAGGGAAGGCTTTCATGAAAACATTTTATGGAAAGACGTCAGCAGCACATCTTTCAATCATAAAGAATTACTGTTGCTGACAAGAAATTCATTGTCTTGGAATAATGGCCAGGAATGAAAATAGCACAGCCCCAGGCCCTCGTGGGCCTGCAGTGAGGTCCAGCTGAGGGAAGGGCCGAGCAGTTTCTCCAGCCCTTTCAAGCCCCAACAAGCCTGTGTGAGACCACACTCAGCCCAACACCTCAGTCCTGCTGCAGACACACCGAGACAACCGTATTAGTGTAAGCCCAGTGTCTGAGGACGGGTCCTAATGGAGTACAACCAGCTGGCCCAGCCGTCCAGGGACAGGGTTTCCTCAGTCTCACCAGCCCCTGCCTGGAGCCTGGGTGGAATAAGCTCAGAGTGGTTACTGCCTAAAAGGACACACCCAGATCTTTGGGGCCAACCCCACATACACTCATTCACATCTGTACTTGTCAATGGGACTCAGAGCTCCCTAGGGAACAGATGATTTGGGACCCTAGGATGGGAAAGGATGTGTGTTCAGTTTAAGGGGCTGACAGTCACACTCTGAGAATGAAAAGGGATTGGATCTGGTTTTTAGGAATGAAAGTCACCATTTTTAAAATATGATGAGGGGGGAGGTATGAATAGGTGAGCACAGAGGGTTTCAGGGCAGTGAAAATACTCTGTATGATACTGGAACAGTGGATACATGTCACTACAGGTTTGTCCAAGCCCATAGAATGCACAACACCAAGAGTGAACCCAAGTGTGAACTAGGGACTCAGGGTGATGATGACGTGTCACTGTGGGTGCATCAGTAGTAACAGAAGTGCCACTCTGGTGGGGGATGTTGATAGTAGGGGAGGCTACGCATGTGTGGGGGCATGGGGTAGATCGGAAATCGCTGTACTTTCCTCTTAATATTGCTGTGAACCTAAAACTACTCTAAAAAATAAAGTCTTAAAAGCAAAAGTCTCAAGAGAATTTATGAACATTCGAAATCCAATCAGAGGAACCTGGGGCAGGGCAGCAACTTCTGGAGGACCCGACTTGATTGTGGGTATAACTGAGGAAGCTTAAATTGCTTCTATTTTATGGGGCTCTAGCTAAAAAAAGAACGTGCCCAGAACTGGCATAGTCTGTATGAGGCACCCAGGAAGTTGTGCTCAGAGAAGCAGTTAGGCATTATGTCTTCAGTATGAGGTAGGGGACAAGGTGCCCAGACCCAGAACTTGGAGATCCGTTCTGGAGGCAGCCAACAACTACAAACACAATCACAGCAACAGCTAACACTAACTGAATACCTACTATGTGCCAGTCACCACTTTAAAAGCATTCAGTCCCTACAACAACCCCAGGAAGTAGATAGTAATATTATCCCCATTCTACAGATGAGAAAACTGAGGCACAGAGAGGCTAAGTGGCCCATCCAAAGCCACATCTGGATAGTGGACATGGAGATATCTGGCACTCACAGCTACATGATCCTGCCATTAAGACCATCCAGGTAAACCCATGCTCCAAGCTCATGCTCACCGAGCCATCCTCAAAGGCAATGCTGGCTAAGACTCAGCCGAGTGGGGTTCAAATCTTGGCTCCGTCACAGTTCAGTTTCTTAACTGCTTTATGCCCCAGTCCTTCATCTGTAAAGTGGGGATAACAACAGCTGAGAGAGTGTGAAGATGAAATGAGAGGTTGTACTCAAAGCCCTTAGCCACATTGGTGGCACGGGGAAGCCCTCCACCATTACTCATGGTTACTGCCCAGCTCAACCCCCGCAACAGGCAAATCTTCTTGGGAAACCTCATAATAACAACGGCTCCCTTTTACTGGGGGCTTCCCACATGCCATGCACTCTGCTAAGAGCTTGCAGTACATCTCGTTTCATTTTCACACACCTCACATGGCAGGTGTTATCATTCTAATTCAAAACATTTGAATTCTGGTTTATCCATTTGCCTCTTGTGAATTTAATCATTTCCCCAGAGACAAACATCTCCTGGATATAGAAACCAAACAGCACCTTCGAGCCTGCAGAGCTGAGGCCCAGGCCCTGGAGGGCTCCGGGGGGTGCCCCGCGGGCCATTCCCAGACACCAGCATGGAGCCATCTCCATAGGCTTCCACAGGATATACCTGGGACACACTGAAGCTCCTAATCCTAGCATCAACACTGTGCCTTTCCTCCAAGGATTTCCTTTCCTTTAACGAAATTGGTATTGACTAACATTAACACATAATCACAAACTGTTAACACCAATGCTTGTTTGATGTGTGGCCTCCTAGGCATTATCATACGTATATACACATCCTTTTTAACAAAACAAAAATGGGCTATTCTATGTGCTGTTCTTGCTTTTGCACTTAATATGCAATAGAAGTTTTTCCATGTCAGAGGATACAGCTCTATGTCATTTTTTAAAATGCTACATAGAGTGAAGCATGGTTTTTTTCTTAGCTGTTTAAAGAAGATTGAACATATTTCCTTTTTACTCATCTACATTTTGTAGTTTTTCAACAGTGAAGATACATTACTTACATAAAAAAGAGATCATATGTGCTTTTTAAAAAATAGTATGGAAAAGATAATGTAACAACACTTTAAACATAGTTACAAATGAAACAAATGAAACACAAAATGAATACAAAGTTTTATTTTTGTCAATTGTTTTTCAGTCCTTGTTCACATACAAGAACTAAAACAAATATTTTTACCTAGTTATAACCATGCTGAAATACTTCTTTATCACATTATCCGAAACATTTCTCCCCGTTTCTATGGAGCTCCCTGAAAGGCTTGCACAGGAGCAAAGGGACCCGGGCAGGGGAAGGAGTTAGGCTGTTTCTACAACGCAGTGTGGAGAGCAGAGCTCCAGGCACAGAGCACTCAGCAGCCTGGTGAAACCCCTGGACCTCTTCTCAGAATAATACTTTCAAATGCATAAAATAAAATATATAGGACTACAGAAGAAACCAATTACACTGAAACACAATTATCACAATGAAAATATGTGTATGGTAATAATACAAGTACTTCCTGTGCATTGAGGAACAAAGCTCAGCAGTGAGTCTAATTTCTACCATAATTTCAAAGTAGAGAGGAACACAAATATTTCATGATGTTTGCAACACAATAATGTGATGTGAAAACATCTGTGATTTATATTGGTGACAAGTTTCAGGTTCACAAAGACAGCTGTGGTCTGTTGTGTACATTTGTAAACGAAGGAAATGCTACATTGCATTTTATGTCAGCAAAAATAAAGATGTCATTTTTTTCCCCACCCAAGTTCATAGACCTCCTGAATTCTGCAAGAGTAGTGGGTTCTAGGTCAACAGATGCCTGCACCACAGAATTTCTAGACTTATTAGCTCAGGAAAGGTAAAGGGAGAAAATTATTTCCAAATCTCTTTGCCTTTTCATTTTTTTCTATCCCTTCTACCCAAGGCACTTGCCTCTCCAGCTCCCATGACTATGAGATCATTCGGAATTAATTTTGGGGTTTCTCCCATCTCTAGCCATCTTTCCAAGCCCCAACGACTTCCGCTTTCTGGTCACCCTCTGCACGTACATAGAAAGACGCTCGTCTCGCCATCCTCCATCTCAGCGTGTTTTCTATTTGCACTAGACTGAACACGCACATCCCTTCTTCTTCCTTCCTGATAGTTATGAAGTCGTCCAACAAGTCCAGTCAGTTCTGAATGAAGGAAGCTGGATAATCCGCCTACTTATTGGAGGCTGCCGAGTCCAAATAGATGTTTTTCATCACTGAAGGTATTTTCCAGGTCTCTGCAAATCCAGAGGATCAGTCTCCTTCCTTCACACAAGCATTGGCACTGGATTCATTTCTGAAATCTCCGGCACCAACCGGGCTCTGGTCCTTGGCCCAGATTTCAGAAATTATCTGCGATTGTACTCTCTTTTCCTTCCACCAATAATTATAACATATTGCATTTGTGTGGCATCTTATGCTTCTCAGAAGTAATGTTCACATTCAAAATGCTGTTATCCCAGGGGCAGGATGTGGACTCAGAACTCCGGATTCCTAACCCAATGTTCATTCCGTGATGCCATGGTTCAATTATTACTATTTCTGTTATAACACAGAATTCCTTAAACATAGTACACTCGTGTCCCTTTTAGCAAAACATGAAAATCTTATGTTCTCCATTAATATTACTTGAAAATTTAAAATAATTAAAATATTGTGGCTAAAATAAATTAAAACAATGAGATTTTTTCTAAATACTCTTTTATTTTTTAAAATACTACTCTTATTTTGATTTGTAAAAACAACATATATTTAACCTCAATCATACAATATCCTAAGTGATCAAATTGTCCTGGTTTCCTGGGACTGTCCCAGTTTTAAAACTGAATATCCTGCAGTCCACAAACCCCTCAGTCTTGGACAAAGCCTTTGTCCTGGGTAAACCACCATAGTTGTCATATTAGATGTCACAATGAGCTTTGATGTTGATTATTGGCCATAATTTTTTTTTAGTCCTACATAAGGTCAAAGATAGAGCACAATAGGGGTCATTTTCATTGCCACACCTGTGTTGCTCCACAGAGATGTGGGTCCTCCCCCATCAATGCTACACTATATGGTCACATTTAGCCAGACAGAAAAATAAAACAAATACTTATTTCTCTAAATGATTTTAAAAATTAAAAATATATTTAAGAGGCTGGCCCCGTGGCCGAGTGGTTAAGTTCGTGTGCTCTGCTTCGACAGCCCAGGGTTTTGCCAGTTCGAATCCTGGGCGCAGACATGGCACCACTTATCAGGCCGTGCTGAGGGGCATCCCACATGCCACAACTAGAAGGACGCACAACTAAAAATACACAACTATGTAGAGGAGGGATTTGGGGAGAAAAAGGAAAAATAAAATCTTAAAAAAAATTTTTTTTTAAATATTTAAATGCCAGAAAGTTAGGCTTCATTGGTGGAAAGCAACAGAAATCAGCTCACTCTAACTTAAGCAAAAAAGGAATTTCTCAGAAAAATACAGAGTAGCTCACAGAATCCAAGGAAACCCTGAAGAACCAGGCTTTGGAACAGACAGGAACCACGATAGCTCTGTGATCTAAGGAGCAGGAATTAATGGGCAATCCCTTTAGGGCAGAAATTAGCAAGCTTTTTCTGTAAAGGTCCAGATAGTAAATATTTTAGGCTTTGTGGGGCAGTCTCTATCTTAACCACTCAATTTTGTCATTGTAGCATGAAAGCAGCCATAGACAACACACAAACAAACGATTGTGTCTGTGTCCCAATAAAGCTTTATTTACAAAAATTGCCAGGAAGCTTGATTTCGTCTGTGGCCATAGTTTGCTGACCCCTGCTTTAGGGTGTATCATTTGGCACGGATCTGCCATAACTATTTTCAATCTTCACATCACTGGGCTCAAGATTCAAAATCGATGGAGAACTCACAACTAGAATATACAACTATGTACCGGGTTGGGGGGGGGGGGTGTGTGTGTGGGGGGGGGGCGGGTGCTTTGGGGAGAAGAAGAAGGAAAAAAAAAAAGATTGGCAAAAGTTAGCTCGGGTGCCAATCTTTAAAAAAAAAATCAACGGAGAGAGCATCTGATTGGCAGAACTTGGGTCACTCACTTGTTCTTTGGCCAGGGGAAAGTGGGGTGCCTTCACTGGCCAGACTTTATCCAATTAGGAGGGGTGATTCCCCAAAGCAAAATTAAGGTCAGTCACCAAAAGAAGGAGTAATGGATGCAGGTGAGAATGAAACAACAGATGTTCATCATGTCATCTTCTGACTTTCTCCCTCATCTTGTTAGTTTCTCTCTACCACTTTACTCTCTTGGGAAGGAGTCAAAGAAATCCACATGGTACCAGCATCAGAATACAGTGTTTTTTAAATTGACACTTAGTAAGTGAGCATTGTGTGACAAAATCTCCCAGACTGGTGATTAGAACTGAACCACAAAGAATATCGACTGAATGATAAAGACTATGACCAGGTTTAGTCCTTTCTTTTTTAGAGGAAGAAATGGAGGACCAGAAAGGTTATGGGGGTCCCTGTATTGCCAGCTCCAAGAGGGCGTATTCACATGTCTCTGTGAATGACATGTGTCCCCCTGGTGTTGTGCAGGGCAGCCCTGGGAGAAGTGGGTGGCTTAGGGTGCATTGTCCATGAAAGGGATGGGATAAGAACTTTGTTTTCTGACTTTCAGTCCAGGCCTCTCTCTGTTGCGCCATTTAATTAAGTTTAAGTAAGCCCAAAGCTTGATATCTCCAACACACATAATCCTCTCTCCTCTCTCTCGCAATTGCCAGGACCTGGCACTTTGGTCCTTGTGGTTTCAGAGCCTGCTACACCCCTCCACGGAGTAGGTACAGCACTGGTGGTAGGATTTGAGAAATACGTAATGCATCCCCTCCCCAGTGATATGTATCCTACTAGTCTACTACAGGGCTAAGGTTAGAATGATCAGTGAGTGAGGAAGACGGTTCCTCTTTTACATTCTAGCAAGTCAATCCTAGGAGACTGCTCTGTGTTTATTCTAGCAGCAAAGTACTCCCAGCCTCCGATGTCCTGGAGTCTTTCTGCCCTGTGTTGTTGTCTAGCCCTATTTTGACCCCCACCCCCACTTCTCCTCTCCCAACACCATCCTCTTCTTGGCAGTGGGGGGGGGGGGGGGCTCTTTGATGTTGGCTCAGGTGGAAACCAGAGGAAATCCTAGATTAGGCTCTGATGGCCAAAGAATTTCTGCCAGCCCCAGGGAGCAGCGCTCAACTGGAATAAGATAAGAGCACGCATTTAATGCTTACAAAAAAAACTGCATTTTGTGATATTTCTGTAAAAGTTGAGCTAGTCAATGTAGGTACTGAGTAGTATGGTTTTGATAAAGGAAAAAAACACACAGTGCACATGACAAGAGGGTCAATGGTCACCAAATGTTCCAGTTTTCTCAGGACTAAGGAATTTCTCAAGATTCGAGACTTTCAGTGATAAAACCAGGAAAATCTCAGGCAAACAGAGATGTGTTGGGGGCTGGCCCCGCGGCCGAGTGGTTAAGTTCGCGCACTCTGCAGCAGGCGGCCCAGTGTTTCGTTAGTTCGAATCCTGGGCGCGGACATGGCACTGCTCATCAGACCACGCTGAGGCAGCGTCCCACATGCCACAACTAGAAGGACCCACAACGAAATATACAACTATGTACCGGGGGGCTTTGGGGAGAAAAAGGAAAAAATAAAATCTTTAAAAAAAAAAAAAAAAAAAAAAAAAACAGAGATGTGTTGGTCACCCAGGGGCAAATAATAATAATAATAATAATAATAATTTACTATGTGCCAGGCACTGTTATAAGCACTGTACATTCATTTACTTCGCAACCAACTCAATGAGAGAGGTCCCGTATTCATTTCTGCTTTACAGATGAGGAAATCGAGGATCAGATAAAGCAAGTAACTCACCCAAGGTCACACAGCTAAGTGTGGAGCTGGGATTGAAACCCAGGTCTGTCTGACTCCCAAATCCATCCAATCCATGATGATTCTTAACCATCATGATAAGTTTTTTCTTTCAAATATTTATGAAAGTAAGCATATATTGGGATTAGCCTTTCAGGGATTGTTGTATTGAATTAGGTGGCTCTGGATAAGCCGCATCTCTCTATGACTACACTTCAAACTGGAGAGAGGTTTAGACAATTCTTTTTTTTTTTTTTTGTACACATGATGTTTAACCATTCTTGTAAGTGAAACAGAATCCAATCAAAGTTCAGAAATAGACACAGATACATATTAGAATTTGCTATTTGATAAAGATAGGACTCCAAATCAGTGGGGGAAGAGATGAATTATTCAATAAATGTTGCTGGGACAACTAGGCAGCCATCTGCAAAAAAATAAAGTTGGATCTCTGTTTCACACTTTATCTAAAATAAATTCCAAATGGAGCTAAGGTTTATGTGAAGGAATGAATTCAAAGAAATACTAGAAGGAAGTATGGGACCGGAGAAGATATTTTTGAGTATGATAGAAAATTCAAAAGCCATAAAAAAATCAATAAATTCAACTACATTTTAAAAAGTCTCTGCATGGCAAAACAAAGTTAAAAGATAAAACCAACTAGGGGAAATATTTTCAGTGCATCACAAACTAAGAACGAATTTCCTTAATGGATAAAGCATTTGTACAAACCATAGGAAAAAGATTAATGAACAACTCAACACATAACACAATGCAATGCAATACAGCAATGATGAGGATAGATGGACAGTTCACAGAAGAGACTGACTCCTAACCATTTGAAAAGATATTCAGCTTCACCGATAATAAGAGAAATGAAAATCAAGACTATAATGAAGCACTGTGTCCCACCCATTGGACTGGCAAAGATCCAAAAATCTGCTAACTGCTTTGGTGAGAATATAATTTGGCACAATCTCTTTAGAGGGCAATTGGCAATATCTATCACAATTTAAGATAAACCACAACCTTTGACTTGACAATTCCATAGAAACACTCCCATCTGTAGGAAACTGATTTGCAAGGATTTTTGTTGCAGTATTTTTGGTCATTGGAAGTAACCTATACATCCATCAAAGGGAACTGGCTAAATAATTGTGCTATATCCACATAGCAGAATATTATGCAGCCATGGAAAAGGAGACTATCTGTAGTGATAAGGAATGATCTCTAAGATAGGTTGTTAAGAAAACAAAATGCAGGACAATGTGTAAAGTATGCTACTATTCGTATGTGTGAGCCCTGAAGGAGGGTATAGATAATATATTGTGCATATGTACCTTTCTAAATGAATGAAAATCTCTGGAAAGATACACAAGAAACTGATAACAGGGGTCTCAATAAGGAAGTCTCTGTTCCCCAGAGACTTACGTTTATACCTTTTAGAATTTGCAATATGTAAATCTCCTACCAATAAATAAATAAATAAATTAGTAGATAAAAAAACTGTTTTAAATGTAAGGGAGGGCCGGCCCGGTGTCACAACGGTTAAGTGTGCACGTTCCACTTCAGCAGCCTGGGGTTTGCCAGTTCCGATCCCGGGTGCAGACGTGGCACTGCTTGGCACACCATGCTGTGGTAGGCGTCCCACATATAAAGTGGAGGAAGGTGGGCATGGATGTTAGCTGAGGGTCAGTCTTCCTCAGCAAAAAAAAAGAGGAGGATTGGCAGCAATTAACTCAGGGCTAATCTTCCTAAAAATAAAATAAAATAAAATAAAATAAACGTAAGGGAGAGCCAGGGCTGGCTTCATGGATGTACACCCCGTACACTTGCAAAGGGCCCTGCCTTTGCTTTAATGCGCTGATGTTGCCATCTTGAAATTCTTAATGATTGGGCTGTGTATGTTATTCAGCCAGTCCTGCAGGGACTCAATTTACAAGTGCTATCTGAGGCTGAGTCCTGACTTAAAAGGAGACACTTGTGGAATTCAAAGACTTTACATTTTCTTGTGGCCACTAATGACCACCATTAAACAATAAATATCCAAATAAGTCTTTCCAATTGCAGAGCAAACAACCAAGATCATCACTATTTGCCTGATCTCTAAAAGCCACGCATTTCCCAGCAAAAATACCTACCCTCAAATGGTGAGGTTGACTCTGTCCAAACTGGAAAAGCTATTTACAGCTCTTCAAAACCTGCCTGACAGTTCAGCTTTCTGTGAAAGGAAGGTCTGCACACGAAAAATCTCACGTGGTTTCTGCCTGCCAAGCAGACTAAACAAAATGATGGTTCTGTTAAAACACATATGCATGAGATAGTTGTGTTTAGGAATTTTGTTATGATAACCTCAGGGGGCAAACAAACACAGCAGCATTAGCTCCTACCTGGCCAGGGGTGCACTGCTCTGCCCATCGCAACTGTAATTACCTTCTCAATCCGGGCAGTTTCATTGAAGGATGATTATCCGCAAGTGAGCGGATTATAAACATATTTTCTTGTAGGACTAGAATAAGTGCCAGAAACACTACAGCAAAGTGAACCAAAGATAGCATTCAAAGGATAAGGAGGGAGAAAGATGTAGCTTAGACAACCGTGATATGCATTTATTATGTGTTTAGTTTCTCAGCTGTAAAATATTACCTACTTCACAAAACTGTGCCGTGGATTAAACAAGATAATGGATGTGAACATGCTTTTTAAATTGCTAATTACTAAGGTATCATCATCCATATTATTTTGGAAGGGTATTATTTTGAGTGGGTATTTGTGTTTTTACTGCCGGTGTTGTTTTGAATGGGAGGGGGCAGCCACATTTAATACCTCCGACAGTAACTAAAGAAACCCTCTTTTCAAAGTACAAAAGTAATACAGGACCTCACAGTGTAAAATAAACAAACAACCCAGAACTGATTAGGGTGAAAAGTGAAAGCTCGCCTTCACTTTCTGCCACAAATCCTACTCCGCTGTTAACATAGTATGAATTCTTCCAGGAGGTTTTTAAAAATATATCTGAATAATTTAAAATAAAACCACTAGAACTCTATGAGATGCAAGCCAACCCCCTCCCCAACTTTAGGGAATGTCATTGCTTCTCATGGGATAAGATCTCATCACTAAACCCTTTGCAAAAGCAGAGATGGCTCTAACTCTTAACCTTGCTTCATTAAATTAATTGCCCAATGCAACTGCTTCCTGGACATTGAGAATATTCACAAGCAGTTATTTGAAAAGTAGATCCAGCCATTAGGTGTCAGAACAACATGTGGACTGATTACCGGATTTATCCCCAGGGCATTAGCTCTTAGTGGGGAGACCACTGGGTGACTCTATTCATTACGGGAAATAGTCATCTTGAGTCACCTGTTATAATAATAATAATAATAATTTTAAAAAGCACTTTGCATGTACCACCTCTTCAAGTTTTATGAGCACTTTATTAGGTAGGCAGGCTTATTAGTCCCATTTTAGAGATGAAGAAGCTACAGCACGGAGAGGTCAGTGACTTGTCACACGCTGGTAAGCGGCAGTCAGTGCTTAAAACTCCGGCGGTGGATGATCCTCAGGCAGTGATTTAGAAAGCGTGAACCCAGCCATCATCACAGAATGCTAATGTTCCTCCAAGACCACCTGCAGCAAAAGCCCCAGGGACTTAAACAAAGGCAGCTTCCTGGGTTCGCTCCACATCTATGGAATCAACAGTGGGAGACCCTAGAATCTGCACTTAACAAAAAAAGTTTTTAACTTTTTTTATTGTGCTAAAATATACATAACACAAAATTTAGCATTTCAATCATTTCCAATTGTGCAATTCAGTGGCATTAAACACATTCACAAGGACCTGAATGTACTTAACTGTCACCACCATCCATCTCCAGAGCTTTTTCATCGTTTCAAACTGAAACTCTGCACCCATTCAATGACAGCTCGCATTGCCCCTCCCCCAGCCCCTAGTAATCGCCGTTCTACTTTCTGTCTCTCTGGCTGGCTGCTCTAGGTACCTCGTGTAAGTGGAAGCGTACAATATTTGTCCTTTTGTGTCTAGATTATTTCACGTAGCATACTGTCTTCAACATTCATCCATGTTGTAGCATCTATCAGAATTTCACTCCTCTTTATGGCTGGATAATATTCCATTGTATGGACATACCACATTTTGTTTACCCATTCACCCACCGATAGACTTTTGGGTTGTTTCCACCTTTTGGCTCTTGTGAATAATGCTGCTATGAACACCGATGTATGAACAACTGTTGAAGTGCCTGCTTCCAGTTCTTTTGCGTCTATAACCAGAAGGGAAATTGCTGGATCAAATGGTAGTTTCTTGAGGAACCACCATACCGTTTTCCTCAGGAGCTGCACAATCTTACACTTCCTGCAACAGTGAACAAAGGTTCCAATTTCTCCACATTCTCTCCAACACGTTATTTTCTGGGTTTTTAAAAATCTGGTTTTGTTTTTAATAACAGCCATCCTAATAGGTGTGAAGTGGTGGAATCGGCACTTTCAACATGACCCTCCACATGATTCTCATTCACACCAAAGTTTGAGAATTGTTTGTCTTTAGAAATCTTAGCAGCAGGAAGGGAAGGGGCAGTGAGCGTTCTAAGTCCGAGAAGCAAAGCAAGGATTTGACTTCAAGTGTCATCATCAATGGTAGATTGATGGGAAAGCTTGACCACCCCCCAAATGAAAATATTTTTTCAAGGAATGGTCTTAAGCCACCTGCTGAGAAGTTGGTGGGCTGAAGAGAAATAGGGAGACTGTTTCTGACCTTGGTAACCACCCTGAACTGAGTCAAAGCAAGGAAAAAAGTCCTTTAAACCAGAGTGCCCCCCGGCAGCCTTGGGCAGTGCTTTAAAATAACCAGTAACATTGAACCACACAGTCCACAAAGGGAAAAAAGTCCTTCTACGGCAATGTCTGACTGAGTAAGCACAGCCAGGCCCTGCTGCCACAGGCAAGGGGAACTGATGCCAGTTGTGACAGAGAGAAGGAAAGGAGGCAAGGGAGAGGAGACCCCTAAAAGGGTGGAACCGTGAGCCTGTGACCTTGGATTTCCCTCCACCTGAAAGTTTCCTTAATACTTAGGTTTGTACCCACATAATTTTTGGATGGAAAAATGCACTGGTTAAGAAATTGGAGAAATGGGACCCAGGCTTTCAGGTGATGAAATTGTGCCCCCTCGTGGTTGTTCTCTAGGACATTCAAGTCATCAAAGATTCACTGGCGAAGGCGAAGGAATGAACTGGTGGTGGAGGTGAGTAACAGCTTTAACTTAACTCATCATAGTCAGCTGGAACGGGGAGAATTTTGATAACTCTAAATAGGGCTCCTCTGGTGATCTGGATGCTGGCAGTACTTTCTGGAATGAAGAGTGACATCAGTTGCATTTCTTGAGGGCTTCCATATCATACCACACTCCTCTGCACAACACCAAAAGATAGCTTTTATTATTGTTGCTATTATTATTACTATTTTCATGCAATGGGTAAAGGAATGGAGGCTCAGAGAGATTCACTGACTTTTCTGAGGCCACGGGCTCCACTCTTGAACCACAGCTCCTCTCAATACGTAAGCACATGAGAACATAATGGAAAAGAAACAGCAAGACCATTGGAAGGAAAATCCATGACTTCTTTCTTAAGTTTTCTGCCATGGCAAGCAGCAAGCAAGGATAGATACTGGAAAATAATTTTATGTATTTTTTGTACCATACAAATAATAAAATTATTTGTAGAAAAATTAAAAGATACAAATAGGCAAAAAAAAAAAAAAAAAAGGAAAACAAAATTATTTATAATCCCATCACACAGAGGTATTCACTATTTGCACTGGTGAATATTATCCATGACTTTTACCATGCATATATATAACAGTATATACCATTAAGAAAGAAAGAATAGTATTTTGTTGTCGTTGTTCATTGAGACATTGTATTTTTATGTATATATTACATCTCTAGAAAAAAATTCGAGGATTTTCCCTCCTGTGTGTTTGGGTCTTGCTTCCTCTTGGTGCGTGATGCCAGTTGAAGTCATCAGTACAATGAAACCAAACTGATGAGATGGGAGCAGATTGTTCTGTCATTTTTCCAGATCATTGAATTGCACACCAAATCTGAGGCTGATCACTCCATGCTTGTTTAACCTGCCTGTGAGGCTCACGATTTCCCCAGCTCTGTGATCATTAGCGGTTTCACATTCGCCAATGTAAGCTTGCTTCATCATCAGTTAGAGACCGGACGATGCTTTTGGAGCACAGCCTAATAAGAAGCTGGTGTTTGCCTCTCTTCTTGGCACTGTTGATGCTCTTGAGAGCCTTGGCCAGGACGTTCACGTGCACCACTATGGTGGCATGGAAAGATGGTGGAAAGAGCACCATAGTCTTTTATAGCCTACTTTTTCCTTTTACTACAGCATGTTTTAAAGTCTGCCTTTAACTTTTTTTTTTAGCGGCTTTATTCATAACACCCAAACACTGGAAAGAAGCCAAATAGCCATCAACCAGTTGAATGAATAAAAAATATGTGAGATATATATATATATCTCATATGATATATACACCATCTGATATACAATATACAATATACATAACATAAAATTTGCCATTTTAACCACTTTGAGTGTACAATTCATTGGTATTGAGCATATTCACAATGTTGTGCAACCATCACCACCATCCATCTCCACTTTTTCATCATCCTACACTGTAACTCTGCACCCATTAAATAATAACTCCCCATTCTGCCTTCCTCCTTGGTAACTCCTGTTTCTTTCTCCGTGAATTTGACTATTCTAGGTACCTCATAAAAGTGAGATCATACAGTATTTGTCTTTTTGTGACTGGCCTATTTCACTTAACATAATTCTTCAACATTCATCTATATTGTAGCACATGACAGGATTTCCTTCTTTTTTAAGGCTGAATAACATTCCATTGTATGTATATACCACATTTTGCATATCCATTCATCCACGATGGACATTTGGGTTGTGCCTTTAACTTTTCAAGTTTCTTTTCTCGCCACTTGCATAATAACAAAGCCCTTAGAACATCTAGGGGGTGATATGTGCCTGATTTGTGAACCGAGCATATGGTGGTGGAAAGGCAACATTAAATGAATGCTTTGAAGAAGTCACATCAAGTTCTTAAATCTTTGCTGAAGGCTGAAAGGATTCACCCTATCTTAGAAGATGCCTGCTGTGTGTGTTGGAAAAAGTATTAGCAGTAAACCAGAATATTTTGTTGATCTGTAGCAGACTATGGTACATATTGCACGTGGTTCTGACCTTGAGACCTCAACCAAAACATAAATGAGCTGAAACAGTCGGAGAAGGAGATTACTGGAAAGACCAAAGTTTCAGGAAGGCCTGAGTATTAGGCAGGAAGTAGTAGGCGTGAGTATTAGGAGGGAGCCCTAAAGGAACATCTTTTGAAGTTAGAGTGACTTAGGACAAACAAAAGTATACAATGGGTAATAAAAATCTAGTGGCAGTTACCTTAAGAGGTAATTGAGGTTAAACTATAACCAGGTTCTCATCAATATCTGTGGCATGAATAGATGAATGAGTTTAAATGAATCCAGGCCTGTAATAAATCATCACCCACCATGTATTCTTTATTTAGAGTGCTCACCTCTCTATTATCTCATTTGATTTGGTCCTGACAACAACTGAGTGAATCAGGCAGGGAAGGGGTCACTCTCCTGACTGCTCGGATCAGGAGACCAAGGCCCAGGGAGGTGAAATGACCTGTGGTGTTATGGAAAGAACAGGGGTGGGCTCAGAGGCCTGAGTTCTCTGGGCTCTGCCACCTGTAGCTCCTAAGCCTTTCCCATGACACCATGGTATAAAGACTTAAGGAGCAGATCCCTCATCTTTAGTGTCTGACATAGCACAGAGTAACTTCTCCCTCCAGTGGGTGTCCCTGGAGGCCACATCAGAGAGGTTTAACAGACGGACCACAGCCCAGCCCTGTCTGCCACTTCCGTGTCTACAACACTTCTGTCTGCCAGCCTCAGCAGTAAAGGTTTGCCTATGGCTGTTATCTCAGCGATGAAGAAATCCCTCTGTTTCCTCCTCTATAAAAATGCTGGGTTGGACTGTGAGGGTAAGCTTTAAATTTAAGGCTGTAATCTCCCCAAGTCTAAAATGCAGTAACCGCCCCCCACCAAATAATTTGACTTTTTTAAATCAGGAGATATCTTACAATCAATGTCAAAAGAAACTTGCCTGGCCCCACTTCCCCTGCCCTGGCCCTCTAAATTGTTATCAAATAGATGACATCTTTGAATTGAAGAAACCATTGTGCCCCTCAGGGCCTGGGAGAGAGGGAAAAAGAATTGCTAGGGGGATTCTGGCTGGGCTTTCCAGGCGACTTGGATCCCACCACCTTGTTGTTGGTAAGAGAGGGTCCTGACTGCTCACCCACAGCTCAAGCCCAGGCTGAAGCTCTATGTGTGAAAAGGGCTTGACATGAAATGCATCGACAGGTAAACTTTTTGTGCAACAGCAATCCCACTCCTAGGTATATACTCAAGAGAATTGAAAACATATGTTTACATGAAAGTTTGTTCTCAAATATTCACGGAAGTGTTATTCATAACAGCCCCAAAGCGGAAACAACCCAAACGTCCATCAACTGATGAATGGATAAACAAAATGTGGTATATCCATACAATGGAATATTATTTGGTCATAACAAGGAAAGATATTCTGATACACGTGACAAGATGGATGAACCTTGAAAACACTGTGTGAAGTGAAAGAAGTCAGTCACAAAAGACCACATATAGTATGATTCCATTTATATGAAGTGTCCACAATAGGCCAATCCATAGCCATGGAAAGAGATTAGTGGTTGCGGGCTGGGGGCACAGGGAATGACAGTGCCTGCTAATGGGTATGGAGCTTCTTTTTGGGGCGATAAAAATTTTCTGGAATTAAGTAGTAGTAATGGTTGCATAACTCTTTGAATATAATAAAAAAATCACTGAATCGTACACTTTGAAACGGAGACTTTTATGGCATATAAATTGTATCTCGGTAAAAATTTATAAAAAACAAAAAGGGGTGTGTAAACAACTATATAAATTATAACTCAATAAAAACGATAATGAAAGGGGGGAGGGCTTTAGCACTTCCTTGTAGACTGGGAAAGCTGGTCAGGAAGCACCTCTTTGCCCAGAGGACAAGGTAAATTTCTGGGAGGCCAGAGCCTTTCGGGTCCCCAAGCTCGCAGTGGGGAGACCCGCAGGGACTGGAGAGATCCCATGTGACATCTCACGGCATCTGACATCCCTAGGTCCTTCCTAAGGGAGCACACTTGGTCAACCATGGATCCATCCCAACATACCTGGAGGGCTGTCACGTGACACGGGGATTGGGCTTCCTAGTGACTCCAATGGGCAGAATCAGGACCCGTGAGTGCAGTGACAAGAAGGCACAATCTGGTCCATAAGAAGAAAGACTCCTGCGGGATTAGAGGCTCCTGGAGACAGTGTGAGTGCCCAATCCGGGCTGCATTCAAGCAAGGCGGGAGGACCCCCTCTGGGCGCTTGCATTTTTATATATTCTCCTAGCTGGGAGTGGATGCCCCAACTCTGAGGTTCTAAGAGCGTATGAAGGATGAGGGAGGAAAACAGGAAAAAAGAAACTGTGAGAAGGGAGGGTCAAGAGGGGCTGCTGCCAGAATCTGTGACAGAGGTGTTGCTGTGCAGCAGCTCCTCTCAGTGTGAAGGTGGCCATTTCTTAGCAGGTGGGCATTGAGATGAGGAAGGCATAGCTGTTAGCAGAGCCAGACTATAGACTGACCCTGTTTGAGGGGAAAAGTTACTCAAACTCAAACCGTCAAATGCTATTGGGAAGTCTCGTGCAGTGATTCAGTGCAAGGGCTCTGGTTTCAGCCAGTCCTGGGTTCAAATCCTGCTCCACTGCTTAGTAGCTGTGTGACCTCAGGCAATGCATTAAGATCTCTGGGCCTCCTTTTCCCTGGTTAAAAACATTAGAAGAATAATAGGTCCTGCCTCACAGATTTGTTCTGAGGATTAAATGAAATAAGGTAAATAAAGTGCTTAGCCCTAACATATGTTAACAGTAGCTGTTGCAAACGGACCTCAACAGATTTCATTTTGCACAAACTATTGGGTTGTTTTGGTAGATGCAAGTTGGTGACAACATTATGGGTTGTTGAGGGCTAGCTGCTCCCCCCACAGCTTCACTTCACACAGGTTGCAGACCAAATCCTGCCACATTTCAGACATTGATTAGACACAGTTTCATCAGCAAGCAGACACGAGCTCCATTCTGAAAGCTGACCAGAGAGCTGTCTCGAACCAGGCCTCGCTTGAAAGGTTTGCGTGAGGGGGACTCTCCGATCTAGAAGCAGGATTAAGTGAACCGTAAGGCTTTAGGTGAATCAAATCCTTCGACATGATGGCTGGATACAGGACCACGTTAGAGTCCTGCCACAGGTACCATCCAGAAAGGCGGAAGGCATGGGGCTCAGCAGACTTTCCCCTGCATGCAAGGTGAAGAGTGACTGTCCACTGTCTTAGCCAATACGCGAATCTTCCATACCACTGACTTCAGTGACGAGAACTCATTTTTAACTGGTTTATTAACAAGCCATTTTCCCCCAGTGAAACCTACATAATCAACTTATTATACTAATTACAACGCCTGGTGCCAGTGGGAGATGATGGCTGTTGCCCTCAAAGTAGCAGTGAACGTTTGATTAAATGTTAGCTGATCACGCCTGCGCTGTAGATTCTTGATTAAGGCGCTGGCCTTCCCTAGAGCACAGTTTAAATGAACACATATTTACTGTCACCTGAGAGCTGGCTGCATTTCTCCAGTGCCCTGCCACTTCTGAAACAGACTTGCTTTTAGTAGCAGCTGGCCATCTAGGTTACGGAATGCCTCCTATAAGCCAGTCATTCCTTTAAATCCTTTAGCTCATTTAGGTTCTCACAACAACCCTTCGAGGTGTGGGCTATGACTTCCACTTTACGGATGAAGAAACTGGAGTTCAGACAGGTTAAGTTATTTGCCCAAAGCCACAGAGCTGTAGGATATTTGGCAGAAATAAAGTGGAGAAAAAAGACAATCTCCCTGTAAACGTGGTATCTCATCTGAGGTGAGGAGGAAAAAGGGGTTAAGTGTGACCGCCAAGTCCTCCTGCCCATCTCGCACAGAGAGCCTTCCCTCAGCGAGAAGAACCACCCATCCTCTCTTGTAATCCAGCGCACCTCGGTCACCTCCATTTGAGCATTAGTCATACTTTCAGTTGACTACAGAAAGATGCACTCTCTTCCCACTGCCCGGCGGAGGACCTCTAGGGTCATTCCTCCCGCCTCGTCCGTGCCCAGCCCCAGACCACCTCCATCTAGAATTACAGCCAGCGGAGGGCTAGTGTTACTGCACTTAGCACTGAAAGGCCGCCTCATTCCAGCCTTTTAGAGCCAGGCAGTTCATCACTCATCACCCGCCAGTTGGATGGTGTATTCTGGGCTTGCTCTGTTTCTGCCAGGGCTGAAAACAAGCAAAGGGGGGAGGGCCAGCAGGAATGGAACAGGCTGAGCAGGGCTGGAGGATATGAGTGACATGGGAATTTGGAGAACCAACATCCCTGGGGGTTTAGGGTGGGTGGACAGGTGTGAGGGTCTCCACAACTGACATTGTGCATGTGACTAAGGGCTGGCATGCACTGTCCCCAAAGGGGATTACTGAGAACCTACCATGGGCCAAGCATTTTTTTTAATGGGAACTTCAACACAGTCCCTGTCTTTAAGGGGAGCTAAGATAAGTGTCCTCCTAGTTTACCCCCAACACTCTCAATCAACCTGTTCCTCCTCTCCTCTTCCAGTCTCCATGGAAGATACCCCCATTCACCTTCTCACCTGGTCCAAGAACCTCAGAGTCATCCTGGAGTCTCCCCTCTCCTTTACCTCTTACATCCCATAAACTGGCAAGTCCTACAGATGCTATCTGCTTTTCTTTCCCATTTCCATAACCCCAGTTCAATATTTCATCATTTCTCGCTTGGACCATTGCAATAGTCTCCCCACTAGTTTCCCTGACTCTAGGATCGGCCCCTAACCTACCCTCTCTCCACGGTAGCCAGAGTGATCTCTCCAAAATGCGCATCTGACCATGTCATTTCCCCGCTAGAAATCCTTCAGCAGCTTCCCATGCCCACAGAATAAAGCCCAAGTTCCCGATTCACTGTTACTCTTCCAATAAATATCTGATGAGCATTTTCTCTGCACTAGGCACTACACCAGGAGCAAGTTTACAGTGTAAACAAAACAGAAATGGTCTTTGCCCTCAGGAGGTCTGCAGACTAGTGGAGGGAACAAACAAAACAAACAAACAAACAAACAAATATGACATGAAATTGTGATAAGAGCTGCCAAGTAAAGGCACTGGGGGCTAGAACAGAGAATCACAGTGGGCGCCTACCTGAGGCCAGGCATTCAGGAAGGCGTCTCTGAGACTGAAGGATGAAAAGGAGGTAGCCAGGTGAAGAGTGGGCAGGGCAAAAAAGGACTTCACGTATTTTAGAAATGGAAGGAAGGCTGTGTGGCTGCACAGTGATGAGCCAGGTGGAGAGGCATGGAGAGTTTGGGGAGGTTGTAGGGGTCAGATAATGCCTTGTAGACCATGGGGAAGGGTTTAGATTTCATTCTAAGTACATTGGGAAGCCACTGAAGGCTTTTAAGCAGGTAAATAACTCGATCTGACTTACACTCTCTGGCAGCTGCATGAAGAATGGCTCAGAGGGCCACAAGAGTAGAAGTGGTGTTATACACTGACTTCATGTGTTGAGGTCCTAACCTGCAGTACCTCAGATTGTGACTGTATTTGGAGACAGAGTCCTTAGAAAGGTAAATAAGTTAAAGTGAGGTCGTTAGGGTGGGCCCTAATCTAACATCAGTGGGGTCTTTATAAGAAGAGGAAATTTGGACACAGACACAGAGGGAACACCATGTGAAGACACAGAGAGAAGATGGCCATCTACAAGCCAAGGGGAGAGGACTCAGAAGAAATCAACTCTGCTGACATCATGATCTTGGACTTCCAGCCTCCAGAATTGTGAGAAAATAAATTTCTGTGGTTTAAGCCACCTGGTCTATGGTATTTTGTTATGGCAGCTTGAGCAGACGAATACAAGCGGGATGTTCGCTTAAGAGGGCTTTGAAGAAGCCAGGAGAAAGACAAGGGTGGCTTGTTCCAGAGGGGAAGAAAAGGAGATAAAGCCAATTGGACTGATTCCAAAAAGAGCTTAAAGTATAATCTATAGAACTAGCTGGTGGTCTAGATGTGGGGTGAGGGAGACAAAGGGGTCAAGGATGACCAAATCAGGCTGGCCTGAGCAGGCGATGGTGGTACCCCTCACCGAGTCGGGACGGGTCTAGGGAGAAACAGAGGAGGGAAGAGAAGCAAAGCCGCTTTTCTTTTCTCGTCATGACCTCCATGGAGTATTAGGTTCTCAGTGACAAGGAAGATAACATCAGCTGCCCCCTTCCAAAAATTAATTACATTAAATAACCCAAAATAAGGTTTTTTAAATTAATAGACTTTATTTTTTAGAACATTTTTAGATTTAAAGAAAAATGGAGTAAATGGTACAGACAGTTCCCATAAACCCCTCTCCTCTGCACACAGTTTTCCCTATTTTTCCGGCATAAGTTTTAAAGCCAAAGGAAATTGTTCTGAGAGTCAGAACCGAACCTATGCATGTCTACCTGTTGCTTCCCCAACACAGAGAAATGGTTTTAGTGTGGGAAAATATCAATGCACAAGTGAGCACAACCCACCCCTAACTCTCTTTTAACCCCCTCTCCCACCAACCTCCCACCTTTCCTTTTACAGAACTAGTTTACCTTTTCTTCACTTAGCCTGGCTAACTCTTATTCATGCCTCAAAACTTGGTTCATGTGTCACTCCCTCCCAGAAGCCTGTCCTGACCCACCCCTGGCCGGGCCTATATCACTCTGTGCAACGCACAGGTTATCCCTTCCCATCTCAGAGGGAGGGAACCGTTCTTTATGAATGTGCCTCTCCCATGATACTATAACCAACTGGAGGGCAGGGACCCTGGCTTCTTGTGTCTGAATTCCTACTGCCCAGCACAGTGCTTGGCTATAGTAAATACTTCATAAATATTTTTTTGATGGAGCAGAATGTGATTGATGCCACTGAACAAAAGAACAAAGTGCTCTGGGAATTCAGGACTTAATATACTCAAAGCCGGTCAGCAAGACCGCCTGCTAATTGCAGATCAGAGGCTCCCGGGAAGAGGAGTCACATGGCTGACTGCGGAAGGTACTTAGAGGAGGCAGAAGGGCAGACAGTAAGGGAGCAGCTGCTGGTGAGCTGCGGGCTGACACGTCAGTGTCAGCAAGGGAGGCTGGGTGTGTGCCGAGGGCTGACAGGAAAACGGGTCATCTTCTGTGGGCGTGGCCCACAGCCCTGGCCCTCCATTACAGTGGCCCCTTGTGTGTGAACACGAATTTGACACGTAATCTATAGACTTTGGGGTTGAATCCGATTTTGTCCGCCTGACAAATGAGTCTTGGCTAAATGACCTATCTTCTCCCTGGAGATCATAACTCCATTTCAGTGTAATTGGGTCTTATTAAGCGGTTCAACTTCTCGTAGCTCCCGTGATGTCCTCACGTTACATACCCCGTGTTATGTATTTGTTGTGTTCGACAAGTAGGTTCTACTCAAGGTTTTGCCATGAACTGACTGTGTGACTTTGGAGAAACCATATGACTCCTCTGGCCCTCCATTTTCTGTCCGGGAGCACTGAAATGATCTATTTGCCTTTTACAGAAAACTCTGCAGAGGTGGGGAAGAGGCTGGAAACAAAGCAAAGAGCTGGGAGTAAGGACCCATCTTCAACATTCTAGGATGCTACACCTTTTTTGCTCCTGGCACCTGAGGACTTCCCCTTGACACTCATCAGATGAGGGCCTCCTTGCTGGTTTCCTTCCCTCCCTTGTGCCGAAAAAACTCTGCGTCGGGACTATTCTCTGTCAAAGGTCACTGATGCACACAAAAAAAGCGCTCTGGTTTATATACAAATAAAAAAGGAATTTAATATAGTTGCCATTTTCATGGGATAATTATAATGGGTTCAAGTTGTCTTATTTTCGAATATAAATAATAGAATGCATAAAGCTATCCAGTATTCTGTAATTCCATATTATAAGTCAATTAGCAGATAAAAGGAGAAGTGAGGGGAGCAAGCAGGAAGGGAAGAGGAGAGAGAGAAGAAGATAGAATGACAAGCAGAGATTTAAAGAGGAAGAGAGTGAGGGAGAGAGAGGCAGAAGAGGAGAGGAGGAGGAAGATGGGGAGAGGAGAGGCGAAGGGAGGAGAGAAGAGATGAGGAGAGGAGAGGTGATAAGAGAGGAGAAGAGAGGAGAAGAGAGGTGAGGAGAGATGAGGAAAGGAGAGGAGAGAGGTGAAGAGAGGAGAGGACAGGTGAGGAGAAGAGAAGGGAGGTGAGGAGAGGAGAGGGAGGAGAGCATCAGAGAAACAAGAAAGCACATCCATGTAGTGTCATGTTATTCAGAGAGTAGAGAGAGGAGTTAATAGATGCATGTGGCACTAAAACCTTCATGTTTGGTTGTGTGAGTTGTTCACTGAACAAGGGTGCCCAGCCCAAGAGACACCCATATCTACCCACTAAGCCAAGCACTGGGCAAAGCCGGTCACTTGGAGGAAGCAATGCCTTTTTCCACTGTGCCCAAAGGTGCCAGTGGTCCTATGTAACCCAGAGTCCATTCAGAGCAGCTCTGCTTATCTATCTGAAGGACACTGAGAGACTGCGAGCCGCTCTGGAGGCCCGATCTGCACATGGGCTCCAGGGCCCCCAGGTGGCAGTGGGAGAGGAAGGGAAACCACCTCAGACCTCACCCCCATTTTCCATTTGCTCTCTGGCTTGATCCTCATCATAGCACTACGCGTGGGTGAGGCAAGTGTTCCCTGTTTTCAGACGAGGAGACTGTTACTCAGAGACATTGAGAGCCCTAGTCAAGGGCACGTAAGAGAAGTAGATGTGGGAACTTAGCGCAATACCGGGAATAGGTGTGTCGATGAACAGAGGACTGTGGGAGCTAAGAATAGACAGCGGTTCTACAGACTCCAAGTCAGATGCTCCTGCTGACTCTCTGCAGAGGAATTTGGGGCTGTTGCCAAGCCCCTCTCTGATCTGATTTTGGTCACTGTCAAGCACGAGTGGGTCTTCCTTAAAGGACTAGCAGGAGTGGGGGACCCAGAGAGTCCAGGTCCTTCCTCAGCCGGGGAAGCCTGGGAGCCGTATGCACCCATGAAGCCTGTCTATACAGCCTTGGGTCCCTGGCCAACACCAGAGGGTGCTGACAGAAGTCCTCAGAGGCAGGGCCAGAAAGAGTTGTGCATCTCCCTGTGACCAACAGAGGGCGTAGGCAGGGCCCTGCTGCTCTGCACTGTAGAGATGCTAAAGACACGGGATCAGTGAGAGAGCCAAGGCGGCAGCGTAGTTCTTAGATGAGAGACCTCACCAAGGGCAGCCATCCAGCAGGAAGTGGGCATCCAAGAGAAGAGCCAACAGTTGGTCAGTGCGTCTCAAAGAGTTTTCTGAGAAAGCAAATAGATCAGCTCAGTTCCCTGCTCTGATACTAGTTGAGTGACCTTAAATAAGTTGTTTTACCTCTCTGAGCCTCAGTTTACTCATATGTACAATGGAGCTACTATGACTTGGAGTTGCAGACTTGTCATGAGCCTTCTAGAACGTCTGGTACACTGCCTAGCACTTTCAGCAGCTGGGCTATGGTTTGTTATTATAAAAATCCTACTGTGTTTCTGGACCCAGGGAAATTCTGAAAGGGTATTTGAGCCCTGGAGAGAGCCCCTGAAGAGATTCTGAACTGTAGCATCCTGGTGGAGGTTGTGTTCCTCCCAAATAGTCACACATTATTAAAGTGTGTGTGCTCACAACCTCAGAGTTTTCTTTTGTTTACATTCCCAAGAGTGCTGTGTACAATGTTAAACACAAGTTGGGGACATGAAGAACTGGGAGAGGGGATGTGGGAAAGGAAACTTGCCAGAGAGGAAGAAGGGCTGGGGGTAGGTGCAGGGACAAGACATTGAAAAGAGGGAGTTAGTGGAATATAGTGGGGAAAACGCTGGATTGGATGGGATGCCAGAAGGCCACTAAAAGGAAGGGTGGCCTGGGGACAGACATTCTCTTCTCTGGGGTCATTTTTTTGTCTTTAAAATGGGGAGGTTGGGATGATCCCTTTTAGCTCTGACATTCTCTCATTCCAAATGGGGAAGCAGGAAGAGAATCCCAAAGGAAGGATGAATGGAGGAGGACGCCAACGCCTGCTCCAAGTCCTAGCTCCAGTTATTCGTTCTTTCGTCAAACACGCATCAAACATCCAGCATGAGCTGGGCACTGTACTAAGGTGCTGAAGTAAAACTGGACAGACAAGACACGTGTTCCTTGTCCTTAAGAGGCAGTGGGCAGTGTTCAGTCTGAGAGGGCGGGAAGGCATTGTGAAGGATTAAATAGGAGGAGGAGGGGAGGAACGCTCGGTCTGATTTATTTATCGAATTCCTGAAATTTCTGCTGACTGTTTGCTGAACCTGTGCCCAATATCAACCCGGCAATAAATTTTGCCAGTGTTTACATTAGTAACTTTAAGAAAAATATATTTGTTTATATTGCACTTTATGCTTTTCTAAGCATTTTCTCCTAAGTTATTTCCTTTATACCTGTCTCTGTAGGCAATACAAAAGAAGCATGAAACATGGTCCTCACCCTCAAGGGGCTTATTTTCTAATTAAGGGTGGAAAGAATGAGACATTAAATAAAACTACTTAGATCAAGAGCTAAATTTTGCGCAGTGAGGCCATTTCATCTACAGGAAGAGAACATAGCATGCGATCACTGTGAGCTGTGGGAGCTGGAAAAGACTTCCTAACTGGCGGGCACTGGACTTAGAGACAGGAGGCATTTGACTGGGAAGAGCCGAGAGGCTACTCCAGGAATGAACACAGCAGATGAGGGGTCGGCGGAGAGGGACAGTAAGGAGATTGTGTAGATGGTTAAAAATTAAGGAGGAATTTGGCTGATTAGGCACGGTAATGAGGGGTCCCTAGTCATTTCAAGAGCATATTTGATCCTATACATGGTGAAGAGCCATAGTTTGGTTGAGAAAATGTAGGTACCTTTCATCAAGAGGCATTTGGGGAAAATGAATCTGGAGTCAGTATGAGGATGGGGTTTATCAGAGATACGGCCAAGCCGAGGTGACGAGTTGGGAGGCCATTACAGTAAAGTGCTCAGGCTTTAGAACCAGACAGAGTTAGATCTGAACCCTGGCTTTTTTCACTTAAGAACTGGGTATCCATGTGCAAGGTGTTTATAGTCTCACATTTTGATTTCTTAACCTGTAAAATGGAGATCAGGGCACTTAGTTTTCAGGATGGTTCTAGTATTAAACAGGTTGGGATATGTAGAGCCCGGGGCCTGAAACGTACTGGGTGTTTGGTCAGTTACTTCTCCCATTCCTCCTGCTCTCAGTGAAGAGACACTCTCAGGGGAATCATTTGTTGACTGATTGGCTCCAACCAAAGGGAAGAGAACAAGGAAGGTGATGCCCTTGCCAGAGGGAGATGTGAGTAGTTTGGGGGAGTGGTGATGAGCTTGAGATGACAATGGTACAGGCACAAGTAGAATTATCCCCTAAGCCTTTGCAAATATGGTAGAGGGAGGCCAAGGCTAAGGCTGTAGGTTCAGGGGCCCTTAGGACAAAAGGAATCATTGACACTGTGTGCAATGACAAGCTTTAGGACAGCAAGAGTGTAGAAAAACCACCAGGACTTGGAGGGTTCCACTGTGTGGGGCTGGAGAAGCATGAGGAGTAACTGCTCTTTGAGAAAGACAATGATCAGGATAGCACAAAGTGTCAAAACTAGGACAAGACTTTGCAGAAAAAAGTGATTATGACAAATGTTGAAGAAAGATAATAAAGCACAAACTGAGGAGAAACCATTTGATCTCAAAGAATAAGTCTCAGATAATTAAGGGAAGTGGCAGGACTCGAACGCCTAAGGAGAGCTGGAGAAGCAGGTCAGGCATCAGGGAGAGAGTTGAACCAGATGATCACAAAGGTAACTTCCAACTGGGCATCAATATTCACCACTTGGGAGGTAAGCTTCATTTAGGCCGAGGGAAAGGAAAATAACTGGTGAAGACAAATATTCAGAAATCTGACCAAAAAAAGGAAGGCAAGACATTTCAGGAAGGGGCACCAGGGTTAAGATAATATGGAGAGATTGCTACATGCTTGAAGGTAAAAGGAAGAAAGGTAGAGAATATTAAATTGTAGGGTGGGGGGAGCTCAGAACTCAAAATAAGAAGCATTACTTCTAGAAGTAGGAAAGAAATTATATCTGGACTTTAAGAGGAAGTGTTACTTTTAGAGAGAATGGATGTTTATTCCTTTGAAGACTAAGGAATAAAAATGTACATCGAGGAGAGTGAGAACCAAGAGGGAGAGCCTCCCAGTGGGCCTCAGCCTTCTCAGAAGAGCAGGGGAAGATGGAAGCATTTTAAAAGCCCAGGAATAGGAGACCCCCTGTGGGGAATACACCTGACAGTCCAGGCACAGAAGAAATGGGTGATCCAGAGAACATCCACTGAAGAAAGACCAGGAGGCTGAGGACAGTCAGAGAAACTGAGGCCATTCCACCTGGAGAAATGAAGTCTACATGGGATTCACTGGCCGGCTTCAAATATTTGAAGAACTGACACGCGGAAGGGGTAGACGTCTATGGGAATAGGAGGAACAGCTGATGGAAGATGCAGATTCCACACGAACATAAGGCAGAACTTCCTCACACTCACGGAGTGGGGAGGTGAGTGGTTCTCCTGTGGGTGGTGTCCAGGAGGTACGGGACAGTCACTTGCCCAGGATGCTGCAGACAGGATTCAACATCAGAAAAGAGTTGCGCTGTGGTGATTTCTAAGGCCCTTCCCACCAGCACAACTGAAATCTATGGGCATGTAACAAATTTAATTTAAAGAATCTCAAGGCTGGAAGAAACCTTAAAGTTCATCTAATCTAATAATCCATTTGACTCTTGGGTCCCCTCAGTGACAGGCTCGCCAAGTGACTGGGGACTTCACAACGTACCCAAGCTAAGCCTGAATCCACCAGTAGCCACTGGCAGCACTGGGTTTCTGGTTCTTATCCTCTGGATAGAGAACTAATCTGTGGACCTCCCAGAGAACTCACTGTCGAGACAGTCCAGGTGAAACTTCCACGAGAACCTTTCTCAGTGAAAGAGGAAATATGCGTGAACTATTGGTTAATCTTGTATATAACTTTGGGCTGCTCTTCACCCTTGTTTATTACTTGAGAACCCAAACTTACAAAGCAAATGCTGGGTTATTATTCATATTTCAAAAGGATCCTTCACTTTACAAAATAATTCACTTCAGGATACTTTTAAGCAAGAAATTCCAGAGGTGAACTTAAAATGTACTCCGTTTTTCTCCCTTCTCATAAGCAAAAACCTCTTTACACACAACTTTCCAAGAACTCACAGGTCACATGAAGTGAATTCCACTGGTGTTATGACATAACAAACACTTTCTCTGCTTTATTGGCCACACACAAGTGGTCAATGATCAGTTTGGATCTGTTCAAAGGGAGGCTTAGCAGAGGACATCGACTGATCCAGAATGTCAAGATCTGTACCGGCCACCGCTCCCTTTACCCAGGGAAGGGAGGCAGAAAACATTAGAAATGTTCCCAGTGGCATTGGATGGAAAATCCTATTGGGGTTACTGCTACATTTACTAGCTGTGTGGCCTTGATGGGAGTGACTTCATCTCTCCCAGCCTCAGTTTCTACACGTGTACCAAGGAATATCTAACTCACTTGGTTCTTCTGAGGAGTAGAGAGAATGTCTGTAAAGCAACACACACACGCCCTGACACACAATAGGCAGTCCCTTGGCTGCCTCTCCAGGGCTTCCTTTGCTTCTCAGCAAGCCAGTGATTTCTGTGAGATATATACATATATCTCACAATATATAGATAGATACAGTAATATCTTGTGGGATATTCCAGTAAGTAGCAGTAAGGAAGAGGAGCTCCGATTTTAAGAAGGCATAAAGTAATAAGAGCTGTGGGAGATGGATCACCTCCAAACACACGGTCCCTTCCTAATGCCCTGCTACCCCTGGTCCAGTTCCTAGGGGAGAAGGCTGATTGGGCAGGAGGCTTGACTGAAGGAGTGGGCTGCTATAAAGCGTGAGCTTCAGACCCCTATGATATCTCTCGGTCCCCAAGAATCCCTCCAACCATCCTCATCATGTTTACTATGGTTAAGCGGCAATTTTCATAATCTTACTTAAAAATGAACCAAAACCTCTTTTAACTACATGCTCAGCAGACTGGCTAAAGTGAAAAAGAAATGAAACAAAAATACTAAGTGTTGGGGAGCATGTGGTGCTACTGCTGGTGGGAGTGTAAATTGCTACAGCCAACTTTAGAATACTGCTGGGCAGAATCTACTAAAGCTGGTATTCACACTCTGACACACTGATTGCACTCCTAGGTATATACCAAGTAGAAACATTTATTACAGTCACCAAAAGACATACTAGAACTGTGCTGTCCAATACACGTGGCTCTTTATATTGAAATTAATTATAATTTTAGAAAATTAAAAATCCAATTCCTCAGTTACACCAGCCATGTTTCAAGCGCTCAGTGGCCACTTGGGACTAGTGGCTGACATATTGGACAGCACAGACATAGAACGTTTTCATCAATGCAGACTACTGTTCCAGAATGTTTGCAGCAGCACTATTCACAACGGTCAAAAACTAGAAACTACCCCAAAGCCCATCAACAGCAGAATGGATAAATTAATTGTGGTGTGTGCACACAATGGAATACTCTAAAGTAGTGAGAGTGAACGATCCAGAACCACATGCAGCAATATGGATAAATTTCACAATCGAAAGAAGGCAGGTACATAAGACATACTATATCAGTCCATTGATAATTGTTCCAAACCAGGCAAAACTAATCTATACTGTTAGAAGCCGGGATAGCGGTGACTCGGCAGCTGCGGTAGCGACAGGAAGGGAGCGTGTGGGAGTTTGCGGGGGCTGGTAGTGTTCCGTTTCTTCTGGGAGTTGGTCTCATGGGAGAGTTCAGTTTATGAAGATTCAGCGAGCTGTACACTTGTGTCTTTTCTGTATGTTTCAAACGTCAATAAATTTTCTAAACGACCCTTTAGAAAACTTTGTTATTAATGTCACCTACAGTCTAGGTTAATAAAAAACCGCGTCATTTCAGTAAAGCAAACGTGGTTTTGAGATCAGTGTCCCCCGGCCCAGACGCCTCCCCTGGACTTCCTGCAGAGGCCTTATGGGCTCGGCAAACTCTCCCCGGAGCGTCCTACCTCCGCGTTGCGCGCTGCGCGCTGGGCCTGGCTCCGCGCCCAGGTGGAGATCTTCAGGACTGCTGGCTCTTCAAGTTTGGGTTCTCACCCCGAGGGTTGCCAGGCTCTCCCGGAGCTGTCGGTGCGCTCCCTGCCAGGCGGGCTCTGACCGCCCCGGGCCTGTCTGGTGGGAGGCGGCGCCCGCCCCGCGGAACCTGCGTTGCCCGGGCGGTTCCGAGGATGCTTCCCCTTCGCGTGGAACTGAACTGTCTGGTCACGGAGAATCGGCTGGCCTTCCGGGGCTCGGGCTCCTCGGATTGGGAGGAGGTGCCCAGGAAGTCCCTCTGGAGCCCTGAACCAAAAAGCGAAGGAGGAGGAGGAGGCTTCGATTGAGGCCTTGAACCAACCTGCACGCGCCTTTCCGCACGGGGCGCGCCCGTCCACTGGGCCTCACCCGGCCCCACCCTTGCAGAGATGCGCAGCCCTAGGTCACTCTGGTGGCGCCGGGGAACAGAGGAGCTCGGACCCGGGAGACGCCCTGCTGAGAGGGGCTGGGTTTCCCCACCTGACCCTTTCCTCTCTGCAGTGACGGGCTAGGCTAGAGGGGACTCGTGGCTCCGCCTGGAACCTCCTTTCACCTTCTCCTTCAGTCGAATTCTGCAGACCCAGCCGAAGTCCAAGCCTCTGCGAAGCTTTCCGAGCCCTGCGGCCCCGCCGGGCGTCGCCTGCCCCTAGCTTGGCAGTAATAGCTCCGACCCGCCTCCGTGGTGACGCGTGCCCGCGGCGCTGGGGGTCGGAATCCGCGGGCCTGCCCTGCTCTCCCCGCGGACCTCGGACCTCGAAGTGCCTCAAGCGCAGACGAGCCCCGGCCTTCTGAGCGAACAAAGCGCCTAGCACGGCCTGCCTTCAACACTGATGCAATGCCTAAGGCGTACCAGACACTGCGCTATTTTACACGGACCATCTCATGTAATTTTCAAAGCCAAGGTAATTGGTACATGAGTGTTTACATATGTAAACATTCAGTGAGTTGTACGCTTAATATTTGAGCTTTTTACTGTAGGTTCAAAGTAAGCATACCCATGTTGTAGAGGAGGAAACGGGTTCAGAGTGCTCGCAACTTACTCCAGGTCTCTACTGCGGGGTGTGGCGGCCGCTGAGAGCAGAATGGAGGCAGCCTGACTCCAGAGTCCAGCCTCTTAACCTTTCACGATTAGGCTCTGCAGAAAAAAAAAATGCTGGCCTTCTAGAACCTATTCCACCTTCGACGACGGTGGTGCCTACCCGCTTCTTGAGCCTGGTGTGAGAGAGAATCCATTCATTCAGGGAAGCAAGGAGGGTTTGAGCCAGAAGTGACCTCTGAAATCATAGAGTCCATCCTTCTCTCTGCCTTAGAGCTCGGACGCCAGAGCCCAAAGGGGCGACTGACTTCACCTGTTCAAAGTCTCAGGGGTCTTTAGAAGCCCTGCCTGGATTTTATGACTCCTCCTGGCTCACAGGACAATCTAGTGAAGCAGCAGTTTGGGCCTGGGAGGGGGTCTTTTCCCCTGCAGAGGGAGCTCAAGGAACAGGTAGCTGTGTTGGTCAAGGGTCTTCCCCCTCCGATGGCCGAGGTCCTGGAACCCCAGCAACGAGCAGTACGGAAATCCTTCAGCGAAGAGATGGGTGTTATTTATACCCGGAGACTGCAGGCTCTGGGGAAGGGTAGGGAGCAGGGAGGGGTCTGGTCCAGGCTGGCTTTAAGTATTTCAAGACACGCAAACTGCGCGGAAGCCAATCCATAGAACCACCTCCATTTCCTCTATGAGGGTCACCGCCTCTTTTCCAGAACAGCAGGGGATGCAGAGTGAAGGAAGATTAACGCAGGCCAGGAGGAAGCCGGGCAAGGAAGGTGGAGATCTGGCGCTGGGAGCATTGAGAGGCCACCGCCCAGCAGGATGCAGACTAGGTTGGAGAAGGAGTTGCTTACTTAGGAAACCCCTAGCGGAGCGAGGACGTCTGCGCCCAGAGTCTCAGATTCCTAGTGCGCAGGCGCTGAAATCCCACCTTGGAAGTGAGCGCTCTGGGAGAGCGCGGCAGGGTCTTGATCACCTACCATACTCCTCACCTGGTGAATGTATGGGACTTCAAATTGGGTCCCACAGGCAGGTCCCAGAGTTATCGTATACATCCCCACCCCGTCTCAGTCCTCTCTCTCTTCCCTATCCCCCCGTCCTCCCCAACCCCTACTTTGAGTCCTAGTGTTAACGTCATCACGAAGTTCTCAGCCACCTTTCCCAGGTTTTGAACTATAGGGCAAGGAGCAACGATCCCTTGGGGAAGCCGTGTCCCCAGGCGGCATCGCGGGGTACTGAAGGCGGGACCTCCCTCTGGGATCGGGATGGGTTGCACGTCTTCTACCGGCGATTTCAGGTGTCCTGTCTCCGCCGAGGTGGGCCAAGAGACCGCCTCCGCATCTCCCTTGCAGCCAGCAGCCAAGCCGAAGCTCCACACCACTGGGGCCATCTTCATGGCCCTGGAGCACCCGGGAAGGCGGTGCTGAAGGAGCCTGGCCCCATGATCTCCTACTGTGTTAACTGTCCTAGAGGAAGAAGATGCCAACCTGGCCCCCTACGACCTCACTGGACCTCGCGTGGAGGGAAAGAGACAAATCTTTGCACGACACTATGTTGTGATACTGGAAAGTACCTAAGACTCCGGTAGCACATATGAGGGAGTGAGTACCTCTACTTGGGTGGTTCAGGAAAGAAGTTTGGCCTCAAAGGAGGAACAAGGGTTCACCAGAAAGATGGAGTGGAAGGGCATTCCCGAAGGGGCATGGAATGGAGGCTGCAGCATCAAAGCACCATTTGGCCTGGCTTCTTTTTTGTCATGCAGGTATCAGCTTAAATGTATGTAACCTCTTCAACGTGGCTTTCTCTGACCACCTACTCCACAAGAATGCTCCCTACCAGCATTTGGTTCGATCCCCTTTTTAGAATTTATCTATTTTTTACCTACATTTGTTTTTCTGTCTACCTCCCCGCCACAGACACCCCTGAAAATAAACTCCATAAGCCTGTGGACACTGTTTTTTTCCACCGCCCCTAGCATCCGTAACAGTGCAAATGAGCAAACATTAGTAGATGCTCAGTAAATACTGTTGAATCAATGAATGAATGAGTGGTTCGCGGCTGCCGGCAGTGAGAAACGTGTTTGGAAGCGAGAATTCCCTGCCCAGCCCTTAGCCTAAGCAACTCAAGGGAAGATAATAGCTCCAGAAGAGAGGGCTCGCTAGGAAGGGGGCTTGGGGCGTTGTGGTGGTGGAAGCGGTGGTGGGAGGCGGCGTCCCAACTCTTGGGCAGCTTGAGGGAGGAGGGAACTGGCTGCGAGGAGCTGAGGAACCGGCAGTCTGGTGCCCTAACTCACGCTCGGCTCCAGGGTCTTTCTGCCTCCAGAAAGGCGAGGGGAGGGAGGGTCTTGGCCCCCCGGGCGCCGCCCCTCCAGCCTCCCGCTAGGCCCTTTTGGATGCATCCAAGCCTCATCCTGGGCTGTCAGCGGGTTTTGGAGGATTCCGTGGCCTGCCTCCCTCTCTTCCTCCCCTCCTCTGTTTTCTTCCTCCTGCTCCGGGTCTCTGCAGCTCTCCAGCTCCGCGGCCCCGCAGCAGCCTAGCAGCCCCCGCCCCCTCCTGTAAGGGCGAAATTGCTAAACTTGTAGCAATAATGACCCTGCATTCAGGCCGCCGACTCCCGCTGAACGTCTCCGCGCCCCGGCCGGCCCGGCCTAATCAGCGCGCCCCTCCCTGCTGCCCGCCCAGTCCCCGTCCCCCCTTGCCGCCCCCTCCCCCAGCGCACAAAAAGTGGGGAACAAAACCCCCGCGCATTTCTCCGTCCCTCTGTTCAGCAGACTGCTGCACAAAGCCCCCGCTCTGAGAAGCAATGGGGAGCTCGGGGGGGATGTCAATCCCGACGCGCTGGGGTTTTTGTTCGCGCAGGGGACTTCGCCTTCCTACCACACCTTTTGTTCGGGACTCCAATAAAAAGCCATTCTTTCCGCACCTTCCCGGCCCGGAGCCGCCTTTCAGCGAGGCCCGGCCCCACAATGGCGCGGCGCTCTGAGGCCTCCCCATTCACCCGCCTTGGCACGCTCACAATCGGCCGTGTGGCAGCACAGGCCTCGCACAGGCATTCTCCGCAAGTGACAAGGAGCCACATAAAGCCGCGGCCGCCGGGGAAGAAGGGAGGGAGGCCGAGGGGGAGAACTCGGCCGCGGCGGGGCGCAGCGCAGCGCCCCGGAGCGCGCTGGAAGCCCAGGCGGCGGTCGAAGAAGGAACCGCCTTCGCGACGCCTACGGCTGCGCCTGGGGACGAGGTTTCCTTTTCCCTGGCGACCCTCGAGGTGGGGCAGAGTCAAAACCTTGATCTAACGCAAGCCCAGACACTACCCAAGCATCTGGGTAAAACTTGGGGGATTATAAAGCCCGGGACCTCAAAAGGCCCTGAGTCTCTGACCTGTCCTCCTCACAGGAGTAAAGAGAAATTAACGAACAAAGCCACGAGGAGATCAGACTTGCAGCCTGGGTCTGGCGCAGGGGAGACCAGGCCTGCGGCCGCCCAGGGAACACTGCTTTCCCTTAGGCACCTTTTCCTACCCTGTCCGCCCTGTTTAAAGGACCCCTCCCCACTCTTTTGGACTAAACAGTCTGCAGCCGGCCAAGGGTTTGGAAATATTGCACCTTGTTTATTGACTCCTGTAGTGTATGGCAGCGGGTGTGTACACGGCGTGAGGATATAGTTATATATATATATATATTATATGTGCTGAATACAGACTACGAAACAGAAAGGAAACCGGGTAACACCTCCGGTGGGCCACCGGGTCTCGGATTTGTTCATTCTCCAACTTTTGCTCTCTCTCCGCTGGCTTTTCTCGAAGAGTTCTACTCCCTCTGACAATCCTGAGATCCAGGCCGAGGTATCCGCCGCGGAGGGCAGGCGGTTGGGAAAAGGAAAATCGCCTGTGGAGTGGCGCTCCGGGCCCGCAAAGCAGGCAAAGGGTCGGTAGGGCCTGGGGATTTCTCAAGCCACGACGCCCATTTTTCTCTCCTTCATGCTTTTTTTCGTCTTTGGGTTCTTCGTCAATGCTTCGCGGAGACTGCGGGACCGCCGCAGAGGGAGAGAAGCCCTTCTCGCTCTGGGAGTACCGAGCGGCAGCCAGAGTCCTCCCCTCTCGCACTCCCTCCGAGGCCAGGGTCGGGGCCATCGTCCTCCCCGGCACCCAGCCGGCATTTCTGCCTCAGAGACAGTCTCGGAGACCGGTCCCGGGCATCCTCCTCGCCCCTGAGCCCCATTCCCCAGGCCTCGTGGGAGCTGCGCTCCGGGGCCCTGGAGAGCGAGACGTGTATATATTTTTTTTAACGAGGGGACCAGGCCCTTGGATCCAGCCTTTCTCGCGCTTCAGTCCCGCGGCGCCAGGATGCGGCGGGGTGGCCGCCGCGTGACTCGCCCGGTTCCTACCAGGCCCGGATGCCCTGCAAGGTGCCTTGCGCGCACGCGGCCCCAGCCGCGGCCCCTTGGTGCAACGGCTGCGCGCCGCCACCGCTGCCGAAGCCGCCCAGGTTGCTCATGTTCACAAAGGGGCTGCCTCCGGCCGCGCCGCAGGCGGGCTGCAGGGCCGAGGCCGCCGCGGAGGCGCCGCCACCCCCGCCGCCCCCGCCGCCGCCGCCGCCTGCCGGGTACGCACAGCCGTAGCTGCCGCTATAGGCCGCGGCGGCGGCGGCGGCAGCGGCGGCGGCGGCGGCGGCGGCAGCCGAGTTCCCATAGCCGTAGGCGGGGAAGCTGTTATAGGAGTAGGCGCCCGCGCCCACGCTGTAGGGCGCGCCGTAGGGCTGCGCGCCGGGCGTGACGCACGGCTTGCCGTCCCGCACCAGCACCGGCACCGCCACGCGGCGCGGGGGTGGCGGGGGCGCGTGCGCGCCCAGCTCCAGAGACTTGTCCTGCCGTTGTCTCTTGCACTTGTACCTGCGATTCTGGAACCAGATCTTCACCTGTGTGGACGTGAGCTTCAGGCTGCTGGCGAGGTGCTCGCGCTCGGGCGCCGACAGGTACCGCTGCTGCTTGAACCTGCGCTCCAGCTCGAAGACCTGGGCTTGTGAGAAGAGGACCCGGGGCTTCCGGCGGCTGCGTGGCTTCGGCCTCTCGCTCTCCTCCGCCGTCTTACAGTCTCCGGCCGCCTCCAGAGGCTTCTTCAGCTGGCAGGTTTCTGCGGAAGAAGCAAAACAACAGCGTCCCTTAGCTGTTCCCGATCTCACCGCGGCTCCGGTCCCGGAACACTGTGGCCCCTTTTGGTGGCAGCGCGGAGCGTGCGGTAGTAAATGCCTGGACTTTTTGGAAAGTTTGTGGCTCCTGGCGCCGTGGGTCCCTGCGGCAGCCCAAGAACCCTCAGAGACCGTCTGGCCGGTGGAGGCACGTCCCATGGGGAGGGGTAGTTAGTGCACGTTTATTTGGAACTTTGCATCTGCGAGAGGAGAGAAGAGATTACCCTGCGGCTCTGCGCACTAATGACTATTTTTCAGGATGAAAGTTTGCAACTACATAATAACGACAGTATTTGCAAACTCGTTTGCCTTCCACTCGGTCGCGGGGAGCTAAAGATGTGAGGCGTGTTGGTATCTGGGGGCCGGTGCGCACGAGTTGCGCGAAAATCTTTCTGTTCGGAAATATCTGATTGTACGCTCGTGCATTGCCCAGGGACCATTTTTTTTTTTGCTTTTAAAAGACCATATGCCCACTGCTAAATGTCTGCGTGACGATGTCTGTGTTACCTTAGAAAAAGAAATTTGATTGACTCGTTCAGACAGTGTCGTGTCGATTTTAGGCCCAGGGGAGCTGTCAGAGCACAGGCCTCGGCTTCCGCCACATCCAACCTCCTCTTGGGGAAAGACGTTCTTTGACTCTTTCCCCTCAGAAACAAACCCTTCCTTGGAGGCTTTATTCAGTTGTCTGATTTTCCTGCCCAATTCAGCTCCCGTCCGATGTGAGCGGCCGGGATCTCAAACTAAGTTCCGCGCGTTTTTCATTCGGCCGGCAGCCCCACAGCCTGGGACACAAAGCAAAACATTACGAATTTTCAAAAAAGGCCGGCGCCTCAGGGGTGTGAGCGCTGCGCTCGCGCGGAATGGAGCGTTGCCACGGACTCTCCCCTCCCGCGCTGCGGGTGCGGTGGATGCCAGGACGCTGAGCTCCAAGCGGAGAAGTGAGGAAACCATCCAGCTGGTGTCTACCAAAGTTCCTGCGTCCTGCGGACGCTGGGGACACAACCTGCTTGGACCGACTTTTCGGAGAAGAGGAAGCGGCTGCCCTGGCCTCGGAGAACTCGGAGAACTCGTCTCACGCCAGAGGGAAAGTGGAAACGGTTGAGGCTCTTGCCCCTCTCGCTCTTGGGAAGAGCAAAAATACTGAGTTGTCAGGACTCAGCAGCTGAGCCCGAGTTGCTTATCAGCATCAGGGCAGCAATGACTACCTTCCCCTCCCTCAGGGGCTGCATCGCCTCCCCCCTCTGGGGGGAGTAGTTGTCGGGGTCACCCCGTCCTTCCCGCTCCGCCCCGGCTCCCTCCCTCCCAGGCACCTGCGCTTTGCGGAGCCGTCGTTGACCAGGACGAGGCATGACCCCAGCCGAAGGTTAAAGGCAGGGTAGCCGTGCTGGCAAGGTTTGTGGGCTGTTTGCGGGCGCTCCCCTCCAGATGTGTGGGTGCGTTTCCTTTCCCCCTCTACTCACTTTGGCTCCGGTCCCTCACGACCTCGGGCTCCTCTTCGGGTTCCTTAGGCCCGCTGCACGAGTCTCGCAGAACCGTGTGGACATAGCTCTGGGGACAGAGCCCCGAATCCCCGTGGCCATCGGCTGTGGCTAGTGAGTTCAAATAGGACAGTTTCTCGCTCTCTTCTTCCTCGTCCTCCTCCCCTCCGTCCGAAAATTGCGTCCCTTCGGCGGCGGCCAGCATGCAGGGCGCCGAGTGGAAGTGGTGCTCCAAGTCCGCCTGCAAGTGCGCGCCGTGGAAGTGCTGTTGCTGCTGCTGCTGCTCCAGATTCAAAATGTCTTTGACTGAGAAAGGGGTGGAGGTGACCGGGCTTGGTAACATCATCAGGGCCACTTAATTGTCCAGTCCAAATACTCAATAAATCCCGGCGGGGGCGGGGAGGCAGCGCGGCGGCTCCAGCTCTCCTTCTGGACTCCGCCGCTGCTGCCGAGTCGGCCTTTTGACAGACGCGGTCCCGCTCCAGTCTAAATCGCCTCCATTGGCCCGGACCTGGGGGTCTGGGTTTTGTTACAGCCACTGCAGGGACTGGGGCCTGGGCTGAGACGCCTGTGTCCGGGGGTCTTGCGTCACGTTGGGGGCGGTGCTCTGGCCTCGGCCTCCCTCCCCATTGGTTCCGGTTCATGTGGACCACGCCCCCCGCGTCCGCCGAGTTGGGTGCTGCGGCGCTACCAGAAATAGACAAGGACTAGTATAGAGTCGCGAAGTCCAAGTTGCTGCGGGCGAGACTGCACTGCCTCGGGTGCCCGAACGACCGATTCCAGCCCCTCCTGGCCGCACCTTCCCGGTTAGGGCTTGTGTGGGAGGCTTCTTGTCCGCCAACCAAGTGCTGGGAAGGATGACCCAGGAGCGTGGTTTTTCCAGCTGCCGCGGGGGCAGGAAAACTTCCTGGCCTGTAAACACCGGGCGCTGGATCCCGAAGGAGACGGAATGTTTTATATACGTACGGATGGGCGACGTGTCCGTTCCCGCCTTGTTGACTTTGCTCAAGCTGTTCCCTCCACTTGGAACGTCTTCCCTGCCCTTGTCTCCATGAGTCGAAAGCTGTTCTCTAAGGCTCTGCTCAGATAGCACCTTGTCAAGGAAGCGCTCCCTGATCGCCTAGCCGGAAATCATCCCTCCCGCCTTTGAACTTGCACCACGTGTTAGTAAAGGACAGTCGGTTCACTTGTCACTTTCCACCTAGTGCTATAGCTGTATTGCCTACCTGGTCTCCCCGGGTAGACTATAAGCCCCCGTGAGCAAAGTCCCGGTTGCATTTGCCCTTGTAACCGTTGCAGCGGCCGCAGTAAGCAGGTATGTGAGAGACAGGACGAGGGAGTTATTACTGAACTTTGTTGTCTGACAGCTCTTGGTTCGAATCTTGGCCTGGTCAGTGTGTGGCCTTGGGCGTTTCTAAGCCTCAGTTTCTTGGTATACAAAAAAGGAGACAGTAATACCTTTTTCAGGGTTGTTGCCAGGGATAAATGAGGTAGAACATGCCAGGAGCTTAGTTCAGGGCCCTGCTCATGTTAAGTGCTCAATTCATGTCAACTACCGCTATTCTGAATCAGAGGCCAAGCAGTGTTTGTGGACTGCATTGGTGAGGATGTGGCTGGAGTGCCGCACACGCTGGATGGCTTCATAAGGTCTTGAGAACAGGATCTGTCCTCACATGGCAGGTGGCCCCACCGTGGAGGCCGTCTTTTCCGCCTATGGAAATTGGGTGCCTGGGTCTAGGCCCGAACCCCCTGAGGCGTCTTTCTCATTTCTCCAACCCACATGCCTTCTGGCGCCCTCGTGCGGCTCTGGTTGTTTTCTGGGCGAATCTACAGGGTCCCCTGAGATTCTGGACACCCGCGCCAATGGGGATAATGTTCCCGCACAATAGACATTCACCTGCCACCACGTCTAGCCCAATGAGGAGCCGCGGGCGCTGCTGAGAGGCCCACAGAAAGACCCGAGGCGGCACTGGCCTTGAAAAAGTGCGGACCAGTTCCGGCCCCCATCGTGGTGCCCCTCATCCAGCCCTACCCACCCTCAAGCGTTTTTTGGCGGACATGATGGTGGAGCTAGGGGGAACCGGCCTCAGCTGGAAGGGGCGGGTGGAAGGCGCGGGGACTCTGGACAACGCCCCCGGGCGACGGCAGATTCGGGATGGGAGTAGGGGCGAGAATGGAGAGCTGCTGTGCGGGGCCCCGCAACGGCGGGAGGAGTGGGTGCCCAAGGCCGAGGAGAGAAAGAACAGCCGGTCGGGAGGGGGGAGAGGCGGAGCTGTTCAGGAGCGAGCGGAAATGGTGCGGGGAGTCAGCCTCTGGGGCCGCCCGGGGAGCTGGGATGCGGCGCGGGCCACGTGCGCCCGGGAGTACTTAGCGTGGCAGGCGGCCCGCGGGCGGTGGTGGAGACCCTCTGTGGGCAGGGCCTTGTGCTGGGACGACCATCCCTCAGCCGCAGGGTCGCCCGGTGACTTTCAGCTTTGAATTCAGAGACTATTGACGCCCCAGGCGGGGCCAGCGTCTCCAGACCAGGCCACGGGGCTGCAGAGAGAAGAACACGCCTGCTTTTGCCGCGGATCGCGAGCGCTCGGGCGCAAAGACCCAGAGTGAGGTGGGGGTGAGTGCGCGGCACTGCGGGGTGGGAGTCCTTGAGTGTGTGCGTCGTGATGGCAGGCGAACATAAAAGAAGGAAGCTGCCTCCAGTCCCATTCCTCCACTCCCATCCCCAAGGATAGACCGTCGCGGGGAATGTTTCTGCTCCCCTTCCTTCAGTCCCCAATGCTTTTCGCTTCTTTGGGTGATATTCTTGAGTGATTTCAAGATGCAAAAAAAAGACAAGACAATGACAAAAGCTATTGAAAGTCTCTCTCCCCCGTTTGCAACCGAAGCCTGCATCTCCTTGCTATGTTCTCTTGCTTCTCCGCGGCGCTTTGCTCCCAGACCTTCCCTAAACCCATCCCAAGGAGCCCCAGCTTAGAACCCGTGGCCCCGGGGTGCTGGGAACACCAAGACACGCCCACACACCCGCTCCCTGCCGCCGGGAGTCCACCTAGTTGCCTCCTCCCTGAGCACGCAGAATGCTGTCTCCTCCCCACCCGCAGGCCCACGCAGTCCGATCTCCTCCAAACCCGCCGCCAGCACTACCCTGCCAGCTACCCCGCTTGGGCTAGGCCTGAGTGGTTCTGTCCTGCAGCCGCTGACCCGGTTGCTCCTCGGCAGGCCGTCCGGGGACGCAGTTGTGGCCCGCCAGGCTGGAGGCCCGTGAGGATCCGGAGCGTGGGGAGCCCAGGCCAAGGGGCCTAGTGGGCAGTTTCTCTGCCCCATCCCCCTTTTCTCTTCCCATCCCCAGCCATGCTCAGGGCTGATCTAGCGGCGAGAAGCTGTTCTTAGTCTTACGCCCTGAGCAGGCGCTCGGGTCCTAGTTTCTGGCTGCCCTCTCCTAGTAGTTCAAGGCTCGCGTCGGTGGGTCTGCTTCTCCCGAAGCGGAGCTTGCCAGCAGGGATCCCTCCCAGGCTAATCCCGTCTAGATGGCCTGCCTTTCCCGAGCCCACAGCCGCAGCCCGGACGACCCGTGAGCGTGTGCGCCGCCAGCTGCGCGCCGCTGTCCCGGAGGAAAACGCCAGAGCCATAGTTACACGGCAGCAGCGGTCGGTTCTCGGGAGTCACTTATCAGAATGTGGAATCCAGTTCCATCGCGTATCCGGTTACGGGCCCGTTCTGGGGCATTTGCATTGTCTTGTTTGAAATGAGGATCTTTGAAATTCTGGAGCTGTGCTCGACTAATAATAGGTTTTCGTTTCGTGGACGGTGTAGCCAATTCCTGCCAGATAAAGTAAATATCGTTGCATCCATGGAAGAGTTGGATTTAATATTGAGTGTATCTGCCTCTATACGCTTTTATCACATTCTACGTTTATGCAAGTTCCCCTTCTCCCATATATGATTAAAGATTAAAGAATCGTAAAATGGTGGCAGATTCTATGAGGGTGAAGTGCTATGTAGGCTATATAGATGCATAAGCGATAAATAAACGTATGCTTTTGTGTTTTTTTGGGAGAAAAGCCATGTGCTAATCATTACAATAAATATATTATCAAATAAAAATGTGATGATTCTTTGAAAACTGTAAAATGTTCCCATAAGTTATTCTCTACACAAAAATTGCTTAATTAATATACATATAAATATAGGCAGATAATCAATCATTTTAGTTATATATGCCACTGCTAATGTTATTACCTTCCAACTATTAAATAGCCATTTAATTATGTAACCATATGTAATTATGTAACCATTTAATTATGCCACAAAAAAAGTTGAAAGTAATCGTGGCTTTCTAATCTAAATGCAGCATCACAGTCAGAACTGACTTTCTATTAAAGCATGGAAAATCATCCTGTGATGAACTCAGCTAGCCAGAACTATATGATAACATTTCAGGTGAATTTTTTTCATTGAACTTTTTCATTTTTTACTCCTCTCCTAGAAATTTCATTTTCAATGACATCTTACAAAGAGGGAAGAAAGAAAAGTTTCCTCTTTAGCGGCAGCACTAAATAGTTTTTATTTTGTTTCTGTTGTTGTTGGTGGTGTGTATGTGTGTATGTTTTGGTTTGGTCTTTAGTTGAGGGATGTTAGAGAGCTATCCAAAATTTTTGAGCAAGCGAGAGACAATAGTGTTTTGTGAGAAGAGTGAATACATTTTCTACTTTTAAAGCAGTGTCAACTAGGTAGGTCAGTCCCAGAAAGCATTAAACTGATTTGGTTTCTTGAGAGGATTTGTTTCCTCATTTTGGTAATTTGTAAAAAGATTTTAACATGGTGTTTTGAGCAATTTAGCTTGTTTTGCATATGTTTGTATAAATGCCAGATTTCCTCAGGTTGTATTTGGAATTGAGTTTTCGAAATAACCCACCGCTTCCCTTCCCTGGGAGAAAACCAGTCCAAGTTCAATAATCCCTGTAGTTCTTTGTAAATTACAGGCCCTTACTGAAGACGTGAGTTTCGATTGCTCAGGGAGGGGACCTTCCACATCTACGTGTATCTGCTCCCTCCAAAAAATTTTAAGATAACAATGTAAATATAGCTTTCATCACCAAAATCAGTTCTATTCTGCCGTTGGAACACACAAGTCAGAAAGGCTAACTTTGTCCAGTGAAAATCAATTCAATATTTTTTCAAACAAAAACGCCTAAGTGAAGGACGCCTGTATGCACACATTTATTTGTACTATTTGCGTGTGCTATTTGGGAGTGCAGCGAGCAGTTTTAACTTGGGGATTAAACTGGAATTCTGGATGCATTCCTTAACTTTTTTGTTTTTTTTTTTTAGCGTGAGTTTAACTTCCTGTAGAGAAATTTCAACGTCTATAGACCTTTTAAAATATAATCTGACTTCAGAAGAGCAGCTGCAGTCTTTGGTGAATTAATTCACTTAAACCAGAAAGCCTGCCTGCTCCGTGCCGGTCTCTGAGCAGTAAGGGTGGGGGTGGGGGAATGTGGTTATCCCGTCCCAGGAAGCAGAGATTCTTGGTGAGTCTTCCTAGTGCGATCTTCTTCTCAACCCTGTCTGCTCTCAACCGCAAGTCCTGGCAGCTCGGCCTCCTCGGACGTAGAAACCTTTCCCCAAATCTCCCTGGGAGCGAATGACTTCAAACCGTTTGAGAACGAAAACACCTTTCTCATTTGGAAACAAACGTTTGCCGCAGTCTTATCGTTTAAGTAACGCCTTATCCCTCCGTCGCTGCGTCCCAGCCTGGAAGTCCTGGTCTGTGGTGGGCACCAGAGAGCGATTCCCAAGGTGCGGCGGGACCTTTGCTCCGTCACTGCGCGACCGGGTCTGCGGGCCTAGCCGTCCACTTGCCTTTGGTTCCCTGAAGCTCCGGGGGCACCCAACAATTACTACTGCCCTGGCGACAGTCCCAGCTTGCCTGACCCTGAGAAGATGTTGCGGGGTGGGGGTAAGTGGTTGCTGGCCTTGCTTGGATCAGCTGGGGGCCGATCTGGAAAGGATCGAGACCCCAGGCCGCCGCGGCGCACCAGGGCGCACAGCCACGGGGACAGAAGGCGTGACGCGCCGGAGGAGCCAGGGCCAGGCCCGCAACCCGGGGCCTCTGGACTTCGCTGGTGTGTCTGGTCGAGGGTTTGGCGGCCTCGCGGGTGCGGGGACTGTGAGGTTGGGAGGCCTCACTGTGCCCTGCCGGCGGTGGGCGCCGCGTCTCCAAGCCCGCGCACTGTGTCCGCGCTGGTTGGGGCCGGGAGTGCGGAGTTTTTTCCCCCGGCGCGACTCTCTCCAGCTGCTGGCTAAGAGCCTGGGGCCCTAGCGACGAGCCCCGGGGAGACCTGGGCTGGGCTTCTGTCCTTGAACCTGCCTGTAGGTTCCCGAACTCCGCTCGACCTCTCGGCACTCCCACCAACCAGAGAGCAGGATCTTGTTACCTCTCGGGGGGGGTTTGCCGCACCCAGAGACCCGGCAGAGCCTCCAGTCCGGGACCCCAGAACTTCCGTGGCCCTCTTCCTCTGCACCCCCCAGCCAGCCTCTTTCCCCTTTCGGCCCCTTCCTCTTTCACTGGGCCCATCTCTTACTCTCCCACCCGGTCCCTTCCTCACTCTCCCTTTTTCCTCAGTACCCTTCCCCCACCTCCTTTCTCCCTCACCTCCTCCCGGTCTCTCTGGCCTCCTTTCTCCCTCCTTCTCCACTCTTCCCCACCTGTTTCACTCTTCCTTATTTTTTCACTCCCTTTTCCCTTCCCCCTCATCTTATTTCACTCTCCTTTCCCCCTCCTTTCTCACTCCTCCGCTCTGATGCTCTCCTGCTTTTTGTCACTGGACCCTGAGCGGACCGGCTCCTGATTCCTCGACCCTACTCCCCATTCCACCCCTGTGCTTACTGTCCCGGGAGCTGCCCATAAAATGCCCATGCACCCTTGGGCGTGTGATAGGGATGCTCCTCTGCACCCTGCTCCAGCCTGTAGGACCTCTCCCACCTTCCAGCCCCCCAGTTCCCAGCAGCCTGGGCTGTGGGCCCTGACCCGTCTGTGGGGCTCCAGATGGCAGGCTTGGCCACCCTCCCCGTGGAAATCCCCGCTCCAGGCAGATCCTGCAGAGCCTCCGTTTCCTTCTATTGTGGCAGTCCAGAGAGAGTCACAGCGGAGCTGAAGGTGACTGTAAGACCTGGGCCCCCAGGCATCCCTTGAGAGCAGATGGGGGCTCCTAGACCAGGGCTAACCCCCTCCTGGGCCAGGGCCAGGCGACAGCAGACTGGACTGACCTTCCCTTTTCTTTATTTCCTGCCAGCTCCACTTTAGATTAGGGGGCTGTTCAGTCTTAAGATCACCCCAGCTGGCGAGTGTTTCCAAGACTGCTTTACAATGCAGGGGCCAAAGCCAGGGGAGAAGACTGGGGTCTCTGGCTCCCACACCAGCCCAGAGGGAGCAAGGACTGAGCACTCTGTAGTTGTTCCCGGCCCACCAATAATCACCTTCCTCTTCCTAGTGGCTGGGTATGGGGCCAGTGGAGCCACTGAGTCACTGGCCTCCAGAGAGGAGACAGGGCTCGAGACCTTCTCCCCTGTGAGTCAGGCTCCCTCGCTGCCGGGGAGGCCGCTGGCCACCCTCTATCCTTTTACCTCCCGTCTGCGACCATGTTTCTGATGTTGATGGCAGTTGCATCACTCTGATAAATATGGGTTTCCAACAGATGGATGTGGACCTGACATATGTTTCTTATGACTGATCTTTCTCCTTGAATGAAAAGGAAGGTGCTTTCCTGTGTGGACACATCAGCATGTGTGTAAATGGATAGGCACGGGGAAGAAGGCACTCAGGACCCCCCATAAATGTAGACTCCACATTAGGGCTCTGCTCTTTCAGAGTGTGGTTATAACGGGAGGGCTGGGCCAACACTCATTCCGAATCCCCCTCCCTCCTTTTTCTCCCATAATAATGTGAATTACTGGTAGTGACATGAGATTTGGAGAGAAATGTTTATATGAACCAAGATGAAAACTTACTTCCATGACTATTAGATGCTCTATTTCCATACAAGCAATTTATGGGATCATTACAATTAGTCTTGTGCAAAGTGGTCCCATAAGGACCTGTCTAAGCTGCAGTCAGAGAAGACGGAATAGATTTTATTACCAGAGTTGTAATGACTGTGTGTGTTCTTGAAAGTAATAAAACCACATTGAAATTATTCTGCAATTTAGACTTTTAAAAACTTCACATCCCCCTACCATTAGTATAGTAGAGAGGGTGGCCTGTGTGTATGTATGTTTACGTATTGTGCCCCCTACTCTGAGCAAACACGGATGTGGGCCCGTATGAATGATTTACGCCTCCCACAACCGGTAAGCCAGTGTGTATGTGAATGGATGCGGACGAGCCTCCTGAGCATGCAGGTGTGAGCGTTGGCACCTGTGACACCCTCCTCTGCAGGGAGAGCCCACGGAGTGAGGAGGCTGGGTGTGGGGTGGGGCCTGGGGAAGACGTGGCTTTCTCTAAATCACAGTCACACCTCATCGTGTCTTGGGCCAAAGCATCCACTCGGGAGGGAGTCCGCCAGAGGGGTTTGGAGCCTGGTCCTGCTGCTTTTGTGGTCTCATAACCTTGAGCCAGTCCTTCAACCTCGCTGAGCAGCAGTTCTCTCACCTCTCAAAGGAGATGATGAAGGTGCGGACTTCACAGGCCTGCAGTAAGGATTAAAGAAATGATGGCAGGAAAGCGCTCGCAGAGAAGCCCGCAGGAAACGTTCTTGCGATGGTGACTGAGGGTGGCCGCCCAAGGAGGGGTCTCTGAACCTCTCCTCCTCTGAGCAGAGCTCAGGGGGCACGATTCCCAGGCGCTCCTTTTCCTCACTGGGGGAAAAAGCATTATTTACCTATCAAATTTTGCACTTTTTTCTTTTCTAACTGGTCCCCAAACAGGGAGACTAGGTCTCTTAACCATTTGAGTTTTAGGATATACTCTTGGAACCATCAACAGCCTCCACTCGGCCTCCCCCCCTTCCCACACCCCACCCCCTGAAGCTGAAGTAAACAAATCCCGCACCAGACCGAGCTTCCCGCTCCCACAAAAGCATCATTTTTAGCGGCAGTAAACAAATCCCCTAAGCCCATGTCATTGTTATCGTGTTTAGATAAAGATCTGGCCAATTAGTGTCCCAGCTGGAATGTAAATAAATCAGCTGCCCCAGACGCACAGCGGTGGTGGGCGTCCATCTCCCACCCCAGCCTCCACATTAAGGTCCAGCATTCCTCCTTCTCTCCTTTTCCTTCTGGTATGAGGGACAACCTCTGGCCTTGGGATTTACGTGGTCTCTAATCTCTGTCCCAGATCTGCTGTGTGACTTCAGGCAGGTCACTTACCCTCTCTGAGCCTGTTTCCTTTTCCATAAAGAGGAGTTGATGATGACTACATCTCAGGGTTGGGAGTGAGCAGCAGTAATAGCAGAAATAATATGGCTGATGATAAAAATAATACTCCCACCAGCAATGGTCATATAGATAACATTAGCTACCATTCATGGCTTTCCTATAAGCACAGAATGGCTCAGTGATTAAGTGCCTCCCCACTCCCGAACTCCCACATAAACTGTGAGACGGTGGGCAAGCGGCCTCTGTAGGGCTGGGGGACTGCTGTGTATGAAGATCTGAGAACAGCACCTGTGTTGTAAACCCTCGCTGCCTCCACCATTGTTACTGTTTCTGCTCCTTGCAGTAGCTCTTGTCTATGGCCCTGTTCATGTAACCATTTGACAGAGGAGGAAACTGAAGCTCCGAGAGGTGAAGTAACTCGCCCAAGGTTAAGTTCCTTGCCTTCCACGTTCCTCTCCCTCTCTTCGCTCCTCTCCCTCCCGGGGCAGCCCCAGCTTTACCAGGCTGAGCAGGAGCGCAAGGCCTGCCTGCCGGGGCACTGTTCTCTCTGCTTTTGCGAATTCCTGCTCGGTCCTCGACAGCCCTCCCCCCACCCCCAGTCTTCCTGGAGGGCCCAGGCGGTAGTCCACAGCCCCCGCGAAGAATGTGCCCGGGCGGTGGGATTGCCTGGAAGCTGCCTTGAAGATAAACACGGCTGGGCGGTGGGGCGGAGCTGGTGGAGCCCCCTCCCCTCCTCTCCCTACCGGCACCCCCCTCGGAGCTGCTTCCTTTCTCCCCATCTCCGTCCTTCTTTGCTTTCTCTTCAAAAAGAAGAGGGGCTGCCAGCTCTGTGCTCTGTCTTCTGAGGCGCCTGCCACGGAGGTAATATTAATCATGATAAACTTCCCACGTGATAATAAAGCGTTACCCATACATGATCGTTACAACATCCCTATGAGATTATTTCTCCTCTCCCCGCAATTTAGAGCCGTGGAAATTGAGGCCCGCAGAAATGAAATGACTTGTCTAAGGTCACAGAGCAGGTAGGCGGTGGATGCAGGACCACCAGGCCGGTGCGCTGGACACTGCCGCCCCACCCCCCGGGTGGGCTGGAGAGAAAGTCCTGCCCCAGCCCGACTCCAGGAACCAGGACCCCAAGGCCACCTGCTCCCAGGGAGATCTTTCTGTGGGAGGCCCCTGAGCTGATCCGCTAGCTCGGAGGCCTTGCTCTGGGAGCAGCGTCTGCAGCCCCAGCTCGGAGCAGCCCGTCGGGCCCCTGGGAGCGCCGCGAGCCCAGCTGCGGCTCCCTGGGAACTGGCCCAGGGGTGGTGGCTCCCCTCCCCCCTGTCCTGACCTCTCAGGCCACTGTGCCCACGCCCTTTGCAGAAGAAGGAACTTCCCTCTGGAAACCAAACCCCCGCAGCCCGGCGGGGCCGGGGACGCGCTGGAGCCAGGCTCCAGACCCTGGAAACCCGGCCCGTCGGAATCTGAGCAAGTGCTGTACCTCGGTGTGCACCGCGCGCTTCCTGGAGCAGAGTGGTGGGTTCAAATCCTGTCTCCACTCTGTCTCCGGGCGAGTTCCTTAATTCGGAGCCCCGTTTTTCCGATTTGTGGCACCGGGAATACTGAGAGTACCTACCTCCTGGGTCGCTCTGAGGATTAAAGAGATTACTTCTGTGAAGCACTTAGTGCGGTGCCTGGCACAGTAAACGCTCAATAACTGCTAGATTGTTATCGTTAACCCGGGGCCCGGTGGAGGCTGACTTTTCCGTTTCTGGGTGTGAGCTGCGTCCCTGTGCGCAGCGAGGCTGCGGATGGCGCCGGGCCGCACCCGCGGGCTACGGCTGGACACTTGGGCGCGCGAAGTTTTGGAGAAGAGCCGGGTTAGTCCGGGTCCGCTGTGTTGGGGGCCGGGCTTAGGCGATCACCGCGGCTCTGCGTCCTGGGCGTGCGCGTCTGTCCCGAGCCGCGTGCGTGTCGAGGCCTGTGCGTGTCAGGAGCCGGTCCCCGTTGACGCGCCCGCGGGGACCTCACCTGCTCTGGATTTAGATTTCGGCCGGGCCAAGAACCTCTGGTTTACCTGACGGATGCGTGGTGTCCACGATGTGTACACAAACCCGAGCGAGGCTGGAGTCCCCCGTGCTCGGCCTCTGGCTCATCGAACAATTTGCGCTATTAATGGTTATTTTATTTATATCGTTAGAATTGTCCCCCCCGGGTCTGTTTACACCAACGTCTGGCCGTCCAGGCCGCAGTGTTTGGACAGGGGATTACGCTAATGGATGGCGAGCTGGGAGGAGGGAAGGAGGCGCTGCTGGAAACTGGGCTCCGGGCTGCCACGCGGGGTGGGCCTCGAGGGAAGCGGAGCAGGCCTCTTCTGGGCTCGACATCTGACCTTAGGAGGGAAGGAAACGTGTCTGCTCGCGATAGGAAGCTTCGGGGCCTCGGGAGGGGTGGAGGCTGGAGGTGCCTGCTCCCGGGGCGGCCCCTACCTCGCTTCTCTCAAGGCCTTTCAGAACTCAGAACTCGAGGTCGTCCCGCTTGGGTGCGCACACGTCAACAAGTAAACAAGATCTGGAGCTACCAGGATGGCGGCCTCTTTGATTCCCCCGTCGGTGGCTGCCAGCTCCGTGCTTCGGCCTCCAAATCCGGATTATGGCTGAGCCCCGGGCGCCCGGCGGCCGGTGGGGTTAGACGCGCCTTCAAAGGGCGGCCGCCCAGCGGGCACGCTGCTCCGCAAATCGGGGAGGCCCCACAGCACCCAGCCCTAGGTGCGCACCCCACGCCCACCTAGCACTTGGGAGCAAAACTCGGCCTGCGCACCCGGCGCACGCAGTGGAAAGGCCCGTCCGCTGGCACCAGGGGCCAAGGAGGTTTTCTGGGATTTTTGGCAGCCTTCAGCTTCAAAAGACCTAGGCCTGGAATTCCTGGATTTGGAGCCAAGCATCTTTGCTACAGGGCTGGGGCTGATGCATAAAAATATCTAACATTTAATTAGCGTTTACTATGTGCCAGACACCATGCCAAGCATTTTTGCTCTCCACCACAATCCTTGGGACTATTATCCCATTTTACAGAAGAGGACACAAGAGGCTTCAGTAGCTGGGGCAAGGTCTCTGACGGCTGGTGTCAGAGCCAGAACTCTAGCCGTGCAGTCTGGCTACAGTACTGGGGCGGTGGTTCTCAAGTTTTGGGGTTTGAGCACCCGTTTGGGACCCTGATGTAAGCTATGGACCCCCTCCCCAGAAGAATGCTCATGGGCACATGCAACCCTTTCTCAACAATTTTAGGGTCTTCATCGAGTCCCGTAGGTCGGGCCAAGGACTTCTGAGTAATAGTTTTGACTTTACAGGTTATACAAAGTGCATTTGATTTAATTTGTTAATTTTGAACATAGATTAGGAAGGTAGTACTTTTAATATCCGTTTTATAACTAAAGATTCCTGAAGCTCAGAGAGGTAAAGTCACTTGCTCAAGATCACACAGCTGGTAAATGTGGAGTTGGGCTCTCAGGTCTTTGGACTCTAGAGTCTTGGTGCGCACCACTTCTCCACTCTCCCCCACTATGAAGTTTTCCTTTTCCTTCCCTCTTAGCTCTCGCTTTCTCTTGGGGGGGAGTGGTAAAGGGGCGCGCAAGTGGGGCCATTCCTCCAGAGGATCTGGGTTATTCTTGGGGGCCTCTGCGAGGTGCTCTGCTGCTCTGCTGGCGGGGGCGCAGCGCCAGGACCCGGTTGCCCTTGCTCTGTGGGCCGCGCTGCCAGGACGCGCGCTCCGGTAAACGGTTTATCTAAAGACAACTTCTGTTTCTCGTTCGCTGTCGGGAGTTGCCCTGTAGCCGGCAATGAAAAATGCGCCTTTTCCCGAGACTCTGGCGCTGGTGATTTATGTGGGAACCGTCCTCACCCGCGAGGCCTGGGCTGCTCAGCCGGGCCTAGGGGGTGGAGGGCGGGGGCAGGCCTGGAAGAGAACCTGGTGCCCCGGCCCTTCCAGCGCCCGCTTTTACGGCGCCCCCCTCCACCCCTACCTCCAGGACATTTTACAGCCGCTCCCCCAGGAAGCTGAGCGCTTTATCGCGGTAAAGTAAACACCATTATCCCAGGTCCATTAACACGGAGATTTTGGCGTTGTAAATAGACCCCGAGAGGGAAAAGAGCAGCCCCCTCGAGCTCCCTTGTAAAACCGAGAAGGTTCTCCAAGATTTATGGCCGTTGATTGGCCCCCCAACCTTCTAAAAAATCTCAGTCTTGACCAAAGCCAGAAGGTAGGGCATTCCCCCCAGCCTAGAAATCCCGCCCCTGGTGTTAAGACTGCGAGGGTGAGGAGTCCCCAGGACGCGTCTAGCCTGGTCATTAATTTTCTTTAAGTCACAAGCCCAGGAATGCTGATTCTTTTCCGGCTGTGGATGCATAGATAAACTCTGCAGCTCCCCAGGAGCTCTTAACAGGGAGCAACCAGTGTAGACGGTGCCAAGGGCCGGGATACTTGTGTTCCAGGCGTCTTCTTCATTTGTAAACTGGATAATGCTTTCAGCAGCTACTTAGGAGTCTATAAAGCACAGGAGACTTGCAGTTGATGGGTGCTGCCAGAGCACGGTCTCCCAGGGCAGTCATTTCACCAGCTTGCACGGCCTTGCATTTGCCTCTCTTTCCAAAAGGATATCCGCATCTTATTCACTCTTGGGCCAGCCTAGATATGAAATCAGGGAAGGATGGTGGTACCGGCACACGACAGACTAGACGGTCCTAGCTCGCTCTCTCTCTGCCTTTCTGTTTCTGATGAGTATCCAGTGACCTGTTCTGGGAAGTTTCTGTTCATCTGGATTGTGGTTTTCTTATCCCCTCAAGTCAATATTTCTATCAAACAGTGGATTTTGACCTAGGAAAGGCGGCTCAGTTTGATTGAGAAAACAAAGGGACAAGTTCTCTAGGCCAAAGGAAGCTTCAGGAGCGCCCAGCCTCTCCTAACCCTTGCCAAGGTCGCTTTCAGGACACAGTCCATGCCCGCTTGACCTGCTCCTTCTTTAGCCCTGAGAATTTAGTAATTCTTGTGGGATCCTCCATCTGGCTGAAGGGTTGGCCTTCGGGGAGGGGCAATAGAGAAAAAACAGAGAGCAGAAGTGTGCCAAAAATTGTTCTGGTCCTTTGGCATAACTGCCTCTACCTAGAGCACGGACTTTTAATCTTTTTTTTTTTTTGGTACCAAAGATCCCTTAGACAACTTTGACAGTTTGGTGAAGCCTATGGACCCTCTCCCAGAATGCTTTTAAATGCATAAAATAAAATGCATACAATGACATTGAGAAACAGTTATCAAAATCTTTTTTAAAATAGTAGTGTAGTAATATATATGCTTCTTTATTAATTGATTAAATAACAAAATCTAGTGGCAGTTCTAAGGACAACCATAATTTCAAAGTAGTGATGAATGTGAATGGGACTTCATGGTATCTACAGCATCAGTAGTGTTCTATGACAATATCAGTGATTCCTATGGGTGACAAAGTTGTAGGTTACTACTAATACTACTGGGTTTGTTGCCTACATTTAATAATTAAGGAAATGCTAACTTACACTTAGAACTAATAAAAATAAAGATGTATTTTTCCCCTTCACATTTATGGACACCCCCTGAATTCTACGCTCAGGTTCCTTGGCAATCCATAAATGGCCAGGTTAAGAACCACTGGTCAAGGGTCAAAATCTAGACCACTTCATCTCAAAGAGTGGTCTTCCCATCACCTGCATCAGAATCTTCTAGAGGTGTTCCTTAGAAAATTCTAGGGCCCCCTCTGAGATCTACTGTATGAGTTGACGCAGAAAACTGCATTTTAAACTTAATTTTCAGAGGATTGTTTTCACACAAAGTGTGAGAATGGCTGTATCTGGACCTCACTGATTAGCATCAGCACTTCGGCTGGCTGCTTGGATGGTGAAAGAAGATTCCTTTGGAGAGCTGGGGAGTAGGGTGGGAAAGCAGGGATTCTGGGCAGAAGCTCTTCTGTGGACACTGCTTTGAGGTGGTGCAGGTGAACTTGGTGGGCACAGCAAGCTAGGGCATGGGAGAACACCAGGGAAGGAAGCTGGAATGGGACATTTTGGTGAAGGGTCCCAACATGTTGGCAGAGGCACTGGAAAAACTTCAGAAATTAATCGGTCCCCATCCCCACCTTGATCCTGTATCTTACACGTAAGAAGAGAAATTTGCCAAAGGCCATATTGCTAGTGACAGAGGTGGGTCTGTAGTCCACTATCCTGAAATGCCACGTTTAGTCCTCACACTTGCTGGTGGTGAGTTCAGGGCATAACACACGGTCATTGGCAAGCCCCGTCCCTATGGCCCTATATAGACTTCTCCATCAGCTCTCTGCACTGGCTTCCTTTTTGCTTTCAGGTGCCCCTGAAATTCTGAGTTCCTTTACAGAGTCTTCCCATGTTGGTACCTTTAGAGCTTTCATTCATTCACTCACTCACTCATTCGTTCATTCAATGAATGCCATGCCCAGGCCTTGTCCTAGATGCTATGAAAGATACAGAAATGAGTAAAGAGATGATCAGTACCCTTAAGGAATTTTCACTGATACCCTGTCTCGTCACTACCAATCTTAAATAACCCTGATAAGCATCAAACCTCTTTTGACCCAGGCCTGATCTGATGTTTGTGCAATCACCAAAGGCCAAAGAAGTCTTGTTGGAAGGGAAGCAGAGCTTGTAGCATAGTGATTAGTTGGGACTGTCTTTTCTATTGTAAAAGGTAACCAGTTAGACCATGAGCTTTGAAGAGCATCATTACAATGTTAAAGTGTTGAACAAAGTGGAGCTTGTTGCAAATGTAAGAAATGTGCAAGATACAGCCAACATGATGCTTGAGGACAGTTATGAAATTGCTGGCCCCAAATCAAGCAAGTGATGATAATTGACAGTGCAGAGTAAACACAGCTCTAACTAATAAATTTTCGCTTGGCATGAGTTTCAGTGCTTTTGCTTCTCTTTGTATTCTCCTGTGTGTCTTCTTGAGGGTCTTAGATCACTCTCATAGATAGCAGGTCAGTCTGCGTGCAGAATTCAGAGTTTAATAAAAACACAGAAGAATAGAAAGGGAGTAGGGTCTAGAGTCATAAGATTTGAGTTCCAGTTCTGTTTCTGTCACTTAAGAACTTTGTGACTTGGGCAAATAAGTTGAGTTTGAGTTTTCTCTTTGGTAAAAATGAGTAATAGCAATGCCTGTTTCATAAAATTGTCAGAGAGAGTGAGACAAAGTATGATAAAAGTGCTTTGTAAACCGAAGTCACTATACAGTGTGAGTAGTTATTATATGTTTTTGGAGCCAGATAGACCTGGATTCCAAGCCTGGCAGGAACCACTTACTTGCCATTTGTGTAAGTTATTTAACTTTCTGAGCTTCAGTTTCCTTATCCATAAAATGAGACTAATAATACCTATTTCTTTGGATCATTGTTCTAAGATTTATTTATTTATTTTTTCTGCTTTATCTTCCCAAACCCCCCTGATACATAGTTGTGTATCTTAGTTGTAGGTCCTTCTAGTTGTGGGATGTGGGACGCCGCCTCAACGTGGCCTGACAAGCGGTGCCATGTCCACACCCAGGATCTGAACCCTGGGCCGCCGCAGCGGAGCGCGCGAACTTAACCACTTGGCCACGGAGCCAGCCCCTGTTCTAAGATTTAAATAAGAGCATGTATGTAAAAGAGTGTCTACCACATTCTAAGACAGCCCACAGCCATTTCTAGGTTGTCGATGTTGGAATGGCAGTGACTGTGTCCCATTTATCCTTGTGTCCTTAGAACATGGCAGAGAGTGCTGCACATAGTAGACTTAATTTTGGTTGAATGAATGATGAAGGAAGCTTTGTATATGTGTCACCAGGCATAGCATAATCTATACTTAGGCAAAATCCTCATTGGCCAAGCAGAGCTACTCCTGGGTCAATTTCAACTTCAATTTTACCCCCATGGGCCCATTGCATTCACCCCCCTCCTTGGAGGAAGATGGGGTCATGATGCGCCCCAGAGAGTCAGTAGCAGCCAAGGGCTGCAGTTCACGGCTTGGGAAAAAGAAACAAGTTTCTAAATTGCCGTTCATCAATCAAGCAATCAATCAACAAATGTTTATTGAGCTACTACTATGTATCACACACTGTTCTAGGTGCTGGGGATTCAGTGATAAACAAGACAGGCAAGATTTCTGTCATGGGTGCCATTAGCCAGTGCAAAGAGTGACACCTAGAGTTTCTGTTTCTTTTCTTGTTTTCTTTTTGAGATGAGTGGGTTTGAAAATCTGGAGGTGGAAGCCCGGGGGAAGTTGCTGCAGTGACTGAGGCTGGGAAGGTGGTCTCTGAGGAATTCAAGGGTGTGCAAAGGACTGGAGAATCAAGCACAGCATAGTAACATGCGCTAGTCAATAAAGACACAGTTGACAGAGGGAGAAAGAGGAAGACGGAGAGAGAGCAGGAGGTTGGTGGGGGAGAAATAGAATTAGTTTTCTATCGCTGTTATAACAAATTACTGCAAGCTTAGTAATTTAAAACAACACAAATGTATTATCTTACAGTTGTATAGGTCAGAAACCTGACATGGGTCTCACTGGGCTAAAATCAAAGTGTTAGCCTTTCTGGAAGCTTCTAGAGCTTCTAGAGAATCCATTTCCTTGCCTTTTTGCAGCTTCTGGAGGCTGCTCACCTCCTTGGTTAATAGCACCCTTCCTCCTTCTTCAAAGCCAGCAGTGACAGGCTAAGCTCTTCTCAGCTGCCACCTCGCTGGTTCTCCCTCTGACCATTCTTCTGTAGTCAAGTCTTTCTCTGGCCACAGTTGGGAAACGTTCTCTGCTATTAAGGATTCATGTGACTAGGTTGGGTTCATGCAGATAATCCAGGATAATCTCCCCACATCAAGGTCTATATCCTTAATCACAGTGCAAATCTGTCGTGTAAGGTAACATATTCACAGGCTCCGGGGAATAGGGCAAGGACAGCTTTGGAGACCATTATTCTGCCTACCAGAGAAAGAGAGAGAAGAGAGGAGAGAGGAAGGGAAAAGGGGAGAAAGAGGGGAGAGGGAGGAGAGAGAGAGAAGAGAAGAGAGGAAGAGAGAGAAATATATGCCTAGTGTCTTTCCCAGAAAAATGGACTTCCAGTAATGAAACAATTAAGAATGCAGCTAGGGGCTGGCCCGTGGCTGAGTGGTTAAGTTTGTGCACTCTGCATTGGCGGCCCAGGGTTTCGCCGGTTCGAATCCTGGGTGCAGACATGGCACCACTCATCAGGCCACGCTGAGGCAGTGTCCCACATGCCACAAATAGAAGGACCCACAACTGAAAAAAAGAAAGATGCACAACTATGTACCGAGGTGCTTTGGCGAGAAAAAGGAAAAAAAAAAAAGAATGCAGCTAAAGTTCAACATTTTCTAGTAAATTATATTTTACTTTTTGCTGCACATTCAGCAGCTGTAGCCATAACATGACACTCAAAGCACAAGCTAGTGCTATTAACTTCTGCTTCGTCTTCTCGTCCAGGAGTCCCTGCTATATGCAAGCTATCTTCGAGTGTGCAGGCGATCAACTCCCTGTTAATTACACTTTATCTTTGTCATATTTCCATGTTTCCATCTGATGCAAGATGAGCCCTTGGGCAAAGTTGTGGGAGAGCTGACATTTGTCTTTTGTGCTACTCTGTCTTTGCCACTAAACAGACCCCTCTGCTTAAAAGGACATACACAACTATCTGAGGATTTTTTTTTTTAACTTTTTTAAGGTGTATGGCAAAAGACTGGATGGGAGTACTCTGAAATGGCAGTATTTGTTAGGTGGTAAAATTATGGATTTTTCTTATTTCCCTTTGAAACATTACCCACTGTTCTTTTGTATTTATCAATAAAAATATCTGTTCACAAGTGTTAACCATTTGCTGGAGACCTAGTTTTGCAACATGGAACTGAGAAGTGGTGATCAAGATTTGCATTTCCTACTTTTATTTCTGAGGAGGCAGCCTTGCCCAGAAGAGAGGACTACAAGACTCAGCTAGATCTGGGTTGGAGTCCTAATTCCTCCATATACACCCTGGTTGACCTGGGGCAAGTGACTCAGTTTCTTCAGATGTAAAATGAGGAAACTAAATAGCTTTTGTCTCCTAGTGTTTCTGTGAGATTAAATCACAGATGCCCGCAAACTGCTTAGTCTGGTGTCTGGCACGTAATAGGCCCTCAATAAACACAAATTGTTATTTTTAGAGCTCAAATATTCCTTAATCCAGCCCTCAAAGCAAATAGCAAATCTGTTATCAGGGACAGCAGGGGTGGTCATGTTCCCAATTTCTGAATGTGGCAATTATGGACAAACAGAATGTGTTTTTATTTGAGAACCTTCAATTTAGGTGAAAGCCCATAAGTGACTTAATTATATAGACAAACACTATTGGTAATGCAAGATATTAAGACAAAGAATAAAAAAGCAGTCTTCAAATTTATTTTCTTATTACTTATGGAGCACTTAGTATTTTCCAGGTCCCATAGAGATGGGTCTCTGTTTCCAAGAATTTACAGTGTACCAGGGGAGAAAAGAAATGAACACAAATAGCTATACAAAAAGGCGGAATACATAGCAAGAACCCTGGAAGGTTCAAGAAGGAGGTTTTCCTGGAGAATAGACAGGGGAGAATTCATGGAAGAGGTGGGCTTTGAGCTGGGCCTCGAAGAAGGGTGGGGTTTTGACAGAGTAATGCGGTGGTGGGAGTCATTCTGTGGTCATTCTGGACTGCCCTGCAAGCGTTTTCAGACACAAGCCTCCACTAGCACAAAGATTCAGTCCATGTTATTCCCAAGAGCTATGCTCTTTGAAACAGGGAAAAGTTTCAATGCAATGTTACGATGGTTCCTAAAATGATCAACATGCAACAAATTTAGTAACACAAGATGCTTGTTAAACAGTCTCTCAAAAAAGGCACATATCAAAAATATATGCACAGTATGTTTTCAATTATGTAAAATGCGCAGAATAAAGATGACAGGAAATACTTAAAAATGTTAACACTTATTGTGTCTAGGTGTTGGGATTATGGATTTTTTTCTTCTAAATAGTTATTTTGTGTGTGTGTGTACTAAACACCCAGAAAAGAATGTATACAACACATATGTTCAGTTTCAATATCAACAACAACAATAACATAAACACTTATGAATTCACCACCCAGGTAAAGAAATAAAACATTGCTGGTACTTAGAAGTCCCTTGTGTGACCCTCCGTACTTATATGCCTTCCTTTACACCCAGACATTATCGTTAACTATTTCATTAGAGTTTTTCAGCCTATGTGTGTTCCTTAAACACCATATTGCTTAATTTGGGGGGAAAAACTGAGTGTCAAACACAAATTTAGCTGTGTGAGGAAAGGACAATATTGTCGCTATTAGATGAAGGCTTCTAGAAGGAGGAGAGGTGAACAGAGTCTCCGGGTGATAGTCCTACCGTGGCATTCCTGAGAGTTTGCCTGAACCCTCTGGGAGAAGTCAACAGACAAGACCTTAAATAAGTTTTGAAGTCTAGGACTCTGGAACCAGGGAATTTAGAAGGGCTATAGTATGGGACAGAGACTGGATGTCCAATAATAGATATATGGCCAGAGGGAGTGGCTGCTCTGTATGTTTTGCTTCTAAGCACCTGTAGACTCCCTCTAACTCTCAAGAGTAGATCCAAGAAGACCTCTCTGGAGTGAAATGAATGTCTTCACCTGGCCCATTACCTGGCATGGAAGGGGGAGCTAGGATTAGATCCACACATGGTGAGGGCAAGCAAGTATAGATAAGAGTCTGGGGCAGGCTCTCCAGGGCACTCTGTCCTCAGTTTAAGAAGATGGTATAATGGCGGAGGAAATCCTGGTGATGACAATGCTAATAATGTCTGGTCCTTGAGTCTTACCGCTCCAGTCTGAACTGGCTGTCCTCCTCGGTGGGGGCAAAGTGCTCTCTTGGGATCTCCATCACTCTCTTAGGGACTCCCTCCAGCCTCTCCTAGGCTGGCTTATTGGTTTCCTGTTCCCCGTTCTCTTCATGGTTATTGCTTTATTTTGTAGGAGCACTACTTCCAAAAGCTTTTTGAAAAAGGAAGGGTACATGAGAGGTCAATAGTTTAAGACCTTGAACATCTTAAAACGACTTTTATTCTACCTTCGTGTTTGTTGATAGTCTGGTTCTAGAATTCTTGTTTGGGAAATAATTTTCCTTCAGAATTTGAAAAACATTGCTCCGTTGTCTTCTGCTTCCTTGTTAGCGTTAAGAAGTCCCAATCCTCTCTAAATCATCTGTCTTTTCTCTCTTGAAACTTGTAGAAACTTTTCATTTTCCTCAATGTTGTGAAATTCCACAATTATGTGCCTTATTATGGGTCTATTTTCATCCATTGTGTTAAGCACTCAGTAGACCCTTTCAGTCTATCAATTCAGTCCTTCAGTTTGGGAAATTTTCTTGGATCATTTCATTAATTTTTATCCCTTCCATTTTCTTTTCTCTCTCTCTCTCTCCTTCTTCTTCTTCTTTTTTTTCTTGCTGGGGAAGATTGGACCTGAGCTAACACCTGTTGCCAAACTTCCTCTTTTCTGCTTGAGGAAAAGTGGCCCTGAACTAACATCTGTGCCACTCTTCCTCTATTTTGTATGTGGGATGCCCCCACAGTGTGGCTTGACGAGTGGTGTGTAGGTCGGTGCCTGGGATCCAACCTTGTGAACCCCGGGCTGCTGAAGTGGAGTGTGCAAACTTAACCACTATGCTGCCGGGCCAGCCCCTCTCTCTCTTCTGTTATTTGGATATTGGATCCTTTGGACTGATCCTCTATTTTTCTCTTCATTCCTCCTTCTCACCTCTTTGACTTTTTGCTCAACTAGGAGACTTCCTCAATGGTATCCTCCTCCTCAATAAGAGCTTTTCATTCTTGCCTTATTGTTTCTAATTCTCCAGAGCTCCTTTTAATTTTGTCCTCTGAATGTCAGTTCATTGAAACACACATCCTACTCTTGTGTCATGATTGCAATATCTTCTCTTATTTCTTTGAAGCTAATGTTGATAATTTTCAGGGGTTTTGTTTTCTTCTCTGCATAATTGCTGTTTCTTCCGTTACATTTTTTCTGTTTGTTGTCATTGTTGTTGTTGTTAGGTTTTACTTTTGCATTTCATGATAATGGCTTTCCTCAGCTATCTGGTCATACTTGAATGTCTGGTTGTGATTAAGAGTGGGCACCTAAAATGCTGATCGGACCTTCCGAGAGCAGGAGTGGGGCTTTGGACTCTGAGCTCCACTTTATGGTGATTTGGGTGAGTTGCTTTTTGCAGAACTGCTGATGACAGGGTCTTTAGGTATTTCCTTTGGGCTCGTCAAATTCTCAGGCAAGAACTTTCCAGTCTCCTGCCTGATGCTGCCCATTCAGAGATTTGAGGATTCTATGGTATCACTGGATTGGTTCTCAGCTTTCTCCACTGCTAGCTTGGGATTCAACAATCTTGATTCTGTCACCTGTCCCCAGTCTTACAATTGGGAAGTGAAAAAATTAAGGAATAAACAAACAAAGGTAAGACTATGGTGTGAGCTTCAATTCTGGATCCTAACATCCAATTTCTATTTCAGAAAGGAGTCAGACCTGTGTGGATGTAAAAATCAATTGAATTATCTATGTCCTAGATTTTCAGCCAACTCCTTAATCACCTGGGGTAATGGAGGGAATCCTGGATTCCCAGAACAGCTAAATGTCAGAATTGGATGCCACTTGGAATCAATTCAAGCCTGACATGTACAGAAGAAGAACCCCCAAGCCAGTCACCTGTATTTGCTCCAGAAGGCATTCTCTGAGCTCTGTGTTTGCCTGACCTAATACACACTAGCTCAAGATCCTTGTGCACACATCTCCCAAGGGAAGAGAGGGAGCCCAGAAGTCTGGATCTTGAGGGAAAGGAAACTTTCAGAGGCAATCTGTCCCATGGATCATGTGCTCACAGAGGCACCAAAGCAAACTATATGCACGTTGCCTTATCAGGTTTTGTTCTGAACAATTAGGAAGGGCTTGGTCCTGAAGGAATGGGTCATAGAGTGATGGAGGAACACCTCACCTCCATTCCCCAACACGGCCAGTCTAAAGATGGAACCCCAATTTCCAAACCCATCATTAAGACTTGTGCCATGGGGCAAGTCAATACAAAACATTGTTATTCCTAGCAGTCTCAATTGGTAGAATCATAGTAACAAAACAAAACAAAACAAAACAGGAATAAGAGGCTTTTAAAATGATCTGAGATGTCATTCCAGTTGTTCTTTCTTTTGTAATTTTCCTCACCTGGTAATGTACTGACTTGGTTCCACATCCTCCCTTTTTTGTTTCATTTTATTTTGTATTAAACTGTAATTTTATTTATTTTTTTTGAATAGATATCAAGTTCATGTTTTTCAAATTTCAAAACGTATGGGTCTCCTGTTTTCTCATGTGCCCCAGCCCCTAGTGTCCTTCTCTAGAGGCAATCAATGTTATAAGTTTTTAAAATGTAACTTTCGGAAACATTTTGTGATTATACAAGCAAATAAGTGCATGCTCTCTTTTTTTTGCCTTGTGCACAGATGGTAGCATTCTGCACATACTTTTCTGCATCTATGTCCCCACCAAATAGCATTTTTCACTGCTGTTGTTTAATGTACCTCTACATAGTATCCCATTGTGTGGATGACCCGTAATGTATTCAACCGATCCACTCTTGACGAACTCTTATGTCATTTCATCTCTACTTTTTCTTTTGAAGGCTTCATTTTTTAGTATTTTTCCTCCACTCTTCTTTCAGATTTTTATCTTTTTAAAAAGAGTAAGCATTTAGAATTTTAATAGGCATTGAGAAATCACACACCAAAAAGGTTATAGCAATTTACAGTGCCACCAAATATATGAAAGTGCCTGTTTTGCATTATTCACAATAGCCAAAATATGGAAACAACCCAAATGTCCATCAACAGATGAATAAAGACAATGTGGTATATACGTACAATGGAATATTACTCAGCCTTAAAAAATAAGGAAATCCTACCATTTGCAACACCATGGACGAACCTGAAGGACATTTGTTAAGTGACAGAAGCCAATCATAAAAGGACGAATACTGCATGATTCCACTTATATGAGGTACCTAAAATAGTCAAACACATTGAAGCAGAGACTCGGGGAGGGGAAAAGTGGGGAGTTGTTTAATTGGTGTAAAGTTTAAATTGTGCAAGATGAATAAGTGCCAGAGATTTGTTGTACAATGTAGCACCTATAGTTAACAATACTGTTCATGCATTAAAAAATTTGTTAAGAGGGTGGATCTCCTGTTAAGTGTTCTTAACACACAGACACACACACAAAGGGACACAAGGAAACTTTTGGAAGTGATGGATATATCTACTACTTTGATTGTGGTGAGGTTTCATGGGTACACGCATATGTCCAAACTTATCAAATTGTATACAGTAAATATGTGCAGTTTTTTGTATATCAATAATACCTCCAAAAAGCTGTTTTTTGAAAAAGAGAAAGTGCCCTTTTTTTCAGAGTTTCACCAATATGTTATTCTCAGTCTCTGAAATATTCACCATCCAATAGGCTTTATTTGTTTATTTCTAAGTATCATTTTCCACAATCTAATAATACACACAAAAAAGTTGCTAAGTAAAATTTACAAAATACAGAGAAGCAAAATAAGATGATTAAAAAAATAACCGTAATCCCACACAGTAATAATCAAATAATAATTATTATATTCTTTTTCTTCCTTTTTTTGGTACAAATATGGTAACATGCTACATATATTTTTTCTTAACTCAGTTCTTAAAGTTAATAAAATATGAGGAACATTTTCTATATTATTAATTACTTCCCTGTCTGTAACACCTTAAAATTTATATTATGAAAAATGTGAACCATGTAAAAGTAGATAAAATATTAGAATACCATAATAAGCATCCATATATACACTACCTAGATTTAAAAATTATTAACATTTTCCCATTTCACTTCTTTTATTTCTTTTTCTTTGCTAATTATTTTAACACACTTTCTGGCCCTCGTGACATTTTACCCTACATATTATTTCCTAGATTTTAGTAAAATCACTCTTCCTCAGTGCTCTCCCTAGAATACATATTAAAAGTGATTTCATGTATATTTACATGTATATGCATAGGTATACATACATATATATATAATTATGTGATGTTATAGTATAATTATGTGATGTTATATATGTTGCATATATTTATATTTTACATATGTAAAACTACATGATAGAATTACAGGGCTTCTCTGAGGCAAAATGGTGGAACCAGGCAAGCTCCTTGTCCTGAAGTACCCAGCACCCTTGTCCTTTTTCTAGGGACCCAAGAAAACCATTCACACAAAGTTGCTGCGGAGCTTAGAAAAATCATAAATATTGAATAGCACATAAGTCTTTAGAAATTTCTCTTTAAAGCAACATTAACTGTGAGGTGGCTAGGGAAAACATTAACATCCTTATTTTATAGACCAGAAAACCAAGGGTCCATGAAGTTAAGGACTTGCTATAGGCCACACACTAATGAACAGAAATGGATTCTAACTCATCTTCAGAAGCAAATGTTCTTCCTCCCAGGAGTTTTGCATCTTAAAAGAGGGCTGCAGGAGAGGATGATGCTTTACACCCAGGGATGAGTCAGTGGTGTGAGATTCTGGGCTTTGGAGGAGTTATTTTGGGAGAGCGCTACCTTTCCAAAGACCAGTGTCTACCTCCTCCACCTGGAGTTGGGGGTGGGCGCATCAGGGTCTGCCTTGAGGCAGAAAGCAGTTGGAGAGATTTTGCAAAGGGAGAGCTAAAAGGATTTGGGAATTTGCTGGACACTGGGGAAGAGGAAGATGCCAAGGCTTGAGCTTGGATGAAAGGAAGAATTTTGGCTTGCAGTTGATTTTGGGGAAAGGATGACAGTACCCATTAACTTTGGCATATTGCCTTTGGAAAACATCTAGAGAGCAGTGTCGAGTGGTCATCTGGAGATTCAGGATTGAAGCTCAGAAAAGGGATCTGTAAGACTGTAGAGTTAGGAATCATGGAAGCAGAGGTGATAATAGGTAGAGGCCATGGCAAGAGATGGATAGAGATAGAGAGAGTGGAGAGGGCCAAGGGTGAGGTCATATGTAGATCACAGGGAGAGGGAAAGAGAAAACCAAGAACAAATGAAGAAGACAGAGAAGAAGCATCAGGGAGAGAGAATAAGAGGAAGATGGTGTAGTGTCGCCAAAGTGTGATGAAGAGTCCCATCACCGAGGACAGGGCCTGCCAACAGACCAAAGGTTGCAGGACAGTCAAGGAGGATGAGAACTGAGGAAAGGCCCTCGGACGTGATGAGAGCTGAGAGCGTGTTACTGGACTGAGTAGTCTGGGGAAAGAGCAGGTTGAAGGATTATGAATGGGGCGAAGTACGAATAAAGTAAGCATGTACCACTTCACCACCTCATGCTTCTCTGCAGGGGTCACTGGCTCATGACCAGGGCAAAGTAATGGGACACTCCTTCCTCTCTCCCTGCTGCCCCAAGTCCCAGCTTCCATTCTCTTGCATGTATATATTGCATTCAAATCTGTTATTTTTCATTTAAACTACCTTCTTCCTAAATAAAAATATTGGCAAGAGACTATAATACAAGGCTCTTTGCTCTCCACCACCTTATGCCCTACGTGGTTCCGCCCTTCAAAATATTCATAGGGAAGGTCCTAGTAATGGGGAGAGAGTTTCTGTGTGTTTAATTAAGGTATAAGATACATATAGGAAGGTGCACAAATCTTAAGTATACAGCTTAATGGAAAATTATATAGTATATGTCTGAGTAGCTACTATCCAGATCCTGACATAGAACACTTCCAGCACTCTAGAAGGCATTCTCAATGCCCTTGGCTGTGATTGTGGAGACCTGGTCCAACTCCACAGGTGAACCCACGGTGGGGAGAAGTCCTGACTTTAATTTTAGCTGCCCCTGAGTAGTCGGATACACGATGGTGAAACGTGTGTGTGGACACTGGACCACCACCTGGGTTTAAATCTCAGTTCCACCACTTACCAGCTTTGTGAACTTTGGCAACTTTCTCAACATTTCTGTGCCTCAATTTCTGTAAGAAGGGGCAATAATAGTACTTACTTGATAGAGTGATGGAGAAAATTAAATGAGGCACTGAGAATAGCGCCTGGCACATGGTAAGCACTCAATAAATGTTAGCTCTTTTTAAGCCATTGGTGGGAATTCCAGGTGCACTACTGGAGCCAATAGAGCATATATTTAGGAGTGGGTCATGTCGATCCTTCAAATCCCATCCTTAGTCATTACCACTCACTTACAAGGAGCGAGGGCTTTTCACTACCTCTCCCCAATCTCTCCATGGGATCTCTGTTCTATACCTGGGCACTACACACAGCTGAGGAAGTGGCGACGCCAAACCGAGCTCTGGTGTTGACCTTATCAAGACTTTTCCATCACACTTGCTGGGTCATCGGAAAGGCTCGCTCACTGTGCAGGCCAGCCAGCTTCCAGGGAATTCATCAGCGGGCTGGAACTGGGTGTGTGTGACCCTCAGCTGCTCCCAGGGCTTTCCCCTTCCTTGTCCCCACCCAGGTTCACCTCTGGAATTGGACCAGTTCTCCACAATTGCGGCCAGGGTGACAGCAAGGTGTGATGGATGGACAAGGAGCTGTGGAGTGGCAGGGCTCTTGGTCAGGAACCCAAGGCTGTGTTTATGAGAAGGAAGAGGCTGTTTCCTGAAGCAAGCATAATGCAGCTCTAAAAAAGGCAGAGGAAATACATCATGCAAGGGAGCGTAACCCTGGGAGGACTGCTGGGAATCCGAGTACCAGAGAAGCCCTGGCAGGTCAAGGTGCCTCTGACAAGACCTTTTTTTATAGGCCATTTGCGTGAGGGTTTGCTGCTGTTCCCTGCAGAGCTGACAGCCACTCAAGGTCTCAGTGGGGAGTTGGAAGCTAATCTTAGCTGTCGCTTTCCAGACCTTCTCCACTGGCCCTGCTGATGCATTTAGAAAAGAAATAACAAGCTCTATTGTTTTAAAAAACTGCAAAAATGGCGATTTTGGCTGTTGACTCTTGCACTGCTGCAAGTAGATTGGGAGTATCAGCTTTTTGCCTTCTTCTAAACCCAGGACAAAAGAAAATTTACCTGGATTCTCCCAGTGGTCAAGAGAGATCCGAAAATGTGTTTCCCCCAAAAAGTGTTAATATCTCTCTTTATCTCTAAGGATTCTTGTTCCTCTGACTTCTCTAAAGAGCCTGCTGGAGATAAAGGAGACTCAGCATGGAAGGAGCTCTCTGTATTAGACCCACTAAACAATAACTCCTCATTGTCTCTGCCAGCCCCTGGCCACCACTATTCTACTGTCTGTCTCTATGATTTTGGCTACTCTAACTATCTCATATAGGTGGGATCATACAGTATTTATCTTTTTGTGACTAGCTTATTTCACTTATATCAATGGCATAATGTCCTCAAGTTTCATCCGTGTTGTAGCATGTGTCAGAATGTCTTTCCTTTTAAAGGCTGAATAATATTCCATTGTGTGTATATACCACTTTGCTTATTCATTGATCTGTCAATGGACATTTGGGTTCATTTCATATTTTAGCTGTTGTAAATAATGCTGTGAACATGGGTGTACAAATATCTCTTTGAGATTCTGCTTTTAATCCTCTTGGATATATACCCAGAAGTGGAGTTGCTGAATCATGGGGTAATTCTATTTTTAATTTTCTGAAGAACTGCCACGATGTTTCCCACAGTAGCTGAACCATTTTACATTCCCACTGACAGTACACAAGGTTTCCTATTTCTCCACATCCTCACCAACACTTGTTACTTTCTGTTGTTTGGATAGTAGCCATCCTAAAGGGTGAGTGAGGTGGTATCTCATTGCTTGGATTTGCATTTCCCTAATGATCAATGCTGTTGAGCATCTCTGCATGTGCTTACTGACCATTTGTGTATCTTCTTCAGAGACATGTCTATTCAAGTCCTTTGATCATTTTTGAATTGGGTTGTTTGTTTTGTTGCTGAGATTCTGCTTCCCTTTTATAGGACACTTATGATTACATTTGGGGTCTACTTGGATAATCCAGAATAATCTCTCCATTTCAAGATCCTGCAAAGTCTCTTTTCCGATTTAAGTTAACATTCACAGGTTTCAGAGATTAGGACCTGGACATTGAGGGCCATAATTCAGCCCATCACACGCTTTAATGACCATAGGAATTTATCGAACATTTACTGTGTGCTAAGTACTGTGCTAGGTGCCTTTAATGCAGGTACCCTTCTAATTCTGCCCCCCATGAAGTAGGTACGGCCTCTAATTTGCAGATAATAATAGCGAACACTCGTTGAATTCTTAGTATCTGCTAAGCTCTCTTCTTGGACTTTAGGTGTATTAACTCTTTTAAGTCTTACAACAACCTACGAGATAGGTACTATTATTACCTGCATCTTAGAGATGGGGAAACTGAGGCATAGGCAGGTTAAGTAATTTGCCCAAGATCTTCTAGCAGGAAGCAAAACTGGAGTGCGAACCTAAGCAAATAGCTACTAAACTTTCTACCAATTCGGCTTTGTTCTTCTTACTTCATAGGAGAAATTTTACCTGGCTCTTTATTGTCTTTATTCCACCTACAAGGTGACAGTTGTACTGTGATCTGAGGGTCACCTAGAACGTCAGCTGGCCAAATATCAGTTTTTTCATTCTCTGGGTATATTCCTTTGTGTTCAGTATTGCCTGTATATCCCCTTTGAAACTAAACATTCTTAATGACTAACATATTAAGTCATTAATATTGTGATGTGAATAGGTTTACTGGGTAGATTTTATAATAGAAAGAGAAGCATGAACTTGGAGGGTTAAGAAAGAGAAAGCTGGGATGATGTCAGGGTCAAAAATCATGAAGTGGACAGAGGAATGGGGAATAAAATGATCGACCTTTCCTGAGAGGAAGAGGTCATGCTGAGGAGGGATGGGGGGCGGGGGAGGGAGAGAGCGAGAGAGGCATGACAAATGAGAACTGGAGTATTATGAACCCACGAAAGTCAAGTTTGCTTCAAGGTGACCAAGCTGAAAGTGTGGACATGAACAGCAGGAGCAGACACTTTACTGGGAAGCGAGGTGGAGAGAAGAGATCATAAAGAGGACTCACGCCATCAGATTTTTCAGATCAATAAAATCCCAGTCCCTCGCTACAATCTATTAGTTCAAGAAGCATTCATTAAACTCCTACTGTGTGCTTGAGGTTTTTCAAAGAGCTGCCATTGGAGAGGCTCCCGCCATCATGAGGGCAATCATGAAGTAACTCTGGATTGCAAACTGGCAACCCAGGAGCCTGATTCTGGGAGAAATATTTTTGCCAGCAAAGCATTTTGAAATGGAATTAGATTTTTTTTTTTGTTTTACTTTGAGCACTTCTTACATTCTATATTGGCATATTTCCAACCCACTTCATGCAGCACTTATCCAGCCCCTGAAGGCATTTGAATTTACAACCTTTGGGATAAGGCTTTTTCCATGTGATAGAGGCTGCCAAACTTTCAGAATGAAAGCTGTTAAACCAAGGAAAAGTACGCTTACAACCATCTTAACTCTAGAAGGTCACACACCTGACCTTTCAGCCTCATTTGTCCACTAATCGTACCCCATTAGAAGATCCATATGTCATGAATTTTACTGCTACGAATTATAGGGTCAGATCATATCCCATTTTGTCATCCACCCTTGGATCTCCTGGGGACGAAGCTATTTCTCCTTTTGAGTAAATGGGAAGTGTTTGTCTCAGTGGCTTTTAATGGGTGGGCAAGATTGACCTTTAGCCTCCACATGTACAGGGGTTGTGTGGCAAAGAGGTGGTTTGGGCCGAGACTCACTGGGGGTTGGTAGGGGCTGAGGAACCAAGGTTATATCAAGTGATTTTGCCAAAAGTGATAGGATGTCAGAGCTAGAAGAGAGCTTAGATTATTCATTCATTCAACAACTATTGACTGAGGGCTGGCATTTTGCTAGGTACTGGGGTCACAGCAGTAAAAGAGAAAGTCCCTACCCTCATGAAACTTGTGTCTAACAATGTAGTTCCTCAGAAATCATGTGTGCAGTCCAATGACTTTATTAGACAGACAATGGAACCAGCATCAGAACAGGCACATGAATGGCCTAAGGTCATTTATTTGGCTTGTTAGTGACAAAACCACCACTGAAGATAAGGTTTGACACTCAGTTCCCAGGCTTTTTCCACTTCTTACCTCTTTGTCCTTCTTAATGGTTTTTATCTGCCTTCATCTTCCACAATGATCTATCCCAAACCATCCTTCTAGTGAGGTTGACTTTATTGAGCTCCCCTAAGCTTAATTATCAATTGATTCTTCTATCTTAAATACACTTTTTTTCTGTTGGAACTGCTGTCTTCCAGTAATTTGCCAAAATGACCAACACAAAGAGAAGGAGGAGCGATGACTGTTATCTGATCTCCAGGCCTTTTAGAAAGCATGGCGTTGGTCCTCTGGTCACATATATACAAATCTACAAGAAAGGTGATACTGTTGACACCAAGGGAATGGCACTATTCACAAATGAATGCCCCACTAAAGTTACCATAGCAAAACTGGAAGAGTCTACTGTGTTACCAAGCATGCTGTTGGCATTGTTGTAAACAAACAAGTTAAGGGCATGATTTTTGCCAAGAGAATTAATGTACATATGAGCATATTAAGCACCCTAAGAGCCTAGTTAGCTTCCTAAAACATATGAAGGAAAATAATCAGAAAAAGAAGGAAGCCAAAGAGAAAGGTACCTGGGTCCAACTGAAGCACCAGCCTGCTCCCCACAGAGAAGCACACTTTTTTTTTTCCTGAGGAAGATTAGCCCTGAGCTAACTGCTGCCAATCCTCTTCCTTTTGCTGAGGAAGACTGGTCCTGTGCTAACATCCATGCCCATCTTCCTCTATCTTATATGTGGGACACCTACCACAGCATGGTGTGCCAAGGGGTGCCATGTCGGCACCCGGGATCCGGACCAGTGAACCCCGGGCCACTGAAGCGGAACGTGCACACTTAATCACTGCATCACTGGGCCGCCCCCCAAGAAGCACACTTTTGTAAGAACCAATGGAGAGAAGCCTGAGCTGCTGGAACCCATTCTCTATGATTCATTGCTTAGCAGGTGTAAAAATAAACAAATAAATAGAAGACCTCTGGACTATGAAAAACAAAAGCAAAAGAAAACTCCTTAACTACCCCATGGAAAAATCAACTCTATTTGTTCTCATCATGCTTAGGAGTAGAGGACAGAAACTGAATTTTAGGTCCATCACAATCTAATTCCCCTCCGTCCTAGGGTATTTGACAAGATAGTTTCCTGGGGTCATGAATCAGTTTGTCAACCTGCAAATAAGCCTAGCCCTCTCTGTGTCTCTGAATATGGATGTCTGTGTGGACGTGTGAGTGTATTCTTACAGTTGGTGACCTTGTCTTTTCTATCAACTTGGAATCACCTCCAAACTACTGGAAGTGAGAGGTTATGGTCTTTTGTTTTTGCTGAGGAAGATTAGCCCTGAGCTAAGATGAGCCCTGAGCTAACATCTGTGCCAGTCTTCCTCCACTTTATATGTGGGTCGCCACCACAGCATGACTGATGAGTTGGTGTAGGTCCATGCCCAGAATCTGAACCCATGAACCAGGGCCACCAAAGCGGAGCTTGCAGAACTTAACCTGTACACTATGGAGCCGATCACAATTTTTATAGTAATATGAGTATGTCCAATGGTTTCTGTGGTTACCTGATACATGTTTTTGGGCCATTTGATTCCCTCTGCTTTCTACCCTCAAATTGCAATTGCAATTTAATGTTTAAAGGGCTCAAACACCTTTGGTGGGCAAATCTCCCCATGGAAGAATCACAGAGCTGATGAAACCATCCTAGGGTGTCTGTGCAATAATGATTTCACTGAAGTTACTCAGTGTTTCTCCAGCCTCACCCCAGCCTCTGGGTGATGGACACACAGTTTTGGGAAGAGATACATATAGGGCCTAATTCTAATAATACCTTAGATTTCCTGGGCACTTGGTGCATTTCATGGTACTTTCACATATACTGTCTTCATAACCAGCTTGGGAGGTGTATTGGACAGATATTATTATCCTCACTTCATTGATGAAAAGCCCAGACTAAGAGAGGACATGAGATTTGCCCAAGGTCATATGGTGAATCAGCAGCAGAACTGAAATAAGGACCAAAAGCTATGGACAGTTAATAAGACAAGGACAGAATGGAAAACCTGGAGAGTTATCATGAAAGGATTCATCAGGCCAATATATGAGGCAGGCAGCCATAATTTATTGAGTCTCTACTATGTGTAAGGTACTGTGAGAGGTCTTTTATGTATATTACTGCATGCAAGGTCATAGAAAACGTGGAGTTGTGATTATGTGTGGAATGACTTTTTATGATCCCAATTTACAGAAGAGGAAATTAGGAGTCCCAAAGGATGAGTAATTTGCTCAAAGTCCTGGAAAGAAATCCATTCACCCTCCTTTTACAAGAATATCCCAGTGTGTATAGATGACCAAGCCCTAGTCATTCCTTAGCCCCACCTTCAGTCTCTGCTTCCTTCTCCTCAGCCCCCACTCTCATTATCAATCTTCATTTTCACTTCATTTTCAAGTTTATTCTCAATCTCAACCTCATTCTCAGTTTTAACTTCATCTTCTCCCCATGATCAGGGAGAATCAGTTTCAATAAATAGTGGTTGATGATAAGGAATTTCACGTTTCCTGAGTAACTCCACCTAGTCTCCAACTTGCCAGCACAATTTCTGACATGCCGTCTTTCTCACGCCAGTCTGTAGATAATCGTTTTCAGATATTTCTGTTGAATAAGTATCGTTTTCTCTATTAATCTGTAAGCCCCCTCAGGATGGAAATTATGGCCATGCTTTGCTCTCTAGACTAAGAAGCTAGCATAGCTATTTTTGAATTGTAGGAAGTTAATATATGTTTGTTTCCAGTGATGCCATGATTACACTCATATTGGGTACACAGGATTTCTTCACTGATCATTTTCATTTGCTTTTTGTGTTGGATCCAAAAATTCGTCACCTTTTCATATTTTCATGATACATTATTTATTATTACCATTAGATTTTACTCAATGTATTTGTTCATTCAACAAATGTTTATTGTGCTAGGTAACAGGAATACAAAAAGAACATGTCACAATCTCAGACTTCAAGTTTTGAGGCATCAACTACGTTTTTCTCATTTTGAAAGTGTTTTATTTATTTTGGCTCTGTAGTTGTAGTTGTTTTGCAGGCAGTAATTTGACCAAAAAGAAGAGCCATAATTTCGTAAATAACTGTTAGATTATTTTTGCAAATGCCAGGAGAGACAGCAGCTTCTGAGGTCCAGCATGATTCTTTTCAAATGGTCTTTAGCCACAATATGGCTGAATTTGCTCTTACATTTGGCATGCCCTGCCTTCCTCCAGCATTCAACTAGACTCCTCTGGCTATTTCCTTTTCATGAGGAGGAAGGTTAGGTTAAATAGAAGGGCCACCCCAAAAGTAGTGAGAGGCCAAAGAAGTATTAAGAACAACTGTGCAAAAAAAAAGGAGATCCTGGGGCCGGCCCCGTGGCGCAGCGGTTAAGTGTGCATGTTCCACTTCGCTGGCCCGGGGTTCACTGGTTTGGATCCCGGGTGTGGACATGGCACCACTTGGCAAGCCATGCTGTGGTAGGTGTCCCACATATAAAGTAGGGGAAGATGGGTACGGATGTTAGCTCACCGCCAGACTTCCTCAGCAAAAAGAGGAGGATTAGCAGCAGATGTTAGCTCAGGGCTAATCTTCCTCAAAAAAAAAAAAAAAAAAAAAAACCAGGAGATCCTTTTGTGATTCATGGTCTTTATCCTGAAAGGAGACTTATCTACTACCGTGGAATACCACCATCTAAAAACAGTTGTAAGATGCCATGGTCAGGGAATATGACAGACTGGAGATGTGGGGTTCCAGCCAGATTGAATGTTGCTGAAGGACTGTGTAGTGGTGCAAACTGCCCTTTCTTGTCAGTGTGCTGATTTAGCTCTGGAGTAGATCAGTATGTGAAGGAAAAGAAGGGGACAGGGTTCCCTTTCCTAGAAAGCTCTAAACAGGAAGACGTTTGTTGCATCTTTTAGAAGACATCCAACTAGATAAAAATGATTTTGTTTCTGAAAGCATAAAGAGTAAATTTCAAAATGCCTCCTCCCTACATATAGCATCCACCAATGTAACTGTTTGATTAAATTATTTTTATTGTCATAATTTCCACTGTCCAATGTAGTTCACTATGGTGGTTTTGCAGTATAGACCAGAGCAAGAACTATTTCAGGAGAATGGAGTATTGGATATACTCTGTGGTACACTGCAGGTAAGAAATTGGTGAGCATCCTTCATCCAGTATCTTTACTCTTTCCTACATCTTTGTTTTTCTAGATCTTCGTAATCAGAGGCTCGCTTATCTCCCTACACTTATTTTCCATATGGTTCCTCAATCAAAACCCCTCTCATAGTTTAGGCCAAGTTTCCTCACTTTCATCCCTCCCCCACAGGATACAAATCCCTTCCTCAGTTCCCCTGGGGAGGAATGCCTTTTCTGCCTTTCCCAATCCTTTCCTTCCTCCAAGGTCCACTTGAGACCAATGTCCTCCATCAAGTCCTCCCTGACAGCTCCTGCCCAGTTCCCTCTTCCTTCTCTGACCTCCTACTACACAATGGTCTGTGATAATAATAGCCTTCAGTGGCCCAGTGGCTGACAAAGCACTCGCTCACTTGTGATTTTCACAAGCCTCTGAGGTTGGTAAGGAGAATTTTCTTGTCACCTCAGAGAGAATGGAAAACCATCCCAAGGCTGTATTGCAAATGGGAAAACTGGGACATCAGCCTAGGTCTTTGAAGTTTAAAGCTTTTCCATCATAGTCTTTTGTGTCTATCTCACACTTCTTTCCCCAATAGTGCCTAGCTCAGAGTTAAGAAAAATCAGGTGCTCCAATAAGTCTTTGTAGATTGCTCTATTGACTTTGTCAAATCTTCGTCTTTCTTCTTGCAGCCCACCTGCTCCCAACTCCAAGTCGCTATTTCCACCTGTCATGAACCATGAGTCTGCAAAGCACCAGAGATCTGTTCTTCCCAGATACCATCTGTGATGGAAGCTGTATCTGGGGGGTGGGGCTGGGTTCTGTTCTCTGGGGATGCTGTCTGTGAGGGGCATGGTCTCCCTGAAGAGCTGAAGAGGGACGACATCTCTAAAGCGCGGTAGAATGAGGACATGATTTCACTTGTTTGTTATGAGCTCTTTTCTTTTTTAACCAAAGAAAAGGGTATTTAAAAAACCACTAGCAGGGAAAATCTCTCTTCTTCGGCTGAGTGACATTTCATGCCTGTTCATATCGTTATGTCAGTCTTTGAAAAATGAAGAGCTTAAAGCAGTCTCTTTCCTCACTAGACAAAAGGAAGAGCTGGGTGTTTCCCTGGTAGGAGACCCGCATGTGACGAATGAAGCATTAGGATTCGGGCTGAGTCACTGGCATTGGGAGGGTGGGGGTCACAGCCTTCCTCTGAGCTTTCAAAGCCAGCGGATGCACTTAGGGCCGTAGTTACACACACCTGTTGGTGGCAGCCAGTGCTGGTACCGTCAGCATCTGGGACATGGCTCAGGTAAAATCTCCAGCTGTCTTTCAAAATGGATCTTCTCTAGATCATGTGGGCTAGTGTTTTATTTACTTTGAGTTTTATTTATTTATTTTTTTGGAGAGGAGGATTGGCCCTGAGCAACACCTGTGCCACTCTTCCTCGGTTTTGTATGTGGGTCACTGGTACAGCATGGCTTGATGAGTGGGGTAGGTCCACGCCGGGGATCTGAACCCACGAACCCAGGCTGCCAAAGCGGAGCGTGCCAAACTTAATCACCATGCCACTGGGCCAGCCCCTAGTGTTTTATTTTTTAATAACTTTAAAAAACAATTTAGGACTCACGATTAGTTGCAAAATAGTATAGAGAGTTCCTGTGTACCTTTCACCCAGCTGCCCCTAATGATAATATCTTACCTAACCATAGTTGTTTGTTTTTAATGTAGAATCTATGAATAAATGCTGTATTATTATCTCTTATGGTTCTGGGGATTGATGAGCTCATTTGGGTGGTTCTCATGTGGTGTCCTTCATTCAGTTGCTATCAGATGGCAGCTAGGCTAGAGCCATCTGAAGGTTTCCTCATTCATGTGAAGCTGGGCTGGTAAGGCAGCTCTTTCTCCACGTGGCCTCTCCCAGAGGGTAGCTCTGGCTTCCTAACAGCAGGGCGGTCTCAGGGTAATCCGATTTCTTATATGGTTACTGACTTGCTCCAGAGCAATTGTTCCAAGAGGCCTGGGTGGAAGCTGCAAGGCTTCTTATGATCTAGTCTTGAAAGTCCCAGAATATCACTTCCATCACATTCTATTGGTCAAGCAAGTCTCTCAGGCCAGCCAGATTCAAGGAAGGAAGAATTCGACTCCAGATCACAACAGGAGAAGGAGCGAAAAATGGACAGCTATCTTTAAACTACCACAACTGCCCCGCAGCTTGGTGGTCCCTAAGTGAGTGGACAGACATGCTAAGGAAGAGCTCATTGGAAGTGTTACTTATGTCATTAGTAGGATAAGTCCTTATGTCTGATTGGCCCCATGAGAATTTTACAGTCACAGTGTCACAGCACTAGTGGGCAGCGTATGCTCAATAAGTGTTGTCTGACAGAGCGATTGAATCACATTCTCAACCCAGACATAGTAAGTGGAAATAAATAGGGAAATAGCAAATCTCTCTGTGGACTCTGTGGTAAATCCTGGAATTGCCCTTGAACTGTTCCAGCTTCCATTCTTCAAATAGGCTGGAATCCATGAGTTTTTGCCTCATTTGTGTCTGTTACAAAGCAATCTGCCTGGAGGAGACAAAGCACTGTGCTAGGTGCTAAGTGGGGTTCCAAGATGACTCATGCATGGCTTCTGCTCTCAGGAACATTCGTAACAATTCCTTCCTGCCTGTCTGCTGGGGTCTTATTTTCTGGCCTGGGTGTTAAGCACGACTGGAAGAATGGAGAGGCGCTAGGTGGCGAGGGGAATCAGGGGAAGCAACCGCCACATTGTTGTGATGGCTAAAACAGGTTCACCAGGTTGTTCCATGAGGAAATCAGCAGCTTGCTTCTCAGACAGCAGCCTCTACATGAGGGAAACATCTTCTGGTTCTCTCTCAGGCGGAGAGCAGGAGATGGGGACTGGCATGTTGGATCTTGACTTTTTTTCTAAAACATTTACCGTCTTCCGTGCCCAGATATCAAATTATCCAGGGGACAATTCTGTGAGCACACATTGTACGGGTGGAAAGAAACCTTTGCCCAGTGGTGGGGACCGTCCAGCTGGAGGTGGGTGGCGTTGGGGAAGGCTTTTCGGTAGAAGCACAATGGGCTTCAACCGAAGCTGGGGAAGCGAGGAGAGAGCTGAGAACGAGTCCAGCACTGCTTGAATTGAGGGAAAGGCTCAAACTGAACAACTCAACTGACTTGTCTATTGAATGTGCTTCCTGTGATCATCTTCCTCAGATAAAAGATGATTGAAGTTTCAGTCCTGGGGTTTGTGGGGAGGAAATTGAGTGGAGAGGAAATTCGGTGGAAACCGAAAATGGGTGTGTCTGACAATGGTAGAAGAATTGAGTGAAAGGGCTCCATCTGGAGGCCTTTTTTGGTGGTGGTACCAGAAAAATGGAACCAGGGTATCTCTAGGCAGTGGTCTTGGGGTCTGAAGAAGAGAGGAGGAGAGTCCTTGCCTGAGACTCCCTCATGAACAGTGTCAGAACTGTGGAGTCCTGGGTCGATAGAATGGGCTGGAAGAGAACTGTGCGTGTCTGACTGAACCCTGAAGAGTGTTATTAAGGGGACGGGAGAAAGGCTGCCTTAAGCATGCGGGTGGGTGGAGGGAGAAACTGTTAGACAAATTCCAAGGGTTGGGCTTATGGGAAGCCTCCTCAGCTATGGTATTGCTAGTTCTTTGGATGTTCTATCATACCGCCGTGCCCTTGCCAATGCTGTTCCTTCTGCCTGGAATACTCTCCCCTCTTCTTGGGCCTGGATGATATGAGGTCTTAAGGTTCAAGGGAAGCTTCAGGACTTTAGGGGGAACTTTTCTGATCATTCTCAATCTGGATTAGGGGCCCCTCTTCTGTGTCCCATGTGACTTGGGCTTCTCGTTGGGCATGATCTCGAGGAAGGTAGGATTGTGTCTGTCTTGCTCCCTGTAACATTCCTAGTGCCTAAAACTTGAAAATTCTCATTAAATACCTATTTACTGAATGAAATACCTCTGTTCTAGCAGTTATCATAGATATGAATGTTGTGTGTAGACTTGTCTGTCTCTCCCACCAGGCTATGAGCTTCCTGAGGAGAGGGACCATGGCTTACTCATCTTGGTTATCCCCAGTACATTAGCTCAGAGTCTGGGAATTAGAGAGTGACATCAATATTTGTTGAGTGAATGTTAGAGAGGCGAGGAGCAGTCTGGGGGTACACGTAAGGCTAGTTGGTGATGCTAAGCTCGGGCTCACATAAGAACATCAGTGGAGCTTTAAAAATGCTGATGCCTAAGCCCCACACCAGACCAATGAAAACAGTCTCTGGGGTGGGGACCAGGCATGGGAATTTTTAAAAAGCTCTATAGGTGAATCTAATGTTGGGAACCTCTGGGCTAGGCTCTAACAGAATGTGAAATCTAGAGCAGCCAAGAGAACATTTCAGAACAGAGTCCCTTTCTGCTGGAGAGGGAAGGGCTTTAGTTCTCTTCCAAAACTGTGTAGGTATTGGAGCAGAAGATTCCATCCTAACACTTAATGGATTCTCTCTGGAAGAAGAACTGAGGTAGCCAAATGCGCTCCGCTTTTAAGAAATTAGGACATTTCCAAGAATGGTCTTCACCATAATTGCCCAGGGCCTGCAGAATCAGTATCGCCTGGAAGCTTCTTAGAAATGCAGAATCTGAAGCCCCTACTCTCCCAAACCTACTGAATGAGAATCTGCATTTGCACAAGATCCCCAGGCAACTCATGTGCACATTGAAGTTTGAGAAGCATTTCTGAAGTGGTTATTCTCAAAGTATGGCTGAGGTGCCAGCATCATCTAGGGGAAGGAATGGGGTGGGGGTAGGGAATTATGGTTCTCACACTTTAGCTTGCATCAGAATTACCTAAAGCGTTTATTAATCTCAGATAAAAATTGCTGGAGCAATTCCCAATTCAAAGGGAACCTGGTAAACCCATGAACCTCTTCGTTCCGTAGGTCTGGGTGGGATGTGCGAATTTGCATTCCTAACAAGTTCCCAGGTGATTTTGATGCTGCTGGTTCAGAGAGCACACTTCTTGGCTATTACAGTTAAGACTGTTATGAGCATTCATGTACAGGTCTTTATACTGACGTATGCTTTCCTTTCTTTTGGGTAAATACCTAGGAGTGGGATTGCTGGATCATGTGACAGTTATATATTTAATTTTTTAAGAGACTGCCAAACCATTTTCCAAAGTGGTTGGACCATTTTACAGTCCCATCAACAGTGGATGAGAGTTCTGTTCCTCCACTTCTTCACCAACCCTCTATATTTTTATTGTAGCCACTCTAATAGGTGCATGGTGGTATTTCATTGTAGTTTCAATTTACATTTCCTTAATGACTAATGAAGGAAATTTTTCATGTGCTTATTTGCCATCTATATATCCTCTGTGGTGAGGTGTCTGTTCAAATCTTTTGCCGTTTTCTTATTGGATGGGTTAATTGAGTTCTTTTCTTATTAAGTTTTGAGAGTTCTTTACTCTAGATATAAGACCTTTTTCAAGTATATGATTTGCAAATATTTCCTTTCAATTATTTGTGGCTTTTATTTTCATTCTCTTAGCAATATCTTTCAAAGAGCAGCAGCTTTAAAATTTGATGAGGTCCAATTTATCAATTTGTTTTTTAATGGAATGTGCTTTGGGGATTGTGTCTAAGAAATCTTTACCTAACCTAGGATCACAAAGATTTTCTCCTGTGTTTTCTTCGAGAAATTTTATAGTTTTAGGTCTTACATTTAAAGCTATAACCTATTTTTTGTATATAGATATTTGATTTTTTCATCATTGTATGTTGAAAAGACAATCTACTGAATTCCCTTCCACCTTTGCTGAAAATTTGTTCATAAATGTGCGGGTCTATTTCTGAACTCTGTTCTGTTCCATTGACCTAATTGTCTGTCTGTACTTTCATACAGTGTCTTAATTACTTTAACTTTATAATCAAATAGTGTTAGTCTCTGACTTTTTTGTTCTTTTTCAAAGTTGTTTCGACAATGCTAGGTCCTTTGCATTTCCATATGAATTTTACTTTATTTTTATTTATTTATTTTTTTGAGGAAGATTAGCCCTGAGTTAACATCTACTGCCAAGCCTCCTCTTTTTTTGCTGAGGAAGATTGGCCCTGAGCTAACATCCATGCCCGCCTTCCTCTACTGTATATGTGGGACGCCTGCCACAGCATGGATTGATATGTGGTGCGTAGGTCCGCACCCAAGATCCAAACCAGTGAACCCCAGGCTGCTGGAGCGGAATGTGTGAACTTAACTGCTGTGCCACCGGGCCAGCCCCTCCATATGAATTTTAGAAGCAACCTTTCAAATTCTACAAAAAACCCTGCTGGAATTTTTGTTGGGATTGCATTTAATCTATAGATCAATTTGGGGAGAACTGACATCTTAATATTGTGTTCTCCAAGTCATGAATATGATATATCTCTTTATTTATTTATATGTTTAATTTCTCTCTTAATTCCAGGCTATAGAAATACTATTGATTCTATTTTTGTAGATTCTCTAGGATTTTCTACATAGATGATCACGTTATCTGTGAATGAAGACAGTTTTACTTCTCTCTTTTCAATATGAATGCTTTTGTTTCCTTTTCTTTATTATCACAGTGGCTAGATCCTCAATGCAAAGTTGATTATGAGTGGTAAGAATGCATATTCTTGTCATCTTCCTGATCATAGGGAGAAAACTGTCAGTCTTTCGTAATTAAGTATGATGATGTAGCTGTAGATTTTTCAGAGTTTTTAAAAAATCAGATTGAGGATGTTCTCCACTATTCTTAGTTTGTTGACTTAAAAAAAATCAGGAATGGATATTGGATTTTGCCAAATGATTTCTCTGCATTTGTTGAGATGATTATATGGCTTTTCTTTTTTAGTTTATTAAATGATGAATTACATCGATTTTTGAATGTTAAACCAACCTTGCATTCCTGGGATAAACCTCACTTGGTCCTGCTGTATCCTTTTTATATGTTGTTGGAATCCATTTTGATAAAATTCTGTTTAGAATTTTTTCACCTGTGTTCATAAAGGACATTCGTCTGTAGTTTTCATGTAATGAGTATCTGGTTTTGGTATCAGAGTAATGCTGGCCCCACAGAATGAGTTAAGAAATATTTCCAGTGTTTCAATTTTCTGGAAGAGTTAATACTATTTCTCCCTTAAATGTTTGTTAGAATTCACCAGTGAGGCCATCTGGGCATGGAGTTTTCTTGTGGAAAGGTTTTTAACTATGAATCCAATTTCTTTAATAGATAAAGTGTCAGTCAGGTCATCTATTTCTTCTTGAGTAAACTTTGGTAGTCTGTGTCTGTCAAGGAATTTGTTCATTTCGTATAAATTGTTAAATTTATTGGCATTATTTTTTCATAATATTCTCTCATCATCCTTTTAATGTGTGTAGAATCTGTAGTGACATCACTGCTCACACACTTTATGTTAGTGATTTTTATTTTCTCTTTTTCCCGATTAGTCTAGCTAGAGTTTTATTAATTTTATTGATCTTTTCAAAGAACCAGCATTTGGCTACATTGATTTTTCTCTATTTTTCTGTTTTCTGTTTCATCTATTTCTGTTCTGACTTTTATTATTTCATTTCTTCTACTTACTTTAGATTTAATTTGCTCTGCTTTTCCTAGTTTCTTAAGGTGGAAGCTAAGGTCCACCAATGATTTGACTCATTGACTTGAGACCTTTCTCCTTTTCAAATATAGATGTTTAGTGCTGTAAATTTCCCCCTAAGTGCTGCTTTGGCAGTATCCTACAAATTTTGAGATGTTGTGTTTTCATTTCCTTTCAGTTAAAAATATTTTCTAGTATCTCTTTTGATTTCTTCTTTGATTCATGGGTTATTTAGAAGTTGTCCTTTAATTTATAGATACTTGGGGATTTTCCAGAGATCTTTTGGTTTTTATTTATATCTTAATTCCATGTGGTCAGAGAACATACTTTGTGTGACTTGAATTCTTTTAATTTATTTAGACTGGTTTGTGGCTCACTGTATGATTTATCCTGGTGACTGTTCCATGTGCACATGACAAGAATGTGGATTCTGCTGTCATTGGGTGGAGTGCTCTGTAAATGTCAGTTAGGTCAAGTTGGTTCATTGTTTAACTCTTCTTTATCCTGATTTTCTTTCTACTTATTCTACAAATTGTTGAGAAAAGGGTACTTAAATGTCAAACTGTAACTGTAGAATTATCCATTTCTTCTTGCAGTTCTGTTTTTGCTTCATGTATTTTGGAGCTCTGTTATTGAGTGCATAAATGTTTATTCTTTTGAGGAACTAATGCTTTTACCCCTGGTAATATTCTTTGCTCTGAAATCTTCCTGTCTTAAATTAACATAGCCACTCCAGGTTTCTTTTGCTAAGTGTTAGTGTGGGATATCTTCTCCTATCCTTTTATTTTTAACCTTTTTGTATCTTTAGACTTGAAGTGCATTTCTTATAGACAGCATATAGTCAGGTCTTGGATTGTTTTTGCTTTTTTTAAATCCAGTCTGACAATCTCTGACTCTTAATTGAGGTATTTAGAACATTTACATTTAATGTTGTTATTTAGATAGATTTAAATCTATCATCTTGCTATTTGTTTTTTATTTGTCCCACCTGCTCTTTGTAAACTTTGTCTCTTATTCTACCTTCTTCTGCATTAATTAAAATTTTTTTATGATTTCATTTTATCTCCTTTTTTGGCTCATTAGCTATAACTCTTTGTTTTATTTTAGTGTTTGCTTTAGAGTTGATAGTATACATCTTAATATATCACAGTCCACCCTCAAGTGATATTATATCACTTCGTGTATAGTATAAGATCCTTACAATAGTATACTTTCATTTCTCCCCTCCTGATCTTTGTGCTATTGTTGCCACACATTTTACTTTTACATATGTTATAAACGCCATACTAATTGTTATTATTTTTGTTTAGTCAATTAGCTCTCAAAAAGACTTAAATAATAAGAGGAAAATTTATATATTTAACCATGTAATTACCGTTTCTAACTTTCTTTATTATGTTGTGTAGCTCCATATTTCCATCTGTGATCACTTTTCCTCTGCCTGAAGGACTTCCTTTAATAATTCTCTTATTATGGGACTGCTGGTGGAGAATTCTTTCAACTTTTGTGTTAGAAAGATATTTTCCCAAATATAAAATTCTTGGTTGACAGTTTTTTTTCTTTTAATACAGCCATGTGCCACATAATAAAATTTAGGTCAGTGATGGATGGCCTATACAATGGTGGTCCCATAAAATTAGTAGCATATAGCCTGGGTTTGTAATAGGCTATACTGTGCAGGTTTGTGTAAGTACTGTAGGAGAGGAAGAAATTTTCCTCTATCCTTCTAGGTTCTTCTGGCTGGTCTAAGAATTAAATTGACATGAGACAGATTAACAGGAGAAAAACAAAAGTTTGATTACATGTGTACGTGGGAGCAACCCAGGAAAACCAAATGCCTCATCTTAATACCATCCTCAGCTAAAGACAAAAGAAGATATTGGGGATGGGGAGAGTCAGGGACTTAAAAGGCAAGGAAGGCAATTCAGCAGTGAAAAGGGGTAAACATTTGGAAAACAAGTGTTTGGCCACACAGAAACAGAAGAACACACAGAGGAGCCCAACAAAGAGGCTTTTCTAACTTTCTCCCTGTCTATCACCTAGTTTGTGTTATGCTGAGGTGATAGCACCTTTCCTGAGAAAGGTTTTATCTGAATTCTTTTAGGCAGTTAAGGGGGAGTTAACAAGAAAAACTCTCTGAGCCTTTTGTTTCTTAAAAATAATCAGCTTAACATAATCTTCATGTTAGAGACACATTTTGGGGTGGCAGATTTTCTTCCCCTTCAGTACACTCTATGATGATTGCACAGTGATGCAATCGCCTAACAATGCATTTCTCAGAATGTATCCCCATTGTTAAGCAACTCATGACTGTCCTTTAATCATGTTGCTTCATTATCTCTTGGTTTACATTGTTTCTAGAAAGAAACCTGCTGTCAACCTAGCTTTGTTCCTCTGCATGGTAGTGTGTCTTTTTTTTTTTTTTCCTGGCTACTTTTAATATATTCTCTTTAGCATTGCTTTTGAGCAATTTGTTTATGATGTGCCTTGGTGTAGTTTATGTGCCTTGTGCCTGCAGTTCATTGAGCTTCTTGGATCTGTAGGTTTTCATAATGTTCATAAAATTTTTGCCATTATTTATTAAATATATTTTTGGCCTTCCCCTCCCTCCTTTCTTTGAGGACTCCAGTTACACGTATTTTAGGCTGCTTGAAGTTGTCCCAGAGATCACTGATGCTCTGTTGTTTTTTTAATTATATTTTATTTCTGTTTCATTTTAGATAATTCTGTTGCTATATCTTCAAGGTGACTAATCTTTTCTTGCCATGTCTAAACTGATATTAATCTCGTCTAATATATGTTTTTATCTCACACATTGCTGTTTTCATGTCTGCAAATGTGATTTGGATCTTTTTCTTTTTCAAATATGTGTTCCTCCTATAACTCAACAATAAGAACCAAATAACCCAGACAAAAAATGAGCAAAGGACTTGAATAAACATTTCACCAGAGATGATATACAAATGACCAACAAGCATATGAAAAGATGCTCAACATCACTAATCATAAGAGGTATGCAAATCAAAACCATAATGAGATATCACCTCACACCCATTAGGATAGGTATTATTTAAAAAAGCAACAGCAGAAAATAACAAATGTTGGTAAAAATGTGGAGAAATTGGAACCCTAGGCACTGTTGATGGGGATGTAAAATGATGCAGTCACTATGGAAAACAGTAAGATGATTCCTCAAAAAATTAAAAAGAGAATCATCATGTGATACAGCAATTCCACTTCTGGACATATGTCCAAAAGAATTGAAAGCAGAATACAGAAGGGATATTTGCACACTCGTGTTCATAGCAGCATTATTCACAATAACCAAGAGGTGGAAGAAATCCAAGTGTCCATTGATAGCTGAATGAATAAACAAAATTTGGTATATGCATACAATGGAATTTATTCATGCTTAAAAGGGTAGGGGATTCTGACACACACTACACCATGATGAATCTTGAGGCCATTATGCTAAGCAAAAGAAGTCAGTCACGAGAAGACAAATACTGTATGATTCTACTTATATGAGGTATCTCGAGTAGTCAAATTTACAGAAACATAAAATAGAATGGTGGTTGCCAGGAACTGGGGGGGGGGGGGGTGAGGAATGAGGAGTTATCGTTTAATGGGTACAGAGTTTTAGTTTTGCAAGATGAAAAAGTTCTGGAGATTGATTGCACAACAATGTTAATACACTTAATACTACGGAACTGGACACTTAGAAATAGTTAAGACGGTAAATTTTATGTTATGTATTTTTTACCACAATAAAAAAAAATCCACAACAAAACACAAAATAGATCACACAACAAAAAAATAATAAACAAGAAATCTATTAATGTATTGACAAAATATTTTTGGGAAAAGTAGCATATTGTTCATCCATCTGGAAAGTCTGTATTAAAAACAAGCTCTTTCTAACCAATAGTTAGAAATAAAACAAATGGTATTTATTTTTTAAAGAAATGTATTTTCCACGTCTCTACTTAATTTTTGAAACAGGTGCAATACAGTTATAACTGTTTTAAAGCCCTTTTCTGCAATATCCCACATCGGTATCTGTTCTGTATCAGTTTCAGTTGATGGTTTCATGTCCTCACTATGGATTGTACGTTCCTGCTTTTTTTTTTTTTTTTTTTGCATACCTAGTAATTTTTATTGGATTCCAGGCATTCGAACTCTATTTTGTTGGGTCCTGGATATTTCTGTATTCCTACGAATGGTGTGGAGCTTTGTTCTGAAAGGACTTGGTTAAATCACTTGGAAACAGTTTGATCTTTTGGGTCTTGTTCTCAAGATGTGTCAGGCAGGCATGGAGCAGTGTTTGGTCCAGGACTGATGAGTCCTTACTACTGAGGCAGTATCCTTCTGTGTATTCTTCCACTCATGAATCTTGAAGTGTTCAAGTCTGCCTGGTGGGAACAGACACTATTCCCATGTGAGTGCCAGTCAGTTACCTCTAATCTTTTTGGATGGGTCTTTGTCTGGCCTCGGATAATTTCCCTGTATGTATGTGCTGATCAGTGGTCAGCTGAATACTTGAGTGGAAACCCTCTGCAAACCTCCAAAACTTTCTCTCTCGGTACAGTTCTCTCTCTTTTTTTCACTCTGTCCTAAGAATAGGGTTCTTAGGAAGTCTGTTCTAGCAGTCTTGGCCTCCTCAGATTCTCAGCTTTGTATTCTCAACTTGTTGAGTTCTCCTGGCTCTGCCTGGGCGCCCCCTCTCTGAGCTGTGGCCTGGAAATTCTCTCAAGGCAGCCAGCTGGGGCAGCTGTAGTACTGCCCTCATTTGTTTCGAATCTCTCAGAGATCGCTATCCTTCTCTGCCTAGTATCTAGTGCCTTTCAAACTGTTGTTTCAGATGTTTTCTCAAGTTTTTTGGTCGTTTCAAGTGGGAGAGTAAACCAGTCCCCTGTCTTGGCTGGAATTGGAAGTCTGCATTTAAAATTGAAAGCATACTTTCATTCTAAAAGTTCTTTATGTATTTCATAGAATTAAAAATAATTGACTTATCTATTTCTCAACTAAAACTGCAGTTTTCTTTACCTGAAAATGATTCCTGACCGAGTGAATTGCCCTTTGCTTTAAAAGCAACCCCATCACTCACACGAAGATGTTAGTGCAGAGCTGCATCTGAATCTAAACCAGACTGCGTTAAATCACTGTGCGTGTACATCACGGTGCCTGGCAAACACAACCGTCGTTCTGGGGACAGCCACTTGAACTAGAGCAGTGGCATTAAATCTTCGCCTCACTCAAGTATGGCCATTCCGTGGTTTCGTTTACAGCTGACACGTCAAAGACATTATAAGGAAGAAGATGAAACTCAAAGGTAAGATTTATAAACATAGGCTCCCTGCTCTTAGATTAAGTGTCCCTGAAGACTTCAACCTAAAGTGGATCTCTGTAAGCAGAATCCTGATCAGGCACATGCGGATGTCTTCTGTTTGGATACCAGTGGGAACTGTTAAGTGACTATGTAAATCTGACGATAGTGAAGCACAAGCATTTATTTGATAGCGTTGAATGGGGGGAGGTGCAAAATGTGAAGCAGTAACAAATGAAAACTGCCTGTCGATGTGGAGGAAAGGCAAAGATATATTCAGGCATGCATTGAAGTATTAAAATGTAAGTGCACTGTAGAAACACTACAGACTGTGGGGCCTGGATTCCAATCCTGTCTGTGACAATTATAGTTGCGTAAACTTGGGGAAGTGACTTCCTCTTCATTTCTTAGTTCCTACAGTACTACTTCATAGGGTTGTTGCAAGAATTAAATGAAATAATATGTTCAAAGCACTTAGAACAGTGTCTGGATATAATGAGCTCAATATGATGTTAGTTATTGGTACCATCATCATCATCATTGCTGTTTCTAGAATTGCATGTGCAAGGGCAGAAAGGAATATAGAATGTGCAGAGCATCAACAGAGAAGGTCTCCTTGAGAAGGGAGAATCTGAACTGAGCTCTAAGCATAGAAAGACCTCAAAACAATGGAAATGGGCGGTAGGAAACAGGTAGATTCCGAGTGTAGGAAAGAGAATGAGCCAAAGTACAAAGAAAAAAGTTTGAGGTATGGGAAGATCTAGCTGGTGCGTATGGTGTTGCTGGGCAGTAGAGAGTGATCAGGCTGGAAGGGGAAACAATCACAAGGTTTGGCAATTGTTTAGATGTGGCAAATGAGGGTGTCATGTATAACCCAAATATATGCTGGAATTCATATGGCCCAGTCTCAAAGCAATGATGAACTGAAAAAACAGTCTAGCAACCAACGCTATTTTAAAATGAAATCAAAATTTTGCTTGCCAGTCTCCAAGAACATCAAAAAGCATGCAATTCATAAGCTTTAGGAACAATTCCTAAACTTCCCTTTCCTCTCCTCAGTAATTCTTATATCTTGCCAGCTCTGGAGCTTCTCCTTCTCTTAACCTCCCCTTTTCCATTTCTTCTGTCCTGAAACTCTCTCAGCAGCCTTAGGGCATGAGGCCCTCATCTTTTGTTCCCCTCCTCCTTTCCTTCTGCCTTTTTAGTCTTGTCTCTGTTTATCCATGCTCCTGATTTTGAATCACGAAGCCCAGGGACCATCCTGAAAGAGGCAGAACTCTCCTTAGAAGGTAGGCTGAGCAAAGCTGTCAAAGACAATATCTTCTCCATGGACGGTGGTAGAGAGATTTACGTTGTAGCAGAGAGGTTATGTATTAACACTCTTATGTTAATACGTTTTTTAAGTCATCAAAGATAACAGTAAGGTTTTGAGCCTTGGTGATAGAATAATGGAGGGTGTATCATTACAGAAATAGGGAAGCCAAGGATGGAAGAGCTTGGGAAGATGTTGAGTTTGGAACAGTACATATATTAGAGCTACAGCATCATTCCAGGTGTAGGTAGACAAAAGGAAGCTGGATAAAGAGATCAGGGATTTAGACGGATTTGGGTATCATCCCACAGAAGTGATAGTTGAAGATGTGGAAGTGCATAAGAAAAGAAATATAAAGAAAACATAGAGAAAGGTGAGCGTTAAGGACAGAACTTTAGAAAATACTTACATTTCAGGATAGGAATTGACAAGAGAATTTAGGAAAGAAGAGAGAAATCCTGTTGTCCAGGCCTCACCCAGACCATTCCATCAAAATCTCTGGAGGTGGGATTCATGCATTAACATTCTTGACAGCTTCCCACTGATTCCCTGTGGAGCCAAGTTGAAAACCTTGTGGCTTATGTGATGCCTGATGGTTTTTAGGGTTGTATGGAAAGCAGTTGTTAGGGAATAAAGTTCTAGTTTACTGGATTTAAAAATCAGAAAATCTAACATTCTCGTTTTGCTGAGGAACCCGGGGCTCAAAGAGATTAATTAATTTTGTGACCTTAAACAAGAAATTTAATGAATTTCCAAACTTACTTACCTCTCACTGTCATAAACGCGATCTCCTCTCCCTCGTCTTCTCTCACCCCACTCCTCCTCATCCTAGCCCAAGCCCTCTGCTACCCCTGCTCCGACTCTTCCTGTCTCTCCTTCTATGGCTGTGCAATCCATCCAAAGGCTCTTGGTTCAGATTTCAGAACGCTACATTTCTGCCTGGTTAAAAGGCTCACTTGAGGTACCTCCAGCAGCGGCAGACCAGACCAGACCACACTGTCGGAGGAAAACCCTTTGAGGGACTCTCTTATAACTTTGTGAGCCTGGAGGGAAGGGTAACCTCCAGAAGAAAATGGAGGATGGGGGGGCATCCTGTATTTTGAGGTGCTGGAGGTGGAGATGCCCCGACTTCGCACAGTCTGCTCCTCAGAGACTCCGGCAGGCCCCTCTCTGCTGTTTATGAAGTGGCGTCAAAGTCTGGGGCTGTGGTGGCGAGGCCTGCCAGAGCTGATGAGGACACAGCATTTGTGGGAATTCTGTGACTCCAGAAGGCGAAAGGTCAGTTTCTTTTCATTGACAGTGTTCTTGCTGCCCAAGAGTTTATCTCTGAGAATCTTGACTGGTTTCCAGGGTCAGGCTTCACCTCCATTGTTATCTGGAAACACAGGAACAGCCCTTTTGTCGTGCCAGACTAGGTCAGACATTGGACCCCATTCCCCACGGCACTGTAACTGGGCCTCCTCCCGTGAGTAACATTCTGCAGCTTTCCAAAACAGCTAGAAGAGGATTTTTAAAAATACACAAACCTGCTCATGTTCCTCTCATACACATCCATTTGTGTTTGATTTATGCTCCCCTCTGTGTTTCGTTTTCTCTCTAGGCTCCACAAAATTACCCATGAATATGATCCAGCATTGGAATGCACCCTGGAGCTTGAGGACATGCCTGAAATCCCCTGCAAACACTTGTCTTTCACTCCTCCTCATACGCAGAAAGGATGTGCACATATGACCCCTGGACTCACACATGATTCCAGCCCACAGTCACACTAAACTTGGGTTCGAGTTACATGTGTGCTTGCTTACACCTCAACTCACACACTCCCACCTGGACATTTGTGTACACAGGCCTATTCATTCCTAGCAGAGCCAAAATCTGCATTTACAGCTACATCAAAAACACACTTTTAGGTCCCTCAGAAACAAATGGCAACAGAGAAGGGAAACAGGGCAGCTGTAAGAATGGCCCTGCTCCCTCCTCTTCTGTCCGGGAGCAAAGCAACCAGGATCTTTTGGGCTAAGTCGATATGCTGGGCCCCAGTGTAGACTCTTACAACAGGCCCTGATCCGACTCCAAGGCCAAGAGCAGCAATCCCCTCCCCGCCACGTCTGCTGGGTTCCTCCAGCTGTCTCCAGGGCAGTTCTCCCTACATGCAAACTATTAGCATTTCCTGTTAAAACATTTCTAATAAATAAATGAATACATCATCTTCCCAACCCAAAGCAGGTCTGAAAGCAGCCTAGGAGCTACTCCAAGCTAAGGATGGACGTGGACCACCCAGCACCAGCCCACTGGCCCAGGGCCAATGTTGCTTTTGTTTGAATTCCTGTATGAGTAACTGCTCCAGCTGACGCCAGCCAAACTCAGTGAAATATTATTTTTAATATTAAATAAATAGATGGTAGGGTGTGTTGATCTTTTTTTTTTTTCCCAGTAAATTGCAGCATCACAACATAGAAGCTGGCTCTGTATCTAGATTTCCTCAGAGAGCAGAAGGAAGGCTGACATTCTTTTGACCTTCCTCATGGAGCACTTACCCCCCAAGAGACAGAAAAGTCCCAGTTGCTGTTGACAGGACCCTATTTGGAGTAAGCTAGGAGTTCAAATGGTAACAAAGCTTACATAGGATCACCAACCATTTTTGTTAATTCTTCTAACTTAGTGTTTCTTTTCAGTATACAGAAAGTGCATGCTTTTTATATAAAAACCAGAAAACACAGATAGATAAGAAGCTGCTGAAATTCCATTATCCAGTAAGAGAATTACTGCTGAATTTTGATGACTGCTCTTTCCAGCTTTTACATATTTATATGTATATATCACACAAAGTGAATGTTGATTTTACAAAAATGGACTCACACTGTACATATGTATATTTTCTACACAAAATCAATTTTTGGCATTTATTTTATGTTAGTAAATACTCTCCTGAAACTCTACACGTAAGGGGGCTACATAATACCCCATCATATGAATATGCCACAGTGTGCTCAACCAGTCTCCCACTACTGGATGTTAGGGCTGTTTCCCAGTTTTTGCTATTATAAACAACACTCCTGTAAAACATCTTTGTAGTTAAATCTCTGCTTATATCCTTAATTATTTTCTTAGGATAAAGTCCCAAAAGTAGAATTTTAAGACTTTGGCTATATGTTGTCAAATTGCCCTCCAGAATGATTATACCAACTTACACTGCCACCATCAGGGAATCAAAACGTTCCCCTGCTTGTACCTCTGCCACGCTGTGTGTTATTCTTCAAAAACGATCTTTGACAATTTGTTAGTAAAAAACTAAAGAGCAACCAACCTTAAACATTTAACAGGAGAGGCGAGCAGTGTAGAAATTTTGCAAGTCTGAGTGGTGGGTGGGTGCAATGTTGGCCAGTGAAGGGGACAGACGTAAAAGGAGACCCTGGCGAGATGGCCTTGAGAAAGGCTCTGGCAAGTGAGAAGACACCTTGACACCAGGCATGGCTGGATGAAGTCAGCGCTCTGAAGCCCCAAGGTGAGCCAAGACAGGACACTCTACCACGGGGTTTCCCAGAATGTGTTCACAATGAGATTCACTTATTTGGAGAGGAAAGACACTGAGGTCAAGGAGGTTTTGGGAAGAGTGGGATAAGCCAGTTAGACCAGTTTCTTCGCAGCAATCCTGTAAAATGCCAATGATGGGGGCACATATGTGGGATGCAGTGTTTCCTGAGCTTAATTAACCACAGATCCAGCCCCACCCCTAACTTTTTTATTTTCCATAACACATCTCATGGATCTAGCCCTTGGTGGAACACACTTTAGGAAATGCAGTGTGATGCCATAAGTGGAAAATTGTTTTCACGGAGAGGGCAGAGAATGGGAGATTGGACAGAAAAGAAGGATGGGGGTGAAACAAGGAGGGGGACAAGAAAAAGTAGGAGAAGGAAGAGAAATTAGAAAAAAGGGACAGGAGAGTAACACAAAGGGGAAAGGAAAGAAGAAAGGGATGCAAAGGGAGGGAGGAAAAATTGAAGAGAAGGAGGAAAGTAGCAAGGAAGAGTCCCCTTATTACTAGAACCATCTACCCACTGCTTTTAGGGAGAGCCAGGTGTCTGTAATCTGCTCTGTACCCACCTCCCCCTACAAGCCACCCCAACCCCTATGTCACTCTCCACAGTGGGTCTTCTCTGAAATGTTACCCATCTCACAGCCCCTTCCTCAGTGACTGTTGCTTAAATGCAAGAATTCATTTGCAAGGAAAGCTCAGAACATAGAAACAAACAGTAGGCCCCAAAGAAATCCAGAAAAAAGAAAACAGAATAAGAAATTCCAAAAATATTTAATCATTACATCTTGTTGGTGTATAGCTTCTTGTGGCACAATGGGACACGACCAAAACTAAACAAACACACTCCACTCAGCAGGAAGTCTAGTTGCCTAAAGAGCAGAGGAAGGCAAATTGACAGCTTTTAAACACCAACTGGGCCTTTCACCCAAGAGGGCCTGCTTTCAAGCAAACTGAAAGCACCAAAGTGGTAACATAAATTCCTAAAAGCTTAAATGCAGTGCATGTACACAGTGCTAAACCCTTTAGAATTCCACAACAAAAAGACATTTAATTATTTAATGGAAGCTATTTGTTATTTTTTAAAAGTCTCAAGTAACACATGCTGAAATAAAAATAGGCATTTTGAAATAAACTCATGGAGCATTCATCCAAATCTGAAACCCCTGCGTTCTCATATGGTCACACGGCTAAGGAAGTGATGGAATCCCAAAAAGAACCTAGATTTTAAAACTCCAAGTCTAGCACTCTCTCTGATGCACTGGTGCTACTTCGCATTGGAGTGTATGCATGCCAGAATAGGCAGGGGCCAGGAGATTATTTCAAAGATTTGAGATACAATGGCGTTTCTCAAAGATTTTTAGGGAAACATTTTGATATAAAAAGTATAAAGGCACATTATGAAGTAGAATGCAGAATTTGCATGATATTTTACTATAAAATAAAAGATTTCAAAGATATTGGCACTAATGGACCCCTTCTGTCCGTGCGCGCAGACCTTCCGATGGTGTGCTTTCTTCGCTCTCTGCTCTTCTGGTGGAAACAAGTGAGAAGAACTCGCTCTTCACCATGCTGCCTCTCACCCCTCCTTTCCTCTGCCGCCTCCTCATCCTTGTTCTTCTTCATGGTCTTCGTTCATTTAGGTGGTGTTGCCACCCTCAGAGACTCCCAAAGGCAGCTTGCTTGTGATTCACTTCAGAGGAAGAGGGCTGCCATGTCAGGTTCTGGTGAGGCTCTCTTCCTGGCTTACAGACAGGTGCCTTCTCACCAAGTCCTCACATGGCAGAGAGAGGATCTCTGGTCTCTCTTCTTAGAAGGCTGCTAATGCTATCATGGGGGCTCAGCCCTCAAGACCTCTTGTAAACCTTATTACCTCCCAAAGGCCCAGTCTCCAAATAGCATCACATTGGGGGTTAAAGTTTGAACAAATGCATTCAGAGGGGACACAATTCAGTCCATAGTGATTAGTTAGGATAATTTCAGTTGTAAGTAACAAAAGACCCGACTCAAGGAGCTTAAACAATAAAAGGCATTTGTTGGCCCAGAGATTGGAGGCAAATTAGGGTGGGCCTCAGGAATAGCTGATCCAGAGCCTGAACCATGTCATCAAGGACTCTGATGTCCATAGCGTTGCCGTCAGACTAAGACTGTTAATTCTCTCAGCGTAGGTTGTCTGAGAGTTTGTCCTTCCTAGCTCACCTCCAGTGGACATGTCTCATTAGTTGGAATTTAGGCATGAATCTATTCCCAAACCAATCATTGTGGCCGGTGTGATGGGTTTTACTGATCCACTTAAACGAACCAAAGTTCACTCCAAGAGCTGAAGGAAGATTCCACTCACCCAAACTCCACAGCTGCTTCATAATCTGAGAAAGAAAGGAGCAGAGATGATAGGAAGTGTCTATGTTGCCCACTATAATTTCCTCTTTAAAACTATCCACTTTGAACTGTTGACTGTTTTTGGTACATGGCATGTTCTAAGTAAACAAGAACTGTCGAACTGATCATCTGCTTGTTTATTATGAGCTATAGTGAACATCCTGGGAGGCAGTAATAGTGGGATGGACCCTACATAAAACATAAATGGGCGGCCGGCCTTGTAGCCGAGTGGTTAAGTTCGCGTGCTCTGCTTTGGTGGCCCAGGGTTTCGCCAGTTCAGATCCTGGGCGCGGACATGGCACCACTCATCAGGTCATGTTGAGGCGGCGTCCCACATGCCACAACTAAAATGTACAACTTTGTACTGGGGGCATTTGGGGAGAAAAAGCAATAAAAAAAAAACATAAATGGAAATGCTGTGAATACTGAACTCATGCTGTGGCGACACAAAGAAGTTCAAGAAAAGGACAGAAGTCCATGGCCCCCAAAACTGCATTTAGGGTTTCATTGGGTCCACATTTCATCTGCATCCACTCCCTCCTCCAGTCCTGGAAAGAGCCATCTTCATTCTTCTTCCATGTGGAAATTGGCATTGTTTCATGCCAGTCTGGTAGGATTTGAATTTTTATTTTATTTAAATCACTTTGCAAAAGGCTTTGGAGTATACATAGTTTAGAAGTGGGGAGTCCATTATGCTAAGTGAAATAAGCCAGTCACAAAAGGACAGGTTATGATTCCACTATATGAGGTCCCTGAAGTAGTCAAATTCATAGAGATAGAAAGAATGGTGGTTGCCCAGGGCTGGGGGAGGGACAAATGCGGAATTATTGTTTAATGGGCACAAAGTTTCAGTTTGCAAGATGAAGAGTTTGGAGATGCATGGTGGTGATGGTTGTACAACAATGTGAATGTGCTTAATATGACTGAACTGCACACTTAAAAATGGTTAAGATCCTAAATTTTATGTTGTGTGTGTTTTACCACAATTAAAAAAAATGTTAGGAGTCGTATGTGGGATTTCCTTTTATTTACCTTACTTTCACCATCATTTTCTTTAAAAATCTCTTTTCTATTTCTATTATAAACATCTTACTTGAACAGTCAGCAAAATTTTTTCCCACCTCAGACACCTGGACTTTTTTTTTAAGGTCAAATTTAGACCTGCTTTGAGGTACTCCAGATTTTTTTTCTAGATTTACAACGTATTTTTTTCCTTCGAAAATGTTCCTTTCCATTTTTGCCCTCCCTAATAATGGAGTTCTTTCGCAGCTCCTTTTTCCTTCCCAAATGAACTAACTTTGGTTACCTTTAGTGGCTGTTAGCATTATCATCATCACACATTTTCTTGGGAGGGTGAGAATAGTGCAACCATATTTTCAGTAGGATTCAGCAAAAGCCAAATTCTACCACTTATGGGGACTACAGCCTGAGTGCTGCAACTTTCCCCAGACACTCAGCAGTCACCTGCTCTGCCAGGCCCTTTACGAACACAATTTCATTGGGTTGTCCCAGCTTCCCTGAGAGGTCTGTATATCACCACCAGTATACACGGGGACACTCAGAGGGGTTAAGTAACTGGTTCAAATCTCACAGTTGGTGTCCTTGGCTCCAAAACCTTGTAATGTCTTTCTTTCTATACTACCCTGTCTCCACTCAGTCTTTTCCTTCTACTCCAAGGCATTAGGACACCTCCATTCCTGACCTCCTGGAGCACTGACTGCCTTTTGTGGGGGATTGAAAAAGACTTCTGGGAAGAGCTGGTGCTGAGTCCTCTGTGGTAAGAGATGAGTCATCCCAGCTTTCCAACTCTCCTCCCACCTTCTCCCCTCTCCATCCACCCAGTTCCTCCTGGTTCCCCCAGTTCTCTAGCTGCCACCACCACACCTAACCCAAAGGGCACTTCAGTCCTCTCCTTGAGCCAGCCTGGGTGGAGACAAATCCCCTTCTTTTTGAGTAGAAACAAGGAGAACACTCTTCAAAAGTAAAAGAACATTAATATGAATGTAAGATGAAACTGAACCACACTGCAAGCAGGAAAGACAAAAGCATAAGAGTAGATGTACTGACCGAAGGAGGGTTGTCTTCGTGATTTAACTGCAGTCCTTCCAGAGTGGCTGAGGGTTGACCTGACTGCAGTTCCATTCCCTTCTGCACATCCAAATCCCCTCATGGGGAAGGAGGCGGAACCCCGATTCCTTCATCCTTTCTTGGCCAACAATGGGCCTGGGGGCCAAATGGACCATTGTCCCAAGAGAAGGAACCCTCATCTCTCTCCAGCGTTAAAGTAACAGGACCGATTTCCATGCCTGGAACTTTGAGTCCTTCTCTCCCGTCAAGGGGTAAAGGAAACTAACATTGAGCACGTATTGTGAGGGGAACTTGACAGGAGTTTAATCCTCAAGGCCACTCCCACAAACAAGGTAATGTAAGAAAGAGTTAGGAATGTGTTCAAATTCCAGTAGTGCCTACCACTAGCTGGGAGACTGGGTAAGTCCTTCCAACCCTCCAAGTCCCACTTCTTTCCTCTGTAAGATATCAAGGAGGATTGAAGAGGTAAATGCACACAGCACCCAACCACTCCCAAAACGTTAGCTGTTATCAATGACCCTATGATCAGGTGTCAGTACTCCAGTTTCAGAGATGTGGCAGCCTTTGAACCCAGGTCTGCCATGGTCAAGGCCCATGTCCTTTCCATTTCCCCATTGCTGTGGCCCTCAAGTGAGCACTTGTTCTCGTGTTGTCTTACACCGTTACCAGGTAGTGCATTTGTGGAGGCTGTAACAGCCCTAAGTAAACAACCGTTTGAACTGAATGCATGAATGCTCATGTTAGTAAAAGGAGAGGAAATGATTTTAATTTGAGACAGAAAAAGCACTTATACCAGAGGCTAATAGATTAATTCATTTAGACAGTCAGTTAGTTAATATTTACTGAGTACTCACAGGATACATGGCCCTATTCATATAGACTGTGCCATTTTGGATGCCTGGAGGGAGTGGGGAGAGCAAGGTGAGGGGACTGGCAAACGGGGAAGTTAGCCTAAAAAAATTAAAAGTCTGAATTATAATTTTTAATATTATTTTATTATTTTCAGATAATTGTAATCCTCAAACTGGGCTAAAAAGTATTTATGGAGAAAGTGAAAATTGATTACATGACTTGTAATAACCATATTAGCATTTGTGATGTGGAAACAGTTGCGTCCTCTTCTATCCTCAAATCCTAGTTACGTGAATACTTTGTGTAGTCTCCCAAAGCTAGTGGTTTTAAATTCCAAATTAGCATAGAGTCTGAGGAAGGTTTTTATTGGACTGTTGCTACGGGCAGAAAGTACTTGAAAAGAAGACACCATGCCTTGGATTGGAGGACAAGATTCCAGAGAGCAAGATTTCGTGTCTTGAAGGAACTTTATGCTCCTTGACTCAGCCACTCGTTTGATTTAGGAAGGGAACAAACAGCACAGGTAGGAGCCCCAAAGATCAGGGGCATGCGCAGTTAGTTGGGGGTAACACCGCCATTGCTGAGAAGGCTTGATGCAGTTAGGGTTGTGGATGGATTGGTGGAGATGGGGTAAGAGAGGGAGGAGCCAAAGGCCAAAGATCCCTCAGTGTGGGCATCTGCAGGTTCAGACAGGTAAGAGAACAGACAGGTTAAAGCAGGTTGGATCTCAGGTGACACAGCAAGAAAAGGCTCATGGGAGCAGGTCCAAGCGTGAATCCTCAAAACGAGTGTTATAACAGGAGTGAGATGAATCTGGGGACCTCACTCCTCTCGCAGTCAATCTTGAGTCATCAAATAGATTCTGAAAGGGGACTTGCGAAGGCAGTCTAGTAAGGTGCCTTCAAGCATATTTCGATCTCAATCTGAGTTGAGCGATCTTGGTAAATCATTTAATCTTTATGCTTCCACTTCCTCATCTGTGAAGTGGGAATGACAATAGTCCCTGCCTCATTGGGATGTTATGAGGATTAAATAACTTGATGAATGCCACGTGTTCAGCACTGTACCCAGCACCTAGGTACTCAAGACCAGGCAGTGGTGATTATTATTAAACTGTAGGGACCTAGGGCTATCACTTTGGATTTGTGAGCCCCTGAAGAGCAGGTTCTATGATTTTATCTTTAAGTACTTATCAAATTACTTAGTTCATCATCATTATGGTTGTTAATAAAATAACATTCAGCTATTTTGAAATATGGCTTCTGCTTCCAATGGTGATTAATACCTAATAACAAGCAACCTCTCTGTGGACCTGGAACCAACTCTTCCAGGTTTTTTCCACCAGAAAAAGAGATAACTGAACCATAGCAATACAGTTAAGCTGTCATGTGAGTCATCCCTGCTCCCAGGTCTATCCTTACATTATTCTCTGAACCTCAGATCCCAATAAAGAGACACCATAGAAAGAAAGAAGCAAGAAATACGAAAGCAGAGTAGAGAACTGTCGACTCAGAGGGTTGGAAGGCATTGAAGGTTTTCCGGATCAACCACCCCACAGTCAACCAAGAGTGGTAACAGTGATGTCGAGAAGGGAATGGGGATTAATAATTCCTTTCCGAAAGCTGAAGAAATTTAAATGATCTATCTCTTCCAAACAAATCTGCATTTTTAAAAAGCCTTCCTCTTGTTACCTCTTAGCCTTCACTCACTTCTCTATACCACTGCAGCTGCTCTTACTCAGCTTGTGGGGGAGGGTGAATAAAGGATTCCTCTGGAGCTACTGACATATGTTCAGCTGCCCCTTGCTATCACTGTCATATTCCCAGCTCTGACACCCCTGGTCTAGCAGCAGAATTACTAAGAGGGAACAGCTGGCACTACACCTGGGTCCTACTCACTAAGTTTGGCATTAGATCGCTCCAAAAATAAGATATTGCTCCAAAGATTAAGAGGATAAGAACAGGGGCAGGCCCAGTGGCGCAGTGGTTAAGTTCGTACGTTCCGCTTTGGTGGCCCAAGGTTCACTGTTCGGATCCCGGGTGTAGACATGGCACCACTTGGCAAGCCATGCTGTGGTAGGCGTCCCACGTAGAAAGTAGAGGAAGATGGGCACAGATCTGAGCTCAGGGCCAGTCTTCCTCAGCAAAAAGAGGAGGATTGGCAGTAGTTAGCTCAGGGCTAATCTTCCTCAAAAAAAAAAAAAAAAAAAGACAGCGAGACAGAGGATAAAACCCAATGAATTTATTTGGAAATTTATTTTTTTAATGTCATGTTAAAAATCTGCATATGTAAGAACACTCTCCTTTCTATTTACCTATTCACAACCCAACTAATGCTGTGTGGCATATTAACGGTATTCAATTTAGGTAAAGAAAAATCTCCCTCTGTGGGACGCACCTTTGCAAGTGAAATGCTGGTGAAAATTTGGCTTAGACTTCACCAGTTCTTTAAAAAGGAAAAAAAAAGACTCATGCAAAGTCTTTAAGATTTACAATTTTTTTTTTAAAGATTTTATTTTTTTCCTTTTTCTCCCCAAAGCCCCCCGCTACATAGTTGCATATTCTTCGTTGTGGGTCCTTCTAGTTGTGGCATGTGGGACGCTGCCTCAGCGTGGTTTGATGAGCAGTGCCATGTCCGCACCCAGCATTCGAACTGATGAAACACTGGGCCGCCTGCAGCGGAGCGCGCGAACTTAAGCACTCGGCCACTGGGCCAGCCCTAAGATTTATGATTTTTATTGTTTCTGCAAAGTCATGGGACCAAATCAATTATTTAACCATTTTCAAAAGATGCTTTGCTTCTAATTACAATGTTATCAGGGGATCAGTGTTACAGGATAGGCTGAGATCCCCGGGGGAATAGGATTCTGAGATCTCTGGCTAAGAATCTCTTTTGCAAAGAGGCAGCTATCATCTCCTGTGGATATTCCCACCAGATAACCTAGGTTAAATCATAATAGACTTCTTTTTTTTTTTTAACCCTAATTTCTCTCTTAGAGTAAGCCATGTTACCATCTTTCTTTCTTTGCAATCCTTTCCTTTTTAAATGCTGTCTCTCTCTCTCTCTCTTTCATTCAGAGTATAACCTTTTTTTTTTAAAAGTCGCTTCATTTCCTAATTTTCTCTTCCTCTACAACTCTCTATATCCTGCCCTTTGCCCTTCTGTTCTTTCAATTATTTATCTCCTTTTCTGTCTTGTCATTCATCTTACTCTAACACTGCATATGAGTTTCTACTCACATTAAGGTCTATATCGTCAGCCCAAGATAACTCCATCTCTTCATAGGGAGGAAAAGCTAGAAAAAACCCAGAGCTCTGGGTTCTGGCCCTTCTCTTATTATGTGGCTCTGTTATTCCCCTAGAGCTTTCACTTCTTAGTCTCAGCATTGAAAAGAGAGAATGAACTAGGATACTGCTCAGTAACGCACTCCATGGATCACCGTTTGACTAAAGGCTTAGAAGGCACGTCACCACTCAAAGTGCAAGATGTTCCAGGCTGACATTATGCCATTGAAGTCCAGCCTCTGCGACTCTACTGCCCATAGGCATTGGGACGCTTTGTAATTCTTGATAGTGTTTGCTTTGGAATTACAGAGACTTTGTCAGAAAGGTTCTTCTAAGTCAATGCAGTCTATCTAACCGTCTGCATTCGGGGAAGGGGAAACTTAACCACTTCCCAAGGCAGCCCAATCCATTCCGTGGCCAAATAAGAAAGCTAAATTTTCAAAGAAAACATTCCTATGTTTGGTCATGGTGGTTGTTTGTTTAGCAAACTATCCTCCCGTGAATGATAGTTACTCTTAATTTTCAGTAGCCATAGGTCATTCCCTTTCCATCAAGGTCTTTGCAAGAGAAAAGGCTTTAAAGTTATCAGAATACTGGATTATTTGTCTTTTTAAAATTTACAGATGTGGAGGTAAAAATGTGTTTGCAGTGCATGGATCCAACCTCATCGGCTTCATCATCATGTATAATAACAATAGCTAACACGTCTATAGAATTACTATGTGCTAGGCATTATTCTAAGAATTTTGCATATATTAAATCAAGAGAATATGATTTCCCCAGACAGCTTTTCCTATTTGCTTCCCTACAGGGGCCCAGAATATGATGGCACATCAACAAAAGAAGACTCTAGATGTCTTCTAGTCCAATCCTCAACTACCCAGAAAAGTCCCAGAGAGGTTATGTGCCTATGTTAGGTCACACAGCTGTTAGTGGTAGAGTAGGATCTCAAATGTCTTAATAACAACTAGCTCATCGTTCATAGCTAGGATCAAGTAAGGTATTATAGGAACCTGAGATTCTTTTTCATAAGAATCTGCCTCGTTTTGCTCTACATGTAGCTAATACTCTGCACAAGGTGCCAGAATCACTTTTCTATTTTTCCTACCTTTTTATCTTTTAAAATATTTATATTTTATTTTTATATTTTTTATTTTATATTTTATATTTTTTTATTTATATTTATATTTATATTTTATATTTATAATATTGAATTTATTTTCAGGCACTTATATTATCTCTCTTTCCATATCCCAGTCTATTTAAAAACTTTTTTAATGTAGCCAAGTGAATTTCTCTCCAAGTTAGAGTGAGATTTCTGGATCAGGAACGAAACAATCATTTCAACTTCTCTGCCATTGACTCTCCTATCAGAACAACTGACAAACGCAGTTCAGTTGACCTATTCAAGATCTGTCAGGTCTTTCTCCTGTGCGGCTTGTGGTGAAGGATGTCAGGTGCAGTGGGAGAACAGGTGACAGGGAGAGGGAACCCTGTGTAGAACAAGAAGATGCACAGCCTCTTAGCTGGGCTGCGTGTTGAACAGAACGCCTCGCTAGCCGGAAGGAGGGAGCTGGCTTCCTGGCTGTTTGCTTCCATCCAAATTCACCTGAACTCTGCTCCTGTGACAGCCCAGGAGCACAATATGGAAACTCCTGCCCAATTCTGGTTGAGAACATTTCTTCCCAAGAACCTCTGTCTGTGCTCCATCCACATTTGGAACCAGATCTGGCAACATCGGTAGAGAGGAAAGACGTTCGTCCTCTCAGTACACGGCAATATGCTATGTCAGCAACTGTTCTTTTCAATAGGAGTTTGGTGCATCATGTGTGGGCTACCTCGAACATTTTAAAATCATATTTGCCTTCAAACAATGGCAGCTTTATAAACAGTATGGACATGCACAGATGAGTCAAATTCAATTTATAACGATGCTAAGGCAATTCCAAAACTATTTTATTGTATAAAATATTGTTCAGAATTTGTTTATTGGGTTCAAGCTTCTTTTATTTATTTATTTTTTTCAAGTGTTCTTTGAATTCCTTTTTTTTTTGCTGGGAAAGATTCACTGTCAGCTGACATCTGTTGCCAATCTTCCTCTCTCTCTTTATTTTTTTTGGTGAGGAAGACTGGCCCTGAGCTAACGTCTGTGCCAGTCTTCCTCTATTTTGTATGTGGGATGCTGCCATAGCATGGCTTGATGAGCAGTGTGTAGTGGAACGTGCAAACTTAACCACTATGCCACTGGGCTGGCCCCTCTCTCTTTCTCTCTCTTTTTTTTCCCCCTCCCTAAAGCCCCAGTGCATAGTTGTATATTCTTGTAAGTTGTAAGTCCTTTTAGTTCTTCTATGTGAGCCAGCAGGACAGCATGGCTATTGACAGATGAGTGATGTGGTTTCACTCCCAGGAATCAACCTCTGGCCACTGCAGTGTAGCACGCCAAACTTTAACTGCTAGGCCATCAGGGCTGGCTCAAGCTTCTTTTACTTTTAATACAGCTATTATTATAGCTGTATTTGTTGGGGGGAAAATACTGGAGATTTGTTGATTTTAGTTGGATTTTGGGCAAAAGTGTGTTTTCCCTAATTGTCTGAACTTTTCTCCACTTCTGGAGCTCTAACGATGGGATTTGTGTGGATGTTAGGGTCACACATACCTGGGGCTCAATCCTCACTCTACCCCTAACAGTTGTAGGAGCTTGTGTATGTGACTTAACTCTCCGAGTCTCTGCTTCCTTCCATGTGATAGCACTTACCTCACAAGCCAACGTGGGTTTCAAACAAGATATTTTAAAAGCACATGGAATAAGTTTGCATAGTGTTCTGTATATAGATGCTCACTAAATGTTAGTTTCCTTCTTTCTCTGTGTGTATTTGTAGTGAAGAGGAGGAAAAGAGTTGATGAGTATGAATTGGAGGACCCATCCAGAAATAAAGGATCTGCAAACAATCAAACTAATAAAAAATCAAACACAAAACAGAGGAACAGAGGTGAGAAATAGAAAAAAGAAGTTTAGAAAAATGCTGTCAACAACAAATGTTCACTAAGCACCTCCTATTTATGTGTTTCAGTCCTCTACCAGGTAACCAATGTATGGGACTCAAGGATAGTTCTTGTCTTCCAAGAGCCTATAATACTTCTGAGGAGACAAGCTTTATTTCTTTGTAAAATAGATAAATAAAATGCAAAGGAGTTGTTACCCTTGGAGTTGAGTGGAGAGGGCAATCTCTTTATTTATGTATCTTTGGAGAGCAGACAGAAGCTCAGTGGTGCTGTCGGTGAGAGGCAAGAGCAGGTGAGAAAATGACCAACGTTTTGAGTCTGATGACAAAGGTTTGGGGACATCTTAACAAGCGGAGGCTGTTGGTTTTGTTAAACCAGCAGCAGTGAAAAATGCTCTTAATATTCTTTGGAACAACAGAAAATCCCCAAACAAACCTAAACGGGGCCTGGTAGTCTCAATGCATTCATGCTAAGGGGGAGGGGTGGGCAGACAAGCTGAAGATGTCCAGTGCATACTCCTGGTTTCCTTATTCGGCCTGAGAGACACCGATACTCTTTGTTGAGTTACTTATCCAGATCCTCTTTAAGCTCCATTTCTTTCTTTTCCCAGCAGATCCCTGGAGAGATGCCCTTTCAACCCTCCATCTCTGCTAAATGCCTTTTGGATCTCAGCAGTGGAGCCCATTGGTTGGTTGGATAGTCAGAGCAGACTATTACTGACGCCTATTAAGGCTGACTGAAAGAATTCTAGCCAAATCTTCCAGGTTAGAAGAGAAATGACAGCTCCTCCCAAAGGTATTTCCATGACAAAGCACAGCAACCATCCTGCAAAGGGTTAATACTCCCCCCTCCCCTGCCCCCAACTTGCTACAGAGATCAGCTAATCTGATAATTACAGCAACAAACACAGTTTAGACAAACAAGACCTGACCCTGAGGGTTTGGAATGAAAACATTTACTCTCTCCCTCCCTAGAGAGATGGTGCCTGGAGCATACACACAGAGAGACACTGGGAAAATACCCTTGTGCTGGAGCGACAGGGTGAAAACATCTGTGTTCCTGAGCTGCTTAAGAAGATGAAGTTAACAGGGAGAAGGGATGGGGCGGGGGAGGTGGGAGGAGCAGGGAATGGTGCTGTCGATGGGCGTACATGTTTAGAGCAGATGGAAAATGTACCCATCCATAACTGGAGATGTAAGCCAATTGTAATTAAGTTTACAACGGAGGCAGAGGGAGAGGAGAGGTACAAAGGAGACTCAATGATGGAGAATTCCAGTGAAAAACCTGGAGATTAGCTAAAGGAGGAGAAACATCTTAAAACACCAAAGTGGGATTTACTCCTGAGAGCTAGAGGAGAAGGATATTCAGAGTAGTCCATGATTCTAACGAATTCACTATCCGCCTGCCAGGGGGTGAGGGTCACAGTCTCAGTTGGTTGGTCATCCTTCTTACCCCCAGGTTTGCTTCTAAGCCGAACAGCATGCCTTTCTCCCCGCCTACCTGCCTCAAAACCTGTCAAGCTACTTTTTTCCCCTTTTGCTTCTAAAATGCTGCTTCCTAGAAGATGCCTGCTGGGTTGCTTGAGCTGGAGATTCCGACCTTGGCTTGTTTTAACCTGGACTTCCAACAGTTTCTCCTTTCCCAATACCCTCAAGCTTTGCCCCAGGTACCCATGTCTTAGTGCCAAAAGTCATTTCTTTTTTATCCTTGGCTGATGGTGTGTCAGCTGGTAAACTCTCCTTGCCCTTTAGAACTCTCCAAATTATCTCCAGGCATCCGAATCCTTGGGGGATTTGCAGATCATATATATGGATGACACCATGCTAAGAGGAATAGCTACTGTGATTGATGAGAGGATCAAGCTTTAAAATGAATCCCATAAGCTGAAAGATGGTCTAAAATCAATACGGTCAGATGTGCCAGGAATAAATGTGAAACACTGCATTTGGGTCCAATAATCAATTGTACAAGTATACGATGGAAAGACTTACAGAACAACAGTTTATGAAAAAACAAAACAAAACATTTTTTGGTGACAACTGGTTCAATAAGACAAGAATGAACCTGTGTTCTTAACAAGGGAAAGGTAGGACTGAACAAATCCTTTTTATTGTTTTTGAGTATAATTGTCAGCTGATCAAGCACAGAGTTCCAGTAGGCTGTGCAGAACAATCTTGTTTTATTCGTTTCTGTTTTAATTTAATTTCAGTTTCAAATGCCCTATTGCAATCTATTCAGGGTCCACCTTGGCAATCATCAGTGGCTCCCGTAGCCTGTTCACCTGATTCCAGTAGCCTCTGTGTTTTGAATCTCACACAAGCCCACTTGGCTGCCGTGCTGCTGGCCTGTTGGAGAGTCCCCCACTTCCCAAGGAGAGATGCTTCTTTCCAAACAGGCCAGTCTTCTCACTGTTCCTCATACGCCCCACGGTCGTTGGTTCATTTGTTCATTTCTTCACAGATCCGTTGACCATCCACTATGTGGCAGGCACTATTCCAGGCACTGGGGCTTCAGTGGTGAGCAAGATAGGGTCCTTGCCCTCATCAAGCTTAGGCTCTCATGGGGGTAGGCAGACCCTAAAGAAACACTTGAAAAATGTCAGATAATAAAAAGGTATGAAAAGCTATTAGGTAGTTGAAAAGCCTTCCGGCTTCTGCTTAGACTTCTCAGAATGTTACCTCCTGCTTCCTAAACCGGCTCAAATTCCACCTTCCCCTCAGAGGCAGAGAACTCCTCCAAGCTCTCTCTGCCCTGGGGTTTGTGCCACATAATTTAGCACTCAACTGCTCTCTAAGTGTTTCCCCCAATGCTAATTTTGCCTCCCAGCAGGCTATAGGAGCTGGCAAACTCTTTGAAGTTATAGGATGTGCCTTCAATTTAAACATATTCAGTCAATCTCTCCCTAGAATGCTCTTTAAAAGGAAATGAAAAGCATAGTTGAAACATGACTTGAAGTTTTTAAGCTGATTCCCAGATAACAAGAGAACTTCTTCCAGTGCCTCCGAAATCCTCTAGAAAAAGAATGCAAAGTTAGGACAATAGTTTGTTTATTTGTTGAACTTAACCTCCTCCAAAGAGTCCTAGACTCTGTAAGGAGATCTTTAAAGCAACAAACATACCTTAATCGCGTAGCAGCAAGATTAGAGCGAACAGCAGCAGGGAAACATCCAACAAGCTCAGAGGGAGGAAAGGAAAGGGCAGACAATGGCAAATCCAGAAAAATGATCAGCCCCAAATTGAGCCCAAATGACATTCTTTTGGGCCCCTCACACTCTGTACAATAAAAGCGGGCCAAGAAAAGCCAGAAACAATCCTAATGGCCATCAATAGAGGACTGGTCAAAGAAATGACAGCTTCATATGGTCGACTGGCACGCGGAAAGAGTAAGGTAGGTACAGCTATACACACTGACGGAGACAGATGGCCACCGCGTGGTTTCAAAAGCAAGTCTCAGAACAATACAGACAATAGGATCCTTTTCATTTAAAAACTATATTCATATGTGTGTAGAAAAATGTATGTAAGGATATACACTTAATTGTTAACAATGGTATTTCTGGGAATGGGGTTATAGGCAATGGGGTAGGGGAGACAGGCAGAGGAATTTAATAATTTATTTTTACTTTATAACTTCTAAACTGTTGTATATCCTGTACCTAATTATATATGTATTTTGAGAATGAGCATTTATTGCTTTAATAAAACAACAAACAGTCAACAAAAGCAGCCAGAGTTTTCATTAATTTCTTTTGGAGAAGACACACATGTTGTAAAGAACAAGGTCATTCCTAATGTCTGGTTTGCTCCTTGGAGAATTATGGATGCCCAGAGTGGTTCCTGGATTTGTATAGGTGTCCTTGTGCCACATGCCACATGGGAGGACTTCTGAAGAGAAATCCTAAGCATTCACCAATGGGCTGTGCACGGCTATGCCCTAGGAGGCGTTCTTAGGTAGAATGAGAGCAGATCCAAACCAAAGACAGGGCAGGGCACGGAAGCGGGGAGATGAGGGCTCAGCTGGAAGCGTGTTTCACGAGTTTGCTTCCTTAATGCAACTCAAGGATGCACTGAACAAATTCCTTGACAAATTTTTGTGTTGTATAAATGAACCTCTGAAAAATACATATAATAAAATGTGTACATCAACGGTAATTTTAGGCTGTAAGGGAGAACAATATTTAAGAGGTGTTGAGGTCAAGAACGTGGCTTTGGAATAGAGACATGTGAATTCTAAGTTTGCCGCTTAATAGCTTTGTCATCTTGGGCAAATTATGTCACCTCTCCTACCTCTTCTGAGTCTCTTTTGGGGGCTCCTCCTTCTCTTTCCAACCCTAAAATGCTGATGTTCCCAAGGCTGCTGTCTGAGGCCCTCTTCTCCCTTCCTCCGGTAATATCCTCCCATGGCTTCAGTTACCTCATGCCCATGACATACAAGTCAATGGATCAGGCTGAATCTCTCCTAGCTCCGACTGACAACTTTTAGTAGAGCCCCATTTCCCACACAGTAACATGCTTTACATGGTCCTTCAAAATCTGGTTCCAGTCTCACACTCCACACTGCCCTCTTCCCTCTCTGCTCCAGTCATACCAAACCACTTTTCATTTCTTTGACTAGGGGCCGGCCCGGTGGCACAGTGGTTAAGTGTGCATGTTCTGCTTCGGTGGCCCAGGGTTCACCCGTTCGGATCCCGGGTGCAGACATGGCACCGCTTGGCAAACCATGCTGTGGTAGGCGTCCCACATATCAAGTGGAGGAAGATGAGCACAGATGTTAGCTCAGGGCCAGTCTTCTTCAGCAAAAAGAGGAGGATTGGCAGCAGATGTTAGCTCAAGGCTGATCTTCCTAAAAAAAAAAAAATCTCTGATCTCATTTCTTTGACTAACCATGTCATGTGCTCTCTTCACTCTGGGCCTTTACAACTACCGTCTCCTCAGCCTTGAGCCTCGTTTCTCCTTTTCTTTTCTTGCTAATTTGTACTGATCCATTAGATCTCTGCTCACACCTCACTTTTTCTGAGAAACCCTCCTTGATTCTCCTGGTCTAGGTCTTGTGTCTTAGCAGCTACCTCAGCGATTTCCTGTTATTGTGCTCTTTGCACTGCATTGAATGACTTGTTGACACATTTGGATTGCTCATTAGATCGTGAGCCTCATGAAAGCAAGGACTGTATTTGTCTTGTTTGTCACTGTATGCTTAGAACAGAACCCCAATATTGACAGTTAATAGTCTTATAACAGATATTTGTTGAATAAAGCACGATTATCATTGATAAGAGTGAGGCAATATAATGGTTAAGAATTAGTCTCTGGGTTCAGATTTTAGCTCTACTACTTAACAGTTGTGCAACCTTTGGTGAGTAAATTAACTTGTTTGTGCCTCAGTTTTCTCATCTGTTACTCCATCTAAAATGCTTAGATGAAATGAAAGACTAAATGAAATAATCTTTTTCATTACAAAGCAAGTACTCAATAGATATCAGCTATTTCAACGCTTGAAAAAATGCTGAGAGCAGTACCCGGCACATAATTAGAACTTAATAAGTATCAGTTATTACTCTCACTATAATTTTTTTGTGATGATAAAAATAATCTCTAATTAGTTTAAAAAAATTTAGAATTTTGAGTATAGATTTTCTTAAACCACAGCATATTTGTACTTAGTAAGTCAGGCAATCTGGTCGCTATTCCCTCTAGGAAAGTATTTGAATACTTGGGTGGAAAATTATTAGGGATGTTAAGAGAGCAAGGAAGGAGAACCAGTTGTGTTCGGTGTTAATAATGTTTTAGACTTCAGTTTTTACAATACAGTGGTTGGACTTTAAAAATAATATTATTTCTCTGATTGTTGCTTTTGTTCTAGATGTTAGTTCTCGAAGTTTGGTGTGCATCTGCATCATCCTGTAGCTTGTCAAACTGTTGATGACCCGCCTCTCTCCCAGAGGTGGTCCTGAGATGGGCCTGGGTCCAGGCACTTTAACCAAGCTCCCTCAACATTTCTGACGTATACTGAGGTTTAAGAACGTGTGATCTAACAAAAGGCAGTTGGTTAAAATCAGCCACTACTCTGACCATGTGGCAGCACGGGGCCCAGCAGGACTTTCCTTCTACAGGGGTCTCTGACATATTGGTCTCTGGTAGATGCGTCTGCTGCTGGGAGTGGCCTCTGGGACCCCAGGAGAATCCTGGAGACAAATGGCTCCACCTCTAAGGGGAACAGCTGTCACAACCTGCTCTGGTCTTGTTGGCCGATGAGGAGGAGAGGAGCTCTCGCTAAGAGGTGTGCTGGAGGCACCAGTAGCAGCCCTTGCTGGAGGCGCTGCCTGAGGTAGCAGCAGGTAGCTGCGATGCTTCTCAAAGTGGGGCCCCAGGATCACCTGCATCCGGAATCCTAGAGAAACTTTGTTAAAATGCAGACTCCTTGGTCCTACTCCAGACCTACTGAATCAGGATCTTCATTTTAAATGAGCTTCGCAGATTTTTCTGAGGCATGTAAGGTCCAAGAACCACTAACAGAAAGTTGAGTTGAGATCCCAATGTGTTCCCCGCTCTGCAGTCTGGAGTGGAGAGGTGTTTCTTTCGTTCTGTCACACTCCCCTTCCTGGTAATTTGGCAAAGATGGAGACCCAGACATTCCGCCTGGAACCTCAGATGAAATTCTCAGAGCTTAGATGGTCATCAGCCCTCAAAGATCAGGTAGAGGGTGTAACCTGAAAAAAGACGTTTGTAAATCAAAGTGTAGCTTTCTTTGAGTTATTAGGTGTTATGCACTTTTCTGAGGTCGACTAGAGTGGGCATTTGGTTTTCAGGAAGTATCTGGTTAACATGGTTTTCTTTTGAGAGAAATCTCAATCGTGGTAGGTGGGCATTGTCTGGATTCCTCCCGTAGGGTCCTGTGAGGGTGACAGGCCTGTCCTGGCACACTTGGCTCAGGTGAGTGAAGCGTTTTGTAGGTGACATCTACTCTCCTTATCTGTCAAACAAAGATAGATGAGCAGGGACCTTGTTGCCCTGGGGGATGTTACCGCCTTGGTTTTCCCATCAAACTGTGTCAGGCTTTGTAACTTGAAGAAATGAGAAAGAGAGCAGGAGAAGGACAGTTTCTAATGAGCTGTCAGCGGGGCCCCACTCTTTGTCGGCCTGCCTCAGTCCTAACTTTGTTCCAATGCTATTAGGGTAAAATCCTTGAGTTTCTCTCAGAGAAAGAGCTGTGGCCTCGGGCTGAGAGGCACAGATTCATAAGTAATTTCTCTCATTATGCACTTCCAGTGCTTAATCACCATTTCAAAGAGGGAGGTCTGCTGGCATGAGTGAGTTATCTGAGGAACCAGAGAGGTTATTGGAGTCCACGTCTACAATGCCAAGTACAACGTTGGATGGGAAAGTATCTAGAGAAGCCAGCAATAGGAGCCCAGTAATCCCAGAGTAGAGAAGTGATGGGTTTAACAACGAAAACCTTGGGTGCCTTAGCAGTTTTTGTTTTGTGTAGGTATCATAGATTTGTTTTATTTTTGTCAGTCACTATATTATTTGTTATAACATTAGGCATTCAAGATTCTGATATTAAAATAATAATTACTTTAAATAGTCTGTAATCCAGGATTACAGATGGTATGACATCCAACAGCCCCGGAATGTGTTTTGAATAGTTACACAAGTAGTGCATGGATACATTTTTGTTGTAAAATATTTAGAAGTTTACACAGCAAAAAGTCCCTTTTCCTCCCATTCCTCTTCCCAGAGGTAACCACTGTCAATAGTTTGGTGAGTAGCCTTCAGTGATCTTTCTAAACATTTACATACATATGTCTGTATATATGCACACATATTTTCACCTAAATGAGATCATATATCACATATTCTTACATAACTTTTTAAAAACTTAGTAGTATATATCTTGGGGATATGTTCATGGCAGTAAATATCAGTCTTCCTCATTGTTTTTGTTTCTTCTTTTTTGAGGAAAATCAGCCCTGAGCCAACATCTGCTGCCAATCCTCCTCTTTTTGCTGAGGAAGACTGGCCCTGAGCTAACATCCATGCCCATCTTCCTCTACTTTCTATGTGGGACGCCTACCACAGCATGGCTTGCCAAGTGGTGCCATGTCCGCACCAGGGATCCAAACCGGCAAACCCCGGGCTGCCAAAGCAGAATGTGTGCACTTAACTGCTGCGCCACGGGGCTGACCCATTCCTCATTCATTTTTAACATCAGCACAGTATTGCATTATATGGACATGCCCTACTTAAGTAATCACTCACCAATTGGCGGATATTAAACGTTCCCAATGTTTGCTATTACAAACTATGCTACAGGAAGCCTCTGTGAACATACATCTTTGTTCACGTATTTTTGTAGGATAGATTCCTGGAATTAGAATTGCAGCTTGTGCCATTCTTTTGTTTCATTACTGTTTCTACATTTGTTTATTACATAACATGTGTAACTCTGCTCATCTCTTGATTCATCTCTATCAATGGTTCTCAACCATAGCGGTACATTAGATTCACCTGAGGAACTTTAAAAATTTTCGTATGCTCAGGCTGCACCCCAGATCCACTTTGGGAGATTTTTTGGGAGTAGGGGTCAGGCTTTGGATTTTCAGAAAAAAAATTTGAAGATTCCAGTGTGCAGTGATCTACACATTAAACAAAATAAAACAACTCTAGAGCACTTTAAGATAGTACGACCAATTGTCATGGAAACAATTAAAATCAATCAAACAGTCACTGATTAATCTTTCATCGTTCACTCTGAAAACGGGTTGAGTAAATCAAGTTGTCCAGGTGAAAATAAAGTGATGTTTAATAGTTGTATATCATTTTTATCTCTTGAAAATGCTTTTCTTTTCTTTTCTCTTATCTCAGAGCATCTTCAGTTCAGAACTGTGAGCAAGGTGGGCCAGGAATGACCTTGCCCATTTTGTAGTCCAGGAAGCTGTTGAGGGTAACGTGACGCTTTTCAATTTTAGTGTGCTTAGGAAAAATCTGGGGATCTTCTTAAAATGCAGATTCCAATTTAGTAGGCCTGAGGTGGGGCCTGAGAGTTTGCTTTTCTAACAAGCACCTAGGTGACGCTGATGCTGCTGGTCTGAGGACCACACTCTGATTAGTGAGCACTAATCACTAAGGCAGTGAGCTAAATATGGTGGAGGACCAAATCCAATAGAAGAAACTGGTTATGAACAAGGGATAAACCCTTGGCATAACAAAGAAAGGAGTGAAAGAAGGGAATACGGGGTGGGGAAGGATGGAGGGCAAAGAAGCCCTTCCTCTCTGACTACAGCCTTCCCTGCTGGGGGATCCCGATGGGAGCCCATTAGTGCCCATCCCACTGCCTTTCACACCTCAGTTACAGCCCAACCTTCCCCTGGGGAACCAAGAGGCCCCAATCCTGAACTTGGCTTGTCTCCTCCCATCACGTACGCATTTGATTTAATGGTCTCCCAGAGGAGAGTTTGCAGCCCAGAGCTGGCTCTCAGGCCCATCACACATGAAAGAGATGCTGTGAGTTTCTTGGCCATGTCCACTCACCATCTATGGCAGGGCTGTCCTCTTTGGGCAGTGCCTGTCGTCAGTTTTCCTCTTACCCTTTAGAGATCTGTGTCCTATGTAGGATAAGAATAATAAATATATAAATAAATGTTTCTGATTCTCCTTTCTCTTGCTATTTGTTTCTTTTTTTAAAATAGTAAAGATTTATGTTACTCAGAGTAAATTACTACTTGCCCCACATTTCTTAACTGAATCACAAAGATGAAAATACTGATATCCGGGTGCTGGCCCGATGGTGTTGTGGTTAAGTTTGCATGCTCTGCTTCGGTGGCCCAGGATTTGTGGGTTTGGATACTGGGTGTGGACCTACACACTACTTGTGAAAGCCACACTGTGGCAGGGTCCCACATACAAAGTAGAGGAAGATTGGTACAGATGTTAGCTCAGGGTCAATCTTCATCACCAAAAAAAAAAAGAAGAAGAAGAAGAAAAGAAACTTGTATCTGAACTAATGGAAATCAGATGTTTTTAAATGATGTTTTTGTGTTTTTATCTTTTGCAACAAAATTGCTAGAAGCAATAACAAAATAATAAATTAAAGGTATTCTTTTTAATGGGCCATTTTCTCTTGAAAACATTGGCTGCCAAAATGGATTCCAGAAATTTGAGATTAACATGTGCAAGCATAGGGTCTAAGAGGTGCTGCTAGGGTAGGAATTAGCAGTGAAATGCTATCTGTGCTGGAGGGAACATTGTTGGGGGGAAGAACTGGCCTCAACTGGATTAACTCCCCCTATTATATGCTTTCATGTGCCTTTTCCATGAAGGTACATAGCACTTACCATGGCTGTAATTTTAGTAATTTTGTTTGTGCACTGCTCTTATTATCTGTCTTCTCCATTAGCTTAGAGAACCCATGAGGACAGGGGCTTTGTCTTTTTGTTCACCACGCTATCTTTAGCACCTGGTGCAATGTTTGGCACATAGTAGGTGGTCAATAAATATTTATAGAATGAATGAATAGGGGCTGGCCCTGTGGCCAAGTGGTTAAGTTCGTGCACTCCGCTTTGGTGGCCCAGGGTTTCGCTGGTTCGGATCCTGGGCACAGACATGGCACCGCTCATCATGCCACGCTGAGGCAGCATCCCGCATGCCACAACTAGAAGGACCCACAACTAAAATATACAACTATACTGGGGGGCTTTGGGGAGAAAGAAAAAAGAAAAGATTGGCAACAGATGTTAGCTCAGGTGCCAATCTTTAAGAAAATAAAAAAGAATGAATGAATAAATCCTGAAGGAAAAAGAAGCACCAGTATTATTATAAGATGAAGTTAAGCTAAGGTTAAAACTAAAATTAAAACTGAAACTGAAAAGTAAAAGCTCTCAAGAAGTTTACAAAGCTTAGCTACAGAAGAAAGATTCCTGACTGGAAAAGTCGGAGACTCATTGCTTTAGTTATGTGGAAGACTAAAATTCATACCCAACCTTACCCCTTTAAATAATTTTGACATTGTTGTGTCATTCTTCTCTGTAAGCCCAATGCCCCTTCCATTTCTAGAGCAGGATATTTCCCTGTTCAGAACTTGGAACTGTTGTATGGAAATTAATCAGATGCCAGAAAGCAAATACAGTGACTTCAGCACAGGAACAAGGACCTCCCATGGTCTTCTTAAACACAATTAATGAACCAGTAATACATTAAAAGTGTTTTTAAAAATACGCTCTACCTCAAAAGGGAAGTTGTGGGATTCATTTTCAGGTATGACTTCACACAAAATATTCAGAGTTCCCTGGTATAAAAGCACAACTTCTAAAAACAGTAACATCTCATTCACTCTTTCATTCAATAAATTTTTATCACACAAGAGGCAACATGGCACAGTGGAGCAGGGACCCTGAGGCTGGACAGTCTGAGTTCATATCCCCATCATTGTCTAGCTGTGCCATCTCAGGCAAATTGCTCAATTGCTTTTTATCTCAATTGCCTCATCTGTTAAATGGGATGATAAGACCACCTATTTGAGTTGTTATTGTAATTTGAATGAGTTAGTGTGTGTAAAGATCTTAGAACAGTACCTGGCATATAGTAAGCACTATATACATGGTTTTAAAGAAGCAAACTCCTGTAATGTGCTAGGCAGGTATTAAGCACCAACAGGCCCCCAGGAGAGTAGTGAACTAGTATCTACTGGACACTTGCTACGCATCAAACGCTAATCTCGAGGCAGTTTTGCGATTCAATTCGTACGAGAACCCTGACGGAGAATCATCCTCATTTATTCCTTCAGCCAATATTCATTGAGTGTCTACTAGATGTCAGGAGCTGTTTGAGGTCCTGGGATACGGTGCTTACGATTTATATTTTTTGAAAATCACTGTTTCATTAAAAAGTGATTTTCAACAGCTCCCTCGAGTTCCAGATCAGCTCTAAACTGTACCACACCACCTTATTTCACCCTAAAACTATTTCAAAAATCTCCACTATTTTCCCTATTTTGTTTGTAGTTTAAAATATGTAAATCTTAAATCCATCTAGAGTTTTTTTTGTGCCTAGTGCAAATGAGAAAACCAAATTTTTTATCCCAAATGAATTTGACATGATAATTGACAGTCACAACATGAGATGAAGATCTGTGCTTGAAAAGGTGCATTATTTCTAAAAGCACATACTGAGAATTAAATACTGTCATGTTAACCTGAGAGAGCGCCAGAAGCACATATATCTACAGCTAAAGCAGGGTCTTTTTCTGGGACAGTTTCCTTCTGTACTCGTCCTCATACAGACCAGCTAAATAAAAGTGCTATTGTGACAGCAAGAATGATTAGAAAGAATACTTTTTTCAGTAATTAACAAAAGTCAGATATTCTGAAAGTAAAATGATTGGTTAGTTAATATCTTAAAGTGATACTTTCCTTCTCATAAATGTCTATGTGCCAGACGTAAATGACTCGTGAAAGCACTTTATAGAGGTGGCCCCCTTTTCTGGCATGTATTCCCCGGTTTATAGAAAATGGCTGATCAACAGGTTAGAGAGAGACTAGGGTAGAACCTCTGTGAGGGGAGGAGGAAGTCTTGTCATTACCTTGCTCCACACGCCCACAGCCACAGAGTGAAAGTTCTATAATTTTTTCCTGTTTTTGCCTGACCAATAAAAAAGCACTTTGGAAACCGGGTACTAGTGATCCAGAACAGAGTTATTACGAATTCTGGATGAAAAAGTTCTAGAGATCTGTTGCTCAACAAGACGCATACAGTCAACACTGCTGCACTGTACACTTGAAAATGGTTAAGATCGTAAATTTTATGTTCTACGTTTTTTACCAAAATTAAATAAGAAGAGTAAATAAATAAATTCTGCATTGTAGTTTCTGTTTTTAATCGATCAACAAATATGTGAGTACCTATTATGTACCAGATATCTTGCTGCTGTGTAGGCTACTAGGAAATATAATTGGTGGTTTCAGTTCTTAAGGAACTAACAAGCAGTCAAGTTGGAGGAAAAAGTTACGTACGTATACATGAAACTGAACCCCTCGGGCAATGTAACGATACCAAATGAGAAGAGACACAGAGTCTCATAGGAGTTTAGAAAAAGCAGGAATCTGGCTACAGTGATAGAAATATTGGCCAGGTACTTGAATGGTTTTCAAAGCACTTTGATATATATTTTTCAAATTGACCCTTTTGCTAGATCTAGACGGCATTATCTGCATTTAACAGATGAGGAAACAAAGGCTGAGGGCTTGTGATTTTTCCAGGTTCACACGGCAGAACTGGGAACTAGACTCAATGCCTTCCAGCTTTCACTCCTGGTGGGATTTTCAAAATTGGCACTGAGGATTTGCTGCCAAGAGAGTTTTGAGGGTTAGAGCAGAATCCAATGTGCTAGGGATACTGTAGTTATGCATTTGCTAAAAAGGCAATTATTCTCTCCTCTCTGTTATCCTGCCAAAGAGCATCACATAACTTTTAGTACAAAATTTTATACATATATATATATATATATATATATATATATATATATATATGTATAGCTACTTAACGGATACAGAAACTCAAATTATACTGCAATAGAACGAGGACTAGCATATAAGCATTCAAATTCACCCTTATATACACATAGCCATTTAGCCAACTGCAGTCCTATGAAAGACACTCCTTACTCATCATATCAGACATCATTTTTTACAGTCATAATACATCTGGTACAGCTGAGATAGGTCTGATCTGACCCAGGTGTGACAGAGAGGAAAACTAACACAGATAGAATAAAGTCAGTGGATTAGAATTTAAAAGCAGTTATCAGGGCTAAGACCATATGAGTTACACACATTTTTTAAACTACATCCTGCTAGTTCAGTAGATTGACTCCTACCCAGAAAGTGCAGGAGCATTAAGTCTGTTCATACAATAACCCTATCTGATTGCCCAGGGTCAAGCTACTGTTTATCTTTGCCAGACAGAGCCCATATCCTGAACAGGGGACTCAAAATCTGCATTTTTCACCAATTACTTCAAGGTAGTACAGGTTCTGACGTCGTTTCTACCACAATCACCTAAACAATAAGAAAAATACCTTTTTTTTTTTAAGTATTGGGTGAAAGTAAATGCACAGCAGTGATCAAGAGCTTTGCTTTTATTTTCCTTCTCATGAGAGCGCAAACATTTTGCAAAAGAAGGGCAGTCCTGCCCTCTACTGCTGGATGTTGAAATGTTAGCAATACACTTCTATACTCCCACTAGCTATGCGGAATAGATTAAGACAATCTATTACATTGTTTTAGATTATCCCTTTAGGAGTTGTTTAAAAGAAATGTGTTCTTGGCAAACACATTGAATTTGTTTCCTTCATTATTTCTTCATCTTTCTTCATCTCGTACCAAAGCATAAGACTTTAGGACAAGACCCCACAATAAAGGATGTTACAACTTGGGGGGAAAAAAGCTTAAGACATTGCTCTAGAAGTAGGAGGCTGTATTTGTGAGGCATTAAGGGAGAAACAGGGCAACGAGAGGAAATTTTCTTCTGACTTTAAGTCTGTGCTCTTCTTGATCTTCTGTCACTTGGAGTGTCTTCATTAGCTTTCTGCTAAGGCGATTCATTTCTGTCCTTGTGGTTCTTTGACTGGAGACAACAGTCACCTGGAGATATTGAGAGAGTAGTGGAATAGTGTTTCTAAAACACTTTCTGCTTTTAAGAAAAAGACAGTATAGAAGTACAAAGGGCTATTATTAACACTGTTACATTTTAATTAATTATTAAATCTGTTGTTACTTTTAAATTACTTTGAGATTTTACAGATCTCTACAAAGACTTCTTGGAGAACTCTAAATATTTAAAAAATTGTGGTCTCTGCTTTCTTTTCCATTTTTAAAAACTTTCAGAGTATACACTTGCAAGAGGCCAGAGCAGACAGACTTCAAAGAGAGCTAGCCTAACCATTACCTACAGCGATGCAGGGACTAGAGTGCAATCTCTATGACAATAATAGTGATTTCTACAACTGTGTTAAAGGTGTGTGTGTATCAACACTAAGAAAAAATCTTTTTGTCCCAATTTACAGATAAGAATACTAAAACTCAGACACATTAATTTACCCAAAGTTTCAAAACTAGTAAGAGGAAAAACTAGAATTCGACAGCAGGTGCAAATTCTCTGCATTGTTCTTCTATGCAGCTCATCATTCAGTGGGCAAACTAAGCAAATCTCAAAGGCAAGTGCTTGTAAACATCTATGATGATGATGATGATGATGATGATGACAGCTAACACAGTGAGTACTTACTAGTGTCCAGTACAATTCAAAGTGTTTTACATTTGATCATTTAATCCTCACAGCTACCCCATGAGGTAGAACTATTATTATCCCCATGTTACAAATGAGGAAACTGGGGCACACAGAGGAAATCTAGTTCCAGAGGCTATGAATTAACCATTATGCTATACTGCCTGTTAAGTAAAGCACAAAATCTATATAGCTCCACAATTTCTGAATGGTGCCCTGGAACTTAATTACATTCAACAAGTAGATAAAACCATCAATAGTTGTCATCCTGTTGATATCTATTATACAAAGTTCTCAGTACCTTTAAAAAAAGAGTTCTTTTGGGGCCAGTCCCATGGCCGAGTGGTTAATTTCACATGCTTCTCGTCAGCGGCCCAGGGTTTCGCCAGTTCAGATCCTGGGTGTGGACATGGCAGCGCTTGTCAGGCCATGCTGAGGTGGCATCCCACATGTCACAACTAGAAGGACCCACAACTAAAAATACACAACTATCTACTGGGGGGCTTTGGGAAGAAAAAGCGAAAATTAAAAATATCTTTAAAAGAAGCTGCAACCTTTAAAAAAAAAAGGTTCTTTTGATGGCCTGGGGTTCACAGGTTTGAATCCCGGGAGCGGACCTATACACCACTCGTGAAAGCCATGCTGTGGCAGCATCCCACATAAAATAGAGGAAGACTGGCACAGATGTTAGCTCAGCGACAATCTTCCTCAAGTAAAAAGAGGAAGATTGGCAACAGGTCTTAGCTCAGGGCCAATCTTCCTCACACACACACACACACACACACACATACACACATGAAGTTATGCTCATTTGGGTGGCCAGTTCAGGAACTAACATCAGACCCTGTCTACTCCAGGCCTCATTGGACAAGCCCTTCTATGAGATAGGAAGCAGCAAGAGACCCTACTTGGTCCAATCCATGTGTGCGGGTGGGAAGAGGAGTCACACACAAGGAAAAGAGGAGAGAAGCAAGAGAAGAGAAGCAAGGGGAGAGGGTTCCTCCAAGGCACACTAGGAAACAAGCCAGTTAATTTGAGGGGCGAAGTTGCAAGTGATCACTTTGTTAGCAACAGTAAACTCAATATGGTGGGACCACCACCACCGCAGGAGTTCCACACTTATCTTATCGCCTACTATTCAGCTACACGGTGACTCTTGAACAGATCTCCTCTTACTGCTTTGGTTTTTAAAGAAACATTTGTTCAGCCCACAACTCAGCTTCTAAATAATATCCTACTCTTAGTGACAGCATCCACCCAAATATAAACATTCCAAAGCACTTTGTGCTCGAGTGCAAAGTGTGAAAAACTCCTCCCTCCCCTGACTTGTTCCTAAATTTAGACCTTCTGGGTATCAGGGGCAAGATCGAGTACAGTAAGCAGGTGTGCACTTGCTTAGAGGTCCATGCAGTGCCCGCTGCTGCCCTGGCCTGGCCTGCCTCTTATGCTGTGGGGCAGCGCTGCCCAGCCCTGAGGCTTCAGATTTCTAAGAGTATTTTCTAATGGAATTCACCCCAGGTCAAGCTGTGGCTTTGTGGTTCTCAGTTCCTTTCTTCCAATTCTTTTGAAAGAACGAGAAAAAAAACAAAAAGGCAGAAGGAAGATGGTAGGGAGGACACGAACAGACATTCATAGCAAAGCCAGGAGGCAGCGAGAACGCCAGCCTCTTTCTTTAGACTCTTACTGCCCTTTCCCTGGACACTCACTTTACCTGGCTGCCTACTTGTCTGGGCAATGTTGGCCTCTCAAGAGTCTTTTGCTTGAATTACCATTCAGCAAGGGGGCAGTGTTGCGCCAATTCTGTCAAAGTGTTAAAATTAGCGATGGCCTGGGAAGCATTTTGTTTATTTCAAGACTGGCATTTTCCTTAGAGGGGCAGCCTGCAGGGCTCAAGAAAGAAGGCAACTGAACTGAAAGCAATCTCCACGAACCTGATATTCCTGAGCAAACAAGTTTGAGACTTGGATCCCACATAATATGCTGTCCTCCTCCTCCCCATGCACAAGACCCGTTTGCCCCTTTCTAAAATTTAGAACAAGTATTACAGAGACACAAAGAAAAACCACATAGGGCACTTTCTTTGCCCCGTCAGCCTTGGTTATGGAGATGCTTAGGTTGTCAATAAATATTTATTTGGACTTAGCTAAACGTGTAGTTAACCTAGGATTGTTTTTCTCCCGGGGGAATGACGTAAGGAGTGACCATGATATTGCTGGCCAAAGCTGTGGAGATCATACTTTGAAGTCAAATTCTGGGAAGGCTGGGTTATAGAAACACTCCTCTGCCTCTGCTTTTGGAAGCACTCAGAGTTCATGGTCACTTCAGCTTCAGTACTGAACCTGCAATTCTGAGAAGAAAGCGTTGTTAATGAAACACCGGGCAGTTTACTTTAAAACCAGAGGCAAAGTTTCTGAAAAGAAGTGGATGATACAAATGTTGGCAAGTGTTGCATAAAGTTCTTTTGGCATATGTTTATTATTTTGAATGGAAAATTCACTTTAAGGTTTGTGGTATTATGCAGTGAATAAAGGCTGAGGTATTGTTTTCTTCTGAAACACCAAGAGAATTGACTCCGCCTTCCACCATTTATTGAATACTTACTAAGCGAAAGAAACTGAGGGAGACTTAAACAGGGTAAAATCTTTAGCCAAAAGAAGCTTGCCCTCTACAAGGGGTGTGGCAGATGTGCAATGGTAACAATAGCTAACATGCAGGCAGTGCTTACTGCATGCAACTTAACACTTTATACATATTAAGTCACATAATCCCCACAACAACCCGGAGGAAAATAGTATTATCTCCAGTTTACAGAGCAGGAAGAGAGAGGCTGGTTAACTTGCCTAAACCTGCCCAAGTCAGTAAGTGGCAGAGCCAGAATCTATACCTAGGTAGTCTGGCTCCACAGCTGGGTTCTTAACTAGAATATTTTCTAAAACGGAAGTACTGCCAAGATACAGAAGCACAGGAAAGAGACAGATTTTGACCTGAGTGAAGGTTAAGGAAATGACTTTTTGGAGGAGGCATTTGCTGTGGGTCTTAGAGGTCACCCGGAGGAGAGGGGGCTGCGGAGGAAGGAAGGAATGAATAATCAGGGGAAAGGAACAGCCTGACTAAAACAAGAGGCAGTTCAGGTACCAGCCGGTTGATGACAGCCAGATCTGGTTGAGTGCATGCGTGGGAGGAAAGCTGGAGAGGGCAACGGCGCCCAGATCCTGACGGTCCCTGAGGACCAGGCCTTCTCTGTAAGGAAAAGGGAGCAAGAATCTCCAACTCTAAGAGCGGCAGAAAGGAGTTCCCGGTCACTCTTTCACTTTTATTAGGATGTTCCTTGTCTGAGACCAAGGCAGGCGGCTCACCCACATTTCCCTTAGGGGCAAAGAGACAGCCGAGAGGGTCAAGGTCGCCCGCGCGGGCTCCGGGGCTGCAGGTTCTGGCCCAGGACTAGCGTCCCGAGGGTTTGGCTGCCAGGCCGGGCCAGGAACGTGCGCGCTGCTGGGCCTGGCAGCGAGAGCACCAGGTCCGCGGTTACCGGAAGACCAGTCCTCCGGAATTCCCGCCGGCCACCTCCCCCCGTCCCGTGGCCCTCGAAGGCCGCGGAGACCACCTACAGGACACACCGACCGCTGGGATCTTCCCCTCAGCACCGGGAGACCCAAGGAATAACGGCCTCAGCGATAGGAGCACGCACTGCCAATCAACCCTAGCCCGCGTCCCCATCTCAGCCGGCGTACCTTGCATTGGTTGCATCCGGCCTCTGATAAGATTCTCTTCTTGGATTGGCTAATACTGTCTCCTCCCTCCTGTCCTTTCTGTGTCAGAAGCTCGCGATTGGTGAACTGCGTTGCCAAGTTCCGGACGCAGCCCGACCATTGGAGGCCGTGGGCCCGCCCTCGCCGGCTATGTGAAGGTGAGCGTCTCCTCCGGCCGTGGTGGCTGGACTGGACTGAACGGCTCCAGGCGCTTGTTGAAAGCTCTCGGCCGATTCGTGCTCTCTCGCCATGACGTCTCCTTCAATCTTTGTGGAGGTTCCGCAAGCCCAGCCGGTCCTTGTCTTTAAGCTCACTGCTGACTTCCGGGAGGATCCGGACCCCCGCAAGGTCAACCTGGGAGTAGGAGGTAACGATGCAGTGCCCCGGAGGGTGAGCAGCCTGAGGAGTGGAGCGGACCTAACCTGGGCTGTGGGGGGACTGTGGGAGAGGCCGAGGCCCAGCTTAGCGCTGGCTGGAGAAGGGAGCCCCGGAGAGGAGTCAAGATCCACAAGGCTTAGTTCAACCTGCTCATTTTTCGAATGGTCTTATGGAGTCTCTGGAAAAGGGAGATGTGTCCAAGGTCGCACAGAACAGGTGTAGCAGCCAGGTCAGAAACTCAGCTGCTCCGATTCCGTATTCTGCGTTCTTTATACTACGTCCTTTCGCCTCTTAAGAAATGGGGTAGCCAGAGATTGTAAGGAAAGGGAGGAAAATAGGAAGCCTGATAGGCTTGGAGTCTTGGTCGCTGAGAAATGGTTAAAGGAGAACTCTTATCTTTTGGGAGCTCTGGTTTGGGTCGGTAAATATTTGGGTAGCTACCGGAGATCAGTCAGGTTCTTTACCAAGCCTTGTGGGGCAAGACTGGGGCTTGGTTTTGGCCTCAAAGAATTTGAAATCAGCAGGTGTTAAGTTATGTAATAGAGATCTGAAACCCTTGTGAGATAGGTTAATGCTGCCTGGGGGGGATCTTGGAAGAATGTTTTAGCTCTCAAGGATATGGTAGGAATGGGTAGAGATGGTGGAAAGGAATGGAAAGAGTGTAGACAGAACGTCACTTTCCACACGTTTTGTCTTCTTTTCTTGTTTTTTTATTTCTTGGACTTCAGACAGCTCAGATCATGGGTCCCAGTGTCCCCTCCTGCCGAGTAAAAAATTTGGACTGGAGTGCCTCTGAAATTGCTTTAATCTTCTCTGATGACTTTGTTATTTCTGTCACCATCATTTGGGTGTTTGAAGTCCCACAGACACTCGACAATGTACAAAGACCAGCCAGGGAGAAGAAAATGAGTAGGATGATGTTCTAAGCCAGGGAACAGACTTGCAGTAAATGGACTAGAAATTTTGGAAAGAGAAAATTGAACTGTTTGTAGCAGAGGGTGGCGAGAAGGAGGTTTAGAGTCAGGCTTCCCACAGTGACTGTGTCTGTGCATAGCACCTGTTAAAAAAAATCTTCACCAAGGAGAATGGGAGAGGGGTAAGAAAAAAGCCATTAAAAAGTATGGTTTGTTGGAACTGGCTAATGGATACATGGGCATCCATTATATTATTCTTGCAACTTTTGTATATATTTGAAATTTACCCTAATAAAGCATTTAAAAAGAAGTTAGTACTATATAGTTTCACCCATGGAAGGAAAGGAGGCAGCAGAGTGGGAGAAATATTGAAAGACTGCCTTGCATTGGCTTGGAATGGGCACCATTCAAGCTCTTAATTTAAATCCAGTCCAAAATCTCCAAGTATTTCTTTAGGGCCAGATATATAGTGATGCTGATCCAAATGCATCTTTTTAAAATCTCAGATTTTATTGGCTCAGATTTTATTACCTTTAAATTGTCTTTCAGGGTTTTTGTGAGGATTAAATACATGTAAAGTGCTTAGAATAGTGTCTGGTACATAAGGAGGGGTTAGGTGAGTATTAGCTGTTACTATTGTTTTGGCATTTCTTTGGGTAGTTCTTCTAAAAGATGTTGAATAAAAATTTTCAGCTCAAGAACTGCAAAATGAGATAATTTCTGACATTGGTTCAGAAATAAACTGCTCATGCAGAGAAAAAAACGTGCTGCCAGCCCAGGCCAGAAGTGATTGGCTCGAAAGCATAGCCTGCAGCTCAGATGGTCACCTCAACTGTGACAGTGCCTTTGTCATGTTGTCCAGGAACCCAGGAACTCTGTCTCCTTACTATGAGCAAATGATTTATGCATTTAATCTCATTTGATACTTTCCATTACTTGGGAGGGTTGTTTATTATTGTAACTGTTTTAGAGATAAGGGAGCTGAAGGCCAGGTTGATGAAGGAGTTTGCCCCAGGTCATGTGGCCATAGGTGTAGAGCTGGGACTCCAGGCCAGGTCTCTCAGGCTTCTGCGGCTCTGCCCCCTTCTCTATTTTGGGTACCTTCAGGTGTTCTGGAGGTAGCTGGTGCACTGGAGTGGGAAGAGCCAGGAGATCTGGGCACAGGCCCAGCCCTGAAGTCCAGCAGTGTGACCTTGGGAGGGTTACTTAACATCCGGGGACTCAGTCTGTTAAATGAGGAGCCAGGACTGAATGACTTCTCTCTAAAATTCGACTCTTAAGATTCACTAGCATATTACATGACTATGGTATGGGATAATAATGTTACTGGCCTCATCAGTTGACTGAGGTTTAAATGAATAATTGTATGAAATGTGACATATAAATGAAAAGTGTTATATAAATGTTGTTTTTGATGATCACTGTGACCCGACTTTTATGTGGATGGGTGGTGCTCAGAAAGGGTATAATTCGAATAGAATAAGAGGTTTCTTTCCAGCTTTTGTGTGTCCTAACTCTTTTAATGCACGTCCCAAAGTATATCCTTTGTAAAGGAAACGTAATTTATCACTTGACTTTGGGGTAGATACTCTTTTTTTTCCTGAGTTAAGATAAAGCGCACTGGAGGTTATCCAGCTCAAGTTCTAGTGATGATGGACAGGTTTAGAATAAACTGCAACTATAATCTCATTAGCTAGTTCCTACTTGCAGATCTTTTCCCTAGGGATTTTCTTCTTGCTGTGACTATTTCTGTAATTTCCTTACAGTTAAACAGAGCAGAGCGTCACATTTTCCACTGTTAAGAATGACTCTCTGAGTTAATTATTTTAGTGCTTCTCAGAGTTTCAGGCAAGTGGCTTTAAAGGCAGGGGAGCCATGGGTCCAGCCTGATGCAGCCTGAAGCAACACATTTCTTCACAGTCCAGTCCATTTATCGTGTAAACTTAGCTTTCTTTTGTTCCAGGTAGACTGCGCTTACTTTAATCTTTGTTGTTTTTAATGTGGGTTCCTAGCATCTTCAAGTAAAATTGTTGGAGAAAGGTGCCGTATCAGGTATTTCTGAGTACCCCCTGGCCCTCTCCCCGGGACCCTAGTTGGAGGAGGGCTTAGAGGCATCTGTGCCTGGGCTCTTGCGTGGGGATGGGTGAGGGAAGTGGAGATCTTAGGAGGAGGATGAAGGTGATGGTTTGATCGTTTAATTCTCTATGTTCTTCCTTTCTTTTCTTCTGGAAAGCTAGACTGTTGCACTCACCTGAAACCTGTGTGACTCTAAAAAGGCTTGTATCCAGGGAGAGGGGGAGTAGAGCTGGGGAGCATGCTGATATAAAGGACCTTTAAATCTCTCGGGCCTGCTTGCTTTGGGCTTTCCCTAGACATCTCTGGCTCTTAAAAAAAAAAGCACATGGATCCATGAACTTAATAGTATGACAGCCTAGCTCTTACAGTCCCTGTGATCTTGGGCAGCTTGCTCAACTTTTCTGGCCTCAGTTTCCAGATCCCTAAAGTAGGGATCACAGTATCTATTTTGTGAGTCGTTATAAGAATTAAATGAGTAAAGAATGAAAAGAGTAAAAAAAAATGTAAAGTATTTAGCACAGTGTCTTGTATGTTCTAAGTATTCAGCAAATCCTTGTTATTACTATGGCTTTAGCTACCATAGTCGATGTCTATAATTATGAAATCTTTCTTTCCATCCTGGATTTCTACCCTGAATGCCAGACCCATACTTGCTACAGTCTGCCGGACACATCCTACAACCACCTCAAATTCAACCTGTTGAAAACACAACTCATCTTTTCCACCTTCTCTTCAATCTAATTTTTTCTTCCTCTTATGTTCTATATCATGGTTGACCCCCCACCACCAGTCAATGTCTAGACTAGAGAGAGACCTTGGAGTCATTAGTGACCCTTGCCTCGTTTCCATGTCTGTTTATTTGGTCATTAGGTTCTGTCTTTCCTACCTTATAAGTCTACTCTGAATATCTCCTCTTTTCTTTATCCCTGCTGCCACTGCCTTACTTCGAGACCTCATTATTTCCCTTCTGGATTATTGCAATAGCCTCCTGACTTCGGTATCTGTCTCTGTCCTCCTCTCCAGTTTATTTTCCATGATGTCACTTGAATGATCCTGTTAAAATGTATAGCTGGCCATGTCACTCTCTTGCTTAAATGCTCTCAGTGGTTTCCGCATTGAAACGAAATTCCTTAGAGGAGACTCCGAGGTTCTTTGAGCCACTCCCCACTGTTCCTCCATGGAGCCTCCATCTGAGCCATTCTAATGCAGGTCCTCAAAGGCCTCATGGCTCCAAGCCTCTGGGAACTTGCACAGGTGTTCCCTCTGGAACGCTGTTCTTTCCTTGTCTATCTTTTAAACTCTTATTCATCTTTCAGGCTTCATTCTCTGTAAAATCTTCCCTGACCCCTCTCAGGAGAATTCGGGGCTCTGTGCTCTCTGTTTCCTGGAGGGCAGGCAGTATTTTATTTTTTCTCATCCATCTCTGCGTAGCTACTTCTAGCCAGTGCCCGGTTTATGGTAGATTCGGTAAGTCCTTGTTAAATGAATGAGTGAATGAAAAAACGAATGAGAAACTGATGGGTCCAACAAACAGAATAAAAGTCCCCCCAGGAGACTGGGAATAGTGGTTGTTGATAATGCTTGACCTCATTGCTCTAATCACACAGAAGTAATCTTTTACTGAAAAGTTCTACTTCAGTTAGACGAGGCATTAGGAATAAATCTGGAGCTGAAGCTGGAGGAAACTGGGCAGTGAAGAAGGAAGAGGAGGTGTAAGTTGGCCAGTTTCTCTTTTGTCACATACAGACACAGTGCCTCGCTGCCGCCAGTCGTATTACAGGATTTTTTAGAGTTGTACAGAGTACACATTGCTGGTAAGAACAGTGGTACTGTGGCATTTTCTTTATCTTTCATATTTTATTTATTTATAATTCATGAGTTACAAATGACATGTTTGTAAATATATACAGCATAATTATATAATATATATATAACATCCAAATGCAGACCTGAAGTGTAATAGAACTGGTTTTTCTATGAACACCCACACTCTTGTGCATCTAAATAGTATCCTCTCTGTGTAGTGTCATCCACATATACCGCAATTGCTCAAAGATTTCTGGAAGCCGTCTTTTGGAATAGCTTTCAAAGCATGTTAAACTCACACAAGAGAGCATCTCTTTATAATTGTTCTCCATTAATATTATCCAGTTTATTCACGTACCTACTGTGCTGAACATGATGCAAGTACTGTTTCCAAAAATTAAATTTACTTTTAAAGGATGAAGGTTTGGCACCATTGAGGATATTCCAAATAACGAGATGTTGCCTCTAGAAACAATTCCAAAGGAAGCATTCCAAGAACACTTTGAACAGTGGCAGCATTGTGACCTTAGATAGGGTGATCTGCGTCAGGGACAGCTCTTACTTGGAAGTAATTATTTTGGAATCTCTTTGAAAAACCAGACTGAGTTCCACCTGATAAAGTAGACATTTTGACCTTGTTGAGAGGGAGTTAGTTTGGTGGGCCGGGGGCGTCATGTGAGCGGTGTGACAGTAGTATGAGTAGATCCATCTGCCAGGAGACTGTTGGTTGGTTAGTGGCTGCGTTAGTCTGGATCTCTGTCCGAATTTTTATTACCAGCTTGATGTGCTTATCAGATTTGCAGATGACACCTTCCTGGAGGATAGAGTTAGTTGATAGAAGGCAGATACAAAATCCAAATGATCTTAGAAAGTCTTATTTGTTGTATAACTTTTGACCTTGTAATTTTACATCTAGAAATTTATCTTAAGGAAACACTCATGAATATGTGTAAAGATATAAGAACATTCATCACAATGTTTATAATAGCAAATAATCAACACAAATAGTTAATAAATTATACATAGGAAGGAATATTGTCTGGCCACTAAAATTGTGCTATAAATGGCTCATATATATGAAAAATATATATGCCCAATTGCATTCATAGTAAGAGAAATGCAAACTAAAATTACCCTGAGATACCATTTGTACCCTCATTTGGACAAAAATTCTCTCCGTGGGTGAGGCTTTGGGGAAGCAGACCCTCTTATACATTGATGGTGGGAATGGAAACTGACAAAATCCCTAAGGAGGCCAATTTGACTATATCTGTCAAAAGTGCAAATACACATACTTCTTAGCCCACTCTTCCATCTTCATCCCTGCATCTTATAGATGTATTTTGCATACTTGTAAGATGATGGATGTACAAGGTTGTCCACTGAAGTAATGTTTTGTAATAGCCAAAGATTGGAAACAACTCAAATGTCCAAATTATGCTACATTCATCAGTCATGCAGCTGTGAAAAAGAACAAAGACACTCCATATACACAGATATAAAAAGATCTTCAAGTGGAAAAAGCAAGGAACAAAACAGTGTATAGTATGCTGTTACCTTTTGTGTAAATGGGAGGACATAAGCTGTATTTGCTTGTGTATGTGTAGGGAAATTCTGGAAGGATATAAAAAGAAATTGAGCAGTTGTTATTTACAGAGGGAGAGGATTTGCAACTAGGTAGATGGAGGATAAGAATGGGCTGGGGACATGTGAATGTGTCATCTATTAGAAGACTAGTTAATGACAATAAAAGATATTCATAATATATATTTAATAAGTGGAAAAAGGCCTGTTGAAAATTCTATAGACAATATGATGCATATTTTGTAAAAGAATATACTCATGTAAGATAAAGCTTAGAAGATTGCACATCAAAATTTTCATAGTCCTTATTTCTGAGTGCTGGGATTGCATGTTAATCATGTTTATTTACTTCCTGGACTGTTCTAAATTTTCTACAGTCAACATGTATTGTTTAGTAAACAATATTGACCGCCCTTAAAGGTGATTTTTTTTTTTAAAGCTTTTGTTTTTCCTTCTTCTCCCCAAAGCCCCACAGTATATAGTGGTATATTTTAGTTGTGGGTCCTTCTAGTTGTGGCATGTGGGATGCCACCTCAGCATGGCTCGACGAGCAGTGCTAGGTCTGTGCCCAGGATCCGAACTGGTGAAACCCTGGGCTGCCCAAGCAGAGTGTGTGAACCCAACTACTGGGCCACGGGGCTGGCCCCTAAAGGTGATTTTTTTAAAAAAAGTCAGAGATTAATGTTGGGCAGGAATCAACAAGGTAAAACTTAATCAGAATTATTCTAAAATTTTCAGTTTCAAAATAACTTGCAAAAGTACAGGCTTGTTGGGGCCAGCCCAGTGGTGCAGTGGTTAAGTTCGCACATTCTGCTTTGGCGGCCCGGGGTTCGCTGGTTCGGATCCTGGGTACTGACATGGCACCGCTTGACATGCCATGCTGTGGTAGGCGCCCCACATAAAGTAGAGGAAGATGGGCACAGATGTTAGCTCAGGGCCAGGCTTCCTCAGCAAAAAAGAGGAGGACTGGCAGTAGTTAGCTCAGGGCTAATCTTCCTCAAAAAAAGAAAAAAAGTATAGGCTTGTTGGACTTAAACATTCCAGTGGAGAGGCAAATGACCCCTGTCGGGAATCCTACTCAGAGGGCTTGTTGGCTTGCATGCATGCCAAAGCAGCTGCCCTCTAAAGCTATAATCCCCAAATAATCATACGGTAGGACAGAAAAAAAAATCAGTGGTAGGATAACTCAGTGGACTAAAAATACTTTTATTCTAGAAGAAATGCCTAGAAATTTGCTGTAAGCCAGATTAAATATTATGAAAAAGGTAAAGGTAGGTCAATAGAAGTGTGAAGCAGGTGAAGTGAAGAGTCCAAATGGTAAACACTGGCTGATGTCAGCGCACAGAGAGAGGACAAAGATGTGTTTAAATGGGTTGTTAGCTGATTGTGTAACCACCGTTGGACTCTTCATCACAGTTTGCTTGCCATTTGTCCCATTTCTGTTCTTATAGGAGAAGAGGAGGAAGTGGTCCTCCTTCCACACCCCTCTCTCTCCATGTTTACGTTGGAAGGTGCAGCATTCATCTGAAGTAGCACTTAGCCATTTTCTGGAAGTCTCTTGGGGACATGCAGAAGGAAGAAGACTGCTGGGCCAGTGGCTGTGGAGACCTCAGTGCAGTAGGAATACTGACGTAGCATTTGTAAGATATTGTTTAGTGCACAGAGTGCTCTCACATGCACTCTCTCATTTGCTCAGGCTCTGTGATGTCCCAGTTTTATTTTAGCATTCTGCTTTTTAATGGTCATATATTTAAGATCTGTAAGTTCTGTGAGGATAGGAAACACGTCTGTCCTTCTGTTTGCCCAGCACCTAGCCCAGTGCCTGTCCCCAAGCAGGCAGTCAGTAAATGCATGAACTTGATTGTAATTTTTCTCACTCTTCTGTTTTGATTGGAAGATGGTGGAATTCTCCCTGTTCACAGTTCCAGACTCTTGGACAAAGCCTAAGACTCCTCCGTTCTATAACTCTTTCCCATGTTCCAGCTTATCGCACGGATGATTGCCAGCCCTGGGTTTTGCCTGTAGTGAGAAAGGTGGAGCAGAAGATTGCTAATGACAGTAGCCTAAACCACGAGTACCTGCCGATCCTGGGCCTAGCAGAGTTCCGGTCCTGTGCTTCCCGCCTCGCCCTTGGGGATGACAGCCCAGCTCTCCAGGAGAAGCGGGTGAGTTTTGGGTGAGGATATGTTTTCTCTTTAGAAACTGTGAAGGTAAAAAAAGGTTGAAAATTCAATTTGTTTTAGAGTAATAGGTGTTATTACGTCCATTGAACTGTCAATGAGCAAGGGTTTATGTCGAGTGACCTCAGGAACCTGAAGTGCAAGTAACGACCCATATGAAAAGACGGCTTCTTCACTTGTTTACTTTTGCCTGGTAGATCATCAGATTTCGACTGCTGGGTTTGAGGCAGTAAGTAGAAATGCCAAGCCATGGGAATTTAATGGCATGATCAAGACATCAGGGTCTAGACTCAGACCTGCCACTACTTTTGACTATAGGCAAGCCCTTTACCCCTCTCACTCCTACGTCTCATCTACATGTTAGAAAAAGACTAGTCTGTGCTTCATAGTCCCATAAGGAACACTTGCATAAGGGGATTATTTAAGGGGCCTCTGAACCCCCTGAATTTTTTTGCAGAATTCCATGTGTATGCATGTTTCTGGGAAGAAGTTTCATAGATTTTACCAGATTTTCAAAAGGAGTGTGTGACCTCCTTAAGTTGAAGAGCCGCTGGTCTAGATGCTCTCTGAAGTTCTTGCCAGTTCTAATCTTTAATTCCTCTAGCCTTGATCTCAGCTTCTGTCGTTTAAGTGCTTCTTGGTATGTATACTGTGTCTAACTAGATAAACATGGAAAAAGAACACATTTGGAAGCAGCGAGAGAGGCTCAATGTGGCAGGAAGTGGTGTGGTAGAGAAACTCAGTGTTGTAGGGATTCAGAGGAAAGGGATACTGATAAGGCTGGCATGGGACTTGAGCCAAACCTTGGGGAATGAGGCCACACACTGGTTCTCAAAATTGGCTTACATTAGTATTACCGGGGAGTTTTAAAAACACACTGATGGCTGAGGAGAAGGGGCGGAGCAAAATGGCGGGGTGAGCTGATCCGGGATTCTCTCCCCTCCAAAATACAACAAAAGATTGGAAAAACTGAATTTCAGAGAATAAATCTAATGCCAACATGTTAGAGACCTACAATACCAAGAAGGTGGAGATCATAAACCTTGCTTATGGCCTCGGAGGCGCTGGAACGGTAGGAGAGAACATCGTGCCCTCCCCTAGAATCTGCGGTCGCTGCTGTGTGGGTCGGGAAGGAGCGGGAGAGGGGCTGCGCGACCGGGGGATCATCCAGGACTCCTGCCGCTGGTTCAGTGGAAACCCACTGACGGGGGGGCGGGGGGGAAGCTTCCATCCACAGGGACCCCATAAACCCAGGGCCTTGGGAGACCAGAGAACAGAACTGATCTAAATCCAGATCGGCACATGAGAATAGCAGCCCCTCCCTCTGGGCAAAGCCACTGGGCGCCGCCATCTTGCCCAAAGGCACAGAGCTCATAACACGTAGCTCTCGACCCCCATCTAGTGGCGACAGGCTGTAACTGCAACCGAATTCTACCACCATGTGGAAAAACCGCTCCAGCAACCATCCAGCAATTTATAAAAGCCCCATACCAGAAGGAAAACAATAAAAACATAGAATTAAGTCCTGAGGACTTGGAAGTAGGTAAACTAAGTGATAATGAGTTCAGAGCAGCTATAATAAAAAAACTCAATGAGGTAGAGAGAAAGATAGAGAAACAAGCCAATGAGCTCTGGAGTTACTTCACAAAAGAGATTGAAATCATAAAGAAGAATCAAACAGAATTACTACAGAAGAAAAACACAATGGACCAGATAAAACAGAATACGGATTCCCTGAATGCCCGTGTAGACACCATAGAAGAGCAAATTAACATAATTGAAGAAAGACAGGCTGAATGGCTCCAGACAGAGGAAGAAAGAGAACTAAGAATTAAAAAAAAGGAGGAAAATCTCCGAGAGATAGTGGGTTCAATGAGGAGTAAGAACATAAGGATCATAGGAATTCCCGAGAACGTGGAAAAGGAAAATGGAGCAGAAAGTGTGCTTAACAAAATTATTGAAGAGAACTTCCCAAATCTAGGGATTGACGGGGAAATGTGTGTAGAGGAAGTTTTCAGATCTCCTAGATTTGTCATTGTAAAAAGACCTACTGCAAGACACATAGTAGTAAAATTGGCAAGAAGGAAAGATAAGGAAAGAATACTCAGGGAAGTAAGAAAAAAGAAGAGAATAACCTATAAAGGAGCCCCTATCAGACTGTCAGCGGATTTCTCTACAGAAACCTTACAAGCTAGGAGAGAATGGAGTGACATATTCAAAGCTTTAAAAGATAAAAATCTTCAGCCAAGAATACTCTATCCAGCAAGAATTTCCTTCAGATATGAGGGAGAAATTAAATCTTTTCCAGACAAACAAAAGTTAAGGGAATATGTAACTAAAAGCCCTCCATTACAAGAAATCCTCAAGAAGGCTCTCATACCTGAAAAAAGAAAAAAGGGAGAAAGGGGTCACAATCCACAGACTAGGGAGACCGATGGATAGAACCAGAACAGGATAGCAAATATTCAACTATAGCATTAGGGTAAAGGTAAGGAATCTACCAAAGCAAGGACTATCTTATCACTCTAACTACAAATTCATAACATGAGTTGGAATAAGAAATGAAAATAAATATTTAGGAGGGGAAGAGCAAAGGGTCTAAATCAGTATTGGTCAAGTAAGTAAGAGACCACCAGAGAATAGACTATATTATACACGAGATTCTAAATACAAACTTCAGGGTAGACACTAAAATAAAATACAGAACAGAGTCACAAATCATAAATAAGGAAAAATCTAAGAAACCCAGCATAAGAAATTGCAGTATTAAATGGGTAGGCCAAAGCACACAGGAAAAGAAACACAGGAAAACCAGATAATGAGCGACAGATTGACAGCATCAAGTCCACATGCATCAATAATCACTCTCAATGTAAACGGATTGAACTCTCCAATAAAAAGACACAGAGTGGCAAAATGGATTAAAGAACAAGATCCAACAATTTGTTGCCTCCAAGAAACACACCTCAGCCCCAAGGACAAACACAGGCTCAGGGTGAAGGGGTGGAGGACAATACTTCAAGCTAATAGCAAGAAAAAAAAGGCAGGTGTTGCAATTCTTATATCAGACAAAGTGGATTTCAAAATAAGACAGGTAAAGAGAGACACAGAGGGACAATATATAATGATCAAAGGGACACTTCATCAAGAAGAAATAACGCTTATAAATATCTATGCACCCAACACAGGCGCACCAAGATTCATAAAGCAACTATTAACAGACGTAAAGGAAGATGTTAAAAACAAAACAATAATAGTAGGGGACCTCAACACCCCACTCACATCAACTGACAGGTCATCCAGACAGAAAATCAACAAGGAAATAGTGGAGCTAAATGAAAAACGAAAACAATTGGACTTAAAAGACATATATAGATCACTTCACCCTAAAAGAGCTGAATACACATTCTTCTCAAGTGCACATGGAACATTTTCAAGGATAGACCATATGTTGGGAAACAAGGCAAGCCTCTACAAATTTAAAAAAATTGAAATAATAACAAGCATCTTCTCTGATCTCAGTGCTATAAGGCTAGAAATTAATTACAAGAAAAACGCTGAGAAAGGCACAAAGATGTGGAGACTAAACAACACACTACTGAACAAGCAATGGATCATTGAAGAAATTAAAGAAAAAATCAAAAAATACCTGGAAACTAATGAAAATGATAACATGCCATACCAACTCATATGGGATACAGCAAAAGCTGTATTAAGAGGAAAATTCATCACAATACAGGCACATCTTAACAAACAAGAAAAATCCCAAATAAGCAATCTTAAACTATACCTAACTGAACTAGAGAAAGAAGAACAAATAAAGCCCAAAGTCAGCAGAAGGAGAGAAATAATAAAAATCAGAGCAGAAAAAAATACTATTGAAACAAAAAAAGGCAGTAGAAAGGATCAGTGAAACAAAGAGCTGGTTTTTGAGAAGATAAATAAAATCGACAAACCCCTAGCCAGACTTACAAAGAAAAAAAGGGAGAAAGCTCAAATCAACAAAATCAGAAATGAAAGAGGAGAAATAACAACAGATTCTGCAGAAATACAACGGATTATAAGAGCATACTATGAAAAACTATATGCCAACAGAATGGATAACCTAGAGGAAATGGATAAATTCTTGGACTCCTACAATCTCCCAAAGCTCACGCAAGAAGAGGCAGACAATTTGAACAGACCAATCACAAGGAAAGAGATGGAAACAGCAATCAAAAACATCCCAAAGAATAAAACCCCAGGACCAGATGGCTTTCCTGGGGAATTCTACCAAACTTTCACAGAGGATTTAATACCTATCCTTTTCAAGCTATTCCAAAAAATTAGGGAAGATGGAACACTTCCTAACGCATTCTATGAGGCCAACATCACGCTGATACCAAAACCTGACAAGGACACCATGAAAAAAGAGAACTACAGGCCAATATCACTGATGAACATAGATGCAAAAATTCTAAGCAAAATTTTGGCAACTAGAATTCAGCAATTCATCAAAAGGATCATACATCATGATCAGGTGGGATTCATACCGGGGACACAGGGATGGTTCAACATCTGCAAATCAATCAACGTGATACACCACATCAACAAACTGAGGAATAAAAACCACATGATCATCTCAATAGATGCAGAGAAGGCATTTGACAAGATCCAACAGCCATTTATGATAAAAACTCTGAACAAAATGGGCATAGAAGGAAACTACCTCAACATAATTAAGGCCATATATGACACACCCATAGCCAACATCATACTCAATGGGCAAAAACTGAATGCCATCCCCCTGAAAACAGGAACGAGACAAGGATGCCCTCTATCACCACTCTTATTTAACATAGTACTGGAGGTCCTGGCCAGAGCAATCAAGCAAGAAAAAGGAATAAAAGGAATCCAAATAGGGAGGGAAGAAGTGAAACTCTCGCTGTTTGCAGATGACATGATCTTATATATAGAAAACCCCAAAGAATCCATTGGAAAACTCTTAGAAGTAATCAACAACTACAGCAAAGTTGCAGGGTACAAAATCAATTTGCATAAATCAGTAGCATTTCTATACTCCAACAACGAACTATCAGAAAAAGAACTCAGGAATACAATACCATTCACAATCGCAACAAAAAGAATAAAATACCTTGGGGTAAATTTAACTAAGGAAGTGAAGGACCTATATAATGAAAATTACAAGGCCTTTCTGAGAGAATTGGATGATGACATAAGGAGATGGAAAGACATTCCATGTACATGGATTGGAAGAATAAACACAGTTAAAATGTCCGTTCTACCTAAAGCAATCTACAGATTCAACGCCATCCCAATCAGAATCCCAATGACATTCTTTACAGAATTAGAACAAAGAATCCTAAAATTCATATGGGGCAACAAAAGACCCCGAATTGCTAAAGCAATCCTGAGAAAAAAGAACAAAACGGGAGGTATCACAATCCCTGACTTCAAAACATACTACAAAGCTACAGTAATCAAAACAGCATGGTAGTGGTACAAAAACAGGTGCATAAATCGATGGAACAGAATTGAAAGCCCAGAAATAAAACCACACATCTATGGACAGCTTATCTTTGACAAAGGAGCTGAGGGCATACAATGGAGCAAAGAAAGTCTTTTCAACAAATGGTCCTGGGAAAACTGGAAAGCCACATGTAAACGAATGAAAATTGACCATTCTTTCTCACCATTCACCAAAATAAACTCAAGATGGATCAAAGACCTAAAGGTGAGACCTGAAACCATAAGGCTTCTGGAAGAAAACATAGGCGGTACACTCTTTGACATCAGTATTAAAAGGATCTTTTCAGACACCATACCTTCTCAGAGAAGGGAAACAATAGAAAGAATAAACAAATGGGACTTCATCAGACTAAAGAGCTTCTTCAAGGCAAATGAAAACAGGATTGAAACAAAAAAACAACCCACTAACTGGGAAAAAATATTTGCAAGTCATATATCTCACAAAGGCTTAACATCCATAATATATAAAGAACTCTCACAACTCAACAACAAAAAATCAAACAACCCAATCAAAAAATGGGCTGGAGACATGAACAGACATTACTCCAAAGAAGATATATTGATGGCCAATAGGCACATGAAAAGATGCTCATCATCGCTGATCATCAGGGAAATGCAAATCAAAACTACACTAAGATATCACCTTACACCCATTAGAATGACAAAAAATATCTAAAACTAATAGTAACAAATGTTGGAGAGGTTGTGGAGAAAAAGGAGCCCTCATACACTGCTGGTGGGAATGCAAACTGGTGCAGCCACTATGGAAAACAGTATGGAGATTCCTCAAAAAATTAAAAATAGAACTACCATACGATCCATCCATCCCACTACTGGGTATCTATCCAAAGAGCTTGAAGTCAGTACTCCCAAAAGTCCTATGCACCCCAATGTTCATTGCAGCATTATTTACAATAGCCAAGACGTGGAAGCAACCTAAGTGCCCAGCAATAGACGAATGGATAAAGATGTGGTACATATATACAATGGAATACTACTCAGCTGCAAAACAGAACAAAATCATTCCATTTGCAATAACATGGATGGACCTTGAGGGAATTATGTTGAGTGAAATAAGCCAGCTAGAGAAGGATAATCTGTGTATGACTCCACTCATATGAGGAATTTAAAATTATGGACTAAGAACAGTTTAGTGGATACCAGGGGAAAGGTGGGGTGGAGGGTGGGCACAAAGGGTGAAGTGGTGCACCTACAACATGACTGACAAACATTAATGTACAACTGAAATTTCACAAGATTGTAACCTATCATTAACTCAATAAAAAAAATTAAAAAAATAAAAAAAACCAAAAACATACTTATGGCTGAACCCCATGCCAGACCAGTTCAGCTAGAGTCTTGGAGGGTACCACCCTTTCCTGCGCTTTCATTCCCTTTTCCCCCAGTTCCCTTCCCTCTGTGGGCATATTTTTAAAAGTTCCTTAGGTGATTCCAAAGTACAGCTCGGGAGGAGAACCACAAAGTACACAGGAAGGAAAAAGGAGAGGTATTTGGAATATTAGGAGTCCAGGAGCAGAGGTAGGAGATAAGCAGGTCTAGGTTGTAGAGACTTGCCTGATTAGAGCTGGGAACATGTTGGATCAATCAGGAAGGCTGATTTTGGCAGCCGGGGCAGGGGAGGTCACCTGAAGGTTTGAGCAGAGGAGTTGCCCCATAAAAGTGGTGTTTGCGGAGGATAAACCTGGCTGGACGAATAGGACAGGGAAGAGCTCGGGTTTTTGCAATAGTCCAGTTAAGGGTTGTGCAATTCAAACCAGCTGGCTTTATCGCTCCCCTGGGTCAGTGTTATAGTGCAGGCCTTCACGTGTGGAAGGGAAGGGACCACATCGTGGAGTCATCAGATTTATTCCGCATGCTGTTCCCCAGATGCCCTGATCAGCAGAATGCGTGGTGATACGAAGGTTGCACATGGGCATGTTCTTATGTGTATCAGGAAGCAGGGAGGCTCTGGGTGAAGGTCTTGGGACTCAGGCCAGTGATTAGGCAAGTAATTAACTTAATTAGGGTTTTATCTGGATTGGTGTGAGAGATGTACCCGACTTGCCTCAAGGAACCTAAGGAATACTGGTAAAGATGGTAGAGTTTAGAGATTGTAAGTGGCATTGGGAAGTTGCTCTGGAAATCCAGTGTTTCTACAGAGGGAGAAGAGAGTCTTGATGAGGTTTGAAAGTGGAGAACTTTGGCACCTAGGGGCTATCTTCTGAGACGCTGTTGATAAATTAGTTGGAATTCTGTTGTTGGCAAATAAAAATAGATTCCGTGTCGGGGAGCTGCTGCTTCTAAGACTGCAGTTCTTATTAACTGTGTTGGGCAAATGCTTGTTCCGCTGCCCAGTGTTCCCCTTTTGATCACTGAGTCCTGTACGACTTGGGGCTGTTGCTTGTGGAACATAGCCCTCCCTCTTCTAGTTCGTCCTGTTTTGTGTTTTTGATAACAGAACAAATGTAAATGGCAGTCTATAAATATTTGAAGACCTTTTTTTTTGGACTGGGTTAGGAGAGACTCTCTTGGCATCTACATCACCCAAGGTACCAGTTGATTCTGAGCTCGGAGCCTTTCCCCTTTTCTTGAATGTCTTCACCATCCCCAGGTTACAGTCTTAGTTCAGCCTGCCGTCATCTCTTTTGGAATCTTTTAATACTCTCTTGCCTCTGGTCTCTTCCTCATTCTAGTACATTCTTTTTTTTTTTTTAAAGATTTTATTTTTTTTCCTTTTTCTCCCCAAAGCCCACCAGTACATAGTTGTGTATTCTTCGTTGTGGGTCCTTCTAGTTGTGGCATGTGGGACGCTGCCTCAGTGTGGTTTGATGAGCAGTGCCATGTCCGCGCCCAGGATTCGAACCAACGAAACACTGGGCCGCCTGCAGTGGAGTGCGCGAACTTAACCACTCAGCCACGAGGCCAGCCCCTCTAGTACATTCTGTACATTGCAGCTAGAATGATCTTCCTGGGCTAAAAAAGAAAACTAATCATGTCACCTGCTCCCTTTCCCCTCTTCCCCCGACACACAGTAGCTTCTCCATTATCTACAGGGTAGAATCCAGACTTGTAAATCGTCATGCAGCCTATTTTGTAGCTAGCCTTCATCCTGTCCTTGCATTAGCCTCCCCCCTGCCCCCCCTCCGCCCCCGTCCCCACTGGGGTCCTGCCATTCTGAGAGCCTGCTGTTTTCTAGACCCACCAGGCCCTGTCATGGCTTAGAGCCTTTGCCTCAGCTGTTCCCTCTGCTTGGAATGTGCCCCTTCACTTCTCTGACTCACCCGTCCCCACCTCCACATCCTTCAAGGCCCAGTCAAGGGTTGCTTCCCTGTGGAATCCTTTGCTCTCAGGCAGAGCGAGTTGTTCGAGTCCTCTGAGTCATCACAGGACTTTGTTCACAGCTTGGGCATAAGAGTTCTTACTATAATGGATAATTTTATAAGTCTGTCTCCTCACAAGCTCATAACTTCCCCAGGGCAGGGATGATGGCTTCCTTCTTTATCCACAAATCTTCAGCATTTAGCTCCTAGCCTGGCCCCTCAGAGATGCTCAGATGTTTGAATTCACTCATTCAGTCAGTCAACAGATGAGTGCTCACCACCAGGGGCAGGTGCTGTCCTGGTTGTTGGAGCACAGCAGTGACCCAAACACCCCAGATCCTCTGCCCTGGCTTAGAGTTTTGTGGAAGGAAACTGACTATAAGCATAATAAATAAGAACATGACATAGTATATTAAAAGATGATAAATGCTATAAAAATAGAGCAGGGGAAAGCATGTGAAGAGGGCTGAGGGTGGGAGTGAGGGTGGATACAGTTTTGACTAGAGTGGTCATGGTGGAAATAGAAATGACGTTTGAGCCAAAACTTGAAGGACATGAGGCGTGAATAAAAGAATGAATGAACCAGAGCAGTAGTCATGTCTTCCCTTAGAATTGTCGTCTCAAGGTTTAACGTTATCAGGTCCATCAGTCATTTTGAGGAGACGTATATTCTAGATCGTCACGGTCTCTTATTGCTTCTCGAATTTGAGACCTTAGGATCCAGACCAAATGTCGCATTTTCGTCTCCTGCATGGTAATGTTTCAGCTTCTAAAATTACTGAGCCACTGTAGGTAGGAGGGCTGGTGGGCCGTTGGGTGACATCCCAGTTCCTCACTTTGTCCATTGCCTCTGGGAGACTGGGGGCTTTCGCTGTGGCTCTCATCTTTTCAACAGTCTTTTTCTTCATCTAGTTCAGCCGATGTTTACTTAGAAGCATTTGCCAGATACCATGTGAATTGTTAGGGGCGCCCAGAACTTCACTGCATCCTGGCCTCGGCTACAAGCAGCTCCTAGTCAGCTCTCCTGCTCCTCGCAGTCAAGTCATAACTTCGGCATCTTGTGATCTGAGACAAATGTTCTGGAGTCCAGCAGGGATTTCTTCAGGTGGTGTGGCTAAGTCAGGAGTACAGATTATTGGCATCGCTTCACACTGAGTCTTAATGGGTTTCCCTTGTTCTACATACCCCTCTCCAGCCCCCCAGGTCCAGTTGCCTGACTCCTTGAGAAGTCTGTACTGATTGCCTTTGATAGTGTGGTCTCCCTTCACCCCAAATACAGGACTTTCTTGGTCTCTAGAGCGATTTGCCAAAAATCAATTCACAGAATGACCCCTTGCTACATTATTGATTTGCTGAAAATTGGTTTCTGTTAATTACTGATATAGTTTAGAGCAGTTTGTGTTTCACTGAAACTATCCAGTGTTCAAATATATTTTTAGGGAGTGACAATTTCTTGAGAATTTAATATTTCAGGTGTCACGAATGTCAAAGATTGATGTTAGTGAAGTGGGTTTATCTCTGCCAAATACATTTTCAATCTAGTCTGCTGACTTTCTGACTTCCTTTAAGTAATGAATTTGCTTTCTGGAGTGGGAGGGAAGGATTGGAGTTACAAGTTGAGCACAGGAAATAAAAAAATTATGCCTGGGAGTATTTTCACTGATGTCCGTGTGCACCTCTCACGATTCCATGATGCCTTCAAACTGTGTTCAAGGGAAACCTTGCTCATTTGTATAGGAAGTATTAACCTTCCAGAATTGTGTTATGTGTTTGAAATGTGAAATAATGTATAAAGTTGACATTCAACTTAACTGATGACAAATCCGTGGAAAATATGTGCTCATTTGGGTTACATCACCTTGGTAGCGATTTGCATGAAGAATCCAGGTAGATCCCAGTGTGGGGGCAAAGCCTTTACAGTAATGGGAAGGGACTGATGCTCAGCGGGATCACTGTGAAGAGCAGAGACATCAGTGGGCCAATCGGATGTGTGCCGACCACGCTCACCCCAGCTCACTGCCTTCGCTTCTCTCTGCAGTGTACAGCTGTGCTCAGTTCCTCTTTTCCTTGAATGTCAACTTTGCTTCTGTTTCACGTTCCAGATGGTATTCTTTTCACAGATGCTCAGACCTCTGAGCACAAATAGAACAGTGGGGAACAATAATGGTGATAACTGATATCATTGCCTCGTTTTGGACTTAAAGAGGATTTCTGCTAATGGTTCATTGTTCCTCATGAAGCTGACTTATTCATCATGGTTGAATGAATTTTTTTTTCAGGAATTATCCATTGTTTCCTGTTTTACTGAGCACTTACATCAAGCATGGCTATACTTTCTTCATCTGTTACGATGATCATTTGGGTTATCGCTGTCTAGCAGCCTGACAAATTTTTGTAATATATTTCTTAATAATCATGCGTTCGTGGGATGACTCCCTTGATCACGGGCGTGTGTCTTAATGTACTGTTGGATTCCTGCAGTGCGTTGGTGTTCGTCTGGGGAGTTAGTATCAGTGTTCATGAAACAGCTTGGTCTCTGCCTTTTTTCTTTTTTCCTTTGTCATCTTTTGGCATCAGTATTATGTTAATTTTTTTAAAAAGATTTTGGAAGCTTTTCTTCTTTATCTAGGAAGATTTTTTTTTTTACCTTTTTATTGTGAAAAATTTCAAATATATACAAAAATAGATAAAACAGTGTAATGAACAAACCCCGACGTCCATCACCTAGCTTCCACAATGGTCTGTATTTGGTCAGTCCCAAAACCCTCCGTCTCCCTGCCCAAGTTGGATTATTTTACAGCAAATCTCAGACATCTAAATTTACTTTAAAAATTATTTTAAAATACAAATAATACATGAATACGTTTTCCTTATTTTTCAGAAACAACCTATAGATTAGGCCAAGTCCCTGTGACCACTTTTCCCACATCCTAGGCCCTCCTCAGATGTTGCCACCGTTGTTAGATTGGTGTGTGCCCTTCTTCTTACTTAGATAGACTTTCTCATGTGATCTTTTTCTTTCTTTCTCCTTAATCCTTTAGACATGTTAGGCAACATGTAATGTATTATATTTCTCTACTGAAGGAGTCATGCTAAAACCGAATTAGAGTTGTGAAAGATACATGGAACAGGGTCAGCAGGGCATGGCGACTAGATCTTGACTAGTGAGAAGGCCTGGATTTGTGCCAGCTCTGCCGCTCTCCAGCTGTGTATCCTTTGGCAAACCACTTCTCTAAATCAGTTTCCTCCTGTGCAAATTGGAGATCTAGAAGTTACTTTGTGGGGTTGTGTGAGCCTCAAATAAGAATATGTGTGAGGGTATTTTGTAAATGGTCAAACATAAGACTTTCATTATTGTTCATGTGAGGTCATTTTAAGATGAGAGGAAGCTTAAAGAGAGGAAAGTATTATGCATGTGTCACCTTTGTTTTGCTGGAACATGTTTCTAAGGATTAATAAGCCTGCCTTATAGCCATGAGAAGGAGTATTGTGGATTGATGTTGATGGCAAGCTAGAAACATTATTTTACTGACTTCTGCTGGAGGGCAGTTTTTTGGTTTTTTTTTTTTTTTTGGTGAGGAAGATTGGCCCTGAGCTGACATCTGTGCCAATCTTCTTCCTTGTATGTGGGACGCTGCCACGGCATGACTTGACAAGCAGTATATAGGTCTGCACCCCCGATCTGAACCTGCAAACCCGGGGCCACCGAAGTAGAGCATGTGAACTTCACCACTATGCACTGGGCCAGCCCCTGCTGGAGGGCACTTTTGATCTTGAGATGGGTGCCAAAGGAATGGGTTTGCCTTCCAGGGCACACTCTAAATGTGGCCTAGATACGTCCTCTACCTCTGTGTTCAGAAGGGAAGCTCCCCCGAGAGTCAGACTTCTAGACTTCCTGGGTTGAAGACCTGGCCCTACTGCTCTGTAGCTGGTAACTTTGAGCAAGTCACTTCACTTGTCTTAGTCTCAGTTTCCTCATTTGTAAACATGGGCAAATAATAGTATCTTCTTCCTGTAGCTGTGAGGTTTTGATGAGATCAGACCTTTAAAGGGCTTAGCACAGAGCAGGCACAAAGTAAGCGCTCTTTGTTACCGTATTTTTCCTAATATTATCTGACCTCCCCACTATCAACCAGTGACCCTGCTTCTTCTCTTTCAGGTAGGAGGTGTGCAATCTTTAGGGGGAACAGGTGCCCTTCGAATCGGAGCCGAGTTCTTATCACGATGGTACAATGGAACAAACAACAAGAACACACCCGTCTATGTATCCTCACCAACCTGGGGTGAGTTCTTTAGCTGTGGCGAGATGAGAAACAGAGAAACCAGGGAGAATTGTCCTCATGACTCTCACTGCTTACACAGAAAATGTAACCCAGCCCTGGATCAACTGACGTTTGGGAATGGCTTGAGCAGTGGTTTTGACAGTACATGAATAACCTGATGCTTAAGTTCAGATTAGGAATGCTTTTTCCCAAGACTCTTGAAAGACTTGTATTTTAGTATATGTTGAAACTTCCTTGAGGAGGCCTAAAAAGTAGAGGGAGGAAGTCCCACTTTAGTAGGATGTAAGTTTAGCATGGCTCCAACTGGTTGAACTTGTTCTTGGTTATAATCATTCTTCTAAATCTTTTCTTTTTTTTAAAGATTTTATTTTTTTTCCTTTTTCTCCCCAAAGCCCCCCGGTACATAGTTGTATATTCTTCATTGTGGGTCCTTCTAGTTGTGGCATGTGGGATGCCGCCTCAGCGTGGTTTGATGAGCAGTGCCGTGTCCGCGCCCAGGATTCGAACCAACGAAACACTGGGCCGCCTGCAGCGGAGCGCGCAAACTTAACCACTTGGCCACGGGGCCAGCCCCAAAGATTTTATTTTTTTCCTTTTTCTCCCCAAAGCCCCCCAGTACATAGTTGTATATTCTTCGTTGTGGGTCCTTCTAGTTGTGGCATGTGGGACGCTGCCTCAGCGTGGTTTGACGAGCAGTGCCATGTCCGCGCCCAGGATTCGAACCAACGAAACACTGGGCCGCCTGCAGCGGAGCGCACGAGCTTAACCACTCTGCCGGGCCAGCCCCTGTTCTTCTAATCTTAACCCTGTTCCTCGACGTCACCCGCTAGACATGGAGCCTGTGAGGTCCCTGGAAGCTGGCTTGTGTCCTTTCCAATTATGCCTCCTTGTGTTTGTAAAAGTTTTTAACCTTTTGCCCCTTTGCTTGCAGAGAATCATAATGGCGTGTTTTCTGGTGCTGGATTTAAGGACATTCGGTCGTATCACTATTGGGATGCAACGAAGAGAGGACTTGACCTCCAGGGTTTCCTGAATGATCTAGAGGTGGGTGATTAAATGACAAAGTGAACAGAATTCTGTGGTGTCAGGAGGAGCAGGGAAAAGTCTGTAGATCAGTTGATTCGAGAGTTTGAGACATCCTACCCAGACCAGATGGTGGTTTTTGAAATAGCACATGAGGAGGGAATATGCTGCCCCTTGACCAGTGTGTCACTGACTCTGTCACCCCATATTCCTACTAGTGTCAGAGCTGACATAGCTTCTGTCTCCTCAGAATGCTCCTGAGTTCTCCATCATTGTCCTCCATGCCTGTGCACACAACCCAACTGGGACCGACCCAACTCCAGAGCAGTGGAAGGAGATTGCCTCTGTCATGAAGGTAACTGCCTTTTCAGAGCATCTCTTAAAAAATGGTGTGTATTAATATTTAATGTATTCAAAAGCAATACCTGTTTACTGAAGAATTTGGAAAATGGAGATGAGCCCAAAGAAGAAAATAAATATTAACTGTAAATCTTATTACCCAAGGAAGGCCATTGTTAATATTTCAGTGTACAGAATGTCAAGCCTTTTTTTTTCTTTTTAAGTGCAGTTATACGTATGTATATTTGACAAAGATGGGATAATTTTCTGCTATTTTGTAACATACTTTATCTTTTGTTTGAACTCCTTTCATGTCATTAAATGTTTTGTAGCATTGTTTTCCATGCATGCATATGTCACAGTAGATTAATTAAATCAATTGATGGACATTTAGATCTCAGGTTTCTTGATCTTATGAACAATTACGTAATAAAACTGCTTTTTTAATTATTTCTTTGGAATAACTTTCTAGATTGGAATTTCTAGCTCAAAGCATATATATTCTTCATTAATGTGTTTAGAGAATGCTGACTGAGAAACTGTCATCACCAGGCACTGTGGAGATACAATAGTGAACCAAGCAGAGATGGTCCTTGCCCTCAAAGGCCATACATCCTGCCAGGGGAGATAGCCAAGTGCTGAGAGACAGCTGTGTGGATGGTGTTTTATGGAGGCACAGAGCCAGACTTTGGGGAGTGTATGTGTGTTGGGAGGGGTGGTAGTGGCAGAAGAAGCCTTCATGGAAGAAGTGGTTTCCATGTTGAGACTTGAAGGATGAGGATAGGTGGGGGGCCAACGGGGAAAGAATGTTCTCTGCAGAGGGAAGGATATGGTCACAAGTCCAAGGCAGAGGTCATGGCCCATTTAAGGAAGTGAAAGTAATTGTTGGTATGGTGTGGGTTCCAAGGGAGTGAGTGTGAGTGATGGGGCTAGAGAGGCAAACTGGGCTGGATCCTGTGCTGAGGTATTGAGCTTTATTCTGAGAGCAGTGGGGAGCCACTGAATTCTTTGACGTCATGGAGTGACGTGATGGGATGTACGTTGTCTTCGGGTCATCCTGGCCACGTGGCAGGGGATGGATGAGAGGGAGGCAAGATTAAACAGGCTGGAGAGCAGTTAGGAGGCACTTGCCATAAGCCAGGGAGGAGTTGATGGTGACTGGAAGGAGGTGGGTGGCCGTGGCCAATGTGCAAGGATTCCAGAGCTCTCAGGAGACAGGAGTGATGAGCCTTGGAGTGTGATTGGCCATGAGGGATGAGCTGCAGAGGTAGGAGTGGAGGATGCACCCTGGCCTCAGGTTTGGACAGTTGGGGGTAAAGAAGTGGTGCCCACACAGAGAGCAAACCCAGCGGGGGAGGAAGTTCAGTGTGGGGCACTCTTTGAGAACATCAGAGTGATAAGAATAGAGACCAGGCTGTTTCCTTCATGTTGAGTACCCTGAAGACTAACCCTGAGGTTGTGAGGAGGCCTTGGGGATGTGCCAGCACTTGACTAAGCTTATCACACCAGGAGTTCATGGGAAAGAATCCACCGACATAGGACGCTACATCCATGCCTCAAAAATTAGCCTTGTTGGCAAAGTGGCATTTTGATACTTTAGGACAATATTGTTAAAAAAATAAGGTTAACTGAAATTGTTAGATTTGTTGCTTGGTTTTTAGCTGAACAGAGAAACAGATGTAAAGTAGTGGTTGGATGCAGAAAGAAGGGAAATAGGAGAAATGGACAATGTTAGAAATTCCTTCCAGGCACCAGTTGGGAATGGAAGGCCGGTGTCTGAAGTTGGTTCTGGAAGGATTTCCTGCCCTGACTCTCTTTCCTTCCTTGCAGCGCCGGTTTCTGTTCCCCTTCTTTGACTCAGCCTATCAGGGCTTCGCATCTGGAGACCTAAACAGAGACGCCTGGGCTGTTCGCTATTTCGTGTCGGAAGGATTTGAGCTCTTCTGTGCACAGTCCTTCTCCAAGAACTTCGGGCTCTACAGTGAGTGCTCTCCTGAGTTACAGCTCCGCCCCGACCCGCCCCCCATCAGGGTTCCTAAGGCTGATTCTTGTCCCTCTCTTTAGATGAGAGAGTGGGGAATCTGACCGTGGTTGCAAAAGAACCTGATAGTATCCTGCGGGTCCTTTCCCAGATGGAGAAGATTGTGCGAATTACTTGGTCCAATCCCCCTGCTCAGGGAGCGCGAATCGTGGCCTTTACCCTCTCTGACCCTGGGCTCTTTAAGGAATGGTAAGGGGCTCAAAGCCTGCTGGGCGAGGGCTGGGAATGTAGAACAGCAATTGTCCTATTCCACTTAACTGTCTCTTCCTTTTATTTTGGCAAAGGCAGGACAAAATAACTTTGACCTCTTTGTGTCTCACATATTTCTGTAAGATCGGACTGGCACCTACTCACATGTGCGTGTCACAACACGGGGACACAACATTGAGGAGGTCCCCTATGAGTGGGAGTTTCCCCCGCTCTCCCACTACCCTGGCTTCCTCCACCTAAAGCTGGGAAACACAGGAAGAAATTCCGTATAGAATAGAATATCCAGCTTCAAGTTAGTGTGACAATTTGGGAGCTCTTCATTCTTATCTAATTTACATGGATTTTACCTTATTTTGAAACAGAGTAATTTTTTATAGTAGCTAAATCTGCAATCTCTATTTAATTAGTCCTGATGAAATATATTATCCTGCCTAGGTGAAGCCTGTCAGCACCTAGGTGAAGTCTGAGTTAAAACATAAGTAGTATTACAGCCAGTATACCCAAGACTAGCACTAAACTTCCATCAGTAAATATCGTCCTTTCCTTCTGCCGGGTAAGTCTGTCTCTCTGGTCTGCTTATCAACCTGTCCAGGCATCCACATATCATCATAGGGAGATCACGATCCCATTTTCAGTTTGTCGATTAAATTACAGTTTTTAGACCAACATGTTTTCGTGTACCATCTCTCCCATCTGGATTGGTGTTGATATTGCTGTCCACTCAGGACAGGTAATGTGAAGACAATGGCTGACCGGATTCTGTCCATGAGATCTGAACTCAGGGCACGATTAGAAGCCCTCAAGACCCCTGGAACCTGGAACCACATCACTGAGCAAATCGGAATGTTCAGCTTCACTGGGTTGAACCGTAAGTGGCCCCCCACCTTGAATGCTGGACACTGTTGGACACAGCTCTGCTCTTGTCAGTGTTCTTGGGCTCAGCTCCATTAGCTCTTGCCTGATTGGTCAGCCATGGCTTTAGACCAGAACAAGTTAGGTTTTCTCAGTGTGTCCCACCCGCCTCTGAACCCTTGGGTCTCAGAAGAGCATTGCTGTGGTCTGCCCTGCTGACTCGTAAGTAAGATATTTTCATTTTTCTGGGCTGGGAAGTAGCTCAGAGCCAGCTGGGAAGTAACAGGATTTGTAGCTTGGAGCCTTGATTTATGAAAGGGCTCTCATAAATGCTCAGGTACCTTTTGGCTTTTCCTTAATCCTAAGTATAAATATTATATATGATTATTCAGGGACCTTCTTGCTTAACAGATCTTTCCTAGTCTCCAGGCATTGCCCTGAAAAAGGTTACAAAGTTATCTCTCCATTTCAGAAATAAGAACTTAGATTGGTAGTTAGAATTAAAAGCTGATTGAACGTCTAGTGGACCCCCATGCACAATCTTGGTCAGCTGTCAGTAGGAGACATCAGTGACTGTCCCTTCTGATGACAGAGGATTCATTCGTTTAGTAAATAATAGCACTTACCGGCCAAACCGCCAGTCACGTGGTGCAGATGTGGCCACTTGCCTGCGTGTGGAGCTTGTGTCCGGGTGGTTCTTGGGACAGATGTGTTGTGCCTGGCTTGGTAGGAAGTCACAGAGTGCCGTACTGTAAACCATCAGAGTGCCTCTTTGAAACGGGCTCCGAAAAAGCCAAGGGAAATACATATAAACAAGAAAGGTGATAGAATTTGTATATTGTAGACCCCTTGGAATACTTTGGGGTAAAATGAGGCTGTCCAGGAAAGTAAAGGGGATAGCCCAGTTAGCCATAGGTGTCCTCACGACCCTGGAATGGGCAGTTAGTTCACTGGAATAAGTAAAATCATCCGTATATAAGTCTTAAAATATTAAGTGTAGTGGAAATGGTGTTTAGTAGTAATATTCTAAAAGCTCACAAGATGGGGATGTCTCCCCATAAAATATCCATCTTGTCCCACTCTCCAGAGTAGGAAATTAATTTTTTTATGAAGTGGAAAATGGTGAGAATAGACCTGTGCTTATAACACAAAAGTTATATTTTTAGCACTTAGCACCATTTACCCTTTTTAAAAACATGGGGTTTTTTTTCCTCCCCAGATTTTAAAGTTTTAACCTAGGAAGGAGAAGTTTTAAACATACAGAAAGGTTGGCGGAATTGTATGGTGAACCCCTTATACCCACCACCTAGTTTCTTCAATTCTCATGTTACATACGGTGCTTCCTTTATGTTTTATTCATCAGAATGGGGGCTTTCAACCTATAGTCCGTGGATGTACTTTAGGAGGTGTGTGAAGCTCATATTTTAAAAATTGTGTATGTGTATATTGGCCTTTTTCTAGGCAAAGAGTCCATAACTTTTACTGGCTTCTCAACCGTGACGCTCCCCTGTCCTGCAAAAGTAGAGAAGTTTCATTTTTATTTAAAAACACAGGTGGGAGCCCTGTAACCACAACATCTGCCTCTGGGGCATGGGCTTTACAAACAGTGGCGTCCCTGTGGCTCTGTTGTTGGTGTGCGAGGTTAGGCTTTATCTCCTTGGGTGACTAATTCACACAGTTAGAGTGGTCAAGGGTACTTCCGAAGGGCGGTTTGTTTGGAGGGGCCGGGATAGCACTGAGCTGTGCCAGGTTTCCACTTCCATACCAAGGCCGCATAGTGTCCTGGCTGAGCTCAGACCCTTGAGTTACACTGTCTGCCTTAAAATCCCAGCTTCACCACTCACGGTGTGACATTGGGAAGGTCATTTAACTTCCGTCTGCACCATCTATAAAATGGGGATAATATTATTATCAAGATGAACTGAGTTAATATAAAGTGCTTAGAACACTGCCTGGCACATAGTGTTTGCTCCTCTGATTATTACGATTTTTATTACCATCTTAGCTTGGGCTGCCATAACAAAATACCATAGACTGGGGGCTTAAACAATAGAGATTTATTTCTCACAGCTCTGGAGGTGGGAAGTCGGAGATCAGGGTGCCAGCATGGTCAGGTTCTGGTGGGGGCCCTCTTCCTGACTTGCAGATGGATGTCTTCTGTGTCCTCACATGGTGGGTTGGGGGCAGGTGGAGAGAAAGAGAAAGCTCTCTGGTCTCCTCTTATAAGGACAATAGTCCTATCATGGGGGCTCCACCCTCATGACCTCATCCAAACCTACTTACCTACCAAAGGCCCCACCTCCAAATACCATCAGGTTGGGGTTAGAGTTTCAACATGAATTTTGGAGGGACACAAACATTCAGTTATTATTATCCCATTCCCTCAAATTGATGATGCCTTAAGGGTGCTGATTACTTAGGCAAAAATCAGCTAAAATTTTGCCATGGCTCTAAAGATTGTGCCATAAAGGAGGTCCAGGCAGTCCCTTCCTATTTCATACATGAGCATTCCTGCAAACCCATGGGAAAGCCCTCCTGCATTTCTTTGAATGAGAAAGCTGAGAAGTGCCAGATCAGAGGCCTTTGCAGTTTTTCAGCCCGCTGGTTCACGCACACAGAATTTATCCAGCACCTCTCATGCACGGGGCCTTATACGGTGTACTGTGAAAACGAAATGTCAAAGGGAGGTTGCTGCTAGGTGCTCAGGGATAAGCAAATACAGGTTAAGGAAGAGATAAAGGAAGCACTTCATAACTAGTTGTTCATATCAATGGGATGTTCTTAAGTCTGAGGGTGGTTTTAATTAGCAGGGTTTCCTGGTGAATGTAATGTGCAAGGTTTGGTTGGGAGGTAGTCCCAGGTTAAAATTCCCATCAGGAGGAGCCATATTAAGCTTTCTGGGAATTAGAAAGTTAGCTAATAAGTTTCCAGAATCTATTGAGCCAATTTCCCTATGCGTCAACTGGTTAAAATAGCTTTCTGCCTTAGTGGGAGAGGGAAAATTCTGATTGTCATGGAATCTCTGAATCTTCATTGCTTAAAAGATTCCTACTACTCTGATTGTATCTCTTTTGGTTTTCAACAGCCAAGCAAGTTGAATATCTGGTCAATGAAAAGCACATCTATCTGCTGCCAAGTGGTCGGATCAACATGTGTGGCTTGACCACCAAAAATCTAGATTATGTGGCCACTTCCATCCATGAAGCAGTCACCAAATTCCAGTGAGGAAACATCACCCAAACCAGCGCCACCAAAGCGGTCCTCTGTCACGTGTGTTCCCTGCCTGTACAAACCTCCTTGTGTATATCACAGATTAGAGACTTGAAGGATGGCAAAGACTGCTCTGCCTCCGTTTAAACTGGCCCTGTGTGAAAAGAACCTCCCTTGAAAAGAAATAGGGGCCTGGGATTAGACCCCTTTTGGAAACCAGAGCAAATTAAGATATTTATTTAAGAAGAAAAGGGTACTTTGATCATGAGACATAGATATCTTGCCCCCTCACTAGAAGCAGGAGTGTTGCCGTGTCGCTCATGTGCTGCTTCGTGTTGCTTCACTCTGTGCAAAGTCTAGTCCCAAAGATCGAGTTGTCTGAAGAGCCACGTGTGACTGTGGGTGTTGGCTGTGTCATTAAAACTCATCATGTCGACCCAGAGCGTCTGTCTTCCCTGCTCTTTCTGCATGGCTGTGTCCCTAGCCCTAAGCTTTAGGTCTTTATGGTGACCGAGGTAAGATATATATTTAAATATCTCACACACACACATATTTAACTGAAACAAAAGTTTCACAAAACAGTATTTACCCTTGTGATGTGTAGTGCATTCTGATATTTTCTAGTCCGTTCTATTGTGTTCTATTTCTCAAAAAAATAAAAGTGCTGATTGAGACCCATGGAACTGATTTTGTGATCCACTGATGGGTGGTACCCATGGTTTAAAGTGAATGCTATGGAGGGATTTACTAGATGCTAAAGAAGAAACTACAGTGTATTCTTGTGGTATGCCTCTTTTTAGTGAACTGGTGGTACCACAACTCTATGTCAGTTTTATGGGCTTGTCCTTCAGAGGCCAGCTGTCTTGTTATATCACTTTGGAAACTGGACTTCATGGATTGTAGAAGGGTTGACATCACTCGGGGTGATGCTAGGACACCAGCCCCGCCCATTGCAGCTGGAGTACCTCCTACCCTGTTGAAACAGTTAGAGCCACTTCAACATAGATCACATTTTCCACAGAGTCCAAGGGACTCTCTCCAAATGATAGTTTTGTAGAATTTGGTGGGGTTGAGTTTTCTTACAACAAGAGGGCCACTTGGAGTTTTAGAATATTGAAAGAGAATTCTTGTTATTTTAACAGGATCTGCCCTTTTCTAGGATGCCTTTGAGTTGTTATAAAATCCTACAGTCTCGAGGGCGATTGGGTCTTAGAAGTCATCGACTCCAGCCTCTCTCCCCCAGTGCAATACTCTCTCCTGTGTTGTCCCTGACTTGTCACTTTGAGCTGGGCTGGGGGCAGGCAGATGGATTCTTTCAACGGTGAAGCATCCCATTCTCACGATAGAGCCCTTTAGTTGTGAAGATCTTTTACCCTGATCTGGAGTGCGATCTCCATCTGCCCCACTCCCTGGTCCCCTCCTCCCTCCCTTTAAACCCACGGACACCAAGTCGACTGGCTCTTCTAACTGATGGCCTTTCAGACATTTGCAAGTGGCAGTTCTTCCTCGTTTTCGCTTCTCCACGTGAAACTCCTCCCTCTCCCCATTCTTCAGTGTTTCCACACAGCATATGGTTTCCAGATCCTTCACCATCCGGCTGGATCCCCCGCAGTCCATCAGAGGACACTGTGCAAGTATGTGATTGCACTGGCACATGTGAACAGACTTAAGGGGACTGGGTGATCCTGCACTCATCTCTTCATTACCTTCCTTTCTATTGATATTTGCTCCCCTTCCTATTTAAAAATGCTTGTCGTGAGTCAGGGAAGACGGGCAAATAGGAGGCGAACAATTCTCCCTTCTGGCCATCTCTCATTCTCCCGAAGCATAGCTTTAAACCATGAATTCTCAAGAGGGTGACAGTACCTCCAAGGGGGCAAAAACTGGTTCTTGGGGGCAAAAAAGCTCTGAGTATTAAAATGGTTTGTGGCCCTCCAAAGCGCAATCCTATTTGACAAAATCTTGTTTCTTGGTATTTAATTTCTCTTGCTAGGGAGAATTTAAATGCAATTTTTCTCTTTGTGGGGGGGCACTGATGAAAAAACAGTTAAAAGCACTTCTTTAAACCAAAGTGCTAAAATGTTTCAGCATTTTAAAAACGTGCCAATCCCACTGTGACTTTGGGCTCTTCACTCTGTTTCTATATATATTTTGGTCAGTGTTCCCTCCAGTGTGTTCCAGGGTCCTACGTGTGCTCACATGAAGAAAGGGCTCTGTGTAAGCCTGGGACAAGCTGGGCGTCCTGAGTTCCGATGGTTTCTTCACTGAAGGACTCCTCAGGGCCCCTAGCACGCAGGTATGCACTGTGACTGTCAGCGGTAGGATGGGTTCACATTTTGCCTGCTCACCAGGGGGCACTCACACCTTCCAGCTCCACCACTTCCTGGCTGTGGAACCTTGAGCAAGTCACCTCACTGAGCTGTTGTGCAGACTGTAAAACAGGGACAGACTGTAATGCCACCTTCACAGGGTGGTGTTGAGAAAGAAATGAGCTAATGTATACTTTGCACAAGATTTAGCGCATAAAGCCCTCAGCAAAATAGTTATCATTTATTATTATTATTAATGAAGTTAAGAGCTATGGAGACTCCTGGGAAGAATCTTAAGTCGTTCTGGCACAGGCCACTAATCGGCCTGTGTTCAGGTTTCAGAAATTTGTAGTAGGTGTCAGATTCCAGCCTTCCACAAAGACCTTAAATGCCCAAACACACCTTCCCACCTGTCTAGCTGTTCCCTCCCTCCTGCATTGGTTTAAGACTGACCAATGAGCCTGGCCCACTCCCTGTGCCTTTCCCAGCCTTTGGTTGGAAACTGCTGGAGTTGTGTCACTTCGGCTCCTCTCCAAATGGTCTGCAGAAGCTACTTGGCGTGACCAGCACATTGTCTCGGGTGCTTGCCTGGGTCTGGCCCCCTTGACCTTGAAGGTGCCCAGCCCATGCCTCGCATATCACTTTGCGTTCAACAAATGCCTGCGCTTCTCATTATCGTCTTAGGGCTTCTTCCTTATCTGCATTCACACTCCGGCTTCTCATTTGGGTTTTACTTTCCATTTCCGCCATTCGCTCCTGCAAAATCTTACCCATCTGGCTGCCCAAAGTAGAGCCTGAGTGTTTTCCTGTGACCTTAACAGCAGCCTCTCACCTGGCCCTGAGAGGTGTGCCTCTTCAGGCAGGTGGGCCTCAGGTGAGGTAATTATAGGTGTGCACCACCCAACCTGCATCTCAAATTAAGCCACTTCAGAACTCTCAGATTCCAGGGGCAAGGAAAACAGCCACATTCCAGGAAAGGCATTTTCGTTTTATTTAAAAATTATTTACAATTTATTGAGCCTTCATAAATGCTTTATTTTAAAATCCTCTTTTTTTTTTAAACATTTTTTTAACCTGAAGAAAACCTTGGGAGGGGAGGCGGCGAGGAATAAGGAAAGGAGTGGTGACAGGCTCCTTAGGGGACTTTGCAAAGGGAGGGGTGTACTGCAGCAGCAGTGGCCCGAGCCCCGTGGCCTAAGGGGTAGGGAAGACTAGCCAGGCAGGCTCCCTTGGGCCAGTGGCCAGCGGGGCAAGACTGCATGATGGCAGTTCTTGCTGGAAACTCACCGTTCACTGGTTTGGGTCTGAGGCAACCAGCACCAAGGGTGTCTGACACTTTGCCTATTCCTACCAGGCAAGAGTAGGTTTGGGGGTGGGTGGTGGCTGCGGAGTTATTTACGAGAAGTCATGCACTGCTGAGCCTCAGGCAGAACCAGGCAAGCGGTATGAAGCCGATAATACATTACTGGAAAAGCCATCTCCAGCTGAAAAGTCTTTACTTCCACGTGCTGTGGCCCTCCTGTCTGCAATACCTGCTCTGGTTTGGCGGGGAAGCAGGGGCCGCGTTATGTGGGGTCCAAGTTGTACAGTACTCTAGGGCGTGCCAAGAATTTCTGAGGACTTCCACGGCTTGGTGGGTGCCAGCTTTCCCCATTGAGGTGACGGACACTTGAGAAGACCACTTATAACTAAAAATCTGTCTCAAACTGCCCACTATTCACTCTGCATTGCAGAAACTTTGGGCTGAAAGTCCCACTAGTTAAAATAGTGGCTTTTAACCCTTGGTGGGTCTGAGATCTGTGAGAATTTTATGAAAGCTGTAGGCTTCTGGAAAACACGCGTAAGAACACATATACTAAATTCGGACAGTGCTAGGGCTTTCATAGACCCTCTGAAGTCCAACAATGGACCCTCTGGGGTGATGGACCCCAAGTTAAGAACCCCTGAGTTAAAGGTTCCTGTGGGTAAGCATTTTCTTTTGAGATGCAAATAACCCAGAGGAATTATCAATCTCCCACCTCTTCATGTGATTATTGATTGAAAGGGTGTGGAGAGATGGGAGTAATGGTTTTAGAGGAAAGGGGTGGTAAACCTGGATGGAAAAGTTTGGGAATGGTTTGGAGATTCAGCAGGCGGCGCTGGATCACTGGATCCCTGACTGAAGGGACCCAAGGGGTGGGAGACAGGTCAGAAAGGGAGACAGATGTCCCAAGGACAACCTTCACTTACTTCCACATTTTCCCAAAGTCTGGGTGTGTGGTTCCTCATCAGAACGATTTATTAAGTAGGTATATGCAGTCATTCTGCCACCTGGTGGTTACGCTTGGAATTGCATCTACCCCAACATCCAGGTGAAAACCCAGAGATCTAGTAAGTTCTCGGCATAAAGTACACTTAGCTGACCTGCTGGGGTGGAGTAAGGGTGGGGGTGAGAGGAATGGATGAAAAAGAAGAGTGATTCTTCACTGTTCCTGTGGGATGCACACTGAAGTCCCACGAGAGCTTGCATCCTTCTTGGCTGACCTGGGCACTCTTTGGTTTGTCATGGCTAAACTCACTTTAACAGCTTAGAATTTTTCCATATAATTATTTTTCTTTTTGCTTTGATTTGATCTTAAAACCTGAAGTTCCATCTCTGAAGTTCCATCTCTGGCTCCCAATTGGGTCTCTCTGCTCCCTGCTCCTCCTCTTCCAGAGCAGATTTATTGATGGATTGATGACTGCTGATTGGGAGCCAAAACAGATGCGTCCCTGGGAAAAACAGTGACTTGAGGTTCCATTTCACATTCTTTCCATTCCAGCTGAGACACACTTCCCAGGCTGCTGAAACCCTTATCTAACAGGAAACTGGTCACTGACAGTTTTCTGTACTGTAACTTCACATGCCAACATAGCTGAGTCCCTCTGTTCTAAAGTTCTGGAGGAATTCTTGGTGCATCTCCTGAAATTAACCTTCACACCTGCTACTCCAGCCTCCTATGTCCCTGTCTGCCGGTGGCACCTTCTGTATTAAGCTAAGCATGAAATATGGCATCAGGGGATCCCAAACAACAAAGGGCAACAGGGGTCCCAGAGTGGCACTGTCAGCTTGGGGTCATTTCTTCTCCAGTTCCAGACTGTGCTGTGGACAAGACCATTTCTAGCATGTTCCATTGCAGGCACCTCCTTCCATTACGGCCACAGCAAGGCTCTGAGTCAAACTGGAGGCAATGAGGGAAAATCTGCCAAACTGACAGCTAGGGGTGAAGAGGTGGTAAGGAAAGCAGAATGCTCTGTCACCTGTGGGAGGCTTTGGGGGGGAGCAGATGATGGGAGGGTGGGTTCTCCCCCAAAGCTCTGCAATCTCACACACCCAGCAAATGCAGTCTGCCCCATCATGTGATCAGAGGCGTTAAGTTGGAGTTCTCCTCAGAGGCTCGCTCTCCATCTGATGACCTCTTCCTTTTTCGACCACCTGAAAAACACAGTTTGTAAGGATCAATTGTAAGACCAGGAGGACATTCATACTCTCTTGGTGGTCCAAGCTCTTTTCATAATAGGAGCAGAAATGGAGACAAAGCCCTTAACAGTTTGGCAGGAAGTAATCTGCATTGTATCCTGGTGCTAATAGCATATTTACATCTTGAAGGATTAGGCTGCACTTTCCACTGAGATGACATCCCCAAAAAGCCACAAACCCAGCCTAATGCCAATGGAAGGGCGATTTCCTGGAGAGGACTGAATAAAGCCCATGCAATGCCTCAGGATCATGCTCTCCCCATCCCCTAGAGGCCCCGGGCCAAATGACTGCCAGACACTGAAAGAGGACTCTCACAGCCTTTCAGGTCCCATCAGCCAGGGGTGGTGGGTGTAGCTGGGAGTCACTCCCCGGGACCTTCATTCTCTAGCTCTAAGTAACTTCCCTTCTGCACTGGGGCAGGTGGGGGTAATTACATAATTATCCTCAAGGATGGGAGGGCACTCTGCTCCCAGCTCTGTTGTTTTTAGGAGGAAATATTTTCCACCCTGTTCTCTTGCCACTGACTTCCTTCCATAGAGGATATTGCTTTCCTTTTGTATTGAGTCTCCTGGACACATATTCTTTCTTTAAAGGTCCAGATGGTAAATATTATAGGTTTTGCAGGCCATTTGGTCCCTGGTGCAACTACTCAACTCTGTCATTGTGGCCACAGATAACAAATGGGCCTATGATCCAATAAGTCTTTATTTACAAGAACAGGCCAGGGAGGGAGGTCAGGATTTGGCTCTTGGCCACGGATGGCAGGCTCTTGTCCAAATCACCAACTGAATGGGACAGATCCCCAAACCCATCAAGGGTGCGGTACTGGCCCAAGCCGTATTATGGATTTCCACAATTGTACCTCATTAGGGTTCGCAAAAGGAGTCAGCAGTTCCTCCTCCAGGAGTAATAACCTAACATGACGTTTCTATTAGCCAGCTGGTGGGCGGCTTTTGTTTGGGTGAAAAGCTACTCACTCAAGGTTCTCAGCAGCTTCTTGCCCACAGTTTCCTCAAAGTCGCTACTGCAGGGGCTGGTCTCTGTGTCCAGGTTGATATTACAACATTCACTATCTGATGCTGAGAGAAAGGAAAGAAGACAGAACTCGAGTCTTTCCAACCTACACACCCAGGGATCTAGGTGGGGTGATTCTGGGAGATGTTCCTCAGCAGGTCAAAGTTCAAACCAAGAGCCAAGGCAGTGGTGGCTGTAGGGAGGGATGCCCAGGAAGGCACTGGCTCTAATTAGTTAGCAAGAGGCATTTTAGTGCCACAAAAGGAACAACGAGACAGAGAACAGGAGTGGGAATCCAGTATCCAAACACTGTTTGGCAAGAGAGAGAAGAAGAGAACAAGACATTCTCCACTCAGTATCTCTGCTAGACAAAGAGTACATGTGAGGACAGGTGGGGATGGCTCCTTCCTCTACCTGCACAGGCCTTGGAAAATCACCAAGTTCAATAACAAACACATGCCTTTATCTTCTCCCACCAAACCCAGTGGGGATTCAGGGAGCCACAGACTCTCAGAGCCGGGAAGTGGCTCAGGCCCTTACTGCAAATGCAATAAGAAGTTAACCAGGGATGCAAAGTGGTGTACTGGAAACTGCTCTGCACCCAAAGCGACGAGGCCTCGCCCACTTCTAATGCAGTGTATGGCCTCGGGCAAGTCATTTCCCTTCTCCAGGCCTCAGGGTCCTCATGTGTCATACAAGGAGGATAGACTATATGATCCCCAAAGACAAGCCCGTCTCCTCCATTCTTCTTCCTTTATACAATTTCCTGCTACACGCTTTAGCCACTAAATTCAGTCTGTGCAGGAGAAAAAGAACACCAGTTCTAAATCCAGGTCCTGCAATGGTGATTTTGTGTGTTCCAGATTTTCTGAGTTAGCCACAAGTTCAAATATGCTGTCTCGCTGACTTCAAAAATCTATGAGCACTCATCAGGTCATTGCTTTGGACTTGAGGGTCTCAGACCTACGGACTAGGACAGGTCTGAAAGGTTGGGTGGGGTAATTGCTGGCCTGGGGGGTGGGTGGAGGGGGCTTCTGAATGCCTGGGGAAGTATATCTGAGTGAGGCAAGCACAGAAGGATCCCAGGACTGGTGGGACACGGGGAGCTCGGGGCAACATCACCGTCAAGACAGAACGTTCAGTGTCTCAGAGGGAGGTGATACGATCTCAGACCTCAGGATAAGTCCTACAGTTACCGCCGGTCTCTGGGGCCCAAAAGAAAGGAACAGCTCTGCCAGTAAGTGATGGCTGATTTCAGTTTCTTAATCTGTAAAGTAGGTATAATAATAACTATCTAATATTTAGAGAGCATGGTCCCAAGCACCGTGGTGTGCCCTCTATATATGTTATCTCATCTATACTCAAAGCTACTTTATGCGCTGGCCACCATGATTTATATCTATCACATAAGAAAACTTATCTCTGAAGACAAGGAAACTGAATCCTAAGTTAAAGCAACTTGCCAAAAATTGCAAAGCTCCTAAATGAAGGAGCCAGGGTCTGAATCCAGGAGGAAATACAGCTCCTATCACTGCTGTACACACAGCTTTCCTGGGAGAATGGATTAAGATTGGCCTGACGCATGGCAGGCGCTCAGTAAGTGTTAGTTTCCTTCCCTGGCGGTATAAGGAGGTGGAAATTTTACACAGGGGCTGGGGCCCAGGCTCCCCTCACCCGCTCGCCCTGGGTCATCCCAGCACCTGGTGGTGGTGACCCCTCTTGCTCCTGCCGGCCCAGGTTCCTTCCCTCACCTGCCCTGGTGGGAACAGCTGCAGGAGACAGTGAGAGTTGCTGTGTACTGTGCTCCTCGAAGTCCGTCATTTCCTCCTGGGTGAAGGCCATCTCCTCCATCCTCAGGTAAACGACCTCACCGGGGCTTCTCAGCCCATCGGGGCGGCTGCCTGAGGAGGACAGCAAGCATGTCACCCCTCTGCTTTAAAGAAGACCTGGGGCTCCATGAAGCACAAGATTGCAGCTCTGGGCCTCGTTGAGGAGGAAGGCAGAGCCATCCTCACCCCATAGTAACCCAGCCCATCTGCCTGACTGACTTACACAGCAGGCTGTTTCTGTTGTTCAGCAGGGTGATGGCAGGGTCATCCTTGGGAGTCTGGGGTGTGCCCCGGGTTGTGGGGGCCTTGGTGGAGTCTCCATCAGTGAAAGCCTCCATGTCAGGGGACTGGGGTGAGCTGTCCATGTGGCAGGCGGTGAGCGCGTTCTGGTACTGCTGCCGTGTGATCTGGAAGGAAGAGGCAGAGAAGGGCGGAAACTCAGGAGGAGCTGGGCAGAGCCCTTTCTGGATGTGGCCAGCCTTCATGACCTCAGAAGTAGCCCCACCAGGATGCTTAGAAACTCCTGGCCTCTGTGGCCTAGGATCCATGAACTGGGGGCCTTACCCAAGCTGTACCAGCCCAGTGGCTGAGGGACAATGAGAGGACCCTTTGCTTGTTTGCCACCAGAGTTCCCACTGTTCATTTTTATTGGCTCTGGACTCCTCCAGTACACCTGGAGAAGCCAAGCCTTCTTCTCCTGAGACCCTGGAGAGGATGGAGGGCATCTTCCATTAGGGTGGTTGCCCATGGAGAAGTTTAAAACATACACTATATTATTGCCAAGGGCCCTCTCCTACGGGATCAGTCAGTGGGGACTCTGGTAAGGGAAGCTCTGCTGTCCCAAGTCTTACAGTCAGGAAGCTGGAGGCTGAGGCTCAAGAGCAGGGGCATTTCTAATTTGGAGTTGGCCCATCACCAGATGTGGAATCATGCTCCTCTGTGGGAAAAGTCTACAGCAGAGGTGTCTCCCACATGTCTCGTAGGAATCATATTAATGACTTTCCTGATGTGTCAAACCTCACGGGCAAGTGAAGGCATCTGGAGAGTTAGGCTCAGCCAGAACAGAAGGGAACTTCTATAATTCCAAGCAGGAAAAATACGATCAAATGTCTTTTCTGGAAAGTGGGAAGAAGGTTTCTCCGTCATCCCTGTTCTCTGGGTGTGTGTTGCAGACTGGTGCTGTGAATGCTTGTTTCCAGTGAAAAGAGGCCAGTTTTTGCACCTCCCAGTATAGGAATGTGATACTGTTAATCAATGAATGGCACTGGGAGAAAATGAAAATGCTCATGGCACAGCACCCTTCCCAGTCCTCAGTCCCCTAAAGTGTTCGCACCCTTCTGCATGTATTTAGCTGGAGAACTGGCACAACTACACACTGCGCGCATTTTGCCTTCTCTTTCCTTTAGGGGCAGGACTGGTATTACACGTTGGAACAGTAACTATGTCTGGCTGGAAACAGGAGAGGGGATGGTTAAGATTTACACATTGGAACACAAGGGGCTTGAAGTTGGCTTAATATCTGGCAAGGGCTCCTTCAACAGTGGCCCCTTGTCAACTGCTGACTTCTCAGCACCTGCTCTCCAGGCCCTCCTTTCCCTGGTTTGGGTGTGTCCCATGCCTGGCCTCCCTGGGGGCTGTGGGTGAGGGCCAAACCCAAGGCCTTGAGTCAGTCCTAGACTGCTCATTACTCACACCTTCTGGGTTGATTCTTCGTCATCTCTGGCTCATCCCACTTCTGCCTTCCCCACCCAGCAGGTTTTCCTCCTTCCTTTTCCGTACAGGCTGTTGGTCTGATACTTTTTACTGACTGGGTGAGCTAATTTTTTCTGCTTTATTATTCTATGATGTTCTTGCCACATTTTCTAGATCCTATGGTCCTCTGATTCCTCCAAAATGTCTTAAAATCACCAACGCTAACAAGAGCTTCTTGACACAATCTCTTGTTTTAAGAATTATTTAGCACTCATCCTGGATATTAGGTCACAATTTTAGCCAAAATATTTCATCTCAACAACCATTCAGGCAATGTTTCTTCTTCACAAAGAGAAATCTTTGATTTTCCCTCAAGTTGGGAACCCATTACTTAGTTGTACATTATCAATCCTCTCTTTCTTCCCTAACAAACTTCAGGAAATCTTGCCTGAAAATCAAGCAAATTCTAAGCACTACTAATTAAACACAAAAACACCAATTAAGAATGTATGTCTTTTTGCAAAACTTGTAGAACACACACATGCAGAGATCCCAGGCTTCAATCATACTACTGCCCATTCGAGGAGGCAAAAACAGTCCTCTTGACAGTTGAAATCAGTGGTTCTCAGACTTCTGCATCGGAATCATCTGGAGGGCTTGTTAAAACAAGATTACTGGGCCCCACTCTCAAGTTTCTAACATACTAGGTCTGGGGGCTGGCCTGAGAATTTGCATTTCTAACAAGTTCTCAGGTGATGCTAATGACGCTGGTTTGGAGAGACCACCCTTTGAGAACCACTGACTTAAGACCTAGTTAAAATCAGACACCGTCCTACTCAGGTTTTTGTTTTTCTCCCTTTAAAGGACTTAAAAGGATAAAACAGCAAAGTGTTAACAACTGACTTTGATATTTTTCAAGTCAAAATGATATGTCCTATGCTTTATGGCATGGAACGATGGGTCTCAACTTAGCATTTGTCAATGTTCTTGTTGAGAACACCTGACTTTTATAGCCTTGTCTGTTGGGAAGTGAGAAGAGAAATCAGGTTCCAAAATTTCCGCAAGAGATGTCAACTCTGGAGCCTGCCCTCAACTAGTCTAAAACCCTATCTTTGGTCAATCACACAATATCAACAAATTCACTGTGATGCAGTCCATGCTGATGGCTCAGGGACCTGTAAGTCTTCAGATAAAGGATCAAAGTGACATGCTAATTACTCATGACTCCAGGGACAGTGGTTCTCAACCTTGGTAGCACATTAGAATCACTTGGGGAGCTTTAAAAAAATCCTACGCTCAGGCAACACCTTTCAGCAATTATATGCTAATCTCTAAGGGGGGCCCAGACATCAGTGTTTCTTAAAGCCCCCCAGGTGATCCCAATGCAAGCCAAGGATGAGAACCACAGCTCTGGACTCTTGAAAAGTCCCTCTGCAATCAATTATTATTTTCACTCCCCTCAATAATTGCCTTCACTCATGTTAAACTTTCATATTGGACCCCCAGCTTGTATAGAGGGCTAAAATAAGAAACCTCCATATGAAGAACATAAATTCTGGCAAAACCAGATGAAGCCAATATGTATTATTTTCTGCTGATGTCTTCCATAGTCATACAGGAATCCATCAAGAAATTACCGCCAGGAAGAAGCTCCTTTCTCTAGATGAATTATACAGTTCCTTATATTGGATGAGAACTCAAATATCCACTATATTTCTCCTGTTTTGCTTTTATGACGAGGAAGCTCACAGATAAATCTAGTATTTAATTGCAGTAACAAACTTATTCCTGATAGCTTTTTCACCAAATTGGTTTGCAATGTCTTTTAAATTTTTTATTTAAAACATCGTTGGATTATTTATTTTTGGAAATCACACATATTACTGGAAATGCTACAAATATCCTAAAGAGATGGAACTGATATTAAATTTTCAGAAATTGGTGAAAGCTCTAGTGCTAGTGTTATCCAGAGGAGCTTGCTTTTGCAGATAGAGGTTGGCAGATGAGGACAGAAACTTCCATCTATTTAGTGCACTATGGCTTACAGAGCACTCAGGTATGTGTTACCTCCTTTGCTGTTTGTAATGACTGTATGGGGTAGGCATGAGAGGTCTTAATCATCCTCACTTTACAAATAAGAAAATGAGGTCCAGAAAGTTTGAGGGATTGCCTGGGGCTTGACAGTTAGCAAGCCTTCAAAGCCCTAGCCAGTGCACTGTCTCATATGGTGTGTGTTTTGCCTGGGAAAGTTCTGTTAAATAAATGGAAAACGATAGGATATATTGGAGTATACGAGGAAGCCATTTGGTTTAAAACTAATTTGGCCTGATCTTGTATTTCCAAAAGGGCCTGTTGTAGCCTGTTGAGCGTGCATTATACATCTGCTTTAAACATTTACAATGTCCCAAAGACAAGAATGATGCCCTTAAAGATAGGATGTATCTTCCCCGATATTGGCATTTCCTTAACAATAAGCATCTCTTTCTAGAAATGAGGATTATTTCTTGTGACCACTGATCTGCTGTGCCAGCAAAGCAACCTCATGACTATTGCAAAAGGGACATTCCTATCATATGTGATGTATGCTCTTTGTTCCAAGACAGTATACCACTCTGTATACCCTCCTTCTTTGATGCCCTTGGGGAAGGAAGGCCCTGGGCTATAGTCCTCAGACCTGGCTCATAATAAACTCACTCCAATTTTGATTTATAGATTGATTATGGATTATTTGCGTCAAGAGTGCTATTCACTCCTGGAGCCAGAGAGAGGGAAGGTGAAAAGAGAATGTGGACTCCAAGTTCTCAGAGGGGAAGGAAACTCCAAGAGTCTAATAACAGCACCCCTTTCAATCTGGAGATTTCATTTAAAGGGCCTTTACTCTTGCTCTCCAGGGAAAATCGTCTGAGCCTGCGCTCTGTGTGCTGCCTTTCACACACCCATTAAGGTTGCCTTTCACAATCCTTTGGAGGAGGTGCCCCAATAACTGCTTTGTAATCTTGTGGTCTGGCACATGGCCTGAACCAAGGTCATCATCAAAGCCCAATTTTCTAATGAGCGCATGGGTTTTCTGAAGGTGAAGCTTTCTTTGGAGTCTTGCAGGTTCTTCTGGCTTAAAGGACAGGAAGATTTCCTAAATGACACTTGATAAGCTCAAAAGTGCACTTGATATTACTTCGGGTTCTCTTGACTAGTTAGTTTAGATCTGGCTTCCAGTTTAGTCAAAGAAGGACAAATGACCCTTCACCTAGAAAATACGGTGTGAAACACACTGCCTACTCAACACAAAGCTTCAAGTCCCAGTTTTGCCACTTTCAAGCTGGGTGACTTTGACAAATCATTAATCTCTTTGAGCCTGTAAAAGTTGCCCAGAGATAATGAGATAACGAGAGTGAATGTGTTATACAGTTGTTAGGAATGATCCACACCCATCTCTCACAACTTAAGTTTATAATGCGCTGACATTTCAAAGAAGGGCGTCAAACATACCATCTCCTCATGTCTAAACTATCTACGTTACACCATGAGGTGGGGGTGGGGGAAGGAGCAGTGTCCTTCTGCCCCCAGAGTAAGTGTGATGGGAGGTGCTGTGAAGGCAAGACTAGCTCTTGGGAAAGTAAATCCTTAACCAAGGAAATAAAGCAAAAGATAAAGTAGGGGAAGGGAGGAGGTTCCAAGTAGGGACAATGGGAAAGGAAGATGGAGAAGAAAAGAGACAGTGAGTGAAGGAAAGAGGAGGAAGGGAGAAGGAAGAGGGTCTCTTCTGGTTGACTTTGAAATAAATTTGTGGGCTTAGGGCTCCTATCATTTGGTACATTAGCTGTGGTCCCCAAGCTAGAAGCCTCTTGGAAGTGTTACAAAGTACACTATTTTATTTAACTAATTTATTCATTTTTGGAAAGGTTCTGTCCAGGTTGTACACGCAATGAGCTGTACCACTCTCTGTTCCTTAGAAACAGTGATATGGCCCTGATTTCAGTAACCTGGAATCAAGGATCCAGGAATCCTAAGCCTCTCTTTAAGCACTGTTATGGAGGAAGGCATGAGCTGGGAATAAAGGATTACTTCTGGTAAAAACAGTGAGTAGTAAATATACTCTTTCCTTGTAAGGTACTGAATTCCCTGTCATTGGAGGCATTCACACAAATGTTAAACAACCATTTGTTAATGGTGTTAAAGAGAAGACTCAAAGAGCTGCAACCAGGATCTAACGTTAGTGGGAAAAAGCACGGCAGTGTGTGTGTGTGTAGGGGTGGGGGTGGTGTGGTTGTTAGCCCAGGTATGGGGGTAGGGGGCAGAGGTTGGGGGAGGGTCTGCATTGGTGGGTGGTTGTGTAAAAGGAAAGGCTCTACCCACTGGTTACCTTCTCTATGTGTCTCACAGCCTTGATTTCGAACTGCTTCCTCTTTTAAAACAATTTTTAAAAAATGATAAACTACTGCCATGTCAATGTGTCACCTTAGAAATGAGTTCAGGGAAGCAAGCTCTCCCCAGCTGCGTTTCTAGATTCGAGCATCACTTTTTATCAGTTGCCTTCCTTTGTTCAACAACCTATGAGAGGTTCTTTCTCCCTAGCACAGTATTGTCCAGTAGAAATAGGTAAATCACACAGGTAATTTAAAATTTTCTACCAGTTACATTAAAAAAAAAGTAAAAACAAACAGGTGAAATTAATTTTAATAATATATTTCATTTAACCCAACATATCCAAAATAAGTTCACTGCAACATGTCACCAATATAAAATTATTAATGAGGAATCTTACTTTCCTTTTTGTACCAAGACTTTGAATCGGATGTGTATTTTACATTCACCCCCATCAATCTGGATGAGCCACATATCATGTGCTTAATAGCCACATGTGGCTACTGGCTGCTGTATTGGACAGCAAAGGTCTAGCAGATCAACCTAAACCGTTCAGCCTTGTTCTGATAATCCAGCCTTGCATGGCCAGTAGTGTTCCCACTGCTTGTCAGAGCAGAACCACTAGTCCAGCTCAGCTCCTCTTGCACAGTTCCTGGAATGCACTGTGTTTACTTGCCTTCCATTACCCTGTTTATCAGTGTCCCCCCTCATGGTATTGTCTCACCTCCCATCTTATTCTTTCCTAATTCTTAAAGGTCCAGCATATTCTCCAGCCAATATAGTGCTTAAAATAAGTGCCATACAAGTTTGTAATCAATTAGATACTACCCTGCATTGGTCACTGTTATTTAACTTACGTTCCTTCTCCTAACTAGATCTTAATCTCTTTCTAAGGCAGAGGATATGTTTTATATTTCTTTAGTATATCTCATGGTGCCCAGAACAATCATTAGTGCTCAACAAATACTTATTGATTGGCTCATTGAGGGAATCAAACCACTGTTCAAAAGATAATATATTTTTATTCTCTCTTCATTACTGTAGACACAACCATTTCTTAGCAATGCCTCAAGTTTAAATTTTCTTCTCTTGTACTTTGGCCAGTTAAGAACTCAAGCATCCTCTAAATTACAAAGGAAGTGGAGCTTTGTTCGTCTGGAAACTAACAAAAGGTAAGGGTGCCCTTTTGGACATTTGGCGTAGCAGCCAACGTGTCCAGAAGTTAACCTTTTGGCCAGTGTGACATCTCCCATCATTTTATGATGTTCATCCCTCAAAACACAATCCTGTAATTTAGGGATTCCGCCGCCAGATGGTGATGGGGCCTGTGGCAGGGTTACACAACCCAGACTATAAGACATCTGCCAAATATTCTTAGTTCAATAGTGGTATTTACAGAACACATTTAAAAAAAATTCATAAGGATTCTTTGTTACCTTCATAACTTATTAATTACTATTAATAGTGGCTTTAATATCTTTCCCAGATAATCATTAGATACACTTTCTATCTGATTTTCTAACTCATCTTTAAGTCAAATTACTCCTGGACTTAATAAACAGTTCTGGAACGTCATTCTATTTGGACATGAAAAGCCCTTGCAAAACCTTCCTCCAGTCAGTCAAAGGGGCTTCTGCCAGTGAAAACACCCCTTTTGCATAGTGTCCTCTTTAGCTTCCTCAAAAACTCTCTTCACGTGAAGAAAGGTGGGGAGGCAGGTAGGGGAGGTGAATAAAAGAGCAGCCGCAACAACAGCCCTCACAAGTCCGTTAAATCACGAGGAGGGAGTTCTGAAGTTTAGTTTAAGGCGCCATCTTAACTGATATGAAAAAACAAAACAAATGAGAAAACCAACACACCAAAATAGAACAAACACTTGTGTTAAAACAAGAGTTTGAACTCCCCAAATTCCCTTCTACAGAACCACCCATTCCAATCGAAGTTTTTAGGAGACTGGAGCCACAAGTTTAAAGTTTTCAAATAACGCTTTAATTAGTTTCTCAACTTCTACTTTTGATATTTAATCTTCTCTATTTCCAAATGTCTAGGTAGAAAAAAGGACGATGTTCTGTGCTGCTCAGCTGCCCTGGTCACTGCCCTGGTCACCGCACCTGAGAGCTGACCTCGGATTTGGGGTTCTCAACACCCCCACTGCCTCACGTCAGGAAAGAGACTTCCCTTTTACGTTCCTCCTTATTTGTAGAGTGTTCCCTCTCCTCATGTTCTAGGGGAGGATAAGTGAGATCAGCTGTAAGTTTTAAGAAAATTCTTACAAACTTAATGCTAGGTATTCACCTTAACACATTCCTCTTTGAAGAGTTGCCAAATCCGTCTCCTAAAAGTGCGCTCCAATCTAGGCACACCTAGAGGTGGTTCAGAAAACTCGGGGCTACCACAGCTGCCCATTAAACACAACTCCTCAAAATCTGCTTCACTTTTCTCCTCAAAGCAGCAAGCTAAATCCTCATATTGATTTTCTGAACTTATGAAACAAATGGTGTAATGGACTGAATGTTTGTGTTCCCCTAAAATTGATATGCTAACATCCTCCCCGCCCCCCCCCCCAGGTGGTAGTATTTGGAGGTGAGGCCTTTGGGAGGTCACTGGGTCATGAGGATGGAGCACTCATGAATGAGATTACTGCCCTTATAAGAAGAGGGCTTGCTTCCCCGCCTCTCTCCTCTCCACCATTTGAGGATACAAGGAGAGGACGGTCACTTGCAAACCAGGGAGGGGGCTCTCATCAGGCACCAGATCTGCCGGAACCTTGAACTTGGACTTCCAGCCTCTAGAACTGTGAGAAATAAATATTTGTTGTTCAAGTCACCCAGTCTATGGTAATTTGTTATAGCAGCCTAAACAGGCTAAGACAAATGGAAAGACCTGAGGAACAAACTTAACAAAAATTCCCAGTGCACTTGAAATAGAATCCAAATGCCTTACTCTGGCTTAAAGACGCCAGGTAACACTGCGGCTGATGCTCCATTCTCATCTCATATCAGCCTCCGTCTTTGCACGTCATGGGCCAGCACTCAGATCCTTGAACCACCAAACTCTTTTCTGCCTCTGTTGTCTCTATCTTGAACATTCTCCCACTTCCCCTTTCAGGTCTCAGCAAAAATGTCCTTTTCTCAACCTGCTCTGATAACCATTTCTAAAGCAGCCTCCTTGCCAACTCTGCCCAGTCACTGTTTATGCCATGACCTTGTTTATTTCCTTCACAGCATTTATCACTACCCGAAATTGCCTAGATTATTTATGTGGTTACTTGTTTATCATCTCTCTCCTTCTTTTAGCACGGAAGCTCCATAAAGGCAGGAGCTTGCTGTCTTGTTCACCACAGCATCTCGCCAATGGCTAGACAGTGCCAAGCACAGAGCAGGCATTCAGTCAGGATTTGCTGAACCACTTACTCACATTGTGACTTTCAATTTCTTTTCCCACAAACCATGTGAGCAGTACTACAAACCAATAAGACTCAGCATAGTAGAGTTTGTCTTCTCCCATTTTTTCCTACCTCTCCCTCTGAGGAAGGTCTGCAATGAGGGGACTTCAGGGCTGGAAGCAACAGGGAGGAGAATCATCTGAGTCTTAACCTCATCGTCTCATTAGTCTTGTTAAGTGTCCACAGTCATACACGCCCATGGGTACTGCTGGGTTAGTTCCTAAAGTCACTTCTCTCTGGCTCCTTCAGCTCTGATTTCCCACAACTCTCCCTAAAGCCCAGGGGTTTGAGGGCTTGGACTTTGCAGACAGAGAGACTCAACTTTGAAGCCTGGTTCTGCCACTTACTAGCCACGTGACCTTATACTTCTCAAGCCCCAGCTTCTTCATCTGTAAAATGGGAATGACCGTAGGATCTACCTCACAGGGCGGTCGTGAGACTAAATGGATGATTCAGACAAAGGACTAGTAAAGCGGGTTGCACAGAGCACCCCACAAACAGTTATTATCCCACCCCACCCCCAAGGTTTGGCCTCTCTCTCTGATAACTTTGCATGGTTACTTTTATCAACTGATGTCAGTTTTAGCTCAGGGTGTCTGCAGAGTTCTAGAACACAGAAAGCCAGCCAGCGCACACCACTCTTAAATAATCAGGACACGTGTTCTGGACAGAAGGAAAGGACCTTCTCCCACTTTTGAGATTTAATACACATCTCACTACTTAGCCTGCAACTGGGACAAGGGTTACCAAGTGAACTCACTGGGTGTTTTGTTGGACTCAGATAAATGGGGCGCTCTCCTGACCTCAGGCCTAAGCATGTAATGGTTTGCAGAATGCTAGCAAACAAAACAGATAAAACCTATCAAAGCAAGAGAAAGGAGGATGTTTTAGAAGGCCTCTGCGCAATATTGATCTCAATGAAGGGTACGAAGAAACAGCTCCCCTCCTCTTTAATTACAAGGCCATGAGCATTGCAGTTTCCCTCTACTGCATTTGCAAAGTGCTTCTCTCCAAATAGCTCAGTGATGTCAAGGGGTGTAATAGCTACACAAAGGATTTTCAGTTAACATACAGGCCGAACTGTACTTTAGAATTCAAATATTAAGATGTGCAAATACACTTTCATATATAAAATCATAGCATGGCTTGTTCTATATACTTGGTTTATTAATCACCTGCGAATTTATCTTGAAAAAACAAAATCAAACTGGTGCCTATGGCAGGAGATCCAAAGGAAACAGTTCTGCTGTCTCGGGCAAATTAATTCCATATTGCTTTGTGCCTCAGTTTCCCCACACGAAAAATGGGGATCAGGAAATCTTAAAAGATTGACAAATAACGAATAGTAATCAAGCTAACTGAAAACAGGGCCCTTATAAGGCCAGGGAACAACGGCCACCCAGCTTTACCTTGGAACCTGGGGGAATGGGCCGCACATCCTGTCCCGCTGCCCCAGCCAACTCTGCTGCTGGGCACCAGGGGATGGCCATCCCGGGGTGTTACCTTCACAAACTGCACATCGCTGAGGATGTGGACTGAGTAGTCCGGTGTGTAGAGGTTGTTGCTGCTGCTGCACAGCTGGGTGTTGCTCCCCCCAAAGTCACTGCGCTCACGGTTCGGAGACTCGGAGCGGTTCAACCCGCTGCCACGAGAAGGGGACCGGTTTACTGCAGATGGTGAGGGACAGGTGAGGGAAACCAGGCGAGGAAGGGTGGGTGGGGAGAAAGGAGAGGGAAATGAAGAGAGAGAGAGAGAGAGGTGTTGTTTACTGAGGTCCCACAGGACTTTTAGGCAAGGGTAACACAGGATGGTGGAACTGGGCCCTCAACGCCCCCATCAGAGCCCAGCCGCTCCACTGATGTTCATTTCCGTGAGGAGCAAATACCTAAGACAGGAGCTCCTGACTCCCCTCTGCTCAGGCTCTTCCTGTTCCCCACGACCACTACCAGGGAGGAGCAGGGGCAGAGGTGGTCCACTGCCTTTCTCATTTCTGGTCTTCGGGTTAAGAGCAGGAGATGAGGACTGTGCTGTGAGCGTGGTTAGCTGCCCCAGACGCTGAGACCCTATACCAGAGTGAGTGAGTGTATATAAACTTCATTAGCAAACCTTCTTTCAGAAAGGCCTAGGCCTTAGGTTTGCCCTCAAAACCATCTGTCCCAGCACAGATAACCAATCCCCTGTGGTGATGCCTTTCAGTGGGGATAACTCAGGTCTGTCCCAACAGGGGCAGGGTCCGGGACAAGCAGAGGCCTGCAAACCACATATTTAAATCACATTAGTAAACTGTTAAAATATGTTCTATCCTTGCCCTTGACAAATATACCTTCATAACAACCTGGAAGGCCAGGTCCAACTACTTAGAGTTTTGTGCCAGAAAAAGGGCTGTGTGGGGAGAACCCCTACCCTCAGGCTTCCTGGTTCCCTTTCCCCAGGGCTGTTTAGGTGGGAATTCTGGGATTCTTGTACCTGAAACGTTGTCTAGAGGGAAGAACACATCTCTAGCTGGGCACATCTCTTTGTTCCTGTGAACTCCTCACCCCACAGAGAAGGCCAGGGCTGAGGCGGGCCAAAGCAGGGCTCTCTACCATGTGGGTCTAGGGCAGGGCTCTCTCTAGGCCCAAGTGGGGGACTGGAATAACTTACAGGCCTTCTGTCAAAGGCCGCCTAAATTTTCAAACTGAGGTTCTCTTTCCATTGTCAATAACCTCTTCTTTGGGAAAGTTGAATTAAGACCATGTCACTTGGTTTCAAAATGGACTATGTGAACTACCTCCCTCAGGATCAGTACAAGAGAGGTTCTTAAGGTGGCCCGAGCATTATCTCAACCGCAGAATAACATCGAGTGAGAGACTGCAAAGCCCCAGCCACCCCTCTGCTTCCCAACTGATGCTGCTGTGCATTTTCCCCCAAAAACGGGAGGTGGGGGGCTGTCAGCCTCTCATAACACAGGTTTAGTTCAGGGGCTCAAATGCAGAGTCCAATTCCTCAGAGATTCTGTTCCTTGTTCTTTCAGGGCAGGAGCTCGGGAATTTAATTCTGTCTGTTGAGATAATGCTGCCATCAATCAAAATATTTGATTAGTATCAATTTGGAGTGAGTCCTGGAGGGTTGACATCTGTTCAGCTGCCAAGCTGTTATGTCTGGCAAACCACTTAGCAGAAAGATTAAAATAACAATAGATTGAATCACTTTCTCATTAGAACCAGAATAATCACTGCCTCGATAGGATTATGGAATTAAGGATTCCACTTCCAGCCATCCCCTTCTCAGTAAATGTCATTCACACATAAGCTGTTACTTAAGCCAGAAACCTGGGAGTCACCCTTGACTCCTGCCACTCCCTCAGTCCCACATCAAGTCCTCTTATCTCCTCTTCCCACACAGCAAGCCCATCTGCCTCTATCTCTGTCTCCACTCAAGTCCTGGGTACCATTACCCTTGCCTGGACACAGTCTGTCCCCCACTTAGAATCTTATAATCAGTTCTCACCTCAGCTGCCAGAAGAACATTTTCAAAACCACAAATTAGCTTCCTTTTCTTCAGTCTGAATAAAATCTAAATTCCTCGCTTTGTCCCCTAAAGCCCCCCATGACCCGACTCCTGATTTCCCTTCTGATCTCATCTTGGGGCTCCCTTCCCCTCCCCTGCTAGCTCTGCTCTAGCCCACTGGCTGCCTTGGGATCCTCAATCAGGCAAGGGTCCTCCACCTCAGTAGATGCCCTTCCTCCCCACCCCCCAGTCCCTTCCCCACCTCTACATTAGGTCTCAGCTGAAATGTCACCTTCTCTGAAGACTTTGGCCATCCTAAGAAGATTCCCCCCGTTTTCCTCTAACACTGCCCCCTGTTCACTCCTTCAAAGTACTTTTCACAAGTTTTAATTAATTACATGATTGTACTTATTTATTATGTCAACTCAGTTCAACTCTAAATTCCATGAGGGCAGAGACCTTGTCTTTTCTGGTCATCATGGTACACCCAGTATCTAGCACAGAGCCTGGCCTAGAGTATGTGCTCAATAAAAATGTACAGAATGAATGAATCAGCACCTAAGAGTCCCTTAAGGAGCTTTTATTTTGAATCTAAAATTTCATTGAGAAAAAGGTTTCAGAGCTCTCAAATCATCCTGGAATCTGAAGCCTTTCCTCTGCAACCTAAAGTCATTCTGGGGAAGCTGGCTTCTTCAAGAAGCTAGGGGTGGGCAGAAGGACACTCCAGAAATACAGCTCAAGAGAGAGAAATAGCGCGCAAAGTGTGCAATGAGAAACAAAGAGCACCGAGAGCCTCAGGCCTTGGCGCAGTAACTTGAGGAAGAGCCATAGGGAGCGTCAGGATTTTGTTTGTTTGTTAGTCTGTTTAATTTGGCCCAGTAACTTGAGGAAGAGCCACAGGGAGCGTCACGATTTTGTTTGTTTGTTTGTTAGTCTGTTTAATTAGAGCTTGTGAAACAGGGGGTCCTAGACTCAGGTCTCTAGGACCCCACTTATCCACTGGGGAATAGAGGACCAGACCTTTCCCCAGAGTGACCAAGACTGAGAGGGACAGTGATGGTGCCATGAATAGAGTGAAGCACCAGTGACTGTAAATGGCAGAAGTACTGGGGAGACAAATATGTATTTCATTTCTGCTCCTGGTCCCTTGCAAACTAACAGATGAATTCTGGCTTGGCTAGACCCTTTGTGGCTGTTCTAAGGTGGTGGCTGGCTAAGTAAGTGGATGGTGCTTCCTTGGGGCTAGTTGTTATGGAAAAGCAGGGCAGGCAGTCCTGCAGGAGAGTCCTGCAGGCATTTTTGGCATGTGAGTGGAGTGGCCTGGAAAACAATACCTTGACCTGGTGGGTCTTGACCTCAACTCAGTTCAGAACAAGGGGAGAGAGTGTGAGTAGGGCCTATGGCTTCAGTTACCCTGAGAAATAACCATTGCTCCTTGATAATCCTCCACTTTGCCTGGTTGGACATGTGCTTCACACACCCTACACCTGCTGTTCCACATCGTCATCCCTATGTCACAATTCAAGATATATTCAGGGAGGATGACAGGGAAAGACAGCCCTATCCTAGAAGGTTCTGCCTGAATCACTTCCACTCTCCATTGGAAACAGAGGCAACAACTACACCCCTGTTCCCTAGAAAGTTCTCATCCTCACTGGCTCTCAGCACAGGAATGTCACTCTACTGTCACTCACAGGGACCTGCATGTCAAACACAAGCGATATCACTGTGGTACCGGGAGGAGAAACACAGCTTGCTTTCTTTTTAAAATAAAAACAATGCTATTGAAGCTTTATTCATAAAATCCCAAAGGATTCCCAACATCAAAAGATACAACTGTCTTACAAAGATCAGGTCTATTAAAAAATTTTGAAAAGGAAAAGGAACCCTGATTTCGTGACAAAGAAAGTCCCAGCTCATCTGAGTGTTCTGCAAGAACAATGTTTTCATGGCCCAGAGCCTGACATTCCTCAATAGGTGGGATGCTGATGACTCGGCATTTCGGTAATTGTGCACATACATTCAGAGGTTTCTGAGCAAGGGAAATGGAAATGCTTTTAATAAAAAAAAAAGGAGAAGAAATCAGTAACATACGAGTGTCCCAGCAGCATGGCAAACTAGTTCAAGTTGTATAATTCCCCGTGGCGTTTCCTAAGAGCACAGAGGCACAGCTTGGGGGAGTAAAGCAAGGGGGGAAATTCTGTTTAGTGCAAAGAGGTCTAGGAGGGGACAGACCAAACAGCGATGCATAAAGCTGACCACAGGACCCTTCAACAGGAGGGAGGCCAAGCAGCCTACATATCCCTTGCCCACGGTTGCTGTTACATCATATCCTCAAGCTGGCCCTGGAGAGACTGGGTGGTAGGGAGCAGGATTTCCTGCTCTAGACCCCCAAGTGCTCTGGAGAAGTGTGGTAGAACTCATTCCTGCAGCCTTTGCATGGCCAGTCTGCAAGAGATACCTGTCCTAGATAGTAAGTTGGAGTGAGGTGGGATGGAGAAGACACCAGGGTAAAATTGGGGATGGAGTGGGAGAAAGGGTGGAAAAGGATTTTACACTGTAGTTGGGGCTGGATGGAATCTGCACTTATAGGTAGGGGCCCTAAAAACCTATACACTGCTCTGAGACTCTGCTTCACTCATGACACCTGGATCTGGGGAGCAGGATCCATGATACAGAATGCTCCACTGGCCATTTCAGCTTGGAGACTGGAGGGGAAAGTAGGGTTCAGTGGCTGCCTGCTTGCATCTTTTGGAGCCTCAGTGAATGACAAGAGAAAACAGCCCGCTTTGGTCATGGTCACTGTGCCGCGGGACATCCGTGTTCTCCAAACTGGATGGGGCAGTTTAACTACATAGGCTTATTAGAGTGCAAACTAGGATTATTAAAATTCATCATTCTGGGGTAATAGTCAACATCAGACAACCAAATGCCAAAAGCTCTCTGTCAAAGCCACAATGCGAACTCTGCAAATCAGCCCAAGTTATAAGCCCAGATGAACTCGCTCACGTTACATGGAGCTTTAATGGTTCCCAAATGTTTACCATGCAAGAGCCAACCCAAAGGAATATTTCCACTTACCACATTTCACAAAGTGAAAAGATTATTTTTAGGAACTTTGCGTATATTCTGGGAGAAAACTCTATCCTCGTCAATCTCAAAGCACGTTACAGATGGACTATCTAATACTGAAAAAGAACCCTTGCTCCCAATGCCTCTCCCTGCTCTGACCTCTGTCCTGCTTGTGTGCTTTTGTGGATTCGGAAGGACTGTCATGGGCAACTCGAAATCATTGCCACATCGTCGGGAGAAGAAAGAAGGAGGATCTGGGGAGTGGGAATGATGACTGCAAGGGAGCCACGTACTCCCAGTGGGTCGAGCAGAAGTTTCCATTTTAAATGAAAGCACCTGCAAAGCTGGCTAGCTACACTGCACTCTGGAGGTAATCCAAAAACCCTCTACTCTCCTTATTTCAAACTAAGTCTCACATAGAAGGAAGCTCTCTACGGATAATGGTGGCAATATTTGGTGCAGGGACTGCTGGCCTCAATCCAGCGTGAGCACCATATTTGTTAGCACAGGCTACTCTCAAAATGCAAATAAGGCACAGGGGGCACAAAATGCCTATGTTCAGCGGGGAGCAAGGTCCCAGGCAATCGGAGAGCGGGACCTGAGAGACTTGGATTCCAGTCGTCATCCCTCCACCTTCTTACTACACCAATGACATCGACCCGATGGCCTAATTTCTGAGAGCCTGTTTCCTTACCTGTTGTTTCCCAACAAGAATTCCTGCTTGTCTCCTAAGGTGGTCGTGGGGATCAAATAAAATGACAGGGTTCTTTTAAAACTTAAAGGCCCTATTAATTTCCAGGATTCCTCTTTTTCCTGGGTAGGATGGCGGTTAGACATAATATACATAAATTAACGTATCTGGATCATAAATCAAGTATGGGGCCAGAAGGTACCAAGGGCTGCTTTCCACAAAAATCCTCTGACTAAGGCTGCTTCTTCTGGTGAAGTGGCACAGAAACAAGAGAGACAGCAGAAATACAGTAATACAGTTCTGGGGTATGTCACCCGGTCACGGGGAAGGCTTCACAGTTGGCTGTAGATAGAGACAGGACAAAAGGCGCTATGGAGAGGAAAGAGCCCAAGGAGAAGCAGGGCATCCCTGCCTCTCATTTCCTCCTGCTGTGCCCGTCACTGCTCTGCTCTGCAGTTAAACTAAGGGTAGGAATAAGCTAGCTTTGTTCTCACCTCTTTGTTGCTCACCTGTTTCCTGCTGGGTTGAACACCCACAGTCATGGAAAATGGGCAGAAGGTTAAAAGAGCCCTGAGCACATGGCACTAGCCAGAGTTGGACCAGAAATCTCAAAACCACCAGAGGGGATGGTACGGCAGGAATGAGTCACCTTAATCTCTATCTGACACTGCGTTACCACGAAGTTTTTCATAATAAATACTAATGAACTAGAATCAACTTTACTTTAACTGAGAAATTATAATTAACTAGACTGTCTCGTTAACTGAGGGTTAATTAAAAAGGAAAATATACTCCTGCCTTGATCCTCTTCTTTGAAAATCTTTAAAAAAATGTGCATTTTCCCTTTCTGCTGAAACTTCATAGCACACTCTACACTCACCAAGATTCCCTGCATGTGAAGGATCTGGAGGGTCCATGATGTGGTCAGTTCTAATTTTGCTGGCATGCAGAAGTAGACCAGTTAGCTGGTGATGGCACCAGCCTGGCATCTCACATTGATCATACTATCCTGTAGTCATCATGAAGGCATTAGCTCTCACAAAGCAAGAAAAATTTTATTTCATGGTGGAAAATCACCGTCAAGTGAGAGAGAAAACTTTGGTGAAATTTGAGAAGGTGGTTAATTTGTCTTGTGCCTCTAAACATGGAAATCAGATGGGTTTCTATGGAAAAATGTGACTTGGGAGAAAGCAGAAGTCAAGAGAAATTATTGTGAAGTTGCAAACTTGCGGGTTGGAGGTCTCAGGACATAGCCTTTTTTTTTTTTTTTTGAGGAAGATCAGCCCTGAGCTAACATCTGCTGCCAATCCTCCTCTTTTTGCTGAGGAAGACTGGCCCTGAGCTAACATCCGTGCCCATCTTCCTCTACTTTATATGTGGGACGCCTACCAAAGCATGGCTTGTCAAGTGGTGCCATGTCCGAACCGGTGAACCCTGGGCTGCTGAAGAGGAATGTGCGCACTTAACCGCCGCGCTGCTGGGCCGGCCCCAGGACACAGCCTTTTTGAACACTGAAGGTCTAATGCACAGACAGTGGAACATAAGTAGATTCTTGATGACTAAGGCTATGGTGGGGCCTCAGAATCTTTACTGCAGCCTTGGGATAAGGAAGACAGATGCAGACGGTATAGGAAATTGGACTGTGTTCTGATTTCAGGGCAATTTAACAAATACTTGGTTTGGTCATTACTTGCTCAATGAACCTCAGAGATCAACCTCCAGAGATGAAAATAATGCAAACAGTTAATTGATTGTTGAGATTTACTGCAGTCTACTCAATCCTGGAATTACTGTGTAGCTCTATGAGGAGCTACTTTACCTGATTAAAAAGAAAGCCAGTAAAGTTTATTTAATTAACAAGAGAGGTTAACCTAATGAAACATTGTTTTGAAATTTTTATATATAGCATCCTTTGTATGACCAGAGCCAGAGAGAATATGGTCACCACATAGTAACATTACTAGAAAGATGAGGGTGGGTTAACGGTCAGCTAAAGGCAGAGACCATATAGAAGGAAGGGTGGAAGAAAAATAGGAATACAGCATAATATTCCATTGTTTCTTTCTATTTTTCTCCTGCTGTACTCCTCATCCCTCCATTCTGCGGTCAGACAAAGGATGAGGAAGAACTCACACCATCCCTTATCCCTACTATTTCTCTACGTCCATACACAGGTACACCCCTGGGAGCTAAATTCACAAGTGGTGCCAATGAACCAGAAATGCCCGGCTGTGCGTAAAAATGAGTGCTATTTGAACAATCTGCTATGCCTTAGTCATGAGAGTGCCTGCTGGGAGACACTAGCTCTCATGCGGGACAATGACAGAGACCAAAGGCCTCTTGCAAACGCCGCTGGATCTATGGAGACCGAGACACCCATATGTGTTTACCTGGGGAGCCTGCCAGAGAGTCCCCTCTGCTGAAGGCGAAGGTACGAGACACAGAGACGGGCACTAAAGAGTCAAGGGCCAAGGAGTTGTGAGTTGCAAGGGGAAGATGAACACAAAAGGAGAGAGACAAAGAGCAAAGTGGGTGAGACAGTCTTTTCCTGGATCTTCACAGCATCACATTTCTCTGCAAAAGGGAATCTTGTCTCTGAAAACATTGAAATCACATCCTCTTACAAAGTCACTCTCCAGAAAGAGGAAAATAAAACAGACTTTGCTTCAGGTCATCTGAAAAGATGTGCAATCATCTTAGAGGGCATCAGACCTGCCAATGACAAGAACAGGCAGTGCCCCAGGGGGGAGCACATGTAGGCAGCACTCTCTCTGAGGCAGCCTTTTTGAGCCAGCAGATACACTGGGAGCCCAGCACTGCATTCCCACCAGGCTCTCCCAGCTGCCACACGTGTCCTGCTCACCTGCAGGAAGGCTGAAAGCAAAGTGCATGCTCCTGCTAGGGGCATCCTTCATGAGGCTGTATCCTGCCTCAGACTCCTAGGAGCTCCCTCTGTGGTCATGGTGCTGGGGAGAGACAGTGCATTGCTAGAGGCTTTGGATACAGGAAAGGCAACATTTCTAGCAATTTTAATGTGAATCAACTTGATGATTTAAATCATAGTCATTTCTTAGCAAGTTCAAGTGCTCCAAAGCACCTCTCTTCTTATCTCCTTTTCCTTCTCTCTCTTTCCCCAAAGAGTCCAAAATGGTGCTGGCTGTCACTTGGGGTCTGGGGTGGGGTGAAGTGTGTAGCAATATCTAGTCCTTCTCCCATCTTGACCCTTGACTTGATCAAGTAGTGTTTCTGCATGGGAATCTGTCTTCATCTCTCTTATCTGCTCATTCCCAGAGTCCCTTCCAAGGAGCTAAAGTCAGTCAGTCTGCAGGTAACAGCACACTGAAATAGGCAGCTTTCACAGTCTTATTTGCTGCACTCGAGGATTTTACTGAAATTACCTGTATATGCAGGGGAGTGCAGGGGGCTTTATACCTACTTGATAATCATTTACTTTGACACAAGATGTCAAAGAATATTTGAATGGGCCACTAATGTTGTAAGACACAGTGGAATAAGAAACCCCACAGTCTCAAGAAGAAGCCTAGCACGTCCGGGCTGCAAATTAAATGTATATCCTGCCAAATAGATAGTAGACTTGTTCTCTCCCGACTACACTCCCCTATGGGCATCTGTTCTGGCGACCCTGAGCTCAGGCCCAGTTCCTCCAGAGTGCCAGGCTCGCCAGGGTCCTCCAGCAGTCAGAACCAAGATAAAGCAGACAGGACTGGCTGTGTTTCCTTTGCCCTGGTCAGGAAAACCAGAGTGACTTACTTGTACCCTCAAGTTAACTTTGAGGCATCCATCACAGAGCCAGGATTCTGGCAAATTCGTCACCCCATTCATCACCCTCAAAGGCTGGTAAAGCTAGAGGTTGCCTTCAAGGACAGGGGCAGTTTGCTGGACCAAGATCCTAAAAGAGCCTTAAGCTCTCCCTCAATCTATAGGCCAAGGTTCTTGGCTGGTAAAAGATGCTGGGTGGCTGGACCTGGGCTGAGAGTCCACCAGGGACAACCCTGGGGTGTGGTGGCCTTTGCAGTTACTTCACACTTCACCCCACTAAGTGGGGAGGGCTTGGGGGAGGATGGAAAATGTCTCCATACCCCTGCAGGCTAATTTGAATTCTTTTTCCTCCCGAAGATTGACAAAGATGCTCAGAAGTGTGGGGCAGGGTGGGGAGAAAATTTAATGCTTCCTTTTAATCAGTTTTGAAGGAGAGATTAGTGCTGCAAGTTTACTCCCATCTCACTGATAAAATGGAAGGATTTTCATAGAAGGAACTAGAGACAGGAAGGAAGAAAAGGAGGAAACCATCTTCCAACTACTTACACATTTTTTTTTTTTTTTTAAAGAAAGCTCATCTAAATTAAGTGGGCTGGGGAGCCTTATGTAGCTCCTTTCCCCCAGAGTTCCCACCTCTTCTCTTTGGTCTTTTGGCAGAGCCGGGACAGGGCCAACAGGTCTAGGTAACATTTAGAGTCACAGGAGTTACTCCACCTTGAGCAATCTCTAATGTGAGGCCGGAAATCTCCCATAGAGAACCAAGGTTGACCCAGTCTGGCAGCCCATCCCTTTCCCATCCAGAGTTCTTGTTCTGAGTACTGAACCTTCCTTCATCAACCCTAATTGAGATTTGTTGGCTTATGTAAGTATACTACTGTGCTAGGGTTTCTATTTTACAGATCTCCTTCAATGCATGTTGGGCCCATGGGTGTGGGCACCACTTCAATTTCATTTCAGCCCTCTGCTGGGCTAGGATGTGAAATTACACCACAAATTATTCCAATATTCCCATATAGAATTGCATTCTGGAACATGATGGGTCTTAAATCTGTATTTCATTGTGCTGTGTGAACTAGTGAGGGCACTGGAATGTATCTAGGTAAATCACTATTTGCTGGGTGATTTGGAGCAAGTCATTTCTTTAGTTTCTCTGTGTTAAAATGGTATCTACCTTTCAAGTGCCTAGGATTGTGATATCAAGCTTTGGGACCCTCTGATAAATCCCAGTATAAAGCATGATGTAAAGTCTTTTTTATGATGAGAGAAAACACCCCATTTGGCATTAAAATGGCCACCATAAACAGTAACAGCTCAAAGCAATGCAAAATTCAGACCAGTGAATCAAAAAGAAATCTAGAGAAATCATTCTTTCTGGATCACACTCATGTCACAATAAATGCCATGCCTTCTGAACACAAGTGCAGTAACTATGCAGGAACTAGCGAGAAGGTAGAGCACAGAAGGGACAGAGCAAACCAGCCAGCAGCCCTGTGCCAGTCCCCACCATCAACATGCTTGGCCAGCTGGCAGACACCTCTCCACCAGCTGAGATGCAGTGAACAAGGAAAGAGAAGCAGATAAGCAACATACTGCACCAGCCTGGGACTTACATCCCAAGATCTCACAGTCGCTTCTTACTAACCCCACAGACACAAAATAGCATAGTAGGTTTTCAAGTGAATTATCCTAGCAGAGAAGGGAAGGCTGAACTTCCACCAAAACACACAAGCACCTGCCTGCATTCTCTGGCAGGTGACAATAAACAGTGCCTTCCCTCACAGACTCCCTCTCTGCCATTCATCACTTGCACATGAGCAGAGAAGCAGCAGAAAACATTCCAGACACACAGAAACTAAGCTCCCGTGGTCTGTGGGTACCTGGCAGGAAGCAGTGCTCCTGGCAGAGCATTACAAAGAGGCTGCCAGCATTTGTGTTAGCCTCAGCCCAGGCTCGGAGTGCTCGGTCCAGGGCCCCAGAGTGGGCTGAGGCAGGACTACGCTGGGGAGGGCGAGGGAGGGGTTTGAGAGATACATACAAAAGACAGAGGATCCAGCCAGACTTCCAACCTTCCGCACTTCGTTATCTAAGGACAGAAGAATGCAGTGTGTTTCACAAGCAATTCAGAAAACACACATTCTTATGGGAATTCTCCCTTTTCCACCCCACCCCAGCACCAATTAACCCTGCAAAAACCAGGCAATCAAATAGAAGTGTAAAAAGCAAAATAAACTTATCTTTTCACACTGAAAAATACCACTATCATCCCTAACACATGATAATGTTACAGCCCATTGTGAACTTCCATAAAAAATCTTTCTGAATGAAATATGCTTCTTATACCCATTTTACAAAGGAGGAAACTAAAGCCTAGGAAGTTAAATGCTTGTCCAGGGTCCCTAACAGGAGTCAAGATGAACTCAGATGCTTTTTTCTACAACATTCCATTGCCTCTCCAATAAGCTATGGCTTAGGAACCAGAATACCTGAGCAAGCAGTGGTCATGATGGCTGGGACACCATAGTAGGTGAAGGCTCCATTCTCGAAGCGAAGGCCTTCCTTCCCAACCTCCACCTCCACTTTACCCTGGAAACAGAAGGAAGTGTACTTAGAGTGTGTACAAGCACTTCCAGTCCTATTGACTACCACCCTAAGCACTTCTGCCTGGATCACAAGAGGACTTACGTTCTTATCACAGGAGAATGTGAATTCTGCGCATACTTACACTTCAGAAACAGCACATCTGACTTCAATAGCCCTCTGCAGTAAATTAATTGCTTAGTTCATAAAGCAGCATCCAGTCATGAATAACCAAGCTTTCCTTGCATACTGTACTGGACCTTCCATGATACAGCTCCAGGCACCAGCTAGTCTGGGGCCCCATAAACTGCCCTATTGGTTTAGTCTGAGATAAGACCATCTTTAAGTCTGGCTGACATAAAATCTGATTCTGCACAAAGTTTGTTGAATTCATCAGCAGTTATAATGATACTAATGGGTATCAGATAGTGTATGTCGATGGGCCTGACACTGTGTTATGTGTACTGCATGGACTCCCATTCAGTTGGTCCCACAACTCTATGAGGCCCGTACTGTTTGTATCCCTAGTTTACAGATGAAGCCATTTTGAGGCTCACAGAGATTAAATAACTTGGTCAAGGTTGGTTAGGAAGCAGCAATATTGGAAATTTCAAAGCCAGATCTTTCCAATTTCTGAACCCACACTCTTGCCACTACATTTTAATTCCTCCAAGTTTTATCTGTGAACAGTTAAGTTTATATTAAGCATAAGAGAGTCAATTGTATAGGTTCATTATGTTAGATAAATAATGTAACAGGACCCTTCTCGATTTCCGACAGTGAAGAACGTGACTCCATTTTTGGAGAAAGGAGGTCATTTTACTGAGATTGTTTGGAAGGACGGCTTAAATCCCTTAAGATTTTAAGACAATTACTGTATTCAGACTTCATAAGATTCTGTTGGGAAGAGACATGGAATAGCGACAGGGCTAATGGTGGAGCCAGGCCAGGGCACCAGCAGTATCACAAATTGGAACCATGCCTGACACTCATTTACGACAGGCCTGTCGAGGCCCCGAGGGCAGAAGGTGATCATACTTATGTGAGCACCAGGAAGATGCTACACCTCTTTCACTAGGTCATTTATTCCCTTCCTGGTCCTCTCGAGGGGGAGAAGATTCCAGGGACTGCAGAGGCTGAAACGTGGCAGAGAGTGGATGTGTTCTGTGCACCTCCAGAGAGCGGAGTGAGGACCAGTAGGTGGAAGTCAGAGATGGTGAGATTTCAGCTTGACAGAAGGAAGGGCTTTAAACAAGAAGTGTCTGAAGTTTGGGAGGCAGTAGACTGTTTCATTTCTGGGCATGTCCAAGCAGAGACAAGGAGGTCTTAGGGATGCTGTAGGACAGCAGTTTTGGAAGTTCAGTCACAGAAACTCTCTGCTGGGGAAGTACCTGCCCTACTACCCCACCACAAACATTGCTGATGTCAGATGCAATGCCATCAAGATCCCACCACTCCCAGGACATCAGCCAGTCATACATGGCCCCTGCTTTGGGTCATGGACAAACGCCCACCTCAACAGGCCTTGCTCTGGAGGCAGCCAGCCAAGCCTTGGAACCTGGCACTGAGGAGGCAGGGCCATTCCTCTCCAGCTGGAGATGCCCCCAGCTTGCCCTTAGAGGGTCCCTGGCTTTCTCACTCACCTGCAGAAGCAGCACAAAGTAGTCCACGGGGCGATTGCGCTGGTAGAGGTAGTGTTCTGGAGACTTCTTGTTCTTTTCATCAAACTTCAACTCCTGGATCACATTTGGATGTTTCAAGAGCCGAAGCAGGATCTTCTCCGACAGGTACAGAGACTTAAAGGGCTCCACTTCTAGGGGAGAATGAGAGACAGGACGAATTGGCAGCGGGGAGGAGTCAGGGTGAGCATAAGCAGGGCGTGTGTCTAGAGCCACCTCCACTCATGCTCCTGGCACCCAGCTGGCAGGGTTCCTGCGATTCCCTCGAGTTGGGGGGTCTCAGGCCTTCCCCATGTCCTCTAGGGATGTGCGTCTCTGCATTGGCAGCTCAGGAGAAACATGTCACCATTTTGCAAATGTCAGTTTTGTTATTAATTTTCTCCTTGATTTTATTTAAAGTTGGGCATGGACTTAAAAAAGAAGGTAACCTTGCCATTTGTGACAGCATGGATGAACCTGGAGGACATCATGCTAAGTGAAATAAGCCTGAAACAGTGCATGATACCACTTACATGATGAATCTAAAACAGTCAAACTCATAGAACAGAGAGTAGAATGGAGGTTGTCAGGGATTAGCGGGAGGGGGAAACAGGGAGGTATTAGTCAAAGGGACAAAGTTTCAGTTATGCAGGATGAATAAGTCCTAGAGATCCACTGCACAGCACAGAGCCTAGAGTTAACAATACTGTATCATATACTTAAAAGTTTGCTAAAAGAGTGGCTATTAAGTTTTCTTACCACACAAATAATAATAACAAACAAAGAAGGTAGGAGGAAACTTTTACAGGTGATGGTTATGTTTATGGCATAGATTGTGGTGATGGTTTCACGGGTGTATACTTATCTCCAAACTCATCAAATCGTATACATTAAATATACACTGCTTGTTGTATGTCAATCAAACCTCAATAAAGTGGTTTAAAAAAAAAGTTAGGGATGGATAAGTAAGCCTTGTGAACAACAAAGGCTTTAAAACCATAACCAAATGATATACAGAGAATTTAATCTGACTTATTTCTATGACATGAATGAAATGAAATTCCAAGTTAACAGAGACAATTATTTAAGTGATAAGTTCTCAATAATGTGAAGTATCATCGCATCATATTCACATATTAGCAGATATTCTTACATATTATGTTATGTTATATTATACCGTACCATATTATATTAACAGATACAGCTGCTTTGCTCTAGGAATTCAGGCAGCCAGTAGTTAAAAGAAATCTGTATTCAGAACTAGATAACATGTTGAAAATTCTACTTTAAAGAAGCACCAACTTAAAATTTTCTACTTTTTAGCCCCTGGAACACCACTAGCACTCATTAGACATTCAATAAATATATGTTGGATTAACTAAATATTGAACTTAACGATGGATGAGATCATTCTAGGTCAGCACATTAATCAGGCATGGATGAGAAGGTCAGAGGGTTCAAAGGCAAATTTTACCTTCTTTAGAAGAAGGAGAAGTTTATCTTTGGATCCTCTCACCTTTTTTTCCTTTCTACAGATTCCAAGATTCACAATCCACTTCTGTATTTTAAGAACTCATAGCTCACAGGCCTATGTGGTCCCTGGAGGGTACTGGAGCCCAGGGCCTTGTGGTTGGGTAGGATAACGCCTCTCCCTCCCCTACAAATCCTCTGGGGCACCCCAACTCCAACAGGATGGAGGTCGGCCTAAAAGGCTCCTGCCAGGAGGCAAGTGGAGGAAGGGAAAAGTGCAGCAATGGTTTCTTTAGCTCTTTTCTCAAGTAGAAGGGAGAAAAACAGAGTTGGGTTGTACTTACTTCCTCCTGAGAAGAACAGGCCTGGGGCTGAAAATGACAGCACGTGGCATGCCATCGCTCTACCTAAGGCAACCTCCTCATTTGGAACAGTGGTTCTCAGTCCTGGCTGCACACTGGAATTAGTTTGCAAGGTGTTAAAAATGATTGGTGCCTGGGTCCCACCCTCCAGATTCTGTTTACCTGCCTGTGATGGAGACACCAGTGGGCAGAGTCATACCTGTGGCCATGAAGCGGTGTGTGGCCAGCAGAAGCTGTGGAGAGATCTTCACCCTCATCTCCGAGTCGGAAAGTTTAAACAAGGAGAAGTCATGCCGCTTCCTCTCCCGGTGCGGGACCCTCTGCTTTTTCCGATTGTCGGCTGTGGGATCACATGGGACAGATTGTGGCTATCTCAGAATCACTATTGGGTTTGGAGGTTTTCCCAGAGTCATATGGGACAGACAGATCCTTTGGGACCACGTGAATTTCTGCCAAGTGTCAACTGTAGGTGACATTACAACATCTCTTTCCCAGGGAGTGGAAGGATGATGATAAGGGATAGAAGGTGGGGGATGCTATAATGTCTCAGCGTTACTTACACTTAGGTGGTGGATAGTGGAAAAGGGTGTATAGCGACTTGGGGTCCCCAAGACCAGGGTTCTAGGGCAGCTGTCCTACTTACAAGCTGTGCAACCTCTCTAAGCATCAGTGTTTGTTTTAATCTACACAGCGAGGTTAATCCTTAATAACTCTTCTACTCATCTGATGCAGTTATTCTGAGACTCCAACCAGAACCCATCTGTGAAATGCTTACAAAAAGGCATTCAGACAGGAGGGACATGCATTTTCACCATCGAGGGGTTTGGCGGGGTCTGGGGCTTTCTGCCTCTGTCCTTCTCCTGTCCCCGGAGCTGGGCTCACCTGGTCTCTTCCTGCTGATTTAAACCATGCTCTGAGCAGTACCTGAGGTATGCCACCCAAGGGAGGAGGTGGTCACCTCCTCTTCCCACTCACAATTCTCCTGATTCAACCCTAGCCCCCTCCGTGTGGAGAGAACTGGGGGAAATAAATGGAAGCAAGGAGAAGAAATGGGAACAGCTCTGTAACGTGCAGAGACGAGTTCTTTGGGCAGGGGCCTCAGGCAGGACCTGGAGGAACTCCAGAGATCCTATGATTGAGAAAATTTGCTTTTTCCAATTTATTTTTCTTCCTTCTTTTTTTACGCTTGTCTGAAAAAGTATTTTTGGGGGGTATGGGAATGTTTTCTTGGGTCATGTCTCTTTTGCTTTCCTTTAGTTTTGAGCAAAATTTTGAACCTTCTAGTCTATCTCACTTGTGCTGAGGGGAACAAAGGGATGTGGGTTTTCTCCAAACTTGGTTTGGAGAAAAACAGGCCTTTGGGGAACCAAGAGTGCAGGTTGAGCAGATACAGTGGAAATTAAAGGCTCCCAGGACTCTCTCTCTCTCCTTCTGGAACTCGCTTCAGCCACACTGGTTGGAATTCCTTCTAGAAGGGAGAAAGTGCCCTTCAACCACGCTGCTTTCTTCTGGGCCTACCTTGGACTCTGGGCCCCTGCTTAGCACCTTTTGCTCGGATTGCAACAGTGGCTAGATCCAGACCCAAATGTCCTGTGGGTCAGGGTCAAGTGAGAAGAAACACAGTATTCCCGGCTCCTTGGCCTTCTTACAGCTCTTAAGGAATCCTGCCAGAAGCTTATTTATAAGCGTGGGAAACCCTAACCTTCTCCTACAGAAAGAGGATCGCTCAGCAAGAGAGCAGCAAATATATGCATCAGACCCGTTCTTTTGCTCTCACAGGTGAGCAACCTTCTGCTTTTCATGACATGTTTGCCAAAATATCCCCTCTCTTTCCTCCATCAGAATGCCACTTAACATGTCATCATTGGAGAATCATTCCCCTGATCTCCTCTTCATTCTTTTTATTTTAATATTGAGCGTTTGGAGCATTAAGGTTGTTAGAACAAATGCCCTAGGAGGAGCTTACTCATTTACTTATTCATTACACTATTATCAGCCACTAACACTTTAGTGTGAATGTCTTCACCAATATTTCTATGGAAACACTTGGGAATCCTAAATCAAGAGTAGTGGGCAGAGGTGGAGAAGGGAAGGGGGAGGGAGAGGTCAATCCCTATTTGAAGAAGACAGGCCTGGCCAGGGCACCACAGCAATACCAGATACTGTGACATTCCTGCTGTGTTTTATCAAGGTCTGGCCCATCTTTTAGGTTTGATCTCTTCTTAGTCCAAGGAGAAGGCATTCTTCCTGCACCACGCACTGCTCTATAGTATCAAAGCTTTTTCTCCCGGGAGTTTGTTTCTAGCTGCTCAATAGCTACTTCTAGCAAACACAGGACAGGGGTCTGGAATGGGTTATCTGAGGGGAGGAAAAGGGATTGGTGCCCCACAAGATGAAATTCAGGGAAAGAAACATTTCTTGGCCTAGGGACTCCTGTGGATTTAGATAACACTCCCAAGCCCGGAGACAAAGCACGCCTTTGCAATGTTTGCAAGCAAAGCTTTGAGAAGGCTCAGTACCCCAAAGCAGTCACTATCTGCATAGAAGAGTCCATGTTGTTCCTGAGGGGCAGTGGGTGGGAGGGTGAGGAGACCAGGAAGAAGGGAGCAGGGACAGAAGCAGGGGCAGGAGCCAGGGGTGCAGAAGGGAGGAGAACAAGAAACCAGGCGGCAGAGCTAAAAAAGCATAAGGGAGAAGAGCAGTGTCTAAGAAGCGATAGTCAAGGTTTTGGCATAGGTTGCGGGTGGGAAACCTCATGACAGTCTCCATTGCGCACTGATGTTCTGGTGTGAGTGGAACCCCATGGGTAGTGGGGTCTGAGTCTAGGTGGGCGAAGAGACAAAACAGAAACAACACAGGGGACAGAAACAAGGGCAGAGCGGCCTCTGGCCATCATCCGAGGTACACTTTGTTTCCTTTAGTTCCTTTTCCATCCAAAGACCAGGAAGTCTCCTTTTCATAGTCTTGGCTCAGTTCCTGAAGGTCCCCTCCTGATAAACATTCAGCTAGCACATCCTCGGTGACTCGGGGTGGTTCAAGTCAGGGTATCTGGCCGTGCTGGCATCAGGTGACTGACACATACATGGGGCTTGCCCTGATACCCTTTCACACTGTCTATCAAACTAAGCCAGTTCTGAGAGTCTCAGAGGAAAACAGGATGACCTTGGACGATGGCCAAGGCTGTGCACTTACTATAGAGGTCAGTTTCATCCAGGATCTCTGATTTGATGATCTCCTCTATGATGTCCTCCAGTGTGACAATGCCCATCACCTCGTAGAAGGGGTCCCCTTCTCCCTCATTATTCACCCGCTGAACGATGGCCAGGTGAGATTTTCCTGAAGAACAAATGAAGTTGTAGTTAAGCATTGGGACATTTTCAGAGACCTTTCCTTGTAAGAAAATTATACAAATTTGTTCACTGACTAAGCTTGGGACTGAACCCATCCCAGGACCTCCTTAAAATATGAAGTTTGTGTACAAGCTCTTATAAATGCAAACATTATACTTTTATATCTCTGTCTCTTTTTAGGAAAGTTACCTAATATATCCAAAGCCAGTTAAATTTGTTTTCTTTGAACTTTCACATTTAGCAAATACATCTAAGCTGAAAGATGATGAATAACCTAATTGAAAGAACAATAATTGGAGTCAGAAGATTGGGTTGAAGCCGTTCTCCTCCTCCAAGCTTCCTCCCTCCCCTGACCTCAACTCTCCCACTTATTATCTGTGTGCCCGACCCTGGGCAGATCACTTAACCTCTACCGAGTCTCAATCTTCTCATCTAGAATTAGGGAATAATACCAGTGTGGTGATTTTAAAACATGGCCCCCACACTCTTTGATATGCCTCCCATTGAGAAGTGTGGTCTATAGCCCCTTCCCTTGAGTCTGGGCAGGCTTGTGACTGCTTCAACCAATAGAGAATGGGGACGTGTCTGCTATGTGACTTCTGAGGCTAGGTCATAAAAGGCATGCGGCTTCTGCTGCAGAAACATTCTAAGAAGTCTGACAATTACCCTGAGGCTGCCATGGTGGAGAGGCCACACACGTGCTTAGGCGACAGTCCCAGCTGAGACCAGCCTTCCAGGCATCCTACTAAAGTACCAGACAGGTTAGCAAAGAAGCCACCTTGGCAGTAGATGCACAATTTCAGCTGATCTAGTGCCACCCTCTGGAGTCCTCCCCAGCCATTCAAATCATCTCCAGCTGTGGGCCCAGTTACTGTGAAGAAGAAATAAGCCATTCCTGCTGTACATTGTCCAAATGCCTGACTCACAGAATCTGTGAGCATAATAAAATGGTTGTTGTTTTATGTTGCTAAGTATTGGAGTGCTTTGTTAGCAGCACTGGTAACTAGGACAACCAGTACCCATAGGTGACTGCGGAGCTCAAATGAACGAGCAGATGTGTAAAGGCACATTGTAAACTATAATGTGTCATAGGCAGTTTTTAAATTTTTATTGCCCAACAACTTAATAATAATAATTAACATTTATCGAGCTCTAATTATGTGCCAGGCACTATTCAGAGCACTTTACATGTATTGATTCATTTAATCTTCATAACAACCCTGACGCGAGTATTATTATTATCCCCATTTTACAAGTGAAAGAATTGAGGCTCAGATTGGTTAAGTAACATGCCTCAAGTTACACAGCCCATAAATGGCAGAGCTGGATTGCAAACCCAGGTAACTGGATTCAGTCCTAACCTAGGGACTGACTCTTACCTAACAGTCCTGCTTCACCTTGGTTTGTTTTCATCTTTTGATAGACACATTTCTTAGTCTTGTTTCTAAAATGCATATCTGAGTGGTTCTTTCTTTGGCTAAGAGACATTTAAGGAAAAAATTGAGGGTACTGACTTAGATGTGTTATTCTTGCCAAAAAAAGAAAAAAGGAAGTTCATGCTTTCTCAGTGTTACCTTTTATAAGCTTTTCTCGGCCATCGATAAACATATCAGAGACGAGAAGTAGTCAGTGTGCCAGAGGCATAATTAGCCATTAAAATTTAAACAGATGAATACCTTAAATCACAGGATAGTTACCCATTGGAATTTTTACCCAGAAATAAATGGGAAAGATGGCATTTGTATCACTCAAGAATGGTCTCTAATTCCTTCTCCACCTTCAACCTGTCCTTTGACTCACTCCCACTGATCTGATCATACCATTTCCCTGCTCAATGACCCTCCATGGCTCCCTAGTGCTCACAGAAGCAAGTCTAGATTCATTAGTTTGGTATTATCAAGACTGCAAAATGGGGCTCTTCTCTATCTTTCTAAATGCATTTCCTGCTACATTCCCTAATCATTCTATACTCCAGCTGTACCAGGTTACCTCCACTTCCTCAATTTCCTCCATGTCCACTTTCCAAGTCTTGGCTCACACTGGTCTTTCTGCTATCCTCTCTCCGCTGGCCCTTCCAGTTATAGCTCAGGTGTCAGTTCCTCAAGAAAGCTCTCCCAGATCTGCCCCATTCTGAATCTGAACCAACCTCTCCTCGCCTGTGTTTCTAAGTCCCTGATAACTACATTAGAGAATTTATCACATTAGAGAATTTATCACAAGTTGCTGCTTCTTGTAACTAGCAATGTGTGTGTCCTCTGCTGGACCATGTTTCTTCCTCAGATCACAAGATCCTTCAGGACAAAGTCTCATACACTTAGATATGCTTCCGTCCATACAACGAGCAGCCAATAAGTGCCTGATGAACTGAACTAATACTGAATAAAATCCACAGTTGATATTATAGATAATATTAAAATGAGATACTAAAATGTTTATTTTTTGATAAAATACAATGTGTTTAAATTAAACTCTGCATCAGTGGTTCTAAAATTATCCTTTGAAACAACTGCATCCTACCCATCTGGACTGAAGTGTTTTGTAGCTTAAATTAGATTATGTTCATTGTTAGAATGTGCTCAATTTAAAGGTTTTTTTTCCAACACATTGTTCTTAAACTTATGCTACCCGTTCTCACTTTTCTGCTAACATGTGCTGGCAGATAGCAAAACAAATGACTAGTATAATGGAAAAACTTGGAAAAGTGATTTCTTAAAATTGTTTTCTATAACTGGATACTTTTTGCAGTGTGGAACCTAGAATACAGACAATACAGCCATACTTCCTGCCACTAAGATGATTAGTTCATATGATAGGATTAAATAAATTGATATTTTATGATGTTTCACAAAGAGTACCATAACTTCCATGTGAAAATCCACCATTGGTCTATACTTGGTAAGTTCAATTTGAGGATACACTATGCGATCACCAGAGAATAGAGATTTTAAGTCCTAATTACATGATATTCAAGACAATGTACTTAGGTAATCTATTTAGAAACATTTTGTTACCACAATCAGTCCTTAAGATTCCCTCAAGTGCCTGTAGAGATCTAAAAACAAATGAAGGAAGTCATTCTTTCTTGGGTACAGACTAGAAGAGGAATCAGCAATCACATAACCCTGTTCTGAGCTGACACACAGGGACAAGAAAACTGCTGTTCTCATGATACACATACTTGAGGTCCTTCCTCTTTCAAAAAAGTTGGCCCGTAAGAGACCTATCTCCTCATATCCCTTCTCTTCCTGGGCCCAGACGTGTTGGAGCGGCCCCAAGTGAAGCCAATCTTGAGACATGGAAAAGTGAGTCATTTTCTCCTGCCAAAGCACTTTGTACATCCCTGTCTATTGGCATTTACAATAACAATAATAACAGCTATTATTATATTATAGCAGCTACCATTTGCTATACACTCTGGGGACCAGGCACAGTGCTAGGCACTGCATATACATTATTTCACCATGTCATTGTTCTCTATTTATATGTGATCCTCCCACTACGATGGTGAGCTCCTTGAGGGGCAATAGCTATGTTCTACTTATCTCCATTTCCCCAGAATCTAGGACAGCACCTGGCACAGAGGGAGAACGCCATAACTAGTGGGTGATAAGTAGATATCCACATGAAAAAGAAGGAAGCTGGACACCTACCTCACATCATATACAAAAATTAATTCAAAATGGATCAAATGCCTAAATGTAACAGTGAAAACTATAAAACTCTTAGGAAAAAACATAGGAGTAAATCTTTGTGACCTTGGAGTAGGAAATGGTTTTTTAGATAAGACACCAAAAGCACAAGCAAGAAAGAAAAATAAGTAGATAAATTAGACTTCATCAAAATTAAAAAGGGACAGCATCAAAAAAGTGTAAGATAACTTACAGAATGGGAGAAGACATTTGCAAACCACATATCTGATAGGGAGCTTGTATTCAGAATATACAAAGAAAATTTATAACTCATAAAAACAACTCAATTAAAAAGTGGGCAAGGGATGTGAATAGAGATCTATCCAAGCAAGATATATAATTGGCCAATAAGCACATGAAAAGATGCTCAACATCTTCATCATTAGGGAAATGCAAATCAAAACCCCAATGTGGGGTTGGCCCCATGGCTGAGTGGTTAAGTTCCCGCACTCCGCTGCAGGCGGCCCAGTGTTTTGCTGGTTTGAATCCTGGGCGCGGACATGGCACTGCTCATCAAACCACACTGAGGCAGAGTCCCACATGCCACAACTAGAAGGACCCACAACGAAGAATATACAACAATGTACTGGGGGGCTTTGGGGAGAAAAAGGAAAAAAAAAAAACCCCAATGGGATACCACTTTATACCCACGAGAAAGGCTACAATAAAAAAGACAGACAAAAACAAATCTTGATGGGGATGTAGAGAAATTGGAATCCTCGGACATTACTGGTGGGATTGTAAAGTGATTCATCTGCTTTGGAAAACAGTTTGGCAGTTTCTCAAAATATTAAACATAAATTATCTTATGATCCAGCAATTTCACTCTTAGGTATATACCCAAGAGAAATGAAAGCATATGTCCACACAAAAACATGTACACAAATGTTCACAGCCTTATTATTCCTAACAGCTAAAAAGTGGAAACAATCCAAATGTCCATCAACTGATCAATGGATATGCAATATGTAGTATATCCAGACAACGGAATATCATCAGGCTGTAAAAAGGGAATGAAGTACTGATACACACTACAACATGGACAAACTTTGAAAATATTATGCTGAGTGAAAGAAGCTAGACACAAAAGGCCACACATTGTATGACTTCAATTATACGGAATTTCCAGAATAGGCTAATCTATAGAGAAAGAAAGTAGATTAGTAATTGCCAAGAGCTAGGGGAAGAAGGGAATGGGAAGAAATTAAGGAGTTTCTTTTGGGGTGATGAAATGTTCTAGAATTAGATAGTGATGGCTACACAATGGATGGTCCACTGAATTGTACACCTTAAAAGGGTGAATGTTATGGTATGTGAATTATATCTCAATAAAGCTGTTATTAAAAAAAAAAAAGCCAAGTGGAAAAAAAATAACCAGTGCCTGAATGAACAGGTAGATTGGTGGGGCTGAAAGTTGCAACCTACACACAAGTGAGTAAAAATAGGAACTCCTTCATAAAAAGAGAACAGGTTGAAATGAAAAAGCAATACTTGTTTAGACATGGGTGGTAGTGCTGGTGACATGCTGGTTTAGAGTGCTTGTTGTCATTCTGTGCTCTACGATGTGGCAGAGACCACAAATGGACACAGGTGAGGCCATTGGGAGAAGGTATCATCTTACGATTTTTTGTGGTGATGGAAATAGGGAATGAGGCCTTATCACAGATGAGAGGAGAGAATCTGAGAACAAAGAGCTGTGGGCCTGGAACATAGTAGGTTCTCTTCTTTATTAGGGATTTTATCAACCTGAGGGATGACTCATGGGTATTTAAAACTCATAAACTGGGGCAAACTGGGGCAGTGGGTGCTCAAACTTCCCAAGTGTTTCCATCTTTTTCCAGGCAGATGCTGGTTTCCAACAAGCATTATTGCTCCTCCCGTGGATGAGTGTTGTGTTTACTTCCTAAAGGCATACTTGAAGGAGCAGCTTCAATTTGGGCTATTTCTCTCTTCTGCCCTTCTATGAGGTTCTGTGAACAGGAACTGTGGCCTTCCCTGTGGAGGTGACCCTCTGCAGACTATCAGAATTTCTCAAGCGCCTTTCTCATGACTATTAGTCCATTAATTTCAGTTTCCTTCTGACTTACTAGAAAAGCTGGATGCCTGTGAAATAATTTAGGTTAACAAGGATGACGAGCATTAACGTTTGTACAGAACATCATAATTTGTCAGGAGGCTTCACATACAGTCCAGGGGAGTCTCGGAGTTTGTGAGAGGATGTTCTTGAGAACTGCGAGAATCCCTCATTTTGTGAATCAGAAATGTTTGGACAGGCCCCCGGCTTTCTTCAGAATCTACTGAGAGACGATAGGAACTGTTGTCTTATGCATGTGTCTTATGCATATTTTTAAGCAAGTTAGCCTCTTTTTTTCAACTTCCTTTAAAAGATTCTCTTTCATTTGGTGCCCATTTTCCTTGAAGAAGAAAGAAAGACCATTTCTTTCGGATCGTTACTGCAAACAAGATGACACAGGGAGAACGGCAGAGCCGCACTGAGCAGCAGATGTCGAGAAGCTGCTAAGCGCTCTGCTTTGCACACTCTCAGCCTTGACATAAGTCTGAAGCAATGGGGCCCTGAAAAAATCACGCTTCCATTTGCTAAAAATAGTCAAAGTGGCAAACTTAAAGCTTGCTAATTCCAATGGCCTATTGGATCTCGTTAAGATAGGATGAGGCAAAAGGTAATTCTTTAAGTAAAAAAATTCATGAATGCTTCTATTTATGAGGTATATTAAAAACATGTTCTTTGACCATACTGTTGTGGCACTGAACATCAACAGATGGGAAATCTCTGGGCTAAGCTGAAAGATAAAGAAACAGTAGATTTTATGGCAAATGCATTTTCTAAAAATTAAGGCTATACTTGTCTCTGTCCTAAAGAGCATATTTTATTCTGGGTTCACTGGTGTTCTACTTCTGAACTGGTAACTACAGACTCTCTGGCTTCTAGCTTGACTGCCTGCTGCGTTGCTGGTCTCCAGCCTCAGCAGAAGCCCCAGCCCCATCCTGATGGTTTGGCTTGCTGACACACCTCTCCTAGTTTCTAGCAGCTGCGGGCTCCTTAAGCCTTGGTTTGCTTCCCTCAAGCATGGACTACTTCCTCCTGGCCTCTGATTTATAATCTTTAGCTGCAATGCTGTCCATACCCTGATGAGACACAAAGTGGAGAATATGCACTGATAGCTTGAGCCTTGTCTGGATGACAATGTGAGGATGGTTTTGGTTGGAACCGGAGAAGTAATCTTCAATGAAGCATAAGTGGTCAGAGTCACATCTTCCTGGGATTAAGTCATATTATAGCCTTCCATTAAACAGGGCCAACCTCCATGCCCAATGCTTTGGAATGCACTTCACCTAGCTCAACGCTTCTCAATGCTGGCTGTACATTAGAATGATTCAAGAAGCTTTAAATACATTCTGAAGAGTGGATCCCTGCCCAGAGCTTCTAATTCCATCGATTTGGGGTGGGGCCATGGCATCAACAGTTTAAAACGTTTGCCAGGTGATGCTAAAATTCAGCCGAGGCTGAGAACTATTACTTGTTTTATAGTAATGGGTCTCAAAGCATGGTCCAGGGATCAGCAGCATCAGCATCACTTGAGAACTTAGTTAGAAATGCAAATTGTCAGGCCCTATCCCAAACCTACTAGGGTTGTGGTCCAGTGACCTGCGGTTTAATAAGCTTTACAGCTGGTTCTGATGCAGGCTAAAGTTTGAAAACAACTGGTTTATGGGTAGGCTCTATGGCACTCTGGTTATTTGTCTGATGACCTATTAATGAGGAAGAGAAAGCAGCACGGAGATGTCTGGTAAAATCCTGGTACTGGGGCTGGCCCGGTGACGCAGCAGTTAAGTGCGCACGTTCCGCTTCAGTGGCCTGGGGTTTCCCGGTTCAGATCCTGGGTGCGGACATGGCACCACTTGGCAAGCCATGCTGTGGTAGGCGTCCCACACATAAAGTAGAGGAAGATGGGCACGGATGTTAGCTCAGGGCCAGTCTTCCTCAGCAAAAAGAGGAGGACTGGCAGATGTTAGCTCAGGGCTAATCTGCCTTGGGGGAAAAAAAATCCTGGTCCTTTTGGTGCACCTGGTTTAAGTTACAAGATGCTAACTACTCATGGAAAGACAGAAAAGAATCTCCTGGAGCAAAGGATAGTTGTAGTGGCAAGCTGATGAATACTTCTCTCATATGATGTGGTAGTTATGGTATTTTGTTGACATGGGCTAGGGAGTGGTTGTTGACTGTTTAACGCTGAGCTTGTAAAGGGGTTTCTTGTAGCGTTTGCACTATCTATTGAGTTCTTCGTGTGTTTGAGGTCAATAAAACTTCCCACTAATGAAAGTCAAACTAGTGTTTTCTATCGCCCCAAGAATCCAAAGGGTGGTCTCAGTACTGGTTACTGGTAGGGCTCTATCTCATTACCACCTGGCATCAACATACCCACACAAGTCACATTTCTTAGAAGGGCAACTAGGTTTTCAGACATTGCTTTTAAAGCAGTGGTTCTCAACTGGCACTGATTTTGCCACCAGGAGACATTTGGCAATGTCTGGAGACAATATGGGTTGTCACAACTTGGGGTAGGGGATGCTACTGGTATAGAGTGGGTAGAGGCCAGGGATGCAGCTAAACATCCTACAGTGCCCAGGACGGCCCCACAACAAGGAAGGTCAATAGTGCTGAGATTGGACACCCTGCTTTAAAGAGACAGAAAGTTAGGCAGTGGCAGCAAGGTCACAACTGTATTTTGGTATTCAAAGAAGCTGAAATACCCTCCAAAGGTCTTCAATAAATATAACCTCCAGATGGTTTAGGCACATCCACAAAGAACAGCTCCCAAGGACCCTGTTAGCATACCTCCTGTGCCTTGAAAAAACAAAAAGAAAATAATTGATTTGCTTTCTCTCTCTTTCAAAAATAGCTACATTACTTTGATAAGGTAACTGTTTCCAAGATAAAACATAGAAGCTGGGAAGAAAGCAGATTGCTTGGAAATAGAGAACCAAGGAAAGCAGAAATGATTTTATGGTTTCTGCCTCACTCTTGACCTTCACCTTGTAAAACCCAGTGGCTTTTGCCATGTTCTTATTCTCCCTGGCATCCCTACAGCATCTTTTATTCATTTGGTAGACAGTATTGAGTGCCTCTTCTTTCTTACCTTTGTCTTGATGACCCTCTACCACTTGAAGTGTGTTCCTTGGAGCAGCAGCATTGAACATCACCTGGGCACTTTTCAAAATGCAGGTAATTGGGTCCCACCGGCAGAATGAGGATCTTGGGTGGTGAAGCAAAGCTCAGACAGCTGTTTTAATGATATCCTAGGTGATTCTTATGCACACTAAAGTTTGAGAAGCACAGCTCTTGCCTCTTGCTACTCAAAGTGTGGCCCTTGGACCAGAAGATTTGGCATCACCTGGAAGCTTGTGAGAGGTGCAGAAGTTTGGCCCCCATCCCAGCAGTCTGAGTCAGAATCTGCATTTCCTCAAGCTCTCCAGGTGATTCTTATGCACATTTGAGTAGAACTGGTCAAGACCATCCTGGTTTTCTTTCCACCCTTAATGACTGATATTTTTCTGTTTCTATTGTGGATTCCTTTACTTTATCCTCACCTAAAGAAAAATATATCTCAAAGACTAGCTCAGTGATTCTCAACCTTGGCTGCACGTGAGAATCACCCGGGGAGCTTTAAAACCTATTGATACCTGTGTCCCACCCACAGAAGTTCTGATCTAACTGGTCTTGGGTTGGTCCAGGCATTGGGATGTTTAAAACTTCTTCAGGTGACTCTAATGGGCACTCTAAAAACCTCTGCTCCAGTCCTTGATCCTCTGTTCTTCTCTCTCCTGCTGATTAAAGATCCCCGCACAGCCTATCACTTTGTTTCTTCAAAATTTTTAATTATATCACTTTTTTTTGGTGGGGAAAATTGGCGCTAAGCTAACATCTGTTGCCAATCTTCCTCTTTTTTTTCCTCCCCAAAGCCCCCCAGTACCTAGTTGTACATCTTAATTGAAGGAACCAACTTTAAATATTACCATCACCTCTTTCCTGAGAACTAAATTTATATCCTAACATCAGCATCTATTTTGAACTCTCATCCTGTTTTAGATATTTTGCCTGAGCTGTGTCCTTGTCTTGTCGAAGTCACAAATAGAAACACATAATCTTCAAGACCCGCTATCCCCGCTCTTCCTCCCTCTTCACTACAATAAATGGGGCCATCACCCTTCTAGTTACCCAGACTCATAATCCAGGAGTCACGTTTTACTTCCTTTTCCTTTGTTCCTATTTAGAAAAAAATCCCCATATTCTTCCAATTCATCTTTTCTTCATTCTTTCAACAAGTACCAAATGAATGCCTACTATATGCCAAGCACTCTTCTAGGCACTAGAAAGGCGGCAATGAACACATGAACAAATCATTTTCCTCCTGTAGCTTACATTCTAGTAAGTGGAGATGAGAGACAATAAGCCAGATAAATATGTAAAATCTATAGCACGGTGCTCCGGGGAAAAGCAAAGCAGGGAAGGTTGATGAGGGAGTGTGTGGGAGTGACTGAGCAGGTGTTATTTTAGGAAAGGGAGGCCAGGGATGAACTCCCTGAGAAGGTGGTATTCACAAAAATTTCTGAAGGCGGTGAAGGAGCACCATGGATATCTGTGGGACATCTTTGCAGTAGAACAAGATGCAAAGGCCTTGAGCTGGAAGTGTAACTGATGTGCTGGAGGAATGGCAGGGAGGCCAGTGCAGTGGCTGAAGAGTTTGCAGAGTAGCAGGAGTCAAGGTCAGGGAGGTAAGGGGTGGGTAGGTGCAACTGCGATAGAGCCTGGAAGGCCTTTGTAAGGACGCCTACTGTGAGTGAGATAAAGCCATTGTGGAGTTTTGTATTGTTGTGTGTATGTTTCTTTTTAGCAAAAAAGTGATATGATCTGACGTTTTAAACAGATCTCTAGCTGTTGTGTTAAGAATGGACACAAAGTGGGCAGAGGTAGAAGCAGGGAGACCTCACAAGAAGCTCTAGCACTCATCTGAGGGAGAAGTGGCTGGTGGCTTGGACGGGGATGGTAGTAGTGGAGGTGGTGAGATATAGTCAGATTCTGTAGATATATTGAAAGCAGAGTCTAGATGAGGGACTGGATGTGGGGCAAGAGAGAAAGAGAAGTTGGGGTCTGAGAAACTAAGAATGGAACTGCAATTTACAGAGTTTGGGAATATTGTGCGAAGAATAGGTTGGCGAGGAGAGCAGAACCTCAAGTTTGGACAGGTTTAAGTTTGAGATGCCTTTTTAGACCTCCAAGTGGAGACGCCAAGAGGCAGCTGGAAATATAAGTGTGGAGTTAGTGATATCTTTGGGAGAATGAAGGAAATGACCAAAGGAGTGAGAGTAGACAAAGAGATCCATTTCTGAGCCCTGGGGCGTTCCAACATTTAGAGGTCACAGAAATGCAACCAACATTCATGCAACAAATATCTAAGTGTCTGATATGGGTAGGCCCTGCCTCAGGTGCTGAGGGTATATCAGTGAATATGATGTGGGAGTAACCAGTAAAGGAGACTGAGAAGGAGAATCCAGAAGATAATGAAGTCTCAGAGATTTTCCCCCCTTTCAACTGCAGGGGGATAGTCCTTAATTTCCATGTCCTCATTGCATTCTGGATCTCTGCGCTAATATCCTAAGCAATCCTACTTTTGTTTTTTTCAGCTCTAATCCATCCTATCCATCAAAACCAGACTGACTGCCCCAAATACTACATTTATGAGGTTATTCCCCATCTTAGTAACATGTACCAGTTACCAGGGAGGATCATTTCTGAAGTCTTGCTGCCCTTAAAGGCCACCATGTTTTTTGGGTATATACGTTGCCTTCTTTCCCACTCTTTCAAAATGCATTGTGCTTATTCCCAATTCAGAAACTAACTGGTCCAAGGATACTCAGCTAATAAATGACAGAGCCAATATTTGAACTCAGGGAAGTGAACAGGACCTGCCCTAGCTGGGGTTTGTGGAAAGCTTCAAGACACAACTAAATAAGACTGAATACTTTAACCTCAGGCTTCTCAGACTCAGAACTGGTCTTGGAGGCTGCCCAGGGGGCCAGTTTGTCTCTCTAGGTTCAGGCCAAACATAACCAAGATCCCCTGCTTACAAATCACCATGCTGACCCAGAGTGATCTGGCTAAGCTTTGGATGATGATGACATTCTCAGAACATGAACCAACCTCAGATATGAGGAAGATACACTGCAAGGCAAACAGGGCTTGCCTTAGTCATCCAGAGATCATTTAGTTCTGGGCCAGGCCAGGGGCTACAGCCAAGCTAGGCTGGTCCCTGGGAGAAGAGAGAGGTGTGTCTCTTGGGGAGCTCTATTTGAAGTAAGCCAGATACCTGAGGTGACCTTAAAACCTACCATTTTGAAGGTTCTCATTCTAAGTGAAGACAGCCTACAATGATTCCAATGTTCTCCACACTGTTTCTGATCTAAACCAAGCTGATTCCAGGAGGGCACAGGTCAACATTCACTCCCTTTTCCAGTTCTCTGTTCACTGCGTGTATATGTAACGTCTGGTCTTCATCGTATCTCTGCAAATGAGGACTGTTTTTACTAGTATGTGGATGAGGAAACTGAGACTTAGAAAAATTAAGTGACTTGCCCAAGAGCCAAGAGTTAGTATGCAATAGAGCCGGAAACACACCCAGGTCTGTCTGCCTCCACAGCCTGTGCTCTTCCCAACATGCCTTGCAGACTCCACATTTCAAGGCAAATCTCAGGTTTCCTGCCTCAAGTGTGTTAATAGAAATGGAAACTTATTTTGTAAATGCTCAGAGCCTGCAGGAAAGCATGCAGAGATAATGCCTAGCACCTCACTAGTGAGTTAGCAAGAGAGGAGAAGGGCTTTGAACAGGGAAAGGGAAAGAAGGAGTCACAGGCCCACCTCCCCACAATACTTCTGGCTTCTGGTCCAACCCTTCTTCCCATTTCTAGCCTAACATTGTATTTCAGAGGACTGCTTGGAGCTTTGAGGGGTTTCGTTGATCTGACGGTGATATTTGCTTATGTGGTTGTGTTTTTTCATTTGCCTGGGATGTCTGACGAAGGGCAGAGTGATGGAGGAGGAAACCTAATGTTAACTGATGACAGGATAAAAGAAATGTAAGGAAATTGCCACAATTCAATTTTGGTCTCCCGAGCCCTATCCAAAGTATATAGCTCTCACTTTTGTCTTCTTATTATATACAACGACTTTTACATAGGCTGGATCAGAGGAAGCATTTGTTATACAAAACGACTAACTAGGTACAATTCATTTAACTAGATCGGTGAGGTCTGAGGCAAATGGTGGAGACTCCTGAGTGCTGTCCAGGCATTATCTTTAGCCTTCCCAGTAAGCTTACAATGTAGTATCATTACTCCCATTTCAAGAAGAAGGATGATAAGCCTCATTCAGAGTGGTAGCGTGACCCGCCCCAGTCACATAGCAGGAAATGGAGGAGCTGGGATGTCTACGACTCTCTGTGGGTCCGGGATCTGAGGCGGTGATTCACAGATGTGGCTTCTGGTTCTGCCTCAGTCACTAACACTGAGCAGGACACTTGTGTCTCCAGATCCCAGGTGCCTCATATACAAAATGGGGATAAATTCTACTGACTTCACATGCACGGTTAGCACAAAATGAGTTACTGTTTTGGAAAGATCTTTGCAAACGTAAAGGCTTTGCAACTATAAGGAATTATCATTGCTATTTTTACTATTTGTCCTTTCTGGGCCTTGGTTTTCTCCACCTTAAAATTAACAGATAGGGGGCCGGCCCTGTAGCCGAGTGGTTAAGTTCACGCGCTCTGCTGTGGTGGCCCAGGGTTTTGCTGGTTTGAATCCTGGGTGGGGACATGGCACCGCTCGTCAGGCCATGCTGAGGCGGCGTCCCACATGCCACAACTAGAAGAACCCACAACTAAAAATATACAACTATGTACTGAGGGGCTTTGGGGATAAAAAGGAAAAAAAAAAATCTAAAAAAAAAAAAATTAACAGATGGGACCTGGTAATCTCCAAGGTGCCTTTTCTGGATCTAAAATTCTGTACTTTTATGAGTATAAATAGTCCTTGGCTACAAAAACAGTTTGGCTTTACAGGAGGCTTCTTTGTGATGATATATGATACACTAGAATTTTAACAGCGCCAACAGTTACAGCCTCTTGCATTTACAAAGGGTTGTGAACTCCTAATGTTTATATCTTAATATTGGAGAATTCCACTGGAATGAGATGAGAAAAAGCTGCCTTGACCCATGCTAGATAGTTTTTATCTACACAGTCAAATCAAAACACTTTCTATCAAATCAGGAAGAGAAACACAAAAGTGTTAACCTATAGTCCTGCAGCAACCACCTTGATTTGAAAAAACAAAATGTCCCTTTCTCTAGTTAAAAAAAAAAAAGCTGCACTTTGTAGTAATTGTCCTGTTCTACTTTATCAGAAATAGAGTAATCAACGCGTTTATCACCAAAAAATTTCTTGAGCCACTAAAAGGCAATTATAAAAAAGCGAACCATGTCACCCAGAGCACCATGGTAACCAGCATCACCGAGGCATGAAAAAATAGTTGTTAGTCACTAGAATCGAAGGAGGATGGCAGTTTGGCTTGCTAAGCAACACTGCAAAAATAGCAGAGTAACGACCCATAATCTGCAGGTCTGACTTTGCACGGCTTTGAAGGTGGTCCCAGAGGGAACTACCCCAGGTCCGTACACCGAACCCGTACCCTAGGCTCCCAGTTAAAGCCTAATGAATCACTTATTCAACAAATATTTATTGAAGCTTATCGTATGCAACGCACATAATTCCCTCCAAGTGTATTTACTCAGCTTCTTAGTTAAATAGAAGCTCTGAAATAGACACAGAAAGAGTGGTTTTGTGATGAGTGCGGTGGGGGCAGGGATCTGCTGGAGGTTGGCTCAAAGAGAACCAGCAGCTGATAGCCAGAGGACAGAGATAAATAAAAGAGTAGACAGAGAACTGCTTTATAATACCGCATAAAATAATTACATTCTTGTGACCATGATGCTGCGTCATCAAGAAAAGATTAAGTTATATTTAGGATCCTTTGTTCGGGAAGGCAGGAAAGGGTATAAAACATTTTAGAAATATCATCACCAAAAGTAGTTAAAATATACAGTTTTGGCATTTAGTGGAAACAAAAATGACGTTTGACAAATACCTCCTTCTGTCTAGTTCCCCATTTTGCTGGAAGGAAAGCAGCATTATGATCATTGCCCTACCAGCATTCAAATATAGCATCAGCTCCCTTTCTGCCTTGATTTTTCTAGCCTCAGCTGGAATGCTCTTTCCCTTCAGAATTGTTCATGAGAGTCCCTCTCCTCTCAAGTCCTCAGAGGAGTTTTCCTCTATCCTTTCAGGGAATTATTTCTCCCTTCTGCCTTTACCCACAGATGTCTGGATGCCCTTGCCTGTATCCCATCCAGTCTTGTATCATTTCTATTAGGGCCCTTCCTCCTTTCATGCTCCTGGAAGGCAGGGTCTTTCCCATATCCATATCCATCTGCCAGAGCCCTGGTAGGCTGGCGCTCAGTGAATGTTCCTGAACTCAACTGCCCAGATGATGTCATCAATCACGAGGGGTAGAGGGAGGGTTGGTAGGTAGAGATGGCGCTTCCCCTAAGGGATGTGAACAGTCCAGGAACCCTGCATGGCACTCACACTCTTTCCTCAGAGCCTTTGAATGTCTGCTCCCTTCTAGAAATGTCACTTGGGGAGGGAGAAGTCTATCCTCACCCAGAAGACCAGGTCAGGGCCCCTATTATATGCTCTCTTAGCTCCCTGCACCCTCTCTTCAAATTACTTGTCTCCGTTTGTAATTATTTATTGGTTAGCGTATTTCTCCCTACTGGACTGCAAGCACCAGGAGGGCAGGAGACCTGACATAGAATAATGTCAAATGGAAGGAAGGAAGGAAAGAAGGAAGGAGGGAGGAGAGAAAGGAAGGAAGAAAAGGAAGGAAGAAGGTATTTGATTGTTAAAAAGTGGAATTGAGGTGAGCTACGATATTCTTCAGACAATAAAGGACTCACAGAGGATGATAAAAAGAGGAAATGGAGGGGCCAGCCTGATGGCATAGCAGTTAAATTTGTTCGCTTGTTTTGGTGGCCTGGGATTCGCAGATTCAGATCCCAGGGGAGGACCTGTGCACCACTTATCAAGCCATGCTGTGGCAGACATCCCACATATAAAATAGAGGAAGATTGGCAATGGATGTTAGCTCAGGGCAAAATCATCCTCACCAAAAAAAAAAAGAAAGAGGAAATGTAATTTAACTATAGCCTGTGGGATTTGGATGAGGTAAAAATATAGTCTGACAATGAAGCCTGTTATGCCCTTAAAAAAAAGTGTGAATTAGAGTCTCTCTCAGGTTTTCAGTGCCCTTTCCAGCTCAAGTTCCACTGTTATCTGGTATTTCTTTTGCCAGACTGAGAAAAAAAATTATTGCAGAACACTATGACAACAACCATAATGAAAATTTTTAAAGAAAGAAATATAACCTGACAATTTTAGCTTGTATACTTATTTTCACTTTTTCTCATTTCTTTCTGTTCTTCCTCGCTGCACGTGATGGACTGAGCTCTGTTTACTGTTTGCCCTAATTATTGTTCAGAAGGTAAACATCTCATTCTAAATTTTACTAATTATTATTTAGTAACACAACACATTTTTAAGCATATTACACGTAATTATACCTGTGAAATGTAACTTAAAGTGAAAATAACTTTTTATTTTCTTTTATGGCAAACAAAGGATGTAGCACTAATGTTTTGGCAGCTTTTTATAGAATTAAGCAAAGGGATGATTATTCTTCCTGTCAAAACAGCTCACACCTGAATTTTGGAGTGATAAAGCAAAACACTGACTTTTCAACCAGATTATTACTCAGTGAAAATGTTACACTGTGTGTCTGCACCAGGAGTACTTAATGGCTGGTTGGATGTACTTTTGGCAAAAAAGAGATCACATACAACAGGACCAAAGACGGAAGAGGATACCTTTCAGCTCCATATGGCTGATCAATGTCTTTTTTGTTCACAACTGTATTCCTAGGGAGCACAGTCCCTGGCCCACAGCAGGAGATCAATAAATATTGATTGAATGAATGAATGAATCAATGAATGAGCAAAGACTGAGTATGAAAACTGCAACAGGCCATTTTACGTAATTTTACATGGCCACACTAGTCTACAGATAGAGTACCCCAACATTATGTGGATTACGTCATCTTTTGTTTAGAAAGATGGTGATACTAACCCAGGAGAGGTGAGTTGTTTAATCAAGTTAAATACCAGAGCTGTAGTGCCCAGAGGCCTTTGACTTCAGAACAAAGCTTTATTCCTTCTCCCTGTTGTCTACAAGGTTGGTTTTCTCCTAAAAACTATCCAATAGAGTAGTAAACTTTAGAAATTAAGTTCAATAAATCTCTAAGGCTCCATTTTATAAATTCGTCTTCCCAAATTATAGAACTCAACCCCAAGGGGACTATTGTGAAAATAATACCATTACATCAAAAAATCACTCTTGGGATCAGAATGGGATATTTGATTTGTGGCGGAAGGCAAGACCATGACTTTTCCCTTTATTTTCTTTTCAAGAATTGGATTAAGGTTGTTATTATGTGTAATATAATTTTAACATGACAAAATATTAAAAGCTATTATTTCAGGATAGTCGGATGATTATCTTCAGGTGATTTTCATAATATCTACTGTTCTATATTTTTCAATTTTCCATAATAAATATGCAGTATAGAAATTTATAAGCTTTAGTAAAAATTTAATAAAAGCAAAATAACCTAACCATAGTTTCTCTCTTCTCCATTGTTCTCAGTGCATTTTTACATTTCTATTACAGCACTTTCGCTTTAATGATTTAGGTACAGGTCTGTCTTATCCATATACTTAGATGATGAGCCATGACTTGTGAATTGTAATGTTGTTGGAAGTCAGGGGAAAGGTGAGTCCAGCCCGCCTTCTAGCTTTACAAGGGGGAATACTATTCTCCCATTAGGCTGTAGGCTCTTTGGGAGCAAGGATTGTATCTCATACACCCAAGCCTCAATATAGTGCTTTGAACATGAAAATGGGTAAAGAATTATTACAATAAAAATAGATATACCCAAAGAAGCAAAGAAACAAAGAACCAAATGTACCTAAAAAAACAAAGAAATACATCACTTTTCTTCTAACATTTAAAATTTGTCTTTGTCCTGCTGCATGGCCCAAAATGATTAGGCTGGAGATAATTAAAGATTCATTTACTAGAGCTCTGCAGATCCCTTCCATTGTATTACTTGTTCAACAAGCATTTATTGAAAACTTACTATGTGTCATATCCATTGTTAGATGCTACAGCTATAAAAAAAAGATAAGACAGTCTTTATCCTCCAGATGCTCATTATATGGATGGGCGGTAGTTATAAACAGATATTGATAATACAGCCTGTTAATTCAATAATAGAAGTATCGAACAATGAAGCTGGCCAAAACTAGGGTTTACAGGAGAAGCTCCCCAGAGGAGGAAGTCCCTGTGCTGAGTGTTAAAGGAGGAGCTGGAGTAGGGGTTAGTCAGGCAACACATCTTCCTGACAAAGAGTACAGCATAAGTAAAGGGACAAAAGCAAGAAATAGCACAATTCGGCCACGGAGTTTGGTGTTGCTGGAGCATAAGGCTGTGGCAGGGAGTGGTGAGTGATGGGGCTGGAGAGGAGGGCAGGGAGCAGGTCCTGAGGGTACAGCTTAGACTTTATCCTGCAGGCAGTGGGGAGTGCAGAAGGGTTTTAAGCAGGGATGACATCACCGGAGATTATTTCAGTGTCACTGGAGAGGATAGATTTGAGGGAGACAAAAATCGGAAGAAAACATCTTAGGAGGCATTTGCACAAATGGGGAATCGATTTGTGTTTATATTTAATAATCATAGCTAACATTTATTTAGGATTTATTATGACAGTTACTAAATAAGCAGTATTATGTAATATTGTCTTAACATTTCAAACAACCCTATGAGTAAATACTCTTATTATCGTTATTTTATAGCCAATGAAACAAAGAGTTAAGTACTTGCCCACGGCCAGGGTACAACCCCGGCAGTCTGGCACCAAAGCTTATGCTCTTAATCACTATTCCATTTGTTTAATTTCTGTCCCTTGCATTAGAATGAAAGCTCCATGCAGGCAGGGACCTTACTGGCGGTGTCTCCACTGTGCCTACACAACAGGTACACAGTAACTATTCCTTGAATAAAATCAATGAATAACCTAAGTGGAAGAAATGGTACAAGAAATACCTATACTTGGATGCAATATTGGCGAATTTCTTGCAGACTTTGTTCCAAATATTTGGCAGACTTTAGCAACTGTTATGGACAGAATGGTTGTAGCCCTTCCCTTCCCCAAACCCATACGTTGAAGCTCTAACCCGCAGTGGGGCTTCTAAGGAAGTAATTAAGGTCAAATGAGATCGTAAGGGTGGGGCCCTGATCCAACAGGATTGGTGTCTTTATAAGAAGAGGAGAGACAAGTGTGCTCTCTCTCTCTTTCTCTCTCTCTCTGCGTGTGCCCCAAGGAAAGGCCATGTGAAGACATAGTGAGAAGGTGCCATATGCAAACCAAGAAGAGAGCTCTCAACAGAAAACAAATCAGCTGGAACCTTGATCTTGACTTCTAGCCTCCCACACTGTGAGAAAATAAATTTCTGTGTAAGCCACTGAGTGTATGGTATTTTGCTATGGCAGCCCAAGCAGACTAAGATAGTGATTAGTAGGATGAGGGTATGGGGTGAAGCAGAGGTTTCTAGCCAGGGGGACTGGAGGGCAAGTGGTGCCACTAACTGGGGTAGAGAACACAGGAAGAGGAAGAGGAGAGATTGATTATGGTGAATGGAATGGAGTTAGGGTTCACTTCACTGGAACATAGAAATATAGTAGAAGTTAGCTATTTAAGGACATTTATTCAATAAATGTTTATTCATCCCCTAGCCATGGTGGCTGCTGTGCTTGTCCTGAGAATACAAAGTAAATATGATTCATTCTTAGCCCTCAAGGAACTCACAGCCCAGTGGGGAGAAATATTGTTTCCTTTTGTAAACCTAGCATGCTGGCTGGAAAGACCATTTTCCTTTACCCCACTTCTAAAGATCTGGAACTCCTAATAAACATATATAGAAAATCCCATATGGAGAAGAGCTTTGGAGTCACATGACCTGCATTTGAATCTGGGCCTTGGAATATTCTAGCTGAGTGCTGACCTTAGGCAGGCCAAGGTACCCTTCTGGGCCTTAGGGTCTTCACTTGTACCTGCAGAGTTATTTAAGGATCAGATGAGAGAAGGTAGCTATAAATGTTTTGTAAAATGCAATATGCATGTTAACAATTATGGTAATTATAAAAGCTACATTTCTAACCTGTAGAAACAAGAAACAAGAGATGAATCAACCATGGGCAGCAAGTCAGAGGTGAAAGGCCATTTTGGAACCCTGTGGGTGGCAGGAGTTTTGGGATGGAGGATGGAATAAGACTGGTGTAGCTGGGAAAAGAACAGGCTTTGGGGTTCTACAGATCTAGCGTAAATCACAATTCTGTCAGTAATTAGCTATGGGAAGTTGAGCAAGTCGTGTTATCGATCTGAGCTTCAGTTTCTTCATCTGTAAAATGGATTTGATACCTACCCAGGAGGGTTGCTCTGAGAATGTAAAGGGCTTGGTGTGGTGCCTGGCAGAGCTCTTGCTCAATTAACGGTATCTGTTGTTCCTATCAATATTATTTTCCTCTCCTATTTCCTAAGGGCTTTGTTTAGGTAGTTAAGTTACTAGAGATGCAAGGAAGTGAGGCAAATAGAAGGGCTATTATGACTGGCTTAAAAAGTTATTTTTAAAGGTAAAGAAGAGTAGTTCAACTTGGCTTTCCTCTCCCAACCTATAGGGCAAACATATGTCTTAAAGAAGATGACAACTGTATTATATGGCTTGGAGCCAGAGAACACCCACCTTGATAATTATTCCTAGTATTTATTCTAGTCTAAGTAAATCTACCAATCAGAGTTAATAAGGGTTCTCTGAAGGGAATGCTTCTCAAACTTGAATATACACATGAGTCACATGGGGGCTTGTTAAAACACTGATTTTCATTCAGTGGATTGAGAGCAAGGCATGAAATTCTGTATTTCTAAAGAGCTTCCAGGTGAGGCCCATGCTGCTAATTTATGGACCACACTTTCAGGAGGGAGCAAGGCTCTGAAGGGACATGAAAAGTCTTCCTTGGTGTGGTGTTCACTGTAATGGCCTGCTTCTCTTCAGTGGTCTACCTAATTACAAACTAACTACTAAACAGAACACTAAGGAGCCTTTTTCAGACCAGATTTAGAAGTTCTGCAACAGGACTCATTTCAGATCAATACCGGCTTTTTGGAGCAGCCTACTACGTGCAAGGTACTGTGCAAGGTGCTGGGGAAACAAAGGTTAGTAAGACACAGTTTCTCCTTCTGAAGACTGCCCTTATTTACCACTGCATGCCCCTGTAGACTGTTCCTTTCTGAGGGCAGTCTTATTGCCTACCCTGCTGCCTAAAGCTACACAGATGCTCAATGCATACTAAATGAATGGAGGAATGGGTTCACAGGAGCGTCCTTAAAAACGTCTTCTGGCAGCACATGACAATGAGACTCTAGCTTAACTGCACTCTATCTTAACTATCACATGAAGAGGTGGTTAAGTTAAAACGAAGCTGACAGGGTGGGCCCTAATCCAATCTGACTGGAGTCCTCATACGAAGAGGAGATTAGAACACAAGGAAAGACTCCAGGGATGAGCACACACAGCCGAGGGGCAACCCTGTAAGGACACACTGAGAAGGTGGGCACATGCCAGCCAAGGAGAGAGGCTTCAGAAGAAACCAAACCTGCTGACACCTTGAACTTGGACTTGCAGCTTCTAGAACTGTGGGAAAATAAATTTCTGTTGTTTCAGCCATCCGGTCTGTGGTATTTTGTTATGGCAACCCTAGCAAACTAACATAGATTTTCACAGCTTTTATGCCCAGATCCAAAACTCCCTTCTGTAGGGTACACAAAATGTAGGAATAATTCTAAGAGTGGATGGATGAAGCTGAGTGCAGAGGGAATGAGTCACACAAGTACCCGGGGGAGACAGACAGGAGAGGGTGAGACAGTAGCCCAGATTGAGCTAAAACAGCTGCAATATATACGTATTTCCCTCCCCTTATGATACCAGCACAAAATCTAGGGCTGTTCTCTCCCCAAATCTGAGACTGAAAGTAGCCTTTCGACTTTTTTCCCCCTTCTCAGGCTACATTTTGCTATTTAACACAATTTCACTTGTCTAAAAATACTGTGGCAGGAGGAAGACCCTAGATTTCTCTCTGCATGCAAAGTCTTTATATACAAAGAGTACCTGCTGATAAGGTAATGAGATTGAATTTTTGACAGGCAAAAAAGAGTATCAAAAATACACCATCAAATGAGATTCTTGGTAGCCACAGGGAAGCTACACTCGAAGCCCAATTCTAATGTCAGGGGATTGATTTTTTGTTTTATTTCATTTTTAATAAATATGCCATCTCATATGTACAGGTGAATGTCTCCTTCAAAATAGTCATTCTGGAAGGTTCTACATTTATTCTAACCATGTCATTGTTCTCAAATCATTTCTGGAATTGCTCTCAGTGACTGTGAGTTAGTCTTCTGAATGCTCTCAATGGTGACTCTTGAAGGTAGATTTGATTTTCAAAAACAACCAAATCTCCTCCTACGTCAGCTCTGGTTAACTAGGGGGACGAGTCAAATGTGTAAGGCCAAGAGGATTGACTCTAAAGTATCCAGGCCGATTTTTCTGGAGTGAATTGTACTCAACCCCAGAAGCCAGTTTCCAAAGGCAAACCCTAGACATGTGTGGTAAACACGTTATAGGCATGACATCAAGGGGGGGCTGGTGACTGCTCTGAAGGAAACCTCATTCATTTGAATATGCAAGTTTTCTAGTGGGTCTCTTGACCAGAATACTTCCTCAGATCCAGACCTACCCTGCCTCATGGTTCCCAGAAGTATAAGGACCTCACTGTCTAAGTCAACTCTTAATCCCCAACCTGGGTACTTGACACGTCTGCAATGAATAGCTGATGGAAAAGTTCAGCATCGGGCAAGAAAGTCCAAAGTGTCTGGGGCTGACTCTATGTGATTCAAAGGCAGAATTAGGACCCAGAGAGATGCTCCCCAGTCCTAAATTTCTGCTCACTTTGAGAAAGACATTGTTAGTAGCTGGAGCTGTCCAGCAATGGAGTTAGTTTGCCCCGGAAATGGTGAGCTTCCCACCCAAGGAGGAGTTTAAAGCAAAGGCTGCTTGTTATGGGAACCAGTAGAGGTTCCTCCTGTAATGGGGAGCTATGCAATCCCATTCAAGGGTTATCCCCTGAGTTCAACCTGTACAATACCTGGCAACTGGTAGGCCCTGAAAAAATACTGGAATAGAAAGAATGAGCAATCGGGAATGAGGTACCTCTTGTGAGCCAAGTAAAGGGGAAGAGGCCAGGGGCTCGGTCAGCTGCAAAGCAGGCAGGGAAAAGTGAAATGAAAAGAGCCAGGGAGCCACGAGGCCTTCCTTGAGCTTTTGGTACAGTAGGAGAGAAGTTGCCTTGGGTGCCTGAAAGCTCACATGTTTTTGAAAGGGCAATACTTTTGAAGGGGGTAGGAGTTGAGGGAGGAGATAAACCACTGCTCACCCTTCTTAAACTCCTCCAGCACCGTGTCCAGCCGGGTATCATTGAAGACGCAGTGTAGGGGCCGGTTGTAGAAGCGAGTGACGGTGAGGAGCGGGGTGCAGTCGTCGGGGTCCACGAAGGCCAAGTCCTTGACAAAGAGAATGTCCACAATGTTGTGCCGCTGGTCGCCCTCGTACACGGGGATGCGAGTGTAGCCGCTGCGCAGGATCTCGGAGACCGTGGCGAAGTCCAGCACGGCGTCGGAGCGCAGCATGAAGCAGTCCCCGAGGGGGGTCAACACCTCCTCCACCACCTTGGTGCGAAGCTCCAGGGCGCCCTGGATGATGTTGAGCTCTTCCTTCACAAGGTCGCTGTAGGGGTCCGCGGCCCGCAGCGTCTCAAGCAGCTTCTCCCGCGTGTAGAAGGTGCTGATCTCCTGACGCAGCGCCCAGTCCAGCAAGCGGCCCAGTGGGTAACACACAGGGAAGGCGGCCGCCATCAGGAGCCGGGTAAGGCACACACTGTGCGAGGCGATGGCCAGCCCGTGCCGCGAGCACACCGAGTAGGGGCAGATCTCGGCGCCCAGGAACACGGCGCCGGTGCACACGAGCGCCGGCAGCCACGGGAAGTGAATCCCTGCCTCGCCGTAGCCTTCCTCCGGATCCCCGACGCCCGGCGGCAACGAGGCATACAGCCAGCCGGCCAGAGCCGCGTTGGCTCCGGCTTGGCCCAGGAGCAAGGTGCAAAGCAGATGGGTCCCCCTGCCGCGCACGGCCTGCACGCGGCGCGCCTGCTCCTGCTCGGCGGCCGAGCCGCTGTTCCGCAGCACCCGTAACTCCACCGGGTCCAGCGAGAGCAGACTCAGGCGCAGGCCGCTGAACAGTGCAGACAGGGCGAGCAGCAGGATAGCCCCGAGAGCCCGCAGCCACGCGGGGGGCAGCAGGTCCCCGCCCGGGCCGTACAGCCGCGGGCGGACGCGCAGCAGGAAGCCGCCAGCGGCGCCGTGGTGGTGCCAGGTGCGCCCGTCCCAGGCGCACAGCGAGAAGAGCTTCCCGCCACCGTCCGCGCCGCCCCGCTCTGCCTCGCCCTTGCGCAGCTCCCGCACCCGCACCTGAACTAGAGCCGAGCCTGCCACGCCTCCGGGGCGCAGGGGCCCCAGGACTTCCACGTCCGACGCCCAGTCGCTCTGCTCGCGGCAGCGCTGCGGCCCTGGGGGGCGCGTGGGGACAGCGCTGGGCGCCACGCCACTGCCGCCTGGGGGCTCCTCGATAAACACGAGCCGCGGAGCCCAGTCACCGGTGCCGTTCTCCCCCGGGGAAAGGGTGGGTGCAGGCACAGTCGCCGTGGGCGCCGCGGGCCCGGGCTGGAAATAGACGCGCAGGAGGAAGCTGGTGCCTTCGGCGGCACGCAGGGTGCCCCCTTCCAGGGACACGCGGCCTCCAGCGGTGTCCTCGGGCCTCAGGCCCAGCAGCCAGGCGGCGGCGGCCGGGGGCCGAGGAGACAGGGAGAAGAAGAGCAGGAGCACAGCGCCTCGGCTGCAGCAGTCCCGGAGCCTTACACCCACCGCTGCTGCCGCCGCCGCCGCCGCCATCCTGCACCCGGCGCGGCCGCACGTGATACTGCAGAAGCCGAGCAAGAGCTGGAGGGAGGAGGAGCCGGAGCCGGGAACCGGCCCCAGGCAGGTCACCACGTGTACGCCCCCTACGCGCGTGGGCTGGAGGCGGTGGGGGTTCAGACCCTGCCTGGGCAGGATGTCTTCGCCGGAGGCTGGAGATGCCCACGCATAACTGCACTCTGCATAACCCAAACACACTTCGTTGTATCTGAGTTGCAGTCTGGGGAAAGCTTGCCTTGGAGCATGGCCTCCACTCCAGCAGTAGGGCGCCGCTCCGAGAACTCCTACCCGGCAGTAATTCCTTGCTTACCCACCGCTTCCCCATTGGCTGGGGCAATTTCCCAGCGTTTTGCCTCTCGCCCTGCCTCTTGCATTCCCTCTTCTGGTCAAAGGATATTCTGGAGGCAAGTCTTCAATCTGTGAACTTTGTGTTTGGTCTCAACTCCAACTGACCTTTCATATTTCAAAAATTTCTAAATTACTTAAGTTCAATTCCTTGTTAAGATCCGAATGTCCAATAAGAAACTGTTGAAATAAATTATACCACTGTGCAATAGAATACTATGCAGCCTGAAAAAAGAATGAGGTGAATCCATGTGTTTGTGATATGGAAAAATATCCAAAGTAATAGTTGAAAAATAACAAGGTGCAGAATGATGTGTATAATATGCTACTATTTGTGCTAAAAGTATTTATGTGTAAATTTGTATGTACATATATACATATATAAAATATTAGATTTAACATACAGAGGATACACAAGAAATTTGTAATAGTGTTGCCCTCTGGGGAGCAGGACCAGAGTCTGGAAGTTTGGTTGAAAGATACATTAAAGTATATGTATAGAGAGATGAACAGGAAGTTAAAAAGATAATACAGAGACCCCAGTACCCTCACCCACCCAGTTTCCCCCAATGAGTACATCTTAACTACAGTATAACATAAATAGCAGGAAATTGAAATTGGTATGATGTGTGAGTATAGTTCTATGTCATTGTATCACGTGTAGATTTGTGTAACCATCGCTGCAGTCAAAATAGAGAATTGTTCTATTATCACCCAGATCTAGCAGGGAAACTTTTTAGTGAATTCCTTTACTGAATTTACCATGGGCCTATATTACTTTGTTTTTACTTTCATGCATTTATTTAAAATTTTTATATAGTAAAATTCACTTTTTGTTTTACTGTTCTGTGAGTTTTGACAAATGCATATTCATGTAACCATCATAATCAAGAGTAGTGCCATTACCCCCCGATATTCCCTCTTCCTGTCTCTTCGTGGTCAACCCCTCCCCCATGTCATCCTCTGACAACTACTGATTTGTTCTCCTCTGTAGTCTTCCTTTTCTAGAATGTTGCATAAATGGAATAATACAGCGTGTAGCCTTTTGGATGTGGCTTCCCTTACCTTGTTAGCATAATGCATTTGAGAGTCGTCCCTGTTGTAGTGTTTAGCAATAGTTCATTCCCTTTTATGGCTGGATAATATTCCATTATATGGGATGTATCACAGTTTATCTGTTTACCAGTTAAAGAACATTTGAGTTATTTCCAGTTTTTGGCAATTATGAATAAAGCAGCTATAAACGTTCTTGTGCAGGTTTCTGTGTGAACATACGTTTTCATTTCTCTTGGATAAATTTACCATACATCTGTATTACTTTTTAAAATATAAAAGTAACAGTAATTTGGCATACTACATTTGGCATCTCTAATTTAAAAATCATTGCTGTGTGTGAAATCTTATTTTCCATAGACTTTGTGAGACCCCAAAGATATTGATTGAAAAAGCCTTGCAAAGAATAAAGCTCAATACAGATGGTCCAGCTAAAAGTTACCTTCTTTTCATAACAAACTCTTATCATCCAGAGTGGAAATAGCCTCTTTCTGGTTTGGGATTAGACAGGCCTTAGTAGGGTGCAGGTCACATTCCTACATAGGCTGCCTTTCACACTCTGCAGGGAATGGGAAACAAAGCTGCCATTGCCGTAAAACACACTAGATCCTGTCCACTACATGTTGCCTCCTGCGAGGGCTGCTTAAGAGACAGACAGAAGATTTAATCTGAAGAGGGAATATTGAGGCATTTATTGGAAGTACAGAGGATATACAGGGGAGAAGGGGGGTCAGGCATGTGATTGTTTCTCTAAAGTGTTTGCAAAAAAAGCTCTTACTTTTCTCCTGACACTAAGATCTCTCTCCTCTCCCAACATAAGCTCCTCAGCACAAAGGAGCTGTTATCCTAAGGGTTCTCCTACATCTTTTAGATCACGAGACTTTATCATCATTATAATACCACCTAACACCTTTATCAAGCTTTAGAGTTACAAAAGAATTTAATATTTATTATTTCTTGCACACAATAGCACTGGGAAGTGGATATAATTATACTCATTTTATAAATCAGGTTAAAAGTCTGGTGAAACTGATTTGGTCTCTAGGTTAATGCTCCCTCACCCCACAGTGCTGATCGGTACCAAAATAAAACCTTTCAAAAATGTTAGATCAGGAATTCAAAGACCTAAATTTCTGATTATAAACTATTACATGCTCATTGAAAATAAAATTTTAATACAGAAAGGCATAAATAAAAATAAACTATATCACCACCAACCAGAGATAAACACTGTTAATATTTTGACACACTTCCTTTTTTATTTTCTACACAGATAACTCAGAAATGCACACACATATGTATGCCCTCATATATTTGTATATTTTATAACTGAATACGTATTATACATACAATCCTAGTCTGCTTCTGTCACTTAACATATCAAGAGCATTTTCCTGGGGCCGGCCCCGTGGCCGAGTGGTTAAGTTCCAGCGCTGCGCTTCAGTGGCCTGGGGTTTCACCAGTTCAGATACTGGGCGCGGATATGGCACCACTCGTCAGGCCATGCTGAGGTGGCATCCCACATGCCACAACTAGAAGCACCCACAACTAAAAATATACAACTGTGTACCAGGGGGATTTGGGGAGAAAAAGGAAAAATAAAATCTTTTTTTAAAAAAAGAGCATTTTCCCTAATGTAATAAAAAATTCTTTCATAAACATTATTTTGAATTAATGATAGCATCACATTATCGACATATATTTTATATTATACTATATTGAGAGAGAGAACTGTAAGAATGATCCTATTTCCATTTGCACTAGCTCTATTATTAACAAGTGTTAGGCTTAGGAAAGTCAGTCTCCTTTTCTGAGCCCATTTTCTCATCTGTGACATAAAAGACAGTTTTAAGGTCCCTACCCTTTTATGTGTCCGGTGGGTAAGGGCTAATGTACAATCTGGAATGACTGAGTACTTTTCCTTTATTGAATAGGAGATTCTGGAAAAGTACTGAGTTTCCAGAGCTCTATTGTAACTGAAAGGATTCCTGGGAACAGGTTCAGGCAGTGTGATTCTAGTAAGGAAGAGCTAGCTGCCAAAAGCAGCTCCCAGAATCTGAATGTTGACTATCTTCCTAGTTTACAATATGAGCACTTCCTAGTATACAAGATGGGCAATTCCTCACTTCCCAGAGAGATGGAGGAAATGATACTTGCCTTTAGTCTCATGACTGTGCTATTTCAGAATGTACATGTTAAATGCTTTTGTGTATTTCATTACTTGTTCATTCATTGAATAAATTCGTGTTAGTCAACAAAGTACCAGGCCCTGTGCTAGACATTGTGCATAGACAGATATCATCCTTGCCATTATGGAGCTGAGATTTGACTGAGGATGACAGACATGAACCAGAAATTGCTTACCTACCTAATTAATTAATTACTCCTATGAAGGAGATGTTCACTGTGCCATGCAAGTATATAATTTGGGGACCCATCTAGAGAGGAAGGTCTGGGAAGACTACATCCCAAAGTGAAATTGAATGAAAATGGAAGAATTTATACGTTAGGAAGAATATGAAAAATATATTTTGTGTCTTCTATTCCTTTTTGTACTACTTTTGTACTACTTTTATTCCTTTTTGTACACGGGCTGGCCCCATGGCTGAGTGGTTGAAGTTCCATGTGCTCTGTTTTGGCGGCCCCAGCCTGGCGTTTATGGGTTTGGATCCTGGGTGTGGACCTACTCCACTCATCAGCCATGCTGTAGAGGCATCCCACATACAAAGTAGAGGAATATTGGCACAGATGTTAGCTCAGGGCTAATCTTCCTCACAAAAAACAACAACGAAAAAACAAAACTATAACCATGTAATAATAATATTCTAATAATGTAATCCATTAGCATTCATTGAGTGCTTACTATGTGCCAAGTACATTATCCCTTTTAATCCTCAGAATAGGTGAGAAAACTGAGGCTCTGATTGGGTAACTCTGTGAAAGTCTCATCATTAATGGGTAGTGGGGCCCAGTTGAGTCTAGAGTCTACAGTTAAAAAAATTAGGAATGGGGCCGGCCCAGTGGTGCAGCAGTTAAGTTCACATGTTCCACTTCAGCGGCCGGGTGTTTGCCAGTTTGGATCCTGGATGTGGACCTATACTCTACTCAGCAAGCCATACCTGTGGCAGGCATCCCAAATATAAAGTGGAGGAGGATGGGCATTGTTGTTAGCTCACAGCCAACTTTCCTCATCAAAAAGAGGAGGATTGGCAGCAGACGTCAGCTCAGGTCTAATCTTCCTCAAAAAAAAAAAATTAGCTGGGGCTGGCCCCATGGCCGAGTGGTTAAGTTCGCGCGCTCCGCTGCAGGCGGCCCAGTGTTTCGTTGGTTCGAATCCTGGGCGCGGACATGGCACTGCTCATCAGGCCACGCTGAGGCAGCGTCCCACATGCCACAACTAGAGGGACCCCCAACGAAGAATATACAACTATGTACCGGGGGGCTTTGGGGAGAAAAAGGAAAAATAAAATCTTTAAAAAAAAAATTAGGAAAATAATAATACCAGGTAACCCTTACACGAGGTTTACTAGATATCAGGCATAAATTAACTCATTTAATTCTCATAAGAACCTTTGGAAGTAGGTGTTATTATAATCATTTCCGCTTTACATGAGGAAGCTAAGCTACAGAGAGATTAAGTACCCTGGTAGTCAAGATTTTACGCTACTCTGCCTATAGCTGGCTGTCACACTTTTGCCTATTTACATCATTTTACATAGTTGCACTTATAATGTTCCCTACTATTGTAGTATTCTGTTTCTTTTCATTAATCATTATAGCATAAGTATTTTGCCTCATTAAAACTATTTATAAACACGTTTTCCTTCCTTCCCCTCACCCTCTGTTTTATTGTTGTTTATTTGTTGGTTTTACCACAGGTGCAGAGCATTGAGTTAATGATCTCCAGTTCATGGGCTATGAAAAGGCCTCCTCCACCCCATCCTAATCCCAATCCCATCTCCTTCCCCTTCAGGCAACCACTGCAGAATTTTGATATGTCCTTAAACAGTATATTTTCTTGTAAAATATGTAGTATTGGTTTGTGTATGTGTTTTCTTTTATTGAGATGCGATTCACAAGCCATAAATCGACACTTTTAAACTATAGAATTCAGTGGGATTTAGTATATTCATAAAGTTGTGTAACCATCATCACTATCTCATCCCAGCATATTTTCATCACCCTAAAAGAAACCCTATACCTTCTAACAGACACTCCCATCCCCTGCTAACAGACACTCCCATCCCCTGCCACAGCCTCTAGCAACCACTGATCTACTTTCTGTCCGTGTACGTGCTTTTAATTTTCATAAAATGTGCTGTAGAACTTGTTCTGTTTCTCTCATTTTCATTCAACATTGTGTTTGTAAAATCTGTCCGTGTTGCTGAATGTATGCCTGGTTTGATGTTTCTGAATGCTCGGTGGTCTTCCACAGTGGATGGCCACGTCATTTTCATCCATTCCTTTAGAGATGGACACTTAGATTACCATCAACTTCCCACTACTGCAAACAAAGCCACAGTGAAATCCTTGACCATTCCCTATTGGACCTGTGAGGGATTCCTCTGGAGTGTACCCGCTGTGGGACTGTTGGGTAGCAGTGTATACATATACTTAATCTCACTCAGCACAGCCAGATTACCCTCCACTGATGGTGCCTCAAGTTGCCTGCTTTCCGACATCTTAGTCTACACTTAGTATTATTCACTTCCCAAATTTGGCCAAGCTGACGTGGAGGAAATGCTATCTCGTTTTTAAAATTTGAATGTCTCTGATTCCTAGCAACTTTAAGCATCTCTTCATATATTTGTTAGCCTTTCAGGTGTGAAATTGGGTGGAATGGGGCTAAAGTTTTGGGCTGGCATTTAAAGTACATCTGCTCTTTTATAGGACATGCATTCAACAGTGCTTCATATCTGAAAACACTAACCCGTGCTTTACTCTGCTTGAAGCCCTGGACCCTACTCAGACAGAATCGTGGAGATGGAGCTTTCCAGTAGAGCAGGGGTAAGTCAGTCTGGACTTGATCATGTCTACATCAAATAGTTAATTGTGTGCACAGCATTTCTGAGATACAGACATTTCTATTGGTTAATAAGGGATGCTCCTGCCTGGGGCAGGGAGGGTTTGTTTGTTTTCTCCCCAAAAGGTCAAGAGTTTTTTTGGAGAATGATTACTCCCCAGCATCTGGGCAGTCAGAAGGTCAATCCCACCTTGACCACTAGTTAATCAGGTTATTCAACACTTGAATCAGGTAATTCAGTGTAGGGTACCAGACTGGGTCATGAAGAGCTGCAAGCAGAAGTGATAACCCCCAGCCAAATAGAAATAAATATTGAAGATATTTTCTTTACTGAGAGGAGATGGAAGAATGGAAAGTTATTCATACGTGATTGGCTTGAGTGTCGTTTATCAGGAAATCTGGTTCTCAGATGGGCAGGAGGGAAAAGTCAGTCTGATTAAGACGGCCTAATGCAGGCAAACATTCATTTATTTTCTGCACAGAGCAAAGATTCTCAAATTTTATTATGTGTAAAAATCACCTGGGGCAAGCTTAGTAGCATAGTGGTTAAGTTTGCATGCTCCGCTTGGGCGGACCCAGGGTTCGCAGGTTCGGGTCCCGGAGGAGACTTGTTAGACGGCTCATCAAGCCATGCTGTGGTGGGCACCCCACATACACAATAGAGGAAGATTGGCACAGATGTTAGCTCAGGGCTGATCTTCCTCACCTAAAATAAAAAATAAAATCACATGGGAGTTGTTTTTTTTTTAACAGATTCTAGAAGAATACACAGGAAACTGGTAACAGTGGTTGCACCTAAAGAGAAACTGGTAGCTGGGAAACAGGGATGGAAGAGAGAATTTTCCCTTTGAATCTTTTAAATTTTGTACAGTTAACATATATTTCCTATTTGAAAATAATTTACATTTAATTAAAAAAATGTGCATTCCTATCTCCATTTTGCTTCTGTGGGTCTGGAATATGACCCAAGAATTTGCATTTTAACAAACATCTCATGTGATTCCAATACAGCTGATTGTTGGCTCACGTTTTGAGAAAGAACCACATAGACGAGTGGTTCTTAATCTTTTTTGGATTTACACACTCCTGCGAACTTCTGATGAAACTAGGGGTCTTTTCTCTAGAAAACTGCACATGTATTCAAGGACAAAATAATTTGAATATGTTGTGAATACAGTTGCAGGAGGTCCTTGGGAATCCCAGTGGCATCATGTCTGTGACTCTTATGTTAGGGACTCCTGATATAGAAATTTTGTTCTCTATCATGGCAAGGAGTTTTTTTAAAGAGAGAGTTTCAGAGAATTGAGAACATTTTTAAGTGTGACTGTGTGTGCATGCATGTGTACCCATGCGCCTGTGTGTAAGAAAAGAGCAGAGGTGATTTCAACTTTTGATGAAAGGGTTCCTTCTCCATTTCTAGAACCAGTTGCTAACTAATAAAGGAACAGAAGATAGATCCCTCAACAATTCCTTCCAGCTACATCCTGTCCACAAACACGTTAATGAAATTTGCAGATGACCCCAAAAGAGGATATGTTGCAAACACCAGGAAAGCCAAAGAAATTATATAAAACATTAGCAATATGGCAGAGAATGACTCTCAACTTGGAAAATTTTCAAGTAGAGGCATCTGGAGAAAAGTAATTGGAAAGAAAATTTTTCATGGGGAGGGCAACACCTGGAAAGTAGTAATGGCTGTAAGAGGCCCAAGGGTGATGCTAAATGGCAAATTAGATACATGTCTGTTGTATAATATTGCCAGAAAAATATGACACTGGTCTCTTGTCACAAAGCAAGAAGATAATAGCTCTTTCTGTTTGGCCCTAGTGAGATAGCACCTGGGATGCTGTTTTCAGTTTTGGACACTTCATTAGTGGAAAATTGTTGATTAGCATTTGGGAATTTGGAGGCAAAAACCAAGAACAATTAAAAGCATTTATCTGACATGACTCAACCATTCAAAACCAACTGCACAGAGGGAAAGAGAAATAATGAAACCCCATACTTAGATTATGTTGCTGAGAAATCAAAGAATTCGAGTCTTTCATTTCAATTTCAGCATAGAACCACTGATTGTTGGAGCTGGGAGGGACTTTTGAGATGAATTTTGATGGCCTTTGAGTTCCTGGGCAGTGCTAAAATTTTGTTAGCTGGGCAGATTGCTCTTGGGCTATGCATTCCACAGAGATCTAGAAAGGGTATTATTATGATATTGTTATGATGTTATTCACCTGATTAAAACCCTACAATGGCTTCCCATGGCATTTAGAATAAATCCAGCCATTTAACAGTGCTCACATTGTTCTGCTGAATTTGGCCTTTGCCTAAATATTAGCTTCTAACACTGTTCCCTCAACTCACCAATCTTCACCCACACTGGCCTCCTTGCTCTTTATAGAACTCTCCAAGATCTTTCTAGCCCCATGGTCTTTGCATTTGCTGTTTATTCACCCAAGTTCGTGTATTGATTTCTCCTCATCTCTCTTCCTTTTGTAACCAAGTTATCTAAAGTCTCCATCCCCACTCCATCATCCTGTTTATAAGTGTTATCACAATCTTTAGTTATCTTTATTTACTTTCTTGTTTATTGTCTTTTTCCCCTATCAGGATGTAAAGTCCAGGAGAGCAAGGACCTTTTCTATCTTGTTCATTCCTATATTTCCAGTGCCTTGCATGAAGTCATAGCTGACGCATATTGAGCTCTTATATTTTCCTGACCCTGTTCAATGATTTACAGCTCATTTAATTCTCCCAGCAACCCCATAAGACTATAATTATTTCCATCTTATAAATGGGGAAGCTGAAGTGCAAAGAGGCTAAATTTTGTGTGTGTGTTTTTTTTCTGAGGAAGATTTGCCCTGAGTTAACATCTGTTGCCAATCTTCCTATTTTTGCTTGAGGAAGATTCACAGTGAGCTAACATTTGTGTATGTCTTCCTCTATTTTGTATGTAGGTTGCTGCCACAGCATGGCTGCTGATGAGTCATGTAGGTCCATGCCCAGCAACCGAACCTGGGCCACTGAAGGGGAGAGTGCCGAACTTTTTTTTTAAAAAAGATATCTATTGGTTTTATTTTATTTTATTTATTTATTTATTTTTAAAGATTTTAGTTTTCCTTTTTCTCCCAAAGTCCCCCCTGGTACATAGTTGTGTATTTTCAGTTGTGGGTCCTTCTAATTGTGACATGTGGGATGCTGCCTCAGCATGGCTTGATGAATGGTGCCCTGTCTGAGCCCAGGATTCGAACTGGCGAAACCCTGGGCCTGCGAAGCAGAGTGCGTGAACTTAACTACTCGGCCACGGGGCCAGCCTCTAAAGAAGCTACATTTAATTTGCCCAAGATTAAACAGCCAAGTAAGTGGTTGGGCTAGGGTTTGAATCTTGCCAGTGTAACTTGTCCAGGGTCTGAGAAATTAATGGAAGAGCTAAAGCCAGCATCTAGGGCTTCTGGCTGCCTGGGGCTTATCTGTCTAGAGAACAGGCAATGGATTAATTACTTGGATAGTTATTCACTGTTATCTTTTCCCCTGTGAGAAATTCTGGTAAATGAGGATTTGCTTCCGTATTTGAGAATGTGTGATCTTGAGTCATTCCTTTTGGGGATAGTGAGGAAAAGAGACAATTTAGGAAGGGGGACAGGAACAAAAACAGAAGGTAAAACATATGGCAGAACAAGATTTCAGCTTTTTGTGACACAGTCTTGGGGGAGGCAAAGGAAGCTAAGAGGAAGTAAAGCAAGAACTTGTTTTCTGGACCATTAGGAGGTAGGGAATTGGGCTGGTATAAGAGGAGTTGAGGGCCATGTGCCTTGGCATGAGCTTATTTATCATGGGCCAAAACAAGACCTATATAACCCCATATTTGGGAGAGAGGACTGAGAAATACCTGTTTAGCTAGGCAAACAGAATAAACAAAGTGTGTCTAAGGCCTTTTTGTATTGAGCATCCAAGTGACTCACTCTCTGTGAACCTGTGGGACCAAGGATGTGGGAGTCAGTGACACCCCTATGTTATAAAATCAGAAAGACATGTTTGGATGGAGGAACCAACAGGGACATCTTCTTAGTTTGCAGATTATCTGCAACCAAGCAAAACAAATTTCCAAGCATCTTGTCAAAACTGCAAGGTTTTTAGCAAGCATGGGATGATACATTGAAATTATTTCGACATATCACTATTATTCACATGAGTGAATGTTAAAATTAACTGCCTTAACTGTTTTATTAGTAGGAATGAAAACATCTATAAGGGGTTTCATTGGTTCACTCATGATAGCCTTGGTTTCTTTAACTCTATCTTCCCTGACTCCAGTCTTGTTTTGTTTCTCCATTCTTCACAATGCAGAGACTGATCCTTTTTTAAAAATTTCACTTTTTTTTGTTGACTTTATTTTTTAGAGCAGTTTTAGGTTCACAGAAAAATTGAGAGGAAGGTTCAGAGATTTCCCATATAACCTCTGCTCCACATATGTATAGATTGCTCCATTATCAACATCCCCCACCAGATTGGTACCTTTGTTACATTTGATGAATCTACATTGACACATCATAATCACCCAAAGTCCATAGTTTACATTACTGTTCACTCTTGGTATTGTGCATTCTACAGGTTTGGGCAAAGATATAATGATATATATCCAAAGATATAATGATATACATCCATTTCACTGCCCTAAAAATCCTCTGTGCTCTGCCTATTCATCCCTTCCCCATACCCCCTGGAAACCATTGATCTTTTTACCATCTCCATAATTTTCCCTTTTCCAGAGTGTCATAGAGTTGGAATCATAGAGTATGTAGTCTTTTCAGCTTGGCTTCTTTCACTTAGTAATATGGATTTAAGTTCTTCTATGTCTCTTCATGGCTTGATAGCTCATTTCTTTTTAGCACAGAATAATATTCCCTTGTCTGCATGTTCCACAGTTTACTTATCTATTCACCTACTGAAGGATATCTTGGCTGCTCCCAAGTTTTGGCAATTCCCAATAAAGCTGCTATAGACATCTGCGTGCAGGTTTTTCGTGGACATAAATTTTCAACTCCTTTGAGTAAATACCAAGGAGTGCAATTGCTGGATCGTGTGGTAAAAGTATGATTAGTTTTGTAAGAAACCACCAAACTGTCTTCCAAAGTGACTGTACCAATTTGCATTCCCACCAGCAATGATGGAGATTTCCTGTTGTTTCACATCCTCACCAGCATTTGGTGGTGTCAGTGTTTTGGATTTTGGCCATTCTAATAGGTGTATAGTGGTATCTTGTTGTTTTAATTTGCGTTTCCCTGATGACACATGATGTGGAGCATCTTTTCATATACTTACTTGCCAACTATTTATTTTCTCTGGTGAAGTATCCATTAATGTCTTTGGCACATTTTTTAATCTGGTTGTTTGTTTTCTTATTGTTAAGTTTTAAGAGTTCTTTCTACATTTTTTCCAACTTTTTTGAGGAACAGTTGAAGAATAAAATTGTATATATTTAAACTGTACAATGTGATGACTTGATATACATATACATTGTGAAATGATTACCATGAACAAGTTAATTAACTTGTCCATTACCTCACATAGTTATTTCTTTTTGTGTGTGTGATGAGAATACTTAAGATTTCCTCAGCAAATTTCAAGTATACAACACTGTATTATTAACTATAGTAACCATGCTATACATTAGATTCTCAGAACTTATTCGTTTTATAACTGGAAGTTTGTACCCTTTAACCTACATCTCTCAATTTCCCCCCTCCCCCAGTCCCTGGCAACCACAATTCTACTGTTGCTATGAGATTGACTTTTTTTTAGATTCCACATATGAGTGAGATCATACAGTATTTGTCTTTCTCCATCTGGCTTATTTCACTTAGCATAATGCACTCCAGGTTCATCCATGCCGTTACAAATGGCAGGATTTCTTTTTTTTAAAGGTGGAATAATATTCCTTTGTATAAATATACTACATTTGCTTTATCCATTCATCTGACAATGGATTCTTAGGTTGTTCCCGTATCTTGGCTATTGTGAATGATGCTGCAATGAACATGGGAGTACAGTATCTCTTTGAGATACTGATTTTGTTCCCTTTGAATATATAGTCCAGAGTGGGATTGCTGAATCATATGATAGTGCCATGTTTAATTTTTTGAGGACCCTCCATACCATTTTCCATGATGGCTATACCAATTTACATTCCCACCAACAGTGTATAAGGGTTCCCTTTTATCCACATCCTCACCAGCATTTGCTATCTCTTATCTTTTTTATAATAGCCATCCTAATAGGTGTGAGGTGATATCTCATGGTTTTGATTTGTATTTTTCTGAGGATTAGTAACGTTGAGCACCTTCTCATGTACCATTTGTATGTCTTCTTTGGAAGAATGTCTATTCAATTTCTTTACCAATTTTTAATTGGATTGTTTTTCTGCTATTGAGTTGTATGAGTTCCTCATATATTTTGGATATTAACCACTTATCAGATGTATGTTTTGCAAATATTTTCTCCCATTCCGTGGGTTGCCTTTTCATTTTATTGATTATTTCCTTTTCTGTGCAGAAGCTTTTTAGTTTGATGTAGTCTCATTTGTTTATTTTAGCTTTTTGCTGTCTGTGCTTTTGGCTTCATATCCAAAAATCATTGCCAATATCAATGTCAAGGAGCTTTTCCCCTACATTTTCTTCTAGGAGACTTAAGGTTTCAGGTCTACAATAGTATACAGTAATGTCCTAGGCCTTCACATTCACTCACCACTCACTCACTGACTCACCCAGAGTAACTTCCAGTCCTGCAAGCTCCACTCATGGTAAGTACACTATACAGGTGGAACATTTTTTATCTTTTATGCCGTATTTGTACTGTACCTTTTCTATGTTTAGATACATAAATACTTGCCATTGTGTTACAATTGCCTACAATATTCAGTACAGTAACATGCTGTACAGGTTTGTAGCCTAAGAGCAATAGGCTATAGCATATGGCCTAGGTGTGTAATAGGTTATACCATCTAGGTTTGTGTAAGGATACTTTATGATGTTCACAACAGTGATGAAATTGCCTGATGATGCATTTCTCAGAATGTATCCCTGTCATTAAGAGACACACGATTGTACTGCTTTGATTACTATATGTTTGTAATATAGTTTGAAATCAGAGCATATGATGCCTCCAGCTTTGTTCCTTTTTCTCAAGATTGCTTTGGCTCTTTGGGATCTTTTGTGGTTCCATATAAATTTTAGGACTGTTTTTTCTATTTCTGAGAAAAATGTCATTGGATTTTTTTCTCATCTTTCCCTCCCAGTTTTAATGAGATATAATTGACATACATCAATGTATGAGTTTAAGATGTACAGCATCATGGTTTGACATGCATACATCATGAAATAATTACTGCAATAAGTTTAGTTAACATCCATCATCTTATATAGATACAATAAAAAGAGAAAACAGAAAAAGAAAAAAAAGAATTTTTTTCCTTGTGAAGAGAACTCTATCATACAGCAGTGTTAACTACAGTTGTCTTGTTGTACATTACATCCCTAGTACTTATTTATCTTGTAACTGGAAATTCATACCTTTTGATCACCTTTCTCCGATTCTTCTTCCCCCTACCTCCGACCTCTAGTAACCACAAATCTGACCTTTTTTTATATGAGGTGTTTTTGGTTAAGATTACACATATAAGTGAGATCATACAGTATTTGTTGTTCTCTGTCTGACTTATTTCACTTAGCATAATGCCCTCAAGGTCCATCCATGTTGTTGCAAAAGGCAAGATTTCTCTTTTTTATGGCTGAATAATATGCCACTATATATATATATATATATATATATATATATATTTACCACAACTTCTTTATCCATTTATCCATTGATGGACATTTAAATTGTTTCCATGTCTTGGCTATTGTAAATAATGCTGCTATGAACATGGCGGTGTAGATATCTTTTAGAATTAGTGTTTTCATTTCCTTTGGACATATTCCCAGAAGGGTAATTGCTGGATCAAGGGTAGTTCTATTTTTAATTCTTTGAGGATCCTCCATACTGTTTTCCATAGGGACTGTACCATATAATCCCACCAACAGTGCACAAGGGTTCCCTTTTCTCCACATCCTCACCAGTATTTATCTCTTGTCTTTTTGATCATGGTCATTCTAACAGGCATGAGGTGATATCTCATGGTGGTTTTGATTTGCATTTCCCTAGTGACTAGCGATATTGAGCATCTTTTCATGTACCTGTTGGCCTTCCATATATCTTCCTTGGGAAAATGTCTATTCAGGTCTTTTGCCCATTTTTAAATTGGATTATTTGTCTTTTTGGTATTGAGTTGTATGAGTTCTTTATATATTTTGGATACTAACCCCTTATCAGATATATGGTTTGCAAATATTTTTTCCCATTCTATAACTCGTCTTTTCACTTTGTTGTTTCTTTTGCTGTGCAGAAGCTTTTTAGTTTGATGTAGTCCCACTTGTTTATTTTTAATTTTGTTGCTTGTGCTTTAGGTGTTGTATCCAAAAAATCATTTCCAAGACCCATGTCAAGGAGTTTTTTCCCTGTGTTTTCTTCTAGAGTTTCATGGTTTCAGTTCTTCTGTTTAAATCTTTGATCCATTTTGAGTTAATTTTTGTAAGTGGTGTAAGATAGGGGCCTAGTTTCATTCTTTTATATGTGAATATACAATTTTCCCAGCACCGTTTATTGAAGAGACTGTCTTTTCTCCATTAAGTATGTTACCTGTGGGGTTGTCATATATGAACTTTATTATGTTGAGGTATATTCCTTCTATATCTAATTTGTTGAGAGTTTTCATCATGAAAGGATGTTGAATTTTGTCAATTGCTTTTTCTGCATCTACTGAAATGATCATATGATTTTTACCCTTCATTCTATTAATGTGGTGCATCACATTTATTGATTTGCATAAGTTGAATCATCCTTTCATCTCAGCAATAAATCCCACTTAATGTGGCATATGATCCTTTTAACGTGCTGTTGAATTTGATTTGCTAGTATTTAGCTGAGGATTTTTGCATCTATGTTCATCAGCGATACTGGCCTGTAATTTTCTTTTCTTGTAGTATCCTTGCCTGGTTTGGTATCAGGGTAATGCTGGCCTCATAAAATGAGTTTCGAGGTGTTCCTTCCTCTTTAACTTTCAGAGAGAGTTTTAGAAGGATTAGTATTAATTCTTCTTTAAATGTTTTGTAGAATTCACCAGTGAAGCTATCTGGTCCTGTGCTTTTATTTGTTGGGAGATTTTTGATTACTGATTTAATCTCTTTGCTTGTTATCGGTCTGTTCAGATTTTCTATTTCTTCATAATTCAGTCTTGGTAAGTTATGTGTTTCTAGGAATTTGTCCATTTCTTCCAGGTTATCAAAGTTTTGGTAGGTTGTGTTTCTATTTTTGTTTGTCTCAAGATATTTTTTTATTTCTTCTTTGACCCGTTGATTGTTCAGGAACATGGTGTTTAATTTCCACATATTTGTGAATTTTATAGCTTTCACGCTATTATTGATTTCTAGTTTCATACCATTGTAATTAGAAAATATACTTGCCTTGATTTCAATCTTCTTAAATTTGTTAAGACTTGTTTTGTGACCTAACATATGATCTATCCTGGAGAGTGTTCCAGGTGTGCTTGAGAGGAATGTATATTCTGCTGCTGTTGGATGGAATGTTTCTTATATGTCTGTTAGGTCCACTTGGTCTAAAGTGTAGTTCAAGTCTCGTCTTTCCTTATTGATTTTCCGTCTTTCTTAAAAGTGTTAAAGTCCCCTCCTATTACTGTATTGTTGTCTATTTCTGCCTTCAAATCTGTTAATAATTTCATAATATATTTAGTTACTCCAATGTTGGGCACATGTATGTTTATAATTGTTATATCCTATTGATGAATTGACCCCTTTATCATTATATAATGACTTTCTTTGTCCCTTGTCACAGCTTTTGTCTCATTACAGCTTTTGTCTGACATAGCTATAGCTACCCTTCCTCTCTTTTGGTTTTCATTTGCCTGGATATCTTTTTCCATCCCTTCACTTTCAGCCTATGTTTGTCCTTAAAGCTAAAGTGAGTCTCTCTCTCTCTCTTTTTTTTTTAAGATTTTATTTTTTTCCTTTTTCTCCCCAAAGCCCCCTGGTACATAGTTGTATATTCTTAGTTGTGGGTTCTTCTAGTTGTGTAAAGTGATCTCTTGTAGGCAGCGTACAGTTGGGTCTTGTTTTTCAATCCATTCAGCCTCTCTATGTCTTTTGATTGGGGAATTTAATCCACTTACATTTAGAATAATTATTGATAGACAAGTACTTACTATTGCCATTTTGTCAATTGTTTTGTTTGTTTTGTAGTTCTTTTGTTCCTTTCTTCTTCTCTTGCTATTTTTCTTTGTGAATTGATGATTTCTTGTAGTAGTATGCTTTGATTCTTTTCTCTTTCTCTTTAGTGTTTGTACTATAGGTTTTGCTTTGTGGATACTATGAGGCTTTCATATTATATCTTATAATAGTATATTTTAAGTCAATTACAACTTAACTTCAATTGCATAAAAAACCTGGACACACATATTTTATGTTGATGTCACAATTTATATCTTTTTATATTGTGTATCCATTAAAGGAATATTTAACTATAGTTATTTTTAGCACTTTTATTCTTTAGCCTTTACACTAGAGTTCAAAGTGATTTGTATACCATCATTACAGGATTAGAGTATTATAAGTTTACTAAATATTTACCTTTATCAGTGAATTTTAGACTTTCCTATGTTTCTTGGTTACTAATTAGTGTCCTTTCATTTCAGCTTGAAGAACTTCCTTTAGGAATTCTTGTAAGGAAGGTCTAGTTGTGATGAATTTCCTCAGTTTTTGTTTGCCTGGAAAGAAACTCATATTTGTAAAACAGAAATCTGATTACATCAATCCTTTGCTTCCAATGGCTCTCTATTGCTCTTAGGATAAAGTTTAAATTCCTTAACATGGCTCATCAAAGTCCTTCATGAATGGCCTTCTCTGCTTCATCACTCTGCTTCTCAATGGTGGTAAGTGGCAGAGCTGGGGTTTGAATCCAGATAACGGACTTCCAGAGCCAATATTTTTAATTGCTTCCCTGCATTGTCTCAGGAATCAGCCATATTGAATTTCTCTCATTGTCTCCCATGAACTATGCTTTTTCTTGTATTTAGGCTTCCCTATAACCTGTTGCCTTGGCTGGAATTTCCTCTGTCCATCTCTTGACTTGGAAAACCCTTCCCTATTTATCCTTCAGATCTCAGTTTTGAAGTTTGTCTAAGAAGCTTTACGTGATTCTCCAAGTCTGAGTCAGAAGGCCCTCCCCTGTAATTCTATAAATCCCTTTTCTTCCCCTGACATATAACTTATTCATTATATTATAATAGGCAGTTTATTTATTTACCTCCTTGACAAGAATTCGGATTCTGTGATTTCAGGGACTGCGAATATCTTATGTATTATTATATCCCCAGTGCCTACCACAGAGTGGGCACTGGGAACATATTTGTTGTATAAACGAAACATAAGATTTAAAATTCCTTAAGAGGGTATTCTCCTATTCTGAAAGTTTTTAGAAACTTAATACCGGGGGTTGGTAAGGGAATACTATAATTAGTTTCCTGTTTGGATCTCTTGGAACACTTCAAAGCACAACCTAGAAAGAACTTAAAGGCAGCGGAGGTGCTCAGGAGAGACAGAGACAGAGAAAAAGAGAGATCTGGGATGGGCAGAAGCTGGTGTGGCTGTGCTCCTAGGGCATCCCCCTCAATGGCCCATCTGAGCTGGTCTGTCAGTAATTTGGCCGGGTTGGGGGGGCACACCGTCCCTAGGGGGCGTCTGTGAGCACTGAGAAGGCGGCTCCCTCGCACCCAGGAGCGTCCTCACAGCGGGTAACACTCTGGTACTTCACCACCCGTGAGGGCATCTCGGGCCTCCTCACAGCGGGTAACCTCGCGGTGCTTCGTCACCCGTGTGGGCGTCTGGGGCCTCCTCACAGCGGGTAACCTCGCGGTGCTTCGTCACCCGTGCGGGCGTCTGGGGCCTCCTCACAGCGGGTAACCTCGCGGTGCTTCGTCACCCGTGAGGGCATCTCGGGCCTCCTCACAGCAGGTAACCTCGCGGTGCTTCATCACGCGTGAGCACATCTCAGGGCCTCCTCACAGCACAGGACGTTCGCGTTCGGGAGCTTCCCAGCGCTCACTGAAAGTTCAGGAACTTTTCCTACGTCGTCGAATACGCAGTGGCCCTCCGACACGTGTTCTGCCTCTGCTTGTCTTGCCGTGGGGGCCGGAACGCCTGCCTGGAACCGAGCGAGCCCGTGGAAGAATGGCGGTCCCCTAACTGGCGCCCCTGAGTGGGAAGATCCCGGCGAGTGAAGCAGAGCGGCCTGCGCCCGCGGGAGGCGTGGGGAGCCGGACTCCGGCCCGGCCGGTGCCTGTCCCCTGTGCGGGGCGGAGGATAAGGGGAAACCCGGATCGGGAAGCGCGGGAAGGCTCTACTTCGGCAACACGGGGCCCCAGGAGGGGTGATCTTGCCCAGCAGTCAGTGGTGGAGCGCCTCCGAGCCGGTGGGCAGAGGCGGCGGCGAGGCCGACGTCGGATGAGGGCCAGGGAGCCCGGGCTGAGAGCCGCCGGGCGGCTCAGAAGGCAGGTGAGCACCACCCCCTTGGAGAACTCCTGGAGAGACGAATTGGGGAGAGGGTATCCCGAGAAAATATGGACTCCCTGCTCCTTAGCGGGGTGGGGACGGGGAGCACAAGATGTGGGGTATGGCCCTGAAGGGATCAGATTTATGTTCACCGTTCTGAAAGACTGTGGAAAACACTAGTCGTATTTGGACTTTCAGTTGCTGCAAGTGGGTGACCCTTTCTGGAAATGAGGGAGAGCTGAGTGGGTGGGACTCAGCTGAAGCACCTAGTAGTTATAAATGCTGGTGTAAAATCACCATAGAAGTGACTGTGGCCCTGGCCGTCAGTCTCCAAGCTTGTCTGCTTAGCCCGAGGCCGGAGATTTAGATGGATTTGTGCTTGCTGCCTCCTCGTTCCGTGCCTCCTGCCTGCCCTCCTTGCCCTCTTCCCGGCCTCACCTTTCGCTCCTCCCTTTGCTTGGTCGTCTCATCACTCCCTCCTTCCTCCCATTAAACCAGGAGTTCTTAACCCTAGAATTCCGGGGGTCTGTGAACTAGGATGGAAAGAAGATCACATTTTTATTTTGTTTAACGTCTGAATAAACTCTTGCATCATCATTAGTTATGAAAGTAATCGCAAACCACAGTCGTATTAGCAGTGCCTGTGACTCTGGCATCAGTAGAAATCGTGTAGTATTAACCGGAGCTGTACTTTTGTTAGCATAGAAATTACAGACGTCGTCATTCACGTTGTGGTATTTAGAAATGTTTTTGCTCACTATTGTGAAATTATGCATTTGACTTGCTACCTGATCTTTTATTCAATGTGTTAACTTTGAAACATATTTAATACTGTATCCCTAATTTTAAAAACATTTTGATACTGTAGTTCAATATAATTCGTTTCCTTTGCATACTTCTCATCCATTCCTAATCTTACTGTGCTGCATAGAAGGAAAATCGATGCTGATCTTGAGAAAGTGAATGACTGAAATCATTGGGCCACAAATGTTTTTTCCAGTTTAGGTGGTTTCCAGTTCTTCTTTCAACAAAACTGAAGGAGGACCTAATGTAGTTGTTAGTTGCTAGATAATTAAAAGTAATTTTTTTTGTGTGGAAGATTAGCCCTGAGCTAACATCTGCTGCCAGTCCTCCTCTTTTTGCTGAGGAAGACTGGCCCTGAGGTAACATCTATGCCCATCTTCCTCTACTTTATATGTGGGACGCCTACCACAACATGGCGTGCCAGGAGGTGCCATGTCCTCACCTGGGTCCAAACCGGCCCAGTGAACCCCGGGTCACCGAAGCAGAACCTGCGCATTTAACCGCTGCACCACTGGGCTGGCCCCTAAAAGTAATTTTTAATAATACTTTTAATTTCTGTGATTTTTGGCATATAACTCTGGAGGAGATAAAAAAATTCTGTTATGTTGCGATGACAAAATTGTTACTATTCCTATCTACTAATTTATGTGAACACACTTTCTCAAAGCTTACTTAAAAATAAGTAAAAAAAGTAAAGGGATTGATTTTGTACATCGACTAATACTATTAGTAAATGCATAGATTCACATTCATCTGAGATATGATGCCAATAAAAATTTTTTAAAATATCCATATGAATTTTATGTTTATGCTATTTTGCTCAATTGGGTACTAATACTAATTGTAATGCCAATGTAATTCAGAAGAAAATTTTTAATACTCTGAGCCTACTAGGGTCACGGTAAGTAACACCTTGATTTTGGCTGCTAGCCTCCAGAACCGTGAGAGGATAAATTTCTGTTGTTTTAAACCATCAAGGCTATGGTGATTTGTTGCAGCAGCCGTAGGACAGTAATACATAGGGTTTATAGCATATGCAAACATTCAGTTTTAGTAGATACTGCCACCTAGTTTTCCAGAGTGGTTGTAACAATTTACACTCCCAGTAGCAGTGTATGAAAGTTCTGGTTGCTCTACATCAAAGATTGGGGGCCAGATATTAAAGAGTCAGATAGTAAATATTTTAGGCTTTATATGCTATACGGATTTGTGGCAGATACTCAGCTCTGTCATTATAGCATGAAAAAGGCCATAGATAATACCTAAATGAATGAGCATGGCTATGTTCCAATAAAACTTTATTTACAAAAATAGGTGGTGGCTCCTAGTTTGTTGATCCTTCCTCTATATCCTCACTAACCCTAGATATTTTCTATCCTTTTCATTTTAGGTATTCCAGCTCATGTGTAGTGGTATCTCATTATGGTATTAAGTCACATGTCCCTGATGACTCATGAAGTTGAGCATCTTTTTGGGTGTTGTCCATTTAGATGTACTCTTTTGTGAAGTGCCTGTTCAAGTGTTTTGCTCATTTTTAAAATAACAGTTTGAGATATAATCCACACACCATAAAATTTATCCTTTTAAAGTATACAGTTCAGTGGTCATTAGTATATTCACAGAGTTGTGTAACTATCACCACTACCTAATTTCGCAGCATTTTCATCACTGCCCCCCCACCCCCCAAATCCCATACCCATTAACAATTACTCTCCATTCTTTCTACTCCTAGCAACTACTGATCTACTTTCTGTCTCTATGGGTTTGCCTATTCTGCACGTTTCATGTAAATGGAATCACACAAATGTGATCTTTAGTGTCTGGCTTCTTTCACTTAGCATAATGTTTTCTAAGTTCATCCATGTTGTAACATGTATCAGTCCTTCAGCCCTTTTTATGCCCAGATAATATTCCATTGTATTGGATACACCACATTTTCTTTATCCATTCATCAGTTGATGGGCATTTCGATTGTTTGCAATTTTGGCTAATATGAATAATGCTGCTATGAATATTTGTGTGCAAGTTTTTGTTTGGACATATATTTTTAATTCTTTTGGGTATAGACCTCAGAGTGGAATTGCTGGGTCATATGGTTACTTTATGTTTAACATTTTGAAGAACTGCCAAACTGTTTTCCAAAGCAGGTGAATCATTTTGTAATCCTACCAGCAGTGTTTGAGGGTTCCAGTTTCTTTACATTTTCACCGTCACTTGTTTTTGTCTGTCTTTTTTTTTTTTTATTATAGCCATCCTAGTGGGTGTGAAGTGGTATCTCATTGGGGTTTTGGTTTGCATTTCCTTGATGGCTAGTGATGTTAAGCATCTTTTCGTGGTTTATTGACTAATTATATATATTCCTTAAAGAAATGTCTATTTAGATTCTCTGACTGCTTTTTAATTGAATTGCCCATCTTTTTATTGTTGAGTTGTCAGATTTCTTTATACATTATGGATACAAGTCCCTTATCTGATATTTGCAATATTTTCTACCATTCTGTGGGTTGTCTTTTCACTTTCTTTATGATGTCCTTTGAAGCACAGAAGTTTTTTATTTTGATGAAATCTGATTGATCTATTTTTTTTCTTTTGTCACTTGGGCTTTTAGTCATATCTAAGAAACCATTGCCTAATCCAGGTTTACAAAGCTTACCACCCATGTCTTCTTTTAAGAGTTTTATAGTTTCAGCTTTTAGGTTTAAGTTTCTTACATTTTGAGTTAATTTTTGTATATGGTGTCAGGTAAGGGCCCAATTTTACTCTTTTGCATGTGGATATCCAGTTGTCCCAATGCTTGTTGAAAAGACTGTTCTTTCCCCATTGAATGGTCTTGGCACCGTTTTTGAAAATCAGTTGACCATACATATAAGGGTTTATTTTTGGACTCTCAATTCTATTCTCTTGGTCTATATGTCTGTCCTTATGCCAGTACCACATTCTCTTGATTATTGTAGGTTTGTAGTAAGTTTTGATGTCTGGAACCATCAATACTCCAATTTTGTTCTTTTTTCAAGGTTGTTGTGGCTACTCTGAGTCCCTTGCTTGTCAAGTAATGCAAAAAAGACAGTTGGAATTTTGATAGGGATTGCATTGAATCTGTAGATCATTTTGGTGAATATTGCCAGCTTGACAATATGAAGTTCTTTGATCCATGAACATTGGAACAGGGGGATGTCCTGCCATTTATTTAGGGCTTCTGCAATCTTCTTCAACAGTGTTTTGTAGTTTTCAGTATATAAGTCTTGCACTTCTCTTGTTAAACTTATTCCTAAGCATTTATTCTTGTTAATTGCTATTGTAGATGGAATTATTTTATTATTTTCCTTTTTAGGTGTTCACTGCAAGTGTGTAGAAATACAGTCTACTTTTGGGTGTTGATCTTGTAGCTTGCAACATTGCCAAACTTATTAGTTTTAATTGTTTTTTAGCGGATTTCTTAGAATTTTATATATACATATAAGATTGTGTTATCTGTGAATAGAGATCGTTTTGCTTCTTCCTTTCCACTCTGGATGCTTTTTAATTCTCTTTCTTGCCTAATTGCCCTGGTTGGGTTAAAACCTCCAGTAAAATGTAAAATAGAAGTGGTGAGAGCGGACATCTTTGTCTTGTTTCTGATCTTAGGGAGAACACTTTCAGACTATTACCCTTAAATATTATGTTAGCTGTGGGTTTTATGTAGATGTCCTTTATCATGTTGAGGAAGTTCCCTTCTATTCCTAGTTTGTTGAGTGCTTTTGTTATGAAAGGATGTTAGAATTTTTCAAATATTTTCTCTTTCTACTAAGATGGTCATGTGGTTATTGTCCTTTATTCTAGGTATATGGTTTGTTTCATTGATTGATTTTCATATGTTGATAATCTTTTTATGTGTTCCCTTTTGCTCACTTTAAAAATGACTTTGTCTCTCATTTTTATTTTTATTTGTAAGAATTCATTATATCTTCTCTTGGTGTCATTGTGTTCTTAACGATATCTTTTAATGAGCAAAAGTTCTTAATTTTTTTTTTGTGAGGAAGATTGGCCCTGAGCTAAAATCTATTGCCAATCTTCCTCTTTTTCCTTGTGAAAGATTGTCAGTGAGCTAACATCTGTGGCAATCTTCCTTTATTTCACGTGGGATGCCTCCACAATGTGGCTTGACGAGTGGTGCTAGGTCCACGCTGGGGATCTGAACCTGTAAACGCCAGGCCACTGCAGTGGAGTGCACAAACTTAACCACTATACTACCGGGCCAGCCCTGAAAGTTCTTAATTTTAATATAATCCAGTTTACCATTTTTTCTTTATGGTTAACATTTTTTGTGTCTTATTTAAGAAATCTTTATCTACTCCAAGATTATGAAGATGTTTTCTTATGTTTTTTTTTCCTGAAAGCTTTATTGTTTTACTTTTCACATTTAGATCTGTAATCCATCTGGAATTGATTTTCAGGTGTTAGTGAGAGGTCAAGGTTACTTTTATTTTTATATAGATATCTGATTCACTTTTCCTTACTGGACTGTCATCTTTTTTTCATGAATTAGGTGGCCACGTATATGTGGATATGTTTCTGAGCTCTCTATTCTGTTCCAATAGTATTGAAAAAAATTGTTTTAAACTCTTTATGGGTTCAGTTCACTTTTTGTATTATTTTATGGCTACTCTTGCTAGTTTAAAACCATTTGTCATAATTTTTAAAGTTAAGGTGAAATTCATATAATATAAAATTAGCCATTTTAAAGTGAACAATCCAGTGGCATTAGTGCATTTACAGTGTTGTGCAACCACCACCCCTGTCTAGTTCCAAAACATTTTTACCACTCCAAAATAAAACCCTCTACCCATTAAGCAGATACTCTCCATTTTCCCTTTCCCCCTGCTGCTGCCAACCACCAATAAATATGCTTTCTGTCCCTGTGGATTTACTCTATGGACTCATTCTGTGTATTTCATATAAACCGAATTATACAATGTGTTACTTTTTGTGTCTGGCTTCTTTCACTTAGCACAATGTTTTCTACTTTTATCCACATTGTAGCATGTATTGTTAGATTAGTTTTTGTTTTTCCTTGCACCAATGTCTTCATTCCTAGGGTTTTATGATAGTCCTTCTTAACTGATAGTTCCGTCATTTTATTCTTTTTCAAGATTGCCTTGGCTATTGTTGGCCTTTTGCATTTTCGTATAGATTTTAGAATTAGCTTGTCTATAATACGAAAAAAAGCTGGCTAGGATTTTAATTGAGATTGTATTAAATCTGCAGATCTGATTGGGGAGAACTGACAATTTAACAATTCCTTTTCATGGATATAGTATACCCCTCCATTTTAGTGTAAAAGTCTTGCTTGTTTTTAAAAAAACTTATACCTGGATATTTGACGTTTTTGATGCTATTATAAATGGTATCCTTTCTTAAAATTTCATATTCTGTTTACTTGTTGCTGGCATATAGAGATAGAATTATTTTTTTTATATTGACTGTGTATCTGGCTACCTTGCTAAATTCACTTATTCTTACAGTTTAACTGTAAATTCCTTTAGATTTTATACATCACAATCATTTGCTGAATATGACAGCTTTATTTCTTCCTTTTTAATCCTTTTTGTCTTTTTAAACTAGTTAATTTAGTTTAATTGCATTGGCACTATTCAATATTTCTAGCCGGCATCCTTATTCATTTCTGATTTCAAGGGAGTCTTTTTTTTTTTTTTTTTTTAAGGAAGATTAGCCCTGAGGTAATATCTGCTGCCAATCCTCTTCTTTTTGCTGAGGAAGACTGGCCCTGAGCTAACATCTGTGCCCATCTTCCTCTACATTATATGTGGGATGCCTGCCACAGCATGGCTTGACAAGTGGTGTGTAGATCTGCACCCCAGATCCGGGCTGGTGAACCCCAGGCTGCTGAAGCAGAACATGCGAACTTAAAGGCTGTGTCACTGGCCTGGCCCCTCAAGGGAATCCTTATGTTTCATTATTAGCAATGATTTTTTTGTGTTCTTTTTATCAGATTAAAGAAGTTACTTTCTATATTACTTTACTAACATTTGATTTATGAATGTGTATTAAATTTTATCAAATTCTTTTTCTTCAACTGTCAAGATGATCATGATTTTACTTTACTCTTTTTTCTATTAATGTGGTGAATTACCATGATTAATTTTTTTTACTTCCATTTTAATTTTTTTTGTTCAGATGAATTTCATATCACATACAATTACCATTTTAAAGTGTACAGTCCAGTAGCATTTGGTCTATTCCCAATGTTGTTTAACTACCAGCTCTCCCTGGTTTCTTGTCATGACCCCATAAAAACACCCATACACGTTAAATAATCACTTTCCATTATCTCCTCCCAACTCCTGGCAACCTCTAATCTGCTTTCTGTCTCTATGGATTTGCCTATTCTAGATATATCATATAAAAGGAATCATAGAACACGTGACCTTTTGTATCTGGCTTCTTTCACTTAATGTGTTTTTGAGGTTCATCTAAGTTGTAGCATGTATGAATACTTCTTTCCTTTTTATGGCTGAATAATATTCCGTTGTATGGATATATCACATTTTGTTTATCAGTCTGTCTGTTGATGGACATTTGGGTTGTTTGAGTTTTTGGCTATTATGAATAATGCTGCTAAAAATACTCTTGTATGTGTTTCTGTGTGGACAGGTGTTTTCATTTATCTGGGCTATATACCTAGGAATAGCACTGCTCGTTCATATGATAATTCTGTGTTTAACTTTTTGAGATCCTATAGACATTAAAAAGAAAATAGAAAGATATTATGAACAACTTGATTTCAGTTAATCTGAAAAGCTGGGTAAAATTGACAAATTCCTTGAAAAACATGAATAGTCTGTAATCAAATATTTTTTTTAAAGATTGGCACCTGAGCTAACAACTGTTGCCAGTCTTTTTTTTTTTTTTTTTAATGCTTTTTCTCCCCAAATGCCCCCAGTACATAGTTGTATATCTTTTTAGTTGTGGGTCCTTCTAGTGGTGGCATGTGGGACACCACTTAAGCGTGGCCTGACGAGCAGTGCTATGTTTGAGCCTAAGATCCAAACCAGGGAAACCCTGGGCTGTTGAAGTGGAGCACGCAAATTTAACTGCTTGGCCACTGGGCCGGCCCTCCCTTTTTTTTTTCTGTCACATATTTTTTATTTCATTTTTCTCCTGTGCTAATCTGTTCATTATATATTCTTTTACCATTTCAGTTACTCTAGAGATTACAACATATATTATTGACCTGGTACAGTGTAATTAAAATTATTGTTTTTATTATTTTTCCAATGCTTGAATTTCTGGTAAATAACATTTCGTATGTGTTGGCATAACCTGTTGCTGGAGGAATTAGGTGTGCCCTGTGTGACTGCATGGAAAAGGGACTCTTGGAAGCTTGCGCTGGTTTCCTCTGGGCTTTGCCCCATGTAACATTTCCCTTTGTTGATTTTTCTTTCAGTCCTTTCACTGTAGTAAATTATAGCCATGAATATGACTGTAAGTTGAGTCCTGTGAGTCCTTCATGCTGATCTTTGAACTTGGGAGTGGTCTTGGGGACTCTCAACATAGATGTTGAGACATGGTGCCACACATGCATCAAGAAGCTATGAAAAGAATTATTACTTACATAATGAGCCTATCTGGGGAGAGGAGGGCTAGGCTCCCAATAGCTCCAAAAATGACTTGCAAGAACAAGGAGAGGTGACTGGCTTTGGCTTTTATTGTGGTTAGAGGTTGAGCTGGAGTGAGAGTTCTCATGTGAGCTGGGACTTGTGTATTTTAAATTCCTTCCTATGCCAAAGGAGGGTGTGCATTTGCATTCTTATCAGCTTTCTCAGATATGGAGTTTGAAAACCATCAGTAGTCAAACATCAAAAAGGGGAGTCAGACTCTTTATTATAATTCAGCTCTGATATTTGACAACTGAAATGTTTCGTGTTTCATTTAATTGAATTTGAACTTGTTTAAGCCACATGGCATTTTTTGAGGCCTGCAATCTGAGGCTGGTAAGGGAGTTAAAGTTTTATTGAATGCCTTGTTCAAGAGCCCAGTATTGTGTATTTTGAGAATTTAAATGAGTGTCTTGGTCACTGTAAACAATGTTTGGAACAACAAAGGTGAGAAGAAGTGTCTTGGTGAGGTTTTGTAGTGTGCTTTAGTATGTGCAGAGATATATGTGACCTTGATATTTTGGATATCAGTAGGGCATAAGATTCTGAGAGTTCTTTACCTGGAATGGGGCTACCTTGGTTAAGAAATTATTTCTGTCATTTGCGGTGACCCAAAGCTCTGTAAAAATGTATAGAGTTGACTAGACTCTATGCTTTCATTAGTTTTGCTACCAAATGAGTAGTGGTCCCTTTCCCTGCCCTGTCTGTTTTCCAACAGGAGGTTGTATTTATAGTTGCTTGCAGCATCATATTTATGTCTAGAATTTGAATTAGTAATTAAGAAATTGCATTTATCAGCTCTCTTTTGCTCACTTGAGAGAATTTACCTAATTCTCTGAGTCAAGATTTCCTCTCAAGTGGGACAGATTGTTGACCAGGGCATCCAGTGCTAAGATGACTGCTTGAAGTTTGGCCAGTTTTGCTGATCCTTGGATTCCATCCTTTATCAGAGATGTGCCATTAAGGAATGAAAAGCAGCGGGTCTCCATTGAACTTAATCATGTATAATGGTGGTATTGCTGCCCATAAAGTATATGAACTCCCTTTGCTGTTCATTCAGTTGATCCCAAGGGGCTCCCTAGGCATCTGGGAGATGAATGACCTTTTCTAGCTCCATGGCATCTGTCAAAGGACTGAGGTCAGGGGAGGCCACCCCTCCTGCAAGTAGGATACACCAGAGGGCCCAGGTTTGGTTCTATCTGGTGGATACTGTTTCCATTTAGCAAGGAGGCCTCAATGGCCATGCTGAGTTTGTGGGTGCTGCTTCTATGACCCAATGCATAATGGGCAGCTGCGTATGGGGCATCACTGGATCATAGTGTGTGAGAGCCTCTGTTTCCAGGAGAGCCCAGTAATGAACTAATAATTGCCTCTCTAATAGTGTGTACTGTGTGGGGTTGAGGAGAGCAGTTTCTTGCGTCAAAAACCCATGGACAATTTATGGCCATCATCGGTGATCCAGAACTCTAGGATCTATGAGAGGAGGTTGCCTCTTGTTGTAGGCAGAATAATGGCCCCAAAGATGTCCATGTCCTATTCTCTGGAATTTTTTTTTTTTTTTAGATTTTTTATTTTTTCCTTTTTCTCCTCAAAGCCCCCGGTACATAGTTGTATATTCTTCGTTGTGTGTCCATCCAGTTGTGGCATGTGGGACGCTGCCTCAGTGTGGTCTGATGAGCAGTGTCATGTCCGCGCCCAGGATTCGAACCAACGAAACACTGGGCTGCCTGCAGCGGAGCGCGTGAACTTAACCACTTCGCCACGGGGCCAGCCCCCCTATTCTCTGGAATTTGTTACCCTACATGGCAAAAGGGACTTTGCAGATATAATTAATTTAAAGGCTTAGTTGATATGGGGAGATTATCCTGGATTATCTGGCTGGGTCATCCTATGTTTTCTGCTAAGAGTTTTATTGTTTTAGGTTACATTTAGATCTTTGATCCATTTTGAGTGAATTTCTGTATATGGTGTTACATAAGGGTCCAACTTCATTCTTTTACATGTTGATATTCAGCTTTCCAACCACCATTTTTTTATTTTTGAGGAAGATTAGCTCTGAGCTAACTACTGCCAATCCTCCTCTTTTTGCTGAGGAACACTGGCCCTGAGCTAACATCTATGCCCGTCTTCCTCTGCTTGATACGTGGGACACCTACCACAGCATGGCTTTTGCCAAGTGGTGCCATGTCTGCACCCGGGATCTGAACCAGCGAACCCCGGGCCGCGGAGAAGTGGAAGGTGCGAAATTAACCGCCATGCCAGTAGGCCAGCCCCCCAGCACCATTTGTTGAAGACTGTCCTTTCCCCATTGTATAGTCTTGGCACCCTTGTCAAAAATCCTTTAACCGTATATATGAGGGTTTCTTTCTGGGCTCTCTGTTTTGTTCTGTTGGTCTGTATGCCTATACCACATTGTTTTGATTACTGTAGTTTTGTAGTAGGTTTTGAAATCAGGAAATGTCAGTACTCCAGATTTTTCTTCTTTTTCAAGATCATTTTGGCTATTTGGGATCCCTTGAGATTGCATATGAATTTTAGGATAGACTTTTCTATTTCTGCAAAAAAAGTTATTGGCATTTTGATAGGAATTGCGTTGAATCTGCAGATCGTTTTGAGTAATATTGACATTTTAATAATATTAAGTGTTTCAGTTCATGAACATTGAATGTGTTTCCATTTATTTAAGTCGTCTTTAATTTCTTTCAGCAATGTTTTGTAGTTTTCATTGTACAAGTCTTTCACTTCTTTGATTAAATTAATTCCAAGTTATTTTATTCTTTTTGATGCTATTATAAATGCAACTGTTTTTGTAACTTCGGTTTCAGATCATTCATTCTTTGTATATGGAGGTGCAACTGATTTCTGTGTGTTGACTTTGTGTTTTGCTGAATTCACTTCTTTTTTTTTTTTTTGCTTTTTGGTGAGGAAGATTGGGCCTGAGTTAACATCTTTTGCCAATCTTCCTCTCTTTTTTCCTTTCTGTCTCCTCAAAGCCCCAGTACATAATTGTATATCCTAGTTGTAGGTCGTTCTAGTTCTGTTATGTGGGATGCCATCACATCATGGCTTGATGAGCAGTGTATAGGTCCGCACCCAGGATTTGAACCGGTGAACCCCAGGCCACCAAAGCAGAGTGCACAAACTTAACCGCTCGGCCGTGGGTCCGGCCCTGAATTCATTTATTCTAACAACTTTTTTGTGGAGTCTTTAGGTGTTTCTGCATATAGGATCATATTATGTGCAAACAGAGATAATTTTACTTCTTTCTTTCCAATTTGCATGTTTTTTATTTCCCTTTCTTGCCTAATTGCTTTGGCTAGAGCTTCTGGTACTATGTTGAATAGAAGTGGTGAAAGTGGACATCCTTCCCTTGTTCCTGATCTTAGAGGAAAAGCTTTCAGTCTTTCACCATTGAGTATTATGTTTGCTGTGGGTTTCTCATATATGGCTTTTATTATGTGGAGGTAATTTCCTTCTATTCTTATATTGTTGAGTGTTTTTATCATGAAATGGTGTTGAATTTTGTCAAATGCTTTTTCTGCATCAATTGAGGTGATTATGTGGTTCTTTCCCCCCTTCATTTTGTTGATATGACGTATTGCATCAATTGATTTTCATATGTTGAACCATCTTTGCATTCCAAGAATAAATCCCACTTGATAATGGTGCAAAATCCTTTTAATATGCTGCTGAGTTCTGTTTGCTTGTATTTTGTGGAGGATTTTTACATTAATGTTCATAAAGAATATTGGTCTGTAGTTTTCTTTTCTTGTAGTGTTTTTATCTGGCTTTGGTATCAGGGTTATGCTGGCCTCATGAAATGAGTTAGAAAGTGCTCCCTCCTCTTTAATTTTTTGAAAAAGTTTGAAGATGATTGGTATTAGTTCTTCTTTAAATGTTTAGTAGAATTCACCAGTGAAGCCATCAGATCCATGGCTTTTCCTTGTTGGGAGATTTTTGATTACTGATTCAATCTCCTTCCTAGTTATAGGTGTATTCAGATTGTCCATTTCTTCATAGTATAGTTTTGGTAGGTTTTGTGTTTTTAGAAATTTGTCCATTTCTTCTAGGTTATCCAACTTTTTTTCGGCATATAGTTGTTCATAGTACTCTCTTGTAATCTTTCCTATTTCCATAGAATTGGTAGTAATGTCCCCACTTTCATCTCTGATTTTAGTTATTGGAGTCTTCTTTCTTCTGAGTCCATCTAGCTAAAGATTTGTTAATTTTGTTGGATCTTTTCAAAGAATCAACTTTTGTTTCATTGTTTTTCTCTGTTATTTTTCTGTTCTCTATTTCATTGATCTCTGCTCTATATAAGTTCCTTCCTTCGGCTAGCTTTGAGTTTAGTTTGTTCTTTTTCTAGTTCCTTAAGTTGTAAAGTTAGGTTGTTGATTTGAGATCTTTCTTGTTTTTTAATGTAAGCATTTATAGCTACAAATTTCTCTCTTAGCACCACTTTTACTGTGTCCCATAAATTTTGGTATGTTGTGTTTTCATTTTCATTTGTCTCTAAGTATTTTCTAATTTATCTTGTGATTTCTTCTTTGATCCATTGGTTGTTTGAAAATGTGTTGTCTAATTCCCAAGATTTTCCAGTTTTCTTTATGTTATTGATTTCTAACTTCATCTGTTGTAGTCAGAAAAGAAAGTTTGTATGACATTTATATTTTTAAACCTGTCGAGACTTAATTTGTGGCCCAACATATGGTCTATCCTGAAAAATGTCCCATGTGCATTTGAAAAGAATGTATATACTGTTATTGTTGAGTGGTCTATATATGTTCATTAGATCTACTTGCTTTATTGTTTTATTTAAGTCCTCTGTTTCCTTACTTATCTTCTGTGTGGTTCTATTCATTATTGTGATGAGGTATTGAAGTCTCCAACTGTTATTATGGAACTGTTTCTCTCTTCAGTTCTGTCAGTTTTTGCTTCATATATTTTGATGGTCCGTCATTAGGTATGTAAATGTTTACAATTGTTATATCTTCCTGCTGTATTGAACCTTTTATTGAATTATTTATTTTATTATATAATATCCTTGTCTCTTGTAACCTTTTTTGATTTAAAGTCTATTTTTTCTGATAGTAGTATAGTCGCTCCTGCTCTCTGTTGGTTACTATTTGCATGGAATCTAGTTTTCCATCCTTTTACTTTCAACCTTTTGTGTCTAAAGATACTTTGGACACTTTGTATCTAAAGTGAGTCTCTTGTAGACAGTATGCAGATGGATCATATTTTTTTAATCTATTCTGCCAATTTTTCCCTTTTAATTGAAGAATTAATCCATTTATATTTAAAATAATTACTGATAAGGAAGAGCCTACTTCTTCCATTTAGCTGTTTGTTTTCTGTGTGTCATAAATGCTTTTTATTCCTCAGTTCCTCCACAGGCCTCAAATTGTGGAGGAACTGAAAGAACCATGGTTTTAATACCTAATAATTAGAAATACTTTTTGAATGCGTACACGTTATGATTTGGTACCAAGATGAGAAAGATTAGTTATCAAATGTTAAATAGTCTTCAAGGGAATTAAAACATTCTTGAAAAAAATGAAGTTATTTAAGGGTTCATTTTTAAACAACTATTTATTAAGCACTTAATATTTACAAAGTACAGTGCTTGGCTCTGTAGGGATATAAAATAAAATAATAACAATGGCAGCCACCATTTTTTGAGCAAAAACAAGCACGGTGTTAAGCCATTTACTCTCTTTCTGAGACTTCCTTCTCAAATAGTTTTGAGGAACCATTGCTTCAAGGCTAAGCATTAGGATTCCATTAGAACTGAGAGAATAGAGTAGATCTGAGAATCTTAACTGTTGATACAGAAAAGGATGGAATAGAATTGTGACAGATGAATATGAGGCATGTGATGTTTTGCATCAGTATTCTCCAACCTAATCTCTTACAACTCTCTCTCTGGTTTACTAAGCCCCTGGCACAGTGACCTTCTTATGCTTCTTCCCAACACACCAAGTTTGAACTGCCTCACAGCCTTTGTACTTGCTGTGATTTCTCAGATACATTTCTCCCAGCTCTTCGAATTGCTGACTTCTTGACATTTAGGTCTTGGTTCAAATGTCACTTCCTTGAAAGGTGCCTTCTCTCACCATCCCATTTAGTGTTCTCCCTCTTTTACTCTGTATCACTTTACCCTGTTTTGCTTTCTTTATAGCATTGAATTATTTATTTGTTTACCTTTGTATTGCCTGTCTCTCCATTATAAGCTCCATGAATGCAAGGACCTTATATTTTTTACTATTCTACCTTCAGCATCTAGAACTGGGCTTCACATATTTAGGCATTCAGTCAGTTCTTGTTGAGTGAATGAACGAAATCTCATTTAACAGATAAAGAAACTGAGGTTCAAGGAATTTAAGTGTCATGTTTAAGGTCACAGAGCTATTAAGTGTAGGAGTTTGGACTTCAGTCCAGAGCTGGAATTTTAACAACTGCCTAGCTTGCAACATGAGACTGGCATACCCATAGTTAACCATAACACAGGGTGGCAGGGAGTGAGGGCTGTGTTACATATGCAGGCCACGTGGTCATGATAAGGAATGGTTCCTGAATTTGGTCAGAGGTTCTTTGCTTTTATGCTTCAAATTGTGGCTGTTCCACTGTTCCCCAGAGTCTGGGAAAAATTAAAGGGAAATTTTCTTGTTATTTAACTGCTCTAATGAAAATTGTAAAAGAGAGGTTGAAGTAATTATTTGGTAGTTGAAATTTGGGGAATGCATATAAGTCTCAAATGTTCATTTTGTTCCTTTTCTCTATAACTGGGTACTTTTGAGGCTCTACTATATTGCAGATATTAAATAAATACAGATGAGTTTTAAAAGTTGTAATGGCATAATAAATTTTGGATACTCACCATCTTGGAGTTGGAAGGGACTTTGAAGAACTTCTGATCCAGAAAGCTAAAGACACTTGTACATGGTCACACGACAGTTACTGGCAAAGCTAGTCAAGAACCCAGTTCTCCTGGACTTGCAGTCATAGGCTCTGTGCACAGCCCCACTCTGCCTCACTTTTCGGTTGCTAGGAGCAGTCTCTAAAGGATATGCTGAGAAGGCCTCTGGGTCTCCTCTGACATCAACTTTAAAATATGTGCCAGCGTGAATTTTCGTATACAGAGCATGGGATTTTTCAAGAAAGTCACGTCTGTTTTATTTACTCAGTGTAGTCCCTGACAGCAATATGCAAATATAGAATTTATTTAGTCTGCCTCCCCTGGTGACTTGCCAATCTCTGAGGGGGGAGGAACACATTTTATGTTTCCCATGGGTTTTCTTTGTCATAGCTTGATTTCCCATAATGAAAAGGGTCCTGGGTAGCCCCATATGGGACAAAGCTGGAGATTATTAAATGCTTCTGTCTTATGTACATTGGGCATTGTATTTACTTACGAAGTTCCTCCATGCACTGAATTTAGAACTTGCCAAAATCTATCACTCAAAAATTGGTTTCTTGGGTTTTCTGAGGAACTACAGTATTTGACAAAGGAAAGCTAGTCTTTTAGTTACAGTATAAGAACTTGGAACCCAGGTTTTAGTTACAATTTAGGAATCTCTCTTAGCTAAGTGTACTCCCTTAGGTAAAGAATAAAAGCCTTGATTCTTATTGAAAGCTATAAATTCTTTCACCTCTCTTTTTCCAGCATGAACATGTTCTTTATCAGAATGAATGTTCTTGGTCCAAAAATCCAGCATCATCCTGCCTTTCTGTATGTAATTTGCTTGTAGCATTTCTCTGAGATAGCTCATTTACGTGCTATCACTTTCTATGGTATCAGTAAAGAACAATGCAACCTTTTCATGAAAAGAAGGCATTTCTTCCTTCCTCCTACTCTGTTGTTCTGAAATGAGATTTATTTTTTTCTGATGATAAACGAATATCCAGGGAATTTATACAAGCTCCGTGACTAGGAGAGAAATAATAGTTTTCATAAATTGTGATTTTGATGACTTAATCAGTTATCTTTGGTATTTTGAAGTCTACTAAACAGGTCTTTTTTAAAAAGGGAAATATGTACCTAGAATATAATCTCTTTTCAACGTTTCACTATTACTCTCTTCCCCCATTGCAGAATACCCACTTGGTACTTGTAGTACTTGTAGTAAAGGAATGATCTGAACCTTTGATTTATTGAACGCTTACTGTGTGGCAGCTACTTTTACATACTTTAACTCATCTAATCCCCTCAACAGTTTTATGAAGTGGTTATTTTTATTTATTTATTTATTTTTTAAAGATTTTATTTTTTCCTTTTTATCCCCAAAGTCCCCCAGTACATAGTTGTATACACTCTTCATTGTGGGTCCTTCATAGTTGTGGCATGTGGGACGCGGCCTCAGCGTGGCCTGATGAGCAGTGCCATGTCCTCGCCCAGGATTTGAACCAACGAAACACTGGGCCGCCTGCAGCGGAGCGCGAGAACTTAACCACTCGGCCACGGGGCCAGCCCCTGAAGTGGTTATTTTTATGCTAATTTTTACTAATGAAGAAATAGAAGGTCAGAAAGTCCAAGTAATTTGCCTGAGTTCACACAGTTAATGTGGTAGAACCTAGATTTGTTAATTTCTCTGGTTGTGAATGCCAACTGCCTACTCAATATTCATCTTCTCCTCTTTCTTATCAATAGAACCTCAATTTTATTTGAGGTATCAGAAGACTATTTCTCAGCCTCCTTTTCAGCTAGGCGTGGCCATGAGATAAAGGTGGAAAATTGTTTTGTTTGTTTTTTAAAGATTTTATTTTTCCTTTTTCTCCTAAAGCCCCCCAGTACATAATTGTGTATTTTTAGTTGTGAGTACTTCTAGTTGTGGCATGTGGGATGCTGCCTCAGCATGGCCTGATGAGCGGTGCCATGTCTATGCCCAGGATTCGAACTGGTGAAACCCTGGGCCACCGAAGCAGAGCGCTTGAACTTAACCACTCGGCCACGGGACTGGCTCCTGGAAATTGTTAAATGGGACTTCCAGGAATGACTCAGCTGGGACTTGTCCTTGTTCTACTCATTTTCCATGTTCCTGTCAAGAAGTTAGATGTGATGGCTGGAATTCCAGCAGTTATCTTGTGATCATGAGGGAAGCTTGAGATTGGAAGCTACATACCAATGCTAAGGATAGTGGAGTAGATAAATAGGAGTCTGAGACCTGATGACAATGTGGTGCCACCGTAACAGCCCAGGACTGCCTACCTTCAGACATTATGTTAATGAAAAAGAGATAGGGAAAAAAAACCAAGTGTCAGATCTGTGTAAGAAGCAGCTGATTGTAGTTCCTGATTAAGACAGACTTCAAGAACTCTTCTATATTTACTACACTAGACCAGTTCTGCTGGTCTGTATGCCATTTTTTGAATAGCTGAGTGACTAACTTTTTAAGTTTAATCCAGTGTCTTACTATTCAAAGTGTAGTGGGTGGACCAGCAGTATCAGCATCACCTGGGAGTTTGTAAGAACTGCAACATCTCAGGCATTACTGTAGACCTACTGAATCAGATTCTGTACTTTAACAAGATTCCCAGGTGATTCATATGCCTATTAAAGTTTGAGAAACACTGGTTGCCTTATGGTCACAAGAAGTTCTTAGCTGAAAACAACTTCTACAAAGTATACTTATAGGTATGCTTTGAGTTATGCAACAGATGTTATTTATGATAAACAGGAGACCAATCCAAGTTTTGTAAATTAAATCATATTAAAGACACTGGGACAGACGGGCAATTTCTTTTTAAACTTTTTTTGGCTGACAGCTACTATGTGTCAGTCATTGGGTGAAGCATTTTACTTGCATTATTTCTTAAAACAATCTAATGAATTATCGTCATCATCATCATCATCATCATCATCATCACTGCTATTTACAAGTGAGGAAACGAGAGATCAGAGAGTTTAAGTAACTTGCACACTCTCAAACAGCTAGTTTGTGGCAAAACTGGGACTTGAATTAAAATCTGTCAGATTCCAGAACCTGCATTCTTAAGCATTTAAAGTAATCTCATGGTGTAGCCTTTGGTAAGATTTCTATTTTAATGAAATGCTCTCTGATCTTTTTCTTTACAGATTTTTGATATACTGAAACAAGTTATGTAGTAAATATAATAATGCTAAGTTATCTATTAAACATCATTTATTATCAGCATTAACAGCATTATTTCTGTGAGAACTCTTTAATTGAACTTACATAAAGTAATAATGATAATACTCAGAATGAAATTTGCATTTTGGAAGTTTCTGATTACCCTTCTTTGATCTTATAGTTTAAATTTTATTTCTTAAACTATTATTTTTTCTGATTATGTAATTAATATATGTTTATTATAGAATGTTTTGGAAATATAGAAGAATATAAAGAATAACATAAAAATCACTTGTAAACCCAGAAATAGCCATGTCTACCTTTCAAACTCTTTTTTTTCTGACATACATATTACTTTACACATATTCATTGTCAAAGAATTGTGAAGAGTCCTGCTGTCCCTAATTTATTGTTTAGAGTTTTACGTATCAGATTTTCTTAAAGTGAAGTGCACATATATTAAATTGTATTATATGATAGACATCTTGATGTTTCCATCCTCTTCTTAGGAATTTGAGAATTTATATTTCATTATATTATGCTTATGGCACTTATACTATCAAAAGTCAGCTAATTGTTCCAAAAACTACCAGGATGCACAAATGCTAATTATTTCTATTATTACATGCCTTCCAACATGGAGAGCAGGGGTGGTATCTGAAGTACCCTCAGAGGTGGGAGGGCTTGTAGAGATCTTACCTGGTGAAGAACTACCCTCTTCCATTATCCTATCTTTTTTCACGGCTTCATTCAGCGAGACTGAGCTCACTATTTCAAAAGGCATCCATTTCATTTTCATTGAACATCTTTACTTGGTAGATTTTCCTTAAACTGAGCCCAAACCTTATTTTCCTTTTCTTTCTACCTGTTGGTCCTAAGCTCTGCTCTCCACAGCAAAACACAACAAAGTACTTTAGCTTCTTTTTGATTTTTCTTAAACTGGAGTATAAGCGTCCCAGGAGAATAAATGAGATGATCTACATTTTTGATTTGTGTTTTTGTGTATTTTTTTTGTGTGTGTGTGAGGAAGATTGGCCCTGAGCTAAAATCTGGTGCCAATCTTCCTCTTTTTGCTTGAGGAAGATTGCCGCTGAGCTAACATCTGTGGCAGTCTTCCTCTATTTTATATGTGGGGTGCTGCCACTGCATGGCTTAATGAGAGGTGCGTAGGTCTGTGCCTGGGATCTGAACCTGTGAACCCTGGGCTGCCAAAGCAGAGGGCACAAACTTAACCACTACGCCACAGGGCTGGCCCCAATTTTTGTGTATTTTTAATGTACATTATTTGGTACAGTAGTAAATGTATGTAATTCATAAACTAATAATGTATATTTTATCTGTTAAAATATGGTCAAAAAGTTTGGAGACCACTCTTCTATCCTTCAAATATCCTTCCAATATCTGAAGCCTCTCTTTTATAGTAGCTTTTCCAGCTAAGAAGTCTTTGGGGGCCTTTTTTCAAATGATCTTCATAAGATATTGTTTCTAGACTTCAACCACCTTGTTTTTTTCTGCAGAAGCTCTTTAGCTTATCAGTGTCCCTCCAGATGTGGCCTACCCAGGCAGAACAACATTTTGTGAGGACTGACTCTAATGTTACATTGTACCATGAGTTGTTTAACTTTCCTTTTATTGCTAGACATTTATAAATAATGCTCTGTGCTCATATTTGTACATAAATTCTTGTGTATCATTCTGATTATTTCCTTAGGATAACTTCCTAATTGGAATTATTCTGTTAATAAATAACAATATTTTTAAGGCATTGATATATGTTGCCAAATTCTCCCCTAGAAAGATTATATCACTTTATTCTTCCACTAGAAATAGATGAGAATATCCAGTTATTATAGCCTTGACAGAAATTACTTATATTATTGGGGATTAATATTTTATTTTGCTGTTTTCTAATTAGATGGACAAAATGAAATTCATTGTTTTATTTTTAATTTCTTTGATTCTTGGTGGTCTAATTGTTTTCTGTAATTAATTTATAAATTGTACCAAATGCTGTCTACTCTGTACATTATTTATTTTGGACATTAAGTATTCAATATTTGCTAAAGACCCTTTTCCTTGATTTAATTTTTGGGCCAACTACAAATAAATGCAAAAATATTAATTAAGGCATTCCATAGAGGTAGGTTGTTGTCTTTGTAGGAATAAGGAAAAAGAAGCCTAATATTTGCAAGTTTGGATTGGTGTACACATAATTTTAAAATGCAGACCAGCAGATCATCTGAAGAGAAATACAGAAACACTTTACTGGTATAAAGTCAGGATTTCCTTTTTTCCGGGATCCTAGCAAAATTGTTTTTCCCTCTGTCACAATAAATTTTTTTTATTACGCAAGTTGCTCTGTAAGCGTTAGATGTGTGCCTGTGTGTGCACGTGTGTGTGTTTGGACTTTATAATGCCATAAAATGGTAGAGATTACTGTTTTTATGTTATTTCTCCTCCCACCCACTGGGAGATATCCTGGTTTGAATGGGGGATAAATTAACTCCCAGGAGTTTTCCAACTTGTTCACTTTAAATATTTTCCCCTGTAAAAAACTCACCTGATGACAGTCACTATCCATTTTCTCCTCTTTGTTCCATTCTTTCAGAATTCACCTGGTAACTTAAAAATTATGACTCTGGGTAATATAGCACCATGATTTAATATATCTATTCCCAGCACATAATCTTACAGTAATCAATGTAAATGCTTGCAGTCATCAGTTTTTGCTTTAAATTTACAAATACTTCCCTCTATTATAGTAGGATAATATTTCTATATTACAATATTGTTTTCAGTATCTAAGTCACTTCCCTGGTATCTAATCTGTTGTACTAGGGTACTTCTTTTGAACTAAATGGCACCCCTGTGGCTTGAAAAGAATGAAGTTGCCTTTCTGTGTACATGTGTCACTGTCACACATTTAATAACCCCTGCAGTGAATGGAACTCAATATTGTTTCTTGTCTGCTGTTACTAATAGCATTTATCCTATTTGCCAGTTATGAGATTTTCAAGACTGTAAGCACAAATCAAAAAAACAAGATAGATTTTTTAGAAACTCTAGAATGCATAATAGAACATTATAAATGTAATTTGGATGAGGCTATGAATGCTCAGGTAAGAAAAGAAGGTGCTAATAGGTTATATGAGACATTTGTATTAAAGGGATCAGCGTGTAGTGAAAAACCCTGGGCTAGAAGCAAAATTCCTTTAAAAAATTATGACTAGATAATCATGCTACACAAGTACCCAACCATGAAATTTTAACACTTTTCTATAGGGTTTTGTATGCTAATGAGATAAAGACATTTAATGATAGATAGAATAGTTCTTGGGCTATGGGGCAAATAGGCATTAGTAAAGGAAATGTATATGAAGGACTGAGCATAGTGTTTAGCTCATTCTAGGTGTTGGTAGATGGAGTTATGATTATTGTTCTAACTAGTAATATTATATATATGTGATAAAATAGTTCGAAAATCAATTTTATTCATTTTTCAACAAATATTAGGCACTAACTGTAGGCAAAGTACTACTTGTGGTAATAAGAATGAATAAGATACTGTTATTTGGGGCATATAAGCTATCATTACTAAAGATTACTAATAAAATAAAACTTTTAGTATCTTTATTTTGCTGTTTTTTTCCATATCTATGTTCATGATACCACGTACTTTTAATCAGTCATTAACATTACTAGGACTTCACATCACACGCATACACATACACACCCGCCTATAACAATCTCTTCCCTTATAGAATTTAAGGGAAGAATATAGAAATATCTAAGAATATAGAAGCTCCCAATAGAAGAGTTTTCTTACAGTCCCATGTCCTAGATATTCTGCCCTGAGGGAGCCTGGTCTGAGCTGGTACCTGGGATGATGGCTGTCCTAGGGGCAACAGTACATTCATCTTGTTGGGGAAGAGGGAATGGAGAAGACCCAGTGAGAATGCTACAGCTGGAAAAAGAGAGGATTCAAAGTGAATGAGCTTTACATATCCCTGGGATGGACCCTGCGAACAGGGGGTGGAGGGTGAGGGTGGGGAGGAGAAGGAGTAGAGGGGATTTAGCAAGATAGGTCAGGATTAATAAAAAAGGAAGGAAGGGAGTGGGCTGTCTCTGGATTCCTTTTTGGTCCAGACAACTGAAGCAGATGTTACTTAAGTAGGTTGGCCATAATATGTTCTAGCTTGTCCAGGAGAGTCTAGTTTATACCTTGGTCCTTATGTACTTATTAATAGTATTCCCTTAGCTCTCAGAAGTGTCAGGTTGAAAGATAAATTATATGGTAACCCTACCCTTAGGATACTAAGTTGTAAGGGTCAACAAAGTTCCCCTGGCTCATGCCATCTACGTGACTACCTACAGAGAGAACGGGGATGCGCTGAGAGGAAATGATAACAAAAGGAGTTAACTGCAAACACTAAGATAAACTTTAAAGGTTTCACCTCAGCTTGTCTTCATCTTGATAGGAAAAATTAGAAACTGAATGCAAATGTACTCCAATTCTCTAAGAGCCATAATACTGGGTTTTGGAGGAACTGGATCTAACTCAATGACTAACTTGCTAATATGATTTTTCCTCTTTGGTTTCTGGAAGAGCCTCAGTTTCCACATGTGTAAAATGAAGGACTGAATTAAATTATTTCTTAGGTCCCTTGCAGTTCTGATAATAAATGTTTACTTTTTCACGAGAAGTTGACTGGAAAAGAGCATCCTTGCAGAATTTTGTTCTAGTTTAAAAAGCTATATCCATGTAAGTGAGATCTCTACATCTGCTGTTGGTGAATTGCATTTCCAAGCTGAGTGTTGTGTGGTTTGACTTTATACTACATGAAGACTTGCTATAGTGTGCTCTGTGGAAATTGAGAAAGAATGGCTTTTCAGACAGCTGTAGTGCCATCCTTGTTAGAGAACATCATTATCTGCTTTTAGCCTTCTAAGAAGTGATCTCAGACAGAATGGGAAGCTCTGAAAACATCCAGCTTCCCCCAGAGATGTGATCTCTTGCCAAGGCAGTTCTGATGCAGGAGCTCAAAGCCCCTTTTCTATTTCTGTGTCCATTGATTGATAGATTACAGCTCAGGAGCTCCAAGCTTAGTCCTTAGTTTCTATTCCTGTCTCCTTGGACTACTTGCCTCACACTGTTAACAAGCATTTTGCTATTCTCTATTTATACAAATGGTACCAGAGAAGTTTTGTGACCCTAGATTGGTTAATGATCTGTTTGCCTTAATCTTCTATAAAAAGGGTTTGATTCAGATTGGATCTTAGAAGTCACGTCCCTGGCATCAGTGAGAGTGCACATATCCTCATTGGCCAGAGCATCATGGATTCCTTTTTGTTCCCACCGTGGTTAAAGGCCACTTCTTCCCTGTGTAGTAGTCATTTTTCTAGAGGGTCTATCAGTTACTGGATCGTTTATCGATCACTCCATCCATCCATCTATCCATCCATCTGCCTATTTTATGTGCCCTGCCTAAAGATCTGTATCAAGTAACTCTAAGAGAGAAGACTTGTATCCTTTGTTTCTCTTGGGAACTAATCCCATACTTGTAGGGGCGGCTTTATATCTTGGACCTGATTCTCCCAGATTTTAGTGCCCAGATTTAGAACCCTATTTTCTTAGATTGCTTATAATTTGTTAAGGATTTACCCTTAACTTGCTTTACAGTGATTGCATTTGGGCCAAAGGCAGAAGGAGAAGAAAAATTCTCAGGCTATATATATATATATGCTTTTTACTTAAAAAAACTTTTTTATTATGGAGAGTTTCTAAAAGACTCCGAAAGTAGAATTATATAATGAACCCCCATGTATCTATTACCTAGATTCAATAATGACAACATTTTGAGAAGTTTTTCAGTGCTCTTCCCTCTCCTTTTTATTAGAGTATTTTAAAGCAAATCCCAATACGTAATTTCACTTATAAATACTTCAAGATACATCATTAAATCTGAGGACTTTTTCTTTTTTTTTAAACATAGCTACATGACAGCCTGAGTTTGGTTCCATCTTTGATGTCCTTGTTTTTGCTTAACGGGAACTTTCACAATGGGAAGAGTATATGGGAGGAATGAAGGGAAGTTGGGGTGTGTATATGGGGGCATGGGAGTTGAGCAGTGAAGGTCAGAGTTCAGGGGAATTTTAATCCCTTAATCCCTCTTTTAAAATTAGCTACGGGTGATCAGATGATTTAAACTCTAACTGCTTACCCCTAATACTGCCATATTACAGTTATTATTTAATCTCACTTGTAAGCAGATGCTCTTCTAGGGCTTCCCAACACAGGTCCAGAGCTTGAGGACATTTTCATAAATATTCCATTATGTATCTCTAAAAGATAGGGGCTTTTTAAAAAACATAATAACTGTAGAGTTATGTCACATAACCACATCACATTAAAGAATTAATAGTAAGTTCTTAATATCAAATAACCAAATTTCCAATTGCCTCACTCTGAATTTTTTTTCGTTTTACTTGAATCATGTGATTGGTTGATATATTTTTAAAGTCTGTCTTAATCTAAAGTGCCCCTGCCTTGCAGTTTTTGTGGAAGAAACTAGGTAATTTGTCCTGTAGAATTTTCCTAAGTCTAGATTTTCCTGCTTGCATCTCTTTGATGTTTAAAGTATTCCTCTTCCCTCTGTATTTTCCTGTAAATTGGTAGTTGAGTTTGGAGATTCTTTTTTTTTTTATCCTCAAGACTTTTTCATAGGTAATGCTGTGTTCTTCCACCAGGAGGCACACCATATCTGATTATCTTTCTTTTTGCAGTGTTATTTTCCCAAAGACCTGTGATTCCTCTTGGTAGGGAAATCTGTGCATTAAAGATGTTCATTGCTGCTGGGTTGGTCATTTTTTCTAGGTTATTTCAGTGGATGGAACTAGGAAATCTGATTGTTTTAAAAGATAAAATATCCTGAATTCTCAGTAATACTTCCAATTCAAATTCAATACTATAGGTTTACTTAACCTCATCTTTTTGTGTATCTGTTTTGTATTTTTTTTTTGGTGAGGAAGATTGGCCCTGAGATAACACCTGTTGCCAATCTTCCTGTTTTTGCTTGAGGAAGAGTGGCCCTGAGCTAACATCTGTGCCATTCTTCCTCCATTTTGTATGTGGGTTGCTGCCACAGCTTGGCTTCATGAGTGGCATAGGTCTGTGCTTGGGATATGAACCTGCAAACCTGGGCCACCAAGGCAGAATGCACTGAACTTAACCACTATGCCACTGGGCTGGCCCCTGTTTATTTGTTTTTTAATATTGTGTGTTACTCTAATTTGCTTTCCTTTCTTCTATGCTGAGAACTCTGGTTCTCATGAATGCTGAATATGATAGAATAAAATAGGATATTACATAAAAGTTAATTTCCTTTATTCCACATTACACATGTAACAGTCTAAGAATAACAAACATCAACACTACCACTAACAATTATGACTATTAGGACGTATAAACTAGTATGGTTTAAAGTCACTTGAAATAGTTCTTCAGTGTGTAGTTATACCTCCACCAGATATACATTTAGGTTGCTTTGTTTCATTTTATTTTCAATTTTTAAGGGCTGCTTTGAAAAAAAAGTGTTCTATAAAGTAAAGTATTTACATGGTTCTAAGTCAAATCAGTAAAACAAGCTATGTTTTAAAAGTTCATATCTCCATATAATATCTAAGTCTACTTATACTTTGATTTTTGTCTGTTGGCTTTCTATGTGAGCAGTATTAAAATTAGCTATAACACTTCTTCCCTTTCCATTCCTTCTCCCCCAGCATCTGATTTGAAGTCATATATCCTTTTACTCCCAGTTTATCAGTAAGCTTATTCTACTTTTGTTATCCTTTCCCATTTTTTGTTAGTTTTACTGGATCTACATTTACAGCATATAGCCACTGCCTACTGTATTCTCTCCATTATAACTATCATTTAGTCTGAGTTCTATGAGTAAATATTTAATATTCACCACCAGTTCTTACATAGATCTCTCTACAGTCATTTGGGTTGTCTAAAGTTTATTCTGTGATGGCTTTCTCTGGAAGCTTTCATGAAAGCAATATTCCTTGAGTTCATATGTGTCCCCAACAGTTTTTCTGTGGCCTACTAGAAAGTCAGTTTGGCTTGATATAAAATTCTCGGCTTATATTTTCTATCCTTGAATAGCTTAATATGCTATTTGGTTGTCTCCCAGTATAAAGTGTGGCTGTTGAAATTGATGATAAATCTGATTTCCTGTCCCTTATAAGTAAGTTGGTCAAAGGATAGTTTCTTTTTTTCCCCTCAGCTTTATTGAGCCAAAGGATATTTTCTTTTCTTTTTCACCCAATGTTTTACTAGGATATGTCATTGGTCATTCTGTGATGCAATGTGTCCTTTAAATATGTATTTTTTTCAGGAAAGTTTTATTGAATTATAATTTTTCATATTCTGTTCAACTGCTTTGGTTTTCTTCCTCAGGAACTCCTATTATATATTTGCTGGATCTTTTTTTTACCTATTTTCTTTATCTTTTCCTTTTTTTCCTTCTTTTTATCTCTTTTTCTCTTTTTTATCTGTTTCTTTTAAGGCAGTATTTTTTATGTTATTCACTCTTTCAGTTCTTTTAGTCTTCATTTCTGAAATGATATTTTTCTTTTATTTTTAATTCTTTTCAGGGTTTTGTCACCCTATTTCAGGGTTTTTCTAATTGTGATTTTTGCTTTTCTTTCACATCTTTTATCATTTTCTTAATTTCCTTTACCATGTTTTGAAATATTTGGTTATAATTTTCATAGTTTTCATGGACATGTCTTTTCTGGCATGATTTTTTTTATTTATAGAGAGATTATTCAACTTCTACTCTCTTATTTCTTATTATATTTTTGCATAAAGTTGATTGTGAGTCTTTTTCATTGCTCATTTTTGTGGAAAATTAGTTTTCCTAAACTTTTAGGAAGGAGAGTTGGATTAGGAGAGCTTTTCTAGCTTTACAGTTCTAGAGCTCGTGTGTGTGTGTGTAGCATTAAAAAGTATGGCCTATTGCTTTCTGAGCTACCCTGGTTTTGTTTCCCTCCTCCAATTTTATCTCAGCTTTTTGTTTTCTTTGCCTCAGTACTGTATGTACTGTACAATATGGATTCTTTTCCCAGATGTTTCTCCTCATTATGGGGTTTTATTTGTGGAAGGGAGTTTTGGCTGGTTGGTTTTGTGAGTTCACAGGGCCCAGAGTGCTTCAGGCCCTTCAGACTTCCCATGGATCCTTGAACCCACCCACAAATTGAATTATACAAAATCTTCCCAGTTTTCTGTTGCTGTTTTCAAATATGCCTGCTGCTTTTTATATGGAGTCTGTCTTAGAGAGAGAGAGAGAGAGAAAATGAACATAAACAAGAATGGGCACACACGAGTTAGGGGATTTCTGAGATGGCTTCAGGAGCCAAATTCTCTATGTCTTGCTCTCTAACCATAGTATTCTCAGTAAAAGTGAACACAATCATGGGTATAGACTTAGTCTTTATACACTAGAAAATGTTGTATATCAAATTCAAAATCTATGGAGAAAATCAAATTATCAATATTGCTGAAAAAGGAAATAAAATTTGTTTTGCGCAAAATATATCCTCTGTTGTACAGAAGAGAATGCCATTTAGATTGAGGAGGAAAAGCTGATAAAAATGTTAAAAGACATGTTACATTGATTGAAATGTTTATTATCTCTAAATATGTGAGCCTACTTATATGTTACATAGACTGGTTCAGAAGACCTGAGTGATTAAGAGCTTAGCCTCTGGAATGACAGACCTAGATCTGAATCCCCAGACCACTTCTTACTAGCTGTTGACTTCCAGCAAGTTACCTAATCTCTCCAAGTGTCAATTTTTTTCTTCTTTAAAATGAGGCTATGAGAACCTGTCTCTTAGAGTTATTATAAAGATTAGATGAGTAATGCATTAAAATGCTTTGCATACTATCTGGTACTTAATAAGTGCTTAAGAAAGCTGGTTATTTTAAGTATTATTCTTTGTCTGCATGGGTGGGTAAATGGATTTCATACCTGAGATGATGAAGGAAAGGCTTAGTGACATCAGCTTTATTTTCATGTTGATGCTTCCTCTGGCAACAGTTTTCACCTGCCAGCACAGTATTGTGTGCTTACTCTTTCTCTTTAGTAGTGTGACTTTATTTTGATTCCATCATGCCTTGCATACAATTGGTACTAAAATAAATATTTGATAACTGTTTTTGTCTTCACAGAGTACGAGTAGCACATTACATGTTTTTAGGTAATCTGATTAAAGCTCAAGTGGATCATTCCTGATTTTGTCTTCATGAAGATCATGCTTTTTCACTATGTAGACTTTCAGACTTCCCAGCAACTGGGGGTTGTTCCTCATGGACCTGCTGGCTGTTGCTATGTTTGAGATTGCTCGTTTATCTATTGTTACTTTCACAAAGACCCATAGATACATCTGTGGGCATTAATTTTCATGATGTTTCTGACTGATCTATTCCATATTTTACAATTGCTTATTCATTATCAGTAACAAAGCTTCTATATTTCTGTATTCCTTGTGGTGTTTACCTAGTCAATTTCTGTCTTCTTTGGATTTGGAGCATCATTTTATTAATGACATAGTAGTATCACATTTTCTTTTTCCCTTCCTTCTATGGGCTGTATGTTAAGTGCTGTGTGGAATGCAAAGATGAGTTTCACTAAAATTTTAAAGAGCTGAAGAAGTTTCAATACTTAATTGCTAAAACTTAGATAAATTTAGCCAAGAGTTGCAGAGCAGAGCTAGTTCTTGAAACCTCTTCTACAGTAATAGAGCTCAGGTTCTACTTGCTGTCCCCTAAAGTAATGCTTCTCAGACTTTAAATCTGAATTTTAATCACTTGGGGAGCTTGTTAAAATGTAGATTCTAATTTTGTAGGTCTGGAGTAGAGCCTGAAATTCTGCATTTCTAACCAGCTCCCAGGTTATGCTGATACTGCTGGACCTGTGGAGCAGAAGTATGATCTGACCAGATATGCAATTAACTATGAAAACACATTTTGCCTTCTATTTACATTTTTTATGGGAATTAATTATATGAAATATCTTAGAGCTGGCAAATTATTTATATTAAATATAAATATCAAAGATAAATGAGAGGAAGATCTATTTACAGTTTTTAACTTCACTGAGGATGGATTAGGAAGCATATTTAAATTAGTATTAGAGGTTTAGTTTAGCCATTAAATTTTTTTCTACCATTGCTAGGCATTTTTTATTTTTACATCTACCCACACAAATTATCACAGTGATCCTGTAAATTAGATTACTGTTCTTATTTTGCATATAAAAAATTAAGATTCAGAGAAGTTAAACAAGTTCTTTAAGCCTTCTTAGTAAATAGTAAAGATGGGGTGAACTTAAGTCTGACCTCAAAGTTCATTCACTTGGCAGTGCAATAAGCTGCCTTCCTCAGATTGTTTTCCTAGGAAATGGGTTTTATATAAATGTTAAACATGTCTTATGGAACCCTCTAAAGGAGTTTATGTATTTATCCATCTATGAAAATTTAGATAGTTTAGCTTGGTGAGTCTTTATAGAGTTCTGTGATGCTTATAGTGGTGATGGAAGGGGTGTGTATAGTGTGTGTGAGTGTGTGCGCATATGCTTTCCTTAAACGAGATGCAGTCTTGTAAGGAGATATTTACTCCTCTTTAAAACCATGGGCCTTGAATAAATGATTTCTGAGATTCCTTCATGCCCAAATATCCTATGATATATGTGATATTTTTGTTTTTGAAAACATTGTGATAGATGGGGGATTTAAAATATTTCCACCAGCAGATGGCACTCCAACATTTCTACAGCAACCAACCCTTAGCTTGTCCCCCCAAAGTAGAAACTAGGCAAAACTGGAGACACATTAAAAAAAAAAAAAGAAAAAAACCCAAAAACCCAACTCATTAAATTATGAAGTATTTCAGTCATCACTGTGATGGAGAATTACATATGTATCAAGTAATATATACAAATTAATATTGTCATAATCCCTTACAGTGCTCCACAGCACTTTTCACCAAACTCTATTATAGTACTCTTCAAATGGATTTGTATTTGTTAACCTGTTCATTTTTCCAGCTAGACTGTGAGGTTTCCAAGGGCAAGGATATTCTTTGGATCCCGAGAAGGGGGAGCAGACATGCTACCTAGCCCTTAGTCAGCACTCAGTAAGTATTTCTCTCTTTCATTCCCAAGAAAATTGGTAAACTTTTGCCTTGAATGCAGGAGAATGTTTTTGAACATTGGTTCATGCAAAGCCTTTTGTTTTCTTTTTTTCCCCTTTCAACAATTGCCTTATAGGTATCAATTCTAATGTGTTTGATGTATGTCCTTTGATATCTTTGTATCCTTATAAAGTATATTGTTTTGCACTAATGTTATTAGACTATAGATCTCATTCTGGTTTTTTTTTTGTTTCTCACATATCGTCATATTTGAAGGCCATCCAAGTTGTCATATGTACATTTAATTCATTTCTTCTAACTGCCACCCTCTTTATTTCACCTGTCCATTTCCCTTGTGATGGACATCTAGGTGCCTCCGTTTCCTTAGTATTAAAATCAAGGCTTTACAGACCGTCCTCATTCAAGTCCTTTTATGAGCCTTTGATGAGTTTCTTGGGGGTTTATGTCCATAGTGGGATTGCCGAGTCTTAGAGGAATACGCATACGTAATTTCAATAAATATTGCCAAATGACTTTCCAGAATGGCCCAACCAGTTTACACTCCCATCAGCATCCAAGAAGGTTTATATCTTCCCACATCCACAGTTAGTGTTATCCGTTATTCAAATTTTGCCAGTCAGATGGTGTAAAGTGAAAACATTTCTTGAATGAAAGAATAATCAGTTGAGAATCCATTAAAGCAAATCGGATGTATAGTATTTTCCCCCTTTAAGCATAGTCCCTCACTATCTGAACTTCCATTGTCTAAACTTAGGAACAGAATAGATTACGATATTTTTTTTGAGATATCCCTTAGTATTTGAACTCCTGCTCTTCATTACCTGAAACCTAGGAATCAAATAGATTCAAATAACATGGTATTCCTCGTCATCTAAATTTGCTCTCTGAAACTAGAAACCAAAGAGAATTAATAGCAGGGGATCCAGAATATGCCCAGGCCACACTCCAAATCAATTATCAGAATATCTGGGGGTTGGCCTGGGCATGATTATGTTTAAAAATCTTCTCAGGTGAATTTAATGTGTAGCCGGGGTTGAGAATCACTAACCTAGACTCTCAAATTATTTTCATGTCTTCCTGAAAAGGAAGAACATTTTTAAGTATTTAAACACAGGAAATCTATTTTATTTGTGATGGCCAGGCTTCAGAAAATCAAAAGAAAAATTTAAAATGTAAGTGTCTGATGAAAATGAAACATACTTTCTTAAAGTAACAGCACATCAATGTCTCTAGGTAACCAAAAAGACTAGAAGAATTGGAAAGTTTTGGTAAGAGTTAAGGCTGGTAAGATTTAGCATAAGTGGCACTGAACTAAGGAAGGACTTGGATCTGCTATGTGGGGACAAAAAGAATTAGGGATCTAGATGTTAATTCAGGTGAAGTAAAATATTCAATTAAGTATGTACCAGTAGAGTCTGTTAATTGATTTTAATTATTGAGGAGTGGATTGAACCTGTGGTATGCTTTGTATTGTCAATATTTGTTTAACTGTCCTTATTATGAAATAAGCATATTAGAGTATTTAAAAAGGTCAAAGTGCACTGTTAGCCTGGGTAACAAAAGAAAATACAGTCACCGCTAGTTACTTTTTTGGGGTCAGCAAACACAATTATGTTCCAGGCAAATGTTTTCTTACAAGTCCAATTTTTAAATATCAAGATTAAAATAGTAGAATATTGAGATAAATATATATGATTTAGATATTTCACTTTCTTAGAAATTATCTTTAGCATTAATTAATACTTAGAATTGTCTAGGAAAGTGGTATGTATGAACAACTTATACAAATATATGTAGTTAATGAAGTTATAGAACATGTGAAAGGAAATCTGAATTTTTCTCCTGGGACATTATATATAAAAGTTCTCAGGTATTTTCAATAACAAACATACCAAAACCATAGTCTAGTTATCAGTCAGTAGAGCAGGCTTTCGTCTCAGGTTCTTCAAGAAACAGAATTTTGAACTTTTGACTCTGGATTTCCTTACCTGAATTACAAGGATAAAGCTTGTCTTCTCTATGCTATGAGCATAAAATGGAATAGTATACATGTAGTTATTATTATACTATTTCAAGACCTTAGATTTCAGGTGTATAATTTCTTCCTACCTTATCTATGCAAATTACATTTATTTCCACAATGAAACCCAACTAATGAAAATGATAGTAGATTAGCAACTATGTGCCAGGAACTAAAGACATTACTACATTTAATTCCCACAACACATGTGGAGGGAAGCATACTTATGCCTATTTTACAGATGGGGCAGTTGGAGCTCAGCAAGAATAAATGACTTGTTCAACAAAGGTCACGTGAGTTAAATTGTGAATTGGGTTTTAATCCAAGTCTATTGGACTCCAAAGCCTGTGCAATTTCCAGTATAAAATGGTGCTTTTCAGGACTTCCCTGAATGTACAAAAGGCAAAATGGGCTAGGGCTGGTAAAACCACTCTTCAGTGGGTGTGACTAAGACGTGAATAATTTTAATCTCTTTTTTAGTTACTTGGTTTTCTACCTTTAGTAGTTCCTCAAGTAACTGTCATCCCTACCCCCAAACATGCTAAGGGATTTCAAACTGAACTCATTAGAGTCAACTACATTTATTGTGGTTATGATCTTCCCCACATAAGTTTACTGCTTGATGGCAACAATGAGAACAAAAACTGTCCAGCTAGAGTTTTCTTATGTAATGAGATTGAACAATCAGAGAGTTATAAATTCCTTTCCCCTTCAACTTTCCATATGGCAAAAATCTTGCCATCCCTTGCTCCTCCAAGCAGGACAGAGACACAGTCTTTGATGATAAAACAGCACACTTTGTTATTCCCCAGCATTGTCCTTTGCCTACTCCTGACCCCCCTTTCCTAGTGGAAAATTGAGGGAGGCATGTAAAACCTACTTAACTTTTCTTCCTTTTTTCAGATGCTAATTACAGGCAGAAGAGTCTGCATGGTTAAAATATGTGGTATATACTTGTTTTATTTTTGCATTTATTATTGACATCCTATTAGAGTTGACATTTTTTTCAAGTTTATCACTAAGTTATTTATATTAACTTAATTCTTGACCAAGTCATCAATTAAGGGTATGTATATGTGGCAAGTGTGGGAGAGAGGGAATAAGAATAAACAAGAAACAGATAGCACAGTTAGACGTTTTAGAGTTTACAAAACACTTTCTTCATACAGAACTTTATTAGATCCTTACTCTAGGATATTATATTAATTTTAGCGTAGGCCACTGAGGCTTAGACCAGTTGAAAAGTTTACCCAGGGTCTTAAAGCTAGGATCTGGCAAAGTCAGATTTTAAACTCAGGTCTTCCAACTCGCAGTCCAAGGTTTTTCCTACTCTACATTGACAAATTGTTAGAGGGTGCGCAGTAATTTAGCCACTTAGAGTATGGTGGTTAAGAACACCAACATGGCTTTGGAATCAGGTGGCCCTGGGTTTCAATCCCATGCTGCCACTTATTAGCTGTGTACTGTGAGAAAGTTGCTTAACATCTCTGAGTCTCAATTTTCTCATATGTAGATTAGCTATAATAATAAATTATATCTACCTTTCAGAGTTATTTGAAAAGATTAATAAGAGAACATATATACAGCCCTGAGCACCATGCCTGGACCATAAGATCTCAATGGATAGTAGTCATCATGGGCAAGTACACAGGCAGCGATGAGACAGTGGACTGGCTGCTATAGCTTCATGCTTTCAAGTCGCAGTTATGTTGGAAGGAATCTTTTTCTTGCTATTAGACATTTATGTATAGTTTTCTCAGAAGGGGAAAATGGTCATGGAAATAACTATGGCTTTGAATGTTTAATAGAAGGAGAGGGAGGTGGCATATAGAGTCAATGAGTTTGCGACAGGCTAAAGGTGAGAAAAAAGCATAGGAAAGGTGGAAGGAAATTACTGTAGTCAAGATGACTATACTAAAAAGCATGCACATCTTGCAGCAACACTGTATACTACAAAGCAGAATTTGGCCATAAACACAGGATATATCAGTAGTCCCAGTCACCAGTCCTAATACGTATTTTGGCCACTGGCATATTTCCACTTGTCTGAGATAAAATGATAAAAATGATAATACTGATTTTTCATGAAGCTAAATTTATTCAGTTTAAATGCTCTTTATTTTGACATATCTTTTCAGCTTTTTTTGGCTGTTAAAATGTTCTTTTTTGGGGGGAAGTAATAGTGATAAGTAGTCAATAGATTTTTTTAAGGTCCTTACTAGACAAAATAAAAAGTTGGCAAATCTTTGTCAGCTTTTCCCCACTAAGTAATATTTATTTTGAAATCCCAAAGTCTAGAAATCACTGAACCAGTTAATCTTCAAGATTTCTTACAGGTCTGGGAACCTAGACTCCTAGATAACCAAGGAATTTATCTATAAGGACATTCACTAACATCAGGCAGAGCATTTCCAAGGAGACTTCAATGCGTCTAATTCCCAATAATTCATATTTTATACAGGGGCCCAGTTCTTGTCTCCTAGGAAATTACAATCTAAGACAGAACAGAGTTGCAAATTGTTGTTACCCAGCACAAAAATAGGAGAGAAACGTCAATCTAAAATACATATTAATAATGAGCTACTTACAGCCTATAATTTAGGGTAAGATGGGAGGCAAGACCAAAAACCATGATATGGGAGGCAGGGGCATTTGGAAAGAGTAGCCTTGTGGATGTCTATGCCCCAAATAGACCAACAGACCAGATAATCAGGTCATCGTGGAGTCAACCAGGGCTATATGGAACTCCTTAAATGTTATCGAATTGCCTTCTTTGCCCCATGTCCTGAGGCTGGACATGACTATAGAATTTCAATGGCCAGAGAGATGGTTTTCATCAGGACATAAGAAAAAAGCACTTTGTTTTGTTGGTTTGACTTTTATGCTACATACAGGTCCCGATGAAAACATTAAATATTAGTTAAAGTAACTAGGCTACCAAACAATTACGGAACATTTGGGTCAGTAAGCAAAAATTATAGATAAAATTTATAATTAGACAAATTCTCATTCTACTCAAGTTCGTCTTTACTTACAAGAGTAGATACTTTTGAAAGGTACATTCATTATGGACATCTAGTAGATGGATGTTTTCTTTATTTAAGTGGTCTTCCACTGGCCCCAATTAATGTGGCTTCTGAAAGTATATTCACTTTTAAGCCAGGGGGTGTTTAGGCCCTTGGAAAATCTGTCTCCTTGTTAAAAACATATAATTGGTTTTAATTCTGAATACAGAATAAACTAATGGCTTCTGAATTTGAAGGATAAGAATTTCCTGAAGGAGATGACCAGGAAAATGCTAATAACTGGAAAAACAAATTACTGAACAGAAACCTAACACAAAGTTTACTGTGACAAAAGTATTTATTTTTTTCACATTCTTCTTGAGAGCAATATGATTTTAGTGCATTGAGCATGATTTGACTTAACATTAATTTATTTCACAGACATTTATTGAGTGCCTACTGAGGGTTTGGGTCTGGAGATACAAAGATAAATAAAAAATCTTTGCTCACCAGGCTGTCAGCATCTCTAGGAGGTGCTCAGTGCACATTTTAAAATTACAGTTTCTACTGGAACTTCTACCGTACCCCAGTCACACACAAACACACATATATTCTAGTGGATCTAGGTGTGCGAGAAATTTTCAGGAACTGAAGGAAGCAGGCCTTAGGGCTGAAGCCCACATCTAATACTTCAGTATGTAACGTCTTGGTTTTTAAAATCATCTTTAAATGATATGCCTTGAATTTTTTTTCTCTTTTGGCCTCATTTTATGCAGTCCTACTTCTGGAAGGTCTTCATGGCACTTCCCAGTCTAACCCACCCTAAACTGTGGATTTCCTGATTGCTTAGTTTGGTAAAAGCACCTCAAGGAACAACAGTTGAGGGTCATCTACTCCAGCCCTTTTCAGATTCCTTAATCCTATCTAGAGGGAAGAGGTGGGAGGGAATGGGAGACATGTTACTATTTCTGCATTTGTCGGGCTCTGAGACTGCCCTTTGCACGTCCACCCTTGGGGAAAACCTTTGCTCTGCATTTTAGAGTTTTGTCTGTTTGATATCAGGAGGCCCTGGGATGCTCATGTGTACCCACACTGCATAAAGTAGTTCTCATCTGCCAAGTAAAAGGTCCGTTTTGTTCCAGAAAGAAGACGAAAGGGGGGCCCAACGGTGTGAGTGCAGCAAAGTGTGCCGGGCCTCTTTCCGGCGCTTCACTTTGGGACCCCGGAGCTCAGTCCGAGAGATGCTGTGGGTCAGGGCTCCATGAGCTGGCGCGGGTGGTGCACCCCCTGGCTCCCAGCTGTTTCATGCATCCAGGAGCTATGTGCGGGCGGACTCTGGCTGTGACCCCAGGCCTAGTATGAAAACCCAACTGTGTCAGTCTGTTCCTCTCAGGCAACATTAGGGCGTACTTCCCCGCAGGAGGGGCAAGCCCAGGGTTGACCTCTAGGAGAGGCTGGAGGGACGGCTCTACTTGTGCCGTGGAGTGGCCACGCAGTGGCTCAGAGGGGCGCAGCGCCACTCAGACTCTCCAAATACAGACCAGGTTGCTTTGACTTGGCCTAAGTCAGCATATATTGGAGCCCCCAAGACACTTTCGCCTCGGCTGCAGGCAGAATGGAGCCACGACTAGTCTGAGCTCTTTTGTCCCTACGAGCAGATAAGCCCTTTGCCCTGGTCACTCCGTGTATTCCTTCTTGGCCACCTTTTGCCCTATCGAGGTCAGAGGATGCTTCCGTGTGGGTGCCCAGCGCGTCACAGAGGTCCAGACTTGTGTCCATGGAGTCTCTCTCTGCGCTCTGTGCTTTAGCTGGTATCACAGTTGCTGCCGAAGGACCCCTCTGCAACTTAACCACCCTTGCTCTTGCTGCTTCAACCCCAAAGGAAGGCCCAGAGCGGACGATATGCCTGACGCCGTCAGGACAAACGGGCGCGATGCGGGTGCGGACTCTTTACCCCAGCGCGCCCGCGGCTGGCGTGGGGCTGTTGTGTGTGGGTCCGAGCTAGAACCGCCCTTCCCAGAGCCTCGCAGGGAGGAAAGTAAAACAAGACGTTCTGCACCGTACCCAGAACGTTACAACAGTTCTGTTTCTCTCTCTGTCTCTGCTTTCTGACCCTAGAGGGTTAAATCAGGAGGGTACAACGCCACCCCTTCCTCCTACTTCCCGCCTCTCCCCCCACCCCCTTACCTTTAAAAAGTTAAAAAATGTCTGCAGTCGAAATCTCTTAAAGGGGCGGTGCTGGTGAACGAGTACTCTTGGCACGAGTCGCTGAGAAGGCTGGCTAGGGGCGTGAGTTCGCTCCACCAGCACCAAAACACTGAAGAAGGAAAAAAAAAAAAAAGAGAGAAGGAGACAGAGTGAGAGAGGGGGGAAAAAAGGAAGGGGAAAAAGGGGGAAAAAGGCAGACAGACACACACTTTAGATAAGGACAATTAGTCACCAGCGAGATCCTGTAGGAAGAGGTTTGAATCAGAGGGATTTAATGAGGGTGCTCTGTGCCTTCCCTGAAGCCATGCCCTCCAGCAACTCCCGCCCCCCCGCGTGCCTAACCCCGGTGGCTCTCTTCTTGGCTCTGTTGCTCCATCTCTCCCTTTCCTCCCAAGCTGGAGACAGGAGACCCTTGCCTGTAGACAGAGTTCCAGGTTTGAAGGAAAAGACCCTGATTCTACTTGATGTGAGCACCAAGAACCCAGTCAGGACAGTCAATGAGAACTTCCTCTCTCTGCAGCTGGATCCGTCCATCATTCATGATGGCTGGCTCGATTTCTTAAGGTAAGGCAGGGGCTTCGATGGATCATTTTTTTCTTTTAAGTAACAACCCCCACCCCTTCCAACTCCCCATTCCAAAAGGGGAAGAAGAAGAAGAAAATAAGCCAAGCGGATCTCTCAAAGAGAAGAAAGGAGGTTTTCCTCCTCCTGGAATATTTGCTGTGAGGCTGTAACTGGTGATTGAGTAAAGCAATGTTTTCTATTAAGATGCACATGTTTGCAATGCAGAATGCATTTCAGAAACTTATCAGTTATGACTGAAAAAATGTTGTGCTTACATATATCCACAATTAGCCTCCCCGTCTCCTTCTGAAAAAGAAACAAGAGGTTCAGGGCAGTTACAAAAGCGAAGAAAAGATCTTGAGCAACAAAGACCCGAGAGGAATGTGTGTGTGTGTGAGAGAGAGTGAGTGCGTGTCTGTGTGTGTCTGTGAGTGTTTAAGCGGGGATCGCACGAAAGTGGAATTTTCCACGGAAAGATCGCTTCGTCAGTTCTCTTCCACTCCCAGACGGAAAACGAATTTAAGCAGGGGGCTTGAACAGTGGGCAAGTTGGATCAGATTTTTAAATTTTTATTTTATATCCTCCGCTGTCGTCTCCAGACTTCAGGACTTTGTAAGACGCTTTTTATAGATCGAATCGCCCCCAGTCCCTCCTCCTCAAAATCTCCTGCGGTAACTGCATAGTTTAGTTTTTCTTTAAAGAAAAAAAAAATCCTCGCTTCGGTCACAGTGTATATAAGGAGAGCGTAAAGGGTCCTAGAAATACTTCGGGGATGTTTCAGAAGTCTGAACCCGGCACCGGCGGATTAGCAAACCCGGAGGTTTGTGATCACCGACTCTCCCTTACTCTAGGGCTTGGAATCTAACTGGGCTCACCCTCTCCCTGGGTTGTTACTGTTCAGCAGTTAGGCAACCATGATCCCTTCCCGTTAAGGACAGAGTTGCAGTGTAAAAAAAGAAATAAATAAATTGCCTGCAATGTCGAATCCAAGTGTTGAGTTTTTAAAAATTCCCTCCAAGTTGGAGCCTCAGCTGTGGGCTCCCTCCAAGAGCTTTGAGGGCTCTCAGTCCCCCTTTTCTGCCCTGAGGCAGAGTCCGGCAGCGCGTCTTTCGTGAGTATCTTTCACTCCTTGGGAAATTCGAGTTTTGTTTCTTGTGTGCGCCAGCTCCTCAGTCTCCCGGTCTTCTCGGCTTCGGCGGGGTCAGCGGATGCGGCAGGTAGCGACTGGCGCTTTGTGGAGCGCTCCTTCCACGTGGAGCGCTCCTTCCACGTGGAGCCAGCGTTGCGGGAGGACTGAGTGGTTGCCGCTGCCGCCGCCGAGGCCATTTCGGTTTGTGCCGTGCCGGTGCCTCTGCTGGGAGGGCGGGAACAGCTCCGCGGAGCCCGGCTTCCTCCTCGGAAGTTCTGACTTGCAGCAGAGCGCGTCTCCGAGCACGTCCGAGTGTGGGGGGCGTCAGGGGTTTCCCGAAATATTCGCCCCACTTGCATTGCACTTCTCCAGCTGCGCGGACTCCTTCAGGTTTTTTTCTTTCTTTCTTTTTTTAAACTATCCTGTTCGCGTTAAATGTTTGCCGCAGAAAAGATTCTGGAAGGCGGCTTTTCGGGGAAGAAGCCGTGGCGGGGCGCATTCGCATTGGCTGTGCAGGCTTCCGGATGCACAGTTGTTGGAAATGCCGTTTCCGCGGGGCCGGACTCTTGCGGACATCGCCTCTGCCTGCCGCCGACCCACGCGACGCCCCGACTGTGCCCGCCCTGGAACTCGGAGTCCTGGAGTCCTTGGCCAAACGACCCTTCTGGCCACCGAACTTCTCGGGACGGCCACGACTCTTGTCAGAAACTCTCCGAAAGCGGAGTCTCCGGGTTTATCCCCCCTCTGTATCCACCTCATTTATGATACTCTTTAGTTTCTCCATTTGGATTTGGATTTTCAGACCTGAACCAGCAAAGCGTTAAAAATAACTTTCAGATCCAGAACTCAACAGCTGATCCCTGTAGCATTAAGAGCATCTGCAATGCTCCTTCTCTACCCTTTCCTGAAGTTTCAGCGTTTGGCTTTTCAAAAACCTATTTATGGAAATCCTGAACCTAAATAGATGTAAATGCTATTTTTCTGGTGCTTCTCGAGTCTCCTCCGAGGCACAGGTTCCACATTTTGGCAAAATTCACGTTCTCTGGCTCTTCCAAACGGCCCTAAGTGAGAAGGAAAAAAGATGGAGCCCAACTTGGAGGGTGGAGACGAGGATGTTACCTTTCCTGAGATCAGGCTGAATTATTTCAGGGGGCAAAGAGACATTGCTTTTACTGTGCAAGGCGGGGGTGGGGAGTGTTCTCTGAAAGGCAAGGATTAACTCCGGCAATCTCTCTTGCCCAGGGATTTGGGAGATGGATGCGGTTGTTATAAGGCAGTGGAAAAGGAAAATCAACTTAGGCATTAAAAGAAAAAAGTCGGAATCAGCTTGATCTCACGTGCCTGGTCTGAGAGAAAGAAGGCAGGTTTCGCCTTCTCCGCAGTGGTTGCAGCGCCCTGGGGCGGAGGACGTAGATCCCGGCTTTCAGTCTGGAAGTCTAGGCAGAAGTCTGAGCGCCGGGTCCGCGCGCTGCGCGTCTCCGCCAGGAGCGCTTTCCCGGCGGTAGCGGAAGCCGGGCAACTGCGCCTTAGCCTCGTGTTCTCAGCAGAAGTGTCCTCCTCACGCCACACGCACAGTCTGTTAACAAACACACTAACCCTTTGCAAATAAGTACCTTTGGCATGCAGCGTGGGGGTGTCTGAGGGAGGGGGCCGCTGCCGGCTGGGCGCAGAAGGCGTAGCCCCGGGGAGCCAGGTGGCTGAGGGCAGGGCGGGCTGGGGCGCCGGGCGCACGCGAGACGCCGTGGAACGGCCAGGAGTCCGCGCGGGCGCCGGGCTGGGGCGGACACAGAGCCCCCTGTCCCCGGCTAGGTGCTCTCAGAGGAAGAGGGCCTTGCTCGGTGCCCCGCGCCCTCTCGCCTTCCTCCTGGATCCTTTCCTCTCTCTTTATCTACCCCTGCAGCTCCAAGCGTCTGGTGACCCTGGCCCGGGGACTTTCGCCCGCCTTTCTGCGATTCGGGGGCAAGAGGACCGACTTTCTGCAGTTTCAGAACCTGAGGAACCCGGCGAAAAGCCGCGGGGGTCCCGGCCCGGATTACTATCTGAAAAACTATGAGGATGGTGAGAAACCTGCTTTCCATTCCTGCGGGGTAGGGGAAGTTTGGGGAGTGGGGGCGAGTACTCGTTGTCTGTATAGTGGTGGGGGGAGATTTAGAGGAGAGACTGGTTGAAGTTCCCCTGAAAAGCTGGTAGCTGCTGGCGAGGTGACACGGGAGTGTGGGACTCCTGACGTGATTACGCAAAGGGGGCTCACCAGGTTGTCCTTGTCCTGGCTGCCGGCCTTTTGCTGGGCGGCTGTGTCTCCGAGGCCGCGAACTGGTAACCAAAATTTCTGGCAGGCAGTCCTGTGGGGAGACGACGCAATGGGTTTCTTGAGAAAATTCACTCAGGTTCATAGGCTACTAAAAGGTCAGGGTCACGTTTCATTCCTAAAATTCTAGAAAAAAGTGCCTTTTTGTTTTTCTTACTTCTTGCTTTCCTGAGCTGAGGATATGGAAGGATTCAGCCTTTTTGAAACCCTCTCTAAAGTTTTCTCGAATAACCGTTTTAGATTGGTCTCTTGTGGGGAAGGTTTGAAAAGCTCCACAGTGAGTTCTCCTTCAGATTACCTAATCTCAGAGTCGATTTTTTTTTCTGTTTTAAAGTAGGATGGTGAATGCCAGCCTTCTTTCTTGCTAGGATCAGATGAGTTAAGTATTGGAAGGGCTTTGGAAACTCCAAATCCTATTCCAATGTGAGAGGCCTATCTTTTTAGGTTTGAACAGTCTCATTTTAACTAGAGAAAAAATGAAAATGGTATTAAAAATTTGTTTAGAGGATTTGGTGTTAATATCTATGAACTTTCTATGTGGGCGGCGGGACATACTTTATTTCGAATAGGCAAAATGGGAATGGGTGTGTGCTCAGCCACTGAGGCTGTTCAGATTGGGTAGAAGAGGCATTGGTGTCCATTCTTGCAGGACTGTCTCTACCCTGCTGTTCTTTCTCATAAGTGAGCTACAGTTTTATTTTTAAAGGGCTCAGGGACAGGTTCTCAGAGCTCCCTGGATTTTGTTACATCTTGTCCTTATAAATCAGCAAAACGAGGAAATGCTGTTGTATTTTCTGGGGCTTTCACTGGATGGGAATTCAGGAGAGGTATTGGGATCTATTTCAAGGGTGTCTGAGAAACATTTTTTAAAATACTAGAATGGAGAAAGAGAGCAAGGCTGAGGCTTCTTGAGTTTGAAGCCTGATTAGGACTTACACTTTTATAACATTTGTAAAGTATGTAGGTGTTTAAGGCTACATCTTTTCAAAGGTAAATGTCATTGCCATAAAAACATGGATTGAAGTATAGTTTGCTGTCACTCAGCATAAAATGTTGAAAGGTAAAAGATAATCCTGAACAGCAGCTCTGATGGTAATTTGACCCAGGGCCTTATAGCTCCCAGGGTCCCTGTCAGCTCTGTGATCAGACACAAGAAGGGAGAATATTAATGGTTTTCTTGATGAAACAGCTCTTCTTCGAATCCATTTGAACTACTTCCTTTTTAGTTTGTGGAAAAACTTGTAAGAGCCCTAGTTACCACTGGGGGAAAAAGAGACCATTATAAGTTATAGGAATTGACTTTTTTCTCTCAAACTTGTACCTAGGATTATATTACTGATTCATTGAGAACATGAGATCTGCTTAAAATGAAGGATACAATTAGTTTCCCTTTGTAAAAGGAGAAAGTGGGCATCATGAGGAGAAAGGAAATTGGCAGAAGGCTGTGCCCGTAAAACTTCATAGAATTAAAAACAATCAGAAATGGAAAAGATCTAAGAGGCCATCTTCAATCCTCCCACCACTTCAGAGGCCAGTACAGGATCATTCCATATGGAATCCTTTTCTTATTTTGTCCAACCTGGTATTAAATATCTCTAGGAATGTAGTTTTCACCACTCCTGTGGGAGAGAGTTCTTGTGTCCCATAGATTTGTGCTGGCAAATTTATCCTGAATTTTCCCTTTATAAACAATCTCCGAGTATTTGTGCTTATCCCTGTTTGCATTTTTTAGACATCTACCTTCAAAATAATTTCTGTCTTTGGTGTGAGTGTCAGCTTCAAAAGTAGGTTTCCTCATAGCTGTTTTTTATCTAGACTACCTGGATTTAATTCTTTTAAAACTTTCTTTAAAGTCAGTCTTTCCAGACACTAATCTGTTTTATTGCTCCTAGCTGAACTCCTTTTGATTTATGTCTCCCTGGTAATAAGATGCTCTGAACTATATCAGTATTTGAGGCCTTAGCAGAGTTAAAGAGAGTAGGAATGCCCTATTTCTGCCCTTTGATGCTTGCATATTCTTAAATTACCCATATTGTTTTTGTTGTTGCATTGCAGAATTCAAGGAAAAAATGTTTCTGGTATAGTCTTAGCAATTTTGCAAACATTATACTTCAGTTGTCACTTTCCATCCAGTGATAACTGTCATCATCATGAGTATCTTAAAATAATTAGATCTTCTCAGTAAATGGACCTGTCGTAGGCACTTGGCCATAAGCATCTTGTTAAAAAAAAGATTTATTGACTTAAACATAATACAGAATAATAACATACATTTTGAGTAATGAGATACACTTACTGGCACATTATGAAACTGAATGATGAAGAGAATAGGGAATTTGGGCTTAGAAAGCGTGCATTGCAGGCCTGGCGCTATCACCTATGAATGTGTGGCCCTGGCTTGCTGCTTCTCTGTAACATATGGATGATAATAGCTGCTGTGCATTGCTGTGAGGGTTCTAAGAGGTAATATGTGTAAAATATTTTGTCAATCGCAAATCACTATATGAAGGCTAAGGATTCTTTTATTAAAGGCAATTTAATAAAAGTAAGAAAATTTATAACATATATATTTAATATTTTAAAGTGGGATTAAGGAGTGAATAAGATTCAGTGAGACAGAAGTTTATACAGAAGAAAGGAGATAGATTTAGGGAATTTTTTGAGAGGATAAAGAGAACGCAAGGAGAATTGCCTTTAAGGAATGGAGGTGGAGATCATAGGGTGGCTTTCTTTTGCGTGTGTGGTAATGAGAGAAGAGACTAATTTTTAGTTTTGTTATATACTAACATTAAAATGAACTCTTGTTCCAGCTTGGGTAAAATATACTTTTCTGGTTAATTCTTTCATATTGCTACCTTGATGTGATTTTTTATTGTGGGTGCTTTCCCCTGAATTGATAGTGCAATTAACAAGTCATGTGGCTTCTACTTTCCAAATACTTTTTTTTACTGAGGTATAATTGACTATTTTTTTAAATACTTTTTAAGCACTTTAGTGCAACTGTGCTTTCTCTAACTTTCTAAAGCCACTGTTACGTATCACTTTGGAGCTTCTCTGGTTACTCCTTTAATACAGTTACTTATTCCACTCTATGCTTAGGCAACTTGAATATCATACAAACATGGTGATGATGGAGGAAATAAAAATAGGATTATTCTTCATATCTTGGAATCTTACCCTTTACCTAACTTCCTCTCTTCTATGTGATATTATGCTTTTCTTTCTCCTAACAAAGAAATCTCAGGTTAATCTTTTGTTCTTAAGTTTATTTTGCTCCAGTCTGCCCCTTTTGGTTGTATATCAGTGGACTTTTTTGTATGCCTGTCTGTTTACTGCCATAACCATATCTTTAATCAAGATGTACACTATTTATTATGTGCATCAAAAGCCAGCTTAATATTTCTAAAATGTCATAATTTATCCTGTCACTCTTTTGCTTAAAAACCTTGATGATTTTTGGATTGCTTACAGAAAATGTTCAAACACCTGGACTTGGCATTCAAAGCCTTTCCCTTCTCAATCCTGGCTTTCCTTTTGTACCCTACATTTCCATATACCTTTTATAACAGCCCTACTTGATTTTCACTGTCTCCTTAAAGCACCTTAATTTTCTCAACCCCATACTTTTGTTCAGCCAGTATACCTCTGCTTTGAATGTCTTTCTCTTGGCTCTGTGCAAATCTCACTCCCTCCCCCACCCAATTCCTGAAGGCCCATTGCAAATGCCCCTTATTTTCACAAAGCCTTTCTTGAACAGGTCGTTCCATAGTGATCTCTTCTTTCTCTGGACTGTTTTAGCTTTTACTCAATAAGCTGTTCTTTTGGCCCCTTCTGCGTTGTTTTGCTCTTTACCTTTTCATGTATATGTTTGTTTGTTTTACCTTTCCATCTAGAATGCAAATTCTTTATAGGAAGGGACCATAGCTAATTATTGTATATGCTCAATTTCTAGCATTGTGTATGGCAAATAGTAATAGTACTTGTAGTAGAACAAGTAATAGTACTTGTTCAGTTATATAATAAGGATCGCTGACTTGGCACCCTTTATTCCGAAAGTTTGCCAACACAAAAAGAAGTACAAAGAAAGACAGGAAAGGGAGCCAGAGAAGTAGGACTACAAATGGTTAGTATATTCTTTGTTACACTTTCCATATTTTCCAAAGGGTTGGTAATGAGTTTATATGACTTTTACCATCTGGGAAAAAAATGAACACGATAGAAGAGAATAGAAGAGCTTCAGCAAATATTTGTGGGTACATAGTAGATTAAGCACACTCTTAAAGGCACTGGGAAAATAGAGGTGCCCAATGAAGAGATGAGTGAAAGCATACATGAAGATTCTATTAATTTTTCACCTTCAATGCATATTCCCATGAAGTCCCTTCTTAATGCTTGTTGTAATGATATTTTTCATTATTTTAACCATGGACTCTTTATCTTTGGTAGTCTAAGTTGTCTTGGTTTCATGCTATGCATTAAAGGAACTTTACCACCTGATTTAAAGCCTTGCACTGGACCCATACTGTTTTTTTATTGTTCTGTTTCTTCTTTGCCTTTACTTTTGCTTTCCCTTGTTAGCCTTATGTGGTTTCTATGCCTAATTTTCCAATTTCCGATTTAATAGTGCCTTTTCACAAATTTAAAATGTTTTTTCATCTCCATCTCCTGAAGTTTTTCTCTTCAGAGAGCTTCTGAAATCCTACAACAATGTCAGTATACTTCATAAACTCTAAGGCACTATACAACTATTATTATTGTTCCCCTTTCTCCAGGAAATTTTCCCAGTTTTAGCAGAGGCGAGGTAGTTAATTCTTTTTCTTTGTATTCCCATGCCATCAATCAAGACATAGGACATAAGAACAGCACGACTGCCAAAATACATATTTGCCTTGAACTTATTCACCTTTCACTATCTCATTTTATTTCAAATAAATGTTCCTTGAAATTCAATTACATTTAACAAGTATTTATTGATGACCTGCTCTGTGTTTAGTTTCATGCTGGACAAAGAATGGCAGAATATAAAATAAATAAAAGATACTGTCCCAAAGCACCATTAGAATACAACAGTAATATTTGCTGAGGCAAGATTCACTAATCAGAGTTAATATTAGTAGGTGAAATTTTAAGGTAAAACAGGATATTTGCATAGCCTCAAAGATACTCCTCCACAATATTTATTAATTATTGTGGTGGTTTTAGCATATGTCCACAATTTGTTTGATACTTCTTCTTCTAGGAGGTGGAGCTTGACTCCCCTCCCTTGAGTGTGAGCTGGATTTAAGGACTTGCTTCTAAAGAAAAGAGTCTAGAAAGGGGAAAATAGTAACTTTACAGTGGAGAAACTCACAGATATCATTTTAACAAAGTGATCGTGTTAACATCAGCAGATAAATCATGTTGATATCGTGTATTCCCTGATATGATGTGATGAGAAGGGCACTTCACCTTTGTAATATGCTTCCTCCAAATTCGTAACTCTCTATAAACATGAGAAAACACTGGTGAACCCCAAGTTGAAGGACATTATGCAAAATACCTGATCTGTACTGTTCAAAAGACACTGCCCCTGCTGTCATGAACTGGTAGCTTAGGTGGTGAGATAACATTTGTACTAATAAAACTGAAGAGTAACACAAAGATAATATAGAATGAAGTGCTAAGAGGAACATAATAGTGTGCCAGGGTGTAAAAGGAAAGGTAGAGATGAATGCTGGCCAGATTTAGATGAGAGTGAGATTGGGCCTTGTGAAAGATGGGTAGACTTTGGAGAGGTAGAGCAGAAGAGGGAAAGAGCATGAGGCAAAGCCCAAGTATATGTTTGCACAGTAAGGAGACTGCTCTGGCTGCATAGGTTGTACATATTAGAATTATCTTAGTTGATGTTGCTAGAACTCAAATTCTTTTTTATAGAAGCCTATTTGCACATTTTTTGTTAAATTCAAAAATGTTTATAAGTTAAAAAATATCTAAAATAAAGTACATTAGAAATTGTTCTAAGAAAAGCTCATATTGGTAGAATTATGTCTAAATTGGGTTTTAAGAAGTTCTAATGTATTTTTGTCAGCTCCAAAATATGTAATTAAAAAAGAAGAAAGTACCTGTGTGAGAGAAAAGGTTGCTTGGGTAAATCCAGATCAGATTATGAGAATCTTGAATTTTAGGCATAGTAAAATGGAATTGGCCATCTAGGAAAATAGAGGCCATTATAAGTTCTTTTACTCCATTGGAGAAGGGAAGGACACCTTTTCAAGATGGGTAATGACCTTTGCCCTCTCCTATTCTCCTTTTCCAAATCACTGCACACATTCATGTACTCGAGCTAAAGTGTGTTATAACTGAACTTAGTGGTGTTTGAGTTATGAAGCTTGTTTGAAAGACAGATAATTTAAAATCGAATTGTTAATTTAATTCTTATTTGTAGGGTATATAAAATAAAGAAAAGGTTTTAGAATTTGCTTGACAATTTTTATGCTACCCTTCCTTCTTTTATAGAGTAAAAACAGGCAAGTATTTTAGAATATTCATTCACTCATGAATTTACTCATTGAGCAGGCATCTAGTATCAGACCCCTGCTTGACACTGAGGCTGGGAAGGTGAATGAGGCCCAGATACTATTGTCAAATTACATACTACTGAACTCTTGTTACTTCAGCAGCATCAGCCAAGAGCTGTTTCTAGAGATTTTTAGGCCCAAGAAAAGCCTCCATTCCACCTTCATCATTTGGCTTTCCATGATTTGTCTGCTAGCAACTTTAGAAGGATTTGAAACAGTTTAATATTGTATTAAAGGATGTCAAAGATCACCTGAAGTTTTATGTATGTTATTCTGCCTTTTGGAAACAAAATGGATGCATTTTCTGTAATGTTTGAAATTTGGTACCCAGGTCCTGCGTGCTAGCTGCAGCTCACTGTACCTCTGTGAATTTGAATGTAGTATCTCATAGAGTTATAGTCATCATGTCCTTCAGTCACAGTTTAGTCATTTTGGCCACCTCTGTAGTGTTGGAAGTGGTAGGGATCAGGAAACTCTGGTCTATTGCTTGTAAGGTGGCTTAATTAATTTTAATGAATCAGAAAGTCCAGTAAATAAACCTTTCAGTCACAACCACACTTGTATAAGTTATCACCTGGTCACTGGGGCCGGAGGTAATCTACAAACAGTTGTGTGTTCCTGTACAACACAAATTGTGTTACTGTTGCCAATACCAAGTACCATTATTTCTCTTGCCAAATTTGTTTAAATTCTCTCTCCTATTCTCCCAAGCCCTCCTGGTAGAATGGGTACCTCATAGAAGAAAAGAAGTTTCTTTCAAAATTCCCTAAGCCTGTTCAGATTGCCAGTCACATGGTCTGGGCTCCTGGAGTTAAGACCCTATTCTGAGAATCCTTCATCAAAATGGATTATATGTTTAGAATCTTAACTTTGGTTCTTCTTAGTGCTTTAATCAAGTTTTTTGCTATCTCAGGCTATGAGTCAATGGATTGGAACTCTGAGCAGAGGGTGTATGTGTCTGTGTATGTGAGAGAGAGGGAGAGAGAGAGAAGAGAGAGTGAATGAATGAATATATGAGCATGGAGAATTTGGTGTGTTGTGTTTCTTGCGCTCATCCATGGATGGTGATGTAGGCACATTTCCAGACTAGTGGCTGATAGTGTAGAAGGTATAGATACCATGTTGAAATCCTTTGTTCTTTGGTTTTGTGATCTGATTGAGTTGGGTTCAGTTCTGTTCAGCTTTCTTTACTTTAGTATGGTGAAAACAGTGTAATTTTGCTTAATTATATAAACATATTTTGGTTATCAACTATATACCAAGCTTAGTGCTAGGTATTGGGGCTACCAAGAGGAATAAAACATGAACTGTACTCTCAAAGGGCTCTGGTCATACATATTCAATAGAATTTCACAGTAGTCTCTGTAACATCTCTCTACTATAGTCAGTCTAACCTTTGGCCGGTCCCTCTACTTTGCTCACACTATACCCTCCACCTTGAATAGTCATCTTCCCTCTAGAATTCAGAATTTTACTTGTGCTTCAAAGCTCTGCCCAGGTCTCCTATCTGATTAAGCCTTTTGCTAAGCCAATTCACATTAATCCCCCTTCATTCTCTGAATTTTTCTGAAATTATTCTCTGAATACTCAAACTAATTTAGTCCAAGTGCCTCAGAATTTATGTTTGATTGACTTAAGCAGATATCATTTTTGTCTCTAGGGATTTACAATCAAAACACACTGGCATGGACACATGCATAAAAATCCATATAGAGATAACCATCATCACACTACATGGAACAGACACATTAAGTCAAATAAAGTATTTATGTTATTTATAAACTTTAATGCATATGTTTTGCTTTTTGTGTGGCAAAGAATGAAGAGCAAAAATATAAGCTGCATCTTTAGAAAAGACAGGGTACATTTCTGTATCTAAATGTTTGTTTTGAGGGAGTTGAGAGTTAAACCAGTACCTTATTTTCACTTGCTCTGGAAATGCAAAAACACCTTAGAGGATGGTAGGTGAGATTGGAAAGCTGGGAAAGGTAAATTGTCCAGATTTGGGGCATTATCTCTGAAATACTATGGAAGAATGGATGTTTCTCTGCAGCTTAATAATAGTAACAATATATTAATAATATTACTTAACATTACTGAGTGCTTATGTGCCAAGTACTATTTTAAGCAATTTACGTGCATTAACACATTTAATCCTCTCAACCCTATGAGGAAAGTTTTCCCCATTTGACAAATGGAGAAATCGAGGCACAGAGTGGTTAAGTAACTATCTCAAGACCACCCACCTCATGAGTTGTGGAGCAGGGACACAGTGACATCAGTGGTTAAACTTGCAGACTTAAATGGAGTCTCTGCTTGAACTTCACAAGAAGACTGGTGCTAGTCTCAGTTCTTCTGCTAATTAACTGTGTGCCATTGGGAAAGTTGTTGACCCTCGTGAATCCTTCCTTATCTGTAAAATGAAGAAAATTGACTACATTGTCTACATATAGCATCTAATTCTAAGATTCTGTGAGTTAAAGATATCCTCAGACACACAAGATGTGCAGGAAATAATAGAAATGAGAACAGGATAGGATATGTTCAAAGGTTAGAGGCTGTAGAACAAGCTGTAAGGGCTGTAGGAGTTCAGAGAAGGGGGTTAAGTGAGAGCTGGAGTAGTCAGGATAGGTGCCTAGGAGGAGGGTCTTGACCTGGCCTTAACGGTAAATAATAAAATGTTAATAAGAGCTACTGTTTGTTGAGCTCTGTGTTTTACATTGTTACCTCATATAATTCTTAAATCAATCTGATGAGAAACTTTTGTGTGTGTGTGTGTGTGTGTGTGTGTATGACGAAACTGAGACTCAGAAAAGACATGTGACTTGTTCAAGGTCATACAGATGAGTGGTTGGTAGAACTAGGAGTAGAACCCAGTATGGTACTCTCTTCACCATACTTAGAAAAGAGAGGGATCCAGTCTTTGATTCATTCATTATTTCATTGATTCATCCATTCATGTATCTGGCACTCAAAAGCCTTATGCTTCACATTGTGGAGCATTAAAAAAATGTGTTCCGTAGTCCTTCCCATGAAGGTGTTTGAAGGTCTTGTTGGTTAGGACACAATAGTTTTTAGGTAAAACAACAAAAGAATAATCACATAGAGACATAGAGACATAAACAAGTGGAAGAGATGGTTGTCACACTTTATGACATAGTGAAGGAATAGAACAACAATTAATTCAATATGGGATAGAACATAGTTTCTCTGGGAAGGAAGTATATTTTGGAAGCAGATGGATTGAAGAGAATAATAGAAGTGGATCAACAGTGTTATTGATGTAAGGAAACTGGCATAAAATTAAGAATACTTGAACAAGTTGTTGGAAAGTTACCATCACATTGTTGGACAATTTTAGAACTACTTTATTATTTTTTTTATTTTTTATTTATTTTTTTTAATTAATGTTATGATAGATTACAACCTTGTGAGATTTCAGTTGTACATTTTTGTTAGTCATGTTGTGGGTACACCACTTCCCCTTTTGTGCCCTCCCCCCACCCCCCCTTTTCCCTGGTAACCACCGATCAGATCTCCTTATCAATATACTAACTTCCACCTATGAGTGGAGTCATATAGAGTTTGTCTTTCTCTGACTGGCTTATTTCGCTTAACATAATACCCTCGAGGTCCATCCACGTTGTTGTGAATGGGCCAATTTTGTCTTTTTTTATGGCTGAGTAGTATTCCATTGTGTATATATGCCACATCTTCTTTATCCAATCATCAGTTTCTGGGCATGTAGGTTGGTTCCACATCTTGGCTATTGTAAATAATGCTGCGATGAACGTAGGGGTGCAACGGACTCTTGAGATTTCTGATTTCAGGTTCTTAGGATAGATACCCAGTAATGGGATGGCTGGGTCATAGGGTATTTCTATTTTTAACTTTTTGAGAAGACCTAAAGATTAGGCCTGAGACAATAAGTCTTTTGGAAGAGAATATTGGCAGTACACTCTTTGACATCAGTTTCAAAAGAATCTTTTCGGACTCTATGACTCCTCAGTTGAGGGAAACAATAGAAAGAATAAACAAATGGGACTTCATCAGACTAAAGAGCTTCTTCAAGGCAAGGGAAAACAGGATTGAAACAAAAAAACAGCTCACTAATTGGGAAAAAATATTTACAAGCCACTTATCCGACAAAGGGTTAATCTCCATAATATACAAAGAACTCACACTGCTTAACAACAAAAAAACAAACAACCCGATCAAAAAATGGGCAGAGGACATGAACAGACATTTCTCAAAAGAAGATATGAATATGGCCAATAGACACATGAAAAGATGTTCATCATCGCTAATCATCAGGGAAATGCAAATCAAAACTACACTAAGATATCACCTTACACCCGTTAGATTGGCAAAAACATCCAAAACCAAGAGCGACAAATGTTGGAGAGGTTGTGGAGAAAAAGGAACCCTCATACACTGTTGGTGGGAATGCAAACTGGTACAGCCACTATGGAAAACAATATGGAGAACTACTTTATTTTTTATTTATAAACTGGAACCATACTCTGCCTTATTCTTCCTTCAAGTTCTAAGCCCAGTGAAACCTTGTGAAGGGTAAAGGGGACTGATAAAGGTGAGGTTTCAAGAAACCCCTTCCTTAATACCTCCTTCCCTTATCTTTCTCTTTGAACTGAGATTTTGTTAAATTCAAGTAGAGAATACTTTTATAGCCACTTAAAAAGGAAGAAACCAAGGAACAAAGAGGTTGTATATTCTACACAAAGTTTCAGGGGTTGTTTAAATAGCTGTGCTGGTAAGTGGCAGAGCTGTAGATGGATCCAGGACAGTCTCACTCTGAAGCTGGTGATTTTCACTGCTTCTATTGTAGCATGACAGCACAATCTTCCTCATTCTTTTACCAAGACAGCTTCAAAGGCCTTTCCTCTAGGAGTTTATATTAGCTTGAGTCTGATTTGAAAGTTTGAGAATGGGACTAAATGAAAGTTGTTATGATTTCCCTTATGGCTGTTTCCATCTGGTTTGGGCACCCATCACCTCACATCTCTTCTGTTGCCTCTCTCTCAGGGAACTGGGTTCCTTGTCTCCAGCCTTTCTCCATCCTGCTGCCTGATTAATCTTTCTGAAGCTCCACTGTCCTCCTATCACTGCCTGGCTAGCAGCCTTTAGGGACATCCCTCATCTGCTAACGCAAGTGCTCCTCACTCTCCTCCAGCTTTCCAAGGCCCTCTAGAGTCAGCCCACCCTCCTTGGCCAGCTTTTTCTCTCCTGCTCCTCACAGGAACCTATGTCTATTCACAAGCAGATGGTGTAGCTTCCTGTCACAGAGCTCTTGCTGTCTCTGCCATTCTTTTACTTTCTAATCCTCTGGACCCCCAACTCCTTCATCCATCTCCCCACTTTCTTCCCTTTTCTGAATTCTTCCTACCTTTCAAAGCCTTGCTCAATTTTGTCTTTCTTTATGAATTCTCCACTGTTTTAGCTCAAAGATTTAATTAATTCATTAATTCCTGAAATATTTATTGATCCTGCCTTTCTAAAAATCACTCCTTTGGCTATTTTCATATTCTGCCTTATGTTTTTAGGCGTCTTTTTGTGTACATTCATGTAGACTTGGCTCTACTGCTAGATTATAGGTCACTGTGAGAGTAGTGATTATTTCTACAATATTTAGTAGAGTGCCTTTTGCATTGCAGCTCCTCTCAGTAAATACTTGTTGACTGATTATTTGCCACTTATTTGGTAGCTTAACATGCCAAAAGGAATAACCTCTTTTCTATCCATTGTTTCTGCTTTTTTTTTTAATTCATAGTATATTTCTGGTTAATGCTTAAGTTTTTCTTGTTTTTTTTGGTGAGGAGAATTGTTGCTGAGCTAACATCTGTGCCAGTCTTCCTCTGTTTTGTATGTGGAGTGCTGCCACAACTTGGCTTAATGAGAGATGTGTAGGTCTGTGCCCAGGATCTAAACCTGTGAATCTCGGGCTGCCAAAGTGGAGCATGTGAACTTAACCACTATGCCACTGGACTGGCCCCATGCTTAACTTCTTTATTCATATTTTTACTTTTAAAGAGTCATGCTTTTATTTTATTAATTATCAATGTAATGCATGCTCATAAATATAAATTTAATAATACATATATCAAATAACCCCCCAGCCCCCTCCATAGATATAACCACTTTTAACAGTCTGGCATGTATCTTTTCAGACCTTTCTGTATGCGTATAGATGAATATAAATTTTTAAATATGTAAGTGGGATCATATTGTTGTACAACTTGCTTATCTAGATAACCTTTTAGTCAGTAATATGGTTTGTTTTTGAGTGGCTAAAGAATAATTCATATGTGGATGAGCTGTAATTTAACCATTCTCTAATTCTTTCATTAGTACTTTTTTGCAAGAACTTCTCTGTTTGCTATTTGTCTACAGCTTCTAACCAAGCAGTGCTGTAGTATCATATTTCTCTCTGCATATTGGAACTTGATCTAAATTATTTATTTTTCCCTAATGTCTTTTTAAACACCCTTATCCATTTTAATCCTTTTAGCTATAATACATTCTTTGAGCAAATGTCAAGAAAACAGCCGTAGCAAAACTAACCCTGTGCATCAAAATATGGTTTCCTTTAGCAAAACAAGTGCTTTGTAAATTTTTGGATGCAGATGGAAAATGACCCTGAAAATATTTTGACTTTTTGTTCAAATAGTTTTTGGTTCAAATCACTGTGTGATTTGAAGGAAAACCTAGCTGGATTTCTTTCTTTTTTTAAAGATTTTATTTTTCCTTTTTCTCCTCAAAGCCCCCCGGTACAGAGTTGTATATTTTTAGTTGTGGGTCCTTCTAGTTGTGGCATGTGGGATGCCGCCTCAGCATGGCCTGATGAGTGGTGCCATGTCTGTGCCCAGGATCCGAACCGGCAAAACCCTGGGCCGCCTAAGCGGAGTGTAAAAACTTAACCACTCAGCCACAGGGCCGGCCCCTGGATTTCTTGATTCTCTTTGAAAGTCACTCATCTCATTAAATCTTCTCTGTGAATTTGAATACTAGTCAGCTAAAGAAGGGAGATTTATAAAGACCTGGCATAATATTTTGTTAGAAACAGTCTAAAGAAGACAGAAGGTAGCCATTTTTGAATAGCTCACTAATCAGTCATTTGCAGAAGAAAAAGAATTACACTTTACATTTGTAATGTTCTTTAAAGATTATAAAAACTCCTCTGATCCTCACAGAAACTCTATATAGTAAGTCTTTTGACATTTACATTTTATAAATGAGAAAACAGACTCAAAGAAGTTGCTCAAACTAACATGGCTTTTAAGTGGCAGACCTGGGATTAGAAGTCACTACCTCTACCTTAGAGCCTGACACTTAAATGAGGTATCACAGCTAATGATAATCCCTTCACTCTGCTGCAGTGAGCCAGGTGGCTGCTTATGTTCTCCAATGGTTAGGCCAATCTGAAACAGGTTCTCTGGGAGGCTAGAAAGGGTCTATGGTTTTTATGAGAGGCCATGTTTGCTTGTAGGTATGCTAGGGTCCAGTTTAGTCCCAGATTCTTGCATCTTTTTGAACAATTCTTCATTGATAAACTCAACAGGGTGCAGAATGCCATTCTTGGAGATCTGGCACCTGAATCCCAGATTCCCTTGAGACTGGGCTCCAAACCAGAGTGAGGTTAGAAGCAGCTCAGAGAATAGGACAGAGGGGACTTTGAGAGCACTTCGTGGGATGCTGACATCACTATGGAGATGTCCAACAAAGATTTGAAAACCTTTTAAGTGCAGACATTCATTAGCTATCATGGTGCACCTAGTGAGAGGGAGGCGGAGTCTGTTTCATTTACCTTGGAGGAGGCCCATAGGGTGTAAACAGAGGAGCTGGCAACAGAACGTGAGCTTTTCGGTGACAGTCACTAAACCATGCACACTTTAAAAAAACGCTTGTAATCACCATTGATAAATCTTTGCATATCTCTCAGTGTCCTAATAGGTACACTGTTTTCATCTGGGTGTTTATTTCCTTGAAACTGTTGAAAAATCAGATTGTGGGCTTACTTTCCTGGGTATTAGGAATCCCCTTGGAAGAGTAGACTCAGGTTAAATCCAGTGAGATATAGATTCAAAAGGAACTACTGGCCAGGTTTAGCCAAGTTAAAATCCATAGGTGAAACTGAACACGTAACCTAAAACCTTTAGAAAAATAAATGCTATTGTTTCATAGAACATTTGTAGAAGCAAATGAATGGCACTGCAGTCCAAAGGTTAGGATTTTCAACAACTTGCAGCAGAAAACTTACACTTATTAAATGTCTTCACTAGGGGTTTTTGTGTTAGTGGATGACTGAGGTCTTTTGTTTCTTCTGTTTTCCTCATGGCAGTAAAGTTGAAATTTAGCAAGCTTTCAAAATGAAATTTCTCATAGAAGTTATAACCACAGGTTTTAAGTTTTCATCACCTAAATGTGGAACAGAATGAGTGAAAACTTGGGGGGAGGGGAAAAGAGTGTTGAGGACACATGTGGTGTGTATCAAGAATCCGTGTAAATCAGGAAGGTGTGGTAAGGGGGATTTCCTGTGTTACAAAATTGCTGAAACAGTGATTCCCCACCCTCCATGGAGACCTTCCAGATGAAGGTGCTGGCCTTTCCTGACACCAGGCAGAGGTGGTTTGCCCTTTGCCTGATACACTGTAGTTTCCTTGAAGCTTCAATCAACACTCTGGCGCTAGGAAGAACTTATCCTGGGGATAATGTGTTCCTTGATTGTGTCCTTTCTTTTGTGCCTCATGAGTTTGGCAGGTACCTACCTGTAGGATCATGCCAGACTAGTAAATTTGAACCTGTTCTTTTTTATCCCTGCTGTAGGACAATTCATTTCCAGGTTTCCAGGTATTATAATAATAACTACCAATTACTGAGCACTCATACATCCCAAACACTGGGCCAAAGCCTTTCAAAGGTGATCATGTTTTTTCCTCACAACCCCGTGAGGCAGGTACTATTAATAGTCCCATTTGATAGAAGCTTATAGAAGTTAGTAGTTCTTAATTCTGGCTTCACGTTAGAATTAGCTAGGGGCGCTTTAAAAAATATTAAGTCCTAGCCCAATTAAATGAGTCTCTGGGGTGGAGTTGAGGCATCATGATTTTTAAAAATCTCCCCAGGTGCTTCTAAAGTACACACCAGGGTAAGAACCCTTGGGTGAAGTGATTTACATAAGGTGCCCCAGCTGGTCTGTTGTGGTGTTCAAATCTAGACAGTCTGAATCTAGAGGACAGGCATAGCCAACTCTGCTGTTGTGGTGCCTAAACTTTAATGTGTCTGTGAATCACCCGGGGATCTAGTTAAAAATGTGATTCTGCATTTCTAAAAAACTCCCAGGTCTTGCCCATGCTGCTACTGGGTACTAATGTTAGTACCTGTGATAGCCAGAAGGGGAAAATGTTCACCAGAAGGCAGGAGCAAGATGGGGAGCTGGGAGGGGTTTCTCATCCATTTTTCTTTAGTGGTGATGGCAGGGATCACAGACTCATTATACAAACTTCTCAGTGTTTTCCTAGGGCTAATTAACCTGTTTCAGATTATTTCTCTTTTCTGAGAACCCTAGGAACTTCAATACTGTGGCAAAACTAGTAAAACTTCCCTTGTTGAGGCATTTTCATCTGTTAGGTACAGATGTGGTTTGTAATTGCTAAAGTGGTCAGCTTTCAAAACCTTTTTCTCCTCTTCTTTAAGGAGACTGAAACAGGAGTTTAGATAGATGAGAAATTATAAGAAATCCATGAATTTTCAGTTAAATGCTCATTGAATAAATATTTGTTAAGTACCTACTATGTATCAGCATTGCAATATGCTCTCCCTATAGGATGCAAAAATGAATGGGTCATAGTCCTTGCCCTGATAGAACTCACACTTTAGTGAGAAAAAAATAACATATACAAAGATAATGATATAGTAGAAATATGAATAGGTAAATTACAGAGAAAGATGCAATAAACTTTACCTGAAGTGGGTGAGAAAGACTTCATAGGTGTCACCAGACAAACTTGTTATTTCTGATTGTTGTAAATGTTTATAAGAGTTTAGGTTATTAGACCATTGCTGTGATTTCTTAAAGTTTCCTTTGTATTACAGAATGCTTTTATAATTTTGAGATTAAGGGTCCAGGTGATTCTCATCAATTACATGCATTAAAAAAGTTGACATTAAATGTGTTTTCTTCTGGAAACAACATCAGTAACATCATCAGCCTGAATTTATTGAGCACTTCCAAGGTGCTATAAGCATCATCTAATTTAATCTTTTCTTTTTAATAGCTTTATTGAGCTCTTCCATACATTATTCACATTCCATACAATTCACATATCATTTAAAGTATACACTTCAATGGTTTTTAGTATTTTCATAGAGTTGTACAACTATCACCACTATCAATTTTAGAATATTTTCATCACTCCAAAAGGAAACCTTGTACCCTTTAGTTATCTCCCCCAAACTCCCACACCCCCAGCCCACCTGGGCAACCGCTAATATACTTTCTGTCTCTCTGGGTTTGCCTGTTCAGGATATTTCAGATCAATGGAATTATACAATATATGGTTTTGGGGACTGACTTCTTTAACTTAATGTTTTCAAAGTTCATCTTTGTTGTAGCATATATCACTACTGCATTTCTTTTTATCCATGAATAATATTCCACTGTATGGATATACTACATTTTGTTTACCATTCATCAGTTTAATGGGCATTTGGCTTTTCACTTTTTGGCTCTTATGAATAATGTTGCTATGTCGGTTTTTGTGAGGATACACATTTTCATTTCTCTTGGGTGTGAACCAAGGAGTGGAAATAAATGTTGGGTCATATGGTAATTCTATGTTTAACTTTTTGAGGCACTGCCAAATTGTTTTCCCCAGCGACTGTACCATTTTACATTCCCACCAGCAGGGTGTGAGGGTTCCTGTTTCTCCATATCCTTGCCAACACTTGTTATTGTCTCTTTTTGATTCTAGCTATCCCACTGGTATCCCACTGGTGCAAAATGGTATCTCATTGTAGTTTTGTCTTGCATTTCCCTGATGGCTAATGATGTTGAACATAATTTCCTATGCTTTTTGGCCATTTATATATCTTCTTTGGAGAAATGTCTATTCAGATCCTTTGCCCATTTTTAAATTGAGTTGTGTTTTTAATATTGAGTTGTAAGAGTTCTTTCAATATATTAAATGTAAGTCCCTTAGTGGCTATATAATTTGTGAAATTTTTCCCCTGTTCTAATAGTTTTCTTTTCTCTCTTGATCTTGTCATTTGAAGAACAAATTTTGGTGATGTTTAATTTAATTTTCACAATGTCTCTGGGAGGTAGATTCTATTATTATTTTAATTTTATAGAAGAAGAAATTGAGGCTCAGAGAGGCTAAATCTCTTGGACAAGGCCACACAGTTAGTAAGTAGCAAAGCCAGGATTTTTTACCCACCTCATACCCCTCATCTCACCTCTGGTAGGCAGTTTGACTCTAACACTTGATTCCTAATGCTTCCTTTAGATTACTTTTTCTAAAAAAGTGAACCCAGAGCACAAATGCTCAAGAGAGAATGCAAACCTTCTAGGCCTCCTTTATTGGCTCTGGTTATTGACAGTGACATTGTCTCAGGTATTTACCTCAAGCCGAAGCTGTATGTTGAGGTGGTACCTCAAAGGGAACAGTCTTCTTTTCTTTGCCAAAAACTCAGTGAAAGAGGATGCTTTCCTTTGGTCATGGACATCATGGTCTTGGGCAGGAGGGATGGAGCCCATGGCTAGAAGTAGTCTATTTAGTCATGGTATGATTCTTGTGTGTGTGTGTGTGTGTGTGTGAGTGTGTGTGTGTTTTAATTGTGGTAACATTGGTTTATATCATTATATAAATTTCAGGTGTGCATCATTATATTTCAGTTTCTGTGTAGATTACATCATGTTCACCACCCAGAGACTAATAATCCATCACCACACACATGTGCCTAATCACCCCTTTCGCTCTCCTTCCTCCCTACTTCCCCTCTGGTAACCACCAATCCAATCTCTGTCTCTGTGATTGTTTGTTGTTGTTTTTACCTTCTATTTATGAGTGAGATCATGCAGTCTTTGACTTTATTCTTCTGACTTATTTTGATTAGCATAATGCCCTCAAGGTCCATCCATGTTATCACAAATGGCCAGATTTCATCCTTTTTTATGGCTGAGTAGTATTCCATTGTGTATATGTACCACATCTTCTTTGTATATTCATCCGTTGATGGACACCTAGGTTGCTTCTAAGTCTTGGATTTTGTGAATAATGCTTCAGTGAACATAGGGGCGCATATATCTTTATGCATTTGTGTTTTCGTGTTGTTTGGATAAATACCCAGCATGGTAGTTCTAGTCTTAATTATTTGAGGAATCTCCTTACTGTTTTCTGTAGTGGCTGCACCAGTTTGCACTCCCACCGGCAGTGTGTGAGAGTTCCTTTTTCTCCACATCCATTCCAACACTTGTTATTTCCTGTTTTGTTAATTATAACCATTCTGATGGGAGTGAGATGATATCTCATTGTAGTTTTGATTTGCATTTCCCTGATAGTTAGTGATGTTGAACGTCTTTCTTGTGCCTGTTAACCATCTGTATATTTTCTTTGGAGAAATGTCTGTTCAGATCTTTTGCCCATTTTTAAATTGAGTTGCTAGTTTTTTCGTTGTTGAGATGTATGAGTTCTTTATGTATTTTGGATATTAACCCCTTATCATTGTATGATTCTTTATCAAAGATTGTTGATGAAGGAATTCATTACTGTTGATCTCTTCAGAGAATTTTTTTTCCTTCTTCTTACTGAAGTGTATTGACCTTTTTATTTTACCCCACAGATATCTTTTCCTCTTCTCTGCTTTTTGGACTTTGCTTAGAAGTCTAATTTTTCTTAAGATAGGCAAAAATTCACCCTTATTTTGAGACCCAGCCTTTTCCCTCAAAGAACATTTTTTTTTAGTTTATGAGTATGAGGAAACATTTTTGATACAATGCCAACTCTTTCCTGCCTGTTTAACTGTCTTTGGTATTTCTCACTTTCCCTTTGGTCTTACTGTCCTTTCCCAGACCTTCTACTAAAATGGCAGGTCAGTAGCCCTAATTTCTTTAAAAGGAATAGAATAAACAGTTCTTGAGTACTTGCCCTCTGCAAGGCACTTTATATTATATCTCATTTAATACTCAAAACACCATACTAGGAAGGTTTTCCAAATATCGCCACTTAAAGATGAGGAAACTGAAATTCAGGGAGGTTAAGTAACTTGTCCCAGCTTTACAACTAGGACTTGGAAAAGTTAGAACTGATAATTCTAAAAGCTATGGGTTTTTTTTTTTGTAGCAATACATGGTTGCTCCCAGTCCACTATTAGAATCTTATCATATCTAGTTCAGTGATGGGTACATAGTGGGTGGTCAAAAATGCTTACTCACTTGTACTGAATTCCTATTATAACATACCCTTACTACATTTAAAAGCCAGAGAGAGGGCTAATGGTCCTCTTACTATAAAATAATGATGCCTAAGGCCTAATTCCACACTTCATCTTAGAGTAGATCTCTGTCCTTGGGGTCTCTGCTTTTGAGTGTGTGGTGATGTTTATTAAATCACTGTACATCCTGTGCCAAGCATAGGGCCTGGCACATAGTAGGTACTTGATAAATATTTGTTGAGAGAATAATGAATAGGTTAGGTTGTGGTGGTCTGGAATCCATCAAAATTGTAAACAAAGGTCCTTAATTCATGTAACTTAAGGGTAGTTGTCCTTCCAGTGGTTGTTTCTGGATCTGCGTTTGCAATCACCATTAACCAAAAGAGTCCCCGAGTCTACAGAGAATGTATGCATCTAATGTAATAAAATATTCTTATGCGGAACATAGAGGCCTTGAGGAGCTGCAGTTTACATGTGAAGAAGGAGCTCTCACATCTTGAGAGTCTTACTGTTTTAGACCTAGCTTGTTTATTCAGAAGGAAAAAAATTACAGGGAAAAACTAAAACAGACAAAAGCTAAATGGACGACTGCTAGTAATCTGATATGAGGAGGGAGTAGAATTCCTGGATTCTGTTCCCAGCCTGGCAGCTGATTTATTCCACTACTTCCCGCCCCTGGTTTGTTCCCCCAGTAGTCTCATTTCCTTTGCTAGTACAGGAGAGGGCTGCGATGAGGATATGGAAGTAAGCATTGTGAAACCTTGATGACATCGGTAGACTGATGATTACTACCATGGAGACCGTGACATGCTCACCTTCTGGAAGTCCTGGTTTCCTGAAGTTGGAAGGGCTCTGGAAGTAACTGGGAGCGTAGGCTGAGAAGTAAAATTTTCTTGGGAATGAAGGAATATAGGGTAAGTTTTTGTGTTATGCATATTAACCTGTGATCCCTTTTCTGGAGTTGTTAGTCATGGTCAGAAGTATTTGGACATGAAGGCATGCTCTTCCTTTATCTTTTTTTCACAATTGTTTAATGTTTGGGAATTGATGAACTAAAGATAAGGGTCATGTGCCATTGGGCTAATCCCATTTCCAATATACCAAAGCCATTTGGGAACCAGTTGTAAAAGGCTTTCCTTGAGGGGTGAAATTGGATTGAGGTTTGGGATCAGATTGTGGAAGACAATCTGAGAGTTAACTTGAAAGTTAAGGGGTTTGGACTTTATCCCTCAAGCAATAGAGAGTCAAGGAAGGACTGTGACTAAGAAAATTATATGTGATATTTTAGGAAGATTTATCTCATGGCTCCTCACAGGACAAAATAGAACAGTGGTAAATTCCTAGCTGCAGAGGGACCAAGGAGAGGCTAGTTAAGATATTCAGGAGTGAGATGAGGACAGATTACATTAGTGAAGCAGAAGTTGGAAAGAAAGAGATAGGGAGTCATTACAAAGGAAAAATTGACAGGACATGGTAATTGATTTGATACGGATAGTATCCTTTGCAATTAATTTGTGCTCCAGTTGTAACATGAAAGGGAGAGTTTTTCTTTTTTTTAAAGAATTCACTGGGATCAAACACTGCTTATAAACTGAGGGATTAATAACATCGGCATGAGTCAAACTTAATTTGTAAAAAAATTTCGTCAGTGCCAGAGCAGGTTTTTGGCCCTGTCAGTTTAACTGGAAACAATCCCTTTTCTACATTTTTTTTTTTTGCCTGTCTCCTCTCTCAGAAGGCAAAATAAACCCAGACAATTGGATAGTGGAAGAGGGGGTTAAGAAATGTTTTCCAAGTATTAGTACATGGGCAGAAAAACTTTTGTATTTAAGATTTCCCCAGATATATATGACATATCTGTGTGACAAATATGTATGAATCTAGTTAACATATGGGGGAAAATATTTCCTAGTAGCTAATACTGCACCCTTAAACCTTCCATATTGTCCTATGGTTATATCTTCTTGCTTATAAATAGGGACTAGTTGACTGAGTAGGTGGTCTAGATAATTGTCATCATCATCACTATTTTTGTCATCAGGTGGCTATTTTTATTACTAATGACTTTTATTAAATGTTTAATATGACCCAGACATTGTACCCACATTATACCTACTATTTTATTTAATTCTCATAACCATCTTATGAAGTAGGTACCATTTTTTATTATTGCACAGATGAGGAAACTCAGGCTCAGAGACATTAAATAACTTATTCAAGATCATGCAGCCAGTAAGTGGAAGAGCTAGGACAGAACTTAGGTCATTTTGACCCCAAAGCTCTATTATATCTGGTAAAACACTTTCAAGTACATCTCCAGCAGGCATGTGGGGAGTATCAATTTTAGAGCTAAAAATCAGCAGTGTTAGTATTATTGTATCTCCTAAAGAGAAATCTGATTATGAGGGTAAGGAATTATTTACAGAATGTTTGATGCCATTTTTCTAGGTTCCTCTCACTTTGCTACATCCTGAACACATTTCCATAAGTCAGTGACTAATAGTAATGAGTCATTATCTGCCCAGGTAGGTTTTTGTTTTTTTAATTGTAGCCAAAAAAAAAAAAAAAACTACGTAAAATTTACCATCTTACAACTATAATGTAAATTCAGTAAAGTTGCAGGATACAAAATCAACATACAAAAATCAGTTTCATTTCTATGCACTCATAACAAACTGTTTGAAAAGGAAATTAAGAAAACAATTCCATTTATTTATAGAGAATAAAATACTTAGGAATAAACTTAACTAAAGAGGGGGAAGATGTGTACACTGAAAACTACAAAACATTGATGAAAGGAGTTAAAGAAGACTCAAATAAATGGAAAGATATCCATGTTCATGGATTGAAAGACTTATTGTTAAAATGTCCATGCTACCCAAAGCAATCTACAGACTGAATGCAATCTATACAGAAATAGAAAAAAAAGTCCTAAAATTCACTTGGAATCACAAGGGACCCCAAACAGCCCAACTATTTTGAGAAAGAAAAACAAAGCCGGGAGCACCACACTACCTGATTTCAAAATATGTTACAAAGCTACGGTAATTAAAACAGTATGGTACTGGTGTAATGACAGGTATATAGACCAATGGAACAGAATAGAGAGCCCAAAAATAAATCCATAAATATACAGGCAACTGATCTTCAACAAGGGTGCCAAGAATACACAATGGGGAAAGGATAGTCTTTTTAACAAATGGTGTTGGGAAAATTGGATATCTACTATTCATAGGAAAAAGAATGAAGTTGGACCCTTATCTCACACCAGGCAAAAATCAACTCAAAATGGATTATAGACTTAAACATAAGACCTGAAAGTGTAAAACTCCTAGAAGAAAATACAGGGAAAAGCTTCATGATGTTGGTCTTGGCAATAATTTCTTGGATATGACAAGAAAAGCACAGGCAACAAAAGCAAAAAAAGGACAAACGGGGCTATATCAAACTAAAAAGTTTCTGCACAGCAAAGAAAGCAACAGGGTAAAGAGGCAGCCCCCACAGAATAGAAGAAAATATTTGCAAACCATATATCTGATAAGAGGTTAATAGTCAAAATATAAGAAACTCCTTTAACTCAAGAGCAAAAAATCAAATAACCTGATTAAAAACTGGGCAAAGGACTTGAATAGACATTTCTCCACAGAAGACATACAAATGGCCAACAGATATGTGAAAAGTTGGTCAATATTACTAATCATGAGGGAAGTGCAAATAAAAAACACAATGAGATATTACCTCATACTTGTTAGGATGGCTATTATCAAACAAACAAAAGACAAGTGTGGGGAGGATGTGGAGAAATTGAAACCCTTGTATATGTTGGTGGGAGTATAAAATGCTGCAGCCACTATGCAAAACAGTATAGGGGTTCCTCAAAAAATTAGCAATAAAAATACCATATGATCCAGCAATACCACTTCTGGGTACTTATCCAAAAGCATTGAAATCACGATCTCAAGGATATTTGCACTCCTGTGTTTATTATAGCATTATTCACAATAGTCAAGATATGGAAACAACCTGTCCATTAACAGATGAGTGGATAAAGAAAATGTGGTATATACATACAATGGAATGTTATTCAGCCTTAAAAAATAATGAAATCCTGTCCTATATGACAACATGGATGAATCTTGAGGACATTATGATAAATGAAATAATCCAGTCACAGAATGGCAAATACTGCATGATGCCACTTATATGAAGTATCTAAAATAATCAAACACGTAGAAGCAGAGTAGAATGATGGTTGCCAGGGACTGGGGTGAGAGGACATAGAGAATTTCTATTCAACGGGTAAAAAATTTCAGTTATTCAAGATGATTAAGTTCTAGAGATATGCTGTATAACATTGTGTAACATCTGCTGTAACAAAACTGTATCGTACACTTAAAATTTTAAGAGTTGACCTCACCTTAAGTGTTCTTATCACAATAAAAAAAGATTTCTATCATAACAATATTATAAAACCTGAAGGTTTATTATATGAATATATTAGGGTATTAAAGTGTTCTCTGTGACTATTTTTGGTGTCCTAACTCAAATGTAAGCTCTATGAAAGTAGAGTCCTTCTCTTTTATTTTTTCCCCATATCCTGTGCTTTTAAAATGGTGGAAAACCAACAGTAGATAATTAATACTTTGATTAATGAAGAGATTGGTTAATTGTGAGAAAAGTAAGGACATTTCAAACTGATATTTTTGAACATTTACTATTTGCCAGATTCTGTGCTAAAGGTTTAGTATAGTTTGTTTCGTTTGAATATATACAAGACCCTGAGAGAAGGTTGTTGCTACTCACCTTTTAATGATGAAGTATCTGAGATTCAGAAACATAAGTGAGTTGTGTGAGATATTATGGTTAGTAAGATTTAAAACAAGATCTTTGATGTTTCTGAGTGTTTGTTTTTTCTTACTTCAGAGATTTATCTCTTTAGCTAGTAGTAAATTATTGTGACCTTGTAGCAAAAATTTACTACTTTAACCATTTTTAAGTGTACATTTCAGTAGTGTTATTCCCAGGTAGTTTTGAGTCCATGGAAAGGATATATCCTCTCTATCTTCTTCATCTTTGTCAGATTCATGTTTTACATTAATAATTCTATCTTACATTTACATGGTGTATTATTGTTTACTAAGCACTTGACATATAGGTGTCATTTAATCTTCAAACCACCGTCAGGTAGGTGCTCTTCTTCGTATTTCAATGAAGAAGAAACAGACTTAGAAGTGAGGTGACTTGCCCAGTTCAAACAGCTTAAATTGCTCAGAGCTGGACCTTGAACTTGGTACTTCTAACTCTGTGTTTAGTACTTTTCCTACTGTAACCTGTTAAAGTTACTAGGGTGTTCTAGGAGTTGGAGGAACCGCAATTTGCTAATGCTGGTGATTCAGAGGTGAATAACACTATGCTTGCTTTTAAGGAACTCCTCTTGTAGGAAAGACAGATTTGTGCATAATTCATATGAAACAGAATGTTAATGTTAACCTAGAGACACGTGCAAGGTTTGGTGTTAGCAGAGAGACATGAAGAACTAAGTCATCCTTAACTGGAATACAAATTTTCGTCTCTCCTTATATATCTGTAGGACAGTATTTCTCTAACAGGAATCTGAAAACTCCTGGAGGGTAGTATGCCTCTGTCCATGTCTTCTCAGCTGTCCAGGAATTCTTTACTAGAATTAAAAACTTTATGTTTCATCCTAATGGTAATCTAATATATATGTGGATCTAGCTACATTCTAATTAATCCAGATGAACACTTCTGCCACAGGATTTTATTATCTGTCTTTGTTGGTCTTTAGGATTGTATTGGTGCCAAGACCTACTACTTTAATTGTCTGAATTTATGGGGAAAGAGCAGGGGTAAACTTAATACATGAATGATGTGATTTGCCGAAATGAAGGCACAGTCATGTCAAGAGTGGGCTATAGGAACAAAAGTTTAGAAATAGTTCAAATAGAGGGAAGTCATGGGGGAATTGAATGGTCTATAGGGCCTACACCAGATTCAAGGTGATTATGATGATAATGATGACAATGACAAGGATGATGATACTGGTTATGGTGACAGTTAACATTTTTTGAGTGCTTACTATGTACCAAGTACTGTGCACTTTACAGATATTAGCTCATTCATTTATCATAATAATACTATGAACTAAACATTTTTATTTCCTTATTTTCTATGTAAGAAAACTGAGGCATAACTTGTGCCATAAATCTTAGCTATAATCACATCATGAGTGGTGATTTGGTATTTCAATAAAAATGATGCCATCCATCGCCTTAAATTGATGGCAGTAATTTAAATTTTATGGATTTTTTTGGTTTGTTTCTATTCAACATATAAATTTGTTTGTTTTTTGTAATTGCTTGTGAACTATAGGTAAAGGCTGGCTTTTATGTTTTTAAATACTTAGATAACATGATGATAAAAATAATTTATTTTAATTTTGAGAGCAGTCCATGAAAATTTCTTTTTTCCCCTCTTTATCTTTAGTTTTTAAATTCTCTTCAATTTTATTTATTTTTTATTGTGGTAACATTGGTTTATAACATTATGTAAATTTCAGGTGTACATCATTATATTTCACTTTCTGTGTAGATTACATCAGGTTCATCACCCAAAGACTAATTACAGTTCGTCACCACACACAGGTGCCTAGTCACCCCTTTCACCCTCCCTCCCTCACCACCAATCCGATCTCTGTCTCTATGTGATTGTTTGTTGTTGTTTTTATCTTCTACTTATGAGTGAGATCATATGGTATTTGACTTTTTTCCTCTGACATTTCACCTAGCATAATGCCCTCAAGGTCCATCCATGTTGTCACAAATGGCTGGATTTCATCATTTCTTACGGCTGAGTAGTATTCCATTGTGTATATATACCACATCTTTATCCATTCGTCCATTGATGAGTACCTAGGTTGCTTCCAAGTCTTGGCTATTGTGAATAATGCTGCCGTGAACATAGGGGTTCGTGTATCTTTATGCATTCATGTTTTCATATTCTTTGGATAAATACCCAGCAGTGGAATAGCTGGATTGTATGGTATTTCTAATCTTAATTATTTGAGGAATCTCCATACTGTTTTCCATTGTGGCTGCACCAGTTTGCACTCCCACCAGCAGTGTATGAGAGTTCCCTTCTCTCCACATCCTCTCCAACAGTTGTTTCCTGTCTTGTTAATTATAACCATTCCGACAGGAGTGAGATGACATCTCATTGTAGTTTTGATATGCATTTCCCTGATAGTTAGTGATGCTGGACATCTTTTCATGTGCCTGTTGGTCATCTGTATATCTTCTTTGGAGAAATGTCTGTTCAAATCTTTTCCCATTTTTTAATTGTGTTAGTTTTTTTTTGTTGAGATGTATGAGTTCTTTATATGTTTTCTATATTAACCCCTTATCAGATATGTAGTTTGCAAATATGTTCTCCCATTTGTTAGGTTGTCTTGTCATTCTGTTGATGGTTTCCTTTGCTGTGCAGAAGCTTTATAGTTCGATGTAATCCTACTTGTTTGTTTTTTTCTATTGTTTCCCTTGCCCTGTCAGACATGCTACTTGAAAATATGCTGCTAAGACCAATGTCGAAGACTGTACTGCCTATGTTTTCTTCTAGAAGTTTCATGGTTTCAGATCTTACATTCAAGTCTTTAATTCATTTTGAGTTAATTTTTCTGTATGGTGTAAGATAATAGTCTACTTTTGTTCTTTTGCATGTGGCTGTCCAGTTTTCCCAGCACCGTTTATTGAAAAGACTTGCCTTTCTCCATTGTATGTTCTTGGCTCCCTTGTCGAAAATTAGCTGTCCATAGATGTGTGGGTTTATTTCTGGGCTCTCAATTCTGTTCCATTGATCTGTGTGTCTGTTTTCTGTTTTTGTGCCACTACCATGCTTTTTTGGTTACTATAGCTTTGTAGTATATTTTGAAATCAGGGAATATGATACCTCCAGCTTTGTTCTTTTTTCTCAGGATTTCTCTGGCTATTCGGGGTCTTTTGTTGTTGCATATAAATTTTAGGATTCTTTGTTCTACTTCTGTGAAAAATGTTGTTGGAACTTTGATAGGGATTGCATTGAATCTGTAGATTGCCTTAGGAAGTATGGTCGTTTTGGCTATGTTATTTCGTCCACTCCAAGAGCATGGAACATCTTTCCACTTCTTTGTGTTGTCTTCAATTTCTTTCAACAATGGTTTATAGTTTTCAGTGTACAGATCTTTTACCTCTTTGGTTAAGTTTATTCCTAAGCATTTTATTCTTTTTGTTGCAATTGTTAATGGGATTGTAGTCTTGATTTCTCTTTCTGCTACTTCATTGTTAGTGTATGGAAACACAACTGATTTTTGTATCCTGCAACTTTACCATATTCATTTATTATTTCCAGAAGTTTTTTTGTGGATTCTTTAGAGTTTTCTATATATAAAATCATGTCATCCGCAAATAGTGACCGTTTCACTACTTCCTTTCCAGTTTGCATCCCTTTTATTTCTTTTTATTGCCTGATTGCTCTGGTTAAGACTTCCAATACTATGTTAAGTAAGAGTGGTGAAAGTATCCTTGTCTGGTTCCTGTTCTTAGAAGGATAGCTTTCAGTTTTCCTGCATTGAGAATGATATTAGCTGTGGGTTTGTCATATATGGCCTTTACTATCTTGAGGTGCTTTCCTTCTATACCCATTTTATTCAGAGTTTTTATCACAAATTTGTGCTATATCTTGTCAAATACTTTCTCTGCATCTATGGAGATGATCATGTGATTTTTATTCTTCATTTTGTTAATGCGGTGTATCATGTTGATTGATTTGCAAATGTTGAACCATCCCTACATTCCTGGAATAAATCCAACTTTGTCATGGTGTATGATCTTTTTAGCGTATTGTTGTATTTGATTTGCTAGTATTTTGTTGAAGATGTTTGCATCAATGTTCATCAGTGATATTGGTGTGTAATTTTCTTTTTTTGTGTTGTTCTTGTCTGATTTTGGTATCAGGGTAATGTTGGCTTTGTAGAATGAGTTAGGAAGCTTCCTCTCCTCTTCAATCTTTTGGAAGAGTTTGAGAAGGATAGGTATTAAGTTCTCTTTGAATGTTTAGTAGAATTCACCAGGGAAGCTACCTGGTCCTGGGCTTTTAGTTTTTGGTAGGTTTTTCATTGCTGTTTTGATCTCCTTACTGGTGATTGGTCTATTCAAATTCTCTATTTCTTCTTGATTTAGTTTTGAAAGGTCGTATGATTTTAAGAATTTATCCGTTTCTTTTGGATTATCCAATTTGTTGGCATGTAGCTTTTTGTAGTATTCTTTTATAAGCTTTTGTATTCTGAGATGTCTGTTGTAATTTCTCCTCTTTCATTTCTGATTTTATTTATTTGAGGCTTCTGTTTTTTTTGTTGGCGGGTCTAGCTAAAGGTTTGTCAATTTTGTTTATCTTTTCAAAGAACCAGCTCTTGGTTTTATTGATTTTTTTTCTATTGTTTTTTTAGTCTCTAGTTCATTTATTTCTGCTGTGATTTTTATCATTTCCTTCCTTCTACTGTTTTTGGGCTTTGTTTGTTCTTTTTCCACTTCCTTTAGGTACACTGTTAGGTTATTTGAGATTTTTCTTGTTTGTTGAGGTAGGCCTGTATTGGTATAAACTTCCCTCTTATAACTGATTTTGCTGTGTCACATAAGTTTTGGCATGTCATATTTTCATTTTCATTTGTCTCCAGGTATTTTTGGATTTCTCCTTTGATTTCCTCATTGACCCAATTGTTGCTCAGTAGCATTGTGTTTAATCTTCACATATTTGTGGTTTTTCTTTGTTTCTTCCTGTAGTTGATTTCTAGTTTCATACCGTTGTGGTCAGAAAAGATGCTTGGTATTTTTTCAAGCTTCTTAAATTTATTGAGGCTTGTTTTGTGGCCTAACATGTGATCAATCCTGGACAATATTGTCTGTGCTTTTGAGAAGAATGTGTATTGTGAGGTTTTTGGATAGAATGTTGTGTATATATCTACTAAGTCCATCTGGTCTAATGCATCATTTAAGGCCACTGTTTCCTTATTAATCTTCTATTTGGATGATCTATCCATTGGTGTAAGTGGAGTGTTAATGTCCCCTACCATTGTTGTGTCACTGTCTATTTCTCCTTTTATGTCCGTTAATAATTGCTTTATATATTTAGGTGCTCCTATGTTGGCTGCATAGATATTTACAAGTGTTATATCCTTTTGTTGGATTATTCCTTTTATTATTATGTAGTGCCCTTCTTGTCTCTTGTTATAGTTTTTGTTTTAAAGTCTTTTGAATGATATAAGTATTGCTACACTAGCTTTTTTTTCATTGCCATTTGCATGGAGTATCTTTTTCCATCCATTTGCTTTCTTTTTTACCCAATCAGCCACCCTTTGCCTTTTGATTGGAGCATTTAGTCCATTGACACATAAAGTAGCTATTGATAAGTATGTGCTTATTGCAATTTTGTTACTTTTTTTCTGGGTATTATAGTCGTTCTTCTCTGTTCCTTTCTTCTTCTCTTGCTCTATTCCCTGAGGTTTGATGACTTTCTTTATTATTATGTTTGAGTTCCTTTCTCTTATTTTTTGGGTATATTTATTATAGGATTCTGGTTTGTGATTACCATGAGGTTCATATATAATAACCTACATATATAGCAATGTCTATTAAGTTGATTGTTTCTTTAGTTTGACCTCTTGCTAAAAGCTCTACTTTTTACTCCCTTCTTCCTACATTTTATATTTCTGATATCATGTCTAACCTCTTTTTGTGTGTGTGTGTGTGTGTATCTTTTACCCTCTTATTATAGAAATAGGTAATTTTAGTAGTTTTGTCTTTTGTTCTTCATATTATTTTCATAGGTGGTTGATCTGCTACCTTTCTATATTTTTTGCCTTTACTAGTGATTTTGTTGCTTTTTTCTTTTTTGGATAATTTTCTTATTCCTATTCGTGGTCTTCTCTTTCCCACTTAAATAAGTCCCTTTAGCATTTCTTGTAAGACTGATTTCTTGGTGATAAACTCCTTTAAGTTTTGCTTGTCTGGGAAACTCTTTATCTCTTTTCCATTCTGAATGATAACCTTCCTGGGTAGATTATTCTTGGCTGTAGGTTTTTTTCCTTTCAGCACTTTAAATATGTTGTGACACTCCCTTCTAGCCTGTAAGGTTTCTGCTGAGAAGTCAGCTGGTAGCCTTATGGAGTTTCCTTTGTATGTAACTTGTTGCCTTTCCCTTGTGGTTCTTAGGATTCCCTCTTTACCTTTAATTCTTGACATTTTACTTATAATGTATCTTGGGCTCTTTGGGTTTATCTTCTTTGGTGCTCTGTGTGCTTCCTTTACCTGGATGTCTGTTTCCTTCCTTAGGTTAGGAAAGTTTTCAGCTATTATTTCTTCAGATAAATTCTCTGCTCCTTTGTCTCTCTATTCTCCTTCTGGGACACCCATAATACAAATGTGAGTGTGCTTGATGTTGTCCCAGAGGTCCCTTAGAGTGTTCTCATTCTTTTTAATTCTTTTTTATCTGTTCAGCTTAGGTGATTTCCTCTAGTCATTTGTCCAGCTCACTGATCTGTTCTTTTGTATCATCTACTCTGCTATGGCATCCCTCCAGTGAATTTTTCATTTCCCGTATTGTATTGTTCATTTCTGATTGGTTCTTCTTTTATATTTTACAATTCTTTGTTGAAATTCTCACTCAGTTCATCCATTCTTCTCCAAAGATAGGTTAGCATCCTCATGACTTTTTGTTTGAAATCTTTGTCAGGTAGATTATTTGTGTTTCACTTAGTTCTTTTTCTGGACTTTTGTCTTGTTCCCTTACTTGGAACGTATTCCTTTGCTTCCTCATTTTGCCTCTTTTTCTGTGCTTATATGTAGGTATTAGGTAGGTCAGTTACATCTCCTGATCTTGGAGAGGTGGCTTATGTAAGAGATGTCTTATGAGGCCCAGCAGTGTCCTTCCTTCTCTCACCAGTTCCAAATGTTCCAGGAGTGTCCCTTGTGTGGGCTACATGTGTCCTTCTGATGTGGCAGGGTTGCTCTTACTGCAGGTGCACATGGAGGCTAGACTGTCCCTCTGGCCAGCTGGTTGTAGCACTCAGCTGCATGTGGCTGATATGGACCCTTCAGTCACTTTATTGGGCATGGAGAGCTCCAGTGAAGTTGGCTGCAACATCTAATAGCACATTCCTGTTGCAGTTTTTCTGTTAAGTGAATAGGCCCCCAGTGTGGTTGGTTGCTAGGCTCAGGGGCTTGCAATTGCTGTGGGCCTCTGGCCTGCAATGCTCTTGTTAGCTCTCTGTAGATTGCAGCTGAGTGGGGCTGGCCCCAGGTACTGGAACACCCAATTGTTTCAGGCTTTGGAAAGTGGGCTGATACCCTATGTGGCTGTTTGAGAAGCACAAATCTTCTGCAGCTGATAAGCCCCGCTGCCCACAGGGCCACACACACAGTCAACACAGTCCTGCCTCGTGTGTGTGCCCTGACCCAATGAAGTGGACCCAGTTGCCCCACTGCAGAGGCTCCACACACTCCACCCATGCCCCACACTCCACCTGCTCCTTGCACACGCCCTGCCTTGCAGAGGTGGACCCACCCACTCATCCAGCTGCAGAGAATCCAGACACCCAGGCTATGCAGGCCCACAAGTTTGAAGGGCTTGCTGTTGGGTGGGGCCAGTCCCTAGGGCAGGCTGTCTGTCCTGGCTGAATTGTGTTAAGTCAACTCTAGTGGTCTAGTGGGTGGGGCAGACCCCGGACTAACAGGCCACGGGAAGAACTCCAATCACGTTTGCCAGCCTCTATGTCAGCTTGCCTGTGCTAGGTCACAATAATGGCTGCTGCCATTGTCTGTCTCTGGAGAGGTCTCACCTCTCACTGAGATGTACCTAGAGCCTATCAGATGGGTCTGTTTTCACCCAAGGACTGTTCACCTCTCTTGTGATTTTTGGTTGCTTTCCAAAATGGGTGAATTTGTGCTTGGGCCCTTTAATAGCTGGCTGTTTTCCCCTTATGACCAGTAGCTTTTCTGGGGGTATTCACTGTTGTTGTTAGTAGCCAGAAAAGCCAGATATTGTGACACTTGTCTCAGTTGTGCTGAGTCCAAAAGCTGCTTATAGCAGTAACACTCCCCTACTCAGGTCCCCCACTCCTCTGGGGAAGGCTTTGTCCCTTAGGATTGCTCCTGGCTGGCCATGAAGTGCTGCGGCTTGCCAAGGTGGCTTTTTTCTCTCCAGAAAGGAATTTCTGCCGCTTCCACCTCAGTCATGACTGTCCCTTGTTGATGGAGTTCTTTTTATTCAGTTTTCAGTTCTCTCTCAGGGGTAATTGTTCCAAGAATAGTGGTAAATTTGTTGTGTCCATGGGAGCAGGTGAGTTCAGAGTCTGCCTATGTTGCCATCTTGACACCAACCTCCCTCTTTGTCTTGAAAAGGAGAGGAGCTATATCTGAAGCACACTGCCAGGGAACATCATAGATATTCTAATCTGTCCCTCTTGTCCTCTATCACAGCATTATGCCACTCTCTGGGTCTAGAAACTGAAATAGTGGACTCCCAACTTTTTTGACATATACTTCTGTTAGTAAAAACTTTTGAGCACATCCACAGATTTTCTTTATTTATTTATAAATTATATATTTGCATTATTATATGCTCTGCTAATATAGTATAGTCACAACAATATAAATTATAACGTAGTAAAATGTATACATAGATGTCACATTATTTTCTTCTCACATCCTTGGTGCACACATAACCCATTTTCGAGACCACTGGTATAGAAGACAGAGTTTTAGATTAAGATTCAGCATACTGGATTCTATTCCTGGCTCCACTGACTTGGCCAAGTAATTTATTATTTCTGGGCCTCTGTTTATTCTTAAAACTTGAATTTCCTAGGCTGTTTTTTTCCGTAAGCAAATTATAACTTTACTCTTTGTTACAATATGGTTAGTCTAGGGTTGTAGGTAATGATTGGTGTGCATACTAATTGTAGGAGTCAGGACATTTGAACATAATTCTTGCCAACATTATCCACATTTTATTTGTGGTGGGTTAACTCCTTGGATTTTTTTAGCAAAAGATGTTCCCATGATCCTGAATATATATGAAATATAGCTTATCAAATATCGTTTGTGAAACATTTGTTTAAACCAAGTTAAATAGGTTTCTTTAAGGAGTTATTAATATACTAATATGCAGTATAAATGTCTAAGAGAGGGATAAAGTATGTATTTCATGAGACCAGTGTTTCACAGAACATGCTTTGAGAATCCCTGGGTCTCAGAATTTTTTTGGAGTCATTGTGGTATAGCAGTTAAGGACATTGGCTTTAGAGTCAGACAGACCTGTATTTGAACTCTGAATGAAGCTAGAAAAACTCCATAGGGAGGCAGGCACTTGGGGAGATTAATGTGGGGTAACAGAAGCATCTATGTAGGCAAATTCTCAGAGACTTGGAGGCAGTCTTTCTGCTTCTAGAGCATCTCTTGGGCCCCCTTTGATGAAGAGAACAACAAGAACTCCCCATCAGGCAGCATGGTCAATTAATTCAGAGGAGGGCAAGATATTCTAGGATATTTCAAGGGATTCCCTCTCTCTCAAAAAGGACCCACATGAGATGCACTGCTCTCTTCAGAGCCATGGTCAGAGCCCACTCGGAAGATTATGTTCTACATAAACAAAAATAAACAAACTGGCAAGCAAAACAGAAAAAAATCATACTTGGCATGGAATTGGTTATCTGTATCAAGCAGTCAAGTGAGTTCTTTCAGGACACTAACTTTGGCACTTCTTAACTTAGGGTTAAGCTGCAGTCTTCATGTGGGTCTGATGTCATTTTGTGTTTAGCTCTCACTAGGCAATAATCAAACTTTGCAGCAGAGAGCACTTTATTAGATTTCCACATAATGTCAAAACAACTTAAGTAAGTTCATGCTTTTTAATGAGGCCCTCTCCTCTCCTCCCAAACATGGGGTCTTTTCCTCCTCAGTTGTCTACTCTGACACATAGAAAAGGAGAGAAAGGTAGGTGTCTCTGCCTTTTGGGGGAATGTGGGATCTTCCATTTAAACTTACTCTCGCGTGTTTAGCTTTCTTGGCCTGTTTATGTAAATATAAGAAGCTAGAAGCCAGTGAAAATAAAAATCATGAAGCTATCCATGAGACATGCAGAAGCAGCCTCCTTGAATGATAAACAAGCTCAGCTGCAGAAAGATCTGTGGTCTGATATTCATTACTGAAAAACTTCCATTGGATGGACAGTTTGTCCAGATGAGTTAATTGATTTTAAGAGCTCTCTGTCCTCTTAGAAATATACCATTCCAAACTAGCTGAAAACATGTTTACTTTGAACATTCATCAGTAATTCTGGGTCAGTCACCCCACAGCTTGGTTTGCTTTGGTGCCAGCTGCATGTGGCAGAGAAGTTAACTAGATGTCTCTCATTGTGTTAAAAGAGGGGAAAGTCATGTAGGGGAACGGGACTCTTGCAGAAAGAAGGAATATGGAGTTTCCAGTTCTCCCCAGGACTGGGAAGCCATGAGCACAGAGACTAGTTCATATGAATCCGTAAGGAATTCAGAGGCTTTTTCCAAGGACAGCTTCTCATCTCTGCAAGTGAATTTCCATTTCGATATTCTGAAAATATTTGAACAAATTATTTCACTTACCCAAAGGCTATTTTTCTATCTCAAATTTACCCTGCCTTCCAAGTCCTATTTGAATCCTACCTTTACTCCCAAACTTTCTCTTATTGCAATGGCTTTATTAATTTCTTGTTCGAAGTTCTAAAGTGCTAGGATATTATAGCCGTGCTCTTTTCCAATGTATTGTATTGTCTCGTGGTGTTGAAAGTATACTAAGTAGGTCTCTCATTTAGATTTGAGTAAGGAATTGCCTTGTGAGTAGGTAGAACAAGTGACAACCTTTGCAAATGATTTTTAAAAAAATTTCCTCTTCTTCTGCCACCTTTCCATCCCATTTTTATTGATCAGCATTATTTAGGTAAAATTTGTCAATTTTAAGCATACAATTTGATACATTTCGACAGCTATATTCATTTGTTAACTACTACTGTAATCATGATATAGAACATTTCTCAAAAAGTTTCTTCTTGTCTCTTTATAGTTAACGCCCCACTCCCCCTAGGAACTACTGATCTGCTTTCTATTACTATAGTTTTACATTTTCTAGACTTCTATTTAAATGAAATCAGGCAATAGAAAGCCTTTTAGTTGGGCTTCTTTCACTTAGTGTAACCCTTTGAAGATTCATAAATGCTGTTGCATGTCTCAGTAGTTTGTTTCTTTTTAATGTTAAGTTGTTTCCATTGATGGATATACTACAATTTGTTTACCCATTTTCCACCTGATGGAAATTTGAGTTCTTTCCAGTTTTTGGCTTTATGAATAAAGCTGCTATGAAAATTCGTATCTTTACATGGATGTATGTTTTTTTCCTTTGGGATAAATACCTGGGAGTGGAATTGCTGGATTGTGTGGTAAGTGTATGTTTAACTTTTTAAGAAACTGACAAACTTTTTCTCAAAATGATAAGACTATTTTGCATCCCCATCACCAATGTATGAGAGTTCCATTGCTCCACATCCTCATCAAAGTTTGTTATGGTCAGTCTTTTTAATGTAAGCTATTTAGTGAGGGTGCAGTGGTATTTCATTGTGTTTTTATTTGCATTTCCCTAATGACTAATGATATTGAGCATGTTTTATGTGCTTATTTGCCATGTACATTTTCTTTGGTGAAATTTCTGTACAAATCTTTTGTCTTTAAATTGGGCTGTTTGTCTTATTAAATTGTAAGAGTTTTTATATATTCTGGATACAAATCCTTTGTCAAATATTTATTTTGTCAATATTTTCCCCCTTCTATCTGGTTTAACTGCCATTTTCTTAAAACATGTCTTTTGAGGAGTAAAACTTTTTAATTTTGATGAAGTCCAACTCATTAAAAAAAAGTAATTTATGCATTTTGTATTCTAGGGTTTACAAAATACATTTTTAAATGATCAGAATCTACTTTCAATTAATATACAGTTTCATGTGTAGTGTAAGTGCCATATTTCTTCCTCCCATCCATGATGCTGTTGATGTCATATTTTAACATATGTTATTCACAAAATTCATTGTTCTTATTTTTGATTGAACCATTCAGCTGTCTCTTAGAGTAATTAAAAATAAGGAAAAAGGATTTTGTTTTACCTTCATTTACCTTCTGACACTTGTCAATGTTTTTGACATCCAAGTTTCTGACCTATATCATATTCCTTCTGCCTGAAGACTTTCTTTAACATTTCTTAAAGAGTAGGTATGCCAGTAATGAATTTGTTTGTCTGAGAAAGTATTTCTCCTTTACTTTTGAAGGATGTGTTTGGATAGTATACAATTCTGGGTTGACCATTTTTTTTTCTTTCAACATTTTAAAGATGTCACTCCATTTTCTTCCATGGTTTCTGATGAGAAGTTTGCTGTAATTCTTATTCTTGTTTCTCTGTGGCAATGTATCCTTTTTTCCTCTGTTTTCAAGATTTTCTCTTTATCTTTGGTTTTTAGCATTTTTACTTTGATATTCCTAGGGGTGTGTGTGTGTGTGTGGTGGTTATTTATCCTGTTTAGTGTTACCTGAGTTTATTGGATCTGACCATGGTTTGTTATTTGTCACTTATTTTGGAAAATTCTTAGCCATTATTTCTTCAGCCCTGGTGTCCCTTTGTTTGCCTTTTAGGATTCCAGTTATGCATGTAATATACTGTTTGTTATTGTTCCTCTGCTCTTGGGTTCTCTGTTCTTTTTTTTGCCTTCTTTTTTTCTTTGCATTTCATTTAAGTAGTCTCTGTTTGACCTGTCCTCTCTTGCTTGCATTGTTTCTGACAAAGAGTCTGCTGTGATTCATATATGTGTATTATATATCTACATATATATATATATTTTTTTTTCTCCCCTATATCTACTGTGCCTTTTTGCTCTGTCTACTTTTAAGAGTTTCTTTTTATCTTTGGTTTTCAGTAATTTGATTATGATGTACTTTAGTATTATGTTCTTTCTGTTTTTTTCTTGGGGTTCTCTGAGTTTATAGATTTCATCTAATTTGGAAGTTTTTTTTTTTTTTTTAAAGATTGGTACCTGAGTTAGCAACTGTTGCCAATCTTTTCTTTTTTTCCCCTGCTTTTTCTCCTCCAGTTCCCCCAATACATAGTTGTATATTTTAGTTGTGGGTCCTTCTAGTTGTGGCATGTGGGATGCCGCCTCAGTGTGGCCTGATGAGTGGTGTCATGTCTGCGTCCCAGATCTGAATCAGCAAAACCGCAGGCACCGAAGCAGAGCTCATGAACTTAACCACTTGGCCATGGGCTGGCCCCTAATTTAGAAGTTTTGACCATTACTTTTTCAAATATTTTTTCCCTGTCTTCTCCCATCCCTTTTTTGTACCAATTACTCATATGTTAGGCTGCTTAATATTATCTGATAGCTCAATAATGCTATGTTAAAATTTTTTCAGTTTTTTTCCCTCTCTATATGTCATTTTTCCTCTCTATATGTCATTTTGGATAGTTTCTACTGCTATGTCTTTAATTCCATTAATCTTTTCTTCTGCAATGTCTAAGTTACTGTCAATCCGGTCCAATATGCTTTTCATTTCAGTTTTTTTTTGTTTCTAGAAATTCAATTTGTTTCTTTTATATCTTTTGTTTCTCATTTTCACTCTTGTGCTTTCTTTTATCTTCCCAAACATATAGAATATATTTTTAATAGTTTTTTCATATCTTTGTTTACTACTTGCATCATCTGTGTCATTTCTGTGTCTACTTATATTTATTGCTTTCCCTCCTATTTATAGGTCATATTTTCTTGCTTCTTTGTATGTCTAGTAATTTTTAATTGGATGTCTGACATTTTGAATTTTACATTGTTGGATGCTAGATATTTTGATATTCCTTTAAATATTTTTTATCTTTTAGGGGGATGAAGTTAAGCTCCTTGGAGCCAGTTTGATTTTTTTTCAAGCCTTTCTGTTAAGCTTTGTTAGGGTGATCAAAAAAAGTCTTTAGTCTGTGGCTGGTTTGGCTTCTCTACTGAGGCAATACCTTTCTGAGGCAGTACTTTCTACATCCATACCCTTCTTACTCGATGTCTTGTGTGTTATGAAGTCATTTCAGTCTGGCTGGCCAGAACGCGAACTATTCCTGGTCCTGTGTGAACTGTGGTGATTGTTCCACTTTCTCCTTCCTGGTGGATCTTTTCCTTGCCCTGGTAGATTTCTCACATATGGCAGGTCATTGCACAAAGATATCAGAAAACTGCGCTACAGATCTCTGGAGCTCATGCTTTTTGTGTAGCTCCCTCCTCTCCTGTACTATCTTCTGTAAATTCTAGGTGCCTTGACCTCTCCTAATTTTGAACTCTGTCTCCTCAACTCAGCAAGACTGCTGAGTTCTGTTTGGGTTTCCCCTCCATGTACTACAGCCTGGACGCTCTCTCCAGGCAGTGAGATAGGGTGTCGTAGGGCTCACATTTTTTGTTTTTCCTTCCTCAGGGATCACTGTCCTGTGTTTTCTCTTTGCCTATGTCTGAAATCACTTTTCCATGTATCCAGGTCCTTTTTTCAGTTATTTAAGTTAGGAGGGTTAATCTGGTTCCTGTTAGTCTATCATGACTGGATACTGAAATTCATAGTATGATTTTAAATTTCCCAGAATGTCTCCCTGTCCCCAAATATCATCCTCACAGCCTTTCAGGCTGCTTATAATCCCACCACTAAATAATCATTAATTTGGATCTTTTGGTATTTGAATATCCTAGTAAGATGCAAAAGTGCCCCGTATGAAAGGAAGCATAACAGTGCAAGTAGCTCACTAAATATGGGGCATCTGAAAGCGTAGAAATGTTATAGAACTGTAACTCTAGGTACCTGGTTTCAGTCTCAGATCTACCACAAACTGTTTGTGAAACCTGGTCAAGTTATTTAACTTTTTTGGACCCAGTTTTATCATTTGTAAAGTATAAGCAAAGTGGAATAGGTGATTAGATGAAATTAGTGATTAGTTGGCCTCTGGCTGAGAGCAGAAGTAGGCCCATGCTTTACTGCTTAAGGAACTTAAATATAGTTGGGGAAACACAACTAAATTTCTTTAAAACTCCAGCAATTCATAAAGGACACTGTAGTAGAATACAATCTATTCTAAGTGCTGTGAGAGTACAGATATGTTAATCTGTTATGTTAGTACACACATAAGCTCTGAAAGAATGAGATAAGACTTTAAGGCAAAGATGGAACTCTGAGTATTCCTGAAAGGTTAGGTACTTTTGGATAAGCCAAAGGGGACAAAAGTAAGGGGAACAAGATGTTCACCTTTGTTAGAAAATTTTCATTGTCTAATGAGAAGGTAGACTTCTGAGACTGGATCAATTTCAGGGTATTATTTATGAAAATGGAAGTAATTATTCCTTTTCCTATGTCACTAAGAGCTAACGATAATTGATATTTTAATAGTGGTTATAACTCTTGTGGTTATTTTGAGATGGCTATAATATAATCTTTTTCAGCGTTATGAGTTTTGCAGACCCTTCCTACTGTTTCTTAAATAAATCCCAGGTCTAATTTGTACCCCAAATAAAATTTACTGAAATTCCATATTGTTACTCATCCCTTCGACTTCTCCTGTGTTCCCTACCTTGGTTAATGGCATCATTTCCTACCTTGTTTCTTAAGGAAAACTTTGAATATCTTTGATTCTTTTTTGAGCCTAATCTCTCGTATTTGTTAGGCTGTCAGGTATGCTTATCCTTAACTCTGGAATCTTCTTTCTTGCTACTGCTGTGCTGCCAGCTTCTTACCTCTCTCCTTGACTGTTATGACAGATTAATGGGTGTCTCTGTTCCCCAGCTCTCCCAGTATGTTCATCGTGCTGCTATCAGAATTATTCTTGCGGCTAGCCTTCAGTAGATCACTTGTCTGATTCAGAGCTTCTGACATCTCTTCAGAGCCTGGAAGATAAAGCTCAAGCCATAAGGCACTTGTAATTTTGCTCCCAGTTGTTTTTCCCAGTTTATTCTCACCCTACTGTACTCTAGTCTTAGTATTCTAAATATGATATGTGGAGAGGGAATATTCCAAACAGGAAGCAGAGTTAGCAAACACATGAAAATATATAATGTATTTAGATTCTCCATCAGATAGACTGCTACTTATCTTTTAGTAAAGACTTGGCTAAGATGACCCCCTTTAATATATCCTGACTTAATCCCCTTTACCTGCTTATGCAGGTTATAAGTGCTTGCCACATTTTTTCGGAGTTATTTGTGTTCTTACTTGTTTCCAGAGTAGGTTGTGAACTCCATGTGGTTAGGGACCAACATGTATTCATCTTTGCATTCCTAGTGTCCAATATAGTGTGTTGAGTGCCTTGTAGGACCTGACAACTTTGTTTGAATTAATCACCAGCACACATAACTAACACGCTCTCTTGAAAGCCTGGTTCTTTCCAGGACTCCTAGTTCTGTAGGTCCCTTGAGGCTGCCACTAGGAGGCTCCAAAGCCATCCACATGAGGAAATTTGGTTTGCTTCCAAGTTAGGCAAGCAACTGATTATGCTTGACAAATTCTTATCAGAAGTTCAGATGTGTAAACCTTTGTTTTAATTTCTTTAGAATTCTGTTTTGTTTTCTGGTTGACTTTGACATTTAGCAGCTTTGGATTACACATTACCCTTTGGAGAACTTATACCTATGTGGTGATATGCCAGGGATATAAACATTCTAGTACCAGCCAATCTACCCATACCATGGGGGAAATCACCTGTCAAAGAAGCTAAGTTAGTTTTTTCAGGCACAAAATGAAGGCAAGGGCTATTGAGTCAAATCCAGTGCCTAAACATTTCTTCTCTTCTTCATCAAAAAGCATGTATTAAGTGTAATTGTTGGCTCCTGTCCTTGCCTGTCGTTCATTTACCTTCAAAAAATTTGAATACATCAGATTGCAGCAGAAATTGCTATCTAAGATTATTGCTGTTCAGTGACCAAATATACCAGACCATTAGCTCTAGTTGGCATTCATGACTGCTGCTTTGGTGCAGTAACTTCTAAGCCATTTCTTAGAAGGTTGTGTCTTCAGGGGCTTATTGAAGTTGGGATAACCATAGAGCTTCTCAGTGGTTTTTACTGTTTGTATGTGAGGAGGTAGATAGAGAGGAGCCCATTGGTGCAGAGCTCCATTGGTTTCTTCATGCATCACTGTATTCTCTTTCCACATCTAAATTCTCTCTATTCTTCAAGGCTGAGTTCATCTTCCATGAGGATTTCTCCAGGCTGTACCATTCTCTCTTTTTTCTGAATTTAGAATAGCTAAATCTTAGAGTTGGAAGAACCCGTTACTTCACAAGTCCAATGTTCTCAATGTGTGAATCCCAAGTCTGGGTTAAAATGGCCCCAGATACACTGAGTGAACCAGCAAATGTCTTGGTTTTGACCAAGCTGCTTATGTAGCTGTTCTGGTCTAAGCTACTCTTCTAAGAACTAATGCTTTTACATCAAGCTGTGTGTATCACTGCTGCAGCTACTTATGATTACACAGATTGTCCATGAGGCAGTTTATTTAGCGCTTTTGTGAAGAATCAGTCACGTCAAACAAAATATCTTTGTGGATGGAATCTCAGCAATTGCAGATGAAAGAAATGAAGTAGATGTGATACATTCTGATACTTTGTATAGATTAGAATTAGATCCAGTACTTCAGGGATGTTCACTTGAAAATAGACTTCAGGTGGATTGGATATGAGTCCTGGTGTAGAGATGAAAAAATCAGGGCTGTGGTCAATACTGTGAGGATAGCTTTAGAAATATTTAGCAGGTGAATGATTTATGCTGAGTTGTTGTGGGAAGGCTGTGCTGCTGGGTTCAGCTTCCAACCCAATTGTAGCACATGTTTTCATGAACATTCTTACGCCGGAACAATGGTGTCTTCATCTGGGAATGATGTAATACTGGAGAAATACTGCAGACCACAGAGGAGGGAGCTGAAGCAGAGTTGAATATTCATGGACATCTGCCAAGTATCCATATATATTTGCATATATTTAGTAGAAATGGATAAAAATACTTGCTGAGGCAGATTCTGCCAGGGTGTCATTTATTCTGCTGAGTGGTGGGAAGAGTATCAGCAGTTAGAGGCCTGCGTTCTAATCATTGCTTGGTACAAAATGCTGTGCAATCTTGGGCAAATCACTTCATCTCTGGCCCCAGTTTTTTAATCTGTGAATTTTAGGGTATTTTATCCCTACGGGTCCGTCTAGAGCAGAAGTCAGCAAAGTGCAGCCTGTAGGCCAAATCTGGCTCCACCTGTCTTTGTTAAATTTTATTGGAACACAGCCGTGCCCATATATTGTCTATGGCTGCTTTTGCATTACAGCAGCAGAGTTGAGTAGTTGCAATGAAGTCTGTATGGCCCATAAAACCAAAAATATGTACTGCCTAGCTCCTTATAGAAAAAGTATGCCAACCCCTGCTCTAGAGAACATTTGAAAATATTGGAGGATTTTCAATCATTGAGACTAGGGATGCTACCAGTATCTGGTTGGTGGGGGCCAAGAATGTCGAGTGTCTTGTAGGGCAGAACATAGTGAAGAGCTGTCTTACCTGAAATTCCAATAGCTCTCTTTTAAGGATCCCTTCCCTATTTTTGATTCTAAGGAGAACCGCTTTTGAAAACTATAACAACTCTCTTAGGCCACTAAGGCAACAGAGTTTCCCAAGGTAAATGGTTTAGGAATTTTTTTAACCACTCCCCATAATCTGAAAAAGAGTATCCACCAAGAATTTAAATCAATTATTATGGTTAACGGTGAAATGTTAGAAGCATTCCTTTAAAATTAGGAAGAAGCCAATAATGCCTGCAGGTCAGCTTTGTACTGGAGGTTCTAACCCTCACACTAATGTTGAGAACTGTGAAGGACGAGATTTTACCCTACTTGCAAGCTACAAGGTAGCCTGCCAGAATTTCATGGATGCTGGCAGAAGATATAAGACTCCTGTGTCAGACACAAAGGAGTTTATTTTTTACAGCAATAGCAGTGGCCAGAGTATCAGCAAATTTTTTGCACTGTTTTCCCGAGTCTCAGTTCCCATAGGACAACAGGAAGAGTGCTAGGTGATACTTGCACATGCAATGGTTGTATTACAGGAGGGAGCCCTGAGTTAGAGAACCTGAGTCTTTTATGAGAAGTAAACAGGCCTGACCTTTGTTCTGAAGGGAAATATTATCTTTATTTTATTGGACATTACGCATGTCGGCCCTTTGCTGTGGAGGGAGGTTCTATCTCTGTTTTCTAAGACTGTTCAATATATAAACATCTTTGCAAAGATAATCTGGAACAAAGGCAGCCAGTGTCGCTGATTGTGAGATAAGCAGAAATGCAAGAGTCCTATGTCTTCCAACAAATAAGAAAAGTAAAATCGATAAAATATATAAGAATTAAGAAGGAAGAAACAAACTTGTTTTTATTAGCAGATATATGATTGTATAGCGAATTCATGAACATCTAGTCACAAATGGTTAGAAATAATAGTTTGGCAAGATTGCTGGACTCAAACTCTATATAGTAAAACCAGTTGCATTTTTGTAAAGTAGGCACAAAAATTTAGAACATATTATAAAAATGATACCATTTATAAAATCAACAAAAAGTGTAGTACCTGTGAATAAAGCCAAGAATTTTTTTTTTTTTAAAGATTGGCACCTGAGCTAAATATTTGGTGCCGATCTTTTTCTTCTTCTCTCTCAAACCCCTCAGTACTTAGTTGTGTATTCTAGTTGTGAATGCCTCTGGTTGTGCTATGTGGGACAGCACCTCAGCATGGCCTGATGAGCCATGCCATGTCCATGCTGAGGATCCGAACCAGTGAAACCCCAGGCCGCCGAAGCGGAGCGCAAACTTAACCATTGGCCACGGGGCGAGCCCCTGAGAAATGTTGAACCAAATTTTAGTAGAAGACATTGTAAAACTTTATTGAAAAACACATAAAAGAAGACCTACATGGCCATTCATAATGTCATGGATAGGAAGACTAAATATCTTGAAATAATCTCCAAATTAATTTATAAATTCAGTGCAGGTCAAACTCCTACAAGCTATGTGTGTGTGTGTGTGTGTATGTATGTGTGTATGTGTAACTTACTTAACAGGTTGATCATCTCAATAGTTGCAGAGAAAGCATTTGAAAAAATTTAACATCCATACATGATAAAAACTCTCAGCAAACTAGGAAGAGTAAGGAACTTTCCTAACCTGATAAAAAGCATCTATAAAAATGCTATAGTAACGTCATTCTTAATGATGAAAGACTGAACACTATCCATCAAAGACTGAGAAGAAGGCAAGAATGTTCACTCTCACCACTACTATTGAACATCATACTTGAAGCCCTAGCCAGTACAATAAGGCAAAACAATGAAATAAAAGGCATGCGGATTGGAAAGATAGACATAAAACTGTCTCTATTTGCAGATAACACAATAATCTACATTAGAAAATCCCAAAGAATCTATAAGAAAGTTCCCAGAACTAATAATGAGTTTACCAAGGCTGCAGGATACCAGGTTAATATACAAAAGCAAACCATATTTCTATATATTTACTTTCTATATATTTAATGAACACTGGAATTTGAAATTTACAAAAAATACCATTTACAATAGCACCAAAAGATATAAATCTAACAAAATGTATGCAGAATATTTATGCTGAAAACTGTAAAAACTGTGGTGAAAGAAATCAAATAAATGAAGAGAGCTATATAACATGTTCATGGATTAGAAGACTCAATATTGTTAAGACTTCAGTTCTCCCTAATGTGTGATCTACAGATTCAACTGAATCCCAACCAAAATTACAGAAAACTTTTTTTTTCCCACAAAGGAACTGGAATTGGCAGAACAATTCTGAAAAAGAACAAAGTTGTAAGACTCACATTACCTGATTTCAAGACTTACTATAAAGCTTCAGTAATCAAGGCAGGATGGTGTTGGTAAAGGATAAACATATAGATCGATGGAACAGAATAGAGAGCTTAGAAATAGATGCACACAAATATTGTCAACTGATTTTTGACAGAAGTGCAAAGAAAATTCAATGGAGAAGGGAAGTCTTTTCAACAAATGGCACTGGAACAATTGGAAATTTCTATGTGAAAAAATGAACCTTGATCCATACCTCACACTTTATACAACATTAACTCAAAATTGATCGTTTACCTAAATATAAAACGAAGATTATAATACTTCTAGAAGAAAATGTAGGAGAAATTTGTGTGGCCTTGGAATTGGCAAAATGTTTTTAGATACAATATCAAAATTATGATCCATTGAAGAAAAAAATTGATAAATTGGACTTAATCAGGATTTAAAACTTCTGCTTGTGAAAGATGCCATGAAGAAAATGAAGAAGTGAAGCCACAGACTGGGAACAAATATTTTCAAAATAAAAAACCTGATAAAAGATTTGTATCCAGAACTTATAAAGAACTCTTAAAATTAAAAACAATAGAAAATAAATAACTGAATAAAAAATTGACAAAAGATATTAACAGACACTTTACCAGAAAAGATATTTGGATGGAAAATAAGTATATGAAAATATGTTCAACATCATTGTCGTTAGGGAATGAGATTAAAACTGCAATGAGATACCACTACAAATCTATTAGATTATCTAACAAACAAAACTGACCATACCAAGTGCTGTTAAGGATGTGGAGCAAACAGAACTCTCATACATTGCTGGTGAGAATGCAAATTAGTACAGCCACTCTAGGAAAGAGTTTGGCACTTTCCTATGAAGCTAAATGTACATTTATCATATGACTCTGTAGTCTCGTTCCTTGGAATTTACCCAAGTCAGTTGACAACTTATGTTCACAGAAAATCCTGTATGTGAATGTTTATAGAAGCTTTATTCATTGCCAAAAACTGGAAACAACACAGATTTCCTTCAGTGGGTGAGTGGGTAAACAAACTATGGTACATCCATTCAATGAAACACTATTCAGCAATAAAGAGGAATGAACTATTGATTCACAACAATGTGGATGAATCCTAAATGCATTTTGCTAAGTGAATGAAGCCATGTCCCAAAGGCCACATATTGTATCATTCCATTGATATGACTTTCTGAAAAAGACAAAGCTATAGGGGAAAATCCCCAAACCAAAAAATAGCAGGTCAGTGTTTGGCCTGGGGTGAGAATGGAGGGAGGGATGGATAATGAAGAAGTAGTATGAGGGAGTTTCTTGAGTGATCAAGATGTTTTGAGTAGTAATATGCTAGTTGATACTTGATTCTATGCAATTGTAAAAACTCATAGAGTGAATACCACAAAGAGTGAATTTTACTGTCTTCAAATTTAAAAAAATCAACTGGATTGTTGGGTAAACCAAAAATGGAATGTAAATTTTACAAATGAATCTTAACTGTATTCCAGTGAATGACACAACCACACTGAAGGCTTGGAGAAGAAAGGAGCTGACCTAAGCAGCTTTATTTTGACTGGATATTGTAAGGCTAATGAAAAAAGAACTGAACAAAAATGCTATACTGTAGTTGGTAAATTTCTTTCTCATAGGATTAACAATTCTGAAACTGCATGTATACTACTGCTGAACAAGCAGGTAAATATATTGTTGTTGATGACAAGCAGGTTTCTCACTGTCAGAGAAAGAAATTACAAATAAGCAAATGGGAATGCTAGAATGAACCCTTTGGTATTAGATTGGAGTTGGATTCATAAATATGAACTAATATGTGAAAAGACACGCAGATAGGTACAGAAATAAATATACAAGTACAGGGTGTATATGTATCAGTTACTATATACATACACATTTCCTAGCTCTGCCTACTAAGAGGGCCTAGAAATTGTCAACTTAAAAGGCAAATTTGTCTGTTATTTTACCCCAGAATGAGTTTATTTGGGAATAGCCAAAAGACTTGCAATTCAGGATGTGCGTGTTATGGCAAATCATAGGAAAATCCAGAAAACAGAGGAGAGCAGCTTGCTTTTATAGAGAAAAAGGGCAAGTAGGGAGGGGCTGTTGTAAGTGAAGGTCCGTTAGGGGATAGTAACAGTTCAGGACGGCAGAGGGTCCTCGTTGGCTGAGCTGCAGTGTTTCTCACTGGCTGGGCTGTTGCCCGGTGGGGAGAGAAGGCTTCCTTCAGTAGTAAAGTAGTTTTACTTCCTGTGGAAGACGCAAGAGTATGTCTCTTCCTATTTGGAGTAATTGATTATGTATGCTAGGGCATGAGAACACCTCTTACAGGCCTTCCTGACTCCAGTTTAGTTGATGTTTCTCTTACTCGTTTCACAAAGTGGTCACATGCCTGTAGCAGTGAGCACATGTTGTGCCCAGATCTTGATTTTAAAATACCATTCTCCAACAAAAGGAACCAGGGCTCCCTGGAGAAGTGTATGATTCCAGGACTGGGGGAGGAAAAATGCAAGATAATCTTGGAACATTTGTGATATTAGGAAGTAAGGAAATGCTTTAAAAAAAAATGATGGGAGTATGTCAATAAGACAAAGAAGCTGACCTGGAAAAGCTCTCAATGGCCAAAGCTGGAACAACTTATGCAATAAAATAAATAAATATGATGACTTAAAGAATGAAATAAATGTTTACAAGTCCATGCTGATATAAACAATGGTTGAATAAATAAATGGACAAAGGGCATCTCTTCCTTAAAGAAGAATTCCAATTAGTAAATGTAGAAGGAATGAGAAAACAGAAAATTACCATTAGAATATCAGAATAATTATTACTATAGGCAAGATCCACTGATGAATGCTAAAATTAATGGGTAGAAGTTTACAGAAAAATGCAGTATTACATAGCCTCAAAGTGGCTTCTGCAAAATATTCATTAATTACAAAGGCAAAATACTAACTTCACAGTGGAGAAATGTGTCAGAAACAACCTTAACCAAGGGATCAAGGTTAACATCATCATTAATAAGACCTGAGAATACCTTTGTGGTGTCCCTCTCCCAAATCGGTAACTTATTCCAACTATGAAAAAACTTCAGCCAACACAAATTGAGGGACAATCTACTTGAACCTGATTGGTATCTGACCAGCACTGTTCAAACGTGTCAAAGTCATGAAAGACAAGGAAAGACTGAGGGACTGTCACAGTTTAGAGGAGATTAAGGAGACATGGAAACTAATGCAGTGTGGAATTCTGGATCAGGTTCTGGACTACAAACAGGGTACTAATAGAGAAACTTGTGAAATCTAATAAAGTCTGAGGATTAGTTAATAGTATTTGTACCAATGTTGATTTCTTAGTTTTTATAATTGTCCCTTGGCTGTAGAGAATGTGTACTAATAATATATCTGTTTAATGTTTATAATAAAAGCATATATGCACATACATACATACATAGAGCTATATATTACTTGTAGGATTTAGAATGGTGGTTATCTTTCTGAGGGTGGAGAGGGGACAGAGAATGTCATTGTAGAGAGGTAAGCAGAGGGCTTCAAGTATTTCTGAACTATTTTATTTCTTTAAACAAATCTAGAGCAAATATGTCAAAATGTTATGAAAGGGTAGAGCTGAGTGAGGGTACGTGAGTGTGGGTGGATATTCTTTGCACATTTCTCTGTTTGAAACATTTTAAATGAAGCCAATATAAAAAGGAAGGATTTTTTTCTAAAAGTGATATGCTGAATGCCTAGGATAGCCATGAGTCTGGATTTGTAGATGCTGGCCTGCACAATTTTACTTATCCAGATATAAGTTACATAGTATTAATTGGAATTGAAAGAAGGAGGCAACTCTAAGGGACATTTTGAAGCCAAAGTTGATAAACTTGGTGACTTGAAGGGAAAGGGAGAGAAAAAGAGGAATAAAAGAGACAGGCATCAGAGATTAAGGCAATGTGTGGTTGACTAAATCAGCGAAATAAAGGACAATCCAGTTGAAGGGAGGAGAGGTTAGGTGATGAGTACTTTGGCTTGGGGCTATAGGCTCTTAGGACAGATGCGCTTCTAGGTCTGTGAACCTCTTTCAAGGGTCTGTGGAGTGGTCCAGATCCTTCTTTTCTTGTGGCTGTTGGAGCACCTGCATTGAAGCCAGGAGGGAAGGGAGTGGCTCTAGTCTCATCCTTGGTCAGTTTGAGGACAGGCAAAGCATTCTCTCAGACCTGTACCTCATTCTTCTGGAGCTGATACTGCAATCGCAGTATACAAAATTATATCAAAGTTGTCATATCTAATCTCATATAATCTACAGAGAAAACCAAACATAGAATATGTAACAATGGCATTGCAGTCTCAAAATTTTAAGGGGATTCATTCATATTTTGTTTTAATTTTTGAGAAGCTCTGTATTTCTGGTTATTTTTATATATTTTTATTACTTTAAAGAATTTCTGATTGTGGTAAAATGCACATAACAAAACTTATCATCTTAACCATATTTAAGTGTATGATTAAATGGTATTAAGTACATTCACATTGTTGTGCAACAATTACCATCATCCATTTTCAGAACTCTTTTATCTTGCAAAACTGTACCTCTGTACCCATTAAAAAATAACTTGCCATTTTCTTTTCTTCCCTGCCCCATGGCAACCACAATTCTACTTTCTATCTCTATAAATTTGACCACCTTAGGTACCTCACACAAATGGAATCATGTAGTATTTGTCTTTTTTGTGACTGAATTATTTCACTTAGTGTAATGTCCTCAAGGTTCATCCATGTTGTAGCATGTGTCAGAGTTTCCTTCCTTTTAAGGTTGAATGATATTCCATTGTATGTATATACCACATTTTGTTTATTTATCCATTGAGGGACACGTTGGTTGCTTTTACCTTTTGGTTGTTGTGAATAATGCTTCTGTGAACATTGTATTATTTTTGTTACTTTTTAACAATTTTTTGAGCTATAATTTCCATGCCATAAAATTCACCCATTATAAGTATATAATTTCTGTGAATATAGAGTTGTACAACCAACATCACAATCCAATTTTAGAACATTCTCGTGCCTGTTTGCCATCAATCCTTGCTCCCGTACCAGCCTCAGGAAACCACTGACAGCTTTCTGTCTCTATCAGTTTGATTGCCTTTTCTAGAAATTTTAATAAATGGAGTCATACAATGAACAGTCTTTTCATGTCCAGCTTTTATGTTGTTGAGGTTATCCAGGTCTAGCATTTATTGGTAGTTTGTTTCCTTTTTTTTGCTGAGTAGTAGTCTGTTGTATGGATTGACCACATTTTGTTTATCCATTTACCAGTTTATGAACATTTGGGTTGTTTCCAGTTTTGGCTGTTATGCACAATACCACTCTGAGTATTCAAGTACAAGTCTTCGTGTGAACATATGCTTTCATTTCTCTTAGGTAGATTCCTAGGAGTGGATTTGTTGGGTCATACAGTAAGTTTCTGTTTATCTTTTTAAGAAACTGCTAAAGTGTTTTCCCAAGTAGCTGTACCATTTTACATTTTCACTAGCAACGTATGAGGCTCCTGTTTCTCTACATCCTTGCTAATACTTGGTATTGTCAATCTTTTGGATTGTAGCCATTCTAGTGGGCATAGCACCTCATTGTGGTTTTAGTTTGCAATTGACTAATGACTAATGATGTGCATCTTTTCATGTATGTGTAAGCTTTCGTATATCTTCCTTTGTGAAATGTCTATTCAGATATTTTGCCCATTTTTTAATTGGGTTGTTTGTCTTTTTATTAAGTTGTAAAAGTTTTCTTTTATTATATATATGATTTTCAAATATTTTCTCTCAGTCTATGGCTTGTCTTTTCATTTTCTTGTTTTCTTTTGAGGAAGATTAGCCCTGAGCTAACTGCTACCAATCCTCCTCTTTTTGCTGAGGAAGACTGGCCCTGAGCTAACATTTGTGCCCATCTTCCTCTACTTTATATGTGGGACGCCTACCACAGCATGGCTTGTCAAGTAGTGCCATGTCCGTACCCAGGATCCGAACCGGCGAACCCCAGGCCACCGAAGTGGAACGTGCACACTTAACTGCTGCGCCACCAGGCTGGCCCCGGGAACAGTTTCTTAGTCTTTCCTTGACTTTCATGGCCTTGACAATTTTGAAGATTACAGGACAGTTATTTTGTAGAAGTTCTCTTAATGTGGGTTTGTCAGACATTTCTTTGTGGTTAGATTAGGCTCTGTCCCATAAATTTTGATATCTTGTATTTCCATTTTCATTCAGTTCAAATCATTTTCTAATTTCCTAATTTCCCTTGTAATTTCTTTGACCCATAGGTTATTTAGAAGTGTGTTGTTTAGTTTCTTAATATTTGGGGATTTTCTAGAGATCTTTCTGTTATGGATTCTTAATTTAATTCTAGTTGTCAGAGAACATACTTTGACTTAAATTTTTTTTTAAGTTTATGAGATTTATTTTATGGCCTAGCATAGGACTGTTCTGGTTGTGTTTCATGTGTGCTTGGAAAGTATGTGTATTCTGCTTATGTTCGGTGTTTTCTATAAATGTCAGTAGGTCGAGTTGGTAGATAGTATTTTTCACATCTTCAATACTTTCACGGACTTTCTGTCTAGTTCCATCAAATATTGAGTGAGGTATTGAAATCTCCAACTTTAATTGTTGAATTCCACTTTCAGTTTAGTCAGATTTTGCTTCATGTATTTTTGAACTCACTTGTTAGGTGCATATACATTTATAGTTGTTATATCTTCCTGATTTATTCACCTTTTCATTACCGTGAATTGTCCCTGTTTGTCTCTAGTAATATTTCTTGTCTTAAAAAAGATTTTGTCTATGATGAATATAGTCATGTCTGCTCTCTTATGGTTATTGTTTTCATGATATATCTTTTTCCATTCTCTTATTTTCTACCTCTTTGTGTCTTTAAATCTAAAATGTGTCTCTTTTCAACAACATATGTTTGGATCTTGCTTTTTTAAACTCAATCTGACTATCTGTATCTTTGATTAGAGCTTTTAGTCCATTTGGATTTAATGCAGTTATTGATATGGTTGAATTTATCTGCCATTTTGATGTTTTCCATATTTCTTATAGTTATTGCCATCTTTCTGTTAAACAAATTTTTTAGATTCTTTTTTAGATTACTTATTTAATTTCCCTTCTGATTTTTATGTTGTATTATTTTCAGTTATTTTCTTAGTGGTTGCTCCAGGGATTACACTATGCTTCTTAACTTATGACAGTCAAATTTAGGTTAAGACTAACTTCATTTTGATAAATTATAGCAACTGTACTCCAATACAGCTCATTTGCATATTCCCTCTAGTGTGCTAATTTTGGTCTAAGTATTTATGTTATAACTATAGCATATTTTCCTTTTCATATAATCTTATGTATTTAAAAAAGTATAAAACATCTTTTATATTTACATACATATTTATCATTTCTGATATGTTTCATTTCTTTCTGTGTATTTGAATTACTATCTTGGATCTTTTTCTTTCAGCCTGAAGGACTTCCTTTTGTATTTCTTATATTGCAGATATGCTAGCAGCAAATTTAGTCTTTTTTAATATAGAAATTTCTTTATTTTGCCTTCATTTTTGAATGATAGCTTTGCTGTATATAGAATTCTTGGTTATCTGAATTTTTTTTTTTGGTGCTGAACATGTCATTGCATTGCTTTCTGGCCTTCGTTGTTCTGGATTAGAAGTCAACCATTAATTATATTGCTGGTACCCTTTACCAGATGAGTATTTTTCCTCTTGCTTTTAAGATAGTCTTTTTATCTTGATCTTTCAACAGTTTTACTATGTGTTTAGGTGTAGATCTCTTTGTAATGATCCTACTTGGAATTTGTTGCTCTTCTTGGATCCATGGATTAATGATTTTATGATTAAATCAAATTTGGCATGTTTTTGACCATAATTTTTTCAAATAATTTTCTGCCTTTTCTCTCTTTCTCTTCTCCTTCTGAGATTCCCATTACCCATCTGTTGTATTGTTTCATTTTATTCCATAAATCTCTGAGGCTGTGCTCATTTTTCCTTGATCTTTCTTTTCTCTGTTTTTCAAGTTAGGTCATTTCTGTACATCTGTCTTCATATTCTTTAATTTTTTCTCCTCCCCTTTCTGATCTGCTGTTAAGCCTTTCTAGTGCATTTTTCGTTTCAGTTACTGTAGTTTTCAACTCAAAAATATCCGTTTGGTTGTTTTTTTAAAGAAAAGTTTCTGTTTATTTCAGTCTCCTATTTATTGAGTCATTGTCAAGTTTTTCTTTAATTATTTAAACATGATTTATTTTATTATTATTTTTTTTGGTGAGGGAGATTGTCCCTGAACTAACATCTGTGCCAATCTTCCTCTATTTTGTATGTGGGACACCACCACAGCATGGCTTAGTGAGCAGTGTGTAGGTCCATGTCCAGGATCTGAACTGGCAAGCCCTGGGCCACCAAAGCAGAGTATGCATACCTAACCACTACATCACCAGGCCTACTCCCTTTTAAGTTTTTAAAACATATTTATAATCTCTGCTTTGAAGTCTTTGGCTTCTGGGATCACATATATTTAGTTCTGTTGACTACTTTTTTTCTTGATATGGGTCACACTTTCCTGTTTTTTGCATGACTTGTAATTTTTTGTTGGAAACTGGACATTGTAGTTATATTGTAGCCAATCTGTAATCTTATTTTTTCCCCGTGAGAATTGTTGTTGTTTTTACTTTTTAAAAAATAAATTACTTGGACTTAATTTTTCTATCTTGTGCTGTCACTGATATTTCTTCTCAGTTTTTAAAATTATTTAAGAAACTTTTTTAGCTTGGCTTCCTAAAGTTTACCTCTGAGTCTTCACAGCTTAGTGATCAGCCAATGATTGTTCAGAATGTGTATTTCAAATTCTTTGAGTCATTAAGGCTTCTACACTCTGCTGGTAGATTTCTGTGAGGATTGGTAGGAATATTTAGTTTTGCGGCAGTTTTTAAGTCTGCCTTGCCTTTTACTTTCCTCACAGCCTCTTGGGTGTCCCCTGTGTTTGTGTACAGTCTCCCGGTTAGCCAGTTTTGTGTGAAGAACTTTTCCTATATTGAGTTTCCCCTGCATGTGCACATAGCCTCCTAGTCAGCCAAGGATATGTGGAAAACTTACATAGCTCATTTTTATGTCTTTGAAAATTCTAGGACTCCCTATTAAAATTTTTGGCTGGTCTGCCAGTCTGCTGCTTGCCCCAACCAGAACTGCAACCTTAGGCTAGCGGAACTGTGGGTTACTAATGGTTGAAGCATGGAGAAAGACATGTAGCAGAAAGAAGAAAGAACAAAAATACAAACACTGCCATGCTCATGTGTCCAGAAATAATGATGGGCAATGACTTGACATCAGGGTATCAACTTTGGTACGAGATGTTCTCTCGCTTGGTACCTCCCTCAGGGTATGTGTTGGGTCTTTTGGCATCCTTGAACTATATATCAGGGTAAAGATCATAGGGGAGGTGAGGAGTTGACATACGGATAGCTTGATATTTGGAACCACTTTGATCATTTAACAACCAAGAATATCAGCAAGGAGGGGAGTGCTAGTAGGGAAAGAGTAGAGATTTAGAGATCATCCACACCATCAACTTCTCAGTTTGGTAGACCAGGAAAAAACTGAAGCACAAGGATGTTAAGTTTTTAGTCTATGGTTTCGTGGTTATTTGGTAAATTAGTTGAAATTCATATCTAAGTCTTCTGGCTTTGAGTCTTTATTCTTTCTCTTATGGCTGGCAAAGAACACAAGAAAAGTATATGTTTTTGTAGAGCCATAAAATTCTTGAGTTAAAAATGACCTAAAGGAATAATAATATCCTTTAATAATAACTTTCTGATATTATTATAATTATTATTAGCAACCACTGAAACAACCAGCACTTGTTAAATGCCTAATATGTCCCTATCACTGTGTAAGCTCATCACAAATATGCTATTAAGTTTTCTCATTTTTAAAAATTAGGGAAGGCATTAAGAGCTTTAGTGATTTGTCCAAGAGATGTCATATAGTAAGTAGTAGAGCGGGGATCTGAACTTGTATCTGTTTGGATTCAAAACCTGTGCCTTTAACTATCTGTTATATTATAGGTGATACAGCCTAACCCTATACCTGGCAGGTTTTAAAGCCTATACTGGAATCATTTATTGTGTATGTGTCACCCAGTCTGTGCTGGAATACCTCCAGGACTGGAAAATTCACTCCATCCTCAAGTAGCTCTTTTCCTTATTTGATAGCTTCTGGTAGTTTTCTCATGTTGAACTAAATGATATGTCTTTTGGTTATTCCCATAATGTTTGGCTTTCTGGATTTACACAGAATAAGTCAGTTATCTCTTCTGTATGAAAGCAAGTCTTTAGTTTTTTCTTTGCTAGGTTCAACACTTTCAATATTGTCAACTATTTAAAAAAATAAAAATTATTTCCTATCTTTATACTTTTCCTTGGATGCACTCTAGACAGTTAGTATCCTGCTGAGACTGTTGCAGCTGGAAATAAATGTAATACCACAGGTTGGATACTAATAACAAAAATAATAATAGCTACCCTTTATGGAGCTCTTATTATGTGGCATGCATAGTGCTAGTACTTTACATATCTTTTTTTTGGGGGGAAGATTAGCCCTGAGGTAACATCTGCTGCCAATCCTCCTCCTTTTGCTGAGGAACACTGGCCGTGAGCTAACATCCGTGCCCATCTTCCTCTACTTTATATGTGAGATGCCTGCCACAGCGTGGCCTGACAAGCAGTCATACTTTTTGCACCCGGGATCTGAACTGGCGAACCCTGGGCCGCCAAAGTGGAACATGTGAACTTAACCGCTGCGCCACTGGGCTGGCCCCTACATATCTTCACGATAACAAGAGATGAAGAAATTGAGGCTTAGAGAGGCTATGTGAACTTGAGCACGTCACTTAAGGTTTGTGGACCTCATATATACAATAGAGATAATAATTTTATTTTCTCAAAGATTGGCACCTAAGTTAACAACTGTTGCCAATCTTATTTTTTTTTTCTTCTGCTTTTTCTCACCAAATCCCCCCAGGACATAGTTATATATTTTAGTTGTGGGTGCTTCTAGTTGTGGCATGTGGAACGCCACCTCACCATGGCCTCACCAGCGGTGCTGTGTTCATGCCGAGGATCCGAAGCAGCAAAATCCTGGACCACCGAAGCAGAGCGTGTGAACTTAACCACTCGGTCACGGGGCTGGCCCCCAATATTTTTTTTTTTATCATTTGGCATTAGAAAAACAGATTAGGATTTCAAAAATAGGTAACTATTAATGGCTTTTGCAAATGATGCATTTGTCTCACATAAGAAATCAAGAGATGGGCAGTCTAGCACAAGTGTGGTAGCTGTGGTAGCTCAGTAAAGACATTGGGGACTAAGGCTCTTTCCATCTTTCTCTTCACTATCCTTAGAGTGTAGTAATACTTTGCCCTTTTGCTTCTTGACTCATTGTCACAAAATGGCTACTATACCTCCAGGCCTCATATTTATGTTTCAGGCATGAAGAATAGGAAGGACTAAAAGACTGAAGGAAAAAACTTTCTCTTAGTGAGGCTTTGTCTTTTAATTTGACAGGGGAAATCCCCCTAGGGGATGGCCTGTAGCTCATTGGCCAGATACATGTTACATGGCTACCCCTTGCTTCAAGGAATGCTGGGAAATTGAATATTTTAGCTTGTCAGTCAGTAGAGGAAGGCAAAGGAGAAGGGATTGTGTTTAGGGTTTGGGTCAGCTAGTCAACAATGTCTGCTGTATGCTTTGAGAGGATTGTTGGAAAAATTCAATGATACAGTGTAATTTAAAAGTTTTTTATAGAGTGTAATTTAAATAAATGTAAACTATTTATTATTCCTCTTGCCTTCTAGTGGATGGTCTTAAAAACTAGAGTGTATCCTTGAATTAATTTATTCTAATTTTGTATTGAAGCATCAGAAAATTTATGAGATTAGTTAGCTACTTGTGTTAAATGAGTTCACTTTATTGCCCACATTCTAGAAATTGGTATAAATATGTTTAGGCATAAATACTGCGTTATTTCCAAGCAGCTCCCCTGTTTTCATTAAGAATAAGTGAGGGCCATTTCCATATCTGGCTGGTCTTTGTGTACTATACATCCTAACCCTCATTGTTATGGGTTTGTATGTATATCTGGGCTTTTCTTTTAGGGCTCCATTGATGGATTTGAAAGTTATCTGTCTAGAATGTTACACTCTTCATGTCACATACCCTATTTTCTCCTAGGTGTCATTGAGCATTGCTTAAAGAGCCAAATCTTTCCTATTGGTACCATCAACAGGGGCATTAGTTTTTCCCTTCCAAAGCCATTGGTGTCAACAGTAGCAGAGCAGTCATATTTTAGTATTTTCTCCTAAAATTTTTCAGTTTGCTATGTAAAACTTGGAAGTTTCTAGAATTGTTATCCTAATTGCTGCTGATAGTATCCTGTTTTTATATATAATCAGCTGAATTGTGTTTTAATTTGTAAAAATAAACAAATAATTTCAGGACATGAAAGCTCCTTGCTAACTGGGGAGCATTCTAGATGAACGTGTTTTTTTTTTTGAGGAAGATTGTTTTCTGGAGAATACATTTCGCTGAGTGAAAATTATACTACAATATAAAAAGCAGTCTATCACTCAAATAATTAGGAAAGAGGCAGATCTGCAAAGTGACTCTAACTCTACTCTTGGTGTCTTCAGTGATCCACAAAATACTTCTAGATTGAAGGAGAGATTACTGAATCAGAATGTATCCAGAGGTACATGAAAAATACCAGGAGAAATTCTAAGCAGCTAACCTACAGAATGGCAGCCCCAATTTGAGCTGAATGGGCTGCCTGGGTGGTAACTTTGAAAATAGGCCAAGTATCCTGAATACACATGCTGGAGCTATCACCTGGTCCTATAGCCTGAAGTAGAGGAAATGACTTTCAGAGTCACTGGTATTCAGACAAAGGTGTATTATTTTTCCCCATGGAGAATGGTAAAAGATGTTAAGAAAAGGCCCTAGGAAGTAAATGAGTCCTGGAAGTGAGCTAAGAAGGGGAATAGAGGAATGAGAATCTTAAATGAGGTCAGAGAAAGCTAAGGAACAGAAATCTCCAAAGAATTTGGAAATGATCAGAGGAAATTGCAAGATGTATCATGGAGTTGGAGACCCTTCAGGTTTATTACTTCTGAATCTCTTCATTCCGATGAAAATGTTGGTAGTTTATAAATTCTGTCATTTTGGGTGAAACAAGACTTTGATGTGTGTATGGTTTTTTGTTTTGTTTTTGTTTTTGCTGCCTGCCTTCTTTTTTTCTTTCTGTAGACATTGTTCGAAGTGATGTTGCCTTGGATAAACAGAAAGGCTGCAAGATTGCCCAGCACCCTGATGTTATGCTGGAGCTCCAACGGGAGAAGGCAGCTCAGATGCATCTGGTTCTTCTAAAGGAGCAATTCTCCAATACTTATAGTAATCTCATATTAACAGGTAAGGCTATTGGAATTGGCTGAAATCGTGGAGCACCATAGATTGATGGCCTTCATCAGTTAGCATCTTGATGCTTGGAAGACACTAGAGTAGGATCCAGATGAGCCTACATCTGTCTGTCTCCACCCATTATATCTCTTTTTTAATTGTGGTGGCTCTTGTCTTCCTGTAAAATATTTCTTGTAGTTTGCAGATGTATTTTGGCTTGAGGTTATGGGTGATTCAGCATGTGTGTTCTCAGAAGATGGAACCTATGAAAACTGAAGGAAGCCTTATAAAAATATGACTTTTTAGATATGTTCCAGTAGATTTGAAAGAATTACTAAATTTGGTGTCTAAGAAGCAGCTATTTTTTCTTTCTGCGTATGTCCTTTCTGTGAACCCAGTGAATATAAAGATGAAATGTAAAAGAGATAATGATCCACAGGCAGAGCTGAGAATGTTCTATTCCTGGTGGAGTTTGAAAATATCTGGGGAATTTTATTTTCTTTTTAAGAGCAAAGAGGCTATGCAACTGAGTCATACTCCCTTACATCCTTGGTTCTAGGAGGGAAGTGAATGTGTGTCAGAGCTCCAAGGAGAAACAACTTTTTGCAGGGCTGCCTGCAAACTTTGCTGGTAAAAAGCATGTGAGTTGCATGCCTTTGTCAAGCTTTGGAAAAGATTCTAATAGACTCTAATGTGAGAATCATGAAGGACTTGAGATGAACTAGGAGGAGCAGTGCAAGTTACCTCCGTTTTCTTGAGGGCATGCAAAGCAGACCTGCATTATGTTGATCCAAATAAACTTTAACAAATCAAAAGTGTTTGTTTACCCTTGTTTATGATTATTTAAAAAATAAAAAGATTGACTATCTGACAGGCTATGAACATCTCACACACAGTTTGGTAAACTCCAAGTGAGGAAAATTTTAACTTTTTTACGGGCCTCCTGGTATCTCAGCAGGAATTGCTGAGTGGCAACTAGATTGTTTTGCTTTTGAAAAAGCATAAGACTCCTCCAACTTTTCATCTTGTACCTGGTAGAAAACCCAACAGAATGAGATGAAAGCCAGATTTAAATGTGGCTTTGGTGAGCAGAGAAGAGGATTATGAATTTCATAAGTATAGGCCCTATTTTTTGCTCTTTGATATGTCATTAGGAGGCAAAACTTAAAAGTAATTTTTGGCCAATTATGTATGCATGTATTTCCCTAAACTGGTTAGTGAAACTATGTTTAAGTTTAGATATTTGGGAAGAACATAGATTTTTCTCCAAATTTCTTCAGTCTACCTCAAATGTACATGTATTTAGCATTTTTCAATTCAGTTATTGGAAATGAAATATTTTTATTTCATCCTTATTCTAATATTTTTAGGCACATATTAAAGAGGTCAGACCCCATGTTCTTTAATGTGGCATAGAAAGGGCTTAGGGTAATTCTAACCCTAAACTGTGGATCCAGAGTGTGGCTTGAAGGCATATTATCTTTGAAAACACAAGTGTTCTGTTGAGTTCAATGGAATCTTTTCTAATTCTCAGTAACATAATCCCTTTGGATGTTTATCCGCAGTTCAAACTGTTGGAATCAACATTGTCAACTTTTACCCTGACAACTTGCTTACTTTCCACTAAACAAACTTACTCGAGAGAAGAGCCTCTTTCCTGCTCTCACTTCTCCCAAGCTGCTTCAAAGAGTCCTCAGGCATTTTCCACATTTTTCACCCAAATGCCTGTGCAGAGGTGGTACCTTGCCGCAGACAGAGCATTTGGTGTGCCTGGGTGTGTTTATATGAAAGTTCAAAAGGTTTTGTTTCCAGGTGTTGGGAAGAGATGGAGTCATTTCAATTTAGCACCAATGGTAAAACTATTTTAATGTCCTTTAACTAAGTCTTTGATTTTACACAGTGTGGTTTTCTAATTGTTATGAAGTTTAATCCTTGATTTCTTGTATAAATTTTGAGAACATGGTCTCCAGACAGCTAAACATAATATTTAAACATAACTAAACTAACTTTTGTAAATATTTCCCTTTTCGGTGATGAATGTATATTGGTAAGGAGGGTGAGGTTGAAGGGGCAGAGACCTCTCAAATGAAGTGACTTTCTTTACCAACATTTTCAGAACACCTACTCTAGGATTTCTGTTTGGTGATGTTCCACTTATTTTATATAACTATGGCATAATGTTTGAAATATCTGCAATGAAAGTATTTATGTGGGAACAGGATGAGGAAATTGGGCCTTCAAAATCTCAGAAAGAGATCACTTTTGCATACCTCTGCCCCCGCCTCAGCTCTTCTCCCCAGTTCATGTATATGGGTAGCAGTGTATTATATTTGTTTCCTGGCCTTGGACACCTAAGTTCACAGTATAGGAAAAAAATTTATAAAGTGACTGAAAAATCAGTATAGTAAGAAATTTGTAAAGTGATTGAAATGTTAGATGGTTAAAAGCATGTTAAAAATGATGGTTGTTGCCCTCCACCTCACAGGCAAGCCCTCATTCTTAGATGTTCCATCTTTAGCTGATGTGTCTGTCAGCCTTGAGGTAAGAGGCATGCCTTCATGTTATGTATTCCAGCTCATGATCTCTCTTAAACAGCCACCCCTCAGATGAGGGCAAATGATATTTTAGCTTTGAGCGTCTTCTGAACATTTAATAAAAGGAAACAACTCTACAGTCCTTAGTGACAACCCAGTTAATAGAAACTAATAATTCTTTAATGCATATATCTTATTGAAATATTCTCGTTATATCATATTTTTAGAAAAGTGGATTGTGGTTTTGCATGGTATTAAACATGTCTTAATGTTTTCATTTGAATGATTTACATAGTATTAGAAATAATGTTAGCCTCACCTAATCTAGAGGGTTTTTGAAGTAAATTCTAACGTTATGGGAAGGTGATGGAGAAATTCCGGTAGAACATCAGTGATAGAACTATTTTACATGGTGGTGAGTCGTACACTGCGCTTTTCACACTAACTCACCAACATGTGCATGTTTGCTTGTTCTGCAGCTTCTTGAGTCTAAGTGTGCTAACGTAACTGTGTATGTTACTTAAGGCATGATAAATGAGAGGGAGAGTTGGATAGGATCGTTTAAGAAAGAACAGGGATCATGTCTTCCATTTCTTTGTGCTCATGATTCTTAATGTAATAATGCTCTATAAATGTTCTGCTGTGTATATAATAAATGAATTTACTTGAAGACTACTTTTTAAGGGATAATTTTGACATCTATTAAGTAACTTTTATAGGTTCAGATTCAGTTATTTGTCTCCCCTCACCTTGCCACCTCCCTCCCTTTTTGAGGTGTAAATTGAACTTTTGTGGCAGATCCCTGTACTATAATCAAATGAAAGACAGAAAACAAAAGTTAACAGTCAGCCTTAAGGGACGATACATTTTCTAGGATTTTGTTTAGAACATAAACTCCTGGAGGGCAAGGAATATCATGTTTGTGTAGCATTCTGCATAGTATCTAGAACATAGTGAATGATCCTGAAATGAGGTCGGATTTTAAAAAACTTATTTGTGCTGCGAAGTCATCTAGTCAACCCTCTGTAACCAGGCAGCCTGAACCATTGCCACTATAAATGGATGGCGTTACTCAAGATGCTTTCCATTATGCCTTTATGAGGACCCTTGTCATGTTATTGGTTGCCACTTTTGGTTTTGTACCTCTTTTTTCAGTCATTAGATTCCAAAGCGAACTGGGATTCCTGTAGTTAGCTTCACTGTGCTACTGGGGCAAATGAATTGAGCAAAAGAGGCTCCTACTTCCCTGTTGTGGCTTGTTCCTCTAAATTCAATTGAGCAAAAGGGCTCGGATCAGTGAAAGGAGAACTGTTTTGTCAGTCCTACAAACCATTAGTGCTTAAAGGACTATTTCAAGGTCTTTAAAATTATTTGCATTATATTCTATAGTATTGAATACAACATACTTTAACCATTTCCCTATTAATTTACATTAATTTATATACATATTGATGCATTTATTTCTGTAGAATAGATTTCTCAAAGTGCGATGTCTGGATCAAAAGATATGTATTTTTAAATTTTATAAATTGAGGTTTAATGAGGTATAATTTACACACAGGAAAAATAAATTTTGGCAAATGTACATTCTATAGAGTCATATAACCACCACCGCCATCAAGATATAGAAGATTTCTGTCACCCTAAAAAGTTCTCTTGTTTCCCTTTGTAGTCAATTTCCTATCCCTTCCTCCACTCCTTAAATGTCATATAAATGGAATAATAAAGTGGTTGTGTGTGTCTGATTTCTTTCACTTAGCATAATATTTTTGAGATTCATTCATCTCGTTGCATACATCAGCATTTAGTTCCTTTTTATTGCTGGGTAATATTTCATGTTAGGAATATCCTACAATTTGTTTATCCATTCGTCTGTTGAAGGACATTTGGTTTGTCTCTAGTTTTTGGTGATTATGAATAAAGCTACTATATATGATTGTTCTCAGATTTTTGTGTTAACATATGGTTTCATTTCTCTCAGATAGATGCCTTGGAGTGAGATTGCTTGATTTTGTGGTGTTTGTTTTAACTTTAAAAGAAACTGTTGTACTATTTTTCCAAAGTGGCCGTACTATCTTGCATTCCACCAACAGTGTATGTGAGTTCTAGTTCCTCCACATCCTTGTCAACAATTAATATTGTCTGTCTTTTAAGTTTTAGCGAATAAGCAGTGGTATCTCGTGGTTTTAATTTGCAATTCACCTTATGACTAATGATATTGAGCATCTCTTCATATGCTTATTTGCCATCTATATATTTTTGTTGATGAAGTGTCTGTTCAAGCATTTTGTCCATTTTTGAAAAGTAATGAGTTTTCTTTTCTTACTATTGAGTTTTTAAGAGTTCTGTATATATTTTGGGCTACAAGTCCTTTATCAGACATGTGATTTGCAAATATTTTTTCCTCTGTGACTTGTCTTTTTATTTTCTCAACAGTTTCTTTCAAAGAGGAGAAACTTAATTTTGATGAAGTCCAATTTATGAAGTTTTTCTTTTATGGTTTGCATTTAAAATTTTAATGCATCTTGCCAGATAATTTTCAGAAAAGATTGTAGCAATTCCCATTCCCACTAGCAGTGTATGAGAGCAATTATTTCCTAGCATTTTCATTAGCACTGGGTATTAGTGCTCTTTTCAGTCTAACAGGTGAGAACTATTATCTCACTGTTGCAATATGTATAGCTAGGATGAGTATGTTTTCACATATTCATTAGTGGTTTGCCTTTTCTGTTTTGTGAATTACCTGTTCATATTCTTTGACTTTTGAAACGATTGGGTGTTGATCTGTTTCTCATCAGTTTGTAAGTACTCTTTGTGAATTAGGATTGTTAATCCTTTGTTATATGGATTGCAAACCATTTTCCTCCTTGGATATCATTTATTTGTCAACTCTGTTTTTAATTTAGAGTTTTAGTCTTTTACTGTGACTGGAACTTTTGATTATATACAGTATGGTATAAGTATATAATATTGTTTTCTTCCAAGTAGCCAGCCAACTTTTTATACATTATTTTTAAAATAAAATATTCTTTTACCACTGAAATGAAACATCATGTATGTTATATATTATACTCCCACACATATTTTTACCTATTTCTGAACTCTATTTTCTGCTCTTTATTTCTGTGCCAAAGCTATACTGTTTTGATATCTAATAAGGCATACTAACCACTCCTTCGTTTTTCTTTTCTGAGGTTTTCATGGCTATTTTCATATAATTGCTTCTGAAATGAGCTTCTCATTTTCTCCAGTTCGGGAAAATTCATCACTGGATTATGATTGGAATTGCATTCAATTTATATCCTAATTTGGGAAGGATTTATATTTTTCTGATATTGTCTTCCACTTAAGAACATGCTATATCTCTTTACTTGTTCAATTCTTGTTTTATGTTGTTTGATAATATTTTATAATTTTTTCCTATAGCTTTCTTGTTAAATTTATTTTTTAATATTTTATACTTTTGCTGATGTTGAGGGTGAACTTCTTTCTAACTTATTTCCAGTGTAGAGAGAAGCTATTGATCAAAGACAAAGATAGATTCATCCCTTTTCTAAATTTTTACCAATTATTTTTCTTTTAATTTCTAAAAACTTTCCAAACAATATTGAAAAATAGTGGTGCTTTTCACATGATTTTAGTGAAAATGACTTTACTGTTTTACGTGCATAAACATCTGAATATTTATCTACTAAAACCAATAGCTTTAAAATCAAAAAATATTTTTTGACTTTATTATTTGTGATTATAATAGAGATAAAAATATTTTGATTAATGTTCTTCTAGACATCTCTCTATCCATATACATATGTGTATACATAAGTCATAAACATGTAGGAAACACATAATACATAATTTTATACAAACCAAGTAATAAAACACATGCCTGTTATTTTGTAACATCCTTTTTGTTAACAATATTTTGTGGACATCTTTCTAATCAAAGAATATACGTTCATATTCTTTTTAATGGCTATGTTAGAATCTCATTATATGGGTATATTGTAATTATTTAACTGATATTATTTGTCTATTGATAGACATCTTGCTTGTCTCTAATTCTTCATGATTGTAAACAATGTTGTGATGAACATCATTGCATATATATCTTTGTACAATTCCTGAAAGTATGAGTGCTGTGTGAAAGGAATTACACATTTAAAATTTAGATGCATTTAGTAAGTGGACTTCCAGAAAGGTCATGCCAGCTTATACTTAACACGAACAATGTGTGAAAGAACTCGGTCATCTTGTCTCTTGCTAATGCTGATTATTTTCCAGTTTTATCTATGTTAGTGTAATGAACCATAATTGATAAGGCATTGTTGCTTTTAATTACATTTCATTGATTACTAGTTAGGTTAATGATCTTTCTATAGTTTTTGCCACTTTTATTTCTTCTGTGAATTTTCCATTTCTTTAGCCCACTTTTTAATTGGGTTATTGGTCAATTTCTTATTGAATTATAAGATCTTTTTATATTTTAGGGATAGTAATCTTTTGTCATGTATATTACCAAAAAAAAAAGTCTTCTTGGGCTTTTTAAATTTGTTTTTGTTGTATGTATAGTTTAGTAGTCTTTTCATTTTGTTTTTCTTTTCTCTCTCTGTTCTCACTCCTGTCAGGCTAGCAGTCTGGGAATTGTCTCTATCCTGCCCTTGATATGCCTCATCCAGAACCAGGTTTGTAGTGATGTTTGCTTCTACTCTGTGGTGATATTTGGGGTGTTGTACATCCAGTCCCTGGGCCACATGGCTTGCCTGAGTTCTAAGTGTTCTGTGGCCCCTCTCACTCTTCTCTGCCACTTCCTGTCATCTGCTGCCTCTGGGAGCAGGCCACAGTGCTTTTTTCTTTTTCCATTTAGTGAGTCTGGCTCTGGTCCTCCATTTCTCCCAGGTCACTTTTTTTTTTTCTTTTTAAGATTTTATTTTTCCTTTTTCTCCCCAAAGCCCCCTGGTACATAGTTACATATTTTTAGTTATGGGTCCTTCTAGTTGTGGCATGTGGGACGCCGCCTCAGCATGACATGATGAGTGGTGCCATGTATGCACCCAGGATCTGAACTGGCAAAACCCTGGGCCACTGAAGCGGAACACATGAACTTAACCACTCGGCCATGGGGCCGGCTCCCCAGGTCACTTTTTATCTGCATTATCTCTTAGCAGTCAACCTACTGGCTGCCACTGTGGCAATGATGAGGTTGACAGGTTTGAAGCAGGGACTACTTTAGATATGGCAGTCAGGGAAGACCTCTCTTAGCGGAGACTTTCCAGCTGTGTAATCAATTGTAAGTATGTTCTAAGCCTCAGTGTCCCCATCATTAATAGATGGGTAATAATATGTGCATTACTTTTCTCTTGGAGTTATTTTTGGGAATCATCGTCTCAGAGTGTGTCAAAGCTAGAGGAAAAATGTCTGTTCTTGTATTTGAATAATAAGATAATAAGTGTGAAAATACTTCATAAATGGTAAGAGATCTGTTTCGTCTCTTTATAAATGAAGGAATCATAGCGGTCCCTTGGTGCAGGAATACGCAAGTGGTTGGGCAGCTTTCAATTCCACTTAGTGCATTGATTCAGTGTGTGAGTTTTGGAATCGGACACTCTGAGTTTGACTCTAGAACAGCCACTTACCAGCACTCTTATCTTGGGCAAGTTTTTTAATTCTCTCTCTCTTTTTTTTTTTCTGCCTGTGATTATCTTTATTAAAGGCAATGAAGTGTCAGTTAACACAATGAAAAAGTACACAAGGGCAGCTGTAAAAAAATTATATTTTTCTACTGAATTTGTGAGTTTTTGTGTTTTGTTTTTTCAGAACATTTTGATTTCTAGCTAGCTTTAGCATAGCCTGATGTTGAAATTACTTCTCTGATAACCAGTTGAGGACAGTGGAATATCTAAGAGCTTAGAATATGTAAGGTGTCTCTGTTTCCCTCCCTACCTAACCAAGCCTCTAACCAGAAGTGGGTGGCCTGCAGAACCTTCCTGATCCCCACCACATAATTAGCATTTCCTGGTAAATAAAGGATAGGTTATATTCTCTTTTTAGCTTTAGTTTCCTCAGGTTAAAATGGTGATTGTATCTTACCTACCTCAGAGAATGTTTGAGGATTAAATGAGGTTATGTACACAATGCTTTTAGCACAGTGCCTGGCACACACTAAGTATTCAATATATGTTAGCTTTATTATTCTGATTAATCTTACTATGCTTTCAAATGTAAATATTACTCTTGGGTACCTCGGTTTCTTTTCCAGTACTGACATCTGTCTGCTTTTAAAACCTCAGTTGACACACTATGGTAGGATAAAACCAATCGGAAGCACTTTTGAGCTCTCCTGTGAACGTGTGGTAACTTTATGATAAATCTCCCTGCCACTCTGAACCTTGGATTTCTATTATCTAGGATGCGTGTAAGGATTAGTAAAATAAAGCACAAAGAGTCACTTAGTCCCCTGGAAAATAAAAGTCTGAAAATGTGTCATGTGGGAAACATTGTTCCTAATTTTCTGGGAAAGCATGTTGAGCTCCTTGAAGGCATGATATTAACTAGATGAATATGAGTTGGTAATAGAATTCTTCCTGATTACCCTAAGATGAAGTTCTGAGACACTCTTTGTTGTTGGTGCTGTCAAGTCAATTCTGACTCCCAGTGACCGTGTGTACAGCGGAGAGTAACCCTGCTCAGTCTTATTATACCTCCTTCTCATCTTCTGGCACTATATCAGACAATGGCTGCTAGTCGTAGGATTTTCATGGCCAAATTTTTCCGAAGTGGGTGGCCAGGTCCTTTTTCCTAGTCTGTCTTAGTCTGGAGGCTCTACTGAAACCTGTCCACCATGGGTTACCCTACTGGCATTTGAAGTATCAGTGGCATAGCTTTCAGCATCAGAGTGACATGTAGCTGCCACAGTATGACAACTGACAGACAGGTGGTGTGGTTCCCTGACTGGAAAATGAACCCGGGCTGCAGCGATGAGAGCACTGAATCTTAACCACTAGACCATCAGAGCTGAGGCTGAGCAGAACAGAAATTGGATGGTATTTTACATATTTAGAATTACCCTAATGCTGTTATCAGCACAATGAAATGTCTGCGTAAAAGTCAGTGGCTATACACAAGTGCACGGTCATGAGGTTAGATAACACAAGACTAGAAGTTTGCCTTTACTTCAACTGCTGTATGGTTTTAAGTATGAAGATATACTCTGTTGCTTGTAAGTCCTCTTACAAACCATCATGTAAGTGAAAATTTTTTTTTCTTTTTGGTGAGGAAGAGTGGCCCTGAGCTAACATCTGTTGCCAGTCTTCCTCTTTTTTGCTTGAGGAAGATTGTTGCTGAGCTAACATCTGTGCCAGCCTTCCTCTGTGTTATGTGGGATGCTGCCACAGTGTGGCTTGATGTGCGGTCCTAGGTCTACACCTGGCATCCAAACCCAGAAACCCCGGGCCGCTGAAGCAGAGTGTGCAAATTTAACCATTAGGCCACTGGGCTGGCCCAAGAATATTTTTTTTTATAAATTAAATTTCTTATTATTAGACTCAACAGACATAAAATTACATTTCAGTAAATATGATTAAAAAAACAAATGAGAGTAAAGGATATAATTACAAAAACTGTACATTTTGTGCATTAAAACATATTATTGGCAATTAATATAATCATTAAAAGATATTTTTGAAAAAGTGCTTATGTTATGCTTCTCTCAAAATTAGATTTAGTTCATATCCTCTGCCTGTATTTTGATCAGGTTGTTTGGGTATCTTTTGTTGAGTTGTGTGAGTTCTTTATATATTTTGGAGATCAACCCCTTGTCTGATAAATGATTTGAAAATATTTTCTCCCAGTGGTGGGTTGTCTTTTTGTTTTGTTCATGGTTTCCTTTGCTTTGCAGAAGCTTTTTAGTCTAATGTAATCCCATTTGTTAATTTTTTCTTTTGTTTCCCTTGCCAGAGTAGACATGGTATTCAAAAAGATGTTGCTAAGACCAATGTCAAAGAGTGTACTGACTATATTTTCTTCTAGGAGTTTTGTGGTTTCAGGTCTTACATTCAAATCTTTAATCCATTTTGAGTTAATTTTTTCCAAAGAAGATATACAGATGTCCAACAGACACATGAAATGATGTTCAACATCACTAATTATTAGGGGAATGCAAATCAAAACTACAAAGAGATATCACCTTACACCTGTCAGAACGGCTGTAATTAACAAGACAAAAAACAGCAACTGTTGGAGAGGATGTGGAGAAAAGGGAATGCTCATACACTGCTGGTGGGAATGCAAACTGGTGCAGCCGCTATGGAAAACAGTATGGAGAGTTCTCAAAAAATTAAAAATAGAAATACCATACAATTCAGCTATCCCACTAGTGATCCAAGATCCAAAGAACTTGAAATCAGTGATCCAAGGAGATTTATGCACTCCTATGTTCACTGCAGCATTATTCACAATAGCCAGGATGTGGAAGCAGCCCAAGTGCCCTTCTACACATGAATGAATAAAGAAGATATGGCCTATATATACAATAGAATACTACTCAGCCATAAAAAAAGACAAAATCGTCCCATTTGCAACAATATCTATGGACCTTGAGGGTATGATGTTAAGTGAAATAAGCCAGACAGAGAAAGACAAATACTGCATGATTTCACTCATGTATGAAAGATAGCAAATACATGGATAAAGAGAACAGATTAGTGGTTACCAGAGGAGAAGGGGGTTGGGGGATGGGTGAAAGGGATAAGGGGCACATATGTATGGTGATGGATAAAGATTAGACTACTAGGGGTGAGCAGGATGAAGTGTATTCAGAAGTTGATAAATAGTAATGTACACCTGAAATTACACAATGTTATAAACCATTATGATCTCAATAAAATTACTTGAAAAAAAATTAGACTTGGGAGCATTGACTGATTTCTCTTCTAAGTTGATGGAAGCTTTGTCTTTATGGATCACAGAGTGAGCTTCCTTATTTGCAGGAGTCTTTGTGTTAGGAGACCTGGAGAGATGATGATTACTTCTTGCTTTTCACTCGTACTCTATAAAAGATGATGTAGGAAGGAATCCTTTGAATTTATTTTAACTTTAGCTTTCCTGTTTTCTCACTATGCAAAGCAGTTTCACATAGGTTTCTTCATTTAGGCTGATGGCATCACATCAAAACATAATTGAAGAAAAACAATTTATTGGACAGTGAATTAAATGCAGACAACCTTCTGCAGGTCTGGTTGAACCCAGTGGTGGATTTTAGTGTATTTAGGTCAGTGATGGATCTCCAAGGTTCCAGGCAGGTGTGGGAGAGGGTGTATGGGCACTCCATGAGATGTGGGAGTTTTGTTAATGGTGTTACTCAGTCACATTGTCAGAAGATTAATAGTGTTGTACAGTTTTTATTCTGAGAATAAAGAATTTTCATAATTGGGAGGAATGGACAATGTTTCATCATTCATTAATTTTTCGTGTGTTTGAACATATTGCAGTTCACATGTGCCCATTTAAATGGATTTCGAAAAAAAACTGGATTAAATATAGTACTAATAATGCCAGCACAAAGGAACAAAAAGAAAATCACAAAGCCAAAAGTTTTTTGGGATGAAATCTTTGTCAGCCATGTAATGAAGTAAAAATAATTGAACAAGAAGTTGTCCTAAAATTGTCTGAATTATCAAGAAGAATATTTGAAAATTCAATTTACATATTATTTTTAATATGTCTTATTGAAAGTTTGTATAATAGCCAGACATTAATAGTATGTAATACTATTTTAAAAATAGCAAAAAAGTTTTTGAACCATTATAAAAATAAAAACAATTAAAAAATATTTTTTATTTAATTTTAGCTGATTATTAAAACATTTTTATTTGACATGTTTTATAATGTATCTAACATATTACTGCAGTAGGTGCATGTGTAATATATATGTAATATATTAATATGTGTAATATTCATGGACATGGATGATTTATGATAAAAAATGTTTTACTGCTATGCAATCAAAAAAATCTGGAGACCAGAAACCTACGAAGTCCTTTGTTCCTAAAAGCAGCATAGCAGAGTAGATATGAACAGGAACTTTAGGGTTAAATAGACCTGGTTTTAGATCCTGTACTTACCATGTACTAATTGTTTGCACTTGGGAAAACCTACTTAATCTCATTCCCATTTGTAAATTAGGGAAAATAACATCTTATATGGTGTGAGGATTAGTTAACTGATGTTATGGAGTGTTTAGTATAAAGCCATACACTCAACGAATGTTAGCTATTGTTGTTGTTGTTATAATTATATTATTATTAATAGAGAGATTGTCTATCTTTTAGGGGATCCTCTATAAATAAACCCATGTCTCAAATACTACCACAATGCAAAGTGAAGAAGAGCTAAGTAGATTTTAAAAGAAACAAGTTCTTAAATTTCATGGTTGTTGTCAGAACTAAAGTTTTCCATGCATCTGTTTTGTGTATGTGTGTGTTTGTGTGTGTGTGTGTGTGTCTGTCTGTCTGTCTGTGTAAGGTTCAAGGCTTTGGAGGAAGTAGAAAGTTTATTATAGGATTATAGGGGCATGAGCACATCAATGCACTTGCCACTCTTCTTCCCCAGAGCAGCTCTAGTCTCTGTTAGGGTTCTGAAGAGGAGAAATGCAAGCATCCTACAATTTCTTTAGTCTTTTGCCTGTTTCCCTTGGCTATAAGAGCTTCAGCTGTCATATGTTTCCTGTTCCTTTTCTTGGTATGACGAAAAGAAGCTTCACACATAATCTGGGGGAGTGTGGAACTATGGTGGGAGTAGGGAGTGATAAATTGTACTACGCAGCAGGGAAAAATAACATTTTGTTCATTTGGAATAGCCATTTGATTCTCCTGTGGCTTATATTGTAAAATATATTATTGTTACAGTGATTGATGGTTAATATATTAGGGGGAATTGTTTTGAGTTGAGAGACCTGCATTTCAGCCTTGCCATTTGCTTCACTTGTGTCCTGGAGTAAGCCTCAACTTCCTCATTCATAAAGTTGGAATCATAGTATCTGCCTTTTGTCAATATTCATTCAACCCACATCTGAGCTCCTATCATGTGCCAGCACTGTGCAGTCCACTAGGGATTGGTAGGTGAGAAGACTTGATCTGATCCCTGCCCTCACTGTTGTTAGAGTCCTATAAGGAGATAAACCTGCAATCAATTATAGCTCACTGTGATTAGGGCTATGTTAGAGGAATAGAAGCCTGAGTTGGCCTAGGGAAATCAGAGGGATCTTAATGAAGGAAGTGGTGCTAATGACCTCCAAGTTTCCTACACTTAACCTAAAATTCTAGATAGCACTTGTTTCAGAAATTAAAGACTGTTTGGCAAACTAAAAGGGATAGGCACAGGAGCAGTTTTCTTCAAATGTGTTGGCAGTCTCTGATGCCTTCAAATAAAAAAATTCATTTTCAGGTACATAACAATCCTTTTTTTCTGTACAGTAGGATGAGAGGCACTATATGTAGGTAGCTGCATGTGTGGTTTAGAATTAGAATGGTTGAGCAACTTGGAAGATCTCAATCTTTCTTCCTTCTTGTTCTTTTTCCTCATCTTTCTCTTTTGCTTGTGTGAGGGTGTGCATCAGTGCCTCACTCTCTGTTTCCTCCCTCCAGGTTTTAATCCACACTTATAGCTTAAATTGACATCATAGAGAGGTAGGTCCTGATTTTGTGGGGTCTGTTGCTTATAGAACTTTTTTTTTCCCGCTTTAAGAAAAAGGATACAAAATTATAAACTCAAAATTATATGAAAAAGTTTATATAGAAAATCAAAAGACCCAGAATACCAACACAATACTAAAGAAAAACAAAGTCAGAGGACTGACAATACTCGACTTCAGGACTTACTATAAAGCTACCATAATCAAGATAATGTGGTGTTGGTGAAAGAATAGACAAGTAGATCAATTGGATAGAATAGAGAGCCCAGAAATAGACCCTCACAAATATAGTCAACTGATCTTTGACAAAGGAGGATGGGTAATTCAATGGAAAGAGGTTAGTCTTTTCCACGCAGTGTGCTGGGACAACTGGACGTCCACAAACCAGAAAAATGAATCTAGAAACAGACCCTACACCTTTCAAAATAATTAACTCAAAATGCATCATAGACCTAAGTGCAAAACATTAAATTATAAAACTTCTAGAAGATAACGTAGAAGAAAATCTAGATGATCTTGGGTTTGGTGATGAGTTTTTAGATGTAACACCAAAAGCGTGACCCATGAAAGAAAAAGTTAAGTTGGACTTCACTAAGATTAAAAACTTTTGCTCTTCAAAAGACACTGTTAGGAGAATGACCAACTGGGTCCAGAAATACTTTGAATTCTTAATTTTTAATTTGGAATAAAATAAAATGATGTTTTATGTTTGATTTGTCAAAAAATTATCTTCCCTTCCTTGTCAGATACACTGTGGTGTGTATTACAAAAATGAAGTTGCTGGTCCTCTACAAACTTATCAGAAATTTCTGTTTTATAAAAGGGAAAATGACTAATAATGAAGATTTGAATGATGCTTTTATGAATCTTTTGGATAATTTCAGTAGAATTTTTGGGTTTCTTAGTCCATTAATAAAGAAGAGATGGAATAAAAATACTTTTCTTTTGTCATCAGGATTTAAGTATAGTGTTTATTTTATCCAGTAAAATCTTTATTTTCAATAGCCACTTTCCATTTACTCTGAACATATTTTCCCAGGATTGTTATTTTCTCAACTCATTTTGTGAAAGTGGGACTCTATACATCTTCATATAGATGAGTCTTACTTCTTTATAAATAGTCCCCTTTCCAATGCATTGAAGTCATACTTTATGTTGGAAGGGAGGAGGATGCTTATTATTCTATTCTCCTAAGGCAAGGAGGACATGGCATAACTGTCAAGGGTGGAACTTCCACATACACCCTGAGGAGCAGTTTCTGCATTAGTGCTGTGGTTGCTGCTCCCTTCTCTTCAGAGAGGACTTTGGGCTGAAGAGCTGACCAGGAGCTGAGAATGCAATCTCCTTTTCAAGTAGGCTTAGTCAAAGGAAGAGTATGTGCTAAGAAGGAAGCTAATGCTAATGGGCATGCCTTTTTATTTTACAATAGCTTCAAGGTTATATTCTCCTAGGAGGAGAAATCCCCAAACTATCATCCTTGTGTCTTTGAGTCATAAATTCTGTTTATGATGTTTAAGAGATGTTTGCTTATGACAAAATTATTTGCTAGCATATGATTTCTGGAAAACAAATTGGTCTGCCTTTCTTACAGATTTTTTATTCACGCTTTTTCCTTCCTTCACACATAACTGAGTCCAGGCTTATATTTCTTGATCCTCCATATGAGAAGATGCACAGAACCTGGTTTTCATGGTACCTCATACAACCATTCTCATATTCAACAGGGATGTTTACTACTCTTATTTCTTCCAACTTAATTGTTGTATCTGTGATACAACTCCATTTGTTTTTCATGTGCTGGCACTACTCAACCCAGTGTAAGGAAAATTTTTCTTCATTTCTCTTTAACCTCTTTGTAGAAGAGGAGTATGGAAAAGAAGAATGGGGCTCGCATTCATTATGTACCCAAGACACGTTCTGGAGTGTTTGGGAGGGTATTGAATGCTGCCACTTTTGTTCCATTTTTTTCCTCTTGAGAAGAAGAGGCAGTAAAGAGCCAGCCTCATATAGCACAAGAGCTTCCTGTTTAGCATTATCATTCATTCTTGGAGTCATCCCATTTTCAACTGGGAAATAATCCATCCTACCCTATCAGTTGGGAATGACTCTTTTGTTTACCTAGATGAAGTCATCATTTGGTATTTAGTACTATAGACAAGAATTCCAAGAAACTCATAAAAACCTAACCAGATAAAAACTTTTCCAAATTAAGTATACATTTTTAGCTGGCAGTATTATTAGGAATTAAGACCAGCCCTGCCATGTTATAGGTAAATAAACTAAGGCTGCATGTTAAAGGTCACACAGTTGCCTAGGTGGGACTAAAATCCAGGCTTTGAATTCTTGAGTTCATTGCTCTTACCCACTACACTGCAAAATGCTTTCTCTCCTACAAATGAAATAACATGGGAAAATAATTGTACAATTAAAAAATTAATTCATATATGTACTCCAAAATGTTTATTGTGAGGCTCCTCTGTCTAATGTAGAGATCAGCATTCAATGTGGAGGTGAATATGTCAGTGCCTCAGTTCCAGGTGAGCCTGTTTTCTGTTGGTGTGACCAACAGGCAGATCCACGACAATGCTGGGAGGATAAGTGCCCTACTCTCAGATGTAGGGACCCAGAGAAACTGCTTGGGGGATAGGGAGGTAGACATTTTACCTGAGTCTTGAAGGAAGAATATGAATTGTAAAATGCACAAGAGGATACAGTTTAATTATACTGAAAATGTGACATCATTTAATCCTTTATGACCTACTGAGACTTTCAAGTCTCTGTAGTAAAGGCATCACTTACAAGAACTTCCAATTTAGGACACCATTTCAGGCTACAAGGATTAAGGCTATAGGATAAATCCAAGAGGGACTTTTTAATTCTTTTTAGGTCTTTTGTCTTTATTTTTGGTGTTTAGGTGGTAGTTGCTTATGTGGCCTTTGCTTAGGGTAATGACTAAATTTTAGACATAGATAGTGGAGAAAAACAATATCCCTCTGTTAAGTGCTTGCATTTTTAATAGAATTATAATTATTTACCTAAGTGATAAATTAGTCATGAAATATTATATAGAGAGAAGTTGGAAGAAACAGATTTCTCAATATGAAGGACATACTGTGTTACTAAAATAAACTATGCATTTTTTTCTCTAAACAGTGTCTCCTCTTTCTCTTACCTGTAGGTTGCCACAGATCACTTTCAGTATGCGCTCTCTTTTTAGTTTATTTCTGTTAGTCTGAAGTTATGAAATACCTAGTTAGTACTTTCATGCTAATCTCTCTCAGCACAATAAGCTTTTAACAGACTCTCAAAGCCTCCCAGCACAAGTCTGTTTTCCAACTGCCTAGTTTTGTCTCTCTGTATTTCTTTGTTCTTAGCTGTTTCCTGTCTTGTAGCTCAAAATGACAGTATCTTCTCTTAACTCTCCAGAAGCTCTGAACTGTTTCTTAAAGAGGAGACATTCAATGTCATTGTCTGCTTCAGCCATTTGTAATTCCTTCATCTAGAGAGGAATATTGCTTGTTTTATTTTACAAGAGTTAGATTTATATTTTTATGTCCTATTTGAAAAGCAAAACTGATTTAAGCCTCTTATAAAGATCTCCTTACAGTTAGTCCTTTCTTGCTTCTCAGTGGACTATTAATATTTGCAGAAGGCTGGTAGGATGTACCTTAAGAAAGATGAATCCAGGAGATAATTAATGTTCACTTTTTTCCCCTTCATTCCAAGAAAACAAAATATGCTCAGTGTGCATTTCCCTGGAGGATACATGTAAAATGTTCATCCAGAAGTTCCATATATTCCAATAATATACTCTTGGGATTTGAGCAGTCTTTTATCCTTCAATCATATATTAACTAAAAATCAAATGTAGATAAGGCACAATGCTAGGAGCCATGGAGAAAAAAAGTTAAATATATGTTCTTTATTTCCAGGGTAGCTAAAACACAAAGTGTTAAAATATTGATTAAAGAATAAATACCAATATAAAAATGTCATTTAGAATTACAAAGTTAATACACAAATGTGAAATTAAATTGTTAAAATTTATGTTTGGTGTTGATTGAGGCAGAAGAGGACTTGGCTCTCTTGGGAGAGGAGTCTGTGAAGAGAGCACTAACTCATTTTCTGAATTAGCTTAGAAATGATAAAGGGCTAGAAAACCAATGGCAGAAATTTTTAAAAATCACGGTATTGGAATAGAAACTATTAGTACATAAAGGTGTAGTTAACCTTTCAGAACTAAGGGAGCCGATTAAGGGAAAGTTTAAGTATTCTGTTTCAAAAAATGACTAGACAGGTGCTGGCCCTGTGGCATAGTGGTTAAGTTCAGCATGCTCTGCTTTGGCAGCCTGGGTTCATGGGTTCAGATTCTGGGCATGGACCTATACTGCTCATCAGCCATGCTGTGGTGGTGACCCACATATAAAGTGCAGGAAGATTGGCACAGATGTTAGCTCAGGGCTAATCTTCCTCAGCAAAAAACAAAAACACTCCCCCCCCACCCCAAAACATGCTTAGACTATTATCAGATTAATGTCAGAGAAAAGGACACGGAACATGTTCTAGAAAATTAGTGAAATGTAGTATTTTAAGAATTTAGGAGTCAGAAAGGTCAGCAGGACTAGAATTTTGACTTTGCTTTTTCCTGAGGGAGATTTGCCCTGAGCTAACATCCATTGCCAAATCTTCCTCTATTTTGTATGTGGGTCGCTGCCACAGCATGGCTGCCAATGAGGGGTGTAGGTCCGTGCCCAGGAACCAAACCTGGGCTACCAAAGCAGAGCGGAGCATGTGGAACTTCACAACTAGGCCATGGGGCCAGCCCCCTAGAATTTTGACTTTTAACATTACCAGTGGGACTTTGGACAATAACTTCTTTAAGCTTCAGCTTTCTCAGCTGTAAAATGAGAATAATAATAGTGTCTATTTCATAGAGTTGATGTGAGGATTAAGTAATATGTATGTTTAGGGCTTAGCATAGTGCCCAGTTTATTAGCCCTCAAGTAAGTGGCAACCATTGTAAATATTATGTAAACAAAGCTTGGAAAAATAGTAGGGGTTTAAAATATGGTAATATTATTTTTATGTTTACACTGTTTTTCTCTTATGTTAAAATCAGAATTGTGCTTCTTATATCAGTTCATGCACACTCTAGCACTTTAGTCAGCTGGTGTAGGTTTAAAAAAATTGGTGAAATATTGATAAAATGTCATTAACTTGGAATTTAAATTGCCCCCAAACTCTGTTAAAATCTACATCAGTGACATAATTATCATAAACAAAGCTGATTTTAGGGGTTTTTTTATTATAGAGATTTCAGAATAGATTTTTTTAAATGAGATAAATGGAGTGGTTGGCTATTTTAAGAGCTTTTTAAGAACTAAGGTTTTCTACAAACCTAAATACCAGTATAACAGATAATTTTTGCATTCTTTAATGATTCAGATAATAAGATAGAGTTGAGAATAAAAGAGATATATAAGAATATACACACATGCACATACATTTTACTTTCAAATAGAGAATATACCATCTTTTAAAAAGTGCCCCATGGAACATTCTCTGAACTTGAATAAGTAAAAGTTCGCAAAGAATATCTCAATACAGTCTCTAAAGAATAAATAGTATATAATAAAACTAGAAATTAATAACAAGAACAACAACAATGAAACCCTTCCCCAATCTGGAAATTAGAAAAAAATACAAAAATAAAAACAAAAAATAAAAACCCAAGAAATCTCTCTTAAACAATTACTGGATTAAACAGAAAATACAAACACTCTAAAGTTATAAAATTTCTAGAAAACAATGGTTATGAAAATACTAGATGTCAGAAATTATGGGATACAGCTAAAGCTCATAGTGCTTATAGGAAAAATTAGAGGCCAAAATAATTATCTCAGTAATGATAGAATGAAAATCAATGTGCTAAAGACTTAAAAAATTCAAAAAAATGAAAAAATGTATCTATGCATATTGATAATAGTATGTATTTGCAGAAGAAATTCAAGAGGGAAACAAAAGTGGTTATCTAGGGCTGGACACAGGTGGAGGCATGGGATGAATAAAAGGTTGAGAGGGAAACTTTGTTTGCCTTTTTATGATGTTTTGCTTCTTAAACTGTGTGAATGTATAATTTGTTCACAAATTTGAATAAATTTTAAAAGTACATGTAGCTAGTTTTGTTTCAGGAAAATACTCTCATGCAAAAACTTAAGACAACTCGGATAGCTAGTTAATAGATCTGAGAGAGGAATTCTTGAGAGGTGGAAAAGGCTGTGCTTTTCAAGAAGTATTCTTTTTAGAGAATGAAGTGAGTCAGTTTGCATGGCCTAATCTATATTATATAATTTAAGATTCTCAGAAGTCAACAATTCTCATTGGAACCACTAAAGCAGTTAATTTATCTTTTTAATGCCTTTTATGTCCTAGGTGTGTTATTCTAACCTTTCCAACAACCTTGCAAAAATTGGTGATGATATCCTCAGTTTACATCTTAAGAAACTGTGGCACAGAAAGGCTAAGAGGCCAAGCTGGCTTTGAATGTTTGACTCCGAAACTCAGTGAGGCTACGTCCTTCACACCATGCTGTCTCCAAACTCAAGTTGATTATGCTTTCAGATATTCTGAAGTAGTAGCGTTTCAGAACTATTCATGCTCATGTACCTGAGGGTTTTCTGAATATTTTTCCCCTATGAATTTTCCTTTGGAAGTAGTAAACTGACATTATTCCCAAGGGCGAGTGGAGGTGTTTTGGACTGAGCACATTAGGACCACAGTTTACCGTCTTTAGAGAAATGGACTAGATGAGTCATGACACTTATTGACCTGCTTATTAATGATAACAATAATAGCTACCATTTATTGAGTAATTATTTAGTAATCGTTATACATTTATTAGATCTTCTAATGTTTACCGTATACTAAATTTTGTGGGTTGTTATAAGGTGTTGAGAGGGAGGAAAAAGGGTTGCATGATTAAGCAGATTTGGGAAATGCTGAGTTAAAACCATTTTGCATTGAAGGACTTATCAGAACCTCTAATATGCTGATATACATGTGAATTTAAATGAGGGAGATATAGAATGTGGTTTTTCCTAACCCTATTTGACCAGACCAGTAACCTTTCCCTCCCCTTTTCCTCCCCACTTCCCCTGCATGCCTTGAGATTGGCGTGATCTGAAGAATATGCTTGCAAAAACACTGTCTAGAAGGATTTGTTTGGAAACCTCAGGAGACTCAGCATTTGAGCTCCTGCGTATAACAAAGATGAGAGAAACTTTTGAGTAAATTAAAGAACCTTTAAAAAGAAAGCTCATAGAGGTTAAAAACCCTTAGTGAATTTTATTCTAAGTTAATGAATAAAGTAAGATGTCCTTTATTGAAAGAGAATATGGTAAAAGGACAAGAAAAAAATTATATGGCAGAATGCAACATCAAGAACATTTGAATTAGGGGGCATAGTAATAATACTCATGCCTCCATAAAAGGGTGAATTAAAAGCAGCTAGGACAGAAGAATATGCTGGCAGAGGTATCAAGAAACACCACTATATATATATACACACATACAATGGACTACTACTCAGCCATAAAAAAAGACGAAATTGTCTTTTTTGCAACCACATGGATGAAACTTGAGGGCATCATGTTAAGTGAAATAAGCCAGACAGAGAAAGACAAACACCATATGATTTCGCTCATGCGTGGAATATAAACAAACTTACAGACAGAATAAATTAGTGGTTACTGGGGGAAGGGGGGTGGAGGGTGGGCACAAGGGGTGAAAGGGCATACTTATATGGTGTATGACAAACAATATACAACTGAAATCTCACTATGTTATAAGCTATTATGACCACAATAAAAAAATAAATTAGGGGCTGCCAGTGGCTCAGTGGTCAGGTGCGCACGTTCCGCTTCGGCGGCCTGGGGTTCGCCAGTTTGGATCCTGGGTGCGGACAGGGCACTGCTTGGCAAGCCAGGCTGTGGTAGGTGTCCCACATATAAAGTAGAGGAAGGTGGGCACACATGTGAGCTCAGGGCCAGTCTTCCTTAGCAAAAAGAGGAGGATTGGCAGATGTCAGCTCAGGGCTAATCTTCCTCAAAATAAATAAATTTAAACAAATAAAAAGAGGAGACAAGAAATACATTCACAGTAAAAAAAAAAATAAATAAATAAAACAAACAAAAAACCCCCCACCACAATAGGGAATGGAGCACAGAATATCAAATGCAACGTGTGTAGGAGACTATGTGCCCTTCATTTTTTTTAAATTAGAGCAACTCCACTTTTTAAGGAAAAAGAGAATTGGGCCAAAATCACAGCAGGTAGTGGCTGTGACTTTTAAGAACTCTGTTATTTATAGATTGATGAAGATGTGAGTATTCTGGAAATAATTGTAGACTTTAAGTCTGGAGACCTGGGTTCAGTTTTCGCTCTGCAGGTACCAGCTAAGTGGCTCTGGACAAATAACACAGTGTTACTTAGCGTATTTCACAAGGTTCAGGTTAAATGAGGTGGTGATCATGATTCTCTGTGCTACATAGTAGGAGCTTAATAAGTTTAGTTGTAGTTCTGTATCTCTTTGAGTACATAAAAGAAGATTAGGATATTTTAGAACTTCTGTTTCCTAAATTTATGGGACACTATTACAAGAAGCTGCTAAGAACTAATAGTTCGAAAGGAGTATTTTTATCACTGATGGAAGTGTTAGTCTGTAAATAACATCTCTGAAGGCTTATTACCATCAAAAGAAGAAAGTATCATTTTTTTTTAGTTTTGCTTACCCCTAGTTAAGGTACAATCCAAGTGTGAATTAAAAGACTATCTGGCCTCAGAGAGAGTCCTGTGGGAAGGAGGCTGAGACAGAGATGGCTGCTGTGGGTTTTGAGGACTGATGGACTAAAGGAGTAGTTCTCTAACTTAAATAAGCATAAGAATCCCTTGAGGAGCTTGTTAGAGAAATGCAGATTTATAGGCCACAGCCCCAGAGCTCTTGAGTGGAGGCAGTAAATTCCATTTTTATCAATAAGCACCTCAGATGTTTTTGATGCAGATCTTTGATCACACTTTGAAAAAACTGAGCTATAACCTATATAAAACTATCATAATAATAGTGGAATAAGATACAATAATGTGCAGATGAAAGAATAGTTTTTAGAAAACTTATTAATATTTTTATGTATTTGATCACCATGTTAAATTATTTGAAATATTTTTTCTTATCCTCATCTGTTGATTGGTTCATGTATTTCTCATGTAAGCAAGTATACTTAAATTTTATTTAGCATTTATAGATCTTTAAATTTATACTTGTGAAAGGGAATATTCCGATAATGATTTACTACTTTGGGGGAAGTCTTATTGCAGTAGAACTTCCCAAATGCTCCAGGTTCTTCTTGAGCAAGTGCCCTCATTCATTCAGAACATATTTATTGGGAATCCAGTATATGCCAGGCAGCATTTTAATTGCTGCAGAATATAACAATGACCATTTTAGAAGGAAAGAGGAAATCATCTCAATGAATAAAATATATATTCTGTTAGATGGTGATGACTATGGAGAAAAATAAAAGCAGAAAAAGGAGCTAGAGTGCTGGGATAGGTATTCCATTTTAGGTAGATTGTTGAGGGAAGAAGTCACTGGGAAAGTGACATTTGAGGAAGACCTAAAGTAGTTGGGGAGCAAGTCACACAGGTAATAGAGGAAGAGTGTTCCAGGCTGATGGAGCATGGTGGGCAAAGACCCTGAGCCATGAGCATGTCTGCTGTGTTCCAGGGACGTCTGGGAGCCAGTGTGGCTGGAGAGGTGTGAGCAAGGGGAGTGTAGTAGGGAGATACGTTCAGGGAGTCTTGAGAAGGGAGGTTCGGGAAGTAAGAGATGGGAGGGGACAGATGATTTATGGCCTTGGGAATTTTTCAAGTTAGAATAACTATCCTAAAATAATCAGAAAGCATCACAGCATTCTGAGTTGGGTTTTAATAATCTTGTTAAGAATTGCCACACAGGACCATTATTGTGATAAAATAATTTTCAAGGACTGGGAAATGTCTTATTCCTCTTTGAAAATCCAGAACCTGCAAAGTAAGCATTTCATAAATATTTTGTTGAGCTGCATTTGTAAAATGAATTTTCAGAAATGGGGTTTGGGATTGAGAACTCCACATTAAGGATTTTTAGAAGAAATTCTTTGCAAGTTGATTTTGATAATAAATGCTAAAATTCCACCAAGTTTTGATAGTCATTTCTTGATGTGAACTCCAGGTCCTCAGATGAGTTAATTCAAGGCCAACACAATCACAAAAACATTCTTTTGGATAAAAGATATGCCTTTCCCTTAGTAATTTTTTAAACTGAAATACCTTGTGCAAATTTTAGTTTTTATTATGGATTGCACTCATTCTACCAAATAACATGTTTATTATTACTAAGGTTTTTTTTTAAGTCTGCGACTTAAAAAATCATAAAGAAATCTGAGCTTAATTTAGAGTTTCTAAATCTTCTCGAACTTGGTGGATGGGTTGCTAGAGGGATGTAGATAACTTTACTGAATTTACAATCTGGGGACATTTCAGATAATGGACTGTTAGCTATTCCCAGAAGACAGTGGAAAGCCATTGGATTGTACTAATGAGAGTGTCATTCTTAGATTTGGAGTTTAAAAGGATCTTTTTCCTGCCTGTGTGGAGAATGGGGAGTATTCAAGAAAGGGGGACAGGAGGCCAGAACAATGATATTATGGCAATTGTCTGGAGAAAAAAATGAACAGGGCTAAAGAAAATGGAGCTGAGGAAGAAGGAGAGACTCAAGAGTTATTAAGGAGACAGAACTGAGAGGTCTTGGTGACTGAATGAATATGTGTGTTTGTATGTGTGTGTGGGGGCAAGATGAATGGAGATCAGGATACGAAGAGTGACGAGTGTAGGACAAATCTCAGGTTTCTGGGTATTACCAGATCGCCACTTCACCAGTGTGTGTCCATTTGTATGCAAGTTCATAAATGTCCTGGAATTATTAGAGTTTACAGTCCAACTCAGTGAAAAACAACAAATAAGAAACAAGAAAGAAATATAATTTAGTGGCTAAAGACAGTCAAGTTGTTTTGGGATTGAGCGCAGCTTTTATTCTAATACTCTTAATAACTGTTTTTGAAGTTATCAGCATTAATTGGGATCTTCGTTTTATTTTCTCTTTAACTAGGAGATGGATCTGGAAATGAAAAATCTTTCTCTGGGCTAGTCATCAGGGCAGTAGCAAACCAGAGAACATAAAGGACTTAAAATTTGAGTTCTTTCCTTAGGTCAAAAGGCCACAGAGGATCCTACCCTGATACAAAGCTCTTCATTTGATCGCAGCCTTCATGCATCACTTCTGGTATTATGTGCACATTTAAGAGAAAGGGAGCCAAAATCAAACCATAACAAAGAGAATTTCAGCAGTCACGTTAGGATATGCAGAGGACTATAGTCTGCCCTCAGATGCACACCCAGAATTTCCATTGACGTCAGTACTTATTGCCCACATGTATCCAAGGGCAGAATCTGGCCCTTAGAAATTAAATTAAAGAATTCCCTGTGTGGGACGCCAGAAAGTATCACAGATCTTCTGAGAGTGACAAGCTACTAATCACGAAAGGGAAGTTTTTCTATGGTAATGTCAACACTGATGGATTAAGATGGCCCATGTATGTAAAATATGGACCCTTCCCATTACTGTTTAAATTTACAAACATTTATGATCTGCAAATGTGTTTTCAAGAGTACACATGACTTTTTAAACATCGAGAGATGACTCTAGTGATGTTTTCATCCTTTGCCTGTTGTATGCTTTTAAAGGCACTGAAATTAAAATTCTAAACCCTAACATTCCAAAGTCACTCTCATTCTATAATTTTAGAATTGGAATAATACAAAGAAAAATAAACATTCTCCAAACTAGTGCTACATTTCTTCCATTGTGGATACATTTTGCACAATGAAGGTACCTAGAGTTTGACAATTGCTAGTAATCTTTTGGACTCAATAAATGGGAAAATGATACACTGCATAATCTTTTGATTTGGGAGTTGGATGGAGGTCAAGTTCTTGTCAAGCCTCAGAAGGAGAGAAATGGTCCTCTTTTTGCGCAGTAGTAAATTGAATGGAGTCTTCGTTTTGTCACACCATCACTTTTGTTCTTTGAATGAAAGAAAACATACTGTTCTTTGAATGAAAGATGGGATTAGGATAATTTGTTTTCTATAAGAAATACAATTCAAATATATACATAGGTCATAACTTAAACTCTTCAGATTAAAGTACTCCTGTGTATTACCATACTTAAGCTGTTTAATGCTGATTAATAATAATTCCTTTCTCCCAAACCTTCAATTCAGTTACAGAAGCATTTATTGTGTGACTCCTTTGGGCTAGTCTCAGGGATGGCATGCTGGGCTGAAAACCCAGCCCCAGCTATCTGGGTACTTAACGTCTCTTGATGGGGGCAGACATATTACACTATGCATGGAAGACAGAGAACATATAAACAAAATTCTGGGAGACAATAAAGAAGGAGAGAAAAAGTTCAAATTTTCCTACTGTTTTGGAAAGGCTTCAAGTAGTCCTGATCTTCTGTGGTGCACTTTGAAAATGAGTGTGGTTTTGACTGGTGACAGAAGTGTGGGTAGAATAATGAGAACAGTATTCCAGGTGGAATGATAAGCCTGAACAAAGAATTAGATGAGTGCTTGATAGGGATATTGGGGATCAGGAAGGTGTCTGGGGTGGTTAGGACATAGAGTGCACTGAGAACACAGGGTGAGATCAAATAGTTGAGACCAACCTTTGGCCCTTGAATGCCAAGCTGAGCAATTTGGATTTTGTCTGAAAGCACTTCCCATTTCTTAGTGTTTTTGGCCAATCTCGGTCAATATCAGGTTAAAATTCCAGTTGTTTCTCTTAATAAAAATAGTTTCACAGGTATTATCTTTAAGCCTCTTATACTGATATCCAGTTTTTATTTTTTCACTTTCTTTCAATATTTTTAATAAATGTGATTCTTTACCCATTCAGAAAAGTTTTAATATTGAATAAGCAGGTTTAGGAACCAGTATGATGGCTATCATAGAAGGGATTCAAGGTGAAAAAGGGTGATGTGAAAATCTTTGGGTGAGAAGGAAACCCATGAAGTAGAAACAGCTTTCAGCTCTAATTTCTTGCTGTAGTTTTCTCTTGCTTAGAGATGGTGTAGGTTACCAGCACAGGCATGCAACTAGCCCCAGCCTGGCAAACTGTGGTGCTGGGAAATATCTTGGGCCTCTGTGTTAGCCCCAATACACAGACTTGGACAAATTATGCCACTTCTCTGGACCTCTGGTTCCTTCTGGACTTCTGGACCTTCTCTGGTTCCTTATTTTGAAAATGAGGAGTTAGTCTAAGTAAGCTCCAGGTTCTTTTCCTCTTCCATGATTCAATATTGAGCAGTCATGGCTGCACCTAGCAAAGAAACTCCCCTCTTGGATTTGTCTTTGTTGCTGCTGAGCATTGCTGAGGCACACTGGCATCTCGCTCCTCACAGATTCCTGCATCTGGCTTGCTTTGCTCCCTCCCCTTGCCTCACACCTACAGGCCAAGTAAAGGATGGTGGAGGAGATGGAAATGAAGGGTGCTAGAGGAAGAGAGGAAAATTGTACTTTGACCTGGAGATGTGAAGGACATAGACCAGGGAGAGGGAGAACTACAAAATAGGCACAGCTGATCTTTCTCACTGCTGAGTTTGTTGTTTTTTTATATATCTTCTCTGTGCCAAGCAGTATTGACTGGGGCTGGTTGGTCAATTGGCTTGTTTTTGCAGGTTGTACTCTGTAAACTTCTTTAGATAAAATCACTCTGTTTGCTAGCAACCAAAGGCATGCATTTATAAGAGGTGCTATCTATGGTCTTACTAATTTTTTTTTTGTTTTTGTTTCTGCTTTTTAGAATTTTGTCCCTTGAGGGCTAACATTCAAATCGCTGGCCTCCTTCAAATCAATTTCTAACCAATGGAGCCAACCTGCTCAGCAAAAGTGGTTCCCCAGGGAGGCTCAGTGTTGGCTTGTTTGCAGAAATATCTAACTTTAAAAATAACCCCCTGAGTATAAGGGGAAACCCATGCCCTGAGAACATTTGGATCCTTTTCTGTGAGGACTTTTGAGCTACCTGGCAACTAATGTGCATCAAGTGGTTTGTTAGTGAAAGGGGCCAATACATATTTGCATAGAAAAAAGGCCACTTTACCTCTTAATTTCTTCCAGCATTTTCCTGAGGTGGAAAAAAGCCTGAAATCATTGTCATTGTCCTTAGTTCCCTAGAATTAAAAATATGGACTTCAGTGCCCTTAAATGCACTGGTTACCAAGAAAAGCAAATGCTTCTCTGTGGCATTCTCTTGACATTCTGGAAACATTACTCTGCCTAGCATTTATTTCAGGATTGGGAGTAATCGAGTTTTATGGTCCTCTCTGTAAAGGGTACAAGCCAAACAAATCTCGGACTTCTGGCCTGGCTGTTATTGGCTTTTTCCAATAGCTGTACCATCCATTTCAGATTGCAAATGGGGTAACCAGGCCTGAAATGACTCTTGGAAGAAGAACTTAAGCAATTACTTAAAAAAAAAAAAAAAGTCTTTTGTAAGTTCCCATACAGCCTTGCGAGAGCCTTCAGTTCAGACTTGCAAAGGGACAATGCCTTCTGGCTCAAAGGCATTTTTAGCCTTTTGCAAAAGTCTCATTGTTTTCTTTGACGTTTGTTCTTTTACCTTCAAGACATTTTCTTTTCCAATATTGGCTCCAAAATCATATTTTTTGGAGGAAAATAAACTCAGAGTCCCTCTCAACAAACACCTCTTTCCAAGAAAAATAAATGACAAGATAGCTGAGAAGGGATGGAGGACTTTTCACTGCCCTCTGGATTCCTCACAGTGCACCCAGGAATAGTGTCTGGATTGAGGAAGCAAAGACCTTTACTGTTGTTAGTGTTCTCTGTGCCCTCAGTCTATCTATCTTTGCAATCTTCTCCCTTTGTTCTTCTCATAACTGTGAACTATATTGTCCATCGTGTATGAGGCCTTTGTGAGTTTCTGAGTCTAGGTTTATTTAAAACTAAAATCTGATCTATTCCCCGTGTCCCCTTTATTCTTCAAGCTTAGGCAGGAAATCTGAGGTAGTACATCATCATAAAAATAAAGAGGTGAAATACATAAAAGCTCATTGTAAATTGGGAAATGCTATTTAAATATAAGAGCTTATCTAAAGTGAAATTGGGGGTGTCAAAATTGACTTTAGTGGAGTCATTTTAAAATGGAGTCAGCTGCCTTTCCAGAGAAACTGCCTTGCTGTCTTGAATTTTGGACTGGGTCAAACCTTTGGACTGGACCAAAATGACAATTGTTTTACAAGCAATTGTTTGAGAAATCAGCAGGAAAACTGACATCCTGATCACAAATACTGAGGACTGTGGACTTTCTGAAGGTAGAATCAATAGTCAATCAATGTTTAGCCAAGACTAGCTTCTACCTCCAATTCAAAGTAAAATTCTTTGTAATACAAACCTCCCTTTGCCTTTAAAAGCTGCTGACTTCTCCCTAGTGGGACACTATTTGGGTTTCTACGTGAATCTGCACTCCCCAAATTGCAATTCTTTGATCCCAAATAAACACTTTGCCTCTTAAACTGGTTTCTGTTTTTGTAGGTTGACAAGAGTTTAAGAAAATCTCCTAGATCTATTATGTGATTTACTTTAGGTACTTTGAAACGCCCTATTTTTCACAGTTGATTTTCATTCAAAAATTTTTAGAATAGTGACCTTGATTTTATCTAATACACACTTTCCTTTGAGCAGAAATCCATTTAAATAATCTTAGAAAGATGGATACTCTTTTCATCCAAGTCTGTAGTATCGATGAAAATAATCCATAACCAATCTATAATGAAAATTTGGGTGAGTTTATTCTGAGCTTAAATCTGAGGATTATAACCCGGGAGAGTCTTTCCACAAAGGAACAGAGCACTCCAAAGAAGTGGGGGTACACAGGGTGGTTATATACCCTCAAAGAGTATGTTTCACATATGATTGAAATGTCCCTTTTACAATAGTCACGAGGCTGCTCTGTCAGCACAGTGATTGATGGAAACGGCAGATAGGTCTGCTGTCTCAGTGAACGCTGCGGGGTGGCAGGTGTGTTGCCTTGGGCTGGGTGGTCACAGATGAGCACTGCAGTCGGTTCCCAGCCTAAAGAAAGATGCTTAATCTTTAAGGAGATGCCAACGTTGGGAGGGGGAGAGAAGTTGCACCTTTACCTCAAGGGCCTTTGCTCTTGCCATAGGGAATCTCTAAAGCAGATATACAATGCATGCTCAATGGCCTCGGTCAGGCCCTTTTGGAAAGACAAGGTCAGGCCGAATTAGGTTTACACAAAATGGCTTCCTCATATACTCCAATGTATCCTATTACTTGCCATTTTTATTTGTCAGTAGAGTATAAGAATCCGTATCTCTTTTGTCAGGTTTTGCCAGTGTTTCACATCACTTGAGATGTCAATTCTGATTTTCAGTGTAAGGATCTCTTGCTGTAATTGAAGGCTATAGCTTTGTCCCATTACAATGGAAACAGAACAGCCATTCACCACTATCAGTGTAAGATTCCTTTAAGTTCTTGAAGGCTCACCTTCTCTGGATGAATATGTTTAGTTTCTTTACACTTTCTGTATAGTGATTATTTCCAAAAATTTTATTATTCCAAACATCTTCTCAGTTTCCCAAATCTTGTTTTAGTTTTGGAACACCCAAGTAGAGATGTCTAATTAAAGGTATGCTCAATGCTGGAAGATGAATTTGTCTCTCTGCTGTTCTCTTCTTTTATATGTGTTTCTACATATAGCGGTCACTTCTTTTTTTGCTACCAAATGACACAATGTACTTTTTGACATTCAGATATTTTTCTATTTTGCATATTAAGGCCTTAATTTAGGACCTGAATAAATAGGAACTTTGAGATTCCTAGGAAATAGGGTTAAGTAGTGGCATAACTAACAGTGTTCATACTTCCTGTGAATTCATTTTTTTCATTCATTCAACAAATAATGTGTATCTAGTATGTGCCAGGCACTAGAAATGTAGCAGTGAACAAAAATGACAAAATCTCTGCCCTCCTGGAACCAAAATTCTAGTCAAGAATTTCTCACCCCCCAACTTTTTCAGTTGAAGTTTATATGGCCTAAGAATGTAGCTAAGACTGGATATGTAAGGTAAGTGATAGCAAGTTACCTGCTTAGCTATCACAGAATAGCTGTGAATTTGAGGAAGTAATGTTAGCTAACTGCCTAATATTCAGGAGCTTAACTGGAGTGTTCAGCCTTAGCAAAGACACCAATAGGCTGTACAGTAACCAGTTTGTAAAATGACAGGCAGTGTCATTGTCTCTAGTCATCTGAAGGGCTGTTGGAGAAGAATTTACCATGGCCTGTAGGGTCTAGGGTCTCATGAAATATCACTGCTACAATTTAAAAGGAGATGTGTTTTAATTCACTATATGGAAGGGCTTTGCAGTATAGCTGTCTAAAAATGAATGGATAGCTTTAGGAGACTGTATCATCATCATCATCACCATCATTATTTTTTGTAGTAGAATAGTACTCTAGTAGTTAGTTACCTGACTAATTTGTCCAGGTAGTGTACTAAGGGCTTGAAAGACATTATTTTTAATCTTCAAATCATCCTGTGAAGTATCATTATCCCTGTTTCACGGATAAGGAACCTGAGACTTAGAAAGTTTGTGAGTTCCCCATTCTGCATCTAGGCTAAATGACAGATGGTGATGTTGTAAACAGATTGAAGCAGTAAATGGGAGGAGATGGACCACTATTCATCTTTATATTGTACAATGTAAGTTTTAAATGCAAGTATAAGATCTTTTAACTTGTATACAGAACCACAGAAATTACGTGATTTGTATTTTGTAGCTCATACATCCATATGTATTTTGATCTTACCACAACAGTGGCAATGCTGTGCAATCCATCTCAACAGTTTTTACTTCATCTTTTGATAATGTGCACAGTCTACCAACATTCTCTACCTTTGGCTTACTGATAAATAAGGAAGAACCAAAAAGAAAACTATGGATTGTCCTCTTTCCCTTTCTTTCCATGTCATCATTTTCACTGTAAGTGGTTGGTTAATATAGGGGAGGAACATGAGTAAGAAAGGATATGATAGGGTTCCTTGGTTGTTTGAGTTTATTAGAATGCCATTGCCTTCTTTCTGCATTCAGAGCAAGTTCTGCTTTGAATGAAAAGTGTGACTTCTCAAGGCTGGTAGTGCCTCCTCTTTCTCAATCGTAGATGTAACATGCTTATCCTGGACTCAGTTTGAGTCTCCCTGAACTCCCACGTATTGTGGATCCATTGGAATTTTGTGCTCATAGAGCATCACGAAGGCTATATGTGAAAGGGGTGATAAGAGATGGCAGGTGAACAGGTAGTGGGTGGGGGGGATACACATATTATGCATATCGCCTTTACTGATACGCGTGTTGCATTGTTCCATGGATTTAACTTACAAGACACAAGTTCAAAGATAACATCATTAAGAATTTTAAGATGGCAATGGCAGAGCATTAAACTAAACACAGAGCCCTCATAAGCATAGGGTTTTGACTATAAAGTGAGCATGTTATAATGGGATATCAAGGAACTGTGGCAGACATGAATATTGTGTGCATCTCCCCTGCTCACACTCCTGTTCCATTATCCCATCAGACCTCAATTACAAAACACAAGTTCAAAGATAAAATTATTAATTTAAAAATGGCAACAATAGAGATTAAACCAAGCATAAGGCCCTTCTGAGTATGGGCACCTGTGTGACTATATAGGTTGCATGCCTTTGAAGCTGGTCTTGGCTGCTTCACTCACTTTCTGATACCTAGGATGGGATGACTCAAAGGTTGAACCCAGCTGGGCCTGTCAACTAGAGCACCTACCTGTTGTCTCTCAATATGAATTGGATTTCTCCAAATGCGGTGCTTGGGTACCAAGTGGCAGAGTCCATAGAGGGACATTTCAGAGGGCAAATATTCCAAAAAAACCAGGTGGAAGCTTTTTGGCCTTTAATGACCTAATATTGGATATCACCTAATATCACCTCTGCCATACTCTTCTGGTAGAAGCAGTTAGAAGACTACTCTGATTCAAGGAGGAGGGACGTAGAACCTGCTTCTCAACAGGGAGAGTATCAAAAATTTAGGATCATGTTTTAAAACTGCTTCAGTGCTTAAAACTTACCAGGTGCTCAGGTGTTTTCACACTCTTCTCTTTCTCTCCTCTCCATTCCCATTTCCTCACACCTAGTTCTTTCTCTCTCATCTCCCTTCCTCCTCCTCCTCTTTCCCCTCTTTGTCTTCCTCTTCTTCCTCCTCTTCCTCTTCCTTCTCTTTCTTGTTTGTTTGTCTGTTTTTTTAACTCTCATTGCACCACACTTTTTTCATTGTTGAACAGGAGAAAACATTTAGAAAGTTGGAGAGAAACATGAAAGTGGGTGAGAAACAGAGAGGAGGAGAGAAAGTGGGATTAGCACTAACCTCTCTATTTAGCTGTGCGAATTTATGGCACTATTTAAAAATTTCAGACACCTAGATTATCTCCATTCACTCCATCTCAGCCCCACCTTCATTTCAAGAAAGATCTGTGATTATACAAATTTCCGTTTCTTCCTATTTATTTCTCATCTATTTGCCTTCGAATATAAGCACTTCTACTAGCCCTGGTCTCATGTTCTCTGCACTTAATTTCTCTATCAACTCTACTACATTTCTGGACTCTTCTAGAATTCAAGCAACATGGCTTCAAACATTCTATAACCAACATTATATATAAGAGAGAGAAACTTATTCCAAATAAACTGAAGCAAGATGTGGCTGCAAGAGGAATTTTGGCCTATAAATGTAAAAAAATCTCATTGTATATTCTAAGAGAATGCATTTGGGAAGAGCATGTACTTCAGTGGAAACTGATAGAGCTGGTTTGTATAAAGCATCTTTAACCCATCTGCCACTTGAATGATGGCTTCTGACTCAGTCTCCTTATTTCAAAGGATACCACTTGAGTATTGCCTTAAATCTCAAACACTACTCATAAAACAGCACTTTGATTTGCTAAGTGGGACTAAATCAGAAACATGTAGACTTGGCATCACTCAGATTTACAAAATGATTGAGCAGTGTCAGAATAATGCCAAGTAAAACAGTGTGATGAACTCTAAACATTGTTTTCTCACATACCTAAGAGTACTTGATTCCAGGCTCTCCAGGGTCAATGCCAAAGATACCCTCGCCCTCGCACAATCTATGGCTTTGAGAGGGAAATGTATCATGGTGTTTGTCCCCAAAACCATTATGTCCCACATGCTGTAAGCCTGGTTTATATTGTTTACTAGATAATTAAGAAGCAAGACAAACATTTTATACTGATGTTATTTGTTTTTTGGCCAAGATAATTCAAACTAGGTACATTAAAGTAGTGTCTCACAGGAAACATTAGGCTAACAGCTTAAAATCAAATGAAATCTTTCTTCTTTTCTTTTTTTGTGAAGAAGATTGGCCCTAAGCTAACATCTGTTGCCACTCTTCCTCTTTTTGCTTGAGGAAGATTGTCACTGAACTAAATCTGTGCCAATATTCCTGTATTTTGTATGTGGGATGGCGCCACAGCATGACCTGATGAGCAGTGTATAGGTCCGTGCCTGGAATTCAAACCTGTGAACCTTGGGCTGCTAAAGTGGAGCACGTGAACTTAACTGGTATGCCACCAGGCCAGCCCCCTAAATGAAATCTTTTTACAGTAAGAAATTATCTTTTTTCTCTATAGCCTAAGACAGGTGTTTTCATTTTTCTCTCTTTTAAGATCATTACAATGTCATGTCCATACCATTTTATATTCCACTTTTCCCAGGAATTATAACAGCATGAAGAACATAGGCTTAGGAGCCAGATGGACTTGGATTTAAATATTGGCTCCATCATCCACCATCTTTATGCGTGTGGTCAAGTTGTTTATCCACTTTGGTCTTCAGTTTGTTTATCTGTAAAATAGGGATAACAACTGACCCCCAATTATAACTTGGGTTCCACATGACTAGTCTCTGTGTAGCATCTTATTCAAAGAAACAGTAATTTAGCAGAAAAATGTAACTGAAGGTAATTAAGATATTTAGTATTTAAAATACAAAATTAAAAATTTTAAAAATAAAAGATTCGGTTGCTTTTATTGATGTATAGTTAGCATACAATAAATTACACATATTTAAAGCATAACATTTAATAAATTTTAACATTTATATACGCCCATGAAATTATCACCACAATCAAGATGATGAACACATCTATGTTCCCCAACAGTTTCCTCATGCTCCTTTGTAATACCTTCCTTCTGCCCCACCCTGGCTCCCTAATCCCTAGGCAACTAACCTGTTTTCTGTCATTATACATAAGATTGCATTTTTAAGAATTTTATATAAATGGAATCATACAGTATGTACTGCTTTTTTGTTGGCTTTCACACAGCATAATTATTTTGAGATTCACCCATGTTGTTGCACGTATCAATATATCAATAGTTCATTTGTTTTTATTGCTGAATAATCTGTTGTATCAACATACTGCAATTTAATTACCCATTTATCTGTTGATGGATATCTGGGGTTTTTTTTTCAGACTATCACAAATAAAACTGCTATGAATATTCTTGTACAAAACTTTGTATGACTATATGCTTTTATTTCTCTAGCAAGTGTGTGTTTAACTTTTTAAGAAACTACCCAACTGTTTTCTATAGTGGTTCTGATCATTTTACTTTCCACTAGTATTGTATGGAAGTTCTGGTTGCTTCACATCCTTGTCAATACTTGGTATGATCAGTCTTTGTGATTTCAGCCATTCTAATAGACAGGTAGTGCCATCTCATTGTGGTTTTAATTTGCATTTCCCTTATGAAAAATGGCGTTGAGCATCATTTTATGTGCTTATTTGCCATCGGTATATTGTCTTTGGAGAAGTTTTTGTTCAAATGTTTTGTCCGTTTGAAAAAATTGGATTGTTTATTAAGTTTTGAGAGTTCTTCATATATTCTAGATAAAAATCCTCTATCAGCTGTGATTTGCAAATATTGTCTCCTGGTCTGTGGCTTGTCTTTTCGTTCTCTGAACAGTGTCTTTCATACAGCAGAAATTCTTAATTTTGATGAAGTCCTGTTTATCATTTTTTTGTTTGTTTTCTGGGTCAGAAATTCTTAATTTTGATGAAGTCCTGTTTATCATTTTTTTGTTTGTTTTCTGGGTCATGCTTTTGGTGTTGTTACATTCTTAATGCACAGAAAAACTTAATAAAAAGCCTTTCGACATCTCTCTCTAAATTGCTCTGGACAGGGGGCCAGCCCCATGGCCAAGTGGTTAAGTTCACGTGCTCCGCTTTGGCGGCCCAGGGTTTCACTGGTTCGGATCCTGGGTGCCGACGTGGCACCACTTCTCAGAGGCGGTGTGCCACATAGCACAACCAGAGGCACTCACAACTAGAATATACAACTATGTGCCTGGGGGGCTTTGGGGAGAAGAAGAAGAAAAAAAGAAGATTGGCAACACATGTTAGCTCAGGTGCCAATCTAAAAAAAACAACAAAAAAAGACTGCTTAAAGCAGTAATTATATATTATATTGGGCTGGCCCCATGGCCAAGTGGTTAAGTTCACAGGTCCCACTGCAGCGGCCCAGGGTTTTGCTGGTTCAGATCCTGGGCGGACATGGCACTGCTTGCCAGGCCACGCTGAGGCAGCGTCCCACATGCCACAACTAGAAGGACTCACAAGTAAAAGATACAACTATGTATACAGTATATGTATAATATGCACAACTATGTATACACTGTGTACTGGGGGGATTTGGGGAGAAAAAAAAGAAGATTGGCAACAGTTGTTAGCTCAGGTGCCAATCTTTAAAAAAATAAATAAATTGCTCTGGACAACAGTACTGAAAACCCTTGCTCTATACTTTCCTCAAATCTCCTCCTTACCTAGATATGTAGACTCTTTTGTTTCTCTGCCTCTACCCCACTTTTCTGTTTTAATCATGGATGAAATATCCCACTCTTTTTTTTTTTTTGAGGAAGATTAGCCCTGAGCTAACATCTGTCACCAATCCCCCTCTTTTTGCTGAGGAAGACTGGCTCTGAGCTAACATTCATGCCCATCTTCTTCGATTTTATATGTGTGATGCCTGCCACAGCATGGCTTGCTAAGCAGTGCGTAGGTCCATCCCCAGCATCCCAATCAGTAAACCCTGGGCCGCCAAAGTAGAACGTGCAACTTAACTGCTGTGCCACCGGGCTGGCCCCCAAAATATCCTAATCTTATTTGTCCAAGTAAGCATAGTTTGTTTTTTTTCAGTTTACCAAATAAGAAGCTGCTATAGTTAAAGTAGCTGCAGTGTCTACATAACCTTCTTTGGATGAGAACCAACATGGACAATGTGAGCATTAGATGAGATGATACATGATAGTGCTGAGTACAAAAGTAAATGCTTGAAGTGGCTATCATTATTGCCATTTTATGCTGATTTAGCTAAACACTTTTCAGCATCACTCACAACTGTGAAGTTGACTATTGGTACTATATAGATAGATTTATAGTGTGTATATAAGAAATGTAAGCATGGAAGAAAGAAGGAGAGGGAAGAAAAAGTTCTTTTTTGGAACATACTCTTAAATATAAGTTGTTGTTTTTTTTCCTGAGGAAGATTAGCCCTGAGCTAACAGCTGTGCCAGTCTTCCTCCACTTTGTGTATGGGTTGCCACCACAGTGTGGCTGATGAGTGGTGTAGGTCCATGCCTGGGATCTGAACCCACAAACCCAGGCCACTGAAGCAGAGCATGCCAAATTTAACCACTACACCACAGGGCTGGACCCTGTAAGTTTTTTTTTTTTTTAACTGGAAAATCACTTGTTTTCCATAGATGTAGTAACCTCACATGTGAGGTATCACCTAAATAAGTAAAGATGTCTAAAATCTATAAAGTGATTTGAGAGCTAAGAGGCCTAGCTCTCATTACTTGATCCCAGTATTGTCCTGCAAGCCAAAATATTTCAGTTACTTTTTCTAGGCAAAGATAGGAGAAAAAAAAGTTCTCTTATGGCCTTTTTAGGTAGCTATTCTCAATTTCCCCATGAAATAGCCTGAAATATTTAAAGGACTTTTGAGATCCAGGTTGGTTCTAGACCTTTCTTAACATGATCTTGGACAACATCTCCAGCTTCCTAGCTGGCCTTAAGAATCTATCTGGAACCCAGAGGTATCAGGACTAACTGAGTTCTATGATCCTGGGTTTTGTTCAGAACAGGGTTAGAGAGTACTCTCAGGGGAACATGGGCCTCACAGAATGAGTTGGCAAAAATTCCCTCCTCCTCCATTTCCTGGAAGAGGTTGTAAAGGATTGCTATTATTTCTTCTAAATGTTTAATAGAATCCACCAGAAAAGCCATCTGGATCTGATTTTTCCTTTGAGCAAAAATTTTTAATTACTAATTTAGTGTCTTTACTCATTATAAGTGTATTCAAATTTTCTATTTCTTCTTGAGCCAATTTTGGTCATTTATATCTTTCTAGGAATTTTTTATCTCATCTAAGTTGTCTAATTTGTTGACATAAAATCGTTCGTAATATTCCCTTATAAATCTTTTAATTTTTGTAGGATCAGTGGTGATGTGTCCTTTTTCATTCCTGATTTTGGTGATATTTCTTCTCATTTTTTTTCTTAGTGAGTCTTACTAAAAGTTTGACAGTTTTTTAACCTTTTCTTAGAAGCATTTTTTGGTTTTATAAAATTTTTTGGTTTTATCTATTGCTTTTCTGTTTAATTGATTTGCAGTCTAATCTTTATTATTTCCTTTCCTCTCTTTGCTTTGGGTTGAGTTTACTTTTCATTTTCTAGGTTCTTAAGGTGGAAGCTTAGGTTGTTGGTTTGAGATCCTTTTTCTAGCAGAGGCATTTAAAGTTATAAATTCCCCTCTAAGTATTGCTTAGCTAAAAATGGATAAATTTATTGCTGGCTATTTTTTACTTCAGAAGATATAGTAGTAGTTTTTAATCTTGGTTTGGCAGAGACTACCCAGATATTTGTTCTGTTTGGACATTTGGGTTGAATATTTACTGCCCTGCCAAAGCTACAATCTTTAGGGGCATATACACTGTTGCTGGGAATTCTCTTTTGTCCCAAACATTTGTCCTCCAGAGAAAGTCTTACAAAACCATTTCCTCAGCTGTCTGCCTATACCTATTCACTTTCTCCCCTGCATTTGTGATTTTCTGTGACTTCTCATTTTACTAGTTCAGTTGCTTTCCATGATCACTTAAAGCTGAGAGAGGGTAGGAAGTGAGGGATATAGTGTTCTAAATGATGAAAGGAACTCATCAGAGTCAGACATATCTTTTGGATGAATGGGGTGATGTGATTTCAAAGGTGTCAGGAAGGCATTCCTCATTTCTTCTTCCCACCCACCTTTTTCTGGTTGATGCCCACTCATTCTTCAGTCCTTGGCTTAGATATTTCTTCTTCTAGAATGCTCTGAGCCTTTGCACTTGGTTAGACTTCCCTGCTCATAACACCATGTCTTAACTCTATCAGTAATTTCCACACTTTAGTGTAACTGCTTGTTTATTTATCTGTTCTCCTTGTTTTCTGAGGACAGGGCCCATCAGTGTGCTTCATATTGTGTAAAATACCTGGCAATATTGTGTGCTCATGTGGAATTAAAAAAATCGCTCTCTGAAATTTAGTGGTTACAGTTTTATTCCTTTGTATGTTTTTTACTCATCAATGTAAATTTGTTTTTCAGATCCTTTCCAGAAAGCAGGTTTGGTTGGGAGGGAGCTCGGGGTACCTTGGGAGCACCAAAGGAGAAGTGAGCACAGAAAGGGGCAAAGGGCTCACTAAAGGCTACCTTTACCTTTGAGCTTAACATGGCTTATTGGAATCCTTGTTTTTTGATAAATTTGTCAACATTTTTATATTACCTTCAGTGATGAAATGGAAAGCATGTATGTTTAATTTGTTTATCTCACAAAATTGAGCTGGTGATCTTGTTTTACCTGAGAGAAATATGTCTAAATTTAAAATTATCTGACAAACTGAGAAAAGGGGAAGATATGTAAAAAACGAAATTTCAATTTGGGGTAATTACTGTCTTTTTTTTGTGAAGAAGATTGGCCCTCCGCTAACATCTATTGCCAATCTTCTTCTTTTTGCTTGAGGAAGATTGTTGCTGAGCTAACATCTGTGGCAGTCTTCCTCTGTTTTATGTGAACTGCCACCACAACATGGCTTGATGAGTGGGGCTAGATCTGTACCCGGGATTTGGCCCCTGAACACCGGGCTGTAGAAGTGGAGCGTGGGAACGTAACCACTACACCACCGGGCTGGCCCCATGGGGTAATTACTTTAGAAGACACAGGTCAGAGATGATGTCATGTTCTAGGAGTAGTATTAATGTCTGTAAAATGCTTTAATCATGAGAATAATAGTAAAAAAAGGTAAGAATTGCTAAAATTTATAAGGAAATTTTCTCTGATCATACTCTTTCTAAAGAGAGCTATAATTCTATACTTTAAACCAAGAATTGCCACATTTTTATGCATATGGAAGGCTTGACACACCTTTTTTATTTTTTTTTTAACTCAAATTATTTTGAGTAAGAAATTCTGGTAAGAAATAATAACACTTCACCTATATGTATCACCTTAGATTCCTTTTGGTTGATAAGATGTAACTTAAGAATAGCAACACCTGTACTTTGCTTTATAATTTGCAAACCAATTTCTTTTTTTTTCTTTAAAAATTATAAAAGAAGTTCATTTGGCTGGAGAAAATGACAGGATATACTGTATATGTATGTATTTAATATATAAAAATACATATAAAGTATAAGTATATATAAAGTATATCTCCTCCCTACATTCTCTAATCTCATTTCTGTGGAATCAATACCATTAACAGTTGTGTAAACTTCTAGACTTTTTTTAATTCACTTATAAACATATTTATGTGTGTATATATAACATGTAGCAAAGGTATAAATATAAAATATCTATGTATAGGCACACATTTATTCACAATTAATTTAGTTATTTTAATGTACATCTTGGACATGTATTTTTATGAATTTATGATAGTATTTCTGATTGATACTTTACCAACAATAGAATTGATGGAGTAAAGGCTGTTCACATTTTAAGTATTACAGGCAAATTGCCTACCTAAAGGTTTATACTCCGTCCAGCTGTGTATGTGACTATCCTTCCGCCTGCCTCCTCCTGCCCCACACCATTGCCAACATGGGTGTTATCAATCTTTTCAGTTCTTGTTAAGCTGAAAAGTGGTATCTCCTTGTTTAGTTTGCAATTTCCTGTTCTCTAGTGAGGTTGAACATCTTGTATTTCTTCTGCAAATTGCCTATGTATGCCTTTCTATTTTTTCCTTTGATATTTGTATTTTTCATACTGATTTGTGGAAGTTCTTGAATTATTAGAGGTATTGACATTTTTGTTAAATATTTGTAATAAATATTTTCTCTCAGTTTAACATTTATCTTCTAACTTTGTAGTGTGTCTCACAAAAAATTTATTTTTGTTTTGTCAAATCTTCAAGATTTTCACATGTATTCTCATACAATCCTTAAAACAAAGCTATGCAGATAAGAACTATCATCTTTGTACAGATGAGCCAGCTGAGGTTCCTAGAGCTTAAATGACTGGCCCAAAGAGAAGGGACTCACATCTAAGCCTATACTTCTGGAGATGCACACTGTGACAAGGGAAACTATAGAGGATAGGTGAATAGGCTCAGGAGCCACAGAACTAAGAAGGAGCCACAGAACAAAGTTCCCTTTCAAACTGACTGCTCCTCAGGACCCAGCCATTGGTCAACAGTCTTTAAGGAGGCTGTGCCTAAAGCAGCGGTAATAGTTTTACAACGGCCTCTAGGTGGTTCTGGTGATATGAGGTGTTTGTAACTCCTTTGGCTTAGATTTGACACCCATTTCCCTTCTTCGCCTCTCCCTGCCAACTTTCTTTTATGGCTCTTGGCTCAGATCTTGGATATTAACTTTGCTTATTTCATGACTTCTGGCTCTGACCATTGGCTGGGCCTATGAACAGATTACTGGCAGCAATTTCAATGGATCCCCTGGTTCCAGATCTAGGATTCTGGCCTTGGTTGAAGGTCACGGTGTTGGGAGGGGGTCTTAGGCCTTTGCATCAGTGGATGACAGACAAATGGAGAGTTGGAGAAAATGCAACAGAATAAACTTTATTTAAAAATGCCCTCAAAATGTCTAATGAGAAATTTCAGCTACTGGATACCAAAGACCAGTAAGGAAGTAGGAGTAGGTTGGCAGAGTGGTACATTTTGTTCTTTTTCTGCCTGGAAAGAACTAGTTATGGGCAGTTTACTCTGTCAGCATGGATTGAAGTCATATAAATTCTCCTTAATCATTCTGTCACCTTGTGTTTGAGAGGAACAGGGAGACTAGAGGAAACTGGAATGCTCCTCCTAGCCAATCTGAAATCTAGAAAGTAAAGTTATTGTCAAATGAAAAAGCAAAGTACAGAACATTGTGTATAGTATAATCCTATTATTATAAAATAAAACCCTACTCTAGAATATTAATATTGGTTAGGATTCTAACTTATAAATAGTAAAATCCAACTCTGGCTAAGTGAAGCCGGAAACTTCCTGTTGGGGATTTTGGTGGCACACTGATAGAAATCTTGGAACAGTTTCTGACCATTTCTCCCTCCCCCTCCCACTACACCATGAGCTTACTATAAACACATACAATCTCGTACCCAACCATGGGGAAAAGCCAAAATTTTCTAATACTTCTCAGCAGATGGAAGTTTCTATCTTATAAGTTAATTTTTATTAACAAGCATTTCTATTCTAAAGCATTTCTATTTGTTTAGATATTGTTTACATACAATATCTCATTTAATCCATACAGCAATCCTGTTTACAGATAGGGAATGTGAGACACAGAGAGTTTAGGTAATTTGCCCAAGCTCACACAGCTAGTAAGTGGTAAAGCAGGGAGTCCAGAGTCTATGCTCTTTACTGTCTTAACCGCTAGGCTATGCTGCCCATCATGGGTGAAAATATGAGAGAGGGTAAATGTTTTCTTTAACAACAGGTAACATTTATTATAGATAATATTTATTGAGTGTTTATTATATTTCAGGACATGTACTACATACTTTACATGTAAAATGTTAATCTTCATTACAGTACTTTGTAAGAGGCACGATTTTTATCTCTATTTTATAGATGTAAAACCTGAGGGTAGAGAGGTACAGGAACTTGCTTAAGACCATACAATCAGTAATGGCAATTCTAGGATTTAAGCATAGATCTGTTTGTTGCCAGGACCTATGATATTAGCTATCCTCTATAGTTATAAAAAACAAACAACAAAACCCAGGTTTATTTAATATTCAAAGTATTGAACTTATAAAATCTACAATTATTAAGTTCACATACTGAGAGGCAGCTTTCAGAAATTTTTGAGAGAGCAAGCAGGAATGGACACACTTCACTTGAGGACTTAGTATGGAGGCAGTGTGGTGCAATGGACAGCATAGTGGATCATCTGGGAAATGGCATACTAGAGTTGGAGTCCTAGACCTGCCACCAACTCATTTTGTGACTTTGTGGAAGTTAGTTCACCTCTCTGAGTCGGAGACTTATCTATAAAATTAATGCCTAGGATTAGATCATCTCAAAGGAAGCTTCTGATTTAATGTTCACTGATTATCATCACAAATAGATTATAAAGAGGAGATGTTAGACTGTCTTAGGGTTTGATCTTGCCTGACTGTCCAGTTGGACATTATGCTATCTGGGTCTTTTTTGGATTATTTTCCAACTGGTGGGCTCCCTTTGTTGTGGGCAGGCAGATTTCCTTCCTGCCCAAGTTCCCTCCCTTTATCACCCTGTCTCTGGTGTACTACTCCTTCTTCTCAATATCTGGGTTTCTTTTCTACAGGGCTCTCTGTGTAGACTATGTTCTTCCGTAAACCAGTACTCCTGGCCTCAGCCTTCTCTGAGTTATTGGATTATTTGTCATCTGTATCTGTCACCAGATACTTAGTTACCGTGAATTATTTATTGTTGCCCATGTTTGCATTTTATGTAGAATTTTAAACACTACAAGCTCAAACTTTTAAATTCACAGTTGATTTTAAACATAAAAATATGTCTCCCGATATGTACCACAAGGACATTCATTTATGTCCGTATTATCATTTTTATGTCTTTTATGATTTATCATATTTTACTGTATTTGTGTTGTGTCCCCTTTTTCTTTTGAGATGAGCCTTCTTTTTTATACATAAGTTTTTTTTAGGGGGGAGGGTTACATTTCCTTATTGCCTTTTCTGGTATTTTTCTAATTTTGTTCTTGTTAGACAGGAAATATTTTTTAAATGTGTTTTTGAGAGTTGGGATTTTTCTCATACAATTTCTCTAAGTTTTCATTTTTATTATATCTGTATGGGATTCCATATTGCTATACATTTTCATATATATTCAATTATGTGAAATGTTTGTGGTTCTTATATTACTCTTTTCTATGTGTCTCTTATGCCTCTACAACTAGACTAAGTTTTTTGAGGGCAGCACCATATCTGTAGCACCAGCTCCTGTCCTGGTATCTTTATGTAGGAATGGTCCCTTCAGTGAAAACTCTGTGAAAAGTGCTGTGCCAAAACTTGTAGTTATAAATTATAAACCACTCTTCTTGCCTATTTTTTGTACCTAGGTCTTTTTCCTCTTTCAAAATGATGTATCAAGTTGTTATTCCCAGCAAATAAGTCTTTCACAGTAGAGAAGCTAATTTATTTGGGTGGACATATTAGTGTTTTTATTAAAAAAAAGAGAGAAAAGAACTATAGAGGTACCTCTGTTAGCCTTTATCTTCACCAAAGTAAAGCACAAGTAGATACTTGAAAATGTGATAATTAAGAAGCTACCCTTTCTTGATGCTAACAAGAATGAAAGAAGATACATACAAAGAATGGGCAAAGTAGAAAATTCTTGAAAGTTTAAAAGTGGGGAAGGAATTTATTTTAGATACACATTTATTTAGACCTCTGGCATCTGCTGATCCTGAGTATGAAAAGTTCCCCACAGGTCCTCATGGTAGGATGGAACACTTCAATTTTTAAAAAATTTTCTCAAGGAATGAGGACTCTTGCTGTAACCATTGTGCAGTTCTGGAACTGAACCTTGAATAATGGTCTTTATTGGCATGAACAATGGTCTTTATTGGTATTAAATAGGGATTGGCAAACTATAGCCCAAATCTGGCCCACTGACTTTGTATAGTTTGTGAGCTAAGAATGATTTTTACATTTTTAAATGATTGGGGAAAAAAATCAAAAGAATAATATTTTGTGATGTGAAAAATATATGAAATCCAAATTTCACAATCCATAAATTGGAACAAATCCATTCTCATTTGTTCACATATTGTCTATGCTTGTTTTTATTCTACAGTGGCAGAGTTGAGTAGTTGTGACAGAATCCACTTGTCTCACAAAGCCTAAAATGGTTGTTATGTGGCCCTTTACAGAAAAAGTTTGCTTTTATACTCCTAGTATAAGGGAAGATAGGATAGGAGACCAAAAAAAAAGTGGGTTGGGGGCAGAAATGAGGATAGACGATAGAGGCAGAATTCCTTTCCTGCTCCCTTTTTGTCCTTCCCTTGTCTCACCTGTTCCCCAAAAACATCTCTCTTTTTCTCTTTCACACCCCCTCTCCCACTGCACCCCAACTCTGTGTTCACAAACACATATGTGTTTTGAAATACAGAAAACAAGTCTTTCATTATTATGAGGGTTTGTAGTTTCTTTTAATTTTTTAAATTATATTTTCCTTTATTATTTTAAATCTGGAGTTTCAACCATCTGGGAAAGAAAACTGGGGACCTCAGCATGTAGGCTGTCCATTTGGCAACAGCTAAAAGTAGTGCTAAGACTAATCAAGAGGAGTGAGACTGAAAATGAAGCTTTGTTGGCCTGTTTTGGGAAATTTGGACCAGATCCGACAGCTTGAACACCGTTTTTGACCACCGTGCTGGGAATCCTGTTTTGTTCCACTGTTCAGAAAGCCTTTAGGGGTTAAACTTCTGTCATTCAGTTCTTCATGGAGAAACAACAACACAAAACTAGGGGCTCAATTTAGAGGAGAAGCTGAAACTGATTCAAACAAGATTTCATTAACTAATTTGGGGAGCATTTGAAGCTGTTCTGAGCTATACAATTACTCTTTTTTTTTTCTCATCTCCACTGGCACTCTGAGAATCAGATCACCTGGGGAAAGCAGCTTTAAAAAATTCCAGATGGTGTGTGTGATGCTCCAGCTGTGGAGAATCTCTCCCAGTCAGGCAATCTGCCTTTCTGCCGGAACCCTCTAAAACTGTGCTGCCCATTTGTCATGCTTCTCCAATTGCAGCCTTCTGGATAGCTTCTCTTTGCCTTGTCTGACTCTTCCTTTCCAGTTTTTATCATCCCCCTCCATGAGCTAATGTAGTAACATCTCTTCATTGGCTATAAATCCATAGAAGAACCCAATATAAAATATGGTTTTGTGAAGGAAAATTGGAAAACATCTGTTTTTTTACCCATAAGATTCAGTGTTCACTTGTCTCATATGACGACGTGACTGTGCATGTGTGAAAAAGAAAAGAAACAGGAAGAAGGGAGGGAAAGGCTAGGATGAGGGTGAGCAAGAAAGAATTCGCGCTTGTGTTTTTGTAGCCAGCTGGACCAAATAACTTCACCTCCATGTCAGCTTGATTAGAATCCTGGGTTTATGTTGAGAAAGGTCAGTCTCACTGACTAGAATGAACTTGATGGGGCTACCAAAGAAGTGATTTCTCCTGAATTGGTCCTGGCTATTGTCTTGATTATAAGCTTTGTCTGGAGTTAGTCCTAGTTTATGGTGGCAAGGCCTGAAAGCTTATGGGCATCTTTTGGTCTCCAGAGGGTTCAGGTGGGCTTTCCTTGAAACTTGAACAGTGTGGGCAAGTAAAGGGAGGAATCAGATAGCAAATGAAACCCCATGCTGTTGGCTACCTGCTGCCCTTGTTGTGTCTTTCTATAGTATTCTACATATAGAATTTCTTTTTATATTTATATAATATATAATTCTCTCACTCTCCATATATATATATATACACACACACCTTTCCTAATTTGTAGAATATTAAATGGGGGTGAATTTTTGAACCTTCCATTTTAGGTTCAGGTAAGGTACATGGGTCACTTCAGTTTTATTTTACTTGGTACTTGGTACCTTTTGAAATCTAGATGGAAAATTACACAAATTGGCGGGAACTAAAATTTCTTTTCCAATATTATCATGTTAAAAAATTATATAGCATAAAATGCAAAGATTGTAAGTTTACAATTTGATTAGTTTTGTTAAAAGTATACACCTATGTAACCACCACCTCAGACAAGATCTGGAACATTTCCATCATCCAGAAAGTTTCCTATTGTCCCTTTCCAGTCAATCCTCATCTTCCAAAGGCAACCACTGTTCTGATTTCTATCACCATAGATTATTTTGCCTGTTCTTGAACTTCATATGTATTTTTTGTGTCTGGCTTTTTAAGCTTAACATAATATTCCCATTACTCATCCATGTTGTGTGTGTCAGTAGTTCATTTAAAAAAATTTCTGAGTTGTTTTCCATTGTATGAATACCCACAATTTGTTTATACGTTCTCCTGTTAATGAAATTCTAACTTATTTTCAGTTTTATGGTCATGCTTCACTTAACAATGGGGATATGTTCTGAGAAATGCGTCATTAGGCAAGTTTGTCGTTGTGGGAACATCATAGTGTACTTACACAAATCTAGATGGCATAGCTTACTACACACATAGGCTATATGGTGCTAATCTTATGGGACCACTGTCATATATGTGGTCTATTGTTGACCAAAACGTCATTATGAGTCATATAACTGTATAGAGTGAAAGTTTTAATCATGATGTCTGATTTATCAAAATTTTCTTTTGCAATTAATGCTTTCTGTGTGCTAAGAAATCCTTGTCTACTCCCAAGACTGCAAAAATGTTTTTCCATGTTTTCCTCTAGACATTTTACTAGCCTTAGCTTTTATACTGAAGTGTATGACCCATTTCACATTAATTAATTGTGTCGGGGAAAGCTTAATGTTTATTTTTTCCATATTTTTCTAGTTATTCCAGTGGCATTTGTTGAAAACACTGTCTATTCCTCACTTAATTATATAATTGAGGATTTAGGCTATTGGTCTGTAGCTTTTTTTTTTTTGTAATGTCTTTTCCAGATTTTGGTGTCAGAGTCAAGCTGGCTTCTAAAATAGGTGGAAGCATTCTTTTTTCTTCTTTTTCTGGAAGAGTTTGTATAATATTGATATTGTCTTCCTTGAAGGTTGATAGAACTTACTAATGAACCCACCTGGGCCTGGAGTTTTCTTTGTGTGAGATTTTTATTATAAATTTAGTTTCTTTAATACATATAGGGCTATTCAGATTTTCTAGTTCTTCTTTAGTCATTTTTGTTAATTTTTTTAAAGGAACTTGCCCATTTTAAGTTGTTGAATTTATTGGCATAAAGGTGTTCATAGTATTACCTTACTATCTTTTTAATGCCTGTAGGATCTGTACTGATGCTTCTCTTTTATTCCTAATATTATTAACTTGTGTTTTTTCTCATTCTTAATTATTCTTGGTAGGTGTTTATTAGTTTTATTAATCCTTTAAAAGATTTTGGCTTTGTTAATTTTCTCTATTGTTTGCTGATTTCTACTCTGATCTTTATTATTCCTTTCCTATTACTTTGCATTTAATTTGCTCTTCTTTCTCTGGCTTCTGTTTTTCGTTTTTTTGTGAGGCATATTAGCCCTGAGGTAACAGCCACTCCAATCTTCCTCTACTTTGTATGTGGGATGCCTCCACAGCGTGGCCAATGAGTGGAGTAGGTCCACACTCAGAATCCAAACCCGTGAACCCAGGACCACCGAAGCACAATGCGCAGAACTTTAACCACTCAGCCACAGGGTTGGCTCCCTCCTCTAGCTTCTTAAGGTGGAAACAGATAACCAATTTTAAGTCTTTCTCTTTTCTCTAATATAGGAATTTATAACATAGATGCCCTTTTTAAGGACAGTTTTGGCTGCATTCCACAAATTTTGATATGTTTATTATTATTCAGTTTGAAATATTTTCCAATTTCTCTTATGATTTCTTCCCTGACCAATGAGTTACTTAGAAATGTGTTATTTAATTTCCAAATACTGGGGATTTTCTTTTCATTTCTCTCTTTTTCAAATTGGATTATTTTTATTCATCTGTCTTCAAGTTCACCACTTTTTATTCTACATTCTGTTTTTAAGCCCATCTAGAGAATTTTTAATTTCAGTTCTAGAATTTCTATTTAGTTTTTATTTATATATTGTTTTCATTTCTCTACTGAGGTTTCTTATCTGTTAACTCATTAAAAATATATTTTATTTTAATTTTTTACGTATTTATAATAGGTGCTTAACGTCTTTGCTAAGTCCAACGTTTGGGCCATTTCTGATCTGGTTTCTATTGATCAATTTTAATTTTTTTGTTTATTTATTTTTGACTATAGATAACATTTTTCTGTTTTTTATGTATCTGCTTGATTTTTAAATTGAATAGACGTTGTGAATAAAAGTATTGTAGAGCTTCTGGATTCTGTTTTCTTTTTATGGGTAGTACTGATTCTCATTTTAATAAGCAGTTCAGTTACAGGCTGGTCACCTTAAACTTTTGTAGGCTTTAGGCTTTGTTCAGTATTGTGGAAAGTTCAGGGTGTTTCTTAAGCCCCTCTAGTTTGGCAGGACTTCACTTTCAAACTCTGTCTCCCTTCTGGGTCTCATTAGGATTTGGTTTCAGGCTCTGTTAGGGTAGATTTAGAGTAGCTTTTACACTAGTGTTAGGTTCTTACTCCTGTGGTGTGGCCTTCTGTTGTCTCAACTGAATGCCAGGGATGTCATCAAAGTATTAACAGTCTCTTACTCTGAAAGGGCCAAGAACTCTGCTTTTCTTCTAGCATACTTATCCTCTAATATCTCTATTCCCCTCTCAATCCCATAGTAACTGTTATCTGGTAAACCTTGCAAGGTCTCACTCTGAACATGTACAGCCTCACCCTTAGTCAGGGATACACACAGGACCTCCCACGTGGACTCCTAGGGCCTTCTTCTCTGCACGGCTACCTTTTCTCTGATGCCTTGCCTCAAAGAGTACAGTTCAGCCAACCTTAAGTCTGATTTCTGTCTCCTCTGGTCAGTGGGACCACCTTGACTCCAACTCTCTGCATTGCAGTTGGGAGATCGTATCCAGCCAGAGAGCTGGTTGATCATGGGGCTCACCTCATGAGTTCCCTTTCTCTCAAGGGTTGCAGTCATGTGCTATCTGTTGTCCGCTGCCTAAAAAGCGTTGCCTCAAATAGCTTGCTCAGTTTTATAGTTGTTTATGTCAGGAGGGCTGATCCAGCACCAGTTACTCCAACATGGTTGAAAGTGCAATTCTAGATCTACCATTTTGCTGTGTTCTATTTGTCCTGTCTTCTTCTTTTTCCCTTGTTTTTCTCCTTTCCTGTTTTCTTTTGGGTTAATCAGATTTTTAATGTTTCATTTTAATTCTTCTAAAGACTTTCTAGCTATAACTTGTGTCTTATTTTTAAGTGTTTGCACTAGAGATTACAATATGGATCTTTAACTTACCACAATCTATTTAGAGTTAATATTGTAGTATTTTCAATAAAATGTAAAAGTTTTATAATACTGTAATTACATTTACATCCCCCACCCTTTGTGATATTGTTGTTATATATTTTACATCTACATATATTATAATCCCACAATATAATATTACAATTTTTTCATTAAACAGTCAGGTTTTTTTTTGGTGAGAAGGATTGGCCCTGAGCTAACATCTGTTGCCAGTCTTCCTTTTTGCTTGAGGAAGATTGTCCCTGAGGTAACATCTGTGCCAATCTTCCTCTGTTTTATATGCGGGATGCCACGACAGCATGGCTTGATGAATAGTGTATAGATCTGTGCCTGGGATCAGAACCCACAAATCCCAGGCCACCAAAATGGAGCATGCAAACTTAACCACTATGCCACTGGGTCAGCCCCAAACAGTCAGTTGTTTTTTTTTATTGTGGTAAAAAACACGCATCATAAAATTTATCATATTAACGATTTTAAGTGTATAGTTCAGTAGATTTAAGTATATACAGTCAGTTGTTTTTTCAAGAAATTAATAGAAGGTAGAAAATATCATCTGTTAGAATTATCCACATTTTACTATTTCCGCTTCCCTTTATTTCTCTTTGTAGGTATGAATTTCCATCTGATGTCATTTCTTTTCAGCCAGAGAACTTCTTTTAGCATGAGGTGTGTGTCTGTTGAAGACATCCTCTCAAATTTTGTTCATATGAAAATGTCTTCAATTCTCCTTCATTTTTGAAGGATATTTTACCTAGATATGGAATTCTGGGTTGATGGTTTTTAGTTTTTTAATTTTTGATTTTTATTTTGTTTTTGGTTTTTAAAAAATATTGTCCCACTTTCTTCTTGCCTTTATTCTTTGTGTTGAGAAGTCAGCTTTCATTTGTAGTATTCTTCCTTTTTGTGTAATGAGTCATTTTACTCTGTCTGCTCTCAGGATTTTCTTATTACCTTTGGTTTTCTGCCATTTTACTAAAATGTGCCTAATGTGATTCTCTTTATATTTTTCCTGATTTGGGTTTGATGACTTTCTTGACTCTAAAAGTCAATGTTTTTCATCAAATTTGGGGATTTTTCCTACATTATATTTTCACAATTTACCCCCCACAATTTCATGCTCTTTTCCTTCTGAGATTCTTATTACACATATGTCCAGCTATTGGATATTGTTCTACAGATCCCTGAGACTCTGCTAATTTTGTCCAATCTTTTATTCTCTGTGTTCTTCAGAATTAATACTTTCTATTGATCTGTTTTCAAGTTTGTGATCTTTTCTTGGAAGGGCTCCAATCTTTTGTTAAGCCCATCTATTGAATTTTTTATTTCAGATATTGTTCTTTTCATTTCTAGAGTTTTCATTTGGTTATTTTTCATAGTTTCTATTTTTCTGCTTAAATATTCCATCTTTTCATTCATTATTATCATCTTTTCCTCTAGTCCTTGATTGTATTTATAGTAGCAGCTTTAAAGCCCTTGTCTGCCAATTCCAGTGTCTGCATCATTTTGGGGTTTCTATTGACTGCTTTTTCTTTTAACTGTGGGTCACATTTTTTCTATTCCTATGTCTGGTAACTTTGAAATTGTATCTGGACATTAGTTTGATACGTTGTAGAGAATCTGGATTTTGTTGTCTTTCTCTGAAGAGTGCTTCTTTTCTTTTAAATTCAAGCAGACAGCTCAATTATTGGTTGGTCAACTTAAACTAGTGTAGACTTTGTTTTACACTTTGATAGAGCAGATCTATTTTAGTTTTTCTTTTAGTCTTAGAGTGAGACATAGACTATACTCACATGGCATTACTCCTTTTTGCACTTTTACTGGACAGTCCAAATGTTTATCAAGCCTCTCTAACTTGCAGAATTGAAACTCAAAACACTGTCTTCCTGCATTGGGCAGCAGCTGAAATCTCTGCTCAGCCTTTTCAGCTTTCCAGCAGACTTTTTGGAATCTCACAGTTCAATGGTCAGTTTATACTTAGATTTTATACTTGGATTAAAATGATATGCTTAGAACTTATGCTTAGTTTTGAGAGCTCCCTCTTCTGTTTAGTTTTTTCCTCTCTTGGATTTCCTATCTCAATTTCTGGACTCTTTGCCAACCTTAATCTCTGTGCCCTTGGGGTTTCTGCACCGTTCTGCATAGACTGGAGAATGCCCTGAATAGATTATTGAGTAAATTATTGTATATGGCTCATTCATTGCCTTTCTTTGGACTGAATCAATGTTGCATGGCTAAAGGGGAGAATGTTTGTTAAAAAAACAGTTGTGCCAGTAAACACTCTGTCATGGTAATAAGCCTACATGGCCCTTCTGTGACTGGCCTGGAAAATGATTGGCAATGCTAGATTGGCACTCCGTATCTCACCAGGAGCCAGGTTAGGAACATCCTGTCACCGCAGATTATTGAGCAACCTATATCACTAGGGTTTTTTTTAACAGGATTCCCCTGAGAGTATGTGCATTTCCCCTTCTTGTTTGGTCATAGTAGAATAGGTGAGGTGCCCAGATAAGTGGCTTTGTGAAACTTCACAAACCTTGTGAAATAGAATTTATATGTCTTCTTTGATTGGCACTGTTCATGAGAAAGTGTTTCTGGTATGTTTGCCCAACACATTTCATTTTCTTCCTTCTGATTATAGCATTTCTGCTACCATCCCAACTTTTCTTTGGAGAACCCTTCATGTTATTTATGTGGAACACTCAGTCTTCATACTTGTGCTCTCTGCTTATCTTCCTGATCCATACCCCATCTTTCTCTCCTCAGGAGTGGAAATGTGGCCCCAAATTACCGCAGTGATTCATTGAAATATAGACCAGGATATAAGTAAGACCAAATAGAATTCTCCTCAGGATATTTCTGTTCAGCTTAGACCATGAGCTCCTAAGGCAAGAACCACCTTTTGCTCACCATTGCATCCTCTGCACCTAGCACAGGCCTGGAAAAATGTGAATGAATCTTGAATAGAATGAGTGGCCTTTGTCAGAATCATGCAATGATGGTGTCTTTGGCTTTCCAAGACTGGGTGTTTCTTTTCCTACCTGATAGCATCTCTCTAAGAAATATGAGTTAGGCATTGGCAAAGGTGTTCATCAAATGGACCTCACCAATATATCATTGGGGGCATGACTGAGAGAGAAGAAAATCCTGGAGGGAGTACATTTGAAGCTAGACCTTGATTTCCCTACAGGAGTACAATTTTGATCTTTGAAACAGGTGTGTGTGTATTTATGTGTGAGGACACGTGTGCACATGTATGTGTGTGTGTGTAAACTGAAAGATGAACAGGAAGTTCATTCCTTTTCTTAGAGCTCTTTCCTTCAAGTCTTTGTTCCCCATTCTGCCCCCAGGACATCAAAGGACTCAGGAAGGTCTTTCTCTAGATATGCCTATTTCAAGTATATCTGCTAGACACTCAGTATGGACAACCTTGAGAGATAAAAACTCCAGGAGGGACCCAGTCACCGGGGGAACTCCTACAGTTTTGTGAGTTTTGCCTCCAGCAGCTTGACTTGTTCTCACAGTGAATACTGGGGAAAAATCTCTTCGTGTTTCTGGCAGGGGAAGGGGAAAAGAAACCATCTTGAAATATGCCAAAGCATTCTGTTCTTCTTAACAAGATCTGCCCTCAGTAGAAACTATTTAACCAAAGCCTAACTTGCTGGAGTTTTATCAGAGCCTAAATGACTTGGGAGAAGGGAAATACCTAACTCCAGCCTCCTCTAGCCGTCCTGTTCCACCTAGAGAGGGGAGAGGGAGTTGCTGAGAAGTACCTGTGAAGTTTACAATCAAGAGGTACAGGCTCACTAAAAGACTGATACCTAATCATAGTACTACAAAATGCTTCCCCTCCCTATACTTTACCACCACATCACTATAGGCCTACAGCAATTCTAATACACCATGTCTAGCTAGCAAGGAAAAATTACAATGGGGATCAGCCCAGTGGCGCAGCGGTTAAGTTCACACCTTCCACTTCGGTGGCCCAGGGTTCGCTGGTTGGGATCCCTGGTGCAGACATGGCACTGCTCGGCAAGCCATGCTGTGGCAGGCATCCCACGTATAATGTGGAGGAAGATGGGCATGGATGTTAGCTCAGGGCCAGTCTTCCTCAGCAAAAAAAGAGGAGGATTGGCAGCAGATGTTAGCTCAGGGCTAATCTTCCTCAAAAAAAAAAAAAAAAAATTACGAGACATACTAAAAGGCAAAACAACCACACAGTTTGAAGAGACAGAGCAAGCATCAAAACCAGATCCAGATATCACAGGGATGTTGGAATTATCAGACCAAGATTTTAAAGCAATGATTATTAATATGCTAAGGGCTCTAGTGGATAAAGTAGACAGCATGCAAGAGCAGATTGGCAATGTAAACATGGTGGTCAAAATTCTAAGAAAGAATCAAAAGAAATGCTAGAGATAAAAAGCGCTATAAAAGAAATGACGAATGCCTCTGATGGGTGTATTAGTATTAGTATAACCTAGATGAAATGCACCAGTTCCTTGAAAGATACAATCTGCCAAAAATACAAGAAGAAATAGACGATCTGAATAGGCCTACATCTATTAAAGAAATTGAATCAATAATTAAGAACGTTCCAAATCAGCACCAAGCCCAGATGGGTTCACAGGAGAATTCTACCAAATATTTAAGGATGAAATTATACTAATTCTCTACAATCTATTTCAGAAGATAGAAGCGGGGGAACTACTTCCTACTTATTCTGAGGCCAGCATTTCCTTACTACCAAAATGAGACAAAGACATTACAAGAAAAAAAAAATACAGAACAATATCTCTCATGAACATAGATGCAAAAATCCTCAACAAAATGTCCTTCGGTAGGTAAATGGATACACTGTGGTACATCCAAACAATGGAATATTATTCAATGCTAAAAAGAAATGAGCTATCAAGCCATGAAAAGACATGGAGGAAGCTTAAATGCATATTACTAAGTAGAATAAGCAAGTCTGAAAAGGCTGCATACTATATGATTCCAACTACATGACATTCTGGAAAAGATAAAACTATTGAGACAATAAAAAGATCAGTGGTTGCCAGGGGTTAGGGAGGAGGGAGGGATGAATAGGCAGAGCACAGATGATTTTTGGGGCAGTGAATCTACTCTGTATGATGCTATAATGATAGATACGAGTCATAAATTTGTCCAAACCCATAGAATTAAAACACCCAAGGTGAACTCTAATGCAAGCTGTGGACTTTGAGTGATAATGAGTCAATAGATGTTTATCAGTTGTAACAAATGTACCACTCTGGTGGCAGATGTTGATAATGGGGAAAGTATGCATATGTAGGAGAAGGTGGTATAAGGGAAATCTCTGTATCTTCTGCTTAGTTTTGCCATGAACCTAAAACTGCTCTAAGAAATAAAGTCTGTTTCTAAAAAGTGAACATTGTATCATTCTTTAATAAGAGAAAATAATAAAGTCTTTAGCATTTAAATGCTCATTTGATATTTGACTAAAGTCTTGGTACTCATTTTTTTAACTTCCATTATATCTCATGTAAAAATACAACCATTTTTATTGTATATATTTACAGTTAATTATTTATTTCAAGTAAAATGATATGGATTGTGACTAAATGTGCTCCAAACTCTTCTAGGCAGAACAGCATATACATAAGATGAGGAAGATCTAGATCCTACTTTCGGAAAGATTTCAGTCACAGTCGAGAAACATCAATTTGGGAAACAGAGAGTAGTACACACCAGTTTAAAATAAAGTACCAATGTTTCAGAATACCTGCTCTTTGTTGTTTTTTTCTTTTGTAGTTCAGGGCTGTGATAGTCCTTTTCCTGACTAGTTATTCTTAGTCCACTTTGCTTATGGATCATCTAATTTGGAATAAACTCAAGTCTAACCCAAATAAATCTCATAGCCAAGAAATGAGTAACGATGTGAAAGCTGCTCCCTCAGAAGACACCCAAAGCAAACCTTTTAACAAACACCAGAAGAACAATAAATAGCTTAATTAGCCTATTCACCATCAAAATTTCAGTGATTCTAAGAAGATGTACCTCAAAATCCACTAATGTTCTTATCCCTGAGTAAGACTCAGAGCCCTCTCTCTTGGAAATGGCTTGCCAGCCTTCCAGTGGAATAAAAAGTTCTCATCACCTTCTGTTTTCCATCTTGCTTTAAATCCTATTCACAGATTGTGTTAAGGGTCACTTTGACATTCATTTCTCAAATCAGACTTGGCTAGTGCTCTTTATGAATCTTCAAAGCACAATTCTTGAAAAAATGCTACTAATTCAAGTTTTGAAAAATGCACTCCTTGGGTGATCCCAGAAGCGTTTGGCAACAACTGCATTATTAGACAAAACAGAAATAATCATCCAACTGAGAAAGAGCTTATTTTATATACTGTTTGGTAGAAAGTTAAATTGTTCCTCATATTCTAACATTGATTGGTGTCCTGACCTTTCCAAATATTTAACCTGTAAAGACATTTGAGAAGCCCAGGACTTGCTCTCTCTGTCTCTTCAAAATGATAGATTTCACGTGAATTTTTACAAATGGGATCTCACAACTCCCTATAGCTGCAAAGGAGCAGCTGTCTTAGAAGGTACAGAGCGTGAGAAAACACTTTCCAGAGAGCTCTGGGACTTCCCATTATCTGGAAGTTTTTAAGGTCTTAAAATTTGTGAAGAAAATGAAAGTTTTATTTGTTTATTTGCTTTTAAACGAAGGGTCTACATCATGATAATCAGCTGCACCTGTTTGGAAGCAGCCTTTCGCAGTTTTCATTTAGCATGCTGCTGCGTGTATTTGCTTAATTCCTCACAGAAATGTGTCATCAAATAAGAAATGTATAAAATTACCATTTAAAAATAAATAAGCAGTTGGCATTTTCAGAAGAATCATTTCCATAAAATTCCAAATTTTATGAACTAATGCTAAGCATTTTCAAACCAGTTGTTTCAAGGATTGAAAGAAAATTTATTACTATTAAATCTTGGCAAGATGACCAGTGATAGAAGATTGTATACATAGTTTCAAAATTTTTGTTTTGGATCATCAGGGATTAAGCACAATGGAATATATTCTGTGAAATCAAAAGTAGAGCTGGGGCAAAGAGTTCTCAAAGAGCTTGGTGTTCTGTAAGGCTCTCATTAGAAATGGTAGGAGAACATAGAAACGCTAGCAACAAAGATGTGGGGCACATTACCTCCGAATGCCAGCTGTAGGATTCTGCCTCATTCACGACTAGATTAATTACCAGGTTATCTCCGGTGAACTAGCCTTTGGGGGATGAGTGAAGATATTTAAAGGAAGAGCTAAGTAGCCCAGTGAATGGAAACTAGCAATTTATAGTTGCTTCATATTCTGATGGTTGAGTAGAGGCCCAGGGCAGTGGACTCTTGGGATTATACGGAGATTAAGCTATACCTTTTACATTCCAATGAAAAGGAAGTATGGCAGCATGTTAAATTGGAAGTTTCTACTAAGGCATCAGTATACAGCAGATGTCACACACTAAAGCAAAGTACCGGGCCAAGTTGCAGAAGGATATATACCTGGAAACTGGTCACCTAATCTTAAAAACTCCTCTTCCATACAGAGGCTTTTAAAGTGTGGATTGTTAGATATTTGAGGAAGACTTTTTAAGGAAGCTTTATTTGGAGAAAGTGGTACTGTGAATCTTTTTCTCCACACTTCTGTCCCAAAAGTGGGGTGAGTGCTTCCCTCTTCACCTAAGGTCAAGAGAGAAGAGCTACCTGAGGCCCTTAATATGGATTTCCCACCATTGGGTATGGGAGAATGCACTGGGAGAACTGACTTCTCTTCAGGAAATCTAGAAATCAAAGAAAGATGGCCTAGCTACTTTTGTGGTGGGGCAAAGGAGGATCGCTACTGCACTGGAATTTGACTGAACTTTTGAGAGTAGTTTTGGGGAAAGAATCCATGAGTGTTTGTAATGGGTCAAATGTGGGGTCATATGAACAAGGGACATCTTAGATCCAGTGCAATAGAAATTCCTAGACAGGCAAACAGGTGTCGGCAGAGGTGGACTACTGTGTCCCTAGAGCCTGAGGACTGCCAGAACAGAATGCCTTCTTCCAAGTCGAGGGAATGAATGTGACAGACTGCCAGCATTTGAGGATGTGTGTAGTGCTTTGAAAAATCTGTGAAGACACCTACAAGAGAAAAAGTAGCTTTAAGCTTCTACCAGGCTCAGAGAATGAAGCCAAATTATAACCATACTAATTAAGTAAGAGTTTTCTTGCTTCCTTTACTTTTCCCTTATCCTTCTGCAGAGCCTTGAGCAGGAGGTAGATGTAATTTTGAATGAAGTGTAAAGCTTTGATTATACCCTGGGCTTTGGGATTAGATGTTTTGTGAACTGTGAGACTATGGTTAAGTCTTAAAGTGACCATAGAACATTTGCTACTTCAGAGTGAGACTTAAAAGCCATGGAACTGCCCAAGTTTCAGTCCAGGGGCATAGGAAATGCTTCCCCCACAAAATACATTTTAAAGGAATAGGGTGAGACAAAAGTATGCTATCCAGTTATCTCCCATGATTCTGCTTGTTCAATGTGCTGGTTTTGGAAAAGTTTTTTTCAAAGTTTGCAAATTATGGTACAGAATCATTTTAGAAGAGAATATCATGATGGTTAAGAACATGAGCTCTAGAATTAGACTAGGCTCAGATCCTGGCTCTGCCACTTTTTAGTTATGTGATTTCGGATAAGTTACTTAACTTCTTTAGAATCAATTTAGTTATCTGTCAAATGAGGCTAACAGTAGTAACTACCACAAAAGGTTGTTGTTAGCATTAGATGGGATAATGCAGGTACAATGCACACCTTGGTGTCTAGCTCCAAATGTTAGCTGTATAACAAATTTAGACTTTGAAGAGGTTAGATTTTGCTATAAGGTAATTTAATCATATAGATTTTAAAGTAATAGCCAATTGTGAGCTAGATTGGCTTTTAAGCTTTTGGCTGTTGAAAATATCATCAAAATATTTTTCAAGTGTAAATTATCAATGATTATTATTTGTATTTTTTTAATGTGCCACTATGAACCATGCTAGAATACAAATGCTTGTATATCTTTGTTCACTGATGCATTCATTTCTGTAGAGTAGATTTATCAAGGTGGGATGTCTAGTTCAAAAAATATATGTATTTTTGAATTTCCCCATAACGTCAATCTTATTAAGATATAATTTACATATGGCAAAAAATGACTTTAGAAAAATGATTGTAGTATACAGTAGTCCCTTCTTATCTGTGGGGAATACATTCCAAGCCCCCTTGTGGATGCCTGAAACTGCAGATAGTACTGAACCCTATATATACTATGTTTTTTCCTATACGTACATACCTATAAGGTTTAATTTATAAATTAGGCACAGTAAGAGATTAACAACAGTAACTGATAATAAAAGATAACTATAACAGTATATTGTAATAAAAGTTACCATAGATTTTAGCAACACCAGCGTATGATTTTTTTTTTTTCCTTATTAAGTCCAGAACTTTCATCTATTCACTTAATGGAAGTACCTTATGGCTTCTCTTTGGCATATCTGAATTGCCAGCATCACTACTCTTGCGCTTTGGAGCCATTATTAAGTAAAATAAGGATTACCTGAACACAAACACTGTGCCTCAACAGTCGATCTGATAACCGAGACGGCTACTAACTGACTAACAAATGGGTAGCGTATACAGCATAGAAATACTCGACAAAGGGATTATTCACATCCCCAGCAGGATGGAGTGGATGGTGGGAGATTTCATCATGCCACTCAGAACAGCGTGCAGTTTAAAACTTATGAATTGTTTATTTCTGGAATTTTCCATTGAGGAGTACTACTGTATAGTCATGTAACCACTACCACCATCAAGATATAGATTTAAATCACCCTGAAAAGTTCCCTTGTGCCCCTTTGCAATCAATCTCCTCTACCTAACCCTAGTCTTTAGCTGCCTCTGATCTGATGTCTATTCCCAAAGTTTTGCCTTTTCCAGAATATCATATAAATGGAATAATAAAGTGGTCATATGTGTCTGGCTTTTTAGCATAATGCTTTTGGAGATGTATCCCTCTTGTTGTGTATATCAGCATTTCATTCTTTTTTATTGCTGAGTAGTATTCCATTATAAGGATATTCTACAATTTGGTAATCCATTCATCTATTGATGGACATTTGATGTGTTGCTAGTTTTTTGTGATTATGAATAAAGTTGCTGTAAACACTTGTTCTCAAGGTTTTTGTGTGGACATATGTTTTCATTTCTAACTGCTTGGGCATTTATTAAGTGTATGTTTGACTTTTTAAGAAATTACCAAATTTTTTTCAAAGTGACTACCATTTCACATTCCCACCAGCAGTACACAAGAGTTTCAGTTTCTCCACATCATTGCCAACACTTGGTATTGTCAGTCTCTTCAATTGACATTCTAGTGGGTGTGAAGTGGTATCTTGTGGTAATTTACATTTCTCTAATGACTAATGATGTGGGTCTTTTCATGTGCTTATTAGCTATTTGCATATGGTGAAATGTCTGTTCAGATCTTCAGCTCATTTTTTAATTTGGTTGCTCATCTTATTGTTGAATTGTGAGAGTTCTTTATGTATTCTGGGTACAAGCCCTTTATCATAGAAGTGGTTTGCAAAAAATACCTTCTCTTAATCTGCAGCTTGTTGTTTCTTAAAAAAATTTTCTTAAAGGTACCTTTTGGAAGAACAAAAATTTTTTATTTGATCAAATCCTTTTAATCAATTTTTTTCTTTTATGATTGTTTATCTGAGTATATCTTTATTTTGCCTTCACATTTGTATAGTTTTGCTGGATATAGAACCTTTGGTTGACAGGTTTTTTTCCTCCAGTACTTTGAATATGCCATTCAGCTGCCTTCTGTCCTCTACTGTTTCTGATTAGAAGTCAGCCTTCACTGATATTGCTATTCTTCTGTATGTGATGGATAGTTTTTGTCTTGATACTTTCAAAAATTTATCTTTGCCATTGTCTTTCAAAGTTTGACTGTAATGTGTCTAGGTTTGGATCTCTTTGTGTTTATCTTACTTGAAGGTTCTTGAGCTTTTTGGATATTTAGGTTAGTGTATTTCATCATTTCGGGGACATTTTCAGTCCTTGTTTCTTCAAATACGTTTTCTGTCCTTTTTATCTTTGCTCTTCTTCTGGGGTTCCCCTTATAATATATTGATATAATTGATGTTGTCTTACAGGTCTCTGAAGCTTTGCTCATTTTTCTTTAATCTCTTTTGTTGTTTCTCCTTCATATTGGATAGTTTCTATTGATCTCTCTTCTAGTTCACTGATTCTTTCTTCTGCCATCTCTAGTTTGATGTTGAGCTCATTTAATGAATTTTTCATTCCAGTTATTATATTTCTCAACTTTAGAATTTCCATTTAGTTTTTTTATAATTTCTGTTTCTCTCTTGAGATTTCCTATTTGTTGAGTCATCATTCTCATATTTCCCTTGAACTTACTGAATAAACCATTTATAAAAGTTCTTTGAAGATATTTATAATAGTTACTTTGGAATCTTTTACTGCTAAATCTAATATCTAGGCCCACTCAGAGTTAGTTGCTTTTGTCTACTTTCTTTTCTCTGAGTGTTTCTTTGCATGCTTTATAATTATTTTTTGCTGCTGTTGTTGTTGCTTAAAGCTGGATATTTTAGATATCATATTGTAGCAACTCTGCATTCTTATTTTTTTTCCCATTAAGAGATTGTATCTGTGTTTTCTTTTTGACTTTTTCTTTGTTTTTGGTACCTTGCCTCTACCTACACAGTGGAATCTGTCTGCCCTCTGGTGTTCAGCTAATTGATGTCTTTGCTTAGTTTTCTGTTCTTATTTTTATTTTTTTATTTTGACTTCCTAGGGATTGCCTTGTGCCTACATAGGTTAGTGGTCACTAGTAGTTTGAGAAGAAATTGTGCACTAGTTCCCTCAAGTGCACAAGGTTTCCACCTTCTATTGATGAATCTGTATGTGGCTTGAAGAGTATATTCAAGTTCAGCCAATTTACAGATCTGCTTCACTTTCTGCCTGGCTCTTTCTGGACTTCTCTGTGTATGCCTGTCAGCCAGGGATGTATGATGAGCTTATATAGCTCTTATGTATCTCTTTCATTTCAAGGCTCTCTGTGTTCAGTTTCTGGCTAGTCCATCATTTGCACCAACTGCAACTGCTCTTTGGAGAGAGTAGTTGCTGATCTCTTTACTCCACGATAGCTGGAGGTCTTCCTTATCTTGATGTTTTAAGACTGTTGATTCATATTATTAAATTTGTTTCATTCTTCTTTCAGTCTGTAGGTATGTCTGCAACATTTCTTTTTTTTGCTGAGGAAGATTTGCCCTGAGGTAACATCTGTTGCCACTGTTCCTCTTTTTGCTTGAGGAAGATTTTCCCTGAGCTAACATTGTGCCAATCTTCCTCTATTTTGTCTGTGGGTCACCACCACAGCATGGCTGCTAGAGTGGTGTAGGTTAACACCCAGGAACAGAATCCGGGCTGCTAAAGCGGAGCGTGCTGAACTTAACTACTAGGCCATAGGGCCAGCCCCCTGAGATTTGTTTTTTCAAGGTTTTTAAAGATTTTATTTTTCCTTTTTCTCCCCAAAGCCCCCTCCCCCAGTACATAGTTGTGTATTTTTAGTTGTGGGTCCTTCTAGTTGTGCTATGTGGGACGCCGCTTCAGTGTGGCCTCATGAGAGGTGCCATGTCCGTGCCCAGGATCAGAACTGGGAAAATCCTGGGCCTCTGAAGTGTAGCATGTGAACTTAACCACTTGGCCACGGGGCAGCCCCTCCTCCGAGATATTTTTAAAGGTGGATAATTGAGTGAATTATTGCATGAATCCGTGAATATTTGAGAATATTTTTCTGTTTTCTTTACATTTGAATGACAGCTTGGCTTGGTATAAAAGTTTGTGGTCATAATCATTTCTCCTTAAATTCTGTAATACATGGTTGTCTTGCATTTGGTGTTGTAGAGAAGAAATATGACTTTTGTATCTTTATATATAATTTTTTTCTTGCTTGAATGATTTTAGAGATTTTTCTTTATTGTTTCAATTTGAAAGTAGAATATATCTTTGTATAACCATTTTTTAATTAATTTGCTCTAAAATTGAAATAAATTTAACCAGAAAGAGGTGAAATCTAAATAAAGAAAACAGTAAAGTTGTACTGAAGTTCATAAAGCCAGATCTGAATAAACAGAGAAGCATACCATGTTCCTGGAGAGGAAAACTAAATGTTATTTCTTCTCAAATGCTGTGTTACTTCATCTTTCATCATATCAGGCAACACATAACATATGTTTGTCTCACCTTTAGTAATGCAATTATAATCTGAATCTCAAAGGGGTTTTGAGGTAATAAAATTGGACAAATTGATTTTAAAGTTCATTTATAATAGTAAATATATGAGAGTATCCAAGAAAATTTTGGAAAGAATATATTATAAATCTAATGTTTTTAAAACACTGAGATACATAAAAAGATCAATGGCATAGAAGAATGAGTCTAGAAAAAGAAGTAAGTATATATGGAAATTTAACATGTAAAAAGATGGTGACATTTCAGATCAACAGGGAAGGATAGATTCAATAAATTGTGCTAAATACGTGACTATGCAACTTTAAGAAAATGACTTTAGATTTAATTTTCTACTTCATGTCACATACAAAAAAATTCCAGATGAATTAAAAATCTAAATGTAGGGGGCCGGCCCTGTGGCCGAGTGGTTAACTTTGCGCACTCCGCTGCGGTGGCCCAGGGTTTTGCTGGTTCAGATCCTGGGCGCAGACATAGCACCGCTCGTCAGGCCATGCTGAGGTGGCATCCCACATGCCACAACTAGAAAGACCTGCAACTAAGATATACAACTATGTACTGGGGGGATTTTGGGAGATAAAGCAGGAAGAAAACAAAAAAAAGATTGGCAACAGTTGTTAGCTCAGGTGCCAATCTTTGAAAAAAAAAATCTAAATGTAACTTTTTTCCCAATGATAGAAATGCTATAAAAATGTTGAGGAATATTTTTAAAATTTTGGGTATAAATACACATCATAAAACTTACTACTAATAAAGGAAATGTATAGTAGATTTGACTATATCATACTACACTTCTGTTTTACAAATGCTATATAAAGTTAAAAGATGATCAACAGATTAGAAGAAAATGGATGAGAAATACAGAAGACAAAATGTTGGTGAACCTGTGTGAAAATGGACACTCCTTGTGGGAATATAAATTGGTATAAATATTAGGAGGCACATTCTTAGCAATCCTAAATGTAGGACTCTATCTTATAGAAATAATTCCATGAACATATTAATATGTATTTTCTTTGTAGCATAGTTTAAAATATCAAAATTCTAGAAATAACTCAATGTGAAATAATAAAGGAATGATTGGATACTTTTGGCACATCTATTCAGTTGAAATGCATACAGCTATTGAAAGGAATGCAGTAGAACTATATATACTATTATGGAAAGATGCCTGTGGTTATGTTTTTAAATGAAAAAAAAATGCAGTTTGAAGAACATCTATATAGCATGACCCAAATTTTACAAAAAGAAAAGTATACATTTGAAGATCTACGGATATATATATACATATGCATGTATATAATCTATAATCTACCTGTATAGAATCATAGAAAAATTGTGAAAGAATACATGTTTATAGTTAATAGTAGTTAGATCTAATAAGTGGGTTTTAAGGGATGGAGGTAGGCATTTACACTTGAAAATCATTTTTGAAGAATAATTAAGGATAAGTAAATATGCTCAAGATATAATTAAAGTATAAAGAGTATTGCTCTGACTCTTTAGTTATTTTGGTTAGGCCAGGTCAGAAATAAGACAATGGGATTGAAGAGCTGACTTCTTTCCTTCCTTCCACTCTTAGCATTAACCCTCCCTTTCTATTGCTTGATTCCAAGACTCCCAGAGCTCATTTCTACTGAACTTGCTTCCTTTCTCTGTGCTGCCATCTCTAGCTTGGACTTTCTACAACACATTGCTGTTTGAGGATCTTGCTGAAGCTGTACTCTACTTGGAAAGGCCAAACACGTATCATGGCCCAGAATACCTGCTGCTTCAGACGGGAAATGGCATATATATATATTTAATGTCCTTCATTTGTGTGGAGCTTTACATAATGATTTTACATGCACTGTCTTACTTGATTATTCCAATAGTCCTGTGAATTGGGCAAGGCAAGCATTCTCATTTTAACAAAGGCTTGACATGGCTGGTGTCTTACTTGAGACAGGCAAATAAGGAAGTGAAACATAGATCTAGATAATTACTCAGTTAGAATGAGAGCATGACCAATAGGAGGTGAAATAACTCCGAAGAGTAGGTAAAGCACTGGCTGGGAATCAGAAGCCTATGGCTTTGAACATTTCATTCTACCACATCAGACCTCTGCTTCACACTAAAAAGATTAGTTGGAGTGGGAAACTCAAATGCCTATAAGGATTAGACAGACATTTAAATGAGTGGAACACAGGGTATAAGATTATAAAGGAGTGGAAACTGGTGAACTAGAGCTCATGTACTCCCTCCAAAGACTTGGAAATTTAAAAAAAGATTAATGCTGTTAACGCTGATTCATGCTGTTAACACTGAGGCTTTGGCAAGTCTGTTGGCCAAATCCAGCCCACGGGCTTCCAGTTTGTAACTCCTAGATTAGTTGATTTCTTTTCAAGTCATAACATCCTCTTATCCTTTTGTAACATGGAAAATTGATTGAATGAATGAGGGGAGCAGTTGGTACAGGGTATTGAATTTATAATATAATTTTATTTTTAAAAACTTTTTATTTGGGAACATTTTAGCAATTTGTGATATACAGGAAGTTGCAAAGATAATACAGAGAGATCCCAGGTACCCTTTATCTAGTTTCCCCCATTAGGTACATCTTGCATAACTATAGTACAGTATCAAAACCAGGAAATAGGCATTAGTATGAAGTGTGTCTATAGTTTGTTTTCATTTTATCTTATGTGTAGATTTGTGTAACTGCCACCACAATTGTATATAACTATTCAATCTTCTTGTGTTACCCCGTTTATAGTCCCACCTACTCCTTTGCTCCCACAGATGGATGTACCACAGTTTGTTTAATTATTCACCTATTTAGGACATTTGGTCATTTCCAGTTTTTGGCTATTGCAAATAATGTATAAACAGTTGTGTACAGGTTTTTGTGTGGACTTAGTTTTCATTCTGGGATAAATGCCCAGGAGTATGATTGCTGGGGGGTATGGTGAATGTATATTTAACTTTTTTAAGCTGCCAAACTATTTTTAAGAGTGACTGTGCCATTTTATAATCTTACCAGCAATGCTGCTTTGCATTCTTGCCAGCATATAGTATTGGCACTGTTTTTATTTTAGCTGTTCTAACAGGTATGTAGTGATATCATCATGGTCTTAATTTACATTTTTCTGTAGCCTAGTTATGTTGAACTTCTTTTCGTGGTCTTATTTGCCATCCATATATCCTTTTTGGTGAAAGGTCTCTTCATGTCTTTTGTTCGTTTTCTAATTGTATTGCTTGTTTATTTTATTGTTGAGTTCCCTCAGAACTGTGACTATGTCACCTTATATGGCAAAGGGGAATTTAGGTTGTAGGTGGAATTAAAGTTGCTAATCGGTTGACCTTAAAATAGGGTAATTATTCTGGATTGTCTGGGTGGATCCAACATAATCACAAGCATCCTTAAAAGTAGAAGGCCAAGATAGAAGAGTAAGTCAGAGAGATTAGATGTGATATGAGAAAGACTCAGACAGTTGGTGCTCTATCTGTTGTTGTTTGCTTTGAAGAAGGAGAAACAAGGTCAGGAGCCAAGGAATGTGAGTGGCCCCCAGAAGGTGGAAAAAGCAAGTAAATGGATTCTCCCCTAGAGCTTCCAGAAAGAAATGCAGTCCTACCAACACCTTAATTTTAGCCTAGTGAGACCCATTTCATACTTCTTATTTTCAGTAATATAAGATGTGAAATTTGTACTGCTTAACCCACTTAATTTATGGTAATTTGTTATAGCAGCAATAGAAAACTAATATAAGTATCAAGGTGGGAATTCTGAGGTACTTCCATGAAATCTTTAGGGTTCCATGGTATCCACTTTAAAGATTGTCGATTTTTAATGCTTGAATCGCAGTGTGTTTTTTTTTTGCTTTTGTAGACCCATAGTTTCTTATGTGCTGATGTTTTTTTCTCTCTCTACCTCTTTCTTTAAGCAGTGGGTGAACAGAAGGGGGACCTTGTGATCTCAAGAAGTAATAGAACAGGTTGAAGACATTTTCTAAACATTGTCCTATGTGCAAATATGTGTCTGCTGAATCTAGATACAACAGCTGTTTCTCACTTTCTTATGATGTGCTCCAAACATTCAGCAGTATCTATGAAAAACACCTTTAAAATGTCTTATTTATGATGTGGCAAGTGGAGATTAAGATTATTGTGCTTATACTTGAGCCAGATATATGTGGTGTGATTGATGCAGATATTCAAACTAAGACTAAAAACGAGGGTTGATTCGTGCATATTTTGTGAGTGTTGTGATTGCTCTCATACTTAATAAGGTAGTGGAAATCTCAGGAACAAAAATGACTGACTAATAGCTTGCCATATTTGAACTTCTGGCATTCTCTACATAAGCCTAAAAAGTGCTGAGCCTATTCCTTTTCCATTGCCAATATGTTACATTTACCTTCGAGATGGACATACTGACAACTACGAATTGTTTATCCTTGCATTTGAGGACTTTCACACACTTCTCTGATTTATTTCCCAATAGTATCCTCTAAATAACTCAAATATTATAAAAACTGGTTGTTTTCTGGTCCCCACAACTAGTTGCATGTTTTCTTTTCTGTGCCTCCCTCTACTTAGAATTCTCTCCCATCCTTCCTCCATCCTAGCCTACAAAAGTCACAAGCATTTTTCAGATCCCAGCTGAAATTCTATCTCCTTACATGAAATGTCCTGTCGTTCCCTCTGAGTATGAGGGAATTTGTTATAGAGAGGTTAATTTTCTGTGCCATGTATTATGAAAATTTGAGTATTTATAAATTACAGAAGCTTTCTGAATTATTTTTTTTCATTTCTTTAGGACCTAATATAAATTTTAGGTTCTCAGAAGATATTGCATAAGGTTATATGAAATAACTATTGGAGTATAAAAACTAGGACAATTGACATGGGCCCACCCATACAGAAAATTCTTCCCATTTGAAAACCAGCTTTTGGTGACTTGGTTTCAGTGTTCATATGTGTGCCTTTCATTTTGTATTAATGTATTTTTATTCCTAACGTAATGGTTTCATGTATTTGATATTGATGTTTCAAAGAACTAGATTATTTAAGAGCAAATAGTATATAATAGTCTCCTTGGTAATGTTACTTTAGAACAAAGAAGGGGAAAATGTGACTATACTGTTTCAGAGCTCATCTTATAATTGAAGAACACTTCAGAAATTATTATTCTCTTTTAAGGCTTGGGAAGCTAAGAGGGGTAAAGGATTAAGATTCTTCCAAGGTTTTTTGTCCTATTATGGGCAAATTCGTTCTTGTTAAACATTCATATTTCTCCTTTCAGTTGCTCAAATGAACCAAAAACTAGCTTTCAAGTGAAACCAGATAGATCTTCTACATATAACTCTCATTTCTCCACTTCCATTTCTTCAAGGAGGGGGAAGGAGGGGTCGACCTCAATTGTATTCATTCAACAAATGTTCATCCAACATAAATGTTTGTTGAGCACCTAGAACAGTGTCTAGCCCAGATATTAGTGACTAAGACAAAATCTCTGCCCTCATAGAGCAATCGTAGTAGGGACCTTTTCCAAATCATTAATATATCATATTGTCATTGAAAGTCTATGCTGTCTTATCTTTGTATTCTTCTCAAATCTTTGTTGACCTCAGCTACCGTATGGGAGTTACTTCTACCTTCCTCTATTACTTTACCTTATTTTTGCTGTTACGTTGTACTTTAGAAGCCATGTTCAACACTCTGGCCTCAATTCACTGTCATTCATTTTTTTGCTGAGGAGGACTCACCCTGAGCTAACATCTGTTGCCAATCTTCCTCCACTTTATATGTGGGCTGCTGCCTCAGCGTGGCTGACAAGTGATGTAGGTCCACACCTGGGATCTGAACCCATGAACCAAGGCCACTGAAGCAGAGCATGTTGAACTTAACCACCACACCATAGGGCCAGATCCTTCACTGTCATTCTTGATCTTCATCTACATATCACTGTTCTTCATGGCCAGAACCTGGAGCTTACTCTCAAAGGAGATTGAGGACTTCTACATTTGACTAAGAGGAAGTGATAGGGATTGGATTTGCCTTCCTACCTGAAACATCTGCAATACCAGGCAAAAGATTATGAAATAATAGTTTGAAGATAGAACATCAGGCAACTCAGGACAGTGATCTCTGAGAAAGGGAAACAAATGAGATAAGCTCTACAGTTGCACCAACTTACTGCTTAGAGAGAGTTTCCAGACTTCATTGGAGGAGCAGGAAACCAAAGCTGACCCCAATGATCTTCCTGAGATGAGGAGATGAAACTGGGAGTCCAGGGAGGCCAAGGTGGCTAAAGTGTGCATCTGTACAAGGAGAGAGCTTCAGAGATATTCAAAGGGTCCCTGCTGAGTTTTCAGCTTACTATTGAGCAGCACATATGTGTAATTAATCTGTCAGAAGCCGTGGAATGTATACCCAAAGGAAGCAGAGGAATAATCTGTGGGGTTTACACAGGTCTTGGAATTGTTCATATTCTCACCAAGCAGAGTGAAAAATCTTATAATCAATGGGGCATTGGATAAATTACTCAGAAAGATATTCTCTCATTGGTAGGGTAAAATCAGTACTAGGTCCAAGGTTGCTCTGGTCCTGCTTAACAAAACTAAAAAGCAGACATCAAAAGAATCAAACTGATTCCAAGAGGAAGGAGATCAGGAAAGTGACTGAGTTGTTTATGTGCTTCAAGGCTCATCTCTGAGCTGGACATGTATGAATCTGATCCTAAACACCATATTAAAAACTTTGAGAACTGAACTAAGAGCTAGACCACTGATCCAGTACCATACTGGCCACTGGGGGTGGGGTGGGGGCATGAATGCAGAATATGTTAAAATAGCACAACACAAAAAAAGAAAAGTACAGGGCAATATCACTGATGAACATCAGTACAAAAATTCTCACAAAATACTAGCAAATTGAATACAATAATACATTAAAAAGATCATACACCATGATCAAGTGGGATTTATTCCAAGGATGCAGGGATGGTTCAACAGCTGCAAGTCAATCAATGTGATACACCACATTAACAAAATGAAGAATAAAAATCACATGATCATATCGATAGATGCAGAGAAAGCATTTGACAAGATACAACATCCATTTATGATATAAACTCTGAGTAAAATCAGTATAGAGGGAAAGTACCTCAACATAATAAAGGCCATGTATGACACACCCACAGTTAATATCATTCTCAATGTAGAAAAACTGAAAGCTATCCCTCCAAGAAAGGAACCAGACAAGGATAAGCGTGGCCACTTTCACCACTCTTATTTCACAAAGTATTAGAAGTCCTAGCCAGAGCAATCAGGCAAGAAAAAGAAATAAAAGGGATACAAATTGGAAGAGAAGTGAAATGTCACTATTTGCAGATGATGTGATTTTATATATAGAAAACCGTAAAGAATCCACAAAAAAACTTTTAGAAAGAATAAATGAATACGGTAAAGTTGCAGGATACAAAATCAACATACAAAAATCAGGTGCATTTCTATACACTAACAACGAAGTAGCAGAAAAAGAAATCAAGAATACAATCCCATTGACAATTGCAACAAAAAGAATAAAATATCTAGGAATAAACTTAAGCAAAGAGGTGAAAGATTTGTACACTAAAAACTATAAAACAGTGTTGAAAGAAATTGAAGAAGACACAAAGAAATGGAAAGATATTCCGTGCTCTTAGATTGGAAGAAATAGCATAGTCAAAATGACCATACTTCCTAAGGCAATCTACAGATTCAATGCAACCCCTATCAAAGATCCAACAACATTTTTCACAGAAATAGGGCAAAGAATCCTAAAATTTATATGGAATAACAAAAGACCCCGAATAGCCAAAGGAACCCTGAGAAAAAAGAACAAAGCTGGAGGTATCACACTCCGATTTCAAAATACACTACAAAGCTATAGTATCAAAACAGCATGGTTCTGGCACAAAAACAGACACACAGATCAATGGAACAGAATCGAGATCCCAGAAATAAACCCACACATCTATGGACAGCTAGTTTTTGACAAAGGAGCCGAGAACATACAATGGCGAAAGGCAAGTCTCTTTAATAAATGGTGTTGGGAAAACTGGACAGCCACATGCAAAAGAAGGAAAGTAGACCATTATCTTAGACCATACACAAAAATTAACTGAAAATGAATTAAAGATGTGAATGTAAGACCTGGAACCATGAAACTTCTAGAAGAAAACATAGGCAGTATACTCTTCAACATTGGTCTTAGCAGCATATTTTCAAGTATCATGTCTGACTGGGCAAGGGAAACAATATAAAAAATAAACAAATGGGACTACATCAAACTACAAAGCTTCTGCACAGCAAAGGAAACCATCAACAAGAGGAAAAGACAACCTAACAATTTGGAGAAGATATTTGCAAAGCATATATCTGATAAGGGGTTAATATCCAAGATGTACAAAGAACTCATACATCTCAACAACAAAAAGCTAACAACCGAACTAAAAAATGGGCAAAAGAGAGAGGGGTGGGCGGAGAAAAATGGCAGGGTGAGCTGACCCGGGATTCTCTCCCCTCCAAAATACAACAAAAGATTGGAAGAACTGAATTTCAGAGAATAAACATAATGCCAGCTCGTTAGAGACCTACAATACCAAGAAGGCAGAGATCATAACCTTGCAGACGGCCTTGGAGGCGCTGGAACGGTAGGAGAGAACATCGCTCCCTCCCCTAGAGTCTGCGATCGCTGCGGCGCGGGTCGGGAAGTAGCGGGGGAGGGGCCGCACGACCGGGGGATCATCCAGGACTCCTGCTGCTGATTCAGTGGAAACCCGCTGATGGGGGGAAAGCTTCCGTCCACAGGGACCCTATAAATCAAGGGCCTTGGGAGACCAGAGAACAGAACTGATCTGAACCCAGACCGGCGCGTGTGAGTAACAGCCCCTCCCCCACAGCAAAGCCAGTGGGCGCAGCCATCTTGCCCCAAGGCGGAGAGCTCGTAACACGCTGCTCTCGACCCCCATCTAGTGGCGACAGGCTGTAACTGCAACTGAATTCTACCACCATGAGAAAAAACCGCTCCTCTACCATCCAGCAATTTATAAGAGCCCCAGACAAGAAGGAAAACAATAAAAACACAGAATTAAGTCCTGAGGACTTGGAATTAGGTAAACTAAGTGATAATGAATTCAGAGCAGCTATAATCAAAAAACTCAATGAGGTAGAGAGAAAGATAGAGAAACAAGCCGAGTTCTGGAGTTACTTCACAAAAGAGATTGAAATCATAAAGAAGAATCAAACAGAATTACTTGAGATGAAAAACACAATGGACCAGATAAAACAGAATACGGATTCCCTGAATGCCCGTGTAGACAATATAGAGGAGCAAATCAGCATAATCGAGGACAGACAGGCTGAATGGCGCCAGACAGAGGAAGAAAGAGAACTAAGAATTAAAAAAAATGAGGAAAATCTCCGAGAGATAATGGATTCAATGAGGAGTAAGAACATAAGGATCATAGGAATTCCCGAGAATATGGAAAAGGAAAATGGAGCAGAAAGTGTGCTTAATGAAATTATTGAAGAGAACTTCCCAAATCTAGGGATCAACGGAGAAATGTGTGTAGAGGAGGGTTTTAGATCTCCTAGATTTGTCAATGTAAAAAGACCCACTACAAGGTACATAATAGTAAAGTTGGCAAATAGGAATGATAAGGAAAGAATACTCAGGGAAGTAAGGAAAAAAAAGAGAATAACCTATAAAGGAGCCCCTATCAGACTGTCAGCGGATTTCTCTACAGAAACCCTACAAGCTAGGAGAGAATGGAGTGATATATTCAAAGCTTTAAAGGATAAAAACCTTCTGCCAAGAATACTCTATCCAGCAAGAATTTCCTTCAGATATGAGGGAGAAATTAAATCTTTTCCAGACAAACAAAAGTTAAGGGAATTTGTAACTAAAAGCCCTCCATTACAAGAAATCCTCAAGAAGGCTCTCATACTTGAAAAAAGAAAAAAGGGAGAAAGGGGACACAAGCCACAGACTAGGGAGACCGATGGATAGAACCAGAACAGGATAGCAAATACTCAACTATAGCATTAGGGTAAAAATAAGGAAACTACCAAAACAAGGACGATCTTAGCACTCTAACTACAAACTAATAAGACAAGTTGGAATAAAAAATGAAAATAATTATTTAGGAGGGGAAGAGCAAAGGGTCTAAATCAGTATTGGTCGAGTAAGTAAGAGACCACCAGAGAATAGACTATATTATACACGAGATTCTAAATACAAACTTCAAGGTAGACACTAAAATAAAGTACAGAACAGAGTCACAAATCATAAATAAGGAAAGATCTAAGAAACCCAGCATAAGAAATTGCAGTATTAAATGGATAGTCTAAAGCACACAGGAAAAGAAACACAGGAAAACAAGACAATGAGTGACAGATTGACAGCATTAAGTCCACATGCATCAATAAACACTTTCAATGTGAATGGATTGAACTCTCCAATGAAAAGACACAGAGTGGCAAAATGGATTAAAGAACAAGATCCAACAATTTGTTGCCTCCAAGAAACACACCTCAGCCCCAAGGACAAACACAGACTCAGGGTGAAGGGGTGGAGGACAATACTTCAAGCAAATAGCAAGAAAAAAAGGCAGGTGTTGCAATTCTCATATCAGACCAAGTGGATTTCAAAATAAGACAGGTAAAGAGAGACACAGAGGGACAATATATAATGATCAAAGGGACACTTCATCAAGAAGAAATAACGCTTATAAATATCTATGCACCCAACACAGGAGCACCAAGATTCATAAAGCAACTATTAACAGACCTAAAGGAAGATGTTAAAAACAAAACAATAATAGTAGGGGACCTCAACACCCCACTCACATCAATGGACAGATCATCCAGACAGAAAATCAACAAGGAAATAGTGGAGCTGAATGAAAAACTAAAACAATTGGACTTAATAGACATATATAGATCACTCCACCCTGAAGGAGCTGAATACACATTCTTCTCAAGTGCACATGGAACATTCTCTAGGATAGACCATATGTTGGGAAACAAGGCAAGCCTCTACAAATTTAAAAAAATTGAAATAATAACAAGCATCTTCTCAGATCATAGTGCTATAAGGCTAGAAATTAATCACAAGAAAAAAGCTGAGGAAGGCACAAAGATGTGGAGACTAAACAACACTCTACTGAACAAGCAATGGATCACTGAAGAAATTAAAGAAGAAATAAAAAAATACCTGGAAACAAATGAAAATGATAACATGCCATACCAACTCATATGGGATACAGCAAAAGCTGTATTAAGAGGAAAATTCATCGCCATACAGGCGCATCTTAACAAACAAGAAAAATCCCAAATAAGCAACCTTAAAGCACACCTAACTGAACTAGAGAAAAAAGAACAAATGAAGCCCAAAGTCAGCAGAAGGAGAGAAATAATAAAAATCAGAGCAGAAATAAATACTATTGAAACGAAAAAGGCAGTAGAAAGGATCAATGAGACAAAGAGCTGGTTTTTTGAGAAGATAAATAAAATTGACAAACCACTAGCCAGACTGTACAAAGAAAAAAAGCGAGAAAGCTCAAATAAACAAAATCAGAAATGAGCGAGGAGAAATAACAACAGACCCTGCAGAAATACAACAGATTATAAGAGAATACTACAAAAAGCTATATGCCAACAGAATGGATAGCCTAGAGGAAATGGATAAATTCTTGGACTCCTACAGTCTCCCAAAGCTCACTCAAGAAGAGGCAGACAATTTGAACAGACCAATCACAAGGAAAGAGATTGAAACAGCAATCAAAAACATCCCAAAGAATAAAACCCCAGGACCAGATGGCTTTCCTGGGGAATTCTACCAAACTTTCAGAGAGGATTTAATACCTGTTCTTTTCAAGCTATTCCAAAAAATTGGGGAAGATGGAACACTTCCTAACACATTCTATGAGGCCAACATCACGCTGATACCAAAACCTGACAAGGACACCACGAAAAAAGAGAACTACAGGCCAATATCACTGATGAACATAGATGCAAAATTTCTAAACAAAATTATGGCCACCAGAATTCAGCAATTTATCAAAAGAATCATACATCATGATCAGGTGGGATTCATACCATGGACACAGGGATGGTTCAACATCCACAAATCAATCAATGTGATACACCACAGCAACAAACTGAGGAATAAAAACCACATGATCATCTCAATAGATGCAGAGAAGGCATTTGACAAGATCCAACAGCCATTTATGATAAAAACTCTGAACAAAATGGGCATAGAAATAAACTACCTCAACATAATAAAGGCCATATACGACAAACCCACAGCCAACATCATACTCAATGGGCAAAAACTGAACCCCATCCCCCTGAAAACAGGAACGGGACAAGGATGCCCTCTATCACCCCTCTCATTTAACATAGTACTGGAGGTCCTGGCCAGAGCAATCAGGCAAGATAAAGGAATAAAAGGAATCCAAATAGGGAGGGAAGAAGTGAAACTCTCGCTGTTTGCAGACGACATGATCTTATATATAGAAAACCCCAAAGAATCCATTGGAAAACTGTTAGAAGTAATCAACAACTACAGCAAAGTTGCAGGGTATTAAATAAATTTGCATAAATCAGTAGCATTTCTATACTCCAGTAATGAACCAACAGAAAAAGAACTCAAGAATACAATACCATTCACAATCGCAACAAAAAGAATAAAATACCTTGGGGTAAATTTAACTAAGGAAGTGAAGGACCTATATAATGAAAATTACAAGGCCTTTCTGAGAGAATTGGATGACGACATAAGGAGATGGAAAGACATTCCATGTACATGGATTGGAAGAATAAACATAGTTAAAATGTCCATTCTACCTAAAGCAATCTACAGATTCACTGCCATCCCAATCAGAATCCCAATGACATTCTTTACAGAATTAGAACAAAGAATCGTAAAATTAATATGGGGCAACAAAAGACCCCGAATTGCTAAAGCAATCCTGAGAAAAAAGAACAAAACGGGAGGCATCACAATCCCTGACTTCAAAACATACTACAAAGCTACAGTAATCAAAACAGCATGGTACTGGTACAAAAACAGGTGCACAGGTCAATGGAACAGAATTGAAAGCCCAGAAATAAAACCACACATCTATGGACAGCTTATCTTTGACAAAGGAGCTGAGGGCATACAATGGAGAAAAGAAAGTCTTTTCAACAAATGTTGCTGGGAAAACTGGAAAGTCACATGTAAAAGAATGAAAATAGACCATTCTTTTTCACCATTCACCAAAATAAACTCAAAATGGATCAAAGACCTAAAGGTGAGACCTGAAACCATAAGGCTCCTGGAAGAAAACGTAGGCAGTACACTCTTTGACATCAGTATTCAAAGGATCTTTTTGGACACCATGCCTTCTCAGAGAAGGGAAACAATAGAAAGAATAAACAAATGGGACCTCATCAGACTAAAGAGCTTCTTCAAGGCAAATGAAAACAGGATTGAAACAAAAAAACAACCCACTACCTGGGAAAAAATATTTGCAAGTCATATATCTGACAAAGGCTTAATATCCTTAATATATAAAGAACTCTCGCAACTCAACCACAAAACATCAAACAACCCAATCAAAAAATGGGCTGGAGACATGAACAGACATTTCTCCAAAGAAGATATACTGATGACCAATAGGCACATGAAAAGATGCTCGTCATCACTGATCATCAGGGAAATGCAAATCAAAACTACACTAAGATATCACCTTACACCCGTTAGAATGACAAAAATATCTAAAACTAATAGCAACAAATGTTGGAGAGGTTGTGGAGAAAAAGGAACCCTCATACACTGCTGGTGGGAATGCAAACTGGTACAGCCACTATGGAAAACAGTATGGAGATTCCTCAAAAAACTAAAAATAGAACTACCATACGATCCAGCCATCCCACTACTGGGTATTTATCCAAAGAGCCTGAAGTCAGCAATCCCAAAAGTCCTGTGCACCCCAATGTTTATTGCAGCACTGTTTACAATAGCCAAGATGTGGAAGCAACCTAAGTGCCCATCAACAGACGAATGGATAAAGAAGATGTGGTACATATATACAATGGAATACTACTCAGCTGCAAAACAGAACAAAATCATTCCATTTGCAATAACATGGATGGACCTTGAGAGAATTATGTTAAGTGAAATAAGCCAGCGAGAGAAAGATAATCTGTGTATGACTCCACTCATATGAGGAATTTAAAACTATGGACCAAGAACAGTTTAGTGGATACCAGGAGAAAGGTGGGGTGTGGGGTGGGCACAAAGGGTGAAGTGGTGCACCTACAACATGACTGACAAACATTAATGTACAATTGAAATTTCACAAGATTGTAACCTATCAATAACTCAATAAAAAAAATTTAAAAATAAATGGACAAAAGATTTGAACAGACATTTCTCCAAGGAAGATATACAGATGGTCAACAGGCATATGAAAAGATGTTCAACATCATTAATTATCAGGGAAATGCATATCAAAACTACAATGAAATATCACCTCACTCCCGTCAGAATGGCTATAATTAACAAGACAGGGAACAATAAGTGTTGTAGAGGATGTGGAGAGAAGGGAACCATCATACACTACTGGTGGGAGTGCAAACTGGTGCAGCCACTATGGAAAACAGTGTGGAGATTCTTCAAAAAATTAAGCATAGATCTACCATATGATCCAGTTATTCCACTGCTGGGTATGTATCCAAAGACCATGAAAACATGAATGCATAAAGATACATGCACCCCTGTGTTCACTGCAGCATTATTCACAATAGCCAAGACTTGGAAGCAACCTAGGTGCCCATCCAGGAATGAATGGATAAAGAAGATGTGGTATATATACACGATAGAATACTACTCAGCTGTAAGAAATGATGAAATCTGGCCATTGGTGACAACATGCATAGACCTTGAGGGTATTATGCTAAGTGAAATAAGTCAGAAGGGGAAAGTCAAATACCATATGATCTCACTCATACATAGAAGATAAAAACAATAACAAACAAACACATAGAAACAGAGATTGGACTGGTGGTTACCCAAAGGGAAGGAGGGAGAGAAGGAGAACAAAAGGGGTGCTTAAGCACATGTGTGTGGTGCTGGATTGTAATTAGTCTTTGAGTGGTGAACATGATGTAATCTACTCAAAAATTGAAATATATAACTATGTACACGTGAAATTTATATAATATTATAAACCAATATTACCACAATAAAAAATAAAAAATAAACATAATTGTAGGATACTGAAAATAAATAAATAAATAAATAAATAAATAAATAAATAAATAAATAAAATAACACTGTAAAGTCCTTGAAAACAGAGCTCTCATTGAAACCATAACCCAAGGAGGACTGCTTTGAACTTGTGGCCTGAACTCATCTGGGATGATTGCCTGCTAAAACAAAAATATCAACATTCTCCATAGGACTTTACAAGGCCAAGAGTCTTATGTCATACCATTCAAAATGTCCAGGATATATCCAAAATTATGTGGCATACAAATAATCAGGAAAAATCTCAACTTTCACTGGAAAAAATGATCAACAGATGCAAATGACAAGATGACACAGATGTTGGAATTATCTGACAAATTCTCTAAGGTAGCTATTATAGTAATGCTCTGACAAGTAAAGGTGGAGACTCTTAAATATAGACTGTCTCAGTAAAGAATAGAAAATAAAAAGCAGAAGCAAATGGAAATTTTAGAACTGAAAAATTTAATAACTGAAATAACTCTGAAGAAGCTTAATAGCAGGAGAAACTATCCAATCTGAATAAAAGTGAGAAAAAAGATAGAAAAATAATTTAACAGATCCTCAGGGATATGAGGGTCAATACCAAAATGTCTAATATTCGTGTCATTGGAATCTCAGAGGGAGAGGACGAGAAGTGCAGTGCAGAAAAAATACTTTAAGAAATAATGCCTGAAACATATCAGATTTGATGATAGACATAATCCTACTGATTCAAGAAACTCAGAGAATCCCAAACAGTATAAACCCAAAGAAATCTACAACGAACACATCAAGATCAATCTGCTGAAAACTTAAAGCAAAGAAAATCTTGAAAGCAGCTAGAGAAAAATGATCTATTATTTATAGGAGAACTACAATTCACATAACTCCATATTTCTCATCAGAAACCATGGTAGGCAGAAGGAAGTGGGACATTTTCTAAGTGCTGCCAGGAAACCATCAACTGTAAATTCTGTTTCAGGTGAAAATATCCTTCAGAAAGTAGGTGAAATGAAGATGTTCTCAGACCAACAAAGATGATTCATTTCTAGGAAACCTATTCTAAAAGAATTGCTAAAGGAAGTTCTTCAGATGGAAGGGAAATGGTACCAGGAGGAAAGTTGGAAGATCAGAAATGAAGGAAGAGGAATAGAAATGGTAAATTTTATATTATGTGTATTTAACTGCAATAAAAAAGTAAAATGATGGGAAAAGTTATACTATAAAAACACTAATTTAAAGAAAGTTGGAGAGGTTACAATAATATCAGACAAATAGACTTCAGAAAAAAGAAAATTACCAGGGATAAAAAAGGATATTGCAAAATGATAAAATGATCACTTCACCATGAAAAAATAATCCTAAATTTGTGTGCATCTAACAACAGAGCTTTAAAATACATGGAGCAAAAACTTACTAGGATAAGTTTAGATAAGTTACATTAAAAATGATTCTATTTATGTAAAATTGTACAAATGTAAACTAATCTACAGCAACAGAAATCAGATGAAGGGTTTCCTGGGTACAAGAGGCTGGATTACAAACAGGCACAAGGAAACCTTCAGGGGTGATGGATATGTTTGTTATCTTGATTGTAGTGATGTTTTCGTGTGTATGTATGTATTTTAAAATTTGTCGAATTGTATACTTTAAATATATGTTGTTTGTTATATATTGATTATACCTCAATAAGGCTATACGCATACTTAAAAGAGAGAGACTGGGACAAATCTAATCTTCCACACTTGTCTTAGTTCATAGACTCCATGTTTCTTGCTGTTCCTACTCTTCTTCCCAACAAATCTGCTGTTTACCTTTTTTGGATCTCTGGTGTCTTGACCACTTGAAACTCTTTCTTTGCTTTTGGATAGCCCCTTTCTGGCCATACATCAAGGAAAGCTAAGGGACTGAGGGAAGTGCTAGAATTTCTGACTTTGCCATTCCAGCTGAAAAAAGAGAGCCTAATCTAAAGGGAGAGGATATGTGAAGGAAAGCTTGTTAAAAAAATTTGTTTTAAGATCTTGAATCTTGAAGTCACAAAACTGCTAGTTATTTATAAGCTTGGTCTACTGGAAGGAAGCCCCCGCCCCCCCAAAAAGAGCACATGAAAGGATGCTCAATATCATTAGTCATTAGGGAAATGCAAATCAAAACCCCAATGAAATACCTACTTCACATTCACTAGGATGGCCATAATAATAATTTTTAACATGGAAAATAACAAGTGTTGGCAAGAGTGTGGAGAAATTGGAATCCTCAAACAATGCTGGTAAATTGTATTCTTTTTTTTTTTTTTTTTTTTTTTAAAGATTTTATTTTTTCCTTTTTCTCCCCAAAGCCCCCCGGTACATAGTTGTGTATTCTTCGTTGTGGGTTCCTCTAGTTGTGGCATGTGGGACGCTGCCTCAGCGTGGTCTGACGAGCAGTGCCATGTCCGCGCCCAGGATTCGAACCGACGAAACACTGGGCCGCCTGCAGCGGAGCGCGCGAACTTAACCACTCGGCCACGGGGCCAGCCCCGTAAATTGTATTCTTATGGTCTGAATGTGTAATATGATATCTCTGGGATGTGATCTGTGGTTTGTTTGGGTTGATGCATGTGTGCTTGTATTTGTGTTCGATAAATGATTGTTGAAGGGCTTTGTGAATAAGTGCTGCCTTTAGGACAGTGTGAATTTGGGAGTAATGTAAAACAGAGGGCCCAGGCAAGTGTTAGGACTCCAGAAGAGTCCTAGAAAAAAGGGCCACACTTTGGAAGATTATAATTAATTGGAAGAGTAACTTGTGTAGTTATAGTATATTAATAACTAATTAACACTTGTATAAATATTCTGAAATTTGAAAAGCATTTTACCATTTATAGTCTCAGTGATGTAAGTGACATTATCCTTATTTTATGAAGGAGAAAACTATTTACATTTTAGTGCACTTAGTGCTAACCTAATGAAGTTTTTGCTGGGTTAAAGATCACTTAATACTACCAACATGAATAAGAGATGATCCTTTTACTCCTGAGTTTTCTTTCTTTGAAGGGTAGGATCCCTCCCAAGTCTTCTAGAGCTTTTGCAGTTCAGGGCAAACACTTGTCCCTCACCCTAAATGCTTCTGGGATGAAGAAGTAATTGAAAAGTAAGTATTGTTTTGGAGACTACTAATATTATAGAGAGAAATTAATACTGAGCCAGATATCTTGGGGCTCAGGGGGCAAACCCTTTAAGATAGAATGTGTAGAGTTAATGTACAAGACATTGGATGTCCATCATCATGTGTACTATGTCAGATATAGAGATTCAGAGAGAGAAAGGCTGCTGGGAAATGTGAAATTGTTAATATGGATAATTTGACAGTAATCTTCACTCTCTGTGTAAGCCTTGAATATGTTATTATAAGTTGATGTTTTCTCATCTATAAAATAGAGATAATAGTAATATCTACTTCAAAGGGCTTCTCTGAGGATGAATAAAGATCATGCATACAAATCAGTTAAAATAAGAGCTGATGCAGAATAGCCACTTGATACATATTAGCTATTAATATTAATAAATTGTCATGGATGAAGACAAGATTATATACTCTAGTAGTAGAAAATCTGTTAGAAAACTCTTGGAAGTGGGGGGAGGACAGTCACAGAGAACATCTTTAGGTAGATAGAAAAGACTTGGAGGGAAGAGAGACTCACCCAGGAAAATCTCCATGAATGGATGTTAGAACCACCAGCAGTTCAGCGTGATCTGAACTAAAGGTTAGGTCTTGGAAGAATAAGAGAGAAAAGATTTCTACTTGTAAGTAATCATGAAATAAATGAGGTAGAGTATTCTCTGGACTTGGGGATGGGAATAGAAGCAAGGGTGAAATTAGGAAAGGATATGACAGCCTATAAAAGTCTTGTCATTGCATTTTTCTTTGTCAGGCTGATTTAGGTAGTGAGATTTTGTTCTTGAAAGTGATTTGTTCTAGATCATCATACACTGTAATTAAATAGAATCAGAATTTAATTAAACAGATATTTATTGAGCACCTCATACATGTAAGGCAATGTCCTATGTAAATTTGTTAATTTTGATATTTTCAGTATAAGACAAAGTCCATGTTCTTCAGGAGCCTACTTAAATGAGCAAATGAGTATGCAATGCAGATGATCAGTTACGGATTAGGGGTACAGAGACAATTGATGAGGAAAGAATATATTCTCCCAACAGCATGGTCTTAAAGAAGAAAAATACCTGAAATCACTCTTGAGTGATGTTGGTAATAGAAAGTGGTTAGGACAAAGTGCTTAGTGACCTTGTTTATGAAGACTGCCCAATTTGTTTATTCACATGCTTTCCCTGCTAGATATGGTTACATGTTGAGCACTATATTGATTTGCTATTGTTATGTAACTACCTCAAAATTTAGTGGCTTTAAACAACAAATATTTATCATTGTTCATAAGTCCGAGGGTCAGCTGCCTGAGAGTTAGTTGATCTAGACTGGGCTTGGCTCATCTCTGCTCTTTGGACTAGAATTCAAGTTCTTGTAGTGATGACAGAATGCAAGAGAGAAGATGGAAACATGCAAGGCCTCTTGAGGCCTAGGTTCAGAAATAGGTCACTGTCGTTTCAGCTTCATTCTGTTGACCACAGAAAAATCACACGGCCAACCAAACCTAGCGTCAAGAGATAGGGATACTTGGCCATTGGAGGTGGAAGAAAGTGAGTAAAAATTTCTGAACAGTTATCTCATCTGCCAACCCCAAGCTCTGAGAACCCTGGCAAAAGGCTCTTCAGAAAGCCAAATAGTTTGGAGCCCTTTACACTGACCATGTAAGTCATGCCCCTGGCTGAAATTAGAACTTGAACAGTGCTTTCTATTTAGACAGCAAATTAAAATTACCAAAGAACTTTCACATATGGTATTTCAGAACTGCTTGTTAATATAAGCAGAGATTATCATCCTTAAATTAAGAGTCAGAGACATGAAATGGCCATCCCATGTTAACAGTCTATAGGAATAAATAGACAGGAATGGTGTCCACCTGGTTTGATGCAGAAGAAATTCTGAAACATAGTTATGTACTCAGTAGCCATCTCAGGGACCTAGATATAGCAAATTGTCCTTTGTCTTCTGGTCAAAGGCAGGGAGATTGGAAGAATGGCTTCTACATATTTCCTTCTCTTTGTCTAGAATCTGGACTCTGCACTCAGAAATCATGGTTTTCTTTCTTTGACATCATATGGGTAGAAAACCTTGTTTTGGTTGCTTCTACAATTTCCTCTCATTCCAAAAGACTAGAAGATTGGAACTGATTACTACTTTACCTTTGAACCTAACCAGATTTGAAAGCATTTGTCAACTAGCATTTGGCAGTGGTTAGAAAATGCCTCAGTTGATGTAGCTTCTAGTTTCACTTGAGATTTGGTTTGGGTATGTGGCAGTTACTATTAGTTTCCTACCCAGCAGCCATTCTTGCCCTTCTTCCTTCCTAACAGGGCCTCAGTTTTGTTCAGGAACAGGCAACTAAATGCTTCAGGGGGAGCTGATTCCTTCCTAACCTTAGGTAGATCTTGATTAGTTTAAATCAATCATGGTAATTCTAATCTTTTTACCAGTGATTGGTTTGGGAATGGCCAATGACATAAAACTTGAAGTCTTCAGGGAGGCTTCTAGGGTAGGTTTCTTCACTTTCAAAAGAAGTGCACTGAGAAAAACAGCCCCTTTTCTGCCTCCAGACACAACTATGTGAGGAGACAATGCCTGCAGCTGCTGCAGCCATCTTGCTACCATTAAGGAACATATCTGAAGACAAAAGCCAACATCTAAGGACAGCAGAGCAGAAATTGAAAGGATTTGCATCGTTAAAGATACCACTGAGCCACTGATTTAATCAACCCTAAAAACAACTTACTTCAAAACTCTGCTTTTCATGTGAGAGATTACATTTACATATTGTTAACACTGTTTTTTCCTGTTGTTTGCTGCTGAAAGCACCCTGATTAATTGAAAGTAGCACCCTATAGTGAGATGCTCTACATCTTGCCCTGCCTTGACCCTCAAGGAGGCAATAAATAAGGTGATTAGGAGCATGGGCTTTGAAGTGTGGCAGACCTACATTTAAATCTTGACCCTTACCTTTTATTAGCCGAATAACTTTCAATAAGTTATTTAACCTCTCTAAGCTTCCTTTGTCTTCTCATTCTATGAAATGGGAATAACAGTATCAGCTATTTTACAGTTATTAGCATTATGTAGGATAATGCATTCACAGCCTTAACACTGTATCTATCACAAACTGTGTTCAATAAATTCTTATTATTTATTAATGTTTACAAATGCAGATTGATGGCACTGTTCATACCATTTGTGCATTCAGGAAATGCTGATTAGGCACATAGTTTGTAGATTGAGTGTTGAAGACAGTGTGCTTCTCTCCTGTGGGGACAGAAATCTAAGTTGTGAGAAGAGTTATATTTATGGGAGAAAGTTTTACAATTTACAAAAAACTGTAAAGCTCTTAATGGAGGGATCGGACAGCTGAGAGTTCTTTACTTCCATGTCCCTTCCGTCTCCTCTGGGGGGAGGAAATGGACTACCCCATCCTGCTACCCTGATCTTTGAGATATGCTTCAGAGGGCCCTGACTCCACTTTCCTAGGCAAGAAGCAGCCTCCTGTACCATAGTTGGTTGTTCTAGTTTACCAAGTCATGTCCATGGCCTGAGTGTTCTCTGGCCATTTAAGCTGAGCTGAGGCAACATTTTCAGCCAGTATTTAAGACAGAAGCTAGTGGTTATTCTAGAAAACCACTTAGAATGCCTCCCTTCACCTATCCCCGGGTATACCAGGCAGGATATCCCTGCGCGGAAAGAAAAGCTGTGTGGGCGTTGCCAACGTAGTCTTGTGTGTTTTTCACACAAGCTTAGGAGACCTCTATCATGGTGTCACTTCTAGGTACCCTGCCCTCCTCCAACACACAAACATACACCCAACCTGCGCTTCCTCTAGGTATGCCTCAGCAAAGAGCAAAGCATTTTATTTAGTTGTGGTAGGAGGTAAAAAGCTTGGGAAGCCCCGCTCTAGAGAAGCTGCTGTGAGACTGCCTTGAAAATAGAATGTCAGATCATCTTTCAATCCAGGGGAAGCACACTGAAATGCACTGGGATACAGAGAGAAAGAGAATTGGGCTGGGAGCCAGGAGAGCAGTATTCTAGAACAGACTTACTGTGGGACCTTAGGCAGTCACTTAACCTTTCAATGTCTATTTACTCATCCCCAATTAATGACTATACGTAAACTGAGTAGTTATTTAATTTAATAATTATGAATATTTAATTTATGAACTATACATTCATTTGAATAATTAGTTAATATTTTATTATTTAATTAAGTGCCTCTAAGAGATCAGAGACTGTGTCTGGTTCTACTCATTATTGTAACTGCTAGCACAATTCCTGACATAGAATAAATGCTTAAAAATAATTATGACTGAAGAAATGAGTCTATAATATGAATGGGCTCTGGAAGAGGATCCCTAAAGTCCTTTCCTGTTCTGTAAATAAAGGGAAATTTCCATTTCCTCATGCCCTCCTTAATATCAAACCAAATAGTGCTTCTTTGAGAAGGAATACAAATGCCTTTCTACTTGAGGGGGATGCCATCTCAGTCTCTGAAGCATCAAGACACTAGCAGCACTAGAAAGAACTTCTGAGGAAAATCTGGCTATTTTAACTTGGGAAGAGTGAATTTGGTAAAGCTTGAAAGTATACTCCTATATGCACTTAAGTTGAAGACCAGGATAGAACCATATAAAGATAAAACTATTATCTTGGACTGTTTGGTCTCAATCAGGAATAAGAGAAAGCCAATTCTAATGTTAAAATAAATTTGGGATCTTCCATAAAATTAATTGGAAAACTGAAGAATTCTATAGGAGAAATTGACTCCTATATGTGAGATGCCTCTGTTGCAGAGGACATCTTGAAGTAATATGCAACTCTTGATGACACCTCTTCAACGCTTAGTAAATCTGACCTTTCCTTTTATCTGTCATTATGCTGAATCACATGGCCCAGCAAGCAGCTAACACATTGCAACCAAACTTCACAATTGTAGGCTGGGAACATGTGCTCCTCACGTTGATTAGTCATATTACCAGTGTTTAAACCCATTTCCTGTTACCTTCGAGGATGGAGGTTACTTGACAGGAAGTCATTCTGCTGTCATCCAGCAGGGCTGCCAATACAATTCTTTAAACTTGTCAGTGAGTACAGAGGCAGCCGATTTTGCTCTGCTCTAAAGCTTTTGCACATGTTGAGTAATGCAGGCATTTAGTATATCATGGAAGCACCTAGTTTTGATACTAATGGAATGTGCATTTCCTTGAGATTTCTGAGTTCTCAAAGGTTTTGGCAAATGCTGACAGTGAAACTGTTTTAGTTAAAAATAAGCTTATTTTGTGCTTAAAGGGTCATTTTGCATTAGCTGTGTCTTCAAGTCAATTTTGAAAAATCACCTATTTTGGGAGTGGGCAAAAAAGAAGTCCCAAGAGGTAGCACATTTCCTCTAATAAATTCAAGCAACTTTTTCTTTGTATTGAAGATATTATTTGTCATACATTTTCCTTGTCATACGAAGCATTCCCAGACCATCATTTAAAACATATTGGTAATTTGGCCCTTAATTTTGGCACCTGTACATCTTTTAAAGCTCTGGTCTGTGTTTGGAGACTTAACTACTCTGTAAGTTAATACCCTTTTAGGGCCTAAACACCACCATTAACAGCAAATTGCCCTCTCAGGATGCTGGATAGAACCATTTTTTATATTTATTTGTTTAATCTTTATTAGCCAAAGGTTGTCCAACAGCTCTGAGGGAGTGAATTGCCCATGAGGCTTGGAGGCACGTTTAAATCTTTCCCTATAACTTCAGGGATAGGAGGACGTTCGATTACTGTAAGTACTTTGGGCTGCTTATGATTCCAACCTCCATTTCTAGGAAGCCTTGAAAATCCAGCCATAAGCTGCTCCCATTCTCTGGCCTGTAGGCTTAGTAAGTAATTCCTAGATTTTCATAGCTGGAGGAGACCACAGAGATCATCTGGTCAAAACTACTTATTTTACAGGTAGGAAAACTGAAGTCCAAAGAGGGGAAGTGATTAAGTTGCTGGGATCTTAAGTTATTTTTCTTCCCTGGAGATGTTTGCTTTTTAATAGAAGTCTTCTAACACAAAATCTTCAAGAACCAAGGGAAAGGATTCCTGCTGATGGAATTTCATGAACTGTCAGGTGGTAGGGAGTTATTCCTGGACTGGGAAGCTCTTCAAGTAGGTGTCTATTCCTTCTGCTTTTCTTTCTTATTCGTACTAACTTCTCCTGTGCTAGGAAATAAGACTCCTTAAAATTAAAGAATCTTCATTCCATGTAAAGGCTGTGTTTGTTTCAGGATAACACCTAATCACAGTGTCTGGCATGAAGCAGGTGCTTAAGAATGTGTATTGAAAGCATATATCAAAATGGCTTTAAAGATTCTGATCTAATCAAAAGTAACATTCTGTTGAAGGAAGAGCATTTTACTTCAGAGTCCAGATTCCTGGAGCCAGCCCCATGGCCAAGTGGGTAAGTTCGTGCACTGTGGTTTGGGGGTCCTTGGTTTTGCTGGTTCGGATCCTGGGCATGGACATGGCACTGCTCATCAAGCCATGCTGAGGCGGCATCCCACATGGCACGACCAGAAGAACTTACAACTAGAATATACAACTATGTACTGGGGGACTTTGGGGAGAAGAAGAAGAAGGAAAAAAAAAAAAAAACCAAGAAGAAGATTGGCAAAAGATGTTGGCTCAGGTGCCAAACTTAAAAAAAAAGTACAGATTCCCAATACCTAATAATAGCTCTGCCAAATGTGACTGCTAATTCCTGAGTTATCAATATTCTGAAATTGTGCAATTAACATTCATCTTCATAAGATTTTGTGTCTATTCTGAATACTTCTGAATACTTGAATAATCTTTTGCTGATTCTTGGCTGGTAGAAATTGAGATGAGAAAGAAATCCTAGATTCTTAGAGTTGGATGGCTTCTTAGAGGTCATCTAGGCCAATGCACTATCTGAACCCTGCTTGATTTCCTATTGCAATAAACCTGCCAAATTGTTAACCAGGTTCTGCTTAAAACTCTTCCTGGGTGGGGCGGCTTTCCATACCGTGAAGTGATCCAGTCATCTTTGAGCAGACTTAGAAAGGTATGCCTTTAAAAACAAGTTTTTGTCTTTAGCTGTATCCTACATCCTTAAAATTTCTACCCGTTGGCAGTAGTTCTGATCTCTGGAATCACAGGAGTGAAGTCTAATCCCTCTTCCACAAGACTGCAATTCATGGGTCTATTTTGTTGCAAGCTTGGAGGGTATATTGTTAACATTATTCCTAATGAATTCCTTTATTATTATTATTTATTATTTCTGAAGATTCCTAAACAGGCTGATTCCGTGGTAATTTTTCTTCCCAAGTATGTTTTATTTACCTTTATAATATTTTGTGCTTAAAGATTTTCAAAGCAGAAGCTAATAAACACATTTAGTCTCCTTCCTAGTCTTTTGGTTTTCCAAAATGAGAGTTGCTTTATGTTTTTGTTTGTAACTTTCAGTTATAGAAAAGTTTCTTTGATGTCCTCTTTAAGCAGAGTAAAGAATCTCATTCCCCAAAGAATCTCACTGAGTTTCAGATTATTTCTTTATGGGAGAACAGCTATGGTCACAACAGAGAGGATTCTAAAGATCTGCCATTAATAATTGGCCTTTGAGTGATTCCATTTTCAGTCCAAAATAAGTGAATAAATGGACAATAATAGAGTGTATCACTCCTCTGCTCAAAAGGTGTCAGTTGGCCATGACTGTCTTCCATTTATGTCTAAATATTACTGAATGTTACAGTGCTACTCACAGTGTGATCCACAGATGGGCAACATCAACATTACCCAGGAGCTTGTTGGAAATGAATTCCCAGGGCCTACCTAGACCAATTGGATCAGAATCTTTGGTCCCCAAAATCTGTGTTCTAATAATTTTTCAAGGGATTCTTAAGCATACTAAAGTTTAAGATGCATTGGTGTAAATGTCTTAGACTGTCATTCAACATCTACTGAAATACCTCAGCAACCTTTCTTGTTCTTTCCTTATTATCTACCTCTTAAGCTTTGTCCAAATTCGAAAACTTGATATTCTGTCATAGATCCTTAACTTACTTTCCTACAAATTTTTGCTCACACCATTCACTTGGCTATGAATGTCCTTACTGCCTTTTTTCCTTAAGGCCCAGTTCAAATGTGACCTCTTTTATAAGGATATCCTGAAGTCCCCAACTGTGTCGTCTCCTTTTTCTAAAACTGGCATAGCAATTTGCATCTCTCTGCACATTACATACTTCTCTAAAGTGAAATTTTTCCTTATCTTTTGTCTAAACTTCCATCTACCTCCCTATTTCACTCTGAGCATAAATTCTTAAGGAGAGGTCTCTTTTTTAACTTTTCCATAAGCTTGTAGTCAGGGATCAGCAAATGTTCGTTGAGCAAGTGAAATAATCTGCTAACAATGGAAAAGGAGCATACTCAGAATTTATAGTTCTGGGTTCTGGTCTAATCTCTGCTATCAGTCAGTTTGATTTCTTTGAGCAAGTCTGTTCATCTCTCAGGAAGTCAGTGTTCTCATCAGCAAAGTAAAAGGGTTAGAGTAGTTGATTGTTTCTCAAACAGTGGTCTATAGATGAATGCCAGGCTGTGATGAAGTTTTCAGCAACTTAGGATGAAATGAGAAAATAAAAACAATGTGGTAAGTTTTTAATGAGGCTAAGTTCATTTAATTTTTAACTTCCAAGTTTATGTTCTTCCCACATTTTTGTTATTAAAATGTCTATAACATTATGAAATGGTGCTGATAATTGATGGTAGCTGCTATTTTAAATGTCTCTATTTTGTTAAAGCAAATGACTGTGAGAAAATGAGCAACTCTATTTTGGTGCTTTTAATGTTTGTTTTTTTGAAATGTTACTGGTCCATGAAATCCATAAGTATGTGAATGACTTGCTTAGATGCTCTGCAAGTCTTTGCCCAGGGTTAGGATTCTATGGTCTGTGAGTTGTGGTTGGATTGGGCTTGGACCTGAAACCCCTTTGGAGAAGCCAGGTTGCTGCAGGAGTTGAATTTTGGAATTCTGCAAGAGACTGGCTGCCTTGTCGCTGTGGTCCACTGTTGAATCAGTACTTCAGGATGGTGGCAAGGACATGTGGCTGCCAGTAACCCTGCTCTGGGGGCAGATTGAAAGCTGGCCTTGGTTCTCAGTCCTCTTTTAAAATCCTTCAAAACAGCTCTAAAAGGTTTTGCACTGAAAAACTACATAATTGAACCAAAATGGAGATTTTCATAATTCCTCCCAACCCTTCTTGAAAAGTTTTTGGTTCACACTTGACAGGGCAATAGGAACTTTCAGATATAAGTTAAGGAAGTGGTGTCATTAATAGTAAATGGCAGTTTTTCTAAAATGATGCATGTTTTCAGATATAGGACTGAATTCTATTACGATAAAAAAGGGGCCATTTAAGAAAAGCTTATCAAACTGTCCTCATCCTCAGAATTGCTTCATACTATTTCCATTTCAGTCCCCATAGCCATTCCAGTCCCCCAAGCACTGAGTCTGGCTGCTTTAGTATTCAAGCACATTGACTGAAGAGGCTTTCTGTATCTAATTTTACAGTAGCATATCACTTGATTATTAACACATTAAAGGCAATATGCTTCTAGCTTAGAAATCTGATACTAATTGGCTTTGGGATATTTTATTTAAAAAACATTTTCCAAATGGGACTGTGAATTGTTCAGTTTCTTTATTCAGTGCTAAAGAAAACAGTAATTCTGCCAGCAAAGTTTGTCCAGCAGGGCAGAAATATTAGAATCTTCGAGTTTACCTGTCAATCTTATATTTTCATGTCCTTTGCCTAGAAACAAGCCTACAAGCTAATTGACTTCTGTTCCTTTCCTGTTGGCTTCTCATTTTTCTGAACATGGAGACTCAAAACAAAGATAAAATTCCAGAGGAAGCTGGCATTGATCAAGGTTTGGATTAAATTAAATTAAGTGCTTTTTATTGAACTCAGCAGTATTAGTTATTAAAACCAGAAGGCTATACCCTGCCTAGTGTAAAAAAAAGAAAACAATGACTCATACTTTGGCACAGATTTTATTGGGAAATTAAAGCACTCGTTTTCTTTTATTCCATTAAAACTTTTGCAGACAAACATATGTAAACAAGATTAGGAGATGGAAAGCAGTGAGGAAATCAGTCTTTCTGGGCTCTGGTACTTTGTGGGTTCTAGCTTTCAGCTGAAGAACTAAAGGGAAAAAATCTTATCTGGGAAGAAAACAGGAAAGCATACTAGGATTTTCGTTTTGGGAGGACATAAGTCAGATGAGTTGCCAACGTACTCCTTTGTTTCTGGATGAGTTGGAATTATGTATATAGGGAAGGGAGAGAGGACAGCAGTATAGTGTAGCTTAATGTTCATTAGCTAGGACGTTAGACCCTCAAAATCGCAGCTTTAGGTCTACCCCTTCAGGCTGGTTGACCTTCGACAAGACTCTTAACCTCTCTGCTCCTGTTTTCTCAGCTGTGAAATAAGGGGCTAGACTGGTTAGTCTCTAAAGGCCCTGCTCGCATTCTGTCATCTATTTCTATGTTTTGTTTTGTGCTGTGGGAGACCACCATGACCCATAGTGAAAATAGCAATTAACCCAGGCTTGCCCAGGCCAAATTTGTCCTGCCATCTATTATTATTTTTAAACATTAACTAAAAAAGTCCATACTTTATTCAGATTTCCCTAGTTTTTCTGTTTTTTTTTTTTTTTCTGTTTAGGATCTCATCCAGGATACCATACTACATTGAATCATGGCTTTTTTAAAGACTCATCTTGATTGTGACAGTTTCTCAGACTTGCCTTGTTTTTGATGACCTTGACAGTTTTGAGGAGTACTCATCAGATCTTTTACAGAATGTCTCTCTATTGAGATTTGCCTAATGTTTTTCTCATGATTAGACTAGGGCCACGGGTTTTGGGAAGAAAACCACAGAAGTAAAGTACCATTCTCACTGCAGCACATCAAGAGTAATACTGTCAGCATGACTTATCACTGTTGATAATGACCTTGATTACCTGGCTGAGGTAGTGTTTGTGAGATTTCTCCACTATAAAGGTACTTTTTTTCCTCCCCTTTCCATACTGTACTTTTTGGAACGAAGTCGTTATGTACAGCCCACACTTAAGGAATGGGGAGTTATAATCCACCTCCTTGAGGACAGAGTGTATACATAAATTATTTGTGTTCTTCTGTATGAGGGATTTGTTCCCTCTTGCTCATTTATTTGTTTATTCAATCGTTTATTAATATCAGTATTTTCATGGATATTTATTTTATTTTTTGGTGATAAGGCAATGCTTCTTTATATGTTTCATTGCTCAGATTGTTCTAGCTTTGGCCATTGGGAGCTGTTTTGGTTGGCTTTTATGTCCCTTTGATATACTTCATCATTGGGTTTTTGTTCTTGAGCACTTCCTTTTGCCACCTGTTTTTGTAAATAAAGTTTTTTTGGAATACAGCCACACTCATTCTTTTACATATTCTCTATGGCTGCTCTTGCACTACAAAGGCAGAGTTAAGTCACTGTAACAGAGACCATATGGCCTGCAAAACCTGGAATATTTACTATTTGACCGTTTACAGGAAAAAGTTTGCTGACTCCTGATTTAGACCATTTTCTATGTATTCTAGTAATGCACTGTAGCTTTAACTTGATGGAGTATAATTTCCAGGATTTTCAGATTTAACTTTAAGTCATTTTTTTCATTCAGAACATGATCTTGACCCTGAAGTATAATCACCAGTGGCACCATCAACAAGACTTTGTTAAACACTCCTGGGTTTGGGTGGCTCTGTTCCTTTGACTATGACTGCTTCCTTGCCCAGATACTTGACCATGTTGTTGCAAAGTGCCTTTTCTGTTAGTAGTTTTTTCATTGAAAGGAAAAATTTAAAGATCAGGTCTATTGTGTCTTTATTCCTTTTACTAACTTGTACTAAAAGAATTCATATAACCAAGGTCTGAATTTTTTTTAAGGTCTGAATTGTTTAAATGGCTGTGTACTTGAGAAATTCCTTGTTGATAGCACTAGTTCTGCCCCTAGAAGCAGACAAGTGGAGAATTTGATGTGAAGTGAAGAATGTTGACTAGAGTTTTGTACAAGTCCATCAAGCTTATTTCATTGGTAAATTTACTCAAATTAGAACCAAAGTTTTCAGTAGTGAAATATGAGTGCATTAGTCCACTTCTCTTAAGTGTTCTCTAAGCCATATGCTCTGACCTGTACTGAGAGAAAATAAATCATCAGATTCCATAGTGGTTTAATATGTCTAAACATCTGGATTTAGACATAAATCTTATTTCAATATGGTTTTCACACTCCAACATCATCATCTCACCAATGAATAAAGTTGTCAATAGAGGATGATTAGAGAAATGGGGTGATTTATTTCTTATAAGTGTATTAAAGTCCCAGTGAAGCAACGTTGGTGTTATAAATTCAAATTTCATTTCAACTCTGTAATTACACAGATAGGATGCACACAGGGGACAGGATTTGGCCCTTAGTATGGCCTTATTCAGATTTTAGCATAGTGGTGCTTTATATTAAAATTTTACTATAAAAATTAAAATAATGGACTGAGAAAGTTAAAGTTCTCCTAGGTACATTAAGCTTAGCACATAATATAAAGTCCTATTTCTTTCTTTTTTCACTGCCAGTCTTTTCAATTATGTAGTCTGTCCCATAGCCTCCACTTTCAATTCCTGCTCTCATTAGTTCTCTGAAATCTGCTTTTTTCTCTGATTGCTTGCCTGAGCCAGAAGTCTTTTTTTTTTTTTTAAGATTTTCTTTATTTTTTTTTCCTTTTTCTCCCCAAAGCCCCCCAGTACATAGTTGTATATTCTTCGTTGTGGGTCCTTCTAGTTATGGCATGTGGGACGCTGCCTCAGCGTGAGCCAGAATTCTTGAAGGTCACCATGACCTCCTAATTGCCAAATCCAATTGTCTTTTTCCAGCCTTGGTTTCCTTGATTTGCATGCAACATTTGATACTGTTTTGCACCTCTGAGTGTGTTTGTGTGTGTGTTTTTTCCTTTTTTTTAAAAATCCTCTGTGAAGTTTATTTCAGTATGAATAACGAAGCTCTGGAAATTTCAGGAAAGATAAATGCAGACATGAGAGAGGTAATAATAGATATCAATAAAAAGGAAGAACATGATTTTTCCATTTGGCTTTATGAACAACACACTTGTGTATGTGTGTGTGTGTTTTTTTTAAGTCTAGTTCTTAACCCTTAGCTTTTGTCACTCTACACAATTTTCCTTGGTAATTTTGTTTCCTACTTTGGCTCCATCTCTGTGCAAATGATGGTCAAATCTAAATCTCCAGGCTGATCTCTCTCCTGGGTAATTATCTCCACCAAACATTTTCACGTGGTGTCTTGGGTCATCTCAAATTTAGTATATTTTAACCTGTCATTCTTCTTTCTTAAATTTCGTTCCTTTCTTCTAAATTTCTTGTTTCTGTTAATAATCCCACCATTGTCAGGGTTGTCTGGGCCTGACATTAGAGTGACATTTGATGCACCTTTTCTCTTGCTCTTCATAGCCTGTGAGTTAACAAGTTCTAATGACTTTCTCCTTGCATTGCTTTTTTTATGCTGCTCTACCTTTCTGTAAATATTTACTGAGTACTCTCCACCATGTGCCAGGGATTATTTTAATTTTCCTCTTTCTCTCCATTATATCCTGGTTTATCACTCGACGTCTGCACAATTACAATGACCACCTCAGATTGGTTCTCTGCTTTATTCTTTCTGGACAAATCCATCTATCGTACCCCATGCCAGATGACATTTTTAAAAAGTGAATTCCATAATGTCATTCAAATAATTATAGTGGCTCCCCACTGTAAAGAGAATAAGGTAAAACTCCTAAACTTAATGGTAGAATCTTTCCACAGTTTGGCCCAGGCTTCTCTTTGGAGTATTAGCTCTCTCTTCTTTTCTGTATAATCCTCTTTCTACCAAAGCAAGCGTCCTCATAACCCACTAAACTCACCTTTTGTTTGGGCTTTTCCTCTTGAAAATCATGGTATTCATAGTCTGCTTACCTAAAATGCCTTCTTTATTGTGTTCTACACTGCAATCTGCACATCTTTCAAGTCCCAGCTCACATCTCACTTCCAGTGAGATTACGTCAGTACAGAGTGGCAGCGTGGTAGATAGAAGGAGAAAGAAGAGATTTGAATTCAGAGGACTTACCTCTGCTAGTCACCATCTGGGTGACTTTGGACAAATCACTTTGTCCAACCTTTGTTTCCTCACCTATAAAAGTTAGAGTATACTGCTACCTTTACAGGGATGTTGTAAGGATTAAATAAATGGACCTATGCAAACTCTCCAGGCACCTAGTACTAGTAATTGCCCACAAATGTTTGTTGCAGTTGAGTCTCCAAAGCCAAACTGCAATAGCATTTTTTATACAACTCATTTTTTCCTCTATATATTTACTGCCTACTTATGGTGAGTTATCTCTTTGTAATCTCTCTCTCTCTCCCTCCACACACACACACACACACACACACACACACACTCACTCTCTCTCTCTCTCCCTCTCTCATCTAGCAGAATGCTTTGGGCATAGCGTGGGGCCAGTGAATGTTGATTTATATATTATTTCACCTGATGGCACAAGGTTTAATTGGAACCATCTCTCTCCTTTTCCCCCAACATCAATCATCCCCACATACCACCCCCACTCCCATATACACATATCCATATACTTGGATCCAAACAATAATAGATAAATCTAATTCCAGCCTTAATTGGAATTCTGTCTTTGAACTGCCTTCCCTTTGGGCAAAATGGAAGGGGAATAAGACTTGTCCTTTGATAATGATGGATATCTTTAGAAGATTAGAGTCTCTTTAGTATCCTCTGGTATCCAGGAGGTGTCGCTATAGCCTTATTTGCCTTGTGAAAGGGTAGCACATACCTTTAGCATAAGTGGACCACTTATGGTAGTATAGAACTCTTGGGGTCTGAGTTATCTTCATCTGACCTTTCAAATAGCGTGTACATGACTATCAAGGGGAAAGTATTGAAATTCAAGGCACAAATCCTTATGTAATCCTGAGAAGTGATGGGGAGTTACTGGAAGGCAGAGTGATCTAGTTCACTTGTTGTGTATGGAAAAAATGATTTGAGGTCTAGCATCCAGAACAGTTTGGAGCTAAATGAAGGAGGATCTGTGTTTCCAGGGAGCTGAAGCCAAGGCGTGATCATTATTTACAGGCATGTTCATGCCCTTCTTATAAGAAGCTTTTATAGGCAGGTAGTACTGGCCAAAATCACGTGAAGAAATCTGTGGTCTTCTTTCATCTCATCTACATCTAGAATTCTCCTCTAGGCTCAACGAAAACTAGCTGAGCTTCCCTTCAGGAAGATACTTGGAGGCTATCACAGGGAAAAAAAACCCCTCAAAATTTTCTCCTTTAATTTGGCAAAACTAAACATACAAAACGAAAGTTTTCAAAAAATACCTAAAAGGCGAGTCTTTGGAGGGCAGTGTGTTTGTCTGTACTCCCTTAATCCAAATCACAGCTTCCTCTGTTCTATTTGCTTGTGATAACATATATCCAACTATGTGTTGGCTTGACCTTCTGACATCAGGATAAAAACCTTGTCAAATTTCAGCACAGTTAAGCTCATGTGCACTGTAGTACCTGGAAAGGAGACCTCAGAAAGGAATGGTTTGGGCATGACTAGAGGGAACATTTTTCCTGTTGTATTGGAAATAAGTCAGTGCTCCTGATGGAAGGAAAAGGTCACTATGCTGTGGTACATGCCTTCTGTGAGATGAGGCTCTGACCACTAATGACACTTGTGCTTTTCATTATGACAGAGGTGTTAACCACATCATGCTGGCTGTGCTCCAGCCCAGGCCATTGCAGCCTTCTGCTTCTGCAGCCTTCCTCCTCTTCGCCTTGGTTGGCTGTAGAATTCTTCACTTCCTGTCCTAAACTTTTGTGAGGTGTCATGACTGTTAAACAGCTGCCATGTTGCAGGCCAGATGTCGCTGCACTTTAGTGTGCATGAAATGTTCCTCTTATAAAATATTAGATAGCTTAAAAATCTGTTTTGAAGGTTTGTAAAACACTTAGGATTCTTTCAGATAAGAGGACTATTTGTATATTCTTAAATTGTGTGTGAAAAAAGGGCCAAAGTGTAAAATACAAAGGGTGAAAATACTGTAGTCCCTAAGTCTCCTGATTGTGAAAATAAGTTGCCAGCTATTTTGAGGGAAACAAGTGGATATCATCCAATTAGACTTTCAAAATCTATAACAAGTTTTCTAATCAAAGGCTTTTAAAATGCAGTCATTGCATTGATTTTGGAATGGGAAGGGTCTCTTTTCACTGAAGTAGGTCATTTAGGTTATTTAGGAACAAGAAACAAAAGGAAGAAATAATACATACTTGTGTTATTTTAAAAATTGTTTTCTTAAGGTATAATTTACGTAAGAGTGAAGTAAAAGATCTTAAGTGAACAGTTTGATCAGTTTCCACAAATGCATACCCTTGTGTAACCCTACCCCTGTCAGCACCCAGTGCATTTCCATCATCCAGAAAGTTTCCTCATGCCCCTTCCCAGTCAGTGCTCTTGAGGTCCCACCCTCAAACAACCACGGGAGTCTGATTTCTGTCACCATAGATTGAGTTTGACTATTCTAGAACTTCATAAAAATAGAATTATGCAGCGTGTACTTTTTTGAGTCTGGCTTCTTTCATTCAGCATAATATTTTTGAGATTGACTCATGTTGTTGTTTGTATCAGTAAGTTGTCCCTTTTTTGTTGCTGAGTACTACTTTATTGTATGAATATACCATGGGTTGTTTGTCCATTATCCTATTGATTTATATCTGAGTTGTTTCCAGTCTTTAGTTATAATGAATAAAGTTTGTATGAATGTTCTTGTGCAAGGCTTTTTCAGACATAGATTTTCATTTTTCCTGTATAAATATCTAGGAGTGAAATTGCTGAGTCATAGGGTAGAAAAATGTATGTTTAATGTGTTAAGAAACTGCCACACTATTTTCTGAAGTGGTTATATCATTTTACACTCCCACCAACAATGTATGAGAATTTCAGTTGTTCCACATTCTCTTCAAGAATTCTTTTTCGTTTTACTAATTCTGGTGGATGTGGAGTGGTACTTGATTCTTTTTTTAACTTTCTATTTTCAAATTTTGGCTTTACGGAAGTTTTAAAAGTTTGGATTTGAAAGTTCCTATAGACCTTTCACCTAGCATCCCGTAACATTAACATCTTACATCATCCTGGTACGTTGATCAAAACTAATTGTTTTGTAACTAATTGTTACAATGCTATTAACTAATCTATAGCTTTTAATTGGATTTCCTCAGTTTTTCCATAATGTCTTTTTTTTTTGTTCCAGGATCAAATCCAGGATAACATATCGCATTTAATCTCATTGTGACTTTAATTTGCACTTTTCTGGTGACTAAGGATGATCATTTTTTCATGTGTTCATTGGCCATTTATAGATGTTCCCTTGTAAAGTGTCTGTCCAAGTGCTTGTTTTTGGGGTGGGGGTGGGTGGGGATTATTTGCCTTTTTATCATGAATTTTTAGGAGCTCCTTATTTTGTTCTGGATATGAGTCCGTTATTAGATATATGTGTTGTGAATATTTTTTTCCAGTCTGTAGCTTTTCTATTTATTTTCTTAATGGTGTCTTTTGATGAATAGAAATGAATACTTATCTTAAGAAGGAAGTATAATGTTAGAGTTCTCATGGATCAGAAAGGGGGGCTCAGATTTAATATTTTTAAAATTAATCCGTAGAGAAGAACATATTATGATTTCTTCAAAGACGTGGGTTGAACTAAGTTTGTCTGGACTCTGAAATAATAACCTGAAGGGGCATATATCAGGAATAAGCCTAATAATAATAATAATAATAATAATAATAATAACAGTAATTGCTAATACTTGTTGGGTGTTTACTATGTAGCAGACCCTTTACTTATTGCTTTGAAGGCATTGTTTCATTTTATTCTCACAATAATCCTATGAGGTTGGATTATTATTATCCACATTTAAAGGTAAGGAAACCAAGGCTTAACGAAATTAAGTATTTTATTCAAATTATTGCTAGAAAATGGTAAATTCAAAGTTTGAATTCAGGCAGTCTGACTCCAGAGTCTGTGGGCTTAATTGCTGCACCATTCTGATAGAAAGAAAATCAGTGAACTTTAGTGTGTGTGTGGCTATGAACATGGAAATCAAGAGCTATGGAATACTGTTTTCTGATGTCATTGCTGTGGCAAAAGGTGTATATTGATAACTTTCTGGGAAACACTATTTTATCATTGGATAAAACAAATGCCTACCTAGAGTAGCAAGTGTAATTTTTTTTTTGGTGACCATACTTCAAAACAACGGAATCAGAAGGAGGAGATATGGTGGTGGTGGAGGTGTTCAGGAACAAATTACACAGACTGGAAGTGATGTATGAAGCTGAGAGGGACTACAACCAATGTATAAAAGTATTCAGAATATGGACAAAATGAGCATGGTCTTAGTCACTGGATTTCAGAACTGTAGCACAAAAGGACCATTATTGAAGTTTTTCCCATTGATGGAAGGTTAAGTAAAATAAAAGGAAGACTTTTTTTTTACACAACTTGTGGAACTTATTAACTGAAGAGGTAGTGAAGGACAAAAATAGAAATATATTCAGATGAAAGGTTGAAAGATTTAATGAATGGCAGTTCCATGAGTTATTTAGGGGAGCTAGTCTGTGACAGGGAGGGGCAGGGACATTCCTAAGTTTTGAAGTTGACGTCCAAGAGGACAGCTATGTTCAATTTTAACAAATCCCATGGTAAAACTTCAGAATGTTCTAATGTCTGAACAACTTGTTTTTTCCAGAATATCACATTGTATTTTTATGTTATTGTATATGCAGCTCTCTCTGGCTCAGGTGCCATAGCCCTCTTCATCCTTTAAGACTCAGTTCAAATACACCTCTTTTGTGAAGCCTTACCTAACAATTCCAGGCAGCTCGTTACTCCCTGCTCTGTGTTCCTTGTAGTGTCCTCTATTTTAGTACTGATCACAGTGTTTAGGCAATCTTACAGCCTAAATTTTTACTGTTTGGTGAATGACTGGGTGGGGAGACCTTGACTCTAACTAGTGTGGCAAATCTTTCGGTCAAAGAGATCACAAGAATATATAATCCTCCTATATATCCAGAACTAGAAAACTTGATATTGGTTAACTCTGGTGATTCCCACTACAACTATTATCCCTATCGTGAGCTAAGGCTCAGAGAAGTTAAACACTTTGTCCAGGGTCAAACAGCTGCAAAGAAGTATAGCCAGGATTGGAACCCAATGATGTCTATCTTCAAACCCCATGCTTTTAAACATTCAAATATGAAGACTTTTTGGCTCCTGTATCACGTTTTAATTTACTCCACACCTGGCTACCATTGAGAATACCTGTAGGGAAGAGGGATGTTATTCTTTTTCTTAAGCCTCTTTATAGGCATCATTCTCCTCTCCCTTGTATATACTTTCTTGTATAATAAGCTGCTTGACTGCAAGCCTTTCTTTCTTCTTTCATTATTTCCACCATTGATCCACAGTGCCTTGCACATAGTGGGTGCTCACTGAAAATTTATTGAACTGAATAAAATCTTACTGTGCTCCAATGATTCAACACAGAGGCTGGGCTGTGGCTTGGAAATAAAACCTTCATTTTTCAGCTTCCCTATAGATCTCCGCACTAAATGATTGGCAGCAACATAATCTCATGCTTGTGTTCTGGAATACGTTAACATTTTATATTTTAAAATGTCTTATTTGGGCCCTTTTAGAGAGTTATTACTAAGAAGTTCTTTAAAAGAAAAAACACAGTTCTATGAAAAAACAACTATTTAAATTTTAGAATTGGTCCTACAGAAGGCAGAAAACTAGAGGGGAAAAGGGCTATTCTAGTTCCCTAGGGCCCAAGGGAACAATAAAATATTTTCTATAGTGAAATATATTTTTGTTATTTTTAACATTTATTTTTAAAAACTAACCTTGCCTTATATATGAGTTTATCCTGTATTTAGGAATATGCAGGAAAATATTGTCTCTGTCTTTAAAAAATTAAAATCTGATTGGGAAGACAAGATAAAATTAAAAGATGCAATTGATAAAAGATGCATTGATTTATTTCTACGTGAGTGGAAAAGAGACAGTGCTATATGGCTTTAGAGAAATATTTGTGGAACTGACAAAATGGAAGAGGTGGCTGAAACCTGAAAATGGTCAGGAAGTTTTGGAGAGAGTGGAGTTGTTTGGGTGCAGACTGCTTCAGACTGCTCCCAAGCAGTTTCATGTGGCTGGAGAAAAACACATCACCTTGCTAACTAGTCTCACTTTCATTTCATGATCCTTAACCTGAAATAGGTTTTGGTGATGCCTAGCAATCTTACTATTTTTCTTGTCTATTCACTCTCCTATTCTCACTTTATCTTCTCTCCCCAAAACCTACAACATTTCTTTTCCCCTCTTTTCCTTTACTTTCATTGGCATGTAAACATGGATCCTTTTAAACTTAAGTCAGACCATGCAGTTCTTCTGCTCAAAACCTCCCATTGGCTTCCCATGTCTTTCATATTAAAATACAGAGCATGCTCTTATGTGAGGGCTTTTGCATTAGCTATTCTTCTGCTTGGAAATTTCCTCCCTCAGATGCCTATGTGGCTTGTCTCTCTCTTACTTCAGGTCTCTGTTCAAATGTCAGAGAGGCTTTTCCTGGCCACCTATACAGAATATCAGTCCCCATTCTGACCTCAGCACTTTCCAGTCCCCTTACTCTGCTTTATTTCTCTCCACATTTTATATTTATTTGTTTATCCATTTAATATCTGTCACTTCCCATTTGAATGTAAGGGACTTTGTTTTGTTCTGTGTTATATTCTCAGAGCCTACATGTTGCAGACACTAGCTAAACTTTGAATGAATGAATGAAATAGGCATTTGAAAAACAAGTAGACATTTAATAGATGAAGCTTGGAAAGTCATTCCATGTTAGGTAAATGGTGTGGGAAAACAAGAAGAGGTGGAGATATGCATGATTGTAGAGATGGAAGACCAGTGTGTCTAGGGCATCAGGTTTGAGTTGGGAAATGGTAGGACAAACTTACAAAGTTATGTTGGGGTATGCTGTCAAATGTTCTGAAGAGCAAACTAAGGTGTTTTATTTGTATGTGTAGATAATGTGAAGTGATTGCAGGTTTTAGAAGAATGGAGTGTGTCTTTCCTGCCACTAGGACAGAATCCAATAGGCACATCCCGTGGAAGCTAAAAATCTCTCCAGTGTCCCTATTGTAGAGCTCCAGAAGTTTGCCTTATTTTGGAATATAGATGAAAAGATTTTAATTAATTTTCATTTTTGAGATAGAAGACACATTTGACATCATATTGTTCAAACTACTACCATGATGCTCTAAGTGCTTTCATGGCAGAACCATTATTTAGTACATTGTCTGGCTTTTAGTAGGAGCCAGTAAATATTAGTTGTATGAGCACTATTTGTTGAGTGGAAACAAGTCCTAAAGAATTTGAATGACTTACCTTAAGTTCAGCCAAAAGTGTGGTTCCCAACTTTAGTCTTTTGGCAATTGTTCTTCATGGTTTCTTCATAGCAAGTAATTCAAAAGATTAACCACATAGTCCAGACTCTAGACTTAGATTTCTTTCCTCCTTAAATAATTAACTATTACAACACAGCAGTATTTGTTGTATTAGATGTAAATAAATAAATGAGATATACTGTGGATTAAAATGGAATGGAATAGAACTGTAAACACAAGTTACCTATTCCTAGTTGATTACTAGAATGCATAGTGAATTTTCTTTACCATAACTTTATCTTGGCCTCTGCTTGGTTGGTTACTGGCTATTTTGACATTAGAAAGCCACATTTATTTTAGGTGCTTAAAAGCTGTTTTCTCCTGATTCTTGACTCTCTTTTCTTCTTTCTAATCAGGAAGAAATAAAATTTATTTTCTTTGCTTTTACATGTTAGATGTTCAGTGACTTTACCCTAAAAACTGAGCCAGTAATTCATTTATCTGTGAGCGTCTAGAAAGTGTTAGGGAATCTATTGAGTTCACAGAGAAACGTTCTCTATAGGGCATCCCTCCAGCTCTTCCATCTATTTTTATTGTTGTTTTTGTTTGTGTTTTTGATTAACTTAAACATCTTATAACTTGGCAGCTTTACATCCATCTCTCTTCTCAGTGTTGCAGATTCCTCACAAGACAGTATCTCTGCGTGTATATTCTATAGTGGTTGAAAGAGAACTTAGATGACATTATTCAGATCAGCAGGCGTTTTTTGTGTGTGATGGATGACCTTTTATCTCCACCTAAATTTCTGATGGGGGTTAAGCCTTTTTCCTTTAAAAAATATTTTAAAACATATATTGATCAAGATGAAACAAAATTTTCAAGAAAGAAAGGATAAAAGAGTTATTTTCTCACAGTGATAATTTGGAAGCAGTGATTTAAGAGTAGTATGGAGTTAGTCAAGTGGACCATTTGAGCAAAGGAGGGCAGTTGGAAAGATGTCGCTTTAATCCAGGCTTAGGTGTTAGTGTTAAGGAGGTATTAGGGACATAGGAAAGAATGTGTGAAAGCAAGGGTAGGATTGATATTTTTTGAAGAGTAGGAGGGAGAATTAAAAATAGCTGTAGACATAAGGCATTCAGGAAGGCAAACTGGTTTTGGATATGCTGGGTATAGGAGAGAAGGACATAGAGGTAGAAATAGCCACTAGGCAGGTGATGATATTGGACAAGACGATAGAAGAGATATCAATTTTGGGAACAGTTTTCAACTTTTACTGGTCTAGTGTTCTTTTACCTGAAGACTGTCTGGATCTCCTGGTGGAGCCAGAGTGAGAGGGAACAGGAGGAATTAACATTTCTTGAACCCAGCAGTAAGTTGGATACTATGCTACCCTTTCATAAATGTTATTTCAATGACTCTTACACTCCGCCTGTGAGAGTATGAGCCTCACTTTCCAGATGAGGATGTTAAGGGACTGGCTGAAGATCTCATGCTAGCACATGGCAGAGCCATGGTTAAACTGATTAAACAGGGTTAAATTTTGTTTCCAAAGACCATGCTTTTCCCATTTATGTCATACTGATTCTGACCCCTAGAAAAGGGACAACTGGAAAGGAACTTTGGGAATAGTGATTAAGAAATACACAAGGATGGCGAATTAGGGATGAGAGGGCAGATGAAGAGCATGAAAGAGTTAAGTTAGTTGTCTAAGAAAGAAAACAGGGAATAGCTTAGGCAGTGTGAAAACCTAATTGACTAGTAATAGGTTATTCAAAACCAGGTTATAAAGGGCCAGCCCCAGTGGCCTAGTGGTCAAGTTTGGTACACTCCACTGTGGTAGCCTGGTTTGGATCCTGGGTGTGGACCTATGCCACTCATCTGTTAGCAGCCATGCTGTGGCAGTGGCCCACATAAAAAGAAAAAAAGAGGAAGATTGACAATGGATATTAGCTCAGGGCAAATCTTCCTCAGCACAACAAACAAACAAACAAAAACCCAAAAAACGGTTATGTAAATGTGGAGTTAATTCTGTATAAGATCTCTTTTCAGTTGTCTAGTGGCTGATATGGTTCAGGTTTTCTTTCACTATTTCATATACTTAATATATTGGAATGTTACCATCTACCATAAACATATTCCTATCTTTGACTAAAGATTCTACGGGGGATAGCTACTGAAACTGTCAGAATTTGGGAAGGCTCTAATTATAATATCCCATCATACTCCATATTAGCAGCCAAACCACCACAGAGATTGAGCCGTAGAGGAAAAACATTTTGACTTTTCATCCAGAATATATAGCTACTAGACATAAATGTTGTCTTAACTGTTTATTTAACATTAAAAGTTGAACTGTGCAATAATATTAGTTTCAGCCATATGAAATTGCCAATATTCCATCATTTTTAACAATGATAATAACAAAATAATGAAAACAATAGTTTATTGGCATTACCAAATCATTATGACATGCTAAATGCTTACCATGATTATTTCATTTAATTCTTGAAGCTAAACTATGTGATAAATACCATTTCCTTCTTTTAGAAATGGGGCTAAGAAATGTTAAGAATTGTCCACGGGTACATAGGTTGGAAGGTAGCAGAGTTGGGATTTGATCCAAGGTCTCTCTGACGATTAGCAGCTGTTTGGTCCTGTCCACAACATCCATAAGACATTTGGTCCATGCCAAAAGGTCCTTCATGTTTGGTCCTGTCCAAAATGTCTGTGAGCATATTTGGTCCATACCAAATGGTTTTGGATAGGACAACTATCAAGGATGTTTTGGCATAGACCTAATGTCTCCATGGATGTTTTGGACAGGACCAAATATGACCATATATTAAGGATCTTTTGGCATGGACCCAGTGTCCTATGGACATTTTGAACAGGACCAAATGGCCCTGCAAATATCAAGGACTCTTTGATGTGGACTAAATGTCTTATGGGCGTTTTGGATAGGACCAAATGTCTTGCAAGGCTCTCTGACTGTAAATGCCCTTCCTTTCAGTATACTAGGTTGATTCCTTAGGGAGAACTATAAAAATGAAGACATTTGTAGTAATGATTACCTCTCTGTGGTATTCATCTCACATTGAACGTGTTATTTACATTAAGACATGTAAAAATTGATATCTTCCCTCTCTAGCTGCAGGTGCCTTCCGAATATGGCTTCAAGATTAGAATAACTTTCTTTATTCTGAGCCAATCCAATGTGGCTTTGTGTGTTTTACTTTGCCCTCCAAAAACTCCTTCTCTAGACATTTCTGCTTTTGTTGCTTAAATGTCCTTTTGCAAAATAGAGAGAATGTTTGAAACAGTATATCAATAAGAGAGAATTTCTTTCTTTTCTATTCAATGTTTCTTTTTAATGAGCTACTATAGTAGTTATGTTTTATAAAGTTGTCAAAAGCACTGAATCAGGGAATACTGAACCACTACTTCTGGGTGAAATACAAGTTTAGGTTCCTGTGAGCTTCTGGTTACATTTTTGTCAACTGATCAGTACATAGCCTTGTTTTATATGTGTTTCTGTTTAAAGAAACCTTATTTAATATGTACTTCATACAAATAATTAATTGTACACAGTATTTCTTTATAATAAAACACTAGCTAAAAAGGGTGTAACATTTTTCTGACTCTGAGTGATGTGACTGTAAGTATTTTTGGCTTTTAGCCTCACAACAATGCTGTTCGCTATTCATTTTATTTTTTCAATTTTTCTTTTTTTCAGCCCTGAGGTAACTACTGCCAGTCCTCCTCTTTTTTCCTGAGGAAGCCTGGCCCTGAGCTAACATACGTGCCCATCTTCCTCTACTTTCTATGTGGGACGCCTACCACATCATGGCGTGCCAAGCGGTGCCATGTCCGCACCCGGGATTTGAACCAGCGAACCCCGGGCTGCTGAGAAGCGGAACGTGCAAACTTAACTGCTGCACCACCGGGCCGGCCCTATTCATTTTATTTTTATTGGTCATCATCTCATGAATCCATAAATTTAGCTGCTTTTCCATCTTTCCCATAGCTTTACCACACACTATAAATGTTATTTTAGCACTATCTAGAGTGATGTGGCCTCCTTTCTCTGGTGGTAATTTATTTTTAATTCATTAACATTGAACTCAAGGCCAACAACACTGGGACTCACTGCCTGAAGGAAGCTTATCTGATACTCGTATTTCCTCTGTAAGGCTCATCACAGCATTCTTGGACTTAGGAACACTAGAGACCACTTCAGCACTGTGCTTAGGCACCATTTTAAATAGCAAAACAACCAACCAGAAATACAAAAATATGAAAACATGGCAGGAAATAGGCCAGGAAAAGCATAATTGTTTACAGTTTGAGAGCTGAAACAAGAAGACAGATATCACCTCATTTGACCTCAGCTGGGAACCTGTCAGCCAGGTGTCAAATTTTTTGCCACTCTGCATGTCCATGAATGAGCAAGAGAGCACCACAAGTATTGACTCTGGGGTTACAAATAAATTTTAGCAAGTGGACAAATTTGAAAATACAGAATCAGCAGAAATAAGGATCTACTGTAATTGGATTTATTACAAATCACAGTTTTTTTATGCATTGCAATTTTCAGGACTTTTATGATGCTTCAAACGAGTTAGGAAGAACAAAGTAACATCTTAAAGTTGCCACATGCTGTATTACTGTATATTTCTTCGAGTAGTCCTGTAAAGGAAAATTTTGAATTTATTATCAGGTTACTATTAGACAAACAGAAGCTGAAGTAAGTAAAGCAATTATTTTCAAATCACAGAGCAAACCATTGGTTAGCCAAAATGCAACTGTAGCAAAACAGCACCAGATTGCCAGGTAATTGTTGCCATTTCTATTGATACTACCCTATGCCCCCTTTTTTTTTTTTTTTGAGGACCTGTTGATGGAAGTGATTTCTTTGAGACTATAGCCTTTTTTCCTTGATCCCTTATGTCTGCTCAAAGGTGCATGTTTATTTAATGAAAATTTATTGAAGGCTTTATCTAACAATATTTGCAATTTTTAACATTTGCATAATAAGTATGATGTAGTGGTTAAAACCTCAGGCTGTGGAATTAAGCCTGGCTCAAATGTTGGCTCTACCTTATACTAGCTGGTGGATTTGTGCATGATATTTATTGTCCCTAAATCTGTTTCTCCATTTGTAAAACTGGTGAAATAATAGTATATTATTTCATATATACTATAAGTGATTTTTATATAATTCATATATATAAATAATAGGTTGTGAGAGTTAAATGAGATAATTTGTATAAAATGCATAACACAACACTAGGTACATATAAGCATTTAATAAGAAGTATGTATTATCATTACAAAGAACCTGTTTTAAATGAGAACACAACAGTTCCCTAATGCAGGCAGTGTTTGTATCACCTCTGTTATTTATTATCTGGGTTTTTTTTTTTTTTTGAGGAAGATTAGCCCTAAGCTAACATCCACTGCCAATCCTACACTTTTTGCTCAGGAAGATTGGCCCTGAGCTAACATCTGTGCCCATCTTCCTCTATTTTATATATGGGATGCCTGCCACAGCATGGCTTGATATTATCTGTTTTTATAATGAAGTCTCAGAGAAGTTAAGTGACTTACTTCCCAGGCTCTATCAGCTTTAAGTCTGGTGAGCTGTCCCTCCTGTGAATTTACAATGAATCCTGTTCTTCCACTTTTAGAGTATTAATTTACGAGATAATGTAATGAGTCACTTGAAAAGACATGTTGTCTTCATGGTTGACTTTCTGATTGCCTAGCTCATTGCCTGGCAGATATGAGGTCCCCAGTGTATGATTACTGAATGAAAAGATTAAATGCCTGAATCACCTAGTTTTTATGTAGTATATCAGCCCTCCTGTTTTCCATTTCCATTCTTAATTCCCAGTATTATTGCCCTTATACCCATGCTTCTTAGGCACTACACTAGATTGAAAGAGCAAAGACAAGAAAGAGACACAAAACACAGTTCCTTTTCCAGGAGTGTACAGTCTATTACAGATAGCAGATGGATAGTATATTGGTTTCCTGTGGCTGCAGTAACAAACTACCACAAACGTAGTGGCATAAAACAGTAGAAATTTATTCCCTTATAGTTCTAGAGGCCAGAAGGTGTTGGCAGAGCTGGCTTCATTTGAAGGTTCTCCACCAGATTCTGTTCCTTAACTCTTTGAGCTTTTGGTGGCTCCAAGTGTTCCTTGGCTTGTGGTTGTATCACTCCAATCTCTGCATGTGTGGTCACTTTGCCTCCTCCTCTTCTGTCTGTTGTCTCTGTGTCTCTTATAAGGACACTTGTCATTGGATTTAGGGCTCACCTAGATACTCCAAGATGATCTCATCTCAAATCTTTGCCTTAGTTACATCTGCAAAGGCCCTTTTTTCAAATAAGATAACATTCACAGGTTCCAGGGATTTGATGTGGATATTTCGAGGGGCTGTTTTAAATCCTCCCACAGATAGCAACTACTGTCAAGTCCATTTTTATGAGGGTACAAACAGTTCCTTACTTCAGGTGTGAAGAATGATTCTGTTGCCAAAAACAAACAGGGAGATGACAGTCTGTGCAAAATGCAGCTCAGGCATGTTTAAAAGTTGTCTTTTTAAAATATGTTAGGTTCTGAGTACCTTCCCAGCCACCCATGCGAAGATTTTATTGAGAAATTTAATATGCAGTTCCCCCTCCCCCACCCCAATCCCAGAAAAGATAGGGGAATAGAGGCTCTGGAACCGGATTCCTGGGCTATAAATCCCTAACCTACCCCCATCATTTCTAGCCATGTGGCCTTGGGTACATCTTGCCTGTAAAATGGGAATTATAATAGTACTTACCTCGTTGGCGTTGTTGTAAGGATTCAATGAGTTGATACATGTAAAGGATTTAGAACAGTGCCTAGCGCATAGTAAGCATTTAATTAGTTAATGCATATTAACTATTACTAGCTATTGTTGTAATTGCCTTTGTTGGAGATACAGGAGAAATATAAGACATGGTTGCTTTCTTTGAGGTCTCCAAAATCCCGTGGAAAATATGGGCCTAACATGGCTGAGTTCTGGTTGCAAGATGAGAGACCATAATCAAGAAGTGTATCTCAGAGGTTGTTATGGTAAATCTCCTGTGAGATAAGTAGGACTAAACTGGTGCTGTGGTAGGGAGTGGAAGAGAAGGGTGGGCTAAGTGAAGAGTTTTAAAGGAAAAATGGGACAAGACTTGGCAACTTTATTCCCACCTTGTTGTGGTGGGAAGAACAATCTTTCTTTTAGTTCCACTCTATTTCTAAAACCAGCATTGGTTAGCCTTTTTCTCTAAGGTGAATTAATTATAAGATTCCTTCCAGATTTCACATTTACTCAATCTGAACTCTTCTGATTTTTGAAGAAATACCCCAGGTCCAACAATTTGTTTGGGTGAACTGAGTGCCGGAAGCCTAATCTTGTTCCAGCCTCTACTGCTGTCTGAATCATTCTCTGCTGAATAATCTACCCTTACACTCACTGACTGCTGCTTTTATAGCTTTGAAACATATGAGCTGGGTTTCAGATACCTCTATCTGAGAGAGGACTTCCTGAATAAATTATATATGCTTAAATTTTTCTGTTCCAGTCCCTTTCTCTGATGGAAATATAGAGAAATAGCCAAGAAAAAGGAAGAGCAAAAGTCTTGTGAAAATATGTGGCTGTTGTTTCTTTTCTTTAAACAGTTAGTGTGATCTCACGGTAGTTTTTCTTTCTACTTTGTAAATGTTCAGCAGAGTACGCACTGATTCAGCCGGAAATATCAACAGTATAATCTCAGCAACTGTTGCAGTTTCTCTGTTAAATCTAATAAAATTTCTTTAAAAGCAGGCACCCAAACAAATGTGAAAAAAGAATCTTCTTAGGGAATAAAGTTGAAGAAGATAAAATTAAAACCAAATTAGAAGAACATTCTCACATTATTTTCATAGTTCAGCCTTCATATAGTTGTTATTCATTAAAAGAAGATAAATCTAACATTTCATCGCTATACTGAACACCAGAATAACAAAACTAATAGCATTCAGTTTTCCCACTAATAAGGGTTTGATATTATCTTTGTTCAACATCGGTTCCCTGCTTCCAAAATGGTACATCTGCAGTCAATCTCTAGTTAGTGGTTGTAGCTGGAGAGAGATTTATTAACAGTAAAAGGGAACAAGGCCACATGACTTTTAGTTATTTTATAATGAATATATTGGTGCCTAAAGTAGAATTACCATGACTAAAATATAACTCAGAATTTTCCATATCTCTTTCTATGATCACCAGGTAAATTCTTTTCTCTATAAGGTTGCTGCAGTCTTTTAAAATCCCACATTTCAGATATTTTATTTGGCATTACAAATCATTCTTTTTGCTCACTCAGGCTCCCCTGTATTTTGAACCTCTCTTTTGTCGCTGTGTATATGTGTGGTGGTGCTCATAGTGGCGATATGGAAGATGATGAGGATGAATATAGTCTTTTTTTAAAAGAAATTATTTCCTTTTTGTCCATTTTGCTTATTATAGGAAATTTGCAAAATATGGACACATAGAAAGCATGATTAAAAACATTACCCAAATATACTTCTGGAAAATTCCAGTGAAAAACCTGAGCCCCTTATTTTTTTCCCTTGGCAAAAATGCTCTATTCTTGTTCTTAGGAATTGTTCACACTAGAGCAAATTTGAAACTTACCTTTTGTTGTTACTAAGATGTAGTCATCAAGACCTTCTAGTTCAGAAGTACTGTTTACTCATCAGGTGCTTTTGTCATTTTTGTAGGCCTGAGTATTTTACTTTGTAGGCAGAATCTTCACTATACACAAGAATTTACCTTCAGAGACAAAGGCATTTGTGAGCAGGAACTTCTTTGAGCATTCTCAGAAGTTGATACATTGGTGGGATATTCTGAAATTAGTGAATTAGCTTGGCGCTTTTACTGGGTAACAACTTTCTTCTGAAAGATTTTCTTTCTTTGCATCAAAGTTGTGACCTGTAGTTGATCTAGACAGTAGATGGCTTATTTTTTCAGGTAATTTGACATACTTGTAATCATGGTTCTATAATTCAAATGTAGACAATTGCAAACACTGTCAATTTTGTGTTACTACTTTGTTGAGGTTTTCTTGACAAGGGCTACTATAGCCTCTGATTGATAGATGGTACAATAAACCTTAAATTTATAGTTCATTAGTATAGTTTATTATCATTCCCACTTGATTTATACAAGTCAGTGCAAAATTACATTGTACAATAGAAGCCACTGCAGCTTTGTAAGAAAAACAATTCACAGATTTTTGTTGTTGTTGTTGCTTAGTGAAATCTAGAAGAATATATATACAATTCAGCCTGATGGTGTTACTATTAGATGACTCAGGAATCAATATATAAAATTTATCATCTTAAAAAAAACTTGTCATCTGTATCGAAAGTGTTTTGATCTGTAAACAAGGAATATGCTCACATGGAGTTGTCCCCAAAATACATATCTCATAAATACATTAAGAGGTAACTGCATCAACATGAAACTATATTTCTGGGAACTAAAATGCTTTCTGCATTGCTAATTAGGGGTGGGATTTGCTATAAAGAAAACAGAACTAGGATATAAAGAAAATATAACTAGGATGGTTGTCTTCTTCCTTTCTGTTGGCACTCTTAAATTTTTTGGGATAGAGGTTGAGGGGGTGGCTTGAGCTAAGTAAGAAAAGAGAGGAAGAAGGATGGATGATAGCAGAGTTATTTTATTTGCTGCCTAAATAACTTAATGATGCAATGTCAGATAAATATCCAATGGAGCAGAATAGAGATCTCAAAGAAAGATCCCTGTGCATGTGTTACTTCTATGTGATAAGGTGGCACCACAAATCAGTGGAGCTATATGTGAAAGATAAGTCTATGAAGTTAATAGAAGAAAGTGTAAGTGAATATCTATGAAATCTAAGGGCTCAAGAAATGACTTCTCAACAAAATTTTAAAAGCACTGTATTCCCCATAAGGGAAATACTGATAAATTAAAATTAAGGATTTTTTTCAATGAAGCCTCCAGGGACAAAATTAAAAGACAGGTGACAGAGGGAGAGAATATATTGGCAATGTCTATAATTAACAGGAGATTAATATAATGGGTATATATGGAACTCCTGGAATCAACAAGAAGAAAAAAATATGTGAAAGATAGGAACAGAAAATTTACTTAAGAAAAAACCCTAAGAATTAACCAGCGTATGCTCAAAATTATTAGTAATTTTGAAGATAAAAATTGTAAAGACCATGAGATACTACTTTCTACCTATCAGACTGGCAAAGTTAGAAAGTTTGACAAAGCCAAGTGCTGACAAGCGTGAGGAATAGGGGAACCTTCATGCACTGCTGATAGGATTGTGGACTGGTGCAGCAACGCTGGAGAGCAAATGAAGAGTATCCTTAACTCTCTCACTTTGAAATTCCACTTAGGTGTTTTTACTCCCATGGAAATTCTCATGTGGGTCCATAAAGGGACATGTACCAGAGTATTCATTGCAGCTTTATTTGTCGTGGGGGCAGTTGGAGCAATCTGGGTGTTCATTACTGGGAGAGAACATAGATAAAATGTGGTGATTGCACAACAAGGAGTATTATGCAACAATTAAAAGCAAGCAATTTTTTGTTTTACCTAACAGTATGGATGGATCATAAAAACATTGTGAAAGAAACAGTGATACAAAGTACAATACCATTTATGTGAATTAAGAATACACATACAAAATAGTACACATTTATAGAAGCACATGCAAAGAAAAATATATTAAACACATTTAAGTGATTGTTCGTCTTCAGAATAGTGGGGCTTGAATGTGGAACGGATACAAAGAGAAATAAAAAAAAAATACAGTAAGAGAGGGGCCTTGCAAAGATCAGTGAAGATGATGTGTCATGAACTGAGTATAATTAATTCTAACCTCTGTGCTTGAGATCATAACCAAAAAAAAAAAAACAAAAACAATGTTATAACAATAACAGAAGTTAAAAACAAAAACATCTACAATTTCTCTACAAATTCTGTATTGTTTGCAAGAATAAATTTCATTGTTGTTGTTGTTAGTCTTTGTAATTCTGGTGCCTGGCACATAGTAGTAAGTGCAAGTAAATTTTTGTTAGTTAAGTGAGTAAAATGAGTGGATGAATGAATACAAATAATTATTTTTCAATAATCCTATGCTCCTTGTAGTTGTTATCTCCAAGTTTTAAACTGCTCTGAATCAGGGAAGTAAACATAGCCTCCCCATTTTGGTGGTTCTATGCACCGTATTGCAAACTGTTTTAATTAAATTAGAGGCTTCTTTATAAAATACAAATTTGATTACTTCCATGACCAAATGCTTTATTGGCTCCATTTAAGCTTTTAGGGTAAAAATGACTTTTAAAACTTAACATGCATGTGATTTGGCTTCTGACTACATCTTTTTTCTTCATCTCTTTCCTTAAGCACCCTGAGCACTATACCATAGGGAACTTCTTTCATATCACAAATGTGACATTTTGTTTGATAATTATTTGCCTCTACAACATTCTGATCCTGGAGGAATGCTCTTTCACCCAAGAAATTTATGAAGTGGTTTCAGATACTTGAGGCAATTAAAAGAGTTTATTTGGAGCTGGCCCAGTGGCATGGTGGTCAAGTTCGCATGCTTTGCTTTGGTGGCCCGGGTTTGCAAGTTTGGATTCTGGGCACCAGCCTAGCACCACTTGTCAAGCCACGCTGTGGTGGCATCCCGTGTAAAATACAGGAAGGTTGGCACAGATGTTAGCTCAGTGACAATATTCCTCAAGCAAAAAGAGGAAGATTGGCAACAGATGTTAGCTTGAGGCCAATCTTCCTCACAAAAAAGAAAAACAAAAAACCAAGAAAGTTTATTTCAGGCCAGTTATTTGTGTTAGCCACCATCCTGGATTCAAGGGATGCAATCAATGATAAGGGAAAAGAGTACAATACTTAAGTCAATGTGTTTTTTAGTATCAGCTCACTTTGCTTGAGCAAGGTTACCAAATTATTAATTTTCCACTAATTTAACCTTGTCCTTGCCTTCACTGAGCCAGAGAAGGTTCCATAATTATAAATGTCATAGTTGCAAGGGGCCTTTAAGGTCTCTCTGGGGCAAACAATCAGGTCACTGGTTAGAGACTGAAGGCGATAGGGGGAAGTGACTGGCTTACTACCACAATGCGTTCTGTCTTCAATCAAGTTCTTTCTAGAAACCACATCGTGCAGGTTCTTAGTTAATCTCAGGTAAAGACTCACCATGAACACTTACCTAGAAAGATAAAACCAGAACCATATAGAAGACAGGGTTAAAATATAGACTTGTCCAATTGCCACCTTGAGGCTTATAGGATTTTTCCTTTCCTATTGAATAGGGAAGTCTGGGCAAAAATAGTTGGTATTGGGCTTCAGACCAATGCAGCTATTAAATATTTGAACTAGGAATAAACAATGGACGTTTCCTTTCTGATACTGAAGAGCAGGTGGAAAAAAGGAAATTTTAGTATAGAAAGCCCTCGGGTTACTCACATTTGACTTACGTAAACTTGGCTTTACATAGTTTTCCACAAGCCAAGATAAATTTTCCTGGTGCATAAGCATATACATCACGTTCAGCCTTCAGTAGTTTGTTGTGTGGAATGAAAAGACCTGACAGGAATCTCATTGGGAAGTCTCTCTCTCTCTCTCTCTTTTTTTTTCCACAATAGCCATTTAATTATCTGGTAACGTAAAGTGACTTTGATTTGTGTAAAAAAACGTACTTACATAAGAGTTTCCACAATAGTAACTTTATAGAAGTCAGGGAATACTAATGATAGGAAACTGAACGGTGTAGCTGTGGGGATCCATACAGTGCTGATTATCTGAAAGCAAACTAAGCATATGCTTAGGGTGCTAGCAAAAATAGGCTCACTAGATATTTTTTTTTAAAAGGTGTAAAATTGGGCACCATGGGCAAAATCAGAAATATATTGGGCTTCCTTATACTTTTTGTTTCCTTTACAGGCTAGCATTGTTTTCATTTTGAATTATATAGCGAGAGATGTGTAGGGAAGGAGAAGTCCATAATTTTTCAGTCTTATAAGGTCTTAGTCAGTCCTTAATCTGAAAAATTCATTATTCAAGCCAGGAGTGAATGAGTCATGTGTTTGATAGACTTGTTTCCAGTATTCTCTAAGGCCTCAGAATTTCAATCTTGAGTAGATCAGATACTCCCTCTCCTCCTGCTTCTATACCCCCTGGTCAATTTGGAAAGACACCCATCGTAATTGAGTTGTTTCTGAACTCTCCCAAGTTAAAATCTTATGAGGCATCTATCTGTAACAAGTGGCAGTTTGGGGTCACTAGTTGTTACTCAACTGAATCATCATCCAAATATTTTGCTTTATTTGCTTTACCATTTCATTATTTAAATTATTTTTTTTTTTCCAAACTTAGCTTGGAATCTGTCTGAGGCTTGACCACATGTGAAGTTTGACATTTTAAAGGTCAGCTGGTTTGAGTTATTTGTGTGTAAGAGTCAACAGATTTGTTTTTTCTTTTTAAATGGGGAAATGTCTATTGTTTTTTCCACTTGGAAAAATAAATAAAACATACAAATATCTCATGAGCTTTCTTCAGACTTTCCCAGAAAGAGTCTGTATTTGTGCTGAGACAAAGCACAGGGAAGTTGCAGCTTCAGATGGTTTGGAGACAGTTCACATTGCAATAGCTGGAGGGTTAGATAAGGGGAAACCTGTGGAAGGAAGATTTCCAGTGGTTTAGCTGGAGAGAATAAAATCTGATTTCTTCATGTCTGTATTATAGCACTCTACAGGATCATAAACCCCAGTACAGAACCACATTTGGGACATGGCTGAGGTGGGGCTAACATTATGATGTTAGCTAAGCTGTTTCTGGGATATTCTATTGCCTCTTAGCTCAGACCAGTTTAAGTATCTCTATCATTTTTTTAGCTTAAGCCTCCATGGCAACTGCTAGCTGAAAGGTCAGAAGAAAACATTTTGAAGTCTACCACCTTCTCCTAACTGCTGTCTCCTCTAAAGCCTGATTCACATGGCAGAGGATGACCTTAGAATGCTCATACATTCCCTTGCATAAAATCCTCTTTTTTCCATAGCCTGGAAGAGCCCTGCATGATCTGAACCCCATCCTAGAAGGATTTAAATGCCAGCTGAGTTGAAGGGGTGGGCTAGGGAGGGTGTGGACCAAGGGACCTAGCCATTGGTTGGTAGAAAATTTACAATTAAAGAAAGCACCACCGTTTAACTATCTTTTCTTTTTGTCACCCTGGCAGCTTTCCTATTGCTACCTCTGAAGTCTTTTCATTGTAATATTAACAGCTGTAATTCAGTACATTACTGGTACCTTTTAAAAATGTGGCACTTTGGGAGAATATGCTCAGGGGAAGGAATTGTTTCCTTTCTCTCCCATCTTACTGTGTTTCAGTCTGGTCTCTTTCTGCTTCTCTACCTCATCTCTTTTTTCAGTTGCTTTAATTTATCAAGCTGTTTCTGGCCTCAGGACCTTCACACAAGCTGCTCCTTCTGCCTGGAAGCTCTTTCTCCTCTCTTTGCCTGGCTAACTTCTACTAATCCTTTAGAACTCAATGTAATTCAGTCCTCGTCAATGAGGACTTCCCCGGAATGACTGAATGAATGAGAGATACAAAGAGGGACAAGGCAGGTTAGTAGCCCTCAGGGCACATATAATATTGCTAAGATGATATGTTCTGAATACATGAAAAGTTCATGATACAAGACAGCTAGTAAGTTAAGAGACCTGAGTGCTTAGAAGAGGCAGTGACTATTTTTAGCTGAGGTTTTTATTGTAGACTTCATAGAGTAGGGTAGGTTTTGAAGAGAACTTGAAGGATAGTAATACTTATGTTGGTGTAGAGGAAGGGTAAAGGAATATTGTTTGGGAAAAGTGACTGGGAGTTGGATTGGAGTGGAGACACTGATTAGGGAAGAGAATAATTTACCTGTAGAGGTGGAAGAGACCTTATATTCAGATTCAAATGACTTCAATTGAATGCCTACCATGTGTCAAGAATGTTAATTTTTTTAACTTTATTTATCCCAACTATATGAAAACATTATTACTTATGTTTATATTCTAGATAAGGAAACTGGGGTTCATAGAGGTTAAGTGACTTGCCCAAGATGGCAAAATTAGCAAGTGACAGAACCTGGTATTTTAACCCCTGCCTCCTTACTTGGAGCCTAGTACTCTTTCTACCTTCTCATGCTACTTCTTACGGTCCCCAAATAAGAGCTGGGCTGGAAATAGGTTGTAGAGGACCTAAATGTGAAATGTGAACTTTCTTTTTTAGGCAACAGTACCTATTAAAGATATTTTGATCAGGTGAATTACATGATGAAAGTAATATTTTAGGAAGATTATTCTGGTAGGCATATGCAGGATAGGTGAGAAATGGGAGAGTCTGTTGACAGAGAGGCTAGTGAGGAAGATATTGTAGTAGTCTAGGTATGAGGTAATACGTGGCTGTATCTGGAAATTGGAAACATGGGAAGTAAGTTATGTATATTAGGAAGAATCAATAGTACTTGTTGACGATTTGATATAATGGGCAGGAAAGAGAAGCCAGGAGCGATTCCAAGGTTTTGAGCCATCTAGGAGAATGGTTTACCTCCATTAAGAAAGAAAGGGAAACTAGGGATTTTCACTGATTTAGGGGAAAATACAATGAAATTGGGTTATTCATATGATGCTAGCAAGACATAGCATTGGAGATATTCTGCAGGCATCTTAAGATATGACTGGAACTTGGGAGAGAAGTCAAGGCTTGAGAGATTTAGTTAATAGTTGACTAATAAATGGAATGGCAAATGTCATGAATACAGATGAAATCTCTAAGAGTAGAGGCGTTTGATAGAACTAGAGCAGAGGATTGGGAACAGATCCTCGGGGAATACTAACATCTAGAGGGAAGGAGGGATAAACGGTACCTGAAATATAGAGAGCAGAGTGATTAGAAGGTAGGAGAGCCAGACTAGAAGAACACTATGGAAAGGAAAGAAGGTGCTTTAAGAAGTCAAGTGTAATGAGCTATGTCTCGGTGTCAGGTGCTTGATACTTGCAGATAATATGGTTTCTAAGTTATTATTAAAACAAGTTATTAGCTAGGAAAAGGGCCAAAATGGAAGTAATGCCAAGGAATACCAAGTAGCTCAATCTAATTACACTTTCAATAAACTCATTTATTTATAATGTGTAACAGCTATTTTCTTCCTAAAGCTTAGATCTCTGTGCAGAAAACTTTAAGTAGAGATTGCCTATATTATATATTCACCAGAAGGAAAATAATAGAAAATAACTGGAAAATAAAGTATAACACAAATTTAGAAAACTATAGCAGTTAAGGGAAGAGCAAAATCAAAATTCAGAAGAGGGATGGTCCCAGGTCTCTAGACAGGCACTGAGGTAGGAAAAAAGTTGTGTGTGGATTCATTGAGCTCTGTGTGTGTTCTTCATTTAGTAATAGACATGCTCTTCTCAAGTTGTGTGAACATTCACCTGTGTTTCCCATTGACTTACGTTACAACGTGAAATATTTTATCTTCATCTGGCATTGAGTCTAGATAATAGACCCTGCTGTGCCTAATGAGTGTTCTTTGCTAAGTCATTAACTTTATCTTGATTTTTGGTTCCTAGTCTCTAAAGGCGTCCTGAAGCCTTTTGTAGCCCACACAGTCTATGGTTCCATGACTGATCCTTAATTAGAAACTGCTACTGCTGATATTCTCCACCTAAAGAATCATTCTGACACATCTTTTTTGAAACTCCTTATTTTTCCTTTTAAGTCATGGAATGCCTCTACTGGGCAAAAGGCTATAAGGGGGCATTGATACACATACTTTGGTATTTCTTGATGTTTCTACGTTTCTAGTCACTCACGTGGCTGGTACGTAGAAGCCAAGTACAAAACAAGAGTGAATGTGAGGATGAGTGAGATGAAAGGCAGGAATAAAATTTAATAAATAAATACATTCTTAGTGCTGAAAACAAACAAACAAGCACAGAAAAGAGACTGGAAGAAAACATTCTAAAATGTTAATAGTAGTTATCTGCAGGTGTGAGAATTGTGGTTTGTTTTATATTTTTGTATCTTTTTGCCTTTGCTTTTTGTATTGTTTAAATTTTCTGCAATTATCACATTTTAACTTTTACAATCAAAAAAATGATAAAAGTGTCTTGTTTTTTATGCATATTCCAAAGGACTTTAACATGATTGAAGTTTAATAAGTCTATCTTGATTTATTGACTGATATTTAATGAAAGTAATGAAAATGGTGTGCTGTAGAGAAATCTTATGTGTTGTGTGGGTCCTGAGGATTGTTAAAGTGACTACCAGTATTCTACAGGTGGGGTTGAGGTGAATTAGGTTCCCAGTTCAACAAACATTCACAGAAAATATACTCTGCATAACATGAAGGGGATTTACAAAGATTAACAAGCATTCCAGGAGGTAACATTCCATTTAGGGAAAATGAGAAATATACATATCTAACTGCAATTCAGAGAAAATGATTTCATGCTGTATTAGAGGTATAAACAGGGCTGTGGGACTACAGATGAAGGGGAGAGTAGCTCTGTCTTGGAGAAGTAGAGGGATACATTTTTAAATGTTCTCTTTTCAGATTATGTAATAACTAATATCTCCCAAATTTAATCACTTTCAACCCACCTTCATAGTTTCCCGCTTATCTGCATGCCATCTTTACAGTTGATCCATCTTTTTAACTTTAATAATTCAGATAAATGAATTATGAAAGTAAACTTTATTTTAGTACTATAAATGGAAAACCCTTTCACTTGCCATGAAAAGACAGAAACTAAAAATATAGACAGTATAAATAAAACAGTGTTACTAAATTATATCTAGGTAGTGTTGCCTGTTCCTTGGCTCTTAAACTCAGTCCTTATAAAAAGAAAGCTTAGCAAGTGTGGGAGAGATGCTAATGACATATTAGCATGGCAGTGAGACTTGCTTCTTAACAAATCAGAAAATTAGAAAAAGAATTGAAAATAGAGTGGCTTTCTCGCTATGTGATTCTATGCTATTTAATGACTCTCTCACCACTCATGGTACCAGTCTCACCTCTTTAGAAGTACTTTGGTGAAATCAACAGTCCAGATTAGGTCTGATGGATATAATCTCAGTAGAAAAGAGGCAGATTTCATGGAAGAAGTGGTGTCTGAGGCTTTTGGTTGGCAGAATCTGAGGCATGGATATTCCTGTGGACAAACTGTGCACAGAAGCATACTGGTTTCTATGGTGGAAGTAGAAAGAGGTGAAGGAGGAAGATTTGTTTATATTTTACATTCTTATTTTTCTGCCCCCAGAACTCATTTTGGGTCCAGAAGGAAGGAGGAGCTGAATGCCTGCTTTCCTGTATTTGTAAGGCCTTCTTCTTAGTTGTCTCCATCTAGATGAAGGCCTCCACTCCCAATCCTCTGTGAGTCTGCTTTAGACTATAAATGCCTCTGCAGATGTGAATAATGGGTGCCTTTTCTAATGCAGATGACATTTATATACTGAAAATGGACTTCACTAGTGGGGTTTGCTGGAGTTTATCAACTTCAGAAATACAACTTTTCAACTGTAGATCATTAAACACATTAGTGTCATTTCACAAACCATCTTGGGCACCAATAGTGCTTTGATACTTTGAAATCCAAGATAAATGCTGTCAGTCAAGATAGAAAGTGATATTTCTTTATGGGCTAGACCTTTGAAAATATACGGGTGTTGCACTTGGCAGCATATCAGCAGCCACAGGGACTCTTTTCCCACTGGCCATTTTTTTCAGAGATAATTTTGACAAGAGATTGGAGGGAATCCCTCTCAGTTCTCTGGGGAATGTGAAATTACTAGATTTATAAGATCTATCTTGTTTGCCTTAGAAGAGCCCAACTTTAAGCTTGGTAAGAACTGTAATTTGTAGCAGAATGCAAAGTAATAATGAAACTACTTCATTAGAAAGTATGAATTCACATCTCATGTAAATGTTCACAAAACATGATCAGTGTCTTAGTCACCCTCTCTCAGAATAATAATAAATATATTGGCTGTCATGTTTTTAGTACCTTTTCTGCTTACTGTATGCCAGACATTGTGTTTTTCACTTCACACACATTATCTATAATCTTGACATCAACTCTGTAAAGTTGATATTTTTCCCTCTTTCAGATGGAGAAATTGAGGTTCTTATGGAACTGACCAACGTCAGTCACATAGCTAGAAGTGGTAGGAGTCCGTACCTCCTAACTCTACAAATCTGTATCTTTAAATTTGGTTCCTAAATTTGACATGATACTCCAGGTAAGGTGTGATAGGAATATAAGCCAGTAGAAATATTATAAACTTTTTATATTAATGTAGCTTAAGTTTACATTTTCCTTTCTCCTCCTTCCTACCCCCTGTGGCGTACGAGCATTATGTAAGCATAAGAAGGTGCTAGAACTCGGCATTTAGAGTCAGACAGATCTGGTTTGAGTCCAGCTCCATCACTTACTAGTTCTCAGACTTGGCAAGAGATGTAATCTCTCTAGTACTCAGTTTTTTAAACTATAAATCCGGTGTAATAACAGTACGTGTCTCTTGAGGTTAGTATTATTAAATGAGATACGATAATTTAAGTGCTTAGCACATTGCCTAGCATGTAGTAAGTGCTCAATAATAGACAGCATGAATAATAATTATTATTCATTTATTTAATCAAATTTCAACTTTTCCTGTTACATCAGCTTCTCTTTTGTTCCACAGTTCTCTAATAGTTGACTAATCCTTGATTTTAATTTGTTCTCTACAATGCCCAGCTAGTTCTACAAATGTGTTGAAAATATGTCCTATGCAAATTACTTGGCTTGGTTTAGCTATTGTACCTGTTTATAAATGTATATGAAAATGTGTGTTTGTCTGTTTGAGTGTGTGTGTTTGAGTGTGTGAGTGACATATATGGGAACAATGAAAGACCTCTGTGACACTAGCCTTCTAGGGCATTATTTTGTTACCAACCCTACTGATCCTCTCTTGGGAATTCAGATCCATCCTTAAACAGCTAAACTTTCTGGAAGATTGTGACTCAGATTGTCAAAGCTTACAGAGAGCAAATGCTAGAAGAAGAGACAGCTTCTCCAGCTTCTACCTTTCTTCTCTCTGCAGACGTGAATACTTCCCACAAACCCGTGTATGAAATCTGGGAGAAGCAGGGAAACTGTTGAGCTATTTATTTCATTGCAAACAAAGGTTAAAAGAGTCTTTTCTGAATATTTTTCTTGGAAGCCAAGAATGAAATATTATATTACTTGACCAATGTGTTTATTTTGAGGGAATTTAAGATTTAACTATCTTGAATTGTATCTCTGTTCATTACATGCCTACATGATCTTCCTCTAGCCCAAGCTATCCAATGCAACAACTGGGAAAACCTGCTAGGGAAGAAGTGGGGAGGAGGAGTGAGACTCAAGAATCAGAAACCACTTTATTGATGGGGCATGTAGAATTAGCAGACTGCTGTGAGGGCATGCATTCACAACAAGGGGACTTAGATAAATCAGATGTTTGATGGGCTCAGGCTAAGATGACCTTATCCATCCTTATCACAATGAAGATAGCCCTTTTAAGAGGACTGAAAATACTCCAATCTAAATTTACTAATGTGGCCTTTGATAAGGTCTAAATGTCAATCTCTTGACTTCAGCTATAGCACTCTTTCCCTCATTCAGTTTTTGCCGGTGCCTTAGCTTTCTTGTTTAGTGGTTATCCTGAAGTTTGTATTCAGAATCTCATGTATAAGATAGTCCATTTTCTGATGGCCTCTTATTTCCTTAGTCTAAACTGATTCAGTCCCTTTCCTTCTCCCCTCCTAAGTTGTTTTTCTCATCTTATTCCATCTTGTGTTGTGAGTTTGTGGTTAAAATGACAAGATTATCTTTGTTTTTGGTGTTTTCTTTCCCTCTAGCTTAATGCTATAGTTGAATATTTGCTATCTTATTCTGGTTCTGTCTACCTATTTATCTCCTTACTCCGTGTTTTGTGTCCCCTTTCTCCCTTTTTTTTCCAGGTATGAGGGCCTTCTTGAGGATTTCTTGTAGGGAGGATCTCATGGCTGCAAAGTCCCTTAGCTTGTATTTGTCTGAGAAAGTTTTTATTTCTCCATCATATCTGAAGGATATTTTTGCTGGATAGAGTATTCTTGGCTGAAGATTTTTGTCTTTTAAATATTTGAATATGTTGTTCCATTCTCTCCTACCTTGTAAGGATTCTGTGGAGAAATCTGCTGAAAGCCTGATAGGGGTTCCTTTGTAGGTTATTTTCTTCTGCCTTGCTGACCTTAGTATTCTTTTTTTGTCATTCATTTTTGCCACTTTTACTAGTATATGCCTTACAGTGGATCTTTTTACATTGACAAATCTAGGAGATCTGGAAGCCTCTTCCACACAGATTTCCCTCTCTTTCCCTAGGTTTAGAAAGTTCTCTGATATTATTTCTTTGAACATGCTTTCTGCTCCGTTCTTCTCCTATTCTCCTTCTTGAATACCTATAATTCTTATGTTGCATTTACTCATTGAGTCGGATATTTCTCGGAGACTTTCTTCATTTCTTTTTAGTCTTATTTCTCTCTCCTCCTCTGTCTGGAGCATTTCAACATGTCTATCTTCCATTATGCTGATACGCTCCTCTATGATGTCCACTTGAGCATTCAGGAAATCTGTATTTTGTTTTATCGCTTCCATTGTGTTTTTCATCTCTAATATTTCTGATGGATTCTTCTCTTATAGTTTCAATCTCTTTTGTGACGTAGCTCCTGAACTTGTTGAATTGTTTCCTTACATTCTCTTTTACCTCGTTGAGTTTTTTGATGATAGCTATTTTGAATTCATTGTCATTTAGATTACATATTTCTGTGTCTTCAGGACTGAGTTCTGGGTGCTTGTCATTTTCTCTCTGGTCTGGAGATTTGATGTAGTGTCTGATGTTGGAAGGTTGGGTCTTATGCGTTCCGATATTATTCGGTTGCAGTTACCACCTGTTGCCCTTGGGTGGGGGTTGAGAGCTGCGTATTCTGAGCCCTCTGCCTTCAGCCGAGATCCCAGGCAGTGCAGGCGAGCTGTGTGGGGCACGTGGGGGGAGGGACACTTTCTCCTGCATGCACACCGGGCTTTCTCAGTCAGCTCTCGCTATCTGGTCTCCTGGGGTTTTGGCTTGATGAGGTCACCCCCCCATAAAAGCTTTCAGCCTGTTAGAGGACTTCTCTCTAGGCTGCAAGGGCTTTAGGGAGTCCTTGATGATTCTGCGATTGAGTGACCCCTCCACTGCTCCTTCCCTCATGGAGCCTCCCGCTGTCGCAATTGCAGTCTTTAGGGGAGGGAGTGAAGCTCTCTCTTATCCCGTTTCAGCTCCTTTGAGGTGATCTCCAGCCTCTCTGCCTTCCGTCATGTGGCTGCGTGTCTCTCTGAAGTTTTTGTGTTGTTAGGACGTTCTCTGTTGGAGTATGGATGCCTCTTTTTGTTGTATGTTGGAGAGGAGAGAGTCCTAGGCAAGTTCATGCCACAATGATGCTGATGTCACTCCACCTTAGCTTTCTTTTGATTCCAAAGATGCACAGAATTCATTCCCACTTCAGAGATTTTGCACTTGTCCTTCCCTCTGACTGTATTGTTCTACCTCCAGATCTTTTCATGGCTGCCTCTTCATCATCAAGGCTTCAGCCCATATGTTAGCTCTTCAGAGAGGCCTTCTCTGACTTCCTTTGGCAAGAATGCTATTTGCTGCCCAATATTCCTTCTCCCTTTCTTCTCTTGTTAGGCACATTGGCATACAGCCAAACAACTATATTACCCAGGCTCCCTTGCAGCTGGATGTTGCCCTGTAACTAAGATGTGGCTAATGAAATGTAAGACAAAGTGTAGTGTGATGCTTTGAAAACAACCCCTAAAGGGAAGGAGGTGCACCTTTCTTTCTCCCCCTCTCCATCCTGTTCCCTGGAACACCAAATGTGGGGACTGGGCTCCGGCAGTTATCTTGGATCATGGGGAAAAGGGCATACACTAGGTATGCTGGAGGAGTGATCCAGAAAGCCTGAGCCCCTGATGAACTTGTGAGTCTCTAACGTAGCTCTGGGTTGTCTACTTCCAGTCTTCTTTTATTTTATTTATTTTATTTTTTATTTTTTTTGCAATATTGATTTTATTTTATTTTATTTTTTATTGAGTTAATGATAGGTTACAATCTTGTGTGATCTCAGTTGTACATAAATGTTTGTCATTCGGGTTGTAGGTGCACCATTTCACCCTTTGTGCCCACCCCCCACCCCACCTTTCCCCTGGTAGCCACTAATCTGTTCTCTTTGTCCACATTTTTAAATTCCTCATATGAGTGGAGTCACACAGAGATTATCCTTCTCTAACTGGCTTATTTCACTTAACATAATTCCCTCAAGGTCCATCCATGTTGTTGCAAATGGGATGATTTTGTTCTGTTTTGCAGCTGAGTAGTATTCCATTGTATATATATACCACAACTTCTTTATCCATTCATCTGTTGATGGGCACTTAGGTTGCTTCCATGTCTTGGCTATTGTAAATAATGCTGCAATGAACATTGGGGTGCACAGGACTTTTGGAATTGCTGACTTCAAGCTCTTTGGATAGATACCCAGTAGTGGGATGGATGGATCGTATGGTAGTTCTATTTTTAATTTTTTGAGGAATCTCCATACTGTTTTCCATAGTGGCTGCACTAGTTTGCATTCCCACCAGCAGTGTATGAGGGTTCCATTCTTTCCACAACCTCTCCAACATTTGTTACTATTAGATTTAGATATTTTTGTCATTCTAATGGGTGTAAGGTGATATCTTAGTGTAGTTTTGATTTGCATTTCCCTGATGATCAGCGATGATGAGCATCTTTTCATGTGCCTATTGGCCATCCGTATATCTTCTTTGGAGAAATGTCTGTTCATGTCTCCAGCCCATTTTTTGATTGGGTTGTTTGATTTTTTTGTTGTTGAGTTGTGAGAGTTCTTTATATATTAAGGATATTAAGCCTTTGTCAGATATATGACTTGGAAATATTTTTTCCCAGTTAGTGCGTTTTTTGTTTCAATCCTGTTTTCATTTGCCTTGAAGAAGCTCTTTAGTCTGATGAAGTCCCATTTGTTTATTCTTTCTATTGTTTCCCTTCTCTGAGAAGACATGGTGTCCGAAAAGGTCCTTTTAATACTGATTTCAAAGAGTGTACTGCCTACGTTTTCTTCCAGAAGCCTTATGGTTTCAGGTCTCACCTTTAGGTCTTTGATCCATTTTGAGTTTACTTTGGTGAATGGTGAAAAAGAATGGTCACTTTTCATTCTTTTACATATGGCTTTCCAGTTTTCCCAGCACCATTTGTTGAAGAGACTTTCTTTGCTCCATTGTATGCACTCAGCTCCTTTGTCGAAGATAAGCGGTCCATAGATGTGTGGTTTTATTTCTGGGCTTTCAATTCTGTTCCATTGACCTGTGCACCTGTTTTTGTACCAGTACCATGCTGTTTTGATTACTGTAGCTTTGTAGTAAGTTTTGAAGTGAGGGATTGTGATACCTCCCATTTTGTTCTTTTTTCTCAGGATTGCTTTAGCAATTCGGGGTCTTTTGTTGCCCCATATCAATTTTAGGATTCTTTGTTCTAATTCTGTAAAGAATGTCATTGGGATTCTGATTGGGATAGCGTTGAATCTGTAGATTGCTTTAGGTAGAACGGACATTTTAACTATGTTTATTCTTCCAATCCATGTACATGGAATGTCTTTCCATCTCCTTATGTCCTCATCCAATTCTCTCAGGAAGGCCTTGTAATTTTCATTGTATAGGTCCTTCACTTCCTTAGTTAAATTTACCCCGAGGTATTTTATTCTTTTTGTTGTGATTGTGTTCTTGAGTTCTTTTTCTGTTAGTTCGTTGTTAGAATATAGAAATGCTAACTGATTTATGCAAATTGATTTTATACCCTGCAACTTTGCTGTAGTTGTTGACTACTTCTAAGAGTTTTCCAATGGATTCTTTGGGGTTTTCTATATATAAGATCATGTCATCTGCAAACAGCGAGAGTTTCACTTCTTCCCTCCGTATTTGGATTCCTTTTATTCCTTTATCTTGCCTGATTGCTCTGGCCAGGACCTCCAGTACTATGTTAAATAAGAGTGGTGATAGAGGGCATCCTTGTCTCGTTCCTGTTTTCAGGGGGATGGCACTCAGTTTTTGCCCATTGAGTATGATGTTGGCTGTGGGCTTGTCATATATGGCCTTTATTATGTTGAGGTAGTTCCCTTCTATGCCCATTTTTTTCAGAGTTTTAACCAAAATGGCTGTTGGATCTTGTCAAATGCTTTCTCTACATCTATTGAGATGATCATGTGGTTTTTATTCCTCAGTTTGTTGATGTGGTGTATCATGTTGATTGATTTGCGGATGTTGAACCATCCCTGTGTCCTTGGTATTGGTATGGATCCCACCTGATTATGATGTATGATCCTTTTGATCAATTGCTGAATTCTGGTGGCCAAAATTTTGTTTAGAATTTTTGCATCTATGTTCATCAGTGATATTGGCCTGTACTTCTCTTTTTCTGTGGCGTCCTTGTCTGGCTTTGGTATCAGCGTGATGTTGGCCTCATAGAATGTGTTAGGAAGTGTTCCATCCTCCCTAATTTTTTGGAATAGCTTGAAAAAGATAGGTATTAAATCCTCTCTGAAAGTTCGGTAGAATTCCCCAGGAAAGCCATCTGGTCCTGGGGTTTTATTCTTTGGGATGTTTTTGATTGCTGTTTCAATTTCTTTCCTTGTGATTGGTCTGTTCAGATTGTCTGCTTCTTCTTGAGTGAGCTTTGGGAGATTGTAGGAGTCCAAGAATTTATCCATTTCCTCTAGGTTATCCATTCGGTTAGCATAGAGTTTTTCGTAGTATTCTCTTATAATCCGTTGTATTTCTGCAGAGTCTGTTGTTATTTCTCCTCTTTCATTTCTGATTTTGTTTATTTGAGCTTTCTCCCTTTTTTTCTTTGTAAGTCTGGCTAGTGGTTTGTCAATTTTATTTATCTTCTCAAAGAACCAGCTCTTTGTTTCATTGATCCTTTCTACCACCTTTTTCGTTTCAATAGTATTTATTTCTGCTCTGATTTTTATTATTTCTCTCCTTCTGCTGACTTTGGGCTTCATTTGTTCTTCTTTCTCTAGTTCAGTTAGGTGTGCTTTAAGGTTGCTTATTTGGGATTTTTCTTGTTTGTTAAGATGTGCCTGTATGGCGATGAATTTTCCTCTTAATACAGCTTTTGCTGTATCCCATATGAGTTGGTATGGCATGTTATCATTTTCATTTGTTTCCAGGTATTTTTTTATTTCTTCTTTAATTTCTTCAATGATCCATTGCTTGTTCAGTAGTGTGTTCTTTAGTCTCCACATCTTTGTGCCTTTCTCAGCTTTTTTCTTGTAATTAATTTCTAGCCTTATAGCATTATGATCAGAGAAGATGCTTGGTATTATTTCAATTTTTTTAAATTTGTAGAGGCTTGCCTTGTTTCCCAACATATGGTCTATCCTTGAGAATGTTCCATGTGCACTTGAGAAGAATGTGTATTCTGGTTTTTTAGGATGAAGTGATATATATATGTCTATTAAGTCCAATTGTTTTAATTTTTGTTTAGCTCCACTATTTCTTTGTTGATTTTCTGCCTGGATGACCTGTCCATTGATGTGAGTGGGGTGTTGAGGTCCCCTACTATTATTGTGTTGTTTTTAACATCTTCCTTTGGGTCTCTTAATAGTTGCTTTATGAACCTTGGTGCTCCTGTGTTGGGTGCATAGATATTTATAAGCATTATTTCTTCTTGTTGAAGTGTCCCTTTGATCATTATATATTGTCCCTCTGTGTCTCTCTTTACCTGTCCTATTTTGAAATCCACTTTGTCTGATATAAGAATTGCAACACCTGCTTTTTTTTCCCTTGCTATTAGCTTGAAGTATTGTCCTCTACCCCTTCACCCTGAGCCTGTGTTTGTCCTTGGGGCTGAGGTGTGTTTCCTGGAGGCAACAAATTGCTGGATCTTGTTCTTTAATCCATTTTGCCACTCTGTGTCTTTTTATTGGAGAGTTCAATCCGTTCACATTGAGAGTGATTACTGATGCATGTGGACTTAAAGCTGTCAATCTGTTGCTCATTATGTGGCTTTCCTGCTTTTCTCTTCCTGTGTGCTTTATCCTACCCATTTGATACTGCAATTTCTTATGCTGGGTTTCTTAGATTTTTGCTTATTTATGTTTTGTGTCTCTGTTCTGTTGTTTAGTTTAGTGTCTACCCTGAAGTTTGTATTTAGAATCTCGTGTATAATATAGTCTATTATCTGGTGGTCTCTTACTTACTTGGCCTAGACTAATTTAGTCCCTTTGCTCTTCCCCTCCCAAATTATTATTTTCACTTCTTGTTCCAATGTGTGTTATGAGTTTGTAGTTAGAGTGATAAGATCATCTTTGCTTTGGTAGTTTCCTTACCTTTATCCTAATGCTGTAGTTGAATATTTGCTATCCTGTTTTGGTTCTATTTATGTCTCCCTACCCTGTGGTTTGTGACCCCTTTCTCCCTTTTTTCTTTTTTCAGGTGTGAGAGCCTTCTTGAGGATTTCCTGTAGTGGAGGGCTTTTGGTTACAAATTCCCTTAACTTTTGTTTGTCTGCAAAAGATTTAATTTCTCCCTCATATCTGAAGGATATTTGCTGGATAGAGTATTCTTGGCTGAAGATTTTTATCTTTTAAAGCTTTGAATATGTCATTCCATTCTCTCCTAGCTTATAAGGTTTCTGCAGAGAAATCCGCTGAAAGTCTGATAGGGGCTCCCTTGTAGGTAATTCTCTTTTGTCTTGCAGCCTTGAGTATTCTTTCTTTGTCATTCCTTTTTGCCATTTGTACTACTGTATGCCTTGCAGTAGGTCTTTTTACATTGACAAATCTAGGAGATCTGAAAGCTTCCTCTACACACATTTCTCCCCCAATCCCTAGGTTTGGGGAGTTCTCTTCTATAATTTCATTAAGCACACTTTCTGCTCCATTTTCCTTTTCTACTTTCTCGGCAATTCCTATGATCCTTAAATTCTTTCTCCTCCTTGAATCTGCTATCTCTCTAATCCTTTCCTCATTCCTTTTACTCCTTAGTTCTCTTTCTTCCTCTGTCTGGAGCCATTCAACCTGTCTATCTTCGATTATGCTAATTTGCTCTTCTATGGAGTCTACCCGGGCATTCAGGGAATCTGTATTCTGTTTTATCTGGTCCACTGTGTTTTTCATCTCTAGTAATTCTGTTTGATTCTTCCTTATAATTTCAATCTCTTTTGTGAAGTAACTCCAGAACTCGGCTTGTTTCTCTATCTTTCGCTCTACCTCATTGAGTTTTTTGATTATAGATGCTCTGAACTCATTTTCATTTAGTTTACCTAATTCCGAGTCCTCAGGACTTAATTCTATGTTTTTATTGTTTTCCTTCTGGTCTGGGGCTTTTATAAATTGCTGGATGGTAGACGAGCGGTTTTTTCGCATGGTGGTAGAATTCGGTTGCAGTTACAGCCTGTCGCCACTAGATGGGGGTCGAGAGCCGCATGTCCTGAGCTCTCCGCCTTTGGGCAAGATGGTGGCACCCAGCGCGGTTTGCTGGGGGGAGGGGCAGTTTGTCTGGCGCACCGATCTGGATTGGATCAGTTCTGTTCTCTGGTCTCCCGGGGCCCTGCGTTTATGGGGTCCCCGAGCACGGAAGCTTTCCCACCGTCAGCGGGTTTCCACTGTACTGGTGGCGGGAGTGCTAGATGATCCCCTGGTTGCGTGGCCCCTCCCCTTCTCCTTCCCAGACCGCGCAGCGATCCCGGTTTCTAGGGGATGGAGCGATGTTCTCTCTTGCCCCATTCCAGCTCCTCCGAGGCAGGCAGTAGGGGCTCCATCTTCTGTCTTTTGATACCGTAGGTCTCTGAGTCCTGGCATTGGGTTCATTAGCTGAAATTCAGGGTTTTGTTTTTTCAGTGCTTTGTTGTGCTTTGGAGGGGAGAGAGTCCCGGGTCAGCTCACCGCTCCATTTTGCTCTGCCTCCTCCGAACCTCCAGGCTTCTTTTAAATGAGAGAGAAATAAACTTTATCTCATTTAAGCCACTGCTATTTTTGTTTCTTTTGTATATTCAGCCAAACTTATGACAAACCTATTTAAAGTATCCTTCTTCTGCCTGAAACACCATGCTCTTTCATACCATTATTTTATGATTTGTCTTCTTCATGGCACTTTTTAACAATAGAAAGTTCTCATTTCTTTCTTTCTTTATTGTTGGTACATCCTATCTAGAATGTAAGGTCTGTGGAGAAGGGACCTTATCTTCCTTGTTCACTATGATGTCCTCAGATCTAAAACAATGTCAATAAAAAATTGTGCTCATGGTGGCAAGATTGAGTCCTCTGGACACATAAGGGCAAGGGTAAATTGTGAAAGATAAGAGGTTTCAGGGTTTTGTTGGAGAGAGTGTGGTGGCAAGGAGGATTATGAGAATAGAAGGAAATGTAAAGAGAATGAAAGAGGATATTACTCAAGGTACAGAAATGGAGAGCACAGCTCCTTCCAAAAAGACTCCTTCATCTCAGTGTCCTCAGCATTCACACAGACCTGTCACTTAGGGGTGCTCAGCAAGTGGCTAATTGCGTAGACAAAGTATATCCTGTCTCCTCTGTCTTGGCATCATCAATGCTGCACCTTATCTTATGTTTCATAATGAAGGAAGCAGTCTTTTCCATTATATTTCTTCATATAAGACAATAGACTTTCTACACCAAAGTTACAAAAGCTGTAGAAAAATATCCATGTTAAAATCAATCTGAAGGTATCCTTTCTATCACAGAAAAGTAAAAGTATGCTTTCAGAAATGTCAGAAGGTAATTTCAACAAATTGGTGACTTTTAAAGCTTATTGTGTTCTCCCTAATGCTGTTAGTGTTGTCATTTTTGAGGAAACCTTGATATCTTGCTATCATGAGTGTTTAATTAAGAAGATTTGTAGTGATACATTTGATGCCACTAGTGCTCTCAACAGAGCAGAAAAGGGAATGAAGATTTTTAGGCCTTCCCACTTTATTACCCATAGACCACTCTAAGCTCTTGGTGCTCTTTTCTTCCCATTCCATATTCCTTATTAATGATAATAACTACTATTTATTGAGTGTTTATTATATATTTGACACTATGTTTAGCGCTTTGCTTACATTACCTTTTCAATCCTGGCAAAAACCATGTGAATTTGGGAATTTTATTCCCAAATTAAAGATAAAGAAGCTGAGGCTTAGAGGAGTTAAATAAAGTGTTCAACATTGCATAGTCACCAGTTGGACAGAGCTGAGATGAGGACCCAGGTCTATTGGGCTCCAAAGCTTGCATTCTTAACCAGCTGCACTGTCATATGACCAAGTTATACTGCCTCCACACTGCCTGTTGTGTCACTCCCTAGTTGCCATGTATTATCTAGATAAGTCTTGCCCATTTCTCCTAATTCCTCAAGCTCCAAAATAGTCATTCCTTCAACTCCCTCATTGTGGAACTATGTCCTTTTGCTCTTAACCAAATGGGTCCACAATCTCACGCAGGGCTGGTGAATAATACAGGATACCACAGTGTACAGACCTGGGTTGGGGATAGAAGGGACAAGACTCAGGCACTGTGAGCACATTTTGGTGCAGTGAGATGGCTGAGTCTGTTAGGTCCCTGCTGTGTTGGACAGAAGCATGGTGAGGTAAGCCAGCAGTGATAAGGTTAAAGGGTCACAGTCACAGTGGCAGAACTGGATTAGATATGTCCATGTGGGATAAGACCAAGTCAGCAAGGTTCCAGTCATGTGGGAAGACTCCTATCCCAAAGCCTCTGCACCAAGGCAAGGGCCTAAGGGATTCTAGCTCCCACCTGGATCTTATAACTGAAGCCTTTCTTTAATTGGGCATCTCAGAACTTCCAGGTCAATCCTGCTACCAGAAGGAAGCTCAGCTCTCTTATGTAAGAAATATCTCCCTTGCCCACCAGGAGCCTTTGGCATCTTTTTTCAACTATATAATAGTCCCTTGGACTTATATGGGGCTCTGGCAGAAGTAGGGGGAAGAGAAAATGTGAGTTGGGTGTCATGAGTCATTATTCTATGTCAGAGCTTATGATCACTACTGTTGTGGACTGAGTTATTTCTCCACCAAAGTCGCATGTTGAAGCTTTCACCCTGCAATGTGGCTATATTTGGAGATAGGGCTTTTAAGAGGTAATTAAGGTTAAATGAGGTCATAAGGGTAGGGTCCTAATCCTATAGAATTGGTGGCTTTATAAGAAGAAGAAGAGGGAAGAGACTTTTGCTCTTTCTCTCTCCATGCACATGCACCAAGGAAAGGCCTTGTGAAGACACGGTGAGGAGGCCATCTGCAAGCCAGAAAGAGAGCTCTCACCAGAACCTGACCATGCTTGTACCCTGATATTGGGCTTCCAGACTCCAGAACTGTGAAAGAAATTTCTGTTGTGTAAGCCACCCAGTCTATGGTATTTTCTTACGGCAACCTGAGCTGATAAATACAACTGCTTTATCTTCAGAGCCTTTGTCCTCAGTGGCTGGCCATTTTCTTTGCACAGAGCAGCAGGAATTCTTTAAGTCCCTAGGAGGAAAGCAAACTGAGCGAAGTAATTCACACTGAGTTGTGAATGACTGACAAGTCTAACCTGGGGGAGCCAGGATTTGCCATTTTAAAGTGAGATTTATACAGCCAGTCTCTCACTCCTTCCCCACCCCACACCCAATCCTGGCCCATTTTTGCTCAACTACACACACATACATGCACACACACACATACACAAATACACACACACACATCCTTTTGGGCAAGTAATCCTTCCTCAATAGCCCTTGGCTTTCTTGACTATCCTATTTTCACACACATGGGGGTGGTGGGACATGGGGAAAAATAGGTGACCTTCTTAGCACTTCACTTGTAAGGGAACCCACCTCTGAGAGTAGACTGTTTTTTTCTGTCCGTAACATATGAAAAACAAAATCCTGTAAAACGGAATCAAGAAGAGGTCATTCATCATCCCCCTGTCACTAAGAACAGCAATTCAAGACAGCAGTCATTCTGTGTAGGGTTGAGTGGTTAAGGCTTTGGAATCAGCTACCTGGGCTTGGATCTTGGCTCCACAGGTTATAGCTATATGAATTTGGGCAAGTAACTTTACCTCTCTAAGCCTTCATTGCCTCATCTGTAAGATAGGGTTTATGATAATGACTATTCAAAGGGATGTGGGGATTTAGTTGGGAAATTTATGTTAACCTTATAGCAGAGAATCTGGGTATCTAAATACTCAGTAAATGTTAGCTTTATTCTTATTTACTAAGCACCTCCTGTAAACGACACTATACTTGGAAATACACAGAGAAATAATGCTCTGCTCCTGCCCTCAGGGAGCTTACAAGTATGAGAATAGCATACAAGATTCCTTTGAGATGAAGAGACCCTCATAGACACCAAGTCTTTTAAAACATCTTCAAAATTCCTGTTTTCCAGTAAAGCTACTGTCATATTTTCCTGCACACTCAGTTTATCTGTCTTCTTAAGCCTTTTGAAGTCAGCTACACTAGGCTTTTTTGCATCTTTCCTTCTAGTCCTCTGCACAATGTAGCCAAATATTATACTTCATGTATTATTTTTCTTGTCACTTCCCTGGTGCTTCTCCAAAGCAGACTCTTTTCTTGCATGCAAAGGAGGGAGACTTCCTTGGAAGAACATCTAGTCCAAAGGCTCCACGTATCACATATGCCGACTTTGTTGTTTCTTCACAAAGACAATCTATTTTCTTGAAAAAAACCAAAACCAAAACAAAATAAAACAGCTCTGTAAGAATGATCAGAGTTTCTTAGTGGTACCAATTAGGGTAAAAATACTTTGCCTCTCTTTTCTGTTGGAGCCAGGGCTACAGTATTTCTGTGGTCACACTGTTGTTGTCCAGACAGGGTTATTGCAGTGTACTTTTGGTTTGAAAAAGAAAAGGAGGCAGTATTTGTCTCCTCATGCTTATAAATGGCTCTTTCACCGTCTCCCTCATCTTGCACCCCTCTTCCCTCTCTAGTTAAGCTAGTAGTATGTGGAAAGGGCTAACCACCACTTCTTGACACTTGTGCTTAGAGGCTTGGCTTAGATAGCCTTCATAAGAATATTCCTTCACTATAGTCTCTGACATAAGGTGGCGCAGAAAGCTAGACAGAGGCCAGTGAGTGTGTAAACAGTGATGCCAATAGTTAGAACAAGTAAAGGGGAAAAAAAGTCTTACCACTTCTCAATGGGCTAAAAATCACAATGGTACTATGTGGTTTTTAGAAGAGGGAGCATGTTGTCAAATCATGACTTATCATTTGAATTACTAATTTTCTTGAATGAGTTATTTGAGATGGAAATTTTTATTTATTTATTGAATGAGCATGTCAACATTACACTGAAAAAAAAGGCGCTGGTACATTCTGCCATTGTATAATATCATATGAAACGCCAGGTAAATTGTATTGCTTCTGTGATTGTCTGCTTTTAGAAAATCAGTCTTAGGAAAGTTGGCATAGCACAGAGATGGTCAGAAACATTTGGAAATGTTGATAACATAGCAGGAAAATTATAATTAATTCTTTGAAAAAAGACAGTATCATTTTATCTTTTTCTTTCATTTTAATCATTCAACAAATATTTACCAAGTACCTTCTACTGTATTTCAATGAATCTAAGATTTTATCCATTATAAGATGCATCATCATTTCAGGTACCACTAGAGTGGCAGGCAGCTTCTGATATGGCTCCCATGATCCCCACCTCCTAATACTATGCCCTTGGGTAATCCTCAAGTGGGCTGGACCTAGCTCTTGCTTCTAAAGAATAAAATATGGGAAAACATATGGGATGTCACTTCATGACTAGATTACAAAAGACAATGACTTTAATTTTGCTAAGACTCTGTATCTCTTTCTGGCACTCTCCTTTGCCTTCTTGCTTGCTTGCTCTGATAAAGCAAGCTGCTATGTTGTGATATGCTCTATGGAGAGGCCCACATGAGAAACTCTGGGGCAGAAGACCCAGTTAAGCTGCTCCTGGATTCCGTATACATAAAAAAGAAAAAAGGAAACACTAAGATAAAATCAACTTTTGCTGGGGCTGGCCTGGTGGTATAGTGGTAAAGTTCACAGGCTCCACTTCAGCGGCCCAGGGTTCTCAGGTTCAGATCCCAGGAGCAGACCTATAGACCACTCATCAAGCTGTGCTGTGGCAGTGTCCCACATACAAAAAATAGAAGAAGATTGGCACAGATGTTAGTTCAGGGCCAATCCTCCTCAAGCAAAAAGAGGAAGATTGGCAATACATGTTAGCTCAGGGCCAATCTTCCTTAACTGTCCCCCGCTCCCCACCCCCACCAAATTCAAACTCTTACGAAAGATTCTCAAGAGTTCTGTTTTCTAACTTAATATGGAAACACTTAGTCTTTTTTCAGTTTCAGCTAGGCATAAATGCTGTTACCATGTGTGTGTGTGTTTACTGGAATTTTTATAGCATTTTTTCCCGTTTACCATGCTTCTCCATTTTTGTTTTATGTTTTCCCTTTTTATACCTTTTTCTTTTAGCTACTTTTTTTTTCTTCCACGGGCTGAAACATGTCTTTGTAATGTAATCGTTTTGTCCCCCCTGATTTTTCTCCCCAAATCCCCCCAGTACATAATTGTATACTTTAGTTGTGGGTCCCTCTAGTTGTGGCATGTGGGAGGCCGCCTCAACATGGCCCAATGAGCAGATCCATGTCCGTGCCCAGGATCCAAACCAGTGAAACCCTGGGCCGCCCAAGTGGAGCACACGAACTTAACCACTTGGCCACAGGGCTGGCCCCTGCAACGTGTCTTTATAGAAAAGATATGTGCTTCAAGGCGAAAACTTACTGACTTTGTAATCTTACTTAATTTTTCTGAACCTTATGTTTCCTCTGTGTAAAATGGGAATAATAATATCTGCTGTGTTAGGCGTGATCTTTTTATTTCAAGTGTCAGAAACCCAACTCAGACTAACTTAGACAAACAATAAAAGTAGAAGTTTACTGATTGAGGTAACCAGAAAGGGGTGGAGTTGAGGCTTAGGGATTACTGACGCAGGGACTGCAGTGTCATAAGAACTGTTCCTTTCCATCTATAAACTCTACTACTTTCTGGTTAGCTTCTTTTCTCAGACTGGCTTCTTTCACATGACTGGAAACTTGGTTACCAGCTGCTCCTATTTCTTATGTCTCTGACACAGCTTTGCCACCAGACAGGGACTGAATTTCTTTCTCAAGCTCTAATTTAATAAATGCCAAGGAAAGACTGATTGGCCCGCCTTGGGTTACATTGGTTGTGGGAAAAGGCAGAGGCCTATATTTGGCAACCCTTAAGAAAACTACCTGGTTATAATATATGTGGGGGGCATTCCACCATTTTTTGGAGGATTATTATGAGAGTTAGAAACAAGATTCTTCTAAAGTACTTCGTTTATACTATTGTTGTTATTTTTTTTTCTATGAGTGTAAAAGGAATAGTCTCCTGTGTATATGTGAAAATAGAGACTGTAGTCTGTGCTTTAGCTTCATCACCAACCAGTTTTGAGAATTGGGCAAAATATTACAATGTGAATGGTAAATGTTAAACAAGAGATTAGTATTATCTAATTGTCTCTCTTTAGGTACCATTAAATTTTCTCTGAAAACGATTTTGGCATTGAAAACAATCAATATAAGATTAAAGAAAAACTTTGAGGAGGGAAAATAATTACCCACAATCCCATTTACTTAATGCAGTTTTGCATGTTCCCTTCCAGGCCTCTTCCACATCCCAGAAACATCTATAGAGTTATAATTGTATTCACCTATACTTTCTATCCTGCTTTTAATATTATGTAATAAAATTTTCCATCTTTCTTGGTAGCAGTCAGAATGATAATGTCATGACTATATACTATTCCATTGTGTTGATAGATCATAATTTAGGCTGTACTTCCCCTTTATTGGCTGGATTTTGCAATTTAATTTAATGTAATTTAATTTATTTTCAGCTATTATAGATAATGTCATTTTGTAAATTCTTAGTAGTATACTGGATTAAAGATAGATTGTACTAGCATAAAGTTCACAAATGGGCAATTATAATACTGGCTGATAAGTGTTCAATAAATACTTGCTACATGAGTGAATGTGTCAAAGAATGGGCTTCATGGAAGTAAGCAAACTTTAACATGGAAAGAGCAATGGCTGAGTGGAAAAGGAGAGAGAAAGTTATATGCATTTGAAAGTTATGGGGAAGGAGAGAGCTTGTGTTGCAATGTAAGATGCTTTTGGTATCAAGAACTTTGACTTTTCTATGTACCTTGGACAATGCCTTTACCCTCCTGCACCTCAGTTTCTAGAGGATTCCTAAAGTTCCTTTCAAATAAAAAATTATTTGATTGTCTGATGTCAACAGTGTACAGACAGTCTGACCAGAGAGAGGATATTGATAATGTTTTCCTGATACAGATTACAAAGCTGAACAGAGCAACATATAGTAATTGTGAGCAACTTAACTATCTTGATGGCTGCTGGAAACTAGTGTCAGCCAAAGGCAGACCATCTTATACATTCTTTACTTGTTAGATTGGCAGTTTTATGTTTAAGAAGGTAAAGAGAGAAAGCAATGAGAAAATCTTTCTATGTCGTCTATAAATGTGATAAGTAGGGGAAGCTATCAGAAGATCAAATGTGAGCAAAAGGTCATTTTTTTTTAAAGATTTTATTTTTTATTTTTCTCCCCAAAGCCCCCTGGTACAATATATCTTTTAGTTGTGGGTCCTTCTAGTTGTGACATGTGGGATGCCACCTCAGCATGGCTTGACGAGCGGTGCCATGTCAGCACCCAGGATCCGAACCGGCAAAACCCTGGGCGCCTAAGGGGAGTGAGGGAACTTAACCACTCGGCCATGGGAGTGGCCCCAAAAGGTCATTTTTTTAAGGGAAAAGGAGTGAATTCTGGAAACAATAGAGTGATTTATATGTTCCACTATATGTAAAAACATGTAAAGAGTTATAAACCTTGTCCTTTGTGAACATTTAGAAGAAAAAGTAGTGATCAATAAGAGCCAACTTGTGTTCACTAAGAAGAAACCCTGCCAAAGTAAATTTACTTCCTTTTTGGGTGGGGTTAGTGTCTTGATGTATTGGAGAATTCCATACACAAAGGATATATTGATTTCAGCAAATCAATTTACAAAGGCTTCCATGTCATATATCTTGTAGCTAAAATGATGAATTTACACCTAAATGAATTTGCAGTTGATTGAGCAACCATTGTGGTGTGACAGCAAAACAATCTAAGCAATCTTAGGCTCCATTAATAGATGTGTAATTCCATAAAAAGGGAAATAATGGTCCCCCTAGTTATTAAAATTAATAGTGCTCAGCAAGGTCCTTGGCTCTCCAGGTGCCCTTTCCTTCCAAAGTCAGCACTGAGGAGAAGATAAAAGAATAGATGTGTGAACTTAAAAAGGTCAGAGATGAAGAAACTTGAAGCTAACCAAGGATTTCATGGGTGGATGAAGAAAAGGGAACCTTTCTTCTTAAGCCAAAAGGCAGGTTTTTGTGATAGTTTCAGACCAGGTACAGTGAGTGTGTATATGGGTTTCCTGAGGAATGGTATTGTATCTCGTTGATATAACTTTATAACCCATTCTTACCCCTAAAGCATGGCGCATTATGCCTGGAACACAGGAAGTACTCAGTAAACAACTTGAATAAATGATAAATGCAAATGCATGAATGGGGATGCCTTCCAGGCTGAGAAGATGCCCTGCCAATAGCTCTGTCCCTTAAGACCACTGAAACAGTACAAACTATAAGTCACCCAAGACAGTGCTACTGCCTCTCATTGTGCAAAAGCGAATACTCCAATGGTAGAGTTTATGGACATCTCATTCAACTCTCCTTTTCAGACAAGGAAACTGAATCCCCAGAGAGACCAACAGCTTGTCCAGGATCCCATAGCTAATTGTAAACACAGTTGGTTTAGAAAATGCTGGTGTCTTACATCCTAGTCCAGCAAAGCTTTCCCTGCCTCCTTCCTGCCCTGCTGCTCTCTGCCTCAGCAGCTTCATAGACAAGTCATTTAAAATATTTTCCACTTAAGCACTTGATGAAAATGCACTCTTGTCAGTTACTCCTGAGCTCGTTCCCTGTCTCCACCCTTTACATTCCAAACTGATCTGCATTCTTGTTCTTGTACCTATTTGGCCTCTCAGTAGCGGCCTGTTGAGAGGCCTTCCCTGTACCCTTCACTGTGCCCAGTCTGGGATTTTTGTCCTCAATACTCTCCCAATTCTTTCTTTGTTAAAAAGACAAAGATGATGGTTTTATTAGTCATCTATTACTGTGTAACAGGCTACCCCAAAACTAAGTGCTTTAAACTGTAAGCATTTATCATCTCAGTTTCAATGGGGAAGGAATCTGGGAGCAGCTTAGGTGGGTAGTTCTGCTTTAAGGTCTGTCATGAGGTTTCAGTCAAGATATTGGCTAGGGCTGCCGTCTTATCTGAAGACTCCTCATGGAGAGGATCTATTGACAAACTCTTTCACATTGTGTTGGCAGGCCTCAGTTCCTCACTGGCTGTTGGTCAAAGGCTTCAGTTCCTTACCACGTGGAATATTTCATAGGTTGCCTGAGCGTCCTCAAGACAGGGCAGCTGGTTTTACCCAGAGCTAGTGAAAGAGAGAAAGAGAAATAGGGAGAGGGAGAGAAAAGCCATTGTCTTTTATAATCCAGTCTTGGAAGTGACATACCATCTGCCACAGATTGTTTGTCACACAGACATTCCTGGTACAGTAAGGGAAGAGACTGCATAAGGGTGTGAATACCAGGACGTGGGCGTCCATGTTGGAAGCTAGCTACCACAAGAGTACAGGAGTGCTCTTTGGCAAGGAGGTCCAGACACAATTAAAACTTATTTTAAAAGCTGTTTTAATGTGGAATACATTCATGTCCCAAATCAAAATAGTATAAAAAGATATTCAATACAAGTCTCTCTTGCTTTCCCTCATTCTTCCCCCTTCTCATAGATAACCATTTTTAAAGTTTCTTGTATATTAATTTAAAGCAGAGGTTGGAAAAATTTTTAAATTAAGGATCAGATAGTAAATATTTGGGCTTTATGGGCCATACAATCTCTGTTGCAACTACTTAACTGTGTCATTGTTGTATGAAAGCACCCATAAACAATAATAAATGAGAACATGACTGTGTCAATAGAACTATATTTATGTATGCTGAAATTTGAATTAAAAAAATTTTCTGTGTCATGAAATCTTTTTCTTTTGGTTTTTTCCAGCTGTTAAAAAATGAAAAGACCATCGTTAGCTTGTGAGTTGTATTAAAACAGCTTATTTTTTCTCCATTAGGGACATTAAACAATTCTGGGTTACCCCAGAGCAATCCTCTTATATATACTTTCTCAATTTTGGGTTGTTGAAATTCTTCTGGCAACTACCCTTTGTCTTTAGCAGCCATTCAACATGCACACCTTTTTTTTTTTTTTTGAGGAAGATTAGCTCTAAGCTAACATCTGCTGCCAATCCTCCTCTTTTTGCTGAGGAAGACTGGCCCTGAGCTAACATCCGTGCCCATCTTCCTCTACTTTCTATGTGGGACTCCTACCACAGCGTGGCTTGCCAAGTGGTGCCATGTCCGCACCCGGGATCCAAACCAGCGAACCCGGGCCACCGAAGTGGAATGTGCGAACTTAACCGCTGCGCCACTGGGCCAGCCCTGCACACTTCTTCACAAAACTGGGCTTCTCTTTCTCTTGCTCAGAATGAGGAAACTTTTAATATGTATTATCTTGGATCAGTAGGGCCAGAGGAGACCTTGGATATCATCTTGTTTGCCTCCTTACTGCTTTTTCCATTTTATAGACGAGGCATGTGAAGTCTAGAGTTTTTAAAATTTTATCAAGGGTATAGCTAGTATTACAACCCTCATCAAGGAAAACCTCACTTTGCTTTAGGTGCTAAACAGTGGGAAAATGGAAGATTACAGGATCTGCAGTGTCCACTGTCATGGAAGCTTCCAGTTTCTCTGTTCCTTTGCCTGGCATGACAGTGATGTATGTTTCTGGAACTTTGTGTCTGCTATGAGTGTTTACAAGGGCACATTCAGTGTACCATGAGTATTAACAGGAATGTGGCAGGATGTTGATGGCTGCTAGAGAGTGTCAGGGACTAGGGACTCAAAGGAGGGGTGGGTTTGTGGTAGAAATGTGAGATTTGGTGGTAACTGGATAAATATAAGCTTGTTTGTATGTCTAGTTGGCTTTTTTTTCTTTTAACTTAGAGTTTTGGGCCAAGATTTCAGTGTCATGGAAAGAATAAGGATGATCAAGGGAGAAAATGTATTATAACTTTCATTTAATGTGTCCTAATAACTGCCTCTTTTCTTTCACCTTGTGGGCTTGGTGGAAAAAGCATGTCTCAAATTTAATGGTGCCTTGAAGACGAGTTGATGCTTTGTTGTCATGACCATTGTTGTCAAGGCTGGGAACATTGGATGATTAAGAGGGAAGGCAATGAGAAGGTATTTAGGCAAATAGGTTGGTGAAGATTTAAGCAGAGCAAACTTTTTCTAATACCTAAAAAGCTAATATGGGGGCCGGCCCTGTGGCGCAGTGGTTAAGTTCGCACATTCTGCTTCTCGGTGGCCCGGGGTTCGCCGGTTCAGATCCTGGGTGTGGTCATGGGACCACTTGGCAAGCCATGCTGTGGTGGGTGTCCCACATATAAAGTAGAGGAAGATGGTCATGGATGTTAGCTCAGGGCCAGTCTTCCTCCGCAAAAAGAGGAGGATTGGCGGTAGTTAGCTCAGGGCTAATTTCCTCAAAAAAAAAAAGCTAATCTGACTGATGCGTCCTTTTTCTCATGCTTCATGCAGTGCTTGCTGATCATGGGGTACACTAAATCAGGATCTGTCTCAATAAGTGGGCAACCCTAGCTGTATTACACCATCTCCTCCCCTCAGTTTGTCTCTGTGTACTCTATATGTTTCACTACTCTCTGATTGTATTTTATTTTTATTTTGTTTTCTACCTTCAATTCTTATTTAGACCTTTTCTTCATTCCTCCTATTTACCTTCACACCTCCTCCCACTGGCTCAGAATCAATTAAAAAATCAGAGTTCTTTCATTATTTCTTTTCTGAGAGCAGTCATTTTATGGCTTCATAAATTCGTTGAACAAGCTACTATTGCCAGGCAAAAAGCCTGCCCTTTTGAGGCTTACTTTCTAGCAGGGGAAGACAATCAATAATAGACATTATCACTGAATAAATGCACTATGTTAAAAGGTAATGTAGCCTACTTCTATTTCCAGAAAGATAGGGTAGATGTAGTTTTCCCTATTCCTCTTGCTAAGTACAACTAAAAACTTAGCATTAAAAATAATGCCAATATTATATATCTACATATTGGCATTAGGGCTTAGGATTCCAACATATGAATTTTGTGGGGACATAAACATTCAGTTCACTGTAGATAACTCCGAGATAAAAGAAACGTTAGAATTATCTGAAAAAGATTTTAAAGTACCCATGATAGAAATGCTTCAATGAGCAATATATATACATACATAAACTCAAAATAGATTATAGACTTAAAATACAAAACAGAAAACTGTGAACTTGCCGGAAAAAAATAGGAGAAAATCTTCAGGATTTAGAGCTAGGCCAACAATTCTAGATTGGCACCAAAAGCACAATCCATAAAAAGAAAAATTAATGCATTGGAGTTCATCAAAATTAAAAGTTTGCTCTGTGAAAGGCCTTCTTAAGAGGATAAAAAGACAAGCTGCAGACTGGGAGAAAATATTTGTGAATCACCTATCTGAGAAAATAGGATATGTGAAGAGCTCTCAAAACTCAACAGTAAAAAACTAAGCAATCCAGTTAGAAAACTAACAAAAGACATAACAGATACTTCACTTGAAGAGGATATACAGATGGCAAATAAGCACATGAAAAGATGTTCAATACCATTAGCCAGTAGAGAAATGCATATTGAAACCGCAATGAGATAGCACCACATACGTATCAGATTGGCTAAAATTAAAAATAGTGACAACAAGTGCTGGTGAGGATGTGAAGACACACACATTGCTGGTGAGAATGTAACATGGCACAGCCACTCTGGAAAACACTTTGGCTGTTTCTTAAAAACACTGAGGATGCTACCACCACTCAACCCAGCAGTTGTACTACTAGGCATTATCCCAGAGAAATGAAGACATGTTCATGCCTACGTGATTGTTGATAGTGACTTATTTGTAGTAGCCTAAAATAAGAAACATCCTAGATGTCCTTCAGTGGGTTAATGGTTGAACAAACAGTGGTGCATCCAAACCATGGGCTACTGCTCAGCAGCGGAAATGAACGGACTATTGATAAACACAACTTGGACGAATCTCCATATAATTATGCTGAATGACAAAAAGCTAATCCCCAAAGGTTACATATTGAATGATTCCATTTATGTAACATTCTTGAAGTTACAAAATTGTAGAAATGGAGAACAGATTGGTTTTGTGGTTGCCAGTAGTTAAATTGGGAGAGTGGGAAGTTGGTATAAGAAGGGAAGTAGGGATGGCTATAAAAGGAGAATATGAAGGATGCTTGTGATGATGGAAATGTTCTGTATCTTGATTATCAATGTCAATATCCTGGTTGTGATAATGTACTGTAGTTTTGAAAGATGTTACCATTTGAGGAAACTGGGTAAACAATACATAGGATCTGTCTGTATTATTCCTCTGAACTGCACGTGAATCTACAATTATCTCAATAAAAAGTTTAATTAAAATTAATGCTATAATTAAACAAAATTAATTAATTAATGCTATAGAACAGGGTAAGGAGGATTGGGAATTTTAGATTTGCAGGGAGGAGGTATGATTTTAGAGTGGTCAGAGTATGCTTAATTGAGACAGTGACATTTGAGCAAAGATTTGAATAAGTTGGGAGTGAACTATGTGCATATCTAGGAGAAAAACCATTCAGCTAGAAGGAACAGCTAGTGTAATCAGTAGCTTGATTGTAGGACTTATAATTAACTGCTTAAATATTGTCTCTCCCTAGAATCTATGTTAACTGAAGACTAAGTCTATGTTGTATTTGCATCTATATTTCCACTGCCTGCCTGGGGACATAGACGTAGAATAAATTCCTTAATTCTGTTCTTAACCACAACCTTGTTTTTCATTATATAGATTCAGTTCTCCTACTCTTCTTCCTAGAATTTTATTTGTAATATAACAAGTAGGATTACAATGTAACTTTGTTGTGCAAGTATATTCCATCACTACAAACAGATAATCTTACTCTTTGACAATCATGGTTGCACTAAGAGCTCTGAAGAGGGGGCAAACCATTTTTGTTCCCTTTAGTTTTCCTTTCATTTCACAGAATGAGATTCAGATAGGTGCTCAGAAGTCTTTCATTTGTTCTTCCTCCTTCCTCTCTTTCCTTCCCCATCCCCTTCTTGTAGTGTGTCAATTTCACACTGCTGCCATGTTTGTGCTCAATGATTGTGAGAATCTTCTCTATTTGGGACCATTTATTCTGTGTTTCAGAGTGGAGGACCTCAAAGGCAAAGACAAACACACTTGTTTTGCTTAGCCTGATGGCCTTTTGTAGCTTAACTTCAATTTGTCAGGCTCTCTGACATCTTACCTTTCACTAAGGAGTGAGGATGGGTCACAAAGCAGTAGATGGAGTGCTCTATCCTGTCATTCTTGATAATCATAGTAGTTAACTCTTTAAATGAGCACAAACTATGTATCAAGCACTGTGATAAGAATGTGACAATGATGTACATTATCTCTATTAATCCTCAGCTACCCTACAAGGAAGATACTATTATTGTTTCGGCATATACTAATGAGAAATTAGAATTCCAGAGACTGAGTGGCTTGCTCAGAGTAACAGGACCAGTAAATGACAGAGCTGGGACTTGATCTGTTGTCTCTATAATATCAAAAGCTGGATAGGACATTGTCTAGATTTCTTTATCTGTTTGGATTCATAGTTGAAACTAGAGAACCCACTCCAGCTAGTTTAAGCATAAAGGAATTTATTAAAGGATATTAGTCAGTTCACACAATCTCTAGGAATGCCAGAGGGGTCTAGATTTAGCCCTTTCCTTACAGCTGATCACTTGCATCTAGCACACAAGTCTTTCCCCACGAACTGTCACCTGCTAATTTATAGTTAACAATCCTTACCTTAAAAGAGGAGCATGAGGGCAAGTGACAGAACATCATGGAAAATATTCCCTTAATTAAATTCTCCTGCACCCATTGGAGGAGGTGTGTGACTGCACTGATTTCAGAAAATTTCCTCACAGGACACTGGCTCCAACTGCTAGAGAATAGACTTTGAAAAGAGGTCTGTGCTGATAAGTGATGTCACAGTTGGGCGAAGGAATATGTGCTAATGAACCATGCAAAGCCCCAGTCACTAAAATTGGGGTTTTACAGATGTGTTTTTATGGATCCTTATTTACCATGAATGTTTAGATGGTAATCGGAGCACAAATTGTCTGTTAAAATAGTTATTTCAGCCTTCCCCTGACCATCGTAATCTTCTGGTAATCCCTCTCTTGGCCCTCTCCAGCTGTCTGCCCCTTATTCAGTGAGGGGCCAGTTTCCCCTTTGCTGCTGTGAGTGAAGGCTGAACCTTAATGTGTGGCCACTTACATAGCTTCTCAGCTTACTAGTCAAAAAAGAGGCCAGATCACTTTATATGGTCACTGGCTTCTCTGGTGTGGAGAACAACTCCGTCCACTCCCAGAGCAGATGTTCCCACTGACAACAATGGCATAAATAGTAGTAATTTCCAGTCACAGATTGCTCATTATGTGCCAGGAACTGTGCTAAATGCTCAATCTGCCTTGACCCGTTTAATCTTTGTAACAAGCTCACAAGATAGGTACTGTTATTATAATCAGTTACAAATGAGGGAACCAAAGATCAGAGACGAAAAAAACCTTGCCTAAGGTTACCCAGGTTGAGCACCTTGTGGAGCCAGGATTTAGACCCAAGCGTGTAGGAGTACAGAGCCTGTGCACTTAACTATGATGCCAGACTGCCTCTCTTGACTAGAATTCTTGTGTGTTGACTTTGAGGCAGTGTCATCCAAATATTCTCCTGGCAGCTGGATGAAGCTGCTTGCAGCAGGAGAGGCAAATTCTCCTGAGAAGTTGATGAACACTGTATTCCAGAGAAGACTATGTTGTCTGCGTGAATTGCTTGTGCCCCTGGGGCTCAAAGAGGAGAAAATGATTATTTAAGTTGAGAATTCACTTGATTCAAAACAAAATTCTTATGGATGGAGTTTTCACTATTTTTAGTTCAATCCGGTTTTTATGGGACGTTTAATCTAATTTAGTTCAATTATATGAAATGTTAGTAAAAGATGTTCTGGAAGTTAGAATGGAACATATGACCCAAAGGAGGTGGGCAAGTCATTAGGAATAAAGTGTCTGACTGTGAGAGCTGTTAAACACTGGGCCATTGTGTAATATCTGGAAAATCCTGAGGACCAGCTACATTTCTGTCTCCCAGAGGTGGTTTAGGTGTGAGATTCTCTGCAGAAGGCCTCACATTTCCTTGTGATTCTTGTTCTTAATAAACTTACTTAATCTAGAGTGTCAGTTCAGGTCCTCTGAGAAACAGACACTAAGAGAGGAGCTAGACATAGGAGTCTTTTTTGTTTTTAAAGATTTTAAAGATTTTTTTAAAGATTTAAAAAAAAAAAGATTTTATTTTTTTCCTTTTCCTCCCCCAAATCCCCCAGTACATAGTTGTATATTCTTCGTTGTGGGTCCTTCTAGTTGTGGCATGTGGGATGCTGCCTCAGCGTGGTTTGATGAGTGGTGCCATGTCTGCACCCAGGATTCGAACCAACGAAACACTGGGCCGCCTGCAGCGGAGCGTGGGAACTTAACCACTTGGCCACAGGGCCAGCCCCTAGACATAGGAGTTTTATTTGGAGAAACACCCATGAAGAGAAAAGGGGAAAGAAGCAGGAGGAGCAGGGAGAGCCTTCAGATGGTGATGCAGGTCTGACACTTTTAAAAGGAGCAGGCAAGGGAAGGAAAATTGGGCAGGAAGAGCTTCAGACCACAATGCAGTTCTGAGGAAGACCTGGACAGGCTGATGGGAGTCTTTAGACAAATGTTCCCCACTAGAGAAATCTGTCAGGGGGATGGCCTAGCTGGGCTGTACCTTCTGTGCTTAGTCATTGCCTGGGAGCATCACAGGGGTCAGAGGGTGGGAGGTGGGGTGGGGTGCATGTCCTCAGAGTGAATGCTGCAGTGGATCCAAACCATGGCAGCTGGAGGCTGTCAAACAGCTATGCTTCTAGCAGCAGGTTCTCTTGAAGGGAGAGCTGAGCGAGGCATCTCCATGCCTGCCACAGTTACATATTGCGTTGCCAAACTGGAGTACTTTCATAAAATTTACTGCTAATGTCATGTGAACCAAGAAGCAGACTTTCCATTTCAACAGTATTTTCTCCTAAAAGTAAATCCCCTGGCATCAAAGTGCACTGTCTATAAAAATCCCTTCGTCTTTCCCTTTCTAGACACCATATCTGGGCTTTGATTTTTTCTGGAATCTACCATTTTGGTATCTAATAATTTTTCTAAATGCTTCAAATTTCTGATCTGATGTGAGTAGAAAGAACACTCTTTACATACTTTTCACTTTCACTTTTCCATAAATATTGTTTAAAATGGTAATTTTGTCTCTTGAATATATTTAAAATTTGTTTTTCCTCTCCATTCCCTGTGCTGTTAGATTAGCTCAATTCCCTCATCCTCACTTCCCTGGATTATTTTAGCAGCTTTCCATCTGTTCTCTCCTCCTTTGTTTTGTCGCTGTTTCCTTCACCTTCTGTATGAGTACAAAACACAAATCTCACCTTTTTAGAAAACTTCAATGGCTTACTAGCATTTAGAGGACAAAACAAAATCCAAGCTCCCTAATATGGCAGGTGAGGTGATTAACTTATCCTGCTCAGCTTGCTCACCTATCTCCTTCTCTCTCCCGGCGTGCTTTCTATTCCAGTGCTATGGAACCAATTATAGTTCTGCACACTGCCTGCCTGTGTATATACTCTTTTCTTTGTCTCGACTGTACTTTTTTGTGTCCACTTGACACACTGCTACTAAAAATCTGGTCACGTATCACCTTCTCTTTGAAGATTTTCCTGATTTCTGTTCAGAATTGATCACTTCATCTTTTGTATTCCTACTGAATCTCCTACGTTTGTAATTGTAATCTCCATGTTTTGTATTATAATTATTTGTACTCTTTCCTCAAGGGCCCTGATTGTATCTTATTTTTCTTTATAGTTATTGCACCTGGCACAGTGCTTAGCCCATGAGAGGTGCTCAATAAATATTGGTGAACTGAACCAAAATGGAGTTACGTTCTTTGTATTGCGCACAATATCTACTACAGAGTCTCCTAGAGCAAATATTTGTGTAATAGAATGTAAATGAAGTGAAAATATATGTAAGGAACCATAAGAAACCTCAATTTTAATTATTCATTAACTGCACTTGTTGTTAATGCTGTTTACATCTTATCATTTTCATTATGTGAGAGCAGTTGCCTTACTTGTGTTACTATGGGGTCAACACCATTCATATGTGTATCACCTATGTATGATAATCACATGTGTACGATGTGATGATACAGTAGGCAAGAATTGAGGGCTAGAGTTATCTGGCAAGTATGGTCCTGCCGTATCATTTTCATTTCCATATAATTTGTAGCTGAACAATTATATTGGGTTGTATCTGCAGAAAAATGTTGCTAGTGATGTGTGACTGCTCTTCATTAAAATTCTCTATGGGCATTGCCATCAGAAAGACTAAAAAAAAGAAATGAAACTTCCTTGCCAGATGCCTACCAGAGTCCCTTCTTTGCAAGTGTTGCTAGTTGTTTATTTTTTCCTTCCTTCATTTCATTCATTCACTCATTCATTCATCTTTCAGTTTGTGGTGGCAAGTAGAAACAACCCATGAGAAAACTAATGATAGTAATAATAAGAGAAGATGCCAGTTATCGAGTACTCATTCAGGCACCAAACTAGGTAACTTAATCCTTAGAACAGCTCTACAAGGTAGAAAATATTATTTTCATTTTAAAGATGAAGAGTTGTATGCTCTGAGAAGTTAAGAGGTAGAGCTAGGATTTGAAGGCAGGCGTTAATGCTTTGAAATAGCCCTATTCCAGGATTGATTTCGGAATGATCTATTTCAGAATCATTCCCACCAATTCACCTTAAGATTGCTTATGTGATCTTTTTCTTTGCTTATTGCTTATGCTATGTTTTTTCTACTCAATCCAGGAATCCAATGATATCAACTTCTAAATTGGATGATGGCATACAAAATTAAATTCTGAATCACCGTCATGTGTATTGAACAGCTAAGGTATATAGTTAGAGTGTTTCTAGTTTAGTTCTTATTTTGCCGCAAGAATTGTTTCTATTAAAAATGCTAGTGATTCTTCCTCAAATTCCTCCAGTTTCCAACTAGCTAATAGTGAGGAGGGTGTCTGCATTTAAATTAACAATGATAAAATAATTTTGCATGGCACTGTATTTGTGTAACATTTATAAATGGCTTCCTCCTTCCCTACTTCTCCCACCAAAAGGGCACGAATTGAAAACTCTGGCACGATCTGGAATAGTTGCCAAGTCCCCATGTGAGGCCTTTATTTTGCTTTTAATAAAGACAGACCACCATATAGCCAAAGGGGAACTCCAGTCAGACCGATAGCAGCCTCATTTCCTCCCAGTGGGAGGCATGGCAAGGATAGATGCTCTAGAGATACTCACAGCAATGCTAATGTGGGAAGGGCTCACTGAGGAGGGAGGCCGGGCTGAGCTCTGTGTGGAGGCAGGGGCCAGGCCTATGTGTTAAGGCTAATCAGAATAGATGATCTGATTATCTCCCAGAATATAAACACTCCCAAGACTTAATCGTTCTATTTATGTTGAAAGAAATCGAGAAACAAACTTCGTTATGTTATTTGGAATAAATCTGTGCAGATGGCAAGCAGAACCAGAAACTGTTTGAAGTTTCGTGACAAGCCAGGGGCATATATGAATATGATAACTTTTCCTTTTTGAAAGCACTTGATTTTATCAGCTTGTTTACCTATCTGTCACACTAGAGCATAAAGCCAAGAAATGCTTTTATAGACTGATATCTGAGAAATGCGTTCCTGGTAGCAAGGAAGTAACAAGAGAGTCATATATCAGTTTTCTGCTCTTTGTTAAATGCAGTAATAAACTAGTTCTTCAAAAATCGTCTAACTGGATATCAAATAGAGTGTGACAGTGGGCAGATTTATAGCAAAGGGTAGACATTGTCTGTGTAACAAATTGCTCTCTTGCACCAGTATTTCATGCCCTGTGTGGATAAATGGAAAGCAATTTGTCACATTCTCAAAAATTCATTCCCATTAAGTTGTTAAACAAAGCAAGTAATTGCAGTACAGAGTTTTCTCTTCTTTAATCCTCAACCAAAGGACACCATTTAGGCCTCTGACAAACCTGGATGGTTATCGCAGCCGGAGCAGAACTGGTTAAATTTTATTCTGCCTTCCAACAGGGAGCTAAAAGTAATTGCAAAATATTTTGTCCTCCTTGGCTCTGCGTGTAGATTTAAAATTAAATTGGTTCTGGTTAGCAAGCTAGAACAGGGCAACTAAATTGAATTTTCTGAGGAATGTTGTGAATCCTATGTGAAAAAAAACGCATACAGTTTGTATGTTTCCTGCTATCCTTTCTTTTGTGCTCTATGCTCTCCTGGTCCATTGTTATCTTTCCATGTTCTTCTTCGTGTTGGTAAGGCCAGCCTCAATTGTATCTCATTTGGAATTTTATGTGCATTTTTACCCGTGTATATTTCTCTGAAAGTTTCAGACATTTCTTTTTCTTGTCACCCTTTCCAAACACTCCCCAAGTGCAAATTGCTCCCTTTCTTTCTCTTCTCACTCACACATTTTTCACAGAATGAGATTACTGTTAGCATTTTATCGAGTTTGCACAGAAGAAAAGCAAACATAGACAGACCAGAGACTGGGGCATGTGAAGTGTTAGGCTGTTGATTATGTATTTAAAGCACAATCATAGACTTTTGTGCTGCTAACTTCCAGAGTGGATGATGACATTCTGAAGAAGATTCTAGAATTATCTTCTTTGAGTTAAGTTTTTTCCTCTCTCTCATTTTTCTTTCTTTCTGTCTTTCTTTTTTTTTACGAGGAAGATTGGCCCTGAGCTAACATCTGTTGCCAATCTTCCTCTTAGTGCTTGAGGAAGATTGTCACTGAGCTAACATCTGTGCCAATCTTCCTCTATTTTGTATGTGGGATGCTGCCACAGCATGGCTTGATGAGCGGTGCTAGGTTGGTGCCTGGGATCCAAACCCATGAACCCAGGGCTGCCAAAGCAGAGCATGCAAACTTAACCACAACGCCACTGGGCTAGCCCTCATTTTTCTTTTTTTAACATTTATTTTCTTAACGTAAAATTAATGTTTGTTCATTGTAGAAAATATGGAAAATTCAGAAAAGTATATAGAAAAATTGTATCAAAGTTTATTGAAGTCTGTAGATATATATAGAAGAAAAAAATAATCTTACCATCAAAGACCAAAAACAATGATTTGACATATTTCCTTCCAATTTTTTTTAATGTACTTATTACTTTCTTTCTTTTTTTTTTTAAAGATTGGCACCTAAGCTAACATCTGCTGCCAATCTTTTTCTTTTTGTTCCTACTTCTTCTTCTTTCCCCAAAGTCCCCTAGTACATAGTTGTGTATTCTAGTTGTGAGTGCCTCTGGTTGTGCTATGTGGGATGTCGCCTCAGCATGGCCTGATGAGCGATGCCATGTCCGCGTTCAGGATCTGAAGTGGCAAAACCCTGGGCCGCCAAAGCAGAGAGCACGAACTTAACCACTCAGCCACGGGGCCAGCCCCTGCATTTTACTTTCTATATTGTTAGAATTATACTGTGTATACACTGTTGGATACACTGTTGGGTATTGCTTTAACCTTGGAAAGGTTTATAATGTTTTTTTCTTAAATTGATCTTTGCTGTAGGGGCCTGGGCTTGGAGTGAAGTCTACCACATACTTTGCTTCCGTTATTCTCTGAATGTTTAGCTAGCAGAGCATCTGGCATGTGACAAAATTGGCTGCAGTTTGGCAGCAGACGGATGTCCATCTTTTAGGCTCTTCTCCCTTTGCCCTTGAGTATACAGGGCAGGTATCTTAGTGCTGCCACAGTTTAGATTTCTCAGCTTCCACTAGGGTGCTTTCTCATAGGACCTATGTCACTTTTCCTATTAAATATTCATTCCGTACGTAAGAAGATACTAGATCAGGCATACATCTGATGTTACAGCAAGTTACTAAGTGTGTCTGCCCTGAATTAGGAAGTGTTTGCTATTTGGCCTTTAGGCAACATATTGGAGCAATCTTAATTTTTATTTAATGGTTCCTTCCAGGAAGATAAATGCCCAACTGATACTAAATTGTGTGAGTTTGAGAAATTCATAGTGTTTTTTGTTTTGTTTTGCCTCTTATTGTTGAAGAAACAGCGCTAGGTCTCACAATGTGTAAATCCTCCATTTTCACCTTCTAAAATTTCATTTCCCTCACTGATCTTATGAGAAAGAGAAAAAAATATTAGCTGTTTGCTTTATTCCCCTAATTTATTTGTGGATTTGAGGCTCCATCAGTCATTCAGTATGGTACTTTGCTTGCTTTTATTAAGGAATCATCTCTCTTTTTAAGCTCTTAAATACTTCCCCGTCAAGAAATCTGTTTAAAAATTTTTGAACATCCATCTCAGATGCCCCCACTGAGAGCTTTAATTTCATTTTGTTTGCTCTGATTTAGGCATTTCCAAGCCAGGGTGGGCCAGTTAGTGGTCCACGTCCCTGGGCTCTGTCAGCGGCATTTGAGTTGCTAATTTGGGAAACTTTTAGACCAGTTTTTCTCACAAATGAAGTGTCTTTAGGGTGGTATTTTCTGATATTTCAGAAGGAAACCAAAAGCTGGGAATATTTCAGTCTTCTTTGAGGTGAGTTCTTTTTCCAGGTATTGTTGGGCCCTGCTTCATCTCCACTGTGCACTAACTGAAGATACTATGAGAGATTATAGAGATTTACACACAGTTTACTTCATTACATGAAGACAGAATGCAATTGAGGTAAACAACATATAGTAAAATATACCCATTTTAATTGTACATTTCTGACAAATTTGTATAACCATGTAACCACCACCAAAATCAAGATATAAGACATTTCAGTAAGCCTCCAAAGTGCCGTGTGCTCGTCCCCAGTTAACACCCCCTCTCTCCCCAGCCTCAAGCAAATACTAATCTGTTTCTCTCACCATAGATTAGGTTGGTCTTCTCTAGAGTTTCATATGAGTAGAATCATACTGCATGTTGGGTTTGGTGATTTTCAGTCAGCACATTGTTTCTGAGATTCATTCATGTTGTTGTTGCATGTATCAGTAGCTCATTCCTTTTTATTGCTGAGTATTATTCTATTGCATGCATGTACCACAATTTCTTTGTTTATTCAATTGTTGATGGACATTTCCAGTTGTTTTGGTTGTTTCCAGCTTTTGGCTACTATGAATAAAACTGCTATGAATATTTATGTATGCATTTTTGTATGGACATATGTTTTCATATGTCATAACTAGGAGTGGAATATATGAGTTATATGGTAAATGTAAGAAACTGCCAACCTGTTTTCCAAGGTGGTTGTACCATCTTACATTCTCACCAGCAACATATGAGAGTTCCAGTTGTCCCACATCTTCACCAGTGTTTGGTATTATCAATCTTTTAAATTTTATCCATTTTGGTGGACATGGAGAGGTATCTTGTCTGTGTTTTTCGTAACAACTTTGTTGGAATATAATTGACATACAATAACTGCACCTACTTAAGGTATTCAATTTGATATGTTGTGATGTATATATATATACCTGTGAAACCATCAAAATGATCACCACAACCAAGATGCATCCATCATCACAAAAGATTTTCACCCTCTGTGCAACTCTACCCTTTTCCCTCTTGCCCGCCACTCTGTCCCCTGGTAACATTGATCTGCTTTTAATTACTATAGATTAATTTGCATTTTCTTGAGTTTCATATAAATGGAATATTACAGTATATACTCTGTTTTTGTTTGGCTTCTCTCACTCAGCATAATTATTTTCATATTCATCCTCGTTGTATTCTTTTTTATTGCTAGTGGTATTCCATGTTATGGCTATACCACAGCTTGTTTATCCATTCATCTATTGATGGACATTGGATTGTTTCTAGTTTTTGACTATTATACATAAAGCTGCTATGCATATTCTTGTTCAAGTCTTTATTTGGACATATACTTTTATTCCTTCTGGGTAAATACCTAAGAGTAGAATGGCTGGATTACATGGGTATCTTTAACTTTTTAAGAAACTGCCAAAAAGTTTTCCAAATGATTGTACCATTTTACATTCCCACCACCTGTGTCTGACAGTTCCCATTCCTTTACATCTTCACCAAAACTTGATATAGTCAGTCTTTTATTATTAGTTCTTCTAATAGATGTGTAGTGGTACTTCATTATGATTTCCATTTTATTTTCCTAAGGACTAATAATGTTGAACCTTTTTTCATGTGCTTATTTGCCATCCATATATCTTCTTTGGTGAATTGTTTGTTAAAATATTTTGCCCATGTTAGGGGGCTGGCCCCGTGGTTGAGTTGTTAAGTTCTCACACTTTGCTGGTTCAGGTCCTGGGTGCAGACATGGCACCACTCATCAAGCCATGCTGAGGTGGTGTCCCACATAGCACAACCAGAGGCACTCACGACTGGGATATACAACTATGTACTGGGGGACTTTGGGGAGAAGAAGAAGAAGAAGAAAAAAAAGAAGACTGGCAACAGATGTTAGCTTAGGTGCCAATCTTTAAAAAAAAAAGAAATATTTTGCCCACTTTAAAATGTGGTTGGTTGTTTTAGTGTTATTGAGTTTTTAGTGTTCTTTGTATGTTCTGGATATAAGTCATTTATCAGATAAATGATTTGCAAATATTTTTCTCCCTATGTGTTACTTGTCATTTCATTATCTTGATGATGTCTTTCAACAAGCAAACATTTTTAATTTTGATGAAGTCCAACTTATCAAATTTTCTTTAGATTGTGCTTTTGGTGTTCTATCTAGGGTCCGTGGGCCAAATCTGGCCAATTGCCTGTTTTGGGCAATAAAGTTCTTTTGGCACACAGCCATGAGTACTTGTTTACATATTATCTATGACTGCTTTCAAGTTACAGTAACAGGGTTGAATAGTTGGAACAATGACCACATGGCCCACAAAGTCTAAAATACTTACTCTCTTGCCCTTTACATACAAAGAAAAGGTTTATCTAACCCATGACACAGAGGTTTTCGTCTGTGCTTTCTTGTACGAGTTTTATAATTTTAGATTTTACATTTAGATCTATGATTCATTTTGAGTTGATTTTTTTTTATGAGTGGAGATATGGATCAAAATTTGTTGTTTTGCACATGAACATATGTTTCAGCAAAATTTGTTGAGACTGTCCTTTCTCCACTGAATTGCCTTTACACTCTGGTTGAAATCAGTTTTCCATATATGTTTTAGTTTATTTCTGGACTCTTTATTGTGTTCTATTTATCCATTTGCCGATCTTTATGCAGGGCCATGCTCTCCTGATTATTTTTGGCTTTATACCAAGTCTTGAAATTAGGTAGTATTAGTCCTCCACTTTGTTCTTTTTTCAAAAATTTTTAACTATTCTAGGTCCTTTGTATTTACTCATTTGTATTTAAAGAAAAAAAGCCTGTTGAAATTTTTATTGGCATTGCACTGAATTCATTGATCAATTTTGAGGGAATTGACATCTTAACAATATTAAGTCTTTAAACCCATAGACGTGGTATATTCTCCAGTTATTTAGGTCTTTAATAGTTGTCCATAAAGTTTTATAGTTTTTAGTGTACAAATCTTTCAATTCTTTTGTCATATGTATTCCTAAGTGTTTCAATATTTTGATGACATTGTAAATGGTATTTTTAAAATTTTAATTTCTGATTTTACATTACTAGTATATAGAAATACTATTGATGATTGTATATTTATTTTATCTCTTGCAACATAGTAGCTTTTTTGAAGATTGCATTGGATTTTTTGTGTAAACAATTGTCATCTGAAAAAAACAATTTTGTTCCTTCTTTTACAATCTAAATGCCTTCTTTTCTTGGCATATTTCACTGGCTAGGCCCTCCACTTCAATGTTGAATGAAGTAGTAAGAATGGTCAACTTTTTCTTGCTCTGAATCCTAGAGGGAAAGCATTCACACTTTTACTATGAGGCATGGTGCTAGTTGTAGATTACTTACAGATGCCCTTTATCAAATTGAGAATATTTTCTTCTATTCCTATTTTGCTGAGAGTGTTTATCATGAATTGATGTTGAATTTTTTCAAGTTTTTTCTGTATTTATTGAGATGATTTTATGGTTTTCCCTTTTGATCTGTTGATATACTTAATTAGATTGATTGGTTTTTCAAATGTTGAAACAACCTTGTTCTTCTGGGATACATCTCGCTTGATCATGATGTATTATTTTTTATATATGGCTAGAATTTTCCTTGTGGGAAAATTTTAAATTATAAATCAATTTCTTTAATAGATAGGGTATTCAGATTTTCAACTTGTTCTTGAGTCACTTTTGACAATATGTGCTTTTCAAGGAATTTTTCATTTCATCTACATTGTCAAGTTAATTGGCATAAAATTGTTTATAATATTCCCTTATTACTCTTTTGATATACCTAAGCTATCCAGGGATGACTGTGTTTTTGTTCCTGATATTGGTAACATGTGTCTTCTTTCTTTTTTATGCTCATCCTAATTTAAGAATTTTATTTATTTATATTTTCAAACAACTATATTTCGGTTTAATATTTTTTGTCTTTTTAAAAATTTTATTCATCTTAGCTCTTATTTTGATTTCTATCCTTCTATTTACTTATAGTTTACTCTTTTCCTTTTAGCATCTTAAGATAGAACCTTTCTCATTGATTTTATACTTTTCTTCATTTTCTGTTAAATGCATTTAAAGCTATAAATTTCCCTTAAGGACTGCTTTATCTGTATACCACAAATTTTATTGTGTTCTGTTTTTTCTTTTATTTAGTAAAAATTGTTTTCTAATTCCCTTGTCTTTTCTTCTTTTACTCATGGACTATTTAGAAGTATGTTGTTTAAGTTCCACGTAGTTTGGAAATTTCCAAGATATTATGTGGCTGCTGATTTCCAATTGCTATCAAAATCTCAGCAAGATTTTTTCGTAGATATAAACAAGATTTTTTTTCTGAAATTTGTATCAAAAGGCAAAGGATCTAGAATAGTTAAAAATAATTTCGAAAAGGAGAATAAAATGAGGGGAATCAGCCTACCTAACTTCAAGGTTTATTATGTCACTACAGTAATCAAGAATGTTTACTATTGACAGAGGGATAGACACATAGATCAATGGGATGTAATAGATATTCCAGAAATAGACTCCCATAAATATGCCCAACTAATTTTCCTTTCTATTTTTTTTTACTTTTTATTTTGAACAAATTTTAGATTTACAAATAAAGCTGCAAAAATAATAGACTTTCGAATACCCCTCATTCAGGTTCCCCTTATGTTAACATCTTACATGACCATAGTACAATCATCAAAACTAAGAAATTAACATTTCTACAATTCAAATTTAACCAATATTTCCACTAATGTTACTTTTCTGTTCCAGGATTTTATCCAGGATCCAACATTACATTTAGTTGTTAATTCTTCTTAGTCTCCTTTATTATGTAAAGTCTCAATTTTTCCTTGTCTTTCATGACCTTAACACTTTCATTAAAAATAAATTTTTTATTTTAGACAGTTTTACAGTGATGTCAGCATCATGGCAGAGTGAGCTGTTCTCTTTTGTCTCTCCCCTCTAAGTTACAACCAACTGGACATCCTTTGACCAACAGAGGATTCTTTACACAGCACAACAGGACACATAAGAGACTCATGCATCTATATATCTGAAGGTTGGTGGACTGGACCCCTGGGAGGCAGTGGAACTAGGGGAGCAGCCCCTCCTCCCCTGGCAGCAGTGAACCAGGATGTGGATCTTCATGTAGCAGCTCATGTGACTGTGAGTAGAGGCAGCAGGTACCTTGGCCCTTGAGACTACGAGTGGAGCAGAGGTGGTGGGCACCCTAGACTGTATGACTTTGAGCAGACATGGTAGGAACAGAAAAAAACAGGCCCTGCTCCCCTCGAGCAGTGGCATGTGGAAGCTGTGACCAGAGGCTTCAGTAAGCACAGCAGAACCAGTGACCTAGCCCCAGTGGTGGCACCCCAGACACCAGCTCCACCAGCAGCAGGGGCTGCATACAAGTCCCTAGGTCCCTGGGTCCCCTGCAGCAACAGCAACACCTGTGAACCCAGCACCCCTGACAGTGGTGCAACCAGCACCCCCAGACAACCTGGAAGCAGCAGCACAGGTTGTGCACAGGGCAACAGCATCCAACCCCATCGAGAGCCCGTGGAGAGCCAGTGGAGGAACATGAGACCCAGGAGACCCCAGAAGCAGCAGAAGTACTTGTGGCCTAGTGACCCTGGTGGTGACACCTGAGACTATAGTGAAATCATAAGCAGCAAGGCACTAGCAACATCAGAGGCACAAAGTGGGCACTGACAGTGCCTCTATCAGAGGCAGTGGAGGGTGGAAAGTGCAGGCTCTCAAATATAACAGGAAGCAGCCCAGAACCAAAATAACCAAAGCCTTACCCAGATAAGAAAAGGTGGTTGCTACCACATATGCACTGGCAGAGGATCAATTCATCAGACACGATAAAGAACTAGAGTAACATGGCAGGACAGAAAGAGAATGACAACTCTCCAGAAACCAAACTTCAAGTCACAGAAGATTACAGTATAACTGACAGAGAAATCAAAATAGCTGTCATAAAGAAACTCAATGACTTACAAGAAAACTCAGAAAGTTCAGTGAGCTTAGGAATAATATTAATGAATAGAAGGAGTACTTCACCAAAGAAACTGAAACTCTAAAAAAAATAAAAACCAAACAGAAATTCTAGAGATGAAGAACGTAATTAATGAGATGAAAAATAAAACATTAAAAGTAGAGAAGACCATATGGAGGAGAGAAATAGTGAGCTTGAAGATAGAAACCTAGAAATGATTCAGGTGGAGGAAGAGAGAGAACTAAGGTTTTAAAAAATGAAGAAATTCTTCAAGAAATATCTGACTCAATTAGGAAAGTAACATAAAGATTATAGATATTCAAGAAGGAGAAGAGAGGGAAGAAAGGAGCAGACAGCTTATCCAAAGAAATAATAGCAGAGAACTTCCCAAACCTGGCAAAGGAACTGGACATGCAAGTACACGAAGCTAATAGAACTCCTAATTGCTACAATGCAAAAAGACCTTCTCTAAGGCCTGTAATATTAAAACTGTCAAAAGTCAGTGATGAAGGAAAAATATTAAAGGCAGCAAGAGGAAGAAAATAACCTACAAAGGAACCCCCATCAGGCTTTCAGTAGATTTCTCAGTAGAAACCCTATAGGCTAGGAGAGAGTAGAATGATATATTCAAAATACTGAAAAACAAAAACCATCAGCCAAGAATATTCTATCCAGTGAAATTATCCTTCAGATATGACAGAGAAATAAAAGCTTTCCCAGACAAACAAATCTGAGGGAGCTCATTGCCTCTAGGCCTGCCTTATAAGAAATGTTGAAAGGAACCCTCTGACCTGAAGCAAAAAGGCAAAGGTTTACAAAGCTTTAAGAAAGGAAATAGACAGACAGAATCAGAAAATTTCAGCTCTATGTCAATAAGTTAGTAAACATTTAATTATAACATAAAGGGTAAAGGGGAAAGAAGGCATCAAAAATAAATATATCTACTTCAATTTGGTCACAAACTCACAACACAAAAAATAATAATTTGTGACAGCAATAACATAGAAAAGGAAGAGGAAAATGATGGAACTGCACAGGCTAATGGAGATAAGATGCTATCAGAAAAAGGACTGTCTCTTCTATGAGATCTTTTATAAAAACCTCATGGTAAACACAAAACAAACAATCAGAGCAAAGTCACAAATCATAAAGATAAAACTGAGAAAAAATCACAGAAAACCACCAAACTGAAGTGGCAGACAGAAATACAAGGAAAAAGAAACAATGGAATTTTATAGCATCCAGAAAAAAAAAAAGATAAAATGACAGTATTAAGTCCTCATATATCAATAATCACTATAAATGTAAATGGATTGAATTCAGCAATTAAAAGACACAGAGTGGCTGGATGGACTAAAAAACAAGACCCCAAAATATGTTGCCTCCAGGAAACACATCTCAGCTCTAAAGACAAGTATAGATTCAGAGTAAAGGTATGGAAGATGATACTCCAAGCAAATGGGAAGCAAAAGAAATCAGATGTAGCCATACTTATATCAGACAAAGCAGACTTCAAGACAAAAAAGATAATGAGAGACAAAGATGGGCATTATCTAATGATAAAAGGGCATTCCACCAAGAAGATATAACATTTATTAATATGTATGCACCTAACACAGGAACATCAAAGTATATAAAGCAACTATTAACAGATCTAAAGGGAGAAATTGACATCAACATAATAATAGTAAGGGACCTTAACACTCCACTTATGTCAACGGATAGACCATCTAGACAGAAAGTCAACAAGGAAACAGTGGCCTTAAATGAAACATTAGATCAGATGGACTTAACTGATAGATATAGAACATTCCATCCCAAAATAGCAGAATACACATTCTTCTCAAGTGCACATGGAACATTCTCAAAGATAGACCATATGTTAGGAAAACAAAGAAAGCCTCAATAAATTTAAGAAGATTGAAGTCATATCAAGCGTGTTTTCTAACCACAGTGCTATGAAACTAGAAATCAATTACAAGAAAAAGTCTGGGAAAGTCACAGATATGTAGAGGCTAAACAACATGATACTGAACAACCATTGGATCAATGAAGAAATCAAAGGAGAAATCAAAAAATACCTGGAGACAATGAAAATGAAAACACAACATACCAAAACTTATGGGATGCAGCAAAAGCAGTCCTAAGAGGGAAGTTTATAGCAATACAGGCCTACCTCAAAAAACAGAAAAATCTCAAATAATCTTATACTATACATAAAAGAACTAGAAAAAGAAGAACAAACAAAGCCCAAAGCCAATAGAAGGAAGGAAATAATAAATAATAAAAATTAGGGCAGAAATAAAGGCAATAGACACTAAAAAATATAGCAAGGATCAGTGAAACTAAGAGCTGGTTCTTTGAAAAGATAAACAAAATTGACAAACTTTTAGCCAGACTCACCAAGAAAAAATTAGAGAAGACTCAAATAAGAAATGAAAAAGGAGAAATTACAACAGATACCACACCTTCCATCCTAGAAGAAATGGGTAAATTCTTAGAATCATATAACCTCCCAAAACTGAATCAAGAAGAAATAGAGAATCTGAATAGACCAATCACAAGTAAAGAGATTGAAACAGTAATCAAAAACCTCCCAAAAAACAGAAGTCCAGGAGCAGACGACCTCTCTGGTGAATTCTATTTTAGAAAGTTTTAGCATTACATAAAAATTGCAAAGATGTTACTGAGAGTTCACATGTACACCATACCTAGTTTCCCCTATTATTAAATTGTACATTAGTACGGTACATTTGTTGCAATTAATGAATCAATACTGATACAGTATTATGAGCTGAAGTCCATGCTTTTTTCATATTTCCTTCATTTTTACCTAATGTCCTTTTTCTCTTCCAGAATCCCATCTAAGATACCACATTACATTTAGTTGTCATGTTTCCTTTGGCTTTTGGCTGTAAGTTTCTCAGACTTCTCTTGTCTTTGATGACCTTGACAGCAGTGAGGTATTTTGCAGAATGTCTCTCATTTGGGATCTATTTGATATTTTTCTCATGATTAGACTGGGGTTATGTGCTTTTGCCAGGAAGACCACAGAGGTAAAGTGCCATTCTCTTCACATAGTATCAAGGATATATAGCATCAATATGACTTATCCCTTTTGTTGACCTTGGTCACCTGCCTAAGGTGGTATTTGTCAGGTTTCTCCTCTATAAAGTCACTTTTTCCCCCTTCTGTTCATATTTTATTCAGAATTTAATTTTTTATGCAGGTCATGTAATGTTAAGGGTGTCTAATTTGCTATCTGACTGGAAAAGCAATTCAAGCATTTTCTTTTAACATTTGATATCCTAGCACATGACTTTCTTTTTGTAATTTGACTCTATAAATGCAGATATTTACATGGAATGCATACCCTTTTGTCTTCAGGAGAAAGGGATATCTGTACTAGCTTTGTGACTATGTAGCAATTAACCTTTTTAAGCCTCATTCTAAAAATGAGGATGATAATGATACCTACTTCATAGTATTGTTTCCAAGAATTAAATAAAATAATATACATAAAGCACTTAGACCAGTGTGTGGCATTTGGTAAGTGCTCAAGTTAGCTACACCCCTCCTCTCTGCTTCAGGAGAGAGGAAGGCTCTACAAAGGTTTAACACCGAAAATGAAAGTGTTAATGGCTTTTTCAACAATGTACTTCTCACTTCTGTCACAGAAGTTAGTCACAATTCTTGGCTACAGGGATAATTAAAATCATTCAGGGGAAACAAGAGACTTGTCATAAGGCAATTAATTTTCATCGTCAGACAGTTAACTGGTTGATGAATTAGTTTGTGGTTCTTGGAAGTTGGGACTGAAACTCAACTCAGCAGAAAGGGCAGTGGCCCAGTTGTGAATATCTTGTTTGTTCCTAAATCAATCTGTAAAGGATAGTAGAGGGTTCTTCTGCTCAAGAAATGCTTAAGAGTATATAAAGTGAGAGATCAGGAAAGAAAGGTTCATAATTCTTCATTTCTGGTAGATTTCTTTACCTACTCCCATGCCTTGTATATGATAAGCACTTAATAAATATTTGCTGAATTAACTAGAAGATGGACTTAGTGGTGTCCAGGATATATTGAAGAATTTTTATTCCAAATTTATTCCAAAGCTCATGTAGGATCTTCTGGATTGTGGTGGGGCCTTGGTTGTCATATTAGGTCATAACCTTTGACACTTGAGGATTCGGATAATGCAACAGAGATATAGTGCACCTAATTCCAAGAGCCCTTTAATTTTCTGATAACATTTATTTTACTTCCTTTTCTTTTCCTTTCACTTAATTTTGAGAAGAATATTTTTCAACTTTTTGCTCTTCTTTTTTATTATGTTCCCCATCCCTAGTTTTGTGTCTGAAGGACTTGTGACCAAATGTCAGAAGTATAAATAATTCTCCCACACTCTCAGTTTAAGAAGGTAACAACTGTTAATTCCATTACTTACATTCCATGAGTCAGTTAGTAATAAATGTTCCACAACTATGGGCTTTCAGTTGCACTGATGCTATATGGTTTGAACTATTTATTCAGTTTATTCTTAACTCTTCCATGCTTATGGGATCATTTTGAAATTCTGATGACTTGCTATTCAAATGGTTTTCGTTGGCTATTGCTGCTAATTTGTATATGATTCTCTTTTTCATTTGTTTCTTTCTGAGTTCCATTGATATTTGGAGTAAATATTTTGATGGAGTGACCAGAAGAGTTCAAAATCTAGTTCTGTCAATAAAATAGCCACATCAAAAGCATACTCTCTAATCACCCTGTGCACATAGCATAGAGATGTGTAGGGTTCTACCTAGCTGTTAGGATGCCCTGGGCTTGGTGCCCCTTTTACAACCCTGAATGAGCTAGAACTGTCATTTATTAATATTATCCTTTAGCTAGAAGGTTTTCTCCTTTTATTTTTGTTTCATTTGTTAGTTTTTATCTACTGAGTTAATTTTTTAAATGCATTATATAATAAAACCACACTAATACTGAAAAAGGTTTGTTTTTTTTTTTTAAGGAAGATTAGCCCTGAGCTAACTACTACCAATCTTCCCCTTTATTTGCTGAGGAAGACTGGCCCTGAGCTAACATTCATGCCCACCTTCCTCTACTTTATATGTGGTTTGCCTACCACAGCATGGCTTGCTGAGCAGTGCCATATCCGCACCCAGGATCCAAACTGGTGAACCCCGGGCCGCTGAGGCAGAACGTGTGCACTTAACTGCTGCGCTACTGGGTTGGCCCCTGAAAAAAAGTTTTTAAAAAGAAAAAAACAGGATAACTGAATTTTTCCAAATATATCAACTCATTTCATTTTTCTGTTCTTTTCTAGCCCTTGCATACATGTGTACACATTTTTATATAGTTTAAATCACAGTCTTCAAGCGATTTGGGTCATGCTTTCTTCACTTAGCATTATGTCATACGTATTTTCCCATAATATTATCTACCCTTTATAATAATAATTTCAATGGATCTTAATTCTCTATTAGGTTTTTTACCACTTTTCAATTGTTGAATATTTAGATTTTTTGCAGCTTTTTTCCTACTACAGTCAGTAATATCACAAATTATCTCACTAAATACCTTGTTTCTTCTTTATGTTTTTTTGTTTTCTTTTTAAAGATTGTCCCTGACCCAACATCTGTTGCCAATCTTTTTTTTTCTCCTTCTTCTTCTCTCCAAAGCCCGCCAGTACATGGTTGTATATTTTAGTTGTAAGTCCTTGTAGTTCTGTTATGTGGGACGCTGCCTCAGCATGGCTTGATGAACGGTGCCATGTCTGCACCCAGGATCCGAACTGGTGAAACCCTGGGCTGCCGAAACAGAGTGCGCAAACTTAACCAACTCAGCCATGGGGCCGGCCCCTACAAGTATTTCTTAAGGATAAATCCCCAGGAGTGAGATTATTGGATCAAAACATAATAAAAAATAATACCTTATATGTCTTCAGTACTTCCCATGTGCCAGGTTGTGAGTGGAGCAGGTCTTTACCTGAATTTAATCTTCACAATAACCTCCTCAGATAGCTACATTATTATCTTTATTTTACAAATGAGATAACTATGTTAAACAATTTAAATGGGCATTGAAATCCTGCCACTGTGAAAATTAGAGACTGCAACTTGGAACCACTATGTGAGTCTCATGTTCTGGATGTATTTTATCAAATTGCTCTTCTAAAGAGTTATCTTAACTTGTAGTAGTTCTCTACCCTGTGCTGTCCACCCAAGCTGTGAACTTTAGAAAATGTTATGCCTTCCTCTCTCCCCTGCCCCACCCTCCATTCAGTTTTGTTAATTCAGTAAAAGCAAAAGTTTCCCCATAGTTAACCTAAAATTTTGGAGCTGGAAGGGAACTCCTGGAATATCATCTTGTTGATTAATAAATTGAGGTTCAGAAGAGTGAAGTAATTTGTCCAAGACCAACCTGGGATACTTGATTCCGTGGGCTAATGCCTTCTGCAGTCTACTTTGCTGCCATCCAGCTGTTCCTGTCTTCCTTCTGTGTTCTTTCTTCACTTGGTCCTTGCCCACAGATACCAACTGTGAATGTTGCAGAGCAAGCCTAAGAATAAAAGTTTAAAAACTAAAACAAATCCAGTCTATATGACTGAATCAATCTCATTTCGAGTTCATTTTTACTGGGGAAGGGGCAAGAGAAAATATCTAGAACAAAAATCCTCGTTGTTTTAGAAGAGAAAGTGATTGATAGGACACTGGTATCCCTGTTAAGATTACTAATTTTGAGGATGTGGCTCCCCAATGACTAGTTTTCATATATCTTTTAAGCAATTCCAGATTGAAAGAAGTGTCAGATTTAATTGGCTTCCTACAATTCCTTGTTTTTGTTGGAGAATGCCTTGTTCATAGTTAACAAGGGATTTACTAAGGCCTTATGGGTTATAGAGAAACATCTTTTATTATATAAATGAATTATGTGTGTTTCAGTGTGTTTATGCCAGTCAATTTGAGAAGGAGAATAGGAGAGGGTATTTCAGCACATACCATGTGCCACATTGGTTTAACATACCTTCACTTATGTAATCCTCAAACAGAGGATGTTATCATTCCCATTTTACAGATGAGAAAACTGAAGCTCATAAAAGTTAACTGACTCAGGGTCACAACAGATAATTAAGAGGTGAGGTGGTGACTATCTGATTCTCCTACGGTTTCTTCTCTCATTGAAGCTCACTGATATTTTTCCTTAATTTTGTAGTACAAAAATTGGGATAGTCAGTTATAATTATCATTTTTTAAATAAGTAGGCAAAAATATTTATCCTTTTTTGACTTTAGAAAAGGTGATTTCTGAATAATGACTCTAAGAGCATTTTCCTTAAGTATGAGAATGTAAGTGATCAGACTCCACAAAGTTTTCAATGGAAAATAAATGTAGACATAACAGAAGGAAGAATCTATTTGCTAAATTTTCTTCACAGTTGATTACCAGGTACTGCTGGGCTTTCTTTAGAACTTATCCTCCTGTGTGGGTGTGTGTGTGTGTAGGGGGGAATGTGTTTAAGGGCCTGTCTCTATTCATTAATTTCGGTGACTGGTCTTTTTGTGTGTTTGCCCTTTTATTTTAAAATTGCTTTAATTACATTTTCCTATGTCATATTATTTTCACCACGGCTGACATTTCCTGTTTTCCAAAGGATACATTTGCACCAAGTTTGGCAAATGCTTGTTTTCCATCTCTCCACCATGTGGCTTCTCTTACTTTCCCCTTGGTCAGTTCTCCTTTTATGTCTTCAAGATTGCATAATTTCTGCCCCTCCTCTCTTTTTGCATTTTCTGTTAGTTTCTGGTCTGCCAAATTGTTTTTCTTCAAAGCTCATCTCTGTGAATATTTCTTGGATTAATCCTATTTTACTTTTGAACTCCCACCACACCTTGGATGCTCTTTCTTTCCTGGTCCCATGGCTTTCATAATGCCTGTCTGTGTAACCGTCTTGCTCCTCATTTACTAGACTCACTGATCCTGTGTTGTCCACATGGTTCACATTTTTTAAACCAGAAACATCTGCATAAGGAGGAGATACTAATAATAAATAATTAAATTTAGCACTTTCCATGTCTTAGACCTCTTTACCAATGTTATTTAGTTCTTTCACACAAGAACAGATAGTAGGTAATAGCAATTCGTTTCCTCCACTGCAGAAACAGAGGAGCTAATGACTTGAAGAATTTGAGGTAGATTGAGATCCAACTCTGAAATTCATGCAGTATTAAAGCTGATATTATGATTCCTAGCTTTGACCTGAAAAAATTAACTTATAATGCATGGTTGCGTTCAATAGAACATTAGTCAGAGGTGATTATATAGATTTTGTGATACAGGAAATCTCAATTTTTGGTATCTTATTCATTTGAAATTTGTGACTTTTTTGACAGTCAGCACTGAAGTATTCCTTTGTGCCAGCTCTTTAAATTTACAGAGGACCCAGAATCATAAGTCTCTGCTTTGCGTTCTTCAGAAAACAGAAGATTGAGGATCTGACCATTTATATGAATATCATTAATTGTAAACGAGACTTATTGAAATTTGGAAACTCTGTTTAAGCAGTTAGTTATAGTTATATCTTCCAAATTCATGATTTGTCCTATCATTTCCCTGCTTGAAAAAAAACATTCTGTCTCCCCATTCCCTGCTGAATTAAGGAAGTACTCCAGGAGCCATACCTGGCTGGCTCTGCATTAAATACATCCAACTTCTCTTGTGCTTTTCTGATCCTCTCAATCCTTTTCTCCTTTCTAAGCTTTACTCTTGATAACTTTACTCCTCAGGCCATTTCAGTATGTAGCACTAAGCTTGGAACATGTTTGGAACTCATGTTTGCTCAACTCTTTGTGGAATCGATGAATCTCAATATCCCTCCTAATGAATCCTTTTATCTCTATCTTTTGAACTTTTCTGACTCTACAGGAGCTTCCCTATGGTGCTCTTCTCTTCGTAGACTTTGTATTTGAGTCATTAGCATGTATCTCTTCTCTCCCCTAGTAGGCCTTTAACTCCCTCTGGCTAGAAACTATCTGTTGCTGTAGTGTTACGGCATTATACATAATAGATGCTCTATAAATTTATATGGAGTTGGGCATATGTGACAGTAGTAACTCTTTGTTAAATGTATTCTACTAGATTAGATTGGCATGCTTTTCATTTAGTCAAGCAAGTGTGGTTTGACCTTATGTGTTTTGGATGTATCTATATATGTAATTCATGTATAGAATACATATAGAATATATGAATATTTACAATATTTCTTCCCCAGCCTTGTTTTTGAAAAACTGTGTGGCAGGAGTTTTATGACTGAGAAATGTAAGAACTCATGGCAAAAATAGTCTTAGGAGGACTAAGAACTCATCTATAAACATCTTTATAAAATTCTTTATTTTGTATATTTTAATACTGATGCTTCAAAAGAAACTTTTCATATTATTTTCATCCTAAAGTTTTAACAAGATACTCATAAATTAGTTTGCTTTTTTGTAGATAATATGGATTCTAAGAAAATATTTATTTTTCTATAGCTCATCTTTCATCTAAACTTTCAATGCCTTTCAGGTTGTGTGCTCTATCTCCAGGTTTCACTATGGTTCCAGAGGTTAAAATAATTTGGATACTTTGAATGGAAACACAAAAACAAAAGCTACAAATAGCCTTAACTTAATATACTCTGCAGAACTGAGTAGGCATTTCCCAATTCTCCTAGGCCTTAGCTCTCTCCATGCCAAAGCATTTTTTTTCAGCCCCTATTCTACATATTTTAGCTTCTTTTCTCCTAATAAATTAAGCATACAATTCTAAGTCCTGGATTTACCTTCTGTAATTTCCTTTCTGTACTTCAAGACAGCATGGCAAACATTTCTACGCCTGTTCTGCCAACATTTTTACTTTTGTTTTATTCCCAGCACCATCCTTCTTTTTCTTGAGTACCCCTAAATCAACTGTTCATTATTTGCATCTCTTTGAACAGTTATAGATGTAGAGATTTAGTACCTATTAGAACTTCCTCACCACCTCCCCTAAATTTACTTCCTCTAAAGCACCAGCAAACAATGTAGACTTTGTCAAAGATTTCTTCAAAGAGCAGAGGAGAGAGTTTACATCACTCATTCCACAGCCAACACCTTCAAAATCTCTATCAGACAATTGTATTCTTTAAAATCTCTCCTTAGCCTCGTTACCATCAAGGATTATCTTCCCTATTTTTTTCTCCATGTACAACTCAGCTTTCTTGGCTCCTTTCTCTACCAGATTTTCCATGAGAATTCTCAGTTCCTGATCACTTTATTATGCAAAGTTATAGAGGTCAGTTCTAGCTGCTACCTGTAAACTCATATATCTAAATCTATCACAGGGCTCAGAAAAAGAAAGGATCCTTAGTAGTAGGATCTGTGTTGCTTAGGAGGAATTATCTTCTTTTATTACTTGGAGGGTCTTCCTCCAAACTCTGAGCATATAAAATATTTATTTCAATTAAGTTCTGTGCTCTCCCCAAAAGAAGCTGTCTTATCATTTGCTAAGAGAATGAACACTTCTTTATATTGTTTTTACATCCAATATCTGTAATAGGAGTGGCTTAAAATGAATGTGTTTTGGAATATATTCATTGGAAAAGGAAAGATACACAAAAATCTGTCTATACTAAAATTTTGTCCAAAGTACTAGCTGTTGTGGAGGAATTCCTGTTTGGAGGATTAAATAAGACAACACATATTAAGTGCAGTGTCTGGTTATTCCTATTGTTATTTATTAGTCTCATTTATTGTTGTAAATTTTATTATATACCAAGCTAAATTGATATACAAGAGCCTTTTAAAAGCAAACATTTTAGAACTCTAATGTCTAAATAAGTTTTAATTCCTTTAGAGTAGTTATTAGAGGTCAAATACATACTACAACAATGTTATCATGCTTATCATTTTTGTCCAGGGGAATTAGCTTTCAGGTATTTTATGTTAAGTCCTCATCAGAAGAAAATCAATTTCGTTATAATGTAATTAAGAATTTAAAAAAAAAATTCCAAATTGGTAATTAGGTAGTTGAGTCATAAACTTTCGTTACCAACTTGGCTCCAAATTGCTTTTGATTTACCACCAGTGAGAGTGTTTGTTTAAATAATGTGCCACAGGCTCAGAAGGCAGTGTCCAAGGAGAACCAATGGTAGCAAATTTGGAATAAATATATTATTTCCTAAATACCTGTGTGTTCTTTGGCAAGCCATTTCTCTTTTCCTCTGGACCTCAGTTTCCTTCTTTAATATATTGCAGGGGGTCCTGTCAAACTCTATTATTCATTGATCACAATAGAAAGTCAGTGGCATATAAAACAACGACCTGAGGCAACTTGAGTTGAAGCTTGAAGACAGACAAGAAAGAGGGTGAACGTTTATCAGAAGTATGGTTTCATTATATACTCTTGTCTGTTTTTTAATGCCATAATTTAAATTTTAACTTTTTGGATTTAGATAAAATAGTTCTTGCAACTGCCATTTTAACAGGAGAGGCAGGTCTAAAGTGTACAGACATACCTCGGTGATATGGTGGGTTCGGTTCCAGACCACTGCAATAAAAGGAATATTGCAGTAAAGCGAGTCACATGAATTTTTTGGTTTCTCAGTGTATATAAATTATATTTACACTATATTGTAGTCTAATAAAGTGTGAAATAGCGTTATATCTAGAAAATTGTACGTACCTTAATTAAAAAATACTTTATTCCTAAAAAATGCTAACCATCATCTGAGCCTTAGTAAGTCGTAATCTTTTTTCTGGTGGAGAATCTTGCCTCGATGTTGATGACTGATCAGTGTGGTGATTGCTGAATGTTCGAGTGACTGTGGCAATTTCTAAAAATAAGACCACAATAAAGTTTGCCACGTCAGTTCACTCTTCCTTTCACAAATGATTTCTCTGTAGTGTGCAATGGTGTTTGATAGCATTTTACCCACAGTAGAACTTTCAAAATTGGAGTCAAGCCTGTCAAACCCTGCCACTGCTTTATCAACTAAGTTTGTGTAATATTCTAAATTGTTTGTTGTCATTTCAACAGTCTTCACAGCATCTTCGCCAAGAGTAGATTCTATTTCAAGAAATCACTTTCTTTGCTCATCCATAGGAAGTAACTTCTCACCTATTTAAGTTTTATCATGAGATTGCAGCAATTCAGTCATATCCTCAGACTCTGCTTCTAATTCTAGTTCTCTTACTATTTCCACCCCAACTGCAGTTACTTCCTCCACTGAAGTCTTGAACTCCTCAAAAATCATCCGTGAGGGTTGGAATAAGCTTCTTCCAAACTTCTATTAATGTTGCTGTTTTGACCTCTTCCCATGAATCACAAATGTTCCTAATGGCATCTAAAATGGTGAATTGTTTTCAGAAGGTTTTCAATTTACTTTCCCCAGATCCATCAGAGGAATCACTATTTCTGGCAGCTATAGCCTTATGAAATCTATTTCTTAAATCATAAGACTTGAAAGTCAGAATTACTCTTCGATCCATGGGCTGCAGAATGGATGTTGTGTTAGCAAGCATGAAAACAACATTAATCCTGTATATCTCCATCAGAGCGCTTGAGTGACCAGGTGCATTGCCAGTGAGCAGTAATATTTGAAAGGAGTCTTTTTTTTTTGAGCAGTGGATCTCAACAATGGGCTTAAAATATTCAGTAAACCATCTTGTCAACAGATGTGCTGTCATCCAGGCTTCATTGATGCATTTATAAAGCACCGGCAGAGTAGATTTAGCATAATTGGTACAGGCCCTAGGATTTTCAAAATGGTAAGTGAATATTGGCTTCAGCTTAAAGTTGCCAGCTGCATTAGCCCCTAACAAGAGAGTCAGCCTGTCCTTTGGAGCTTTGAAGTCAGGCATTGACTTCTCCTCTCTAGCTATGAAAGGCCTAGATGGCATCTTTTTCCAATATAAGGCTACACTGAAAATCTGTTTCATCTACATTGAAAATCTGTTGTTTAGTGTAGCCACCTTCATTAGTTATCTTAGCTAGATCTTCTGGATAACTTGCTGCAGCTTCTACATCAGCACTTGCTGCTTCACCTTGTACTTCTATGTTATTGAGACAGCTTCTTTTCTTAAACCTCATGAACCAACCTCTGCTATCTTCAAGCTTTTCTTCTGCAGCTTCCTCACCTCTCTCAGCCTTCACAGAATTGAAGTGAGTTATGGCCTTGCTCTGGATTAGGCTTTGACTTAAAAGAATGTTGTGGCTGGCTTGATCTTCTATCCAGACCACTAAAACTTTCTTCATATCAGCAATAAGGTTGTTTCACTTTTTTATCATTTGTGTGTTCACTGGAGTAGTACTTTTAATTTCCTTCAAGAACTTTTCTTTTGCATTCACAACTTGGCTAACTGTTTGGCACAAGAAGCCTAGCTTTTGGTCTATCTCAGCTTTCGACATCCCTTCCTCAGTAAAGTTATTCATTTCTACCTTTTAATTTAAAGTAAGAGACATGCAGCTCTTCCTTTCACGTGAACACTTAGAGGCCATGTAGGGTTTTTAATTGGCCTAATCTCAATATTGTTGTGTCTCATGGAATCGGGAGGCCCAAGGAGAAGGAGAGAGATGGGGAACAGCCAGTCGGTAGAGTAGTCAGAACACACACATTTATCAATTAACTTTGCCATTTCATATGGGCACAGTCTGTTGTGCTCCAAAACAATAGTAACATCAAAGATCACTGATCACAGATCACCATAACAAATATAATAATAATGAAAAAGTTTGAAATATTGCAAGAAATACCAAATGTGAGACAGAGACACGAAGTAAGCAAATGATACTGGAAAAATGGTGCCAATAGACTTGCTTGACACAGGTTGCCACAGACCTTCAATTTATAAAGAATGCAGTATCTGTGAAGTGCAATAAAATGAAATGCAATAAAACAAGCTATGCCTGTATAGCTAGCAGTAGATATTATATTATGTAAAAGGCTGTCAGAAAGGAATGAACTGTCTAGTGAATAAATGATTAATTGTGAATTTTGAATGAAACTGAAGTAAAACTCAGGAATCCAGTGTTGTCCTTTTTTGTTACATTGCCCTTTGGTGATCAGAACCCCAAACTGAATGTATTATTTAACTGGCAACTAAGCCAGCTGAGATGCACTCATGTTCGGAAGGGTGTGTAGCCATGAGGATAGGAACTGGCTCTCAGAATAGTAGTTAAGCAGTAGTCAGGGATGAGGCCATAGTGTCCCTGAGAATCTCTTAGAGGCAGGGTATAGTAGTGGGAAAGGTACAGGCTTTAGAGTCTGATATGATCTAGGTTTACATCTTGGCCCTGCCACTTACTGTTCAGTGATGTTAGGAAAGTGATCTCACTTCTTTCAATCTCAGTTTCCATATACATATTATGGGAATAATTCTACCTACTTTGCAGTGTTATTGTCATGAGAAAGTGTATGCAAACCATAGATACTTGATAAATGAAATTTTGATTATGTACCTGGTTTATTCTTTGAGGCTCATGGAAATGTAATTCTAATCTATACATGTGCACTAGTAGTTAAAGACACGTAAAACAACCCTCTTGGCTACATCACAGCATAGTTGATATGGAAAGCACAGTTCGGAGCTGCACCCTAATGAAATCCTTACCCTCTCACAGCAAGGCTAGACAGAACCAGATACCTTTCTTCCCCATGTTTACAGAAGCGTTGGTGTTACTGGGTGTTGATTTCTAAAAAAGGAAAAAAAATGCCTGTATACTTTTTAGTGAAAATAACTTAGATTCTTAGGCATGTTGGAATAATTTAATAGAATATAATGTTATTTATAATTTAATGACATTTAATAGCAAGTATTTTAAAGTTAGGATAATTATATACCTGTATTCTTATTTAAGATCATTTTTTCCTTGATTAAACAAATATTTATTAAATTCATGCTGAAAACATGATACTGTAGTATTTAATCAGTACCTTGAAGGAAGGATTTAGGCATGCAGATTTAGTAGGGCAGGTCGTTCCAAGCAGGAGAAACAGGCTGAGCAAAGGATTTTGGAAAACTAGCTGCTGTAGAGAAGCAGGTAAAATGTTGCCTATCTTTGGTAGAGTTGACAACTCTGTGAGCAGTAATTCATTGTGCCTTATTGTTAAAATTGGAGACTATTTCTACTTTGAAAATAGTCTCAGCTATAGAAGTTGAAAACCTTGTGAAAATTAGATGGGAACTCACTGAAGATGCAACATAGTAAATGCAAAAAAATTGTTTGTGTCCTAAATGATAAAAATCTACCAATCTGCTTCTCTGTCTTTATTTTCCCACCTCTATTCAGGAGAGAAAAATAAAAATTCTAGGACAAACCCTTTTTCTCTACTATCTACCATTATATCAACTATTTAGGCTTTTTTTTTTCAAGTTCCTTCGTATGGGCTGGGGTTAAAGACTAGTTAGGCGAGAAGTATGCTGCCTGGATGATTAGGAAAAAATGTTTTCCGTAGAGGCTTTTTCTCCCACGAAGAAATAGAATACAATCAAATTCCTTTAAAAGTACTGGAATACAAGGGCATCTTGCTCCACTCTGACTCCGGTGCTGTGGATTGAATGAATGTCTTCTTTTCCTTCCTATGGTGGAGAGATTACTAGGCCTGGTTCTGGTGGTCAACATGAGATATGTAATTCCAGAATTAGCCTGAGCCAGAGTTTCCCAAACTTCAGACATTTATACTCTCTTTCATGATTTTTACCATATATTCTCACCATTTGTTCAACTGTTGACTTAATATTTTTCTTTAAAGCGCCTTAAACTTGTTGCTTAAATACTTATACTTGCCTCACCTACGGTAAATGTATCTGTAAAATCTCAGGTTTGATATGCTAGTTATGTTTTTTAATTCATAGTAAAATTAAAAAGTTTGCCTATTTATCACTCAAAATCATCTCATGAGCCACCAGTGGTACATACAGCATTTTGAACAGTGATAATTTCAACTCACCACTGTGCTTTGATATTGCTGACTGGAATAGCTAAGAAAATGATATCTGAAAAGTGCCAAGAAAATTACAGCAAGTTCTAGATATTATTTCTTACCATGTCAGAGTGTGAAGCTGTCCTGTTCATCGCTGTCACCTGGAACCTAGAACAGTTTCTGGCACGTGATAGATTTCCAGTAAACTTTTTCAATGAACTTTTGGATAATTGAAGACCCAAAGATTTGTTTACTTCTTGTCCGTTTACTCAGAAAATTTCAGAGTTTGGCTTCCATTGGAGGATGTTAAGTAGCATAGGCTTAATCCATATAGATTAACCGCAGAAGGTTAAACTTGACCACACTTAGTTATCTTAGTGCCTTCATGGTCAAAGGGGGCCCTCTTTAACCTCACTTAATGCTGGAATTTTGTTTTCCGAAGTATAGAGGATACAATTTTAGTTGGTATATGAATTTATTTCACACGGTCCGTGACATGACATTAAATAACATTTGAATCACATAGTGAGGAAGTTATTCTAGTTTCAAGCTTCCTTTAATTTTGTTTACATCAAGTACCCTTTCTTAATTAGTTTGGCACTAGCTGAATATGTCTCAAATACTTCAAAAGCAGGCAACAGCATATAAATAGATCCTAATAGCATTGTTTTGTTTTCTATTTCTATCTATGTTTACAGAGCAGTATATTGTATTGGTTAGGCAAACAGGTTTTGGAGTCACTCAGCCTGGATTAAAAATACCAGGTCTGCTACCTACTGACTGTGAGGTTTAGGGTAGGTTACTTAACTTCTCTGTGTCTCTTTGCTCTCAACTATATATAGATCTAATGATGGTACTTTTACTTCATGGGATTCATATGAAGATCAAAAGAGCTAATACATGTAAAGCACTTAAAATAGTACCAAGCACTAGCAATACTCAATAAGTGTTAGCTATTGTATTTATTTTTGGCAAGTGATAATAGTTTTTCATTATAGTAGGAAATTAAATTTCTATTAAAATAAAGTTTGAGAAGTAAAAAAGTGGTCAATGTAGAGAAAAATATTAAGTAAGTGCTAGCATAGGTAGTAAGAGGCTATGGCTAAAATCAAGAAAGTGGATGACTAAACTTTGGAATTTAGTTTTAGAATTTTTAAGGAACACATTGAGCCTATTTTCAGACACCCTGTAGTCCATCTCTAAGCAGACTTAGGGTGGGTTTTTCTAGTTATTTTCATAATAAAGTGGCAACTTTGCCAGTTGTACATTAATATTCAAAGCATATGGATTTTCTTGCAGACAGCAGCAATAGAATATCTTCACTGCAGGCTCTCACTAGAGAACTTTGTCCTGAAATGTCATTTCCATGATTGTTGCTTCAGTCTCAGCTGAGCTCATTAGGAGTTGAAGAAGATGGGCTGAAGGACGTGTTCTCTCCCTACCTCTCTATGAATTCCAAGTTCTGTTCTCAGAACAGATAAAACCAACAGATGAATCTGCATCTTATTACTTATTATCCTGTGTATATGCTTTCATTGAGTTTTTTGTGTTATACCTCTGGAGTTATTTGGACATGGCTTTATTATAAGAAATGTTATTGAATATTTTATAAAATTATCCTCAGAACATTGTTTATTTTGTTGTGAAATACTTATTATATAAGAACTTACTGTATAAATTCCTTTTAGAAGATGAATTAGCATCCTTCCTTTCATTATAAAGTCAAATTTATTTGGTGGACTCATTGAGTGTCCCTTTTACTTCTAAGTGATGGAAGCTTGGAACTAAACATATATTAGCCTTTTATAGTAACATATATTAGCCTAGATTTTTAAGGAAATACATACTTCCTATCATTATAACTTTTATTTTAAGTTTCTATTTTAATAAAATATTTTGTAGATGTCTTTTATTGTAAGTCACCTATAATCCTATTTGGAAGTAAGAAGTACTAGGAGGCAATTTAGATAGTGATAAACTGCACCTGCTCAAACTGTCTGTTTGTTCAGATTCTGGCTCTGTTGTGTCCCAGATGTGTTATCTTGACATTTTATTTAATCTTTCTGTGCCTCATTTTCTCATCAATTGAATGGGAATAATAATAGATATCATCTTGTAAGTCTGTTGAGAGGATTAAATCAGTTACAGTGCCTGGCAAATCATAACTGAAAATAAATGCTAGCTGTTTTTCAAAAGTAGGAAATGTGATAAATTAAATAATAAGTAGGATTTAATCATTATGAAGAGTAAACTGATGAGGAATTAAAATAGTTAATAATTAAGTGTGCAATTTTTTTCACTTCCAAAAGCAATGTACCAGTTATTTGTATTATTGTAATTTTCCAAGGCATATGTCCACTTTAGGCTAGGTAGTAGATATGCTATGAGTGAGGTATTTTGGGGCAGTTTTCATTCAACTTTTAATTTATTCAATGTTTATCATGTTCCACGTGTTGCTCTGAGCTCTGGGGATTCAGAAATAAACAAAATGAAGTCCTAGCCCAGAGGAAATTAGCATCAAGGTTTAATAGGGTATCAAGGGAAGAAGGCTAGCTTCAGGGCGGAAATAGAGTCTAAACCACAGAAAGTGCAAATATATAGTACTTACAAGGGAAAGTCTGTGAGTTCTAGTCTTTAAAACTGACCTGGAACGTCCACTTTCAGCTAAGATGACATCACAGGAACCAGAATTATGCTCTTGACTTAAACAGCTATAAAGCTGGACAAAATATAGGTTTCAGATCTTGGACAACAGGCAACACAGGACTGTAATCACTGAGAAAAGGGAAACATATATTTCCAACTTATTGCCTGGAAGTAGTTTCTAGGTCACAGCCCATGTAGAGGATGCTATAGGAGTGTATGGTAAAGGGATCTAATTTTTTTCTGGAAGTTATAGAAGGCCTCCTTGAGGAAGTGATATTAAGCTGAGGCCTAAAAGACGCATTTATTCATTCAACAACCATGTCTTTTGAACATCTATCATGTTCAGGCATTGTTCTAGGTGCTAAGGTAGCAGAGATGAAAAGACAGACAAAGTAGGTAACTTGCTCTCATGGACTTTATTTACTGGTGGATGAATAAAAGATAAGCAGGACAAGGTGATTAGGGGTGATGGAATGTTCCAGACTGAAGAAAGAGAAGGTTCAGTAAGCCAGAAGTGAGAGTGATCCTAGTATGTCCAATTGCTTAAACATTAAGCTTGATTAGAATGGAAATAGAGGGAATTGACAGGTGAGGAGTGATGACGAAGCTGGAGAATGATGCAGGGATCAGAGCACACTGAGGGTTGTAGACTGTGTTAAGAATATGATGCTTTATCCCAGCAGTAATGGGAAACCACTGATTTTTTTAATCAAAGAAGAGATTGAATCAATTTTTGTATTATTAAAAGATCACTCTGGCTCTAAGTCAAGAATGAATTGGAATGGACAAGAGTCAGGGAGATCAGTTAGGAGGTTAATGCAGATGCCCCAGAGTGTGGCTTTAGAGACAGGATTACAATGTGACAGTGGGATGGAAAGAAGTAAATAAGTGAGGCAGATTGCATGATAGATTAAATGTCTGGGGAGGGAGGAAAGGGAGAGAGAGTGAAGTGTGGGATGACTTCTCTGTTTCTGTCTTCAGCAACTGGGAGAATGATGTCCTTTTTGAAGAAGGAACTGTTTGGGGAGGACAACGTAAGTCCAACTTTGGACGTAGTACATTTAAGATGCCTATGAAACATCCATTTGGAGTTGTCAAGGTAGTGAATACACAGGTCTGGAGCTCGGGTGAGAGTGCCAGTAAGATATGGGAGGCTTCAGCATGTAGATGGTAGTAGAAGTCATGGATGTTGGAAAAGTAGTCGTGTTCCCCATGATATGCCTAAGCATCTTTTGTTTTTCTTTACTTCTTGTAAGCTTAGTAGTTGTTTTCAGGTGTTCCATACACATCTGTATTCTGTAAGAGACACTCTTAGTCTTTGATTTCCTTTAGAGGACTTCTACTTCTTCCTAGCTTCTAGTGTAAACTTCTATACATAGTGCATGCACCATAAACTTTTTTTTTTTTTTTTGAGGAAGATTAGCCCTGGGCTAACAAATGCCGCCAATTCTCCTCTTTTTGCTGAGGAAGACTGGCCCTGAGCTAACATCCATGCCCATCTTCCGCTACTTTACATGTGGAACACCTACCAGAGCATGGTTCGACAAGCGGTGCTGTGTCTGCACCCGGGATCCAAACCGGCGAACCCCAGGCTGCTGAAACGGAACATGTGAACTTAACCGCTGCACCACTGGGCCGGCCCTGCACCATAAACATTTTTGATAGAGAAACTAGGACATGTTATTCCTGTTTGAACTGGTAACTGGTAAAGATTCACTTTTCTCTCCAACAGGTATATCATTCCACATTTGAGGCAATAGAATTCTTAGGAATTATAGGAATTTTGAAAGATTTTTTCTTTTACCATTATGTGTATCCTGGCAAAATAAATATGCATTGCCTTTTTGGATCAGGCAGCCAGGAATGTAGAGCTCTGGGAATCCCTGAAGTAATGAGCTCTGCTGTGTAAAGACCCATGTGAATCGTTTTCAGACATAAGTTGATTGAGCTTGTCCCCAAATTGGCAATGGTTTATGGAGCAAACATCTGTGGCCTTGGTGGACCTCAAGAAATTAGACTTACAGCTGACAACTTTTGAGTTAATACTGGGGAACAACTGTAGCTCCGTGTGTGTGTGTGTAAGATGCATTTCTGCAGAATCCTGTTCCAATAGGGAACATGAGTTTTACATTAGGATGGTTGCCTTTCCGTACATGGCTTTGCCATCATTCTTTCTCTTGCTGAAGCTGCAGTGCTGCTCTGTTCTGGTGTTTCTTCAGTGCAGCTGGAGGCATGTCTTTTGGCAAGGTTCTCTGTTTATTATAATCTCTGTGATGTACAAAAGTAAATTTCTTCTTTAACTTTCTCTTTAAATACTTAGAATTGTGAATGTGGTTTTAATTAAGGATTTCAAATTGAAACATTTCCTTTTTCTTAGGACAGTTTTCAGTTAGAATATTTTAGGGTTTTGAGAAATACCAGATCCCCAACTCACAAAGTGCAAAAAAAAAAAATCATCAGTCGCTCCTTTAAGCTGCCATTGTGTGGCTAAGGTTGTAGGGCACGGATTTGGGTCATAGTCTCAACTAAGTAACTCTTTTTCACCCCTTTACATGACTACAACTTATCTGAAGACTTGGGAAACCGTCCCTAAATAATATGGTGGGTGTTTTTCCTTTATGTAAACTCATGACTGTTAGGCTTAGGTCTTACTCCAGGCCTGGCTTTTCGGGTCAGATGCTGGCTTTTCCTCTCATAGGCTTATGACCTTGACAAATCGGTTAACCTCTGTGAGCCTCAGGAGCTTCATATGTGTAACTCAGATGTTCTGCTCTTACTAGGTACTAAGTGAATATTCAAAATTAAATGACTCTATATACTCTGCTTCCTTTTGATTATTAAATGTATCTATGTATATATAAATATGCTTGTAATTGCATGGAAATAACTCTGCAGAGCTATTACAGAACCTGAGTAACAATTGTTGCCTCTAGGGGTTGGCCAGAGGTAAGGAGGAGACTTATTTTTCACTATGTATTGTTTTCTATAATCAATTCTTTTCCCAGTTCAAGTATTACTTTTTAAAAAAACAATAAAGCAAAATCAGTATGAATCCAAGCCCCTATTTTGTGAATTGTGAGAAATATTTTCTATTCTTGGAGTTTGTCTTTTTAGATATCCCAGTCCTAAGTGGTCAGTCCTCTTTACTGTCCATGGAAAGTCTGCCATGCCAGCAAAGGATTGGTACCCTGCTGGTTTTGCTGCTCTCTTTATCCTATAGAGACAGATAGCGTTGCTCTTTTATTCAAGGGCAGCTTGTAGGACCTGCTAGTTCCTGCTCAGAAGCAGAGTTTTGTTTGTTTCCAGATTTGGGCCTCCACCCTTCTCTCCCCACAGTCTCATGGCCTCAGCACAGGCTGCAAGCAGCTGCTCAGGAAGAACACAGAAAGAATGATGAACTCATAGAATTGCCAGTGTTTTCAGGAGGTCTAATCTTGCAGGAAGCTGTCAGCTCTGTTTTTATGGGTAGGGATTCCACAGCTTCCCTGGGTAGATACCGTCCAGTTGGGTCTTTTCCTCCTATGTTGTCAGTATACCCTTTCTCTCAACAACTTGGATGAAGACAGAGAGTACATGTATGGCATGAAGGTGATATAATCAGGATCCAAAAATATCTGAATAGGCTGCAACCAAATTAAATATAGCAAGATCACTTAAATATACATGTAGCCAAATCATCTATCGCTTGACAGGAAGAGATGTTTGAACATCAGTCTGTATGAAAGAGAACTAGGATTTTAAGTGAAAGTGATGGGCTACCAAACATGTTAATGCTTAGGCTATTTTAAAACAAGAAAAATACCTAGAATGAGAATATGATAGTCTCATCCAGTTAGGCCATACGTAAACTATTGCTTTCTGTATCAGCATTTTATTTTTGAGGGGGATAGTAACAAACTGCATTTATAGGAGAGTAACAAACATAGAGAAGAGCTTGAATTATTGTGATGATGTTTAATTATGATAGCTAGCATTTGTTTACCAGTTTCTATGTACCAAACATTCTCTTAAGAGCTTGTATTAGTTTTTGCTGCGTAACTATGGTAGATTAGATTATTCTTTAGTAAATATTCACTCCTTCCTCTTCCAAAACCCATTAGAAGAGTAAACTTTCCCACCCCATTGATGTTGAGCATGGCTGTGGGACTTGCTTTGGACTCATGGACCACAGAGTTTACTTCTTCTCCTCTTGACTTTGGACTAGGGCACATGACTTTCTTTGACTATTGGTAAGCCAGTAGATGTGACAGGCAAAAGCCCAGCTTTTTTGATGTGTTTTCTTAGGTAGGTTTGCCCTCATACACTCCTGCTTTTTACCATGAGGTGACCATGCCTCAGATAGCTGCTGGTCTGAGGAGGAGAGGACATATTTGGAGCAGACCTGTACCCAATCTGCAGCTTTTGGAGTGAATCACAGCCAAGACCAGCATAGATTAGCTGAACCCCAGTCAACCTATAGAGAAGAGAGCTAGAAATAAATGCTTATTGCTGTACATTATTGAGTTTTGGTGTAGTTTGTTATGCAGCATTATTTTGGCAATAGTTGATCAATATTGTAACAGACCACCTCAAAGTCTCAATGGCTTACAACAAAAAAACCTTTTTCTCACAAGTCTGTAAATCAATTGTGGCTCTGCTGGACTTGGCTGAGATAGGTTAGGCTTGGCTTCAGACTGCAGATTAGGTTCAAGTCTGCTTTGTGTGTTTTCTTATTTTCTGTGGACTAGTGACTCTGTGGCGCATATTCTTATGGATGATCATCACAGCACAAGAGAGCAAGCAAACCATGCAAGCATGTTTAAAGTTTCTGATTATGTCACTTCTGCTAACATTATATTGGCTAAAGCAAGTGATTTGGCTAAACTCAATATCACTGGGACAGAGAAGTATGTTCCATCCACTGTAGTAGGCCCTGCATACATGGCAAAGAGTGTGAATGTTGTATGCTTCTAACACAAGGAAGGTATGAAAAGTTGGGAACAATGATCATCCAGTCTACCCCAGTGCTCAACACGTAATTTATTTTAATCTTTACAACAATATTGTGGAATCAATACCATTACTATTTCTCTGTTACAGATGGAGAAACCGAGATACAGAATGGATATTAAGTATCCAAATATCACACAGTCAGCAGGTTGTGGTTATGGAATGTAATGCCAAAGACTGTACTCTTTACCACTATGATTTACCTCCTTCCAAACATGTCATGAGCAATGTCTAAAGGAATCAGAGCTGCTTTGCTTGGAGAGGAGAAGCCATGTGTTCACCATCTTCCTAGCTCTGAAGGGCTATCATATGGAGGAGAGAGATAAGATACATTTTATGTGTTGTCAAAATGTAGTACCCTTGGTATAGGTAGTGAGTAGAGAGATCAAAGGGATATAAATTTTGGCACAATTAAAAAAAACCTTTTTAACAGTCAAAAGTTCTCAAAGATGGAATGTATCCAAGCAGATACCTAGGTGACCACTAGGTATGGATATTATAGAGAAGATTCCAATATCATGTGGAGAATCAGGTTTGCTTGAAAGTGGAACCTTGAAACTTTAAGGAGCCTTCCAGCCAAAGAATTCTGTAACTCTATGAAAATGTAAATTGTTCTAAAAGAAGATATTTATTCTCAGTTAATAAAAACTTTACCAATAGTAATAGAGTTTTCCAGTGTTTAAAATGGCTAGGCATATTTTATAGTTAGCTAATAATTAAGAATCTTATGTCGTGCTCTGAGACAGCTATACTCCATTTAATAATATTCCATATGTGTGCAACACATAACTTAGACATGGGTTATTTATGGCAGTGAGGTATAAGGACAGTTCATTGAACTTCAATTCATTGAAGTCACTAACTTACCTCCTTGTCCCACTCTGGAGCCCAATTTCCCCCAATGTAAAATGGATGGTGTTACATTAGATAGTCTTTAAAGACGTTCAACTTGTCTCTGATAGTCTGTATATGAAGAATGTAAGGATTTTTTTGTTTTCTTATTAAAAAAAATAAAAGTAGAGGCTGGCCCTGTGGCTGAATGGTTAAGTTCGCGCACCCTGCTTCAGCAGCCCAGGTTTTTGCCAGTTCGAGTTCTGGGAACAGACCTAGCACTGCTCATCCGTCCATGCTGAGGCAGCATCCCACGTGCCACAACTAGAAGGACCCACAACTAAAATATACAACTATGTACTGGGGGGCTTTGGGGAGAAGAAGGAAAAAAAAATTAAATATAAAATATAAAAGTAATTTAGTGCATCCAAAATTTACACTCTTGTTCTTTTTTTAAAAAAATAACCTATCTATACACAGGCATCTAGGAAAACATCAGGTGTGCAAAGCATAGTGTGATTGTGTGTCTTTGTAGGTGATACACAGGAATCTCTCTCTTGGCTTCTTTTTCTCTTCCTCTGCTCATTCCTCTTCTCCACTGGATTTTGTGACAGACTTTTAATTTTAAAGTTGATATTTAAAATAAAAAACTCATAATAAAGATAGCATTTGAATTTTCTACTAACGGCTTCAAGTTTTAAAGAATAATTTTTTAACAAGAAAATATGCTAAAATACACGTCTGATAGAAAATTCCAAATTCTCATGGAATTTTTCCCCAACAGAATGTTCTGTGATGTGATAAACTGTGATTTATTGACAGGGTCACATGCTAACATCCTCTTGGGTTGATGCCACATGACCTTTCCACTATTGCAGTCTCTTACATATGCATATAATAGAGTCCGTCAGCTGAAAGTCAGAGGATATCACAAAACAAAAAACTACTTGGTGGCAATAGAAGTACCACCCTACACTTTATATTTTTCAAGAGAGAAGTCAAGGGACCAGCAAGTTGTAATGATATTTGAAGCTTCTGTTTCTGCTGAATGTGTAGGTTAGAGTAGAAATATCAGTTTCTTTGGGCAGATGTGTCTTGCTATGCTTGTGGCATGGCTTATTACAAAAATGTACTTGTTACAACAAATTATGAGAGGGATAGCTTCCTGAAATCTTTATATATTTAAAATTACATAATTAATTATGTATCTCCCATAGAAATAAATGTGAAGCCTTGTAGCCATTGTAGAAAATTGGGGGCTTTAATGATGCTTTTTGTTCTCCTAACTTTATCTCATCATACTGGAAGGTACTCAGGAGAAGCTGCAGTCTCCTAAATTAGCAGCATGACATACTGTGGCAGTTGTCTAGCATTCTTCATGGCATTTTATCAGATCTAATTTTCTTGAGTATACTTTTAAGCACAAGTTCCACTACTGATTTGAGTGATGGAACAACATCGTTATAAATAAAAATTATTTTAAATTGCAAAGATGGCCATGGTTAAAATAACTGCACAGTAGTTACCAAAACATCTCGCCCAAGTTTTAATATACATGAACGGTATAGTTCTCACCTTACCGACATCAATGGCTGGTCTGTTTACCAGCTTTAATGGCACCACTGTGAGGCAAATTATTGACTGTTTATAATTCACTTGGCCTGCCAGCTTTGAAATTGTGTTTCTTAACAAATAATTTTTTTTCAAATTTTACACATAAACTGAGACTTTATTTCTGTTTTTCCACCAAACGTTTTCAGATTTGAATAATTCGAAATGCAATGACATTGTACCTACATGCTGTTTATAAATGGATGTATCCAATAATCAGGCTGGAATGCTTTGCTAGATCTTCTTAAGAGCAGAAAAGGGATTTGAGGTTTTCTGTAAGAGTTTCAGGGTCATAGAACTTTCCTACTCTATGTTTCACATGATGGCCTCCAGTCTCATGTAAAAGGTGAGCACATTTATATGTGCAGAGAGAATAGCACAGAAATTGCATTCTTACAACCAAGAAGCAGATTCAATTGATCATCTTGCTTATATAAATGACAGCTCATACAAATGCGTATACTAGTTCCTTCTTGTTGAGATGAAATGAAATACTAATGGACACCATCTTTCAAATGAAGATCTGGAGGCAGTTTTTTTTCTTTTTTTGACAGACTTGTAGTTTATGTGTATTTTTTTAAAAAACACTTTATATTAAAAAATTCTTTGATTTTTAATTTCCATATTGGGGAGAAAGGGAAGAAAAAATGATTTTTGAAAAACTGTATCACAAAGAAAAATAGAGGGAGTGAATTTATATCATAAGTTCCCTCAACTCCACAAAACCAATATCCACAATGATCTTGCTGTCCCCAAACCATGAAGGTGGATGAATCTAGGCATTTACTCAGCAAACAAGCAGTGCCTTCCTCTCCACCTCTGGCAAGAAGGAAAACAAATTGATCTGATAGCATATGAGGCAACAAAACAGGTTAAAAAATCAAATATTTCTAATGAAATATTCTTAATCCTTATCAATTTAAGAAACCACAATTTTCCTTTTCATTTAAATACATATGAAAAAATGCTTCTGTATTGTTCTTTAGACATAATTTTCTTCCATAGAAAATGAAGTGCAAGGACAAGAGGTCTGGTGGATGTAAGTTCATACCCTCAGGTGGGCATCTTGCACCTATGATATAGAAAGCTGGAAAGAGGGTCATTCCTACCCTAAAAGAAAAAGCCAGATAATATAAGAAATCATAAGTTTTCTTGAATCCATCAGTGAGCTGAGGTTGCAAGGAAAGCTTCTAGCTTGAAATCTGAAGAAAGGCAGGTGCCTCCAAGAGAGCACTGGCTTACATGTAGCAGAGCACAGGAAGAAGATGAGCACATCGTCAAGTAGGTAAGATGAATTCAGGCAGAAATTTTAACAAATTGTTAACTGCTAAATGTGGGCTAGCTTGAGAGTGTAGAACCTTTTGGAGCTTCACACACAGGAAGAGTTCAGACTCATTTGCTGGCTCTTCTTCATGGGCCTCTACTAGATGCTCACAAGAAAAATTGGGAGCGTAATGAAGTAGAGACTGAAGGAGGGGAGTGGCTGCCACTGCAGGAAAGACAAATTTGGCCCCTTTTCCCCTAGGGAACAGAAGACTTAAGTCACTGGGGGAAGGGGCAGCAAACCTTGTTTTGTGTGTATGACCTTATTCTGTCATCCTCCTTCTTTAACCCCAGAAGGGCCATCATACTCGACTTATTTATTGATCTTAGAGGGTATAGCAGGATTTCGAAGTGACTCAATCCTACTTTCTCTTAATAAATAAATAAATTCGTATTTAATAATGTATATTAAGAACAACATATAGCAGCTTCTATTGGTTCTCTGCTTTTTTCTCAAAATAAATATATCTGAGTTTATCTACCAAGTATTTTTCATGTTGTCTACAATTTGCTGATCTCTTTTACATTTTTATGTTATATTTTTCTTTCCCATCTTTTCACATTTCACTTTCCCATGTTTCCACATTTCTCTTTCCTAGAGTACATTTACAGAAGTACTTAAGTTTTACAACAGTGAATCAATCCTGCCACATGCAATATTCTTCTCAAAAACTCCACTTTATATCCACTCTTGTGTTATTGTACTAGCCTAATATATTGTAACCATTGCTCATCAAGTCTTAATACTCAACATGTCTTCCTAGATTCAATCCATTTCCTTTGTCAAGTGCATTCATTAGGTACCTGTTTTCTCTTACTAGTTGTTGGTTTTATTTATTTACTTCCTTAGTCTTGTTTCCTAGGGACATAGCAGACTTTTACAGGGAATAAAGCAATTCAGGTGTTATTAGTTGTAAGTTCTTACATTTGCATAGAGTTTTTCACTTTGCAAAGCACACTTCTCATATATTACCTCATTCAAGTTTCTCAGAATCCCTGTGAAATGGATATTGCAGATGTTATTTTTCCTTATTTACAGATTAGGAAACAGGTTTATCTGGATTCACAGGCACACAGCTAGTTACTAATAGACTTATCCCTAACTCAGCTTTTCTGACTTCAAATCTAAAGTTTTTAACCTATGTTTTCCAGCTATATTCTATGAAAAGGAATGAGCTTCTCTGATTTGTTTTTTACCATATTGTAATGTTGTCCTGTTTCCATTGATGCAAAAAGCCAACATCTTTTATTTCCATTTAAGTGACAACTTTCAACGTACAAATTAGTTCAGTAAACTTTCCCATCTCTGAATCTGATCTTTAAGCCCTAAGTTAGGACTGAACTTATTTTGCAGGAATGAGAATTTTGGAGACAACACTTAACCAAGACTACACCCTCTGAGAGAGTAGTGGCAGAGATTTTTTGGTTTTCTAGAAAAATGGTACAACTTCTAGTGACCCATAGCTCCAGGCTTACCAGAAGCATTTGGGTGAATCATGGTAGGCTCCTTGTTTTGGATAATGGAATCACAGAAAATTATAGCTGTAAGTGACCTTGCTGACTTACCCTTTCATTTTATTGATGTGTAAACTTGGGCCCAAAGAGATGACTTACCCAAAAGTATGTACTGATTAGTCATAGGATCAAGACTAGAATACAAGATATACCTCCTATTAAATCCTCTCCATTAGTAACTATGGACTCTTGGGGATTTTAGGGTAATGTATTGAAGACAGAGGCCAGTATGGTTTACTGGATCCTAGAAACATCATTAGACTTGGCTTCTTGGCAGTAGTGAATATGGCATCTCAAGCCTAGAATAAGCAATGGCTTTGGCAAAGGCTTGTATAAATTAAAAATTTATATAAACTTAAAAATTCCCTTGGGGCTGGCCCCGTGGCCGAGTGGTTAAGTTTGCACGCTCTGCTGCAGGCAGCCCAGTGTTTCGTTGGTTTGAATCCTGGGAGCGGACATGGCACTGCTCATCAAGCCATGCTGAGGCAGCGTCCCACATGCCATAACTAGAAGGACCCACAATGAAGAATACACAGCTATGTACTGGGGGGCTTTGGGGAGAAAAAGGAAAAATTAAAAAAAAAATCCCTTTGTAACATTTATAATTACCTCCAAGATGAGCCCTATTCTATCATCATATAAACCCACATCCCATAACTGGTAACAGAATTATTAGGAATGGGAGAAGAACGCTTACTCTAATGACCTCCCCTATCAGTTTGGAAATCATTGACTTTGTAGGGTCTACCTAGTTAATCTTTTTCTTGAGAGGTCTTGGGATCTTGTGATATGTGTACCACTTATAGGAACCTAATTGTTTCATTAGGTTTGACATTTTCTTGGCATCAAGGATGCCACATAAATAAATAAAAAATACAGCAAAATACATAAATCCTATATCAATTAAATCAGAGTCTACAAAAATGTATGCAGTGGAACAGTAACCCTATGAAATTCTCCACAGGAAGAGGTTCTTTGGCCAGCTAAACTTGATACTGGCTGCAAATTATATTCTCCTCTTGGAAATTCTCAATGCTTGTTCGCATATTAAAGGCTCTGGGAAGTCCTCTAGTAAGAAACTAACATTTCTTTACTCTGTTTCTCTCAACACCTTTTGAGCACAAAACTTTTAACGCATAACTTTCACATTCTATACAACTAGTACACTGAGGAATACATTCTAGGACACAATGAACAAAAAGAAAAGTAAAGGCAAACACTCTAAGATACAAAGGAATGTATGCAATAACCATGTGACCCTGTCCACTGACATGGTAGGTGAACAATGGCCCCCAAAGATACCCACATCCTAGTCCCCGGAACCCGAATGTACGGCAAAACGAAGGTTGCAGATGTGATTAAAGTAAGCATCTTGAGGTGGAGAGATTTTCCTAGATTATCTAGGTATATCTTATTAGGTATAGCTCTGTTTTGTTATTTTAATGATTGCTTTAAGGTTTAAAGTACACATCTTTAATTTTTCATAGGATACCTTCAAGTGACATATTATTATTATTATACCACTTCATTTATAGTATAAGAAACTTATAATAATATACATCCATTTTTTCCCTCCCAGCCTTTGCATCATTGTTGTCATGCATTTTACTTTTATATGTTATAAACTCCACAATACATTGCTATTATTTTTTAATAATTCATTACCTTTTAAAGATATTTAAATTACTATATATTTACCTCTATCCTTTCCATTTCTGGTCTCTTTATTCTTTTATGTAGATCCAGATTTCTGTCTGTTAATTTCCTTATCCCATAAGGATATTACTTAACATTTCTTATCTTTCTTATGTTGATGATGAATTATTTGACCTTTTGTATATCTGAAAATGTTTTTATTTTACCTTCTTTTGAAGCTATTTTTGCTAGCAATAGAATTCTAGATCAACAGGGTTGGTTTTGGGGTTTTTTAAAATTGTTTTTTAAGTACTTTAAAGATGTCAGTCCAGTCTTCTTACTTGCATTGTTTCCAGTGAGAAATCTGAAGTCTTACTTATCTTTACTCTTTTGTATGTAACATGTATTTTTTTCTTTTCACTGCTTTTAATATTTTCTTTTTATTATTGGTTTTGAGAAATTTTTTTTTTTAAAGATTTTATTTTTTTCCTTTTTTCTCCCCAAAGCCCCCTGGTACACAGTTGTATATTCTTCGTTGTGGGTCCTTCTAGTTGTGGCATGTGGGACGCTGCCTCAGCATGGCTTGATGAGCAGTGCCATGTCCGCGCCCAGGATTCAAACTGATGAAACACTGGGCCGCCTGCAGCGGAGTGCGCGAACTTAACCACTCGGCCACGGGGCCGACCCCTGGTTTTGAGAAATTTGATTATGATATGTCTTGATGTAGTCTTCTTTTTCTTTTTAAATGTATTCTTCGTTTTTAAATTTTGTTTTTATGTTCCATTTTATGTGTGTGTGTGTAAGATTGACCCTGAGCTAACATCTGTTGCCAATCTTCCCCTTTTTGCTTGAGGAAGATTGTCATTGAGCTAACATCTATGCCATCTTTCTCTGTTTTGTGTGGGATGCCACCACAGCATGGCTTGATGAGTGGTGCCAAGTCTGAGCCCGGGATCCAAACCTGCGAACCCCAGGCTGCCGAAGCAGAGCGCAGAAACTTAACCACTATGCCACTGGGCTGGCTCTTGATGTAGTTTTCTTAATGTTTCTTATGCCTGGGGTTCTTTGAGATTCTCTGATCTGTGCTTTTATGGCTTTCATAAAATTTGGAAAGTTTTTCATCCATGATTTCTTCAAATATTTTTTATATCCTTCTTTCTCTCTGTTCCTTCTGAGACTCCAATTATCTATATATTAGGCCACTTGAAGTTGTTCCATAGCTCACTGATGCTCTTTTAATTTTTTTTATTCTTTTGTCTTGATGTGTTTCATTTTGGATAATTTCTAATACTACTCCTTCAAGTTCACTAACAGTTTTTCCTGCATTATTTAGTTAACTGTTAATTCCACTGTATTTTTCACCTCATACATTGTAGATTTTATTTCTAGAAATTTGATTTGGGATTTTTTTATGTCTTCCATATCTCTACTTAATTTTCTGAACATATAGAATATAATTACAGTGATTGTTTCAAAGTCCTTCTTTGCCAATTCTAACATACCTGTCAGTTTTGGCTTGGTTTTGATTAACTGATTATTTTCCTTATTATGGATCATGTTTTCCTGTCCCTTTGCATACCAGGTAATCTTTGATTGAATGCCAGATATTGTGAATTTTACCTTTTCAGGGTCTGTATATTTTTGCATTCTCATACATTGTTTTGAGCTTTGTTTAGGGACAGAGTTAAGTTACATGGAAACAGTTTGATCATTTCATTGCTTGTTTTTATGATTTGGTAGGAAGGTTTGGACAATGTTCAGTCTAGGGCTAATGTTCTCTATAACTGAGGCAACTCAGATCTTTCTGAGTTGTCTATCCAATGCACTGTGAATTATTAATTTTCCCAGTGTGGCTGGTGGAAATTAGCACTATTCTCAATCTTAGTAAACATCAGGCACTGTTCCCTATAATTCTTTTGGATGGTTCTTTCCATGGTCTCAGGTAGCTTCTTCATACCCGTGTGCTGATCTGTATTCTGCTAAATACATGAGGAGGACTTTCTGCAGATATCCAAGGCTATGTCTCTGTGCATCTCTTTCCTCTCTAATACTGTGAACTAGGTGCTTTGGTCTTCCTAAACTCTCATCTTCATCTCCTCAAATCAAGGAGTCTACTAAGCTGCCTCTCACTTCTTCCTCCCTGTGCCATGGCGTATAAACCCTCTCAAGGCAGAAAGATGGGAAAGTATAGTGCCACCTTATTTCTCATCTCTCAGAGTTCACTGCCCTTTGTTGTCTGATGTCCAGTGTCTTGAAAATCATCGTTTCATATATTGACTCTGGTCCTTATTACTCCATCTTGGCTGGAAGAAGAAGTATCCCATATATTCCTTTAGACTACATTTAGTAACTTACCAATTTAGAAATAATCTTAGGAATCGGTCAACATACCGCCTATTTTTAAAACCTATAATTTTATTTTTTTTTATGGCTGACTTGCTTAAAGTAATTCGTCTAGTTGGGAAGAGAAAGTTTTCAACTATTATTCAAATCTTAATTCTTCTCCTAACTAGGGGTATAGCTGGTGGTTTTCAGTAGAGATTATCTTCTATGAACCCTTTTAACACCAACATTTTATTCATCTGTTCTCCTGTGATGGTAGTCACAAACTGTTTTGGTAACAGATTGTGAAGATAAAAACATTGAACAAAAAAAATTAATTTAACCTAATTAGATATCATTGCTACCTGCTAGAATTACCCAATGGTAAAACCTGCTCTCACATATCCTCTAAGGTGTTGAGAAGGAAATGGTCTGAGAACCATAATTCTTTAAATTCCTTGGATTATTAGGAAATGAAAATTTTAAAACATTATAAAATATTGTTAATTAAGGTACATTTGATCAGTAGTGCTCAAAAATAGTTCTAGTACCAAACCAGTGAAGATTTTCCATTCTTAGTCAAATCATGATGTCAGAGAAAGAAAACCTGGCTAATTATATACCAGCTTCTCCTGATGCAGAATGCATGGACCTTGACCCTATCATTCTTTAGGGGCAACTTGTATTTGTGGGTATCCTATTGGCTGGCCTGGGAAATGTGCCATGAATAGTGTTTCGATAGGGTCCTCGTGTGGACTTAGTGAGTCTGACAAACTGGGTGAGTTTGTTTAGCCTCTCTTCAGCCTCACTGTCTTCATCTATAAAAAAATGAGAGTAATAATAATACCTGTCTTAGTATAAGGATTAAATAAAATAATTCCTTAGTCTATGCATTCTCAATAGGGGCAATATAGGCCTCAAGTTTGTGAAAAATTGGTTCTTAGGGGAATGTGTGTGAAGAAAACTTAGATATCACAATGGTTTGTGCCTTTCCAAAGGGCTACCGGAATAAAAAAGATATATGCTATATTTGTGGTATTAAAATTTCGTGGGGGAGGTAGGGGGATTAAGAAAAATAAATGTCTAAAAAGTCTCCTGGGGGAGACGATAATAAAAACAATTGAGAATCATGGCCTTGGTCCGATGTTTAGTCATTATCATTAGTTTATTAGTTTGGCTGATCAATTAGAACCCAGAATGTACTTTCTGTGTAAGACGGGTGTTATAAATCAATGGCTCCCAACATGTGGACTACAGGTTTCCAGGAACCTCAGAATGAGAAGAGGTCTTTGAGTCCATTTACCTACCAATCATTACCTATAGGCTAAATCAATTTATGTTTTGCATAGTATATATAACTTCTCAATTATATATATGTATAAACTATATCTGTACATATTGTTATAATATTTACTTCTCAAATATGTATTTATGATGATGTTGAATAAAAACTGAAATTCATTTAAAAGTTTTGAATTCGTAGCAGTTTTCTTCAGTATGTATTTTCTCAACTAATATGTTCTAAAAATCCAGCTAATATCATTTGAGAGCTCAGAAGATGTTTTTCTATTTGAAAAGCTGCTTATACTTCGTATAAGTTTGGTAAACACATTTATAAATGAGAGGGTTTTTAGGCCAGCATTCAAGATCTATTTAACCTACAGGTTAGCTGAGCTGTTTTACTAGTTGTGGGCTTGAGTACCTCTGAGACAAGCCCCTTCTACACTTGAAGCAGGAGAGTATGGAAGAAGTGGAACCTGGCTCTAGGGTTCCTCTATTGACTACCCTTTAGTGGCACTGGACAGAGTGAGTAGGAGGAGCCAAGAAGCAGTAACTGTGTACATATGGGCAGTTCACAGGACAAATGTTCCTGAATTGGGAAATATATATATTTTGCCAATATATATATATATTTATGTATTTATTTTTTGCGGATCTATTCCTGTTTCCTAGCCATTAGAATTACTGACAAGATCTCCCAGAAGTAATGTCAGTGATTTGGGGCATTGGAATTTCTTAGCTCCTATTAACTGCTTTGTTATTTCCCTTCCCATACTTTTTCCAAGGCTTGGGTCTCTTTGTCTGTGACTTTTTCTGGCAACCAGTAGTCAACAAAGATTCCCTCTCTTCCTTCTCTTTTCAGCTGCTGTCATGTTTCATTCCTGAGGGAATCAAGAATTTTCCTTTCCACTTATAAACAACATTGTTTCCACCTCTGGTCCCAAGAATCCTGATCAAGCCTTCTTAATAATTGTCTCCTGTCTGCTCTACTCTTTTGAGACTTTATGTACAATGCCAGTGTTTTATTTCAAAGTTTTCTCTAGGGATTCTGCTCTGTTTTCTGAACCCTATTGTATCCTTCCACAATCATTCTCCAGTAGACATAGGAGAGAGAATTGTAGATTCTAAACTGATGATCTGATGATAGCATTAAAGGGCTGAATATTTTGAAATTCATCATCTACATTTTAATATGAAGTTAGCAACACTATGAGATAGGACAGGTATTAGTTCCACTAGACAGATCAGAGAGGTTAAATAACAAGGCATAGCTCTAGTAAGTGGAAGTGCCAGGACTTCAAAGCAGATTTTCTGAATCGCAAACTAGAGATTTTTCTAAATTTCTAAGAATTAACATTTGGAATGTACGAGAGCTTCAGGTTTTAACAATTTGAAGATCATGAATAAAGCCATTTAATTCCCTCCTGCTCTATTTTTCTCTCTCTGGAAGTCAGCTTGCTGCCTCTTTTCTTGACCTCTCATGCTGTGGGCCTGGTCTCCAGTACCCTTGGGGCTCTGGTTCCTGAGTGCCAAAGATGTCACCTGGCGCCACACAGTGGTAGAGCTATCTGAGCCTTGGCTCTAACCCAGCCAGTACCCCTGTTATAGATTCAAATGGAATCATTTCTTGATATGTCTGCTAACTACTATTTAATTAGGAACACAATTAATTTTTTTCAGTTTAAGCATGGATTTTCACCTTGATATCATCCTGGACAAATCATTATTCCTGAGAACGCTGGAGAGCCTTATTTCAAAGGTTCACCCACTCCAGGCAATATTTAAATCATGAAACATCTTGGAGTCAAAAGTAACAGTGGTCACATTCCTTACCACTGATGGCACTAGGGTCAGCCTGCTGCAGTGTTGAGATGTGGCACTCTTGAGTCCTTTTTTCTGCATCCCCCTCTTGATTGTGCCAGGGTTGTTCTCATTTGGTTGTCCAGTGACCCTCTGATAATGGCTGCCTTCTCATGTCTTTTTCTTGACCTTGTATCCATCAAAACTTATCTTCACATTATGTTAACAGTCACATATTGAAGACTGATTGCTTCAAGGCCATAGCTTGTTCTGGGGATAACTGATGATCCAGTAAGTAACAAACTAATAATGGATGAAAATGCATGAATGAGTTAACATTTATTTCATATTGTTTCCAAAGCCAAATTATGTTCTGTGTCCTAGACGTTCTGTGTTGGCACTCCAGGGTCCCCTGGAGGTGGAAGGATTCTAGATTCCTCCCTTCTCCTGCTCTTCAACCTCCACTACTGCCATCACAAGAGTTTTAGTTTCATCTATTTCATAATTTGGACTTCCATGTAAGATTTCATTAAATAAATGATTCAATGAATAAAAAAGATTGGAAGAGCATTGCCTTGACCCCAAAGAGAGGTGAATGTTAGGGATTCTGTTTCTTTGGCTAGATTTTATATGCAGAAAAAAGCTTCTTCAAGCCCTTAAGGCTTGAAGGCTTGTACTTAAGGCTTACTTCAGGTAGTTACGTGGGTCAGAGAAGAATGTCTTGGTTGTGATTCACTTTGAACAGCAAATGAAACCAAGCTCCCTACCTTTCATAATGAGAATATTTTAATATCTTTACCAGCTGAGAAATTTTCTTCCTTAGAATGTTTTGTTTAATATGGGAAACCAGCTGCTTCTGCATTCATCCACTCAAACAGAATGCATTTATGAAGCACCTACTATGGATGATGTAGGGAACTGTATGTTTCCTACCCTCAATGAGCCTAAAATCCACATTTTGTTTGTATATGTGCCTGTGGAAGTGGGGATGGGGGGCGTATAAATTAGAATTGAGAGTAAAATGAACTGAATGCTTTCATAGATGTGCAGAGGGCTGATAAAGCAATTAATGCAATTATTTTGAACTTATGGCCACAGGGAATCTAGGAGAAAGGCTTCATGAAGAAGTTGGCATTTGGATTAAGTCTTAGAAGTTGAAAGGACTTTCAAAAGTTGAAAAAGGGGATATAGCCTCATGGTTAATGGGTAATAGCACAATATCCAAGATTTTGTCAGATTATCAGAATCCTAGCACTTAGTGTTACTTGGAGCAAGTTATTTAACGTCTCTTGGTGTCAATTTCCCCATCTCTAAATGGGCATATTAATAGTAACTATTTCACTGAGCCATTATGAGATTTAAATAAAGCAATGCATGTAAAATACTTAAAACATATAGGGAATGCTCACTTTCATTAACTCATAAAAGTTAGCTATTTTTTGTTTTTGTTGTGGGAAGGATAATCCAAATTGACTGAATGGCATAAGCAAAAGTAGGAAAGTATGACTTTGAAAGGTTTGTTCTGATATTCAGTGCTTCCACAGCTGGAATGCCACCAGAGTTCTCCAAAGAGCTCAAGGCATAAACTTAAGAATGTTAACACCACAGTGCAACCACATTTCAAATGATATCACTTTTTGCCAGCCAACCTGGGAATGTAATATTCATTTATAATGAGGACCAGGACATTTTTTCTGTAAAGGGCCAGATAGTGTGTGAGTGCATGTGTTTTAGGCTTTGTGAGCCATACGGTCTCTGTTCCAGCTCTGCTGTTATATCTGAAAGCAGCCATAGACAACACATAAACAAATGAGCATGGCTGCATTCCAATAAACTTTCTCTATGGACACTGAAATTTGAATTTCATGTGTCATGAAATATCTTTTGTTTTTTTCAACCATATAAAAATGTAAAACCATTCTTAGCTTTAACTTGCAGGCCATACAAAAATAGGAGGTGGGCTGGATTTGGTCTGCGGGCCATAGTGCTGATCCCAGATTTGGAACGTTGTTCTCTCGGTGAAATGAATTCTGCATTCTAAACAATTAACTCTGAAACAGACTTTTGTAATACAACTTGTTGGTAAGGTAGGAGCTACATAGCCCCTATATTCTTTTTTTTTTTTTAAGATTTTTTTTTCCTTTTTCTCCCCAAAGCCCCCAGTACACAGTTGTACATATGTTAGTTGTGGGTCCTTCTAGTTGTGGTGTGTGGGATGCTGCCTCAGCGTGGTTTGATGAGCAGTGCTATGTCCGCGCCCAGGATTCGAACCAACGAAACACTGGGCCGCCTGCAGTGGAGCATGCGAACTCAACCACTCGGCCACTGGGCCAGCCCCTATATTCTTTTAGCAGCCCCCTCTGCTGGTTGATTTTATTCACAAACACGTTACCAGGAACACAGATTTCTCAGCAATTCATTCCCCTTATAAATAATTTGTAAAACCAACTCACATTTACTAGTAACGTTGAGTTTGGCACCCTTCCACACAATTTCAAAGAAAGTTTTCAGCAACTTGTCAAGCTTTCAGTCTCTGGTATGATACTGTTCCTTTTTCAAACTCACTTTTCTCTAACTTCCTGCTAATTTATTAATGAAGCTCGCAGCTTTAAGACCATGGAAATCAACCTATCAAGTACAGGAATGAAATTCCTATTGTCAAATTTGTTTTTCTATTAATTGCCCTAAAAATATCACAGATCTTTCAGGTTACCAAGGAATCAAAGTTTAACAATCACGCCTCAGGGTTTTCCTTTCTGTTTTTCTTTTTTACAGGCTGCTAATTGTCGGCACTTACTCTATTCCAAACAATCAGGTCAAGAGTGGCAGAATTTACAGTTTCTGGACCAACCCTTGTCTTTATATCTGAAAAACTAAATTTCAGCCTCGGAGTTAAGGATGCTAATAATTAAGACAGATTCATTCATGTAGGCATTCAACAACCATTATTATAGTGTTGGGCAAGCTACTCAAATTTTCTGAGCCTCAGTTAGCTTGTCTGTAAAATAGGAAGAATAGCTATTTTGAAGGATTGTTAAGGATTGAATGAGATGATGTATGATGCTTGATAGCTATCGATAGTTATGATTATTATTTGATAATTATTATTATTTGCCTCTAAACCAGTGTTTTTCCTTTATAAAACTCTTTCTCAAATACTTCAGTCACCACATTTTTTTCTGACTCATGTTTTGTGAGATTACATCACATTTTCTTCTCATCTCTTTGACATCTTACAATGTAGAAAAGTTTCTGTACACCACAAATGTAAAGTTTTCTCTCTGCATTCCCTGTTTCAGATAGTGCATAAAATTGCTTAAAAAACTTATCTTAGATCAGATTTTTGGGAACTCCATTATTAATACTTCTTTATTAAAAGTCATATATATTTAACTCTCCTCTTTGCTTCTGATCATTAATATAATTCTTTCTAGTGTAAGACAAAACTCCACTGAGATTCATGCTGTAGATTATTTTATGTCTTTAGAACTTGATTTGTGATGAGTGTGTGTGTGTGTGTTTACTATTCTGTATTTCAAACCTCATTTTTATATTGTAAATATTGTACCTGTATTAATATACTTTGGGGATTTAAAACTTTATGGTGTTCGATGTTCTCAACCAATAAAGAAATATTTCTTGTTCCAAAAAGGTCATACTATTTCTATTCCAACCAGCAAGAAGAAGGCTGAATTGCCTTCACATCGTATGAGCTATTTTCTAGCTTATACAGACATGTAAACATGTTTTACTTCTTCTCTTATGTATATATCTGGCTACAAAGTACAGATATGACGTCTTTTCTACTTGTTCAATTAAGGTACTCAAAGGGGACTATAAGTAAAATAGATGATTCTGGACTAAATAAGAAGGGCTGATCAATATAATTAGGTGACTAGAAGATCCCAGAGTAAGAGGATGAATTAGCCCAAAGTTCCAAAAAGGGAGATGACTGCACATATTTGGTCTGATATCTCCTAAGAGATGATGTCTTTGAGTGACTCTATTAATTATATAACATTTTGTGATCAAGATTTTATGGACATGGGCCTGGAGGTTAAGAGTCAACTGCAGAGAAGCTGAATGTGAGGAAGGGATAGAGAAGTAAAGGAGAAATTATCTATATTGTGGAAAAGCTAGACTACCCACTGGATCACTGAGTCTTGGCCAGACTGCAGCTGATCACGGGCTTCCTTGAGTAGCAAGAGTTCTCCTGTGGGAATAAAACTAAAGTGGTATATATTACAATGTTTCTGATTTTTACAGGAGACAGTAGATGGGTACATGTGGGATGACTGTGTGCTTGCTAGCTTAGTTGGGAAAGGCAAGGGACAGGGCCTTTATTCTATATTGTCCTGATTCAGCCTTAGTCTTAGATTGGTGCTGTGTTGCTGGGTCTCAAAGGTAGGGCTTTCTCATCATTGATTCTGCCTCATCCTGGGTGATAGGGAATCTCTAATGGTCTGAGCCCAGGACTGTTTCCTTCTCCATCCACAGGGGTAGTCGGTTTTTTCTATCCCATCCCTTAACTGCAATGGGGTCAACTGTGCCCTGAGATTGATAGTGTGTGCTTCCACTCCCGGAGCAGCTTAGAGCTTTTATACCTTAGAGAAGATAGGGGAGAAGGACCCGGACAGGGCATTGTGCCTTCCCCAGAGTGACTGTTACTCTCCTCCCCTCCTCTCACCCCTTCCAGTCCTGACCTGCCCAGGAAAGCTCTTCTTGGTCTCTTACCCTGCCCTTCCTGCTACCCTACCCAATTATTTTAATGCATGCTTGGGGATATCCAGAAAGAAGAGCCTGAAAGTGGATGCAAATCCCCCTTTGTATCTCAGACCCCCAGGGGTTCTATACTGTCATGCTAGCCCACACTGCCTTTTGCAATTTGTTGAACTTTTTATTTGAGTTCTTCTTACCAGCTTGTAAGGTGTCTGGCATCTCCTACTTCCATACTCTTCCCCAGGTAAGCAAGTGCAGGCATCCCATCTATCCTTGGAAGTGACTGTCTTTCCTTAGAATTCAGGCTAGTTGGTTGCCCTGAGATTTTTATGTATTTATTTATTTTTTTTGTGAGGAAGATTGGCCCTGAGCTAACATCTGTTGCCAATCTTGCTCTTTTTGCTTGAGGAAGATTGTTGCTGAGCTACCATCTGTGCCAATCTTCCTCTATTTTGTATGTATGATGCTTCCACATCATGGCTTGATGAGCAGTGTGTAAGTCCACACCCGGGGTCCAAACCTGTGAACCCTGGCCCACTGAAGCAGACTGCGCAAACTTAACCACTATGCCATTGGGCTGGCCCCATAGCCCTGAGATTTTTGAACTGTCTCATTCAAGAAATAACTTTGTAGATTATCTGGCTTTTTCTTGTTGTTAGGGTGGGAGCAAAGCTTTCTATGTTCTAAGAAGACATCAAAAGTCCAGTGAGTTGACTTCAGAACTTAAAGATGTTGAGGAGATTAATTTTTCTCCTTTTGTTAGCTTTATTGATTATTACAGGTGAATATTATATATATGGAGACTCTGTGGTTTAGAATAACTTGCTATAAAACTAAATCTACAAGTATAGAAAGCTTGGCTGTCTTGCCTCTCACTAGTGGTAAGCGTCCCTCCATCTTTAGTGCCCACGGATCCTGGTGTTTGTGTTTCTCAGTATGCTCCTTACGTGTTGTGTGGCCTGCTCTTTTCTTCCTACTAGAATTTCAGCTCCTTGAGGGCAGAAGTTATATCTGTTATTCATATTTGTGGTTCCCCATCTCCCCCTAGCATACTACCTATGTGTAGCCGTAGGTTCATATATGTTTGCTAAATTCCAATTAAAGAAATTTACCCTAAATTATAAATCACTAGATTACTCGGTCTTTCGAGTCATTTCATTCTCTGAATGGAAAGGTGAAATGTCATGAGTTGTCCTTGACAAGCAAAGAAATGCTGATATTAGTGTCTAATGATATATTTAAAAAACCCCGCAAAATCAAAAAACAGGCTTCAATCTTCTCTGTGTGAGCAGTACATTTAGCAATTCATAATTGAATTTCTTGTAAGTGAACCTTGAGATAATTCTCTCTCTGCTTGATTACACAGTAAACCATTTCTCATAAAAGAATCATCAACTCATAAAATAGTCATTATGATGCAAAATGTGCATGAAATGTGCAATATAAGGAAAGCAGTCTAGAGGAAATTAAGACCAGAGGACATTCTAGAAAACTTCACTTTTAAATTCTCATTCTTGCCTTTAAACTCTTAAATTCCTAGAGTAAAGGAAAGGGGCAACTTTTTCTTGTTATCATTATTCTAGATTGATTTTCTTAATACAGTGTTTTAAAATTATTGAGATACACGAGTCTTGCTTATTGTCTTGATTTTCTGATCAGCCTACTTAGCATTAGAGAAAAGACCAGAGGGAAGATGAAGAAGAAAATAATATTCCCTTTCACTTATCTAGCACTTTATAGTTTATAAAACAATTTCACATACCTCATGTGTGAGAGAGTTAGGACTTTTAGTTCCATTTTACAGATAAATTAACTGAAGCTCAGAGCAGAAACATGAGGGGCCCAAAGTTATACAGTTAGTAAGAAGCAGAATTGGACCATCTCTTCTGGCTTAGCTTCATAAATTGCCTCTTTCTAACTGCTCTGTTTTTGTTAGGGTTCTTTCATATATATTCAAGTTCCAAATGCATGAAATAGTTGGTGCTGAGGAGGAGTTTACTGTGGGTAGGTGGGGTTCATGGGGGAGAGAGCACTTTTACATTTTCTTGGCCATTTTACTCTGAACCATGCCTCTTCACTATGGCAAAGCATTTTCCTAATGATATATGTGGAAAGGAGAAATGAAAAGAAAGGAGAGATGATAAGGAGATGAGACAAAAAAAGAGTATGAGAAAAAGATAGAGATGGGAAGCTCTATTTTTCTTTCTGTCTGCTGTCAATATCAAAGTTATAACATTGACCAGGAGAATTTGGATTAGAACTCAAATCTTGGGAGCTCGGTTTGCTGAAGCACCTTGCTTCTCTAGAGAGGAATGGAATGAATTGCCTCAATGCCTTACTTGGCTTTATGGCAAACATAAGAGGGAAAGCCTCTCCCCTTTGTTTGTGTTTCCTTTTAAAGAGAAAGCCATCCACAAATGTTTAGTACTTTTAGGAGAAGTTTGCTCTTCCTCCTCATTTAGCTGTGAGAATAAAATGGCTCGGCCTTCCATAAACTGCCTATTGCATAAGAATTTTTCAAAGAAGATTAATGACAAGGATATTTATGAAAATGTCTCTGCGACTTTCATTTGTAACTATTCAGATATGTGGCTTTTTCCATTTGTATTTAATTTACATTTTAAAACTTTTATTTTGGAGCTCAGCCAGACAACATATAGGCTGGCAGAGGGTCTTGAAACTGTGTAAACAAGTAAATAAGCGATCCGATGACTTTTATATGCATGCAGGAAACTTCTCAGCCCTTGTTCAAGGAAATTAACAGCTCTCTAGTGGCAGGTGGGTAGAGAAGCTCATCTTACTTTTCCCAATTTCTTTCTTCAGTTTCTTCCTTGAGTTTGTAGGTTGTTAGAAAAGGTGCAAGGTTGTAATGTTTGTGCAGTCTTCATCTAAAGAAGATTAGTTCTTTGAATGCAATTGAAAGTGGGAGCTACTATAGCTGGACACCAGTCTTGCTGACATGATAGATTCATGGTAAACCTTAAATTTTTAGGGTCATCTCTAGTATCCCTTTCTGGTGTACCTCCTAATTGCAGCACCTATTTCTCCTAGCTCTCTTAGAAGACAAGATAAGGGAGAAGCGTTACCAACTTGGTTTGTCTAGGTGATTCTAGGTGATTCTGATTACTTAGGACACTTGGTTGTAGAGAAAAGGACTCAAGAAATAACTGGTCTGATCCAATATGGAAACTCTCTTGGAGTTAGGAGTGAGCTTATTTGCAGCACAATTAAAATAAAATTAGTTTACTCTGTCTTAATGCCTCAAATCAGCATTCTAGCTAGGTTTTAAGGGAGGTGAGTATAGGATTAGAGAACTTTTTAAAGAAAGACTCCCGCAAAATGCAAAGGATTCTGGGAAAGAATACCCAAGCGGTAAAAAGTCAGGGAGAAACTATGGAGAAGATGTTGTTCCATATGAGAGATACTTGCTCTTTTCAGAAAGAGGAGCAGAAGGATCTGGCAAGAGGCTACAAGAGAGGCATGAGTTGGTCACGGGACGTATTTTCTTGAAGAATACCTTCCTGACTTTGTGCTGAACAAAAATATAAAACCCTTCATTTGGCAAAAGCCTGTACAGCATAAGGAGAAGTGGGAAGAGGGGTGGGGACATTGAGGCATACCAGAGAGAAATAGCAGCAACCACAGCATCACTAAAAGTCAAGGCTTCCTTTGTTGAGCCAGGCTCCCTAAGTCTCAGTAATTCCTGCCTCTGTCATCAAGACCTTTTGGAGTTTCACTTCCCGAGATTTTATCAGATCCAGATCACAGATATCTCTGAGGTAACTCTTCCCTTCCAAATTTACCTCTACTCAACATGTATGGTTGGCTGTTCAAGTCATGTTATTACATAATGGTGTAGAACAATCTCAAAATACAGACTAAGTTAGTTTCAAATAATTAGTTTTAGTAACATTGCCAACTCAGTTTGACATGAATTGACAATAAATCCTAAGTTTTAGAGTCTTTTCTAGTCTCCCTTTCTGGTTCACCTGCTAATTTAAACATCTGTTTCTCCTATCTCTCTTGGAAGACAAGATAACGGAAAAGCAGTACCTACCTGGTTTTGTGTAGGAAGGTTATTCAACGTCTCTGAGATTGCTCACCTGTAAAATGACAGTAATAATATCCACTTTGGAGGCTTGTTGGGAGGATTAAAGTAATAATTCTAACTGATTTAGCATAATCCTTGATCCCGGTAAGCACCGGTATCTACCAATTTGTTTCAGACAGTAACTTCTTCTAAAGTTACTAGAACTGTTTTTATTAAGTCTTCCCTCATCGTTTCTAAGCTGTATTTCCCACTTATATAAAGGCTTGGACCATCTGTTGAACAATGTCAAATAGACATGGAATATGCAGTCCACTCCATATGGGATGATTTGTGTGGAACAGAGAGGCATTTTCTATCAGGAAACTTCTCTATCATTAGCTTGTATAAAACTGGCCCTTCTTACAAAAGTGATGTCATCGCTATATTTGAATTCACTTCTTCAAATATCAAATAAGAACAAATATTTTTGAATTCAATTTTCTTCTTTTTACTTTTTAAGGTGAACTTATAGCTAATTATCACTACTTTATATTTATCCATATATTGAGAAGGAAGAATGAGTCTTCTCACTTTTCTAGTTCTCATCTTTCCCCTTCCTTTAGAAGATCCTATGGCTGTATTAAAGCCTTGACTTTCACTTCCAAAGCCTTTGGTAAATCTGTTCCTTAACTTCCTGGTGATGAATCCAGTACTTTTCTACCTTGGTAGACTTTATTTATTTATTTATTAGATTTCTTCAGCCCAGCTAGGTTTCTTCAATGGTTCATCCTAAACCTTGAAATGTATTGCCTTTGGCAAGCAGAAGAATGGTTGCCAGATATTTCAAATCTTAGCTTACTCTTTTGCTTTCTGTGTAATGATGGTGCTAACTTACACTTGCTTAGCCTTTTGTAAGGTGCAGAATACTTTCACCTATATCTAGTGTTATCTTTTACACACATGGGTATATATATATATATATATCTCATATATATATGTTACATATATATATGTCAGAGTATATGTATATTAATTATGCAGCCTATGGTGAAACTTAATTAACTGGGAAGAGAAGAGAGTAGCCTTCATTTTCTTTTTACTCATTCATTCTTCCCTTCTCTGTCTCTTCCCCATTACCCATATTCTGTGCTAAACGGTTGATATTGGACAATTCACTTAACCTCTTTGGACTTCAGTTTCTTCATTGGTAAAAGGAAGATAGTATTTCCCTGCCCTGTGTGAGAAAGTACTTTGTAAAGTGCTATGAAATTATAATGGATTATTTTGCTTCTTCCCCACTGGACTGTGGGCCTTGAAATGGCAGAGAGTGAATCTGATTCACTTGTGTAAACTCCAAGTACTTGGAACACAGCGGGCCCTCAACTATGTCTTGTGAGTGGATGGAAAGGCTCAAGTAAAGAGGAGAGGGAAAGGCAGCAAGAGGAAGGACAGAGGGAAACAGAATTAAGAGGAAAGGGAGGAAGTGGAGGAAAAATCTTTAGTGCATTTGGTACTTTCTCATCTCAACTCATTTGACGGGGTTTAGCAGGTGAGACTGTGTTGCAGCTAAAGGAATGTGTTGGCGTTGAAGGAATGCTAACAGCCCCATTTGCCTGTCATTGTCTCAGGACCTGTGCACTCTCACCCATTTGCACGGCCTCTAATATGTCATTTCTGTTCCTGTATACACAAGACAAACTCTGACCCATGTTTTGGTGCAGTGGTAAAAATTGCCAGGATATAAGCAGTAAGTAATCCTTCTTTAGAGTAAGACATGGCTTTTATGAGTTTCCTGCTTTGATCTGATTATCTTTTTCTCTAACCCTGCTGCTCTTTGGGCTTTCTTAGTTTTTAATCCCTTCGCTGGCCTCCTGATAAATCTTTTTTTTATTTTTAGTTTCAAATCTTGAATTAACTCTCTTTGCTGTGGACAAGTCTGTTTCATCCTAGTCTTAATCTTTTTAAGACCGTTTTTCTTTCACCTGAATTGTTTTATGAATGATATGCTCAGAGAACATCTAGCTAGTGCATAAAGATTTGTTCACATTCTTTAAATTGATATGCTGGTTCCTATTGTTCTTCTACACCAACTGAACCACCAAATTCTTATGGAAAACTCAAGGCTGGTCCCTGTTTCCCACAAAAGGAACAGTGACCTCACAGCCTGGATATTCTAATAAAGTACTAATTAAGGAAAGTCTAAGTCGACAGACTAAGTGTTCTGATATTGGTCTGGCAAAATATGGTCACATAGACATGGCAGAAGCTGGTCTACAGAGCAGATCACATATCATATGTAGAGAGAATAATACTTCACAGAGGACGCACTACCTAAGGCAGAGTTGGGAAACACCTGATATGTATGTCACTGCTACAACTTTTCATCCTTTACTCATAGCAGACATCAATAAATGATCATAATTCTTGTTCCTAGGTCACACTTTGCCTAAGAATCTCAGGAATATATTCCAAGCAAATTTGCATATAAAGTGAAATCCAATAGCTGTGCCTGGAGTAGTCATTAAAACCACAGATTTTAGTGTTTAGGCAAATTTGGGTTCAATCTCAGCTCAACCGTTCATTAGCTGTGTAACCTCTCCTAGCCTTAATTCCCTTAGCTATAAAAATGATAATAAATGCCTCCTAGTGTTGTTATAAATATTAAATGAGATAATATGAAACACTCAACAAATGTTCATAACAAGTGTTCAATAAATGGCAGCTGCTATCATGATTAGAATTAAAAGAGTTACCAAACGCATTTTGGGAGGCATATGACTCATCTGTGGCTGAAAAGCAAGGGGACATAGATTCCACTGTTAATTCAGCATCCATGTAGCTCTAGGAAAACTGTTAATAAGTTAGAGTTTGTGTTTCCTGTCAAATGTTGTTATTAAATCTGAAGGTGGATGGTGAGTTGAGAGAGGACTGTAACAAACTATGAAGGAAATGCTTTGGCTAACTTCAGCCATCAATATTCTTCCTCCATATTTTGTACTTGCTTGAAACTTTTGTAGGTTGTTTTGCATCTGCAAGTACACATTCTCTGACTTGCACAGGATATTATGGAATTCATCTCCTGCTCTCATTAGTGTGAACCCTGCCACATGTCATTACAGCAGTTTGGCAGCTGCCTTAGGGAAGCTCATTTTTAAAAAGAATTTGTTTGTTTATTTGTTTATTTTAATCTGTTTCTTTGCTTGTTGGCTTGAGTTTCAGTAACTTTTTGATTTTTCAGATTTTACTGTAAGTGTTTCTTTAACGATGAAGATGTTTGAATTGTTGCATCAGTTATTTCACAGGGATCTTCAACAGATGCTATGCCATTCCTGGGTTTCCTAGAAAACAAGGAAAAAATATATGCAGGAGATATGTAGCAAGGCATGTCTCCATGCTCAGCATACTCATTTATAGCCTTCTGCTGTACTTTCAGGTTCCTTTTCATCTAATTACGAACTTCAAAACCCAGGTCGTGATAAAGAAGAAATATAACCAAGTGTAGGAAGCAGCATAGCATAACTAAAAGATCCAGGAGCTTTGGATCCTAGTCCCAGTTCTAGTGCTAACTAGTTGTCTCACCTTTCTTAAGTCACTTAACCACCCTGGGCCCTAATATCTTTGTCTCCTGTGTGAAAACACAGGCCCACGTTACTGTTTCTTGGTGACTTGAGGGAGCCTCTGGGTCTTTTGAAAATGCACTGGAATGTCATATAAATAGTCTGAAAAAGTATACTCAATATTGTAATGTTATATTTGAAAAACAAAAAGTATATCATTTCCATAAATAAAATTACAGAAAGTAAAACTCTCCTTGGTTGGTAGGACATGTGTTAAAAAAGATTAAGAAACGAAACTTTGCAGGAAGGCAGATCTCTTCTACATTTATTTGTCATATATGAGATGCCAGAATCTGCTGGAATTGGAATGTTCAAAGGTGAATATAACATAATTTTTGGCCTCTACTAACTAGTTCATTGGACAGTAATATCCTTCTACCCTTACTTTCCAGTCTCTGCTACTTGAACTCTTAAAAATTTTTAAATTATTTCTTGTTAATTTAAGAACTCATTTCTAGGTAATACAACAACTGCCATTTCAAAGTTTTTCCAAGAATATCCCTTAAAATAATGTTTTATGTTTTCTATTTCAAAAATCCAAAACATGAAATCTGAAAGTAAAATAGCAGTCATGCTTTTCTAACTAACGCTAAAGAGTGTTCTACTTGAAAGGGTTAAAAAGTCTTAATTCACTGTTTAAATAAACTTTAATTCGCTGTTCACTATTTCTTAATATAACTGTCAAAAGAGAACTTAAATTCAAATATGACCATGGTCAATAAAATCATTGTTTAATTTTCTTCATAATCAAGTAATTGTATGTTGGATCTAAACAGAACTTTTTGCTTTTCAAAGCACTTTCAGATAAGTAGATAGTGGTCGCAGGAGGTAGGCAGGCAGGGCATTATATAGCTAGTAAAAATTTCAACTTTGACTTGCTTCTTTTTTAAAAATGTCAAAAGCTAGTATAGGCTTTTTAACCAAGCTTGTTTTCTTGTTAATCTGTATAAAGACAAAATTTTAAAAATTTTATCAGTAAGTTTATATTTCTCTGCAGGATCAGCCATGAAAATAACCCATCTGACGATGTATAAACTCTAGCTGTAAAGACAGTCTGTAAAGTTATCTTGCTTGAGAGGAAACACAAATCTCACACCACATGCCAGGCCCAGGGTCCCTTTTACTGCATCTGTTCAAGGGTGAAATACTCCGAAAAAATTCCTGTTGGTTGGGAAACACAACTACTGGTAATTAAAAGCTCTGATTCCTTTACTGAGCAGTCCCAAGACAATCAGTAGGGGCTTATGCTCTAAAGACTCCAGCTGCCTTCAGCCTGCAAATGACCCAGTTCTCAACCTTATGTTAGTCCATGACACACCTGTGCACTGTCCAAGACACACTGGAGACTAGACGGGAAGTCCCTTGTCCAGCCTGCTTGCAGCCACATCAGAAACACACACCAGGTGTGACTGGAAAGTAATGAGGCTCACTCAGAAACAAAATAACACAACTGGACCAAGAATAGGATTTATGCATCCAATTGAGGATTGTTCCTCAAAGTGGTCATTGCGGAAAACATAAAATGCTGCCATTGCTCATAACACTTTTAGAATGTCTCCTTGAGAATGGCCTTTAGAGATTATGGTCTTCTCAAGAAAATTTGTCCATTTCTTTATATTCACATGTTAGTCTTTTAATCAAAAAGTTGGTGATTTGCTATATAGATCTGATGCTCAGGAGAGAGGTCTACACAGGAGATAGACATCACTAGAGATGCCATCATTGCCACCAACTACCTGTTAGAAACAGTAAAAGGAGATGAGAAACTGGGCTACTCACTCTACTACTTTTAGGCTGCTCACTCAATATTCAGCTTTGCAGCATTGATTTGAGTGGGGTGAGCAGAGTAAAGTAAGGAGCTCTCCTACCCTGACCCCATGCTCCTAACTTAGTTTGGCAATTACTTGTTATTTCCCTTTCTCTGAGTCTTCCTCATCCCCACCTAGCTCCATGGCCGCTCTCTTGTTCCTAGCCATCCATCATCACCTTTCCCTTCCCAGTTACAATTTTAGAAGTTACCTCCATTTCATTTGTGTCACACTTGGCAATGCCTTCAGCCAGGAAATTAAAATCTTAATGGCATTTAACAACTGCCTTACCTTGTACATAATAGAAATGTATATTCTTGATTTGATGTAAATTTGCTGATGGAGGAGTGCACTGGAAGGAGGTTGGGATTTTCAATCAGAAGGCCAGGGTTAGAATCTTGTTGTTCTCAAGTAATGTCACCATTCTGAGTTCAGGATTTTTCATCTGTACCATGGGAATAGGAATACCTACTTTTCAGGATTTGTTGTAAAGTTTAAATATTAGAAATATATATGTAATGTAAACCTACATAATGCCTAGAACATAGTGTATATTTAATATGTGGTAGCTATTATTAAAAGTAAATGCTGAAGTTCTTAGAGGCTAAGTGACTTTCCCAAGGTCATATGGCTGATTGATATCTTGGGATGGACTTAGATTCAAGTGTGATGAATCTGTGGTTACTACTAATCCATGGTGCTGACTTTTTCAGTTCATTAATATTTCTTCATCTTTGTCTCTGAAACTTTCCTCTGTGTAGGTCAAAAATTGACAAAGTTCTAAATTCTTCAATCTATTTCTAATTCTAGAGAAATTATTGTTGGACATACTGCTATCATGTAAATAATTATAAAAGCCACATAAGAATATGAATAGCTTAATATCAGAAACTAAAACATAGCCCATAACCCCAAAATGCAAGCAGTTATAAATGAAGATTCCTATAGTCTAGACACTGACCACTCCATACACACACAGTTGTTCTTACTGGAAGCTTTAACCTTGCAGATGCCTTCTGAGGAAGCTCTTCTCCTCTTTTATACTTGGCAACCAAGAGAATATCAGAGCTGGAAGAGACCTCAGAAATCATCTAGTTCACTTCCTCAGTTTACAGATGAGGAAACCTAGGCTCAGAGAGGAAAGTAACTTGCCTAAGATCACATAACTTAGAAATAGAACCAGGTCTTCAGTGGAAACCCACTGATGGGGGGAAAGCTTCCGTTCATGGGGACCCCATAAACGAAGGGCCTTGGGAGAACAGAGAACAGAACTGATCTGAACCCAGACCGGCACGTGTGAGTAACAACCCCTCCCCCCTGGCAAAGCCAGTGGTCTCAGCCATCTTGCCCCAAGGCGGAGAGCTCATAACACGCAGCTCTCGACCCCCATCTACTGGCGACAGGCTGTAACTGCAACCGAATTCTACCACCATGCGAAAAAACGGCTCCTCTACCATCCAGCAATTTATAAAAGCCCCAGACCGGAAGGAAAACAATAAAAACATAGAATTAAGTCCTGAGGACTTGGAATTAGGTAAACTAAGTGATAATGAGTTCAGAGCAGCTATAATAAAAAAAACTCAATGAGGTAGAGAGAAAGATAGAGAAACAAGCCGAGTTCTGGAGTTACTTCACAAAAGAGTTTGAAATCATAAAGAAGAATCAAACAGAATTACTTGAGATGAAAAACACAATGGACCAGGTAAAACAGAATACGGATTCCCTGAATGCCCGTGTAGACACCATAGAAGAGCAAATTAACATAACTGAAGATAGACAGGCTGAATGGCTCCAGACAGAGGAAGAAAGAGAACTAAGAATTTTAAAAAAATGAGGAAAATCTCTGAGAGATAATGGATTCAATGAGGAGTAAGAACATAAGGATCATAGGAATTCCCGAGAATATGGAAAAGGAAAATGGAGCAGAAAGTGTGCTTAATGAAATTATTGAAGAGAACTTCCCAAATCTAGGGATCGACAGAGAAATGTGTGTAGAGGAGGGTTTTAGATCTCCTAGATTTGTCAATGTAAAAAGAGCTACCCCAAGGCACATAGTAGTAAAACTGGCAAAAAGGAAAGATAAGGAAAGAATACTCAGGGAAGTAAGGAAAAAAAAGAGAATAACCTATAAAGGAGCCCCTATCAGACTGTCAGCGGATTTCTCTACAGAAACCCTACAAGCTAGGAGAGAATGGAGTGACATATTCAAAGCTTTAAAGGAGAAAAATCTTCAGCCAAGAATACTCTATCCAGCAAGAATTTCCTTCAGATATGAGGGAGAAGTTAAATCTTTTGCAGACAAATAAAAGTTAAGGGAATTTGTAACCAAAAGCCCTCCATTACAAGAAATCCTCAAGAAGGATCTCATACCTGAAAAAAGAAAAAAGGGAGAAAGGGGTCACAATCCACAGACTATGGAGACCGATGGATAGAACCAGAACAGGATAGCAATTATTCAATTATAGCATTAGGGTAAAGGTAAGGAAACTACCAAAGCAAGGACGATCTTATCACTCTAACTACAAATTAATAAGACGAGTTGGAATAACAAATGAAAATAATAATTTAGGAGGGGAAGAGCAAAGGGTCTGAATCAGTATTGGTCAAGTAAGTAAGAGACCACCAGAGAATAGACTATATTATACATGAGATTCTAAATACAAACTTCAAGGTAGACACTAAAATAAAGTACAGAACAGAGTCACAAAACATAAATAAGGAAAAATCTAAGAAACCCAGCATAAGAAATTGCAGTATTAAATGGGTAGTTTAAAGTAAACAGGAAAAGAAATGCAGGAAAACAAGATAATGAGCAACAGATTGAGAGCTTTAAGTCCACATGCATCAATAATCACTCTCAATGTGAACGGATTGAACTCTCCAATAAAAAGACACAGAATGGCAAAATGGATTAAAGAACACGATCCAACAATTTGTTGCCTCCAGGAAACACACCTCAGCCCCAAGGACAAACACAGATTCAGGGTGAAGGGGTGGAGGACAATATTTCAAGCAAACAGCAAGGAAAAAAAGGGAGGTGTTGCAATTCTTATATGAGATCAAGTGGATTTCAAAATAAGATAGGTAAAGAGAGACACAGAGGGACAATATATAATGATCAAAGGGACACTTCATCAAGAAGAAATAACGCTTATAAATATCTATGCACCCAACACAGGAGCACCAAGATTCATAAAGCAACTATTAACAGACCTAAAGGAAGATGTTAAAAACAACACAATAATAGTAGGGGACCTCAACACCCCACTCACATCAATTGACAGATCATCCAGACAGAAAATCAACAAGGAAATAGTGGAGCTAAATGAAAAACTAAAACAATTGGACTTAATAAACATATATAGATCACTTCACCCTGAAAGAGCTGAATACACATTCTTCCCAAGTGCACATGGAACATTCTCAAGGATAGACCATATGTTGGGAAACAAGGCAAGCCTCTACAAATTTAAAAAAATGGAAATAATAACAAGCATCCTCTCCGATCATAGTGCTATAAGGCTAGAAATTAATTACAAAAAAAAAAAGCTGAGAAAGGCACAAAGATGTGGAGACTAAACAACACACTACTGAACAAGCAATGGATCATTGAAGAAATTAAAGAAGAAATAAAAAAATACCTGGAAACAAATGAAAATGATAACATGCCATACCAACTCATATGGGATACAGCAAAAGCTGTATTAAGAGGAAAATTCATCGCCATACAGGCACATCTTAACAAACAAGGAAAATCCCAAATAAGCAACCTTAAAGCACACCTAACTGAACTAGAGAAAGAAGAACAAATGAAGCCCAAAGTCAGCAGAAGGAGAGAAATAATAAAAATCAGAGCAGAAATAAATACTATTGAAACGAAAAAGGCAGTAGAAAGGATCAATGAGACAAAGAGCTGGTTCTTTGAGAAGATAAATAAAATTGACAAACCACTAGCCAGACTTACAAAGAAAAAAAGGGAGAAAGCTCAAATAAACAAAATCAGAAATGAGCAAGGAGAAATAACAACAGACTCTACAGAAATACAACAGATTATAAGAGAATACTACAAAAAACTATATGCCAACAGAATGGATGACCTAGAGGAAATGAATAAATTCTTGGACTCCTACAATCTCCCAAAGCTCACTGAAGAAGAGGCAGACAATTTGAACAGACCAATCACAAGGAAAGAGATTGAAACAGCAATCAAAAACATCCCAAAGAATAAAACCCCAGGACCAGATGGCTTTCCTGTGGAATTCTACCAAACTTTCAGAGAGGATTTAATACCTATCCTTTTCAAGCTATTCCAAAAAATTGGGGAAGATGGAACACTTCCTAACACATTCTATGAGGCCAACATCACGCTGATACCAAAACATGACAAAGACACCATGAAAAAAGAGAAGTACAGGCCAATATCACTGATGAACATAGATGCAAAAATTCTAAACAAAATTTTGGCAACCAGAATTCAGCAATTGATCAAAAGGATCATACATCATGATCAGGTGGGATTCATACTAATACCAAGGACACAGGGATGGTTCAACATCCGCAAATCAATCAACGTGATACACCACATCAACAAACTGAGGAATAAAAACCACATGATCATCTCAATAGATGCAGAGAAGGCATTTGACAAGATCCAACAGCCATTTATGATAACAACTCTGAACAAAATGGGGATAGAAGGAAACTACCTCAAAATAATAAAGACCATCTATGACAAACCCATAGCCAACATCATACTCAATGGGCAAAAACTGAACGCCATCCCCCTGAAAACAGGAACGAGACAAGGATGCCCTCTATCACCCCTCTTATTTAACATAGTACTGGAGGTCCTGGCCAGAGCAATCAGGCAAGATAAAGGAATAAAAGGAATCCAAATAGGGAGGGAAGAAGTGAAACTCTCGCTGTTTGCAGACGACATGATCTTATATATGGAAAGCCCCAAAGAATCCATTGGAAAACTGTTAGAAGTAATCAACAACTACAGCAAAGTTGCAGGGTATAAAATCAATTTGCATAAATCAGTAGCATTTCTATACTCCAGTAATGAACCAACAGAAAAAGAACTCAAGAACACAATACCATTCACAATCGCAACAAGAAGAATAAAATACCTTGGGGTAAATTTAACTAAGGAAGTGAAGGACCTATATAATGAAAATTACAAGGCCTTTCTGAGAGAATTGGATGATGACATAAGGAGATGGAAAGACATTCCGTGTACATGGATTGGAAGAATAAACATAGTTAAAATGTCCGTTCTACCTAAAGCAATCTACAGATTCAATGCCATCCCAATCAGAATGCCAATGACATTCTTTACAGAATTAGAACAAAGAATCCTAAAATTGATATGGGGCAACAAAAGACCCCGAATTGCTAAAGCAATCCTGAGAAAAAAGAACAAAACAGGAGGCATCACAATCCCTGACTTCAAAACATACTACAAAGCTACAGTAATCAAAACAGCATAGTGCTGGTACAAAAACAGGTGCACAGATCAATGGAACAGAATTGAAAGCCCAGAAATAAAACCACACGTCTATGGACAGCTTATCTTCAACAAAGGAGCTGAGTGCATACAATGGAGCAAAGCAAGTCTTTTCAACAAATGGTGCTGGGAAAACTGGAAAGCCATATGTAAAAGAATGAAAAGTGACCATTCTTTTTCACCATTCACCAAAATAAACTCAAAATGGATCAAAGACCTAAAGGTGAGACCTGAAACCATAAGGCTCCTGGAAGAAAACGTAGGCAGTACACTCTTTGACATCAGTATTCAAAGGATCTTTTTGGACACCATGCCTTCTCAGAGAAGGGAAACAATAGAAAGAATAAACAAATGGGACTTCATCAGACTAATGAGCTTCTTCAAGGCAAATAAAAACAGGATTGAAACAAAAAAACAACCCACTAACTGGGAAAAAATATTTGCAAGTCATATATCGGACAGAGGCTTAATATCCATAATATATAAAGAATTCCCACAACTCAACAACAAAACATCAAACAACCCAATCAAAAAATGGGCTGGAGACATGAACAGACATTTCTCCAAAGAAGATATATGGATGGCCAATAGGCACATGAAAAGATGCTCATCATCGCTGATCATCAGGGAAATTCAAATGAAAACTACACTAAGATATCACCTTACACCCATTAGAATGACAAAAATATCTAAAACTAATAAAGGTAACAAATGTTGGAGAGGTTGCGGAGAAAAAGGAACCCTCATACACTGCTGGTGGGAATGCAAACTAGTGCAGCCACTATGGAAAACAGTATGGAGATTCCTCAAAAAATTAAAAATAGAACTACCGTACAATCCAGCCATCCATCCACCCAAATACTACTGGGTATTTGTCCAAAGAGCTTGACGTCAGCAATCCCAGAAGTCCTATGCACCCCAATGTTTATTGCAGCATTATTTACAATAGCCAAGACATCGAAGCAACCTAAGTGCCCAGCAACAGACGAATGGATAAAGAAGATGTGGTACATATATACAATGGAATACTACTCAGCTGTAAAACAGAACAAAATCATTCCATTTGCAATAACATGGATGGACCTTGAGGGAATTATATTAAGTGAAATAAGCCAGCTAGAGAAGGATAATCTGTGTATGACTCCACTCATATGAGGAATTTAAAATTATGGACTAAGAATAGTTTAGTGGCTACCAGGGGAAAGGTGGGGTGGGGGGTGGGCACAAAGGGTGAAGTGGTGCACCTACAACATGACTGACAAACATTAATGTACAACTGAAATTTCACAAGATTGTAACCTATCATTAACTCAATTAAAAAAAAAGAAATAGAACCAGGTCAATTAATGCCTAATTTACATTAGCCCTAATTTAAATTACCTAAAAAGGTAACTTTTTAGAAGTACCAAAGAATTCCTGTCTTCCAATGAAACTACCATCCCAGGAATGAAGGAGAAGCCGCCTTGAGCCAGAATTAGAACTGAAGTAATAATATTTTCTCAAAATAGCATTAAAAAAATCATGTGAGGGAATGAAGCCAGCATTGTGGCAGAATGAGTTGTTCTCTTTGTCTCACCCCTCTGTTACAACTAAATGGGCATTCATTAACCAACAGAGGATCCCCTACACAGCACAACAGGATACCTGGGAGATCCACACAGCCAGATATCTGAAGGTGGGTGGACTGGATCCTTGGGAACCAGGGGAACTAGGTGAGTGCACCCCTCTCCCTCCCTGGTGGCAGTGATCCAGGTCTTGGGTCCTCACACAGTGGTTGGTGTGACTGTAAGAGGAGGAGGCAGCTTAGCCTGCACACAAATGCTTTTGGAGTGGTAGCCCAGCCCATGGGAGTGCCCACTGTGCTTTGGTGGTCCCACCAGTGGTAATGCTCCCCACTGAGTGGCAGAGCTCAGCCCCCATGGAGGAGCCTCACCCACCAAGTGCAGCAACTCAGCTGAACAAGCCATGAGCACAGAGCCAGCCATGTGAAAGAAAACATCCCTCCTGCCTAGCACACAGCTCAGCCAGTCCCCTGTTGAGTGCAATGGTCCCACCTGTGTGAGAGCAACCCATTGGCAGAGCACAGTGGTCCTGCTTGCATGTGCCTGCACAACCCCCCAAGTGGCTGCAGCCAGCTCACGCAAAGGCAGAACAGCCCTACTGGCACAACTTCCAGCAGAAAGGGCGATCAGAAAACACAGCTCCTGCCTGGCCCCAGTGGTGGCAGGTGGAATCTGCAACCTGATCCCACCAAAAAATGCACTGGCAAAGGATCAATTCATCAAACACCATGAAGAACTACAGTAACACTTCAGAGAAGGAAAATGAAAAGTCTACAGAAACCAATTCTGAAGTCAGCAAAATTGCAATCTTAATGACAGAGAACTCAAAATAGCTGTCATAAAGAAACTCAACAAGTTACAAGAAAACTCAGAAAGACAGTTCAATGAGCACAGGAATAAAATTAACCAGCAGGAGGAATACTTCACTGAAGAAACTGAAGCCCATTAGAAAAACTATACAGAAATTCTAGATATGAAGAACACAAACAATGAGATTTTAAAAATCTAGAAACCATAACAAATAGAGCTGACCTTATGGAGAAATGCTTCAGGTGGAGGAGAGAGAGCTAAGATTTTTTTAAAATGAAGAAATTCTTTGAGAAGTATCTGACTGAATTGGGAAAAGCAACATAAGGATTATAGGATTCCAGAGGGAGAAGTGCGGGAGAAAGGAGCAGAGAGCTTGTTCAAAGAATAACTGGGAACTTCCCAAACCTGGGGAAAGAACTAGACTTACATGAAGTTGTTAGAACTCCTAATTACATCAATGCAAAAAGACCTTCTCCCAGGCGTATAATATTAAAACTGGCAAAAGTTGATGAAGAAGAGAAAATATTAAGGGCAGCAATGCAGAAGAAAGTAACCTAAAAGGAAACCCCTATCAGGCTTTCATGGATTTCTCGGTAGAAACCTTTCAGGATAGGAGAGAATGGAATGATATATTCAAAATACTGAAAGACAAAAACTTTCAGCCAAGAGTACTCTATCCAGGAAAACTATCTATCAGATATGGAGAAATAAAACCTTTCCCAGATAAACAGAAGCTGAGAGTGTTAATCACCACTAGGCCTGCCTTACCAGAAATGTTGAAAAGACCCCTTCCATCTGAAACTAAAAAACAAAGGTTTACAAAACCTTGAACAAGGAGATAAATGGATAGATAAAATCAGAAAATTGCAGCTCTATATCAGAATAGGTTAGTAAACAATTATAACAAGATAACTATAAACACTTCAATTTAGTCACAGACTCACAACAAAAAAGAATAATTTGTGACAACAATAACTCATAAAGGGAAGAGGAAAGGGATAGAACCTGCTTATGCTAATGGAGATAAGAGGCTATCAGGAAATGGACTGTCTCATCTATGAGACTTTTATATAAACCTTATGGTAACCACTAAACAAAAAATCAGAGCAGGGTAAGTAAAGAGAAAACTGAGAAAAACATCACAGAAAACCACTAAACTGAAATGACAGTCAGCAATACAAGGGAAAATAAACAATGGGACTATAGAACAACTTGAAAACAGAGATTAAATGGCAATATTAAGCCCTCACATGTCAATAATCACTAAATGTAAATGGATTGAATTCTCCAATCAAAAGACACAGAGTGGCTGGATGCATTAAAAAATAAGACTCAACAATATCTTGCCTCCAGGAAACACACCTCAACTCCAAAGACAAACATAGGCTTAGAGTGAAGGGATGGAAGATGAAACTCCCAGCAAATGGCAAGCAAAAGAAAGAAGATTTTGCCATGCTTACATCAGACAAAGCAGACTTCAGCATAAAAAAGACAATGAGAGACAAAGAAAGGCAATATACAATGATAAGAGGGACAGTCCATGAAGAGGACATAAAACTTATGAATATCTATGCCCCTAACACAGGAGCACCAAAGTATATAAAGCATCTGTTAACAGAGCTAAAGGGAGAAATTGACAGCAACACAATAATAGTAAGGGACCTTAACACCCCATTTATGTCAATGAATAGATCATCCAGAAAGAAAGTCAACAAGGACATAATGACCTTAAATGAAAGACTAGACTAGATGGACTTAATAGATATATAGAGAGCGTTCCATCCAAAGACAGCAGAATACATATTCTTCTCAGGTTCACATGGAACATTCTCAAAGATAGACCATATATTAGGAAACAAGGCAAGCCTTAATAAATTTAAGACAATTGAAGTCATTTCAAGCATCTTTCCCAACCATAATGCTATGAAACTAGAAATCAACTACAAGAAAGAAGCTTGGAAAGTCACAAATATGTGGAGACTAAACAACCTTCTATTGAACAATCATTGAATCCATGAAGAAATCAAAGGAGAAATAAAAAAATACCTAGAGACAATGAAAATGAAAACATAACATATCAAAACTTATCTGATGCACCAAAAGTGGTACTAATAGGGAAATTTATAGCAATAAAGGCCTACCTCAACAAACAAGAAAAATCTCAAATAGGTCATCTTAAACTACACCTAACAGAACTAGGAAAAGAAGAACAAACAAAGCCCAAAGTCAGCAGAAGAAAAGAAATAATAAAAATTAGAGCAGAAATAAATGAAATAGAGACCAAAAAACAGTAGAAAGAATCAATAAAACTAAGAGCTGATTCTTTGAAAAGATAAACAAAATTGACAAAACCCTTAGCCAGACTCACTGAGAAAAAAAGAGAGAAGGCTCAAATAAAGTTCAGAATGAAAGAGGAGAAGTTACAATGGACATCACAAAAATACAAAGAATTATGACAGAATACTATGAAAAACTATATGCCAACAAATTGGATAACCTAGAAAAAATGGATAAATTCTTAGACTCATACAACCTCCCCAAACTGAATTGAGAAGAAATAGAGAATCTCAATAGACCAATCAAAAGTAAAGAGATTGAAATAGTAACCAAAAACTTCCCAAAAAACAGACGTCCAGGACCAGATGGCTTCTTTGGAGAATTCTACCAAACATTCAAAGAAGATTTAATACCTATTCCTCTCAAACTATTCCAAAGAATTGAAGAAGACAGAATGCTTCCTAACTCATTCTATGAGGCCAACATCACCCTGATACCAAAACTAGGTAAGGACAACACAAAGAAGGGAAATTAAAGGCCAATATTGCTGATGAACATAGGTGCAAAAATCCCCAACAAAATATCTGAAAACTGAATACAGCAATACATTAAAAGGATCATACACTATAATTAAGTGGGATTTATACCAGATGCAGGGATGGTTCAACATCTGCAAACCAGTCAATGTGATACACCACATTAACAAAATGAGGACTAAAAATCACATGATCATCTCTATAGGTGTAGAGAAAGCATTTGACAAGATCCAACATCTATTTATGATAAAAGCTCTCAATAAAATGAGTATAGAAGGACAGTCTAAACATAATAAAGGCCATATATGACAAACCCACAGCCAACATCATACTTAATGTGGAAAACTGAAAGCCATCCCTCTGAGAAGAGGAATAAGACACTCTCACCACTGCTATTCAACATAGCTCTGGTGGTTTGAGCCAGAGCAATTAGGCAAGAAAAATAAATAAAAAGTATCCAAATTGGAAAGGAAGAAGTAAAACTCTCACTGTTTGTGGACAACATGATTCTATAGATAGAAAACCCTAAAGAATCCACCAGAAAACTATTAGAAATAATCAACAACTACAGCAAAGTTGCAGGGTACAAAATGAGCTTACAAAAATCAGTTACATTTCTATACGTTAATAACGAACTAACAGAAGTCAAAAATACAATCCCATTTACAATTGCAACAAAAGAATAAAATATCTAGGAATTAATTTAACCAAGGAGGTGAAGATCTATACACTGAAAACTATAAGACATTATTGAAAGAAATCAAAGAAGACATAAAGAAATGGAAAGATATTCCATGCTCATGGACTGGAAGAATAAACATAGTTAAAATGTCTGTATTACTGAAAGCAATCTAGGGATTCAGTGCAATCCCAATCAGAATCTCAATGACATTCTTCACAGAAATAGAACAAAGAATCTTAAAATTTATATGTAATAAGAAAAGACCCCAAATAGCCAAAGCAATCCTGAGAAAAAAGAACAAAGCTGGAGGCATCACAATCCCTGACTTCAAAATATACTACAAAGCCATAGTAATCAAAACAGCATGGTACTGGCCTGAAAACAGATACACAGATCAATGGAACAGAATTGAAAGCCCAGAAATAAAACCACACATCTATGGAAAGCTAATCTTTGACAAAGGGGCCAAGAACATACAATGGGGAAAGGAGAGTCTCTTCAATAAATGTTGTTGGGGAAACTGGACAGTTAAGTGCAAAGAATGAATGTAGACCATTATCTTACACTGTACACAAAAATTAACTCAAAATGGATTAAAGATTTGAATGTAAGACCTGAAACCATAAAACTCTTAGAAGAAAATGTAGGCAATACACTCTTTGACATCGGTCTTAGCAGCATCTTTTCAAACACCAGGTCTATTCAGGCAAGGTAAACAAAGGAAAAAATAAACAAATGAAACTACATCAGATTAAAAAGTTTATGTAGGGCAAAGGAAACTGTGAACAAAAGGAAAAGACAACCCACCAACTGGGAGAAATTATTTGCAAATCATATATCTGACAAGAGGTTAATCTCCAAAATATATAAAGAACTCATACAACTTAACAACAAAAAAACAAACAACCCAATCAAAAAAGGGGTAAAGGATATGAACAGACATTTTTCCAGAGAAGATATGCAGATAGCCAACAGACACATGAAAAGATGTTCAACATCACTAATCATTAGGGAAATGCAAATCAAAACTACACTGAAATATCTCCTTACACCACCTGTCATAATGTCTGTAATTAACAAGACAAAAAATAACATGTTGGAGAGGATGTGGAGAAAACGGAACCCTCATACATTGCTGGTGGGAATGCATACTGGTGCATCCACTATGAAAAACAGTTTGGAGACTTCTCAAAAAATTGAAAATAGAAATACCATAGGATCCAACTATTCCACTACTGGGTATTTATCCAAAGAACATGAAATCAACAGTGCAAAGAGATTTATGCACCCCTGTGTTCATTGCAGCATTATTCACCATAGCCAAGACATGGAAGCAACCCAAGTGCCCATCAACTGATGAATGGATAAAGAAGATGTGGTATATATACACAATGGAATACTACTTAGCCATAAAAAAGAGACAAAATCGTCCCATTTGTAGCAACATGGGTGGACCTTGAGGGTTTTATGCTAAGTGAAATAAGCCAGACAGGGAAAGACAAACACCGTGTGATTTAACTCATAGGTGGAAGACAAACAAATACGTGGATAAAGAGAACAGATTAGTGGTTATCAGAGGGGAAGGAGGTGGGGGAGTTGGGCAAAAGGGGTAAAGGGGCACATCTGTATGGTGACGGATAAAAAACTAGACTATTGGTGGTGAGCACAATTCAGTCTATACAGAAACTGATATATATTAATGTACACCTGAAATCGCATAATGTTATAAACCAATATGACCTCAGTAAAATAAGTAAATATATATATTTATATTTTATATATACAAATATACATATTTTATATATAAATATATATAAATATATTTTATATGTATAAATATAAAATATAAATATATATATATATATTTTGAGGAAGATTAGCCCTGAGCTAACATCTGCTGCCAATCCTCCTCTTTTTGCTGAGGAAAACTGGCCCTGAGCTAACATCCATGCCCATCTTCCTCTACTTTATATGTGGGACGCCTACCACAGCATGGCGTGCCAAGCAGTGCCATGTCCGTACCCGGGATCCGAACCAGTGAATTCTGGGCCGCCAAAGCCGAACGTGCGAACCTAACCACTGCACCACCTGGCCGACCCCTAAATATATATATTTTATATATAATATATACAATTAAGTTGGAAGACTCAGGATTTTATTTACCTTTGCTCACCAGGCAATAAAACTCATCACTTGGAGGCCTTAGGACCAAAACATTTGAATATCCTTTTCTCAATCTGGGGAAGGAGTAATGCACTAATACAGATGTTTAGAGAGAAAAAACAAGATGTTGTGAGTAGATTTGTTGTAGAATGCTAGTTTTTCATGAGAGGTGATGTTATGTTTACTTACAATAGTGAGAATGGGATGGGAATAGCTGTTAGCAGAAAGCAGATTAGGAAATTTGGAGAAGTTTTTCTTTCGTTTTCCATCAGTCTTTATGTTATGATCTAATTTAATTAAAGAAATTTTATATAGTTCCAAAACCTCTCCATATTCAAATGTAAGTGCCCAAATCTTAAAGCCAAATGCGAATAACTTTTGAATTAGCTATATGATTGTTTCACTCCAGTTTTGTCACAATTGAGAATATGTTGTGTTCTGTGTTGGATTCTCCTTTCTGGTATCAACCATTTTCTTTATATCCCAATATAAAATTTTAAGTTAGAAGGGGTATTAAATCTCAATGAATCCAACTTCGTGCTATAAAATAATGAGACAAAATAGTTTGGTAAACTCAACCAGAACCAGTTCCTCCAACTGGACACTGTCCCTTATAAGAGTAGATTTGTGGAGGCAGAAACCAGAGCCATGAGGAACTTGGCTTCTGCACTGGGTTGTTGCTCCAAGATAAGCATATAAATAGATAGTGTCTTCTGATGACCTGCTCTGTCTTTAGACAACTAATGTTTCTGTATACTAGTTCCCATTGCTTCAATGCATGTGATTAAATATTTCTTGCGTATCTGTTATGAATGAGGTAAAGAGACGCAGCAGTGAATAAGGAAGACTAATCCCTGCCAAAAATCATGGAATTTACATTCTACTGAAGGAAGACAATGTCCTTTTTGTCACTTTCTTAAGAACTCCCACATTAGCATATTACATGAGAATTATTGAAAAAGGAATCCTTATGGAGGATATGCTCAGAGGGAGTAATTGCTGCCCTTATTTCACTCACAGCCACAATTCTATGGGCAAGACTGAATATGATTCCACAGATGCATTATAGCTGTATAGAAGTAAGGATGAATCTTAGTAATACTATTGAGTGAAAAAAGTAAGTTCCAGAAGATTACTTAAAGCATGAGCATAAAAAGTCATGATATCTTTTTTATAGAGTCAAATACAAATAAAACTAAGAAATATATATATTTTAGGACTATATGTATGATCAACCTATATTTTTAAAAAAGCTAGGGGAATCATAAACAAAAGATTGGGCTAGGAGTTACCTCAGAGTAGCTGTTATCAGAGAGGCAGAGGGAAGGGATAGGGAAGGAACATACAGGTAAATGCATGTTATTATCAGTACTACACTTCTTGTGTTGGGTGTTGAGTTCATAAGTGTTAATTAGTTAACTAAACAATAATTACAGTATGTCATGAACCAAGAATTATGATTAATTCAATGCTGTGTACAGTAGATTAAAAAAATTTTCCCTCTTAAAGGTGACAGTCTTTTAAATAAACCTGGCTATCATGACTTCCTTTCATTTTCTTACTTCCAAGCTAAACATGATAATTTCCTAACTATTCTCGCATATCTCACTATGACTAAAAGTCAACTTATCTTCTCCTTCCCAAACATCTTTTTCTTCTGCATTTCATGTGTCAGTTGATGACACCATCCTTCTCTGAGCCACTCAGGCTTGAAAATTTGGAGTCATCTCTGAAGCCTACTTTTCTTTTGTCTCCTCCCAGATCCAATCACTTTTCAAGCCCTGTAGAGTCTCTCTCTGCCTGCCTCTTCTCTGTTCCCACTGTCATCACCCTAGCCCAAGCCCTTGTTATGTCTCTCTTACAATGTTGAAATCGCTCCCAACTGCTGTCTCTGCTTCTAACCTATCACATCTCCCATCCATTTTCACTGTGCTGTCGGATTTATTTTCCCTTCATACTTTAATACTTCATGGTACTTCTATGCTCTGAGCTTTTTAACATCTAAGGATAAAAGTCAAACCCAATAGCTTGCTCTTCTAGACCTGCCATCTGCCCCTACCTATTTTCAACCATATTTCTACTCTTCTCCTTTATCTATTATATAATCCAGTCCAGCTGAACAATTACTTCACTTTTCCGTGTAAATAATTTCCTGCCCCATCCTGATAGTCAGGAGGTTTTCTTAATCAAAGGATAATTTGCTGACTGGAATGAACAATGGACATAAAATAAGAGAACTTGAGTTTAAGTTCACCAGCTGTAGGATCATGGACAAATGACTGAATTTCTCTGATTCCCCAAGCCCTTATCTGGAGGAAATGAAATCCAACTGAAGATTATCATAAGGTTTAAATTAGAATGTATATTTTTAAATGCAAATGTATATTTTTTAAATGCTTTGTAAAATATTTTTAAATGTAGTTAGTTTCTCCCATTTCTGCATCTCAAAGATGATCTTAAATTTACCATCATTACCTCTTCCTCCAAATGAAAGTAGGTCTTCCCTTTTTCGAACCCTAGTGGCAATTTCACTGTGCTTTACTTGGGTCACTTAACCTGTATACCTTTTATTGTAATTATTTATGTGTATGTCCTGTCTCTCCTACTAAATTGTAAGGATTGGGAGGACTGGGTTCCAGATCATTTCATCTTTGTATCCACCTCCTAGGACTTATTGTAGTGTCTTAAACAATGTGGATGTTCTATTATATTTAATGGATGAATGATAAATTTGAATTCATGATTACAAAAGTATTATTCACCTTTTTATAATCCATTTCTTTTTCTAATCTCCGTCTTACCTTTCAAGAACAGAATACTGGTGAGGTTCTGGAAAGGGTTTGATTCTGATAAGAGTTTAGAGTAGCATAACTGATATCAAATGCAACAGCAGTGCTATGTGAGATGAGTTACCAGATGTCAGTAACTTGAGAAAATTACCTCTCCTAACTTCTGCATTCAAATTTTCAGCCTTAATGTTGCATGGCTTTGGTTTGGCCTTTAATTTATAAAAGTTCAGTATTTTAATTATGTCTAGATGAATGAAGTGAATGTTCTTTATATGCCTCATTACCTACATTAGTAAAGACATACTGTGGTAAAACGTGAATCACATATTTTTCACTGGCCTATTTCTAGAACTGATCTATTACAGTTTTATATTAACTTCTTTAGATGGCTTATGAATTTTAAATATAGACTAGATCATAAATTTGCAAACTCTTATAGACAGGTGAAGACTGTATGTAGGATCCACAGATGTGCCCCTGTGTGCATTGTCAGGAGAGCTATGCCTCTTAGGAGGTCAGCTAAGGGCTTCGGAGGCCAGGAGCATGGAAAAAAGTAAGGGATGGGCAGCCTCCCACTTTCTTTTATAATCATTTGAACACCTACCACTGTACTAGTTGCTGTGAGGAATATAAAAATGCATCAGACCTGGATCTTTCTCTAAAAGAGAGGATGAAAATGTAAAATGATAATTATATTACTAAGTAGACAGAAATAATACAATACCTTCAGGTTTTATGTGTGAGGCTCTATGGACATTATTGTTATATTTTAATGTAGTTAATCTTTACAATAAAAGGCTGAGATACACACCATTATCTCCACTTTACAGATTAGAAAACTGAGGCTTAAAGGGATAAAGTAATTTGTTTAGGGTCACAAAGTAGTAGCTGTGGAGCTGGAATTTAGACCCAGGTCTGTCTGACTCAATTGTGAATTACAGCAGGATTTGAACCATAGGTGAGAGGTACGAACTGCTGTGGGAGACTGGAGAGAAAAAATACTTCCAACTTACAGTTTTAGGGACAATTGCAACTATTTTTATAGGAATTTGTCTGAAATATGTAATATACTTTCCTGATGTCTTTTTAAAGTTATGAAATAGTTCAAGCATAAAAATTAATGTAGAGAAAATTACAATGAGTATTCATATCTCTACTACCCAGATTTGTTATATATTAGTAATTGATCAAATTTGCTTCAGATCTTTTTTTTTTTTTAACAAAACTTTACATTTACTTAAAGGTTTCTTTGTATTCCTCTTAGATCCAATTTCTTCTCTTTCATAAGATAACGACTATCCTGATTTTGGTATTTGTTCTGAATTTGATCTTTTTTATTCCCATACATAGAAAATCAGAAACAGTAGTAGTGCCAAGGGAGGCATTGAATGGCAGCCTTAAAACCCCGTCATCTTCTGGTAGCTTCCCCATTCTCTGAGATAGATAGTTGTCATTTGTCTATCTTATGTGAAGTACAGTGCAAATGCTGTTTAAGCTCCCATTCTAACCAGCTTACTGCCTCTAAGCCTCTCCAACACAAAAATTCTTGAGTCACTGCTAACTGAAAATAATACATGTATTTCTTGATGTTGCTGGGTCTAACTATGAGTATTAATGCTAGTGCTATCTTATACTGTGGTGGTATTTTGATGTGTCAACTTGACAAGGCTGAAGTCCCCAGCTATTCAGTCAAATGCTAATCTCGGTGTTGCTGTGAAGGTATTTTGTAGACGTGATTAAAGTTCATAATCAGTTGACTTTATTTAAGGGAGATTATCCTAGATAATCTGGGTGGACCTGATTCAATCAGTTGAAAGGCCGTAAAAAGCAGGGTTAAGACTTCCTGAGGGAAGAAGAAATTCTGCCTATGGATAGCAGCTTCAGTCTGTCCCTGTGAGTTTTAGCCTGCCCTTACTAATGGCCTATCCTATGCATTTCAGACTTGCTGGCCAGACCCTACAATTGCATGAAATTTGTAATAAACATTTTAATATGTATATTTCCTACTGGTTCTGCTTCTCTGTTTGAACTCTGACTTATAAGTATACTATATTGAGAAAAAATTCTGGTAGGGGTCTATTTCTTTGTTTCTTTACTCTTTTCTTCATTTTTTCCTTCCTCCCTTCCTTCTTCCTTCCCTTCATTTTTTAATATTAGGTATGTTATTATTATTCAGTCATTCAAAAATTATTATTTTGAGTTGTTTCTCTATTTCCTCTCTCACTTTGAGGCTATTTTTATCTTCCAGTATTTAACAGTATATTGTACATAATATGTACACAATGCTCATTTGCTGAACTGATGACAGCCTATGGCTATCCCTCTCCATTTCTAATTTGTCATTTCTAACATACTATAAGCTTATAAACCAGACAAGCAAGTATTTAAGAAAAGTGCATGAAGTAAGAATAGATACACTCCAAGAGAGGGTTGAAGGAACAAAATAAATGGCATGGATTTCCATGCATCTGGCAGAGAAATCTGTGAATTCTTCTCAGAAGCCACTTTAAAATTTGTCAGATCATTATGTAATTGGGTTCCTGAGAACCTGCTTTGTGCTGGTTTACTGCAAAGAGGCAGACAGATTATACGTGCATAAAGACAGCAAAGTGTTCCAGGTTCTGTGGTAGTCATTTGCATGGGGTCCTTCATAGGTCTGAAGGAGGCAGGAAATCGCTTTGTAGATCAGGTGACTAACTAAACATTTGAAACGCTACTTCATTTTCAAAGGTGGTTAAATTCCAAAGAAACGATGTGAAAGCCTGTGATTAGAGAGTTACAGATACAAGAACTTGAGAGGCATATAGCTAGTATCTCATCTTCTTTTAAATATGCAGTTGACGACTGGTCTTGTCAAGTTGTAACAGACCCAGCAGTGTAGCATAGTGGTAAAGTAGACAGGCTTTGCACCCATTCCTGCACTGAGAGGATTGAGTGGCACAGGAACTTGCCATAGCTTATTGATTCAAAGATGGACTCTTTAGGGCTTGATGAGTTATTATGAGGTGAACACCTTTATAACCACCACCAAGGTGAAGAAAACTTTTTTAGCCACCCCTAATCCCTTCAAGGTGCCCTGCCCCAGTTAACACCCCCCCTTCCTCCAAAGTAACACTATAGCAATCACTTCCTTATATTTCTTTATACTTTTATCACCCAAGTGTTTATCCCTAAACACTATAGTTTAGTCTTGCCCATTTTTTAAAAAATTTCTTGTTTTTTATGTCTCTTTAATAAGTTCTCCCTGCATACTTTTCTGTTCCTTACAGTTGATCTGTGGAAGAATCCAGAGCATTTGACTTGTAGTTTCCCATAGTCTGAGTTGTGCTGATTACATACTTACGTTGCAGTTCAACATGTTCCTCTGTCCTCTGTATTTCCAGAAAACTGACAGCTGGATCCAGAAGCTTGATGAGACTCAGATTTGATCTCTTTGGCAAAAACAATGGTTTTCAAACATTTTAATTTCAGGATTCCTTAATTTCTTAAAATTTTTTGAAGAACACCCCCCCACACACACAAAAGCTTTTCTTTATATGTCATATTTATCAATATTTACCAAATTAGAAATTGACACTGATAAATTTAAAAATATTTATGTAATAATTCATTTAGATTAATGATAATAAACCTATTACATGTTAACATAACATTTTAAATCATAAATAACTATATTTTACAAAATGAAAAAATGTCTGATGAGAAGAATGACATTGTTTTACATTCTTTTTGCAAATTCTTTTAATGTCTGGCTTAATAGAAGACAGGTGGATTATTATATCTGCTTTTGCATTCAATCTGTTGCCTTATGTTGTTTTATTTGAAGTGTATGAAGAAAACCTGGCCTCACGCAGATACGTGGTTGGAAAGGTAAGGACCTCATGGATCCCTTCTGAAAGGATTTCAGCATCTTTAGAATATACTTTGAGACTCTCTGGGCAAGTCTATAGGTGGTTTTGAGTTTTTCATCAAAAGGGACATGATGTTGGTTGCCCCTCTTTTTTATGGTGATAGCAGCTATTGATGCTCAGTGCCCGAATGCATTAAATCATTGGAGGTTGCACAATGGTGACATTTATTTTTAACTTATTGGTTGGAATACTTTTATAAAAATCTGCTTCCCACATCTACTGGTTTCTTAGTGGTATAGTTAATATAGGAAGGTAGGGTAAGTGATTCTTTTCCCTTAGTTACCGTTTTTCAAGATAGTTACTTGGTTCTCTATCATCTTCCAAAGGTGACTAGTTGTTTTTAAAAATATCACTATGGATTAATGGATCTAAATTTATTTCATGTGTTCCAATCAATTGCAATTATTATCCTTTTTGAAGCTTATATTACTCCATCTTAACTAGTTGGAGCCTCTTGAAATTGCCTCCTGAGTCCTGATAGTGAGAAAGGTAAGCCCTGTCATTTTTTCACAATAAATATCTCTGAAATAAAGGTATGTCTTACAATTAAGTGGGTGTCATCATTTATTTTTTTCTTTCTCAGTGATATATAAAATAATAGTGGATAATATAATCAGTAGCACCTTAGTTTATTGAAATGTTTTAACATAATTAAAAAATTTATTTCTTGCTTAAAGTCTCATTGAGGCATGCTAAGCAGCCCTCATCCATCTTGTTCTATCATCTGAAGCACTGGCCTCTACACTTACTGTGCCAGGGTTATAAAAAATCTGAGGCTTGTACAAATGCTTTAACTGTCTAGGCCCAATGCATTGCTCATTGGCTGAATTTAACCACATGATTGCAACTTAATTGTGAGGGATGCTGGGAAATGTAGTCTTCCATTGTGCCTAGGAAAGTGGCATGATAAACACAGCAATGCCTCTGTAACATTAGGTAACTTTCTCAACATCTGTGTTTTAGTTCCTTATCTATAAAATGAGGATAATAACAAGACCTACTTTATGGGGTTATGTTAAGGATTAAATAAGTTAGTACATATGAAATATTTCATACAGAACGTGACATATAATAAGTGCTCAATAAATGTTAGCTATTAATAACAATATTATTTCAATAGGAATGTCTTAAAACAAATGCCTAATATGTTCCAGAAGTCTGAAGCATGGTTATTCCTTAAAAGGTATTCTTCAGAACATGCTCAGATTCAAGAAGCACAGAAAGTTTTGGCAGATATATCCATGCTCTAAACCAGTCCTCTAATGAGGCCATATTTTTTTAATTCACCTTGAATTGTCAGGTCAAAGAGTAATGATCTCCAGGAGGAAAACTAGTTGATAGTCAAGGCTTGATTTTTGCTTCTTCCCTAAGGGATCTAGTTCCATTTTTGTCTCTCTAAGAGCCTCATGGATTCTTAGGTGTTTGGAGAGCTGTCTGCCTCTCAACTATTTGAATATGCTTTTAAAAGTTTCCAGAAACTGCTGTTTGTTGATAAATCAGAATAATCAGAAAGAAGAGTATTAGTGAAGCTGTAAAAGTAGGAACAAAATTTTATGCAGTGGTGCCAGCTGTCATCCCACTTAGAAACACACATCATAGATTTCAGTGCTTTTCAGACATCTGCTCTCTTAGCCATATAAAATAGTCGTTCTGTCAGCAAAAGTCCCGGCAAAAAAGCTCCATTACTTCAGGAATCACATTCCCAGGCCTGGTGCCTGTATCTCCATAGTTATGGATATGGAGAAGTCCCATAATATTCTCTTGTAAAATTAGCCATGACCTAGTACTTGTATACACATTTTCTTACCCCATGGCTGGAATTCAAGCTTCTTTCTCCATTAGTTAAATATGGAGCCCTAGATCAATGGTATCTGGGCACCCTCTCTATCTCATAATCTGAAAAGAGTAGCCTCTATCTAAATCCTTTTCCACACGGATCATGACCACAAGTTGTCTCTAATCATCTGGTGCAGATTCTTAGCTACCTCACCTAGACTTTTAGGATCCTCCAAGCTGAACTCATTCCTCATGACAATTATCTAAACCCTTAACATTTTGAGATTGAACCCAGATCTTGCAGTTTATTTCAAGCTGTTTGTCAGCTTTCACTTGAACCTAGAAACCATTGTTGTCATTTGAACTCTTTACCATCTGACGATTGAAACCAGACCCCAAGCTGGTCTTCCAAGCTTTTTAATGACAAGAGATTGAACCCAGACCTCATTCCTGACATCCAAAACTCTTACCATTTGAGGATTAAATTCATTCCCAAGTATTGTCCAAGCTCCATGCCATTTGGGGACCAAACTTTAGGTCTTAGGACTTTTAGCTAAGTTCTTTACAGTTTCTGGATTTAACCCATGCTGCTCATATGTTATCAAAGTATTATATCAATTGGAGATTGACTGCACACCACAAGGCGGACAGCCAAGCTCTTTAGCAGTTAGATATTGAACCCAGACCTCAGTGAGGATTGTCTTCCAAGTTTTGTGCCAGCTGGATTTCGAGCCCAGTCTATGGCCGCCTTCCAACCGCCTTATTGATGGGGGAGAAACAGAGGTCCCCAAACCACTTTAAGCATTCTATCCCGAGGGATCAAACCTATCTGTAGTCATTATCCAACCTCTTTACCAGCTGTGGATTGGACTCGGCTGTCAAAAACCAAGTGGAAAGATTGGTTGAAAGCCTATTTATCTTTTTCAGCTGCTAAAGATCTTGAATGATGATATTAGTAGCATTGAGGAGCAGTGCTTCTCAAAATGTGGCTTCCCACCACCTGCATCAGAATCACCTGAGGCTGCTTATTAAAAAGGCAGATTTCTGGGCTCTATCCAAGACTTTCTGGCTCAGAATTCTTAGGCCTGTGACCATGGAATCTGCATTTTTAGCAAGCACTCTAGCTGATTCCCATGCACACTAAAATTTGAGAACCACTGCCCTTGAGCAAGGTTTCCTTTATCTGGTGAAGTACAATCCCAGATCTCCCAGCTGCCATCCAGCTGCTCACCAGCTGGGTCTAAAATGCAGGTTCTTATTTAATATACTCTATCAATACATTACTTTGTTAGCTTGGATGTCTAAGCCAAATTTTTCCTAACTGTTATTCAGTTGTGCTAGTTTATAGGATGGGCCTCATTCCCCTGGTTCAATAAATATGGGGGGAGGGGAGCAGTTGAGTTATGATATAGCACAGCCAACTCTGCCACAGGGATTTTATTTCCCACCCAGACAGGACCACCAATACAGTACCTTGTCTTGGGGGAAGGACACCAGCAGCCCTGAATGCATATTCCTTAGGACCACACCATCCTGCAAATATAGAAAGGCCACCAAGCCCTCTGTGAGTGTAAACACTGGTCTTCCCCCAGCTTCTCTCTAGTGAACAAGCTGATCAAATTGGCATAGTAGGTAAGACCCTAAACTTCTTGCCTACCCTACTTCTTCATGCTTTCTTGCATTCCCCTCAATATAAAAAAATCAGAACATTTAAAAATTTACTGTTTTATAAGGAAATGTAGAGGGATGGAGAATGAAAAACAATCTAGATGTTAACATCTGGAGCAGACCAAATTAAGACATAAGGACTCATTACTGCAGCAATTACTTACTAAGTCTGGAAACTTAAACCTAAATCTGGGTTGAAATTTTTCAAGCATGCTTTAATATAAAAATAACTTGGGAAAAAATCTGCATGCACTACTGTGAATCAAACTGAATTTCATGTCCACTATTGGAAATGCATGGCCCTGCTTTCCCATTGATTCCGAGGGGAGAATCATGCTCTCTAGGGCTGAAATGTGTGTTTGCTTTTGACCAAGGTATAAGTTAAAGAATATTTTAAACCATCAAGTCTTTCACCCACACTCAATATGGCTGTTTATTTTTTAATCTTCTTAGTTAAAGTGAAGCAAAGATTCTCATAATGTTAGAAGTTTTGTTAATAAGGCTTGCTTGTGTCTACACAAGCACTTTTTTTTTACTATAGAATTAGATTCAGAAAGCGTCAAGGATGATTCTTGTAAATTCTTCTTCTTCCCAGGAGGTTGTAACCCCCGAGGCTCAGGGTTCTGTCAATGAACCTACTATTTTCAGGCTGAAGCCTTTTGTTTCTGAATCATAGGTGTCTTTTTCTCATTAAGTAGAGGAAGGCATGATGCTGATCCAAAATAGAGCTTTCCTTTCCTGTAAGTCCTATTCCTTAACCTGCTTTCTTGTTTTTCATCTTCCTCTCTTCCTCTACATTCCCCTCCTTCTCCCCTTACTTCTCCATTACACTTATTATTATTGTTTTCTGTCTTCCCCACTAGAATGTAATCTCCATGAGGACAGGGATGCATCTGCCTCATTCACTGTGGTTTCCTCAGTGCCTGGCACACAGGAGACAATAGTATTTATTGACAACTGTAGTACTGCCTGATTAAATAAGTGAATGGATGAGAACAGCCAAAAAAGAAACAAGTAACTTTTAAAATTCCCAGTGGTATTGGAGAATAGTGAGAGGTAAAAATTTCATAAGTCAATGTGATGTTGAAAAATCACTTTGAAAATACAATCCAAACCCTTGCATTAAAGACTGGATGAGATTTTCTTTTTTTGTTTGGGGTTTTTTTTGGTATTCACTTTTTTGAAAAATTATTTTTAATTGTGGTAAATATACATAACATAAAATTTACCATTTTAATCACTTTTAAGTGTACAGTTCAATTTGTCAAAAACCAGACTTTGCACACTGAATAAAATAAAGCAGAAAGATGAGTTTATTGCAAGGCTTTTGACCTGTAAGCCAAGAAACTCAAGGCTACGGGAGCAATGAGTTCCGAGTTGCTCACAAAGGGATTTTTGTAAGATAAATGCAGAAGTTATTTGATTTTTTTCAGCTGATTGGTTGCCTAGTGGTCTTCTTTCTTATTTGGACCAAGATAGCTGAGCTGGGAAAAAGGAATTCCAGAGAGAGCGTGAACAGACTTGGCATTCGGATATTGCCTGGTATGCTCTGCTGATTTCTGAGATGAACTACAAATTCCTGTAAGGTTAGGTTAAGTATCATTTATGCTCCTACCTTACTGTTTTCCTTCTGTCCCTGACATAAGTAACTCCATTTTAGTTTAGTTCTACAAATTGCACTAAGTCCATTCACATTGTTGTGCAACCGTCACCACCATCCATCTCCAGAACCTTTTATCTTGCAAAACTGAAACTGTACCCATTAAACGATAATACCTCACTTCCCCCTTCCCCTAGCCTTGACAACGATCGTTCTACCTTCTGTCTTTATGAATTTGACTACTAAAGTACCTCACGTGGGTGTAATCATACAGTATTTGTCCTTTGTGACTGGCTTATTTTGCTTAGCATAATGTCCTCAAAGTTCATCCATGTTGTTGCATCAGAATTTCCTTCCTTTTTAAGGCTGAATAACATTCCATTGTGTATGTATACCACATTTTGTTTGTCCATTAATCTGTCAATGGACGCTTGGGTCGATTTCACCTTTTGGCTATTGTGAATAATGCTGTTATAGACATGGGTGTACAGATTATTTGTTCATGTCCCTGCTTTCAATTCTTTTGGGTGTATACCTAGAAGTAGTATTTCTAGATCATATGATAATTCTATTTTTAATTTTTTGAGGAACCTCCATACTGTTTTTTATAATGGCTGTACCATTTTACATTCTCACCAGCTGCACGCAAGGATTTCAGTTTCTTCACCTCTTACCAACACTTGTTGTCTTGTTTTTTGTGTGTGTGTGTGAGGAAGATTGGCCCTGAGCTAACATCTGTTGCCAATCTTCCTCTTTTTGCTTGAGGAATATTGTTGCTAAGCTAATGTCTGTGCTAATCTTCTTCTATTTTGTGTGGGATGCTGCCACAGAGTGTCTCGACCAGCAGTGTTTGGTCCATGTCTGGGATCTGAACCTACAAACCCCAGGCTGCTGAAGCAGAGCTCACGAACTTACCCACTATACCACTAGACCAGCCTCTGTTGTCTTGTGTTTTGATAATATCTCATTGTGGTTTTGATTTGCATTTCCCTAATGATTAGTGATGTCAGGCATCTTTTCATGTGCTTATTAGCCATTTGTGTATCTTCTTTGGAGAAATATCTATTCAAGTTCTTTGCTCTTTCTTGAATTGGGTTGTTTATTTTTTTGCTTTTGAGTTTTAGGAATACATGAAGGTGTCTTCATGATAATGTGTCAAAGTTAATACAGAAGGCAGGATGATATGGCACCAGAACTCTATACCAAGAATCAGATGATATTGCGTTCTAACCCAGGCTCTACCACTTAGCGGCCTTGTGACTCTGGAAAAATTTTTTCTTTCTTTCCAAGCTTCAGCATTCTTAAAATTTTCACTCTGCTTGCCTTTCAAGATTGTGGGCATCCAATAAGAAAATATATATGAACATTCTTTGAAAACTACAAAGCTTTATGCAAGAGGAAGCAGTATATATTAGTTAGGCTTCTTCAGAGTAACAGAACCAATGGATGTGTGTGTATGTGTGTAGAGAGATTGAATTATTTTAAGAATTGGCTTTCACAATTGTGGAGGCTGGCAAGTCCAAAATCTGCAGGGTAGGCTGGCAGGCTGGAGAGTCCGGAAAGAGTTACTGTTTAAGTCCAAAGGCAATCTGCTAGCAGAGTCCCTTTTCTTCTAGGGAGGTCAGTTTTTTTTCCTATTAAGGCTTTAACTGATTGGATGATGCTCACTCACATTATAGAGGGTAATCTATTTTACTAAAAGTTTACTGATTTAAATGTCAATCTCATCTAAAAAAAAACACCTTCACAGAAACATCAAGAATAATGTTTGACCAAATATCTGGGTACTGTGGCCTAGCAAAGTTGATACGTAAAGTTAACCATCACTCGGTGATGTAATGGGCAGATATATTCCTTGGTGGCACCATTACCCTGACAATCTTAAAGCAGCTTTTAAATATTAACTTTCACCACATGATAAAATATGTAATTCAACCACCCTTTCATTTCTCAGTTCTTTAACTATCATATTAATAACTACCGTTATTTTTTCTCCTTTATAACCAACTTTCCACTGCCCTTCTCTAAACATATTTTTGTCCTTTTCTGTTGAAGGCTGTTATAGTTATTTATTGCTGTGTAACAAACCACTCCCAAATCTAGTGGTTTACAGCAATAATTATTTAGTTTACAAGTTTGCAATTTGTCCAGTTCTTGTCAGGGAAGGCTCATCTCTGCTCCATCTGATATCAGCCAGCTGGGCAGCTTGACGTAGGGGCTTGTGGGTCCACTTTCAATGGGGCTGAATCACATGGCCAGTAAGTTGGAGCTAGAGCAATGCCTGCTGGGGCTGAGGGCTAAGGGCTTCAGTTCCTTTCCACATGGATCTCTCCCTGGGCTGTTCGTTTTTTTCTTGGCATGGTGGCTGAGTACCAAGAGTGAGCATTACAAGAGACAGGAAGTGGAAGCTGCCAGTTTCTTAAGAGGCCTGGTCCTAAAACTGGCACATTGTCATTCCTGGAATATCCTAAGAGGTCTTGTCCTAAAACTGGCACGTTGTCTTTCCTGGAGTATTCTATTGGTCAAATAGCCACAGAGTCCAGATTCAAGGATAGGAGACATAGATTCCATCTTTCAATGGCAGGAGTGTCAAAGAATTTGAGACCATATTTTAAATCTGCCTCAAATGTGCTTCCATAAATCTCATTGTTGGGTCTTGTTTCCACTCTCTTTTTTTGTGTTGCTATTTTAATTTAAAATTTTATGGAGTGTAGTAAGATGAATGTAAAAACATTATTAATATAGTCAGTTTGTTGTGCCTACACAATACAGACACTTAAAATCCTTCAGCATTTTCTCATGTAGTCATTCAACAGATATTTATTGAACATCTACTATGTACTTGGAGCTATTGTAAACACTTGGAATACAATGATAAACAAGACAGACAAGGTCTTTGCATTCTTTGCCGTATACATTTTACTGGGGAAATAAATACATGAAAATCAGATGATGATAGATACTATTAGAGAATTAAACTAATATGATGTGATAAAATGACTGAAAATGAATGTTTTCAGCTGCAAGTAACAGCTGCAACTAATTAAAAGTAATTTAAATAATGAGGAGTCTAGTTGACGGGTGGTTCTGGCTGATTAATTTAGTGATCAGAGACATCGTCAATAACCAGGTGCTTTCCATCTTTCCCCGTGCATAGTCATAAAATGGCTGCAGCTGTTCTGCTACCACCATAGTCATGCATTGATGACTGTGTCCAATGACAAAGAGGTAAAAAGAAGGGATGTCTGTGCACATCTTCTCTATTTTCCTTTTGCGTGAGAGAAATTTTCCTAGAGGTAGGTTTCTTTCATGTCTCAATGGCTAGAATTGTGTCACATGGCCATTCTTAAACCAATCCTATAATTGTGTCACATGTCCATGCTTAAACAAATCCTATATAATGAGACCACTATAACTGACTTGGACCATAGGATTTGTCCTCTGGGTATGGAGTCTGTCTCCCTACAAGCACCTCCTCAGTCTTCTCAAGAGAAGGGTAAATAAAATTGGAGTTTTGTTAGCAAAGAACAAGGGAGAACTGGCTTTAACTTCAGTGACTAATTTTAAGTTGGGAGGTTAGGGAAGACCTTTCTTGAACAGGTGATGGTTAAGCTGAAATCTGAATGACAGGAAGGAGCCAACCTTGCTTGAGGAAAAGAAAACACTTAAGGACATCTTACCTAATTCTTGAGCCTCTTCTCAAGTAATTATCCACATATCCATTCCAGCCTTTGCTTATGACATTCCCTGTGGCTGTATGCTCTTTCCTCCTTTCTTTCATCATAGTAGTATCTATTTGTCCCTCAGGAAGGCTTGGTGCACAAATTACTTCTTCAGGAAAACTTTCTTTTCCTCTTTCCACCCCACATACATCCAAACACCAGATCAAACCTTCTTGGACTGATAAACTCTAAAGAACCTCGTATCTTTTGTAAGATACGTGTATCTCTCTTTTGTTGTAATGATTACAGCAGAGTTTTTTGAGTATGATTACTTGAGTAGTGTGTACTACTCATACTATATCTTTGGCTGCAAGAGCACAGACACCATATCCATTTTTTTCTCAATTATTATATCTCTAATGCCTAGCACAGTGCCTGACATACAGTGGGTGTTCCATCATGTTTAGGTGAATAAAAGGGAAGAATGAAGGGAATTCCTACCCTTATGAAACATGTAGGCTACTAAGGAAGATAGAGAAATAAACAAACAATTTCAATGTTGCCTGCTAAGAGCAAAAACTCTGCCTGAAGGACTTTCTTAAAAGTGAATGTAACTCATGAAGTGGTTTTGGTATTCTATGCAATTCTCATCACTTACTTGTGTCCTCAGATGGCCTAATTGAATAGCCTAAGGAAATAAAATAATTTTATTATGAGAATCAGAGTGTGACTAAATCCTTTCCCTAGTTTATAGAATTGTAAAAGATTAGAAATGAGATGGACATCTGAAGTCATCAAAAGATTAACTCCTTCATTTTAAAGATAAGGTAAATGAAGTAACACTGTGTTAACCTAGTTAGCTCTCTATGATGGTAAGAGACATTGGCATACACACAAAATCTTCAAGTACCACAGGAAGTAAAAATGAAGAAATCTATTCTGAGTTATTTTTAATAAAGTTTTATTGAATTAAAACATACATGCAGAAAAGTGCACACGGTGAATAGCTAGTGAATAGCTCGATGCACTTTTACAGTGAGCACAACTGTATAAGCACCACCCAGATCAGGAAGTAGATCACTGCTGACACATGGTGAGAAGGTCTCACCATGACCACTCTCTATCACTGAACTTAGTCTTCTTTTTGAAGATAACTGCTGTTCTGACTTTAAGTATCATAAATTAGTTTTACCTGGTGTTGAACTTTATATATATAGAAAAGGAGTATGTACGCTTTTATATTTGGCTTCTTTCACCCAACATTATTTCTGTGACATTCGTCTTCCATATGGCTATAGTTTGTTCATTATCATTGCTATATAGCATTCTGTTATTTGAATATACCAAATATATTTACTATGTCTATTGTTAATGAACATTCCGGTTTTTCCAGTTTTTGGTTATTAAAGTAAAAGAGTGTCTAGAGATGTGTTGTGGGTTTTGGTGAACATATGTTCAAATTTCTATTGGATATATGCCTATGAGTGAAATTGGTAGCTCACAGGATAAATATTGGGCTTCATGTATTGCATGTTGTATAACAGTTTCCCAAAGTGGTTATTCAATTTACACACCCATTAGCTGTTCCAGTTTTTCTACATTGTCAGCAACACTTGGTGTTGATAATCTTTTTCATTTTAGCCATTCTGGTGGGTATATAGTGTTATCTCATTGCCTTTTCCTGATGACTAAGAAGGTTAAGCACCTTTTCAAACGTCTATTAACCGTTGGCCATCCTCCTTTATGAAGTGCCTGGCCAAGTCTACCCATTTTAGGTGTTCTGTCATTATATATTTTGAATACAATCTCTCTGTTGATTATATGCCTTCCATTATGTTCACCTACTCTGTGGAATGCCTATTTACTGGCTTAGTGGTGTCTTCTGATGAAAAGAAGTTTTAAATTTTGTCGTAGTTCAATTTATCAACCTTTTTCCTTTCTGGTTGTGCTTTTCTGTTCAAGATATTATTGCCAACCCCAACTAATGAATATATTCCCCTATGTTGTTTTTGATAATCTTCATTGTTTTACCCTTTACAGTTAGACCTAAAATTCCCATTGAATTGATTATTTTGTATATGAGGTAGGAATGAGGGGGTAGGTTAAAATTTTTTTTATTTGCATATTCACTTGACTAAGCATCGCTTTTTGAAACGATCGCCCTTTCTCTGCTTGTCTGCAGTGTAGCCTTTATCATAAAGCAAGTGTCCAGATGTGTTTAGGTATGCTTCTGGACTCTCTGTTCTGTTTCATTGGCCTATTTGCCTATCTTTATACCAATATCACACACTCTTAATTACTGTAGATTTGTAAGTCTTGATATCTGGTCGAATAAATTCTGCAGCTTTGTTCTTTTTCTTCATGGTTGCCTTAGTGATTCTTGGCCTTCATATTACCATATGAATTTTAGCATTAGCTAATCAATTTCTATGAAAAGCCTCCTCATGATATGATTGGGATTGCATTCAATCTGTAAATTAGTAGGGGAACATGATATAGACATTCACTTATATATCTCATTTTCAGCAGTATTTCATAGTTTTTGTGTAGATGTCTTATACATCTTTAAGTTTATTCAGATTTATTCAGAGCTATCTGATTTCATACGCATTATGCAATTGGAAATAGTCTCATGTGTTTATAATTTCATTTCCTCATTGTTTGTTGATGGAATATATAAATACAATTGTTTTTTTTTATATATTGACCTATATCCAATGAACCTGCTTAATTTACTTACTCATTCTAAAAAAATTAGCTGTAAATTTCTTTGGATTTTTATGTACACAATCATGTCATAATGACAGTTTTGTTACTCCTTTTCCATTTATTATACCTTTATTTTCAGTTTTTGGCTTATCAGATGATGAGAACTTCCAGTACAATGTTGAAAAGAAGTGGTGCTAGTGGGCATCCTTATCTCATTACCAGTGTTAGGGAGAAATACTTTACTTTTATTCATTAGTTTGACATTTGTTGTAGATGTTGTAGATACTCTTTATCATATTAAGGATGTTTCCTTCAATCCTAATTTGTTCAGAATTTTTATCATAAATAAGTGTTGAATTTTACTTAATGCTTTTGCTGTATCTATTGAGATGATCATATACTTTTTCTCCTATATTGTGAATTACATTAATTGATTTTCGAATGTTGAACTAACTTTACATTCCTGGAATTCACTCAGTTTGGTTTTGATGTATTATATTTTTTATATATTACTAGATTTTGTTTGCCAAGATTTTATTTAGGATTTTTACATCTATGTTCATGGGAAGGTCTGACTTGTATTTTTTTTCTTTTTTGTGATGTCTTTATTAGGCTTTTGTATCAAGGTTATGCTGGATCTAAGCATATCAAGGTTATGCTTTATCTAATAAAATGATTAGGAAGTAGTCCCTCTTTATTTGATTCTCTGAAAGACTTTGTGTAAAGTTGGTATAGTTTTTCCTTAAATTAATGGAAGAATTTACCAGTGAAGCAACCTAGCTGTAGAGATTTTTTGTGTGTGAAGACATTTTAAATTACAGATTAAAAATTTTAGTAGATATTAGACTACTCATATTTCTGTTTCTTTTTTATATCAATGTTGGTAAATTGATTTTTATAGGAATTTGTCCATTTTATCTCTAGTTTCAAATCCACTGGGAAAAGTTGACCATCATTTTATCCTCGTATATCATTAATGTATGCAGGATCCAATTTTAATTCCTGATGTTGTTATTTGTGTGTTCTCTCTTTTTTTTGTTCGGACTTGCCAAGAGTTTATCAGTGTTATTAGTCATTTCAAAGAACTAACTTTTGGCCTTGGTGTTTTTTCTTCTTTTTTATATCTGTTTTCTATTCATTGATTTCTGCTGTTATATTTATTATTTCCTTGATTGTACTTTCTTGGGTCTAGTTTGCTATTCTTTTTCTAACTTCTTTTTTTTTTTTAATCAGAACCACTGCTTTTATTTCTTTTTCTCTCAGTTTTATTGAGATTTAATTGACATACAACGTTGTATAAGTTTAAGGTGTACAACATAATGATGTGATATATGTATATATTGCAAAATGATTACCACAATAAGATTAGTTAACATCCATCACCTCACATAGGTACAATTTTCTTTCCTTGTGATGAGAACTTTGAAGATCTACTTTCTTTCTAACTTCTTGAGATGGAAGCTTGGAGAATTTCTTTTAGGCTCTCTTCTTTTCTATGTTTATTTAAGGCTAAAAATTTCCCATTTCCCTCTGTATACTGTTTTAGCTGCACCCCTTGAGTTTTCATATATTTTATTTTTTATTATTGTTCAATTCAAGATATTTTCTAATTTCCCCTTTGACTTATTCCTTGGCTCATGGGTTATTTAAAAGAATGTTGCTTGATTTCTAGTTATCTTTTAAAATATTTTAAAATTTAATTCCATGTAGAAAATACATTCTTAAATCTTTGAAAATTATTAAGACTTGTCTCATGAACCAGCATATGCTCTGTTTTGGTATATGTTCATTGAAAAGCATGTGTTTTTCTGTTTGGGATTCTATAAATATTGATTAGGTAACTTGTTGATTGTGTTCTTTAAATCTTATATATCCTTGTTGATAGTTTTTATTGGCTTCTGAAGGTTACTGTTAGAGGTATGTTAAAATCTCCCATTATGATTTCTTGACTTCATTATGTATGCTGTTAGGTCTGTTAACTTTAGCTTTAGACACTGAGGCTATGTGTTTATGGATATGAAAATTTAGAATTACTGTAGCTTCTTGGTGGATTTAGCCTTTAATCATTATTTCTCTTTATCTGTAGTAATCCATCTGTATTAGTTTCTATTGCCACTATAACAAATTGCCACAGATTTAGTGGCTTTAAACAACACAAATTTCTTATCTTACAATTCTGGAGATCAGTCATCAAAAATATATCCCCTAGGGCTGTGTTCCTTCTGGAGGCTCCAGTGGAGAATCTGTTTCCTTGCCCTTTCCAGATTCCAGAGGCTGCCTACATCCTTGGGCTTGTGGCTCACTTCTTTCATCTTTAAAGGCAGTGTCATAGCATATTCAAATCTCTTTCTATATATCTCTATGCTGCTATGGTCACATTGCCTCCTGTCTAACTCTGACTCCTCTTCCATCCCTTTTACAAGGAGTCTCATGACTAAATCAGGCCCATCTTGCTAATCCAGGATAATCTCCTTATCTCACAATCCACAACTTGATTACATCTTCAAAATCTCCTTTGTCTTATGAAGTAATATTCACAGGTTCCAGGGATTACAACGTGGACACCTTGTTGGGGGGGTGGGGGAAGGAGGATGCCATTATTCATCTGCCAATACTATCTTTAAGTTTTCATTGTTTGATAGAAATGTATAGGTACACTTAACTTTCTCTTGGTTAGCGTTTGCATGGTATTTCTTTTTCCATCCTATTACTTTTATCCATTCCTTATCCTTATATTTAAATTTGTCTCTTTTTAGTAATATATAGTGATTTTGTTTTTCTCTTCAGGTGACAGTCTTTGGCTTTTAATTGGTGTTAATCTATTTCCATTTGGGTTTATGTTTACAACTTACTATTTGTTTTCTAATCATCCTATTTCTTCTATGTTCCTTTTCTTTCTTTTCCAAAATTTTAAGATTCATAACTTCTGTTATTTCATTTTTCCCCTACTAGCTAGTTTTTTAAACATTATTTTACAACTTTTTAGTGATTATTCCCAAAATTACAGTGTACATTCTTGACTTATGATATAAATTAGTACTTTTATAATTTCCTGGACAGTACAAGGACCATAAAATACTTTAAATCCATTCATCTACTTCCCATCTTTTGTTCTGTTGTCATTTTGTTTGCTACTCTGTATATTTTGAACCCTACACTCCTGGAAGGGACGGAGCATAAGCTGGAACCCACTGGGCACCTTTGCATCTGTAAATAACTACTTTTGACTATGAAAAAATTATTTAGGGTGTAATGGCTGCTGCTTACCTTCTGCCTTTCAAATCTTCCATAAATTCATTTTTGGCCAACTCTACCCCAGAACTATATGGAGAAGGGGATTTGGGGAAATGTTCACAACTTAACCAAGTTAGTACAGCACAAACCATTGCTCTCTCACGTCATTTTCCTCCAGAAAGTATTTTCTTTTGTTTCTATCAAACAGAGTAGGAGCCAATTACCTTAATTAATTTTGGGACTGAGCTGACTTGAAACTTGTTTAAATCTTTGTGAGGACTTCTCTTTCTGGTTCATTCTTCCTCCTAGGATGCATCCTTTCAGGGTCCCAATAGAAAGCTCGGGACAAGAGTTATATCTCAGCCCTGTGAGACTGCTGAAAACTGTGCTCAGTGTCTCAGCCCTTGAACTGTTTCCTTCTCTTTGACTATGCAGTTTCTTGGCTCTGCACTGCATGTGAATCAGTAAATGCTTTGAGAGGAAGACATGGAAGAATATTCAGCTAACTTCAATAAAATGCCCTTCTTTCATAGATCTTCCTCTTAGGTCCTGGCTGTCTTGGTAACTCTCCAATGCCTTCAAACTGATTTTTTAAATCCAGTTTTTCTGGCAACAAGAAGGTTGGGTCTGATACAGGGTGACTCTTCATAACCAAGAATGGAAATCTCAGAGTTGTTTTTAAATTTGTTGGCCACAAATGTATGACATAATAACAAGTTATATTGGGTAATAAATGGGAGGGGGGAGAGATAACATTAAGAAACAATAAATAATGGTAATTTTACTGGCTGACTTTCTTATTGCTAAAGAGCATTGTTTACCATAGTTAAATAAATAAATAAATCTCTACTGATTCTCACTATGGAGCATCACAGTACATAGATTTGCCCATGTGAAAAGCAGGTCATAAATTGCAGTTTGGTATGTTTGCCCTTAATGTGTTCCTTCATTGGTTGTCTTCTCTGTTCCTAGTATTTTAATGTGTGGCCTTTCCCTTTGGTCATTCTTGAATAGATTATTATCCTAATCACAAGTCATGGCCTCCAAATTTGATGAAAATCTATTTGGTCATTTTTACTTGACATGGAACAGAGAAATAAGCAGACAGTTATGTTTTATGGATTGAATCTGTATACTCTACAAAAATACTGGTAAGGCTAACAAGTGAGTTTAGCAAGATTATAAACTATATGGTCAATGTACAAATATCAGTTATATTTCTACATACTTGCCACAAAAACTGGAAAAGAAAATTTAAAAAAATATCATTTTCAATATCATCAAAACAAAAAGCACTTAGTAATAAATTGGATAAATTGGATATGTGAAACTTTACGTAAAACATTTTCATTAACATGTACAAGGCCTTTTGGGTTAAACAAATTCAAACCCTGGCTCCACCAACTACTAGCAGAATAATGTTAGACAGGTCTTTAGGCTCTCTAGACTCCAGTATCCCCTTTTTTGAAATTAGGATAGTAAAAATTACTTCAAGGAGCTGAAATGAGTTAACATACATGGCACATAGCAGGTGCTTAATAAATGTTAGTGGTCTCTCTCTTCTTTGCATCATACTGCAGGGCCATGCTCTTTCTCTGAATTTAAAATATTTTATTTCAAATGTGGCCAAATTGGCTGTCTTAACTTTTTCAGATACTGGGTGGTTGATTAAAGCAAAAACATACTGAAAGAAGGAATACCATTAAAAAATATACTGAACATAGCCATTTGTTAATCAAATTCACAAACTGTCATATGGAAAATATTACTTTACAAATGCTGATAACAACACAGACGTTTATTGTGGAGAGAGAATAATTTGGAACCCACAGGTTAAAGTAAAGGATTTTATATTTTATAGCAGTATTTAATAAAACTGATTTAATTACTTTAGGGTATCTATTACTCCTTGGGAGAAATGATACTTTTTCATATCTTTTAACCCTATCAGACCCATACAGCATCAGCTCAGTGCAAAAGCATATTATTGTAGCATTATGTCCCAAAGTACCTAACATATTTTTAATTAGAAATTGATTTCCAGCAAGCTGATTGTGAAATGCAGCATGAGCATTGGACCAGATATAAGAGAGCTTGCAGTAGGTTGTTGCATCAATAGATCATCCAGCTTCTTCTAGACTGATGATTATGTGGGAACTTCAAAATACAGTAGCTATAGTTATAAATTTGTATATATATATATAGATACACACATATATATAATTTATATAAATGTAAATAATCTGTAAAATTTACTGTAAGCAATCATATATATATATAACTTATATCATTATATTGTTATATGTCACTATATATAATGATTTAAATTTTATAAATAATTTTTATAAATATATTTTATATATAATAGTTATATAATTAATAATATATAGACATATATAATAATATATTATGCATATAATATATAAAATAATTTCTGTATACTTATATATAGAAATATATATAAAATTTACCTCTCAACAATCCTACAAAGCATTTTCCAGTTGATGAAAATGAAGCTTAGAGAAATAAAGCTAATTTGTCTAGGCTGTAGTTGTCAGCAATGGAGTTGGGATTCAGTCCCATGCTGATTGACTCCAGAATCTGTGTCTTTAAACATTTTATTTTACTCTTGTATAACATTTCTTTAATTGATCTGATTCTATTTGACCCTTGTGGGTAGGGCCACTTTTATACCTGAGATGGAGAATGAAGTGATTTTAGAGATTCTAAGATCAACAATTTCTCCTCTTAATTTCACAATACTTTGGAACCCATGAATTGAAGCTTCTTGTTAAGGTGACCGTATTCAAGCTAATGACTGGGACACTGCCTAAAAAAGAGACATCTTGCTTCTATCTAGGTAATTTAGTTTAGCAACCAAAAATACTGGAATTTCTGGGCCTTTTCATGATTTGTAGGAAGAAAATCCTTGAAGTTCTGGTGATGAGTCTTTGATCCAGGTTTGTGATAAATGGCTCAAGTCTTGTAGTGAATGACGTTTATTATTAGTTGTTTATCTCCTTATAAGAATGGCTGGCCCAATGGCATAGTGGTTAAGTTCACATGCTTCGCTTTGGTGGCCTGGAGTTCATGGGTTTGTATTCTGGGCACAGACCTATGCACTTCTCATCAAGCCATGCAGTAGCAGAGCTCCACATACAAAATAGAGGAAGACTGGCACAGATGTTAGCTCAGGGACAATCTTCCTCAAGCAAAAAAAGGAAGATTGGCAACAGGTGGTTAGCTCAGTGCCAGTCTTCCTCACCAGAAAAAAAGGATGATAGATCAAAAAGCAATTTTCCTGGCAGAAAGAAAGCAAGGTCGTTGGGAGTAATACAAATATCTGTGAGGTAAGGGGAAGTAAACAGAATCAGGAAGCTAGAGGACTGACCAATTCTTTCATTTCTGGGATCTCTTCTGGTGTATTTCGCCCCATCTAGCCCATATCGAATATTTGCCTGAGAGCCCACCTGAGCTGTGGTCCATTCTCTGCTGCTGTGAGTCCCAAACTTCCCTGAAAATGAGAATCATGTGATGTGGCATAAATGCTTTGGGTTCCCCACCCAAACCTACTGAATTACAAGTTTTAGAAGCAATACTGAAGTTGAGGAACATTCCTTTAAATCTGTGCTATTGTATACAGCAGGCACTAGCCATATGTGGCTATTGAGTACTTGAAATGTGGTGGTGCCAGATGTCAAAATGATAATATTTTGGTTATATTAGGCTAAAGAAAATGTATTATTAAAATTAATTTCATCTGTTTTTTCTTTTTTTAATGGGCCTACAAAAAAACTGAAATTATATATGTGGCTTGTATGACATTTGTTTTTCTGGACAGTGCTGCTTTAGAGAGCGAAGAATAGATTAATATTTCTCAAGTATGGCTCATGGACCACCTACATCAGTGTCCCGGGGGTGGCTTGTTAAAATTGCAAATTCCTGGGACTAGTACAGGAATCTCTTAGAGTGGGCCTTAGAAATCTATATTTTTAACAGGTGTTCACAGGTGATTCCTGTCCACAGTAAAGTTTGAGAATTTCTGGAAAAGTCCTTTATTCCCGTCTTTCCCATTTCCAAATCATAGGGGTTGGTACAATTCATGTCAATTCAGGATTACTACCAGATAATCTCCTATGGGTAGCTCTTGATCCATTCATAATCCTCCCTGAACAATATTCCTTGTGGATTGAAGATGCAGCAAGAGTTACCCATAAGAAGATAGTCCTGTGATTGAAACCTATCTGATAGTAATGTAATATTTTCCTTGGCTAGTGCTGGATAGGTTTATGAGAAAGAACCATACTAATCAAATGAAAGCTGGAGTGGCTTTATTAAAATGATGCAAAGTAGACATCAGAATAAGAAATATTGCTGAGGGTAAAGAGGAACACTACATAATGATAAAGGGGTTGATTCATCAAAAGGACATAACAACCCTAATATGTATGTGTATGACAATAGAGATTCAAAATATATGAAGCAAAACCAGATAAAACCAAAAGAAGAAATAGACAAATTCACATTTCTACTTTGGGACTTCAATACTCCTTTCACAATACCTGGTAGGATGAGTGAAAATCAATATGGGTATGGAAGACCTGACAACCCTATCACCCAACTTTACTTGATTGACATTTTACTTGATTGACAACCAACAACAGCAAAATACACACTCTTTTTAAGTGCACAGAGAACAGTCACCAAGATAGACCATATTCTGGCCATAAATCCAGGCCAAATCTTAATAAATTTAAGAGGACTGAAATCAGAGTATATTCTCAGACTATAGTGGAATTAAACTAGAAACCAATAACAGAAAGATATCTGGAAAATTACCTCAAATATTTTGAAATTCTTCAAATATTTGTAAATTAAACCACACATATCTAAATAACACACAGGTCAAAGAGGAAGTCACAAAGGAAATTTAAAAATATTTTAAATTGAATAAATATTAAAACACACTATATAAAAATCTGTGAGATGCAGCTAAAGCAGTGCTTTGAGGGAAATTTGTAGATTAAATGCTTATGTAAGCATCAGTGATCTAAGCGTCAATGTTATAGAACTATAAAAAGAAGAAAAATTTAAACCTGAAACAATCAGAAGGAAGGAAATAGTGAAGATAAGAACAGATATCAGTGAAATTGAAAACAGAATAACAATAAAGAAAATCAGTGAAACAAAAGCTGGTTCTTTGAAAATATCAATACAATTGACAGAACTCTAGCCAGATTGACCAAGAAAAAAAGAGAGATGACACAAATTGTATGCCCCAAAATTCAAGAACTTAGATGAAATAGACAAATTCCATGAAAAAGTTGAACTATAAAAATTCTCTCAAGAAAAATTAGATAACCTGAATAGTACTGTATTTATTAAAGAAAGAAAATGAGTTAATAGTTAAAAACCTTTCAACAAAGAAAACTCCAGGCCCATATTTCTTCATTGGCAAATTCTACCCAACATGTAAGGAAGGTTGATTATATACCAACTCTTCAAGAAAATAGAAGAGGAGGAAATACTTCCAAATTCATTTTATGAGGCGAGTATTACCCTGATACCAAAATCAGAGAAATCCATTACAAGAAAAGAAAACTACATACCAATATCCCTCATGAACATACAATCAGAAATACTTAACAAAATTTTAGCAAATTAAATCCAACAATATGTAAAAAGGGTCAAGTGGCCTTTATCCTAAGAATGCAAGGCTAGTTCTACATTGAAAAATCAATATTCTTCAGGCTAAATAGGAAAAACAGTGTGATCATCTCAACAGATGCAGAAAAAGCATTTGGGAAAATTCAACATCCATTAATGATGAAAGCTCTCAGCAAACTAGGAATACAAGGGAATTTCTGCAACCTGATAAAGAGCATCTACAAAAACCATTGTAATGCTAGAGGAAGACTAAATATTTTCCCCTTGAATAAAGAACAAAGCAAGGATGTCCACTTTAACCACTCCTATTCAGCAGGACAATAGGCAAGAAAAAGAAGTAAAAGGCATCAGGATTGGAAAGGAATAGGTAAAATTGTCTCTATTCACAGACAATATGACTATATAGAAAATTTAAAAGAACCTACAAAAACACTACTGGAACTGATTAGCGTGTTTAGCAAGGTTGCAGGATACAAGGTTAATATAAAAAATTATATTTTCGTATCCTAACAATGAACAATTAGAACTTGAAATTTAAAAAATAGTATTATTTACGGTAGCATCCCAAACCATGTAACAATTAGGCATAACTCTTAACAAAATATATGTAAGATCTGTATGCTGAAAACTACAAAACACTGATAAAATAAATCAAAGAATATCTGAATAAATGGAGATATTTGCTGTGTTCATGGTTTGCAGTACTCATTATTAAGATGTTAGAGTGATCTGTAGAGTGAATGCAATACCAATCAAAACCCAGCAGAATTTTTTGTAGAAATTAACAATCTGATTCTAATATCTACTTGCTCATAAGGTTGTTCTGAGGGTCAAATGAAAAACTACATATAAAGCAGTTGCTAAAAAGCCTATCATACAACAAGCAATAAATACTAGGTGTTATTATGCAATCTTTTCATTGCTCCTTTTGGCCAGTGGATGTCTTTGATCTTTGACACTACATTTCCTTCAATATATACCAAGAATTGTATCCTCTTCAGCATTTATCTTCATTCATTCATTTCTTCATTCATTCTACAAATATTTACTGAGCACTTACTATGTGTACAGCATTGTGGTAAACTGGGGAAACAATGAATAAACAAACACACTATGACCCCTACCTTCATGAAGCTTTCATTCCGGTAGCAGAATAGAATTTAAACTCATTTTTACAGAACTCTTTAATTACAATTGTGAAAGTGTTTTGAAGTAGGGAATACCATGGGTGAGACAACTGGGAGATTTAACCTAGGCTAGAGTCTTCCTTGACAAAGAAGGATTTGCACTGAGGTAGGGGGATAGGAACAGGGTTTTAGACAGAGATAACCACCTATGTACAGATCCCGAGGTGATGAGAGAAGGCCAGTGTTGTTGGGTATATAAAGTAAGAAAGATAGGGGTTCAAGAGGCTGTTGGAGAGGAGGACAAGGGCCAGATTATGCAGTAGTCTTTTATCTTAAGAGTAATGGGAAGCCATTGAAGCGTTTGTAAGAGGGATTTGGTAGGAGGAGGATTAATCCATCCATCCCTGCTTTCATATACCACAGCTGTATTTTGAAGACCTAGTATGTATATGGCACTAAGCTGATTGCTGAGAAGTCAGCAATGAAGAAGCCAGACATAGATTTATGGTGAAGCTAATGAAGCTTAAACTTCAGAACGCATCACTTGCACAGGCCTTTGTGAATGCCAGCAATGGGAAAGGAAAGCCAGGTTGCAATCAGGATGCATTTCTATGCAAGCATTTCTAATAAATTGTCTAAAGAAGTATCAGAAGAGAGGGATCTTAATCTCTAAAGCTTCAATAATCTATTGTGATTTCTTTTCTCATTCTAAATAAATGTATAAGTTTATGCATAATTTTGTACTTCTAGTCTATATTCCTTTCTAAAAGAAGGCTCCCTAAGTTAATTAGTTTCAGGTCCCACAGCATCTGGATCCACCCCTGGTTGCAGCCCTCTTACAGTCTTACAAGGGAAGCAGATAAGTAAACAATTTCAGTATGATATGACAAGGGCTATAATAGAGGGAGGCACCAGACTCAGACATGGATGGGGAGGTAGTGGAAAGCAGGGAAGCTAGTACCTGAAGATTATAGGAATTAGTAGGTACAAAAGCAAGGAGGGGTGCAGATCCCCTAGTAGAAATAGAGGAGTAGTAAGAGTGTCTTTGGGCCAAGCAGAAAGTTAGTAGCCACTAGTTGCCATGGAAACACAAATCAACTTCGATCATGACTTTGAAGAAAATTTTGAATTTGGACCAGACTAAAGGGCAAGAAAATCTTTTACGGTTTTCCTCCATCTGTTCTGCCTATAACAAGGAAAGATCAAAGAATTAAGTAAAACCTTGCCAGGAAGTAACAGAAGGCAGTCCCAGATAAGGTTGGTAGAAAAAGCACTTAATTAAAGTCAATGCCTTGAGACGGCAGGTCAGATAAACAGATTTTACCTTCCATATGTAGCATGCTTTGAAGTATGGACATATATCTTTAGTATTCCTTGGTATTTACTACTCCCAAGAATACAAGCCTCCAGGTCCCTGCAGAACTAAAGATTTTAGTTGTTAAAATTATTATTAATATTTCCTTTATTTTTTAAATCTACAGATGCTGGTAAAAATTCAAACCTTATTACAGTGTGTAGAGTAAGACATGATCATCTACTCTTATCCCTCCTAATTCCCAGGGTTAGCTGTCAGTGTGGTGGGTCTCTGTCCAGACTGTTATCTGTGGATATGCAAATATCTATATTTACAAGCCCACGGAGAGCTATCAAAACCCCCTCATGGAGCTATACTATACTTATTGTTTATTAACTTGCTCTTTTTCACTTAACAGTATATCGTAGCTCTATTTCTATGAGTACAGATGGATCAATATTAATTGTTTCTAGTGTTACATTATATTCATAGTTGGTATGTACCTTAGTTAAAAACTTTTTTTGAAAAATATTTTAAACATGTGCAAAAAGCAGAGAGAATTGTATAATGAACCCATTACTCAATTTCAACAGTTAACAACTCATGGCAATTTTGTTTCATCTATACGCTCATCCACTCTCTACCTGTTTATGAATAGATGTAAAGGCCATGTCTAAGATTTTATTAAACAAATGCAACTGTAGTGGATATATTTGTAAATGTATCTGGACATGCATAGTATAAAAACTCACCCCAGAGCACTGGAGTGAGTGAATGTCAACTGGGGTATTCTCTGATGGAAAGGTCACCTGGGAAGGGTGATGTCTGGACTACACTAGATTGCAAGAGAAAAACTAAGCAGAAAACTAAAATCTGGAAGTTGGCTGTTTTGTATAGCTGGGGGCTTGGAATGGAAACCAGTCATTAGAGATAAATGTTCTCAGTTAAGCCAAGCTCTTGCTTGCGTGTTAAGCTAGTAAACTGGAACTTCAGATCTATGTAGCTGGGACACTAATTGGAGACTATCAAGACTGAAACTTTATGGCACCTTTGAAGGGCTCTCTAAATGTAATAATGGGAATATGAGTTTTTATATAGAGACTGTAAAATTAGGGAAATATGAGCTGTATTTGAGAGGGCCTAGATTGCACTCAGATTTTGTTGGTGTGATTTCTCTGAAGATTATCAGATGTTTGCATTATTCAGACCTAGTTATAAAATAACATGTTTTACCAATAAAGAGAACTTTGTTTTTTCTGGCTCAGAAAAAGGATTTATGTCTTTTTAAACTGTCCTAAGTGTGAGTTGAAGGGCTGCTGAGGCATAATTCTCACTTAATTCCTAAAAGAGTTCAAAATTCTGGTTTCTTGACTAAGCGTTACGTGCTAGAAATTGTCTTTGATTGACTACATGAGCTATTGCATTAATTAGGTTGTGAAGTTGTAATGTCTCCAATTAATAGAATTGGGAAATGAATGGAGCAAATAAAAGAGATATTTCTAAGGAAGAATCACTCTTCTTTAGAGCTGAATTGGGTATAGGGATTTAAAAAATGGAAGGATGAGGCTCTAGTTTAAGACGAGATGGCCAGGAGGGTGATGGTACCATCAACAGAAACAGAGGATTTCTGGGAAGGAGAAAGAGTTTGGAGGGATGATGATGAGTTCAGAAGATTCTTGGAATCAGTAAATTGTGGGGTGGAGATGTTGATTTTAGAGGAACTCATATGGAGATGTAGACTGAAGCCCTATAAATGAGTCATCTATTGGAGCTTGTAAAAGAACTCAGGGCTGAGGAATAGGTCTTAGAACATCTCCCCATTTAGTGTGCCAGAGGATAAAGTGACGGTGAGAAGAATCTGTCAGAGATGAGAGAGCCCAGTCAGAGCAGTGACCCAGAAGAGAGGAGTCAACGCTTCCCTGTGTCCTTCACAGTGACTCAGTCATTAAAGAGAAGTCAAAGGTGTGTTTGATTTACCCATCAATACACTTGAATAAGTAGCTGCAGTGAGTTGAGAAACTCCTCACTTAGGCTACTGGAGTTTATCTTATTGCTTTTATAACTAAATAATGTCACCAAGATATAAAGAACTTCTTTATTACTTTTCTACAAAGACCATTATTATTGGAAACTTAATTAGGTTTATATGTCCCACCTAGATAAGGTGAAAGGGAACAATGAAGACATGTCAAAAAAAATTCTCCAAATAAAACCTGAGAGTCATCATATCAGTGAAATGGAATCCATTGTGTTATCAGCACAGCTTCTCCCGGAATAGTCCTGCTATATGAATGGTGCAGGTCAGTGAGCTAACAGTTGAGTGCCTCCTTTGTGATATTACAGTGCATTCTTTAAAATTAAGAGCAACTTTGAAGAGAGAGGTGTTATGATCTCATGAAGGGGAAATTGAGGATTAGAGCAAAAAAATCATATGTGAATTTGGATGGAAATTGAAGTGTTAGATGTCTGATTTAAAAAGTGAGATTCTCATAATCATGGAGAATCATGAGATTCTCATAATCTCCATAATCGTGGCGTGAGTGGAGGTTTAGATGATATAAGAATGGCAGACACAACATATGAATGTACTTAATGCCACTGAACTGTACACTTAAAAATGGTTAAAATGGTGGGGCCAGCCCTGTGGCCAAGTGGTTAAGTTCACGTGCTCCTCATCAGCGGCCCAGGGTTTCGCTGGTTCAGATCCTGGGGATGGACATGGTACCACTCATCAGGCCATGAAAGAGAAGGAGGAAGAGAAGGAGGAGGGGGGGGGGGGAGAGGAAGAAAAGATTGACAACAGATGTTGGCTCAGGTGCCAATTTAAAAAAAAAGGTTAAAATTGTAAATTTTATTTTATGTGTATTTTACCACAATAAAAAAAAAGAATGGCAGAATTTTGAAAATATTGAAACTGGATAGTAAGTCCATAGGGATTCATTATATTCTACTTAGTATCTGTTTGAAATTTTCCATAAGCAAAAGTTTTAAAAAATTAAGATTCTTTAAAGGCAAATTTAAATGCATGAAACATCTTTTCTGAAGCATGAGAATTAAGGATATAAACTACCTGTTATACAACATTTACATAACAGTCTACTTACTTGAGAAACGTTACATCTATTTAACCAAATTGTGATTATGAGATCATCATCATAAGAATACATCCCAATAGTTTTAATATTTAATGTTTTTTACAAAGTACTTTTGCATCGAGTATATGTAACGTTTTCATGAGGTGGGTCTCATCATTCTCCTTTTACAGAGAGTTGCAGTGATTGCCCATGGTCTCATAGAAAGTAAGAGGCAGAGCTGGGGTCCAAATACAAGTTTTCTGCCTCCAAGTCCAGTGCTCTGTCCCCTGGGCTCCATGGGGGGTGTTATTTTGGTAGTGACAACTTTATGACACCTTTACGACACCTTTACCAGTGTTCTGAGGCTCCAAGCCTGAACTAGTCTGCTCAGTAGTAGTGTCACTGTCGGGTATCTTTGGACAAGGCAGTTAACTTTAATCACTTCATTTTTCTCATTTGAAAATGGAAGGAACTGGACTAAGTGACAGTCTTGGTTCTTCATCTCTCAAATTCTGTGGATTAGATTTGATGGTAACTTAGGCAGTAACAGAGAGATAGAAATAAAAAGGGAAGCAGGAATCCTGTTGTATGTGTTAGGTCATATATAGAGTTTTCATCTGATTTCTAGATACCATACGTTAAGATAAACATTGATAACGAAAACTATAACCGGAGAACAACCATGGTCCATGCCCTTAAGTCCCTTATGATCCAATGGTCTAGTTAAATTCATATTACAGAACTTCTTGCTTAATTCTATCCACTCTCATTCTTTATATTTTCCATACTGACTGGATATTTCTGGTCTTTTCCTTCTCTATTATTCCTAGTGACAAAATTTCTAGACACACCATTCTTGTTTGTTTGCTTTTAGCTAGTATTTGTGACAAAATAAACTACACTACACTACAGTTGAAGGAAAGCTACACTACAGTGGAGACCCTTGTGATTGTCATTGGGTGTCTAAACTAATTTCAATTTCACAGATGCTCAACAATTCCTTTTCACATTGCCTATGTAAAAGCACCTTGTTTATTTACGTAATATGTAGTCTATTTTATTTAAACTATATAGATTTATATTCAAAATCACATTTATTTTTATTTGTTGTGGTTTATAAACATATCTTTGTCGTTATTAATGACTAACATTCTGTTTTCCATTTCTTTCTTCCTTAATTTTTTAGTGACCCTTGAGATCTTCCTAACGCCCTATATTCAGGATTTTGAACAAGTAAGGAAAGCCATCTTACATTTGCATTTAATTCATAGAAATTTGTCCACATTATACTTCTGCTTTTAGAAGTATAATATTACATTTTTGCTACCATCTAAGCATAAGCATACATTGATCTCTCCCTAGCAAAACATAAATGTTTTTCATCCCATCCCCACTAGCATATTAGCAATGGAGCAAACTGATATTGCGTACCTCATGATATTTTACATTGAAAAGGATAAACTTTTCATAACTTGCAAACCTGAATCTAACCTCAAGAAAACATCAGATAAATCCCAATTTAAGAATATACTACAAAAAAATGGCCAGCACTTTAAAGAATTCAATGTCATGAGAGATAAATGATGAGAAGCAGTTCCAGATTAAAGGAGACTAAAGAGGTATGAAAATTAAATGCAGTGTTTGATCCTGGATTGGAACAATATAATTTCTATAAAGGACATTTTTGAAACCGTTACCAAAATTTAAGTAAGGTCTATAGATCAGATAATTTTTTAACTGAGATATAATTATGATAATATTGTATTAATGTTATTTTCTGACTTTGACAGTTATACTCTGGTTATGTTAGTGAAACTCCTGATTTTGATAATTGTACTTTTATAATTGTCCTTGATCTTAGGACAAACACCAAAATATTTAGGAGTTAAAAAAAACTTCACAGTTTTTCCGATCTCCTATGTGTAACATCTTCTTGATTTAGCAGCCCCAGCCTGCCTCTTGGAACTCTCAGAACTCATGCCCTACCTCCCACTCCCTTTCACTAGGATTCAACAACCTTGGCCTTCTTTTGTTCCTCAAACATACCAAGCTTGTTCTGCCTCAAAACCTTTTGTGCTTGCTATTTTCTCTGCCTAGAACATTCACCTCCCAGATCTGTGCCTGGCTGGCTTTTTGTCATCATTGGGCCCTGGCTCAAATATGACACTTCAGCACCTCACCTCAGGGCATCAGTCTCTGACTACTCAAACAAAACTGGCTCTCCACCCAGTCTTGATTACATTAACCTGTTTTCTTGTCTTCATAGGACTTACCACTCCCTGAATTTATCTTGTTTACTTATTGCCTGTCACCTCTCTCACTCCCACTCTTCCTTTCCTACCTAGTTAGGATATAGGTCCATGAAAGCAGGGATGTTGTCTATCTTGATGACTGCTATAAACCCATTGTCTAGAACAATTACTTGGCACATAGCCTGTGTTCAGTCATAATTTTTTGAACGGATGAATGCATTTATATGTACAAAGACTAGACATGAATAGCAGCGGAAAAATATCAGTTGTAGGGAGTGATGTTATGGATAACTAAAAAATTTATTCAACTCCATTTGCAAGCTGATATTATAATAGAAAGTGCCCATGACTCCAAAAGAGTTAACACCTAAAGTGCTCTCTGCTGTAATGGTAGCAGTGGTTGATTATTTTCTACCCAGAACAAGGGCCAAAAGGTTAGGACATGGTATAAGGATTAGGGAGAATAGAGTTTCCAGGCTTAACTGGTATAACAGGGGAAAACTTCTGAAATCTAGACTATCTTAGACTGTTCCTAGAGCAGTAGATGTGTCCTTGAGAGAGGAGGGGTCTCCAGGCTGGTGGAAATAGGGCATGCACACACAGAGAGAACAACCCATTGGCCTCAGGGCCCATCCTAATGAACAATTCCACATTCCAAGTCATTCTTTAGTCTATGAAGTGGGCATGTCATTATTACTTTGCCACATTTTGGGGTGTGCTGGAGAAGAGCTAAGGCAAGCATTTGTTTAATAAAGACGCTAAGTAACAACATTCTTCGTTTCATCTTCTTTCGACATTTTCAAAGCCCTCCTTCAAAGCTGCTGTCTTTGAGGCTCTATTTACTCCATATTAAATGTCTCTCTGAGTAAATTCTTTGGGTAAGGGCCAGTCTTCATGGTGTTCTTGCTAACGCAAGACTTTGGAGCTATCTATAAACGACAGGTCTCCTTTGTACAATTTGTTGGAGCAATAACCACCACTCTGGCCACTGGGTGGCAGGAACCATTTCCCATTCTTCATTTTCTGTAGGAATTTGTAAGGAGCTGGGCTTCATTAGATTCTTTTAAATGAGTAAAAATGCCAACCACACTTTGCAGACATGATGTTTTCAGACACTTGCAAGTTCAAAAATACCCTTTATTCTTTCCAACTCAGTATGAAGGCTGTTCCCATGGAGGCCTAGCCACAAAGCAAGTTTGAAGTTTTCTTTTGTTTGGCTTATTTGGAGTTATTGATGAACTAGCTATAGAAGCCCCTCCATGCTTTTTTGTATGGTGTGGGGGAGGTGAATGGCAAGAACAAAGCTAAAGTTGTCTTCATTTCAGTCTTCTTTATGTTTAAGGGGATCAAACAGATTTTTCAACAAATATAGACACCGATACTGTTTTCATCTTGGTGATGAAAAAGGATAAAAATGAATGGCTAATGATTGGATTTACTGAGTGAAAAAAACTGTTTTAGACTTTATGGTGGGACTCTATTCTAGCATAGGTATTCTGCTTATACACCTGAAACAACAGGCATAGGATTTTACCTCTGTGATGTTACAATCATTTATAAGTTCTTCTTTTAAGTTCAGATCAAGGTTATACTCAATTTTGCAAAAAACAGAGATTATAATGAGTACATTTTCCCACACTATTCTAGAGACAGGTAATTTTTAACTGTTACATATCTGTGATAGCATGGAAAATATTCAAAGCACGATAATTTCAAAGAACCACTGTCATTTTATGCATATCAGAAAAAGGAAGTTAGATGATAAGTGGAAAACTTGAATTAGAAATCAAGTGACAGGAAGAATAATTCAGTAGAAGGAGTATGGAATTAGGCAGCAGAACACTTCAACCCACAGCTCTGTTTCTGTCTAGGTGTGCAATATTAGGCAAATCTTGTGATCTGTGTAGGCCTTGATTCAAACATTCACTCCTCAGGCAATGTAATATGAGAAATAGGTATGAAATACTTTGAAAAGAACTAAGTGCTATAATATTAGGGACTAAAGAGGTTGTTCAGTTAAGGAGAAGCATCCCTGCAACACAAATGCATTTGTCTTGTAGAGATATTGTTATGTGAGGCCAACTGCTGTTTAACAGGTATTTTGATCAGCTATTTGAACCTTATGAATAAGGCAAACAAACCCTTATTTGGGAAGGAATTTCTTATGGGGAAAAAGTCCAGCCATCTTCCCTCCTATCTTTCACAGCAGACATGCTAAACACATAGTCTGTCCACTTTCTCAGCACATTATCAGTCCTCAATACCAGGCAGTCTGGCTTCCATTTCTGTCAGTAGTAGTTTTTCTTGAAGCTCATCAGTCATTATCTGATGGCCAAATCCAACTGCCTTTTCTTAAGGCTTTATACTGAATATCTGCAGTAGCATTACGTTCGCTCCTTCCTCAGGTTCTAATGCCTGCCCCCAACCCTGCTCAATTCTAGCATTCGTTATGTCTTCATATGCTAAAGGGAACAACAGTAATAAGCTGTGGGAAAATGATAGGATAAGGAACGCAATGTTATATGTAAGTTGTGAAACATAACGTATTCTCTTTCTTCTACGACAATAAAAATTTTGCAGTGTTTATTGGTAGAAACTCAGAAAAAAAGGAACTATGAGTGCCATCTTGTGGCAAGGCATGCCCTACCACATCTAATTTGACCTTACCATCCCCTCCCCCCGCTAAATATTTTAGCTGTGCTCTGCCTGTCTGTGTCATTTGACACTGGAGTCCCTTCCTTTTTGAAGCTTTTTTATCTCTAGTCTCTGAGTCACTGCAGTCATTCTCAGTCTTTATCTTCCTTTATCTATCTTAACTTTTCAAGATTTGATATTATATCACCCTATTGTTTTGAAAATCACCTCCTTCCTTGAATCTCATTGCTGTTATATCTTGGTTCTTGGATCATATTTTATCTCTTCTTGACAATTCCACTTACTTCTTTCCTGACATCTGTGGCTATACTATAAAACTCAGCCCTTAGTAGTGTTGCCAGATAAAATACAGGACATCTAGTTAAACTTGAATTTGAAATAACAATGAATAATTTTTTAGGGTAAGTATGTCCTCAATATTAATGGAACATGATTATATTAATGCAATAGCATTATTTGTATTTGCTAAATTTGGCAACCCTAGCCATTAGCCTTCTCTTCTTTCCTTATTGTGGTAGATATGGAGATGTATTGCTCAGATTTCCCTTCAAAGAAGTACTTGCTACCCAGCTGTGGGGAGTGAGGTCAGCAGACATCCTCCAGCTGTCAGCTCCTTCAGGATCTGCCTCACCCAAGGTCAGCCCTTCTCAGGACTGTTCACATCATTGACTGAATTAAGTGGGGATGTAAAGGCCCAACCATTTTGGTCTGATGCAGGGCAACTCTGACAGGCAGCATTTGCTTCAGAGCTCCATCAGGTTGGCCGAGGCATTTTCAGTGTGCATTGCAGTTTGACTTTTTCCTCTGTCTAATCCACTATCCACTTCCTTCCCTTTCTTTCACAGGTGCTGATCCTTAATAAACATCCAGACTTTGTCTCAGCTTCTGCTCTTAAAGAACCCAAGCTGCAACACTCACCCTTTCAAGGAACTCATTCCTATGACTTCAACTATGATCCCTCCAACTATTTGATGTGTGTCTACAGATCTCTCATGTCTGCGTTCACAGCTGCCCATAGTCTTTCTCCACTTGAAGGTCTGTTTTTCAGACCGAACTAAACTGATCATCTTTTTATTCACTCATTCAGCAAACATCTGTTGAGTGCCTGTCATATTCCAAACACTGTACCACTGGGGTTATAATATTGAACCAAACACACATCCCTGCCCTCATGGGGCTTATCTTCTACTGGGGAAGACAGATAATAAATAAGATAGATAAAATGTGTTGTAAGTTATAGAGTGACAAGTGCTAAAGAGAAAACAGAGAAAGAAAGGAGTATAGCAAGTGTGTACGTGAGAGTACATGTGTATTTGGTTTTTTGGGGGAGGTAGGGGCAGAGGAAATTTTAGATAAGGTGGCCAGGGAAGGTGTATTAATCAAAATAGGTTATGATATGCTATGGTACGAAATCTACGTATCAGTGGTTTAGCCCCATAAAAGTTTAGTTTTTGTTGATAGAAGTCTGATATAGGTGACATCACTCCACCCAGCAGTTCAGGCCTCCAGGCTTCCTCCACAGTGTGATGCTGCCACATGGACATATAGTTTCTAGGGGCAGAGAGAGATGGAGGTAGATCAGCAGGCAATAAGTGCCTTGGCCTGGAAGTGACATCCCTCCTGCTCACATTCCCATTTGCCAAAACTAAGTCACATGCTCCCACCCTTAACTACAAGGGAAGCCAGGAAGTGTCCGCCTATCTGCCCAGGAAACAGAAATGGTACAGTGATCTGCCAGTTTTCTTTCCTTCCACAGGAGATTTCCCTGAAAAAGTGACATTTGAATAAAGACCTGAAGGAATTTTCTCGGAATTTTAAAGTCTGTTTCAAATATACTATCACTCACAGCCCCTTTTCCTATTGAAAACATGCAGTTATTTTGTATTCTTCTTTCATCTTCTCTATCTAACCAATCAAAAGTGTAACTCGTCTCTAGCATTTGGTAATCTTTTATATTCTATTTCTATCTCTAACCCTTCCCTGCTCTCCAGCCCCCAATCCATCTTCCATGCCACAGCCAGAGTGGACATTCTAAAGCAAAAATCCTGTTGATGTATGCTTTTCCTTAAAAAATTTTTTTATTGATATAAGAAACCCAATTGTAACTATGTATCTGTGAATTTCCCGCTACTATTGTTTACATGTCTTAAAATTTATAACAGAGCAAGTTTGAAAAAAAAAGAAACACCTAACTACAAATGAAACACTTTCCTACTAAAAATTTAGCTAATTATTGATCATTGCCAATATTGATTGATAATTTTTTTTCTAAGAATTAGAGCTTTTTCTATGTTTTGTTTTTGACTGTGGTTTCATTTTTTATATAAGCACTTTGCAAGCTTCCCTCAGCTCTTAAATTATCTACCTATATTTATCAGAAAGATGTGACCATTTTCTGAGCAGTTTGTAAATAGCTCTCAGAAACTCCTTTCTAGTTTTGCCTTCCTGCATATACTGTTTCTCCCTCTTTCCCTCTCCCTCCCTTCCCCACATTTATTCTTATAAAGGAAACAATTTTAATTCCATGTAATTTTTAAACACTGGGTCAGAGAATTCCAGCTTGAAGGAGAAAAAAATATATTATGGGAGACCCCATGTTTGCAACCAATGTGTGGCTTTCTAGTAAATTTCTTCCAAATCAAGAAACTCCCTACCCTTTGATGTCAGCTTCTTGGTAAAAACCTTCGAAGTTAACTCCAATGGTTTGGATTTGAAGATAAATATCCTTAAAGACTTCAGCAGTATTAGAACTGGTTTTTAGTTTGTGAACTTTTTGAGATTAGGGACAATTTATCACTCATTTCTGTATTCTCTTTACCTCACTCAGTGTATGGTATAACTGTCTTCAATAAATGTTGAATGAATGAATGCTAGAGTATTCTTTAAAGATTCATCCTAGTTTTGCTTGTGAACATCTAAAAACACATTTTAAAACAGTTTTTTAACGACAATGCATACTACTTTTCTAATTCTCAAGATAATTTCTTATTAGGGCTTGAATGGGTAGAACAGAGCCCATGGTATGTGTAAACACATCAGTGTTTTCTAGTATGACTCTTTGCCTGAGGTTCCCCCTGAATAAAAGAGTGGAATTATGGAAAGTAGTAACTTCCCCCATTTGTGCTCCCACTGCCCATGTTGAGTGAGTTGAATAATATGGGAGTGCGTCTTCCTCCAGCTTTATTACAATTGATTCCACCCCACCCAAGTGTCAGTTTCAATGTGTGGAAGGAACTCTGAGTCTTTTGGAAGAGAGGAGGAGATTGAATAATTTCAAGGTATTCTTGTGTTAGTGATTTCAGGCACTTATCATCCCTAGAGATCTTAATGATTTATCTCTGCATCTAACAGATGAGGGAAAATGAGACACCAAGAAACTAATTTTTCTTCTTCATGGGCTACCTTCATATCAGTGCATTTACATAGACTCACTGCCCCCTGAGCCTGTTTTCTGCCTGATAACCAAAGTGGAGCTAAATCTCATACTGCAGGTTAAAATTAATCTCTCACTTAACATCTGTTTCACTGGATTATTTAGATTTTCATATGTAATTTGATATAAATCTCAAAGATGACACATCTTGGATTTCTGTTATATCATCAGTGAAGTCCATTAAACTTGACTGTGATTTGGAACTTTATCCTTTATTTGACTTTCACAACTTCTTTGAGATGACTTCCCTTACAAGGAGAAAAATCTCTTCTATACCAGAATTTATCACTCAAGTTCCCTGTGATTTCTCTGGAGCAACTTCATGGATACATGGATGTTGAGAGCAGAAAATAGATGGACATTGCCAATGTTCCGATTTAACCTCCTCCTTGTATAGATGAACAAACTGAGGCCAGTGAAGAAAAGGGACTTGCCCTAGTAGCCAAACTGGAAGCTGAATCCTGGTCTTCTGACTCCTTCTATGGATAGATTTGGTCTTGCGTGTTCTTTTGCCTGATATGCTTGCTTTAGGCATTCCTGTGGCATGAACGGCCACAACATATTTCCCCTAATTTAAACCACCACCAAGAAGTCCTGGTGGCATGAGAGGACCTATGCTTCAAAGAAGTATGAGTAGTTAAATATGGCAGTAGCATAGGCAGTAAAAGGGGATGTGACAAGGGAAGAGGAAGGACAGGAAGATAGGGATTCCTTCATAAAGAATCTTCAGGTTGCCATCCTAGATGCAACAAGGGTTTTATCAGCGCTTGACATAGAGTTTTTCTTTTGTTTTATTTTATTGTGAGGCAGAATAAAGCTATAATACAGAGAACAAATGGCAAATTAAAGAAAAGCAAAGAAGAAAAACAAAGATTCAAGCATCCTATTTTTAAAAACTTCACATGTTTACTCTTTGAAAACTTCTAGTATCGCATAATAATTTACTTCATTTGTTTGACAGTTATAAAAACTCTAGGACATAATTCAGTTTGATTTGCTCTTGGTTTTCTCATCTCAGAAATGAAGCCAAGTATCTCATTTGGTTATTATGAGGATTCAGTGAGAGTTTGCTTGTAATTGCTTTTATATTCTTTGGTGTAAAAAAATGGCAGTCTTGAATTCAATTTGTCTGCTGAACTACCTAGCCACTTCTATATATAGCTCTTAAGTCTTCTGTTAACTTGTGTTTTTTTGCTTACTTGGGAAGTAAGCTGCCTGAGTTGTGGGGATGAAAGTAAATGGATTTGGTAATTCAGCCTTAGTGACCTCCCTACAATTTTTTTTCAATCTCCAAGAAATTCAAGTTGTTTTTGTAACATAGAAGATGTCCACTGGAAGACACGTTTAGTAATGGTGACAAGTTACTCTCTCTTTTTTCCTCCACAACTTTTTATTTTGAAAAATGTAAAACCTGGAGGGAAGTTGGAAGACTAGATTCATCAATTGTTTACATTTTGCCACATCTTTTTCTTTCTAATACCTATCTATCTACTTATATAATTTTTTGCTGAAATGTTTGAGAGTAACTTGTAGACATCGTGACATTTCTTTCCTAAATACCTTAGCATACATCTCCTAGGAACACAAGCTTTCTCCTGCGTAATCACGATACCATTATGACACCTAAGAAACTTAACATTTATTGATTAAATATCATCTAATATACAATTCATATCCTAACTTTTAAAAATTATCCCAACAATGTCTGTGGTATCTATTTCCAGCTCCTCCTCATCAATACTGGATTCAAAGAAGAATCATGTTTACATTTAGTTTTCTTATCTCTTTCTTTACTCTAGAACAGTTCCTTCAAGTGTGTTTTGTCTTTTGTGAAATTGACATTTTTGAAGAGTCCAGGCCAGTTTTCTTGTAGAATGCATCTAAATCTGGATTTGTCTGATTGTTTCCTTATGGGTAGATTTTATTTAAATGTGTTTGGCAAGAATACTACATAGATGATGTGTTCATCTCCTTTTTAGAAAGCTCTCTGGGATGTAGTATGGAGATGGGATTGAAGAGCGCGAAATGGGAAGGCTGTGGAAGTTATTCCAAATGAATGATATGGTGGTCTGAACTAGGGTAGAGGTGGTGGGGACTGAAAAGGGGAAAATCTGAGAAAGGTTTAGACAATGGACTTGATGACCAACTTTGGTTGTGATAGGTGATAGAGAGGGAGGAACCTAGGATAATTCCAAGGGTTACTGATAAATGACTATCTCACTCATCAATTTAGGGAATATAAGAAAAGAAGTGTTTATTGGGGTGGCTGATAGTTTATTTTTCACATGTATCATTTGAAATACTGGTGGATCATTCAGATAGAGATGATTGATATGATTAGTCTGGAGTTCAGGAGACAAATCTTGGACTGGAGATTTAAATTTGGGGCTGAAATATTAATATGTAGGCAGGAGTAAAGGCATAAGGATGGATCAGATTGCCTAGAGAGAGTATTAGGTGAAGAGTGATGGGGTGAGAAAGCATTCTTAGTTAAGACTAAGCCATAGCTGCTAGTCCAGTGCTGTTGCCCTAGAGTTCTTGTTTAGTTTTTCAGCATTTTAAGTTCTGAGATTGTTCCACTGATTTGGTCTTTAGTCAGTCACCAACTAAACTCAGAATTGTTGGGCCTCATCACAGATTGCAGTTGCCCCAACTAGACTACAGAATCACTGGCACTGACCCCATACTCATAGTGATCCATGTTTTCTCCAGGCATCCTAGGCTAAGTGTGGGGCTGTCTCCCACAAAGAGGCCATCCCTATTTAAGATGGGACTACCAGAGCTCCCCCGTTGTTCCTAGGTTCACTCCCAGAATGTGCTGAGGCACATTATGCAAATTAACCAGACATGATAAAGATGATCATACATTAGCTGGGCATGTGCGCTTGTGTGTTTCTGCTATCTGGATTGCAATTCTGTGATGGAATAGTGCCAGACTGATCTAGCAAAAGAAAAAGAAAGGAAAACCAAAAAATGTTCTTTCAGCTCCATTTAATGCTTTGTCTTTATCAAGCTTGTGTGCTGTTTCTGCCTGTACCTCTCAGCGTATGGAGACAAGAGTCAGGACCCCATCATTCCTCCCTACTCCTCCAAGAAATCTTTTATACTTCCTCCACAGGTAGAAGCCCAGGTCACCAACAACAGCAGCGAGTGTTTTATTGACACTTGTGGTATTCGATTACCAAAAACCTTCCCATTCCCAATATACTTAGAATCATGTTAAGTGAATATCTACAAAATGGAAATTCTTCTTCAATGACCTCTAAAGAGGAGATAAAGGAGATTGGGGGATGTAAAGGAAAAGGGAAAGCCTGAATACTTCTTGCAGAGAAGGGAAGGCTGAGCCCAGTGGGGATGGCTGAGTGTTCAGCTGCCAATATCTGTTACTTAAGGAGTGACATTTTCCAGATCTCATTTCAGGGAAGGCAACACCTGATTTCACTTAAAATTGCAGCATCTACCCTGCTGCTTTCCCCTGACCAGGCCCACGCCTCACCAGCCACAGCAATGAGGCTGAGAGAAAGGAGGATGCAATTAGCTGGTGAGTGGGGGTTAGGGTGAGTGGGAACCTCTTGAGAGTTCTGATCTGGTTGTGCAGCTGACTTAGGAGGTTTCTCGCACACACTAGCACGCATTAATAACATAGTCAAGTGCCAAGAAGCAAGAGAGAGAGCTGACACAATCATTTAAACATAATGCTATATGTTTTGATGGTTGTTGGTGGTATTGGTTTAAGAGCTGTGGCTCTCTAGCTTCTGCTTTCTTGAATCACCAACATTGCTTGATATGTCGAGCAGATAGGAATTTTTCTCTTAAATATTATATTAGCCTGGCCAAGGAGAACTGTAAAAGTTGATCAGAGCACAAATGTTCAATTATTTTTTTATTTTCTATTCTGGTCCTTAATGTCTTCTTTGTCTTCACTGTATTTTTTTGTGTACACACACACACACACACATACATATGTGTGTACACAAATACATGTAGTCAAGGCAAAGAAAATATTAGGGACCAGAATAGAATGTGTGTATGTATGTATGTATATACAAATATAAAAAATATATATATATATTTAGATGATCCAATTTCCTGATGTTAATTTTAATCTAAAAGATCTCCATTAAAGCTGGAGTAAAACAAAAAGCTCAAAATTGCAGCCAATGCAGAAAACTATAAAAGCGCAGAAATATTTGTTTAGTGATTTTTTTAATAGCAAAAGTATTACATTTATTGTTTGCAGCCTATTTTTCACTTAGCAATGTATTAATATTTTCCAGTATCAAAAAATATTTTTCTGTAGCATTTATTGAACTAAATTGGAATTTAGTTGGAAATTTAGCTGTCAATCTCTCTCTCTTTCTCTCTGCCATTAAACAAAGCTGTGGTGAACATTCTTATGAACTTTTTGCATCAAGTTCTATATATTTCCTCAGAGAAAATTTTTAGAAGTGGAGTTTTTGAGTCAATGTGTATGTACATTTTTAAAGCGTTTGATATATATTGCTAAAATGTCTCTTTCCAGAAGAGGTTTTAAAGTCTTATGAGGATTATCTCATCTGAAATTTCCATAAACAGATTGGAGGTTAGAGCAGGGGATTACAAATTTCAAGGGAGATCATTACTGTATGTCCTAAAAGTGTCAGGACTAGAATAATTGGGATAGTTGTCATTGAAGACTATGCAAGTGTAAATCCTCTCTACCTTCCTGGACCAGCTCAGAAAAAGAGAGCTAATCTGAGAATTGGACCTCTGATTCTCTATTGATGGTGTACTCATTGATGCATAGGTAGTGCTAGTATCTAAATGAATCCACAGGGTCTGAGACTAAAAGCCTAGAGTCTCATTTTTTTAAAAATCCAAGAAAATATAAGGAGATAATATTATAGTAGAAAAACAAACTATAAAGGAATAGATTCTTGTTATGTCCACTGAATTAAATACTTCTTTTACATAATATCCTTTACTCTGGGTGGAGGTTCATATATCTCTAGCTAGGATCTCAGAAACAGCCCACCAAAAGTAAGCTTTTAGATAGGGAGTAGGCAAAGTAGAAGTTAAGTACCTCCACAAGAAGAGGAAATAGATCTTCCCTAATCAATCATAATTCTTTGCTGGCCTCATTAGCTGACTGCAGCATAATGGAAGAAATGTCCTTCCAATTGTCATCTTTCCTGGAAATCTCTGGTGTCTAATTAATTTCTATTCAGAGTTCCGAACTTCCAGCAGTAATGCTCATACTCAACATTTTTGTTAATGATATTTTTGTCTCTAGAATTTATAAATGGAAGATTACTTTCTGTAGCCATGTCTAGGGAATGGACACTTTCTCCTTATTTTCCATATCCATTCTTGCAGTAAATCAAATCAATCAATCAATAATAGGTATCCAACTTGCATTAGGCACAATTCTGGGACTCCATTTATTACCTGACCTCCATAATCTCCACTCTAATATGCATGCCATGTTGACACTCTGGGTCTCCAGGTATCAGTCTACTCAGACCCTGTACTAAATATTTCTCAAAATGTCTGTGTGTTTTCTTTGCCTCAATGAACAGTCACCTGAGTAAATGGCTCTAGGTCTCTGGGAAAATGGAATCATTATAATATATGAAGCTACAGTGCTTCTCCTAAACACCTGGCCATCTCTGTGACATTAGGTTCTGGATCTGAAAATTGGCCAAGAACTAGCCAAGGACAAAGAACTAACAAGGGATCAGGACTTATCATTGGGGCAACCATCCTCAGCCTCCTGCTCATCCATTTTTTTCTTGTTGTGCTTGTAAACATTAAGTAACACTCCTGTTGGCTGCCCATCTTTGTGCCCCTAGGGATGTCATGCTCTCTTAAGCATCTCCACAGCTGCCTGCTGGTCAAGCCCCCTTGGCTGTCCTTGCTGGCCATTATGGTAATGGCAACTTTTTGGCTTCTTGTATTTAAATACCACCACCTGGGCTCTGTTGCTTTGGCCTCCATCATCCTCATGGTTATTGACAAGCCCAACCCTGGACTGCAGATAAGAGCCACCACTGAACTTCTTAGTGATGCTGTTCCTCTCACCAGCACATTCCTAGTGGCCTTGGTGGAGTGGTGTCCTTCGAGTGCTCCCTTGGACCATAATCCTCTAGTGGGTCTTTTGGTTTTATTAATATATGCATTCTTGCATGGCCACTTCCCTCAGCCTCTTTTATTCCTCCCTCCACCATCTTCCAGAGCAACTCAGGCATTTCTACTTTGCTCAACACAACCATTACTTTTTCCAGTCTTCTAAAAGTCGTCCTAGTAGCGAGTTTGCCTCATCCCCTGGGATCGTTGCCAGGGTGTTAAATCTCATACCCCAAGAAAGCACTGGCAAGTCAATGAATTCTCAGTTATCCAGTCATATATCCTAGCCCTTGATTAGGCATCTTCAAAATCCAATCCCAGGAATATATCCCTGGCTCTTGTTAATACATGCTAGCTAATTCTCTCAACTCCTTGACTGCATAGAGATCCTTGACTCCATCTCTTCATTGCCTTAACTGAGTAATTCTGGGCTTTACCAGCATTAGTTATCAGTGTGGCAGCCAGCAGAGGAGGTGGGACAGCTCCTTATGGGGCAGAGGCTTCTGCAGTGTTTTCTAACACAGGGCAAGTCTACCTCTTACTAGGGAAGGGTGGGCCACCGTGTTAGCTCTGGAGGTTCAGTGGGGGTCTTCAGCTCCATTATCTGGGGGAGCCATGCAGATGTCCCTATTCCATACTTCAGGGTCTGCGTTTTCCCAACCAGAGCTCTGAGATTACCACAACAGACCTGTTTTGATGAGCATTCAAATGTTTCTGAAGCCCTGTAGCTCTATCAGATCTTCGGCTTTCTTATCTGTGTTTGTTCTTCCACCACAGGATCTAAAGGGCACCTTCATAAATGACCAGAGAAGTCCTTTGGCTCTCACATTTAGCCATTTGTTACTTGTTAACCACTCTCAGTTTCTCATTACTTTTCTTCAGAGCCTCAATACAATTTTGCAGTGACCTGCAGCTCGGCTGTCTTGGTAGACAGCCCTCCTCGTATCTTTTATATTATTGCAGTAGCCTACCTCTACCTGGCTGTTTGCTCAAGTCACCACCAGTGAAATCTTTAGCAACTGAGCTGTCACCTTTTGTCAAAGACTATCCATCCCCACTTGCCCCACTCAGGATGGCATCCTTTTTGCCTGCCGAATGGTGTACAGTCCCGAATCCCCATCTTACTGCTTTCTTGGACCATTCTCAATATCATTTGCAGTAGTTTGAGCATGCCAAGAAGCAGACAGAAGGATAGGATTAGATGTGCCAGAGAGTGATTGGGGGTGGGGGGATTTGGCAAAGGTGAAGAAAGCCGTCAGACTGGTGTAATGTCTGTAGAGAGAGGAAAGGAAGGAGGAAAAGGTAGGAGGAGTTTTAGACTACAGCATGGTTCCAAAAAAGATTCTGTCATGCCGATGGGGAGTCTTCAAGCCAAATTTGTCCACAGGTGTCCTGTGACTAGCTGGAATGAATGTGCCTTAGTACCGTTCGCCACCATGTTCAATAATTGACTGAGAACAGCTCACGGGAAGTGTGGCCTCAGCGTGAACACAGTGGTGAATGCAGAAGAGCAGAAGCTGCAGCTGATAATCAGTAATGCTCCCTGTAGCAGGATTTCTGAGTGACATATTTCATGGCATGCATGTATGTACACACACCCACACCCACACCCACCCACACACACACACACACACACAGAGTCATTGCTTAAGATGAGTAAATCTTCAGGTTCAATACTAGCAGATGAGAGTATCTGAGGGGCTATATCCAGAGAAAGGGGATTCTGTCGTCTATAATTCAAATTCAAAAAAACGAACACACAGATAGTACACCTAGGGATCAGACTCTACCGTACCATTATTATTATAATTTTTTTCAGAACAGGTTTGTACAGACTTTCTTAGCCAGTTTAAAGAAATTACCCCCAATTTGTGGCTCTGTTTCTGTGTGAAAAAATGTAGCACCAAGTTTCCCACAGCTGACTAAGCACAACTGACTGACAAGTGAGTCTTTAGACCACAACAAAATTATAAACTGAGAACTCCCTGTAGCCAGGAGAGGCCTCTTGGACTCCTTCTGGGCACTTTGAGATATAAATCACCAAGTGTTCTTTCAGTGGATGATAATTTCAATGTCTAGGTCATCTCAGAACTGCCATTTGTTGATTCTCTTCTCTCCTGAGAGGTGGTCAGTTTTTCCCTTTTTTTATTTTATTTGATTTTGAGGGTTTTTTCATGTTGCTTAATTGAATCATATTCTGTATATTTTGAATATTATGTTGTGAGACACTGGGTCCTGGGATTTTTGTTTTTTTGTTTTTCTTGGCATACAGTCAACCTGATTGTATTCAGACTATAAGTTCTGTCTCATCTTCCTTGGGGGTGGTTTTGATGCCAGCTCTGTTTTCAAAGCTGTTTTTATGCTGTCTGGGTCTGCCAAGTGCATCTGCCACTTAGGGATTAGTTTGGACTTGGGCTATGGTTTAATGTCATATTTTATTCTTAAATGCTTTTCTATGCTTCTTTGGGTCTCTTCAGGATATGTGAAACTCCAGGGTAATCCTGGAACTTATGTTGTTTAATATCCAAAACTAGATATATCTCCTTCTCCATCTCTCTCCTCTCTGGGAATCTCCTCCCGCATCACGCACACACACACACACTCTGGATCCAAAACACTCTTTTCCTCAGTTCTTTTGTCCCAAATGATGGGTTTTTCTCACGGTTTTATCTCCTCATGTTTTTATGCAGTTCTGTGAGAGTGGGACTACCTTAGGGGTAAACGATTGAGAGAAAAGAGTGTGAAAAAAATAACAGGAAATCCCCCCACCTTATTTGGGCCATGGTGGCCCATTTCTCAATTTCTCTGTCCAGAGAGATGAGTCTTTTTTCAGGGTTTTAAGTGCCTGTGATGTCACTGCCACAGCCGTAAAACTCCCCAACTGGCCAGCCCAGTGGGCAGGGATGGGAGAGAAAAGAGAAAGAAGGAAAATGCTAAAAGAAATGGGAATTACTGCACCCATTGTCTGGCATTCTGAAACCTCTTTTCCTGGTTCCATGACTAGAAGTAATGTTTTATTTCTGAGAATTTTTGCTTTCAGCATCCATGGCACAGTTCTGCCAGTTGGGTCTTCCCTTGGTCAAAGCCTAGAGATAAAGGAAGAAAATAAGACCATGAAACTCACTCTCATTACAGATCATTGTCCAGATTTTGAGTTCAGTCCACAGTCTGCTTGCTAATGTCTACTTCTCAGAGTCCTTAGGTAGTTGTCTTTGTATTCTCTCCAGAGATTTTGGTTGTAATCAGTGTGAGAGAAAAATTGTAGTTCGCTTACTCCATTTTGTCTACATGGATGGAGTTTTGGAAGTCTTATCCTCATTTTTGGAGGCCATTTTCTTCTGTGTAAATGATTCTATATTAAAAGTTTTTACTTTCAGAACTTAAAAGATGCTATTCCATTGCCACCTGACTTACATAGTAGTTTCTATTGAAAAGTGAGTTGTCGTCTTGTTGTTGATATTTTGAAAGTAATATGCCTTTTCCCCCTATGATTGCTTTTAAGATGTTCCTTTAGGTTTTTGGCAATTTGGCTATGATATTTCTAGATTTTCTTTGTATTTTTCCTACTCAGGGTTTGCTGAGTTTCTTAAATCTTTGAATTGATTTCTTTCATCAAATTTGGAAAATTATTGGCTATTCTCTGTTCAAATATTGCTTGCCCCATATTCTCTTTCTCCTCTCATCTGGAACTCTATTACACATATGTTAGGCTTTTTGATTCTTTATCCTAGTCCAGATTTGGCAAATGCCACCATAGAATAAAATGAGTAGCAATCATCAGCTAACCTCGGGGGCTCCCCACTCTATGAAATTCTTTGCTCTTTATTCTTCCATATTAATTTTAAAATCACTTTGTCGAGTTCTGTGATAACCTCTCATGGAACTTTTATTGCAATTACATTATACTCATACATTAATATATAGAGAATTGGCATTTTTAAAAATATCAAGGCTTCTTACCCCAAAGTAAGGCATAAATTTTTATTTATTCAAATCCTGTTATATCTATCAATAAGGTTTTATAATTTTCTCCATAAAGGTAACACACAGTTTTGTTGGGTATATGTCTTGGTATCCCACAGATATTTGTATTTATATGTTATAACATATTCATAATATGTTACTGTTATGAATGGTAAGATTTTGGGTTTTTTCTTTGTTTTTAGGTTTTGCAGTTATTGCTGGCATGTAAGAGTGTCCATCTCAACTTCAGTAGCATAATGCTATTTATATATGTATTACTATCATGTAAAAATACTTTAACAAAAGGTATATTTCCTGTTTATTTGTTAAAATTGTTTTACTATACCTTTTCTCTATTTTTTCTTTTTCTTTTCTTTTCTCTCTCTCTCTCATTAGTTTTGTTAGAGATTTGACTATTTTATTAGTCTTTCAAAGAATTAGCTTATGGTATTGTGGGATTTTCTACTATTTTTTAATCTTTCAATATTTATTTCCTTTTGATCTGATAATATGCTCACACCTCCTTTTATTTATTTAATCACTTTAGCTCTGTTGACTATTGCTGTGAAAAATGGAGATTTAGCTCACTTAGCTATCTTCTCATCTCTCTTCTTTTCTTCCCAGTATTTGATAACTTTATGAAATAAATATATTTGATAAAGGATATATATTATATTCATATTCATCAATTACATAAATCTATAATATATTAATACATATATAAATATCTTAAAATATCTATTGATTATCATTGTAGCTTTAAATAACATTTTAACTTTAACTTCTTGTTTTCTCCATTTTTGACAATATTTCTTAGTGCTCTGCTCTCTAAGATGAGGATACTAATACTGCTATCCTTTTATCTACTTCTTTCAAGACTCTGCCATTTTTGGTAACACATTTACTTTTACCTTATCTTTGGTATTATTTACATTTTGTTCTTCAATCTCAACCAAATCCTCTATGTGTTACTATGGAAATTATCCAAATATTGAAAAGCAATAAAGAGGATTTACATAATTATGACATAGAAAAGTCATTTACTGCTGGGACAAGCTCTATGTAGATTGATATTTTCTACTTTTTAGTCTACTGTCACAACTCCTGGGCCACTCAAAGAAGAATTTTCCTATCATCAACGTCCTTGTATGAGAACTCTTTTGTAATATTCAGGCATTTAAGGGACACTCCACATAATATCAGTTGCAATTTTGATATTCACTTATTGAGAAAATTAGTAAGGACAGGAAGTTATTATGAATTCATTAATGCTTTTAAAAATAATTTTTTAAATAATTTGTTTTGTGTTAATCCCAGAAGCATCTACACCTATTCAAAAAGTATCAGTATATATGTGTATGACGTATGTCATTTATTCAGCCTAAAAATGGAATAGTGTCTAGAATTCTGCAATAACTTATCCTTGGCCCTCATGTTGGGAACCAATTTGAGCTCAGAATGGATTTTACCTTTTTAAACCGTTGTTACAAAAAAAGGAGAAGAGTATGTGACAGAGATAGAATGTGGATCACAAAATATTTTTTTTTACCTAAAAATTTACTATATGGCCCTTTTCAGAAAAAGTTTGCCAACCCCTGTTTTAGACTAAAGCAAGGCTTCATAGAAGAGGAACAGATTCTAGCTCACTAGGCAGCAAAGGGAAAGAATATCTCAGGCTGAGGAAATTGGACGAGTGAAAGCATAGAGGACTGAGTATGACTGTTAGAAGGATTCATTGGAAATTGAGACAGTGCCATATCTTAAAGCATCTATAAGTGATATTATTCTTAGGTAAACTTCCATGAGCCTAGATAAGAATAATCCACATGTTCTTTGTTTCACTACAACCAAGCGCTGGATTGTGTTGTTTGCTAGCAGTGAGTGGGGAGCCTTTTCACTTTAGAATTCATTTGAACCAGACTCACAGAAATATCAGGGATTATATGCAAAAGAACAAGTGTAGATAGAAGAGTTAAGCACAGAAGACAAATAAAAAATCTCCCCACAAAAGCAAACCCATTAAATTATATGATAAATATTACATATTAACTCTTTTGGATTTTTCTTCTATTTCTTTATTTTAATACAGAGAGGTATAAAAAAGAAACCAAAAAAAAAGGACCATAATTTCCTGCCTAGATAATCCTTGTACATGAAGAAATGCACACTCGCTGAAAACTGAAAAATAAAAGTATCACTCCCTGTCTTATCTCCACTTCCCCTCCTCTCAAATTATCAGTCTTAACAGTTTCGTTTTCTTACAACAAAATGAGTTATTCATATATGTGTATATGTATATGTGTATACATATGTGATTGTGTATGTCTGTGCATGTATGTATACCTAGATATACTTAGAAGGGAACATATTATATCTACCATTCTGGTCATTACTGTTTTTTCTTTTTCGCTTTTTAAAAACTTAATAATATATCTTGATAGTCTTTTCATATAGATATATACAGATAAATTTTGTTCTTTGAAAAAAAATTTTTTCTTTTAAATATCGTCACCTGAGCTAACAACTGTTGCCAATCTTCTTCTCCTTCTTCTTCTTTCTGCATTTTCTCCCCAAATCCCCCCAGTTCATAGTTGTATATTTTAGTTTTGGGTCCTTCTAGTCGTGGCATGTGGGACGCCGCCTCAGCATGGCCTGACAAGCAGTGCCATGTCTGCATCCAGGATCCGAACCAATGAAACCCTGGGCTGCCGAAGTAGAACACGTGAACTTAACCACTCGGCCACAAGGTGGCCCTAAAAGAATTTTTATATTAAATTATTTTTAGGCTTATAGGAAAATTCATCAAATTTTTATGAACCCATAATTCATATATAGTTCATAGAGTTTTTATATACTCTTCATCCAGCTTCCCCTAATGTTAACATTTGACATAACTATAGTACAATTATAGAAATAAGAAAATTAATGGTGATACAATACTATTAACTAATGTATAGGCCCTTTCAAATTTGGCCAGTTTTCCCACTATTGTCCTTTTTTTGCTTTAGGATCCCATCTAAGATTTAGTTATTAGTTATTTAGTTATTTAATTACATTTAGTCATTTAATTAAATTTAGTCATGATATCTCCTTCAATCTGTACTTAGTCTTTCATTCTCTTTCATGACCTTGACACCTTTGAAGAGTCTAGGCCTGTTATTTTATAGAACGTCCCTTTGTCTTATATTTTCTAATAATTAAACTGAAGTTTTCCATTTTTGGCAAAAACACCATTAAAATGATGTTGTAGCGTTCTCAGGGCTTCACATTTCAATATGTCTGCTAAGGTTAACTTTGATCACAAGGGTAAGATGTTGTCTGCCAGGTTTCTCTTCTGTAGAGTTACTATTTTTTAAATTAAGGAATAATTAATATATAACATTATATTAGTTTCAGGTGTGTAACATAATGATTTAATGTTTGTATACATTGCAAAACAATCGCCACAATAAGCCTAGGTAACATCCATCCCCTTACATAGTAACTGAAAAGTTTTTTCTTGTGATAAGAACTTTTAAGATTTGCTGTCTTAGCAACTTTCAAATATGCAAACGGTATTATTAACTATAGTCACCATGCTGTACATTACATCCCCATGATTTATTTATTCCATAACTACATGTTTGTACCTTTTGACCCCCTTCACCCATTTCACCCACCCCTGCCTCCTGTGGCAACCACCAATCTGTTCTCTGTTTCTATGAGCTTGGTTTTTGCTTTATTAGATTCCACATATGGGAGAGATCATATGGTATTTGTCTTTCTCTGTCTGACTTACTGAGTCACTATTTTTATCTTTGTAATTAATTAATATCTTGTGGGGAGATACTTTGAGGCTATCCAAATATCTTTTTTTTAATGTTTTGATACAGCTTTATTTTTTGAGGAGCTTTGATGGCAGGGCCGGTCACCAACTTTACCACATTATAGGTACGTGATGATTGTAAGACATCTTGGCTAAAGAAATGTTAAAATGTGAGAAAAAATGTGTTTTAGAATTGAGAAAATATAGTATTTTCTTTCTGTTTTTCAACAAGGAATAAGCCTTGTTAAAGGTAGTATTTTGTAAGGATCTGCCCTCTCTGTATATCAGAATTTTTATTACATTTGTCAACAGGAGTTCAGCCTGGTTCAGATATGTATTTTTTTATTAAGGCAAAATTGGTAAATAACATTGTATAAATTTCAGGTATACAACATTATAGGTTTGACGTCTGTGTACACTACAAGCTAGCCCTTGTGGTCTAGTGCTTAAGACTCGGCACTCTTTTATATTTACTAAGAGTTGGTATTCTGTAAGCAAGATCTGTTCTTCCTCTATATTTCATTTATTTAGTCAATTATTAATTTATATAAGACGACTTATCGGTATTTATTTTATTTTGTGGGTTATAATCCAATGCTATCATTATTGATTTTGTTGTTCACATTGTCTCAGTGTTGGCCACTAGTGGCTCCTTCAGGTTGGCTCCTATGTCCTTTTGACATGCCTTCATCATTTTTTGAGCACTTCCTTACTTTCTGGTATCACAGGATGTCCTAGGCTTATATCTTGTATTTTCTCTGACCTAGCTCTGGCATCAGCTATTTCTCTGAGGAACCCTGGTTCCTTTTACTAGAGAATGATGTTTAGAAACAAAGACCTGAGTACTCGGTGTACTCATTGATGTTATTGGAATGTTATTGCTTCTAGGCCTGCTCAGTAGAGGAAATATATATATCTATATATTGAACACACCCACATATACATCTATATTTCTGTATCTATCCATCTGTACATATATTAAAAACCATGAGTTATACTTTATACCTTTAATTCCAGTCCATCTCCACAGAGTTTATTATAACTTTCTTCCTTTCCTTATTTGGAATCTCTTTCTATAACAGATTCTTTACAATTGTTTAACCAGTCCCCATTTGATAGGCATTTAGATTGTTTTCAGTCATTGGCTATTAAAAAGAACACTGCAATGATAATCTTTGTATATATATCTTAGAAAGATTTTGCAAGTGTGTATTAGGAAAGATGTCTAGCAGTGGGCTTGCTTGGTCTAAAGGAAGGCGCATTTAAAATTTGGTAGATATTTTTAAACTATCCCCTAGAAATACTATTTGCATATCTAAAAATTATGTTCTTAAGGACACATTTCTTAAAAGCAATCCTAGCCTCTTTACTAATGTCAGTGTCTCTTTTAGTCTTTTCCTGTCACCATTTTAGTGGACTTCTGTTGGGATCCCGAGGTTCCACTATACTCATTGGCATTCACGTTTCCCTTTAATCTAGTTAAATTGATTAATGCAACAATTAGTCTCTAGCCCAGAGTCTTCTGATAGTGTTGTAATTTTTATTCACAGACATTTCCCAACTCTCATTCTCCTTCAACAGCTTCAGTCAAATTATACACATTTGGGCTGATTTCTTTATAACCTAGTTAAGGTTTCATTTCCTTCACTAAACTGAAGATATTTCTCTTCATATTAAAATCAGCTCTCAGCTTAGACATGTCTTTACTCTTTCTGAAATGCGTGTGTTTCCCTTCTAGGCAGTTTCTAACTGTTCTCTCTTAATAGCTGCAATTAAAATGCCCCCCTTCTTATTGGATGTACTCACTATTCAAATGGTTCCCCACTAACTGATGGTTTCTCTCTGAATTACAAGAGGCAGAGTTGTTTCAGAGTTCACCTCACTCTGCTTTCACTCTCACATTTCCTTTCTGGATTCCACTAGAACTTCCTCTGTTCTTCCAACCTCTGTGGGATAGTCACCTATGCCTCCCCCATATTATTCACCTAAACTGAACACTCAAAGCAATGAGTATATTATTTGAATGCATTTAACAGCATGGAGTAATAGACATAATCTGGAGGGAAGTTTCTACAAGGAATAATGATAATTAAGGTTGAGTGTATAGGATGAAGACTGATTGTAAGTGGTATTGAAAGGGCCTAAATAATACCTGTTTGAGTCAGACATTTATTAAGGCTTATTGTGTATCAGACACTGAAATGGATGCTAAAAAAGCAGACACAGTACTTTCTCTTTAGCAGATGCTCCCATCTGTCTTTAGAGAGGGAAGTAGAGCTGAGCAATGATAGCATGGTTGACGATTGCTGTTACAGGAGCTGATAAAGAGATGGGAGAGACCAGAGGAGAGGGAGCCCAGATGTCTCTACCTTAGAGAGTCAAGGAAGACCTCAGAGAGAAGGCCATTGACCTAGGCTATGAAGAAGAAGAAGGAGGAAGGATATTCCAGGTAGAGATAAAAAGCTTAGAATAACAGGGAACCATGGTTTGTCAAGTTCTAATGTGACCCAAAGTTCATCAGACTAGTGTTTGAGAAACTCTTTGGGAAAGTGTAAGCAGGTACCATTCAGAAAACATAGTTTTTGTTATAGGATTCAGTCCAATCCTATTCATTTCTAAATTGGCAAAAAAGACTAAAACACTCCCTTTGTGACTATTTTGTTGTCTGGAAATATTCATGTGAAGGGAGAGTGCTTTTTCTGAGTGGCTAAGGACTTGTACCCCTGATCCTTACCCTTAGCTCTTGGAGGGCAGTACTTGTGACTCCAAAAGGGGAAATTGGTGCTGAGTACAATAGAGTAGTGTCAGCTTATTCTAATTGTGAGCATGTGAGAATGTGAACAGATTATCAAATCATGTGAACAACAAAACATAGAGATTGGACATACTTGAGGAGAACTCAATCAATATTTTAGTGTCAGTCCTCTGAGGCAGCTGCCTCCTGCCCTCCAAGAAAAAAAGCATGCAATGGTCAGGGGCCTGTTTGGGGGAGGGTTAAACTGGAATGACATCCTAGGTATTGAGTGATGAAGTTGTTTTAATACCTTATCTTGTTAGAATACTGCGGAGGCACAGTTGGAAGCCAAAATTACTCAGCAAATCGCTGTTTAATTCATAGGTGATACTTGTGGCTTCATAATTTCTATAGAAGAGGAATTTAAAGATGGCTATTAGTTTTGAAAGTAAGGGATAGAGCCATGTCTATAAGTTTTGTTTGTATAGTATTTTACATAAGATTAAGAAAAAGACAATTGTCCCTGTCAAAGAATGGGGGAAACGTAGGGTAGCCATTACTTTGGGGGAAATAAATAAACACAAACAGGATGAAAAAGGCAGAAGCTATTCTGGAGAGGGAGTCAAGGAAGATGAGAAACCTTTAGGTGCCCGGCAGAAAAGAGAATGGGAGAAGGGCTAGGATAGGCTGCTTAGAGAATACTCGTATCTGTAAATCAGAAAATTCCTCTGACGGTTCTACTCTCCGTCCTCTACAGCTCCATACCTCTCCCAACCTTTCAAAATGTTTTACTTAGTCAGATTTATATCTTCAGTTAATACCTCTTGCCTTGACTCTGGATTTGTATACTCTGCCCCCTCAAATTCTTTACTTATATGTCTAATAGGCATCTCAAACTTAATGTGCCCAAAACCAAAATTCTGATCTTTGCCTTCCCCTCCTCCCTTCTCTGTCTTCAACACTTCCTTCTTCAATGTCAAGTTCATGTTTCTCTTGTTCAAGCCAAAAACTTGAGTTTTCCTTGACTCTTTTTTTCTCACACTCCATACCCAACCCTTCAGCTCATCTTATCAGCCCTACCTTTAAAACATTCCAGGAACCCAACCGCTTCTGCCACTCTGCTGCTACCACCCTAGTCCAAGCTGCTATGGTCCCTTGTCTAAATTATTACTAAAGACTCCTAACTACTTTCCTTGTTTTCACCTTTCCCTCTATTCCCCCTGCAGTCTCTTTTTAGCTCAGCAGCCAGAGTAATGCTTTTAAAATGTGAATCAGGTCATGTTCAAAACCATCCAGTGGTTTCCTGTGTCATTCAGGGTAAGAGCCAAAGTCCTTATGATGGTCAGTAAGGCCCTACACAATCTGGTCCTGCTACCACTCTGACCTCATCCCCTACTGCTCTCCCTTTCCCTCATTCTGGGGCAGCCACGCTAGACCCTTTGCTGGTCTTCACATTCACCAGTCTCCTCCCTGCCTTGGGCCTTTGCCTTTACTGTACCCTCTGGCTGGAATTCTTTCTATAGTTGTCCACTTGACATACTCTCTCACCTCCATCAGGTCTCTGCCCAAATGTTACCTTATCAGTGAGGCTTATAGCATACCACCTGCATTGGTTCTACACTCGCCTAGCCTGCTTTACCTCCCCCCATGGACCCCCACTGTAACCACATAAAATGTAAGCTCCATGAGACTAGGACCTATGTTGTGTTTTGTTCATTGCTGTAACTCTAGGGACCATAATATTGCCTGGTATATAGTAAGTGCTCAATAAATATTTGTTGAATAAATGAATTAATCCTACTAGAAATATCAGCCAACCAGTTGCTTAATTTGACAAGCATCCTATTTTTTGTATGTTGGATTGTTGTTTGTCTGTTTTATTTTTAAAGTGCCAAGACCTGAGGAAACTAAGTAAAATGACTGTCATTTATATCTTATTGTGAATTCATTGATCTTACTTGTTGGTAATGTAAAGCTGAGATTAGCCTCATTGAAGAAATGGCTTTTCAACAGGTGGAGATCTTAGTCATGTCATCCATATCTTGGAAAACACTCCTAAAAGGACAAGTAAGATTTGAATGTATTTAAGAGAGGAAAAAAGGCATGCCAAATGAGGAGAATAATTAGAGCAAAGATCAGTGGGGCATGGAATTGTATAATAAGCAGAACTGACTGACGCCAACAAGGAACTCATTGACAACAATAGAGAGGCCTGAAGTGGGGGAGGGGGAGGGGAATTATGGTTGAGTTGTAGAGGCCTTGAACTAAGGAAGTAAAAGGTCTTGAAAATCCAGTAAGGTTTTGAGGGTGAGTGAAACGGCTGAAAGTGGTTGGGGGAAGATGAATCTGACAGGACGGGAAGACACTAGAAGTAGACAGGCAATTACAGATATTGTTGTGATTATTCATGCAAGTGGAAATGAGATCCAGGACAAGAATGGTGGCAATAGAAATGAAGGAATGGGATGGGTATGGAACACATGGTAAATAGAGTTCATGGTATCTGGGATCAACCTGACAATGAGCATGTTTCTACTAATGGTTATGATATTTCTGTTCTCAGAAATATAAAAAATGTGGAATTGAGTGAAATTTTTTGGAAGTGCTGCTAAGCTGATCTATTTTCCAAAACTCACCAGCCAGTCATCTTTCCTGGCCTGGTCTCCTCACACTTTTTCTATCATTTTATTAAAAAAATACAAAACCAAGGGGGTCAGCCCAGTAGCATAGTGATTAAGTTCATGTGCTCCACTTCAGCTGCCCAGGGTTTGCAGGTTTGGATCCTGGGCCTTGACCTACACACTGCTCCTCAAGCCATGCTGTGGCAGCATCCCACATACAAAATGGAGGAAGATTGGCAGAGATGTTAGTTCAGTGACAAATGCAATTGCTTGGAACATTTGCTGTCAGCTTCCATTCAAGCAAGCAGATACTTAAAGACAACTTTGTACTCTCTTCACTAGAGGGTGCCAATGCCTCTATGTCCTCCAGATGCCTTGGCATCTCATGCAAATATAATTCTAAAGAGCCTTGTCTAGCAGACAGTTGAAGATGAGGAGGAGCTGAGGCTAGAGGGAGATATAAGAGAAAACAGGCTTGGGAGTCGTCTATATAGTGCTGATAGTTGATGCTGTGAAGGTTCTTGAGACTTCTGAAGGATAAAATGGCTGAGGACAAAACCTGAAGAAATGTCCACACATAAAGGTCAGGAAGAAGAGGAAAAAAGGGCAGAGAAGATAGAGGAGAACAGGAAAAGTAGTCTTAAGGAACCCAAAAGAAGACAGTTTCAAGGAGGTGCTGGTCAATGACAGTAGGCGTTGGTGAGAAATTGAGTAGAAAAAGGACTGAGAAAAAAAGCTATTATGGTTAATCAAACAGTGAAGTTGGAAACTAGATTTAGGGTAGGGGTGTGAACTTCAAAAATGAGTGCTAGAGAAAAAGGAATAGACTCTGGTACCTTGAACTTACTTTTTTAAAATTAATTAATTAATTATTTATTTATTTTTTTGAGGAAGATTAGCCCTGAGCTAACTGCTGCCAATCCTCCTCTTTTTGCTGAGGAAGACTGGCCCTGAGCTAACATCCATGCCCATCTTCCTCTACTTTCTATGTGGGACACCTACCACAGCATGGCATGCCAAGTGGTGCCATGTCCGCACCTGGGATCCGAACTGGTGAACCCCGGCCTGCAGAGAAACAGAACGTGTGCACTTAACTGCTGTGCCACGGTACCTGCCCCTGAACTTACTTCTTGAAGTTCTGTGGCAACAAAAGGAAGAAAAGAAACAAAATAGTAACTAGAGAGACACCAGAAATAGATTAAAAAGAAAATCTAGGTAATAATTATTATTGCTAGTTCAAGCAAAAAGAGGAGGATTGGCAACAGATATTAGTTCAGAGCCAATCTTCCTCACCAAAACACAAAACAATTATAGAACCAGCAGTGCCAGATCTTCTGACTTTTCAAGAAAAGCTAGAAATCTAGCTACTTTGTATATCTTCCCATTTTTAAATGTTAGCAATTCAATTGTTTTGTTAACAAATAGAACATACTGTGGACTAGAGTTGGTTGCCAATTTGCAACCTCTAGCTGGAATTGGGTGTGTTGCTTTCTAAAACCACCTTGAAATGTACCCCAAACCTAAAGGTAATAGTCCCTTTTAGAAGCCTGTCTGTGTAATTCCTATTGGCAGGAAGCTCATAGGAAGGCTTTTTGTAGTAGCTAATGTTTTCCTTTTGTTGGAATGCTGATTTGAAAGTTACAAGCCTTTCTCTGCTTCTTCCCAGCCAGGTCTCTAGACAAACTTTATAACTTTGCTGATTGCTCGGGACTCCACCTGATATTTGCTCTAAATGCACTGTGCCGTAATCCCAATAACTCCTGGAACAGTTCTAGTGCCCTGAGTCTGTTGAAGTACAGCGCCAGCAAAAAGTACAACATTTCTTGGGAACTGGGTAATGGTAAGTAAGGATGTTATTTCCTCTGAATTGACAAGATAAAGGGTGAAAAATAAGTTGGCCTGGGATATAGTCTCAGACCATCTCTAGTCCACTGGCCCAGAAAACACTTGGGATGTTTGGCCGCTGAGTTGACCTTCCGAATATTAAAAGACCAAATAGTGAAGGACAGTAGATTTAGTGAATCCACACCATTTGAATCTACAGTTATCTCTAGTTACCTCATTCCAAATAGGGGGAAATGCCATATGTGATTTACAACTAACAAATTGATGTTAAACCAGGTACAACCTGTCTGCACAGCCTGAGCTGCATTTTACAATGTGTGTTCTATGGAACACTGGTCCTACAAGATGACCCTTATAATAATTCAAAAGAGCTTGGTCAAATATATTTGGAGATTGCTCTACAGTATATGTACCTCTTGAAGGTTCACAATACATGTTAGCATATAAAAGGCTCTGAGAAGTCCTGCTGCAATGAAAGCTGTATAACGTTTTTTAACCCAGCATTTCTTAAACCATTTAACCAGTGTTGTTTTCAGGGGTGTGCAACCTATGCAGTCACATAGGGCCCTATGCTTAGAAGAGACCCATGCTTGGTTTAATGTTCTGCTGTCGTCATCTTAAAATTCTTAATTTTTTAACAATGGGACTCACTTTTTCCTTTTGCACGGGGCACTGCACATTTTGTAGCCCGCCATGTTTAATCATTGAACTGTGTGTGTGTGAGAGAGAGAGAGCGATAGAGACCTATTATCATCCCATGGAACAATAGTCCATGGAATGCACTTTGGAGAAATATTGCCTCAATTACACTACTTTTCCTAATGATATATATGTGTGTGTGTGATATATATGATATTCTATAGATTCTATAACTCCCTAATATTTTTTAAAATTATTTTATTGATGTCATAATGGTTATAACATTGTGTAATTTCAGGTGTATGTTATTATTTATCAGTTTCTGTATAGACTACATTGTGCTCACCACCAATAGTCCAGTTTTATCTGTCACCATACATATATGCCCCTTTACCACTTTCACCCACCCCCTCCCGCCTCCCCTCTGGTAACCACTAACCTGTTCTCTTTATCCATGTGTTTTTTGATCTTCCACGTATGAATGAAATCATATGGTATTTGGATGACTAATGTTGAGTCAGTTAGTATGGGTGTTAGTTAAAATTATGGATAGTATAAATTTGAAAATACTCTGATTCTCTAATTAAAAGACATTTTGGTGGACCTTAGAACAAAACAACTAAGTCTAACAAACCAAGACATCTCTTAAAATTACTGTTACAAATCGATATCAACATTTTTGTCCATGGCTTCACATATCCATAGCTAACCCATACTTGTTTGAAGCTCTGTGTATGTGTATATATGTGTGTGCACACATACACGTGCCCGTGTGTATTTATTGCACTCTAGAATTTTAAGTCCTCATAATAAGATAGCAAGGGATGAGGGTCTTATATAAGAACAATTGTCCTATTTTCCTATCAGTCGTCATTAACTGGAATGTAGTCTCAGTTTCTTTCCTTTTGCTCTTTCTTTCTCTCTTCCTCCCCTGGAGTGGGGGAAATTTGGGGAGAGTTAGGGGCCAAATGGAGATCCACTGAGCTGAACTGAAAGATGCTTTGGCTGTAGGGGGTAGAACTAGAGTAGCCTGAGGTTTTTATCTTCCCAACCAGTCTGGGTATCATACATTCTGTGACAAAAGCTAGAGTGATGTGATCAGCTTTGAACTTGGCAAAATTACTGCATAGTAGGGAAAGTCCTTTTCTGATCCCTTCCCTTCCCATCTTCTATTTCATGCCCCTAAACATTCTTTGGTATTTTATGTTGTCTACTCATCACCCCACTCCTAAAATTACCCTACCCCGATATCAGACACCACACGACTTAGCTCTCTTCCCTAAACAGAGCAAAATATTCTTCAAACAGTGCATTCCCCCAAACAAGGCATTATGCCTTTCATGAGGGACCAATTAGATACAATGTTTAAAGTGGGTGAGTGTAAGACTGTAAGGAGTGTAAGGGCCTCTGGTGAATTAGAGAATACATGCTCTGCCTAAAGGCTTTGTTTGTTTGTTTTCTTTTTAAAATATTGTGCTACCGAAATGAAATTGGTTGTAAAAAAATCTTAGCTAGTTATAAATAAGCGCTAAGCAATTAAAAGTTACTTACAAGTGATTGATGGGGATATTCCTCCAGGGTTTTTGGCATCTCTGAATGTGGGAGCTTGTTAAACTTAATAAATCTTTAATTGGTATAACTGGAATGATTTGGGGGTGCAGGTGGGTAGGGAGAGAATATACACATCCTTCTGTAGATACCCGTCTATTCCAGACAACTGAGAGCCTGCCGCTCCTCACCCACCTGCTTCCCCCCAGCTATGCCAAATAGTTTGGAGACGGAGCTAATTACTTTAAAATAATGTTATTTAGTCACCTTAGCCACACAACACTTGATTCCCTTCATCATCTTTTAAGTGCCTCTTCAGAGCTTAACGAAAACAAAGTATCATTTCTGAGGAGGAAAAAAGGCACAATCACAGGTGAGAAAATAGGTGGGGATATAGATAGGAATAGATAGGAAAATAACCAAATCTATGAATTTAAAAATTCAATCAAATTGAAAGTATGTGGTAATGATTTTGTGAGTATTTCTATCAAGGCAGATACAGATGAGTTTTGAAGCTCTAGTCAAGAAGACTAGACTTGGTTCATTTTTCCCTCCTTGCTTTTATTTTAAAAACTACATTTCTGTTTTTTAATATGACTTATAAATAATCTGCCCAACTCAACATACCTTTTCGGGTTTGAAGATTTATTTTGCTGCTTCTTTTAATTCTTTCTACGTGAATGAATGTGCTAGAATCATATTCCTTAAGATTTCTAGTGTGTTCTTCTCACAACATTCTGTGTTGTGTATTCAGGTCCTTTTCCCTCAAAATTATCTGCATGGTCATCTTCCTGGCCTAGACTCGTCTCTCCAATCTTTTATCCATTTTCTTCTTTGTAACCTTATCTTTTTGGACAGAGGGAATAGTTTAATCATTATTTCCAGATATAGGGAGGGACAATAGAACTGGTCAGTCCTCTTGTCACTCATCTTCCCACATACTCACATCCTGTTAACAAGCATTTTATCTCTTAGCAAATCTAACGTTGGAAAAACCAAAGTAGACATTTCTTTGGTTGTTTCTCCTAGAGTAGCTAAACTTCAAGGGACTAAATTACTTTTTTTTTCCTCCTTTGAAATCAGTGAATAATATGGGCTACAGACCACAAAAGCGAGATACACCCAATATCAAGAGGTAAAGACTAAGAAAGTTTAGCATGTCAAAGTCTATGAAAGAATGACTTTCTTGATACAGGATTTTTAACAACTACATTTTGTGGAAATAAAATGTTTCCTTAAATGTAATAAATTATAAACTCTGCATTTGATTAATGCTAGGTGATAACTGTAATTATTTGCATTTTTATTAATCACTGGTGAATCTAAAGTAAGGAAGAACTAGAGGATTTTGAAGCAGGGTTTCAAATCCTAGAAGTGTAGAATAAGATAGTCTTATTAGGAAAAGTCTCAATAAGATAGAATAGTCCAACTCTGCTCCAGGGAGATGTTGTTTGTTCTCTAGAGGGCCATCCTTAACAAGAAGCCTCTGAAGATAATGCAGCATCTCTAACTGAACTCTACATTTATGAAATTGCCCCTCAAATTAAGTGTGCTTCCCAATTAGATCAACTCATTTCTGTGAACAGATAAAAACTACTATAATTAATTACTGAATCAGTGTCATATATTCATACCTACACCTGACCTATACATTCACCAGTTATCTTATGATTTTAGTTGTATGGCTCAATTCCCTGGAACTTGATGTCTGCTAAGTGATTCATGAAATCAAATTTCTGACCTTACAAAATTTAGCCCCTTAGAGATGATGATTCTGGCAGCTCAGCTTTATTTATTCATTCATTTACTCAATATTTCTTAAGCATTTAGTCTGTGTTTATGTGGATAAATGTATGATGTATTTATGTCTAGCTGTTTATACCTTTTGAACATGTATATCTGTGTATATATAATAGTGATCGCCTTGTGAAGGCCAAGCAGAGTTGAGCCACCATCACATTACCAATTGTTTATGAGGCTAGGTCATAGCCCAGAACTTGAGAGAACTATATTTTCATAGAATAGAGTTTTGATGGTTAGGGAAGGAGAAGAGAGGGAAAGAGAAGGAGAGGGGAAGACGAGAAGCCATATAAAGTTTCTTTAACTTCTTACTTCTCTCCTTTCCCTCTCCCTGCCTGCTTCTTACCATCATCACCTTCATCTTCTTAATTTTTTCTCCACATACATACTCTCATGCTATTTAGTCATTTAATTTGTATTTAATATTTAATGTATACATATTGAGCACCTGCTATGCAAAATATTGTGCCAAGTGCTAGAGTGGGAGTTGGAGGATATCCTTAAAATCCTTCTCTGCCCACTACTGTATTTCTTGGTGGAGTACACTGTGATAGCCAGTAAATATAAAGAGCAAGGAATTCTCAGTCTCTAGGAGCTTATTATCTAAATGTAAAGGCAAGATAAACTCAAGATTATTGAACTATTAAACCCTCATATATTAAAACTGGAAGGAGCCCTTAGAGTTAGAAATGAGTATAGAATAAATCAAGGAAGTTATTAAACTAACAAATAATATAGTATAAAAATATACATTAATGCACAGAAGTGTTCATAAATTCATGACTTACATTTTCAAGCACTGAAATTAATTATCCTTTGATTAGTAAGAGAATTTATTGATGTTTGAAGTGCATCAGTTCTTTATTTGATTCATTGTCATAGTGGAGAACCATGTTCTCTCATGAACATGGTTTAGTGTTAGAACTTATGGCATAACTGTTTAGGGTTAGTTAGATAGTTCAGGAAAGCTTAGGTGGGATAGCTGCCGTGTGTGGACGTTTGATGAATCATTGATATGACCAAGATGGTCTATTTTGTTGTTCTCACTGATATGAGCCACTGCTGAGATGCAATTGACACTTGAAGGAACATAGTAAATAATTACTACCTTCCACTCATTTCTTAAACTCAACTTTGTTTGCTCAGAACAGGAGATGATGAAAGAGAACACATCTAACTGACATGGTCCAATAGAACTCTTGCCAGCTCTTCTTAAATATTTTAAAAACCTGTCAGTAACTTGTAAAACTAGACTGAATCTGTTGTTCTGACTTACCTCCTTGACACACCAGTGACTTCTCTGTCCATATGTGGTTGACAAAGGACAGAAAACCTACTTTGGTCATTTTTTGGTTTCGAGTAATGGACATGCACCAACAGTGACTGTTCACAGCATATGAGGCTAACTTCATATCTCATTTAAAACACTGTGAGCTGATTCATGGAGTGACGTCAGCATCATGGTGGAATGAGCTTGCCCAGGACTCTCTCCCCTCCAACATACAACAAAAAGGAGCAACCATATTCCAACAGAAAATATCCTAATAGCACAGGAATCCTCGCAGAGTCATGGCAGCCAAACAACAGAGGGTAGAGAGGCTGGAGCCCCCCTTAGAGGAGCTGGAATGGGGTAAGAGAGAACTTCACTCCCTCTCCTAAAATCTGGCATCACTGCTGTGGGAGGCTCCATGAGGGAAGGAGTATGGGAGGGGTTGCACATCTGCAGGATCACCCAGGACTCCCTAGCGCCCTTGCAGCCTAGGGAGAAGCCCTCTAATGGGGTGAAAGCTTTCATGTGGAGTGACCTGATCAAGCCAAGACCCCAGGAAACCAGACAGTGAGAGCTAATCAGGAAACTAGAGACTGCGCTCAAGAGAAAGTGCCCCCCTCACCCGTGCTGTGCTGTGCCATCTTGGCTGAAGGAGGAGGGCTCAGAATATGTGGCTCTTGACCCCCATCAAGTGGCGATAGGCTGTAACTGGAACCGAATAATATCACAATGGGAAAAACTCGTACTGCCAGCATCAAGCAGTTCATCAAGACTCCAGCCCAGAGAGAAAACAAATACCCAGAATTCTGTCCTGAGGACTCAGAAATGAGTAAACTAAACAACAATGAATTTAGAATAGCTATTGTCAAAAAACTCAATGAGGTAAAAGAGAATATAGAGAAACAATTCAATGAGTTCAGGAGCTACTTCACAAAAGAGATTGAAACTATAAAGAAGAATCAATCAGAAATACTAGAGATGAAAGACACAATGGAAGAGATAAAACAAAATATGGATTCCCTGAATGCTCGTGTGGACACCATAGAGGAGCAAATCAGCATAATCGAAGATAGACATGTTGAATTGATCCAGACAGAGGAGGAGAGAGAACTGAGACTAAAAAGAAATGAAGAAAGTCTCAGAGAAATATCCAACTCAATGAGGAAATGCAACATAAGAATTATAGGTATTCTGGAAGGTGAAGAGAAGGAGAATGGAGCAGAAAGCATGCTCAAAGAAATAATAGCAGAGAACTTCGCAAATCTAGGGAATGTGTGTGGAGGACGCTTTCAGATCTCCTAGATGTGTCAATGTAAAAAGACCTACTGCAAGGCATATAGTAGTAAAAATGGCAAAAATGAATGACAAAGAAAGAATACTCAGGTCAGCAAGGCAGAAGAAAATAACCTACAAAGAAACCCCTATCAGACTTTCAGCAGATTTCTCTGCAGGAACCTTACAAGCTAGGAGAGAATGGAATGACATATTCAAAACTTTACAGGATAAAAATCTTCAGCCAAGAACACTCTATCCAGCAAAAATATCCTTCAGATATGAGGGAGAAATTAAATCTTTCCCAGACAAACAAAAGGTAAGGAACTTCGTAGCCATGAAATCCTCAAGAAGGCCCTCATACCTGAAAAAAAAAGGGAGAAAGGGGTCACAAAACACAGAGTAAGGAGACAAATAGATAGAATCAGAATAGGATAGCAAATATTTATCTATAGCATTAGGATAAAGGGAAGGAAAACACCAAAAACAAAGACAACCTTGTCACTTTAACCACAAACTCACAACACAAGTTGGAATAAGATATGAGAATAATAACTTAGGAGGGGAGGAGGTAAGGGACTGAATTCGTTTAGACTAAGGAAATAAGAAGCCATCAGAGAATGGACTATGTTATGCATGAGATTCTGAATACAAACTTCAGGATAGCCAATAAACTAAAAAGCAGAACAGAGACACAAAAAATAAATACGGAAAAAACTAAGAAACACAGCATAAGAAGCTGCAGAAGTCAATGGGTAGACCAAAACACACAGGACGAGAAACAAAGGAAATGCAGGAAAACTGGAAAACGAGTGACAGAATGACAGCATTAAGCCCGCATAGATCGGTAATCACCCTCAATGTAAACAGATTGAACTCTCCAATAAAAAGACACAGAGTGGCAAGATGGATTAAAGAACAAGATCCAACCATGTGTTGCCTCCAGGAAACACACCTCAGCTCCAATGACAAATACAGGCTCAGAGTGAAGGGGTGGAAGATGATACTCCAAGCTAATGGCAAACAAAAGAAAGCAGGTGTCATAATACTTATATCAGAAAAAGTAGATTTCAAGATAAGGCAGGTAAAGAGAGACAAAGAGGGGCAATATATAATGATCAATGGGACACTACATCAAGAAGAAATAACCCTCATAAATATCTATGCACCCAACATAGGAGCACCAAAGTTCATAAAGCAACTATTAACAAACCTAAAAGAAGATAGCAAAAATGACACAATAATAGTAGGGGACCTCAACACCCCACTCACGTCATTAGACAGATCATCCAGATGGAAAATCAAAAAGGAAACAGTGGAATTAAATGAAAAGCTAAAACAGTTGGACTTAATAGACATATATAGAACACTCCATCCAAAAACAGCAGAATACACATTCTTCTCAAGTGTGCATGGAACATTCTCAAGGATAGACCATATGTTGGGAAACAAGGCGAGCCTCTACAAATTTAAAAAAATTGAAATAATAATAAACCTCTTCTCCAATCATAATGCTATATAGCTAGAAATTAATTGCAAGAAAAAAGCTGAGAAAGGGACAAAGATGTGGAGACTAAAACAATATGCTATTGAAGAAGCAATGGATCATTGAAGAAATTAAAGAAGAAATCAAAAAATATCTGGAGACAAATGAAAACGATAACATGCCATACCAACTCATATGGGATACAGCAAAAGCTGTATTAAGAGGGAAATTCATCATAATTCAGGCACACCTTAACAAACAAGAAAAATCCCAAATAAGCAATCTCAAATTACACCTAACTGAAGTAGAAAAAGAAGAACAAACAAAGCCCAAAGTCAGCAGAAGGAGAGAAAGAATAAAAATCAGAGCAGAAATAAATGCTATTGAGACAAAAAAGGCTGTAGAAAGGATCAATGAAAGAAAGAGCTGGTTATTTGAGAAGATAAATAAAATTGACAAACCCCTAGCCAGACTTACAAAGAAAAAAAGGGAGAAAGCTCAAATAAACAAAATCAGAAATGAAAGAGGAGAAATAACAACAGAATCCACAGAAATACAATGGATTATAAGAGAATACTACAAAAAACTATATGCCAACCAAATGGGTAACCTAGAGGAAATGGATAAATTCTTAGACTCTTACAACCTGCCAAAGCTGAATCAGGAAGAAACAGACAATCGGAATAGACAATCACAAGGAAAGAGATTGAAACAGCAATCAAAAACATCCCAAAGAATAAAACCCCAGGACCAGATGGCTTTCCTGTAGAATTCTACCAAACTTTCAGATAGGATTTAATACCTGTCCTTTTCAAGCTATTCCAAAAAATTAGGGAGGGCGGAACACTTCCTAACACATTCTATGAGGCCAACATCATGCTGATACCAAAGCCTGACAAGGACAGCACGAAAAAGGAGAATGACAGGCCAATATTGCTGATGCACGTAGATGTAAAAGTTCTCAACAAAATTTTGGCAACGAGAATTCAGCAATTCATCAAAAGGATCATACATCATGATCAAGTGGAATTCATACCAGGGACACAGGGATGGTTCAACATCCACAAATCAATCAACGTGATACACCACATCAACAAACTGAGGCATAAAAACCTCATGATCATCTCAATAGATGCAGAGAAAGCATTTGACAAGATCCAACAGCCATTTATGCTAAAAACTCTTAACAAAATGGGGATAGACGTTAATTACCTTAACATAATAAAGGCCGTATATGACAAACCCACAGCCAACATCATACTCAATGGGCAAAAACTGAAAGCCATCCCCCTGAGAACAGGAACGAGACAAGGATGCCCTCTGTCAGCACTCTTATTCAACGTAGTACTGGAGGTTTTGGCCAGAGCAATTAGTCAAGAGAAAGGAATAAAAGGAATCAAATAGGGAGTGAAGAAGTGAAACTCTCACTGTTTGCAGACAGCATGATCTTATATATAGAAAGCCCCAAAGAATCCACTGGAAAACTATTAGAAATAATCAACAACTACAACAAAGTTGCAGGGTATAAAATCAACTTACATAAATCAGTAGCATTTCTATACTCTAATAACGAATGAACAGAGAAAGAACTCAAGAAGACAATCCCAACAAAAAGAATAAAATACCTTGAGATGAATTTAACTAAGGAAGTGAAAGACCTATAAAACTTTCCTGAAAGAAATTGATGATGACATAAAGAGACGGAAAGACATTCCATGTACATGGATTGGAAGAATAAACGTAGTTAAAATGTCCGTTGTACCTAAAGCAATCCACAGATTCAATGCAATCCCAATCAGAATCCCAAAGACATGCTTTACAGAAATAGAACAAAGAATCCTAAAATTTATAAGGGGCAACAAAAGACCCTGAATTGCTAAAACAATCCTGAGAAAAAAGAACAAAACGAGAGGCATCACAATCCCTGACTTCAAAACATACTACAAAGCTACAGCAGTCAAAGCAGCATGGTACTGGTACAAAAACAGGTGCACAGATCAATGGAGCAGAATTGAAAGCCCAGAAGTAAAACCGCACATCTATGGACAGCTAATCTTCAACAAAGGAGCTGAGGGCATACAATGGAGAAAAGAAAGTCTCTTCAACAAATGGTGCTGGGAAAACTGGACAGCCACATGTAAAAGAATGAAAATTGACCATTCTTTTTCACCATTCACAAAAATAAATTCAAAATGGATCAAAGACCTAGAGGTAAGACCTGAAACCATAAGGCTTCTAGAAGAAAATATAGGCAGTACACTCTTTGACTATCACTATCAAAAGGATCTTTTTGGACACCATGTCTTCTCAGGCAAGGGAAACAATAGAAAGAATAAACAAATGGAACTTCATCAGACTAAAGAGCTTCTCCAAGGCAACAGAAAACAGGATTGAAACAAAAAAACAACCCACCAAGTGGGAAAATATTTGCAGGTCATATATCCAACAAAGGGTTAATCTCCATACTATATAAAGAACTCACACACTTCAACTACAAAAAAAAATCAAACAACCCAATCAAAAAATGGGCAGGGGACATGAACAGACATTTCTTCAAAGAAGACATATGGATGGCCAATAGGCACATGAAAAGATGCTCATCATCACTGATCACCAAGGAAATGCAAATCAAAACTACACTAAGATATCACTTTATACCCATCAGAATGGCAAAAATAACCAAAACAAAAAGTAACAAATGTTGGAGAGGTTGTGGAGAAAAAGGAAACCTCTGGTTCCTTTTTACACTGCTTGTGAGAATGCAAGCTGGTGTAGCCACTATGGAAAACAGTATGGAGACTTCTCAAAAAATTAAAAATAGAAATACCATATGACCCAGCCATCCCACTTCTGGCTATCTATCCAAAGAACTTGAAATCAGCAATTCCAAAAGTCTGTTGCACCCCTGTTTTCATTGCAGCATTATTTACAATAGCCAAGACATGGAAGCAACCTAAGTGCCCACTAACTGATGATTGGATAAAGAAGATATAGTGTATATATATACAATGGAATTTTACACAGCCGTAAAAAAGGATAAAATCGTCCCATTCACAACAACATGGACTGACCTTGAGGGTATTATGTTAAGTGAAATAAGCCAGATAGAGAAAGACAATCTCTGTATGACTCCACTCACATGTGGAAGTTAAACATGTAGACAAAGAGAAGAGATTAGTGGCTACCAGGGGAAAGGGGAGATAGGAGGTGGGCACAAAGGGTGAAGGGGTGCACCTACAACACGACTGACAAACAACAATGCACAACTGAGATTTCACAAGGTTGTAAACTATCATAATCTCAATAAAAAGTTAAAAAAAAAAGACTATGAGCCACCATTCTAACTATATGACATTCTGGAAAAAAATAAAGCTATAGAAAGTGAGTAAACAGACCAGTGGTTTCCAGGAGTTAAGGGGAAGGAGGGAAGGATGAATAGGTGGAGCACAGGGTATTTTTATGGGTGGACTTGTTTTGTATGATATGGTAATGACACATACATGACATTATGCATTTATCAAAACCCGTACAGCCTTACAACGCAAAGAGTAAATTGTAAACTATGGATTTTCCTTATGATAATCTATCAGTATTGGTTCAATTGTAACAAATGTATCATACCAAGGCAAGATTGTACTAATAAGGGAAATCATATGTGTGGATGGAAAGCCGGGGTATATTGGAACTCAGTGTACCATCTACATAATTTTCTGTAAAACTAAAATTGCTCTAAAAAATAAAAATAAAGTCTATTAATTATGAAAACAAAGCCATAGTGTAGACCTACTTCTTGGAACTATGAATATCATTTATTGTGTTGTTTCACTTCATATTAGGGACAACACAAGAATCCGTTTAAAGCATACTATTGGGCAAAGGATCTGAGTAGACATTTCCCAAAGAAGAAATATAAATAGCCAATAAACATGTGAAAAGATATTCAACATCATTAGCTATCAGGGAAAAAAAAAATCAAAACCACAATGAGAAAGTACCTCACATCCACTAGGATGGCCATAGTCATAAAGGAAAATAACAACTGTTGGCAAGGCTGTGGAGAAATTGGAACCCTCACACACTGCTGATGGGAATGTAAAATAGTGCCATCACTTTGGAAAACAGTCTGTCAGTTCCTCAAAAAATTAAACATAGAGTTACATACGACCTAGCAATTCCACTCCTAGATATATATATCTAAGCGAAATACAAACATATGACCACACAAAAACTTCTACACAAATATTCATAGTAACATTATTCATAATATCCAAAATGTGGAAATCAACTAATGAATGGATAAAGAAATTGTGTTATAGCCATAAATGGAATATTATTTGACCATAAAAAGAAATGAGGTACTGATACATGTTACAACATGGATGAACATTGAAAAGATTATGCTAAATGAAAGAACCAAGTCACAAAAGAACATGCTGTATGATTCTCTTTATATGAAATATCCAGAATAGGCAAATCTAAAGAGACAGAAAGTAGTGGTTGCATAGGGATAAGGGTGATGGGGATAAGGGATGACTACTAAAGGACATGACCTTTCTTTTTGGGTTGATGAAAATGTTCTAAAATTTATTGCAGTGATGGTTGCACAACTGTGTGAATATACTTAAAACCATTGAATTATATACATTAATTTGGTGGATGGTATACTAAATAAATTATATCTCAATACTGCTGTTACCAAAAAAAACCTATTGTGTGTTAATGTTTTCTATTTTAAAGGGCATACAATGCATATTCCCTGACACTGGTTGGTGACAAAAGACTTGAGTTACTTCCTTAGAAGGTTTACACTTGTAATTATCAACAACATTGTCATCCTATATTTGCATAATATTTAGTTTACATAGCACTTCCAAATAATCTTCTATTTGGATCTCAAAATGCTAAATAAAGTGCCTAATAAAGTAAATATTATACAGGTGAGGAAACATTGGAAAAGGTGAAGCGAATTGCTAAATACAGCAGTGAGTGCTAAATCTGTCAGGAACTTGAGACTTCTAACAGAAAAGGAGATACTTTTTCTACTACCCTACAGGATTTTTTTTTTAAATGCTGTTAAAACTTCTTGGCTTTCTTCACTTCATTCAACAGATATTTATTGACTTCCTAGTATGTGCCAAAGGCACTGTACTAGTTTTAAAAGATACAACAGTAAATAACAGATAAATATCCTTGCCTACATCCTAATAGAGGAGATGGATGATAAATAGGACTGAAAACAGTTTATCGTTATCCTCTCTCACACAACGTTTTTGCCTGTTAGCCATTCAAATTGAAGCATTCGACTTGACCTTATTGCTTTTCTAACAATGAATTGATATATCCCTCCCTCTCTACACTACTCCTTCCCTCCCTCCCTCCCTCCCTCCTATCCTTCCTCTTTATTTTATAATTCAATGATACTTAGAAAATTTACAGACTTGTACAATCATTTCCACAGTCCAATTTTAGAACATTTCCATCACTCCAAAAAAAACCGTCGTGCCGGCTTATAGTCAGTCCCTGTAACCATTCTCAGTCCCAGGAAACACTAATCTGCTTTCTGTCTTTATAGATTTGTTTTTTATGGATACTTCTTATAACTGGAATCATACAATATGTAGTCTTTTGCATCTGGCATCTTTCGCTTAGCATGTTTTTGAGGTTTATCTATACTGTAGCATGTAAAAGTAGTTCATTCTTTTTATTGCTGAGGAGTATTCCAATCTATGGATATATGTCACATTTTGCTTTTCTATTCACCAGATGGTGGACATTTGGTTTGTTTCTACTTTTTGGCTATGATAAATAATGCTGCTATAAATATTCACATGCAAGTCTTTGTGTGGATATATGCTGTCATTTCTGTTAGGAAGATACTTGGAAGGGAATGGAGTTGCTAGTTCATATGGTAAATTTATGTTTATTTTTTCACAAACTGCCAAACTATTTTCCAAAGTAGCTTTGCCATTTTACATTTTCACCAGCAATGTATGAGATTTCCAGTTTTCCTGTATCTTTGGAAACACTTGTTAATGTCTATCTTTTTTATTATAGCCCTACCAGTGGGTTTGAAGTAGTATCTTAATATGGCTTTAATTAGCACTTCTGTAATGATGAATGATGTTGAGTATCTTTTCATGTAATTTTCATGTGCTTATAAGTCATTCTTACACCTTCTTTGATGAAATATCTACTCAAATTTTCTGCCCTTTTACTTGGATTATCTTATTATTGAGTTGTAAGAGTTTTAAATATATTCTGGGTCAGCCCAGTGGCGCAGCAGTTAAGTTTGCACGTTCCGCTTCTCAGTGGCCCAGGGTTTGCCGGTTCGGATCCCTGGTGTGGACCTGGCACTGCTTGGCAAGCCAGGCTGTGGTAGGCGTCCCACATATAAGTAGTGGAAGATGGGCATGGATGTTAGCTCAGGGCCAGTCTTCCTCAGCAAAAAGAGGAGGATTGGCAACAGGTATTAGCTCAGGGCTAATCTTCCTCAAAAAAAAAAAAAAAGAAAGAAAATATTAAATATATATATATATATATTCTGGATACAAGTTCTTTATCAAATATATGACTTGCAAATACTTTCTCCCAGTCTATAGCTCATATTTTCACTTTCTTTATGGCATCTTTCGAAGCACAGAAGTTTTGAATTTTGAAAGTTCAATTTCTCAATTTTTTAATTTTATGGATTGCACTTTTGGTGTCATATCTTTGCCTAACCCAAGATCACAAAGTGTTTTCTCCTATATTTTCTTCTAAGTGTTTTACAGTTTTTGCTCTGACATTTGGGCATAAGATCCATTAGGAGTTAATTTTTGAGTATGGTTGAGAAGTATGAATCTAAATCATCTTTTTGCATGTAAATATCTCAGCACTGTTCATTTAAAAGACTATTCTTTCCCTATTGAATTCTCTTGACACTTTTCTCAAAAATCAATTGACCATAAATGGGTTTATTTCTGGACTCTTAATGCTGTTCCACTGATCTGTATGTCTGTTCTTATATTAGGATTCCATCGTCTTGATTACAGTAGCTTTATAATGAGTTTTGAAATTGGAAAGTGTAACTCCTTCAACTTTGTTCTTTTTCAAAATTGTTTTGGCTATCCTAGTTGTTGGTAGTTCCATGTAAATTTTAGGATCAGCTTATTGATTTCCTCAATAAAGCCTGAGATTTTAATAGAGAAAGCATTGAATCTATAGATCAGTTTGGGGAGAATTGTCATCTTAACAATTTTGAGTCTTTCTTCCCGTGAGCATAGATTATCTCTCCATTTATTTAATTTTTAATTTCTCTCAGCAATGTTTTATAGTTTTCAGTGTGCAAGTTTTACACTTCTTTTGTTAAGTTCATCCTTAAGTATTTTATCCTTTTTGATGCAATGGAATTATTTTCTTAATTTCATTTTTGTATTGTGCATTGCTAGTATTTAGAAATAAAATTGATTTCACATATAATCTTTCATCCTCTATCCTTGCTGAACTTCTTTTTAGATCTTATATGTTTTCCTCCATGTATGTGCATTCTTTAGGATTTTCTGTGTACAGGATATGTTGTCTGAGAGTAAAGATAATTTTATTTCTTCTTTTCCAATTGGTATACTTTTTATTTCTTTTCCTTGCCTGGTTGCTGGCTAGAACCTCTAATATAAATGTTAAATATAAGTGTCAAGAGCACACATCCTTGCCTTGTTCCCAATCTTACAGGGAAAACATTCAGTATTTCACCATTAAGTATGATGTTTTACCATTAAGCATTCAGTATTTCACCATTAAGTATGTAGGTTTTGGGCCAGCCCCATGGTGCATGAGTTAAGTTTGCACGTTCCACTTCGGCTGCCTGGGGTTCGACGGTTCACATCCTGGGTGCGTAACTACACACTGCTTGTCAAGCCATGCATACTGTGGCAGGCATCCCACATAAAATAGAGGAAGATGGGCACGGGTGTTGGCTCTGGACCAGTCTTCCTCAGCAAAAAGAGGAGGATTGGCAGCAAATGTTAGCTCAGGGCTAATCTTCCTCAAAAAAAAAAGTATGTAAGTTTTTCTTAGATGCCGTTTATCAGATTGAGGAATTTCCCTTCTATTTATAGTTTATTGAGAGTATTTATCAGGAATAGGTGTTGGATTTTTGTCGTTCCTTTTTTTTTTTTTTTGCATCTATTGAGATAATGTTTAGGCTTTTTTTTCTATTAATATGATATTTTACATTAGTTGAGGGTTTTGGTTGGGTTTTTTTGATGAGGAAGATTGGCTATGAGCTAACATCTATTGCCAATATCCCTCTTTCTGCTTGAGGAAGATAATCGCTGAGCTAAACATCCATGCCAATCTTCCTCTGTTTTGTATGTGGCATGCTGCCACAGCATGGCTTGATGAGCGGTGTGTAGGTCCACGCCTGAGATCTGAACCTGTGAACCCCAGGCCACTGAAGCAGAGCATGCAAACTTAACCACTACACCACTGGACCAACCCCTGCATTAGCTGAGTTTTGATATTAAATCAACCTTGCATTACTGGCATAAATTCTACTTTATTGTGGTATTATAATATTTTTTATATATTGCTGGATTCAGTTTGTAAATATTTTATAGTGGACTATTGAATCTATATTTATGAGGGATATTCATCTGTTGTTTTCTTTTCTTCTAATGTCTTTGTGTCACTTAGGTATCAGGGGAATATTGGCCTCATAAAATGAGTTGGGAAGTATTCCCTCCTCCTCCATTTTCTGGAAAAGTTTGTAGCTAACATCTGTTGCCAATCCTCCTCTTGTTTTACTTGAGGAAGATTAGCCCTGAGCTAGCATCTGTGCCCATCTTCTTCTATTTTGTATGTGGGTCACCATCACAGCATGGCTTGACGAATGGTGTACGTCCACACCCAGGATCTGTACCTGTGAACCCAGGCCAGTGAAGCAGAGGACACCAGACTTAACCTCTATGCCACAGGGCCAGCCCCTATTATTTCTTCCTTGAATATTTGATAGAATTCACCAATTAAGCCATCTGGGTCTGGACTTTCTTGTGGAAATATTTTTAATGATTAATGAATATTTTTAATTCAATGTCTTTTGTTATAGGCCTATTCAGATTTTCTATTTATTTTTGTCAGTTTTAGTAATTTATGTCTTTTTGAAAACTTTTCACTTCATCTGAGTTGTCTAAATCAGTGGTATGAAGTTGTTCATAATAGTCCCTGGTTCTTTTAATTACTGTGAAGTCCTTTGTGGTTTATCCCCCTTTCATTCGTAATTTTGGTAATCTGTGACTTCTTTCTTTTTGTCTTGCTCAGTCTGGCTAACGGTCTGTCAACTTTGTTCATCTTCTCAAAGATCCAGCTTCTGCTTTCATTGATTTTCTCAATTTTTTTCTATCACTGATTTCCACTCTAACTTTTATTATTTCATTCCTTCTTCTTGATTTGGGTTTAGTTTTCTCTTCTTTTTCTACTTTCTTAAAATAGAAGTTTGGATTATTGATTTGAGATCTTTCTTCTTCTTTTTTTTTTTTTAAGATTTTTTAATTTTTTTCCTTTTTCTCCCCAAAGCCCCCTAGTACATAGTTGTATATTCTTTGCTGTGGGTCCTTCTAGTTGTGACATGTGGGATGCTGCCTCTGTGTGGTCTGATGAGCAGTGCCATGTCCGCGCCCAGGATTCGAACCAACGAAACACCGGGCCGCCTGCAGCAGAGCGCGTGAACTTAACCACTCGGCCACGGGGCCAGCCCCTAGATCTTTCTTCTTTTTAAGCATATGAGTCTAAGGCTATAAATTTCCCTGTAAGCTTTGCTTTTCTCCCCCCCTAAACTGCAAAAATTTATTTTCTCGCTCTTCTGAATGCTGTAAGTCCAAGATCAAGGTATCAGCAGATACAGTTTCTTCTGAGGCCTGTCTCCTTGGCTTACAGATGACAACTTTCTCAGTATTTTCTCACATGGTCTTCCTTCTGAGTGTGCATCCCTAGTGTCTCTTTGTGTGCCCCAAATTTGCTTTTTTTAAAAGATGTCTTTTAGAGCAAATTTTTAGGTTCACAGCAAAATTGAGAGGAAGGTACAGAGATTTCCCATATATTCCCTGCCTCCACATGTGCATAACCTTTCCTACTATCAACATCCTCCACTAGAGTGGTACATTTGATACAATTGATGAGCCCACATTAATGCATCATAATCACCCAAAGTTCATAGTTTATATTATGTTTCACTTTTGGTATGCACATACTAAGGGTTTGTGCAAATGTATAGTGACATGTATCCATCATTACGGTGTCATACAGAATATTTTCACTGCCCTAAAAATCCTCTGTGCTTCAGCTATTCATCCGTCCCTCCTCTCCCCAAACCCTAGCAACCACTGATCCTTTCACTGCCACCATAGTTTTGCCTTTTCCGTGTTATATAGTTGGAACCATACAGTATGTAGCCTTTTCAGATCGGCTTCTTTCACTTAGTGATATACATTTAAGATTCTTCTATGCCTTTTCATAGCTTGGTAGCTCATTTCCTTTTAGTGCTGAATAATATTCCGTTGTTGGGATGTACCACAGTTTATTTATTCATTCATCTACTGAACGACATCTTGGTTGCCTCCAAGTTTTGGCAATTACGAATACAGCTGCAGTAAACCCATGTGCAGGCAGAAGTGTGGACATAAGTTTTCAGCTCCTTTGGGTAAATAAGAGGGAGGACAATTGCTGGATCATATGGTAAGAGTATGTTTTGTTTTGTAAGAAACCACCAAGTCTTCCAAAGAGGGTGTATCATTTTGCATTCCCACCAGCAATGAATGAGATTTCCTGTTACTCCACATCCTAGCTAGTATTTGCTGTTGTCAGTGTTCCACATTTTGGCCATTCTAATAGGTATGTAGTGGTATTTCATTGTTGTTTTAATTTGCATTTATTTCCCTGATGACATATGGTATTGAGCATCTTTTCATATACTTATTTGCCATCTGTATATCTTCTTTGGTGAGGTATCTGTTAAGATCTTGGTCTGGGGCTGCCCCGTGGCCGAGTGGTTAAGTTCGTGCGCTCCGCTGTAGGCAGCCCAGTGTTTCGTTGGTTCGAATCCTGGGCGCGGACATGGCACTGCTCATCAGACCACGCTGAGGCAGCGTCCCACATGCCACAACTAGAAGAACCCACAACGAAGAATATACAACTATGTACCGGGGGGCTTGGGAGAAAAAGGAAATAATAAAATCTTTGAAAAAAAAATCTTTGGCTCCATTTTTAATCAGGTTGTTTGCTTTCTGATTGTTGAGTTTTAAGAGTTCTTTGTATATTTTGGATAACAGTTCTTTATCATATGTGTCTTTTGCAAGTATTTTCTCCCAGTCTGTGGCTTTTCTTCTCATTCTCTTGACGCTTTCTTTTTGCAGAGCAGAAGTTTTTAATTTTAATGAAGTCCAGCTTATTAATTATTTCTTTCCTGGATTGTGCTCTTGGTGTTATCCCATACATTTTTATACATTATATTTTAATTACATTTATTTTAAAATATTTTCCAATTCCCTTTGTGATTTCTTCTTTGACTCATGGATTATTTGTTTAATTTCTAAATATTTATAGATTTCTCAAATTTCTTTCTGTTGAATTCTAGTTTAATTCTGTTGTGGTCAGGGCACATACATTATATGATTTAATCCTTTTAAATATACGAGATTTGTTTTATGGCCTAGCATATGATCTATCCTGTAGGATGTTCTATACACACTAGAAAAGAATGTGTATCCTGCTGTTGTTGAGTAGAGTATTCTCTAGATATTAATCAGGTCAAGTTAGCTGATAGTGTTACTCAAGTTTTCTACATCCTTGCTGATTTTCTGTCTAGTTGTTCTATCTATTATTAAGAATGTGGTATTGAAGTTTCCTTCTATTACTGTTGAATTTTCTATTTTTCTCTTCAATTTTGTAAATTTTGCTCCATGTATGTTGGTGTTCTGTTGTTGGTATGTATATATTTATAATTGTTATATCTTCCTGATAAATTGACTGTTTTATCATTATAAAATGCCCCACATTGTCTCTTGTAACATTTTTGTCGTAAAGCCTATTTTGTCTGATATTAGTATAGTCGTTCCAGTTCTCTTATGGTTACTATTTGCATGATATATCTTTTTTCATCCTTTTACTTTCAACCTTTTTGACTTTAAAGTTTGTCTTTTTAGTTGGATCATATTTTTTATTCAGCCTGACAATTTCTGCTTTTAATTAGTGTTTAATCCATTTACATTTAATGTAATTGTTGACATGGTTGAATTTACATCTGCCATCTTACTATTTTCTATTTTTTTCATTTTTTTCTTCCTCTGTTTCTCTTTTACTGCCTTTATATGCAAAAGTGATATTGTCTAAGGCACCATTTTAATTTCTTGGCTTTTGTTTTTAGTTATTTTCTTAGTAGTTTCTTACTGTAATACATCTTAACTCATTACAATCTACTTTAGAGTAATACTAACTTTATTCCAGTTAAATACAGAAACTTTGCTCCGAAAGAGCTCCACGTCCCCCTCCTTTGTGCCACTATTATTCTAAATATTACATCTTTATATGTTGTAAGGCCAACAATACAGTTTTATAGTTTTTGTTTTATGCAACTGTTATTTAAATTAGTTAAGAGAAGAGTAATGAATATTTTCAACTGTCTTTTGTATTTCCCTATGTTATTACCCTTACTAGTGTTCTCTATTTCTTTGTGTAGTTTTGAGTCACCATCTGGTGTCATTTCCTTTCAACCTAAAAGATTTCCTTTCTAATTTCTTGTAAGGCAGATTTTCCCACAACAAATTCTGTCCTTTGTTTTCCTGAGAAGTTCTAAATTTTGCTTTCAGTTTTGAAGGATAGATTGCTGCATATAGAATTCTTCGTTGACTTTTTTTTCTTTCACCATTTTGAATATGTCATCCCACTGTCTTCTGGCCCCCATTTTTTCTGGTAAAAATTCAGCTGTTAATTTCATTGTGTTCCTCTGTATGTAAAGAATCATTTCAGTTCCAAGATTTGCATTTTATCATTTTTTATAATTTCTATTTCTTTATCTATATTTGGTTAGTTGATAAAATCATACTTTCATTTAATTTTCATTGTTCCCTTTAGTTCTTTGAGCATAATTATAATAGCAGTTTTGAAGTTCTTGTCTGCGAAGTCTAACATTTGAGCTCCTTAAAGACAGTTTCTATTGACTGCTTTTTTTCTTGCTTGTGGGTCACACCTTCCTATTTCTTTGCACCTCATAATTTTTGTTGTTGTTGAAAACTATATATTTTAGATAATGTGTTGGAGCAACTCTGGATTTTGAATCCTCAATCCCAGAGGTCGTTTTTGTTGTTTCTTTTTTGTTTATTTGTTTGTTAGTGACTTACATGGATTAATTCTGTGGAGTCTGTCTCCTTTGCATCATATAGCTGCTGATATTTCTTAAGTTTTTAATTTTTTTTTTTGCATCTGAGCTAACATCTGTTGCCAATCTTCTTTTCTTTTTCTCCTCCTCCTCCGCCTCCCCCTCCCGAGAGCCCCCCAGTATGTGGTTGTGTGTTCTAGTTGTAAGTCCTTCTGGTTGTGCTCTGTGGGACACTGCCTCAGCATGGCCTGATGAGTGGTGCCATGTCTGCTCCCGGGATCCGAACCAGGAAAATCTTGGGCCGCGGAAGTGGAGTGCATGAACTTAACTGCTCAGCCCCTGGGCTGGCCCCAAGTTTTTAATTTTGTAATCATTTTTTTATTTTTAAGGCCAGTTTCCTAGGGGTTGCCCCTGAGTCAATATAGCTTAATGGTGAGACAATGATTGATCAGAAGTTGTGCTTATTTTGAGCCAGTAAGGCTTCACTCTTTGCCAGTGGATCTCTGTGTGGATTAAGGAACACAGTCAAAATTTAGGCAGTTTACAAGTGTGACTGGCTTTTACTTTCCGACATGCCTTCTCAAGTCTTCTTTATGAGTGTACTAGGTTTCACATTCATCTGGGAAAGCCTGGATAGCTAGTGCCCTCTCCAGTCTCTCCTGAGCATGCACAGCCTTACAGATTGCAAGGAGTTTGTGTGAGCTTATCAAGGCCTATGGTGGCTGTCTCATTCCCCAGATCTCACTGCTAAATTTCTTGCAAGTCTACTGGTCTATTTCTTGTCCGTACCAGTATCAAAACCTCAAGCCAGCCAGAGATGTTGGCTTTACCTGGGGCATGTGTTTCATTCCAAATCAAGTTAGCCCCCTCTAGCAGGGGAGCTGGTGGTTTCTAGGACTTTCCTTACCCTTTTAGAACTATCAAGATAATATAAACTGGGGGAGGCAGTTTTGCTCTAAATTATTTCACTCAGCCACTTTGTTATTATTGAACATTAAAGTTTTTCTCACTTTTTGATACAATGACCATCTTTATGAAGCTTTCCTTTCTTACTACTTGTATTAGTTTCCTAGGTCTGTCATACAAATTTACCACAAGCTCGGTAGTATAAAACAACAGAAATTTATTTTCTCACAGTTTAGGAGACCAGAAACCCAAAATCAAAGCAGCACTGAGGTTGATTCCTTCTAGAGGCTCTGAGAGAGAATCTATTTCATGGCTCTCTCCTAGCTTCTGGTAGCTGCCAGCAATCCTTGGCATAGCAGCATCCCTCCAATCTTTGCCTCCACTGTCACATAGTCTTCTTCCCTGTGTGTCTGTGTACCTGAATCTCCCTCTCCTCTCTCTTATAAAGACACGAGTCATTGGATTTAGGGCACACCCTAATCCCATATGACCTCATCTTAACTAATTACATCTTCAAAGACCTATTTACGAAGAAGGTCACATTCTAAAGTTCCAGGTAGACATGAATTTGGGGGGACGCTAGTCAACCCAGCATTCATTCTAAAGCATCACCTGAATATCTGTAAGGTCTCTCTGTTGTGGATTAGGCGACCTTTTGTAAAGATTAGTTAGGAAATGAATAGAACTGTAAAATAGCACTTGACATTTTTGTTGAGGTGGTTCTTCCAGTTAAGCTAGCTCACACCTTCTTTTTTGGTTATTTTATTCATATTATTAGGAAAAAGACAGAGAGGTCTGTGGACAGGAAAGGTTTAGCAGAGCCTCGCTCCTCTCAACTCTGACTTACATGTCTGCTTTTATTGTAGAGCCAAATAACTATCGGACCATGCATGGCCGGGCAGTAAATGGCAGCCAGTTGGGAAAGGATTACATCCAGCTGAAGAGCCTGTTACAGCCCATCCGGATTTACTCCAGAGCCAGCTTGTATGGCCCTAACATTGGGCGACCCAGGAAGAACGTCATCGCCCTTCTAGATGGGTAGGTCAGATTACTTAGCAGTTCTTATAGCATTGTTCATTAAAGGTAATGAATTAATGTATTTGCATTTTTCCTGGTTATTTCTGGTCTTAAGAAAGATAGAGAGACTTTTCCAGTGACTTTTCCCACTCTAAATCAGGGATTCTCCATCAAACAGTGGAGGAACTTCTCATCTCTCCAGGTGTTCCACAGGCAGCAGAAGATGGTAGGATTGGGGAAGGATATCACAATCTCCAGGACAGATTGGAAGGGATGGCTTGTTTCAAAAGCATATTTAATATTACAGTATTTCATAGCATCATTTATATATATATATTTTTTTTCTTTTTCTTTTTGGTGAGGAAGATTGGCTCTGACCTAACACCTGTTGCCAATCTTCCTCGTTTTGCTTGTGGAAGATTGTCACTGAGCTAACATCTGTGCCAATCTTGTTCTATTTTGCATGTGGCATACTGCTACAGCATGGCTTGATGAGTGCTGTGTAGGTCTGGGCCCAGGATCCAAACCTGTGAACTGTGGGCTGCCAAAGTGGAACACACAAACCCACCCACTATGCCACCAGGCCGGCCTCTCATTTTATATCTTTAAAAAAGCAAAATAATGTCTACTCTATTCTTGTAACATCCTACAGAAAGTAAAGCTTGACAAAATCCTGGCCAGTGGAGCTGAGTTAAAAAGTTGAGAAACACTACAAATACTTGTAGATTAAAGCACAACTTGATAGGTTTAATAGCAGGTGTTCTGGAGAATTGCTACCATATGATTTATTTAGTTTTGATCTAATCTAATAATCATTTTTTAAGCCTTGGCTGTGGGTGAAGCACTGTATTAAATGCTCTCTGCCCCAGTCCTGCTGGTGGGCCAGGCCCAGGTGAATAAGTGGACATCCACTCAGGTCGGGTCCAGTTATGCAGGGAGAGAAGGAACGTCTGAGAGAACTGCATGAGGAAGGCTGAAGATGTGTGGATCCAAGACCCAAAGTGGAGATGTAACTGGAGCAGGAAGGGTGGAAATAAGGAAGCTTGGAGACTCAGGAGTTCTTTTGGAACACAGAGTATGCACCAAGGCATACCTTTTATGTGGCATCTTGTTGTACTCTGGGGTAGGCATGGTTATTCCTGCAAACTCAAAGATGAGTAAGACATTTTCCGGTGAAGTGCACAGCCCAAGTGAGGTTAGATAAATGCCATAGAGTACAAATAGAGATATCCGATGAAAGAGAAACCCTTGGCCAATGTCTCAGATGGCCCTTATGGCTTCATGGCTCCTGCAAATCTCTCTCCTCCCTTTTTTGGTGACTTAGTCTTTATCTAAGCTAATGAACATAGCAGATATTACTGAAGGTTTGGAAAGGCAGAGGATTTATATTGTAACAACATTAACAATCTAAAATTTAATTTTAAGTGTTTTCTTCTTTACAAAGTCTCCTCAAGCCCTTGCTTCAACTCCTGTCCTTTGTCCATCCTTCTCTTTTCTCCCCTTCTACTTGCGAACAACTTTTCCTTTTTCTTTTTTTGCTGAGAAAGGTTAGCCCTGAGCTAACATCTGTGCCAATCTTCATCTATTTTATATGTGGGTCACTGCCACAGCATGGCTGACAAGTGCCTGGATTCTGAACCTACAAACTTGGGCTGCCGAAGTGGAGTACACTGAACTTAACCGCTAGGCAATGGAGCTGGCCCCTACATTCCCTTTTTCTTGCAGAACAATTTCATAACCTTGGCCCCTAACCACAAATGCAGCTCTGGGCTTTCCTTTGCATACTTTCACTAGACTTTGAAATTACTCTGCATGTGTGTGTGTGTGTGTATGGGATGGAGATGGAGAGGTTAGTTTTATTTTACGTGTTATAATTAGGGAATAAGAATCACATGTGTAAAAGTTTATTCATTGTTCATAATATATAATCAAGCAAAGCCAATAATTCTATCATTTAAATCCACATAGTTATTCTTTTGGATTATCTTTTTTCTTTAATGATTTGATTAATGTCTTCCCATGGGACTGACAATGTCCTCTGAGTATCCTGACCTTGTATCAATCATTTATTCATTCTGCAATTGTTTCTTGAGTAAGTGCTATGTCCTGGGTGCTTCATCTGGAACTTGTAATATGATAATAAACAAAAACAGATACTTTCTCTGCCCTCATGGAGTATATAATATTTAGGGGAGACACAGACGTTATATCAACTGATCTTAAAACTAAGACAATACCAAGAGAGGTACTGTAAGGGCTGGGATTTGACTCAGTTAGGAGGTCATGAAAGGATTTCCTAAAGAAGTCACACATAAGAGGAAGAGAGATATTTAAAGTGTAACCTAAATGATGAGTAGGCATTAACTAGACAAAGTGAGAAGTGAAAAATATCAGTGTTCTTGGGAGAAAGAAAGGGTTGTGCAAAAGCCCAGAGGATGAAAAAAGGGCCAGATGGACTAAAGAAAGGTATAGCCACAGAAGTAATTAGGAGTCGTATTGTATAGGAGCTTATATGCATAGTGAAGGTCTTAGAACTTTTTCTAAGTGCAGTGGGAAAGATGTTGAATGTTTTTAAGCTTGGAAGGGAAATAATTTGACTTATTATACAAAAAGTATGCTATGTCTGCTCTGTGCAAAATGGATTGGAAAGGAAGCAGGGAAATCAGTGAGAAGGCTACTGCAGCAGAAAGAATGATAGGGACCTGGTCTAGGGTGGTGGCAATGGAAAACATTGTTGGAGGTAGAATCCACAGGATATATTGGTTAAGTATATAGTGATGTGACATAGGGATGTGTACCTAGCTTGGTGGATTGTAGTCATTTACTGAGATGGGAAGACTTGGGGGAATAATTGATTCTGGGAAGACAATCATAGCTTTAGTTTTCATGTTATGTTTATTACGCTTGAATCGAAATGGAGATGTCAAGTGTATCATTGAATATGAGATCAAGGATCAAGGTCTCTGCTAGAAATATTAATTTGGGGGGGTCATTAGCATGGAAATGTTATTTAAGGCCATTGGAATAGAGGAGATCATTTAGAGAGACTGTGGAAAGATAAGAGACAGAGGCTCAGGAGAGAGCCCAGAGGAACTCTCACATTTAGAGATGTGAAAAAAAGGGGAATGGTCTCAGAGGTAAGAGGAAAGGGAGAGATTGAGATATCACAAGAACCAAGAAAAGAGAGTTTTAAATGAGGAGGAATGCTGCTAGGAAGCCGGGAGGTCAAGTAACAGGAGGACAGAGAAGTGCCATTGCATTTGGCAACATGCAGGTTGTTGGTGACCTTGAGAAACACAGTTCAGTTGAGTGGTAGGAGCAGAAGTCAGATCACAATACGGTGAATGAGGGGGTGAGAAGTTGGAAACAATAATGTAGACAATAACTCTTAGGAGAATTTTTACTGTGAAGGAGAGCAGAAAAATGAAGGGAGATGTGGGATCAAGAAAAGTGATGGCACTTTTCCCCTTTAATGTGGAAGATAGCAGAACAAGTTTATATGTTGATGAGACTTATCCAGGAGAGGAGAAGAGCTACATGATACAAAAGATTGAGGATATAACCAAAGTGAGAAGTTCTTTAAGGTTAGAAGAAATGGAATCCGGAGGGATTGGCCTTCGTTAAATGGAGGGGCAATTCCACCAGGGTAACAGATGGTAAGAAACAAATATTTCTCTCTATCAGAGAGTTAAAAGTCAAACTGAGGAGACGCTGCTACCCAGAACATCAGGTGTAGTTAGGGCATCCCAGTCTGTGTACATGGTGTAAATGTAAGCACATAGGTGTGGGTTCATTATGAATATGTCAAGAAGCTTGGGCATGACAGTAAGCAACAGATGAAAGAAATGAGCATATGACTGGGTATTGTTGTGGCAAGTGGTGGAGTGCACTTCTTCGTACATCCAAAAACTAATAGGACTCAAGAGACTAGAGGAAATCACTCATGGCAAGGAGAGGTACTGATGAGCTTTTTTATTTTTTATGTGCCGGAAGAAAAATGGAGATTTATCTTTCTTAATGTATATGTACTAAATATACAGTGAAACATAACGTGAAACATATAAGCATTCCCAGCAACGCAATCAACAATAACAAAAATGTCACCACTCTTAATTACCAGCTCTGTAATCTTTTCCAATCCTCCTGTATAACCAGATATAATTTTACATAGTTGTGATCATTGTATATGCATCATTTTGTGTTCTGCATTTTTTATTCATTGCTTTATATTGTCCTTTCCTTATTTCTACATAGTTCTCATGTTTGTCATTCTTAATAGCAATAAAACATTCTATTGCATTAATGTACCAAAGTCTGCCTAAGTGTTCCCTCGCTGTTGGGCATTTGGGCTGTTTCCAGTTTTTGTCTGTAATATATAGCATAGCTATAAACATCTTTATACAAATAGGGTTTTTATTTCTTTTGAATTACATCCTTGGGCTATATTCCAAAAAGTTGGGTTTCTGGGTCAAAGTATATGATAATTTTTATGGCTCTCATATTTGTTGCCAAATCTCTTTTCAGAGTAATTTCATCACGTTGCAAGGCAGCAATGTGTTAGTGTATCTTTTTCTGCAATACCTGACACCAATGACTGTTGTCATTTTTATTAATTTACTCTATTAATTAATGCAAGAGCATGCCTCATGTTGTTTAAATTTGAATTCTATTAACTATGAAAATAACTGAACATTTTCTAAATTCTTATGTTGTTTCTTTCCCCTCATCCCAAGTTTGGTTAATGACGAAATAACCATTTTGCCTGAGGTGCAGACCAGGAATCCATTTTAGATACATTCCTTTCTTTTGTTCACCTACTCCATCAGTTAGAAGTTCTGTTATTTCTGACTTCTTAGTATCACTTATATCCTATCTTCTTTTCATTTTTATTTTAAACCTTATCATTTTCATCCTAAATGATTTTTCCATCTCTAGTCTCAGGCTCTAATAATTTCTCCATATTGATTTCTGAGTAGTTTTTTAAAAATGCAACATGTGGTCCAGTTGCTCTTGCTTGAAATCCAAACCCCTGGCCTTCAGAGTCCAGGACCTGCCTCATTTTGCGGCTAGTAAATTCAGCTATACCCCCTTGCACAACCTGCCCTTAGCTACATCAAAGGATGTGTACATTTTGGAAGATGCCAAACACTTTTTTACCTTTGTATCTTTTTATTTTGTGTCATTTTCTTTGGAATACCACCCTCTCCCCTTATTTTTCCTCTTTCCAATAGATCTTCTCTGACATCTTCAGACAGGATTTCTTATCACCTCCTCTGTCTTTGTGTGGCACTTTGTTCATTTTTCTGCTATAGCACTTATTAAATTGGTGATAGCTTATTTATTTACCCATCTGCCTTCCATAATAGAATGTGGACTGGGATCAGGACCTGGTCTATGTTTTTTTCATTCTGTAGCCTCAGAACCTAGGAATACAGTGGGTGTCTTATAAATGCTTGTTGAATGAATATGTCTTACTCAATAACGGGCTCTAAATTCATCTGACCCAAAAACAGTATATATAAGTATGACTGTGAAGCACTGTATAAATAGTGATTTAAATAAATTATGATGATTTAAGTAAATCATCATAATTATCTGCAGTTTTAGTTTTTATAGAGCCAAACTAATTTTTAGGCTTTTTTTACTTAGTTTGTTACAGGACTAAACAGAACTATCTTCCCACTTAGGATATGAACTCCACCGGGACAGAGGTACAATCTTCATGGTCATATCTTCAGGGACTAGCATGTTGCTTGGAATATGGGAAGTATTTAATAAAATGCTAGTTTTATTATTTTCTTTCCCTCATTTGGGGACTGACTATTGCTAGTCATTGATTTTTATCTAAAGGCATGAACAATTGTTCTTTAGGGTTATATCAGTTTCCTCTGTTTTTCTTTTGTAAACTTTTATGCATCATCTATGTAGTGACAATTTTATCTTAATCTATTGTTTTTCTTATTACTTTGAAATGTTTCTATTGTTTCTGAAGTATATTTTTATTCTAATTGTTCTTTTCTGCTTGTTTGTTGATACTCTTTTCTGTTTCTTCCCTTACACGGTTAGGATAAAGTTACTATTTCATTTTCATCTAGCCTTTTTTCATCTTTTAATTTTCAATGTTAGGCTCTTTTAACTTATTTGGAGTTTATTGCTGTATCTGCTATAGAGTGAGGACCTAATCTGTGTTTTAGTGGTACGGCAATGTCAGGAAAAGCAGGTATTCATTGAAACCATGTTTACTGAGGCTCCTTTTTGAGGACTTTAGATCATAGTGAGGCAAGTACTAAATTCCCTTTCAATAAATATTTTTTGAGCACCTACTTTGTGTTTGATCCTTTAAGTGCTGGGTATGTATTGATGAGTAAAGCCAAAGTGATTCTTAGCCTCTTGGAACTTAGGAAGAGAGAGCCGCAGTAAATAAGAAGACAAATTCTTACAAGTTGTGTGTAATTCTGTGAAGGAAATGATCAAGATGCCTGGGGTTGGGGGATCTATTTGGTCAAGGTGATCAGAGAAGACTTAGCTGAGGAACAATTTATTTAAGCCAAGAACAAAAGAATGAGAAGGAGCCCACCATTCAAAGAGTGGAGGGAAGAAAGTTCTAGGTAGAGGCACTAGGTCATGTTTTTCAATGTCTTGAATCAAAAACAAGGTTAAGGCATTTGAGGAATAGAAAGATGGGCAGTATAGTGAGCACAGGGAGAGTGGTATAGGAGATGAGAATGCATGTACAGGCAAGCACAAGGTTATTACTGGACAATGTATTCCATGGTGAAGAGCTTGTGTATTTTATTCTATGAGCAATGGAAAGATAATACAGGGTTTTATGAGGGCAGCAACTTGTATTGGAGTCTACTCTATTCTATTCTGTGTGCCAAATGGATTTCAAGGTACAAAAGTAAAGGATCAAAAGAGCTCAGTAAGGAGGCTGTTTCACTACAAGATGATGGTGGATTGGGTTAAGGTAATGGCAGAGGAGAGAGAGAAGTTAGGGTAGATATGGCTTGTTGATGGATATCTCGGTGAGGTGGAGTGAGAGAATAGGAGAAACTAATTAAATAAAGTATGTCTTCCGCCTTTTGGGCAGTTAGTATCTCTCTTTCCAGTGCCATTCATGCAGAAAAGGGAGTTTCTCAAAAGGAAGTTGCATCCAAATGAACACACATTCATACTCAGGAAATATTATCTCTGGAGCAAAAAAAGATGGTTTTAAATATATTGGGTGCGCTTCAAGTTCAGGATAGTGATCTGAGCACAAGCTGCATTTCCTCCTGGAATCACATCCAAACTCCTACTAAAAATTGATATAGAAAAAAATCTGTAATAACACACAAAAGAAAGATCATCAGCAGATGAGAGATTTTCGACAGATTTCTGTAGGAGAGTAAACAGATGGAAGCCTGTTGACAGATTAAGCAGAGTAAGGCAGTGACAACCCAGAGAACATGGGCTCTGGGAAAAGATAGCCAATCTGTCTAAGCAAATAGGCTCAGAGTCAGGAGAGAGTGGACTGAGAAAGGAAAACCAAGCCAAGGGGTTTATATGAATGTCTGCAGAGGGACTACACCCACAGTACAACTCTTCCTTCGTCATTTTAAGTCCCCTACCCTGCCCATACAGAGGAAAGAGAGTTCAGGCTGTTATCTCCAAGCAAGTGCCAAACCAAAACTTAGGAGCCTTCACCAAAGAAACTGAAGGAATAGCCTGGGGATGAGCTAGTATTGCTAAGATGGAGTTGCTCCTGTATAGTAAAACACTGAGTGCACACAGTGGGATACCCAAAGACTGGGTCTGTGCCCTCCCCCTCCTCCCTCTCTAAAGTGAAGTGTCTTGGTCAACAAGCTCTGCCCAGAAAATAGAGATCCTAATGAAATGAGAGATTTATCCAAAAAGCCCACTTATTCAACAGTTGAGAAAATCTGCACCTGTGACCTAAGAGAATCTGCTTAGTCCTTAATTTCTAAATGTGAATAGATAGCCAAAGATCACAAGACATAAGAAGGAAACCTGTAGCATGAAAGAGAAAAACTTATATAAATAAATTAAAAAACTGACCCAAGAAGAATTCTAATTCAAGATCACAACTTTAAAAATAAAAACTGGTAGCTAGTATTCTTAGTAAGATATGGTAAGATATTCTACTGATAGAGTTAAAACACATTTCTATTAAAAAAAGGTAAAATCAGAACAAAAAGGTATTTTTTGAAACTAAATGTATAATTGCTGACATTAAGTCCAATAAAGGTTAGGCAATGATTTCTTAGATACAACACTAAAAGCATAAGTGATGAAAGAAAATGTTGATTAATTGGACCTCATCAAAATTAAGAACTTCTGTGCATCAAAGGACACCAACAAGCATATGAACAGACACAGAATGGGAGAAAATATTTGCAAGTTGTATAACTCATAGGGAACTTGTATCCAGAATATATATAAAGAACTCTTACGACTCTACCATAACAATAGCCTATTTTAAAAATGAGCAAAAGATATTTGAATAGACATTTCTCCAAAGAAGATATACAAATGGCCAATAAACACATGAATAGATGCTCAACATCATTAGTCATTAGGGAAATGCAAATCCAAATCACAATGAGATACCACTTCACATCTACTAGGATGGCTATAATCAAAAAGACATACAAGAGCAAATATTGGAAAGGATGTAGAGAAATTGGAGTCTCATACACTGCTAGGGGGAATGTAATATGGTGCAACTGCTTTGGAAAACAGTCTGGTAATTACTCAAAAGGTTAAACATAAAGTTACCATATGACTCAGCAATTCTGCTCCTAGGTATATACCCAAGAGAAATAAAAACACATGTCCACACAAAAACTTGTACACAAATATTCATAGTGGCATTATTTATAGTAGCCGGAAAGTAGAAACAATCCAAATGTCCATCAACTGATGAATGGATAAATAAAATGTGGTGTATCCATACAGTGGAATATGATTTGACAATAAAAAGGAATGAAGTACTGACGCATGTTACAAATGGACGAACCTTGAAAGCATTGTGCTAACTGAAAGAAACCAGTCACAAACAGCCACACATTGTATGATTTTCTTTATATGAAATGTCCAGAACAGGCAAATCTGTAGAGACAAAAAGTAGATTATTGGTTGCTTAGAGCTGATGGAGATTGTGGGAAATGGAGAGTGACTACTTGTGGGTATGGGATTTCTTTTTGAAATTAAATATTTTAGAATTAGATTGTATTGATAATTGTACAACTCTATAAATATAATAAAAACTATTAAATTGTACACTTAAATGGGTAGTTAAGATGGTATTAAATTATATCTCCAAAAAGCTGTTAAAAGAAAGAATCCAATAAATGAATTGGAGGATAAAATCAAGGAAATTTCTCATGTATAGAGCTTTAGACAGAGACAGAAGATTTGAGATAAAATATTACTGATATAGAGGATCAAGTCGGGATACCCGACAGCCATCTCATAGGAGATCCAAATCCAGAAAAAAGGAAGAAAATTATGGTTACAGAAAAGAATGAAAACTTTATCAATCTGTATAATGTAAAAGTAAAGAGACAGTTGATAGAAAAATAGGTGGTAGAAATGGAAAGAAGAAATAAGACATACAAAAGCTGATGTCCTCATATAGTATATGTAGAGTCAGAAAATATTGTCTAAACCATTGAAAAAATCGAGAGTTGGCGAGGAGGAGGCCCAGTAAACCAAGCACATGGAGTTAACTCTTGGTTATAATGAGTTATGGTAGCATTTCCTTAAATGTGCTCTGGAGAATATCAGTTCTGCAGGATGTTAACAGTATGTGAAGGGGGAAAAAAAAATAAAAGGTTCCACGGTCAAGTAAGTTTGAGAAATACTGGGACCCCTAAATTTACTGAAACACTTCCAAGCACCTTTAACACATTAGTTTACATTCTGAATCTCTAAGAAGAGGATTTAGCATGCAGAATTTCTTAAATTTATTTGATCAGAGTCTTATTTTCAGACACCATCTTGAGGACCTTGTGTTCCACTAACATGTTCGCATCACAGTGACTTGGAATATGAATGTTGCTTTGGGTGAGGGGGTGGCAGTAGAGCAAATGATAACAAAAGAATTGCAATTTGGAGAACTCAGAACCTGGACCACTTTAAATGCCTGGTTACTGGTCTATTTGCTTCCACTCTTGTCCTCTCCAATCCATTTACCACACAGTTGCCAGAAAATGTTTAACAAACACAATTCACATGATGTCAGTCACTTGCTAAAGACTCCTGATGACTTTTTATTGCTCTTAGAAAAAAATTTAATCTCCTTGCTATATCATACAAGGCTCTACAGTGAATGATCTGGCTGCTGCCCAGCTCTTCATTCTTATCTTTTCCAGCTTTCCCTTTCTCTTACTTCACTGAGGCTTCACTGGCCTGGCACGTGCTAAACTTCTGTTTAATTGGGGTCTTCACATATGCTCTTCTTTCTACCTAGTGTTCTTCTCTCTGCTTGCCACGTGACTGGTTTCTCCTCATCCATCAGAGACCTTCCTTGAATAAACTAGCTAAGTAATTCTCTATCAACAAACTCTGTTAGTTCTCTTTATGGCATTTATCACAATTTATAACTGCATATTTATTATTTGTTTATTTGTTGGTTATAGATTATAAATTCCATGAGGGTGGGAAGTATATCTACCAATGTATATGCAGTGCTGGCAAAAAGCCTAGTACATAGTAGGCACTCAAATTTGTTGAATGAATGAACGAAGAATGGAAGTTATCCTAACGTTCTACAGAGTTGCTAGTGGAATAGTCTAACCTGAACCTGTGTTAGAACGGAAAGCTAGACAGGGCCTTTAGCTCCCATGATGGCCCAGAGAGCTATGGAAAGCATTCTAATTTTGGCAAAGAGGATAAAAGCAGAAGAGGATTAGGAAGCAAATAATGGTCTTTTCCACCACAGCAGACCACATGATGTATGCTATATGCTCATACATCATGCTCATATATGGTCTACTAAACAGAAACAGAAAAATTGCCTTTTTATATCCAGAATTTCTATCTTTAGTTGTGCTTAATTACCAATACTTCTACTAAGTGCCTAATGCTGGTTTATAGATTCCACTTATACTCAAAGCATAGACAGCAATGAAGGCTGTGTGGACTCATAAGGATGAAAACTTCACTGTGTTCCTATACACAGGCCCTCATTATGACTTTTGTGGGCCCTAGGCATTTTTGAGTTCATGGGTTCCTTCCTCCATAAAGACATTTAAAACAACAGCCTTCTCTTTTCTGCTGTAGTGAGCCAATATAGCAGGATCAGGGAAAAAATAGCGGGATGGTGAAGAGCATGCACTTGGGAACTAGATGAGATCCATGTTAGCTCTAGCTAGGTCCTCTTGAGGAATTATTTAATCTCTCTAAAACCTGAGTTTCCTCATCTGTAAAATAGGGCTAATGAAATTACCTATTTCTTAGACTTGTGGTGAAGTCAAATCAGAAACTGAATTTAAAGTGCTTACCACAGTTCCTGGCACAGATGACACAGATGACATAAAGAAATGTCAGCTACAATTTTTAAGAGAAGAAGTGTATTTAAAAGATGAACAAGCAGGTTTTTCCTAACTGCTTTTTTGCATGTGACTCGATGTAGAATTGTGTGAGGACAGGAACTAGAAAGATTAGCTGCCATAATATGTCAGCGTAATAAGGGTGATCACAGCTCTACCCCCTGCCTGGAAACCGGCTTACATTCTCATTTGGAGTGGGAAGATGCACAGCTGGGGACAATTTGGTGCACTGAGTAATTATTACAATGTTGTTCCTAATAATTGTTCTGTTTTATTTCAACTGTGAAAGAGTTATTTGACTTGACCAAACAGCAGGAGGAGAGAACAATTTATTCCTCTTTCATGAGAAGAGAGTTTCCATCTCTGCCTCTAGAGGAAGGAAAGGCCTCCCAGCAGCTGTTCAGTGCTCATTAGCAAAGAAGCACTGGCTACTGCAATGGTCTGCTCCCTAGCTGAGAATTGTGTTAATGACTACTTACTTACAGACTTGCTTTCTTTTATTTTATTTTTTTCCTTATTAGAGAAACAGCCTAATTCTTTACCCAACCTCAAGGTTATCACTTATTGCCGTTACGATGAAGGATGTTTCTCTCTTCTTTTAATGTTATAGAAATCAGATGGGGGTTAGAAAGAACACTGGAGAAGGAGGCTGGAGCGACATAGACTTAGATTTGACACAGAGGGTCTTGGGAAATATTCGTCCTCACTTTCTTTTTTCCATTTCTTTCCTCCCTTCCCTAGTCTACTTTCCCTTAGAACTCTACTTTCTCCTTCAAGAATGGCCCACCCTAACAGGTGCTGCTCAGATCAGAATCTGTCAAAAGTGTAGCCCATGGTCCTCCTGCGTAAAAGCACCTGGAGAGCTTCTTAAAAATGCTGCATGATTCTTAGGCTCCAGCCCAGACCTACCAAATGAGAATGTGTGGGAATGGGACCTAGATATTGGCATTTTGAATGCGGACCCCAAGGGATTCTTTGCACACCAAAGTATGAGAACCATCTCCCTGTAATATAGGCAGTGCAGGCTTTATTGTCTTTATTTTACAGATCAAGGAATGGAGGTGCACAGATGTTAAATTATTTACCAAGCTCACATTTATTGAGCTGTATGCTGGGCAGTACCATTGTTCCTTCATAAATGTTAACCTGTTAATCTTCACAAGCCCTTTGGGAAGTAGATGCTGTTCTCCCCATTTGTAATGGTTCAGGGAGGTTAAACAACTTAGCCAAGGTCACATGGCTGATAAGCTGTGGAGCCAGGTCTTAAATCAGCTATCTGTCTGACTTTTGGGCCCTTGCTATTTCTACTTTGTGGTGCTGTTTCCCTGAATCTTCATCTTTGAAGAAGTCACGGGAGCTAGCATACTAGAAAAAATATAATCCTTATCCACCTTAGTTCCACAGTGTTTGCTCGCATAAAGTTAGCTTCATACCAGGGCTTGAGCTTTTGAAAAGTTTGTTTTTCCCTGTGAAATTCATCATGACATCTTGATGCATCTTTTCTCCTTCCCACCAGGCTCCACAGCCAGGGCAAATCATATCACGTCAGTTATAGCCTTCTTTGCTTGAATCCAAGACTTTATGACTTCCTCAGCAGCATTTTAGACTGTCATAATGTGTCTCTCTTAATATTCCTCTAACCAGCACCTTCCAGGTCCAGCCATAGCCTTCCAGATCTATTTTAGCATCTTCTCTCATCATCCCTCATCCCCCTGCCATTTCTCTTCATTCTAATCAAACCAACCTATTTTGTCCTTTATGTAGTATTGTCTCACATCTGCCTCTATTTTGTTCCAGGCATTGTCCTATAGACTCCCTCCTCCCAACCACATTAGCAGAAAAATAGGCTTGATCTTGGGGGCCAGGTCCAGGTAATAGTGCCTGGCACCCTGTCTTGAGAAGGGTTCTTAGGCTAATTCTGAGAGTAGTGAGACAGTATTGAGATCTATTACCAATATCTACCATGGGCTCAGAAAAAAGGAGCAGCACCACTGATAGCACAAATTTGCCATCTCTGCATGGTCGAAACAAGGGCTTTAGAGTCAGCACTGGGTTTGAATCTCAGCTTTGTAACTTATTACCTGGGTGATCTTGAGCACAGTTTATTCATCCATAAAATGAAAGTGATATTATCAACCTTATACATTATGTAAACTGCTTACCAAGTGCCTGTCAATCAGTAAATGGAAGCTAACTCAGTTTTTCCTTTCTTCATTCAAAATCTCCCTTAAATTAAACTTCATGGGTGTGACTTGTATGGGCAAGGGAGATTGGTTGAAGAGTCTCACCCATCTCAAGTCCCTGTATATGAAAAGTTCTATAGGGCCAGCCCCAGTGGTCTAGCGGTTAAGTTCAGCATGGTCTGCTTTGGTGGTCTGAGTTTGGTTCCTGGGCACAGACCTACACAAGTTGTCTGGCATTGGCCGTGCTGTGGCAGCTGCTTACATACAAAAAGAGGAAGATTGGCAACAGATGTTAGCTCAGGGCAAATCTTCCTCAGGAAAGGAGCAAAAAATTTTTTTAAAAAGTTCTACAAATCTATCAAATTAAGGGAATTGTAAGCTGGAAGGGAAATCTAAATAGGGAACTGTACTAATCATTAAAGTTAATGTTCATATAGCCGTGCTATTTATCAGCCTACTGTGAATATAATATTATGTGTAAATAGAGGTAGGAAGAGAAAAGGAAGAGAGGGAGAAAGGAAGGGAAGATTCAAGGGAGAAAGAGAGAGAGAGAGACACAGAGAGAGATGTCAATATTTTATTTGTTCTATACAGCACCTAGTATAGCTCAATATATAAATTAGCCATAGAAAAGTGGGTGGCTTTAGACCAAATAGAAGATGCCTGGTTTGCTGTAACCTAAGATGAATAATTTCCTCACAGGTTTTTCCTAGGCCTTTCTGTAGAATGGCTGTCACATCTTATTCATGTTAGTTATGCAACCAAAGATTCTCTTTGAGGATAAGGAAAGAAAGATCAGGCTGTTGCACTCTTACTGAAGTTTGTACTCATTTGGACATTCAGTTCCTTGTGAAGGATTTATCCTTTTTCCTGGGAGCAAAATTCAGAATCTCATTTTTAGGGTTGTACTCTGTGGTTCAGAAGTAGAAATCAAACCCCAAAGACCATGAATAAAGATGTGCCTTATAAGAGAGAGCTGTGATATGCCCTGGGAGAGAAGGCTCAACAATATTTCAGATACGTCATCTGTGCAGGTGGATAACAAAGGAAAGAAATTCTCCCAGATTTGGGGTCCCTTGGGGGAGGAAAGGAACTCTCACAATGAAAGGGGATATTTTGTTCTTTTCCATAGCAGCAGTTTGTCTCCAATGGGAAAGATCCCCCAATACTGAAAGGTCTGCCTGGCACTGGCCATTTTCCTCTGATACAGGTCCCTGCCCCTTCCCTCTCTTATCCTTCTGGCATGACTGGATGTCAGCATGAAGGCAGACACCTCTTGTTCTCTGAGATAGTCATCCAGGATTTCTGTCTTCATAATTCATGTATGGAGACATCCAACCCTGGAAAACCAAGGTCTTCCCCTCTTGTCGTTATTTACATGCTGGGTTATCTTTACTTGTACATTCATAGACCTAAATCTAGGGATTAGAATAGAAGTAGATGGTTGAAAATCCTTGGATAATACCAGACTCTAAACAGAATTTCACTTTCCCAGTGGTATTTCACTCCTGACAGCACTAGTCTGTGTGCATGTTATTCCACCTCTAATATTACTGTTGCTGAGCACTCTGCAGCTGTGTTGAAGTTATTCATTTATGTGGTTTGGGCCAGTTTCTGAGAAACAGGCAGAACTAGAGAGCAGAAGAATCCATCAATGTTAGATCTGAACAAAGAAAATTATGATCATTTTGGACTTGTCCTCGACAGTGCCAATATGGATATAAAAACAGAGTATAGCAATGAGATGCAAAGTAGAGATAGAGAGCCCAAATTTTCAGAGAAGGAACATGGGGGTAGGGAGAATACCCCCAAACTCACTGACTGTAATATCTATTTCTTGGAGTTTTGTCTAATCAGTTTCTTTTATGTGTGATTTCTGTGGTTGGTTTTTCTTTTTCTGGTTATTATTTTTTTTTCAATATTCTTCAAAGACTTCTGAAGACAGAATATTTGCCCCATTTTGGATGAGATTTTTTACACTTCTCAAAATACAAGGGTGTGTTGGTCATCTTGATAGTGTTTGGAAATGCATATTTTGTTTGACATTATTTGCAAATTAGATTTTTCCTCTTCAGAATAAGTGTAGAAATGCTTCCATATGTTTGAGGTTAGTCTCATCATGTAGTTTGTAGCAATTTTCGTGTGAACACATATCATCTGATGGTGTTTTCTCAAAGTTGGCTAAAATAACTTTTCTGCTGCTTCATTGTACTACAAAAGTTAAGAAGATAATATCATTTGTTTAAAAATATTAAATTGTGATTAAAATATTTTTAAAAATATAATGAAACTAAACTATATTTTACTCTTTTGATTTCTTATGCAAAATTAGATAGTAGGTGAGGATCTGACTTGAAGCTTTTTTTCCAAATAGCCACAAATCATATATTAAAAAATACTTCAGTTTTTTCATATACTAAATTCTTTTTCATGTAATACATTCTTATGTATGAATTTTAAAAAAAATCTTTTCTGTTTAATAGATCTCCTTACTAATTCCTGAGCTGGGAAATTTTAATCATTATAAATTTTATGATATATTTTCATGAGTGGTAGAGCAAATAAATGTCTTTAATTATTCCAACTTTTCAGAATTTTCCTGGCTTCTTCAGATGAATATTAGAATGATTTTGCAAAGTTTTAAAAATATCTGCTGGGTTCTTTTTTTAACCAGAATTTCATTATGCCCATAAATTTGTTTAGGAAGAATAATTGATTTTCCTATCTAGGATCATGGTAGATCTTTTCCTATACTCAATTTTCAAATATTTGTAAACTATATAATATTCTACATATGGGTCTAGTATATTTCATATTTAATTATTGATATTATAGATTTTCTTTGAGGAATATGGGTTAGGGGTGTGAGGAGAAAACATTAGCATTACTTTAAATATTCCTAACTCTAGTTTTCCGATTCTTTTTATAATGCTGCTTTTGATAATGGGTGGTTATTTAAGGACTTAATTATCAACCTATAGCAGAACAAACTGTCTCATGCATGTGAGGGTTTCCAGGTAGTAGTATCATAAAGAACCAGTCTCCAACTTCTAAGACACCATATTAGATGAGCTCTTAATTGCCTGTTTAGAGCCTTGTGGCCAGGCAGGGCACTGATGATGTTTCTTTTTCCTCCTGATTTTCTTGTGAATGCATAGCTGTTCATCAATGATGACTTATCTCAAGTTCTTCAAGGCATGTTCAGGAGGATTGGAATACATTCACCAACATCAGCATCAAAAGTCTGTTCCTGGGTTGCCCATCTTGGGCAATAGCATTACTGCAATTCAAACTTCAAGGTCCTTGTTTACACCCTCTCCTCCATTTAAACACCCCACCAAGCCCTCCTGAGAGCTCCAATAGTGTTTCTCAATTGTGTATTATTTTCTTTCTCACATTTCAAAGCCTCCCACCTCTCTGCAGTCACCTCCTGCCAGTTTGTCCTCACCAGTACCTTTCACCTTCACCATAGCCAGAATAAGCCTCCTAAAGCTCACATCTGATCCTGACATGCCCTCGCTTGTTTAAACACAGGATAAAATCCAACAAATATACATGAAGGAGGAGCTAGCTATGTTTTACAATATTATGCTGGGTGCTAGTCATACAAAGATAAATAGGACCTGGACTTGTATCTAGCTTTTAAGGGATAAAGCCCAGACATGTTAGCATCACAGACTGTCAACTAGTGATCTGACCAGTCTGACCTCCTGCTACTCCCTTACCTGTCCCCTGACATCCACCCATGCTGGATTTCTGAGGACACACTCACCTTGACTCTTCCTTGCTTTGCTCAAGCTGTTCCTATGCCTGGCCTGCTCTTCATAGCAAAATCCTACCCTTCTGTCAATGCTAGATTCAAAGTCATGTACGATGTGAAGCTTTTCTCAATGCTTATCCCTCTTCTAACACCATAGAAGGTGAAGCTAACTGCACCCTTGTCTGCTATCCCACAGCAGTTAGTCTGTACCAGTAATGCAGCACATGAGACTCTGAGAGCTAATTGTCTCAACATCTATCTTCTTGGCTTTGCTGTAGTTGTCTTGCAGCAGAGGCCCTGAGTCGGTCACCTTTTGTATCTGCTCCAGCACATTGTCTTCCAAATAGACACTGAAATGCTCAAGTCTGTGAGAGGAAGCCAACAAGCAAAGAAGGTGCTTAGGACTGTTTTCTTTTTCTGATAAATATGGTAGTATTTTCTCAAGGCAAAAATTCAACTTACTTTTTGCATCTTAGAATTGTATTGTGCTTCTTGGCCTCAGTGAAAACAGCTTGGAGTCAGCATAGGATCCTGGAAAGGGGGTAGGATTTGGAATCAGAGAACTCAGTTTAGTCCACATTAGCTCTATGAATTTGAGCAGTTCACATAACCTCTACGAGACTCAGCCTCCTCCACTACAAATTAGAAATATCTACCTACTGGGGTTGTTTGGAGGGTTATGTGAAATTGTACATATAAGAAGCTGTAAAACATTATATTATGAGAAAGCACTATAAATGTCAGTGTTATTTTCATTATGGTTATTTTTATATGTAAATAGAGACAGTTTCACATAAAATATTTCTATTTCAGAGATTTTGGAAGTTACTTTGGAGGAGTAAAGCCCATGTAAATAAATTTTTCAAGTATTTTATTTCTTTTTTAAGATGACACTTGTATCTAAATTTGTCTAGTTTTTCTAATTTCTAAAATATCCTGGGGAAGGGGTGCAAAATTTTATCTTCCTCTCTTTGTTTTTGGGTCACTCTACTTCTAAGATTAGCATCAGGTCTCCACTGCTCAGAGCACATACATGGCAGGGATAGTATTTTGGAGACCAATCTGTTTTCTTTCTCACTGTATTTTTCCATCTTCTTCCTCTGCATTCAAGCAGGGAGCTGGTTGTGTGCTTATGGACTCAGGGCTAGCACATGGCAGGATGGAAAAGACAATGGACAAGCCTTTCTGGCTTTTGAATTCCAAAGGGGGAATCCGTGGCATAGTGCCAGAAATAGTGAGAAGAGTGAAGCTACCCTTGCAGACTGAAGAGATTTTCCTGGACTAGGGAAAGGAGATGAGGAGAAGAGAGAAATCCATGGACTCCAAAAGTAGAGGGTACCTTTGTCTTACTTCCCAAGAAGTGCTGCTAGGAGGGGCGGAATGACCCTATAAAAATGGGCTCTTTGGGTGTCTGGAGATACAACTTCTCTAGCCAGTAGGGAAGTTAGTAATCTGTCTAATAGAAGCAATAACATCCACCTCACCAAGCAAAGCAATTTTGAGAATTATAAGAAATAATACATGTGAATGGCTGGTACTAAGTAGGTACTCAGTAAATGTTATATTCCCTCCAATTCCCACTGACATTTTGTCCTGCCCATCAAACCAATTCCATTCCTTGATCACGCTCATGCTCCATTTCCCATCTTCTTGCTCCTGGACTGCTGAATGATACTGGAGAAAAAAGCAAAACCATATAGACAAGGGCCAAGCTGCCTCCTCCTCCTCATGTGCTCCTTCTGCTATCTTCTACCTCCTCCTCCTCCTCTCCTTTTCCTTTTCCTCCTCATCTTCTCCTGACCTCCTCCTTCTCTCCCCGCTTCCCCTGTCTTCTTCCTCCTTCTCCTCCTTCTTCTCCTTCTCCCCCTTTTCTCTTCCCCTCTCTTCCTCCCTGTCTCCCTACTCTCCTTCCTTTTCATCTGCTTTTATAAACTTCACGCTGATGCTAAGCAACAGTCCTGGTATTCTCTATCTCTCGCCCAGTCCTGCAGAGACTCATCTGCTTTCACCATTGTGGTAGAGCAGAGCCTCTGTTTGGGCAGTGCACAGCAACCCCTTTGCCCATGTGTCTGCCTGGGAAGATTATGCTGGGGTAGGGCAGGGATAGGCCTTCCTGACAAAACACCGAAGAGTGGAAGAGTCCTTTGTTATGAAGTACTGATTGAAGATTGTTTCTGTCTGAAGAAAAAATCCCCTCCAGAGTCTCAGGGTTGGAAGGACTATCTTAAAGACTGAGGAAGTTCCATTTGATTTCCTTGTCTGGGTGGTAACTCTCTCAAATAGTAACATTAACCATGACAGCACTGAGTACATGGCCTCAGAACATGTGGAGGGGAAGGAGGAGGCAAGTAGGTAAATTGAGTTGTTCACAGACTTGCAATTTATGCTACTCTGTGGCATTGTGAGGCCTTGGACGCTTCCTCCTGGCCCTTTGGTTCTCCTGTAATCTCCAGGAGCACAGGAAGATGGGGAATTGCTAGTAAGACTTTGCTATGTGCTTTTCGGTCTGGTTTCCCTCTTGGGCTGAGCATGCTTGTCAGATGACACTTCTCTACTTAGCTGCTGCAGAAATGGTTAGCTTTCTCTATATGGTGCTTGGGTTTCTACACTCAGATAAGTGTGGCAGCCCATCATTCGGGAATATTTGATAGTGCTTTATATTTGTACCAATAAATCGTTTTTTCTTTTCCCATGGTCTCTTCAGAAGGAGAGGCCTGAGGTTTTTCAAAGGCATTTATTGTGTTGTCATCCTTGGGAAATATTATTGTTTATTTGTTTCCTAGTGGATCTCAGAGTCCTTAGAGAATAGAAAATGGAACAGATATGTTTTGATCATAGGGAAAGCAATGTGAAGACAGATATAGGTAGAATGTCATATTGTGGTCTTGATTTCCAGATGGTGAAGGATGTGTGGAGAGCTGAAAATACGATAACCTTCACCTTCTGAACAGTTTAACTTCCAATAGCTATGGATAGGCCATGAATACGGCTGTGGACCCTCTCAGAAAGCATAGCTGCCCAGGGATTGGGCTGATCTATGACTCAGCTTATTTTATTTTAACCCTGAGGAGATGGTTTACTCTAAGTTACAATATCTGTGCTCTTTCTGTTCTTTACAGATTCATGAAGGTGGCAGGAAGCACAGTGGATGCAGTTACCTGGCAACAGTAGGTATCCACCCTTTTTGCTTTTACTTATTATCAGCTGGTATGAAATGAAAGATAATTAGTTGTCATGAAGTTTTTGGCTGACATTTAATAAGCTATTCTTCATCCTCCAAGAAAAAAAGTTAAAACTAACTCCAAAGCTGTTTTTATGACATATGATGCATACAGTCTCATAGTAATATAATTTTGTTTTGTTGTTTCAAAACAACAACAACAGTGACACATTTTGGAAATTTCAGCTATTATGTACACTTTTAAATTAATCTGTCATCAGTGAACAGGTAATGGGAAGTCTGAACACACTATCATTTCCCTATAAGCTTTTCCTTGGGAATAAATTTTCTTAAGAGAACAAATAGTTTTAATTGCTCAATGTATCATGTGAAAATAGAAACACTTCATTAAATTAATGGCAGTGGTCTGAATTAATGCCAAGAGAGTCACTAATGTGAAGCAAGTAAAAAAAACCCAAAGGGAATGAAGCAGTTTCAAGAGAGCATAAACTCCATCATTCCAGGAAGAAGCTTACAATGGCAGAGACCTGTTACCCTAAGGGTAGCTTGACTTATAAAGATAATTATCTGACATATAAATTTAAATTTTGTCTGTCTCCTTATGGCATTTGTACTGGAATGTCCGGTATCTCACAATGTCTCACCAGTTTTATATTGGAATCCTGTCCTTTCTTTTTGTAAGAAATCTATCCCACAGCATCTTCCAAATCATCTCTCATCTAATGTGGTCATTACAGCTCAGACATGTACCCCCTTTCTCGTAGCTGTCAACTCTGGCCATCTTTCTCAGCTACTCTAACCCTGCCTGCCAAGTGTATTTACTCCTCTTGTCTATCCTCCATTTTAAGTGGATCACAGTATCTCTTGGGATTCATGACAGTTGTTCAAGAAAGAGAAGTGGATGAAATCTTTATTAAACATCCCGAAAGAGATTTGTTGGTCGTTGGCAATCAATAATTTCAATCATAATTGAAAATAGTTTATTCTATGTTTATACTCTTAGTTTCTCTGAACAGCAAGTTCCAAATGTTTCCAAAGAAATTCCTTATCCACCTTCAATTTGTTTTTGTGAATGACGGATTGAGGAGGTCTGAAGATCTTGTCCTCTCTTACTTAAAACCCCTCAGTGCCTTCCCTTTGTACTTAGACAAAAGCCAAACTGTCTCCTCAGGCCTATAAGGCCCTTTGTACTTGGTCTCTGCTAACTTCTTTTTTTTTTTTTTAAAGATTTTTATTTTTCCTTTTTCTCCCCAAAGCCCCCTCGTACATAGTTGTATATTTTTAGCTGTGGGTCCTTCTAGTTGTGGCATGTGGAATGCCGCTTCAGCATGGCCTAAGGAGTGGTGCCATGTCCGCGCCCAGGATCTGAACCAGCGAAACCCTGGGCCGCCGAAGCGGAGCGCACGAACTTAACCACTTGGCCACGGGGCCAGCACCTCTGCTAACTTCTGACTGCATCTGGTGCCACTCTGGTGTCATTCTCTCCCAACACACTGGTGAACTTTTGGTTCTTAGAAGGGCCATGTGCATGTCTGCCTCAGGATCTTTGTACCTGTTATTCCCGCTGCCTGGAATGCCGTTCTCCCCAATTTTTGTGTGGCTGGCTCCTTCTCATCTTTTAAGACTCAGCTTACATGTCACCTCCCTCAAGAGGCCTTCCCTGATGATCCTATCTAAAACAGGTCCTCCATTTAATTCTCTTTCTTAGCTCATTTTTATAGTACTTATCATAGCTACAATTATTTTTTCCTCATAACTTGTTTCTGTAATTCATGTGTTTTTCTCTCTCACAAGAATAGCACTTATTCAATTCAACACGTATCTATTTAGGCAGCTGTTTATTGGGCATTTACTATGGGGGGAAATAACAACAGCAACAATAATAATATCACTGTGGCAGAAACTGTTGCAAACCTTTGTATACCTTACCATGTCTGATCCTCACAACAACCAAATGAGGTCAGGAGTATTTTTTCGGGGGGGGAAGATTAGTCTTGAGCTAACTACTGCCAATCCTCCTCTTTTTGCTGAGGAAGGCTGGCCCTGAGCTAACATCCGTGCCCATCTTCCTCTGCTTTATACGTGGGATGCCTACCACAGCATGGCTTTTGCCAAGTGGTGCCATGTCTGCACCTGGGATCCAAACCAGTGAACCCCAGGCCGCTGAGAGGCCAAACGTGCAAACTTAACCGCTGTGCCACCAGGCCAGCCCCGGGTCAGGAGTATTTCTATCTCTGGTTTTCTACAACTTAAAGGAAGTTGTAGAAAATCCAAAGATTACATAGGAAGTGGCAGATTTTGGACTTGAAGTTGGGTCTGTGTCCCTCCAAGGGCTATTCTCTTAACAATTACTGCTTTGATGACAAGACAATGGTCCTTTACTGAAAATATTACTTTCTAGTGGGGGAATTCAAATCCTTTTCAATGTCCTTACCAAAGGCTATCTGGATAATGTAGCATAAAGGCTGAAGCTTGAAGAATTTATAATGTTTGTAGGGAGAAATAATGAGCTCAGTGTGCAAAACTTATTGGTAAGAATGTAAGGCTTGCTCAATTGTCATGGCTGACAGGGAGGAATCAGAGAAAGTTTTTCTTCCCTATCAAGCACTCTCCATAGCACAAATGGAATGAAGTAAGCACAGTATTTTTTTTTTTATAATGGAGAAATACATTTTTTATAACTACATTTTCTTTATTAGCTATTTTTAAAATATTGGCCATCTCTCAAGATAAATACCATGTGTTTGCAACTACTCTAAAAATAACCCCCAAAGCAGGCAAGGGGTTGTGTTTCTTTTGGCTCCAGGATCAGCACTCATTTGGGGACAACAAGTAGCACCTAGAATTTACCATTTATCCCTTCCAGCCATAGTTTTCAGTCAAGAATTGAAATAATCATGGAACAATTCCAGGAAATCCTGGCCAGGAGGACTCAGTGAAAATTAAAGCCAAATACCATGTTTCTCTAACCCTAGGAAATGCTGAGGTGAAAATTTCTTAAAAAATAAAAGAAATTAAGTCATTCTCAGAAAAAAAAAGAGCTAACATAAAATTTGTCAATATTTACCTATCAATTCAATACTGAGATGTTTAGCATGGAGCTTGAACAACCAGAACTCTGAATCTTAGGTGATAAATAAACAGATCTGTATAGTTAGACTATTTTGATTTGGAAGTTCATGCTTTTGGGTTTTGAGGACCAAGATACATGACTTAATGATTGATGCTGCCCACCAACCTATGCAGAAAATCCAGCAAGAGTTAGTGAGGTGAAGTTCCAATTACAGGAATGGTGGAATAGCTTATATCAGATATCAATGCTAAATCTGGACCAAAAAAAATACACATACACACACACACACACTGGAGAGTGACCAAAAGGCAGCAAAAACCAGAGGAAGTTATTTAATACTTGAAAAAAGTGAATGGTACTGGTGAGATCTGTGGTTACTTAAGAATCCATGCAGTATGGGGTAGCTAGAACTCAAACAAAATATGTGGTCATATTGGTTCGAAGTGTCAGAAGGAGTGAGAAGTTAGAAATCTTGGAAAAAAGAAGCTGTGGGGAAAAACATAAAATATACATATAAACTTTCCTGAAATCTTTGCCTGAGCCCTGAAATGTGCATATTCAAGGGAGACTCCAAGGAGCCTGGTAGAAAACAACAGCTGGAAGCCTGAAAAAGTTGAACAGAGATTTCAGCTGCTGTCTATCACATGAAAGACAGAGATTAGAATTTGAATCCCGCAAATTTAGGGGAACTTGATAAACACCTTATGCTTTCTGGTGAAAACTAAAAGGGTTATACCTCAGGGATAGAATCTATGTTCCAAGACTAAGGATCTGCCCTAAGTCTAATGTATAACCAAAACAGACTCACCCTAATAAAGTGTCAACTGCAGCTGCCACAAGGGCAAGATGGTCAGCTGTTTATCCAAATGATGACTAATTTGTCTGCAGAAGCAATGGAGAACAGAAGATAATAGAACAACATCTATAAAGAACTAAAGAGAAAAAAGTCAAGCCAGAATTCTATATCTAGCAAAAATATCCTTTAAAAATGAAAGTAAAATAAAGATGTTTTTGATAAATGAAAGCCAATAGACCTGTGCTATAAGAAATACTAAAGGAAGTTCTTCTGACAGAAAGGCAGTAACATCAGAAGGAAACTTGGATCTCAAAAAATAATAAAACACATTGGGAATGGTAAAATTGTAGATAAATATAAAAGACGATTTTTTCTTTTAATTTATTTAAAAAAACAACTGACTCTGGGCCAGCCCCGGTGGCCTAGTGCTTAAGTTCAGCACACTCCGCTTCAACAGACCAAGTTTGGTTTCCAGGCATGGGCCTACACTGTTAGCAGCCATGCTGTGCTCGTGGTGACCCACATACTAAAAAACAGAAGAAGATTGGCACAGGTATTAGCTCATGGCAAATCTTCCTCGGCAAAAAAAAAAATATATATATATATAAGTAAATAAAATAAAAAACAACTGACTCTATTGCAAAAATATAACATTATATCATGGGATTTTAAATGTATAGAGATGTAAAAATATATGTAATAATACCACAAAGGATGATGAAGGTAGGAGGCAGTAGATGGAATAATACTGTTGCAAGGTTCTTTTGTGTGAAGTAATATAATATTTACTCTAAAAAAGACTGTGATAAGTAAGGGTACAAATTGTATTCCTAGAATTAAGGTTGAAAATGGAACTAGGGTTGCTGATCTAGAGAAGAGAAGTTATCTTGGATTATCCAGTTAGACCCAATGTAATCATGAGAGTGGAAGAGGGAGGCAGAAAAAGGAGTCAGGAAAATTTAACTACAGAAGAGGAGGTCAGAGTGATGTGAAGATTTATAGAAGAGTTGAATAACACTATCAATTAGCTTTACCTAATTGAACATTTGTACACTACAATTGAACACACATTCTCTTCAAGTGAAAAGAGGAGTTAAAGGAAGGAAGATGTAACTATAGAAGAGGAAGTCAGAGTGATGTGATGTGAGAAGGGCTTGAAGTGTACCAAAGACTGCCACTTACTTTGAAATGCCTCAAAACATAAAATGGATCAATGGATGGATAGAGGGATAGATAGATCATAAACGTGTCATAGAGCAAGTATAGTATAATGTTAATTGTAGAACCTAAGTGGTGGATATATCGTTTTTACTATACAATTCTTTACTTTTATCAGTAAAAGCAGAAGCATTTGTCACAATTTTAGCCACTTCTTCTAATATTTGTTTCCATATTTCTCTACAAGATTCTGATGCTGCTATTTCTTGATTTTTTCCCAATTCAAATATTATCTATTAATTTCCTACTATGGAAGATGTGAATCTAGCTTTCAGAGCTCCCTAACTCTTCCCACACTGAAACGTACTTACCTTTCCCCATCCTCTAGTATTTTATGTCTTAAATATTCATTAGATCAGAATTCAGTGCTCACATTTTTATTATTATGTAAATATGATTCATGGCAGAGAATGTGGTGTGCTATGATTACATTTTCTTTCTTTCACTACTTTTTGTTTTCCCTGGAGTTAATAACTGTCTCTTTTTCATTGCCTAGTTTCCTATTAATCTATTTCTAATTCATCCCTAAACACTGTACCTGAGGGGTAAATCTCCTCTCTGTGCAAACACCCCAGGTAGCCATCAGTTTCATCTTGTCCTGGAGATACTCTCTTGGAGCAGGGTCTCCTCTGGTCCCATCTGGACTAGTTGATCTCCATGCTTCCTGCACAGCTGTTGTCCTGGGAGCTCCCTTTACCATCATCCTGGGGATTCCTTCTGACTCTCTAATTTGTTGGATACATGCCTTTTTTTGAGGTTTCCTCTTTCATTTTGGTGGAACATTTTTTTGCAGGAACTTCCTGAGAAAAGATAAATGAGAGGTAAGCACGTTGAGAACTGTATTAGAGTTTGATTTATATTTTGGATGCATATAGATTTCCCTCAGATTTTGATGCTTTGGCTCCATTTGGTTCTAGCTTCCCTTGTAACTATTGAGAAATCCAATGCCTTTTCAATTTCCAATCCTTTTATTTGCCCTGTCTTTTCTCTCCGTACTTTTAAGATCTTCTCCTTGTCTCCAGTGATCCTTTATGTGGCTCTCATTTTATTCTGTTCACTAGGTGTGTGGTGGACCCTCTTAGTCTGAAATTCATGTCCTTCAGTTTAAGGAAATTTTCCTGAATTTCTTTTCTTTGATAATTTCTTTCTTTTTATTTTTTGTGCTTTCTTTTTCCAGAACTTCTACTAGTCAGATATCAGAACTCCTCAAATAGTATTCTAATTTTTATATATTTTTCTCTTCCTTGTTTTTTTCTTGTTTTCTGATAAATCTACTTAATCATCTAAATTTTCTGTTGAAATTTTCATTTCTGTTATCACATTTCTAATATCCAAAAGCTCTTTTTATTCCTCAAAACTTCCTTTTTTATGGCTTCTTATAGCTTCTTTCCTTGTTTCTGGATGCAATATTTTCTATTTCTCTCTGAAGATATCAATTTTAGTTATGTTTCTTTATTTTGTTTCTTTTCTCTTCCCTGTCTCCTTTCTTCCTTCCTTTAGTCCTTCTTTCCTTCCTTCCTTTCTCCAATAGTTTTCTTATAATTTCTGCATTAAAATTTTTTCCTCTGTGTCCTTCCCTTTTCAAACTCCCATTTTTTAATTTTGGCTTCTGTCTCTCACATTATTTTCCTCAAATCTCCAATGATCCTTGGATCCCTTCTCCTATTTAAGAGAGAGGCATGGCAAGCTGATTGGATGGTTTTCATTCATGGACATTTCTTCTCAACTAGTGCGGGTCTACGTAGGGTGATCTGACTAGGTTATTACATTAGGGGACTCCTGTCTTTATCTGTTGGTCTTTTCTCTTGGACAATTTAGTTTTTCCAGAGAAGAATCTTTCTTCTTCCAATTTGGAAGTATAAATCTGCGAGCATCCTCACCTCTGAGGAAAGGGGCTGGATAGCTCACTGTTTAGTATGTAGCCTTCTACATAGTCCTCTTGTTTTCAGTATGGTCACCTCCACCTCAACTATGCTTGGTGGCCCTGACTCTAGCCCAACCTCTAGTGTTTGGCTTTCTTGGAAATGGGGCAGTTTCTCAACTATATAGGGCAGTGGTTCTCCAACTTTTTTTGTCCCAGGACCCTTCCACTCTTGAAAAATATTGAGTGTCCTACAAACTTTTGTTTATGTGGATCTATTTATAGATATTTACTGTATTAGAATTAAAACAGAAATTTTTAAAACATTTATTTATTTTTAAATAATAACCCCATTAAATTTTACCATAAATAATGTATTTTTATAAAAAGTGACTATATTTTCCAAAAAAACAAACACATTAGGAAGAAGAGTGGCATTTTATATTCTTGAAAATCTCTTTAACACCTAGCTTAATTGAAGATATGTGGATTCTCCTATCTTCTTCTATGTTTCTATGGCAATATGTTGTTTCAGTTTAACAATACAAGGAAAGTTTGCCCTCACAGAGATATGTAGCTGGAGAAGGGAGGAGGAGTGTTTTAATAGCCTTTTTTCAGATCATTGTGGCTAATCTCGTATACTATACAAAAATTCACCAAGTGATCATTTCTTAAAGATTAGTTGCAATGTCGAATATGAAGCTGTATCAGTGAACTTTTATACTCTGATGCCTTAAAATCTGTTGTCTTGTGTTTTGAACGTATCTTTTACCCACACATGATTTTATATCATGCATTAACCATTTGCAAAATATTGTTCTGTTGAGTTGTGGGTTATGCAAATCTTCCAAGTGTTGACACATTTTGTTACAAAACATCAAAAAAAGCACATTTATTATTATCACCACAGACCTAATCAGTAAAGTCTTTAAGTTTGGGAAGCCGACAAGCTCGTGGTGGCAGATACAGATAGTCTAAAATTCTAATTTTCACTGAACAGTTCAAAATGTGTAATCAGCAACAAGTTATATCAATTGTTTTCCTTGAAGTGACAGGCTTACTTTGTTCATTTTTGAGAAAAATGTTTTCCAAATACCCTAGTCTGAATAACCATAATTTGTCTGTCAGTCATTCTTTCTTTCAAGTAAAAATGTTGCTCCACGAAAAAAACAACCAATTCAGTTTGCAACTCAAACAATCATACAAGTGTTTGTCCTCAAGACAACCATCATACTTTGCTGTGGAGGTGAAGTCTTTTGCGTGTATTTCTCGTTTAGTCATACAGAATATTTTTACACATGCATACTGGGGAGTTAAAATTTAGTAAAATTAATCATTTTTATTACCTTATCAAGGGAATTCTTAAGTTAAACTGGCATTTTTGCCTTATTGCAAATATGTGACAATGACCACCAGTACAGTTTGATGCTCCTGACTTGACTTATGCTAAGCTGCCAGTAGTTTTACCCACTGTTGCTTTATACCATCAGTCCAGATGTCAACATAGTTTTTCCAGTACCAACCATGACAGTCAAGTGAATTATTCAACACTTTATGTATTTCATCACCATTTGTACTTAGTACCAATACACCAAGTGTATTTTAGTGCCATTTGCATAAAAGAAGATCTTTATCAATGATTAGTTGATGTTGGTATTGGATGAATACAAGAAAAAAAGCTACATCTGTAGACTTATCCAGATATTAATATCCTGAGATTTATTAATACAGCTTTGTTTTCATGTTTGCAGCTAGATCTTTAATTTAAAAAGTCACTCTATTGTTCAGAAGGGGTGCTGGGGTGATTTCTTTTACTGACTTGTTATGCAGCAGGCATTCAGTAGTGTCAACTGTACGAGGTTCTATCATTCTCTCAGCTGCCTTGTACACCTTTCTAGCCAATGCAGTATGACAACCTACTCTGTAAGATGCTTTTCTAAATTTAAAATTTATAAAACTCTTCAAAGTAATTTTAAAATGTTATCATAAAACAAGATAACAAAGTGTTCTTATTTCCATATAGGCGTAAGAAAAACGTTGGAATTTCAAAAGAACTTATTGGACAGTTATGGGGTTACACAAATTATAGCTGTATATGTATAATAGAAAATAGTGTGTAAGAACACAGTAGAAGTATTGAGAATAAACTGAGTTAACCTTTGAAAAGATACACATTTATACCCCAAAACCATACCTTAGAAAAGTCTAGGAAACAAATATATTCAAATATACATTCCATTAATTGTCAGAGCAATAACATTGTCACATGTCATATAGACTATGGAAAACCTCTACTGTACACTTGTGAGATAGTGACAGTGAAAATGGCAAATAACTGTCTTAGTTTAGTGTTATTATGAAAATAGTTTTGATCTCATGGAGGCCTGAAAGGGCCTTGGGGGACCCTCAGGAGTCCCTGGACCACAGTCTAATAATCACTGATGCAGAGTGAGGGTAGTGATCTGAGGTCTAGCTGCTTCCCAATTCTCCTGTTTCAGCCCACCTATCCCCCCTTTCTCAAAGCCGCCTGATGCTTCCAGCTCCTGAGACTTTCTGGGTTCCACAGCAAAAAGCTTTTAGGCTTCACTAAAAGAATGCACAGGTGGAGAATTCAGCCTCCCCTGGTCAGCTAAGTCAGTTACCACCCTTCCTTCTGTTCTCTAATATCAACATTTTACTGTGGTGTTTTCCTGTCCTATTCTCTTAGATCTTGTAGGTTAATGCCTTTTTTTTTTGGTCCTATTACTGTTGTTTTAGTGGGGCTTGGGGAGGGAGCTTAGTAAATGCCTATTTTTAAACCACCATATTTAACCTGAAATCCTGCTGTCTGCTTTTTTGTTCCTCTAGGACTATTTTTAATAAGACAAAGTTTAAAAATTAATTTCTAAAAAAGTATGAAAGCCATTTTTAATGTTTATCAAGTTAGGCAAACCCAGGTGTTCCCAATGCCTGGCCCCATCAGAGACCAACAGAATAAAAATCATCTATGGCTATGTGGTCCAGATATGAGGTTTTTTTTTCTTTTGGAGGTTATGATAGATTACAACATTGTGAAATTTCAGTTATACATTACTATTTGTCAGTCACCTTATAGGTGCTCATCCTTTGTGCCCACCCTCCACCCCTCTACCCCCTGGTAACCACCAAATCATTTTCTTTGTTAATGTGTTTGTTTGTCTTCCACATATGAGTGAAATCATACAGTGTTTGTCTTTCTCTATCTGGCTTATTTTGCTTAATACCTTCAAGGTCCATCCATGTTGTTGGGAGTGGGGCAATTTTGTCTTTTTATGGCTGAGTAGTATTCCATTGTATATATATATACACCATTTCCAATCATCCAATCATCAGTCAATGGGCACTTAGGTTGCTTCCGTGTCCTGGCTATTGTGAATAATGCTGCAATGAACATAGCAGTGCATAAGTCTCTTTAAATTGCTGATTTCAAGTTCTTTGGATAGATACCCAGTCGTGGGATAGCTGGGTAGTATGGTATTTCTATTTTTAGCTTTTTGAGAAATCGTCATACTGTTTTCCATAGAGGCTGCACCAGTTTGCATTCCCACCAGCAGTGTATGAGGGCTCCATTTTCTCCACAACTTCTCCGACATTTGTTATTTTTCAGACATGAGTATTTTTAAGTAATTCCTTAGGTGATTCTGACGTTTAGTGAGGGTGGAGAACTACTACCCTGGAGACTTCTGACTGAGCATCAGTAGCCCCTGGGCACTTACGCCCCAGAGAGCACACTTAACTTGTATGGCTTCTAGACCAGCCCAGCAGCATCACCTGGGAACTTGTTAGAAATGCAAATTCTCCAGTCTTGCCCCAGACTCACTGAATCACCACCCAACAATCCGTGTTCTGACACACCCTGCAGGTGATTCTGATGCAGTCTAAAGCTGGAGAACCACTGCCACAGAAGATGACTGCCTGGATCTGATTTCAAAGAATACATTTGTCACCAGACTTTTCGGCATAAAACTTTCTTCAGTAGCTTCTTTTCTGACATGGATGGGGGAAAATATATAAGAAAAATTGTCCCAGGAATTGGCCTTTAGTAAATTCCTGCCCCTTGTAGTCAGAGTCATAGCTTCAAGTCATCTCATTTTCAGTAAGTCTTTCTCTTATATAGAAGTCAGCACTTTTCTTTCTTTGGTCTTAGTCCGCACTTAGGTACATCATTCCTCACTTCTGCTGTTGCAGAAAGACAAAATATGGTGGGATATTACAGCTGTAGCCTTGAAAAGATCAATTTTAAGAAATCAATTTTATAATTTAGATCTTGCGCTACGTTTAAAAGCATAAAATGAACATTTTTTAAAAGTCATTGCAAGAGCAACTAGGGATTTGCCCACAATATAACTAAGTGTGAGCGAAATGACTCTGAGAATAGCATCTATTGGAAATTCATGAACATTTTCAGGGGTAATGGAACATTAGAATGACTTGTTAAGCAAAGATTCTGCTTAAAAGGAAAAGCTGAGGGAATCCATCACATCGATACTCAATTTTATAGAAAAGAGAGCTAACAAAATGTGGACCCTACTTAGAAAAAAATTGGGAGAAAGATATAACAATGTGAGTGATTCACAAGAGTGCTAAAACTTATTTAAAACTATTTTGGAAGCAAAGTACCTAAAGAGCTGTGCATTATGGTTTGGTAGAAAGAACAAAGGCTTTGAAGTCGAACATGCCTGGACAGAATATCTCTGACGCTTGGTAGGTTTATGGCCTTGGGGAGAAAGTAAATCCTTCAGAGCTCAGTCTTCCCGTCTATACGATGGGATTAATGCGCACCTCACAGAACTGTGGTGAAGACGAAATGAAATCATGCATGAAAAGCATTGCATAGTACACACAATATATCGAGCCCTCACAAAATGTAAGTTCCCTTCTTCCTTCTCCTTCTATCTTTCTATGATCCCTCTCAATCTCTATATTTGTGAAAGTGCCTCACTATAGAATATACAGGCGTTATCACGGATTCTATTACTGAGCATTTGTATAGCACTCTGCAGATGCTTCAGTACTTTTGCTTATGGTCTTTTCAACCAAAGGAGGAAACTGCATGGTTCTGTGGGGTAACTCTGTCATATTTTATTTATTAATTCATTCAAAAGATATTTATTGAGCATCTATGATGTTTGGGCACTGTGCTAGATGTTATAGATAGATGAGGGAGAAAAAAGAGACAAGATCCTCCCCCCTGGGAACGTTCATGGGCTTTAGTTAGCTGGGAGTTTACCCCTGTAGTGATCACTTTGGTAAGCTGTGCTTAGTCTCCTTCTTCCAGAAGAGAAAGTAGAAAGGGAGAGGTGCTCCTGGTGGAGGAAGTAAGGACTATATTAGGAAGTAAATCCCTGTGGGCCCCAGAGAGATCTATGCCTAGACAAATGCCTGCTGCAGAGGATTTAAAAAGGAAAGGATAAGGAAGGAGGGAGCCATAAATGACACATGGAGGTTGGCTGCAAAAAAATTGGAGAAAAAGGAAGAGAGAACTTTCTAAAAGCTAGTTGAAGAATCAAAGAGCTCTTTGTTTTAAGAAAGAGAAGACTATACACACACACCTATATATGTATTTTATTTTTAATTAAGTATTTTCTGGAGTCAAACTATGTGCCAAATTCTTTACAGAAGTGATCCAGAGCATGGGTTTTCCTGTCTAACAGACTGAATTCAAGTCCTTATTGCGTATGGTCTGTGTGACCTTGAGCAAGTCGCTCAGTACCTCATTGAGCCTCAATGCCTTCTTTCGTAAATTAGGCATAATAATACCAGTGATCCGGGTGGTAGGCTCCTTACCATTGGCCCAGGGTGGGGGGTACTTGTAGCTTTCCTCTCAGCCTAATTCCGGAAGGCTGTGTAGTCTCCATTAAATCCCCAAATCACTTTTTCTATCTTTTTGCCAGTGTTACTGCACAAAAATAGGGTTTCCTTACTGGATGCACATTTTAAAAAGCCAATTATTACAGCACCAGCTTTTGGGAAGATAAATCAGCTTTATTGCTAGAGCAATCTGTAAGGAGACAGGAGGCATCAGCTCTCAGATCTGTCTCCCTGATCCAGGGCTTGGGGCAAAATTTATGGGATGAAGGGCAGGGCCGTCTGAAGTGTGAAGACAGCTGATTGTAGGTAAGGAGAAGTGAGGTAATCGATGATCTGCACAAGCAGAGTCAAGCTTCCTGGCTCTCCACAGGATGCATGTTCACAAAATAGTGGTGTTAGCATCATCTGAGGGTAGAGTTTTCAGCCCTTTGACATCAAAAGGGTCACTTATCAGGCATTTGCTCAGGCCCACTTCATGGGTTGGTGGTCTCAACTGGCCTGAACTGGACAAGGGGTCTCAGTTCCTGAAAAATTACTCTTAATTACTCTGTTGATAAGATGAGGTTAGTTGAACTGCTCCTAGTGTTGTCCTGTCTCAATCACCCTGGAGCCCACCCAGAGAGGTGCCATTTGGTTATATCTATCCATCCTGTAACATCATGGGAAATCAAAGGGTCTAGGTGCCAGCTTAGACTTGAAATTCCTGACCCTCACTTTCTTTATTCCTCCATAAAACAAGTGTTACGCTAGTCTGTAGTCAGACTGTCTGGTTTTGAATTCTGGCTCTAATGCTTTTTATCTTTTACAAGTCATTTAACTGCACTGAGTCTTAGTTTTTGCATCTGTAAAGTAGGTATTCCTTTATTCAGAAAATATTTGTGGAGTGTCTGCTCTGTGCTAAGCACTGTTCCAGGCACTTGGGATGGATTAGTGAACAAAACAGACAAAAATGCCTGCCCTTGTGGAGCATACATTCTGGGAGAGAGTGGGTGTTGGTGGGAAGAGAGAAAGGTAAGTAGAAGACAATAAACAGGGGCTGGCCTGGTGGCACAGCAGTTAAGTGTGCACATTCTGCTTTGGTGGCCCGGGGTTCGCCGGTTCGGATCCCAGGTGTGGATATGGCACCACTTGTCAAGCCATGCTGTGGCAGGCATCCCACATATAAAAAAGTAGAGGAAGATGGACATGGATGTTAGCTCAGGGCCAGTCTTCCTCAGCAAAAAGAGGAGGATTGGCAGCCAATGTTAGCTCAGGGCTAATCATCCTCAAAAAAAAAGACAATAAATAGTAAATATAATAAGAAAATTATGTAGTATGTTAGAAGATCAAAAGTTGGAATAGGGGCCGGCCCGGTGGTGCAGCGGTTAAATTCGCACATTCCGCTTCTTGGCGGCCAGGGGTTCGCAGGTTCGGATCCCGGGTGTGGACATGGCACCACTTGGCACGCCATGCTGTGGTAAGCGTCCCACATATAAAGTAGAGGAAGATGGGCACAGAATAAAGGAAGTGCTGAAGGGAGGAGGGCAGACTGCAGTATTAAATAGAGTGATCTTTGAGAAGGTGAGAATTGAGCAAAGATGTGAAAGAGGTGAGGGAGTTAACTAAGCAGGTACCCTGAGGAAGTGTGTTCTAAGCAGAGGAAGCAGTTAGATCCAAGGTTCCAAGATAGAGGGGAGTCTTAGGTGTCTTAGCTCCCACCATGTAGCATTGTTGTGAGGATAAATAAGATGATGCATATAAAGCATCTAGCATAGTACTTATAATCATGAGTGTTTAATAAGTTTGGGTTATGATTATTAATTATCATTTTTATGGAAGTCACATTTTTAAATGTTCACTATGTTGTAGAATCTTTCAAAATGACCCACAGAGCCTATATTGAATATTGTGGTACCTCTTTGAAAATGCTATTTTCCTCCATACATATTCTTGACTTTTATACATACTACTTTGAGATGAAAAAATATATTCACTGTCTCTCAATAATTTCTTTCCATGGCAAGAGTCATGAAAAAGGTGTAAACTGTGTTACATTAAAATTTTTATGAAGCTAAATGGGAGATGTGACCACTCTTCCCATATCTTCAGCTGCTTTATTAATCTCTCAGTCATTAGTATCTGAAAGGCTGCTACAGTCAAAGCACAGACTCTTTCTTTCCAGTATTCCCAACCAATATAACCATTTTTTTCCATGTCTCTTTTAATTTTAGAAGAAAAGAGTGGGAGATTTTGTGTTATTAGAATTCTATTTTGGCTGTCTCAAACTGCAAGTCCTCAGAGGAATTGAAGCTCTGTATACATAGTTAGTGTTTTGTGTATGTGTATTAGCATATTATGTGGGTTGAGGATGATGAAAATAAAAGGGAAGAACACTAAGTGAAAGCCTTCCACGTGCCAAATATTATTGTAGCTGCTTTATATATAATGTTAACCCTTGAAAGACCTGATGACCTTGCTGCTCAAAGTGGGGTCCAGATCAGCAGGATCAGCGTTGCCTGAGAGTGGTTAGAAATGTAGACTCTTGAGCCCCACCCCAGTTGCTAAGTTGGAATCTACCCGCTAATAAGATTTCCCCAGGTGTTTCATATGCACATTAAAGTCTGAGAAGTACTGCCCTGACAAGACAAATATCATTAACACCATCTTCCTCAGATGAGGAAAGTAAGCTTCAGAGAGAGTATCAACTTGTCTTAAGTAGTCACAGCTAGTAAATGGTGGTCCAGAATTTAACTGAGAAGTTAAATTTCTTTCTTCACAGAGAAGAGTCCACACTCATTCTACTACACTGTGTCTTTCACTAGTTCTTTTTGATACATATATTTCATAATCTATTTTATAGAGAAAAAATAGGTCAGCTTCCACTTGAATGTACTTTGAAAGCATTTGCCCAGACAGGCTGAGTATAAACACCAGGTCCAAAGAGGTGGGCCTAGAAGATGATAATTGAGTTCGTGTGTGGTTGTGGGGGATGAGTCACATGCGACCCTGCTCTGCTGAGGTGACCTGACTTTCTGTTGAGTTAGGGAACCCAAGTGTAATTGTTGGCAGGATTCTCCCCAGATTCTACTCTGATGAGGAGAAGACAAGAGCGAATGGGGAAAGGCAGCCCATGGCCTCAGGAGATGAACAATCTGGCGTACAAGTCAGGGAATATCTTTTTTTATGAGCAAGGAGATATTTTTATGGTTTGCCTTGAGTGAATAGCCTCTGTTCTTGGGAAAACAAACTGGGAACAGCTGGACCACACTTTGGATCAGTTGCCACAACAACTTGATACATTTGTCTCTGGTGTCATTTGATCCCTTTGAGAGCTGTATTACCTCAGGGTAGATGTTTGACTTTCAGGCTTCCTTTCTGCAGTGAGCATGTTTGTTTGATTGTATTCCTCAGATTACGTGCAGTGTTGATTATATTCATTTGGGAGTTCGGATTCTAGGATTACAGAACATGGCAACCTCACAGGTGACTGGATCCCAGCATCTCGTAGAACCATCCTTATGTTTACTACTCTGATTTCCAGGGATAAACCATGCCTGATAGCATCTGGGAAAATCATACTGATATTCAAAGTCATCCCCAATTTTCAATTTCTGGTACTATATTCCACTTTCTCATCTCAGGTGATCTTTGTAAGCAACACTTTTCAAACTTGATCTCAGTACAAAAGTTATATTATTATTATTTAGTATTTACCAGTTTCTTAGAAAAATTAAGAGACAGCATGTAAGATTTGCAAAGTAAAATTGAATGCACTTGTGTAATTTCAAGAGCAGCTTAAATCTTTCCTCTTAAGAAGCTTAGAAATGACTAGTCTCTCGATGACAAACTGAGAGCCCAGCTACTGTCATATGAGAAAGAACTGAGTGCTCTGCATGAATCGTTTACCCTGACAGACATTTGTTCTCCTTAGGAAAAGTGGCCGCTTTCTCCTCTCTTTGATAAGAAACAGTCAAGCACTCTTATCCCAGCTCCCAAATTTATGGCAGCTGAAACTAGAGGTCCTGATAAACTTATATTACCGCATCTGTGCCCACCATCACCACCTTCTGTGAAAGTCATAGTTAGGCTCCTTTCTAAGGAACAAAATCTCCCGAGAGAGTTTAGGAAAGCAAAGAGAAAAAAAAGTAATGTCGTTAGAAGCTATGGAGGATAGTTTTGAGCATGTGCAGGATGTAATTTCATTATTGTCTAGGGTTACATGGCTGTTTCTGGGATGAGAGAGTTTCCTAAACAGAATATTGTTGTTAGAAAACTGTGGTTTTCAGCTGGTATTTTGGTGCAGAGAAGGAGAGCTGTTTCCTGTCATTTTTTCCCTTTCTTTCTCTCTTCCCACTTCATTTCGTTGAAAAAAAAAAAAAGGAAATAAAGTTAAGGGTAACAAAATCACCACCACCAACAAACACTTCTGTTAAAATTCTAAACTTGGCCTATAGGAGTAAAGGAATTAAAATTTTCTGTAATTTTTAAAAATTCATTTACATTGCGTGCAGCTAGTATAGTTTTTGCAATGCCTGTTCAACTTTTACCTAAGATACTTTAACGTGAATCACATGAAAAATGTGACTGAACATTATGAGCACTTTAACATTTGCATTTCCTGTTCTGTGTGGATAATTTTGTAAATGATGGGTTAGCCTGACAGGCTGGGAGGTGGACAAAGAGGGAGTTGGCCAGCTGGGTTTGGAAAATGCTCTTCCTTTTAGGATATTTGGCATGCCCTGAGTGAAGAGATGGTGATTTCCCTGTGGCATGGGGGACATTTTTTATTTCATGAAGAGTCAAGTTTTGCCATAAGGAGAGCATAAAGCTTCCTTTCCAGACAGGGCAAAATCAATAGCATTGCCTGCAGCAGCAATCTTTCAGTGCTTGGGGAAACCAGCGGACCCAGCCTAGTGAGTGGGTAGGCTACAGCCTTGCAGGACTTGAAGTCCCAGGAAACACCTCCAGGTCAAAAGAGATTTTCCAGGTCCTCATCCACTTACTGCAGGAGCCAGATCTCCAGTGCTACTTCTTCGGGTTTAAGGCACTTTTTAGGATCATCAATCCTTTTACAATTCTGATGAAAACTATTGATTTTCTTTAGAAAAACACATATGAGTATGTGCAGAAATACACACACACACACACACACACACACACACACACATAATTTTACATAAGATTTCAAGCTTTTTATGAATCCCCTGGAGTCCATTCATGACCTCATAAGGAATCCAAGGACCCTATGTTAAGAACTAGGTTTAAGCATCAGTTCCTCTTGCCCTCACGCCACGCTACTAACTCCTGAACCTCCAAGCTCTTTTTTTTTTTTAACTTTTTATTGAGATTATGATAGTTTACAAACTTGTGAAATTTCAGTTGTACATTATTGTTTGTCTGTCATGTTGTAGGTGCACCACTTCACCCTTTGTGCCCACTCCCCAGCCCCTCTTTCCCCTGGTAACCACTAATCTGTTATCTTTGTCTCCATGTTTAATTTCCACGTATGAGTGGAGTCATACAGAGATGTCTTTCTCTATCTGGCTTATTTCACTTAACATAATATCCTCATGGTCCATCCATGTTGTTGTGAATGAGACAATTTTATCCTTTTTTATGGCTGAGTAGTATTCCGTTGTATATATATACCATATCTTCTTTATCCAATCATCAGTTGATGGGCACTTAGATTGCTTCCACCTCTTGGCTATTGTAAATAATGCTGCAATGAACATAGGGGTGCAAGGGACTTTTGGAATTGCTGATTTCAAGTTTTTTGGATAGATACCCAGTAGTGGGATGGCTCGGTCATATGGTATTTCTATTTTTAATTTTTTGAGAAATCTGCATAATGTTTTCCATAGTGGCTGCACCGGTTTGAATTCCCGCCAGCCATGTATGAGGGTTCCTTTTTCTCTACAACCTCTCCAACATTTGTTACTTTTTGTTTTGGTTATTTTTGCCATTCTGATGGGTATAAAGTGATATCTTAGTGTAGTTTTGATTTGCATTTCCCTGATGATCAGTGATGATGAGCATCTTTTCATGTGCCTATTGGCCATCCGTATATCTTCTTTGAAGAAATGTCTGTTCATGTCCCCTGCCCATTTTTTGATCAGGTTGTTTGATTTTTTGTTGTTGAGTTGTGTGAGTTCTTTATATAGTATGGAGATTAACCCTTTGTAGGATATATGACCTGCAAATATTTTTTCCCAATTGGTGGGTTGTTTTTTTTGTTTCAATCCTGTTTTCCCTTGCCTTGGAGAAGCTCTTTAGTCTGATGAAGTCCCATTTGTTTATTCTTTCTATTGTTTCCCTTGTCTAAGAAGACATAGTATCTGAAAAGATCCTTTTGATAGTGATGTCAAATAGTGTACTGCCTATATTTTCTTCTAGAAGCCTTATGGTTTCAGGTTTTACCTTTAGGTCTTTGATCCATTTTGAGTTTATTTTTGTGAATGGTGAAAAACAATGGTCAATTTTCATTCTTTCACATGTGGCTGTCCAGTTTTCCCAGCACCATTTGTTGAAGAGACTTTCTTTTCTCCATTGTATGCACTCAGCTCCTTTGTCAAAGATAAGCTGTCCATAGATGTGTGGTTTTATTTCTGGGCTTTCAATTCTGTTCCATTGATCTGTGCACCTGTTTTTGTACCAGTACCATGCTGTTTTGATTACTGTAGTATGTTTTGAAGTCAGGGATTGTGATGCCTCCAGCTTTGTTCTTTTTTCTCAGGATTGTTTTAGCAAATCAGCGTCTTTTGTTGCCCCATATGAATTTTAGGATTCTTTGTTCTATTTCTGTAAAGAATGTCATTGGGATTCTGATTGGGATTGCTTTGAATCTGTGTATTGCTTTAGGTATTATGGACATTTTAACTATGTTTATTCTTCCAGTCCATGTGCATGGAATGTCTTTCCATCTCTTTATGTTGTCATCAATTTCTTTTAGGAAAGTCTTGTAGTTTTCATTGTATAGGTGTTTCACTTCCCTGGATAAATTTACCCCAAGATATTTTATTCTTTTTGTTGCAGTTGTGAATAGGATTGCATTCTTGAGTTCTTTTTCTGTTGGTTCGTTGTTAGAGTATAGAAATGCTGCTGATTTATGTAAGTTGATTTTATACCCTGCAACTTTGCTGTAGTTGTTGATAATTTCTAATAGTTTTCCAATGGATTCTTCAGGGTTTTCTATATATAAGATCATATCAACTGCAAACAGCAAGAGTTTCACTTCTTCATTGCCTGTTTGGATTCCTTTTATTTCTTTTTCCTGCCTAATTGCTCTGGCCAAAACCTCCAGTACTATGTTGAATAAGAGTGGTTAAGAGTGGACACCCTTGTCTTGTTCCTGTTCTCAGAGGGATGGCTTTCAGTTTTTGCCCATTGAGTATGATGTTGGCTGTGGGTTTGTCATATATGGCCTTTATTATGTTAAGATACTGTCCTTCTATACCCATTTTATTGAGAGTTTTTTTTTTTATCATAAATGGCTGTTGGATCTTGTCAAACGCTTTCTATGCATCTATTGAGATGATCATGTGGTTTTTGTTTCTCATTTTGTTAATGTGGTGTATCATGTTGATTGACTTACAGATGTTGAATCATCTCTATGTCTCTGGTATAAATCCCACTTGGTCATGGTGTTTGATCTTTTTAATGTATTGCTGTATTCGGTTTGCCAGAATTTTGTTGAGGATTTTTGCATCTATGTTCATCCGTGATATTGGCCTGTAGTTTTCCTTCTTTGTGTTGTCGTTGTCTGGTTTTGAGATCAGGGTGATGTTGGCTTCATAGAATGTGTTAGGAAATGCTCTATCTTCCTCAATTTTCTGGAATAGTTTGAGAACTATAGGTATTAAATCTTCTTTGAATGTTTGGTAGAATTCTCCAGAGAAGCTGTCTGGTGCTGGACTTTTATTTTTGTGGTGGTTTTGATTAGTGTTTCAATTTCTTTGCTTGTGATTGGTTTATTCAGATTCTCTATTTCTTCCTGATTCAGTTTTGGGAGGTTGTAAGAGTCTAAGAATTTATCCATTTCTTCTAGGTTGTCCAATTTGTTGGCATATAGTTTTTCATAGCATTCTCTTATAATCTTTTGTATTTCTGTGGTATCCAATGTGTTTCTTCTCTTTCATTTCTAATTTTATTTATTTGAGTCTTCTCTCTTTTTTTCTTAGTGAGCCTGGCTAAGGGTTTGTCGATTTTGTTTATTTGCTCGAAGAACCAGCTGTTTGTTACATTGATCCTTTCTACTGTCTTTTTTGTTTCAATTTCATTTATTTCTGCTCTAATTTTTATCATTTCCCTCCTTCTACTGACTTTTGGCTTTGTTTGTTCTTCTTTTTCTAATTCCGTTAGGTGCAGTTTGAGGTTGCTTATCTGAGATTTTTCTTGTTTATTGACGTGAGCCTGTATTGCAATGAATTTCCCTCTTAGGACCGCTTTTGCTGCATCCCAAATGAGTTGGTATGGCATGTTTTCATTTTCAATTGTCTCCAGATAATATTTGATTTTCCCTTTAATTTCTTCAATGATCCATTGGTTGTTCAGTAGCATATTGTTTAATCTCCACATTTTTGCCCCTTTCCCAGCTTTATTCTTGTAGTTGATTTCTAGTTTCATAGCATTATGGTCGGAAAAGATGCTTGATATTATTTTAATCCTCTTGAATTTGTTGAGGCTTGCTTTGTTTCCCAGCATGTGATCTATCCTTTAGAATGTTCCATGCACATTTGAGAAGAATGTGTAACCTGCTGGTTTTGGATGGAGTGTTCTATATATATCTATTAAGTCCATCTGGTCTAGTTTTTCATTTAATTCTATAATTTCCTTGTTGACTTTCTGTCTAGATGATCTATCCATTGATGTTAGTGGAGTGTTGAGGTCCCCTACTATTATTGTATTGTTGTTGATATCTCCTTTTAGTTTTGTTAATAGTTGATTTATGTACTTTGGTGTTCCTGTGTTGGATGCATATATATTTATAAGTGTTATGTCTTCTTGGTGGAGTATCCCTTTTATCATTATAAACTGCCCCTCTTTGTCTCTCTTTACCTGTTTTGCTTTACTTTGTCTGATATAAGTATGGTGATACCTGCTTTCTTACGTTCCTTATTAGCTTGGAGTATCGTCTTCCCTCCCTTCACTCTGAGTCTGCGTTTGTCTTTGGGGCTGAGGTGTGTTTCCTGGAGGCAGCATATTGTTGGGTCTTGTTCTTTAATCCATCCTGCCACTGTGTGTCTTTTGATTAGAGTTCAATCCATTTACATTTAGAGTGATTATTGAAATGTGGGGGCCTAATGCTGCCATTTTATCACTCGTTTTCCTGTTCTCCTGCATTTCCTTTGTTTCTTGTCCCATGATTTTTGGACTACCAATTCAGATAGGTAGGTTTCTATATTGGCTTTCTTCTTATTTGTAATTTGTGTCTCTATTCCTGTTATTTGTTTAGTGTTTACCATGTGGTTTGTATAAAACATCTCATAGATGAGATAGTCCATTTTCTGATAGCCTCTTATTTCCTTAGATTAAGCCATTCCATCCCTTTCCTCTTCCCCTTCTAGGTTGTTATTGTGAGAACTTTTTTTCCCCTTCCTTCTATGTTGTGAGTTTGTAGTTAAAATGACAAGATTATATTTATTCTTGGTGTTTCCGTTCCTTTTATCTTTAATGTTATACTTAGCATTTGCTAACCTGTTCTGATGGAGAGCTGCAATTTTCTGATTTTTGTCTTTCTACTGATCTCCTTTGCTTTGGGTTTTCTAACCCCTTTCCTTTTTTTTTTTTCAGGTATGAGGGTCTTCCCGAGCATTTCTTTTAAGGGGGGATGTTGTGGCAATTAACTCCCTTAACTTTTGTTTATCTGGGAAAGTTTTTATTTCTCCATCATATTTGAAGGATATTTTCACTGGATAGAGTATTCTTGGCTGCAAGTTTTTTTTTTTTTTTCCTTTTTCTCCCCAAAGCCCCCCAGTACATGGTTGTATATTTCTCGTTGTGGGTTCTTCTAGTTGTGGTATGTGGGACGCTGCCTCAGCATGGTTTGATGAGCAGTGCCATGTCCGCGCCCAGGATTCGAACCAACGAAACACTGGGACGCCTGCAGCGGAGCGCGTGAACTTAACCACTCGGCCACGGGGCCAGCCCCCCTTGGCTGCAAGTTTTTGTCCTTCAGAATTTTGAATATATCATTCCACTCTTTTCTAGCCCATAAGGTATCTGCTGAGAAATCTGCTGACAGCCTCATGTGGGTTCCTTTGTAATTTATTTTCTCCTTCCTTGCTGCCCTTAATATTTTCTCTCTGTTGTTGACTTTTGCAAGCTTCATTACTATATGCCTTGGGGTTGGTCTTTTTACATTGATAAGGTTTTGAGATCTATTAGCTTCTGTCACATGGAGTTCCATCTCTCTCCCCAGGTTTGGGAAGTTCTCATCCCTTATTTCTTTGAACAGGCTTTCTGCCCCCTTCTCCTTCTCTTCTCCTTCTGGGATACCTAACTGAGTCGGATATTTCTCAGAGAGTTTCTTCATTTCCCTTTAGTCTTAGTTCTCTCTCCTCCTCTATCTGAAGTATTTCTATATTCCTATCCTCCAAATTGCTAATTCTGTCTTCCCTATTAGCAACCCTACGGTTCAGAGAGTCCAGATTTTTCTTAATCTCCTCCATTGTATTCTTCATCTCCAACATTTCTGATTGGTTCTTCTCTATAGTATCAAGCTCTTTTGTGATGTAGCTCCTGAACTCATTGAGTTGTCTATCTGTATTCTCTTTTAACTCATTGAGTTTTTTCATGATAGCTACTTTGAATTTGTTGTCATTTAGGTTATAGATTTCAGTGTCTTTGGGATTGTTTTCTGGGTACTTGTCATTTTCCTTCTGTTCTGGAGATTTAATATATTTTTTTCATACTGCTTGATGGTGTGGATTTGTGCCTCCACATAGAGATGGTGTTTGGTTACTGCTTCCACTTTCTTCTACTAGTGGGGGAGGGGGAAGCAGCTGTGTAATCTGCACCAACCAGGATCCCTGTCAGCTGTTCCTGACTGAGCCTGGGCCCCTCCTTGTGATCACAGTGACCCTGTGGGGTCTCTCATCAGCTGGGGGAACAATTGCAAGGGGGCCTCGGGTTGTTGGTGCCTGTTCTCGCAGACCACCTAGACACACTCCCTCCTTAGGGTCTGCAGTGGTGTTATGGGCTTTCACAGCTGCTGAGAGCAGGTTCACCTAGACTTGCAGCTCTGCCACTGTCAGGTCCCACAGGATCTCACTTGTCCACTATCGGCTGCAGCACAGCTATGGGTATCTAATGCAGTCTGTGGTTAGCTCACCTAGCCATGCCACGTCTGCCCCAGGGCCTCCCAGCCTTTGTGTTTGTGGGCTCTCTGCTAAAGCCAGGTAGAGTAGAGGCTTTCCCTGTGGCAGCTGTGGGACCGTGGATTTTCCCCCTGGACCGACGAGCAGTCACAGTGGGGCTCTGGATTTTCACCACCTGCTCACGTGGTCCTGCTGGGTCTCCCTTGCCCCCTTGGGGCTGTAGTAAGGCTGTCTGTGTTAAATGTGGCCAGCAGGTTGCTCAGCCAGATGAGCCCCTCTTGCCCCAGGGCCTCCCAGCCTCTGTGCTTGCTGGGCAGGTCCTCTCTGCCAAGGTCAAGGAGAGGCTTTCCCTGCAGCTGCTGTAGGACTGTGGATTTTCCCCCTGGACCAAGGAACAGTCACACTGGGGCTCTGAATTGTCACTGCCTGCTCTTGCAGTCCTGCTGGGTCTCCCTTACCCCCTCGGGGCCACAGCAGGGCTGTTGTGATAAATGCAGCTGGCAGGTTGCTCAGCCGGCTGAGCCCCTTTTGTCCCAGGGGCTCCCAGCCTTGTGATTGCTGGGTAGGGCCTCTCCACTAAGGCCAAGTAGAGGCTTGCCCTGCAGCTGCCGTGGGACCGTGGATTTTCCCACTGGGCTAAGGAGCAATCACAGAGAGCTTGGGGCTGTAGTCACCTCTTTCCACAGTCATGCCACCAATGCACGCACATGCCCACCATCAGTGCTGTGGCAATGCTATGATCATGTCAGCTGGTAGAGAGTCACTTGCAAGTAGTAGGCTGTCTGGGGGTCAGAGAGTTTTCGCCTATCTCCACCTCCTCCCTGGGGGAAGTCCATCCACCTTCTGATGTATAGCAGCGCGGGTCTCTCAGGCATCCTGAGGTGCTGTATGGATATCCTTTGTTGAACGATGAATGTCCAATTAGTTTTAGTTCAAAGGGGAAGAGACAAGGAAAACTGCCCACTCTGTCTTCTTGCTGATGTCACTCTTCCCAAGCTCTCTTTTTAAATGCCTATGAAGTAAAACACATAAAGCCCCAACCTTAATGTAAATTAATTTATTCTTGTGTAACAAGAGACAGAAAAGGGTTCTAGGTACCAGGAGAAAGAATAGTCTTTCTTAGTCTCCCTTCCATCACTTCAATCTATTTTCTGTACAGCATATGATTAGTGCTCATTAAATCACTGTAGAGACAATGAGAGAAGACAGACAGAAAGGACACATATGACTGAAGACATTTTATTTTATTTTGTCTTACTTTATTTTGCCTGAACTGATATTTGCCAGAGTTTGGGTGTGAGAGAAAAAAAGATAGTGAAATGTTTATCTAATATCATGATCCATACAGTTTTTATGAATTCTCCCCTCATAGATTCATGGAATATTGCTGGATAGCATGTTCTCCTTCCCAGCTCTTGTGGGGACATCTGTAAAGACAAGCATTTTTACTACACTCATACTACTAAGAATTTTAATTAACAGAAAATAATGCACAACCCATATATCGGACATTTAGTGGACAGATTGTAAAACTCTGTTGATTATTCTGGCACAACATCATTTCGCAGAATCTATTCAATTAACAATTGCTTTCTACTCACTTTCTTCTGTGTTCATGTTCAGCTTCAGCTTTCCAAGAGCTTACACTGTGTGTGAGTTTAGCAGATAGACAGGAAAATTCTCTTGACTCTACCCGAGTCTCATTGCTTTATCTCTTCTCCACTATCTCTACCTCCATTTACTCAGATTAAATTACTTGCTGCCTTGTGGGTACCCTGAAGTCACATGGTAGCTGTTGCTTGCCTCCTTTGCTGTCTGCCCAAGGCACATACTATTGAAACTACAATTCTAGTGTCTCCAGGAGGAAGGGAACTGATATATTTTTGTAGGTAATTGTCATTTTATTTCACTTCTCTACTTCTCAACTTCTTTGGAGCCTCTTAGGCTTTCTCAGCCTACTCAGTCTTCTCAACACGTGCCCACTTTTATTACATTACTGAATCACTGTCTTTTTAATTTGTGTATTGTTTTATAGTATGGAAGAAATACCGTTCTACTTGGAATCCAGGTATCTTAGGCTTCTATCTATAATCTGCCATTGACAAGTTGTAGGGCATTAGGCAGGTCAATTTAATTGTGACTCTTGACTTCTTAATCTGTAAAATGAGAGTAATATCATGTACCTCATAGAATAGTTGTAAGAGAAAATGGAGATAACATATGTTAGGGTGAACCATATGGAATTGCCAGTATTCAACTGTTTTTGACCCAGGAGAAAGGCAATTTCATGTGGTTCAACCTAATGTCAAACACAGATCTTTGTAAATGGGGGACAGTCAATAAATGTTGAATCTGAATCTGTTCCAATTGGGAGAAAAGTAGAACAATGATATTTACAAGGTTGCTTTTCACATACCTTCTCTGATCACCCCACAAAATACAAGTTTATTCCTGAAGAACACCCTTAACAGTGCTGTGGGGAGACAATTCAGGGCTATTCTATATCACAACCTGCCCCTGAGCATAAAATCTAAAAAGTTTCAAGTCCACAGTTTTAGCTAACAAGACGGTTTTCATGCCCTCGGAAAAAGAATAACCTAAATACACTGCTTTCTAACGTTCCAGCAGTCTTGCCAAATTTACATTGTATTTAATGAATAAAAATTACATTATAGCCTATGTATTAAGAATATTGTTTCTGGAACTATGCTTTTGGTCAAAAGAATATTATTATTCTGTTTTGTAGATAATGAAAAAGAGGTTGAGAAAGGTTAATTTAATCAATTTGTTATCTTTACTATAATGTAATAATATATTTAGTTAGTGAGAAAGCTTTTACTAGAACCTAGCTTTCTAGAATTTCATGTCTTCCTTCATTGCTGTACTCAGCTGGTTACATGCTTATTGAGTACCTGCTATGTGACAGGCCCTGAGCTCCTTCCGTTCAGTCCCATGGTATGGTTTATTGGTTTGGACTGCCATTCCTGCTCTCCACCTGTACCCAGCTCACCCTGGGAAAGTGTGTCTCTCCGAAGTTTTTTCTAATATGTAAAGTTAGGTCTTTAAGCTAAGTCATCTCTAGGTTCCATGTTAGTTCTAGATACAATTCTATTCTTAGTAGAAACAAGAAAATAATTGTCAAATGTCACTATAAGAATCGTGCTGGTACTGCATCATATTCTATATTTTTCACATTCTTTATATTCTACCCATAGAGGTGAAATAAGCGTCTGTAAATACATTGGAAACAAGATTGATTCACTGTCTAATCAATTTGGTGGTGACAGAACGAGGCACTTTGTAGTCAGGTATTATATTTACATTGGATATAAGTAAATAAGGAGTGAAGTAGAAGAAAATAAAACATCAGAGGAACAAGAACAGGAAAAAGATAGGAAACTGAAGACAATAGGAAAATAATGTTCAAGGGCACTTGCTATCTATACATTTTTTCTTTAGTAGATTTAAATTATTGAAAAATATGACAGTTTATGATGCTTTTTCTAAGAGGACTTTTCTTCTTTTGTTTTTTTAACATTCACTAGAAGGACAGTTAAAGGGAGATGAAAACTGCAAGTGCTGAAAACAAACGTATCCCTTATAATGTGACCAATTTTCCCAAGGTTGGGCCTGCCTTTAGTATGCACACTAAGAGATGTTGGATTTGGGGAGAAATTGCCATCTCCCTCAAATTAGTTGGAAATGCACCCACCTCAGGTGGTCCAGAATAAAAGTTTTACATGTCCCAGAAGGGTTTTAAAAAAAAATTAAATCAGTGGGTTACTTGCAGTCTTCAAGTGGTAATTTAGTTAACTAAAATGTGAAAAATCAAGGAGGCAAGATATGATTATTTTCATGTTGGTCTCAAAAGCAGTTAGTCCTAACCCTTCTAATGTCAAGTGGCTATCAACTAGCATTTCAGGGCCAGCTGGCACCGTGATTAGCTCCTCTATGCCATGTGTCTTAAGACCCCACCACCTTCACAGTTAATTGACAGACTCCTAGAACACTCACTGCTAGGGGCCCCATGCTTGTACTTTTAGAGCCTTAAGACATGAACGTTACCACTTGAATGCAAATGTGGTTTATTCCTTGCAAGGCTGCCTTAATGGCTGTGTGACACAGGGCTCCATGCTCAGAAGGGCCTTGTACTTGGTTTAATGTCTGCTGTCACTGTCTTGAAATTCTTAATGGTTTTTTAACAAAGGGTCTTACATTTTCACTTTGCGCTGGACCCCAAAAATTATGTAGCTAGTCCTGATTCCTTATAATCGCTTTTAAGCTTGTTTTGTTCTGTTTTAAATTTTTCATGAAAATCCTTGAGTTTGTTGGGAAGATCATCAAATATCTGTCTGACCTGGGCTGTAAGAGGCATGAAGGAATAAGAAATGAATAGCATGACTCACTGTGATTCTGCTCTGCTTCCAAAATGTCAAATGCTAAAACTCCCCTTTCTGACTATTACATCAGGTTAACCTTTCTCAAGTCCTTCTTACTACAGAACTAGCCCTTTGCCTTCTCCCTGATGGAATGAATAGCTATAGTGTCACACCCTGATGATGTGCCTTGTATTTTACATCCATAATCTTGTTTAATCCTCACAACAATCATGGAAAGTTGGTATTACTATAACCTTTTTACTGATAAGGAAGGCAAGGCTCAGAGGTCTTCACTGATTTGCTCAGGATTTAAAGCCAGGTGTGTCAATTTTTTTTTTTAAAGATTGGCACCTGAACTAACATCTGTTGCCAATCTTCTTTTGTTTTTCTTCTTTTCCCTAAAGCCCCCCAGTACCTGGTTGTGTATTCTAGTTGTAGGTCCTTCTAGTTCTGGTATATGGGATACTGCCTCAGCATGGCCTGATGAGCTGTGCCATGTCTGCCCCCAGGATCAGAACCGGTGAAATCCCGGGGCCACCAAAGTGGAGCACGTGAACTTAACCCCTCGGTCATGGGGCCGGCCCAGGTCTGTCTAATTTTTGCTTGTTTGTTTGTTCGTTTGCATCACCAGCATCTGTTCCCCAGATACACAAAGCTCCTTTTTTTTTTCTTTGAGGAAGATTAGCCCTGAACTAATGTCCGCCACCAGCCCTCCTCTTTTTGCTGAGGAAGACTGGCCCTGAGCTAACATCTGTGCCCATATTCCTCTGTTTTATATATGGGATGCCTGCCACAGTATGGCTTGTTAAGTAGTGTGTAGGTCTGTGCCTGGGATCTGAACTGGCTAACCCAGGGCCCCTGAAGTGGAGTGTGCAAACTTAACCGCTGTACCACCAGGCCAGCCCCACAAAGATCCTTTTTTGTGTAAGACAAATATTTAGTTCCATGTGAGTCCTTTCTAAATATCTCTCAATCCTGACCTCTTTCATTTCTTTTGTCTCATCTCCTATCTTCTGCCACATTCTCACTACCTTTTTTCACTGGTTCTTAATCCTTCTGGACCTGGACTTCCCTTTCTCATTTGTTCTCTAGTCCTATTGAAAAATCTGTTTTGTTGTGAAGAAATTCCTCCACATCTTTAACCTTTTCACAAATACCTCCTTTGTATTCTTGCCTTTTGTAATTTTATGACTTTGATATAATCTAGTAAATAAAATTGTGTAAACTAGCCATCACTGCAGGAAAGCAGAAACTGTTTTGCATACATCATAGACAATATTACTCTCCAAAGTAAACTGATCAGTTACAGGAACTTTAGTATCATTATCATTGATGTAGATTGACCTCTCAGCAGACAAAGCAGGTTAAGTCATGTAGAATTAATTAATGTCTTTTCTACATTAATTTTACAAATATTTATTGAAAACCCCCGCATGCTAATATTTGTAAAGAAAATATAGCTGTTATTAACGTTAAATTATTTGAATCCTATTCAACAAAGTTCCTGTTGATTATAGTAAAAACCAGTGTATACCTGGCCTATTTAGTCTCACCTAGACGGTCAATAATCAGCTAACTAACTGGTTTCCCTACCTCTTGTCTGTCTTACTTCCCAGTCCCTTCTTATCACTGCCACCAATTATTTTCCTGAAACACACATCTGATTATATGATTCTCCTGTTTAAAAGCAGTGATTCATTAAGGAGCTATTTACTGAGCCACTACTATGTGCCAGGCATAGACTGGACAGTAGGAATACGACGGAGAACAGGATAGGCCTAAGGACTTGCTGTCATGGTGATGACATTCTAAAGAGAGCTTCTCATTTTCTCCTTGGTAACACCAAAACTTTAGAACAACTTGTAGGGCTGATCATAATCCGGATGCCACTTATTTTCTGGCTTTCTCTCTCTCCATTCTTCTGCCTCCCTCACCTCTGGCGTGCTGTGCTCCAGTTGAGGCTATGGTTCTTTTTCCACGGCATGCAGTTTCATGCTGGTGCTATTTCTTCTCCCTGGAATGCCTTTCTTTCCCTTCTCTGTCTTATGAAATCTTACCTCTTCTTAAAGTTGAACTCCCATGTCAAACTTTCAGCTTGTTTTCTATGCCTTTTTAAACTTATTTACCTACCTCAACCTAGCAACTATTGAGTTCAAATTTTTTTCCTCTTTCTCTTTCCTTTCTTGCTTTTTGAAATTGGGGCTTGTTCTTAAGCACTAAATTTAAAGATTCACAAGAAAAGTAAGAGAAATAGTGGCGGATGAAGAATTGCAAAATCCATTAGCAAACTGAATGTAGCACTGTAATTCACCTAGGGTTATTATTTGAGGGGCTATTATTTGAGGGTTATTATTCTCAATCAGTTGATAAGGTCTAGGTGATATGTAGGGATATTAAACAAGGTCCCAGCCTCCACAGAATTTACAATGTAGTGGGGAAGATACAGTTCTCTACATGAAACTATAGTGATCAATACAAGAGTAAGTAATGGAGTACTAATTTTGAGGCACAGACTAAACCAAATTTATAGATCTTACAACTGAAGGCACCTTAAGAGACCACTTTTCTTGGCCCCCTAACTCCAAGCAAGAAGTTAATGACCCCATTTTACAGGTGGGCTAAGTAAGGCCCAAAGGGGTTATGTGGCTTGTTGAAAGACCAGAACTCAGGATTTGTCCTTCCTTATGCAGAACTCTTTGTCCCACACTATTATCAGGCAATCCATCAGCAAATCCTGTTAGTTCTACCATTCTGCCTTCAAAATATATCCGGATTCCAAACATTTCTAACCATTCCTACTATAACATCAAAATTCTAAACAGTTTCATTTCTTCCTCAGACTATTGCACAAGCCTCTTAACTGATCGCCTCGCTCCCACCTTTAGCCTATTTCAGCAAGGAACTAGAGTGATCCTATCATTCCTCTGCTCAAAATCCTTTAATGTCTCTTCATCTAACTTAAAGTAAGAACCAAAGCACTTAAGATGGCCCATAAGACCCCACATTAATTGGCTCCCTGAATTCATCTCCTGCCTGGCTCTCCTGCCCCCGCCCAACTCTACTGCCACCTTCTGGCTGTTGCTTGGACATGACAGTCATGCTCCTGTCTGATATTTATATCTGCTCTCCCTTTGCCTAGCATACTCATCCTCCAGAAATCTCCATGACTCTCTCATTTCTTTCAGGACTCTTCTCTAATGTCACCTAACCAAAGTGGACGTCCATGGCCACCTTTTGTAAAACAGCAGTTTTCCCCAGCTCAATACTCTTTTTAACCCCTTTATCTTGCTTTATTCCTTTCATAGCATTTATCCCCAATCTGACACATTTATTAGTTTATTTCTTATTTTTTCTCCCCCTTCTAGAATGTGAGTTCCATGAGAGCAGAGGTATTGTCTGGATTATTCACGGCTGTATGCCCAGTACTTAAAATGAGGCCTGGTAGATGCTCAGTAATGAATTGCTGAGTGAGAGAACTAAAGGAACATTGATGAAGACCGGAGGCCTTATCAAACTGGTCTCCATTATTCCCAGAACATGCCTTGTGTTTTCTTGACTCCTGGAATGTCTAACTCACACCTCTGCTCATGAGTCTATTCATCCTTTGTGACCCATATTAAGTCTTATTTCCTCTATGCTGAATGACCTTCATCTATCTCTAAACTCCTATAGTTAGCATGGGGCAGTTTATTTGATGACTCATCGTATCCTATCTTGGTTTTATCAATCTTTTCCTTACTATTCTTTAAACCTTTTTTTTTTTGGTGAGGAAGATTGGCCCAATCTTCCTCTTTTTGCTTGAGGAAGATTGTCACTGGGCTAACATCTGTGCCAATATTCCTCTATTTTCTGTGGGATGCTGCCACAGCGTGTCTTGATGAGCAGTGCTAGGTCCGTGCCCAAGATCTGAACCCATGAACCCTGGGTTGCCAAAGCAGAGTGCATGAATTTAACCACTATGCCACTGGGCCAGCCCTTCTTTAAATATTTTAAAATTTATTGTACAAGTTTGTATTATCTTCCTAGACAAATCACTGTCTGTTGGAAGCAAATCAAAGAATATTTATTGAGCTTACTGTTCAAGCATATGTGAGATGCTGAACATACAAAACCTTGAACCTCTCTGATTTCATAGCTGTAAAATAAGAGGACATTGGGCTAGACTCCCTTTTCTCAAAGTTTATTTTACAGAACATTAATTCCACAGCATGTTAATAGTTGGCCTCTGTATTAGTCAGGGTTCTCCAGAGAAACAGAACTAATAGGATATGTATATGTTTAGAAAGAGATTTATTGTAAGGAACTGGTTCACACAATTATGGAGACTGGCAAGTCCAAATCTGCAGTGTGGCAGGCTTGAGCCCCAGGAGAGCAGAAGGTGCAGGTGAAGTCCAAGGGGGTCTATGGACTGCCTTTTACTCTCTCTCACTTGAGGTCTTTTTGTTCTATTCAAGCCTTCAACTGATTGGATGAGACCCCTGCACATTATGGAGGGCAGTCTGCTTACTCAAAGCTCACCAATTTAAATGTTAATGTGATCCCCAAACACCTAAAATTAAGCACAGTCCTTGAAAATATGACCCCATTATTAAATAAATTTGTGAAACCATTGATTAAATAATGTCTTTTCACTGTGGTATCTCAGTATCTAATGCATACTATCAATTTCCCAGGGAACATCCTTTAGGACTAGTGTTCCATGCACATGCTTTAGGAAAATGCTAGACCACATCGTCATTAAGATTCTTTCCATTTCTAAAAGGTCACAATCCTAACTGACTTGCCCAAGGCTACATGACTTGTATTAGAGCTTAGACTAAAATTAAGTTCTCTTAAACATCCAATCCACAAGGTTATTTATTGCAGCTTTATTTGTAATAGCAAAAGGTTGAAAACAACTTAATGGTTTATTAATAGGGAATTGGTTAAATAAAAACCATGGTATATGCATGTAAAAGAATACTCTGCAGCTTAAAAAAGGAAGAGGAAGCTCTTTGTATACTAATATGATAGGATCTCCAAAATATATTGTTTAACTGAAAAAAAGAAAAGTCAAGAACAATGTGTATGGAATATTACCTTTGTGTAAAAATGTATGTGTTTGGGGGGGGGATATATGCTTTGCTTGTACTTGCTGAATGTCATTGATAACATTCCTTGCCTATAGGAGGGGAATAAGGTCACTAAGAGATAGAGGTGGGAAGGAGAGTTTTCAGCATATCCCTTTGTTCTTTTTGATTTCTGAGCCTTGTGAATCTATTACTTATTCCAAAACCAAGAATTAAATAAATAAAAAGCAACCTCAGCTGGTTCTAATGAAGCAGGGCTTTGGAAACCACTAGACTATATATTGTCCTCCCAGACCAGACTCCTTTGAGACTTTGTTAGTCCACTTTATTATGCTACCTCCACTGACTTTTCCTAGGCATCCTTTGAAAGAGATAATCATGCCTCCTGCCTTCCCGTGCCTCCCCCTGCCTCCCCTGCTTCTCAGCCCTCACACAGGCTTGTGATTCCCAGGGGAGCACCAGTGCTAGCTATTCTCTGTCTGCAGGCTTAATACGACCTGGGAGGAAGGCTGTGCCAGGGCAAGAAGCCGCCAAGGAATAGCTAGCAGCCCAGATTCAAGGTGGGCATTCTGCGACGAGCCCTGGCCTCTGGTGACAATTCAGCCGACTCATTCCTTGCATTTCAACTTTATCCTCAGGAAAATTGAGATAATGGGGTCTGACTTACTTGTATCAGGTGGGTTTTGAGGCTCAAAGGAGATTAGAGATGAAAATGTGCTTGGCAAACACGAGTTCCATATATATGGAAGAGAGGGATTTGTTGTGGAGCATAAATTGTTCCAGGTGCATCGACTAACATGACTATAAAGCAGCCCTGTTCCTGGTGGCTGCACCATCATCCCTCAGGAGGTAAGCAGAAAGTGGCCATATCTTCTTCAAGCTCTAGAATCTCACCTTGAGTGTATGAGGGACATTATGGGGAAGGTGAAGTCCAGAGACACAGCTGATGCCAGGAATTATCTTCCTTGTTCAAATGGGCTCACTCGCCAGCTGTTTGCCAAGACTTTTCTATGTCGAGAGGCTATGCTGTGTCAAGGGTGCCTTTTAAAAGCTGCCTTTTTAATAGTGCAATAATTTTATTTGTAGAACATGAAATAATTTTCAAAGGCGTTGGAAGGAAGTCCAGTAATGAGTTTTATGAGCTTGGACCAACAATTTCACCTCTCTGGGTCTCAGTTTCCGAGTCTGTGAATGAGGAGGTCCTTAGGACCATATTGGTGTTAATGCTGTCGAGTCAATTCCAACTCCTAGCAACCATGTGTACAGCAGAGTGACCCTGTGCATAGCAGAGAAGAGCCCTGCCAGTCTTTTTGCACCATCCTCTCACCTTCTGGAGCTCTAGCAGACAATGCTCTGCTGCTATTCATAGGTTTTGATGACCAATTATTTCGGAAGTGGGTGGCCAGATCCTTCTTAGTCTGTCTTAGTCTGGAAGCTCCATTGAAACCTGTCCACCATGGGTGACACTGCTGGTATTTGAAATACTGGTGGCATAGCTTTCAGCATCACAGCAACATGCAGCTGCCACAGTATGACACCCGACAGATGGGTGGTGTGGTTCCCTCACCAGGAAATGAACCTGTGGCTGCAGTGGTGAGAGTACAGAATCTTAGCCATTAGACCACCAGGGCTGGCCTAGGACCATGTAGCCCCTTCCAATTCTAAAGTAAGGAAACTACCCAACACAACTGGAAAAAGGAAAACAGAAATCCCACATTTGTGCAATTCTGCACTCAAACTGTCGTCATAGTTAGAAAATAGATTTGTAGTGAGAAGATTGTGCTGAGAACCACTCCAGGATCAGCTTTGTCTGGTTCCTTAACACATGACCACTCTTCTCCATCATATCTACTTCAATTTGATCCGCCCCACCAGCAGCACCTCTTCTCTTCATTCAGACAAACAGATAAATAACCAGACTAGTAGCCAAGAAAGAAATTAGTAGCAGGTGGAACAGCTTAGTTTTAATGATGCTGCAACCAAATTTTAATTGAACAAAAACTCGTAACTTTGCCCATTCTTAGCCCATTAATGCCTCACAAGTACTCAGTGAAGTTGGCCAGGCCTGGTCTCCCAGGGAGGAAAGTGCTAACACTTTTGGCATCTGTTCTTAGCTCTCCTTTCTACCTCTAGAAGTGGGCCAATTCTCCTGTAAAATTTCTATTTCACTTTGGCCTGGGTTTTGTTTGTTTGTTTTCTTTATCTTTTAACATTTTGTGTATGTGAATTTGTTCAGAGGAGACTCTCGATGACTCTTTTCCTAAAGTGAGAAGTTGATTTCAAGAGAACCATCCATAGGACCCTCCAACTGGCTTGTTTTATAAGAAGTCAGAAATGGCAGCAGAAGTAATCATATGAAAACATTTGTGTATCCACACTCATAATTAATAACTATTAAAGTATTTTTAAGTTTTGATTATGATATTTTTATTTTAAAAATCTTAGATATAAAATTGAAATCTCCCTATTCCGCTATCTAGTCCCATTACTTCCCAGAGATAACCACTTTTATAACTTTAAATTGCATGCTTTCAGTTGTATTTATTTTTATATTTTTACTAAAGCCATGAGAATCTATAAATCATCTATTGTATTGCTTTGCATGCTTTAAAAATTTACATAAGTTACATAATTGTAAATTATATAAAATTATATGAATATAGAGTAACACTCTACATATCTATAAATTGCTTTCTTTGCTCAACATGTTAAGATCTATGCATATTGTTACATATAAATTTATTTCTTTTTTTTTCCTGCTGTATAGTGTAATTAAAAACATTTCCTATTAGAAGATCATAAACATATTCTCCTATTTTTTTCTTAGAGTTTTAAAGTTTTTTGGGGTATACTTAGGTCTAATTCCATCTGGCATATATTTTTATTTATGGATGTGAATTAGAAATCTGATTTTATAATTTTTTTATATAGTTCTTGCACGTTTGGATAGATTTACTCCCAAGGACTTACAAGTTTGCTACCACTGTGAATGTTATTTTTTTAACACATTTTCTAATTAGTTCTTTTTAGTATTTGGGAACACTATTGATTTCATATGTTCAACTTTTAAGTAACTACCATGATAAATTTTCTCACTAGTTCTCAAATTTTACCTATAGTTTCTTTTAGCTTTTCTATACACAATCATGTTGCTTGCAAATAATGATAATTTTGTCTCTTCCTTTCCGGTAGTTATGTGCTTACATATTTATTACTTTTCATTTTGATTTTTTTGAACTAGTATAGGACCTTCAGTACAGTGTTAAATGGAAGAGTTGTGGGAGGCATCCTTGTCTGTTCTTGACTTGAATGGGAATGAGTTAATTTCACCATAAAGTATGAATATTTTCTCTGGGTTTTTGGTAGATAGCCTTTGTTTAGGCCAAGAAGATCTTCTTATCTTCCTGGTCTGTTAAAGAGTTGTTTTATTACCTTTTTTTTAAGTAATGGAAAGTGTCAAATTTTATCCAACTTCTTTTCTGTATCTATCAACATGATCATGTGGTTTTTATCCTTTAATATGTTAAGATAGTATATTACATGGACAGAGTTTTTGATAGTGGACTATCTTTGTATTTATGGGATAAACTCTATCTAGACTGGAATATTTTTAAATAAATTGCTGGATTCTATTTGCTAATACTTTATTTTAAGGGTTCTTTCCATATTTATAATTGAGATGATTTTATGATTTTGTTTTCTTATACTATTCATTACTGCCTTTAGAATCAGGGCTCTACTACCATCATAAAATGAATTGGGTAGTTTTCCTTCTTTGTCTATTCTTCGCAACAATGTATTTAATATAGAGATTATTTGTTCTTTAAAGATTTTGTAAAACTTGTTTGTAGAGAGCTTCTGGTCTGGCCATGATGGAGTAGTTTGTTTTGGACTGACTCTTCCACCAAAAACAACCCTAAAAGCTGGTCAAATACATAAAATAACCTTTGCAAGACATTGGAGTACGACCAAAACAGGGAGGCTTGAGGGTCAGGGATCCTTGAAAGAAGGGAAACTCTTAAAGTGAGCTCCATGCCACCATCATCCCTAGATTTTTCCCTAAGGACATTTTCCAGATTATAACCTGGGAGAATAGAGTTCAAGCAGAAACAACATTGTTATTGGGCTAGGGAGACAGTCAGAATTTGAGGCTACCAAAGTGGCTCATTAAAGGGTAAAATCCCAGAGAAAAGCAAAGCACAGAGAAGGAGCCCAAAAATATGAATACAGATTTTCAACAAGTCACTGACTGGCTCCTCAGCTGCACGAACAAGTGGTGAGACCCCTAGAAACCAAGCTGAAAACAGCAGCTGAGAGGCTGTACAAAGATTTCAGCAACCACATGGTGATAGAGACAGAGATTAGAACTCAGGTCCTGCCAATGTGTATGCATTTTAGTAAACATCCCTGGCTTCCAGTTGAGACTCTGCAAGGCTTGTTCTCTCTGAGTAATGACCATGCCCTAGAAGTAAAGACAATGTCTCAGGAGTAGGGGCAAATCTGAAATAGATCAAACCTACCAAAGTGATCTGCTGTTATTCTACGTTCTTCTCAGAAGAAAACATAATCTTCTTTGGAAAATGGTAAATCATCCATAGCCTTTAAATGTTTTCTCTCACTGTGTCCAAAATCCAATTAAAAATTGTGAAGCATGCTAAAAAACAGAACTAAGTGGCCAGAAGCTAAGAGAGAAGAAACACACACACACATGCATGTACACACACACACACACACACACACTCTTGCACACTCAGGTGATTCTGGCATTGCTGTTATCAGACAAGGAACTTTAAATAACTCTGATCAATATGTTTATGAAAATGTGAATAAAAGGTGAAAAACAGAATTTTAACAGAGAATTGTACTCTATTTTACAAAAACCAAATGGACAGTCTACAAGTGCAAAAATATCTGAAATTAAGAACTCTCTGGAGAGCAGATAGGATATAGCAAAAAATAGGATTAATTAACTCATGGACAGGTAAATAGAAAATAGCCTAAGTTAAGCACAGGAAAAAAAAGAATGGTGAAAAATGAGTGCGTGGAACATGTGGGATACAGTCAACTTTTATTATACTTAGAATTGGAGTACCAGAGGGAGAGGAGAGAATGCAACAGAAGCAATATTTAAAGACAGAATGACCAAGAAAATCCCATAGATTCAAGAAGCTCACATCGTCAAAAAGTTCATGTAGAATCACCATAACCTAGCAATTCTACTCCTAGTTATATACCACAAAGAACTGAAAACAGGTATTCTTAAAAACAAACACTTGTATATGAATTTTCATAGCAACACTATTCACAACAGCCAAAGGTAGAAGCAATCCAAATATGCATGAATGTGTAAACAAAATGTGGTATATCTATACAATGGAAAAATATTGATACGTGATACAACATAGGTGAACTTCAGAAACATTATGCAAAGTGATAGGAGCCCGTCACAAAGGACTATATATTATATGTTCCATTTACATGAAGTACCCAGAATAGCTAAGTCCATAGGGACAGAAAGAAGATTAGTGGTTTATAGGGGATAGAGGAGTGGCCGCTTAATGGGTGTGAGGTTTCCTTTTGGAGTGATGAAAATGTTGTGGAATTAGATAGTGATGATGGTTGCTCAACGTTGTCAATGTACTAAATGCCACTGAATTATACACTTTAAAATGGTTAATTTTATGTTTCACAATTTTGCCTCAATTAAAAAAAGATTTAGAAGAGAAACTCAGCAAATTACAAGAAGGATACATAAAAAGAAAACCACACCTAGATAAATCATAGTCGTACTGCTGGAAAACAAAATTAGCAGTTGAAAAATGTCACTTCATCATCTTCTAGCTTCTATAGTTTGTGTTGATAAGTCAAATGTTAGTAATATGGTCATTCTTTTAAAGGTAATGTCTTTTTTCTTTGGCTGCTTGTAAGATTTTTCACTTGATCTGTACCTCACAGCATAAGCAAAAATATTAATTCAAGAGAGATCACAGGCCTAAATGTGAAAGGCAGAACAGTAAAGCTTCAGAAGAAAACAGAGAATGTTCTCACGACCTTAGAATATGCAAAGATTTCTTAAATAGGACATAAAAATCACTAATCCTGAAAAAAGACTAATTAATTAGACTTTATTTGAATCAAGAATATCTGTTCATTAAATTTAAAAAACAAAGACACCATACAAGAGTGGAAAGGCAAGTCACAAACTGATAGAAGATACTGGCCCTATATATATATGTATATATATAGCTAAAGGTTTGCATCCAGAATATACAAAACATTCCTGCCAGTCAGTAGGAAAAGATAGGGAGTTTGATCTTAAAAAGGGCAAAAGACATGAACAGGTGCTTCACAAAATGCCCTGTTTCCTGTATGGAGCAGCCCTCTGAGATTTCTTGTGTGAGGTGTAGCCCCCAGTTCCCGCCCTTGAGGCCTATTCTTGATCCAGGTTCTCTTGATTCTGCTCAGTTACCATTCTGATTTTGAATCCCTGTTTATTTCTACTATTTGGAGATTTTCCTCCATTTCCAGTTTAGCTAATATTCTTTGTTTTATTTGTGCAGCATTTCTACATGTTTAAGATTGGAGGGGGGATTTCTAGCATCCACTCAGTCATGTGTGTTTACTTAGAAGTCCAAATTCCATTTTTATGAAGTCAGGTTAGATTAGAGTGGGTGATACAGCCCTGGATTGTTTCTGGATTCATGACTTTATATTACTATAAATCATTGTGGGCACAGTAGGTTAGAAGATTTCACAGAGAAGAAAGCCATTTCGAATAGAAAGAGTGAAATAAAGGAATCTGGAGATTTATACAACTGTTGGAAACCAATATTGGAAGGCAGAGGGTACTTTTAGCACCTTCTTTTTTGGGTGACGTTATTTTGAACACTTGCTCTTTGACACTAGGGACCCGGTGGGTTCTCATTTGTTTTGTATAAGCAAAGGATCTAATAAGTTACAGTGATAAAATGATTCTCAAAGCTTGGATCTACTCACATATCATATCACCTGGGATGCTGATTAAAAATGTAGATGCAAGGGCTCTACCCAGGGCCAGGGAATCTACATTTAATATACTTTCTGTGATGGTGATTCGTATATTCCAGTGTGAAAATCATTACAGATAGGTACCAGATATATGTGTGTTAGCCCTACCAATAGTCGTTGTATATCAACTGTGGGAAATCTGGCAGATAATGCTTAATCCAAGAGGATAACTGCTAGTTTTCTAGCTGCAGAGAATTTCAGTTGTTTAGGGCAGCAGGGGAACTAGCAACCAATGGCCTACAGGCCAAATCCAGCCCATCACAGGTTTTTGTATGGCCAGTGAGCCTTACAAAATGCTATTTGCATTTGTAAATGGTTGAAAAAAAATCAAAAGAAGAATAATACTTTGTGACATGTGAAAATTCTATGAAATTCAAATTTTAGTGTCTGTTTACAGTTTTATTGGAACACAGCTATGCTTATCAATTTACAAATTGTTTTTGGCTGCTTTTACATTATAATAGCAGAGTTGATAAGTTGTAACAGAGACCACAGAGCCCCCAAGGCCTAAATTACTTATTATCTATCTCTCTCTCTTTTTTTTTGGTAAGGAAGATTGGCCCTGAGCTAACATCTGTTGCCAATCTACCTGTTTTTTGCTTGAGGAAGATTGCCGCTGTGCTAACACCTGTGGCTATCTTCCTCTATTTTGTATGTGGGATCCCACCACAGCATGGTTTGATAAGTGGTGCAAGGTCCACACGCAGGATCCAAAAATTCGAACCCCAGGCTGCTGAAGTAGAGCATGTGAACTTAACCACTATGCCACCGGGCCAGCCCCTTATCTATCCCTTTATAGAAAAAGTTTACAGATCTCTGGGCAAGGCTATAGGCTTTCATTGTACTGTGCAGGCCTGTCAATTTCCCCATAACCCCAAGGCTGCCTCCTCTTCTCTTACCTCCCCCACACCCCGCCATCCCCACCACAAACACATACACACAGCCTGATTGAATGCCCTGCAATGAAGCCCTGGGCTGTCTTCTTCATTGTGAAAGAAGGAATAAAAACTGCCCTGTTCTCGTTCAGAAAGATCCTTTAAGTCTACCTGTGATCTTTGGGGAAATATGTTCTTGAAATATCAGGTAGCTCTGATTACATTAATTTAAACTTACCAACTTTTGGAGCCACTTAGGAGGGCCAATTCTAGCCCCAGGAAAACATAAAAATGTCTAAAAATTCTTAGAAGGGGAAATCCATTTACAACAAGTTAAAGGTTAATGGATTCATGATTCAACCTCAAACTGTATTGTGCCAATAAACATTTGATCTAATGAAGAAAAAAGTATTTTTAAACTTGATAAGAGAATAGGGCTTCCTGAAGCTTTCCTAGATATTTGATAAGATAAAAGATGAATTTTGTAGAAAAGAAGATAAAGCAGGAAATAAGACTAAAGTTCTTTTCTTTGTTTTGCTTTGTGTATACAGAGGGCTAATACATAGTTTGTGAATTACTGAGTGCTTTTTTTTTTACACAGTTTCTCTTAACCTTCCTTCTGGTCATTTTTCTGTTTAGTGGCAAAATGATAAAAATAAATAAATGAGGAAGAAAGAGTAAATGGAAAATAGGGTTAGAAGTATAATAAAGCAGTGGGAAAGATTATCACTCTAAAATGTATATCAGCTGGTTTAATTCTCTTGTTAGAGATAGGCTACAAATTTGATTCTATGCTTCCAAGTGGCCAATGCAAAGTGGAAAATAAAATCTAGTGTCTGTAAGTCAAAAACTAAACTAATTTTTCATGAGAAACATCACTTTCTTGATACTAAGCCTTGAGATAAATTTTTCTGGTGGATCCTCATAAAAAGTCTGTCGTGTGATAACATGGATGCTGTTTTACATGCATTCATGTAATATAGACATGTTTTGTCTATCCTATTCTTTCAAAGACATGGATATAAAATCCCATATTAAGGAAATGGTGTGGTATAGGGATTGAGACAGTGCAAAATAGCAATAGTTTTTCGATCTCATATATATATGAGCGTGTGGAAAATCTAACTCAAATAGGAAACTTATATGAGCGCTTTGGTAAAGTCCTTTTCTTTTACTTTCTCATATGTTGGATATATTCCTGTGTGCATCTGTTGTACAACATCCTATACAAATGCAATTTAATTAATGCCAGCTGAAATATAGAACCCTCATATGTGCAAAAGGGACACCCAATGATATCATTCCATTCTGTGTCAAAGAGGAGACCTTGAGCATTAGATCTGGAAAAGGCCTTAGAAATCATCTTGGTCAAAAATGTCAAATATGTGGCATATGTGTTTTCATTCCTTACTTCCATTACCATGGCAGACATCACTAATTGATCACATTAATATGCTGATTGATAATACAAAGTAGAGATACGGCTATTTTCAACACAACCCTCAATGCAAGTACTGCCAAAAGATCAGTGTTGAAATGCACAATAAAAATGCTACTATCAGACTTCTGGTTTTAGCCCCAACATGTAAAGAGCTTGGAAGTTGTTACTCTCATTCATTCGACAGGAAAAAGCTGAACAAATTGAAAACTTTTCTTGGACCCATCAGAGAATTGAGATTGTAAAGCAAACTACTACCCTGAAGTCTAGAAAGACAGATGAATCCGAAGAGTCACAACCAAAATGTGCTTGCCTGGAACAGAAAATACTGAAGCCATAAACTGGTAGGAACACTTAAATAGTAATTTTGATGAATTGCAGGAGACTCTTTGTGTACTAGCTGGAGAATGAGAGACTCCTGGAGGCTGCAGTCTTAGGGCCCCCTCCCCTCTTACACTTTTGTAGAATCTAAGAAAAATCCCCTAGTAGCTCTGGCAGGAGGAGGGTAAGAGTAATCATTGTGAAATATGACAAGAGAATTCTCAATAATAAAGGCCAGCTTTCCAAGGGAAAAGACACAACCAGAGCCTTATCCCAGCTGGGGAAGGGCATTCCTCCCGTTCTAACCCCCTCTAGCCTTCCTGTCTCACCTAAGGGAGGAAAATCTATACCACTGGAAAAAAATTGTGAAGGTTATAGCCAAAAAAACAGGCCCACTAAAAGACTGAGATTTAATCATAGAGTTATAGAAAACTTTCCTTCTTCTATGCCCAACCACAACACTAGCAAGGTTTTAGTGTAATAATGGCACATGAAAGTTGAAGGTGCTGCAAGACACAGACTTTTTCTGAGGAGGAGTAATTAGGGAAGCCTAAAGTCAAGAGGACACATAAACAAGGGCATTAAAGGAATTTGAAGCCCTGGTACATACAGCTACAACAAACACAAAACACAGCCCAACTCCTAGCCCAAATCCTCACACTGAAGGTCTGTTTATCTCAGTTCCTATTACCCAGTTTAGCATATGTGTTTTCAACAAAAAATTACAAGGTATGCCAAAGGCAAGAAAAAACACAATCTGAGCAAACAAAGCCAGCATCAGAACTAGACTGAGATATGACACAGATGTTGGAATTATTAGACAGGGATTTTAAAATAACAATGATTAATAAATTAGGAGGTTTAATGGGAAAAGTACACAACATGCAATAATAGATGGGTAATTTAAGCAGAGAGATGGAAACTCTACAAAAGAATTAAAAGGAAATGCTAGAAATAAAAAACATTGTAACAGAAATGAGGAATGTATGTGATAGGCTTATCAGTAGACTTGACACAGCTAAGAAACCAGTGAGCTTAAGGATAGGTCAATAGAAATTTCCAAAACTGAAATGCAAAAAGAGAAAAGAATGGAAAAACAAAACAAAACCAGAGCCGAACATCCAAGAACTGTGGGACAGTTTCAAAGTATATAACATACACATTAATTGAAATTCTGGAAGGAGAAGTAAGAGAGAACAGAGCAGAAGAATAATGAAGTAATATTGGCTTGAAGTCATTCAAGTATTGAAGTAACAATGGCTGAAAACTTTCCAAAATTAGTGACAGACACAAAACCATAGATCCCGGAAGCTCAGAGAACACAATGCAGGATAAATACCGAGAAACTACACCTGGGAATATCATATTCAAACTATAGAAAACCAAAGAAAAAGAGAAAACCTTGAAAGAAGCCAGAGCAAAACAACACCTTACCTACAGAGGACAAGGATATGAAGTACAGTGATATGAAGCAATATCTGTGTGAGCAAGGATATGAAGTCTCCTAAGAAACCATACCAACATAAAGAGAATTGAGTGAAATAATTAAAATTGAAAGAAAAAGCTCAGCAACCTAGAGTTGTATATCTGGTGAAATTATCCTTAAAAAATGAAGGATAAATAAAGACTTTCTCACATAAACAAAAACTCAGGGAACTTATCACCAGCAGACCTGCCCTGCAAGAAAGATTGAAAGAAGTTTTTTAGGGAGATGGGAAATGATATTCAAATTCAAATCTAAATAAAGAAAGGAAGAGTGTCAGGGAAGGAGTAAATGAAGGTAAATAAAATCTTCTGTTTTTCTTATTTTTAATTGATCTAAAAGATAGCTGTTAGTTTAAAGTAATAATAGCAAGAATGTATTGAGTTATTATAGTATATGGATAAGTGAAATGAATGATAGCAATATCATAAGAGATGGGAGGGAGAAATTGAGGACAGTATGTTGTAAGATACCTACACTACATGTGAAGTGGTATAGTGTTATTTAAAGGTACATTTAGATAGTTAAAAATATGTATTGGAAACTCTAGGGCAGCTACTTAAAAAATTTTAGAAAGAATTGCATCCTAAGAGAGGAAGTAAAATGTAATTATATAAAATGTTCAATTAGAACTAGAGAAACAGGGGCCGGCCCAGTGGCATAGAAGTTAAGTTTGCACCCTCCACTTCGGCAGCCCAGGGTTCTTAGGTTCGGATCCCAGGTGCAGACCTTGCTCATCAAGCCAGGCTGTAGTGGCATCCCACATAAAATAGAGAAAGATTGGCACAGGTGTTAGCTCAGGGCCAATCTTCCTCAGACACACACACACACAAAAGAACAAGAGAAACAGAAAAAGAGAGGACAAAAATAGAGAACAAATACAAGGAATAGAAAATACTTACAAACATAGTAGGTATTAATCCCAAGTATATCAATTATCACTTTAAATGTGAATGGTCTAAATATGCCAAGTAAAAGAGATTGTCAGAGAGCATAAGAAAACAAGATCCAACTATATGTTGCCTACAAGAAACTGAATTTAAATATAAAGACTCAGATAGGTTAAAAGCAAAGGGATGGAGAAAGATATGCCATGCTAACATGAATCAAAACAAAGCTGGAGGAACTACATTAATTTCAGACAAAGCTAACTTCAGAACAAGGAAAATTATCAGAGATAATGAGAGTCATTATTATAATGATAAAGGGGTCAATTCCCTAAGACATAATAGTCCTAAACATGTGTGCACCTAATAACAGGCCATGAAAATACACAAGTCAAAAGCTAACGGAATGCTATTAGCCATCCTTCATTTAGGCTAAGCAACCACCTTGATAGATGAGATGATAAAAGTGGTTAAGTGACTTGCTTAAGGTCACAAGACTAATGACTGGCAGAACACAGGTCTCCTAGTTCCTTGTCTAGATCACGATCCAATAAGGAAAAATTTTGTTTGTACTTGAATACAGAACAAATGAAGTAAGCATGGTATTTTATAGCTCAGACACTTGGCAGAACAGAGTAGAGAGGGAAGAGTTTTTGGTGTCTGTCACTTAGTACCTACATGATCTCTGGTTTCCTAGTTACTAAATCTCTGTAAGCCATAGTTTTTAAGCAGCAAAACAGGGAGTGTTCATGAGATTTAATGAAACACCTTAAGTAAAACAGCTAGCAAATAAGAAGGAACTTAATATAAGGTATCTCTCTTCCTCTTTCTCCTTTCTGTGTTCTCCTAGTTAGTTACACTAACTTTATTATGGTTAAGTTAGTTGTGCTATGCTGCTAGAAGCAATTACAATCATATGAAAAGAAGCCAGAGAGAGGATGTGGTAACTGTACAAGCAGTCCACAATTCACAAACACTGAATTAAAAAAAATACTACACATAGATGGTTAGGTTCCCGTAACTTAGACCCTGCCATTCCTATTTTTGATGCCCCTCAATTAGATTTACCATGAAGCTAATGAATTAAGCTTCAAGCCCCTCACTTGCATTGTTTCCTATGAGTGGTGGGAGTAGCTGAGAATTGTAAGATGTTCTAGGTGGTAAGGGAGTGGGGGCAGGTTGCTATCAGGAAGCATTTTGTGTAAGCAATTCTGGTAAGTTGCCTAAAGAGCTCTCAGAAAAAAAGGGACTTGATTCTCTAAGTTTCTGGCAGTTTGTTGTGATTTATTTTGTTGTTCTAAATAAATATTTACTTTTGTACCTAATTTTGTATTTTGTACTTTCTTACAGAGGGCCCCACAAATTGTTTAAGTTTCAGACCAAAACACATGGATCCACTCCTGGCCACACTTTTGGTGCCATCACCTGCCACTACTCTGAAAATTCCCAGAGGTGCCCTCCTCAGAGCCCACTCCAATGGCTGGAGCAGCAGCTAGCTTTCCTACCCCTCTTCTTCTCTGATTCCTACAGAGCTCTCCTCTGCACTGCTAGGATCATGGGCCAGCTGTTTGAGTCTCTGCCAGGACACAGTGTCTCTCCATGTACACTGGGTTCATGGGAGAGAATGGTCTGGGCTCAAGGAATTAGGTCTGTGCAAGGAATTAGGAGAGAGAAAAGATCAAGAAAATGGGGTCCTTAGTGCAGCACTTGAGCCTCAGGGCCACCCTTTTAGCTCATTGTGGGTTTGATTATAAGGCACATTAAATGTATTTTTTGAGTACCCATTATTTGCCTGTGGGATTGCCTACAACTCTGACCTTTATTTGTACCATTTTTCTATGATAAAACTTTTCCGCAGTACAACCTCTGAAATTCCTGAACCACAACCTTTAGTCAGCTGGATGACTCCTGTATGGATTTGTAGGAGCTAGTTTAAGAAAGCCAAAGAGACATCTGTATTCTGTAGAATCATTTTTTGTAACAGTTCATTTCATCCAAGCTTTACCTGCCCAAAGTAATTTCAAACACAAGATAGGAAGCTTGACCCGTTGCAAAGAAGATTAAGAATAATGTAGCCTCAGAAAGAAGGCAAGTGTAAAGAAGAATGTGCTCAGCAGGAGCCAGGAGTGAGGGTCTTTGGAGGAGGGGCCAATGTAATTTATAAAGCTATAGAGAGACTCAAGTCAGTCTCTCCAGTGTTTGGCTCCAAGGTGTCAGAATAGGTTTTATAGGTCAACAGGGTTGTTCTAATGATTATCCAAGCTTCTCCCCCTTCAGTAGGGAAGGCCCCAGTTTTACGGCATTACCTGCCCAGTCAGCAGGCTGGGTGTTAGAATTCTGAGCAGACTACCCCTCCTCTCTGAAAGCAGCAGGCAGCAAAATAGGTCCGGAAATTCCTGAGCAATGGGAAGCCAGCTCTAATGCAATTACCTGAAATAAAAGAAGGGGTCAGATAATAAGGGGCAAAGGTTTTTCCTTTTAAAGTACAGGGCCAGGTAAACAAAACCAGCTGCCTCTGGAGCCAACAAACTCTCTTCATTAAACATTTTAAGAGGCTAATGGGCATAAGTGGCTAATTGTAATATAATCCTAAAAACTAAATGTAGGGGCCTGGAGAAGGGTGGAAAGGAGATGGGGTTAAAACCAGGCTGACAGAGACAGAAAGGAGATGAGACCTGCTCCTTGGCAAAGAATCCCTAAATGGCCAGAATGGAATTGAAATAAGAGTAAGATGATTTGTCCAGGAGTCTCTAACGTTTCTGTCAGTGTCCCTGTAAGATGGGCCTGGGAGTCGCAGCTAGGACAGTTTTAAGTTAATATGCCAGTAGAATAGAATCTGGAATGAGTTTTTAAAATAACTAATTCTGGGAAATTTTATGTGTATTTACTATGAAAAACTCTGGAAGGGTATACAGCAATATGTTAACAAGGGGTCTCTCTAGGTACTGGGCCTATCAGTGATTTCTCATTTCCATATTTTTATTTTGTTAATGTGAATTTTCTAATTTGTCTACAATGAGCACTTATTTCTTTTATAATAAACAAATAAAAGGCAAAAGTTTAAATAAGATGAAAGGTATTAAACTGGAAATAAAATTTAAAACTAAAAAGGGCAAGAGAGTTGGTGAATGAATTGGTAAGTGGTTCCATTTACTTTGTATACTCTGCCATCCTTGCCACCTCCCCAGATGGGCGCTTGATATGACTTGCCGATCTAGAGGCCAGCAGAGGAAGGGATGATGGTTGCTGGTATTGAGCCAGACAGGCTATTTGTCCATGCACAAAGGTTTCAGCCTCACTGTGTCTGTAAGAGTTCCCAGAAAGGTTATTTCTGCATAGGCTCTCTTGACCTCAGCTTTTAGTTGAACAGCTCGGCTACTTGCAGTATGATCCTAAGATGTTGAAATTTCAAGAGAGCTTGGAGGAGGACTATGATTTACCTAGCAATAAAAATCTAAGTAGTTCTAGAACCAACCGTTCTGCCAGGGTTTATGTGGAAGATGCCAAATCACCTCTAATTGATGAATTTCCTTCCTCTTTCCTTTCTTTCCTTCTTTCAAGCCTTCCTTTCCTCTCTGATTTATTTGGGCTTGTGATGCCTTTCTAGCCATTATTAAACTAATAACTCTTGTGGAGAGACTGGTTGGTAGCTGAGAATCATCTTTACCTTTCCAATGAGAAAGGGAGAAAAGCAGAGAGTTGCTCCCAGGTCACTGGACAATCTGTTGGAATCCAGCCTTACTTCCTTTTACCCAGTCTTGGTTAGAAATCACCATCTTCATCATTTTAGCAATTTATTTTTACCAAATGGTTACCACAGGCTACTCTACCTCCTTCATGTCCAAATCTAAATGATAAACTGGGTCCCTAATCACAGGCTGCCACTATCACAGAACCAAAGCTCTGTAACACGCAGGAATTTTTCAACCAACCAAATAACTGGGTATTTATTAGACTCATACCTATGGTTAAATTATCCTCTCTCTTAAAAATGATACTGAATTCTGGGGGACCAAAGTTCGTATTTCCAAAGTACAATATAAATGTGGGTCTAAGGTTGCAAATGAAAGTTGCTGAAACTTCTTAGTATAATATGAGGATTCCTTTGACATCCAAATGTGAATTTCACTCAGATTGAGGTAATTAAAAAGACACCGTGATGGTCAGGCTGGGAAAGGACAGGACTCTTAGCTGGGCCAAAGGTAGAGGAAATGCCCACGGCCATATTTGAGAAGCATTTTAAAAGAGTCTCTGACATCTCTTGTTAACTTCTCTTATTCTCTCGGAGAGCTCATCTACAGCCATGGCTTCATCCATTACTTATAAACTGGAGAAGACACCCACGTCGACATTTCCTGCCTCAATTTTTCTCTGCACCTCCTTCTCATATTTCCAACTACCCATTGTGTATTTCCTCTTTGATATTCTCTGTGTCCTTAATATCCCAAACAGAATCATTCATCTGCTTTGAGAAAGCTAAACCCTAGTCTGACGTACCCTTGGCACCTGTGTTCTCCAAGACATTTTCTTTTATAACCTCAGTGTCATCATTGATTTCCTTCCTCTTACGCTCTTCAGAAGCTTTATTAGTTCTTCCTTCACAGCCTCTCACTTTTACTTCTTTCCATGACCTCCCTTACTTAGACCCAGATTCCTTCTGCCTGCACTAATGAGATAAGATAACCTCATCACACTAGTTTCCTGCTTGAAGCTCTCCCCTGTTCCAATCTAATACACAGCCCACAGGAATAGCTTGAGACCAACTGGGAATGATTGAATCTAGTTTATTAGATTAAAAGTGGGACCAAGAATAGGCTCTAAAAAGCTTAAGCCAAAGTTTTTACTGGAATTTGTCCCCAATGTGTTATGTGAAAGAGAAATTGGACTATTTCTGGGTCTAAGAAAACAGCCATTGAGTGGTCAGTAAGAGGGAGCAAATTTTAGACCGATATTAGAAGTACCTTTCACTGATTCAAGCTATGGTACAGTGGAACAGTACTAGGATTTTATGAACGTCGGTTCCCTGTCCTAGAAAATCACTTCTCAGGGATATTGTAGCAAGCTTACATGCTTAAGACTCCATGACCATTAAGGTCTTTTCAGACTCCATATTTTTGCAACATCATCACAGCCCTTTCCATCCCTCCCTCTGCCTCCCGCCTACTGGGAATCCAGAGTCTGTTCTTGCTGCTCCATACATCCCTCATTCCAAATTCTATCATGGATAAACACACTCTCCTTCTCCAGCCAGATGCTCTCCCATTCACCCCATTCTGCAGCTTTTCAGTCTAAGTTGGTGCTACCTTGGGCCCTTACCTAACCTGGAGGGTAGATTTGGTTATTGAAAACCTTTTATGTGCCAAGTTCTATGTCAAGCATTTTCCCTGATTTGATCAGTACAGTAACCCTATGAAAATACTATAGATTTGAGCTTTTTTTAAAACCCATTTTAAAGGAGAAACCCAACATCATATAGGTAGTAAGTGGCAAAGATGGGATTGAACTGAGGTTTTCTAACTCCAAGTTCTGCACACTTGAAAAAAGGGACAAAAGGAAGGAGGAGAAGAGTGAAGGGACCCTCGACCCTGGGCCATGGATTGTGTGGGATAGGGAGGGTGTCCACAGGGAATCCTACACATTGAAAAAGTACATCTGGCACTTTTATCTCAATAAGTATTAAACAAAATATGTTGCCAGCAAAAATCATAAACACTGATGTTTAAAATAGTTACTGGGAGCTAACAAAGAGAAAAGAGGAAACTATAATATATTTAATTAAAACATAAAAGAACACTAATTACAGTGTATTTTTATCATTTGCCTAGTTATCATGTCATATAGTAACTAGTATTCATGTTAAATGTGTGTTAGATTAACATTACATAAGTTATTTTTCATTTTAACACTACTCTGTTCTAATATGCCCAGCATTCACCTAGTATGCCATCTAATCACGGCTTTAAATAAAATCAGAGGAGCTAGCAGTGACGTACTAAAAGAAAGAGGTTGTGAGGTCATGGACATGCCCAGCACTGTGTGTTGCACATAATAAATGTTTATTAAATCTGAGCCTAGCATCTATACCAGGAATGAGGTGAAAGGTCATGTCATTGTTTTGTGTTATTCTCTAATATAAGTAACCACCTCAGATTTTGAAAAGCTGTACCCTTTGACACAGCAGTTCCACGTTTAGGATTCTATACTCATACAAAAATTAATTCATCAGTCCCCTATTGTTTATGACCCTATCTTTATGAGCTGAAAATTAGAGAAATTAGAACAGAGCCAAGAGCTATTGAGTGCCTACTGTGTGCCAGACACTTTAGGTTTGTTACCTGTTTAATCTTCAATTAACCCTAAGAAGTAAATATGTTTTCTCTAAGAATAAGAAAACGGAGGCCCATAGAGGCCAAGTAATGTGCCAAAGATCATAAAGGTAGTAGATACCTAACTTGGAATTTGAACTCAGATATCTCTGGATCCAAAACCCATGCTCTTTCCTGTATACCAGTGATTTAAACATTAGATTCTGTGGAAATGTCTGAGGTGGTGAGGGAGGTTAAGGGGAAGGGCTGAGTGGGGGGAACTCCTCTCCCACCTCACTTCAACCAGAGCACCTGCTTAAAATTTTTAACCATTCTACTACATTACATATTGGTGTGGGAATTTAACGTTAAAAAGAATTTTCATGCGTTTCTGTAATATGTACTAGTAGGTTGGTGTCTTATTAAAAATGAAAGTAATTAGCCATCAGCCAAGGAGATCTAAGTGGGTTGGAAAAGGCACCCAAGAGTTATAAGCATTGATTTAAATTAAATTGATTTAGTTCAGAATTTTGCAAAGATGGAGGTGGGGAGGTTTGAGATGATGAAGGTCATCTGACCCTGGGCCAGTCTCAGCTTAGTCTTCAGAGTAAGGATTTACAAAGAGGGTCTCCACCAAGCTGGATGGACCTGTTTCCATCAAATGTTCACAACATACTATCAGCACAGCTTAATGTTTCACTTAACCTGCCTAACAAAACCTGGACACCACCACACCAATGTGTGCCAAACTTGTTACCATTTTAGGAGAGGGCTCTTGGACTTTAATCTGCCTGACTTATGTGTTTGTTTATTCACTTATCGATTCATTTATTCTGGAGATGGTAGGAGACGATTGACTATAAGGTATTTTGCCCAGGGAACTTACTGCACTAGATCAGATTTTTGTGGTTAGTATTTGCTTTCTTATTTAAAGTGTGGAAACCTACCGATGTGTTTGAGTATTATTTCAAACCTCTCACACACCCTTTATTACTTTAAGGTGGGGGTAGAGATGATATGGGATGGGTGTTAAATTACTTTCCTTAGGGGAAAAAAGTAAGCTTTTCCCCATTACCCAATTTGTGTTATGGATTCCTGTCAGTTCCTATAGAGCAACCAATGCAGTTTCATGTGACAAAAGTTGGAAAAAAACTCACAATATTAGCCCACGAATGGAGGTGGAAATGAAGAAGATAAAAAGTATATTATTTGTTTGATAATTACTCAAGGTCAAAACTTTTCAGGATATAAGAGCCCAAGTGAACCCTGGCCTGTTTACTCAGGCAACAGAGACCTCTGGCTAGAGAAGTATATTTGTAGTCTCCTGCTCAAAATTTTATCTGATTCTTATTTTATTTTTATTCCAGTTGCTACATTGATGGCCGGGTGGTCAAAGTGATGGACTTCCTGAAAACTCGCCTGTTAGACACACTCTCTGACCAGATTAGGAAAATTCAGAAAGTGAGTAAAAGTCTTCTGGGAAGAAGATGAGTGAGTTTTGGGGTAAAGCAAGAAAAAGGTTACTGGATCCCAGCTGAACGTCAGCACTGTGGGAACCAGGGAAGAAAAACAGTACAGTCCAGATTCCTAAGGTCTGGACCTCCCTCTCACTCGATGATTGTTGTTTATTGTTTTTCAAATTGAGAAAGGTTTGAGTGTGCCATATCAAGGTTTAAACACCTCTCTATTTCAATAACAGATAGTTCCTATAGTTTGCTTCTAAATTGTGAGTTTCTTAAAGGAAGGATAGGTTTATTTTCTTTTTGCAGAGGTTTATTTTGAGTTAGTTTAAGGAGGAATGATTACATTTATTTAGTGAAATTCTGAGCCATATTTACGCTATTCCTAGGTGTCTTAGAATCAGCCAAGTAACATCTTAGTTTTATAGAGATGTGGGGGAAGCTATATTATATTAAGCAATTGCATGTAGATTCTATTAGCAAGACAGCTTTGGTGAACAGTTCTTAAATTTGAGTACAATCAAAATCACCAGAGTTTGCTTTGCTTGTAAAGTTTCCAATCTCACTCCTGATGTTTCTGATCTGAGTGGATCCCAGACATCTCTGTTTTTAATAGTCATCTGTCAAGGTGATTCTACCCAATGCAGATCACATCTTGAAATACACTGGAATCTAATTCTGAATTGTGAAGATCTTATGTCTACAATTTTCATCTACCTCTACAAAATGGTGATAACACATCTTTTCTTGCCTCGTTAGGCCCTTTTCCAGGGACTGGGGATCTTCTGAACACTCAACGATCTCTTGAGCAGATTAAAGAAGTCTTTGCAGAAAAATAGCAACAACCCCCATTAATATGGGATGAATGGGTAAATGAATGGAAGATGAATGAATGGCTCATGTATAAAATTAGCTGTGAAAGAAAATCCTATTTGGAGCAATCATAGAAAAGCCCTTTTGATTGCTCAAGGGGAAGTCTGTACACCTTTTTGTATTGCTACCTATGTAATGCTTAGATCACAGATAGCCTTTTGAATCCTCTTGTTCTCAAAGGGTTTTGGAGGCTGGGAAGCCTCAGGACTTCTGGACTCCTGCATCCCAGTCCGATCCTCTGGGGATCAAGTGCATTGGCCAGCACCCTTATTTGTCACTGTCTTCTACTAGGCCAAACCTAGGAGATCTAAATGATTTGAAATATCTCTGCTAGTCTCTGTTTTACATGTATTTAGTTTTTAATGTTTAAATATTTAATCTTTACTGAGCCCTTGGCAGGTACCAGGCAAAGTGCCAGGTGCTAGGATACAAAATGGGATAAGACATGGTCTCTGCCCTCGAGGAACTCACAGTTTTAAGGTTTAACACTTACTTTGAGCAGGTTGAAAAATGTAGTACCTAATACAGTAGAATGTGTCAACCTATTGAACACTATGGTTTTCTAATCACATTAGGCTAATCGATATTAGATATTGATCTCTAAAAAGAGGGGAGAATTTTCTTCACTCATTCATTCAAAAGATATTTTTTGAGTGCTTACTATGTTCTAGGCATTATTCTAAGTGTTTGTATTACAACAGTGTACAAGATAGACAAGTTTCTATATTTTTGGCTTTTCCAGTTTTGAGTCCAATGACCTAATCAAAGGGTTGTCATTGGAAGTAAAATGCCTAGTGCTAGCATGGCACTGAGAGTGAAGGCTCTTCCTGTGGTCATGTAATTATATAAGTAGATATAAATATATAAGAGTTCTAGGTCAGAACTGAGACAAAGGTGTTGGGAGTTAGGTTCTTCCCTTTCTCCCCACTACCTTTCACCCTCCACACTGCATACTCCTTAACCATCTCAGGATGTTCAAAGACTGAAACACGGGAGCTAAGTAAGTGATCAGTAAGCTAAGCTTACCTCCTAATTTGTCCAGGGCTCAAGAAACTTAAGGAGAAAGGTTCAAACCCTGTGTACAGTTGAGATTCAGACCTTTAAAAACATGTCTGATGGATCTGCCCAGGGAGGGCCAAGTGTGATTGCAGGGAGGAGCAGTGGAGCCTCTAAGAGAAATGACCTATATACAGAAGGCTTCTGGGAGGGGGCGTCGGGGGGGTGGTGCTAGACTTAGTAGTATGGCCTGGAGTCATCTTTTGGCTATTGCAAATAGAACATGCCCAGGGGTCCCCTAAGGGCTAGGTTCTTGTTCTGATTATATCTTACTGTGCAGCAAATTGCCCCAAAACTTACTGGCGTAAAACAACCATTCATTATGCCTGTGGAGTCTGTGGGTCAGGAATCCCTGCAGGGCACTGCGGAGATGGTTTGCCTTTGCTTCATGATGTCTGAAGTGTCAGCTAGAAAACTCCAAGGCCGGGGTGACTTAAAGGCTGGCAACTGGAATTATCAGAAGGCTTGTTCACTCACATGTCTGAAAGCTGATGGCAGCTGTCAGCTGTGGGACTGATAACTGGAATACCTACGTATGTTCTTCATATAGCCTGGGCTTCCCCCTAAGGTTCTGAAGCCAGACGCCCAAGAGAGAGGCAGGTGGAAACTGTACACCTTTTCTAACCTACCCTCAGAGGTCCCAGGGCGTCACTTCAACAATGGTCTATTCATCCAAACAGTCACCAAGACCACTGGAGATTTGAGAGGAGAGGAAATAAATTCCTCTCAATGGCAGAGTGGCAAGATTCTGGAAGAATGTATAGGACCAAAAATATCTTGGCAGTCATTTTTGGAAAATACTATCTGCCACAGTTCCATCCTCCTTGTATCATTTAGTAGCCCTTCAGTCATTTCCCTAAGTAGTTTTCTTTTTCCAACTCTCTTTTAGAAAGCTCTTGCCAGATTATTGCCTTAAGTGGATATCAGCCGGAGGTGTTGCTGGATCACAGATTCCCTGAGATTTGATTCATGAGATAGACTTTCCATTGGCTCAACAGCCTGGACTCACTTCTTAGGGGCTCCAGGATGAGAGTGTCTCACCACAGCCCAGGAGGTACTAGTTCCTGGTCTGCCCTGGGGAGATGAGGGCTGGGAAACCGGAGAAGGGTCACCATGCTTTGCCATTTGAAAAGTTGCTTTGGCTGTTTCTGAAGTCCCCTGTGGGAGGAAGAGGGGGTGTGGGGAATTAGAGTCTAAGGTACAAACTGCGGCAGAGTGACCAAACTTCTTTCCTGCAAACCCTCAAAACCAGTTTGGAGATAGGCCAATTAAGATTTTAATAAGAATATATACCTGGAATCCTCATACAAAAGCTAGAAATGGAATCTTTGTTTCTTCTTTATTATGGGATGTTCAAGGAAATCCTACTGACCCTCCTTAGGCCCACAATGAGGGGTAAAGGGCAGATTTCCTACCAAAATGGATTCATTTGGGAGTGGTTAGATAAATCAGTGGTCAGGCTATTTGAATAAGGGATAGAATACAGGATTTGAAGTCTGATGGCTTGGGTTGGAGCCCAGGCTTAGCTGTGTGACTTTGGGCCATTGACTTAATTTCTCTGATTTTGTTTCTTCATCTATAAAATGAGGATGCTAAGAATACTAGCCTCCTTCCCTCGTAGTGAGATTAGGAAGGTCATGTGAGGCCTTGTTTTATTAATTGCTATTGAATGCTAGCTTTTATTGCTACTATTACTTGTTTCAATTTATTATAGTTATTTTTAATAATAATTTATGTGACTGGAGAAGCTTCATATTACCTTTCTCCTCAAGTTGTTCTTTGCTCTTTTCCTCCTTCCTGTTTGTTTGAACCCTGGAGAATATGATAGGTGATATTTTTGGCACCTGAAAGGCAATGATTCAATTGTTCAAAACAGATGTGGTTTCCAAATTTAGAATGCCACTTATAGAAGAATTCTTGAGCAATAGGTGAATTCTAGTTATATGAAAATCTACATGATGCATTGAACGCCAAACAGACAATGTTTGGACAACCTCCTCCTTTGGATGATCCACACACTCTCTCCCTTCCATTAGAATGAGGGTAATCCTCTGTATTTTGGGGGATGAGTCAAGGGAAAGGTTGAAAGTCTACCAATGCAGGCAAGAGTAAGATGGGAAAATGATAGATGTTTAGGATACAGTACTGATGGTATAGTATGGATAGCTGGGCTCACTCCAAAACAATGACATAAAAACCAAGAAAAACCACTCTGACTTAAGTCACTCAGACTCTATGATTTGTGTCTTCATCTCCTAGAGGAATCAGAGGAGGAAATAACTTTCTGGTATTATTTTCAGCAAATCAGTAAGTACAGGAAAGAGCTGGTGAAATCCCAGCTCCAAAAGTACTGTCCAAAAGTACTGTCGATATGATTGCAATTTGAATACTAAATAAATTGGACAATTGTCTTCCCTAATATTTGAAAAGTTTCTTCATCCCTCCGCTCCTTTTTCTTCCCTCCGTTTCTTCCCTTCAACAGTTTCTTCAACTGTTTATAACATTCTTAGTATTTTCAAGACCCCTGGTGATAAAATGGTGAGCAAGTCTGACGTGGTGGTTATCCTCATAGGCCTTATGGTCCAGTTGGAAAATAGTTAACAAAGCAAGCAATGATAATAAGATGCGATGACTCCTATAAGAGGGGACATATAGAGTGCTACGGGAGCTCATAGTGGAAAGTATCTACTTTAGTGTGTAAAGGAAGGGAAATCAGGGAAGTCTTCCCAGAGGAACTGACATTTAGGCTAACACCTAAAGGAAAGAAACCTGCTAATTTATACAGTTTTTCTTAGAGTGTGATCAGAACACTACTGGTAGTTTCGTGTGTATTGTGGAGGGAATAGATTATATGGTTCATAATATGACCATGATCATTCTTTTGTTATCATCATTGCTTATAAGTGCTAATGGTATTTAATAAAGAGTAACTGTTCTGAGGTCAAAATAAGTGCAGTGACATTATGTAACTTCTTCCACTATATCTTAGTTGCAGGGCCATGGAAGTAGGTAAGGCAGAAGGATATTTAATCCTTTGATGTAATTAATAGATCAAACAAGAAACTTTTGTTCTCAACCAACCTTCTGATTTACCCGCTTATTTGAGTCTCTTGGAATATCAGAAGAGAAGGGGGTAAAAAAAAATAATAGTTATTCTTTCTTCTCTTTTTTGTAAGATTGACTTTTTCCTTTCACATGGTGGGTACAAAATATATCTGATGTTATGATATGAAATTGTGCCCCTATATTTTCAAGTATTATCACTTAAAATGACCACAGTGATCTGTACATCTCTCCATGGTGGCTGTTCATCCATCCCCTAGTGGTGCTAAGCCTGGGTCAGCCATTGCTGAGGTCATTAGTCAGAAACACCTGGGTGTGCATCTTAGCTCAATAACAGTTGTTCTTAAGGATCATATAATAATGAAAAGCACAACTAAAGGAACGAGGACAATGATAATGTTAACCTTCTTGAATGAAAAAACTGGAAAATGAGAACATATTACCAGGGTACGAACAATAGTTTCACCAAAAACAATAATGCCTATCACTTGGCAGTTGCTCAATAAACACCTTCCAAGTGGAAGGAGGCAGGCAGTGAGGCGAGAGTGAATGAGCAGAGTGATAGTGGAAGAAGTATGAAAGAAGTAAAGTAACGTCTTTTTTTCGTTCACATTTAGACCTGCTGGCGCTGCTGTTCATGTGCAGAAGAACCCAAACTGCTACTAACTTTGTAGCATAGTATTGAGTAGACAGAAATTGATTTAGACAGCCATAAAGGGGCTATGCTTACATGTGGGTATAGTAGGAAGAGTATCTCTGGGTATGTGTTTAGAGGTGAAAGAAAGGTCTCTTTGTGGCTCAAAATAACATTTCAGTCTGTTTGCTAATGCCAGATTTTTCATTTGACAAACATAACCTTTCATTCTACATTAGGAGGAGTATGCAAAATGTAAACAACCTGAGAAGAGGTAAACTACATTGGTTTAAATTCACACTAAGGTGTTGATATCAAATAGAAGGTCCTTTCCAAGAGCAGGTTTTGATGGAGTGGAAGAGAAACACAGGCCAAAGAAGTACTCAAGAGATGCAGAGAATCCTAAATACAAACTATGTCACACTCGTACCTTGGGTGACATCCATGAGTGATTCTGAGTTTTATGGGCCTGAAGCTTATACAATGGAGGCTCTTTAAGAAAAACAAAACAAAACAAATTTTTACATTTTAGAAATATATCTCACCTTATGAGGCCCTTCTCAGGACATTAGTAGAAGCCTGTGAAAGTGGGGAGCTAGAATTTTAAGCTTCATGTGGTTCCCAGTAAATTATCCTCTGTGACTCCACTTGGCGGTGCATCTGCAAATGAGAGATTATGACCCAAGGGAAACTTTGGCTCTTCTCCTTCCTATCCAAGACACCAATGATAAATAGGGGAATCTAACTGGAAAGGTATATTTACCACAAAAGAGCCCCAAAGTGTCAGTCATTGTCATTCCCTGAACTGTATTTCCTTGGTTCTTAAATACAAATAATTATAAAATGCACCATCAGTTTAATAACAGCTGGGAGAAGGGAGCAAACAGCTGGTAGGTTTCTTTTTATGTTGATTATGAAAAACATTCTGATTTCAAAACCATTAAAATGTGAAAAATACATCATTAACTTACAGAAATATAGTAATTGTGTTACCTTTTAGGTTACAAATACCACTTATTGAGTACATCATATATTACTAACCCATTGAAGAAACTTGTAATTTACTCAAGATCACACTTGCTAAGTAGTAAAATTAGAATTCAAACCCAGGCCCACCTAACTCCAGAGCCCACACTCTTATCCAATACACTGTTCTGCATCTCCCATACTTGTTAATCATTTATTTTATAACCCATGTAACATTTATATTCCTAACCACCCAGGATTAGGAAGGCTTAAGAATACTGAATGTCCGTGGTGAAAGAACATCAAATTGACCCCTAATCAGTTGATATGATCTAGGGTGGGTATCCTAGAAGTGCAGGTTGAATGAAAGTTGGGTACCACAATATTTGGTAATATCTAATATCATCACAATATTAGATACTGAGAGAGAACAAGGCTTTTCAGGGAGTGATTTGCATTCATTCAGTGGACTCCCTTCATATGTTTCATGTGCACAGGCTTTTGGTGAATGTATAGTGAGGCCTTCATATGCAAAGCAATGACTATGTGAAGGTATGTGCTGCTCGTGGACACTTAGAGGAATGGCCTTGGGAACAAGTTGCCATTTGGGGCAAAAACTTCTTCAGGAGGAAGAGGCAACTTGGGGTGACCTTCCAATGTTTCCACATGGAAGTGGGGGGATTATAAGGTTTGTCCTGAACAAGAGAAAATTACCTCTGAGGCTGGTGGAACCTATGACTTGTCAGTGGGTAGACCGTCGTCCAGTAAGCCTGAGGGGTTGGTTAGTCACAGAAAAGAAGTGGGGAAGAGGGGAGGAGGGATTTATGTGCAAGTAGCTGCTGTCCAATCTCTCCCTCCACCAGCATTTATCCTTGAACATAGTCATTGCTTTGGGACTCTGTGAAACTCTCTTCCTTATTTTCTTACATATGCTCATAATTTCCTTGCCTCCCCAATGACTTTATCTTTTTTGTGTATGTCCTTATTTTAATTTTATGTTTTATTGCAATTACGTTCAATTGCTTTTCTGTGGTTTGAGATAACAAGAGCAGAGAATGCAGTTTTAAATCCTAAAAATGACACAGAAACAAAAGCCACAAATTAAAAATTGATCTGATACCAAAAGAAAATGGGCAAATATGGCACTCTGGAACAGGGAGATGATAAAAAGAAATTATACAGAAAAAAAAAATTAATGAAACTGACAGGAAGTACATTAGACAGAAGAAATAAATCAGGAAGAACATGACGAGATATTGGAATGGCTGAGCTCAGAATAGCCTGGCTTGTCTAACCAAGAAGGATATATTGAATATGGAGGCAGTTTAGTCAACCAGAAGCTTCTAGGTCTCCTCAAATAGGAAAATTCAGTTAGAAAGTGGGGAAGCCCTGAACTGGAACTGTGAGAATTTGGTGTTTGCACTTGTGGCTCTGAGGTTATTAGTTACCGTCTCTGAAACTTGGCCTTTTCATCAGTAAGATATTCTCTCTCTCATTTATTAACAAGGAAACTATTTCATTATCTCGTTATTTAACAGATATTTAATAAGCAAAGTAACTTTCAAGCATTCTATAGGGCATGCAAAAAGGAAAGAAAAATGTGGCTTTCTCAAGCTACCTATAGTATAGGAGGGAAAACAGATAGGCAAACAGAAAATTACAACTCATGGGGTCGGCCTGGTGGCTCAGCAGTTAAGTGTGCGTGTTCAACTTCAGCAGCCCGGGGTTCACCAGTTCAGATCCTGGGTGTGGACATGACACCACTTGGCAAGCCATGCTGTGATAGGTGTCCCACATATAAAGTAGAGGAAGATGGGCATGGATGTTAACTCAGGGCCAGTCTTCCTCAGCAAAAAGAGGAGGAGTGGCAGTAGATGTTAGCTCAGGGCTAATCTTCTTCAAAAAGAAAAGAAAAGAAAAGAAAATTACAACTCAGTATAATAGGATCAAGGTCACAGATGGGGTCAAAGAACTTTGGGGCCCAGCGGAGAGAAGAATTAATTTTCTGGAAGTGTGAGGAAAGTTTCACAGAAGTGACATTTGAAATAAGCCCCGGAAAAAAAGTCAGACAATGCGGGTGAGGAGTGAGTAGGGGAGAAGGGTTTGGTAAAAACCTAAAAGAAGATCACGTAGTTGAAAAATGGTGAGTCCATTCTGTGTGGTGAACCATAGGTCTTGTGGGGAACGAGGGGAGAAGAGATAGCTAAGGGGTGGTTATGAAGGGTCTTAGATCCCAAGTTCCATAAAGCAACTGGCATCATATCCTATGGGTCAGTGGGTCTTACCACCATTCCACCATGTCTAACATACGCCTATAGACAAATAGGTAAACTAGACAAAGGGTTGTGTGTAGTTTACTGGCTCCTTAGCTTTTTTTTTCCAGGTTAAGGAAACAGTTCATTATTCTAGTGAATGAAAAGAAAATTATTGTGATAACTTTGAATCCACTCTTTCTATTTTTAAGTAAATTATTCCCCAGATCACTGCTTTCAGTATTATCAGAAACAAGTTGCTTGTAGCACATCTGCCAGCTAATCACACAGACCTCTGTGAGCACACCATTGAGTCCTGCTGCTGGTAATGGGGAACCATCGAAGGTTCTGAAGCTGGGGAGGGACTTGTCAAGTTAACAGATGGCAGCAGTGTGGAGGATGGCCTAGAGGAGGATGCCCTTGGCAGGAAGAACAAGGGAAAAATAAGACCCAGAACTCAGGAAGGGGCAGTGAGAAAGAAGAGAGCAGAATGGAATGATCCCCTCTTCTAACACAGTAAGTAGCTTAGAGTCAAAAACACACAAGAAGGATTAAAGAAAAATCGGAACATTACTGAACTGTGATCAAGACCTCTTGTAAATATGATAGGGAACAAAGAGGTAGGGGCATCCCCAGGAAGAGCTCTGTGCATAGGTAGGTTAAAGAGGCTTGCTAAAGCTGTTCAGCTCCTTCTAACCAACGATACAGGGGACCAGTTCTTATTACTTGAAGAGCTACTGCTCTTCCTGAGGTCCTGGGGAAGGTTGATTTCCAAGTAGATGAGATGCTGGAATTAATGGACTCCAGCTTCTTTTGGAGGGTGGGCCTCCTGCCAGGACTGATTAGCCCAGCTGGCCTGTCCGCTATTCCTGTTTTATTGCTTCCTTTCTCATTAAGGAAGGTGTTGGGTTTGGATAACCATAAACAACATGTCTGCTGCTACAAGGCTACCCTCTCTTACACAGCCAGTGGCTGAAACCAGGCTCTCAAGAGTCTTTTTTAAAGACTTAGATCACAGTTTTGGAGAAACAGGAAAAAAAAAGCCCAGGTTTGAAAATGTGCCACATGAAATGCTTATTTTACTATTTTTCCTTTTTTAAAAAAATTTAAAGTGGTAAGGAAACTAAAACTAAAAAAAAAAAATCAGTGCAGTTTTTCTTAAACTTTCTCGTCTTTCACCCCTTCTCTCTCAACGAAGCCACATGTAACAGTCCTGATCCTCAACCCCCAAAATGTGAAGGAAAGGAGCTGAAGGGTTTCCCTTTACACCACCCTGCCCCCACTAGGCCCAAGGATTCTGAGCAGCCACTGGCCACTTGCTGAGCTGTTCAGTGGGTACCTCAAAGCTCCCTTATCCACATGGGCCCAAGGGCTAAAGTCTATGTGGGACAAAAGAACTGCTGAAAGGGAGCCAACCGCTCAGCTGCCTGTGCCGTCACTTCAGTAATCTCAGCATTTGTACTTCTCCCTCCCCAGACAATGTGTTCCTTAAAATAACCTTCACTGGCACGTCATTCCTCACCAGGAACTGTACCCGTGTTCTTTCCAGTCCTCCAGTTTTCTCTCTTCCAGCACAGGGAGAATCATATTTACTCAGAAAACCACAGTGTTGAACTACAGCCCTCAGTTGCTTAGAGTTTCACTTTCTAAGGAAATTTTGCAGCTGGTTCCATCTGCTTTTCCTGATTTTTTTCTCTCTTCTGCTCATACTGATTTCCTCCCCAGTCCCAACCAGCACCCAGCCTTAGTACCTTTGCCACACATCACCATGATGGTCTTCTCTGCTCGTGGTAGACACACAATTCATCAAGCCTCTCACCATGTACCTAACAGCAAATGCTCAGAAAATTGTTGTTGATTTGTACAAACTACTCCCAGAACCTTTACCATTAATACTTTCTGGGAATCTCTCTCCCACAGAACATTTCATATAACTGGTTTAGGTTTTGTATCAGAATTCTATCTCACTGTGTGTGTTGTTCACGTGGCTTCTTTAGAAAAAGACAAGAATTGTTCCTGTGCTGAGAGTGGATAAATGAACTACTCTAAATGCTAATTATGTTAATATGAATTATCCACATGCATTTTGAATCCTAAATGTGCCTTTCTCTGCTACTTAGCATACATCTGGGCTCTTACCTGCCACCACAAGGGTTGTGTCCAAATGAAAAGCAGCCAACTCTAACGTTAGATTGATACAAACACAATTTCATGTGCTTTGGACAAGGAGAGTGGTCTAAGTAACATTTTGGTTTACACTTTAAGAGATTACCACACACCAGAAACTTTTCCAAGAGCTTTACAAATATTAGGAATGTAAGTATCACTAAATGCTCTGAGATAGATATTATTATAATTTTAGAGCCGAGAAAATTAAGGCTCAGAGAGGTCACACAGTGAGTAAAGGATAGAATCAGGATTCAAACACAGCCAATGTGTGTGCAGAGTCCATGCCCCTAACCACTACTGAATACTACCTCACCAATAATACAATTTTTAGATTGTTTTCTTCCACATCTCTCTGCAAGTCAGAAAAGAATTCAGATGAACTTTTATTTACACAGTGTCTATGTCTTTGCAGAGTCCTGCGTACACAGTATTTTATAAACCCAACCATTTCTGGAATCAAGTCTTCACTTAAAGGATCTAGACTTTGAATTCCTTCTGAAATATAACCATCTCATACAAATTGCCACTCCAGTCTGGGCATGCCACCTTCCAACTAAGTATTTATGACCAATGTCCTTATAGGATAAGTGGTAGAAACACATGATTGTCTTCTTATCTTCAATATCAAGAACATTATAGGGCCGGCCCCGTGGCCAAGTGGTTAAGTTCAAGTGCTCCGCTTCAGCGGCCCAGGGTTTTGCTGGTTCAGATGCTGGGCGCAGACATGGCATGGCTCATCAAGCCATGCTGTGGCAGAGTCCCACATCCCACAACTAGAAGGATCCACGACTAGAATATGCAACTACATACTGGGGGGATTTGGGGAGAAAAAGCAGAGAAAAAAAAAGAAGATTGGCAACAGTTGTTAGCTCAGGTGCCAATCTTCAAGGAAAAAAAAAAGAACACTATAATGATCTCCATGCTTCATAAAATCCTTCTGGTATGCAGATCACATTGGATGGTGATTTCCCTTTACCGCTTTTGGCGTTACTGGATTTCATATATAAATTACCTGGCGAACAAAGCAGTAGTTCCCTTTCCTTCTCTGAAATTTCTGACTTTCAGAATTTCTGAGGCAGACCCCAGGCCTGATATCCTGAGCTTTAGCAAATGTGTGTTGCTCTTATCTAGATCTTTCACACGATTGTAGGTTTTCGTGCTATGCTTTTATTTTTCTCTAAGGTTGTTTTTGCAATCAAGGTATTGCTTCCAATTCTTTGACCAGTTTAGTTGCCCTTTCTTAGGTCATATAACTTCTTTAAAGAGTGGCAGTTTCTGTGGGCTTGTGCATCGGCAGGTTTGGAATCATGTTGACTTCTTTGTGTGACTAGAGCACCAAATTCCGAGTAAGCGCTTACCCTGTTCCAGGCTCTCTGCTAGGAAGTAAACACAAAAGTAAATAATACAAGATCCCTATCCTTAAATAGGGTTTCTAGGAATTAGTCCATAGACTCCTGGACTTCTTTGCTGGATCATAAATGATAGTTCAGAATCCCACCAACAACTTGTAAGTGTATTTGGCATTAGTTGCTCTGAATTCATGCATCACCTTAGAGGGACCCGCATGAACCTTCATCTGATGCATCTATGCCACTTCCCACTGGCTCTCAGGATCTTCCTGTGATTGGCCTAATGTTATTTATTCTTTGTCTAGTAGTCAGGATCCTTAGCACAACCCTGTCACATAATATTCCATCTCATTGATGAAGAAATTGAAGCTCAGAGAGGTCATAGAAATAACAGAACTTTAATGCGTCCATCCACTTTACAGTTTTCATTATATATATATGTATGTATACACACACACACACATATATATATATATATAATGTATATAAAGTATATATATACTTACTCACTGCACTCCAGATGATCTTCTCTTGGTTCTACAAACAATAGTCTTGTTTCCATCTCAGCTCCTTTTTCTGTGCTGATCCTGCAAATCCATTAAGGGGTTGGTTCCCTCTTCACTCAGGTCTCAGCTCAGATACCACCTTTTGGAGGGGTGACCTGACCACTATCTAAAGTATCCACCCTCCCCTCCTGCCAAGTCATTTTCTCTCAGATTACTCTGTTTCATTTTCTTCCTATCTCTTATTATTTCTAAATTTCTTTTATTTGTTTACTTCTTTCTTGTTAATCTCCTCTCCTTGACTAAAATGTAAGCCAATGAGACCAGAGCCTTGTTCTGTTTCATTCACTGCTATATTCCTGGCCCTAGAATCTGCTTGGCGTGTAGCAGGTTCTCAATAAATATTTGTTGAGTGAATGAATAAATGCATTTGACAATGCCTTAATGTTTGGGGATGGAACCCGTAGCCCTTTTCTAGTCTCATTTTTATATAGTCTTCTTAAGTAACTTCATTCACTTCTGTGGCTTTTTCTACCACTCTCACTGTTTTCCTCCAGATTGTTGTTGTTTCTGAGATGACCAGTGCTAAGCTGTATTTGACTTTTTTTTCTGTCTCCCAGATTTCTTGTTTATGTAATTTTAACTTACATAATAGGAGATGGTCTTGACCTTTGAGTGATAGGGGCCAAAGGGACCTGCATTAGTATTACAAAATATTAATCCATTTTGTATTTCAAAGGGATGGATTTTATCTATTCCACATTCATGGCTTTACATGTGGATGCAGAAATTGAAGTCCAAGATAATAATGAGCCACAAGTCTCCCAACTAGTGCATGGTAGAACCCAAAATTTCCAGGGCACATTCCTCTTTCCACATTAGTTATCTGCCTGTTAGACTCTACCTCTTCTTTTGCTCATGATACACACACACACACACACACACACACACACACACACACACAGAGCTTTATTGAGATAAAATTCACATACCATTAAATTCACCCTTTAAAAGTGTGCAATTCAATAGTTTGTAGGATATTCACAGAATTGTGAAACCATCACCACTATCTGATTTTAGAACATGTTCATCACCACCCAAAGAAACTCCATACCTATTTGTAATCACTCCCATCCTCCACCTTCCCTGTTTCCCTGCCCTTCTCCAACCTGAGGAAACCACTATCTACTTTCTATCTCTATGGACTTGCCTATTCTGGGCATTTCATATAAATGGATCTTACAATATGTGGCCTTTTATGTCTGGCTTCTTTCACTTAGCTTAATGATTTCAAGGTTCATCACATTGTGATATTTACCTTTATGTTCTGTTTTGTTTTAACTAAACCCCCTTTCTCTAACTGCCTCATTTCAATATCTGTCTTTGAGCAAAAATTAAACTCTGAATAACCTGAAAGCAAAAGGCAAAAGAGAGAAACACAAATATCTTACTCAGCTCTAGTTAGTCATAAAGGAAGCACAAAGTTTATCAAGAGCACAGATGTTTTTCTAGCCCTGAGTTTTAAGGGGAATTATCAATCTAGTTCTTTAATTGCACCGTATGGCTCTATCTTGTGATCATTTAAGGCATTTTTCTTGCTTTCTTATTTTTACTATTTCCAGCTTCCCTTGGGTTGGGCACTCTGAGCAGTGTCTAGAAGCAGGAGAGGACTATCTGGTAGTGCCCCCAATTGACTCTTCTCTTTCCGGGTACGGGGGGAATTCTTATTTAATCTTTAACAACATTCCAATTTGACCTCCACTATTAATTCTCAGGGTCTTTCTTCCATTCTTGATCACAATCCTTACTTCCATCTCAAATTTGTGAAATAATTTTACAACTTTATTCCTGAAAGGATCAAGCACTTTGACAACTCTGATTTTAAAATAGGTCTCAAATAATACAAATTCTGTAGTAGATGAGGAGAGAGGGCAGGGAGACATACCTAGGGAGAGATGAAAAGAGGAATATGATTATTTGCTGATGTCTGCCTATGGGCTTGTGAAAAGGAGAGTTTTGGCATTTATGCTGCATCTACATATACTTTTTTTTCTTTTTTTGGACCTGAGGTGCAGAGAATTAAATTAAAATCATACTCTTCAACTACAGCAAACTGTTATCATCAGTTCATGCAAAGCCCTGCTTTTGTTTAAATTTTCATCTTGATCTCTAAACCCCACTCACGTTCACCTCCCTCTTATACATGCATTCCTTATGTATTGAATATGTGTCCTTAAGAGTATGTATGTCTATGTACTATTTAGTGTGATTGGGTGTGAATGAGTAATTACATACATAATATAGTGACAGAAATCTCATTCTGTTGCTATTTTTTCTTAAACTCACCACTAAATCTTTAAAGCCCATTCATGTTGCCGGATTTACGTTGAATCTATTGCTCTAACTACTGCATAAGTTTTTATGATATGTGTCCACCACATTTTACTTTTCCAATCCTCTAGCAATGGAAACCTGTCTCAAACAGTGACCTAGTGACATCCTCATTCTCGTCTCCTTAGAGGCCTGAGGAAGAATTCCTTTGGTCTGTATGTCTAGGAGAGGAATTGGTGGGCTATAGGACCTAAATACATTATTGTCTTTATCCAACCCCTTTTATGCATAGCCAGCATCCTCTCAGTCCTACCTCCTATACTTTCCATCTCTACAGACACCAGAGCTAGGTAGGTACACTGGCTGCAACCAGCTTGGTGTTAGAGTTATGCAGTGGGAGCTTGCCTCTCATTTCCTGCTCTGGGACTTCTCTAAGGCAGAGGTGTGGAGCTCAGGAAACCTGCTCAACACTCATGCCTGCACATTGAAATGGTGTACTGGGTTGGGGGAGGTTAGCAGTCACAATGCTACTCTTTACCTTTGGAGGATAGGAGCCAAGAGATAAATGCTTCCCCTTGTATCCCCTGGGGGACATTTCTGAGATGCAGTTCATAAGGCTCTTGCCCTGTGGGATTGAGTACAAGTTGTTGGCAGTGGTTGTCAACTTGAAAATACATCCTTGTACTGGTTTTCCCTTATTCCCTAATTGGGTCTCCCAATTCCTCATTCCTACTCCTTGTTATTACTTCCCAAATGGACTACATCAATGTTAATGCTTTTGTGTGTGTACCAGCTCACTATACTGGGTGAATCATCATGGAAAAAGCACAGATCATGACCATCTGTGAGCAGAAGATTGGGAACTTCCTTAAGGGAATGTGTGTCTTTCTCATTTGGGAACAGCTTTTAAAAATCTCATTATCCCCTTCTGCTTTTATTTTGTGACAGGTGGTTAATACATACACCCCAGGAAAGAAGATTTGGCTTGAAGGCGTGGTGACCACCTCAGCTGGAGGCACAAACAATCTATCAGATTCCTATGCTGCAGGATTCCTGTGAGTAAGACTTGTAGTTTCACTCCCGGGGATTTGAGGGAAGAAGGACAGCGAACTGTGGCACTGCTCCTTATTCTGCTTGCTGGAGGGGGCACAACTCATTTCCCGTTGAAAGTTCTTCATCCATTCTCTGTGAATGTGTTTAACCATTCCACAGACAGTGATTAGTGACTACTCTAGATACTATGATGTCCGGCACAGGCATCAGAGCAAATAGTAGTAACAGCAGCAGCAGCAGCAGCAGCAGCAGAGTAGCGGTAGTAGTAGTAGTAGCGATAGTAATCATGATAGTGGTAAGACTTTTATTTAATGTCTACAGTGCAAAGCATAGTGCAGAAAACATGCATTTTTCTCATCTAATTTTCACCAGAGTCCTGGGAGATAGATAAGAGGAAGACAAGGTTTTAGCCCCCCGAGACTTGTGATTGGAGGAATGGAGATAGGAGATAAGTCAAGCTGTAGGAGATAAGTGCTTTAATAATAATAATTTTAACTATATGGTGCTTACCATGTGCCAAGTACTTTCTGAAGTGTTCTATATATGTTTAATAATTTAACAACCAGTGGGGTAGATACTATTATTTTATAACAACCCAGTGAGTAGATGTGAGAGCTTGGACTCAAGCCCAGGTAATCTGCTCCAGAGTCCAGCCTCTTTGCCACTACATTAGACCATCTCTCTTTCTGCTTCACATGGTCTGTCCACAAAAGGGAAGTGGTAGATATGCAAAGGAATCAAGGGTTTCTCTGACTGGGAGACTCAGGAAGGGCTTCATGGAGGAAGCAGTATTTGAGTGGGACATAGAAAGATTACTCTAATTTCTATAGTGGTGATGGTAGAGGGGAGCATTCTGGTCTGGAGGAACATCATGGGCAAAGGCACAGGGTGGGAGAAACGATTGGTATGACAAGAGCCTTGGCATCTGCATGGATGTGGTAAGAGCTGAAACTAGGGAGGGGGTTTATCACCAAATAATGGAAGGCCTGAAAAACGAGCCAGAGGAAATGAGGCCTTGTTCTAGCCTCAGTGGCAAGCCATTGATGATTTTGGAGAGGGAGAGAGACACCATCTGACCTGTCTTTTAAAATGTTGGCTTTTAGGGGCCAGCCTGGTGGTGTAGTGGTTAAGTTCGCGCCCTCTGCTTTGGTGGCCCAGAGCTGGCGGGGTCGGATCCCGGGCATGGACCTAACACCGCTCATCAAGCCACTCTGTGGCAGGCGTCCCACATATAAAATAGAGGAAGATGGTCATGGATGTTAGCTCAGGGCCAATCTTCCTCAGCAAAAAGAGGATTGGCAGCGGATGTTAGCTCAAGGCTCACCTTCCTCCAGGAAAAAAAAAAAAAAACATGTTGGCTTTGGGAATGGTATGCACAAGAGTTTGGAGAGGCAAGAGATGGGAAAACGGATTGAGGCTACTGCAGTCTTCTGGAGAGTGACTTAAGCCAGAAGCATAAGGGCCTGTAACTGGCCTGCCAGTGGCAGGTGACAGGGACAAACCTCTCAGGACCATGGACTAACCAAGTTACCTGTTCCTGGTCCAGTCTAGTCCTGTGGCCCTGGCTTTTTGGCTGAGTAAGGTCCTCCTAGGTACTGCGGCTCTGCCCTCTGCTATGTGTCTCACTTGTAACAGCTGTTCCTAATTATACAGATGTAGTTCCCCTACCTAAGGCTGCCTCTTCAATATATTTGTGAAGAACAAATCAAGCCAGGCAAGTAGATTGTCTTTACAGATGGAATCCTGGCAAATGCAGATGAAGATAATGAGTCAATGTAATATATGACAATATCTTGGGTCTTCCCTCCCTGTGTCCTCAGCACCTAACAAGGAGTGGCACAGAGCAGTTGTTCAATGAGCATGGGCCAAATGGGTGAAATGAAGTGAATCAGCATTTGATACAGTGTTGCTGAGAGTCCTCTTTCAAAAACACACTCCTTACTGTGAGCTCTGGGGCAAAGGTGAGAAGCCAGTGGCAGTCAGTACTGCCAGGGGCCCCTTGGAATCAGCAGAGGAATGGCTTTTGCTCAGCCATCACACAAGGACTCTGCTGCAGGGCCCAGCAAGCAGCTCAGTTGTACTGAGTGTTTTCATGAGCATTCTTCCCTTTGGGGAATGAAGTGAAATGAAATGAAAAATACCACAGACCTTCACAGAGGGAGCTAGAGAGAGACCTGCCTTTTCATGAGCATCAGGCAAATATCCATAGGTCTCTGGAGTCACTGTGGGAACACAAATTAACATAGTTGTTTAGATTTTGGTTGTAGTTCAGATATCCAATGCTTGGTTGACACAGATCAAATGAAAACTAACTCATTCTGCTTCTGGTCTTCTGTCTTACCTCTTTATCACCCATTTGCTCTCAACTTCACTGGCAGCACCCAGTAATGTGCCCTTTGAGTCCAGTTTTCCAAGGGGCATAAATTGCTTCCTGGAAAAAAAAAAAGTAAAGCATCCTAAGAAGCTCCAGAAGCCTAGAAAGGAATTAGAAAGAAGGCATTTTTCAGCTTTTTGTTCCAACATATGGCATAACTATGAGCTTACGACACATACACAGACAAATCAGAATTCTTTGCTGCCAAGTATTCAAGGGTATTTTTCCTAATTAGGGCTTTGAGATTCTTTAATGCACTACAGATCCACCCTTGGCATACCACTGTGTCTCCAGCACCTACCAGTGCTGCCACATAGTAGGTATTCAATAAATTTTTGTGGAATGGAAAATTATGGCTGCAGTAACATCCTTGGTGGGATATTCCAGTCATCTTGCCACTTTTCTCTACTTGAGCATAAAGGGAGACTTGGAACACCGTTTATTTCCCCCTCTCAGAGGACTTACTATTATTGTTAGAAGATGAAGATAATTTCAGTACTAACCATTCCCCTCTGAAAAGCCCTAGGGAAGCAGAGGTTCTGGCCATAGTCAGTTTTGAATGCTCCAGACCCTGATTGCTCATCTAGGATGTCAGTTTGGAGAGGAGGATGCATAGTCTTTCCTCTCACCTTAGAATTCCTTCAAAAACCTCCCTATATACTAGCAAAAAAACCCCAGATTTACTAATTAACATTTATTTGTTGAGTATATATTCTTTGGGGTTCACTGTGTTAGGCTCTGTAGAGGTCAAAAGTAGGAATTTGATACCATTTGTATAAATGTGTATAAACAGGTATTTACATACCCACTGTTTTACAAGTGACTTACCTGGTCTCACAAGCATTTTTGTATCTATCCTCGATGCTGAGAACAAGTCCTGGCATTTACAGTTGATTAATTAATGTTGTTGAATGAATAATGAATGAATGAACAAATGGGAGCTTTTCACATATAAAAATACCAAAATATGGTCTTGTGTTGATATCCAGATACTGCTAGGTGTAGGGACTCACATTTATGTGATTATGTATTTACTCATCATTTTGTTTCTTCATTGATTCAACAAGCCTAGGAATAGAAGAGTCAATAAGACATACTTGTTTTTGTAGATAAATACTTGTTAGATATAGACCTTGTTGTATTTGTGCTATTTCAGTGGGAAGAGCACTGGTTTAGGAGGCATCAGCCCAGAATTCATGTTGTAGTTCTTCTCCAGGACATTTAATCTTGTGTCTCAATGGCTAAAGGAAAAGCTAACTGTTATCCTGATTTCACAGGTTGCTAAATTAATGCAAATGATAAAAACAAGCAGCTTAGCCAGGTGATATTCCAAAAGTAATTTCAAATTCCCTGGGTCGCACTGTCCCAATCTGAACAACAACAACAAACAAGGTTCTATTATATTATTGTCAGATTTTCTTTTTGATTTAAAACTTTCATTTTTGTGTTTTGCTTTGGTTTGTTTTGTTTTTGTAACTCTATTAGTTTTTATGAGAATAAAATATAATTGTGAATATGAGAAAGATTTGAAAATATTAATAATATTCATTCATAATATAAAAATTAACAATGCTCTTTATCCTGGTAAGAAAAAACTTAATTCTACAAGTCACTGGCTTGGAGCTCCATATGGTTTCAGATTTGGCAAATCACAACTGTGCGTAATTTATCCCTAGCAAGCTGGATGGTGATTCTCAAAGTTCCTAGAATCTAATTTTATCCAGATCAGTTTCAGTCTAACAAACAGTTTTGAGCCCCTATCGTGAGCTAGGAACTATGATGGGTGTTTTGGGTACAAAGCTAAAATATTGTGTCGTTCTCGATGAGCTCATAACCAACTCAGGGAACATTGGAGAAATAAGTAATTCTCATTTGGTGGGCTGGCAGAGGGTGTGAACAAGAGTTCTGGGGAAGTACAGAGGAGAAAGTTACCTCTGTTGGCAGCAGAGTTTAGAAGGAGATGATACTTGACTTGGAGATTAACAGATGGGAAGAAATTTGCCAAATGATGTCGGTTAGAAAAAGAGAGGAAGGGAATTCTAAGCAGGAGTTAAAACACGTGTGAAGATTCAGGTAGGTATGTGAAAACACGGTGTATTCATGCAGCCCAAAGTAGCTTTACGTGGCTTAGAGGCTGAGGGTTGGAATTTTGGGTGAGAGAAGAGGTGACAGATAAAGCCAGACATATGCTTAGGAAAGACTGTGAAATGCCTTATCTTTTATACTCAGAAGACAGAAGCTCTCAGTCACATTTCTTACATATATATTATTACAATTAGAAGTTTCCCTAAATTTCAGAAGTAGGAATAAAAAGAGAGAAAAGTAAATGAATTCATGCATGCGTGAATGAATGAATGAATGAATTGAAAGTGTAAATAATGAAGGCAGAGTTAGCAGTGGATGTTGGAAGAACTAAGAGGGCAGTAATTTTTGAGGGATAGCATGCCCTGGAAAGTGGATGTTTGGCCTAGTGGGGTATGCAATAAGTGTGTGAGCAATGCAGGTCCTCCATTGTGATGTGTGTGATGGTAGCATACTTGAATCCTGATATAGTCAGTTATAATGTCAAGGAAAATTATTATTGTATCAACTGCTGACAGTAATATAGGAGGGATGCAAATGACTGACCACTCTTGCTTAGGGTATAGGAGTATGTGAGTTAGAGTCACGTGGAAGGTACACGTACAGTGATAGGTGCAAGCAGGGGAGTTTGAATGATGGAAAGTACAGTGTATGTGCTCCTGTGATTGCGTGTCCTGTGGCCAGAGGGGGTGATAATTAGGCTTACATGTGGCTAGAGTGTTCATTTTAAGAGATAAGTCATTAGCAACAAGCTATTTTATGACCACGGGCAACTCATTTTACTCCCCTAGACCTCTGCTTCTTTTCCTATAAAATGAAGAGGTTGGATTTGATCATCTCTAAAATCTCTTCCAGCTGTGTATTCAAAGCTTAAAATAATCTCCTTTAAAGTAGGGATGAGGGGGTTGGTGTGTATGTGTGTACCTTAGCCGATCTCTGTAGAGCTTGTTCTATGCCATTTAAAAAATGTATTGATGTAGCTTTTCCCCCTGCTTTTTAGATGGTTGAACACTCTAGGAATGCTGGCCAATCAGGGCATTGATGTCGTGATACGGCACTCATTTTTTGACCATGGATACAATCACCTTGTGGACCAGAATTTCAACCCATTACCAGTAAGTGTGAAATAAGATTCCCAACTCCTTTTGCATGTCAGTCAGTTCTTTTGATCATGCCTTGTTCCACACTGGGAGAATTTTTATCCTTCTTCTGTTATCAGTTAATTTGATAAATTGGACAGAAGCTTTCTTTTCTTTGTTTTCTTGACCCACTTCACAGATTTTTGGTTTCACTACACATACACACACACACACACCGCACACACCCCTACGTATGCACATATACATGTATGCGTATACATATATATACATTTATATATTTATTTATTACTACTATTTTAACAAACCTTCTGCAATTGAGATTCCACATCTATTTGTGGCCTGTTTGAACTCTGCTTGAGAGTGAATTTTTCCAGATTGTTTTCTTTTAATGCCAGTAGGAGAGGTTAGTTAACGTCAGATGCAACATGTTGAAAGCAGATGGGAGACTGTTGGCCAAGATCAGATATAGTAGGAACCCATCTCTTGGGGAGTGGCTAAAGTGCACTTACAGTTAGATGTTGATCCCTGTCTGACAAGGGGATTTGCCCAGAGCACCAACTTTTCTCAGCAAGCAAAGGAAGGCAAAGGCTAAAGAAGAATGGCAAATTCTCAGGACTCAGTGGTTCCATCTGGGTTTGTCCAGTGACTTTATTGACCCATCAAAGTAATCCCACTTAGTCCAGAAAAGTTGCGCTTATCAGAAATATTACGTGAGTTATCCTTTTCATAGACTTTTTAAGATAAAAGGGTCAGACTCCTCTCATTAACTCCTAGAATGTCAGAGCTGGGATTCCCCTTCAAGATGGTCAGTTCCACCTCATGTAACAGAGGGACTGATAGCGTGGGGTGGGGGAAAGTGGGTACATAGGGCAGCCCTCAGACCTGTCCCAGTGCCCTGATCCAGTGCTCTTCCTACAGAATTACTGCTGCCCTGGGGTCCATAGTAAACAAACCCAGATGGAACCACTGAGTCCTGCCTCTGCCTATTTCCTCCCCCATCCTCTCACCCCCACCCCCAGCCCTGAGCCAGGAGGCCTCCAAGCTCAGGACAGAGAACAGCTTGGCACTCAACGGCACCATTTCTATGTCTCAAAAGAATCCCTCCAAGTTAGAGTACTGAGTTATTGTTGCCATCACTGATTACGTGTACATAAGTCCAATTAAGTCACAAATTTAAAACTGGCCCAGTTGCTTTTATTCACAGGGCCAGAAGACCTCTCTCAAAGTGTGTGTGGAGCTGGTGTACAGTGAAGAGGGAGTTTTCAGTTTGGAACCACAGGGATTTTTATTTGGTTGTTTGTTTTGAGCTTATAAACTTGTGGAGATAAAACAAAATTATAATTAGAAAAGTATCTATGAAATGTAAGCCTTAAATAATTATGATGTCACACAAAAGTACTCATTAACCATCAGGCAGTGGGGAAGAGACTAGTACTAGATAAACGAATAAATAAATAATAGAGTGCTGTAACGGAGTCAGTGAGGGCTCCTTTAGAGTGTGCATACAAGGAAGGCTTCTGAGAAGGTGACATTTAGGTCAAGAGCGCGATGACAAGAAGGAGCCAGCTGTGGGGATTTTGCAGAAGAGCTTTCGTGCAGGGGAAGGGGCTAGCACAAAGACTCCAAAGCAGGAATAGACTTGGCACGTTGGAGGAAACACCAGAACACTGGAGTGATGGGGACCTGGCCAGGAAAGGGGAGTCTGGCTGGACACGAGGCCGTCAGGGGTCAGATCATGTAGCGCTTTGTAAGCTAAAAGGAGTTTGACTTTTATTGTATGTGGGATGAGAAACCAATGAAGGGTTTTATGCAGGCAAGTGACATGATCTAACTTACATTTTTAAAAGGTCACCCCGCTATAATTAATGCATCAGATAGTTATAACTGTTGCAATGACGTGGATAACGCTTAATAAGTTACAGACCACTTTCATACACAGTACCTCAATAGTACTTCAAACATTTTGTGCTCCCTTCCCTCTGTCCTCCCTTCCTTCCTTTTTTCCTTCTTTCCTTAATTCCTTCCCTCACTCCTTCCAATCCCATTCACCCCTCTTGATCATGTGCTATGTGCTGATCACTATCCCTGGCAATGGGCCCCTGTGAGGACCCAAAAAGACAGGGTCCCTGAGTTCTTGGAGCCTATAATCTAATGACGCACCCTGAGAAATGGAAAATAAACATATAAACCAGATAATTGTGCTTTGTCATAATTGCTCTAAAGGGAGTCTGGTGAGATAAGTAGGACTATTTATACTTATTTTGCTGAAGAAAAACTAGGGTTGTATGAAGTTATTAAGTGACTTATCCAAGGTCATTCAAGCAGTGACAGCTGGAACTCTCAGAGTTTTTCAGTTCTAATCCTATTTTCTCTTTGCTGTGCCACACTATTTCATGCAGTATTCTCTTTGATGACTGTGCTGTGGTCTGAGACCAGTATTTGCCTCAGACTAAGGTCTGGAGATGGAAACGGGCACCTTAAGGAACTGGAGAGAAGAAAACCTCAGCTAGGAAAAGGTGGTCTTTGGGTGACTAGACAGGCTTGATTTCCAGAGTTGGACAAACCTGTATTCCACATCAACTCTCTGTGTACCTTTGCTGGCCATATGTAGGTTAAAGACACAGGTCCTTATGGCTTTGTTCTCCCCAAATGAGAGTTGCTGTGGGTGACTTCTTTTGAAAGCATGGCACAAGAGACCTCGGTTGATATGTGGTGGCAGCAGAGCTCACAGAAGTTCATAGGAAGCTAAAATAAGTCCCATTGATTTAGCACAAAGGCTCATATGAGCTGGGCAGCTGTATTTCTGGAAACACCAAACTCTAATAAAGAAACTGTACGTAAAAGCACTTAAAAAGGTAGCAGGCTTTCTTTTTATCTTTCTTTGCACTAATAAATTCTGCACCTTATAAGCAGAGAATTTGGCAGCTGGAAGAGTGTGCCCTAAGTCTCCCCTGGAAAGAATTTACTAGGCTAGACCAGGGCACCAACCTGACAGCCCTTGCCAGCAGGCCTCTGGAATGTGTAATGGAGACAGACCTGGGAATTGTATTGGTTGCCACTTCAGAGAGCTGTGCAGTTGATAACCGTACACTGCCAATAAAAACTTGTGGATTTTACATTATGATTAAATCTTCAAGAGAGTTTGTTAAGAGCTTAGGGGATTAGTGAGTTGTGTTTTGGTTGCCTCCCAGAAAAATCAGTATTTTCTATTCCAATTCCTTCAAACCCAGCTCAGTACGTTTCAGGAAAGGTTCTTATTAGCAAATACTGTTTGTTTTTGTTATTGCTCTAGGATAAATTCAGAAAAAGTGAGGCTCTTGGCCTAATGGCTCCTCAACTGTATCTCATATTACCTCACCACTCATCCAGTCAACTTTGATCCCAGTTTGTAGGATTCCAACCCAGCTCTGACAAGCCCATTCCAATAGTATCATTCCAATCGAAGGTAAGAGAGAATATGAGAGTGGCCCTTTAAAAAACAAACTTGTCTTCAGAAAGATCATTTTCAACTATATCCCATGTGCTTTATTGTTGTTCCTCTAGAAAAGTGCCAACAGTCCTCCTGCTGTGATATTTTCCTTCTCCTGGGAAGAGGAGAACATTTAGTTCAGCAGTGCTTCATCACTCGACTCCCACCCCTTTCCTCTGACCCCCCTGCCATTGGGAAAGATGGAACGTGTGAGGCTCCATAGTCAGTCAGCCAGTCATGGGCTCCCCTGGGAGTAAGCAATGTTTGTGCAGAAGAGACCTGCACATTCAGTGGACATAGTCCAGACCCCACCAGCCATGGGCATTTCTCCTAAGAGATGGTTTTGGAATTTAGCTTGCTTCTTTTTTTAAGAGCTTGATTTACAGAGCTTTCAGGGAAAGGAATGGTGAATTACTAGTCAACATCTTCTTGACTCCCACGCCAGCCTAGCAAATATAATTCAATTCAAAAAACACTGACACTTCAAATGTGTCTCTCTCTGTGCTAGGTATTCTGGGGACATGCAGCTAAATAAGATATGGTTTCCTTATCTAAACAGCTAACAATCTGTGTGTGTTTGCATTTGGGGATTACAATTTAGTCCTCTATTTAGAATAAAATAGAAAACTAGTGCACATTCAATTATTCTTTCTATACTTGGCTTAGTGGTGGGGACATTTATATTTGCTATCAGCATTCTCTTTTGCCCACTGTCTCTGGTGAATAATAGTAAACATTCAATTCAGCCCAGTGCACACTTATTGAACACCTGCTGTGTACATTGTTCTTGAATACAGTCAGTGGTCATGGACTGAAGTGCAACTCACTAATCTATGATGGGATTGAACCCATGGCTGTGGTTTCCATAGCAATGTGCTCTCAGGCAAGACACCACTGTTCAAATGTCATTTTGCTCTTGGAAAGAAACTCTGACTCTTTATGGTGCCTGCCTAGCTCCATTGGCTGGCCAATCACAGGGTTGAGATCCTAGGTGCTCCATCCTTGTTTCCCTTTGAAATGTGAGACAGTGCCCCTTATGCACTACACGGCCATGATATAGACATAGGATCAGCTTAAATCTATCTCTTTCCTGAGGAAGAATATATAATTACAAACCCATGTCCCATGTGCTGGATTGATGCAGAATTTCTTCTTGCAAGAAGACTACCACCTAATTAGGAGGCTTCATGAGAACAGCAGGAGCCTGGGACTATGTCAAAATTCATGGGTTCCAGTCCTAGTTCTGCCATTGATTAGATGTGTATCTTTGGGTTCCAGTTTTCTCATCACTTAAATTGCAGTAAAAATGTCTCCTCTATCTACCTTCAGAAGTTATCGTTATGATCCTTGAGAAAATTAGGTATGACAATAGGATTCCAATTTTGTGTACACATAGAAAATTACATACAAATGTTAAAAGTGGTTTTCTTTGAGTGGGTGCAATTACAGATAGTTTTTATTTTCTTTTTTGTGGATTTTTTATATGTAAAATTGCTATAATCAGCATTATTGCCTTTATAATCTGAAAAAAATAAAGGCTATCTCAGAAAAATAGAGTGTTTTGAAAGAAGTTCTTTAAATAGTTAAACAAATATTATCCCACCGATTCATTTATCATTCATGAGTCATTTATTCATAAATACTTATTACATTCGTGCTACTTGCTAGATACTGTGCTAGCCCTCCAGGAGCTTACAGTGTGGACGGGAGACAGATGAGTCAGCATGGACTGTGGCAGAAGTGCTTCAACAGGAGAAAAGAGGAACAGAGGCCAGCCTGGTGAGCCAAGCATGGAGCACCAAGGAAGGCTTTCTGGAGGAGACATTGCCTGAGCTGGATCTTGAAGAAGAAGGGCAAGTTAGCCATAGGAAGAAGAGTTTTGGGTCTGGGGAGAATCCTCCAAACAGAGGCAATAGCATGTGCAAAGGCATTAATTTTCCAGAGAGTCATGGTAAATGGATTATGAAAAATTGCTTAGGCAAGCTTTTCCCGTTGTTGTCCAGTGGCCACACAGGGTGTGTGAAAATGAAAGAATTTCAAAGCTGCAGATCTGGAAGTGGTGGGGCAGGGAAGGTCCAAAACCTAGCCAAACCAGCTTGTGACCTGTTTCTTGGTATAGCTTCCTTTCTCTTTCTTTTCTTTCCCGTGGGAGCCATCAGGAAGATGAAAGAAGCAGAGTGTACCTGTTTAGGGGTAGCTGTGATGTGAAACTCAATCCTCTCATTAGAGGCCTTGACAAAGACTTCTCCATGTGCAGCCTTCCTTTGTGGGAACGTGCAGCTGCTGAGAGAAGGGCGTTGACTGCAGGATCAATCACCAGGACTCAGGCTGGCTCCGTGTCAGTGGCCGAAGTGCCTGGGCTGCATGCCCACTGGGTATGACTTGCTTCTTTCCCTCTCTGTGTCTCTAAACCCTGGCTTCTCAGATCAGAGTCTGCACCCACACCATCTGACTAGGCAGGCAGCTCTTTTGCTTCTTATGCTTTAAATAGAAACCCCTCTGAATTTTTACTACCAGTCTTCATTCTTTGTTTATTTATCAACCTGAGTGGTGTGTATGGGATGTCAGTGACACACTTTAGCAGTTGTAACAGCTCACCGTGATGGAAGCTGCCTCTGGAAGTAGAAAGAACTCTGCACCTGAAATCAGACGAGGCAGGCTCGAAGTGCAGCGCTGAAACATTCAGGTTGCTTGGGTCTTCATTTCCTGCTCTCTAAAATGGGGCCAACTGTGCTAGGGTTGGGAGTGGGGAGTACTTGAATGTCATGCTTAAAATTATTGGCTTTGGAATCAGACTTACCTGAGTTTCAAACCCAGCTCTACCATTTACTAGCTCTGTGTCCCTGGAGAGATTACTAAACCTCAAGAAACATCAATTTTCCTCATAAAATGGAGACAATAATAGTGTCCATCTCAGAGCATTGTTGGAAAAGTTTGAATGAGCCAATGCATATGTATCTTATACCACATAGTAAGTACTCAGTAAATACTAGCTGCTATTATTATTTATAAAGTCACTTTGTAAAATGGAAAATTTTGTAAGTCACAGTAATTATCGTTAATAACTTGAACATAACTGTGGTGAGATAATATACATTTGAATATTTTTACAGATATCTGGAAATCAATTCAAGAAATGATAACTAAAGTATGAAAAGTAGATATTTTTTGTAAAAATTAAGTTACTAGAAAATTAGAAAAACAAAAAAGGAAAGCTGTGATTCTAGCACTTGAGAGGAGTTGACAGCAAATAGTTAAAGTTAAAGACAAACTGAAAATTACATTTTATTTTCCTCCAGAGAAGATGCTGCCAACCATTCCCAGAGAAGGCAATTAAAGCAGTAACCACACTGCAATACTAGCTCTAACACCTTCATTTGGTATTTATAAATGGCCCAATAAGCCCTGGAAACCATGATATGTCACATCAAAGTACTAATGACAACACATTATGTGAATCACTGAGAAGCAACAATTGAAAATCTCACTCTGCCATCAACCATTTATATTGTTCCCAGATTGCAATACTGAGGGATTTCAGCTACAGCAAATTATGTAGCAACCTAAATAAATTAAGGAGAAGAAGCAATTACAACCTCCCTGTGCTTGAGCTTAGGAGAACAGTGTGCCATCCTTGAAGCAACCTTCAGATGATGGAGGAGCAAGGCAAGCTCTGGAAATGAGGAAAGCTGCATCCCACCTAACCTCATCAGTTCACCTAAAACACCAGAAAATTATCTAAAAATAATCTGACAAGAAAGAGAGGAAGGCAGGGAGGGAGGAAGTAAAAGGAAAGAAAAAGTGGAATGCCCTTTGGTGGGTCAGAAAGATCTTTTGTGAATGCCACAATATGGTACGCTTAAGGTTATTTCATCTTAAATATTGTATTTGCAAACACTAAGGGCACAATGATGTCTGGTTGTGACATTTAGGAACCAACCAATAGGCCTCTGGTGGAAGTGACCATGAGAGCCAAAGATAATACATTATATTTTTCTAACTCAGTTATGTTTTTATTGCTGTCTGTTTAAATAAAAGCAGAGGTCTTTTAAAATAGAAATAGAATAAATACACATAAATTCCATTTTTAATTCTTATTTAAATGCACTACATTATTTATACATTTTTTAAAATTCATCAGTCATTAGGTACCTCACTCTCTGACTTTCAACTATTATCAATCTCTGTTTATTTCATCTCTTATTTGGTTTTAAGCATTGAAAGGATTGAATGAAACATAGAGTTTCGACTCACTCTAAACTTGACTTGAGCAGACCTGCCTTCTACTCTGGAAGTCACTGCCCTCATCTTGATGTCAAAATCCTTACAGCCCTTCTTCATTAGAGCAGTGATTCTCAAGGTTGTGCACATTATAGTCTCCAAGGGGGCTTTCACCCAGCCCTGATGGTCTAGTAGTTAAGATTCCCATTCTCACCACCAAGCCCGGGGTTAGCTTCCCAGTCAGGGAACCACACCACCTATCTGTTGGTTGTCATACCGTAGAAGGTGAGAAGATGATGCAAAAACACTGGATAGGGTTCTTCTCTACTGTACACAGGGTCACTAGGAGTCAGAATCAATTGGATAGCACTAACAACAACAACAACAAAATTTCAGTGATAATTTTTTTTTAATGTCCTCATGCTAGGGTGTTGTGACATACACTAAAGCAAAGCACTGTTTTAGTTGCCTGGAGATATAAAAATAAAATCAGATTCCTTCTCTCCATGTTTACAATCTGTTTGGGGTAACGAAACATAGAGCCTTGGAGAGATAGCTAATAGATGAGGTATGTTAGGTCTGTCTCGTTCACTCAGTATCTCCAGAGCCAAAACTTTGAGTAGAAGATCTTACTCCTGGCTGGAGGGGAGGATCTAGAAGGGAGAATTGGAGAAGGCTTGTGCAAGACGTCGTTAGTGGACATTTTTAATATGTTAGTTACCCAAAGAATACTGTTCCTGAGACAGGTCCTTGCCCCCAAGCCACTGCCGCGCTGAGAGAACAGGAAGGAAGGAGTGCTTTAGGACAGAAGAACACTGGAAGTTCCAGATCTGATTCCAGGTTTTGCCACCAGTTCACTCATCCTGGGGCACTGGCTGCTCTGGGACCACCTCAAATGTGGGTATTGAACTCGACCATCGGAGGTCTGCTTCAGCTCTGACGTTTTCTGATTCATCTTCAAGATTCCCATACCAGTATCTTCAGACAGACCTCCCAGCTGAACTTACATTAATAAAACCTTTTAAAATAAAATTAAACAGCACTATTTCACTTTTAAATCATTCACAGAGTAATGCCTCTTTTCCCAAGGCTCTTATAGTCCTGTTATAAGAGTTGTCACTTTCTTTTGTTATTAGAGTTGTTTGGATACATCTAATTTCCTCTCTCTGACTGTAAACTCCTTGAAAACAGAAGCCATCTCTCCTATCTTTATATCCCCCATAATGCCCTGCTCATAGTCTATCCTTACTGAATTCTAAAGAAGCTCAGTGAATGAGATTCTGGGGGCCGTAGTGCACTGCTCAGTAATGGAAATATGGAGGGCAGGCTTTTGTCAGGTGTTGTTTGCACACCATGTTCAGGGAGACAGTAGAGCTTGGTGCTTAAGAGATTGGATTTGGATTCTGGAGTCAGACCGATCTGGATGTGAATCCCAGCTTCACTCTCTACTTGCTTTGTCACTTTTGTCAGATTCCTTCATCTTCCATCATCTGTATAATGGGGATGCTAATAGTCTGTACCTCATAGAGTTCTTGTGAATGCTTAAGACAGTGCCTGACACTTAGTAAGCACATAATAATGTAACCATTATTGTCTATTCTAAATAAATGAACATTATTCACTGGAATTGGATGAAATTCTAACAACTTGTGTAAGATGGGAACACCTGGGAAACAGCCATCCCAACTGGCAGGTACTACTTAAAAAAGTATTGGTAACAGGAAGTATTTTAGTTACAATAATGTTAGTTGGCACATATAGTTTGTTTTAGAATCTTAAAAATCCTCCACATCTTATTTCATACTCCACAAACCCACCTGATAATAGTTTTCTTCTTTGGCTTCTTTGACTTTATTCTTTATCTTCCACCATAAGTTTACACAGCTCATTTCCATCCATTAATTCCTCTGGGCTTTCCAGCTTCCTAATAAAGCATGCAGGATAGATATACCCATCCTTTCATAAGAGAAGAAAACTGAGGCCCAGAGAAGTCCAGCAATTTACTCAAGGGAACACAGCAAGAGAGAGCCAGTGGTTCTGAGTTCTGTGATTCTTCATTACTACTTCATCTTCTCTCTCTGATTGGTTCTGTCACAGCTTTGTCAAGTCAAGGATTCAGGATAACTGTATCCTCTAGCACCCAAGGCAGGTAGGAACGGCAATGAGGAGGCAAAAAAGCTGATTTCAAGTAAAATAAAAGGATCTAGGAGATTAAAACCTGGGATTTCACAGTGGCTGACTCTTGTAGATTTACATTTTTACTTAATAATTAAAGAAAAAAGGGAAGAAAGGGACAAATTTTCAATTTCATGCAGGAGCAGGTTAGTTTCACTGCTTGTGCTGAATATATTAACAGAGCAATATAGAGTGCCCACCTCTCTTATGGCAGTTATCATTTCGCCTCATTATAATTATGTACGTGTCTACCTCCCTGAAAGTGGGATCACTTTAAAACCTTTCCACCCCTAGAAGCATGAGCAGCGCAGGAGCTGGGCCATCCTCTAATGTTTAGCCATCTGATGATGGTTGGAAGAGCCAGATCCAAAAGTCAGTTAAATTGTTTGGGAGAGCCACACTAGGGCATTTTACTTCTTGAGGAAGGTTCCAGGGTGGCTCTGAAAGACAAAAGGTCGTTAATGTCCCTTCATTAATCTTACCTCCTGGGAAATACTGCAAACACATATTGGAGGCTTTGCCATCAATGTGAACTGATCTGGACTCTTGCTCTTAGGGGAAAATGGAATAGGAAAGAAGGTGTTGGCAATGTCCAAGACAGTGTACCAAGTTCCATCAGTCTGTGCAATGGATTCGGTGCAGTTACAATGTCTGGAACAGCTAAGGCTGTAGGAGTGACAACTGAATTCAGTTGGAGAAAATTTACCGTAAGTGTCTAGTTCCCATTCCTCTGGACATATAGGGCTGTAGTACTGAGATATTACCTCTCTTACTATCCCCATTGCCTTTTAGACCTTAATCAAGACTGTGATTTTCCTTTCTCAACCTGGTACCACTCAAAGTGGAATAGGGACTTGGATTGGGGAATGATTTACATGTCCTACTACATGTGAATATTCCCACTATATGTAAACATCCCACTACGTGTCCTACTACTTCTCTACGTGTGACTCTTCTTGATCAGGCCATTATGCGCATTCATAGCACAAGCATGTAAAACATCAATGCCAGTATACATTCAGTAGAGAATGTGTATTGGAAGCCACAACAACAGGGCATTGAATTGGTCCAAAGGACCTTACCCCCAAGGTCACTTCAGATTTATTTTCCATACTGGGAACCTTGCCCAAACCTTATTAGCTGAAATCAGGAGCCCTCCTCCCCAACAACACAGGTAGGATAGTGACTTGGGTACCTGAATCTAACAGAGCCATAAGAGTTTGAGTTCCTTCCTCCCCGAAGTTTCCTAGCATACTTGAATGGAAGCATATGGCCTTTGTCTCCATGGAGACAGGGAGACTTCAGTCCCACCTCTAGTCCTCTTTCTCCTTAAAACAGCTAGAGTTGGGATAGAGAGGAAGGAAAGGATCAGGGGTGCTGAGGAAGAGAGCAGCTCCATGCCAGTAAGAAAAGCTTTGCTTTTACATTAATTTAGATTTTTTAAAATAATAGTTTTATTGAGATAAAATTCACTCTTTAAAAGTGCAGTTAACTTTTTTAGTATATTCACAGAGTTGTACAACCAGAACCAGAATCTACTTTAGAATGTCGCCCCAAAAGGAAACCCTATATCTATTGGCAGTTACTTCTCATTCTCCTTTTCCTCCAGCCCCTGGCACCTAATCTACTTTCCATCTCTGTAGATTTGCCTATTTTGGATACTTCATATAAATGGAACCATGCAATATGTGGCCTTTTGTAACTGGCTTCTTTCACTTAGCATAATGTTTTCAAGTTTCATCCATATTGTAATATATATCAATACTTCATTCCCTTCTATGCTGAATAATATTCTATCATGTGGATATACCACATTTTATTTATCTATTCATCTACTGATAGGCATGAGAGCTGTTTTTACTTTTTGGCTATTATGAAAAACACTGATATTAAACATTCATGTACAAGTTTTTATGTGGCATATGTTTTCATTTCTCTTGGGTGTATACCTTGTTGCACAATTGCTGGGTCATGTTTTTAACTTTTTGAGGAATTGCCAAACTGCTTTCCAAAGTGACTTCACTATTTTATATTCCCACCAGCGATGTATGAGTGTTCCAATTTCTTCACATCCTCATCAACACTTGTTATTGGCTGTCTTTTGATTATAGCCATCCTGGTGGGTGTGAAGTGATATCTCATTGTGGTTTTGATTTGCATTTCCCTAATGACTAATGATGTTGAATACCTTTTTATGTACTTATTGACCATTTGTGAATTTTCTTTGGAGAAATGTCTATTTAAATTCTCTGCCATTTTTTTAAAGGGAGTTATTTGTCTTTTTATTGTTGAGTTATAAGAGTTCTTTATCATACAAATCCCTTATCAAATACGTGATTTGCAAACATATTCTCCAATTCCGTGTGTTGTCTTTTCATTGATGGTGTCTTTTAAGTACAAAAGTTTTTAATTTTGATAAAATCCAATTTGTCTATTTTTCCTTTCATCACTTGGGCTTTTGGTGTCTAATCCAAGGCCGTAAAGATTTATTTCTATATTTTCTTCTAAGTGTTTTGTAATTAACTCTTACATGTAGATCTCTGATCCATTTTGAGTTAATTTTGGCATATGGTATGAGGTAGAGATCCAATTTCATTCTTTTGTATGTGGTTACAGTTGTTCTAGCACCATCTGTTAGAAAGACTATCTTTTTCCCATTAAATCGTCTTGTCACCCTTGTTGAAAATCAATTGACTGTAAATGTAAGGGTTTATTTCTGAGCTCTCAATTCTATTCCATTGATCTATATGTCTATCTTTATGCCAGTACCATACTGTCTTGATTAGTATAGCTTTGTAGTAAATTTTGAAATTGGGAATTTTGAGTCCCCCAAAGAAAATGTTTTTCTTTTTTAAGATTGTTTTATTTACTACTTTCAGTTTTGAGTGGTGTGGCAGCCAAATGAACTTTCAATGTTTTCAGTCCACCCAAAGCCACTTATTAGGTGGCAAGGTCATCATTACTGAGATTGTTTGTTTCAGCTTTAGGATCCCCTTGGCTCAGTAACCACAGCCACATTGACTTTAGGTTGGGATTGCAGGGCTTGCTGCCCCATTGTCATGATAATATCCTTTCTCTTTCACTTCTGGGGAGAGAAAGGAACAGTTAAAGTACCATTTTGGTAGCTTTTTTCAATCTTACCTCTTACCACTCAGCCTCTAAATATTAATTCAACTTTTGTTCATTAACAGGCAGGGCATTGGGGGAAACTTACCCCCCAACCTCACCCACTATTTGGTGAGAATGTTCACTACTAGATCCTGGAAAATCTCCTTATATCCCTGAACCTGGCTGCAAAGCCCTTGTCCTTCCTCTTCCAGAAAGTCATGTCACTGTCAGTATCCCATCCTTACCCCTTTGCTGTCAAGAACTGTGAAGGGTCCTTGATTTTACCCTACTTGCAAGCTAATATGTTAGCCTTTGCTGCTTCATAGATGTAGGCAGAAGACACAAGACTTCTGGGTCAGAGACAAAAGGCTTTATGTATTCATGCCCAGCGAGAAGCATGAACGTTAGCATATTTGCATTGGTTCCCCTGGCTGCCAAGTCCCAGGGGCAGTGCAATGGGCCCAAAGGTATGCTGCACATGCACTGAGTTCGGGTTGCAGCTAAGGAACTCAGGACTAAGGGCCCAGCACTTTTTGAGCAAGCAGCAAACATTATAGCAAGCAGCAAACAAGCCAGTCTTCCTGCCCCCAGGAGAGAGCAGTTATATGGTAGTCATACTGGGGCACTTTAACCTACTTAGTTACCTGTGTGAGTAACTACATAAACTGCTTTTTATTAGAAGACAGATAAGCCTTGCACTCTGACACTCTCACCAAGAACATGCAGAGACAATCAGGGCTAGTGGCTGACTGCCTCTCCCAGCAATCCACCCCTCAGCCCTACATGTTCTTGGCCATACTCAAAGTTACATCTGACATTCTGTCAGCCACTCTGATTAATCTGACTGACACAGGCTGGCACCAAATTTCTTCCATTTGTCTCATATAGGGTGATGGCTAATTTTATGTGTCAAGTTGGCTAGGCCATGGTACCCAGATATTTAGTCAAATGTTATTCTGGATATTTCAGTGAAGGTATTTTTTAGATGAGATCAACATTTAAATCAGTAGACTTCGAGTAAAGCACATTATCCAACAAAATGTGGGCTTCATCCAATCTGTTGAAGGCTTTAGTGGAAACAAAACTGATCTCCCTTGAGCAAGGAGTTCTGCCAGCAGACTGCCTTAAAACTCTAATTGCAACATGACTCTTCCCTAGGTCTTCAGCCTGCTGGCCTACCCCACAGATTTTGGACTTGCAAGCTTCCACAATCATGTGAGCCAATTACTTAAAATTAACCTCTTAGATAGATACATAGATAGATAGATATAGAGATATACACACATTCACATCCTATTGATTATTGCTTGTGTTTCTCTAAGGAACACTGACTAATACAATATAGTATTTAATTAAAGTTACTATCAGCAGAACCTTTATAAAATACTGACCATACTGTATTACAATTTACCTGTTCATCTCTCTTTCTGCTCCTCTCCCATAAGGGGAAGAAACATTTGAGCTGAAAGAGACTATGAAACCTTGAGTGTAGAGACTTTATTTTTGTAGTCTCTGTCTTCCTCAAACATTGTAGACACTCAATAAGGGTTTGTTCAATGAGGAAGGGACTGACTGTGTGAGTGCATGATTAGTATTCTTCAATCACCCAAAGTTGCCTTCCCCAGCATCTCCATCCAGCAAAAAAGCCTAGCTATCTTTCAAGGTCCATCTCACAGATCAGCTCTTTCTCAGAGCTTTTCTTGAATTCTCCTAAGTGAATGTTTTCTCTCCTGCTTCTAATCCTCATTAACATTTTATCTGTATCCCTTTATACATTTAGTAAGTATTGTATTATCTATAAATATTTACAGTCTTTTGCAAACTTGTCATATTCCCTTCCTAGAATATAAGTTCCTCAAGAGTAGAGACTTGGTATACTGATCTTTATATCTTCTCTACCACCCCATACACAGTGGATACCTAATAGACACTCAAAAAGTGTCTTCTGAATTGGGCTGTCTCAAACCAGGGTAGGGAATCACTGGTACAAACATGCTAATTACCCACAGCTGGTCTTAAAAGTATTTCTGATTATTAGGTAGCAGTTCAATTCCCTTTAGGAAACATGGTCTTTTTGTTAATGATCACTTTAACTACCACACATCTCTGTAATGACTAGTTGCCCTTAAAATGAGCCAATAACTAGATGTTTATAGAGAACACACATGTGAAAGAACTGTGACTAGAACATACAAAAGGTTCAGAGACCCAATAGCATGGGTGTTGAACTGTTCTAGAAATCCTACTGCATACACTTCATCATCATCTTCATCTTCTGAGCTACCATGAATTGAGAACCTGCTACATGCCAGAAACTAGGTTATTTCATACCATATTTTTTAATCCTTTAAACAACTGGAAATATTATCTTTAATGTACTGTTGAAGAAACAGAGGCCTAGAGAGTTTAGGTAATTTACCCAGAGATCACCCACAGCCTACTTAAACTTCATATCTTGCTTATCTCTAAGCCCTTCAGAGTCCATCTCAGCAACGTGTCTCAAGGACAAGCCACCCCCTGTCATTACTCTAGTCTCTCTGTCATCATTAGGCACCTCTTTAGGTTCATCATTTGGATCATCGTGGTGGCCTCCTCATGGTTCCCCTGCCTATAGTTTCTCCTACTTCCAATATATCTTCCACAGTATCTGTCAGAGATGTGGGCATGCCATTCTCCTTCTTCAAAACCTTTGTTGGAGGGGCTGGTCCTGTGTCCAAGTGGTTAAGTTCTCACGCTCCGCTTTAGCGGCCCAGGGTTTTGCGGGTTTTGATCCTGGATGCAGACGTGGCACCATTCATCAAGCCATGCTGAGGTGGTATCCCACATGCGACAACTAGAAGGGCCCACAACTAAAATATACAACTATGTACTGGGGAGCTTTGGGGAGAAAGAAAAACAAAAAGATTGGTAACAGATGTTAGCTCAGGTGCCAATCTTTAAAAACATTTAAAAACCTTTGTTGGAGTCCTATTGCCTACATAACACCCTCAACTCCTAAGCATGGCATTCAAGGCTTTCCCTAATCTAGGCTTGCCCTGTCTCTCTAATCCTGTTTTGAATCAGTCACTCCCAGATTACATGTCTTCCACTGGAATCACCTACTCATTATTACCCCTACTCATTATTACCCCATACTCAGTAGTTTGCTTCAAAGCCCATCCCCATTGACAACTTCTCTAATATCCCCAAGAGGAACTCCTCACTCTGGTTATCTCATAAGCACTTTGATTATATGTTACACTTGGTTCTCACTATACCATGCTGTCTATCATTGTTACAAACATGCAGTCAGTCTCTCCTTTTAGACAATGAACACATTGCAGGCAGGGAATATCACAACTTCTTGTACCTAGCCCGTAATAGGTGCATAATGAAAGATTACTAAATTGGCTGGAATTAAATTGAAATGAGCTTGAATTTTGGGCGAATAAGCCATTAGAAGCTATGTCCCACTCTGAGGAACAGTTATAGTTGCTGCCTGAAGGGACACTGATTATAAATTCTTTAATCACTCTCTATACTGTCAGGCACCAACCATTTAGGCAGTTGTATATCAACTACAATATGGAATATATATATATAATATATTCAGAATACATGTGGCATCTCAGATATATTCAGGACTACTTTTCCAAGTGTTTTGCCAGCTCTGAAAAGCACCTAGGTGCAGTGGTTCCATACCAACTCAAATAAGACTTAAAAGGGGATTTGAGGGGTGAGAGAGAGGTAACTTGCCAAATGAACTGTCTTAGAAACACCAATTTAATGATTTACATATAAATTAATCATAAACATGTGGATTAAATTTCCCAAGAAAAGGCATGTTTTGGCTCTCTGTGGACCACAAATGATTGCAAAATGATTGGAGATATTTCCTGAGCCCGAAGATGAAGAAGGAACAGGTCTATACTTCTTCAACTGCAAATATTAGTACAAGAAATAAATTATCCAGGGGGTCTGGGGAAGTTAGAAATACAGACAGGAAATAAGAAAATGAGATTCAGCTTGAAAGTATGCTCCAGGTACATCTGGGGTAAAGTAATCAGAAACAGAGAGATTTTGTTTTAGGGAGAACCCAATAAAGTTATGGAGACTACAAAACATTCAGGATGGTTTCTAGCTGGCATGGCCCATGTGGTAGAAGGCAGGTCATTCTTATTCCTGAGGATGTAAGAGAAAAGGTCCTTGAATATGGAATATGAAATGATACTTATTTCCCACAAAAGGTAAACAAAGCCTTTGCTTTTGGTTATATCAAGATTTGCCTGGTGGAAGAAAGGCTTGGCTAAAATTGGACTAACTTTTCCAGATAACTCAAGGAAATAAATGACCAAAATCAAGACTGTTGTCTTTGAGCACAGAGTCCAGAGACAAGATGGAATCTGAGATGCAAAGCAATAGAAGCTGCAGCTCAAGTTCACATGGGATACCTTTGCTGGGAAAGGATGCAATCTTCGAAGCCATAAACGCATTATGGGCCATCTACAGGAGATCATCCTAGAAGTGTTTTATCCTTTATTGTCATTTGAAAACACTTTTTGAAAAGATCAGTCATCCAAATAGACCATACTAAAGTACAGGCACTATAGGCAAGTTCTGACCTTGGAAACTGGGCCGTGTTGTGCACTGTTGTACAAATACATTGAAGTGAAGACCAGGGGCCTGCCCAGTGGTGTAGTGGTTAAGTTGGCACATTCCGCTTCAGCAGCCCAGGGTTCGCCAGTTTGGGTCCTCGGGGCAGACCAACACACAGCTTGTCAGGATACGCTGTGGCAGGTGTCCCACAGAAAATAGAGGAAGATGGGCACAGATGTTAGCTCAGGGCCAATCTTCCTCAGCAAAAAGAGGAGGATTGGCAGCAGATGTTAGCTCAGGGCTAATTCCTCAAAAAAAAAAAAAAACGAAAAAAAAAAAAAGTGAACACCAAATGTTCTAATGCCAAGGAAATGCAAAGAGGTTTTCTCTGAGTCTAGAAAAGAGAGTTGAAGAAAATCATCTATTGCTTTCTAGGAGGCAGGATATCTTGATCTTATAAGAGTCTCTGGATGCCCCATGAAGTGTGAGAAAAATAATAATGATCAATGGTAATAACAATCTTCTACATTTGTACATGCTTTGCCATTTCCACGGTGCTCCATATAAATTGTCCCATAATCTTCTCGGTAACTACCAGACAATATTACTATCTCATTTTTACAGGTGAAGAAACTGAAGCAAAGAAGTGAAAAATAATTTGCTAGCTAGTGTCAGTGTCAGGAACTCAAGTCTGGTTCTTTTGACCCCTAATTCAGTATTCTTCCTATATCTAAATAACTTCATAGCTTATCAGTATAACTCTATAGGAGAGAAGATTACTATAGCTTGTTGAAACTCTCTTTGCATAATTCAAATCCCTTGTTGATTGGATTGATTGAGTGGTCTAAGTACTGTTTTAACTCATTTAATGCTCACAACGACAGTATGAGGTAGACTTTATCATTACCCTCATCTTAAAGACAAACAGACACAGAAAGATTAAGTGACTTGCCCACTGGCTAGTGAGTGGAGGGGCTGGAATTCAAATCCAGGCAATCTGACTCTAGGACCCATTCTCTAACCACTACATTGTACTCAATTTAGAAGCCACTTTATTATAAAAAACATTTTCCCTGGTGAGGGGAAAGCTATATCAGAGTGAAGTTGGCATATAATTCTGGGTGTATCTAATCCTAGGGTATAGATTTCAATTAACTGCATGTTTCTGTACTGGGGAAAAGCTGATGTGACATGTCTATCCACAGATGGCACATTGTGACTCCACCCTAGACATATAACTCTATTTTCAGCCACTGTGGTGGCTGCTGAATCCTGAATGAAAAAGAGAATTCCAAAGTAAAAGAATAGGAGTGATATTTAAATACCATAATATTTAAATGACATGATGCCTAGAAGTATAACCACAGATTCCCATTGGCAGAATGGTTGCTTCTTTCTTCTTAATGGGTACTGGAGAGAATGGAAAGTTATCTTTTTTTATTAGGAGAAAGGGGAGCAGACTTCGGGGGCTGGTGTTGGAACATGCAGACACCCCTGCCTAATTCTCTTTTTTCTACGCTTGCTTTGCAGAGAAGTACTGACCAGGGGACTTGGACCCAACAGCTGACCTTTTAATTCAGCTCATCTTTTTGTTTAACTCTATTAGCTTAATGGAGACAAGGCAGGGAAAATTGTGAACATCTGGATAGTTGAGTCACAGCTGCCAGAAGGCCTTTCCTGACAGGCTGACTGAATTCTACAGTAATTCCATGAGGGGTTTGAGTCAAAGATGAGGATTCAAATGGAATGAAAAGAGCCGTTCCAATCAGGGCTAAGGATAAAAGTGAGGTCTTATCAAACAGTGATGTGCAACAGTGTGGAATGGGTGTGAAGGGAATATGGACAACTTGCAAATGCTTCTAGGGAGAACAGTCTGGATGGTGAAGGAACTGCAAACCATGTGACATGAGTGTGCGTTGAAAGTCCTGGGAATGTAGGTGAAAGAAGGGCAAACTCACAGGTGATGTGAAGGCTGTCTTCAACTGGTGAGAGGCTGTCATGTACAAGAGAGTTTAGATTTCTTCTGTGAGGCATAGATTTCTTGTAAGGCACAGAACTGCACCACTGGGTAGAAACTAAAAGGAGGAGGATTTCAATTCCTGCTAAAAGTGATGAGCCAGGATTTAAAGCCCAAGTGTGACCCCAGAGCTCTTCATCTTAGCCACTATGTTGTTTTAACAGAAGGGCTTCAAATTATACTCTACAACTCGGATATTTAAAAAAACAAACTTTATTTCACTAACTGATCTCTCCTGAGCCCCTAACCCTGCTTGTGAGGAATATAATAACAACAAGAATCAACTTACCAGTTAAAGGTACCTCATCTTTTCTTCCTGGTAATTTCACAGACTTTTCAGAGTTTTGATCTCTTTCACCTTCTTTTCTTCTTCCTAGATGCCATCTGGGTACAAAGGGATGCTGACATCATGTGCTGGTAATGGAGATGGGCTGCATGGTTCATATGCTGTCATCTTGTTACTCACTGACCTTCTCTCAATCATTCTTCCTGGTTATTTACTGAGGTGTATTAGGTGCTACCAGGTCGTTTTGGCTTCATGTTGGTACCTGCTATTGAGCATGGGCATTACCGTTGCTCCATACTAAGCTCCTCATACTCTGGGACTTCCTTGTACTGTCACCAAGATTCTCCCAGAGTACCAGTCCCCTCAGCAGTTCTCTGTGGCCTCACGGAGCACATGGGAACTTGTGGCTCTCCTGCAGCCAAATGAGACCTCGGCAGACAGGAAGCACTGACTCAGGCCCTCCCTTTGCAGAATCACACCAACCCACCATTTCTGTGCCCCTGTAGCTCCCCTATGTTGGTATGTGAAGTCTCCCCTAGAAGTTCCATATGAAGAGTGGAACACATGTATGCTCTTCTTTCAGTTTCTCCTTCTTCGTGGCCTGAGAACAGGGGGATGAACACTGGGTCTCTTTTATGTGATCCAGGCAACTTCCTCAACCTGGCCTCATTCTCTCCAAATCTCCCCTACGTCATATCCTCAATCAATCTCAAGGCCTCCAGTGAAACTTTATGTTCAGACCTCTGAGCTTTGCTATGTTCAGAAAGAGCTATAAGAACTTAGGGGTGGGGAGGGGGCACTTAACAAAATCTGTTTTCCAAGAATTTGCCTCACTAAGTTTTTCAGGCTAATTTGAAACTCAAAGCTGAGCACTGACCCCTCTAAGTGGTTTCTGACCTTCTAAAGAAGCATGAATGTCCTTGATTCAACACATAAAGAGCTGAAGGGTAACAAGATTTACAGAGAATGAAAGCTAAAATTGGTTCAGAGACTGAAAATGAAATTGGTTATTTTATGTATTCTTTTGTTTCAGTGAAATATTTTATAATAAAAAAATTAAATACATTGGTTTAAGATCGTAAAATGTCATTCTCGTTATACTTTACTGCCTTCTGTAGTAAAGAAAATCAACCAGAGCACGATAGCATAAGCCTTTATTCAAAAATGCCAGGCAAGAGAAGGTTCTGAAGGAGTGTTCCAACCTGGGGAAGCAGGGCAGAAGTTTTTAATAGGGCCTCAGCAGGAGGGGTTAGCCGAAGTTCAGCTAGTTTCGGGACTAGTTGGATCAAGACAGTTCTCAGAGAGAGGAATTGTACTGGTGAGTTCGCAGCCATTGCTAGGCCAATTTGAATTTATCAACAGTAGAGAGGGACAGCTGTGGGAGACAAGGACATGCTATGGCCACAGTGGAAAATTCTCTGGCCTTAAGTGTCTCTTAATTTACAAAGTAGAAAAATACACCAGTTGCTCTGTTCAGCATGTACAAGGCTGTTTTCTGAGCAACTGTTCTAATTATGTGGCCATAACCCACCTTGAGTACTCTGTCTTTTGATAACTAAATTTGCAAATTTTTTCCAAATAATGATATGGCTCAAAAGGCTTTGAACACAGTCAGCTTTCAATCATTGTCTGCTTTGCTGGGCTGAGAAGAGGCCTTGCCTTTGAAGAACTCATCAAACAATAAGTGAGACAGACAAAAACAAATTATGCCATCAGAATGAAAGTATGTTCAGAGTGTTGTGAAATTTCGGGGAAGAAAGTAGCATTTTTGCAGAGGGAATGACATTTGATTTATACCTTGAAGAATGGTATTGATAATGATGATAAAGATAATATTAATAGAAGCTATATTCATTTAGATCTATCATGTGCTAGCCACTCTATATACACATTATCTCAAATCCTCAAAATATCCCACTGTCTTCATCCATTTGGGCTGCTATAACAAAAATATCATCGACTGGCTATCTTATAAACAGTAGAAATTAATTTTTCATAATTCTGGAGGCTGGGAAGTTCAGGATCAAGTTACCAGCATATTCAGTGTCTGGTAAGGCCTGCTTCCTGGTTCATAGATGGCTGTCTTTTCTCTGCGTCCTCAAATAGAGGAAGGGGCAAGGGATCTCTCTGGGATCTCTTTTGTAAGGGCACTGATCCTATTTATGAGGGCTCCACCCTCATGACTGAATCACCTCCCAAAGGCCCCATCCCCAGATACCATCACCTTTGGGGATTAGGATTTCACCACGTGAATTTTGAGGGGGGACACAAACATTCAATCTATAGCATGCACTTGTATTTACTTAAGAAGAAATAAAAAGTGAAGCTCACAGAGGTTAAGTGATCTGTCTGAAGCCAAATTTATAAATGGGAGAGCTTAGATTCGAGCCCAGAACAATTTAGCTCCAAAACTCACCACTGTTCTCCTGCACCAGTGTTTCCCAGTGTGAACAGGCACCAGTGATGTTCAGGGGAAGGAATCTAGGTGTGCTGTAAATGAGATCAGAAGAAACGTGGTATAACATGTGACGTTGAAGCCATAGTGGGGGATTATTTCCAATTCATTGTTCTGTGAAAGTCTAAGGGGAAGTTTCAATGTCCTTACACCTCTAATCTTGTCAGTCTCTCATTTTACAAAGAGCTTCAGGCTCAGAGCATTTGGTAGCTTTCTGGCTAGAACTTAATAATGTGTTTTTTCATGGTACTTATTTTTATGGTTACTTTCTAATTATGAACAAGATGCTTTTTAAAATTTTGCATAATTTGATATGAAGCTTCCAATTTATGTACTTATTTAAGTTTAAAAGTAAGTACTTTTTGAAATATTGGGAAAACCCCAGTGGAGATGGATGATGAATATGTGCTAGTGGCCTGCGTGAGTGACATTTGGGACAGTAAGGGACTGTACCTTACTGAATAGGATTTCACTAGATAAACAGCAATGATGGGAAATAGCTGCTGGTGGTAAAGGGAAAAGAGCTCTCCAAGGAGAGGAAATGACTCATAAAGTGAGAAGCATATCAAAATGTGATGTATTTGGAAACAGTGAACAGGCTGGGGAGCTAAGATATGCATGGTGGATATTGAGGCATGAAACTGGCAGTCATTATTACACATGAATACTTTACCTTACAATTTCATAGGAGAGATACAACTGATACTAAATAGCATTCTTGTCTTTTTTGTTGTCTATTGTGAACTCTTCTTTCCTTTTTGTAAGAAGGTGTTATAACCTTGATTAAATATTAGAAAATTTTAAGTAAGTAGGTAAAAGACGAAGATGAAGGGAATCAGAGTATGCCACCCCAAAATATGACATTTTGACATAAGAATTATTTTGGGCTGAAGGCAAGTACGAAGCAGTAAACCCAGAAAGAATTATCTGCCTCGCCCTATTGGCCAAATGGAAGGACATAAATTTCCCTTCGTGAAGGTCTTTCTCCTCCTCTCTCCCGTGCCAGGAGGAAGAGGAACAGTGAATATTACTGGAGTCAGAGAGTCAGCACTGAGATAGGTTTGCAGAAACAAATTTTACTAAAATAACCCTTATCTTCTATTAGATATGCTAGTTTCCCTATATATTTACCTTCCCACAGTGTACTGCTCCTAGAAGTGCAATATCCTTTTCCTTAGTCTTGCCACTTCTCCACAAATCTGACACCCTTTATTCAAATGGGATGTGGTATATGACCTCTGAGTCTAACTGCTTCTTTGGGTCTTCACTTCTTTGTCTATGAAGACCTCCATGAATGTAAAAGTTAAAATATTAACATCATATAAAATTTGTATGCCTTTTCTCCTGTTAATCTGTCTTTTGTCAGTCTAATCCACAGGCCCCAGATGCAGAATCTAAGAGGGTAGAGGAAAAGCTTTTTCCTCCCCTACAAAGGGCTTTTAAGCAAATAGCTCTACCACAAATTTCTCAGAAGGAAATGTGGGGGAAGAATGAGGCTGTTTTTAGTTTGAAAAATATGTTTCCATAGTGAGGTATGCCCATCTCCTTGGAGAAATGTATTTTTAGGAAAATTTCTGAGTTTTTCACATCCTCCACCTCCAGTTATTTCAAGTAAAATAATAGCAAGAGAAATATGTGAGAACTTATATGCAAACTAAGTTATACTCATTTTCAACTAAATAAGTTAAATAATTTCTGAGAAAGACAAAAGAGTTTGTTAAAGTTAAACAGTTAAACCTTCTTATGCAGAAAGCAAAGCCTGAGAGAGGCTTATGTTCCCTGGAGCAAACTATCCTCTTTCGCTCTGTTTCTCTCTCATCTGTGATTTGTACAGGAAAGAAGGCAGATGTTTGAGAGACAGGAGGTAGGAAAGAGAATTGAAGCCTTCTTAGGATTTAATTCAAACACCTTAGGCAAGGTGAATAGAGAAATATAGCAGAAGCCATAAATAACAGTGTCCCTACATGCTGTGTCCCCGAGCTGGCCTTGAGAGTGAGGACCAAAACAGAGAAGTGAAGCTTAAGGCAGAGGCATGGCTTTGTCTCAGCGTGGTGGCAGCTTCTACTCTTCTCATTTAATCATTAACAAATTCTCACTTCCCAAAAATAGACCTTTTTAATATAAAACATTCAGCATCAAATAAACATCAGGCAACTGTTCCTTTTAACCGACACTACTTTAGAACAACTTTTAAAACAAAGAAGTGCTTATGGTGTCGTTTGGCACCTTTCTTACTGATGATAAGTTGCCATGTAGCACCTAACCCAAGAGTCATGGCAAGTCATGTGACTTAAGGCATTCTAGTCATGGCTGTGTCACACTAACACCACCTTGTAGCAACAGATCAAACTACGGGGGGGGGGGGGGGCGGGGTTTGAGTGATTGAGCCATTAAATTATTGGAAACCTCTAAGAGAACTTATATTCTTATAAAAAATTTAAATTTTGTTTTCTGTCTTTGATTTTCTCATTTTCCTTCCACAGTATTTTGTGATACTTTTTTTTACAATCTCCTTAGTAATTAGGAGACTTTTAGGACTCATTCCTAAGCAGGTCTGGCCTTTCAGGTAAGAAGGCAAGACACCTGCTGACGTGTGTACTTGGGGTTACTGGGTCCTTTTACAAATAGCCACTGTTGAATGCTAGCTTCCCTGTTGATAAGACAAAACTGAGTTTGTTTTTGCTGGTAATGAAAACACTACCTAAACAGAGTCTTGGTAGCCTCTCAGAGTGGGAAGGGCAAAGTCAGAATATTTATGGGATTTTTGAAATCTGGCTTAGTGTGGGAGCTTGGTTAGGATTGGGTAAGGATCATGATATAATAGTTTAGTATTGGTGGACAATGAAGTGAGGATTTTGAAGTGAGGAGTTTGAAGAGGTCTTGGGGTATAGACTGTTCCTTACTGCTTTCTATTGAAGGGTTGATGGATCTTCCAGAAAGTTCCTGGAATACACAATTAAATTGTTTCCCACTTCTATCATACCTAGACAAGAATTTCCTGGAGTAGTAAAGTTATATTGATGAAGACAGTGGAATGGTAAAGTTAGGTTACTGTGGACAGTAAGCTGTGTAGGTCTAGGTAGTTTCAGTTCTTACCACTCAACCACCCAATTCCGCATTTCTGCCGTTATACGGCTTAAGATTCATCGCAGTGAAGGCTTTTTGGTCCTTAGGGTAGTATAATGAAAACTGCACAAGTTTTGGAGTTAATATATGCTGTATAGCCTGGTGTTCAGCAAGTGTTTATTCCCCTCATCCTCCCTTTCCTCTCCCTGCTTTCAAAGGCTTCTGTTAAGATGTGGAGAAATTGGAACAATTGTACATTGATGATGGGAACGTAAAATGGTGCAGCCACTTTGGAATACAGTTTTGCAAAATATTAAACATAAAGTTACCATATGCCCCATCATTTCCACTCCTAGGTATAGCCAAGAGAATTAAAACTATATGTCCACAAGAAGCTTGTACATGGATGTTCATAGCAGTAGTATTCAAAATAGCTAAAAAGTGGAAACAACTTAATGTCCATCAACTGATGAATGAATAAATAAAATGTGAAATGTCCATGCAATGGGATATTATTTGGCAATTAAAGGAACAAATCATTGTACATGGTACCACATGGGTGAAATTTGAAAACATTATGCTAAGTGAAAGAAGCCAGTTACGAAAGACCACATATGTATGATTGCATTTATATGAAGTGTCCAGAATAGGCAAATACATAGAGACAGAAAGTAGATTAGTGATTGCCTGAGGCTGGGGGTGGGGGAAGGTGGGAGGGAGAGGATGAGTGTGGCAGAATGAAGAGTGACTACTAATGGTTATGGGGTTTCCTTTTTTGGGTGATGAAAATGTTTTAAAATTGATTGTGGTGATGGTTTCAGAACTCTGTGAACATACTGAAAACCATTGGATTGTACACTTTAAATGGATGAATTGTATGATACATGAATAATATCTCAATGAAGCTGGTTTTTAAAGAAGTTTCCCATAAAATGTAACTACTCTTCAGTGAGAGGCATGGTATAAAAGAATACATTAACTGATTGCTGAGAGCAAAACTTCAGAAAAGGAGTGTTGGATTGGTGAAGAATGGGATGGAGACTGGGAAGGAACAGGGCCTGAAAGGGGAAGTGCCCACGGAGCCAATGAACTGGCACCACCGACCTCTCCTTGTTCAACACTGCCTGGGCTGCCTGAGCAGCCGACTAAGTCACACAGGGGCATGCTCAGTGCATTTCGTACCCAGAGGGGCATCATTTTCTAATAACCCCCTTCCTCAGTATGACAATTATTCGTAGTGATAATCAGTAATAACATTTTCTTGATTTGTTTTTTAGTATTAAAACAGATGACAATTTGAAAGAGTGAATACATTTCTATTTTGAAGATATTTTTGTTTAAAGAGATTGTTCAAATTCGGTAAAAGATTTTAGTATAAACTGAAATTTGCATTTGTCAAACAGGAATAGTACACCTCACAGTTTGTACTCTGTCTTACTGTTTACATTTTAAACACAAAATCTCCAGGTAGTCACATAAAATGACAGAATTGAAATAACTCTATTTCTCTTTTTTCATCTTTAAGATCACTGTGCAATCGTTTATTTAGAAACTCCGGTTTAAATGTAGGAATATGCAGTACCACAGAGGTTAGAGATTTGAAGCACTGGCTGGAAGAGAGCTCCCACAATTCAAAACAGCTCACACTAGAACAAACTTATTCTCAAGAGGAACATGTATCGCCAACTCCCCGTGTAGGGACCCGACTGAATAACTGGGAGTTCTCAGTTCTACATGGTATTTTACATTCCACATTGTAGTCCATGGAGAATACAATGTTTACGAACAGATAAATTATTAGAATGTGCTAATTTGAAGCTTATACATATATTATTAAAACTCAACAGTAACCACTGTAGTTGTTTCAAAGTTAGACTAACAAAAGACTTTTTCAGGGAGAAGTATTTTGTCACTGGCAATGCTTACAATTGTTGGCACATGGTGATAATAAAAACCAGACTAAATTTTAGTCGGTTTTGTTATTGTTTTTTAAATCTCTACCCATAATGCACCCTTCTTGATGCCTGTACCCAGGGCGGACTGCCCCCACTCCACTACACATGGAACACCACTGAGGTTAAGTTGCATAAATCTGTGTAGAATGAACCGTATCCATAGTAAATGATTGCTTGTATAGTCTAACAATTATAGTTACTGTGAATAAAATATGTTAACCTAAGAGGAAAAAACTGTATCATTTAAATCTAAATTTGCTATATCTGTTACATAATCCTAACACTGAAATTAAAAGGTTAATTTTTATCAAACCTCTTTGCTCATGGAGGCTCTAAAGCTCACACTAAGTTGTAATAAGTTAAAATGGATTTCTCAAGGTGAAAATTGGTTTTGTTCATTAAGAAGAAAAGACTGACTTTTACAAACTACTTAGAGGTAAATGTTGAGCTCTTGGAACGCCAAACACACGTGTTGTTTAAGTGTTGAAAATATTTTAATATAAAAACATAGAACGTGAAAAGAGGAATAATAACATTAAGCAAATAATTATAACAATACTATATAAAAGCATTTGAAGCTACAACTTGTAATGGTATATTTTCTGGGTTTATCTCTTTTTCAACAGAAAGGTGATATGAAATCTAAGAGAAATATATATTTAAGGAAAACAAGACCGATTGACCCTATAACCTGAATCATTAAGAATTCTAGAGACTTCTTATGTAATTTACTGATATATTAGAGATCTAAAGTGTGTTTGGGTGCACTAAAATATCCATCAACCTATCCATCCATTCTCTTTCCTTCCTTCTTGCCTGCCTTTCTGCCCTCTTTGCTTTCCATTTTTTAAATTCTTCATTCATTCAGTTCCTCTTCTATTTTAAGCACTGTGCTAAGTAGTGGATTACAAAGATGAATGTTATCATTTCTGCCCTCAAAAATCTCTGTCTGGTGGCAAAGACAGACACATAAACAACTTATAATTCCATGTGGTGTCGTTAATGCTGCAATGTAAGAATGTACAGAGAAAGCTGCAGGAGCATCAGCGAAGGGGTAGTTGGCTCTCTCTGGGCACAGAGAAACTCTATACAGGAGGTGACATCAAACTAAGTTGTAAGGGCTTCAGGAGTTCTCCAGGTGGTGATGTACACGTGTGGGGTTGGGGGCAGTGGTGGAGCAGAGGGAAGACATTCTACAGTCAGTGTCCAAGACTTGGTTTACTTTTTTCTTCTCATTTTCCTCAATTTAAAATTGAAGTTATTTAAAAACTCATTCATTCTCAAGGTTTTGCTGAGTACCTCGTATGTACAACATTCAGTTAATGGGAAATTCTAGGATTATTGACTTACAAATCATAAATTGATTTTGTAGAGCAGGTTATCAAGCTCACTAAAATAGGATCTTCACAAATTTGCATTCTCACCCTAAAATCCCCTTTTCTTTCTGCTCAGTTCTACACAAGAGTGAGTTTTGGACAAGCAGTACTTTATAAATTTTCCCCATCTCCGTCTTTCAGGTTTAAGTGGTCCTATTAATTCTGATAGCCCACACAAAACCTGCTTAACCTGGTTGATTCTCTTGAGAGCAAGGTTAGGGAAGCCAATAGCCCATGCTGGCATTTTTTGTCGTCAGAAAGCTGTTTCAGGGTAAGGGACCTGCTCAGCCTCATTGGAAGAAGCACCGTCAGGCCCATCCAAGGGCTCCCTTCTGTAGCCCCTGAAGTTCCCAACCACAGCAAAATCAGACAGTTGAGAAAAACAGAGCTGCTTCTCAGAAAGAGAGCTGCTCCTGCATGGGCTTAAATCAATGAAAATCCACTCAACCAAAAATCTGGAAGTATGCTTGTACCTTATTGTTTTCCAGACTACCACAGCAATATCTCCCATCCCAACATGTTCTTCCTACACTGTGACCTTGATATTTGTCCCATTGAGTAGAGGCCTCTGTGTTCCCTCTCCTTGGATCTGGGCTACCACTGTGCCATCTGGACTGTCTCCAATAATAGAGTACAGTGGAAGATACATTATGTGACTTCCAAGACTAGATCATTAAAATGGTAGGCACTCTGCCAGCTTCTCTCAGGACACTTACTCTTAGATCCCAGCCCTTGTGCTGTGAGGAAGCCCAAACTAGCCTACCCAGAGAGGCCACATGTAGCCGTTCCATCCAAGAGCCCCTCTGAGATCCCAGCCAACATCAGCCACCAGACACGTGAGTAAAATGCCTCCAGATGATTTTAGTCCCCAGCCTTTGAGTCCTTGTAATTATTTTATTAATATTTTGCTGTTTAAATTAAGTTGATACTATTAAGCTATAAATCCATATGACCTAGTATGCTAAAATAGCCTAGCCTGTAGAGCTACCATGACAAATATTTTACTCCTGGGTTTTTGTTGGATTAATTTAAGTAGGACACACTATAATGGGAAATGTCACTTAAATGCTTTTCTTTATGCCTTCCCTGTTCACATTTGAGGGGGGAAAAAAAACTAGTCTAGCCATTCCACCTCCTCCTGAGATTCTAATGCTTTTATCATGGCTAGGGGTCTGAGAGCTGCAAATGGAATCTAACGCGAATGATTTAAGGTAACCATGCCTGTCAGACTATCAGCCTGGGGTTTTAATTGGACACACTTCTCTACCTCCCACTTCCTGACTCTCCTCAGCAGGACATGTTGTCCCATTATCCACCTGGCTTCAACATAACCACACAGTCTCCTGTCATTCTGTTTTTCCTGTTGGTCAGCCTAGGAAAATGGCCCAATACATAGAAGTTTCAGGAACTTAGAAGAGAGAGAGCAATTGGCATTTCTGTAGTTTGGGGAATAATAACCTACCTCATATTTATCTATCTTTTATTGTTTCGAATGCTTTATACTGCTGATGAGGATGCAAAGAGACCAGATCTCTCAAACATTGTTGTGAAATGGTATAGCCACTCTGGGAAAAAAGTTTGGCAGTTTCTTAAAAGCTAAATGCACATTTACCATACCACCCAGCAATCATACTCCTAGGCATTTATCCCAGAGAAATGAAAGCTTATGTCCACATAAAAACATGTACACTATTGTTCATAGCGGCTTTATTAGTAATTGTTAACAACCAAATGTCTCTCAATAGGTGAATGGTTAAACTGTGGTGCATCTGTACCCTGGAATAGTACTCAGCAGTAAAAACATACAACAACTTGGATGGATTTCAAGGGCAGTATACTGAGAGAAAAAAGCCAGTATCGAAAGGTCAAATAATGTATGATTCCATTTATACTACATTCTTGAAATAGCAGAATTATACAGATGGAGAACAGATTCATGTTGCCAAGGGTTGGAGATGGCGGAGGAGTTGTGAGGTGGGTGTTACTATAAAGGGGTAGTATGAGGGAGATCTTTGTGGGGGAGACTTCTGTGTATTGATTGTTGTGTGGTTACACCAATGTACACGTGGGATAAAATGGCATATAGCTATACACACATTATACCAACGTCAAATTCCTTGTTTTGATATTGTACTACAGTCACATTAAGATGTAGCCATTAGGGGAAACTGGGTGAAGGGTACACGAGACCTCTCTGTACTATCTTGCAACTTCCTAAGAATCTCTAATAATTTCAAAATTAATTTTTTTGTTTTTTTCTCACTTGCTTAAAAATCCTTTAAGACATGTGAGCATTTGATATTTATTCCCATTTTACAAATGAAGAAACTGAATTTCTGAAAGATTTTGACTCGCCTAAAGCCACATGGCTAAGACAATTCTGAAACCGGGTCTTCTGAGTCCAATTCCAGTGCTCTTGCATGCAGATTTTAGCAGAACCACCTTAGTTCTAAGAGTCAGAAGCTTAGTGCTTCTGTTCTAGTTTCACTAATGTTTCATTAGGTTAGTTTCATGTGGTTTACTCAATTGATTTTTTAACCACTTTAATTTACCAAATGGTGCATCATTTTATGAAATAACCTTTGCAGCTCTGTAAAATTAATTCCTTATTTGTATAAGTAGACATGTTACAGACCCAAAATAACAAGGAAGTAGGTATTTGAGCACTAAGATTGAACTCAAGATCTTTTACAAAGTCATAGAGTAAGTATATTTAGAGCTTTAGGGATTAAGAAATTGAAAGTCTCAAAATATTTTGGGGTTTCCTTCTGCAAAATGGCAGGTCAAAGTGTGTTTGCCTCTCATTTTGTAGTCTCAGTACTTATACAACTGAAAAAGAATACAAAAGTTGCCAATCCATAATGTATATAACTCCTTTTGACTTTTTCCAGTTTCATTTTCTTTAAAGTAGAGTCAGATATTAAAGATAGTTGAGAAAAATCTGAGACTAGAATCCTTTTATAGTTTTATGATGTTTTCTCCAGTTCTCATCCATATCTAAATTAACAGCACTTTTCTTTTTGGAGTGCTTCTCCTGTATCAAGTCTTTCCAAACGTTCAACTTAGTTTTCATGGAAGTAACAACTCTCTTCATATTTCATTAGTTTTCATCATAGTTTATATATCTATATATGAAAATAAACCACCATTAGCATAAATAGATTTGGGGAAAAAACCACAACTCTTCTTCATAGATATTCCACTCAGCTGATGGAAGTAGGAATGTGGGAAAACCTGTGAGTGGCTGAATAGCCATGGGCATGCAGTAAGTCATGAGCACCAGTCACTGTGTTTCTCAGAGGGACTGGAAAGTGTCTGTTTATCCAGTAAGCTGGTTGATGGAAGTCGGTTAAAAGAGCCTCTAGTGTATTGTATTAAAAAATCAGAATGGCAGAGTATACTAGCTAGATGGATAGATAGACTAAAAAGAGGGACAATTAAAAAATAAAGACCTGAGGGCTGGCCCCATGGCCGAGTGGTTAAGTTCACGTGCTCCGCTGCAAGTGGCCCAGTGTTTAGTTGGTTCGAATCCTGGGCGCGGACATGGCACTGCTCATCAAGCCACGCTGAGGCAGCGTCCCACATGCCACAACTAGAAGGACCCACAGCGAAGAATATACAGCTATGTACTGGGGGTCTTTGGGGAGAAAAAGGGAAAAAATAAAATCTTTAAAATAAATAAATAAAGACCTCTTGGAAATTAAAAATATGATTTCCAAAAATAATATAATAATAGAAAATGAAGTAGAAAAGAGTAACCAAAAATGGAGAGGAAGAAAAACAAAGAAACAGAAAATAGGAGATAAGATTTCTGAAATAGGAGTAGAAGTTCCCCCATTTCAATAGTAGGATTCCGGAAAGAGAGAACCAAGCAAATGGAGCAGAAGTGATCAAGGAAATAATACAAGAAAATATCCCAGAACTGAAAGGAAGTAAAAGTCTTGACATTTTAAGGGTCTAGCAAATGCTAGGCAGAATGAAAGAAAAATTATCTACATCTATACACGTTGTTATACAATTTCAAAAAACCAAGAATAAGTAGAAGATACTAAAAGCTTCCAGAGAGTAAAGGGAACAAGGCTTAGATTGGCATCAAATTTCTCATCAAAAACATGGGAGGCTAAAATACAATGAAGCAATGCCTTCAAAGTTCTAAGAAAAGTTAGTTTTTAACTCAGAAATCTATACCTCATCTAACTGTCAATCAAATGTGATGGCAAAATACAGAAATTTTCAGACATGATAGTCCAAAAAGCACCAGCTGGGTAGCGAATCTACAGAGCAGACAGTCCAGATTGGAGCAGGAAGATGGAGGACTCCAGGAAGAAGGTTTCTGGGGAGAAAATGGCAATTTGATGAAACAGCCAATGTATTAGAGATTTTAGGGAAAAACTGAGAGCATGATAAAGGCATAGAGTTCAAGAATAAAAGACAGGCCTTTTAGAAACTCTGAAGTGGAGGGGAAGAGTGAGGAGAAGAGGAGAGATTTAAATAAAAAAGTCAAGATTCAAATATGAACAACCTGAACGTTGATATGACTTTCAGTGGTGGTTTTCAATATTTAAAATACACCATTAGACAAATAATGGAAAATAACCGTGGTTATATAATAGACCATAAATATTATTAACCTTGGCAAAATATAAAAGTAAAGGCACAGTTGACAGAAGTTGGGAGGTGGAAGGTGACAGAGAGGTGGGGGAAAGATGGGAGAATTAGTGACCTTCTTTTACAAAGTGGAATTGAGTGCCCTAGAAATACCACCCAAATAACCTGTTGATACAGCAAAGCTGAGTGTATTGCTTACTGCAGTAGTGGAGAGCATTACGGTGGCAAATCTTATTCTATTTTTGTTCTAAGAGTTTTAGACCACTCTTATGAATGGTCTGGCAACAGGACTCTTTTTCCATTTTAGATTTCACTTGCATATTAAATCCACTATTTCTGGTTTAAGACCATTCTCAAAATGTGAGGAGAGAGCCAGAGTCACCTCTGCTTCAGGATCTACTTCTGAATGCTGTCTAAAGGTGTTAAAGAGCTTATCCTTGAAGTCTCAGATGGACTCATCTTTATTTCTTCTAGGACTGAATCAGAGCTTCTGACGCAATTCTGGTCTTGTAAGTCATCCTCATGGTCTTCTCATTCTGCCTTCTCCATCTGATTTTTTGCATTTGAGGTTCCCACTAATGTATGAACTAATGGGTGTAGATCTGGGAACCCTGGATTATACACAACTAAAACTATTACACAACTAAAACTATTCTAAATTCCTCTGCAAATTTCACTATCTCTTGTCTCAGTATGGAAAGTCTTTTTTCTTTTTTTAAAAAAATTATTTTATTAAGGTCATACTGGCTTATAACACTGTGTAAATTTCAGGCGTACATTATTATATATCAGTTTCTGTATAGACAGCCTGTTCACCACCTTTTATCCACCTAGCTTTTATCCGTCACCATACATAGGTGCCCCTTTGCCCCTTTTGCACCCCCTTCCCCTCTGGTAATCAGTAATCTCGTTCTCATTATCCATGTGTTTGTTTATCTTGCATATGAGTGAAATCATACAGCATTTGTCTTTCCCTGTCTGGCTTATCTTGCTTAACATAATACCCTCAACGTCCATCCATGTTGTCGTAAATGGTACGATTTTGTCTTTTTTATGGCTGAGTAGTATCCCATTGAATCTATATACCACATCTTCTTTATCAATTCGTCCATTGATGGGCACATGGGTTGCTTCTACATCTTGGCTATTGTGAATAATGGTACAATGAACACAGGGATGCATAAATCTCTTTGAATTGTTGATTTCAAGTTCTCTGGATAAATAGCCGGTAGTGGGATAGCTAGGTCAGACAGTATCTCTATTGTTAATTTTTTGAGAAATCTTCATATTATTTTCCATAGTGGCTGCACTAATTTTCATTCCCACCAGCAGTATATGAGGGTTCCCTTTTCTCCACATCCTCTCCAACATTTGTTTATTGTCTTGTTAATTATAGCCATTCTGACAGGTGTAAGGTGATGTCTCATTGTAGTTTTGATTTGCATTTCCCTAATAATTAGGGACGTTGAACTTCTTTTCATGTGTCTGTTTGGCCATCTGTATATCTTCTTTGGAAAAATTTCTGTTCATATCATCTGCCCATTTTTTGATCAGGTTGTTTGTTTTGTTGTTGTTGTTGAGTTGTATGAGTTCTTTATGTTATTTTGGAAATTAACCCTTTGTCAGATATATTATTTGCAAATATTTTCTCCCAGTTGGTGGGGTGTCTTTTCTTTTTGTTCATGGTTTCCTTTGCCTTACACAAGCTTTTTAGTCTGATGTAGTCCCAATTGTTTATTTTTTCTTTTGTTTCCCCTGCCTGTGTAGACATGATATTCAAAAAGATACTGCTAAGACCGATGTCAAAGAATGTACTGCCTATATTTTCTTCTTGGAGTTTTATGGTTTCAGGTCTGACATTCAAGTCTTTAATCCATTTTGAGTTAATTTTTGTGTATGGTATAAGATAATGGTCTACTTTCATTCTTTTGCATGTCCAGCTTCCCTAACACCATTTATTGAAGAGACTCTCCTTCCCCCATTGTATGTTCTTGGCCCCTTTGTCGAAAATTAGCTTTCCATAGATGTGTGGTTTTATTTCTGGGCTTTAAATTCTGTTCTATTGGTCTGTGTGTCTGTTTTTCTGCCAGTACCATGTTGTTTTGATTACTATAGCTTTGTGGTATATTTTGAAGTCGGGGATTGTGGTGCCTCCAGCCTTGTTATTTTTTCTCAAGATTGCTTTGGCTATTCGGGGTATTTTGTTGTTCCATATAAATTTTAGGATTCTTTGTTCTATTTCAATGAAGAATGTCATTGGAATTTCTATTGGGATTGCATTGGATCTGTAGATTACTTCAGGTAATATGGACATTTTAACTATGTTTATTCTTCCAATCCATGAACATGGAATATCTTTCCATTTCCTTTTGTCTTCTTCAATTTCTTTCAATAATGTCTTATAGTTTTCAGTGTGTGGGTCTTTCATTTCCTTGGTTAAATTTATTTGTAGGTATTTCGTTCTTTTTGTTGTGATTGTAAATAGGATTGTAGTTTTGATTTCTCTTTCTGCTAGTTTGTTAGTAATATATAGAAATGCAACTGATTTTGTATGTTGATTTTGTATTCTGTACCTTTCTGTAGCTGTCGATTACGTCTAATAGTTTTCTGGTAGATTCTTTAGGGTTTTCCACATATAGAATCATGTCATCCACAAACAGTGAGAGTTTTACTTCTTCCTTTCCAATTTAGATCACTTTTATATCTTTTTCTTCCCTAATTGCTCTGGCTAAAACTTCCAGCACTATGTTGAATAAGAGTGGCAAGAGTGGGCACCCTTGTCTTGTTCCTGCTTTCAGAGGAATGGCTGTCAGTTTTTCACCGATGAGTATGAGGTTGGCTGTGGGTTTGTCATATATGTCCTTTATTATGTTGAGATACTTTCCTTCTATACCAATTTTATTGAGAGTTTTTATCATAAATGGCTGTTGGATCTTGTCAAATGCTTTCTCTTGATCTATTGAGATGATCAAGTGGTTTTTATTCCTCGTTTTGTTAATGTGATGTATCACATTGATTGATTTGCGGATGTCAAACCATCCCTGCATCCCTGGAATAAATCCCACTTGATCATGGTGTATGAGCCTGTTAATGTATTGTTGTATTTAATGTGCTAATATTTTGTTGAGGATTTTTGCACCTATGGTCATCAGCTATATTGGCCTGTAATTTCTCTTTTTTGTATTGTCCTTGTCTGGTTTGGGTATCAGGGTAGTGTTGCCCTCATAAAATGAGTTAGGAAGTGCCCTGTCCTCTTAAATTTTTCAGAATAATTTGAGAAGAATAGAAATTAGGTTTGCTTTGAATGTTTGGTAAAATTCACCAGAGAAGCCATCTGGTCTTGGACTTTTGTTTTGGGGGAGGTTTTTTGGTTTTGTTTTTTAAACTTGAGCAACATTTTATTTACTTCCCCACATCACTCACTCACTCATGGGTATAAGTGGCTAAATTTTATATCTTCTCAGGAAAACAGCACTTTTGAGTGACTATTACAACCAATAGAGAACTTCAGTCTTTGATCACAGCATTAAGAACTCCTGGTTCACAAGCCCTCTTCGAAATGACCTATGGGGAGGTTTTTGATTACTGTTTCAATCTCTCTGCTTGTGATTGGTCTATTCAGATTCTCTCTTTCTTCTTGATTCAGTTTTGGGATGCTGTATAATTCTAATAATTTATCCATTTTTTCTAGGTTATCAAGTTTGTTGGTGTATAGCTTTTCATAGTATTCTCTTATAACCTTTTGTATTTCTGTGGTGTCTGTTGTAATTCTGTGGTGTCCTCTTTCATTTCTGATTTTATTTATTTCAGTCTTCCATCTTTTTTCTCGGTGAGTCTGGCCAAGGATTTGTCAATTTTCTTTATCTTCTCAAAGAACCAGCTCTTTGTCTCATTAATCCTTTCTACTGTTTTCTTAGTCTATTTCATTTATTTCTGCTCTGGTTTTTATTATTTCCTTCCTTCTACCAACTTTGGGATTTATTTGTTCTTCTTTTTCTAGTTTGTTTAGGTTTAGTGTAAGCTTGTTTATTTATGATTTTTCTTGTTTTTTGAAGAAAGTCTTTTTTCACTGGCTCTCAGCTCAGATTGATAAAAGCCAGAGGGTTTCCCTGTTCTGAATGGTCTTTAACTTTAAGGTATAATTGAGCTTAGAGGGTTTCTGGCCAGCCAGGAGAGAAGTGGAGTGGGTGAAGAAGAGAGAAGCAGAGGCAAATGGAAGGGCATAGGATGGGGCAAGAGGAAGAGGAAGGCAAGCGCCATTTGTTTCAAGGTTCGAGTTGTGGAAGATCTAAAAGAAAAATAGTTTTAAGTGTTTCACATTTTTCCTTTGCCTTGACCAAGGAGTCTCTGAAGGAAACAATTTGGAGTTGAATTTCTTTTGGATACTTCTTCATATCAATCAAAAATGCAGACCATTTGAGGGGCTGGCCCAGTGGCATAATGATTAAGTTCACGCACTCTGCTTTGCTGGCCCAGGGTTCACAGGTATGAATTCCGGGTGCAGACCTAGCACCACTCATCAAGCCATGCTGTAGTGGCATTCCATATACAAAATAGAGAAAGATGGGCACAGATGTTAGCTCAGGGCTAATCATCCTTAGCAAAAAAAAGAGGAAGATTGGCAACAGATGTTAGCTCAGGGCCAGTCTTCCTTGCAAAAAAAGAAAGCAGACCATTTGGTATTTACTCCCTTTTCATTCTAAGGTGTTTCTCAAATGAATGCGTTTGGTTCTATCAAAAATTCTGTAATTCTAAATTGTCTTTGGTGAAATTATGTCATTTAGGAAGTAAGTTCATGACTTTGGATTTTGTTTGAATACATGTAAGAAGCAGGAGTATGGCCTGGAAGGTTGAATCATTAGCTTTAGACTGAGACAAACCCATGAGAGGTTGTGGAAACAGTTGGTTAAAAGTGTCACATTGTGAAACTCTCGCTGTTTGCCGACGACATGATCTTATATATAGAAAACCCCAAAGAATCCATTGGAAAACTCTTAGAAGTAATCAACAACTACAGCAAAGTTGCAGGGTACAAAATCAATTTGCATAAATCAGTAGCATTTCTATACTCCAATAACGAACTAACAGAAAAAGAACTCAAGAATACAATACCATTCACAATCGCAACAAAAAGAATAAAATACCTTGGGGTAAATTTAACTAAGGAAGTGAGGGACCTATATAATGAAAATTATAAGGCCTTTCTGAGAGAATTGGATGACGACATAAGGAGATGGAAAGACATTCCATGTACATGGATTGGAAGAATAAACATAGTTAAAATGTCCATTCTACCTAAAGCAATCTACAGATTCAGCGCCATCCCAATCAGAATCCCAATGACATTCTTTACAGAATTAGAACAAAGAATCCTAAAATTCATATGGGGCAACAAAAGACCCCGAATTTCTAAAGCAATCCTGAGAAAAAAGAACAAAACGGGAGGCATCACAATCTCTGACTTCAAAACATACTACAAAGCTACAGTAATCAAAACAGCATGGTACTGGTACAAAAACAGGTGCACAGATCAATGGAACAGAATTGAAAGCCCAGAAATAAAACCACACATCTATGGACAGCTTATCTTTGACAAAGGAGCTGAGGGCATACAATGGAGAAAAGAAAGTCTTTTCAACAAATGGTGCTGGGAAAACTGGAAAGCCACATGTAAAAGAATGAAAATTGACCATTCTTTTTCACCATTCACCAAAATAAACTCAAAATGGATTAAAGACCTAAAGGTGAGACCTGAAACCATAAGGCTTCTGGAAGAAAACGTAGGCAGTACACTCTTTGACATCAGCATTAAAAGGATCTTTTCAGACACCATGTCTTCTCAGAGAAGGGAAACAATAGAAAGAATAAACAAATGGGACTTCATCAGATTAAAGAGCTTCTTCAAGGCAAATGAAAACAGGATTGAAACAAAAAAACAACCCACTAACTGGGAAAAAATATTTGCAAGTCATATATCTGACAAAGGCTTAATATCCTTAATATGTAAAGAACTCTCGCAACTCAACCACAAAACATCAAACAACCCAATCAAAAAATGGGCTGGAGACATGAACAGACATTTCTCCAAAGAAGATATACTGATGGCCAATAGGCACATGAAAAGATGCTCATCATCGCTGATCATCAGGGAAATGCAAATCAAAACTACACTAAGATATCACCTTACACCCGTTAGAATGACAAAAATATCTAAAACTAATAGCAACAAATGTTGGAGAGGTTGCGGAGAAAAAGGAACCCTCATACACTGCTGGTGGGAATGCAAACTGGTGCAGCCACTATGGAAAACAGTATGGAGATTCCTCAAAAAACTAAAAATAGAACTACCATACGATCCAGCCATTCCACTACTGGGTATTTATCCAAAGAGCCTGAAGTCAGCAATCCCAAAAGTCCTGTGCACCCCAATGTTTATTGCAGCACTGTTTACAATAGCCAAGACGTGGAAGCAACCTAAGTGCCCATCAACAGACGAATGGATAAAGAAGATGTGGTACATATATACAATGGAATACTACTCAGCTGCAAAACAGAACAAAATCATTCCATTTGCAATAACATGGATGGACCTTGAGAGAATTATGTTAAGTGAAATAAGCCAGCGAGAGAAAGATAATCTGTGTATGACTCCACTCATATGAGGAATTTAAAACTATGGACCAAGAACTGTTTAGTGGATACCAGGGGAAAGGTGGGCTGGGGGGTGGGCACAAAGGGTGAAGTGGTGCACCTACCACTTCTGGCAAACATTAATGTACAATTGAAATTTCACAAGATTGTAACCTATCAATAACTCAATAAAAAAAAATTAAAAAATTAAAAAAATAAAAAATAAAAAAAAGTGTCACATTGTGACTTGGGTCCCCATCCAAATAGCTGAGCCATCTCCATTGGTAAACTTGATGAATTCCCAGTTTCCATGGGACAGAAAGGTTGGAGAAGACATCTCTCCCAGAATCAAAGTCCCACAGATGGAACAGCAAGAGGAAGGAAAGTCCTTATAAGCTTTTGAAAACTGACCCAATGTATAGTTTGTCCAAAGGATGCTGGTCAAGAAGAAATTGATGGGGTTCAAGATGCACTACCCAAAAATATGGCACCTTGGCAAACTGAATATTTTCAGCTGAAGGAGTTTGAGAAAACAGCAGAAGCATGACAGTCACTCTGACCTTCCCACCACTCCTGCCCTTCTTTCCTGAAGCAGGAAGTCGAGAAGAATCTGAAGAAACAGCCTTTGCTAAATTTCCCCGTTTTCCTAAACTTATCTCGTGCTCTTTGCCCTATCGTATTTATCCACAACTGTCCACTCTTCATCAGTCCTAGCATAAAAATACTCAGGCTTAACCATTTCTTTGGGTCTTCATTTCTTTATGAAGGCTACTGTGTCACATAAAATCTTATATTAATAAATTTGTTTGCTTTTCTCCTGTTAATCTGTCTTTGTTGGTTTAACTTTCAGACCCAGCCAGGACCTTAAGAGGATCAAGGAAAACTTTTTCCTCCCCAACAAAACGTTCTGAATTTCTTAGTCCTTGGGGCTAGCTTGAGGAAAAGACTCTGGGTCTTTTTCCTCTCTGCTTTGAACTTTCATCTTAAAGATGCACAACAAGAAATGGGAAAGACAGAAACAACTACTAGTGCTTTTACTAATAAGGCAGATTTCTACCAAGGATAATAGTTTTTCCAATCTGATCAGATAACCAAAGGATTCCTAGAACGGATTTCTTAATCCTGGGACACAAAGTATGTTCAGCATTTGGGGAGCTCAAAGAAAAGAAATAAAAAAGAAATGAGTCAGGCCCAATGCAGGACTTAGAAACTTCAGTGTCAATGTCAGAGACATCCCAGCAGGAGACAGAGGAGTGTGAGGAGCACTGTTTCTGAACTGACAGTCTTGGGTCCTGGTGGTGAAGCAGTCTCAATGGCATCTCAGTGAGACTGCCAAAATTGTTGAATGCTGGCTGCAAAATACCACCATACTAACCTGTTGATAAGGCAAAACTGAGTTTATTGCTCAATGTGGTAAGGGAGAAAATACCTTTTAAAAGTCCTAGAAGCATCTCAGAAGGGCAAGGACAAGGTTGGGATATTTATAAAGCTTTTTTTGAGGTCTGGCTTAAAGGAGGTTTTTCACTGTATGGGCTTAATTAGGATTAGCTGAGTATCATGGCATAAGGTTTAGGATTGGTGGACACAGCAAAGCAAGGATTTTTGGGTGAGGGGTTCAAAGACTCTGGGAGAGTAAACAGTCATTTGGTACTATCTATTGAAAGCTTCAGCAGTCGGATGTTCATTTAAATGGGTTTTCACAAAGTTCCTAAAATAAACAATAAATTTTATTTTCAAATTGCACCTTTCTGACAAGAGCGTCCTGTAATACTAAAGTCAAGTTGAGGAAGACAGTGAAATAATATAGAGGAGTAGCTGGTTTCCTTTCCAGTGGAGTATGAATAGGTAACTGTGTGTAGTTGCTAACAAAAGAATTACAGGTTTAAATATGTTGTTTGAAATTACAGAGGTGAACAGTTGAGGAAGTGAGAATATAATTTAATCCTATTGGGAGAAGGAAGGAAGGAATAGACGGTGAGGGCTTTTAAAGAGCTAAATCCTCATCTTTCATATCAGAAAGTCAGGGATAATTTCTAAAACTGATGATTAAAAAATAGTAGTCTAGGGGCTGGCCTGGTGGAATAGTGGTTAAGTTCCCACGCTCCACTTCAGCAGCCAGGGCTTCACAGGTTCAGATCCCAGACGCAGACCTAGCACCACTTGTCAAGCCAAGCTGTGGCAGTGTCCCACATAAAATAGAAGACTGGCACAGATGTTAGCTCAGGGCCAATCTTCCTCACACACACACACACACACAAAATGGTAGTCTAGGGGCCAGCCTGGATATCCTAGTGGTTAAGTTCAGCACGCTCCACTTCGGTGGCCCTGGTTCAGTTCCGGGGCGTGGACCTATACCACTCTATTAGCAGCCATGCTGTGCTGGCAGCCCACATACTAAAAAATAGAGGAAGATAGGCACAGATGTTAGCTCAGGTTGAATCTTCCTCAGCAAAAAGAAAAAAGAAAATAGTAGTCTATTTCTTGAGAGAGGCAGCACTCTTCATATAAGTCTTCTGGTATTTTTTTTTAACCATGTGAATATATATTACTTTGGTAATTAAAAAAAAAAAAAGAATAAAGAAGGAAAGGCTGATTAGCAGTTGAAAGTTCCAGAGAAAGGCCATAGAGAGTAAGGGCTGTGATTAGAGAAGAGGTCATTGATAATCTTCTCCAAGTTTCCTCAGAGCCCTGAGGGGGAAGGTTAGAGAGAGCATGGGAGAGGGAGAGAAAGTGGGAGCAAAGGGCGTGCTTGAGAAGTTTAGGCAGCAAGGAAACCAAGAAATACGATAGTCCTGAGGAGGGCACTCTGTGAGAGGGAAGGGGTCTGATGGTGACAGAGGCAGAGGTGCTGGGACCCTGCTGGGCGTCTTTTTTTCTCTCCCCTGCTCTCCCTCCCACTCTGCTTCTCCTTTTTCTCTTTCACTGGCTGTAACATGGGCCTGGAGTAGTTTTTATTACAATTTTTGGTGTATTTATTGACTATAGTTTTATGTTTCCTGTTCATAATTGAAAAAGCAGATGAGTTAAACATTTTCTGTTTCTCACAAAAAATATATATTAAACCAAATTGAGTTGCTTTTTATTTCTCCGTGGTCTTCAGTTGACTTGGTTCTGTGGATGAGTGGTCTTCAAAGATTCGCCCCTCCCCCGCCAGCCTACATTATTCCCTTTGGTAAACGTAATCCACCTTCTCATATGCCAGAATTTTTATTGTTTCCCTGGTGATTTGTACTCTTCTATGACAACTTTGATTATTTTAAACTACTCTAGGTTTTGTCTGTGATGTCATAAATTGGTTCACTTTGTAGCTTAGTATATAATATTTAAGTTATTTCTGAACTCGTTTTAGACCTTTATTACTTCCAGTAAAAAGTGAAGCAGGGGTTTCATTCCAGTTTTAAACTCAGGAGTCAATTTTAATTTTTAGTTAGACAGCGACAATAAACACCTAGATTATAAGTGTCAGCTATGAAAATACTAACCAGAGGTTCACACAGGACCAGCAAAATTCTAGTGGATATTTATTTACTAAAATAACCTCTTGTCATTATCAGACGAATTTAGCTCAAATATACAATTAAAAATGACAAGAATAGATGAGCCTGTCTTCAGTTTGGAAGCTATAGGGAGTTAAATATTTTAGTGGCTGAAGGAGGCCTAGGGCAGGAAAGTCAAGGGTCGGCATCAGGGCAGGGCAGTGACATTACACTAGAACCACAAGACGTGACGTACAGTTCTAGCCTCTCACCAGGTGTTTGACCTTAAGGAAATTACTTAATCTCTCTGAGCTTCTATTTTTTAATCCATAAAATGGGAATAATGATAACATCTGCATCATAAGGCTGTTATGAGGACTAATTGAAATAATGAATATGAAATGCTTAGCATACTGCTTGGCACATAGTAAGCACTTAATAAATATTAACTATTTTGTCGTCAATGTTTCTATGGCTATTGCTGCTACAAATTCACCAGTGGGCTTCAAGCAAGTGACTTTACCTATTTGGGCATCTGTTAGAATAGACGAGTTCTATCTTATCTCTATTTTTTGTGACACTCCAATTCGACTCTCTTCTACCTAAGATCCACCATGGACCACCACAACAGCATAGTGACCTGAAGTCTATCCCCAGATAGGTAGACAGCAGACATTGCTTCTAAGGTTATTGTATAAGTAAATTAGTTATGCTCAGGTCTTAAGCAACATCAAAGTCTGTTGAAAATGAACCTAAATTCTACTCATGATCTATAATTAGCTGCTTAAACCCGGGATCCTAGCTAATGTCTTTTCCTTTTCAAGGCTGCTCAGTCTGTTTTCTTAGGGATTCTTCCCTACAATCACTGGCTACCAAATTAGCCTGCCCAGCTTCTCTCTTCCCTGCTATCCCAGAAAATAGTAAAAAAAAAAAAGTTCCCTTTTTCTCTTTTTAAGAGCTACTCCACTAATCTCTGTGGAGACACTAATCTCTGTAGAGACTACTGAGGTTGAGGTAGTTCCCAAGGTTCTAGAAATTGGATCCTGGTCTCTGTGTAACCATCCTGGATAATGTAGTACCTGCCTCCCTTATATTTCCTGGATTTGACAGTCTCTCTCAGTGCTCAGAGTCCCCAGTCTCCCACTTCCCTTTACATTAGCAGGAACCTGAGGACAATTTTGCACTGACCTGTGGTCGAAGTAGACCGTGTTCCTGACTGCAGTGCACAGGGGGGATCACCCTCGCTGGCTTTGCTATGGGCCTGGATCTTATCCAAGAAGTTTATCTGCACATTGGGTCAGTTGGTTGGGTCTGTGATGTCTGAATGGTTACAGGTTCTTCAGGAGGTGTCAGGGCATCCTAGGACTTCCTGTCCAGCTTCCTTCTGGGGCTTTCCAAGGAAAGCTCCTGCTTCTCTCGCGCGCATTTCTAATGTTCCCTTTTTCAGTCTTTGTTCTCTTTGCTTTTTGGTTTTCCAGGATTCTATTGATATATCTTCTAGCTCAGAGATTTCTTTCCCTCAGCCCTGTCCAGTCTGCAAATAAGCTTATCAAAGGCATTCTTCATTTCTGTTACAGTGTTTTTTATCTCTAGCATTTCTTTTTGGTTATGTCTTAGGATTTCCATCTCTCTGCTTACATTGTCTATCTGTTCTTGCATGCTGTCTCCTTTATCCATTTGAGCCCTTAGCATGTTAATCATAGATGTTTTAAATTCCTGGTCTGATCATTCCAACCTGCCATGTCTGGTTCTGATGTTTGCTCTGTCTCTTCAAATTGTGTTTTTTTTACTTTTGTGTGACTTGTAATTTTTCTTACCAGCTGAACATGATGTACTGGATAAAGGAACTGCTGTGAATAGGCCTTTAGTAATGTGGTGGTGAGGCGTGGGGGGAGGGGAAGCATCCTATAGGCCTATGATTAGGTCTCAGTCTTTCAGTGAGCCTGTGAACTTCACAAATGTTTCTCTATTTTTCTTCTCCTCCCCTTAGGTGGGACAGCATGGCTAGAGTAGACTGAGTTGGGTATTTCCCTTCCCCTGGTCAGTTAGGCTCTGATAAAACCCCAACAGGTTAAGTTCTGGCTAACTAGTTTCTCTGAGGGCAGGCCTTGGTAAGAACAGGGCTCTGGTTTATTTCAAAATGGTTCATTTTCCCCTCCCCCTGTCAGAAGCAGGAGGAGATTTTTCTCTGATATTACTATAGGAGCCTGATTGAGCAGTACAATATTGTGTATAGTACACTATTGTGTCGGCCCCTCTATGACTGGGTCCCCCTGGACCTTTTAACTCCTACAGCCAGTTACAGTTCAGGTTTCCCTGCACCGGCACTGGTTCCCACGGCAGTTTCTGCTCCAAGTCTCGGCTCTTGTTAGCGGTGATCACCTACCTGTATTCACCTGTATGACTCTCCAATCTTGGGGGCAGTGGTTTGCACTGTGTCCTCCCTTTTCTTATAAATCCAAGAGAAGTTATTGATTTTTCAGTTGTTTCAGCTTTTTACTTATTGTTAGGACAGAGTAGTTACTTCCAAGCTCCTTACATGTGGAATGGGAAACCAGAAGTCTAATGTTTTCTTTTTAATTAATTTTTAATTTTAAAGTAATGCATGAATAAATTATCCTTGAAAAAAATTAATATATTCCAAATAAGGAAACTCTTCTTTGCATTCCATCCCTAATCTTATTCCTCTCTCCCCTTTCCCTGGCGGTCTCCACTTTCATCGTGATGTATATTCTCCTAGATTTCATATTTATGTGCATATATTGGAGACCTTTATTAGTATATGTAGATCTACCTATTTTTCTTAAAGTGCTGCAATAATCCACAGTATAGCTGCACTCTGCTTTATTTAGCAAATCCCCTTTGACAAACATTGAAGATACCTCTGTCTTTAAGAAATATAGTAGTGCTAAATGAAAGAAGTCAGTCACAAAGGACCACCTATAGGATGATTCCATTTATATGAAATATCTAGAATAGGCAAAATTTATGGAGATAGAAGGTAGATTAGTGGTTTCCTGGGCTGGGAACAGGGGCGGGGGAGAAGCAGTATAGGGGAATGATAGTTGAGGGGTGCAGGGTTTCCTTTTAGGGTAAAGAAAATATTCTAAAAATGGTTGTAGTGATGGATGCACAACTCTGTGAATATACTAAAAGCCACTGAAGTGTATACATTAATTGATGTATTATATGTGAACTATATTTCAAGAAAGCTGTATAAATGAAAATGAAATGTAGTAGTAATCTTATTAGGTATGCTTCATCAGGACTAATTAAATTAGAGATGTCCAGGGACTGCCTAATAGCACCGGTGGTTTTTAACCTCAGCCCCTCATCTACACAGGTGGTGTGTTCTCTGACAAGCCTAGTCTCCTTAGCAGTTAATGTTTTTTAGGTTTGGGCCATGACCTTTGTAAAGTAAGGGGAGAGGAAGATAGCGGCTGAGCAGTGTAGAGTTCCTGGTGGTTTCCATCCTCTAACCTAAGAGCAGGAGTCAAGCGGGAAACTTGCTCTCACCTTGTTTCACTGTGATTCTAGAATGGAAGGCAGCAAACCCAATGGCCTCCTCTTCATCCTTGTGGGCCTGAGCAAGAAACAACACGTCTCAGAGTGGGTTTTCCAAAGAGGCCTTCTTCAATCGCCTCATGGTAAAAATGGGCCCTTTTCTTAGGAGTAGAAAGATGTTCTATATGCTGACCTTAATAGTCAGGCTCACCAACGAGGCCGGAACAACATCTTTATCCTCTCTACTAAAGGCATCTCTGAAGGCTTTTCTACAAAGAGGTGAGTTACAGATTTTATATTGCTGACTCTAGGACCCTAATAGTAAATGCTGCTATTATATTAAAAATAAATATGACAAATAATTAATCACCATTTGTTGAATGCCTGGTATATACCACTTGCAATAATAAATCCTCACAAGGTCTCCTTTTACAATTGAGGAAAATAAGGTTAAGTAACTCACCCAAGGTTATGGAGATCTGTTGCCCCAAAGCCAATGCCCTTTCTACTCCATCATGCTGTCTTCTGTGTATTTTAGCCTTGAATATCATGCTAAGAATCTGAGGGCTTTTTGAGGTCAGAGGCCTAACTCAATTAATCTCTGTCTCATTCACCACCTCTAGCAGGGCGCTCAGCACACAGTTGGTTCCTAGGGCATGTCATTAGGAATGCATTCTTAGAGCTCTCTGCTTTGCTTCATCTGTGCAGACCTTGCCTGAGCATGGCCAAGTACCACCTGAGGCATCTGAGCTCCCTGTGGGGGGTTCACATAAGAGGCCATGTGGAGCCTCCAACTAACTCCAAAAAGGGATTTTCTTTTTAAAAAGAGGATGTTAGGAAGAGTCTAAAGGGAAATGTTAGGATATTAAAATCTGTGGAATCAGCATGAAGGCTACTTATGGATTGCATTAGTCATGGAAGGTGAGTTCACTCTCGAGAAAGCAGAAAAGTTGAGAGATGTAGGGGGATGCAAATGACAGGTACAAGTGTCAGCAAAGTACTTTCAGAAGGACGAAACTCAACCCCACTCATCATTAATGCACATGAGCATGTGTGGATCGGTTTAGGACGGAGAGAAAATTAGAGCAGTGGCCAAAGCAGAAAGATGCACATTGAGATATGGTTACATGTTCATAGACACAAATAAAACTGACCTCTGGAACATGCAGATGCTATCTCCAGATGAAAAATAAATTGTCAACTATAGCATCTCACCTCAACGGAAGGGGCAGACTATATTCAGAAAGCAGGGGTTTTTTGGAATTAGAAGCCTGGATGAGAATGGAAAAGAAATAAAGGAAACCTCTTTCTCTAGATTAGAACTCCAGGACTTGAAGCCCAGAGTAGAAGGATAGAAGTCCTTATGAGATGGACAGCTCTGAAAATATGGCTGGACTAACTGCCAATGCCTGAAATGAATCAGGCTGTGCCTAAAGACCCTCCCTTCCCTAGCAATTATTTTGTGTGAGGTTTTTATGGAACTTTGTTTTGGAGGAGTCTTTGAATGCCCTAGATTCTGCTCGCAATTTCTTCATCTCATGAAATAAGTCAGCAGTCCATGAATATTATAACTTCAAAATTAGAGTCCAGTCGCTGGAGTTAGGAAATCTTGAAGTCAATCCTAGATCTACTACGGACTGTTAAGAGATGTGAGTCAGTTACTTCATTTTTCTCTTCCTCAGTTTGTCCTTTTGTAACAGAGATAATGTGGTTTTATTGGTTAGTTACCTCAGGATAAATGCTTTTAAAAAATGTAAAATTACTTTATTCCTTTGAAGTACATTCAGCAATCATTCATTAAATATTAGCCTCCTTTGTACAAGGTACGGGGGTAGAGTCTAGAGAGGGCTAGGGTCTGTGCAACACGATCCCCATGCTTACTCCACAGGATTATTGTACCAGGCAGCAAATGGACCCAGCACTGACATGCGTTAGGTCTTTTCTACTTTCTTTTCTAGAAATATCTCTCCTAGAATCCAACTCTGGAATTTCCTGACTTTTCCAAGTTTAGATAATAAATCTTCCATTGCACTAGTATAACTTAATGCCTTTATTTGCTTGAATTATATTTTAAAAAGAAAGTTATACAGTCCCACTGCCCTCAGTGAGGCCACAACAAGCATATTTCATTAGATTTATACACTTGAGATTTTATACTGCACAGTACTAAGAACTTTAAACATACAATAATTAACACTATACAGCTGAAAACAGAGTCTGGGAAGGAATAGTATTTTTAAAATTGAACAGGATAGATTATTTCAAGCCTCAAACTTAAGAGTCAGAAGATACAGGTGCAGTTTGAAAGAAGGACCTCCAGTTGACCTATCCTGGTTAGTTGTCCATCCCTGGACCCCTCATCTGTGGCCACAGGGTCACATTGTACAAAGGGCTGCTTCTGTGGTAACTATCTAATGGCTCTGCTTTACATGAAAAAGCTAATGGAATCAGTGGATGGGGGCTGAGCAGACAAAACAATGGAGTCAGCTACCAGATAATCACTAATTGCTGGTTTTCCTATTCTAATGACCAGACGAAAAAAAGAGAAAGAAGGGGCCGGCCTGGTGGCGGAGTAGTTAAGTTCACACACTCTGCTTTGGTGGCCTGGGGTTCGCCGGTTTGTTTCCTGGGCACTGACCTACACACCACTCATCAAGCCATGCTGTGGCGGCATCCTAGATACAAAATCGAGGAAGATTGGAGCAGATGTTAGCTCAGCGGCAATCTTCCTCACCAAAAAAAAAAAAGAGAGAGAGAGAGAAAGAACTAGTCCCACAGTGCCTAGCACACAGACAATTAAGAACTAAGTAAGTAACAGTTTATTGTTAGAAACAAAATTAACTTCCTCATGACCTGGACCTCACAGCCCAGAGCGGGAGCTCTGAGGAGAGCTCTGAAGCAGCCAGGAGGTTCTTAAAAAAGAAAAGTCAAGTCAGCAAACATTCATTTGAGTATCTACAGGGTACAGTGTATTGTACTGTGGGGTGAGGGCATAAAAGCAAGAGAAGCTATTCCATGTGGATATTACCAGTAATAGCAAAATAATGGACCATAGGCTGAACAAAGAAAGAGCAGGTAAGTGTGGGACAAGGCTCCTTGGGGGAAGATTTCCTTCAAGGAGAAGGAATCTTCAGATCTGGCTTTAGGAAGAGGTGAGGGACAAGGAAGGAGCAGCTAGAGGAGAGGATTCCACCTGCAAGGAAGAACCGTTGCAGAGGCAGCAAGTGGGAATATTGGGAAGTGGGAAGAGATGCCAGTGAGATATAAAACAGCTGGTCCAGAGAAGGTCTCTTAGCACTTATGTGGACTCAATAAGGAATTGGGATCATGTTGGGTTCCTAATTAGGAGAGGAGAGTAAATGGAACCGGTGTAGAAGGAAGTTTCTTGTGCGGCAGCTCTTTGGGAGTCAGTAGAGTAGGAGGATCCGGGAGACAGGAGGGTCTTCTGGGCATCAGCCATGGTCTGAGTCAGAGACTTGGGGAGCTGTGCTGGAAGAGGTGACTGGGAGAGACTTCTGAGTGGAAGCGGCCCCGAGAGTGGTCTTGTTAATATCCTCCTTCACCTCCTCCTTTCTGTACCCTAGAGCCTGGTCCCATGCAGAACAGACTGGAGTAACTAAGCACAGGTTTGATAAGTGATTAGAGAGAGGAGACTTGCTAGTGGAGACCAGGAAAGGCTCGTAGGATAAATCTGGAAAGATAAACTGCACTTTGATGGGTCCAATAGTACTTGATGAGGAGGAGAGAGAGAGAGAATGCGAAGGAATATAGATTTGCAAGAGTAGAGTGGTATTTAATCTTGGTTCAAAATGCTATGTGGTACATTATAGCTCTTTATAGTTTAATTAAGTTTATAATTTAAATTTATAATTAAATAATAATTTATATTTCAATTAAAACTAGAGAAAGACAGAAGAATGGAAAGCTAACTAGATAGTCTGACTTGTTTTATTTATAACGGTTTTATTGAGATATAACTCACATACCATAAAGTTCAACATTTTAAAGTGTGCAGTTCAGTGGTTTTTAGCATATTCGCAGAGTTGTGCAACCATCACCACTCTCTAATTTTAGAACATTTTCATCACCCCAAAAAGAAGCCCCATACCCATTAGCACTAGTCTGACCTAGCACAATGAGAATGGAGCCTCTGATTGCCAGGAATTCTCTGTCTTTCTTAGCTGGGTAGAAACCTTGAGTGACTCTCATTAATCGTCAAGTCCCATGCGACTGCTCCTCTACGGAAAAACGTCCTGATGTGGCTAGGGCTACAGGGGTGGAGAGGAAGAGTCCTGGAGCCCAGAAAGGAGGGACATATAAGAGAACCTCAAGGGAGAGAAAGGGAGCTTTGGGCCCTGAGGGAAAGAAACCAGCCAGGGTCAGAGTTGTGGAGCTGATAACAAGGCGGCCCTACTCCCAGCAGCCTCAGTAATGGAGACTCTTACAGGACAATTCTGAAACTGCTCTATCTGCCCAAACCTTCTGGGGCTTGACTGAGCAGGAAGTTATTTTCCTTTTTCTACCCGTCCTCCCTGGAGCAGATGAGCATGCTCATCTCCCCCTTTCTGCCGTGGTGCTGCTAAATACCAGACCCTGAGCTAGGGACTTTCTCTGTGTTATCCCAGAGATAGTTTAATCCCTACAACAGCCCTATGAGGTAGATATGGCTGTCCCTCTTCTTTAGAAATTAACAAACTAAAGCTCATAGAGTTAAAGTAACTTGCTCAGGATCATATACCTGATAAGTGCCAGGAATGATTTCAAACCCAGGACTCCAACCAAGACTCATTTAGCTTCTAGATCTTTACTGTCACTGCCTCAGTGGGGTCCACATCCTTCTGCCTCCCTCTTGACACCCCAGCACAAAGAACCAAGGCTAAGAAAAACTCTGCTACCCAAGACTGATGAAAGCACTGTGGTGACTAAGGTTATAAAAATCTTTGAACCCCTCACTAATGTTTTTGAGAGCGATGTGGTCTTCCTAGCAGTGTATTTTCTGTGTTAGCCTTTTACACATCTGGCATGCTAGATCCCAGATGTGTGATTTTCATCCCATGCGGTGGGGCCACAGTACTGGGGATCCTGCCGGTTCAGCTGTGCTCGAGAAGGCCTTTTTCTCTGACAGGGCCTGCAGGAGGTGGCTAGTGGTGGTTTTGTAGTCCCCAATTTGTTACTGTCTCCAGCCAGAGACAAGCGCTACCCCACTTGATACATACACACACACATGCACACACGTGTGCTCATACCATCTATTTGGAGAGGAACACGAAGAAGGAAACATTCACAAGGCATCACCAGTGATTTCTCTTCTCCCAGATCAACTAGTCTGACTTCTCCCTGTTGCCTCCTTTGCCTGTGGTCTGTCAGCTGGAGGTGATGACAAGGAATATTTCAGACTCTTTCCCCATCTGCTCCAAACACCAGGAAGCTGCAGGCCTGCTTCCCTCCAGGCCAGCTTAGAAATCCTGGTGTCAGGATAGAGCAGGCTTCCAAAAGCCAACCACAGAACATTTAATACCTGTGCAAACCCCACATAGAATTCATATGCCATAGGGTCATGGCTTTATGAGTGTTTCTATGACATGGTATTATTACACCCCAGATCTCTCACCTCATATGTCACTCAAGCATTCTCTGTCAGGAAACCAAAGAATAAACATCCAAAAAGAAGATTAATATTAGAGAGACTAAAAGAGTAAAGTTCACCGAAACCATATGGTTCAGCTCAGAAGGGATGTGTGTCCGCCTTCTCTCTATCCGCCTTCCACCTCATCTCGTCTAATACTCCGAACAGGAATCCCTTTACAGCTGTGTTGCTTAAGCTACCTGTGTCAGAGTCAGTGAGGAAACTTGTTAAAATGCAGATTCCTGGGAATCATCATTTTGGAGATATGACCTAGGAATCTGCATTTCACAAGCTCCCCAAGAGATGTTTGTGAATGGCAGTCCGCTTGTGACCATCCACCCTTGTTTGAGTACATTTTGTCGTGTGGAACTCACTGCTTCCTTGGGCAGCTAAGTCTAGATGATTGTAAGGAGGGGAAAGATCTGCTTTATTGGGCTGAATTTGGCCTTCTATAATTCTCATCCACTTTTCTTCCCATTTTTTCTCTTGCCCCTGGAGCCAGAGGGACTAAGTCACCTCCCTTCTGTTGGAGAGCCTCTAGGTACAGACCTTTCTGTGTCCCACCTCAGGAAGCAGAGAAATGAATCCACCCACTGGACTGGTAGAGCCAGTCAGGGTGGGGAACTGAAGCAAAAGGTTTTGACCTGCCAGGGTCTTGCAGAAGGCCTGGAGTTGAGTGTCTTGGTTGAAGGCCCAGCCTCTGGACTCCTGTTAGGGGCAGACCCTGCCTGTATACCCTTAGGCAAGATGCTCCCTGTCTCTGTGACGCATTTCTTCATCTGCAAAACATGATGACAATGATATTATAAGTTTTTTTGAATATTAAATAAAATAATACATATAAAGCACTCACAAGTGTCCCTGGTATATATTAAGTGCTCTCTAAGTATCATCGTCATCATTGAGTGGGAAGAGGGCAACAAAAAAATTCTTCAGGTTTGCCTATTGGGCTTCTGCTTCTTTTTTTTTCCATTCTAAAAATTGACAAAAAAAAAAAAAAAAGCTTAAGGATATAAGGTTGTTACATAGACTATGAGAACCAGTTGTTCTTTTCCACTGAGTACCAAGTGAAATGATGTGGGCAGCACTCATAACAGGAAGGATGGCCATTAGTGGGGTGACTGTATGTCCCAGCAGTTTGCCCAGAATTGCCCAACTTTGTTCCTGTGGCAATTATTAATACTCTTAAAAATGTTCCAGTTTGGATGACAAGTTGTCGAGTCACCCCAGACATTAGAGTTTCAGAAGATTTTCAGTGTGGATTGGAAGCAGTAAGACAGGTTACCAAGAGAGCTTGTGAAATCTCTTCCTTGGAAATATTTAAAACATGCCCATCTGGCTGGGATGATTTAGAACAACTGCAAATAAGTGCTCATTTATAAACCCCTAAAATGCTTTGTTTGGTTTCGTTTAACTAAACTGCCTTGCCCTGCCTCCAGGAGGTACGTAGGTAGTAAAATTAATGGAAACAACTTTGTTAACTACTCAATTTGCCAAACAAAAATTGCTTTGTGCTGTGGGCTAGTGGATGTGGATGAACAACCATTATGAGGTTACAGACAGTAACATTCTGCTTCAGACTGTAGAAAAGAGATACTTAGGTTTGGAAGTTAACAAATTCTTAGACAACTAAAAGTTTGAAATAAGAATGTAGACTGCTACTTGGGTAAGAATATTGTAATAATAGCTAACAGTGTGCCAGGTACTGTACAGATGTTACCACATTTCATCCTCAAAAACCCCTATGAAAGTAGTCCTACAATTATACCTGTCTACAAATGAGAAAACTGAGTCACAGAGAGGTAAGGAACTTGCTCAGTTACCGGCAGAGTTGTGACTTGTCCCAGGCAGTTTGGATCCAGAACCCATGCTATCCACCACCATGCTGCCTGCTCCCCAGAAAGAGAGAAAACTCTAGTTTAAATGAAGTGGGGACAGTAGCAGCAGTCAGGCAATTTCCTGTCTATCCAAGCTGGCTGCTGGTGAGAGCGGACTGCCTTGCAAATGAGGGAAACAAACTGGTCCTCACTGAGGAATAAGTGAAGAAAAATAGAATTTATAGAACTTTACATTTAATCCTTATGACATCCGTGGAAGGTAGTATCATCATTTCCATTTCACAGTTATTGAAAGTGAGGGCTTAGAGAGATTAAGGAGTTTGCTAGGCCTCATAGTAAGTCAGAGGCAGAAGCAGGATTCTGACTCAGGAATCCCATCCAACCCAGGAACTCCTACTCTTGGCATCTGTGGAAAGTGCCTGTGTTCACTATTAAGCCAAACATACAGGCCACAAACTTGAATATAGAAAATGACCTTGTTTGTGTGTATGTGTGTGTGAGTGCATGTGTGTACACAGAAAAAGGATGAGAAGGAACTATAGCAAAAATGTCAACAGTGGTTTTCTCTGGGTGGTAGAATAGTGGGTAATTTGTTTCTTCTGTATTTTCTAAGTTTTGCTTAATGAACACGTATCTTTTTTATAACAGCTTTATTGAGATATAAGTTAAATCCCATACGCTTCACCCATTTAAAGTGTACAATTCATGGGGCTGATCTGGTGGTGTGGTGGTTAATTTCGCACACTCCACTTCAGCAGCCCAGGGTTCACAGGTTTGGATCCTGGGCATGGACCTACACACCACTCATCAAGCCATGCTGTGGCAGCATCTCACATGCAGAACAGAGGAAGATTGACACAGACATTAGCTCATGGCCAACCTTCCTCACCAAAAAAAAAAAAAAGTGTACAATTCAACAGTTTTTAGTATCTTCACAGAGATGTGCAACTATCACTACAATTACTTTTAGAACATTTTCATCACCCAAAAAGAAACCCCATAATCATTAATGGTCTCTTCCTGTTTGCCCCCAGCCCTTCCAGCCCTAAGTAACCATTAGTCTGCTTTCTATCTCTATAGAATTACCTATTCTGGACATTTCATATAAACTGAATCATACAATATTTGGTCTTTTGTTAAGTGCTTCTTTCACTTAATGTTTGCAAGGTTCGTCCATGTTATAATATGTATTTATACTTTATTTCTTTTTATTGCCAAATAACATTCCATTACATGGAAATACCACATTTTATTTATCCACCTTTTGGTTGATGAATGTTTGAGTTGTGTCAATTTTTTGGCTCTTATGAACATTAATGTACAAGTTTTTGTGTGCACGTATGTTTTCATTTCTCTTAGGTATATACTTAGGAGTAGAATTGCTGGGTCATATAGTAACTCTATGTGTAACCTTTTTAAGAATACATGTATCTTTTTAAAAGTAATGTTTTTAAAGCCAGGGCCCCAGGAACCACTTATATGATAGTTGGAGAAAGGAAGATTATCTTAAAATTAGATGTTCCATGTCAAGCTTCTTATAAAATCAAGTCATCCAAATAACAAAGAGAAAAATAGAATAAAAAGTAAGAAACTAATCCTCAAGAGACATTGATATGTACATTGAAAAATTTGTTCATACTACAAACGTTTTTTGATCATCTATTATATACAAGAAGGACCAGTGGATTCGAAGTCAGAAGACCTAATCATTGCCTTTCTAGGGTCTCTTGAAGGCTGCCTGTGAGGCTCCAATGGAATCAGGTGTTTCATATGCTATAAATGGCTGTTCGACTTTGAAGAAGTTGTAGTAGGAGTGATCTCAGGGAGGCAAAGTTCTTCTGAGGTAGACCAAGAAAATACACTTAGTGGAGAAGAAAAGGCCTGAGAGGCAGAGAGAGAGGTGGGACCTATATGGGGACAAGACTAGGCTTTGGTCTCAGGCTGCTCAAGGTTTATCAGGAGACCCCAAAGGGAGGGGCAGGGCCCAGGACCGTCCATGATGTGCATCTCAGGGAAGAGACAAGTTCTGTGTTACTTTGCCCCTTTCTCTACCTACTCTTTATCCCAGTAAAACCTAGTTGGGAGAAGAAGAGAGCACATGCAGTCACACAAGGAGATTGCAGGCTCGATAGCAAAGGAATAGTGAGAAAGGAGTAGGTTGTGACTATCATTCCCAGTCCCCAGGACTGCTCTGGTGGTTGGGGGAGCAGAATTTCAAGGAGATTTGGGGATGCAATCAGGAGTAATGATAGGTAGAGCTTAAGGAGGAGGCCAAGGGATTTAGAGAGAGTGGGCTAGGTGAGCGTGGATGAAACGGATTCTTTATTACCTCAGCTCTGCACTCCGTTTTTCAAAACCTTTCAATAATTTGTACTACCTATAAAATGCAGTCCTTAGTGAGGCATCCGTGACCCTCCATGGTCTGACCCCAGCTTAATTTTCCAACCTTACTTCCCACTGCTCCCCTTCAGTACATCCAGCCACACTAAAGTATTTACTCTCCCAAATAAAACCAGAATCCAGCCTTTGTCTGGAATTACCTCCATTACTCTCTCTGTATCCAAATAACTGCCAGTTCTACAAAACCCAGCTCACAAACTGTCTCTTCCACAAGGACTCTCCAGAACCCCCATACCCTCCTTCCCAGACAGAATCTCAGACTTGCCATGATGCTTATAATGCTTTACCTGCATAATGACTCTTACAAGGTTGTCTTTAATTCTCATCAGAGGGTAGGCCTCTCAGGGGCAAAGACCATCCCTAAATGCACCTGCCTGTAATATAGAGTCCGGCACATAAATTTTTGTTGAATCAGTGGGTGGATGAAGTAATGGAATAGACGTGTGGGTAAGGTGAGAAAGAGGGGGGTTGTGTGCATGTGAGGGTAGACATAATTAGATAAGTGTGAGTGCAGGCCAGGAGAGAAGGCTTCAAGATGAGATGACTAGAGATGTGCTGAGGTCAATCAGATGGGAATGGAGATTGGTGGCGGGGAGCAAGAGTGGACAGAGAGGAAGGGAATATACAGGGCAAAGAGTGAGCCCTATCCTAGGGACTCAGATTTGAGCCAAAGATCCAATAGACAGAACAGCTTTTATTCCCAGGGACAAACTCAAATGTCTACAGGGGCTAGACAGGGAGCATCATGAGTGAAGTGGGTAGGGAGTAGAGCACACCCTATCTGAAGGGTGCAGCCTCTGCTCAGCTCCAGTGGATTCTTGGAGGTGAGCCACCGTGGACAGATCTTGAAATGTTTTCAAGAGAAGCCAGCAATATGTATTTTTTTGGTGAAATCCCACATGTGTGAAATATTAGAAACTAATTAGGGTTTTTAAAACTTTTTATTGAGACATAAGGTATATACAGAATTGTACAGATGTCCTAAGTGAATTTTCAATGAATTTTCACAAACTGAACACATCCGTGTAACCAGTACCCTGATCAAGTATCAGAATATTACCAGCAATTCAGAAGTGCCCCCCACATACTCCCTTCTAGTCCTTACTGTCTCAGTAGTAACCACTGTCTTGACTTCTAAATCACAGAATAATTTTGCCAGTTTTATACTCTACATAAATAGAAGCGTGTGCTGTTTAATTTTTTGTGTGTCTAGGTTTTTTCACTCAACATTATGTTTGTGAGAAATATCCATATTGTTGGATATAGCTATGGAGTGCTCATTCTCGTTGTATAGGATCCCACTGTGTGAATATACCACAATTTATATGTCCATTCTACTGCTGAAGGACGTTTTGTTTCAGTGTTTTTACATATTACACATAGTGCTGCTAGGAACATCTAGTAGATGACCTTTGGTGAACATATGAGCACATTTCTGCTGAGTATGTACCTAGGAATGAAGTAGCAGAGTCGGAAAATATGTAGATGTTCAGCTTTAATAGTTAACTGCCAAAGTATTTGTACAGCTTTACATTCCCACCAGTAGTGTATGAAAGTTCTGGTTTCTCCACAACTTTGTCAGCGGTACTTTTTTTCATTTTAGCTGTTCTCATGGCTGTGCAGTGGCATTGCCCTGTGCTGTTGATTTACATTGCCCCAATGAATAATGGAGCTGAACACCTTGTCCCATGTTCATTGGCTATTTCGTAGCCTTTGTATGGGATAACTGTTCAAGTTATTTGCTCATTTTTCTATTGAGTTGTCTGTCTTTTTCTTTATGTATTCTAGATATGATCCTTTGATAGATGCATGTATTATGAATATCTGCTGCCACTCAGTCGCCTGCCTTTTCACTCCTTCAGTTGTGTCTTTTGATAAACAGCAGTTCTTAACTTTAACGTTGTCCAATTTATCAATTTTCTCTTTATGATCAGCATTCTTTGTATCTTGTTTAAGAAATATTTGCATACTCCAGTGTCACGAAGACATTCTCCTATGTTTCCTCTAAAAGCTTTATTCTTTTACCTTTCAGATTTAGCTTTGCAGTCCATGTGGAATTTTTTATTGTATGGCATAAGCTAGGGTCAATAAACATTTTTCCACATAGATGTCCAATCATCTCAACATCATTTTGAAAAAGATCATCCTTTCCCCAATCCTCTGCTTTAGTTGCCTTTGTCATAAATCAGGTTATCATATCTGTGAGGGTCTGTTTCTGGACTCTGTATAAAATTTCATTTGTTCATTTGTCTGTTCTTGCACCAAAACCTCAGTGTCTTGTTATTGCTTTATAATAAGTGTCATATCTTGTGGTATAAGTCTCTTCCAGCTTTGTTTTTCTTCAACACTCCATTGAATATTTTGGCCTTTTGCATTTCTGTATGAATTTTAGAACCAGCTTATTAATTTCTGGAAAAGAACCTGTTGACATTTTGATATAGATTGCATTAAATCTGTAGTTTAATTTAGGAAGAATTAATATCTTTACAGCAGTGAGTCTTCCATTCCATGAATATGGTAAATCTCTTCATTTATTTAGATTTCTCAGTTCTTCTCAATAATGTTTTATAGTTTTCAAGGTAGAGGTTTTACCCACTTTTTGTTAGCTATGTTCCTAGGCATTTGATATTTATTGAAATTATATCTTTCTAAAGTTTTATTTTCTATGTGGTTGTTGCTGGTATATAGCAATTGTAGAGGAGGAAGACATTTCCTCTACCCAATGTGGGTTCATCTGGCCGGAGGATGAATTAAATTCACATGAGACAGAATAGCAGGAGAAAATTAAACAGAGCTTTATAACATGTATACATGGGAGGCTCAGGCAAGCTGAGCAACTTGCCAAAATGGCTGAAGTCCCCATTTAAATATCATATTCAGCTAAAGACAAAGGAGGATGTTGGGGATGGGGGGAGTCAGTTACAGGAGGTTATCACACAAGCACAATAAACAAATGCAGATTTAAGTCCTTGCCTTCCCCATTGATTAAGAGTTTCTAGAGATAAGGTCATCCCCCCTTCTTCCTGGTAGAGAGGGAGATATCTTTACAGATGGAGATTTCCTTTACAATGTAAATGTCTCTTACAAAGGGTAAGTAAAATCTGCTTTTCAGTTGCTTTCCTGTCTGCAAAGTAACCAGCCTCAAATAATCATCATGCCAAAGAGACATATCTTGGGGTGGCCAATTCCAGACCCCCACACAATCAAATTGACTTTTGTATGTTGACCTTATATCCAGTAATCTTGCTAAATTCACTTAATTCTAATAGTTGTAGATTCTTTTGGACTTTCTACATACACAAGAATATTGTCAGTAAATAGTAACAGTTTTATTTCTCCTATTCTGATTATTACTCATCTTTGATTAGGGCTACCTATTTGCTGAAGAAGCATGTTTACTATTTCTATTGGGATTTGTTGTGCATACTTTCTTCCACCAAGTTCATTTTTCCTTTGCTCTGAAAGTGTGCTCTTTCCTCTGTTCTCTGCATTCCAGGGATCAGTGTAGCTCACAGTAAATTTCTTTAGATCTAGACTCTCTGTTACTATCTGGTGAGCTCCCCCCTTCCTTGTCACCACCAGTCTCTTTTGGCTGGAAGAGCCATTGTATGTGATAAACGATAAAAGTGGGAAGTTGGGCCACCTGATGGCATAGCGGTTAAGTTTGTGTGCTCTGCTTCCATGGCCTGGGGTTCATGGTTCCAGATCCCTGGTGCGGACCTACACACCACCCATCAAGCCATGCTGTGGCAGTGTCCCGCATACGAAGTAGAGGAAGATTGGCACAGATGTTAGTTCAGGGACAATCTTCCTCAAGCAAAAAGAGGAAGATTGGCAACAGATGTTAGCTCAGAACCAATCTCCCTCACCAAAAAAATTAATTGGGGCCAGCCCCGTGGCTGAGTGGTTAAGTTCATGTGCTCTGCTTTGGTGGCCCAGGGTTTCGCCTGTTTGAGTCCTGGGCGCAGACATGACACCACTCGTCAGGCCATGCTGAAGTGGCATCCCACATGCCACAACCAGAAGGACCCACAACTAAAATGTACAACTATGTGCTGGGGGGATTTGGGGAGAAAAAGTAAAAATAAAATCTTTAAAAAAAATTTAATTAATTAAATAAATAAATTTTAAAAAGTGGGAAGTTAACATGGTTCTTCTTCAACTCAATCTTTTCTGTCTTAGGGAGCTACATCTCTAATAGGAACACTCTCCACTTCTCTGGTAGCCCTCTTATGCCCTTAGATTTCTTAGTGCTAACAGAAGTATACTTTCAAGACTGTAACTCTTTATTCTACCTCAAGCAAACAAGCCTAACACTTGGTGAGGAGGCTCATTATGGTGTATAGTGCTAATTATGGTGTACTGTGGTAATTTCCTTGTTTCGTGGATAATGGGCCTTCTTAATGCTGCTTTTCATTCTTTTTGTTTTTGTCAATGGGTTTTGAAAGAGAGGAATGAAGTTAAAATGACTATATTACATCATCTACAACCAGATGTCCCCTTCATATTTGCTTTCCCTCTCCACATTTTTAAAAACTAAAATTTATAGTTTTTTATTATAAACTTTATACAGGCTCATTGTAGAAAGTATAGAAAATAAATAGAAATACACAGAAGAATCGTTAAGAATAGGATAGCTTGGACTTATTTGCTTGAGGCAAGAGCAACAAAGACTTTGGTATAACTGCAAGACAAGAGGTGTTAATGGACAAAAGAATCCCTTAGAGAGCCAGAATGTGCCAAAATATACAGCCCTCAAAGGGGAGTTTAGTTAGACAGTCCACAGGACAAGCCGAGTGTGCAAACATAAACAGCCCTCGGAGGGGAGATCTGGGCAGGCAAACACAGACCGGGCCCTGCAGGAAAGCGGAGACTGCAGAAAAGGCAGAATAGGCGAACAGCACCGCTCAGAGGGGAGGTGTAAAGAGGGTAGAACCCCAGGCTTTAGAGGTGCTGGAAGGCTTATTAAGTTACATTCCATTCCCTGGGGCTAATGCTAAGTCATTCCCAGTTAAAGATTCATTTAATGCATTTTGCTAAATGGCTCAAGAGGGGGCATGACTTCCCCAAAGAAGTCTGAGCTATTATTGCTGGAAGGGGCCTCAGGGAGAGTCTAGGCCAGTACCTCCCAAAGCATGGTCCATGTGCCACTGCTGGCATAGAAAGTTATTTTAATGGTACACAGATTCATTTTTTTTACTTTATTAGTTATATTTATTTTAATTTGTGTTGGAAAAAATTATAGCTAACATAGTGAAACCACAATTTCACAGATATCCTCATTTAGAGTGAGGCTGAAGTTGGTAGTAATGTTAGGCCTGGGTTGATTTAAAGAAAACTATTAAGCAAATAAAGCACAGGTATCATGCAGATATTGCAAAAATCAAAGTTTGGGAAATACTAATCTAGAACAACCCCCTCATCTCAACTATGAGGAAACTAAGCCAGGGAAGAGACATGGCTCACCCTAGGCAGAACCAAGACAAACACACAAATCTTGTAATTCCCAGACCAGTGTGCTTTCTTTTGTAACTGACAAGATTTCCTAGTTAACTTGAGGGAATTTAAAATTGAAAGAGTTTCTAGGTATGCAGCTTACCCTTCTGCTTACAAGTTACCTTTATGACACTTGTATAATTGTAAACAAATTCTCTGCCTTTATGTACTCATTCATTTAATAAACATTACAAAACATTGTTGGGAGTGATGTAAGGAATACTAAGATAAGAAGATGGTGTCCCTGACCACAAAGAACTTACAATTTTTTGGAAAATTAGATGTTTAAGTACCAATAATTATTCAAGACACAATAAAGTAAGAACAGATACAGCAATACAAGAAAAGAACTGTAGAAGAACAGAGGAACAGGAAATTATTTCCAGGTGGAAACTGAGAGACTTCATGAAGCAGGTGCTACTTCAGTTAGGCTTGGATGAATGAGTAGGATTTCAATGGGCAAAAAGGAGGAGAGGGTCTCAAAGAGATGTTTGTACACCCATGTTCACAGTGGCATTATTTACAATAGCTAGAATGTGGAGGCAACCCAAGTGTGCATCAATAAATGAATGGATAGACAAAATGTGGTATATGCATGCCTTAAAAAGGAAGGAAATTCTGACACACGCTACAACGTGGATGTTGAGGACATTTTGCTGAGTGAAATAAGCTAATCATGAAAAGATAAATACTGTATGAATCCACTCATATGAGGTACTTTGAGAAGTCAAAATCATAGAGACAGAAAGTAGATGGTGGTGGCCAGGGGCTGGGGGGAAGTGTGAGTGGGGAGTTATTGTTTAATGGCTATAGAGTTTCCACTTTGCAAAATAAAAAAAGCTCTGCAGATGGTTGGTGGTGATGACTGCACAACACTTTGAATGTACTTAGTACCACTGAACTGTACACTTAAAAATAGTTAAGATAATAAATTTTATATTATGTGCATTTTACCACAATAAAAAAAATTGGAGGAAAAAAAGGAAGGGAGAAAGACAACTCCAGGCTCAGTTAAACAGCAGGAACAAAGATTGAGACGTGCCTGAGTACATGGTGAGTTTGGAAATGGTGAATAGTCTGATCTGGTTGGAGGCCTAGATGCAGGAGGCAGTGTGTAGGATGTTCTGAGAGATAAGGCTTGAAGGACGGGATGAGGCTGAGTCTTGGTGGGCATTGGATGCAGTGCCAGGAAGTTTGAATTTTACTTTCTGGATAATGGAAAAAGGTAAATGGGACTGAGGGTTCACATATTCCAATAGTGACCATTGCCAGCCTACATCCCCATGTACTTAACACTAAGAGTATTCAAAGTACCCTGAATCCTTGATGAGTTCTGAGGAGGGGAGGTCACTAATGAACAAGATCATAATGCCAGATTGCACGGTCAAAAGAAACAGGGGCTACAGGACTGACAAGACAGAGACACAGTTGGCTGTACACCTGGAGAAAAGGAGTCCCAATGGGGATGAAAAACAACTCCTTAACCAGCAAAGGAAGAGCCATAGAGAGAAGAGAAACAAAATAGCAATCATTGGTGAGGACAATTAAGTTCCTCTCCTATTGTGACAATGGAGAGGCTTCAGCAACCTATAGCCTTGGAAAGGAAGGAAGGCTAATGACTTCATGTGATCTAAGGATCCAGAAGGTAAGAGGTGAAATCAAGGCTTGAGCAATGGGATGGCAGGGCTAGAAGAGGCAGGAGAGACAAATGGTAGAAAGATCAGCTGAGGCACACCAAGAGCATTTACCTGGCCATTGCCAAGGCTTGAGGTCTGCTCTCTGCAAAAGGTAGGCTTGGGGAGGAGATGAGCCCTTTACTTCAATAAGGATGCATGTCTGAGCATGACATCTGGGGATCCTGGGAGACTGAACACACAGGTAACGGCCACCCAAAATCCCACGTGTCAACAGGGAAAGGAATAAAGCTTCATTAGCAGGTAGAAAGAACAGACAATGGAAACTGAGATCACTCCAAAAGAATAAGCATCTACTGCAATTACATAGTTAATAATTAATATATATGTAAATATTGTTCTCAGGTCTCAATATAGCTTTGCAGTAAGACTTCTGGTCCTATCTTTTAAATATTCCCGGGAATTCTTCGAATATGTTTTCTTGAAATAGTTCATGTAATCAACTACCTGTGAAACGCATGTGACAGATACGTTGAATCAGGTATAATGTTAGTAATCTGAAAACAAGTGTGCGTTTATGGATGTCTAATTAACTAAGGGATGGGAACAGTAATGAGGCTAATTGCAAAATATCAGAAATTCTAAAAATAATTGATATCCTGCTTTGGAATCCAATTTAATCTCAGCAATTTTTACTGATGTCCTTCTGCAGGGAGAACTGTTTAATGTGTCCTTAGAGAAACAGAAAGGAGAATCAGGGGCTTTCTTGACCCTTGGGAACCTTGCAGTTTACTAGCTGATGGACATCTCTAATATCGGCAAACTAACACAAATGTTACAGGGGAAGCTCATGTAGGGTGTCTTGGAGGTTCAAAGAAGAGAGATCATACTCCTCATATCTCGTCAAATCTAAGATGCTGTCAATTGAAAGACACACGGCTATTTTATGCACCACTAAGAAAAGAAGAACTCTGATAAACTATGACATGACATTGATGTAAGAGGCATCCCTTTTCCAGAGATGTTAAAAATGTGGAAAAAGTCATCTTAGAATTGATGAAATGTGGTAATTGAAGAATTTTAACCAGTCGAAATAAGAGAAAAAGTCCACCAAGCAGGGGTCCTTCTGTTTTTTATGTACTACATACTTTATTTGATCATTCACATGACTTCAATCATTCCCTCTAGGATTGTAACTCACAAATCTTTATATCCTGCCAGAATTTTTCCCCTTAAATGCACACCCCTTATATCCGACTTTGTTTCATTTATTTAACACTACGTAGTACATGTCATGTGCCAGGCAGCATTCTAAGTGTTTTATATTAGGTGTCGTAAAAACCCTATGAATACGTATTATTGTTATCCCTATCATACATAGAGGTTAAGTAACTTGCCTAAGGTCATACAGCTAGTAAGTCATACAACTAGAGAAGATGGGCATGAGAGACATTGCAAATCTACAGAAATCAAATCTACCGTACTTGTCAGCTGAGTAGGGAAGGAAGCTGAGAGAGAAGGAAGGTTTTAAAAGGCAATGACAGGAAGAACCATTGTCTTAGTCAGCACAGGCTCCTATAATAAATTGCCACATACTGGGTGGCATAAACAACAGAAATTTATTTCTCACAGTTCTGGAGGCTGAAAAGTCCCATATCAAGGTGCCGGCTGATTCAGTTCCTGGTGAGAGCCCTCTTCTTGGCCTGTAGATGTCCACCTTCTCACCGTGTCTTCACATAGTAGAGGGAGAGCTCTAGACTCTCCTCCTCTTCTTATAAGGACACTAGTCCCATCATGGGGCCCCAGCCTCAGGGCCTCATCTGAACCTAATCACCTCCCAAGTGCTTCATCTCCAAATACCATCACGTTAGGGATTAGGGCTTCAACATGTGAATTCGAGAGGGACACAGACATTCAGTCCATAACAATCACCAACAGGGATAGAGAAGTCAAATAAGAAAACTTCCTTTGGAAGGAAAATATTTAAACTTGGACAAGTTAAGTTTTTAAATGCTGCAAGACATGCAGGTGCAAATATCCACTACTCAGTTGGAAACGCTAGTGTGTAAATTTAGCAGATATCGGGCCAGGGATATTGATTTGGGAGTCAGGTGCAGAGCTGACCGTGGGAGTGTGATATTGCTGAGTAAGACATCTGGTAGAAACAAGCTAAGGACAGCTTGAGAAAAGCCTACATCTGAGAGAGAGAGAAAAGAAGGCTCAGTCTGAGGTAGGAAGAGAACTCAAACCGTAGAGGGTCACAGAAGGCAACAAAGAGAGTTCCGAGGAGGAGGTTGTTGGTCAATGTTAAATCGCCAATGTAAAATGCAGAAATGGAAAAGAATGACTGAGTAAAGCCCTCACATTTGGTAACGAGAAGCTCACTGGTGGTGAGAGAGAACACTTGTGTCAGATTGATTAGATAGAAACTAGCGGTTAGTGATTTTAAAAGAAAGCAGAAGATGCAGGTATTTTTTCAAGAAGTTTGTCCATGCTGTGAGGGAGAGCCACGGTCCTGTGGCGGAAATGAGGAAATGGGCTTTTAAAATGGAATTTTGAAGTAGTGAAGGAATAGACTGAATGGAAATAAGTCAAGATATAAGGTGCAGATAACTAAAGGAGTCGACTTCTGAAGGAGGCCAGAGGAAAGGGGATCCTTAACAAGCAGGACACTTCATCCTTTGCAATGGAGGGGTAATAATAATAATAAGAGTATTATTATTTTGGACTTTTGCTAAGTATCAGGAGCTATTCTAAGTAGTTTAGAAGTGTTTAATTTAATCTTATCAAAAGTTCTGTAAGATTGGGGGCCTACCCCATGGCCGAGGGTTTAAGTTCACATGCTCCGCTTTGGTGGCCTGGAGTTTGCTGGTTCAGATCCTGGGCACAGACCTACACACCACTCATCAGGCCATGCTGTGGTGGCATCCCACATGGAAGAACTAGAAGGACTTACAGCTAGGATATACAACTATGTACTGGGGCTTTGGGGAGAGAAAAAAAAAAAGGAAGACTGGCAACAGATGTCATCTCAGGACTGATCTTCCTCAAAAAAAACAAGAATTAAAAAAATTCTGTAAGGTAAACACTATTATTTTCCTCATTTTACAGATGAACAAATGAGGCTCAGAGTTTTAAACAACTTGTCTGAGGTCTCAAAGCCGGTAATTGATATATGCGAGATTTAATTCCAAGAACCTGGACTCCAGAATCTCTACTCTAAACCAGTACACTGTAAGATAATAAAAGATTTTGAGGTTACTAGAATGGAAGTTTAGGATACTTGTGTCAGATGGCCTAGAACTTTGTAGGAAACAAAATTGGAGGTCATCTTCTGAAAGTGGGCAAAAGAAGGAGAGGTTAGGGGTTCTATGGAGACAGGAATGATTTAGGAATCTACTGTAAAAAATTCAATAGGGATCTAGTAAGAGGCAAATCAAAAGATCGATATCCTTACCTGCCACAGTGAGAGAAATATGAGCATCACAGTAAGATTAATCTACTTATTTTTCTTGACCCTTCCGAGGTGTATCCAGATGCTGAAGTACTTGATTGTAGAGTTAAAGGTGGGGAAATGGGCCTAACATCTCAGCTTCAGTGTGCTAAACAAGATTCCTACAATGGTCTGCCTATGTCAGTGTTCAAAGGCACTCTTGCACCTTCTCACCTGAAGTTTGAAAATAGTAAATATCCACCTCTGAATCTCTGAAATTATACAGGAATATACGGGGAAAAGGGAAGTTGTCCACCTATTGTCAATAACATATTTTTTGTTGACACCATTCACTAAGTCAGAGAATCAAGATTACAACCAAAGTTTTATAAGAGCTGTTCGACATGAGTGATCTATCCTTCTTCTCTGTGGCCTTAATGCTTTGTCCTTTTATGGAATATATCACTTTCATCCTATTATACTTATTTGTGGGCATTTTTTTGTCTGCCTGTGGGACCATCAGATTTGGAAGGCAGGGACTCTGTGTTGTCCATATTTGTATTTCCAGTGCTTGGATTCCCTTAAGTGCAAAATGAGTCTTTAAATTGAATTATTGTAGGGGAGAAAGACCTCTTGCCCCGCTTCTTGGAAATTATGTCTACTTTAAGTAATTCTGAATGTGAATGAATTCTTGGGAATGGAAAATCAGTTTCAATATCCTTACTTTAGTTTTTATTTAAGTAATTTGTGGAGAGAATTGCAGTGTTTCAATAAATATAATGCTTCTGTATGGTGTTTCAGAATTTGACATATGCAGTACATTTCCAGGGAATAAAGTTCAACTTTTAAAAATTAAATTTTAACAATTAAACACTGATGTAGTAATATAAGAATATCCTAATGTTAAGGACTTGTTAATTATAATTGAAAAGTAGAAAACTATTTTTCCAACTACAATGACTCTAAACATTTATTACATACTAAATTATTACATTAAAACCCTGTTTTTTAAATTATATGAAGGGAGCTAACGAAAAATTCTCTATTTAATGAGTCATCTGAGTCCTAAATAAGGATTGTTTCTGAAAGAACAGCTGTTCCTCATCTTCACTTCTTACTTCTCCTTTCTAATCTGATGGTTTATGTCATAGTCCTTAAGTCTATATACCTTCAATTCAATTATCCTGATATTCCCTTTTCATATCTAGAATCCAATTATATTATGGTGGATGCTTTTGAAATGTCTGTGCATTTCAAACTTGCTGTTTCCTAACTGGACTATAAGTCTTACTTGCTATGGTTTAGTTGCTTTTGTTTACTTAATTTTCTTGCTGTTTAACTTTCTCTTCATTTTTCAAACTATATTTTCAGAGAGCAAGCATTATCTATTTAAGTTATTTACATGCTTTTGAAGGAGTTTATGTTTTGTATCTTTGGCTTATTGCTCCAAGATCCTTTGGACTCTGTTCTTTATTCATGTAGTCTATTTAAAAAAAAATTATTCTTTTGCTTTCTTCATATGCTCTTGATTTCCTCAAAAATGTGTTTGACACACTTGTAAATGATTTTAAAAAGTGGTAAAGCCAACAATAATTGCATTTGGCCCACAACATCTTCATGGTCCAGTGATGGTCAAGGTCACAAGCCCTTTACCACATGGGCCAGTTTGTGTTGCACATTTACAGAACACAGACTTTGCTCATGACCTTTTCAAAATTTACACAAATGTATATTTTTAGGCACAAGGGAAACTAGGGGAAAGCATATGTATGAATAAATCCAAATGTAACCCCACTGCTAAAAAAGATGATTTAATGTATGTGCTCTACCATTGATGGCTTATTCAATAAATTTATTCATTTATTCAAGAAAAATTACTGACTTCTTCCTATGTTCCATGTTTTCTTTTGTTATTGGATATAACACAAGGAACAAAGAGACTATTGTAGCCAAATGGAATTTTCATTATTATAAACCTCCACCACAGATAATAAACATGATAACTAAGTAACATATATAGTATGTTACATAGAGATAAATGCCAAGAATTTTTTAAAAAGCAAGTAAGGTGGGGCTGGCCCCGTGGCCAAGTGGTTAAGTTCGCGCGCTCCGCTACAGGCGGCCCAGTGTTTCGTTGGTTCGAATCCTGAGCGCGGACATGGCACTGCTCATCAGACCATGCTGAGGCAGCGTCCCACATGCCACAACTAGAAGGACCCACAACGAAGAATATACAACTATGTACCAGGGGGCTTTGGGGAGAAAAAGGAAAAAGATAAAATCTTTAAAAAAAAAAAAAAGCAAGTAAGGTGGTTAGGTAGTATTTGAGAGAAACATAAAATTTTAAGTACAGTGGCATCTCTATGTATATCTTTTGAGCACCTGCTCTGTTCCATGCATATGGTGAAAGGGCAAACATAGTTTCTGCTCTCAGGGATCTCACAGTCAGTAGGTGAGACATATATTAAACAAGTAATTACCAGTCTGATGAGTGTCCTAAAAAGGGGGGAGTACAGGCCGGCCCCGTGGCCAAGTGGTTAATTTCGCGCACTCCACTTTGGTGGCCCAGGGTTTCACAGGTTTGGATCCTGGGTGCGGACATGGCACCGCTCATCAAGCCATGCTGAGGTGGCATCCCACATGTGACAACTAGAAGGACCCATGACTAAAAATATACAGCTAGGTACTGGGAGGCTTTGGGGAGAAAAAGGAAAAATAAAGTCTTTAAAAAAAAACTGAGAGGAAGAGTAGAGTACAACCAGGTATTATAAGGGGTGGCAACCTGAGTGTCAGGGAAAATCTTTTTAAGAAGTGGCATTTAAAATGAGACCTAATGGATGAGGGGTTAGCTAGGTGACAATGAGGGGCAGTATTCCAGGTGAATCAGTAGGGTCACCTCAAGAAGCCCAATCAAAGCTATAGAATCATAGAATTCACGGGGTCTTTAGACATCGCTCTTTTAAGGCCTAGGAAAATCAAATTATTTGCCCAAGTTACACAATGAGCTAGGGACAGGATTAGAACTGGAACCCAGAATCTCCAGAATGAAAGTTCCACAGGAAAGAGATTTTCATCTGTTTTCTTCACTGTGGTATTCCTACTGCCTGGAACATTAAACTTTTGTCAAATTAAAGAATGAATGAATTGCCTGATTGGCTTGTCAGTGGTTTTTTGTCCACTTTATCATAAAGCTCATACATAATATTGTACTGGCTGGCTCCTAGGGCTGAGCACGCGATGTGTGAAGTAAAGCAGACACATTCCCTGTCTCCCAAAAACTGTCAGATTAGACCATTGGGTCTCAAAGTTTTTGGTCTCAGGTCCCCTATACAGTCTTAAAAATTATTGAAGAACCCAAAGATATGTGGGTTAAATCTATCAATATTTACCTTACAGAAATCAAAACTGAAAGAATTTTAAAAATATTTATGTATTAATTCACTCAAAAATAACAATAAATCCCATCATATAACATAAACAACACATCTTATGAAAAATAGCTATATTTTTCAAAGCAAAAAGTAATTGGTTAGAAGAGTGGTATTGTTTTACATTTTTGCAAATCTCTTTTGTGTCTGGTTTAACAGAAGATAGCTGAATTGTCATCTACTTCTGCATTCAATTTGTTGCAATATGTTGTTTTGGTTGAACTATATGAAGAAAATCTGTACTTACACAGACATGTAGTTTGAAAAGAGAGGGGTATTTAATAGCCTTTCCAGGTAATTCAGATATTCCTGTTTGCTGCTACACCAAAACTCAATTAGTAGTGATTTTTCAAGGGTTAACTGCAACGTGGAAACCAAAAGTCTACCAATGAACTTTTCATACTTTGTTACGTTAAAATCTGTTGGTTTGTTTGGTAATTTGAATGGATCTTTCACTTATGCATGATTTTGTAACATCACTCATTGGTCATCTGGAAAATATTGGTTCACTGAGCTACACGGGTCTTCCAAATGTTAAATAATTTCATTATACAATATCAAAAAATCTTTGTTGATATGACTCCCAATCTCATCAGAAAAGTCATTCATTATTGGGAAGCTGTCAGGCTCACAGAGGTAGATCCAAGTTTTCCAAAGTTCTAATTTTCACTTGAAAGTTCAAATTTTTATTATTGGCAACAATGCTGTCAGTCATTTTCCTTGAAGTGATAGACTCATTTCATTCATTTTGGAGAAAACATCTGCCAAAATACCCAAGTCTGAATGATCACAGTTTGTCTGTTAATCATTCATTCAAGCAAAAATTATGTTCTATGACAAAAGCAGTTAGTTTAGCTCCCAACTCAATTACATAAGAGCTTCTCCATGAGAGAATCATCATACTTTGGCAAGCAGTAGAAGTGCTGTATGCCCATTTGGCCACTCAGAATATTAAAAAGATATGCATTCAAGGGTCAAGATTTAATAAATGAAATTTTTTACTGCTTCATCAAGAATGTCCTTAAGTGAAACTGATTTTGTTGTTGTTGTTGTTTGCTGTTGTGTGGTAGGGAAGAGTAGGACTGCTAGTACAGTTTGGAGGCACTGCCTTGATCTGTGCCAAGGCTCCAGCAGTTTCACCCTTCGTGACTTTTCCACCATCGCTCCAAAAGCCAACATAGTGAATGAGGCAAATAAGGTCTTAATATTGTGAAAATACTTTGGACTTCACGAACTCGCTGAAAAGGTCTGTGGGATCCCCCTGGGGTTTGTGAACATGCTTTGAAATCATGAATTAGATAACCCCTAACAGTTCTTCCAGCATCTCTGTATCCATAGTTTTATAAAACTGAAATTCTTGGTTTTTAATTCAACATTTTGATCTTTTTATCCATGTGAACATTTCTGATTGGCACTTTGATTAGTGCTTTACCTTCTCATCGAGATTTTCCATGCACAGGTCTATACTCCTTACTGTGTGACATTTGCCCCATGCAAGTCATTTTGACATGGTTAAATTAAATGAGTCTTCCAGCCAATCGTTTCAGATTCCTTTTTAACTGCATCCTAGTGCTATTTGCTCATTACTATTTGTTTTCTCTCAGCCTTAAAAACCTAGAACCTTGGAAATGTGAAATTGGGAAGTTTCTCCAAAGCAGAGCCAGACTTGATATAGGCAAAAGAAGGCAGGGGGATGGATCTTTGGAGGTCCTGAGAGCAGTCTCCTTCCTATCCTAGAGAGAGATTCTTTAGGCAGAGAAAGTGGACCTGGCATTAGTTCCATCAGCACATATTCTGATTTCACTAATCTGGAATGGGACCCTGACATTGGAATTTTTTGAAAAAGCTTTCCACATGATTCTACCCTGTGCATTTGGGGTTGAGAACTACTGACCCACACCAACTTTATTTTCAGGTGAGGAAACCAAGGCTCATCAGTGTTTAAGTGACTTATTCCAGGTAATACAACTGTCAGGGCAGAAACCAAAATCCAGGTTTCATACTTCATTCAAGGGCTTTTCTCCCATAGCACCTTTTCCTAAAGATATAGGTAGACTGTTCAAGCATCCAGGGAGAATTGTGGAAGACAGTGCTAAGAAAGGTGTGCTTAACAGTGGGTAAAGCCAGGAATGAATACGGCGGTTAAAAGAGAAAAAAGAGGCAAAGGGCTTAATGCAAAGTGCGAAGAAACTGAAAGACACAGATGTGTGGGAGACAGAGAAGGAAGAGGAGGCAAAGAGTGAAGAAGGGAGGTATGGGAGCAGAGAGAGCCAGGGACAAAGAAAGAAGACAGAGAGGTGACAAGAAAGAGGTAGGTGGAAAAGTTGCTGAAGTACAATGCCACCCACACCCTTCTAACAGGATGAGTAAAATGTTAAAAATAGGATCACAGAAGCAGCTTTCTAAACAGGCCTTTTAAGGAAAAATAAGCGTCATGCCTTGCACTTACCAGACTGTTGAGTATTGTGGAGCTGATTTGTTGATAAAACGGTTTGACAAGAGAGGGCTATAAACAGACTTCAACTTCTTCACCATTTTCCTGAGCTTAATGTTAAGCAAAGCACCTGTTGCTTTCCCCATGTAATGAGTCAGCAGTTCTGGAGAATGGTATTCTGGTTCTCTATTTGCTGCTGCTATTAGAGAACCAGCCTATGTCACTGGCCAGCTATGGACAATTTAAACAAGAAATGTCCAAGTAACTTGGCAATACATAAGAAACTATGTGCTGTGGCCCCACCAGTGTCTTCCTTATCCCCACAAATGGGCATGCTCACTCTGTTCACTTGCATTCCTCAAGAGCCTGCTCAAACTTTTCACTTCTTCCATTAATTTAAACCAGGCAGTTCTCTAGAGATGTATGTATGTCCTTTATTAGGCAACATTGATGCAAGATCAGAAACCATCTTTTTTTTTTTTTTTTTTTTATTAATGTTATGACAGAAACCATCTTAATTAAGGTGAATTGTTCTCAATGTTGGCTACACATTTAAGATCACCTGGAGAGCTTTTAAAAATTCCAATCCCCAGGCAACATCCTAGACCAAATAAATCAGAGTTTTGGGGGGTAGGATCCATTTATCATCATTTTCTAAAGCTCCCCAGATGATTCCAGTGTACAGTCAAGGTTCAGAACCATTGACTTGCGCCTTCTTAATGAGATATACTGAAGGACATCACAGAGACCTAGAGAATAAATAATCTGCCTTGTTCACTTCCAGTTGCCCCCAAGAAACTAATATAAAATGGTAATAAACACATTCCCAAATCTACTGGCAATATTAGGTAAACCAAGTTTCAGGAAGGTTCATGACTGTCAGGACCACAAGAAGATGAAGAAAGCCTAGCAGAAGAGGAGGCTGATAATGCTTGACTTTGAGACACCATTTTTTCCTGACTTCCCAGACTTTCCACCTACTTCCCACCTACATTTCATTTCCCTTTGGCAAGCTCTTCTTCCTCTACCCATCCTATAAATATCAATATTCTTCAGGGTTCTTTCCTGGCTTACTTCTTTTCTTATTCTACATATACCCTACGTAAGCTCCTCTACTCACATAGCTCCAATTATCATCTGTTCATGGGTCATTCATAATTATGTGTCTAGCCCATTTCTCTCTCTTGACCTTCAGCTTCCTACTGGATGTATCTGATTGGGTGCTTCACCAGCATGTCTAAATGTAAACTCAACATCTCAGTTCTCCTACCCTCCAACTCCCTTGCCATAAGTTTGAATCTCCTGCTGCTCCATATTGAAATGAATGGCACCACTATCCACCCAATTGCCTGAGCTAAAAACCTTGACTTATTCCTTTACCTCACTCCCCAAGTCTCTTTAATTTGTCTCTGCCCTTCTGCCATGCCTCTCTTCAATCTATTTTCTATACTGCAGTGATTTTCTAAAACACAATGCCTATTAACACATGCTTCAAACCCTTTAATTCATTGCCTCTGGAATAAAGTTCAGATTCATTAATATTCAGGGACCTCCTTGCTAAATTGAATTTCTTTTAGTTCCTCGAATGTGGTTTATTTCTTTCTTATCTCTGGGTAAACCCTATTGTGTTCATTGCTGCAATCCCAGTGCCTCCCACAGTACCTGGTACAGAGTAAGGACCCAAGGAGCACTTGTGGCATGTGAATATGCGTGCTTGAAAGACTGAACATATTTTCAGGAACTTAAAGCCTGAGATGTTCTCCTCCATGATAATGAGCTAATTCTTTAGCACTAATCTATTGATTCAGAATAATAATACTTCTCTTCCCTAACTGACTCTCATCTCTGTTTTTCTAGGCCTTGGCTTAGCAAACCTGACTCTGGCCTCTTATGCTAATGACCTCACTTCCTGATGTTTCATCACCAACCCTGACCTTCCCCTTTCTTCCCCCTCTCTGATAACCAGATCCGTCTCCACTTAACTCTGCCTTAACAGTTCAGTAGGAAGGACATCAATATTCACTGTTCATATCAGAAGCACTCTCTTTCCAGTATCACCTCAATGATTTCCACCAGACCTGCTTCTTTAGCAGTTTTGTTTGGGTTCTCCACCAACCCAAAGTAAAGCAATAAAGAAATAGTTATGTCTGAAATGATTCTTCTAATGACAAAATAAGAATATCCTTTTGGCTCTGCCTTGGTGTCAATTCTCATCAAGCCTCTACTTTTGTAACAAATGGGACTTTTCTTTGACTATTTCAGTTGAGGCCCCAAAGTTGAGGTCAATGGGTGTAAAGTGCCACACATCTTTTTTTTTTTTTCTGCCTTATCTCCCCAAACCCCCCCTGTACACAGTTGTATATCTTAGTTGCACGTCCTTCTAGTTGTGGGATGTGGGATGCCGCCTCAACGTGGCCTGACGAGCAGTGCCATGTCCACGCCCAGGATCCGAACCCTGGGCCGCCGCAGCAGAGCGCATGAACTTAACCACTCGGCCACAGAGCCAGCCCCGTGCCACACATCTTTAAGAGAAGTTAGAGTTAGACCATCCATGCAGGACTTTCAAAACCAGTTCTGACCCAAACCAGACAAGATTGCCCATTTCTTGTCTGCATATAAAAGGAGACTGGAAGTTTGATGAAAGAGAAGATTGTGTTTGTGTCTGAAGACAGTTGTATCAACCTGGCAGTAGGGATAAGAAGAAGGTTCTTCCTCTCTACCCCTAGCCAAAGGAGAGGGCTTCTCAGCCCCTGAGGCACTATAGGAAGAGTATAAGGAGAGTTGTTGGAATGATTTGACATGTGTCCCCTGAAGCTTGGCAGGCACACAGGCCAGTGCCTGGTCCTCACCTGGAAAAGTCTAATGAAGAAGCTGGCTGAAGCTGTGCTTAACAATTGAATGAGGTGAGAGAGCTACTGTGTTATCAAGTTACATCTCTATTGAGGGTAGAGCAAGGGTGCCTATCTCCCTTGGACTTGAGTGAACACCACAAAAGGTAACCAAGCTTCAGTTGTCTTAAAAGAATCACACCCCAGCAGAAAGAAGCTGTGAGAGATATATCATCACGGTAGAAGCTTAGAGGAGTTTTAAGTGGTCAGCCATAAAATCTATTGCCTGTATAAGAAAACAGTATTACATGGAAGTTCCCAGCAAGAAACTATTGGAAAGACCCACAGAAATGTCCCACAAGAGAAAGGTCCATGATTTTGGCACCTCCCTCAGAGGGTGCACCAAAGCCAGTTACAATGACACCAGTCAATAAGGCATTTTTGCCCTCATTTTACCTTCTTTCCCTCTACTCCTTCAGGAATCGGTGGGGGAAGAGAATTAAATAAAAAACAAAGAAATAAGCAAAAAAACAAAAATATCTATCCTCTTCCTCCACTACAGTTTTCTGATTTATGTCAAGTGTAAACTGGTCAAGATATGAATCAAACTGAATGAAAAACTAAAGTTTAGGTATAAGATTGGGCTGGAATTGTTACTACTTGAAAATGATATAGTCCGTTAGTATCCAAAAACTAAGAAGTCATCTTCGAGATGACATTCAGGGACAGGAAAGTGGGTTTGAAAGGCAGTGGCTAGAAAAAAAAAAAGTGTAAATTTGTTTTCTGTAGGTACTCTGCTAAGTTGACCCCTTTTAATAAACCATCACACTTGTAGTCCTAACATCTAACTGGGCAGAAGAGGGGAGCAGGCAGGCAGGGAATGACTTCACATGTGAAGTAAGCTTAGGAGAGAGCATGCTAACTTTTTATCAAACATTCCAGAACTTATATACCCAAATGAAAGGAGTTCTCATCAAAAAGAGTCCCTTCGGCGACTGAAGAAGGCTCTGCAGTTCTTGCTCTGATATTGCCTTTGCTCAAAAAAAGCTGTGAAACATCTCTTTAGGAATTGCTTCCTGAGTTTATGGCACGTTCTTTGGTATCTTACACATAGCTAATCTTTCTCTGTTAGTGGTGAGTTGGATTTTATGAAATAGCTAAATATTATTTGGAGCCAAGACTAATGAACAGAGTGGATAATTTAACTGAGAAATTTCACTTGGGGTGAAAAAAACACCCCAGGTTATGACTATGAAGTGGATTTCTTCCATGACTTTTACTGGCTCAAAAGGCAATTCCAATTTAAAAATCCAAATGTTTGTGAGTCATAGCTGTGGTATTTGAAGAACCAAGTGACCAAGCTGGTGTCCAGCTTTAAGAATCAAATTGTCCTCAGTCTCTTGGTAGTACAAAACAGGTGGTAGCTGTCAGATCTTCAGAGCTTCGGATGCCACCCATCCCTCAGTTTCTTAGTTTTTGTCAGTTCTTCTAACTGTGATGTCCTGGCATTTGAAGCTTTATGTCTAACCCTTATCTCTGTTACTTTTTAAACTATAAATTTCTTCTTGTCCTGAAAAGCTAAGTCATCTCCCAGCCTCCTTTTCTTTAGACAAAACAACAGCACAGTTGTTGGACACTAACGGAAAGTCTGGTTAATTGCTCTCTGAGGACCAAGTGAAACTGTTTCACATCATTAGAAAAAAATGAAAATGGTCATTTTGAAATTCAGAATGACTGCTAATGACCAACAAAATCAGTATGTTCTCCATCTGCATTTAAAGTCCCCACGAAAAGGTTCTCACATTGGCCTTCGTTGTTCTGTCCAATTTTGAAATTTCCAGATCCTACAAAGTCTGCCAGACAGCTTCCTAACTCCCTCCATTCTTCAGAGTGAGCAGTATTCACTGACTTATCCTAGGCCTTCATGCTTTGCTTCAGGAAGTACTTTTCCAATTCCTCTGCTGGCCCCATTGCTGGAGTGATTTAAAGATTTCTCTCCAATCTTGAATACCAATTAGAACCACCTCTGAAAAGTCAGACCCTAATTTCATCAAAGAGTTAACTGGTGTTTGGAACCATACAGGTCTATTCAATATAAAAAACATATGTTTAAAATTGACATTTGGACCAATTTTTGCATCCATTAGATCCCAGATTTAGAAGAATTGCATGTGATTAACATTACGAAACATAAACACTGTGTTCCAGTGACTCAAAAGAAAGCCAGGAAATTTTGTATTAAGGCATTATTATATCTTCAGAATGTCCCATTGTGACTCCCATAAATACCTCCCAAAACCTACCTTCTTCTATAAAATTCTATTCTATGCTGTTTGAGCCTCAAATTATGGTGATGCTTCTTGACATCACAGCTGCTTCATTTACAGTCCAGCTAATTGGCTGAAATCTTTGTTGCCCACATTGCCCTTGAATGCATCCAGCTTTGTAGCAGTCACAGCCAAACATCAACTGGAAGAGGGTACCAGTTGAGGTCTACAGACTCAGAGAACATTGGAATTAGAAGGGACCTTAGAGATCATCCAGTACCTACACTGAGAATCTTGAGGCTCCAAGAAGGGGCATACCTGGTCCTAGGTCCTCAGTGAATATCAAGATACCAAGGAATTAGAGTAAGTCCAGAGCATCTGCAGAAGTGGAAATGGACTCAGACCCAGGAAGGAGAAAGAACTAGGTCAGTCCTCTTCCCCAGATAATCAGTAAGGCCAGAGCAATAAAGGTCAAAGTAGATGAACAAAGAGAAACTTTTCCAGGGTCTACAAGCTGCTCTCTAAATCCCAGACAGAGAAAAGGCTATGGTTCCACCCTCTGAAAGGGAAGATGATGGGCTAAAATCAGTTGATTAGACTTGGGAAGAATCTTTTGAGATCTTCTCCTGATCTTTTATTTTATAAAAAAAGGAAGCTAAGGCCCCAAGAGTTTATACAATATCATAAAGATTATTAGTGGCACACCTGGGCTAAAAATCTATTACTTCAACTTCCAGTCTGATCTTCTTTCGGTTATGCTACAAGACCTAATATTGTTGAGTGCTTGTACTTGCCAAGCGCTATACTAATAACACTTTACCCAAAATATATTATTTAGTCTTCTCAACAACCTCTTGAGGTAGGTGCTTTTATCATCTCCATTTTTCCAGATGAGTGAAGTGAGGCAAAGAGTGATTAAGGTGCATGCCCAGGATCACAAAGCGGAGGCAGGATCAAGACGTCTGCTTACGCAAGAGTCAGTGAATTTAGCATTCCACACTCCCTTTAGGGGAAGAGGTGGTTCAAGACTTCTGTGCTGGTCGTTGTGTTGTAAATTATCCCTTAGGATCTGATGTACCTTCTCTATTTTTTCTAACTTTGTACCTCATAAACAATTTTGGGGAAGTATTAAACATATACTAGAGACTCCCAACATAGAGGAAAAAGGAGCTTTATTCTCCTAAGCTCTCAAGTATCTGAAGAACTGCTCAGCCATAGAACTTAATTAGGGGCCTTCCATGTTGAAAGAGCCAAAATTGTGCATGGCATGTCTTAGGAAGGGCCCTTATGAAATGCAGATAAAGAGTTCTGAATTAAAGATATGAAAAAAATAGTACAAGTAGAAAGACCTGCAACTGGAATATACAACTATGTATTTGGGGGCTTTGGAGAGAAGAAGAAGAAAAAAATGATATGGAAAAAAAAAAGGAAATATGAGGGCCTTCTAGGGCCAATTCACCTAAAAATACATTTGCTTAGCTTAAGTGTGAGTAGAAAAAAAAACAACAACTAATAGTTATTGAGTGCTTACATGTATTAATTCATTTGATTCTTACAACAACCCTATGAGTTTAGGTACTATTATGATCCCCATTTATGGGTATGGAAAATTGAGGCACAGAGAGATAAAGTAACTTGCTAAGGGTTACACAATTAGGAGATAGACAGTTGAAGTTCAAAGTCACTAGAAGGCTTTCTGTGTTGCATTTTCAGTTAGATATCCAGAGAAATAACTGCTGCATTTCCTAGGTCACAGGGCACAGGTAAAGAAAGGCCACGTGTCTCGTAAGGCCATGTGTCTGAAGTGTGGGTACCTGTGTGAAGATGAGATGTGTGAGACTGAGCTTGTTGTCCTGTATTTGTAAAACTGGACATCTTTCCCTAGAAAGACCTTCTTTGGGATTTTAAACTATGACTATTTGTCCTGGGCCTCCCCCATTTTTAGCCTGCATGTGCACTAAGGTTTCTAGACTCAGAGTAAAATAGGTCACAACAGCACCTGCAAATTTAGGAAGCTGACAAACATCCCTGGAGGACAGAGCTGCAGTTGGAGGATCTGATGCTCTTAATGGCGCTGCGTAACAGCTTGGAAATACAATGTTTCCCCATAGCGCCTCCCTAACTCCCATAGCACAGAAGGGCACGGTATGAAGGGGAGATTCTAATATTTTCTGTTCCCCAAAGCACAGGCTCCTTGTTCTTCCTGTTCTCCTCCTGTGGCCAGCTGAAATGGCCCCTCTTTTTGAAGTCTCCCCTAATTTCTCCAGTCAGAAGTAATTGTTCCTACTTCTGTGCTTCCTGTACTGCCCTGGATTCGCATGTGAGCACTCACTGCTTTTGGTCTTCTATGGGAACCACTTAGATGTCTGCCTCCTCCACAGGGGCATAAGTTGTTTGAGGGTGGGGACCAAGTTTTCCACATTTGTTGTCACTGAGGTTCCCCAACACAGTGTCTGGCACATGGTGTATATTCAGTTAATATTGGGGAAAGAAAGGAAAGAAGAAAATGTGTGTTGTGGGGGGACACGATAGAAAGAAGGAATGAGTGAGTAACATACCAGGCCCTTCTCCACAGGGCCCAGACCCCTTCCTGCGGTCATGTGCTTACTAAACAATCCTACTGCTTTTTCCCTACTCTTCTCCAGGAGGACACCTTCCCTGGGGGGCAGGGGGTAGGGGAGCAGGGGCACAGTGCCAGGGCTTGGTGGGGGTGGGGAATGAGAATGCAGGGACGCTTCCTCTTCCACATCTGACACTCCAAAATCCTGCTAGGGGTTAGGTATGGAATGCTGTGTACACACTGCGAGGTAGTGGGGGGCGGGCCTGGAACCCTGGGGCCAGGCAGAGGCAGAGTAGAGATTCTAAACAACTATCCGCTGCCTCTCTAAAGCAGAAATTGCTGGAACTTTTGCTGGAATTGCTGACACTTGCCTCGGGATCCCTGTGCATGGAGAAAGGAGGGTTACTCCACTAAAGCAGTGATTCTCAAAGTAGAGTCCCGAGAACATCAGTATCACCTGGGAACTTGTTAAAAATGCAAATTATCTGGCCCACTCCAATCTAACTGAATCAGAATCTCTGGGGGTGGGACCCAGGGATCTGGGTTTTCTCAAGCCCTCCAGATGATTCTTTATGCACGCTGAAGTTTGAGAACCACTAGAGGGTTTAGAAGCCTCCAAGTGAGGGATGGGACACACAAGTGAACCGAAGTACCAGCTGGGCTCAGTACCTTTGAGCAGGAGAGACCACACACCTCACCCTACCCCGTCCCCACATACGTACACCCCTCCATTTTGTCTGTCTGTAAATACAAAGGAAGCAGCCAGAAAGAAACCAAGAGGAGCCGATGGACACCAATATGCCCGTCAGGTTTTTCAGATCAGGTGAAGCCCTGGCAGTTGGTGAGGATCAAGGAGATCTGTGCCTCAAGCGTCAGGGATGATTCTAATCATCTAAGGACTTTATAACTAAAGGTCACTCCATCTTAGCAGAGGAGCAATGGGAATGTTACCTGATTTGTGTTTTTAAATCATAAAATGTTATGAAGAGGTTAAATTTACTCTGGTAGATTAATCTTCCTAGCAGCCCAGATTTAACTTTTTAAAGCTCAAAGTCTTCTATGACTCCCTAGTTCCCGTTTAGTTTAGTTAAGTGTAGACTACTTTCTCTGCATACAAGGTCCTCCCTGATCTGGTTGCAAATGTGCCTTTTCTAACTGTCATATTAAACAGTTATTTGTAGCCACCTTGAGTTAGTTTTGGAACAAGATAGAGCAGGTCTCCATTAATTAATGAAAATGGTTACTTACACATGTGTTCTTTACCCTGGTAACTTCCAGCAAGCAGGGCCTAATAGCCCTTGGAGCAGGAACAAAATACATGGCTAAATTTTTTTTAATTAATATATGTTTGCATTTTAGTTTTAAGAAGGTTTTTTAGTTATAAAAGTAATGAATAATTATGGTAAGAAATTCAAGCTGTAGGGGAGGACATGAAAGATTCCCTCTAAACAGAAGTATCAGCCGTTAAGAGTTTCTTATGTTAGTTTCAGAAACTTTCCATGCATGTGCAGTAATATATTGATGTATGGCATAAACCTTTTTAAAAACCATGTTCTGCAGTTTACTTTTTTTGGTTAATATATCTTGGACAGCTTTCTATCTCTGTGCAAATAGCTCCACCTCTTAATATTCTAAGGATATGCCATCATTTATATAACCTTTCACTTATTAATAGACATTTAAGTTGTTTATATGTTTTGCTGTTATAAAAATGCTATGACTAACATTCTTGTATTCATTCATTTATTCAAATATTCATCAGTATTTATTGATCTCCTTCTATATGTGGCATACTGTGGGAAGGGCTATGTATACATATCTGAATAATATCCCTTGCCTTGTGGAGCTTACAATCTAGCAGCAGAAATATATAGAATAAATGAGGAAGTAAATATATAATTACAAATTATAAGTGCTATGAGGGAAATGAAACGTGCTAATGTAAAGTTAACTGAGAACACTTACCTGGATAGCAGAGCCAGGGAAGGGCTTTTTGAGAAGTTGACGTTGAAATTGGGACCCAAAGATGGTAGAGCATTCTAAGCATAGGGAACAGCACTTGCAGAACGCTAGATGGGAAGGAACTTGGCATTTTCAAGGAACTAAAAGGAGGCCAATGTGGCTAAAAGGTGACGGATGAGAGAGAGTACGAAGTAACCTTGGAGAGGTAGGTAGAGACTGGTCATAAAATATCTCATGAGCCATGGTAAGAAGTTTGGTTTTTATCTGAGGTGTTACGGGAAGCCTCTGGGGAATTTGATTCACGAGAGTAATGTGATCAGATTAGATGTGGATATAGATATATAAAAGACTGCTCAACTACTCTGTGGAGAATAGAGTGTAATGGGATAAGCATAAGGCCAGGAAGGAAACTATTTCAGTAGTATGGGCAAGATGATGGTGGATGGTTAGGGCCAGGCTTGGGGCTACAGAGATAGACAGATTCAAGATATATATTCAGAAGGTAGAACTGACATGAATAACAGGAATGGATGTGGGGATTGAAGAAGAGAGGCCTGGACAACCAGTGAGTAGTGGAGCCATTCACTGCATGAGGAAGACTGGGGGAAGAAGAAGTTTACGGGAGGAGGTGAATCAAGGGTCCACTTTGAATCTGTTAAGTTTGAGATACTTGAGAGATATGCAAGTGGAGTATGAACTATGCAGATTAATCACAAGAAAATGTAGGAAAGAAATAGGATGAGAGATGACAGAGAGGGAACAACCTCCTTAGGAGAAACAGCGCTTCCATTTGCATGGGAAGAAAGAGTAGAGTACTAAGGCAACCATGCATAGACTGGGTGATGGGAAGAAAAGGAGCTCCCAAATCATGGTTCCTTGTATCGCTTGCAGCATAAGACAAAGTCATTGCCTGGGAGAAAGGGAAGTGAATTGAGAAGAGAGTTTGAACAGAAAGGAAATATACAAAATAGTCATCTCAGAGAAGAGAAAAACAAGCTTGATGAAGAAACTAGAGAAACATCATAGAATTACTGGTAGCATTGAGAGCACATTTGAGGTATGGGATCATATTTAAAGTGAAACTTGTTTGCCCGACGCGTGCCTTCCTCAGCTACATTCAGCTGCTTGGGTACAAAAATTGAGAAGATGGGTGATTAAGGATGTCTTTGTGTATTGCTGTAAGTCTAATAAAAATACTTAGAAATAAAATTACTGAGTCAAAGGGTATGTGCATTTTAAATGTTGACAGATATCACTATCAATCAATATATTTGCAGATTTAACTAGAAACTTTTTTTAAAAAGCACAGTTTTTATCCCTGTTAATTTCTTTAAACACAACAAAAACAAAAGCACTAACAGGATAATGGTATTATTAAGACCAATAACTCAGAAGTTTTAAAATAGACAGAAAAGTTTAATGCAATTTAAGGAGACAAACAAAATTTACTTGCATAATTCATCTTGTGTGTATGAGGTGGTTGCTGCATGTGTGTTGGTTGAGTAGCGGTTTTGGGGGTGTGTGTTTAAAAATGGAAGGTGACCTCGCTTGCCCCGAATAGACCCAAAGACATCATGATTGAACCCAGAGTGTACCATAAGTGGTTTGTGGTTACTACTACTGATTTTTCACAATGTCTTCCCACTGTGCAGGTCTCTGTCAGGAAAATAGAGTGGTTTGGCTAGACGTGATTGGGATTTGCTATGAGTGGAGTGGAGCTGTCAGATTTATTTGGCTTTTTCTCTTAAAAATATATGGCTTTCTGTTTCATTCACAGTAACTGTAAAGCTCATTTGGGGCTGTTGCTTCCCAATGACTTGGCTCCCTGAGTTCTAATGAATGCACAGCACTAGCTCAGAGGGAGTGCACTTCCAGCTGACACGTCAGATGGGAAACTCAGTGGTTTGGTCCCAAAGTTCCTTCTGGGTGTCCATGTTTGCATAGTCCTCTCCTTTCACTTACCAGTCAAAGGTTACTATAACTAATTTGGTGTCTGTCCTCCACTGGCTCTCACGGTTTGATCTGCACACACTTAGCTCCACTGATGGAATCACCATGTGGCCTGGGGAATGAGTCTTGATCAAAGCACCGTCCATCCTCTTGCTCTCTGACTCTTTTTTTTCAATTCCAGCTCTGCTTCCGGAAATGCCCTCTAAAACTCACCTCATATGCTTTTGTGATAAAAAGACATGACTCAGAGAATGTGAGCATCTAGAATTATACCTCATAAAGCTCAGCTTTCAAAACTTAAGTGTGTTGAATCAAAGCCAGTCAAGTGAACTAAAAGCTGGCTGGAGAAAGACAAACACGGGAGAGTGATGAGTGACTCTGGGCTGAACAGAGGGAGGCCTGCTGTGAGCCTGTCAGGGATGAGGAACCATTTAATTGTCTCTCTCATCATCATTCCTGATCTAGAAGGCAGATGTTGAAGCCACCTTAATGAGAGTGTAGGTGATGCTAATTTTAGAAGCATTCCCAAGGCATAGAAAATGTAGGTGGAAAATACAAAAAAGAAAAAAATATTTTTGCCAAAGTTGCCAGTGCTACTGGGTCAGAGATCACCTGACCGTGCACAATGCCCACCTATCCCACCCCTGAAGGGCCTCAGAGAAGCAACTTGGGAGCTTGAAGATATGGTTAATTTTACTGTCCAGGTATGCTCATCAGCTCTGTGACTACAGATTCCTTCCCCAGGAATGACCATAGGATTCAGAGTTTCGGTTTTAAAATATGCTGGGCACTGCAGTGGCCTTGTGGTAGGAGATGAGTTATTCATCTCCTATGTATTATTCAATACATGCTTACTGAGTGCCAGCCTTGTGCTCATACTGTGCTAGGTTCTGGGAATATAACTATGAAGGAAATAGACATGGCCTCTTGCTTTCAAGAAGCTCAGAGTCTGTCTAGGGGAGAAACAAATAATAAATACATAACCGTATAAATAAGATAGTTACTACAGATGTAAGAAATGCAATAAGGGTTTGGAGAAATCTGGCGAAGAGGCTATTTTAGATAAAGTGGTAAAGATAGGGCTCTGAGGAGGGATGCTCAAGCAGAAACCTGAAGGATGAGAATGAGGTGGCCTCAAGAAGAGCCAGGGGAAGATTTTGTGCAGGGGCCTTAAAAGGGAGAAGGCCCAAAGGAGTCATAGAACAGAGAAGAAAGCTAGATCTGGTGGGGTAGGAGAAGAGTGATATGGAATGAGGTTGGAGAGCTAAGTAGGAACCCGATTATGAAAATCTGATCTTCAGGAGCAGAGCGTGAAGATCACTATGAGGAGCTTGGATTTTAGTCTAAGAGCAATGAGCAGCCAGAGAGGGGATTTAGCAAGGAACTGATATGATCTGATTTATGTTTTACCACTATGACTTTAGTGGAGAACGGGTTGTAAAGTCAAGCGTGGAGGCAGAGTGCCTAGATAGGAGGCTGTTGCAGACCAGGTGAGAAACTGTGATGGCTCAGACAAGGGTAATGGCAATAAAGAGGGGCAGAAGGGGACAGATGAGAGATATATTAGGAGGTAAAAATGAAAGGACATGTGGATGGATTGGACAGGAAAGAGTAAGCATAAGAGGGAAATCGAGGGATCACTTTGCACATTCTATCTCCTTATATGCAATAAAAGTTAGTATTATTCTAAATCACATCAACACTATACAAACCCCAGAATGGGTTTGAGCTTTCCTGAAAAATGTTTCTGCCCCTCCCCAAGCAAGAGTGGACTAGCTGAAAATCTTTGCAAGGAATTTGAATTGATATTAGCACAGTTGGACCCTGGGCCCTCATCCGGAGTGCTAGGCCCCAAAAATTTATACCAGCTTCAACTGCTCCACCCCCAATAAGCCATGATCCTAATCTAGTCCTGACCACACAAAGGCAGTCCTTCACCATTGTTCACTTTCATGGTTATGATTTTCTCTCCAGCCCTCTACCCTGCGTTTATTCCTATTTGGAATTCCTAACCCACCCTTCTTCCCATAGTGCCATCTATAAACTTACTGATGACCCTCATCTCTAGTTTACCCTCCAGGTCCTTTAGAAACAATGGTCTCTGTACTTATTTTTGAAGTCATGAGCAGATGGCCATGCTACATGAGCACAGGCACTGAAATTTGAACCAAGGAAATGTGATTTGGGGATGAGACTGGTTCCCTATGACTAGTGCTAAACTTTATACTATACAGTTTAATTTAATATTGGAGTTACTGTTGTAATCAAAATAAAACTTACATCAGAGTTGATCTGCTACATCTAATAATGTGATTGTTATTATGCTATGAGAGAAATGACATTTGTGTAAATGACTTACACACATTTCTATTTCATCGTCACACCAAAGCTGTGGTTTTCCTTATAAGAATTGTCAATAATTTTCCCTATCACTCATGTGAACACCAATTCACAGTAAAAGACAAAGATTCTATCTAGACCTTACCTTCTAATCATTGTGCTCATAGGGCTGAGATTTCCCTTGCGGCACCAAGGCTCTTCCTAGACCTTCTGCCCACACCCAGGTCCTTAAGCAGCACACAGAACTGTTTTCTCCATCTAACCATACTAGAATGCTCAAAATAGCAGAAACTCTGAGGCTGTGCACTTTTTGCCTGAGGTGTGATGACAATCATCATCTCCCTGTTCTATGAGGTGACCTAGGGGTGTGTGATGCCAGAAAACTACATCTTAGACAATGCGTTCTTAGACAACTTGTGTAATTTTGCCTTGCACTCATGGGAGCATCTAACCTATAGGAGAGAGACTCTCACTGGAGAGTTACATCAAAACTTTTAAGTTGAAATGTTATTCAAGGTCGGTGTTAAAAGCTGCCAAACACTACTTTCCTTATGCTGCCAAATTCCTGCATTCTTTTATGGAGGTAAACTATTGAAGACTCTTTTTACCAGTCTCGCCCTTCTGAGTTCACATCCACCTCAGCCCAGCCCACCCTACCCCCATGTTTTACTTCCTGCCCTTCTAAGGTCCCGAGGCACAGAGGTAGATGTTGCTCACTGCAGCAGCCCACAGGCCTACTCTGCTTTCTCTGAAACTTGTGGGTCTCACCCATCAAATTCAATTTTCACCAGAAGAAGATCCTTCTATTTCCCTTAATTAGCAGCTGCCATCTTTTCTTCTCCTTCTAGGGCTTTTCCTTTTTTAGTCAAAAAGTCACTTTGGCTCTCCCTTAGGCCTGTCTTCCCAGCAAGTAGTCCATCAGTCTCTTGTGTTTTTTGGACTTCCACCCTATTTTATGCTACGTGCCCATGGAATATTGCAATTCCATACAGGTGTTTAGAAAAGTGAGGAGTGAGCATGCCACCTGTAATGTAATCTGCAGGTCCCCAAGCAAAATGAGAACGTGGGAACTCAACTTCAACAAAGTGACATTAAAAGTGCTAAAATATAAAGCTTTTTTCCTTTCTGCCAGTCTCTCTCTTGACTTATGGTATTTTTTTATTTGCTATTTAATGTTGTTCTAAGTAAAGAAAAATTAAAATTTTAAATAATTAGCATGAATTTTGCCATTCCTCTTTATATTGTGCATGTGAGACATAAATGCTAATTTAAATTGTATGCAAATTACCAAAATTATACAATTTGTGTTTTATAGCTTGTAAATGCATATATATTGTCTTCTTACCAGAACAATGGAAGCACTGCATGAAACTAACTCAACTATTTTTATTTCACTTTTTGATATGAGCACATTCTACCAATACTCTCTACCTTCAGATTATTGATAAGTAAGGAAGGACTGAAAGAAAAAGGTTGCCCTGTCTTTCTCTTTCCTTCTGTTGTCATTTTCAGCAAAAGTGGTTGGCTAATACAGGGAAGTAATATCAATAAGATTGAGTACAATAGGGTTCTTTTATGTTTCTTAGAATGCTATTGTCTTCTTCCTGTGTTTGAAACAAGTTTTGGTGTGAACAGAAAGTGTGGCCTCTCGAGGCTGTCAGCCCTTCCATTCCCCACTTACACACACTCACCTGGCACTCAGTTTGAGTCTCGTCGAACTCCCACGCATTATGGATCCACCAGAATTCTGTGCTCACGGGGCATTGAAAACACTATTTGTTAATTGGATAGTTAAAAACTCAGACACACATATTGTGTATATCTCCCCTGCTCATGTGTCCACTGTCTCATTAGACTTCACTTACAAAACACAAGTTCAAAGACAAAATTATGAAGAATTTCAAGACGACAACAGTAGAGGAAACTTTACTGAGGTGGAAGCGAGAGACCAGGTAGTGAACCTATACGACATAGACTTTAATTCTTAATCATAAAGGAAAATTTTAAATGCATTTTCAGTGTTCCACTTATGCTTTTAAAACAACTGCTGTCACTTAAAATTAAAGAATGGCAATCAGAGCAAAATTAGGATAAAATTTTCCATCCAGCTTATTCTGTGTGGAGAATTTTGACTTTGTGCAATTCAAGACTTATGTCAGTGTGCTTTCACAAATGTCAAAATTATCAAATTATGTAATGAGATTTATAATAATGTCTTCATTCAGAGTTCAATAAGCTGTTTTCCAGCTGGAAATTTTCTGGAATTGGACTTTTCTTTGAACTTTGAAAATTTTGCCCATTTCAAAGAGTCCATATTCTATTTCATCCTAGGTTTCTGTGCCAAGATTGCTGTTCTTTCTAGCTTCTCCATCAACTAATATTTCTTTACGCAAAGTCTATAAAATCCCATAAATGAAGCTCTTCAGGTTTATGATTGATTTTCAATATGTGGGATTTTTGTATAAAAATATCAAAGGTAGCTACTGAGTTGGTCCTGAGGCCTCCCATTTGCACTTTTTAAGGATAAGAATATACACTGGCAAAGAACCTGCTCCAAAGTATTCCTGTCACTAACTCTCAATCACTCACTGAATAGTAAGGATGAGGTAATGGCTGAAAATAAAAAGCTTTTCCACTGGTTCTGTGCTGTGCCCAGCCAAGAGGACTGCTTCTTGTCCCTGGTCATAGGGCAGCATCAATATAGGAAAAATTGAGCCACAATCCAGAAAAATCCTGCTGTATGGATAACCACTTTGGTTAATTTTCCTTCTAGTGTATTTTCTGTTGGAATGATCCAGTTTGGCAACATGGGTTTGCCAGTTAATTATCAGTCCTCCTCTTCACTTGATTCAGCAAAAATGTCACCATAATGAGAACTATACTCAAGGCACAGGCGAGATGCAGGTCTTTTGCCTTTTCTCTCTGCTGCCTCTGTCTCCTCCTCATGAGATTCCCTGATGGAGGTGGGCCTTATTCCACGAGACCTGTTTTCTCACATCCTGGAACTGCCTCACACGACTCATACACTTATTTGCTCTTCACCAATGGGAAAGTACCCGCCAGCTTCCGTTGTAGGATATGGAGGGGAACAAAGATTCTCTGCCCTCTCCAGCTTGTTTCTTCATCTTATTCATATTTCTACACACATGCCCTGGCTTTGGGGTACCGTAAATACACTTTGATGACTGAAAATTTAACTATTCTTTAAAATCACATAAAGCCTAATATCAATGAAAATATCCTAAAAGTCATTAGATATGCAGTTTCTTCTTAAAGGGTGGATCTTACCTTGCATCTTGAAGCCCACTTTACTGGGAGGCCTGAATCCACTTGAGTATGGGCCTCATAGAGCAGCGTCTATAGTCCAGACAAACTTAATGGACACCATAAAAGCACAGACAGCATATTCTACTCTTAAAAAAGTAAAGTGTGAGGTTATTTGGGACTATTTCCTGAAAATTGGCTTTTAAATCTTTCTGTAGATGGTCCTAGGGTCTATAAGTTGTGTCCTGCCTAGCAATTTCCCTTCTGCTCAGGACCAAGGGGAGAGATGGAGAGACTAACCTAGTTTTCTGCAGGCAGCATTTCTTTTCCTCAGGAAAGATGCTGAACTTAGAAGTGCCTCAAGCATAGAAAACCCTTCTCCAGTGTTCAGAAAAAGTCAAGGGAGCTAGCTGCTTCTCCTAACCCCAGCTGAGTTCCGGGTGTGTTTGTCCTGCAGAGGGTGGATTGACAGACTGCTTTGGTCATGCTTTCCCACCAGTTACACATTGTAGCCATTTCAGGTTCAGCCATGCGTGCCAGATTGAATTAAATGCTTTTTTAAAAGTCTCCAAAGCAGGAAAACATCTTTCTCTGACTGGTATTTTTTTTACATATTTGTTAATGAGTGTCTGCACAAAAAAGCTGTGGTCTGTAGCTTGTTTTCCAAGGAGGAATCCAATTTGGCTCTCAAGGATGTTGCTGCTGCTCAGATATAGCTTAATTTTTTAATTGAAGCAGCTGCAAAATAGCTGTGGACAATGCAATGTTCCACAGGCTTTCCTGGAGCTGAGTGGAGACCACCTTCACTTCTGTCTTCTGAATCCCCCGAGCTCATCAGAGTGGCTGTCAACAAAATGTCTCCTCAGGGGGTGGTTGACCCTGCGTGGCCCTGTTAAAGCTGTGGTTAAGTCTGTGGCTGACTTATAGACTCGATTCTACTCTTTGTAGTCAGAAAGGTGCTAGCATTATGCCACCTGGACAAAGGGATGAACCAATTTCTTTCTACATGCCCTTCCAGAAATTTCTCTACTGGCTCAGCTTCTGTAGCCTGCCCAGATAGCAGTGCATTATTATAAAACCTCTTCTCTAAGTCCCTCACATGCATTTAACTTTCCCAACTTGTACAAATACTTTGGTACAGAAAAGCTTTGGTGGTAAAAAAAAAAAAAAGGGCAAGTTTGGAGAGGGAAAGGATGTGCTGAAGGCCACAGGGGCTTGCCCGCCTCTGCCTACCAACTCCGGAAGGGTGAGTCAATTAAGGAAGGAGAGGTGGGGCCTCAGAGTTAGCTCCAGAGCTCTACTTAGAGACCACGCTGGCTTTCGGCCAACTAAACTGTGACCTCTTCAGGGTGTGAAACCATATCTTAGCTGTTTCTATTTGTCCAGTGCATCACAGGTGCTCAGCAAATGTTGACTGATGACATCTAGACAAAAAGTCCTTCTATAGCTCTCCATTCATTTCTAGTGAAGCGAGACCCTCCTCTGTCCCTGTTGCTGGCCTGATTCTCTAAGACTTTAGTGCGCACAGGTAGCTGGCCCCCAGCTTTTACGTAAAAGTGCCACTATTCACTTTTAACCTTTGTCTTTTTTGCCTCCTTTTCTTTCTATCTTGTTCCTGCATTTTTCTCCCATATATACCTTATCTTCCGCTTGTTCTCTTTTGATTGGTTAATTGTTTGAGTTCTGTCTCATCTACCTTGGACCTTGTCTTCCCCATCATTCATCCTTTCTAGAGTATATTCAGATACGATACATATAAGCACAGGCCTTTACAGAAGACGATTATTAACCGTAGCATCAGCTAGTATCTCTCAGCGTCTACTACTCACCAGGCAGTGAGCTTATCCCTTTACATGCATTATCTTGTTAATCTTCACAACAACCTCATGCGGTAGGCTCAAGTATTATCCTATTTTATAGATGATGATCCTGAGGCTTGAAAGCAAAGTATCTTGCCCAAGGTGGTAGTCTCACCCAAAAAGTGCTGAAGTTGAGCTAGAACCCAAGTCTGACCTCAGTTAATGCCACCCACGTTATAGCTTGCAAAATGACGTCGAAGAGGTCCCCTGAGTGAAACGAAACTTCTGTGCCAGCAGCCCTTTCACCCTTTGAGGACACTTTCCTTGATGAAGCTCTACCCACTCAAGCCCAGTCTTCACTAACTGCACCCCAAGTTGCTTCCAGACACCTCCAGGGGAAGGATGCAAGTCATATTCAAGAACCTTCCCTGATTATCCCAGCATGACTTTGCCACCTGCCCTCACTCTTTTGAGAAGAGCTGCAGGACTGTTCCAAGGCACTAGACCCTGAAAGGGAAGCTTTCCCTTACTCCTACTTCCTGCGTAATTATCAAGCAGCAAAGGAAGGAAACATTCGTGAGCAGAAACTGGTTCTACTTCCAGGACTGAGCTAGGCGTTTCCCAGCACTCATCTCATTCAATGTTCACCATGATTAAGCAAGGAAGGTTTTTGTGGTTGAGGAATGTGCAGCTTTGAGCAGTTGAGTGGCTTGCAATGAACACAGATGGGTGAGTTTTAAATGGAATTCCAATCCAGGGTGCCTGACTCCAAAGCCCATGCTTTTCTGCCTCTGCTAGGAGCATACACAAGTGTCCAGAAATCCAAAGTGGTCCAGGGAACCAGCTCCATTGCAAAGGCAAAGATTGTAATAGAGGTTTTCCATGCTTGGAAACGTTAGTTGACTGAGGTGAATGGAAGGAAAAGTTCCCAAATGATCATTAACAAACTATTAGACATTCTTACATGTCACCATCAAACATAAAATGTTAGGTTATGGATACTGTTTCCCTCCACCCCTTCTTGTAAATAAACAAGAAGCATGAGTGTGTCCACATGTATGTCTACGAGCTACTCTATGATGTGTGGGAGGGGGGTGCACCAGTGTCTTCCATGTGCCACAGTCTCCAGAATAGGAGGGGTGGATTTTGACCTCCAGGGGAGATGTAGAGACATGCTTGGTTGTCACAACTAGGGGGCGTGTGTGCTACTGGCATCTAGTCAGTACAGAGTAGGGATCCTGCTAAAATACTACAATACACAGGTCAGCCACCACAACAGAAAATTAGCAGGCCCCAGTCACTAATAGTGCCCGGCATAGAAGTCCCTGCTCTAGGTTTCAGGACCAGGGAAATGGTATACTTTCTCTCAGGTTCTGGGATTCAAGAGAAAAGATTATTCCTAATATATTCCCCTACACTCTGGATAAAAAGTAACTGTGCCCAGGGGCCAGCCTGGTTGCATAGTGGTTAAGTTCATGCACTGCACTTCCACTGCCCAAGGTTCACAGGCCTGGATCCCAGGCACAGACCTCCACACTGGTCATCAAGCCATGCTGTGGTGGTGTCCCACATACAAAATAGAGAAAGATTGGCACCAATGTTAGCTCAGAGACAATCTTCCTCAAGCAAAAAGAGGAAGATTGGCAACAGATGCTAGCTTAGAGCCAATCTTACTCACCAAAAAAAAAAAAAAAAAAGGAAAGGAAAAAAGTGTGCCTGGAACTAGCCATCTGTCTAGGAAAAACTCCGTTTTTTCCTTTATTCTCACACTACTACCACACTCACAACAGTTCTAACACCAGGTGTGTGGTGGGTTTTTTTCCACACTGACCAATTCTCTGACAGCCCCTGCATATCCTAGAATTCAGTTCAGTTCTGACACTATATACCTGGAGTTAGCATGAGATCCCACAAGTTAAGGGCTCAGTCCCACAAGACTGACCCCACTCAGATGCCACTCACAAGTCCCAGGTTGCCCCTGGTGCTGCTGACTAACAACCAGCTATAAATCAGGATTTTCATGACTCTCTCCTCCAGTTCAATAACTTGCTGGAAAAGTCCACAGAACTCAGGGAAACACTTAATTAGGTTTACGGATTTATTATATAATAAGGGATATGATAAAGGGTGCAGATGAACACCCAGATGAGGGATACCCCGGGGAAGGTCCAGAAGAGTCTGAGCATAGGAGCATCTGTCCCTGTCACCCTCCCAGCACATGGATGTCTTCACCAACCCAGGAGTCTGTGAGCCCCTTACTTCCGGATCTTTATGGAGGCTTCATCACATAGACAGAATCAATTAGAAACTCAATTTCCAGCCCCTTTCCCCTCGCCAGAAAATGGGGGGTGGGGCTGACAGTGCCAAGCTTATCATGGCTGGGTCTTTCTGGTGACCAGCCCCCATCCAGGAACCCAGCAAGAATCACCTCATTAGAATAATTTCTTTGCTCTCAGCCAAGAAATTATAAAAGTTTTAGGAGCTCTGTGTCAGGAACCGGGGTCAAAGAGCAAGTTTTGGCAGGAACCAAGGGCACAGACATATATATATATAATAAGAAATATATATATAAAATATATAACATATTGTAAATATTATATGATACATAAGATATTATAAATATAAATAATAAGATATATATCTTATAATTTTACAGCATCTCTTATAAAATCGGGGAGACCCCAGTGAATTTAGGAAACTTGACAATCCTAGTGAAAAGCAGGAAATTTATCACCTCTTTCTTTCTTTCCTTCCTTCCCTCCCACCCTCCCTCCTTCCTTCCTTCTTTCTTTCTTTCTTTTCTTTTTTTTGGTGAGGAAGATTGGTCCTGAGCTAACATGCATTGCCAGTCTTCCTCTATTTTGTATGTGGGATGCCACCACAGCATAATTTGATGAGCTGTGTGTGCAGCTCCATGCCTGTGATCTGAACCTGTGAACCCCCCGGGCCATGGAAGCAGAATGCCTCAAGGCTGGCCCCTCTTATTGCCTACTTTTGTTCGCTGAATCCCAACTTAAAATTGGGATTTTGGCAGCCTGCTCCTTTTCTCTTCACTATAGTGCTCAACTGATGATCACATTTGTCCAGGTTAGTTCTTCGTACTCCAGGCCATTTCTCACAGTGTGACGGTCTAGACAATGGGGCTCGGGCTCTGCTCAGGTCTTCAAAGTGCAGCAAAGAGGAGTACAGGGCATCTTGGGGGGCAGTTCAGGCGAGGAAGAATGCATTTACTTCTTGCCTTACCCCGTACCTACGTCAGCCGGTGAAGCATGGCCTCCGTTTTACTAACTCTCACAGAGCACTCAGAGGAGTGAAGACCGGACTGATTTTTATCTCAGGCAGCAGTGGCTCTGAATTTTTAAAGGAGCTTCACATGAATTAACTAGGCAGTGAGATAAGATGTTTTTCCCTTTCGGCAGCATGCTGACATCTTACCCATTGATCACGCAGCCACTTTTAATCCTAGCAACACTTTGTTGTTGTTTTGTTTTGTTTTTTTCTTCTTCTCCCCAAAGCCCCACAGTACACAGTTATATATTCTAGTTGTACGTCTCTCTAGTTCTGCCATGTGGGACGCTGCCTCAGAATGGCTTGATGAGCAATGTCTAGCAATACTTTTCAACTATAGATTCAGAGAACTGCAATAGTGAGATTTATCAACATAATTTTAGTGCATTCATTTATTAATTCAACAAATATTCATTAAGCACCTACTATATACCCAGACACTGTGCTAGGTGCTGGAGCTACCACTCCATCACTTTAGGTACATTGCTGTATGTCTCTAAGTCTCAGTATCCTCACCTGTAAAAAGGGAAGATAACAGTGCTTCCTCATGAGCAGGATTGATTGGTGAACTCAGTTAGATAACACATGTGGAGCACATTATTAAGCACTCAAATGCCCATTGACATTGTTATGAGCAAACATGGACCCTGATCTCACTGAGGAGTCTAGTGAAGAGTACATACAAGTAAACAGGCGATTCACATACAGCATGAAAACTGCTAGGAGGGAGAACTGCAGGGTCCACAGGATCACGTACAGGAGAAACCCTAAGTCAGACCTGGGCCTTCAGGAGGCTTCCTCGAGGAAGTTTCTCTTAGGCAGAAACCCAGAGAAGGACAAGGAGTTAGCCAGGCAGGGCATGAGGGGGAAGAGGTACTCCAGACAAAGGGAACAGCATTTCTAGGGCCCAGAGGCGTAGGAGAATGGGCCTTCAGGGAGCTGGAAAGAGAGTGCCACCACGGTGTTCAGTGGGTGTGGAGCCTTCAAGTTTAACCGCACAGAGAGACACTTATTTCCCCTCAAAAATAGGACCACTGCATTTTAGAGCCTGCTCTTTTTCTACGCATTATAATGAACATATTTTGACATCAGTAAATACTCTTCTAAAATATAATTTTTAGCTATTGCAAAATATCCATAGTTGGATCTACAATAATTTGTTTATCCGCTAATTTATTTATTGAACATTTAATTGTTTTCAGGGTTTTTTTCCCCATTAAACATAATACTGTGATGACCGTTGAACCAATTAAGATTCTTTTCTTTAAGAAAAAGGAGGGAAGGAATCTAGGGAACTTAAGCAGAGAATAAATGAGGTAGTTGAAAAGCTGAAGCACCCAGCTTGGAAAGGATAGGATCCAGGGCACTGTGGAACTCAGGTGGCATCACCAGTTAACGGTCATTCTCTGCAAGGTGCTGCTCCGTATCATAAATCCACTCCAGCCGCCCTCGGTGTGCTTGGCCGTACCATTCAGTTTCCAGATTCCCTGGAGAGAAAGCCCAGCTGGCCTAATATGATCACTCACTCTCCTTAAGAGAGATCAGGGAACTTTGATAAACAGTGTACGATCATGGCTGAATCATTTCCCAAAAGAAAATCCAGATGCTGTAATCAGAAGGAGGGAGGAATTGATATCAGGGCACAAAACCAACGGTGGCCACTACAACCATCTTACAGATAAATCTTTGCACACACCTGTGATTATATCTCTGGAATAAACTATGAGAAGAGGAATTGTTGGGTCAAAGGGTAGGCAGCAATTTGAGGCTTTTGATGCATATTACCAAGTTATTCTCAAGAAAGGTTATTTCTGGCAATTCATTCTCTTTTTTTTCTTTTTTATTGTGGAAAAATAGATATAAGATAAAATTTGCTAATTTAACCATTTTTAAGTATACAATTCAGTAGCATTAAGTACATTCACAATGTTGTGCAACCATCTCCACCATCTATTACCAAAGTTTTTCATTGCTCCGAGTAGAAACTCTGTACCATTAAGCAATAACTCCCCATTCTTGCCTCTCCCCAGCCTCTGGTAGCCTCTATTCTACTTTCCATCTCTGTGAATTTACCTATTTTAGATATTTCATTTAAGTGGAATCATATAATGTTTGTCCTTTTGTGTTTGGCTTCTTTGCGTAGCAGTGTTTTCAAGATTCACCCATGCTGTAGCATGTATCAGAACTTCATTCTCTTTATGACTGAATAATATATTCCATTGTATGGATACACTACATTTTGTTTATTCATTCATCCGTTAATGGACACTTGTGTTGTTTCCACTTTTTGGCTGCTGTGAATAATGCTGTAACGCACATTCACATACAGGTATCTATTTGAGTCCCTGTTTTCAGTTCTTTGGGGCATGCACCTAGGAGTGGAATTGCTGGGTCATATGGTAATTCTATGTTTGACTTTTTTGAGGATCTGCCAAACTGTTTTCCACAGTGGTTGCATCACTTGGCAATTCATTCTGATACTAAACACGAGGAAATCTTCATCGGCATGCTAGACCTTTGTGATCCCACTATCCAGGTTGTTGAAACAAAAATAGTTCAAACGCCTTTTTTCCAAAAATAAGTCTTATTAAAAGCATATAATTTGGCAATTTTTATAGCAAACTTATCAATTCTGCCCATGGCATTTTGAACCCAGATAACGTCTCCTACGTTTTCCCAGTGAGCAGATGAAGGCAGGTCTTTATAAGTCTTTGTGCAAGCTTGTGATGGCTTTCACTTGCAGTATGCCTGGAATTCTGATTTCATATCCAGTGCCGCTTGTGTGATGACCTTCTGGGCTGCATTTCCAGAGGCTTCCTGGGTCTCAATTCCACTCGATTCTCTGGTTTGGGTATCATTACCATTGTATTGAGCTCGAAATTCCTCACTGCTGCCACTGGCTGCTCTAAGGAGTCCCAGCTGGGCCAGTGATTCCTCTCGCCCTTACTCAGGTCTGGGATTGATAGGGCTGAGTAGAGAAAAACTCTGTAATTTGTTTCACAGTAGATTACCTGAAGTCCAGCTATAGATGAGACTGGGTAAGAGAGGCAAGGGGCAGGGGGCCAGACCAAGGGGAAAATGGGTACCTCTTCTAGTTCCAACTCTTCATTGAGCACCTTTCTGTTCTAGATGCTGTCTTAGGCTCCGGGGATATGGCTGTGGGAAAACACAGTCCCATTCATCATGGAATTCATAGTCTAGAAGCGAAGAGACAAATGAATCAGAAAATCCTATCAATAAATATGCAAATACAAACTGAATCAATGTCCTAAGGGAAAGAAATAGTTCCTTAAGAACATAGAACATAGAAATGTAACTTAGCTCAGGCAAGGGATGGGAGTGCTCCCTTGGAAAGTGACTCTAGAGCTAACATTTCAGTTAAGAGTTAAAAAAGCAAGTGTGTATGTGTGTTTGTGTGTGTGTGCACGCAGGTGCGTGTGTGTGTGCAGGCGCGTGTGTGTGTGTAAGCTTGAGTTGGGAAGAGGTGTGTGGGACCAGGAGTAGGAGGTAATTAGAAAACAGGAAGGCCCTGTTCGTGGTGGGAGGGAGAAAAAAATCAATGTCCTGCAGCCCAAAAGGCCAGGTAGAGAAACGCAAGGTGGTAAGGGGCCAATTCATGTTAAAACCTCTGGTCTCAGTCTCTAGCCTGCAAGCAACAGGAAGCCACTTGACAGTTTTAAGTAAGGTGAGCAAAAAATGGATTGGAGGGGATTCATTCCCTCTAGAGAAGACAGCAAGGGAAATTGCAGCTTTGAGTATTTCCAAAGATGCTGCAGTCACATGGAAACTTCGTGGATCTGCCCTGCACGCCCTCTCTGTGGAGGCAGTCGGAGCTGCAGCGTTCTTCCCCTTACATGTGAGCTCTGGCATAGCACCATGTCTGGTGCAAAACCAACGGGGATGTTCCACTTCATTTCTTCTTGGCTCTCTGAGGTCAGATATCTAGACGAAGAGCGGCTACTAGTGTACCCTTTGTGCCCACTAGCATTAACTAGGTTTTTGTGACTTTGGAAGTCAGACAAGAGGCTCCATGAAGGAAAAATATATGTCATTTTGCTGTCACACTTCAATACATGTATACTTCACAGAAGCAGAAAATATTGAGATTAAACAAGTTTAGGCACCTGCAGAAAGACCTATCAGTGCTCAGGAAAACCATGACCTTTGAACCTTGCAAAGTTATCGTGTCACTCCCGTTCAGTGCTGGAAGCCCTCCCATCAGCTTCTGGAGGTGAATCTTCATTCGATCGTTCATTCAATCAAACATTTATGGAGTACCAGTATGTATGTTCACAGGCACTGGGGATGCAAAGGTAAGCCCTGATCTCAAGGAGCTTCCTTCCACCATCCTTAACCTTCCCAACACATGCACACAGGCACGCACACACACTCCAGTGATGGTTATGTTTTCAGGGCAACTTGGAGCATAACTGTGTACGTACTAGAATATAACTATTTTCATGAGGCTAAAAAAATCTTTCAAGGAATAAAGACAAGAATGAGCAACATTTATTAAATACATTTGATATATCAGGCACTATGATAGATGTTTCCAGATATACCATCTCCTTAAAGTCTTACAAGGAAACTGAGGTTTGGAGATGATCACTTTCCAGGATTTGAATATATATCTTTCAACTCCAAACAAATTACTCCTCCACTTTTGTTGCCCTGTGAAGCCTTCCCTGAATCCCCCAGTCGTAAATAATTGTTTCCTCTTCTGAATTCCCAAAGTACTACAAGTGATTCCTGCGCATACTTTACATTAGTCAGCCTAGTTTCACAGAGAATTGTTTACATGTATCTTGGCCCCTAAGCTCCTTGAAGACAGGAGGATGTCTTGTTCATCTTTGTATCACCTAGGCTGACACTTGGATGCCACTAATACGTGCTCAGAAAATGCTTGTAAAATGAAAGGATGTATTCACAGCTCTTACCTGGTTGGTCAGAGCCTAGGACCACAGCCCAGCACCACCTTCCCACCTCTAGTTCTGTAGTTTATCATCAGGGGTCTCATGGTCATGCAGTGTAGACAACCCAGTCTGCAAGCCCAAGCCCTGATCACAACCTCCATCAGTAGCTGCCTCTTGCCACCTTTCCAGCCTAGTGGTACACACTCCAGAGCTATAGTCCACTCTCAGAAAGCCAGACCCCAGGTTGAGGTCTACACACGTCCTGGCAACAAGCTAGGGACTATCTGAGTAGAGAATTCTAGGGCCATGGGACTCAGAACATGGTCTGGAAAGAGGCATGAGCTCTTGGCTCTGTGGACTTCTTGCCCCATGGAGAGGGACACAGCTGAACAAGGGCCGGAGCTTGGCTCTCTGAAGCAAGGGTCCCCTTGCCCAGCTCTAGATTAGTGGAAATAGTAAATATGAGAAATAGTGAGTGAAGTAAGTGGATAAAAACAAAACCCTTCAAAAATATGCATTGGATTTATATGCACTAAAAATGAAAAAAAGGAACTTCAGAACTAAATTTCAGGGACACATTAGGAAAGATTTGACCAATGCACATTTGTTGGTTATTACTATTACTCTGTTTGATTCTGTTTTCTTTTAGGTATGTTCTTTACTTGTCCCTGGTAGAACTTGATCTCACTGAGCTTTAATGGGCTAGAGTTGGGTCAGCAAGAGGTGGGGTTGAGGCAGAAGGGATGCACTACTCTTATTGCTGTGCTACCAGAAGCCATCCCATCTTCTGGAAGTAAGGATTTGAACATTTAAAAATCCTGTTTCATGTTCATTCTCTATATGCAATCAATCACCACATCCAATCAATTTTATCTCCTAAATAGTCTCTCTCAAATCCCTCTTTTTCTCTCCAATTTAACTTCCTAACCTTAATCAAACTTTCATCATTTTTCTTCTAAATTAACCTAAGTGGTTTTCTCCAATCCATTTTCCTCACAGCTGTGAAAGTCAACTTGCTAATGTAAATTGAATAATGTCACTTTCTCTCTTAAAATTCTGCAGTGGTTTCCCATTTATTTTAAGACGAATTCTAAAATCCTGAGGTCTACATGAATTGGCCCTACCAGCCTCATCTTGTATTCGCTTGCTGAGCTCCAAGCTGAATTGGTCTGCTTTCAGCTTCTCAAATATTCCAAACTCCTTTCCATCTCAGAGCCTTTGCAGAAGCTCTTTCTCTTGCCTAAAACAATGTCTATCCCCTCCCCTCTTTTCCTCAAATCTTAAATGTCACTCCATGAGATACTCCTTCCTTCCCTGACCGTCCCTCTACCAGACTGAGTCACATCTTCTATTATATGGTCTCAGATTCCTCCATTACCATTGGTACTATCGAAATTAATTAATTCCCTAACTCATTGGCTTCAGGACTATCTTTCTTGCTAGATTGTAAACTTCATTCTGGCAAGAACTGCATTTGTCTTATTCATCACTATATCCCTAATGCCTAGCAGAGAGCCTTAAACATAGTAGGCATTCCATAGCTGAATTCTAGCACCTCCTATAGGCCAGGCACTCTACTAGGGGTAGGCTATAAGAATGGGTAAGTCGTCTCAGACCTGGAGGACTACATGGTTCAGTGATTAATCCAGTAAACTCTGAAACACTCTGTCAGTTTCTTTCTCTTTTCCCATTTATTTTGGTTCAACTTATTCCATATACTGCATTGTCTAGGTTTCAGACAACAATTGACTTTTTGACAAATACTAAAGAAAAAGAAAAGATTTAAAACCTCTGTCTTTTTAGTGTCATCTGTTATTAGTTTTCCCTCTCCAACTAATAAATGGGCACAATTTTTCTTCAACCTCTTCTCATGTCTGATACACTTAAAGAATGTCTCTCTGTATCTCTCTTTGTCCCTTGAAAATTGCAATGCATTCCTTGCTTTGAATGTTTTTTACTATTACCATAAAAAGCCATTATATTTGCCTTCCTTCTTGATGACTCTTATTGTCTGAAAACTTCCGTATATATTCCATCTTTCACACAATGTCTTTTTGTTGTTGTTTTTAGACTTGTTTGTGCATTCTTTTTTTTCTATCTGTTCATGCATAAAGATAATTTTTTCTGCCTCTTCATGTCATTTCCTTAAGAGATATTCGAGAATTATTTCACTTAATTTTATTTATGACTATATAAATAGCACATATTCATAGTAAAATGAAAGAAAGAAGAGGGAGGGAGGGAGGGAAGAAGGAAATATAATTTGATTCTGCTGAGAGCTGGTTTACATGAGGGAGAGATAAAGACAGTGAGAGAGGGAAGATGGAGTTTAAAAGAAGAGGAAGACAGGGGCTGGCCCCATGGCCCAGTGGTTAAGTTCGCGCTCTCTGCTGCAGGCGGCCCAGTGTTTCGTTGGTTTGAATCCTGGGCGTGGACATGGCGCTGCTCATCAAACCACACTGAGGCAGCGTCCCACATGCCGCAACTAGAAGGACCCACAATGAAGAATACACAACTATGTACTGGGGTGAGGGAGGGTTTTGGGAGGGAAGGAAGGGATGGAAGAAAGATTCCCTGACTAGAAGGAGTTTATTTTTCAATTCCTTTCATATTTACAGGTAAAAAGACTCAATATCATAAAAATGTAAATTCTCCTCATTTGAGCTACAAATTCATTTCTAAATTCTAAATTCAATTCTAAATGAAATTCTAAAGTCCTAGAATATTTCATTTCGATACTAGATAATCTGATTCTGAAACACCAATGATTGAGCAAAGGTCCAGGATTAGCAAAGCCATTACTGAAGAATAAGATAGGGGGACTTGCTCTACCAGATTTCAAGACATATATAAAACAATAGTGATTAAAACAATGTGGTATTGGCACAGGACAGTAAAACAGGACAGAATAGAGAGCCCAGAAACAATCCCATGAATATATGGAGGTTTGATGTATGACACAGAGGACATTGCAGATCACTAAAACAAGGAGAGACTATTTAATAAATGATGCTGGCATAATTACCTATCCATATGGAAAAATATGAAATTAGATACCTACCCCACACCATACTCCCAGATCACTTCTAGATTGATTAAAGACTTAACTATGAAAGAAAAAAAATGTTAAAAGTGTTAAAAGAAAATATAAATTATCTTTATGAACTAGACATGAGGAAGGACTTCTTAACATACAGAAGAACTAGGCATTGTATGCCCACTAGATTGGCAAAAATTAAAAAGTCTGAAAATAACAGGTGTTGGCAAAGATGTGGATCAAAGGGAACTCATACAGACACTGCTAGAGAAAGTGTACCTTGTGATAATTGGAATCACTCTGGAAAAGAGTTTGGTATTATCCTATAAAGTTGAATATTTGTATACCTGTATATGACAGCAATTCCATTTTAGATTTCTACTCTAGAACAGTGCTTCTCTAATTCTAACGAGCATCAAAATCACCTGGTGAGCCACACAATTTGAGGGCCCCACCCCTGGAGATTCTGATTCCGATAGGTCTGGATAAAGTCGATGAATTTGCATTTCTAAGAAGCACCCAGGTGCTGAGACTGCTGCTGGCTTCTTATCACAGTGGGAGTACTGCTTCTCCAGATTTCTTCAGCTGTGTCTTGGGAAACAGGAACAAGAATGTTCAAAGCCACATTGTTCATAATAGCAAAAATCTGGACACAAATATCTATCAGCAGAAGAATGGATAAATAAATTGTAGTGTGTTTACTCAATGAAGTATCATACAGTATTGAAAATGAATGAACTATAAGTACATGTAACAACCTGTATGAATCTTAGAAGCATAATGTTAAGTGAAAAAAGGAGATTTACAGAAAATTACATACAGCATGATACCACTTATACAAAACTAAAAAATTAAATAATACATTGCTTAGGAGCAAATATATGGATAAAACTAAGATATGAAGCAAGGGAATGAAAAACACAAAAATGGGAATAACTAGATGCAACAGTGAGTATTTTGGTAGCTTTAAGGTGGATGATAGTTTCTCATTTGCTTCAGAACTGTCATGTAAGTTATATACATTCTCCTGTCTATGGAAAACATATATATAAGTACACATATAATGGAAGAAAAAAAGTTTGAGTGCCAAACAATCAGGTAAGTTAAATGAGACCAGAAAAGATTACAAGGAAACTAAAATTGTAAAAACAATTAAAATACTCATCAGACTTAGTAAATGACAGAAATGATCATGGAGAAAACAGATATGCCGTGCAGAGGACATCCTCTTGCAGAGAGAAAAAAAAAAGATTAAGAAAGAATGAGAAGAGATAGATGCACAGAACTGAGGATGCAGAGCTAACAAACAGACTCTTGAAACAGAGTGGAGCAGACAGAAAGGAAATAAGAACTCAAAGCTATATTTAAAGAAAATTCTCACAGGTTGAAGACAGACTTTAGTCTTTCTGATCAAAAGTATTCCCCAAATACCACAAATTAATGCAGAAACCCATATTGACACGTTTTTGGTAAAAGCTCAAATATCAAGGATAAAATGTGACTCCAGAAGCGTCCTGCTAGAACACAAAAGAGAAACTAAACGGGCTAAGCAAACACAGAATAAAATTCATGCTAGCCTAAAACTTCTCTGCAATAATGAACACTACAAAAAATGATTTCCAAGTTTATTTGGAAAAATAAATGGATGTGAGTAATTAAGGAAAGTTTGAACAAAGAAAGAAAATTAAATCAAAATGGATTTAAACCTCTAGATATTAAAATGTAACTTATAATAATTAAAATGATGTGAAACCAATAAAAAGAAAGGAGAGTTCAGTGGAAGAGAATAGAAAATCCAAACACAGAATTATACATAAAATTTCTTATCAGTGTGTCATGATATGCATATCATAAAATATCAAATATATGATATATTTATATATGTATTATATATATTATATTATGTATTATAATTATGTTTTATAATTACAAATATATATTTATTACAAACATTTTTATAATTTTATAATTATAACTATATAATGATTATAATATATAATATTATGTATTATAATTACATATTTATAGATATGCATACATAAATATATGCATATATTTTATAATACATTATATATTACATAGCATATAATGTATATTATAATCATATATTTATATATTCACATACATATATACACGTGTATTATAAATATAGAATATATATTAAATATAATTATATAATATATGTTATTTATATATTATATATTAATTATATATATTATATACATATCTTTTTACATATTTATATGTATATAAAACTTTGTATGTGATAAAGAGGGCCTTAGGGATAGGTTGTTCACTACAACAACTAGTAAATTATTTAGAAAATAATAGTATCATACAGCAAAATATTTTTCAATGAATTAAAAGATTAAATTTTAAAATGGCAATATAAAAAGAACTAGAAGAAATATAAGTGAAGAGTTATCTGTTCCTTGTGCAAGGAAGAACTTTCTAAGAATAAAAGAAAAGGAAGAAACCAAAAGAAAAAGATTGACATATTTTCCTGTAAAAATTTTCAAAATTAAAAAAAAATTTAAACATCAGGAGACCATATTTAACCAAAAAAAATCATAAAAAGTGATAAAAGGCAAACTACCAACTTGGACAGAATATTTGTTCCACATATATTCCAAAGGATTCTTACCACTAACATTAAAAGATATAGTACAAATCAGTAAGAAAAAGGTGGACACGACATTGGAAATATGGGTGACTGATGATCACTTCATAAATAATAATCAAGGACACAGAAATTGTAATCAAATTAGAGCAAATTAAAACAATGAGATGTTTTTCTCCTCTATGTTATCTACTATGATTAAATATTTGCCACTTTAAAACATCAGGAGACCATATTTAACAGCCACGCTAAGGCCACTTAAAGTTAGTTAAAGCAAGTGCTTGGGCAAGGCCTGGAGCCCACTGCTCAGGGCAGATGTGGAGCTATGCTGGTGGCAAAGAGGCTTTGAGACTGTGTTCAGATTTATGCAATTCAGCAGACATTTTTAAGCAGCTGATGTTATAGATGGCCACCCAAGTTAAAAAAAAGATCATTCAGAGGCTTCTGCCTGGAAAGATGAAGGCTAAGAAGACATGGTTGATGTCTTTAAGACTTTAAGTAGCAAGCACTGAGTAGCATGTTCACTGACTTCCAGAACTGGGGAGGGGAAGAGGAGGAGAAGCCCCTAAACAAATTAGGAGGCCCTATTTTACATGGTGAGTTATAAACACTGTGGTCGTTACCCATTACAGGTGATTAAAAACTTACACAATACAAGTGCAAATTTTATGTTTGTATCAAATACAAAACCAAAAATATGATAATAGCAAAAACAATACAAATTAAGGTGCTGGTGAACAGGCTTTTATAAATTCAAATGCATATGTGGGTTACAGATTGAATATGTATTAATCAGTTACAAATGGACCCTGGAATGGTTAAAAGCATCACATTCTTTTTAATTTAGAATTATTCCTTTTATTTTAGAATTATTGAGGATGACCAAGAATTAGCACCATGGTTTGCAAACGTTCTTCTGTTTGAGTTTCTAACTCTGGAATCCAGGACTCTGGTCTCCTGCCTGGAGGAGCTTCATCTCCCTCCCATCACACTAATGATCTTTAGTGACAATATTTGGAGAATGACATTTTGGATTCTCATATTGGTGACAATCCTAAAGATTGGAAATCTTCCATTGTACAATTAAACAGAAATCATAAACCAGTAAGGAAGTAAAATCATGGGAAAAGAAAGTTGGAAATTTAAGGTCCCAACTCGTTATTTCATCTGTGAAAAACTGTCATTCATCTGCTTGTATACTGCTCTGGGTCCACACTACTTACATTTTCCCATTTGGTCAATTGAAAAGGCAATTTTAGACAGTGCCCACTTCATTATCAACCCAAGATGAGTGCTTCATGGGGGTGACCATGCTTACAGGGTTAGGGTCTCATTGGTCATTATTCCCTGTACTCCTGGTAAGAAGTGGTTTCTGGCCTATTTTGTGTGTTTACTCAGAGCACAGCATCTGAACATGTGTCTTTCTCTGACTCTTCCTCTCTGTTCTGCTCAGGACTACTGGCTATCTCTCCTATACAAACGCCTGATCGGCCCCAAAGTCTTGGCGGTGCACGTGGCTGGGCTCCAGCGGAAGCCACGGCCAGGCCGAGTCATCCGGGACAAACTAAGGATTTACGCTCACTGCACAAACCACCACAAGTAAGTCTTCAGAGAGACAGCACAGAAAGCCACCCCAAGGGGCTGCAGGCTTCCGGCCCCTCTTAGAATTCCATACCATTTGGGACCCCTTCAAGACTTGTTGAAAACTGCTTCTGGAATCACTGTACCTGCTCTTTGCAGGTTTCAAATGATCTCTGATAAATAGCTTGTTCTCCAAGTAAACTCCTTTTCTCACACTCACAGTATTTGTTCATAAAAGATTCATAAAAATACATGCCATTTGTTCATTTGCTTCTTCATTCAACAAATTTTTATTGAGCATTTTCTCTGTGCCAGTTGACATAATGCCCACGAGGTTTTCTGTGTGCCTATGCCTGAACCAAGGCTAGAGATATTAAATCTGTCCCTACGCTCCGCCAGCAGAGCTTGAGGAAATAAGTCTGCATTTCTGAGACGCATGCTGGAGAGATGTGCCACAAGAAACCTAGCCCAAGACCAGTGCCTCCCACGCGGGGAGTGCCCAAAGGTAGTCGTGCCAGCTTAGAGCCATTTTCAGTATTTCAAAAAACCTTTCAGCTGTTTTAAAGGTTAAGAGGTTAAGTGAAATCTAGGCTTCTTTTTTTGGGAGGCTGGACTTAGAATAATCCGCATGGTGATGTATGGTTATTCTTCTCTTTTTGATCTGAAGCACTGGTTGTCATTAGAATTGTCATTAAACAAGTAGGAAAAATAATCATCAGTAAATAAAGTTTGGCAGATAAAATATTTTAAAACATGAGGATCATAAAGTAAAAACTTAAAACTGAGTATAAAGCAAAACTCTTCTGACCAAATATGGCTTTCTTACATCACTTCCTGTTTAAGGAGCAGAGTAGGCAGCCCTGGAAAAGAGAACTCTTTCTCTAAATGTGGAGAAACCCTGGGGGGAGGAGGTGAGGAGAAGGAAGCAAGTGCCTCCAGCCAGGCCTTCATTCCAGTGGCCTATCAGGGGCTGATCCTGGGCAGCAAAGAGCACAAAGAGCTCCGGTGGTCAGGTTACAGCAGACGCCCATTCCCCTTCCTTGATGAGAGAGGAGCCAAGCCAATTAATTTATCATGATAAGATTTTTCAAAGAATCACTCTGAGCATAGGGGGGCCAGGACCCAGTTGTCTTGTCTGTAGATACAAGTGCCTATTGTGGATGAGAGGAGGCTGGTTTGGGCAGAAGCCAGAGGCTTTCAACATCCCTTTTGCTCAACAGGAAGCTCAATCCAATACCTGACAGAGAGTGACTGCTTTATGGCCTTGGCTGGAGTTATCTGATCACCACACAAGGAAACGTTGTATTCCTTGTCTCCGCCCTGTCCTTGAGGTAACCACCCAAAAGGTGGACCCCCAACTTCAAGAGAGAAAAATTACTCTTGGCACCTTGTGTCTATGTCGGGAAGAACATCAGTTTGTGACCTTTGTACTATGGGTCTGAGGACCCAGGGAAAAAATGTCAGTCGCCATGGGCTTAGCAGGATTTGGGTGTCCTCACAGTGGGCTCCTCATATAGTCTCGCCACAGTGTTCATCCTGACATTCTTTGACATTCTTGTGGGAAGTTATCACTAATATTCTGAGTATACCATGAACTCAAAGCCAGTGTCTCATTCATTTTTGTATTCTTGATGGCTAGTATAGTGACTGGCATGAAGAAGGTCTCAGTGAATTTTTGATGAGTGAGTGAATGAATGGATGCAGAGATAGGGCATCAAGACATCACTGGTGATTTACAGTTCTAGTCCTCTTCCCCTCACATATCGCCACAGCAGCCAGAAGGAAGGGGTGGGGCTGAGTGATTAAGAACTCTAGCATTCACTAGCATGAGACCTTAAACAAGTAAAGTAAAATAATCTGCATTCAACATTCTCTGTACATCACCAGCTCTCCTCTGCTTTCTTTGAGAAGTCACTCCAGAACCTCTCTAGGGAAATGGTGCCACTGTGCTTCTATCAGTACCATCCCTCCTTCTCCCATTAAAAAAAAGAAAGAGACTTTACTAATTCATTCCACACATGACTTTAATGATAATAATTAGAGTGAAGGTGTTTTTGTTCCTATTAGCAAAGACAGCCCACAATGGATGCACTGAGCTGGCTCCTCCCTGTCAGTGCATGTCAGGTGCCCCAGATGGGTAGGTACAAGGATAGGAGAAGTGTCTCTGCTCCTCCTCTCAGGGAAGCCATGAGCCCAATCTGTGCCCCCTCATCCTCCCCAACAGTCATGAGGAAGCACTACTGTAACTTAGTGTTTATTTGTGGCCAATGAGGCCAAGGTCACAGAAATGTCCCAGAGTGGGCATGTTGGGTTCATGCTATTCTGACCAATACTCTGAAAACATATATCTTTGGTCAAAACAGGGATTGGGTGAGAAAGTATAAACTTACAGTAGAATAACCCAAAGAAAATGTCTATTAAAACAACTCCTACACTCCAGTGTACTGCACACTTGCTGTGTGACAAGCATCTTGCCCAATATTTGCATTTATGTTATCATATTGAATTCCGAAGGTTCTATGGTATCACCCTATATACAAATAACTACATTAATAATGCAAAGAATTTTACATTTGGAAAGAACTCTTAGACATCTTTTGGCCCAGTGTCCTATACAACACAGAAATTCCTTTTACCATCCCTGACAGTCGTGCAACCTCTACTGGAATACCTCACTGTCTCTTGTGGCAGTCTCTTGCATTATGGGTTGTTTCTAACCTAGTAGAGTGTTGTTGTATTTTATAAATGATTTAGGAAACGAAGTTAGATCCTCATACCAAAACCAGCAGGTGCTTTTCCGCTTTCTGTTCTAGAGTTAACAAATTAAGACGCTAGCAGCATGGCAGTTCTTACCCTGGATCTTCTTGTTCAGAGAACAAAGAAGTTTTGACTGGGAAATCTTCTTTTTATAAACTGTTATGCTGAGACAATATATGTTTCTGGGGAGGAGCTGAGGTCCTCAGCCAAGTTCAAAACCATTTGGACCCTGGTGGATATTGAAGCAAAATTGGGCCTTTTGGGGTTCAAGTTCGTTTATTATTGGCAAAACACAACTTCCTGTTTTTCAGAAGAGGTTTTTTTTAAAGACTCATAAAAAAGGTTCCTGAGGCTTCTTGGACATCAAATGACTCTTACAAAACAATATTTTGATGAGTTAAGTGTAAATGAATCAGAAACATGTGGATTAAATTTCCCTTAAAATACACAGGGGCTTTGAAATTAAGAGAAAAAATGTTTGGCAAAACATGGTCTGACTTTTACCGAACCCAAAAACTTTGAATTAGATTTGGAGACAATGGACCAACCCAGTTTTCAAGCACATTGGCTTTCACTGGGAATAACCAAGGATTCTAAAACATCATCCTCCCTTTCCTTTCCTAGTCTCTCAGCTTCACTGGAGACATTTCTAGAACAGTGACTATGTTTTATCTGGAAGTCAAGATATACCTCCCTATACCCTCCACCTCTTACACCCAGGATATTTCAGCTCCAGCCTCCTTTCCCTGACTCACTTCCTCCTCTTCCCGTGGCAACACAGAGAGGAAAGATGTCAGGCAGCAAAAGAACAGCCAGAAAGATGAACTCCAGATTCACGGATTCTCTGCTGGCGAAAAAGTCTCACCATGAGTGAGACATGGAGCAAGATAGATGTTCTACCAGAGGAAAGGGGCATTCACTGAAAGAGCCAAAAGCCACCTGGACTTGATGACATCAAAAGGTCAGCAATTGCTTGCAGGCCATGCCTTCAGACCCTGTTTTCAGATACTCCTCCAAGATTATTTTTCTATGGGCAGAGAAAATACATTCTTCAGGAATCTGGATTCTCAGAGTACTTTCAGGTTGGTGCTGCACTCCCCAGCCAAGAATGTGGCTTCGTAGCCAAGAGGCCTCTGTATAATGTCCTTGCCCATCAGCCAAGCAGGGAAAGGAATGGCTGAGGCAGTCTTCAATGCCAGTTCCTACCTGGGCAGGTGCCAGGAGTTTTGTGAGAGTCTCTGCATGCCGGTCTCTGGGCTGGCTTTCGGTACTGGTCTGTCTCCCCCCACGGGAACTATGTAAATGGAAATCAGACCATTACCAAGCGGCTTGAAAAGACACTTTCCCTGCAGCAATGCTGTGATTTCAGGTCTCCCCCCAACCCACCACTTCTCCACATCCCACCCTTCTCTGCGGTCTCTGAGGGCTCATTCTGCCCCAGCTTTGCAGAGGAGAAACTCATAAATGCAAGCATGCGGCTATCTCCTCCTCCACTGCTGGCCTTTGAGAAGGTTGTTTGATGGTGGTTAGCTAAAGGGCTTACTGCAGCCTGGTAAAACTAGTATCCATCCACGCCCACTTTTGCTCACACTCTGAGCCCAGAGTACCTGTAGATAATGGGGTCTTCTTCAATGTTGCACACAGCTAAGCTAAGCTTAAAGCCCACCGATGGAGTATAGTCAATGATAGTAAACGCTGACACAGGCTAGCTGCATCTTTGTTCAGGTCTCTGGTGATACAATTCTGACCAAATAAATGGGCATTCTCTTCTGGCCTAACTTATTCGGCTCCAAAAGCTAGTTCACATGCTGCAGGGTATTGAGAAGAAGGACTGGAGGAGGAGGGACCAGATAGAAGAGTCATTTAATAATTTTTCAGAATATAAATGCAGGCATCTGAAGAACTTTGAACACAATAATGTGCCCTCCTACAGATGCAAGAAAAATCATCTGACACAACCAGCAGATATACTTTGGGAATTCTTCTCATAACCTTAATGGATTGCTCTAGGCAAGTGGTTCCCAAACCCATCTCTTCTGCCAGATATCCCAGGAAGATGTGTTTAAAAATACAGATTGCCAGGGCCCAATTCCAAATGGATTGAATCAAAATCTCCAAGGGATGAGCCCTGGAAATGGTATTATTTTAAAAAATGAACAAACAACCCAAGTTATCATATTGACCTGCCCTTATTCACTCAACTCTTAATTAGCACCTTTAGAGGCAGAGATGAGTGACCCAGAGGCTGAGGGGTGCTGTGTCTGCAAGGAATGTTGCTTTCCTCTGGGCAAAGTTGACTTGGAGTTTCTCTGAACTCCTCCTTTGAAGGCAGGACCGGGTCATTTTTTGTTTCCTCTCATTAACCCATCCAGATGGGGCCCTATGGGACCCCTTAGAAACAAAGTCTTTTTTCCTATGAGAGAGAAGGCAATCATTATAGTTTTGTTGATACATGCCGAAAGGCTCTTGCATGTAGGCATATAGTTCTTCCAGGCTTCTGAACATTCTGTGCTGGTTTAAAAGGATTCCAAAAATAGTCTTAGTAATATTCCAAAAATAGTTTTAATAATCTGTAGTAGGTAAAACAAAGCAGAAATCAAAAAGATTGATAAATTTGACCATGTAAAAGTTTTTGACTTTTATTACATCAGAATACAGCATAAATAAACTGAATTGGTCAAAGGAAACTGGGGGAAATTGTGCAACATACATGCAGACAAAGGATCACTATCTTCAATAAATAAATAGTTTTTATAAATCAGTAGAAAAATGGGTAAAGACATGAACAATCAGTTTACAAAAGAAGAAATGAAATGGCAAACAAGCAAATGAAAAAATGCACCTCAATATGAATTTTTTCAAAATACAAATTAATACAACATTGAAATGCCATTAGCACCTCTCAGGTTAAGAAAGATATTTTAAAAGGTTAATGTCCAGTGTTCTTAAGGGTATGAGGAAACAGGTGCTGTTATACATAGCTGATCAGAGCAAATTAGTACAAGCTTTCTAGAGAGTTAATATCAATATTATCAAAATGTGTGTATCAGTCAAGATAGAAGAGGTTATGCTGTGATAACAAAGAAGCTCCAGATCTCCATGGCTTTCAATAAGAAAATGTATTTCTTGTTGACACTCCACATCTGTTATGGCTCTGCGGTAGCTGTACTCAACATCCTCTTCATTCCAGGATGCAGATCACTAGAGCACCCTCTTCTGGCAGAGGGAGAAGAGAGGTGACAAAACCTGAGCTGCCTCTTAAAGCTTCTGCCCAGAGGTTTTAACATGCCCACCCACAATTCATTGGCAAAAGCCAATCGTGCGATCACAGAAGGTTTCAACAGAGCCAGGACGTAAAGTCTTCCCACAGCCAGGGGCAGCACTGGGAATGAACTGGAAGATTTGGTGAGGAATCATGCCATGTGCATGTGTTCCCTTTGACCTGATGTTTCCAACTTCCGGGACTTTATTCATCAGAAATAATCGTGATGTACAAAAAGTTTAGGTACAATGTGAAGTCCATCGCATAATTTATACTGGCAAAAAAAACTGAAAACAACCTAAGTTCCCAAAAGAAAGGGGTTAGTTAAATAAATTATGTTACATTTCTGATTGAAGAATTTAGCATTCTTCTACAAGTAGAAGAATATATAATAACATGGGAACATGTCTAAGATGTTCATGAACTGAAAAAACTGTGTGAACAGTGTGTAAGTATCTAAAAACTGAGTAATATATATGTACATGTCAAAATACTTGATAAATATTTGTCAAATTAATAAAATAAAAAATACTGGAAGGATGTCTACCAAAATATTATCATATCTGAAGATAGTAGGATTATGGGAATTTTATTTTTCTTCTTTGTGTTTCTCTATATTTTTCCTTTTTTTCCTGCAATCAGCATGTTTTACTTCCATACTCAGGAAAAAGATATTTTGTTTTCTAAAAATCATTTCAATACATTTAAACAAAAACAAAAGGAGTGTGGTGGGAAGTGGGTATCCTCTTTGCAGGAAACCACAAAAACAGGGTCTTCCTGCCATTGAAGGTCTAGAGTGGCCAAGAACCATAAAGTAAGTGCCCTTTCCTGAGGTAATCCTGTTTCATGCAGTCTATAAATTACGCAGAAGCAGCTAACTGACCACTTTGTTTCCATCTTTCCCTTCTCTCTCGGTCTGATCTCAGCCACAACTATGTTCGAGGGTCCATTACACTTTTTATCATCAACCTGCACCGATCAAGAAAGAAAATTAAACTGGCTGGAACTCTCAGGGACAAGCTCGTGCACCAGTATCTGCTGCAGCCCTATGGACAGGAGGGCCTGAAGTCCAAGTAAGTGCCGACCTGGAAACAGCTCAGGAGCAAGTGCAGCAGGAGCCGGGCAGGGAGGGAGCTGGAGTTGCCCCATCCTGAAGGCACCAAGGTTACTGCTGATTCACTCGGGGCCTCAGTGGGATGGAGTCAGGGCCTGCTCCCTGTCTCTAGGCTTAGATTCCTCAACTGTAAAGTCAAATGGTGGACAAAATATTTCTCAACAAGAGCACTCTTGGTATCTGGGCAAGACAATTCTTCATTATGCAGGTTGATCACATTTCAGGCTATTTAGCACCCTTGATCCCGGCCCACTGAGTGCCAATAGCACCCCCCTAGTCACGTGACAACCAAAAACACTGGTAGTTGAGAACCATGTCCCTTCCAGCTGTAATTCTATAATTCTATAACTCTCTGTCATCATTCACAAACCTCGTGGGGCTTAGAGGAAGGAACACTGGATAAAGTGTCAAAAGTTCAGAGATCAAGAGTCAGTTCTGCCCCTAGCTTTATAACTTTGGGCACATCGCCTCTCTGGATCTCACTTTCCATACTTGAATATTAGGAGAGAAATTATATTCTGGGGGCTCTGTAGTCCCTTCAAACTCTATAAATATATGATTCTGTGATACTCTCCACCTCCCTCAGTCTCTACTAGAGACTATTGACAACACTGGCCTCTACCAACAGCAAGCAGCTCTAGGCCATGGTGTGAAGGGCCTAGTCAAGGGCAAGTCCACTCCAGCTCCTGAGCAAGGCCTCCCAGGATATGGTACGGACTGGGAACATTCCCATTCCATCTTTAATGTTTACCAAGTTTACCAAAGCCATAAACTTGGAGCAGGTGGCTTGCACTCCCACAGCTGCCCACAACTATTTGCGCTATAATTGTTCACTGTTTCACTGCAACCTTGGTGGCTTGCATTTGGCTTCCAACTGTATGTACAATGGGAGCAAAACACAATCTGGGAAGTCACTTATTGCATCTCTTTAGCCCACCCACATCTGTATCTTTAGTCTTGGTTCACATACTAGCTCTTCTTTTCTGGCTACATGTACATTGCTTCTACTTTTCTTTCCTCTCAGTTTTACCTATATCGGCAGAACTCTCTGGAGTATTTTATCCCCTCTCTCTCCACCTCCCAGTAGTTCATGACTGGTGTGCTGAATTCCTGGTTTTCATCTTAGGCAGGAGACTAGGTTTTGGCTCACTAAATAATCATATGACCCAGGCAAATCCTTTAATCCTAATCCCTAGGCCTCAGTTTCTTCAACTGCAAAATTCGAGAGTTGCTATATCTTTGGTAATTTATAGCTCTTCCACCTCTAAAATTATCACGCTGGGTCTGATTTTCTGAGGAACATGAATATGTTTAGGTCTCCCATTGTCATTCTGTAACGACCTGCAAAATCATTTCTAGCAAAGGGGCTGACTCCTCAGCAGTGATTGTAACAGCTCAGGGGCCTCTGGAGCCAAAAAGATAAGGATCTGAGCCTGCCCAGTGTCAGGAAGACCACATGTAGTGCGTAGAAGAAACTGGCTAAATGCCTTAGTCTAACAGGCCGAGGGGTCAGTCTCTGCTCTGCCACTGCTGGCTCTGTGTCCTTAGGCAAGTTGCATAATCTCTATGAGCCTCAGTTTCCTCGTCTGTAAAACCTCTCATGTGGAGAGAAGTAAATGAAGTAACCTGTATAAAGTTGCTGACACATAATACTCACTGCCTTCCTTTTTCTCAACTCAGAACTCTAGCCAGTTGGGGAAGAAGAGGAGAACGATGGCTCCTCTAAGACTTTTCTTCAAAAGCAGAGTCTTCTCATATTTTTAAGATAATGTGTTGATAAGACATTTGTTAAGATTATGGTAAAAAGACATAGGAATTGCATAAATGCAAAACCATGAAACATGAGGAGATGGTAGTCACAGGGTGGTAGCATTTTATGAGCCTGTTTCCCCACCAACCAAAGGCAAAAGCCTCAACCCTATTTACCCATCTTTACGCCCCTTCCTCCAGGATTACTCCCCTGACCACACCTTGGCCTCTGTCCTTAAGAGTGACTGAAGTGACTCTCACTGGCCACCAATATGTTGTATGTTCCACTTATGCTGTCTTGTACCTCGCCTTGTCACCATATTGGTGAGGAGTTGTGTTATGGCTTTGCTGAGAATGTTGGAGAGAGACAAGGAAAAAGAATTTCATTCCACAGGGGTCCTGAAGAGGGATTTGGTAACATCCGCTGAGATCAAATAACAATGTCATGCGATTGGAAGAAGAGGGTGCTGGAATCAGAAGGCCTGGATATGGGGCCAGCCCCGTGGCCGAGTGGTTAAGTTCACATGCTCCACTTCGGTGGCCCAGGGTTTTGCTGGCTCGGATCCTGGGCGCGGACGTGGCACTACTCATCAGGCCACGCTGAGGCGGCAGCCCACATGCCTCGTCTAGAAGGACCCACAACTAAAATATATAACTGTGTATTGGGAGGGTTTGGGGAGAAAAAGCAGAAAAAGAAAAAGAAGATTGGCAACAGTTGTTAGCTCAGGTGCCAGTCTTTAAAAGAAGAAAAGGAAGGTCTGGAAAGGAATCCAGTTGCTTCCATTTTATCTGTGTGACAAACCTCAGCTCCCTTACCTGTCAGGTTGGGTTATTGTGAGAAGCAAATTAGAGCATATGAGTAAAGTGAGGCCTTCTACAAATGTAAGTGTCATATTCCTGTGCATACACATACATACTTACATAAGTATAAATACAGGCACACACATGTGATTTTGTATATATTGTATTAAAGAGGGTTTTGGACTGCAAGTCAACAGAGCTGGATTCCAGCCCTAATCCTGCTACTACTTCACTGTGGAACTTTGGGCCCTTCACTTACTTCTCTGAGCCTGTTCCTCTCCTATAAACTACTGCTAACTTAACACCTCCCCCATCCTAGACCTCGGTGGCTCTGAGCCTATGCTGTGCCATCTTGGGCTATAAGCTGCTGGGCAGAGACTGTCATATACACATTCAGTGCCACATCCAGCACTCTGCTCAGTGACTACTAATAAGAGCAAGAGCCCTCAGGGTTCTGGGGTGGGCGTCTCTCAGGAAGGGTGTGGTTTCGGTGCAGGGGACTCTATGGGAAAGGATGAAAGGAAATGCTAGGAAGTGATTTCAGCCTTTGGTGTCTCCTTCTTCCTTTTATAAGCCTCTGGGGCCAGATTCTGTGTTCTGTGTCTGCTAATTCCTTGCTGCAGCCTGAAGCCATATAAGCTCAGCAGAGGATGAAAAGCTCTGGGAGCAGGGGAACCTGTGATTGCTTCTGTCTGGAGGAACCAGGAAGAGGATATAGAGCAAATCAGTGCACCATTCAAGCCACCAGTTGGGCATCTGGGCCTGGAGTTTCAGGATTAGGGAGATGCCAGCAAACTTTTTTGACTGGCAGAGAACATGGGGTAATTCTCATCTCTTAGAATTGTCCTCAGGGCTGGAAATATTTGAATCTCTGAAAGAGTCTCTCCATGTGAACTCAGGGTTCAGGTATATCAGGTATTGCACAGGAAGTTCTCTTGGTTCCACTAATCAGGCATTGTCCAGGCATCCAGGTCCACATGAAGGTTCCTGTTGCTCATCTCAGTGAGTGAACCAATCATAAGACTCACCACTCAAGTCTCAGCTCTTGATACAATAACACAGTTCTCAGTCTAAGAACTAGACAAAAGGTGGGCGCCCTAGACCCTATAGGATAGGAGAAGGGAAACTTCTAGAGAACTGCAGTGTGTACAGTAGAAGGGCATTCTGTGTCTGGAATACCTGTTCTTCAAGGATGGCTGAAGGAAATTGGGAGATTTAATTCATAGAAGAAAATTAAAGAGAGTCACAAGGACTTTCTTCAGATAGTCAAAGGACTGCTAAGTGAAAGAAAACAGACTTGACCCAGAATCCTGTAAAATGACAGAAAATCAGGGAGTGCAATTTAGAAGAGAAACATTTCACCACAAAACAAGCTCATTTCCCAAAGACGTGCCTGATCTGATGGAGCACAGAATAGGCTTTCTCAGGAGGTAGCTATTAATCAGAGTGAGCACCATGGCCGTCTGCAAGGTGCTGTAAGATTCCTCACTCAGTGGGAGGTTGAGGTGAAAGACTACTGCTCCCCATCAGACTCTAAAATTCCATTATTGTCTTCCATTCCCAGCCCCCCAACACACACACACTTCACTTTTGGAGACTGTTGTCTGTATGGTCACCAGCAAAATAGCTTCTTCAAGCCATTAAAAGGCCACACAAGGAGACTGTGCTACAAGAGGGAGTGGTGGGATTATTGGGCTATTTTTTTCTCCAAAAAATCTCCAACTGCAGGTGCCTCCTCTGTCATGCTCCCTGGTTTCTCACCTTTCTGGGAGGAAGACTAAGCCTTCACACCCAAGACAATAACAGTTCTCCTTTTGGATAGGTCACAGGAAAAGAGCACTACCATGCTCAAAGGAAGAATCTGCCCAATGCCTCATGTGATCACAAATCAGGAAACACTGTCCTCTCGGAAATCAATTCCACCCAAGATTCAGTGTCTTTCAATAAACAGAGAAGCAACATGAAGTTGAGCCAAACAAGTCAACTCAAAAACAGGAGGACTCACTTTTTGGTGGAAAAGTTAAACCAAGAGCAGGTGTTTGGTCAGATCCCAGCGTCTCCCTTATGTGTCTTGTTAAATTCCATTTGGAGGGAAAACTGCCAAAAGTTAGAAGAGAAGGAGACAACTTTCATTGGCTGTTCTATTCTGACACACGACCTGAGGGAATCAGCAGATGCTGAGAATCCCGAGGTGGAATGACATTTTGAGGTGATGTGGTTCATTCTCCTGCCCTCAGACAGTTTGTGGCTAGGACATCTGGACTAGAAACTGTTCTACGTTTGAAGACCTCTGGGGAAGGAGTGCCCACAATTTCAATCCTGTGTGAACACTTACTTTTATAAGAATGCTGGGGCCTGCTGTACCTGTGGCTAGGACTTTACAAATAGTAAAAAGCTTTAATAGCCATTATCTCATTTAACCTTCAGAACAGCACCATGAAGCAAGTAGAACAATTCTTGCTCGCCTCCCTCCCATTTTAGAGTTGGAGAAACTGAGTCTTATAGCATTAAGTGGCTTATCCAAGAGTCACACAACTATTAAGTGATAGAGCTAGAAAGTACCTAGCATCCAGTTCGCCTGACTCCGAATCCAGTGCACTTTCTCCAAAACTGTGCTACTCTAAGAGTCCGGTACTATAAAATTATAATGACATATTGACAAATATACAGTATGGCGAACTGAACTCTGTCATAATACTGTCTGGGTTCTTTTCATCTTAGGCTCTTCACATAATGAATATATTTGGAGAGTATTACATTACTGAGCAATGTTCTCCCCTTTAGGCTAACTCATCCCAGTACCATTCACTTTTCTTTGCAGTTCCTAATTTCTGATCCTTCTTAAAAGTTCTCTGAGTGGCTTCTAAGATTCTGTTTCCCAGTCACAGAATTTTAGTAAAAGCAAATTTTTATCTCAGCAAAATTGGAGAATTCCCTTCTGTGCTCTTCTCAACAAGGGGATTATTAAATACCCGGAGTGACTGTAAATTGGTTTAAGTTCTCTAACAATCAATGACAACATGTATATGCTGACCTCACACACACAGACACTGCCAGCTCCCCTACACCCAGTGGAGCCCACCCTCAGAGGTGTAGCTCTGAGGGAAAGATGCTGGCAGGCAAGGCTTCCCAGGGAAACTGGAAAGCATGTATCTTTACCCATTCATCAGATTTTATTGAGATCCTACTTTGTGTCAGACATAACTTGCTCCTCTTCAGCAATCTAACTTGCAGTGGCAATTAATCTGACTAAAATTTCCAATGAATTGTGGACCCATAACTATAAGAACTCAGGAATCCCAAGTAGACAAATTAGGAAAAAAGTCTGAATATAAAGTTTAATGTGAATGCTTCAGATCAGCAAGTCTCTTGATCGGCCTAATGCCAGGCCACATCATCACCTGGCCTTCAAGAGCTATTGAATGTGGGATGTTTGTGGGGGAGCGGGGAAGGGATTGTGAGGTCTCTGCCCTCAGAGAGTTCATCTTTATTATAAGAAACAAACAACTAACAGGAAGCAGCCTGTGGGTGGTGCCTTGAGAGAGGTGCAGAGTATTTCTGCTTTGGGGCTAATAGGTTCCATATTGAATGTTTAGATTTCATATCTGTATGAGCCTCTCCTTCAGCTGCCATGATTTTAGTTGAAAGAATCTCAAGGCTCCTATGAACCAAGAATCTTATTGCCTATTCTGTGAAGAAAGGTGAACATCTTTTTTTTTTCCTTTTCTACATACTGCTTATTTTTTCCATCTCTCTGGGATATAGCTTTTGCTTTGATTTTACCCTCATTAAATCCTATATCAAAGAAAAATATGGGCATCTAACTGCATGCCTTTAGAGAGGTGTCATTTGATGTTAGCCAAACAGAATGGTTCTGAAAATACTCAAGTAACTCCCAGGTGCTAAGACTTTAAAAATATCTTCACGTCCCTGTTGGAACTTCATGTCCATATTCAGAGCTTGCCTTGCATGAAGAGTCCTGAGGGCTGAACTGGCCACCATCTGACCCCCACAATCTCTCTCTAATGATAACTGGAAGCACCACATTTATTTTGGGGCATGGACAGATCTGGCAAAAGGAGCTTTGGGAAAAACCTTAACCCTAAGAATTCTATACCCAGACTTGTCGCTCACACACTCAGAAACAAAACCTGAAGATCTGTTTTCTGGGACCAAAGGGCCATTCCTCCTTTTATCTCAGCAGACTCAAGACATCTAAGTGTTTAAGGTCTATACTACTGACATTAGTTGTACCTGGAGTTTTTGAACTCTGGTTGACCAGATGTACTCCCTGCAGGTTTCCATTATCTTCACTTGTCTGGTATCATTTAAATTAGTTTCTTCTAAAATAAACCACTCCATGAAAATTCTGCACTTACTAAAAGATGACTTTATACAGGAAAAATTTGGAAGTACTCTTAGAGATCAAGAAGTTTCTTCTATAAGATCCCTGAAAGAAAGCCTGTCAGCTTCTGTTTGATGAGACTGTTCATCTCATGAGTTGGCCCACTCTAGGACCAGACAGCTCTGATTGTAGGAAAGATCCTCCTTATATGTGGCCAAAGGGCATTTTCTTCCCATTTCTACCCTTGGTTTAGAAAAATTAAGCAGAGTAGATCTATACCTTCTTTATAACAATTTTTCCATATGTCTCCCCTTGGAGTCCGAGTCTCCCAGCTGAATGCTCTCAGCTCCTTCAGCCATTCGTCAAATGGCCTGCTTTCCAGATTGCTCACTATCCTGCTCACCTTGGAGTCCACTGAGTTTAGAACCTTGTCTCATATGGTTAACTGTTCAGCTTTCTTACCTCAGACAAGCTTAGTTGTAGAGGTCTGAAAAGGAGTGGGAAGAGTGAGCATTTTGTTATTACAATTTACCTCACCAACACAGAGCAGTAATATTTTTGTCTTTGTCAACTTCATAATGAAAAATAGTATTATTATTTTAATTTGTATTCTTTGAGTATTAGTGAGGTGAAAATTGTTCATGTCTATTAGTATTGCATTGCTTTCATGAATTTTCTATGTCTTTTGCTTATTTTTCTATTGGACTGTTATCTGTTTTATTAGTGACTTGTAAATTTGTTCTAATATAAGGCAATTTCCCCTTTGCTGCCTATCATATGTGTTGAAATATTTTCTCCAGTATTTTACTTGCTATTTTCTAACTATTTCATTTTTAGGGTGTTATCTTGACATATGGAAGTGTTCTCTTTTTATATAGTTAAATCTATCTATCTTTTGCTTTGTGGTTTCTTCTATTCCACTTATATCTATGTGTATTCATGTTCCTGAAACCAGATAAATATGTTCTACTAGTTCCTTTATTTGTTTCATTTTTTGTATTTCTTTAATGCATTGGAATTTGTTTTGATGTACTAGAAGAGGTAAAGAACATCCGTAGTGCTGTTCAAGCTGAGAGCATGTGAGGAAACTTGTTAACCCATGCAAGGCTTCAGGTGCTGGTTTAAGTTGTCAGAAAAAGAGGGTCCTTTCTTACAAAGCAAGCATTAGGACGGAGACCTCTTTTACCTGGAGGAAAAGGCCCTGCTGGTACAGATGCAACCACATCATCTGCAGCTCTTTTGAAAGGCCACCCAGAGCCCCTCAGGAGGAAAGATAAGCCCCAGAGGCGGGGAGCACTGAGTGGCAAGAAAGGTGCATGGGTTTGGGCGGGATTGGCGGGGTCGGGAAGATGTATGAGCTGGCTGAGTGAGCAGGGAGGTGGTGCTTAACTCTAGCCAGCAACGTTCAAGTTAGTGTTCCAGTTCAGAAAGTCTGAAATAGACACCATAAAAGTAGAAATACAAATATATATGGGTATATTTACTTTTAAAAATACTTATACTTAAGGCTCTGAGTCAGTCTGTAGAAAAAATAAATAGAAGTGAGCCTTACAAATCTGTACTTAATGTAAACTTACTCACTGAAACTTAGAGGAGTTTGTGTTCTTTTAACCCTCGTGCTCATTGAAGGTGTTTTGTGGCTCATAAAGAGGCAGTAGCTATAACCAATATATATAGTGTTAACTAAGGAGATAATTATACACTTATTTGGAAAATATAATGAGGGTACTGACCAATAAATTGAGTTCCTCTTTAGTTCCTCTTGCGTGAAGAGAGCCTGAACCACTCTTTGGCTGTAGGGAGCTCTCTGTTGCACAGCCCAGGACCCAAGAGAAATCTAAATGACTTTATAGAACTCGCCCTTCAAGAAAAGCACAGAGGTTTTCTTTTCAGTGTTTAAAAATGCAGAGTTCGTTATTTATGCAAATGCTTCATCTGATTCAGTTCTTAGTTCATCCTGTAAAGTGCCACACCCACACTTCCCTGGGCCATATTGAGGAGCATGTTCATCTCACCAGAGTACACACGACAGTGAAAAACACTAAATGAAGCAGTTCTGTCGAAATAGCAGAAATGCTCACTTCAGACTATACAACAAAAAACTTGACTTCAAAGGTTCCCATCTTCCTTCTAGGTTAAAAAATGTGGCCTCCTGACATGGTACTCCAAAAGAATAAGAAAAGCTGTTTTTATTCCAAATAAATTCAGAATGTAATGGTAAGAAAGCTCTTTGATCCCCCCTCCCCCCAGCTGCAAACATCCCCACTCTTTCTTCAACCCTGGTGCTCAACCGTGGCTGGACTTTGAATCATCAGGGAACTTTAAAAACCCAGTTGCCCAAGCTGCACCTCATACCAATTAAACCAAAATCTCTGGGCTGGGACCCAGGCACCAGTATTTTTGAAAGCTCCCCAAGTGATTCAAATATGTGGCCAAGGTTGAGAATCACTGTCCCTCTAGAAAATGCTGGAACAAGATCCCAGCTGATTTGCATCTTTGATTTCACCCAGATTCTTTTCTTCACTCAGGCACTAAGCCATTTTGCCAAAGGTGTGAACATGCCATGAGCCCCTGGGAGTTCTCTATGGCTAAGTGGAAGGATGTGTACGGCTCCCAAAGGTTTTATTGTTTGTTTTGTTTTAACTCCCAGATTAGTAATGTACAGATCACTGTGCAGATTAGAGGATTATAAAATGCTTTTATATTTTACAGTGACTTGACATCTTAAACCACAATGTTTAGGAATCCAGGGTTTTCACTATTTTCTGAGAGTTTTTCATTTGTTCTCTGCTCCAGAATACATTTTCTTCCAGGTCATTCCCAGCAGCTGGAATCTCTCTGTATAGCTGTCCATAAAGGCTGTGGTCTCCTCTCCCATCTTCACTCACTAGGGGACCCTCGTTGCAGGCAGAGATCTGATCCATTCTGTTCCAGATGACCCAGATGAAACACTGGAAAATGAGCACTTTAGGGTAAAGCTAACATGTTTCCAAGCAGTTGATTCTAAACTGAGGGGCAGGGAAGCAGAATATGTAGGTAGTTCTGGTGGACTGAGAAGAAATGGCCCTTGTCTTCTCCTTTCTCCACACCCTCCCAAGGCTGTGGTTTGGGTGATGCACAAACGTAAGCCCCCAAGAAACTGAAAAACCCTAATCCAACTTGTCCCTATAGCAGGGCCTGGGTCCTGAATCAGTATTTCTTTGGCTGCCAAGCATCAGGAGCCCTCAACAGGATGTGCTTCCTTCCAAAGAGCTGGAGCACAAACTGTTGACCGACTGCCACACACCAGCAACCACTTGGCGGACTACCTCTTCCCTGCTCACCTTCATAGGAATGACTCAGGGTCACCGTACTCTTTGCACTTTGACATCTGTGGACGCTGGGTCATCTTATTTTTCCCTTTTGAGGGTACACTGGTGCACCTGATATTATAAGAAACATTGTCAAAATCTGATAAAACTGAGATATTTGTCCCTTTGATTTAACATATTTGAATAGGTATCCAGGGAGCCGTGACCTTATAGTAATGGAACTAAATTTGGGCATGGCTTATGGACTCTATCTCATACTCTTACATATGGAAAACCTTTCTGTGCACGTGTGTGTGCACACACACACCTGCCCTCTTACCTGACTCTCTTTGTCTCACCAGCAGATGCCTGGAAAGGGGATGCTTCTGATCCCACACTGCCCCTTCCAGCTCCACACAATTAGGGCTGGTAAACCTAGTCCCTCCCCGCAGAGGATGTTTTAACTCTAAGACAACACAGACCGCAAGAGGGTGAATATAGGAGAGTGGGAGTGTAGGGAAGGGAGAGAGGAATTCTGACCTGGAAATCCTCTGAGCTGAGGGCCATGGAGCAGGAGCTGGAAGGATAAGCCATATGTCTAGGAAATGCTGGAGGGAAGGCGATTCCAAGTAATAAGGATGAGCTTACTAAAAGTTTAGAAATACAAAATTTCAAGGGTCATTTTGTTTGGGGATGTGGCACATTATCTCACATGACTGGAACATACGATGCTTTATGGGGTGAGAGAAAAGACCACAAAAATATATTAGGGCCAGAATGCAGAAGGCCTCAAAATCCAGGCTGATTTTCCTTTTGTCCCTCTCTTAGTGTAATGTGTTAATTATCGTGTGTCTGACCACATATTTGCATGTTTCCGTGTTTTCTATCTTAGCCAGTAAGGACTACGTCTGTTATAACTGAATTTTTACAACACAAAGAACAGTAGAAGTAAGAGTACTGCCCCTCACACACCACTGGTGAATGCTGGTGATCATGGCACCGATTCTTACAATGGGAAGGGAACAGAGTTAACCACATATTAAAGGCTCCATGGTTTTCACAGCTGGTTCCTGTTGTGTGCTGTGGTTTAAGTGTGATATGTCTATGACTTGGAGTTTTGAGATGGTCACAGAGTCAAATGTTCTTCCCAAACTGCCCCCAGATGATTCCCTCACCTGCTGGGAGTTCAGAATATCAGTATAAATCCAGCTTCCTCAGCTGTGCTCTCATCTTGTCTGCAAAGGGTGCTCAGTTACTTTAAACCATTAGAAGCACATGGTGGGATCCTATTATAGCCTGGACCTTTATTACACAGACTTGGATAGAACACAGATCAAATCATGACCCCCAAACCTAACTGCAAACAGGAAAAGCCTATATCCCTAACAACTTGCCTATAATAATCCCCCAGCTCTGCTTGCATAAAGGAGTCCTAGTGTTCTCTCTGTTCAGTGATACAAAGCTAGATGGAAATTCCTCATTGTTTCTATCTGCCTTCATGGAGTAGGACGAAGGGCAAACGATCTTGTCAGCCTCCAATTGTCTCAGTGGGCAGGAACTTCATATAAGATGGGGGCTTTGGGTTATGGGGAACAGGAGGCTTTCATCTCCATTTTTTCTTTCTCTTACAGTCTCCTCACTTTAACAATAGAGAAAGCAATTGGAGTGTCCAACCAGGCACGTGAGAACTCCTAGAGAGGTTGATTGAGTGGAACTCGACAAGTATTAATTTGAACTGTATCACAGGCAAGAAGGCACTGCACCAGGTGCTATTGAAAATTATCTGCAGAGAATACACCTCTCTTCCCGCTGGGACTCTCAGATAAGGCCCTGGTGGAGGGGGCCACAGCCGAAGGGGCCTGGAAGGAAGAGTAGGCTTCTTGACAGCTTGTACCAGATTCCAGGTAGAAAAAAAGTACATGGGAGAAAAGCTTCAGGGCACACTTGGGAAGAAGTAATCCTCCCCATGACCCCTGAGGAGTAGGAGCGCCTCTGAGAGGGTCCTGAGCATCCTACAGCCTTTGCTCCAGCTAGGCATGTAGGACCAGGCGACAGTGGCCTGCGGTGGCCACTCCTGAGCAGCCCTCCTCAGTAGGATAACAATCACTCATGGCCATTTCAAAGGAACTTCCTTTCTAAGCTCCCCCAGATGCACAGCCTCTCCCGGAGCAGACAAGAGGAGCCAGGCCTTTCTGTCCTCAAACCCGGTCGGGCTCCCTCCCGGCTCTAACCTGCCCGTGACCTGGAGAAGGGCAGGGCAGCTGCGCATACCAACTTCCTAACTCAGTGAGGGGCCTCGAAGGGGCTAGCTCCAGCCTCGGGGGCCCTTAAAGCGCACACAGGTGCGCGGCCAGCCGGGAGGGCGGGGGCGCTGGGGACCGGGCCCAGGAGAGCTGGGCGCCGAGTCGCGCGGGCGCCGCCAGCCTCGCACCTGCGTGGACCCCCCTCCCCGCACGCTGGTCGGGGAGCCCGCAGCCCCGGCAGGAATCGCAGCACGGCTTCGCACATTTCCTTAATATTAGCCACATTCAAGTGGGCCCCCTGCCAAGTGGACCGCAACGAAGTTTTTGTTGGGATTTGATTGATTCCGTGGTTTGCTCCTCGGGAAGGCCAAGTGCAGGGCACATCTCCCAGCCTTACCGGGAGTGGAGTGCGAACTCGGGGCCAGACGCGCGCGCGCTCGGGTTCCTGGGAGCCACCGCCAAGCCCGACTCTCCGGCACTGTTGTGTAGAACAAGACTGACCTCTAGTGGCGTCTGGGGAAGCACCCTGGAGCCAGAGTCAGAAGAGTGGGTGTGCAGTGATTGAGGAGCCTCCCGCTGCCCCTACACACGCACACCTGGATTCCTGTACATTGCCCTTCCTTCCCCTCCTCCTTCCCTCTCACCTGCCCCCTACTCCTCCTTTCCCTCCCTCCCTCTGTCTCAACATTTAACAATCCAGAAACCAAGACCAGAGCCGACTAGTGACATATCTGGGCCTGCACATGGCAGGCTCAGAGTCTGGACTAAAACTCAGGTCTCTGGTCTTCCAGTCCAGTGTCTTTTCTTTCTAGATTGCAGTCCGTCTACCCACATATTTATATTCACTCCTTCTTTTATTGAGCACCTACCGTGTGAGTGGTGGACAGGAGAAGACAGGATGAATAAGGCAGACACATCGTCTTCCTGTCCAGTGGACAGACAGGCACTCAGCAATCCCAATACCTGTGATGAGTACAGAGGCCTGAGAAGTCCTGGGTGATATTGGAGCGCTTTGGAGGGCCACCTGACCTGAAGGACAGCTGGGAGTTAGCCGGGAAAAGGAAGCTGGAAGGGGGGAGGGAGTATGGAGAATGTTCCAGGCAGAGGGACAACATGTACAAAAGCCCTGAGATGAGAGAGATCATGACTAGAGAAATTGCAGCACAGAATGAAAGGAGGGTGGTGGGGAGCTGGAATGGACAGGAGCTCGAGTGAGCCTCTAAGGGGCAAGCAAAGTAGGTAAATGGACTCAATTATGGGGTCTTGTAAGGACTTTGGAGAATGTTCTAAGATCAGCAGGGAGCTACTGAACATTTAGACAGGTTAATGTCATGATCAGATTTCTCTTTGTGCGGGATCACTCTGAATTTGGCATTAAACTCTGTCTCAGGCTAGCTGTTAGGCTGTGGGCAACCTGCCTGAAAAATGTTGAAGCCAGAAGGAATCATATGGTTCATCTAGTCTGTCTTACAGATGGAGAAACCCAAGCTCAGAAAAGGTAATTCACTTTCTCAAAGTGGCTGAGGTGGAACTAGTTATCTCCAAGTCCCTTCAGCTTCCACTCAAGGCCCCAGATATGCCAGCCAGAACCAGACACCAGCTCCCAAAGCTGCTCCCGATAAGACATAGGCTTCCCCTGCATCTGCCTCCACAGAAGTCCACCCAGGGCCAGACCAGAGTCCAGCAAATTACCTTCAAGACTGGCGAAGCATGTCCTCATTAGACCTGCTTCCCTGAAACCTCAGGACAGTTGAAAGCTTGCTTCAATATCCATGGCTAGCAAGAAGTAGGATAAGACATGAAGACCAGAGACTGTAAACAGGTGGGGCGGGGGAAGGAGGGCAACCCTGCCAAGGGGCTCCCACTGAGACCCGGGTAGCGGAGGGCTTGACTCCAAATTGAGACAGTGAATCCCATTTCAAATAGCATGCCAAATAAAGAAAACAAGTTTAGGAATTGCAAAGTACCTCAAACTTTATAAAAACAGATAGTGATAAAATGCAGTTGTCCTAATATTTGGGTAATTTAAATGCCCTCAGCAGCAAGGGAATTAAGAGAAATAGTTCAACATAGGCTGGATCATTTAGCATTTGGTTTGAAAAGTCATGGGCCAATAAGAAGGTCCCAGAATAGGATGAGAATATGATAAGAAAGGTTTTCAAAGAGAGAAACACAATCCTGGTGAGTGCCATCTGGAATTGGAGAACAACATGAAATTGTAGAAAGAGGTGTCAGAAGGCCTGAATTTGAGACCTAGTTTAGCCACCTATTAGTTATGACCTTAACCTCTCTGACCTCGTCTCAATAGTACAGTTACAATAATAATAATAATAATAATAATAATAATAATAATAATAATAATACTTGCCCTGCGTACCTCACAGGGCTCTTTAGCAATCACAAGAAACGCCAGATAGGACTATGGTGAAGGGCAACAGTGCAGATCTCAGCTCTGCCACTTACTGGCTGTGCAACTTGGGTGAGTTTTAGACCCCTCTAACCTCTGATTTCCTCATCTGTATTATAGGAAGGCTAACACCTGCCTCAGGTGGGAGCTGTAAGGACTAAACGCAATAGTCAAAGTAAATCATAGCATGGTGCCTTTTGCATAGACAGTGCTCAATAATCAGTGATTTTTATCATTAACATGATTATGTTTGCAAACTTACAAATTGTTCAATGCATAAAAATGAAAGATTATTGTAATATTTAACATGATATCATGTCACTGGGTAACAGGATAAATGTTAAAAGAAAAATATAAGCACGAAAAATAGAATGGAGATGGTAAAGCACACAGTCTATCTTTATAATGAAGAGACTTTGTAGGTAAGGATGTATGAGGACTCAAGTTCTCACGAAATTAACTCCTGTTGGCTTGGCTAAGAGATGGTCATATAGATCTTTTTTAAGGATGAAAAACACTAGCAGTGATCAATGGCCTCGTGTCAGGTTGGGATAAGGTATCTAATGAGTGACTGTGAGGATCAGCGATAATTCAGGTCTTATCTAACATCTCCAGAGCCACTGAGAGCAAGAGTAATTGGTACATTAATGAAATCTGTAAAGACACTCAGCAAGCCTCCAGGGAGCCTCTTTAGAGCTGGAGAAACTCAACCCAGGAAGACAGGAAATAATGCAAAAGAGCCTCAAAAGTCCATTCACTTATTCAGAAAAATATTTTGTCCCCACTCTGTGCCAAACATCTCGTTAAGCACTGAGGATTTAGGCACAAAAGACATGATCCGTTTTGCACCAAGCTCACAGTCCAGTGAGAGACAGAGCGAGTAAATCACTGCAATTTGGTGAAGTGGCTGTAGGGATGGTTTGGGTACAAGAGAGCACAGAGGTGGGGCTCCTAACCCAGGGGTCAGAGAAGGTTCCCCAGAGGGAGCCACACCTGAGCAGGCTCTGCAAGGACACAAGGCAGTTAGCCCGGCAGAAGAGAAGGACTGGCTGTGCTCTAAGTGGAGGAAGCATCATATGCAGCGACCCAGAGTTTGAACTGCAAGTTATTTAATTTGATCACACTGGGGCAAGGGTGCTGGTCCCCTCAAGTACGAGGGTTCCTTTGTAATGTCAACAAATATCACGGCCCTCTCACATTATAGTAATTGTCCTTTTAAAATCTCCTGCTTGAAAAAAAGTACATGATGCCCCCGTCCTCCCAAAAAAATCTATTAGGAATTTTATAAGTTCTAAATCAATTTATGTCTTATTAATCCCTATTGTGTCTACTGGCATTTACATTTGAAAAATATTTACTATACTTTTAAATGACCCTGTGTATTTTGTTCCCAACAGTATCTACTTAAATTTTCATTTGAGAAATATTTGCCTCATCTATGTGCAAGACTTACTAGTTTTTCATTGTAAAACAAGCTTTGTTCATGCATATATTGATGAAATCCTTACAATAACTGCTGATTCATGCCACCGCCACCACCCCCCACCCCCCAGGGCTGTGAGCCGCAGTTGGTTAGCACTGGAGTAAGGGGTACTGGCAGGATCTGAGACTGGAGAGGTTGTTGGAGCTGGGCTTCATTGTCTGTGTGAAAGTGGAGGGGCTGAAGAGTGTTGGGGAGTTTGAAGCAGTGACAGCAACAGACGCTCAGTCAGCAATGTGGGTGGCAGGGTCGGGGAGGGTGGTCTGAAAGAAAACAATTGCAGTGAATGGAGAGAAAGGAGCAGATTTCAAAAATATTAAAAGGTAGAATTGAATGGACTGCGTGACCCCAGAAATGGGAACTGGGGGAGAGGTCTCAGGTGACTCCCAGCTTTCTGGCTTAGGTAATCGGATAGATGGTGGATAAAAAGGCAAAGAACAGGACGGGGTTTGAGTAGAAGATTTTGACTTTGGACATTGTGACTTTGAAGTTCCTGCAGGACGGCCAAGTGGAGATACACAAGGTAGAAGGATCCAGACAGAGAGACAGGTTTTGGAAGCATGGACAGGTGGATAGTAATCAAAGTCCTGGGCGGGGGTAACAGCACCCAGGAGGAGCCTGCAGTGTGGGAGAGAAGAGGCCCAAGGACAAAGCACCGGGACCCCAGCATCTGAGAGGCAGGATGAAGGGAAAGTCCCCCTAAAATGGAAACAACATGCAGAAATGAAGGAGGAAAACCAAAAGGGAGACAGAGAAAGACGGAGACAGAGAGCTACCGTGGGAGCCAAAGGACCAGAGGGCTTCAAGAAAGGAGTCATGAAAGTCAGTGACACAGAGCAGTCAAGTACAAATACCAAAACTTTATCTACCCATAACGACAGTGGAAAGAATCACAACAAAACACCATCTCCCACTTGTATGGCTCATTGTGCTTTCAAAGCACTTTCACACCATTTATTTCATTCCATTCACACTATGGCCTATCTAGCATTCTTACAGATGCAAAAACTGTAGGCAGTGAGGTTAAGAGATTGGCCAGAGCCATCTAGCAAGTTGGTGGCTGGGCTCCTGAAATTAGAGATCAGTCCAGAGTTTGGACCATGCTTCTGGTTTCTCCCACACCTGAGTTAGCTTTTTAAACAACCAATAATGAAATCAGAATGGGGCCTGTTCCAGAATAACTACTCATTATTAGTATGGAAATTAAAAGCCTTGCCTTTCACACTTTGTTTTGCACTTCCCAGACCCCAAGATGTCAGGGTCATCTGAATAAAAAGGCATTACCTAATTCCTCTGGGGTAGAGAGGGCTTTAGGGGTGTGTAGGGGGTGGGGCTCATACCTAATTCTGTATGTAAGAGGGACCATTGAAGGTTTTCAAGTAGAGAAGTGATATAAATTTGAGCATGCTTTGGAAAGATTAATTAGTGTTATTGAACTTGTATTTGACAGTTCATACGTCTGGTTTTTGGATAGTCACACCACCTGAAACAAAATAATGAAAATACATTATGAAGACCTGTCTGGGCTTTTTTTTTTTTTTTTTGGAACTGAGCCGCCTCTCCCCACCCTGCCTCCCGCTCCAATGAGTAGGCTGCCTTCACCAGAGGAGGTTGCTTGAATTTGGAGGAAAAGCTCCTGCGATATTTGATGAGGTCATCACTGATCTTCAGATCTCCATTCTCCCACCCTACACCTTCCAGAAGCAGGCCTGGCTGTCCATACAGGAATCCCCTGCTCGCTCATCCATTCCTCAGTCATCCCAACACAAGGAGGGGGGCTGCCCCTCTGGCTTGTCAGATCTGGACCAGGCCCAAACCTGTCCATGTCGGGCCAGGCCTGAAGCTGCTTGTCTGATTAGCTCTCCACTGGGAACAATTTAGGACATGGTTCTCTGGGAACTGACTGCTCTATTGGGCATGGGTCTGATTATCTCTCTCTAAACCTATCATTCACAGCACAGAAGGAACACTAAATAAAGACCTCTATATCAATTTCTAACATTTTATTCTCTTTACAGCTCAAATAATGTCACTACAATGTTATCACATTGGAGGTTGGGCAAGGCCCAGAAACAGTCATCACTACGCAATGTTGATTTTATGATGGTGACTCACAGTCTTGTTTCCAGCTGGTGGCCTGGTTCTGGCCTTTTCTACTGACCCATAAAGCTGAGCTTCAACATGGGTACATGGCTGTATGATCCTTCACCAGTCTGGAGCAGCTGGGAAGTTGTCTAGATTCTGTACTACAGGCCAAGGATGAGCAATGAGCTGTTTCCCTTTTCCCTTAAGTGTGCTTCGTATGTGGCCACTTCTCAGGCTAGTACACAGGACAAAGAAAATCAAGCAAGATAGGTGAATTGTGGGGCCGGCCCAGTGGCACAGCACTTAAGTTTGCGTGCTCAGCTTCGGCAGCCCGGGGTTTGCCGGTTCTGATCCTGGGCGAGGACCTACCCACTGCTTATCAAGCCATACTGTGGCAGGCATCCCACGTATAAAATAGAGGAAGATGGGCACAGATGTTAGCTCAGGGCCAATCTTCCTCAAAAAAAAAGATAGATAAATGAATTGCAATCACAGATGCCTACTTATCAGCTACTTCACTGTGTTGCTAAAGTGGGAACATCTGTTAATTATTAGATATGAAAACTCATTCTTAGGTTAGAAAAAGGAGAATCATTAGATATGTCTCTATCCTCCTTCAGAACAGCCCTTGACAAGTAACATTATGTCAGTTCTCTAATCTGTCAGATAAATTAATGAAAGATACGAGTTAAATACGAGATTTTTGAAATGTCTTAAGCCTATGCATCATTCCACAGGTAAAAACTCTTCAGGTAGAAAAATCAATCTAAAGTGCTATTATAATCTTTTAAAAAAATGAGACACTTTTCAGCTTCTGCATCACAGACACTTTCCACTTGTCTAAAGGATAGGTTCGTGGACCTAAACTACCTGAGTTCAAATCCTGGCTCCCAGACCTGCAAGCTGTGTGACCTGGAGTGAGTCATGTAACCACTCCAGGTAGAATGGGAATAATGACGGTTTCTTCTTCAGAATGTGCTGGGATGTTTGAATGTGTTATTAAAGTAAAGCACCTGCTGAGGGCCTGGGCACAACAACTGTCAATAAGTGATAGCTGGGCACGGATCAGGCCATCTGGGGCCTCCCCAGCTTTGTTGCAATGGCTCCCTTGTAATGCCGTAACAAGTTGCATGTTGTTTTTCCTCACTGTAGGTCAGTGCAGCTGAACGGCCAGCCCTTAGTGATGGTGGACGATGGGACCCTCCCAGAATTGAAGCCCCGCCCCCTGCGGGCCGGCCGGACATTGGTCATCCCTCCAGTCACCATGGGCTTTTATGTGGTCAAGAATGTCAACGCTTTGGCCTGCCGCTACCGATAAGCCACCCTCACACTCACAAGGTGCCAGCAGGCCTGCTGGACTGCTTTCCACTCTTCTGCCCTGATCGTATCCTTATTTTTCAGACATCTTCTTAGCAACAAACCAGCCTCTGCTGCCCTATCCTGCTGGAATCAACATAGATTTGCTCTCCGAAGAGACAAATGTCAAATGTTAGCCTAGGTAGGTCACATCCACCCCGAAGGAAAATGTAGACATCTTCTGTACCTGTGTAAGGATGAAGGTATGTGTGTAAAGCTGTGTGTATCCTCGTACACACCATGAAGACAAGCTGACAGTGCACTCCCAGGACAAATGAAATGACTCCCCATGATCCTGGTCACAGCAATATAACTACAGATCTTAGCCTGTGGCTGCCTCAGCGGAAGACGAGCAAGGAGAAAACCCAGTGGAGCTTCAAGAGCCCAGTCCTCTTCTAACTCCACTCCTTTGTCTGTTCCTTGCTGTTGCCCTGGGTTTCCCATCACCTTTCTTCCCATAGGGGAGCAAGTGGGTGAGTCAGCGCTGGCCTGCTGGGCGAGCTGTTTATGTAATTTCCCGGCTGATGTATGAGTGTGTGCATCTGGGTTTCTGACAGTGGCATCAATCACTGGCTATTCCTCTGGGAAGCGGGTGCTTCAAAAGTAAAATTGCAAGCATACTCCAGATTTTGTAAGAAGGTTCTATTCCTCTGTGAATGCAGATACCCCCAGGGTTGGAGTGGGAGTCAGGTAACAATATTCATTGAGTAGAGAGCAATGTATTAGGCACCACAAAAAGCCATCATCATCCTTCATTTGGCTGTGAGGGAGAGAGTTTTAGTGAAAGAAAAAGTACACCAAACCACCAGACACACACACTCACCAACTGAACAAAGCAAATAATTAGACCTGCCTCAAGTTTGAGAGAATATTAAGAGTATGCCCTTACTGGTTTGGTTGACCAAAACCATTATTAAAAAAAAAAAAAGGTGTAAACCAAAGGTCATCACTGTAAAACACAACTGACTCCAGCCTTTCTGCCTCTTCCCAAGCAGCCGTGTGCCTCTCAGTGCATGTACTAGCGGAAATCTAATGCAGGCTTTAAAGATGACCAGGTCCATCCTGTCCCAGACCAGCTTACCTGAGCACAGAACAAAGCTTTGAGTTGGCCACTGGGGGGAAGGAGCAATCCAGAGACTGTGGAAGGGTAGGTGGAAGCTCTCGAGCTGGGCCGGGGGCAAGTGGAGTGATTTAAAGTTCATGATGAGGATCTCCTCTGTGATTCAAGGGGTACGTGTGGGGCTTTGCAAACATGCTGCAACCAAATACGACTTTCTTTTCTGTGGATGTGATTCTTTTTCGCAGGATAAATGACATGAATTTTTTTAAACGAGGAGATATTTGACAGTGTCGTAGGATTCCAATTAAGAGAGAGACAATTTCTGCTGTTGTGAAAGGATAGAAATGGAAGAGAGGGGCAGGGTTGCTGATGCCAGAGGCCAAGGAGACTGCCTAAGATGCCCAAGGAGTCAAGGATTGGGGCCAAGTCTGCAAAGTGGACAGTAAGGTGAGAGACAGGAGGAAGATTACAAAAGAGAGGGGACAGAGGATTCCTGGCTTGGAGAACTGGGAATCAGGGGACAGGAGCCGACAGGCTCATTGTGTGTGTAAGGAAGACAGTGGACTCAGTTTTGACATGCTTATTATTAGGTTCAGGAGGAACAGCACAAGGAGGTGTGTGCTACTCGAGCAAGAAATGGGGAGCCTGAGGAGCGGGCTGGACACGGTCAGTGGTTGGCTCAACCTGGAAGCAGCTGAGAGAGGAGGAGACCTTAACACTGTGGCAACCCAGAGAGGCCTCCTCTTCTCTGGAAGCCGGCGCCTCCCACTGAAAAGTTTCAGCTTTGAGAGGGGAAGAGAGAGAAGTGCCAAGACTGGGGGTAGAAAGGAGGGGAAAGAAGCAGCAGAGGAAAGTGAGGAAGAGAAAGGAAAAGAGAAATGAGAGACAAATTTTAAAAGATTTGTGAGGCTATCAAAATCTCTTCTATACACTGGTCAGGTACAGCCCCAGGGCCCCCTCATGATAACAAGAGGAACCAGAGGTCCCTGGGGCCCGGCCCTGGGCCAGTTTGCTTTACAAACACAGTAGCCCCCTAGGGGTCCACAGCTTGCCCAGGGTCACTGAGGGGAATGGATTGCTGAGCTCGGAATAACACAGAGCCTGGTCATTTAACAAGTCAGCTCAGTGGCTGCCCAGTCGCACACTCACTCCCTTCCCCTCTCCCTAAGTTCTGCCGGTTCAGTACAGCCAGGATTCCAGAGCTCCGTCCAAACACCCTCTCTGTAAATAAGTGTTGATTGCTCACTCAGCCTCTAAACTTGCAGGATATAGGCAGTGCCTGCTTCTTTTGTCTGTCTCTGTGTATTAAATGCTGCTCCTAAGAGGTTTAAGTTTTCTTTTATTGTTTTTCGTTAATAACACGGGAGGAGGGAATCACTGAACTTGATCTTTGGAGTCCTGCAGTTCTCACTGTGCAACTGTCTCATGGAAGAAGTATTTGCACTATTCAAAGGATACTGAGAAACTCGCTACCGCCACATTCCGCAGGGACTTTAGTACAGGGCATCTGTCCTGGCCTTGTCGTTTTGGGGTGGGAGTAACTTACTAAATCAGTAGGGATCGCTCCTTATAAGGGATTCCCTTCTCACACTCCCCACAGAAGACAGCCTATGGCGAAACTCAGCATCGTGATGCATCAAGGGAGCAGCTTGCCAGGCTGGGCCCCACGACAAAGTTGCTCATCCACCAGCTTCCCCAGATCAGATTTTTCCTCCTAAAACAAGACATGGCCAAGATAATCTAAGACTTCAGAGCCACTTTATTTTAAACTAAAGAATGGGCTTGTGGAAATGCTTATTTGAAAGCATAATAATATATCATGAGAAGTCTGTGCTTTTTGTTGAGATGATTTTCTGCTCCTCCTGCCTCTAGGAATGATCTTCTCTCTCCTTTCTTATCGCAAAGGCTCAGAACAAATTCTCATTGTTACTTGAAGAGAAAGTCTCAATTGTGGTGGTGCCCTGAAAAAGCTGCAGTTGTAGGATATTCGCATTATTTCTGGCTGGAGAAAAGCTTGAAAATACCAGAACTGGGCTCCAGTGAGACTAAGGCCTGAGACTCCCAGAGCCACAGTCCCCACAGGCCCACTTGCCCGCCGCAGCCCCAGCCGCACCCCAGCAGTTGGACAGTCCCTGGGCAGAGGGGGCCAAGCCCTGCACCCTTGACAGGGCAGAGATTGTTGGCGGATTCTCCCTGAGAGGCGCCCAGCGGCTCTCAGCACCGGGGACCCTCTGTGGCCTCCTGGGGTGGGGCGGCTGGGAGGGCCCAGCAGGACTGCGAATTGCTGAGCTGCCGCATGGTCCAGGCCAGGCCCAGCTCTGCAGGTGTGCCCCGCCACAGGCACTCAAGGCCCCTGTGTTTGGGATGGATGCAGCTGTGGTATTCATCTTGGAAATCCACTGAGAGCAGCTTTCTTTCTGAAAAAAAAAAAAAGGGCAATGTTTAATCTCTGCAGAAGCACAGATGGATCCCTCTGACAGTAAAAATGCTGGGACCCGGAAGGACTTTAAAAATTTGAGATGTCAATAGAGCAACCAAAAATAGTAGAGATGTAGCTTGGAGAAGGCAGAGGAAGAAGGGGCATAAGCGTTTACATAGCATGGCTTCCTCCCCTGTCCCCTCTCTCAGGCCTCAGCACCCCTGCCCCAGCCTGGACACTGCCGTTTGCTCTTTTCCACTAACTTTCTCTCCAGTTCCACAGCCTCACCTCTGCCAGCCACCCTATCCCCAACCCAGGCCCAGGGAAATCTGCTGTACTGAGAGTTAAGGTTTGATTACAGAATTATTCGCAATCTTTTCTTAGGTTGTACCAGAATTGCAAATAAGACAATAAAGGGGACTCAAAGAGAAACAGCCCCAGTAACTGGAGCTTTAGAATCACTGCCTCCGAGTTCCACTAACAGGGGTGCAAAGCCTCCTGTAACTGCCATCCTATGCCCAGTCCTGGGCGGTGACTCTGGGGAGAGCAGAGAAGTAATTTGTCCAAGGCCACGCAGATAAGCAGCATGACATAGCTAGGACTCAAACCCAGATCTGTTATATTCCGAAGTCTGCTCTCATTGCACCATGCTCTCTCTCATTGGACTTACTGTGGCCAACTCTTTCTTACCTCTGTGTTGCCCACAGCCAGCTTTCTTAGAATCCTGCATGTGTCTACAGAGAACCCTTCACCCAGGACAGCTGATCTTGGATTTGGGGAAGCCGACTAGCCGTTCTGATGAGTAGTGAGTAGGGCTGTGACCAGCCTTGGCTGTAGAATTTCGAATCCAGGCTCGCCTTGGCCCACCAGTGGCCTTCCTGGTCTGCTCCTCTCCCTCTGTGTTTTTCTGCAGAACAATTTAAAGGGCCACTCCCACCACCCACCACGGGTGATGATTCTTAATATTTCTAAGTCCTGGAGGTAAGTGGCCGATCCAGTCAGCACCCACACATGCACTACCTCTGAGAGCACTGCTCCTCCTCCCCCCATAACCCACAGGTTTAGAAGTTTCTCTTCACCTTCCTAGACTAAATAAAAAATCCATTAACTATTGCTGTAGGGGTAATATTTGCAAATCTCACTCTAAAACAAGAAAGCCAAAATAAAGCAAATTAACTGCTTTGGCACCCACTTCCCTCCAAACACCAGAGCAGCCCCTGGAAGCCCTGGGAGCACCGAGGGGAGCTGACCATCTTCCAAAGGACTGGCTCCTGAATAAATCCCACTGTCATATGACCCAGCAGAGCAAAAGGGGCCCTTCTTTACAGCCTACATCACGAACATTTCTCTTCTAATTGTTATTCATGAAAACATTCTAGGATTCTTTGTCAAGTTGTAAATGTTATATAATAAATTATATTTTTGGAAGAAGCAAAAAGAAAGCTTAGTTTTACTCATCTGGAAGTCGGCACAATGAGTGCAGGAACGCCTCCCAGGGAAAGTTTCTTCTTGTGCAGGGGATTTCAACAGGTATTAATATTTTCTTCCAGAAAACAGATTGTATTATGGTTTATGTTTGCCTGGTGATTGCAGAGTTTGGGCCCATGAGGTAGTTTATATTTTAAGGTAATGTTTTGTAAGTAATAAAATGTGAATACTCTAACTTTCTGTTCTCAGGGTATTCTGTGGGGAGGCGGAGGCCACTGCTTCCCACACTACACCTTGGCCTTAAGACTGATTGCCTGATGAACTAACACATGCTGGCGATCTTCGATTTAATGGCATGCTGCCCTCTCCCTCTCCCCTTCCCCACAAGCTTTGCTTCAAGTACTCTATGTGGAAATTAAATGTTGTTATTCAAACTCCATGTCATTGACTATGTTAAAGTAACTGTTGGCTTCAATAACAGGTAAACCCAAGAATCCCAATGGCTTAACACCCTCGAAGTTTATATCCTGTTAATAGATCATGTAAAGTTCAGTTGGTGGTAATGAGGTAAGGCAGGCAGTGGTTCTGTTCCGTCTAGTCCTTTAGGGATCCAGACTGATGTAGGCTTCCCACCACATTCAGCACTTGGCCTCCAAGGTTGCTGTGGGCATCAACATGCAGCTGACAGACAAGGAAAGAAGAGTGTGTAGGATCACATGGGTGTATTTTAGGGGCCTAACCTAGAACTGTCACAAATTCCTTCCACTCAATTCCATTGGCCATAAGTCAGTCATGTGGTCCCATCTAGATGCTGAGGGTCTAGGAAATGAAGTCCCTGGTTAGGCAGCCACTTCCTCAACAACAATGTATTTCATTGCTATAGATTAAATGTCTATGTCCCTCTAAAATTCATATGTTGAAACCTAATCTCCAATGTGATGGTACTTGGAGGTGGGGCCTTTGGGAGGTGATTAGGTCATGAAGGCGGAGCCCTTACAAATGGGATTATAAAAGAGATGCAGGAGGGCTCTTTGCCCCTTTCACCAGACACATACAACAGGTTCCTATGAACCAGGAAGCAAGCTCTTATCAGACGCTGAATCTCCTGGAGCCTTGATCTTAGACTTCCCAGCCTCCAGAACTGCGAAAAATAAATTTCTGTTGTTTATAAGCCACCCAGTCTATGGTATTTTTGTTATAGCAGCCCAAACAGACTAAGATATTCATGGAAAAGGATCACAAAACTTTGATGGGCAGCTAGGAGACCAAAGAATGAGTCAATGATATTAGGTCCCTCCTGTTGATTTGCCATCCAGTGAGTGTTACGAACAGACTGTGTGTGGTGATACCTAAATTCAAAGGATTTTTTACATACTTCACAAAGACCTAAGGGAGCTGCTTCTCCGTCTCCTCCATTCTGTAAGTCCTGCCGCTCCTAATACTTGGCTGATTTTTAGCAGAAGGTCTTTGTGGTGTTCGACTGCCATCCAGTCTGGATGCACCTAATACTGGATGCCACACCCTCTACTAGAAACATCAAAAATGTAATTTAAAACCTCAAATAGCAAAGTGGATTAACGGATCCCTGGAGAATCACAGAGACCTCAGCTATAGACGAAATGGGTACCCATACCCAGGGATCACAACGCCATCCCACTGATTGAATCCACCTGAGGAGAGCAGGCACCTATACGTGCAGGCAATTGAAGGAAGCTGCTCTGTCCAGAGACCTTGATTCTTCACCTGGCTCTCCACCAACTGTGTGATGTTAGACAAGTCACTCAGCCTCCCTGGACCTCACCTGTAAAATGAGGACTTTGGGTTAAGTGAACTCTAGGGTCACCTGAAATCCCCTGTTGTCTGATCCTAAGTCGGATGGTCCCTGTTTCAGCTGCTGGTGTTTTTCTTTGTCCCCCTCATATATATATAATATAAACTTAGATATATTTTGTGAGAGATTTCAAAGTTAGCTTAAATTTTTTGTTGCTATTTCTACATAAATGCAATGTGCCTTTCAGGATGCGTGCATGTGAAATTCAACACAGACAACACATTTTGAGGACAGTTTCTTTTGCTCTAGAGATAATGTCATGATTTTTCTTTGTGTTAATTAATAGACTCCTCTCATCCAAATTTCTTCCAAGCAGTGATTTAGTGCAAATTTAATGTAGATGAAGCATGCCCAAAATTACATCACCTTTTTATTAGGTTTTAAAAGAAAAAGATTGACCTCATTTTTAAGAAATTAGTTAAATTGAACTTTAAGTCACATATATGGGATTACACAGCAGCATCTGAAATGTAACAGTAGAATTTTATCGTGTGTGCACCTAATGTCCTGGAATTCAATGATTTCTGGGTGGGGGTGGGCAGTGGGAGGGATGAGTGAGGAAATTGGAGGGGTAATGAAAGGAAAGATGGGGGGAGAGAAGGAATGAATAATCAAAATAATGCTAAGGGAGACGCAGGAAAGAATGAAGAGCAGCACAAAGGGTAAATATGGGGAACATCTAAATAAATCTAAAACAATAATAATCATGTCTCATGAGACTTAAAAGATGTAGAGAATTAAAAATGAATTACAACAATCATACATATTGAAAGCAGGCAAATGGAAAGTATTCTAATATCCTTCCATTTTCAAGGAAGAGGTAAAATTACCAATTTATATTAAACTTTGATAAGTCAAGGATTCATGTTTTCATCTTCTGGGTAACCACTAAAAGAACATTAAAAGAGTGTATTACTTCTAAGTGAATGGGGGAGGGACTGGAATCATAATAAAAAATAGTTGATCTAAAAGAAAGCCAGAAAGAAGAGAAAGATAACAAGGAACAGGTGAGGCAAATATAAAGCAAACAGTCAGATGACAGATTTAAATGCAAATTCATTTATAATGTTATTAAATGAAAGTAGAATAAATGCTCCAATTCAAAGACAAAGATTGTTGATGAGATTAAAGGAAACAAAATTCAACTAAATGCATTTAAAAAGAAACATCTAAAATATAAGAAGGTAAAAGGACTGAGAAAAAGATATGCCACACAAGGAAAGGTAATGTAGCTATGTCGATATGAGATAAATACTTTTGTAAAGCAAAAAGCATTGTTAACAGAAAGGAACATTTCATAAAGAAGACAATTTTGATTTAACAGTAAACATTCTAGATTTGCAAGCACCTAATGATGTACCCTATATGTAAAGCAACACCTCACAAAAATAAAAGGAGAAGAAAGACAAATTTGCAATTGTAATAGGAGATTTTAAACACATTTCTCTCAGAAAATAAGAGAAAAAGCAGACAAAATCATAAATAGAAAAGATTTAAACAATACAATTAGCAAATTTCACCTAAATTTTATATATATATATATATATATAATATATATATGTATAACACCACAGCCAATAAATAAATACATAGTCTTTCTTCAAGGGGACATGGAAACATTTACAAAACTTGACTATATGCTGTGACATAAAGAAACTTTCAAAAAGCTTCAAAGAATGATAACATACAATGTATTTCTCTGACAACACTGGAATACACGTGAAATTTTTAAAAAAAGAGATAACTAGAATATCTCCCTATGTTTGGAAGTTAAGAAACAGACTTCTAAATAATTCATGGGTCAAAAAAAAATCAGAAATCATAATAAAAAGTAGAAAATATCTCAAACTAAATGGAAAATACTACCTATCAAAACGTGCAGGGAGAACTTCCAACTTCTGGTAGTGTTAAAGTTTTATCAGACTGACCCTTTTGCCAATAGCAATTATAAACTCTGGACAGAATCCAAAAAAAAACCCCAAAAACAAAAAAACAGCTCTTTGAAAGCAATAGACAACAGCATAAAGCAGATAGAAACTGCAGGAGACATGATTTTTGAATGACAGGAATCATACTGGGTGAGATCCACATTTATTTGGCACTTCCCCTGAAGGAATTCCCCCAGTTCACAACAAAAGGGAATTGAGGTCAAGCAGAAGGCAGCAGTATATTTGACTGCAGAGCAAGAGAATGGTTTTCAGGACTGCCAGAGCAGTTGAAAATTGAAGGGGGTGGGAAAAGGAAAAATAGTGAGCAAAGCCTAAAAAGCAAGTACCCTCAAATATTTGGCTGACTTCTGAACTGTGTATGCACAGAGTGAGACTCCAAAAACCCCAGCAGAAAGAAATAGCCAGAAGGCTGAGAGAACAGGTGAGATATAAATTGCTGCCCAGTGCTAGCAGAGAGAGTTTGAGCTCAAGTCCTACCAAGTTAAAGGGGCTTGGTAAACACCTCAGACTTTCCATTGAAACCCCAGAAAGGCCACACCTTAGAAGTAAGAATCACACTTTCTTAAAGGAAAAACTGAAATACATCCATTCTAACAAAGCCTAAAATCAAGTCTCCATAAGATCAAAGTGAACGGCCATTAATTCAACTGCCTCCTAGAACAAAACTCAATACTCTTCAGTGGAAGATAGAGCCCAGAGTCTTTTCAATGCATCACTCACAATGTCCAGCATAAAATACAAAATTAATAGACACACAAAGAAACAGGAAAATCTGACACATAGTTATAGTGTTATTCCAAGCTACAGTGGAGCCTGAAGCAAAGGGAAAAATCAGAAATACTGATTATGTTTGTATTTAAAATTTTGGTATTTTGTTCATCATAGATTTTTCTGCATTACTTTTGACTTTTAAAAATACTAATTAGGGGCCGGCCCCGTGGCTGAGTGGTTAAGTTCATGTGCTCCACTTCCCTCGGGCCAGGGTTTCGCTGGTTTGGATCCTGGGTGCACACATGGCACCACTCGTCAGGCTATGTTGAGGCGGCATCCCACATGCCACAACTAGAAGGACCCACAACTAAAAATATACAACTATGTGCTGGGGGGATTTGGGGAGAAAAAAAAAAAGAAGATTGGCAACAGTTGTTAGCTCAGGTGCCAATCTTTAAAAAAAAAATACTAATTAAAACAGTATCTCTCTCGACTATCAACTTTTTTGACATTCCTTTAAATTTTTCACTCAAGGTGAGTATCTCATTCTTCTCACTCCAGTCCTGCTCTTGAAATCAATTAAAGAGATAAAATAGAATCATAAAAATAGTCAATAAATTTTTAAAGGCACAAGAAAGAAGGAAAAAGGAACAAAGAAAAGACAAGACAGAGAACAAGCAGCAGGATAATGGACTAACAGACTGACAGCAAACCATATCAATGAGCGCATTATGTGTAAGTGGTTGAACATGCAATCTGACAATTGAGTCTGCCAGAGATTGTCAGTTTGGACAAAAAGTCAGATCCAACTACCTGCTGCCTACAAAAAAAAATGCACTTTAAATACGAAGACATAAGTAGCTTAAAAGTAAAAGGATGTAAAATTACATATATAAGGGAGGTAAAATTTCTCCTCTACCCTCTTAGGGTTTCCAGCTGGGACTGACATAAAACAGATTAACAGGAGAAAAGCATACAAATTTTATTTAGTAATTTTTTACATGTACATAGGAGACCACACAAGAAAAATGAAGACCCAAAGAAGTGGCTAGGCCTAAGTGCTTATATATTAGATTTAACAAAGAGTGGCAATTGTGGAAAAGTAACTAAACTATATGAGGAGACCAAAGAAAGATAAGAGTTATTTTAACAAGGCCTATTTGTACAGATTTCTCTCCACCTGGACTCCCCATTTCTGATAATAAGAACATTGCCTTTCTCCTGGTATAGGAAGGGTATCTTTCACATGAGAGTTTCATCTCCTGCTTTCAGGGAGAAAAGGGAAGGTCAGAGTACCTTTCTTGCATCTGCTGTTTTTCTAGTGCCTTTAGCTCAAAATAATTAATATACCAAAGTGGCATGTCCTAAACTCCTTCAATGCCATGTTAACACTAATCAAAAGAAAGCTGTTGGGCTATACTCTTTTCAGAGAAAGTAGACTCAGTGCAATGAATACTGCCAAAGATTAAAAGGTAATTTTATAATGATATAGGGGTTAATTCATCAAGAGGACATAACAATCATAAATGTTTATGCATCAAATACCAGATCTTTAAAATATATGAAGCAAAAGCTGATAGAACCACAAGGAGAAATAGACAAATCCACAATTATAGTTAGAGAGTTCAGTATCACTCTGTCAATATTTGATAGAACAAGTACACAGAAAATCATTAAGGATATAGAGGACTTGAATATTGCTATCAACAGACTTGACCTAATTGACATTTTATAGATCACTCAACCCAACAAAAGAAGGATACGTGTTCTTTTCGAGTACACATGGAACATTCATCAAGATAGACCATATCCTAGGCTATCAATAAACTTGAAAGGATTTAAGTCACACAAAGCATATCCTCTGACCAAATGGAATTGAAATAGAAACCACTAACTGAAAGATACCTGGAAATCCTCCAAATATTTGGAGATTAATAACACACTTCTAGATAATCCAAGGGTCAAAAACAATCAAAAGAAAAATTAGAAAGCATTTTGAACTAATTGAAAATGAAAATACAACATATCAAAAGTTGTGGGTGCTGATAAAGCAGTACTTTGGGGGAAATTTATAGCAGTAAATGCCTTCATTAGAAAAGACAAAAGGTTTGGTGCCCCTGGCCAAGTGGTTAAGTTTGTGTGCTCTGCTTTAGCAGCCCAGGGTTTTGCCAGTTCGGATCCTGGGCACGGACATAGCACTGCTCATCAAGCCATGCTGAGGCAGCATCCCACACAGCAGAACCAGAATTATCTACAACTATGTACTAGGGGGCTTTGGAGAGAAGAAGAAGAAGAAAAAACAAGAAGACTGGCAACAGACGTTAGCTCATGTGCCAATCTTTAAAAAAAAAAAAAAAAGACGAAAGGTCTCATCAATGGATCAGTTTCTACCTTAAGAAGCTATAAAAAATGAAGAGCAAATTAAATCCAAACCTATGAACACATGTTTCTTCAACATAAGAAAGGAAATAGCAAATATCCATGCAGAAATTGGTGAAATAAAACCCAGAAAAACAATGAAAATTGATGAAACCAAAAGTTGTTTCTTTGAGAAAAATCAGTGAAATAAAGTCCACAGAGTCACCTGAATCCTTCTAAATTTATTGAACAGAATAGAGATTCCAGAAATAAATCCATACATATATGGTCAATTGACTTGAGACTAATATGTCAAAGTAATTCAGTAGGGAAAAGATGTTTTTCAACCAACAGTGCTAGGAAAATTGGACACCTAAATACAAAAAAATAAATCTGAACCCTTCCCTCACACCATCTATAAAAATCACTTTGAAATGGATTGTAGACCTAAATGCAAAACCTAAAATTATAAAATTTCTGGAGAGAAAACACAGGAGAAAATCTTTGTGAGCCTGCCTTAGGCAAAGACTTCTTAGATAGTACGCAAAAGCACAAAGATTTCTGTTTGCCAAAAGTCACTTCATCTGATGTCTGATAAAGGATTTGTATCTAAGTACATAAAGAAATCATATAGATAGTAAGAAGAAAAAATCCAATTTAAAAATTGGCAAACAATTTGAACACTTTACCAAGGAAGAGATACAGATGGCATATACACACATGAAAAGAAGTTCAGCACCATCAGTCATCAGGAAAACAGAAATTAAAGCCACGGCAAGATCCCACTACATACCTACTAGAATGGCTAAAGTTAGTAAGGGACAATATCAAGTGCTAAGGAGGCTACAGAGCAACGAAAACTCTCAGCATTGCCGGGGGGAACGTAAAATGGTGCATGCGCTCTAGAAATCAGTTCAGCAGTTTAATATAAACTTAAACATACACTTACCATATAGTCCAGCCATCCCGCTCCTAGGTATTTACCTAAGTGAAATAAAAACTTATGTTGACACAAAAATCTGGACATATTTACAAACAGATAAATTAGATTACACCAAAACTGAAAACTTTTATGCTACAAGTGATACCATTTAAAAAGCGAAAGAACAAACCACATAATAGAAGAAAATTCTTGCGAATCATATATCTAACAAGAGGCTTGTATCCAGAATACACAAAGAACTCTTACAACTTGATAATAAAGAGACAAATAATTTTAAAATGGCAAAGGATTTGAATAGACATTTCTCCAAAGAAGATATACAAATGGCCAAAAGCTTGTGAAAAGATGTTGAACATTATTAGCCATTAGAGAAATGTAAATCAAAATCACAGTGAGATATCACTTCACATCCACTAGGATGGCTAAATTAAAATAGACAGACAATAACAAGTGTTGACAAAGATATGGAGAAATTGGGATCTTCATACATTGCTGGTGGGAAATGGAAACTACCAGTAGTGGGAGTGAATAAGTAAATAGCAGCATATCCATTTGACGGAATTTTTTCAGCCACTGAAATTCAAGCTTTTGAAGAGTTTGACACAAGAGAGAAACATGGTGAGTGAAAATAGCAGGATAAAGAGTGCACAACCAGACCAGTGTCAGCTGTGGGCTGGAGAGAGCAATGCCTGACGTGCTGTAGATGGGGAGTTGGAAGGTTTGGGCCCTAAGGTTGGCTGGCAGGGGTGCTCAGTGAATGAGGGGAGGGGAGGGGAGGGGCGTGACGCTTTGTCTGCAGGTGATGGAGGCATTAATTCCTGGCCCCTGCCTTTGCCCAGGGTGTGCTCCCTCTGCTGTACTGCAGGCAGTCCCACAACTCATCCCCTGCTGGGCTGCGGTCAAAGCTCCCAGACACTGAGGGGTGAGTTGGGTGGGGATTTAGTCCCTTCCATGATCTTCATCAGCTCCCCGTTACCTTCAGCCGTTCCAAATACACACAGAATTTAAGAATATCTTGAAAACAAAGGTTTAAAACAAATCCCCTAATGTGCATCCCCACCCCCAAAATGGATTGGGAACCCTTATAAAGAAATTCCAGCGCTGGCACTCTGGGGGCAACTGGGCTGTTCTGCAGGCTGTTTCTCCTCCCCAGGAGGCCAAGGAAAACAGTCACAGAAGGGCAGCTCCGGGTCCGGAACGGCAGTTGAGCAAGTAAAGCCAGAGGGTGGGAAAAAGCCCAGCCGGGAGCCTGGACACCTGGGTTCTGATCCTAACTGGCCACCTCAGCGCCCAGTTATTTCTTTTGGAAATAACTTCTACAAGTTATTTCTTCTTTCTGGGCCTCCGACTCCTCTCTGTAAAATGGGGCGAAAAGGGGGACGTTCCTAGTGCCTCAGGGCAGCAATCGCTCGACCTAAGCCACGTGGAAGGGCCAAGCACAGGGCGGACGCAGCAGGTGCCCAAGGCGGCTGCAGGCGAGACCTCTAACCCTGGGGGCCTCGGCGCCCTCCTTGATGACACGAGGTCTGGAAGCACTGGGCGGCTGCACCCGGCTCTCCAGGCCAGGCCGCCTAGCGGGAGTGGGCGGCACCGCGGGCGGGAGCGGGGCGAGGCGGGGCGAGGCGGGGCGAGGCGGGGCGAGGCTGGGCCGGGCGGGGCGGGGCGGGGCGGGGCGGCGGGCCAGGCTAGGCGGGCCGAGGCGGGGCGAGGCGGGCGGGGCGGGGCGAGGCGGGCGGGGCGGGGCGCGAGGCGGGCGGGGCGGGGCGAGGTGGGCGGGGCGGGGCGAGGCGGGCGGGGCTCCAACCTGCGAGCGGGATCGCGGCCTCCAGTCCCTCCCCGGGCGGGGCGGGGCGGGGCGGTCACGCGAACAGTCACGTGGCCCCACCCGGAAGCGCGCCGGCGGGCTCCGGGCAGGCCCGGCGGTGTTTGGCTGTGATCGGTACGTGGACCTCCCGGACGGTCGGAGCGCCGCCGTCGGTTGTCCCCTCCGTGGGCAGCTTTCTCCGGGACCCGTGCGCCCCTCCCGGAAGTACGGAGCCGGCCCCACCCTCAGCCGGGCTGTGTAGCCTTGTGCGGGTCGCTTCGCCTCTCGGAGCCAAAGTTTCTGCAGCTACGACGTGGGGCGGGCGCCACAAGCCAGGCCTTCTTCCCAGGGTAGCTGTGAGGTTCCGGGGGCTTTGGGGATGAAACTGCTGGTTAAACTGTAGAGTACGGGGCACACAGGAAGGCTGCCATTGGGCGGCAGCCCCGCGGCGGCGAGCTGCTAACTCTCGCCTGCGGATTCTCACCCCGGCGTCCTCCAGCCCTGCAGGGGCAAGGCCAAGGCTCCGGGGGAGCGGCCGCAAGACGGAGCTGCTGGAAAGCAGGAGCGGCGACCTTGCGCAGTTTCCTGGGGAGGGAGGCGAGGGCCCGGGGTCCAGGTGGTGAAAATTGGCGCTGGGGGTTTCTCCAGGTTGGCCCGGCGCCGTCTGGAGCTCCACTGAGTCCTGTGTTCCCTCTTTAGAGCAGGGTACAGAGGCGGAGAGGGAAATCACAAAATGACACCGGTGAGGTTCTGTCCAACAGCCTTTTAGAATAAAAAGAAGTAGAACCTAATGTCCACTAAAAAGCTTTCCCGTTCCTCTGGGAATATGACTTGAAGGCCAATCTTGCCGGTGATGTGCCCAGTCTCAGATGTGTGGCAAAAGCTGCTGGGCCCTTAACAGCCCTTTCTTCTTATTTGCTTACAGTGTTTGGTTTCCTAATTAAGCTAAAGCTTTATATTGTTCCTGCCTTTTATCATCAAAATGTGAATGATTCTGGATCCCGTTTAGTTCATCCTGTTATTTGACTGAAGGGAAGGGGGGAAATAAGAGTAATGACCCCCCTACCTGTATGTAAGAAAGCAGAGTTTGCTAAGGGCAGTCCTGCCTGGTCCTTCCCTGACTCTCACCATAACCCTGTAGGCAGGTGGAGCAGGGGTTTGTTCCCTCTTTTCACAGCCCCAATCTGAGGCTCAGAGAGCTTAAGGTGACTTGGCGAGGCCAAAACTAGAACCGGGTCTCTGGTGCCTTTTGTGGAGGTTTACTGCCATTCATTGCGTGGTTCCAGGACACCTCCTCTCTGGGCTTCTTCCCTGTCAGCCTGCAAGCTCCCTGGGGCTGCTCAGGGCACGTATGCTGACCACACCGTGACTCTGAGTGACCCACAGTGAAATGAGAGTGCTTGGAAGGAAACACAGTAGGTGGGAATTCATGTTTATGTGTACCTGGCATGTCCAAAGGACCGTGCTGGCTGGGTTCGTGTTCTCTGTGGTGGGTGGTGGGTGGTGGGGGTGGTGGGATACTGGCCCTAGGATGCCTGGCCATGGGGAGTATATTCTGAGCAGACCGCGTGAAAGCCAGGACCACTTTGACTTCTCAGTCCTTCACGAGCTTGTCCTCTCCCAGGACCAGACAGCAGATGGAACGAGAGCCTCTGCTGCCCTCATGACCTCTCTGTTTTAAGTATTTTCAGGACCGGGGATGCTCTGCTGCTCTCATGAGCTGGCCACTGAGTCTGCCTCCCGCAGCCCTTTCTGAACCTCTGGCTGTCCAGAAGCTCTGCTGTGCTCCTTGCTAAGGTAGATGATCCTGTCTGACCCACTCTGGGACTGTGGGAGGTGGACAGAGTGAGGCAGGCAGTGGACTGAGCTCTCTAGGGCCCTGCAGAGCTCTCTCATCCCCACCCCCTGCCTCAGCTCTGCATCCTGTTGTCAGCTCACCTGTTCTCTCCTTCCTGCCTTGCATCCAGGTGGTCATCAAGGCCTGCTAAGCCTCTAAGCTACCCCTCCCTTCCTCTCCTGGCCTCCACCAAGGTGTGGGCTCTTATTATTCCCCACCAGGACGACCAGTCTGCAGGGGCTCCCTGCTGTCGGCTACAGCCTCCATTCCATAGCCCACTGTTCCCCAGCCCATACACTCCCTTCCCATCAGGCCGGCCCCTCGAGCCCCCAACTTTGTCATACTCACCTCGGAGCCCCAGAGCAGCCTCTTCCAGGCCCACCTGCCCTCATCTGGCAGCCTTTTCTTCACATCCGTCGCTCTCCCAGTCTCTGCCCTAGTGTATAGCAGTTCCGTGGGAATAGGCAACATGCTTTGTTTTTCGTTGTGCTGGAAACATCTTGAGGCCAGTGCTCTAAGTGAGAGTTGATAAACCAATAGGAGATTTGGGAGGAATTCAGTGAGTACCACTAAGCTGCTCATATCGGGGCTCCTGAAGAGTGTCCCTGAGTCTGGGACTTCAAGATGCTATGATCCTATTGAGGAAAGGGGACATCCGCTCATGGCAGAGTTAAGCAGAGCTTCCTGTTCACTCTCACGTCTTAGCACACGTACAACGCGATCACATCTGTGTGGCACACTGTGGTACACGGGGGGATTTGAAGCCCCTGCCCAGGGTTCTCTCAGCTGCAAGCAGCCGGTTCGAGAGCCCTGGCCTGGCCAGGCTTAGGCAGGCTGCCCAAGGGTTGAGAGGTCAGTGTCTTGTTGCACCCCAGGGTCCAAGGCACAGTGTGTGAAGCTCCAGGTTAAGAATCTACCAGTTGGTGACTAATAAAACACATTTCACATAAGAAAGTATTAAAATGTGTGGCACAGAGGGTACCTGCTGCGTGGTGGGGAAGGAGGTTCCGACAGCCAGACCCTGGGGAGGGGTCTGAGGAAGCAGCAGCTTAGCAGGTATGAGGAAGAATCGTGGCCGGGGTCAGGCAGCCTGCTTCTACCCAGAGCGGGAGGAACTTGTGAATGAAATTCCTGTAATGCTGAATCCGCTCCTCGTGGGCTTTGAGGCTCATCTTCTGGAGCTGTGTTTCACTCGAGGAGACACATATCTCTGGACTGCCCAGAGGGAGGTGCCCTAGCCGCCGTCCATTCCAGACCAGGCACTGACTGCCATGAGCGTGGCTCCCTCATACAGTTGGCTCCCTGTCCAGATCAAGAGCTGGGCCCGTCCTTATGTTTGGTTCCATTAGGCCCCTGGTGGGTGTGATGCTATGGTGAGGGGGCCGGATAACAGGAAAGAGCCACAGCTTGGCGTTAGACAGGCCTGGGTTTGGATTCCAGCTCTGCTGTTTCAAGCTGCGCCTGTGTCCTCTTCTGTAAAATGAAGAGTAACTGAAGATTCCTCCTTTACCAAGTTGTTGGGAGGTTGTGATGAAATAACACCAGGAAGGCCTTGTGGTGCGTGGCCCGTAGGGAGGGCTCACTAGGTGCTTGCTGGGATTATGATCCTCCGTGTTACTCAGGCCAAGCTTCTGACATGGGGACTGGGAGGTGACCTTGACCTTGCTTCTCCCCGGCAGATGAAGTGCGTCTTGGTGGCCACGGAGGGTGCGGAGGTCCTCTTCTACTGGATGGACGAGGAGTTTGAGGAGAGTCTGCGGCTGAAGTTTGGGCAGTCGGAGAATGACGGAGAAGAGGTGAGTGCGGGCTAGGAGGGATGGCCGGGAAGGAAGAGGACAGAACTACCAGCAGGTCTGGAGGCAGGAGAACCTGTTCCCCCCCTCCTGGCCTGGCCCAAGGAATCGACAGGGTGGTGTGTGTGGCCCAGCATCCCTCACACCCAGCCGTGCACCCCCATAGGTTGACCTCCTGATGCTCTCAAGTGTAGTCACCCCCACCCCCCACCAGGGCTCACTGGGCTAACCGAGGGCAGGAGGGGGTAGAATTTTAATCACGCAACAGGGAAACTTGGTGTCATCAGTTTCTCTACGTGAAAAGTTCATCATAAGCTTAACCCATTAATTTTTTTAACAGCTATATTAAGGTATAATTGACGTGCTATAAACTGAACATACTCAAAATATACAATTTTATATGTGTGTGTGTGAGGAAGATTGTCACTGAGCTAACATCTGTGCCAATCTTCCTCTATTTTTTGTGGGATCCCGCCACAGCATGGCTTGGTGAGTGGTGCTACGTCCGCACCTGGGATCCGAACCTGTGAACTCCGGGCCACCCAAGCAGAACGTGCGAATTTAATCGCTACGCCACTGGGCTGGCCCCTTAACGTGTACAATTTGATGTGCTGTAGTATGTATATATGTGCATGTGATTCCATCACAGTCAATAAAATGAACATAGCCACCATCCCAAAAGTTTATGCTCCCTCCTTCACCTCCCCTCACCCGGGCAACCACTGATCTGCTTTGCGTCACAGTAGATGAGTTTGAATTTGTGGACTCTTATGTAAATTATACATACATGAAATCATACAGCATGTCACTCGGGTTTGTTTTGGTTTGGTTTTGGTCTGGCTTCTCTCACTCAGTATAATTATTTTGAGATTCATCCATGTGGTGGCGTTTGTCGATAGTTCATTCCTCTTCGTTGCTGAGCCGTGTTCTGTTGTATCAACACGCCACAATTTGTTGTCCAATTACCTGTTGTTGGTCACAATAGCTGGGTTGTTTCCAGTTTTTCCTCTTAAAAATAAAGTGTCTGTGAACATTCACGTGCAGGTCTTTGTATGGACATCAGCTCTCCCTTTTCATAGGCAAACACCTAGGGTAGAAAGGCTGGATCATGGAGGTGTGTGTTAAACGTTTTAAGAAACCGCCAGACTTTTCCGATGAGGTGGTGTCATTTTATATTCCACTAGGAGTGTATGAGAGTTCCACTTCCTCCACGGCCTCGCTAATGCTTGGGGCAATCACCCTTTAATTTTAGCCCTTCTTATAGGTCTCTACTAGAATCTCATTGTGTTTTGATGTCATTTCCTTAATGACTAATGATACTGAGCATCTTTTCATTTGCTTATTTGCCATCCTTATATCTTCAATGAAGTGTCTGTTCAAATCTTTTGCCCATTTTTTATTGGGTTGATTTTTTCTTATTATTCTTATTGAGTTTTGGGAATTTGTTTTATGTTTTGGATCCACGTCCTTTAGTAGATAACGTGTTTTGCAGATATTTTCCTCCAATCTGTGTCTTGTTTTTGCATCCGCTTAACAGTATCTTTCAAAGAGCAGAAGTTTTTAGTTTTGCTAACTCCCATTTATCCACTTTTTGCTTTTATGGATCATGCTTTTTGTGTCATTTCTAAGAAATCTTTGCCCAACCCAAGAGTTTGCCCTATGTTTTCTTCTGGAAGTTTTATAGTTTTAGGGTTTTGTTTTTGGTTGTTTTTTTTTTTTTTGAGGAAGATTAGCCCTGAGCTAACATCTGCTGCCAATCCTCCTCTTTTTGCTGAGGAAGACTGGCCCTGAGCTAACATCCGTGCCCATCCTCCTCTACTTTATATGTGGGACGCCTGCCACAGCATGGCCTGCCAAGTGGTGCCATGTCCCCACCTGGGGTCCAAACTGGCGAACCCTTGGCCACCGAAGCAGAATATGTGAACTTACCCACTGTGCCACCGGGCCAGCCCTAGTTTTAGGTTTTATAGTAGGTCTAATGATCCATTTTGAATTTTTGTATATGGGGTGAGGTATGTATTAAAGTTCATCTTTTTTTGCATATGGGCATCCAGTTTAACACTTTGATGTTACAACTCACAGGTAGTTGCCATTTTCACCTGTACAGTTTCCACCCTATATTTTAAAGGAGTAATTTATTTTGAAAATTTTTCCAGATTAATTTTGGATTTAAAAAAATCTATTGTGGATGCACTAGAGAGAGCTCCTGTGTTTCTACAGTAGCGTGTGCTGCTGCCTCTCCTGCTCTCATGGCTCGAGCTTCAGCTGCACTCGCTCCCCTTTGGCGAGTTAACCCAGCCCGACATCACTGATGCTCTTGTCGTAGTCTTTAGGAGTAAAATAAGACTCCAGAGATCCTGGGCGTGTAAGTGGTTTGACTTAAGCTGAAAACCAGATCTGTCTGTTAGGTTCTTTTATTTTTGAGCAGTCAATACACGTAATTTTTAAGTTAAGAATTTTTAAGTATTTCAATTCTTAAGCTGTTATTGCAACTAGTAATTTGATGATGTTTCTCTTCCTCTTTCTTAAAAACCTGGTAAAGGAACAAACTCCTGATTTTTCAGTTTCTAAATGACTAGTATAAAGAAAAAAAGTCTTTAAAGTTTTATTTCTTAAGTATACAACATGTACTTTTTCCTGATCCTATAAATAACATGAATTAATTGTAGGAAATTTGGAAATACAGAGAAGTAGTTTTTAAATGACCGATAGTCCTATTACACAGAGCTATTAGCTGTTTAATATATTTCTTTGGGTCTTTATCTTTTATGTATAGTTGGGATCATACCACATTTCCAGTTTTATTTCCTGTATTTTTCACTTGCAATTGTATCAAAAGCATTATTCCATTTTGTTAAATATTCTCAAAAGCATAAATCTTAATGGAAACATTATATTCCAGTATATGAATAAATGCAGCATCATTTATTTAACCATTTCTCCAATACTAGACATGTATATTGCTTCTAGTTTGCTATAACTATTGCTGTAAGGAATATTTGTGCTTGAATTTTATCCCACATCTTAATATTTCCTTAGGCTAAATTCCTGAAAATAGAAACATCTAGTCAAAAGCCATTCAAAGATATTGTACCACTTTGTAATTCCTCCAAGTACTGTATGAGAATGCCCCTTTGCACTCTGCCCACACCAAATATTTTCATCTCCCCCCACCAAAGAAATTCTTGCTACACCTGCAGAAAAAAAGCTACTACCTTTAAAATGAGTTACTTGTACACAATCTAGATTTTTAAATGACTTTTAATATAATTTGTTCATGACAGTTCAAGAAAATTGTGGTATGCAAATAATTCAACAAACATTTCCCTATGTGGAGGGGTATTCACTCAACACTGCTAATTGAGAACCTACTATGTGCTAACCTCTGGGGTAATGCAGTGAACACAGCAACATGACCCTGCTCTCCTGGAACCTAGAGGCTGAAGAGGGAGGACATACAGTGATCCGATGGCGGTACACACAGTGCGTTCAGGGAGTGAGAAATGGTCTGAAGAAGTTCAACAGGGTGTGGGGAGGGGCGTGACTGGGACGGGGTGACCTGAGGGGGTCCGGGAAGGAGCCATCTGAGCTGGGACCTGAATGATGAGAAGGACCCGCTGTTCAAGTTTGACTGACAGACTCTGCAGCAGCTGGACACAGACTTGGTTCCTGAATGTTGAAAATGTTGGAAGAAAATACGCTCCGTGGCGCTGTGTCCCACTCATATTTTAAATGCCGCACGTTGGCCCTGGCCGGTCGCCCGTTTTTCTTTTCAAGGCAAGGTCTTCCTCAGCTCCTCGCGGACTCCACCAGCTCAGATCTGCCTTCTCCGTATTTCAGCCGAGGTTCCCTCCCGACGTCGGCCTGTGGAAGGCCTGCTGTTCCCCGTCTTCCTTTTCGTTCCACAGTGAGGATTGGAGTGGCGGCCATTCCTCTGGCTTTATCCCATTCTTATTCACACATTTTCAACAAATCTGTCCAGTTTCCTTTTGGTTTTATTTACTTCCTTATTTTGGAGGGCAGAGAGGATGGATTGGGGAAGAGCTCATAAAAGTAAATGCGTGTCTGTTATGGAAATAGGGAAAGCACAGAGACATGCAAAAAATAGGAGGAAAATTACTCATAATCCCTCTCTCCAGAAGTAGTAACTTTAACAGTGTTGGTTTTCTTAATATTTTTTCATTACTTTGCTTTTTCTATGTGTTTTAAAATATAGAGCATTCACAACCAATTTTTTTTAACAGAACATTGTATCAGAGGAGTTTTCCACGTCATTGAAACACTCCAGCATTTTAAGTAGCTGTATATTCTTCCGTCATTTAGATGTACTGTTATTTATTTAACTGTTCCCCTCGTCCTGGGCACTTGCATATTTTCAGGTTGTCTGCTGCTGTTAATTATGCTGTTGTGTGCATGTTTGTGTGTGTATCTTGGCCTCTCTCTCTGATTATTTTTCTTAGGATACTGTCCCCAAAGTAGCCGCACTGCAGTGAAGAGTGTGGACTCTGGGTCCCGTAGCAAACTTCCTTAGAGCTGCCCGTTCTCCGTTAAATGCCCCAGACATTGCAGTGTGGAGATGTGGCCTCGTTCCTTGACATTTCCTTCTAGATTCGGATCCTGAAGAGCACAGGCAGCTGGCTGACCCTTCTCAGCCTTCCTCAAACCACCCGAGGTGTTGGGGGCTGTCTCTTTTTGTCCCCCTGCCTATCAGGACAGTGATATCCTCCCAGGCGGGTCTTAAACTATGGAGACCCTTGATGGCAAGGCCTGGGTCTGGTCCATGCCTCTGTCCCGGTATCTGGTGCTCTAAGGAGTGTTATTTTCTTCCCCTCCTGCAGCTTCCCGCCCTCGAGGACCAGCTCAGCACCCTTCTAGCCCCGGTCATCATCTCCTCCATGACAATGCTGGAGAAGCTCTCAGACACGTACACCTGCTTCTCGACGGAAAATGGCAACTACCTGTACGTCCTTCACTTGGTGAGTGGGCAGCCTGGGGTCGGTGCTCTTCTCCACTCTGCCCCACGGGCTGCCCACCTGCCTCTCCCTTATCTTGAACTTCAGACTCCTTTAGCAGGCAGAAACTGTGTCTTACCAAAATGTCCTGGGACCCGAGCCTCCCCTCACTGTCCCCAGGGGTCAGGGCAGCTGAGGGGAGTCCTCGGGGCTGGCTGACCTCAGCCCACTGTGCCTACAGTTTGGAGAGTGCCTGTTCATCGCCATCAACGGAGACCGCACGGAGGGCGAAGGGGAGCTGCGGCGGAAGCTGTGCGTGCTCAAGTACCTGTGCGAGGTGCACTTCGGGCTGGTCACCGTGGACGGCCAGCTCATCCGAAAGGAGTGAGTCCTCGTGGCTGGTCCCGTCTGTAAGCCCCCTCTGGAGGCCAGGCAGTGTGTGCACAGCCTCTGTGAAGCTGCCTGTCCACACTCTGCCCCTGCCTGGGGCCCAGGGTCCCAGAAGCGGAGCTCAAAGGAACCTTGGAGATCATCTGATCCAACCGTCTCATTTTACAGATGACGGCCATCCAGCTGGTTGGTGGCAGCACCCAGCCTAGAAATCAGAGCCCAGGACTCCCAGCCCGGTGCCCCTTCCACTCCCCAACATCCATCAGCACGAACCTGGTCTGAGCTGGTCCCCTCTGACTTCTCAAAGCTTTAGACTCTTCCTCCAAAAGAGTGCGTGCCCATGCACACACATAGAATCTTGCGAACGTTTTCTGAGGAGTCAGGCTTGGAACCCATCCCTGGGCCCACAGTAAAGAACCCAGCAAAAGGGAATGGTGGTTCAGAGTGTGCAGAGGTGGGGAGGACCCAAGAAAAGGAGGCTGATTGGAATGTGGACCCGGCAGAGGGGTTCATGGTGGGGTCACCCATGTTTCTTAAGTATGTATTGGGAAGTTGCAGAGTTTGAAACTGGTTCGTTTGAGTTGTAGAGATGTGAGCAGTGCCCCTATTAAGGCACTTATCAAAGAGCAAACATCATTTCAGGTCACCTGGGCCCCGGCAGACCACAGTTTCAGTGGCAAATGCTGCAGGTAGAGAGTGTCTGTTGCACAGACCACATTGACCAATGTAGGTCTTGTCAGCATTCAGGATGGCTGCAACCCTTTGTATGGCCCTGATTTAAAAAAAGCAAAAACCCTAAGGTTTTCTGTTTTCAGTAGCCTGTGGGAGAAGTGAGAGGGATAGAAAGCTCAGGTGCCTTCCCAGGTCTCTCTAGATGGCTTCGTCTCTGTGTGAGAGACACTGGGAGGGCATCAGTTTGCTCCACTGCCTGACTCCTGGTTGTGTGCCCATCCCGCTCCAGCCCGTGGCTGCAGCACAGCCTGAAGACGGCCCCTCTGTGCCTTTGGGCTCTGCCAGTTGATTGGCCCTGTCCCCTGAGCTCACCTGGCTCTGACATGATCTGGGACTGTGTGCCTTTGGTTGAAGTTGGGGACAGCCAGCTTTTGCATGGTCTCTCCTGCTGTCTCTGGCTCTGTCCCCAGGCTGCGGCCCCCAGACCTGGAGCAGCGCACGCGGGTGTGGGAGCAGTTCCAGAGCCTGCTGAGGACCTACGGCCGCCTGCGGGAGCAGGAGCAGAGCTTCGCTGTGGAGGTGACTGCTGGGCTCGGGGCTCCTCGGACCACGGAAGCGTTTGACCCTGATGAGTGAGGGCACAGGCGGACCCTGACAGTCATTTAGAGAGCTGCTCTTCCTAGCCACGTGGTGGTTGAGTACTCTGATGGGCCTCCCTACCATAAAATAGCTGGATCCTGAATAAAACAGACTTTTTCCTGCAGTTTTTGGGTTTACAGGAAATTATGGGAATCTCTGAAGATTGCCCCCTCAACTCTGCCCCCCCCCATAAAAATTACATTGAGCTGAAACCAGAGCGTAGAGAGGTGAGAAATGAGCAGCGCTGAAGCCAGGACTGCCTGAGTGCTAGGGGTGGCACCAGCGCCGCGGCCAGGGAACTGCGCCCGAGGCCAGCAGCACATCGGGGAGCTGAGCTCCGGACCCCTAGACTCCTCATTAAACACAGACCCAAAGAGTAGAAGTGGCCTTTGTCAGTAGTGCTCTTGGCTCCCTGTGTAGACAAACATGGTTTCTCTCTAGATCAGTGGTTCTCACACTCAAGGGTGCACCAGAATCATCTGGAAAGCTTGTTAAATAGAGATTGCTGGGCCTCACCCTCAGGTTCTCATTTGGTAGTTGCAGGGGGGGGGGGGTGGGCGTGGGGAGGCTCTAGAATTGGCATTTCCAACAGGTTCCCAGGTGATGCTGATCATAATAACCATAACCAGCATACAGGAACTACACTTTGAAAGCCACTCTTCAGAGGACAGATTAAGGGCAAACAAATATGAGCTCACAGTCAAAGTTCAGACGCACAACAAAATAAGCCACCATGAGTGAGAGTCAAGGGGTCAATCACCAACAGAGCTAGATTCCCAAGGAACTTGATATATGGGAATGATTAGGTGTAGAGTATAGAATAACTTCATATGAAATATTTAAGACGTAAATGCTAGAAAAGAACCCATATAGAGATTTTAGAAATGAAAACATAATTGTTAAAAGGAAAACCTCAAGGGATAGGTTAAATAGTAGATGAGACATAGCTTGAAAGAGAATTAGTGAACTGGAAAATAGATTTGAAGGAATTCATTTTCCCTCCTCACTCACTCTTCCCATAACCCTACAGCACCTGCTGTATAAGAGTGTGCCAGACCCCGGGGGTGCAGAGATGGGTGAAGACACGGTCCCTGCCCTTGAGGCACGTCAGCCACACATACACACTAAAAAATACCATTGAGGACCCTGGGTGCTGCCACATGGGGCTTCTTCTCAAGATCCACCATGGCACAAAGGGTGGTGTGGTCAACTCTCTGAACCAACAGGAAAGGCTTCTCGTAGAAGGTCATCTGATGCAGTTAAGATAAAGTCCAAACTCCTCCTCAAGCCTGCCAGGCCGCGTATGACCTGCCGCTGCCTGTGTCACCCGGCCTCATCGCACGCCTCTCCTGTCCTCACCCACTATGTGCTGGCCACCTGGGACCTCTCCTTCTCAGGAGGGCTCTACGTTTAGCCCCGTGCAGTGTGGTAGTCATTAGCTGCATGTGGCCGTGGAACATTTGAAATGTAATTAGTCCAAATCAAGTTATGCCATACAGGTAAAATATAGACTGGATTTTGATGACTTAGTACAAAAAAAGGATGTCAAACATCCCATTAGCAATGCTTTTATAGTGTATGTTGAAATGACGATATTTTAGATATACTGGGTAAAGTGAACTATTAAAATTAATTTTACCTGTTTTCTTTTTTAATGTAGTTACTAGGAAATTTTAAATTCCACATAGGGCTTGCCATATATTTCAATTAGACAGCACTGTTCCAAACTCTCTCCCTACCTCAGGGCCTTTGCATATGCTCTTTCCTCGGTTTGCAGTACTGCCCCCACCCTCTTTCTCTGTCAGGCTTTCTTGTTCCTTAGATATCAGTTTAAAGGTCCTCTCCTCGGGGACATTTTCTTTTGAGCCGTACCCAAGTAGGTCTGTTTTTCTCCAGTTCAGAACTGTGTTTTTCCTCCTGCACACTTATTACAATTGGCACTTATTTTGTCTGCTTCCTTGCATGTTGTCTGTGTCATCCACCAAAGTCTAATGACCAGACTCTCAGCCCCAGGAAGGCAGGGACTGTGCAGGTCTGATTTTCCTTTTTCCTGAGTATCTGGCGCATAGTATGCACTCAGTGTGGACTGAGTGAATGTACCCACCAGCCAGGGCCCAGAGCAGGACACAGTGGTGGCTGACGTGGTTTCCCCTCTGCCTGCCCATTGCCAGGCCGTGGAGCGGCTGATCCACCCCCAGCTCTGTGAGCTGTGCATTGAGGCGCTGGAGCAGAACGTCATCCAGGCTGTCAACTCCAGCCGCGAGCGGGCCGGCGAGGAGGCGCTGCACGCCCTCCTGCTCGTGCACTCCAAGCTGCTGGCTTTCTACTCCAGGTGAGCCTGAGGTCCCAGCCCCTTCCCTCCCTTTGAAGAGCACCTCGTCCCTGGCCAAGAGAACCTTCCAGACCCATCTCTGCCACAAAGCCTTCTCAGATTCTTCAGTTCTTCAGCCCCTCTCGGCTCACTCCTTTCTCTGAATTATTTCTTCCTGGAACACTGTCTCCGAGTTTGAATTTAGGACTTCCTGATATGCTGTTCCTGGTCCCTTTTGGTTTCCCATCAGTAATTTTTTTGTTTTAATACAAACAAGTTTTATTTTAAAAATTGATGAGTTAATTTTATTTATACCTTGCCTCTCTCCAAAAAAGGGTGAGGTCAGTTGACCGTCCATGACTCCTTGAGAGTGGGGCCATGCTCCAGATTCCCCTAGCCCGCCTGCCCCCATCTGCGGCCACACGCTGACCAGCCGCCTGTTCTGCTCTCTGCAGCCACGGGGCCAGCTCCCTGCGCCCAGCTGACCTCCTCGCCCTCATTCTCCTGGTTCAGGACCTCTACCCCAGCGAGAGCACAGCGGAGGACGACGACACTCAGGTCTCAGGGCAGCTCCCTGGGCCGTGGGAGGCCGTGAGGGAGACGGCTCAGAAAACTGGTCTGGAGGGTGCTGGGCAGGCTGCCTGGAGAGGCTGTGGGTTCCAAACCATAATTCTGGGCCTGTGGTTGGGCATGACCATTTTCTCCTGCTTTCAGGATGTAAGGGGAATTCGAGAATGCATGCTGTTTTAGTGGGTTAAAAGTGCAGAGTTTGGGAGTCAGACGGTCCCAGCTTCACCACTTAGCTCTGTGAGCTGGGCAGGTCCATGCGCTGTCTGAGCCTCAGTTCCCTCATCTGTGCGGTGGGACAGTGATGGCCTCTTCCTCCCAGGGTGGTTATGAGAACTAAAAGAGATGGTTTACCCAGAGCCCAGCAGTGCCTACAGCGTAGTGCATGCTCCCTGTGTGGCAGCCGCCATCGTCACCATTGTCATCCTCATCATCGGTGGTGGTGGTGGTGGTGATCATGGTGGTTGTGGTTTGGATGGCAGTGTGTGGGAATTTCCTGGAATTTTGGTGGTTCTGGAGAAAGACTACACCAGCTAGAATTGAAACCTCCTTGGAGAGTGAGGACACACCCCCAGCACTGCTCCGTGGATGGGGCGCAGGGGGATGCAGGGGCTGGAGGGCCCTGCGTGGCCCTCTGCTCTGAGGGCTGCACTGTGAAGTGCTGGGGGGTGGAGGACCAGTGGGGAGGAGCCGGTCAGACATACTCTAACCAGCTTCTCCTGTGCCTGTCTCAGCCTTCCCCATGGAGGGGCCGGAGCAGCCAGAACATTCCGGTGCAGCAGGCCTGGAGCCCTCACTCTGCAGGCCGGGCCAGGAGGAGTTCCGCAGGGACCGTAAGCTCTGCACTGTGCGGAGGGGAGAGGGGAGGGCCTGCCTCTCCCGGGAGAGTAGGGGCCAGGGTTGAGCCCGCCTGAAGAGCCCGCCTGAAGAGCCTCTCAGAGCCCTCGGCCCAGGCTGCCCTCTCTCCCTCCCAGGAGACAGACAGCTCCCTCCCTGAGGAGTACTTCACACCGGCTCCTTCTCCCGGGGACCAGAGTTCAGGTGAGACCTGGGGAGGAGAGGATGGGGAGGGGAGGGGGGAGATGCCAGTTGGCAGCCCTGGGGAATCCGTCTTAGGGTTCTGTGGACGCCCACCCCCTATAAGGGCCCAGCCACAGATGCCCAAATTCCTGGAGTACAGGACCCTGTCTGCAGCTCCCGCTGTCCACCTTGCAAGCGCCAGCTTGAAGTCAAGGACTGTTAAGGCCGCTCCAATGATTCCTAGAACTTTTTATGACAAATTGATTTCATTTGTGTGTATTCTCTCCCTTTTCTTTTTGTAATTAAGAAGTAACCAAGTAATTAAAATTAATAATCATTTGATTTCAGTATGATTTAAAGTATAAATATTCAGTTTATACCTTACCTGTTTTTCAAAGTAAACAATTAAAAGAAAAATGTTCAAAATTTTATTCACAAAATGACAGCGTTGCTTAGAGAAATAGATAAGCCAAAATCCAGACTCTTGAGGTCCCTGTGAACAAGCATCACGTTTATCTCAGAAGTACTGGGGAAAAAGGAAGGATGGTGTGGTTCCCGTCACTGATGGAAGAAAGAAGGCCAGGGTTTCCGGAGGAGAAACTTCTCAGACTGAGTTTTGAAAGGAATTTCCTGTGTGGCCCCCTCAAACCAGTGGTTCACGACCCTGGCCGCCCGTTAGAATCGCCTGGGCAGCCTCAGCCAGGCCAGTTAAGCTATTCGTGGTCAGTGTGAATACTTGTAGAAATTTCGCCGGTGAGGCCAATGAGCGTGAGGGCGGGAACCAGCGCCCCGCCGAGAGTTAGGTTAGAGCAGTGGGGCTCAGCCCTGGCTGCACAGTGGCCTCACCTGGGGGTTTCAAGAACTGAAGCTGGGCCTGTGCGGGACAGTCTGACTTAGCTGGTCTGGGGTGTGGCCTGGACATCAGGATTTTTAAGTCTCATGTGCAGCCTCGGCTGAAACCCGCTGAGTTAGATGTTCTTAACTTTAGGTGCTTGGATGGGCTACAGGAGCCAGGGCCCCCTGAGGTCATGTGCCAGCTCACAGATGCTTGCATATTTCTCTGGGGCCGGGTCCGTCACAGTCCTCAGTCCTCTGAGCTCTCCATGAGCCCAACACACGTTGAGAAACCCCACTTGGGGGTGTTTGCTGAAGTTCCTTTTTCTGACGGCTCCCTTCCCTTCTTGATCACGGTCCTTTTCCTGGCCCCTGTCTCCCAGGGGTCAGTTTTTTTATGCCGCAGGGCTGTAAATGATGCCGTTCCGCGGTGCACAGAACTCACAGCTTATAAATTGCTTGAGTTGCGTTCATCCATTTGTAAATCAGGTGTCTGAACCACAGAAACAGGCTTCCCCAGGGAAACGTGATTGTAAATGATAGTTATTTGCAGTGAACTGTAAGAGAGAACACTATCGTTACAAACATCGCGCGTCAAATATTGAATGGTTCCCTGGGTTTTTGTGAGCTGTCCCAGGAAAGGAAATCCAGCTTAGTTCCTAGCACAGAGTAGGTGTTCAGTGAAAGTTTGCTGATTGACTAAAGGACTGGGGAAATGTAGAGCATGTGTGCTGCCTCCTAGTGAAGAGGCACTGTTATAACCAGGGAGGGGGCCTGAAGGATTGGCGAGGGCAGAAACAAGGAGGGGATTAAGGGGGTCCAGGAGGGGCTGAGGAATATGCCCCCCACCATTGCCAGGTACGCCCGCAGGAGCCTGCTCCAGCCGCCGGCTTCAAAGGGAGCTTCCTCCCCCAGGCCAGGCCGCCTTAGCCCGGGTGCAGAGTTCACCCTGCACCTGCCGGCTTGGGATAGGATGGGAAGGCCAGTGCTGCTCCAGTCCACACCATGGTGCCCTTGCCCCTCCCTGCCAGGGGCTGGGAGCCACTGATGGTGCAGGGCCATCTCTGTGCCACCCTCCCCTCTGACACGCTGTTGGCCATTATTTACATTTTCCCATTATTTATGTTATTACTTGTGGCCTGCAGGTAGCACCATCTGGATGGATGGGGACACCCCACCCACTGATACTCCCCAGGTCCAGGTGAGTTTCTCCTGGGGGAGGGGTTCTGCGGGGCACCGGCTGATCTGAGCTGTGGCCGGGAGCGCTGGGCAGTCAGGGTTTCTCCTCTGGGGGTGCCCTGCACCAGCACCAGCCTCCGTCCTGCCACCTCAGCGATGGTCAGAGCGGGGACGGAGCGCAGCCCAGAGGCAGGGCTGGCGGGCGAAGGGGTCCTCAACTCCTGAGAAATCCCACCCTCCTCTCTGTTCTTGGGAGTGAAAGTCCAACTTAATTTTTAATGTTTTTTCAAATGAGAAAGTAAATATATTCATTGTAGAAAAATCGGGAAATACAAAAATATGGAAAAGGAATAAAAATCACTCAATCCCTCCCCAGATGTTAACTGTTAGTAGACTATTAGATTTGAGTGTTTCCTTCTAGTCTTTCCAGTGATTTTTATATATTTATATGTATGTACACACACGTACTACACATGTTTTTTTCTTTTTACCAACTTTGAAACCTAATGTGCTTCATTATACCTTTTCCTTTCGTCGTTTTCCCATTTACTGGGCATTCTTCAACAGTGTGGTTTTTAATGACTCTTCAGGAGTCTGTCACCTGTGTGTTATTATTTATGGAGCAGATCCCCAGAACATACAGTCCATCATATGTTTTTTCTTTATCATGAGACCACAGTGACATCCTTACAGAGAAATTTTCGTGGCATCTCTGATAATTTCCTTAATTCTCTACTTTTGCTCACTAAAAGCTTGCTTACTCAGAGCCCTCCATGCTGCTGGAGTCTTGCTCATTTAGTCCTGTTGTGCCTCAGTTTCCCCATTGGAATGGCTGTCAGGATGTTCTGAGGGTGGGTGAACTGACAGTGTTACTTCAACGCCATCATCCAGTAAGGGCACAGGGCGGGAGCCCCTTCCCCCCCGTGCCCCCGTCTGTCCCGCCGCCTCCTCCCTTCATCACCCTCGGCCCCTGCTTGGCGTCCAGGCCTGACTCCGGGCCGGAAGGCCCAGGACCACCTGAGAGAGAGACAGGTGGCAGCCGTCCTGGAGCTGCAGGGGCTGTTTCCACCGAGGATGTGGATTTGAGAACTGCGGTTTCTCGGAGCTGAAACTGTTATCCCTCCTGGTTCACAGGGAGGACAGCGAGTGGGCAACCGTGGGTGGATCCCATATGAGGAGGCCAGACGGCTCCCCACCCTGACCCCTGACAGTCCGTCTCCCTCCACAGATGGCTGAAGACACCCTCCAGACACTGCTCCCTTGCTGCCCGGTACCTTCCAGCCCCAGAAGGATTTTTCTGGATGCCAGTGTGAAAGACAGCTACTGCCCCATGGTGCCCCACACCATGTACTGCCTGCCCCTGTGGCCGGGCATCAACATGGTGCTCCTGACCAAGGTGGTAGCACCCCCACCTGCCCCAGCGACGCTCCGGCCTGGACGCTCTGCCAACGGGCTGCCCCTGCCTTGCGTTTCTTCCCTTAGAGCCCCAGCACACCCCTGGCCCTGGTCCTGTACCAGCTGCTGGACGGGTTTTCCCTCCTGGAGAAGAAGCTGAAGGAGGGCCAGGAGGCCGGGAGTGCCCTGCGGTCCCACCCCCTCGTGGGGGACCTGCGCCAAAGGATGGACAAGTTTGTCAAGAACCGTGGGGGCCAAGAGATTCAGGTGAGACCCAGATCCCGGACGTGCCGGCCTCGGGGAGAAGAGACGGGGCCTGCTCGGTCCACAGCGGGGTAGGGGCAAGGGCTCTGGGCCCAGGTCCTGCCCACCATAGGTTTGCGATCCTTGTTTCCCCATTAGGAAATGGGAACAAAAGCTTAGAGCGGCACGTGACGTTTTCAGAATGTTTTTATGTGAATTTGGCAGAACCTGAGTTATAATTCCCGTTTTTTAGATGAGGAAACTGGGGCTTAGGCAGAGAGTGGACTTGGCCAAGGTTACTCCCTGTGAGCGGTGGAGCCAGAGCCTGACTTCAAGACTCAGTGACAGCCAGTGGTCCGCCCATGGCGCCCCGAGCAGCGTGGCAGGTCACAGAGGAGCAGGACACAGGCCACTCCCACCCCCGGGGGCTTAGAGCCCAGGTCTGGAGATGAGACCAAGGGACGTGGACAGTGTGTAAACAGTGAAAAACAGGGCACAGTCTTGTCAGGAGCCTGGAGGGACGTTTGGGAGGGGTAGATCACCTGGTTAAGCGGCTGGGGCTGCTCCCATGGCGGGCCGCACTGCAGTCTGTTGAGGACCTGAGATTCGTCATGGCTGGAGTGTGCATTGGTCCGAAAAAGGGCAGGAGGATTAGAGGAGGCAGAGCGAGCAACCGAAGGCCCAGACCCAAGTGGATGCAGGTTCCTGGCCCCAGGAGGCGGAGGCTGCTCAGCATCTCCCAGTGCCTCCGGGCGTCGCAGTGCGTGGGGTCAGAATGCAGGGTCCTCCCTTAGGAGATCGCCCAGGGCTCCTCCCACCGGCTGCCTGTGTCCACCCTGCCCTGGAGGCCTGCCCTGTCCTTCTGACAGTGTTAGTTTATGTGTCTGCTGGCTGGACAGTGAGCCTAGGACATGGCACACAGAAACTGCTCTTCCAATAAATGTCTGCTGAGTGAATAGAACATGGTGTAGAGCGGGGTGCAGAGAGCCGGGGGAACGTGCCGGAGACCCAGCTCTGGCTGTGCAAGGGCGGGTGTGTGCTGAGCTCAACGCTGAGGCTGTCGGGAGGGTGGTGCCCTCTCGGAGCCGGACATCAGAAGGGTCTCCCCTGGACCTCACTGTGAGAACATCATCACCTGTCATCGTGACCTGTCACCTGTCCTCCTACAGAGCACCTGGCTGGAGTTCAAGACCAAGGCCTTCTCCAGAAGTGAACCCGCCTCGTCCTGGGAGTGAGTGGGGGGCTCTGGGGATGGGGTGGGGAGTCGTTTGGACAGAGAGGCTGTCTCCCCTAGGCCAGGAGGGAGAGCATGCTCCAGAAGGTGCTTATGAGGGCAGAGGGGGTCCTGGGAGAGCAGGGTCCCACCCCCGGATGCCCGAGGTGGGTTGGAGAGCAGAGAGGCTAGAGGTTGAGCAGGGCTGTGAGGACCCAACACTGGGGGAAAACTGAGATGCTGGCCCCTGGCTCGCTGAGGGTGAGGGTGCACTCCATCAGCTGTGTCTGTCATCAGTTAGGAGCAGGGGTGACCACAGGGCTCCCAGGGCCCTTCCCGCTGTGACGTTCTCATCTCCCGGTGCCCAGGTTGCTCCAGGCGTGCGGGAAGGTGAAGCGGCAGCTTTGCACCATCTACCGTCTCAGCTTCCTGACGGTGGCTCCCGGCCGGGGAGGCCCTCAGCTGCCCCGGCACCTGCAGGAGCAGGTGCAGACGCTCATGCAGTAAGTGCCGCGGGCCCCTCGGGAGCCATAGCGGGCTCGAGGGGCGGGCACCCTCACTGCTCCCTGCCTCCCCTGCAGAGAAAAGCTGATGGACTGGAAGGACTTCCTGTTGGTGAAGAGCAGGAGGAACGTCACCATGGTGTCATATCCTGGTGCCCGCGCCCAAGCCTGCCCGGAAAGGCCCCTCGTGTCTGCCCATCTCCTCCACCTGCTGGCTCTGGACTGCGGGCTTTGGGGAAGGAGAATGTATTCCACCAGCTCAGCTGCTTTTCTCTGAGGAAAAATAATAGGAGTTAGTGTCCTCAGTGCCTTGTCTTAGGAACCCTCCGAGGCTGAAATTTCAGAAACCCCTGCTGTGCCACAGACACTGATAAAGGCCTTGGAGAGGTTTCTGTCAATGCTGTGCAGCCAGCAAAGTGGTGATGGGTCTTCCACGAGATGGGTCCTGGGGTCAGCCAGGTTTCAGAGGCCATGTCCTCCTCCTCGGTGGTTATACTTCACAGTGGACTGTGAAGGCTCTGAGAAGGCCTGCAGTAAATATGTTTATCCCTGTTTAAAAAACCATGTCCAAGACTTATTTGACCCTTTTCTTATGGAACACCAGTTTTATCAAATACTGATTTTTCCCTGGAACTCTCTATAAAGCAACTTTTCTGATAGTAAAATCTCTAAAGGGTCAGGCCTCCAGTCTCCTGAGACTTCTGTCTTCAGCTTGCAGGTGAAAGGACAGACGGGGCCTCGTTAGCCACCAGCCACCACCCTTCCATGGGTGTCTGTTCCCCTCTCAGATGGGAACTGTCCAGCCTCTCAAGATGAAGTGTAGAGATGAACAAAATCACAGTGGGGTGTGTGGGCCAGGCAGTCAGCTAGGCTCGCTCATCAGCTCCGCAGCTCTGCAATCACACCAGCCTCCCCGCGTGTAGAATTTAAACTCATCCCTCACGAAAATGATAAAATATGAACATACCGTGTTCCTGTTGGGTCCAGAGCTCCCCATATTAAATGTACTAGCGTCAGGGATCCATTGTACTCGCATCTTAGAACTTCTCACGGTCGGGGGTTCAGAGGTAAAGAGAACTGGGAAGAAGGGATCCTAGGGGGTGGGCTGGAATGGCACCCCGCTGGGAGGGCAGGCGTGGCCTCCCGACTCCATGGTGTCCCCTTGTCCTGCGTCCAGGACAGGGTAGCTCCTTCTCTGGTTCCTGGCTTTCCGAGTGCCTTAACTCTGCCCTTCACCTACCTCGAGGACTTCCCCGGCTTGGTGCATTTCATCTACGTGGACCGCACGACTGGGCAGATGGTGGCCCCGTCCCTCAGCAGCAGCGAGAGGACTTCGTCAGAGCTGGGCAAGGGGCCCCTGGCCGCCTTCATCAGAACCAAGGTAACTGCCACCCCGGCCGGGCGCTCTCCACCACCCAGCAGACACCATGTGCTGGCCTGACCTCTGCCCTCAGGCTGGGGCTCCTGGAGGACTCTGAGCACACCCACCTCAACCTTCCTGGCCTCTTCTGTCAGCGTCCATGCCCGGCTCTGCGGGCTCCAAGGAAGACTGGCTTATCTTCATCACCCCAAGGGCCCGATCAGTACCCGGGGCCACGTGGGCCTCAGTCCAGGTTGGGGGTTCTTCCCAGGTGTGGACTAGCACCTGGATTAGCAGTCTGGGCAGCGAGGTCAGAGGAGGAAACGGCCAGGGCCTGATGCCAGGCCTGGCATAAATGCCCAGTAAGTATTTGTTGAATTAACTAAAACAGAAAGAAGAAACATAGGTTAATCAATCTGAGTATCAGAATTTAAAACTAGGTGGTTTCTACTAAGGAAACATCCCCTGGGGGTTCATTTCTTCTCCTTAACTGACTCTTCCTCTTTATGGCAAACTAATATATGTACACTTGTATATACTGTACATATATAATGCTATGTAGCATAGTATAATATAGTATATTGCATGTGCATATATATATATTGTGTGTGTGTGTCCACATAAAGTATATCGTAATCGTCAAGATAAGATGGGTGACAGGAGGCCTGTTGGAGTCCCAGCTCTGCCCCTCCCCAGCTGTGTGACCTGGGGTGTTCCTTAGTCTCAGTTTCCATTTCATTATCTGTGAGAGAGGAAGGTAAACTATTGATGTCGTAGAATGAGCACAAAGATTACAAATGCACGAGATGATGCATATGAAACACTTGGCTTGGTATGTGGCACAGAATATGGGTGGAGTTTGCTGAGCGTTTCCTGGTACCATCAGCAGCAGCAGCAGCATCTTCGTCTTCGTCCTCTTCCCGGAGGTGGTTGTGGTTTCTTTCACTGTTGTTCTGTGCAGTCGGTTGTGGTTGAGATCATTCTGTGTGTGCACTTGTGTTTACCACATTTCACTTCACTTTATATCGGATGCATTTCCCCATGTCATTAATTCTTCATCAACAGGATTTTTAACAGCTCCACGGTAGTCCATCATGTGACTGTAACATAATTTACTCAGCCGTTTCCCTGGTGTTGAGCATTTAGATTGTTTCCAGGCTTTCACTGTTATAAATAATTCTGCAGTGCACACCTTTGTGCATCCATCTTTGTCCTCTTCTCTGATTATTTTCTCAATATGGATTCCCAGAAATGGAATTACTAAGTCAAATGGGAGGAATTTTTTTGGGGTTATTAATACGTGTTGTCAGATTTCTTTCCTGAAAAATATAGCAAATCCACGTCTTTGTTTGCAGATTCAGTTAGACGTTTTGTTGTGGTCGGCTTTGGAGTGAATCGTGTGTGTCCCCCACTAAGCTTTCTGGTGAGAGTGCTCATCAGGCCTTTTCGAGGGGGATGCGGGAGCCCGGCGTCCCTGCTGCCTTCCCTCGGCAGCTCACAGGCAGCATCAGCAAGACCCTGAATTAGGCCAGAGAACGTCACAGAGGCATCTGAGGCATTGGTCCCTTAGCCACTGTGTTTCCATCGGACCCCATGTGAACCCTGGTTTGGATTCAGCCCTGGAGCGGAGGACCCCCTGGATCAGGGGGCTCTGTGTTCACACACCGTACTTGCACCTTCCCGGCCTAATCTATGCCAGATTCCTGGCCCTGGACCAGCCCCGTGAGCCTTATAAAGTGTGGATTAATAATGTCGCTGGCTGTTTTCTCACCTGAATGCTGAGTTTACTAGTTAATGGCTGTGTGTCTAGTAAAGTTAGAACAGCATCTTCACATGTATTTGATCGATACAGTAGCCATGGGGCTGGTCCATCCATCCCTCCATCCAACACCGATTTGTTACCGAGCTCCTGCTGTGAGCTGAGGCCGTCTGTGGGCGCTGAGCGTGCTCTCCTGCTTTCCCAGGTTTGGTCTCTGATCCGGCGGGCGCGCAGGTACCTGCAGAAGGGCTACACCACGCTGCTGTTCCGGGAGGGCGACTTCCACTGCTCCTACTTCCTGTGGTTCGAGAACGAGATGGTGGGTGTGGCCAGGCGCGGGGCAGGACAGTCCTGAAATACTTTCCTTTCCTGTGACTCTTGGACTCCTTTCTTCTGGATTGTGTTCAGTCTGTCTGTCTCTTCGTCTCTTCTCGTCCCTGGTGGAGCTGACAGGTAAGCACAGCTGGTCGGGACCCAAAACTCAGAGTATATTCGCATAGGCCCTATGACCCCTCCTCCCAGCTCTCTGAAGAACCCACGCCATTGTTAGGGCAGTGTCCAGGTACCATGCGAACAGGTGGATGCAGACCCCGAGTGAGAAAGGATGCTCAGGTTGCGTGCCGCCTCAGTGGTGCTTCCACGTCATCAGCTCCACCTGGGAAGCGTGGCACACCGTGGTCCCCTCGTAGAGGTGGAGAGACCGAGGCTCGAAGCAATTACCCATCCTGCCCGAGGTGATGCTGACAGTGTGGCTCGGGTCTCTGGCCTCCTGGGCCTGTTCCCCAGACCTCACAGTTGCTACAGTGTAAGCACAGGTCAAGGGGACTTGTCTATGTCTCCCCCCGACCTCGCTCTGTCTCTCTGTTTTTCCTTTCCCCGTTTCTGTCTCTATTTTCTCCGCGCTTGTCACCTTTAATCATTATCCCAGCTCTCTAAGGGCCAATTCCTTCTACCCCTCACATTCCCTTGGTCCCTGTTCTCCTGTCCCCTCCCTGCTCGTGCTCTGCCCTCGGTGTGAGCCCTCCTTCCCTTCACCCTGAGAGCAATGCCCCATCCCGGCCCAGGGTGCACGTAGTTGTTGGGTCTCTCACAAGCTCATATCCGCACAGCGCCCTGTGATGGCTGGGGCCGGTGTCATTGGCCCCAATGTACACATGGAGACACTGATGCCCCACAGATTAAACATCATAGCCAGGGCCACCGAGGTCATAAGCGATGTAAGCCAGAACCCAGGCTCAGCTCTCCTGACCTGCAGGCTCCCATCTTTGCTCTGTGGCCTCTCAGAAGTGCCCAGGATGTGTGGATGTCCTTTCCCTTAGCTTCTGGGGAGAGACAGGGTTTCACATGCGTGGTTGGTCCCACAGGGTAACAGGCTGAAGCAGAGCTGTTGGGTGGGAGACTGGCGTGCAGGTGCAAAGGCGGGCTGTGCCATGTGGTCATGGGCAGCCACTTGACACTGCTGGGTCCACCTCCTCACCTGCAGGCCGGGCCCACAGTGCCCAGGCAAGCATTTCGAGGGCCTGTGACTGTGTTTGGCACAGAGTGGGTGCCCGATGGATCTTGATTCCTTTCCCCTCCCCTCCTCATGCACCCTGCAGTACCTGCTGCTTTCAAGGAGAGATGTGGGCCTTTTGATGATACCTTGCTCTCCATGACACCTCCCTGGTCGCCCTCCTGGCAGCCCTCCCAAGCACGTGCCTATCGCTCATCACGCAGGTCCACTCATGGTTGGGAATGAGAGCTACCGCGTGCCAGGCACGATGCTCGGAACTTTATAGATATTGTTCCCAATGTCATTGGGAACTTATTGTTGTTCCCACTTCACAGATGAGAAAACAGGGTAAAAAGAGGCCCATGTGTTTTCCCAGGCACCCAGCGCACCAAGCAGGGCTGAGCCAGCCAAACCTGGTGTATCTGACTCAGCCCATGTCCTTCCCACCACACCCACTGCCTCCCAGTTCAAGACCCTCTTCCTCCTTCCTCAGGGGCACAAACTACAGATAATGGAGGTGCCTGTCCTGTCCGATGACTCGGCTCCCGTTGGCGTGCTGGGAGGAGACTACTACAGGTGAGGCCGCCTCAGGAGGCTGCTGGGAACAGCGGAGGCACAGATGCTGGGTGATAAGTGTGCATTCCCCCAAGGGGAGCAGCTCCTCCTTCAGGAAAGCCCCCAGGAAGCAAGGGGCAGAAAAGGCCTTGCTGGCCCAGGTGCTGGGGCCTAGTGGGGTGACTGAGTCCCTGCACGGTGCCAGGAGAGGCCCCTGGCTTTGGGAGCCGTGCCATGGCCTTGCTCCTGAATCCTGTCCTCCCTTTTCTTTCTCCAGGAAGCTCCTACGATACTATAGCAAGGGCCACCCAGCTGAGGCTGTCAAGTGCTATGAGCTGCTGGCCCTCCACCTGTCGGTCATCCCCACGGACCTGCTGGTGCAGCAGGCCAGCGAGCTGGCCCGGCGCCTGTGGGAGGCCTCACGCGTCCCCCTGCTCTAGGCCAGCCCCGACTGCCCTGGTGCATTCTGCCTGTGCACCCTGGTTCTCCAGGCCCAGCCCCGCTTGCAAGCATCCCCACAGCAGCCTCCTCCTGTTCCTAGAGGCCGCCTGAGGCTGGCCCCGAGTTCCCAGGGCAGCCCCAGGGTTTCATGAAGAAACTCCACCTAGACCAGCCTCCACTGGGTCGTGAGCAAACGTCCAGTGCTTCCCTCTGGAGAAGGAGGGAGGCCAGGGGTTCTGTTGATCTCCTTAGAACAGCAGTGGCTGTGATGCTGGAGCTGGGGCAGCCACTCTGTCACACTGCCTCTTTGTTTATCCCCAGGAGACAGGGAGGAAGTCCCCAGTGCCCACAGGTGTCTAGAGACACCCTCCTTTCTGCTGTCCTCGGAGTGGAGAAAGAGCTTGTCCCTCGGCAGGCCATTTCCCTCCCCGGGTGACAGATGCTCCACTGGCTGGGTTTGAATTTCAGCTCTGCCTCTTCCGCTCTGCAGCTCTGGGCAGCGTTCCTAAACTGTGAACCTGTCTCCCCACGTTTACAGTGACAGCATCTCCCTCTCAGGGTAGTTGTGAGGGCCCCAGACACGCGACAGCTGCTCAATAAATGCTGGTTATGGTTATTGTTATTGTTCAAGCCAACATGCCTGGGCTCCTGAGCCTTCTTGGAGCCGAGAAGCCCTGGCGAGGTTCTAGCCCCTTCGTGCCCTGCTCATTCTCTGCTCCTGCCCCGGCCCCACCCCAGAGATGTGTGTCACTCAGACCAGCGGATCCCAGGCTTTGAAGATTTTAAAAGCTGCCCAGGAGGTACACCCCCTCTCCTCTAACCCAGAAGTCCCCAGCCCAGAATAGACCCAAGGATAACAGACCATCAGAAACTGGGACTGGGCAGCGTCCGCTGCTCTGGGGCCGAGGGGCCGCTGGTGGGGTGGAGAGAAGCGACGTGGCAGAAGTCAGCACCCAGCGCAGCACAGACATGCAGCCGGCAGCCGAGCCTGCTGTGTCTTCAGTCCCGAGCTGAAATTTGTGCAAGAAGACTCTTCTTTCCTATTAGGGGAACAGCTTACAGGGGACAGAGCTGCTGAAGGAACTGGAACCAGACCTCGGGCTAACGTCCTCAGAAGGTGGCAGTGAGGGACGGTCACCTGAGGTGGCCCAGTCTGCATTCCTCTTAAATATCACGACTTTATGGATGGAAATGTAAACCATTGGTTGTGGAAAATCCAGAAGAGCTCAAAAGTAAAAGAAGAAGCCTAGAAGCCCACTGCTGTCCAGGATCCCACATCCCACTTTGTCACCTAATAGTTTCCCCTAAATTTTAACAGCTGCTCCATGTGATGGGTCTAGTTTAACCAATCCCCCTAGTTTTTCAATATTATGACAACACCAGGTGAACAGCCCGAGTTGGGTTTTAGCAGAGTCACACGTGGCGTGACCCCTCCGAGGCGTGTGGAGGGTGTCAGAGTTGAGAGCAGAAGCGTCCTCGGGAGCCCTCTCGCTCAGAAGCACCTTTTCCTTGCGTTCTCCCAGCTCTGAGATGCAGCTCTGAGAGCAGGTTTCTAGAACATTGACAGACGTCGGAGCAGGACACTCACCTCCTAGGGTGCTTTCTTCCTGCCAGGGGACCGGCCTGCTAGCCAACGGGCAGAGAACAAAGGGCTCCTGATTGAAGACAGGCCAGAGGACAGTGGGAAAGCTGGAGATATTCACAGATGGGAGCTTGGAAAGTAGGAAAGGTGCTGAAAGAACAGAAATATCCAGGCCTTCCCAAGAAGAAGGCGAACCCCGAGAACTACGGAGAGTGCAGTGGCCCCCAGCCCTGCAAGCTTCTCAGCAGCCTGGCAAGCACAGGGTGTTTGAGCCTTCAGGAGAGTGACCCGGCCTTGGAGAGTTATCAGCACCGGGATTACTCTCCGCAGGCCTGGTGTTGGCATGACTTCTTCCTGGTTAGTAGGCAACCTCCAGAGTCTCTGCCCCGCGTGGACTCTGCCCGCCCAGTGTAGACTCGGTCCGCGTGTGCTCAGTGTCCTCTTAGTCGTGGCCTGAAGCCAAGTATGGCAGCTGGACCGCAGCTCCTCCTCTCTTCCTGCTTGCTTCCTGCTCCTCCCCCTGTGGGGGGAGCACAAAAAGCTGGTTGCAAGCAAATTCCTGGCCTAGCACTGGGCAGAGATGGCTGCCAGCGGCCGAGGGCTCTGCAGGGCCGTGGGCGCCTCTCCCCGCCCTGCTTGGAGACGAGCTCATTGGGAAGCCAGGGGACACCTGAAGCCTGAGTACGACGCGGTGGTGATAGGAGCAGGTAAAGCAGGCTGCGCCAGAGCTGAAGGAGGGGCAGCCCTGCTCAGGGGCCTGGAGGGCCCTTCCCAGCCCCTCCCCTCCCTCTGCTCTGGGCACCGCTGGCCAGGAGTTGGGGCAAGAGCAGAGGCCGTGGTGGAGAGCCCACCTATCTGCAAGCAGGCAGTGGGCTCCTGGGGCTGGCTATGCCATCTGTGTGGTCTGGAGCAGAGTCTTGTCCTCTCTGGGCTTAGGTCTCATCTAGCATGACCAGGGAGGACTGGGTGAGCTTAGGGGTTTCCAGGTATCTCCTGCGAAATTAGCTAGTTGCCACCATATCCTTAGGAAGCATATGGTACATAAGGGTCAGAAAGAAAGGCCTGGGCCAGCAGACCAGTGAGATCCAGACACCTCAAGTGCCCTGAGTTCTTGTCCCCACACCCTTATCACTAAGGTCACCCATCCCCAAAGGAAACAGGAATCGCAAATTGTAAGGGGCAGTAGAGGAAAAATAGAAATGAGTCACAGAGATCCTGCTGTGGGTTCGCCGAGGGTGACAGTGTCCCACCGCCTTGCACATCGGGTGCCTGTGGGGGATCCGCCACAGTGATCCTCAACACTCCTCTGATCCCCGGGCTGCAGAGTCCTGATCTGTCGGGTGACTGTGTGACGCTGTGGGCCAGGACCAGATTGGCTTCCATTCACGCTCCCAGAGGGCCGGAATTTCAACTTCTAACCTTATTTCCAAATGGGTTCATACAGAGAGACAATGACAGGACTGGAAGATGCTCATCCTCCAGCTCTGATGCTGCATCTGTGTTCTGGCATTTCTTCATTTCTGTGTGAACCAAGAACAGTCACGTGCCGGGAAATGTTTAACAGTCCCCTTTCCAGGGAAAAATGCGTGCATATATACACACAGAAGTTTATTATAAATAAAATATAAAATAAATTTAAATATAATTTTATATAATTATATATATTTTATATAATAAATATAAAATAAATATAAAAAGTTTATTATAAATAAAAGACTTGTACCACACAATTTTACAAATAAAAAACAATACTCTTAAATTCCAGGCAGCCAATTGATCCTCACCGAATTTCTGTGATTTTTGCCAAACTCAGTAGCCAACCTATGTTTGCAGTTGACAGATGAGGATAGTTGCAAAAGGAATGTTGATATTTTCATTTACTTGAAAGAGCAGAACAGAAGTGAAACAATGAAGATTTATGTCCACACTTCACTCCTCTGTCAATGATGGGAATGACTGCTCAATCAGATAATATTTTTCCAATACGGGGAAGAATATTTCCTCAACTTTTTGTGCTATCCACAGTGTAACAGCGACAGACACAACATGCTGTTAAATTTAATCTGCCTTATTCACATCTTCTCCATCAACTTTCTTAAGTTGAACAGTCAACAAAATTAATCAAGCCCCAGCGTGTACTGTTTGCTGAGTTCCATGGTGTAAATACTCCCACGGTGGCCTTTTTCAAGTTGCCACCGTGATGTCGCTGAATGTGAATTTGGGAGAGAGACTCAGCAGAGCATCCTTGCGTAGTGGGGCCGCTGTACGGATCCTTGGAGGCCAACAACCACAAGAGCATGGGTAACAGTAAGACAGTAAAATAGTTAGGAAGTGAACGTTTTGAGTATTTATTACCTTTGGTTTTATTATTTGTAGAACTGTAAGTTTATATAATTTGATGTTTAAGAATGGCTGTGTTTGACAACTGCCTTATAAACCTCCCTGGCTGGGGGAAGCCAGCTCCAGCGCCCTATGACTGGACTCGGGAAATGGAAGTGCTCCAGGACTTTGAGCCTCAGAGAAGCCCCTCGCCTTTTTCTGCCCTTGGTGACAGCCCACCCCTGCTGTCTTCCAGCAAGGAGGATGGACCCTTGGTCTTATGTCTGCATCCCTGTAGTCATGCCAGTACCTGGGAGCCACCTTGAAGATGACCCTGATTTAGTCATTTGACTCAGTGTGCCTAAGAGTGACCCAGGAGCTTGTTAAAAGGCAGTCCCTGGGCCCCGTGTCTGGTCATCAGGATTCCGAGGGTTGAAAATGACTCGAGGAAGTCAGCACATCTCACCAACACTGAGTGGCCCTGATGTGGGCAGCTCAGCCCACACGTTCTAGAGCCCGAGTTCAGAGCCCCTTCTCTCCAGAGCCCTGGGTGCCTGCTGCCTGGCGATCCCTATAGTCAGGCCGGGTCTCAGCAGAGCCTGCAGCTCATGACCCCTCCAAGGGGACAGGGTGGTCACCAGAAGCTGCAGGAGGGCTCGGCAAGGGCTGGGGGTGGGGATGGTGGAGGGAGGAGGGTCCTGGGCTGTTGGACCCTCAGCTTTCATCATTTGAGGTCTCTGTGCATTTGTGGGCTTACGTGTGATGACTGAACTGGACCCAGTTGCCTGGAAGACTTTATTGGTTTTCCATGATTTATCATCAGCGCTAATTAAAAGACAAATAGCTACCATTTACTGTGGGTCTGCTAAGGGTCAGGTGCTTTACATATAGGATGGGTCATTCTCCCTGCAACACTGCAAGGTCCAGCACCCTCTCTGGTCTACGTATAAAGAAGCTTGAGGCTCAGGGTGGCTGAAATGACTCTCCAAGGGCCACGCCCTGGTAAACAGCAGAAGCCAAGGTGAGCCCGGGGTGGCCAGGCTTTAGTTTGTTGTGTGGATATGAGAACAGGGCTTTTCAAACTGCAGGCTGCAATCTATTCGTGAGTCCCATCCAGCTTTTTTTTTTTTTTTTTTGGCGAGGAAAGGTTGTCCCTGGGCTAACATCTGTGCCAATCTTCCTCTATTTTCTATGGGGGACGCCGCCTCAGTGTGGCTTGGTGAGCGGTGTGTAGGTCCGCACCAGGCATCTGAACCTGTGAATTCTGGGCCACTGAAGTGGAGTGCACAGACTTAACCACAATGCCACCAGCCCAACCCCCTGCATCCAGCATATTTTTTAAGCTTTCTCATGAAAAATTTCAAAAATATGTAAAAATAGAATGTCAAGCAGCATTTTAAAAAATGAAACATAAGTAAGTCACATGCTTATCATGTGAGTTAATATTAGTTTATGAAACTTTTGTTTCTGTGAAACACATTTGTATACGGGGTGTGTGCCAGGTCATTTCTTCCCGTGGATCATGGTCAGAGAGGTTTGAAAAACTCCATCTTAGGATTCCTTGAATGGAAGAGAACTTGGCTCAATGGCCTCTCAAACGCTGGGGGTCTCTGTGTGGAGAATGAGAAAAAAATCAGCTCGGCCGTGAATAAAGCCATCACATGGCTCATTGCTGCCTCCTATTTATGGATGTTTGTCAAATTAATGGTTGAGCATTTTATTTGAGTCAACAGTGGGTCCAGGTTGGTGCCCAGAGAACGTGGTCATCTACTGATGTCTTTGAAGACTCAGAATGACCTTCTATCACCAAGGAGACGCATGAGTCTCCCCTCCTGTCTGAAGACGACCGGGGCCTGTGCTCTGCCGAACAAAAGATCCTCCATCAGCAGCTACAGCTTCTCCTGAGGGTAAAGGAACAGGAGGCCGGCTCCACCCAAGCGCCCGTGTGCTTGGCTGAGACTGGCCACCTGCCTCAGGGTGACCAGGGGGCTTGTGAGAAACCCGTCCCAGTCCCCACCCCCAGCCTGCTGAGTAGACTGTAGGGGGTGGTCTGAGACTGACCTGATTCTCAGGTGATCCTGAAGCTTCTCAAAGCAGGAGGGAGACTCGCTCCCAGTGGGACATGGGATCCTAAGCCAAGTTCAGGGCTCTTCCCCAGGGCAGCCATCCCAAGACTTTTGGAAAGGAACTTTGTACATAAGATAGACAAATTTACCCCCTCGGCTGGCATTCCTGAAGTACACCTCGTTACTCTAGCACACGTGGAAGCCATATGTGTTTACTTCATTGTGGACTGTTCCTATTTTATTTTGGGAGCCCTGGGGATTGACAAAGACAAACCTGTGTGAGTAAAGCCTTCTGGGACACCATTGTGCCCATTGTGAACCACACAGGCAAAAGAGGCCACGCTTGACAGCAACTGTCTACGTGACCAGCACTCACCTGGACGGCCAGTGAGTCCATGCTGGACGAGGACATGCAGCATCAGTGCACCAGCCACACTTGCCTTCTCTTCTCTGCCAAGTAAACTGTGAGGCACCCTCCGACAGTCACTCACTCATCCCCAGTGATGGAAGCTAGGCAATGGAATGCTCTGTGGGATGGTTTTCGTCCCATGACCATGGATTGCCCTGCCCCTCACTCCAACATGGAGCCACTGGCCAAGCCAGGGTGACAGGACTGTTTGCAAGCCAGGGCAAGAACCATGGTTTTCTGATTCCCCATAGACCAGGTGCCTTATGGCATCGAACTAGATGCTGTTCCAACAGCCAGGTACAGGTGGGGGGGTCCCCCAAGTTCCTGCTACTGTCCAAGACCTTCATGGGCATGAGGACAGGGATGGGTGACCACACTCCTCAGGGAATGTGTCTGTCTGCCCACTGACCAGTGTTTCTTTCCTCCCCTCTCCCCGTCTCATTGCAGGACACAACGGGCTGGTGGCTGTGAGTACCTCCCCCTCTGCCCCACCTCAATGGCCCTGGACACGTGGCTTTCAACAGGGGTGTGAGGAAGTGGGAAGGGTGAGGGCCACAGGCGAGAAGGAAGGCAGGCTAGTCCCCCGTCCCTGGTGCCAGCCGTGGCTGGGTCGGTGGACATCTGCAGTACTTAAGGAGGATCTCAGGGGCTCCCTTTCCTCGTCTCCCCCTAACACGTGGATTTCCCCCATGACCCTGGGAGAGTCTAGGAGTTTTAAGAAGCCAGATGATGGAAAGGTGGGAAAGCGTGTATCTGGCAGACATGTTGGAGGCTGGGGATCAGGTAACTGGAGTTGGGGGGCCCTGACTCCAGATTATGGGCAGTCCTTGTGAGCAGAGCCCTGTGCTCCCCAGCTGGGTCTAGGCCATGTACCAACCCGGAGTACCCAGCAGGTGCACGGTCCAAGTGTACCCTGGAGACAGCGAGGAAGCCGGTCTAGCGAGGAGGCAGCGCCCTCCCGAACACGGCTGGCGTCTACGTCCCAAGCTGAGCCAGGCCAGGGTTACCCTGAGGCTGTGCCTCTCGAACCGGAGTCCGTGTAGCCCTAGGAGGCGCTAGCGGGTGCTAGAGGGTATTTAGGTCACAAGACAAACACGGAACACCTTCCGGAAACAGTGGCAGCTCTAGAACATCAATATAGGGGGCTTAGCAACGTGGGGGAGCCGCGAGACTTGGGTTAAATCTTCATGCTTTCCCCGACACGTCAGCTTTACTTGAACATTTTACAGGGGGTGTTATGTAACTCAACTGACCAGTAATTTAAAATGTCGATTTTATGTTAATATAAACGTGGGTTCTTCTCCCAGCTCTGCCGGTTTCCATCTGTGAAGGTTAAGGCAAGTCACTCAGGCTCCCTGAGCCGCAGTAAATGAGAATAAAGACACCCACCCTCACGGAGTCGGTGTGAAGGGAGCAGATAATGCACTTCGAGGGCACAGAAAGCCTTACACAAATGGTGGCTCTTATTGCTGGAGGTTTCCAGCCCAAGGGAGGCCCATGTCAATGCCCTTCAGAGACACGGGCCCACCTGGTGTTAGTGAGGCTGGGTGGTGACTTGCCGCAGTGGGGAGGGCACACAGCGTGGGGGACGGCGGGAGTCTTGAGAGGCTGTTGGGAGGAAGCCATTCTAGGATTCGGGCTTTGGTTGGCTGATTTGGGGGAGTGTCTAAGGAAGTAGGGGTTTGCTGTAGATTGGATGCTGTAGGAAAGCGGGACAACCCTGCGACTGGGCATCTCGATAAATCTTATCTGTAGGGAGAGGCGACTGTTGTGAGGAGAGAGGTGATTGGTAAGGAAGCAGCAGTCACTCACCTTGGCCGAGAAAGAGCACGTTTGGTATTTTGTGGGTGGGCAGAGACCTTGTTTTCACTCGAGCTTAGACAAAACTGTGAAGTGGGCTCGCCCTGTCCCGTTTTATCACGTCTCAGACTACCCTTGTTTGAGGTTGTCATTCTAGTAGGAGGACAACATGGCTTACCCCTGCGGGCCAGGCCAGCTTCCAAATGTCGGGGGCTGCTCTTTTCCCTTTCTCGTTAGGATGTGTCTAGAGTGTAGATCCTGGGTTCAGACCATCTGGGTTCAATTCCCAACACCTCTGCTCACCAGCCACATGAGGCTGAGGGGAGCTATTCACCTCATGGAGCCTCAGTTTCCTCATCTGTGAAATGGGAAGAATGATAGTGCCTCCCTCCGGGGTGGTGGGTGGATTGAATGAGATGGTCCACTCCAGTGTCTGGCGCATAGTAGTTGCCAAGTGAACTTTCAAAAAAGTCTGACTTCTGAACTACACCGTCCCTGTTGTCACCCGGCTTGCGGTGGTGGGAGGAACACCGTAGACTCAGGACTGGGCTAGTTCCCTTCAACAAATATTTATTGATTTCCCACTAAGAGCTAGAGAAAACTTAATAAATCTCCTGCATCATCGGTTCCCCCAAATAAGACTGTGCTGTAATCACAGCCTCATTCACTGAGCACGTCCTATGTGCCAGGGACGATGTAAGTCTCTTTCAGGGCCCAGCTCAGTGAACCCTCGCAGCAGTAATATGAAGCAGGCAAAGTGGGTATTATCATCATCAACCCCATTTTTCACATGAGGAAACTGAGGCCACACAGATCAGGCACTGAGGCTGCCCCAGCAGAGGAGAGAGAGGACTGGAACCTGGGCATGTGGCTCAGCACTCATGGGCAGGCTCCCCTTGCTCCCCTCGGCCTTGTGAGGGGGGATGAGCTGGCCGCCCCCGGGAGGGGATGGGCATCCCTGGCAGGGCTGGGCAGGCACAGTATGAGTTCCCCGAGGCCCCTGGCCTTGCAGGAGGGAAGTGCACCTTCAGCCAGGAAGTGGAGGGGCAGGAGCAGTCATGTCGGTTCTTAGGGAAAGTGGGAATTTACAGGGAAGCAAGAGAATGGCCTTTCCAGAGGCAGGAACAGCATGAGCCAGGAGGCCGCCCCTGGCCCTGTAGTGAGGACCTGAGCCTGCGGGTCGGCCCCCAGGAATAAGGCAAGGGCCCTGTGTGCCCCGCCAGGCGGCGTACCTGCAGAGACTGGGGGTGAACACAGCGGTCTTCGAGAGACGCCACGTGATTGGGGGCGCAGCTGTCACTGAGGAGATCATCCCAGGTGAGCCTGGAGAGGTGGTGTGTGGGCAGCAGGGGGCAACCGCTGGTGACCGCTGGTGACGTCGTCATTTGATTCGTTTCAGGGTTTAAGTTCTCCCGAGCATCCTACCTCCTCAGCCTGCTGAGGCCGCAGATCTACACGGACCTGGAGCTGAAGGTAGAGCCCCTGTGGCCCCAAGGGGAGGGCACTTCCCATCTCCCCGCCCTGGGGGGAAGGCCCCACCCTGTGCCCGCGGTGACTCCCTGCACCCGAGCTCTCTCCTACCCCAGGGTTTGTCCACGGTCTCCTGGCGCATTCCCACACATGGGTTTGTCTAACCCACCCTGTGTCTTAAAATCAGGAAATTGCTCATAAAAATCAGACCTCTTTTGAAGAATGAGCCTTGTCAGCATCAGCCCGTGTTCCTCCACGCAGCACTGGCTGGTGCCTTCATGAGACTGGGTCCCCGCCCCCTGCCCTGCCCTGCCCCGACCCTTCCTGGCCTCTTGTCCAGCCCTCATGGGGAAGCTGCCGGAGCCCTTGGACCTCTGAGTTTCAGAGCTGCCTTAGGACGCCAGCCCAGCTTCTGCCCTCGTTGAACTTTAGATCCTGTTTCCATTCTTGACAGCTTGAGCAGGAAGTCAGACCCCGGGGACTTTCATGTCTTGTGACTTCTGGGCTGTTTTGAAGGGATCCTGAGACCTTTCAGTCTGCCCCTTGTTGACTTCCTGGTCGGCCAAACCTTGGTCCACAGGCTCGCCCAGCTCTGCCCCCGCCCTTTCAGATTCTTTTCACCCTCGCCGACTCTTTTATAAACTCAGTCAGCACATTCCTGGAGGCCGCTTAGCTTCTACCTGCTTGGTGCCCCCGTCACCCACCACTCAGAGGTCCTCTGCCATCTGGACAAGAAGCTGCGTGAGCTTTAGCACCATCTAAGTTGAAAGTTTGAAACTAATAAGACATTCAGCCGCTATTCATAGCTCTTTGACTGCTCCAACTGGTTTATGTAGAGACTTCTCTGAACTGGATAGCTACAGAAACCCACTAACGAACTGACTCTTTACGCCCCTCACAGGGAGAGAGAGACAGACAGAGAGATGAGAGAAAGAGCCCCTCCCCAGCCAGGACTGGATGAAGTCTAGCCACGGCCGGGGAATGGGCCTCTGGTCTTCAGTCCATATCAGATGATAGCTGAAGGCAGTTTGCAAACACACCAGTTATGCATAATGACAGATCTGGTGGATGGGGGGGTTTGAGTAGACCCTCCTTTTGAAAAATCTAATTTATGAAAACTAAAAATCACAGAAAATTTCAAATGATTATTCTGTTTATAAGAAAAGGTTACTCATTTGAAAATGGGATTTGTCATATTCTGTATGTGATTTAACCTCTAATCTTGGGCTGCATTAATAGGAGCATGGTGCTCAAATCAAGGGAGAAAACCATCATGCCACGTGATGTGCAAAACTAACCCCATCTAGAGTAGGGAGCAACTTACTATAACAGAACATTGACAGCCTGGAGGGCATCTACAGGAGGGCAACTAAACTCTTTCAAGGAACATTCAGTTTCCAAAACAATAACAATATTTTCCCAGTGTCACATCTTGGGCCACGAGCTTTAATGCTCTATCATCAATTAATTTTCACCTGTGAGACAGGAACCGTTCGTGTCCCCATGTTATGATGAGGGAACTGAGGTTCTGGGAGGTTAAGTTCACACGCTCGGAAATGAAAGAGAATTTGAACCAGGTCTGACTGACCCTCCTCCTTGTTCGTGGGCTGTGACGTGCCACCACAGGCGTCTCAATAGGGGTCCTGCTCAGCCTCCTGTGTTCTAACACTTCGCAGTTTGCCAGGCACAGGTACAGACCGGAGCTCTCCCTGCGGCTCGGGCCTGGGCGGGGCGCCGGCTGACGTTACAGGCTGTGGACCTGACTGGCCGGTGGTGACTCCGGCTCTGTGGTTCACCAGCTGTGCGACTTGGCCTCATGGTACGTCCTCTGTGAGAGGGGAATTGTAATAGCCCCTCCCTCACGAGGCTGTCGTGGTGGTTACTGTTTGCTAGTCATTAGCACGGTGCCTGGGGTGTAGCAAGTGCTCAGAAATTGTCAGCTAGTGTTATTACTCCCATTTGGCAGTTGGAAAACTGAGGCTCCAGAAAGAAAGGCAGGCTACCCGAGGACCCGCGGCTGGCTACTGCCTATCAGACCAGCCGGTATGGGCCTGTCCCCAGCTAGACTGAGCCCTCGACTGAAGTGTGAGGCCTGCCTTGGTACCACTGTCCCTGTTCCTATCCTTGAGCCAGAGGGTGCCTCCCCTGACCCCCACGGGGCCTCACGGGGCCTGTCCTCTGGGTCTTAGTTTCCACAACCATCACGAGAGCACCGGAGTGGACCACCTGCCAGTTCTATCCATCAGATAATAAGTTTTCTTTTACGGTGGCCGCACAGCAAGCAGAGGAATCCGAGCTGGGAGGGCAGGGCTTTTGCGCTGGTGGGCTCGTTCATCCCACATCAGCCGGCAGCCGCCTTCCCCTCCTCTCCCTGGGCCAGCCTCCACCTCATTCAAGTGGCAACCCCTTGTCCTCCCTCCCCAACCTCCCCAACCTTCTGGGTCTCAACCATGTTCATTTTGCTCCTGTTTTGCTCCCAGAAACCTCTCTAAGGCGGGACTCTCAAACTTTCATGTCCACCGGAACCACCCGAAAAACTGGCAGGAAAGTAGAGAGTTCTCGAGGGTTCCTGATCAGAGGTCTGATTCTGTAGGACTGTGATGGGGCCCAGGAACCAGTGATTCTGGAACAAGAGGAACCCAGAGCACAGCTTTGAGAACCACACCATTTAAATCTCCCGTCTCTGGTTCCTCAGACGCGCCTTGTCCCTTCCCGGCAGTTCCCACCCGGGACGGCTGTACGTGCCGAGAAATCTCATGAGTAAATCGGGAGAAGGTTTGGTTTTTGTAAGAGGAGAACCACACGATCTGAACAAACCTGATGGATGTGACCCAACGGAGATTGAGCTTCCCCCTTCTTATTCTGACACCACGTAATTGAAGCCATCAAGAAAGACTTGATAAGTTCACTTTAGAAGAGAAAGTCCCGGAATCAGCCAAAAAAATTATTCATGTTCAATTAGTTATACTTGCAACAATGCTTGCGCTCCTCTTGGGTCCCTTATTTGGGGTTTGTTGATTCATTCACCCCGTAAATGTTTCTGAGCCCCTCCTGTGTCCGGCGCTGAGACAGGCCCTTGGAGAGGCAAGGCCTCTGCTCTTAGCAGGAGAACTTCATGGGGAGGTAAGTGCTACCTGAAGAAGGAAAATAAGGCAACACGACAGTGAGGGACTGGAGGTCCGGCCAGCCAGGGACCAGGAAAACCTCCCTGAGGAGGTGACATTTGAGCTGACATTCAAAGGCCAAGAAGTCACCAGCCCTGTGGACATCTGAGCAGGAGTGTCCCAGTCAGAGGGAAGTGGAGGTGGACAGGCCTAAGGGGGGAAGGATGGTCAGTGTGGCTGGAGCAGGCATGTGACAGAGGGGCAGCAGATGGAGTGGCAGAGGGCGTCAGGGGCCCGCTGAGACCAGGGCCTTGCAGATTGTGCTGAAGGGACTGCATTTGTCCCGAGTGCCGTGGGAGGCCAGGAGTGGTGTTTAGTGAGGAGTGGACTGATAGGATTTTGACTTTACGAGGGGTCAGCCCATCTGCTGGATGGTGTGGGTTGTGATAGAAGCAGGCGTGGTCTCAGGGAGACCAGTGAGGTGGCTGCTGCCGTGGTTCACAAGGTGGTGGCTTGGGCTGAGGGCCAGTGGAGATAGAGAGATGTGGACAACTTCTGGAGATGAGCTGGTGGGACTTGGCGATGGATGGGAAGCCAAGGGTGGGAGAAAAAGAGGAACTAAGGGGGCCTCCTGGGTGATAAAGAGTCCACTTTATCAAGAGGAGCCAAGCTGGAAGTCCCTCCAACTTGGAATCAAAGAAATTTCCCCATGTTGGTGTTAGAAAGGACCCTGCAGGCCTCCCAGCCCAGCCCCTACCGATGGGCTGGCTTCCACAGAATGCTCAGCCTATGGTGTTCCTGCCATCTGGTTTGGGGGAAATTTAGCTGTAATTGTTGGGAAGATCTTTTTCAGTTTCTTCAAACTTCTACTCACAGATCTGGTTTCTGTCCTCTGGGTTGTCTGCCACGTGGCGTTCACTTATTCAGTCAACAGGATACGTACTGATTGCACTGCACCAGATGCTGGGGGTGCAGCACTGAGCGAGAGACAATGCCCCTGACCTCACAGAGCTTCCAGTCTACCTGGGAGAGACGGGGAGAAACCACGTCATCAGCCAGGCAGTGACAGGCGCTTCGGAGAGAAATAGAGCAGGGAGTGCTGGGGTCAGGGAGACCTTGCTGCTCAGGTGACATCTGAGCAGAGACCTCAGAAAGGTGAGAGAGCTGGTCAAGCAACTGGGAAAAGAAGTCTGTTGAGGCCACATTCATCAGGTTGCATGCAGTAAATACGTACAGCCTTTTGTATGTCAGCCAAACCTCAGTAAAGTGGTTTAAGAAGGAAGAAGCCTTAGCAGCAACAGGGAGTCTTGTCTGTGGGGCGCACAGGCCCTTCTGTTTTCTCTGTCTCTCCTTTGAAGAAGTAGATGAGCCCTTGGGAAGTTCTGTGTGTCCGTCAAATATTGGTAAATCAAATCATATTTTAAATGCATCAAGGGAACTTCCATTTAAAGTGACCCTAGAGTAAATGAGTCTGCAAAGTAAATAAAATTTTTTGATGTGAATAATTCATCTACCTTGTAAGTATAGATTTTCACATAACCGTTGCTGTATTGTGTCTTTCCAAATTTTAATTATTTATTTCTGAAGTGGGGGCAGTTGTAGATGAGCGCTGAGAGCCAGGGCTGTGGAGCCACAGAGATGTGGTTTTGAAACCTCCATCCACCTCCCATTGTGACCTTGGACAAGTTACTGCACTTTTCTGAGCCTCTGTTGTTGCATTAGTACCGTAAGGGTGATGTGCTTATGAAGTTGTTGTGCGGTAATCGTTGTAAACCCCGTTACAGTCCCTGGCACAGGGTAGCGTGGTGTGGTGTAGTGTGGGGTGGTATGGCATTGTGTGGTGTGACATGGCCTGGTGTGGCATGCATGGTGTGGTCTGCCATAGTGGGCCTGGGCAAGAGGGCTTTTTATACACTTCTATTAAAAAAATAGGAGCCAGGACCACATGCCTGGGGATCCAGTAGTGGGTACCTAAGTGGTCACACACACAATCAGAGAAGGATCAAGGGCAGATCCCTTCAAATGTGACCTGTGCTCTGTGTTCTGCAGAAACACGGGTTGAGGCTTCATCTGCGAAACCCCTACTCCTTCACCCCGATGCTGGAAGAGGGCACAGGGAGCAAGGTGCCCAGGTCCCTTCTGCTGGGCACAGACATGGTGGAAAACCAGAAGCACATCTCCCAGTTCTCACCGCAGGATGCCCAGGTAGGGAAAGACCAGCGACTGGTCTCCTCCTCCCTCGCCAGCCTCGGGGCAGCTCTGGAAGGGAAACGGGCCTGGTTGGAGTTGTCCTACAGCACATTGTCCAAGGGCCGTGGGGGTTTGGACAGGCCACCCCACCTGTCCTAGGAGGGCTCCAGTCTGTGCTAGCCTTTGGTCTTGGACGCAGAGAAGAGAAAGGGATGGAGGACAGTGATTAAGACCAGGGGACACTGGAGACCCTCAAACCTGTGTGTGTTCAGTTTGAGGCCACTGTTCGGGGGGCCTCCACCTGCTGAATTTCAAAGGGGAGTCTACTGGTATGTACCTACACTGTATGTGCTTTCTCTCTCTCCCGCTTTCAGACAGAACTCTAGGTGGTTATCAGTATTAAAGTACATGAAGGCCAAAAAGAAGGATGAAGGGAGGATCAGAGATAATTAAGGATAGAATGAACTAGATCAGGAATTTGGGGCAAAAGAGTTGTGATAAACATTCATTCGATTTGGGTCAATCCCCTGGCAGCCCGAGGCAGGAATGTGTCCGTGATGGCATGCAGGTCTGGTGAAAGGAAGTACACACTTCTGATGGAGAAGGCATGTTTTTTTCCTGGGATTGCATTATGAGGAATTTGTTGGGTAGCTTCGTCTAGATGAGTCACTGACCGTAATGGGCCTGGTGTGATTGGTTTTACAGATATAAAAAGACTCTTTGAATGGACACTTTTTGTACCAAGCCTAGATACAAGCTGAAGACGTAGCATTAACTCCTATCTTAGTGGTGACATTTTTTTTTTATTGAGGTCATAATAGTTTATAACATTGTGAAATTTCAGTTGTACATTATTATTTGTCAATCACCATGTAAATGCGCTCCTTCACCCCTTGTGCCCACCCCTTTTGCCTCTGGTAACCACTAATCTGTTCTCTTTGTCTGTGTGTTTGTTTATCTTCTACATATGAGTGAAATCATACGGTGTTGTCTTTCTCTGTCTGGCTTATTTCACTCAACATAACACCTTCAAGGTCCGTCTGTGTTGTTGCAACCAGGATGATTTTGTCTTTATTGATGGCTGATTACTATTCCATTGTATATAATGTACCACATCTTTATCCAGCCATCAGTCGATGGGTACCTGGGTTGCTTCCACGTCTCAGCTATAGTGAATAATGCTGCAATGAACCTAGGGGTGCATAAGACTCTTTGAATTGTTGATTTCAAGTTCTTTGGATAACTACCCAGTAGTAGGTTAGCTGGATCATACCGTATTTCTATTTTTAATTTTTGAGGAATCTCCATACTGTTTTCCATAGTGGCTGCACCGGTTTGCATTCCCACCAGCAGTGTGTGAGGGTTCCCTTTTCTTTGGTGGAGACATTTTTATAGGAAGAACCTAGGTTCATACAATCAATGTGCAGTGCTTCTCGTCATGTTAATCTAGTGTTGAGTAAAACAAAGAGAACCACAGGCACACAGCATATCCCTTCAACCAGCAGTTTCCGAACCTGGCTGACGATCAGAATCACCTGGGAGCTTTGCTTTGTTTTTACAAGTGTTTCTCAAGTGAGTCTTTTGTGCAGCGGGTTGGGGACCACAGCCTACACCCTTCCCTCCCAATTCTAACTGTCTCAGATGCACTAGAGAGGATTAAGGACAAGGCTGGGTCCCGGGGCCTATAGGACAGTGGCTATGGCCTTGCATGCTGGTGACCACAGGAGCAGGAAGCAGAGACCACATCCCATGGTAGAAAGTAAGGAAGCCAAGTTCTGGTTTTGTCTTTGCCCGTTGTCATATTAACGGCCTGCTACAGAGAAAGCTGTTCAACCTCATTTTTATCAGGACTTCTCCAGGGCGCTTCAACATGGAACTTTTCTTCATGCAACAGTTATTAAAATTCCAGTGGTATATCCGTAGATGTAGATGGGCCCCAAATTAAAAGCTCTGGGCTAAGAATCAAGCTAGAGCCTCCAGTGACACAGGCATCCATCCTGCTCCTGTCACATGTCCAGTGAAGGGGGTGTCCTAACCAGGCTGTCGAGATGGATTCTGCTGTGGGAGTTTGCGGGTTGAAGGGCTGCAGGCTTCTGTTCCTGCTTGTGACAAGAGGACGTGAGAGATTTGCAGACCAGGGAAGAACAGCGTGCTGCAAAACAGGGAAAGAGAGCTCACTTTTACCGGCAATATAGGAGAAGACAGGGCAAAGGGAAGAAACTTTTAAGTGGTTTTTGGTTTATCAGAGAGACCACATCCTAGGACACTTGCCAGTTTTCTGTGGCTGACGACTGGTCTTGGCCACCATTAACCCTTGTCCCTGCCACCACCCGGTGGCTCTCCTACTGCCCAGGCTCTCTCGGACCTCGTAGTGTTGACCTCAGTACACAGACCTAGAACTGGGGGTGACTCAGCACAGCCACGCTGAGCAGAGGCCCGAGGAGCCATCAAGGCCTGGCTGAGGTGCCGAGGCCACACGGGGGCAGCATGGAGCGAGAGCGTGGGGAATTCTAGGCAATGGGGCCCTGTTTGTGCTCTGTTGCAGGCCTTTCCCAGATATGAGGCATTCATGAATCGCCTGGCATTAGCCATTGACCCTCTGCTGGACACAGCCCCCGTGGACATGGAGGCCTTCCAGCGGGGGTCCCTGCTGCAAAGGCTCAAGTCGCTCTCCACCCTCAAACCCCTGTTGCAGGCAGGTAAGTCCGAAGAGCAGGCATCAGGGCGTGGGAGGCCCTGCACGTAGTTGAGCCCATTTCCTCAATGACGGGACATAAGCCTGAACCTCTAATGAATAGGGACTGCCTGGAGGACTTCAGTGAGAAGGTCAGCCTGGCGTGCCCTGAAAACAGAGCCCAAGACAAAGGCTTATGTGCAAGCAGTTCATTGTGAAGGGTGATCCCAGGCGAAGGAGCAGTGAAACTGGAAGGAGGGCGAGTCAGTACCAGGGTGTGTTACTATGCCGGCCACCACTGTGGGTGACAGGTGCTGGATCCTGGGCGGACCCTCTGAGAAGCCTTGGGAAATGGACATGAGGACCATTCCCAAGAGAAGAAAGGGGAAATGTTTATCCATCGAGTTCTGTCCCTCATGGGTCAAAGGTTGCCCCATGGGGTATTAACTCCCACAAGAGGCATTAACTTCTGGGCTGTGCACCCATGGGTGCCAAGAGGGTTCCTGTGAGTGTCCTGTCATGGTGCAGAGAAGCCCTAGGGAAGAAAGGAAGAGGCACGTCTTAAGGTCTGAGGTGAGATGCCATTGGGTTGCGCTGTGTGAAGCTGATCAAAGCCTGGTGGAGCTTCTCCCCGTAGCGTTGCTAGAATAAGAGATAAGGGCCAAGAGAGTTTGAAGAGATGCCCCCATACAAGGATTCCAGATTTGGGCTCATCAAGGAAAAATTCTGTGATCAATTAGTGATGTCTGCCATGGATATGCGAAAGGAAGTTTCACCAAGTGTGCTATTATTTTCTACCACTTCTCTAGGGTATAAAGTCCAGTTTAGCTGCTATATTCTAGAAAAATACTAAATCAGTTGGCTGTGGTCACGAAATTGCTGCATAGCAAACAGCTACAAAACTCTAATGGTGTATAAAAATAAACATTTATTTCATCTGTGCAATTCAGCTGATCCCAGCTGGGCTCAGCTGAGCTGGTCTGGTCTCACACATGTCTCTGGGGCTGGGGGTGATCAGCTGAGGCAGCTCTGCTGCAGGTGCCTCTCATCCTCCTCTTGGAAGCAGCAGCGTCCAGGCATGGCCTTCGTCCGTCATCAATGGCGGAAGCACCAAGGGCCAGCCCTGATGTCTTCAAGCCTGTGTTTGCAACACATCTGCAAACATTCCATCAGCCGAGCAATCACGTGGATGAGTCCAGAATCAAGGAGCAGGGCAGTCAACCCAGCCAGGGTGGGAGGCGCTGAAGTTACATGGCAAAGTGTGTGGATACAGGGACGGGGGAAGGATCAGAGCCAGCAGAATCTATCACAAATGTCAGAAATAGACATTCCCTCTCAGATCGCCAGTCCGAAGAGCTTCCTGCAATAAACATGCAGTAAACCTTCGTGCAATGAACATTTATTGAGCAACTGCTGTGTGCCAGATGCTAAACTAGGCACAGGGCTACAATGGTTAGAGGTCAGGATCCCTGCCCCCCAGGCCTTCCTGCTGGGTCACTCTTGGAGATAGTCTGAACCAGCATCAGAGGAAGGGCTTAGCCAAGCCAGCTGCCTCCCAGGGGACGGACCTTACAGAGTTCAAAGTAAAGGAATAGGTAGAAGTTAAGTTTTCCAAAAATAATGCTGACAGTTGAAATGTCTGAAGTGCTTATGGACTTGCAAATGCTTTACATATCTCATTTAATCCTCACAGTATCTCTTGGGGGTGTGAACTATTACTCCCATTTTACGGGTAAACAGGTGCAGAGATATTACAGATCAGAGTTTTCCCTCCTTCCCTGTCACGGTTTACGTTTCGTGGATCTTCTGTCTTAGGCCGCATCCTGGGCGCCCAGCTACCGGAGTACTACCAGGTCCTCACAGCTCCAATTACCAAGGTGAGAGCCTCCCCGGCCTCAGGCCACAGCTCGCAGTGAGGGGCCTCTCCTCTCGAGGCCCCTAAGCCCTTCTCCCTGCTGCTTTTCTGCCCCAGGTGCTGGATCAGTGGTTTGAGTCCGAGCCTCTAAAAGCCACTCTAGCAACAGATGCTGTGATTGGAGCCATGACGAGTCCCCACACTCCGGGGAGTGGGTGAGTGAGGGAGACGAGGTAGGGCTCAGCCGTGGGACGAATTCCCCAGCAAGAGTGATAACAACAGCTGTCATTCACTGAGCTCCCCCAGTGAGCCAGACACGAAGCCAAGAACTTCGTACACGTTCACCTAACCCTCAAAGCTACATCTGAGAGCAGTGGTTCAGAGAAGGGAAGCATCTTGCCCAAAGTCACACAGCTAGTAAGTGGCAGAGCTGATGTGCAGCCCGAGTCGCCTCCCCTTACCCAAAATCTTCCCTCTTGGCCACTGCTCTCTACTCTTCAGTAAGAAAAGCCTCTCTCCCACCTCCCACTGGTATCTCAACATGAGTGTCTTCTTCCCCTCCTCCTCCTCTTCTCTCTCTCGCTCACTTCTCTTTCTCTCTCTTCCCCTCCCAGGAAGCCCTGTTGCCCCTCTCTCTCCCGTGATCCTTTCCCTGGGTTCCAGGACACACTCACACACACACACACCTTTGTATCAGTGGGAAGCTGCCTTTCCCTTTGTGAGTTGGGGGGTGTGCTGACAGCCTGATCCGGGAGGGGGCAGTCAGACACAGTGCAGTCTGTGGTTGTGGTGTGACTTAATGAGCCCCTGTAGGAGCAGAAATGGAGGGATGTGTGAGAGTGTGTGTTTTGGGATAGAGAATGCTGCCAAGTGTTGGGACCTTTCCAGCACACCAGGAGATGCAGCTAGAGGCTGTCAATGTGGCTTTTTTCTCTAGGGATAAGAGCACCCTTTGGAAGTGGTTTTTCAACACACTTAAGCCAGCTCCAAATTCCCCAGGACCATGGAAAAGGGGGCTTGGCAGCAGTTGCCACACCTTGGCCAAGCTCTGTGATCAACCAGCCAATTTAGATCTTCCAGCTGGGGCCTCCCGTCCTTTTCTCTGTGGGTGTCTGGGAGGCTTAGCAACTGCTCCATTTGTGAAATGCGCCTTTAAGTAATTTGTTTCTTCATTAATTCTTTCAATAAATATTGAGGGAGCACTTGCCTGTGCTAGGTGTTGGGAATACGGCAGCAAACAGAGCTGAAATCCTAACAGGAGCGTCAGACACAGAGCAAGCAATGATGATAGAGTCCAGGAGTGTGATGATAGGGGAAATACGGCAGAAACAACTGGTCCAGGGTCAGAGAAGCCCGCCACGGGGAAGAGACGTTTAATCTGACACCCCAAGGGCAGGAGGAATTAGGAAAACACAAGACGAGGGAGGAAGGGGTTCTAGGCTGCTGGAACAGCATGTGCAAATGCTGGGAGCTGATAAGGGACCATGTGGGCCATTCAAGGAACTGAAAGAGGCTCCATTTGGTACGAGTGTGGATTGCGAGGGGGAGCATGGTGAGGGATGAGGCTGATGAGCAGGCGGGAGCCCTGGAGGCCATTTTCAGAGACTAGCCATTACCCTAAGAGCAATGACGAGCAAGTGAAGTCTTGAAAGGAGAGAAGTGACAGAAGCATAGCCAGGTTTTGAGATCAGGCTCCAGACTCTGTGGGGAGAAAGGTCTGCAGAGAAGAGAGTGGGGAAGCTGGTCCAAGCAGGAGGACGTGACGGCGGCAGTTTAAGGAAGAGAAGAGAGTGGCCCAGACCAGGGAGGAGGCAGCAGGGAGCGGGGCCTTCCGAAAGCTCTTTACGAGGCAGAGTCAACAGGCTTGACTGGATGTAGGTGGTGACGGGCTAGTGGGAGTCAAGACTGACCCTGGGTTCCTGTTGGAAACTGAAGGTGCCATCACTGAGATGGGGAAGATTGAGGAGAAACAGGTTGGGAATGGGGAAAAGGGGCTGGGTTTAAGATGCCTGCCCCAAACGCATCCAAATGGAGATATCCGTGGGTAGCTGGACATACGGGCTGGAGTTCAGGAAAGAGCTGACTACATTGTTGGTACTAAGGTCTGCACACAGACAACGTTTGCATGGAGAGAGAATGTGGGATAGGGAGGCAAAGGGCTCTTACAAGAGCTTAGAGCTCCTTGAAAGGCTAGGGAAACAGGGCTGGATGGGGGCAGCGAGGGGGCAGAGGGTACAAGACGGACAGGAGTGTTTGCACCTGGAACTCTGGGGAGACTAAACCCCACCTCCAGCCACTGATTCTGATGGTCTTTCCTCAGGTACGTGCTGCTACATCATGTCATGGGAGGCCTGGAGGGGATGCAGGGGGCCTGGGGCTACGTCCAGGGTGGCATGGGTGCTCTCTCTGCTGCCATCGCAAGCTCAGCCGCCGCGCATGGAGCAAGTATCTTCACTGAAAAGGTGAACGGCCCCTCTAGCCTCCACCCCAATTATTGGCAAGGATCCCAGGAGGGAACAAAACCTCAGATTCAGAAGGTCCCTCGTTTTACTGATGGGCAAGACAGGGTTCAGAATCAAGGGGCTCAGCTCATGCACCCTGTTAGTGGCTGAGCAGCTGTCCACCAAGTCGCAGTTCTCTGCCAGCCCCTTTGAATTTGCGGCCGCTCACCCACTTTTGGGCTGAGTCTTCGCGTTGGAGGGGCTGGGCTGGGGCTTCGCGGAGGGCCTGCAGAGCTCGGCAGGGTGGGTTCAGGACGAGGAAGCTGCGAGAGCCTCAGAGTAGCACAGGCACTGGACGCCCCCGAGATCCAACCTGCGTTTCCCTTCCTGGGCGTTTCTGGGGCCTCATGCTGGTGGGCTCTAGACGGTGGCCAAGGTGCAGGTGAGCAGCGGCGGGCACGTGCAAGGAGTCGTGCTGCAAGATGGCTCAGAGGTGAGGAGCAAGGTGGTGCTGTCCAACGCGTCACCGCAGATCACCTTCCTGAAGCTGACGCCACAGGTGAGGCCCTGGGGGTGAGGTAAGATGTCTGCCCAGATGGGCTGGAAATGGGGGCATCGAGGGAGCCAGGACTGCGTCAGGCTGGGAGATGCAAGCGTCTCTCCCTTCCCTGACAAGCGGGTGGCAACAGGGGAGAGGGGCGTGAGGCGACGTAGGCCAGGCAGCTGGCAGTTGGCAGAGCCAGAGCTAGAACCCAGGTCTGCCTTTCAACCCAGAGTTATTTCTACAACTTTCCTACTATGCTGCCTTCTCCCTTCTGACCAACTCTAAGTCCACTGTCTGTGTCAATGATGTGTTGCCGTATTAATGCTGCATAACAACCAACCACACAGCTTCCAGGCATAGGGGAAGAAATACTCAGTTAGCACACGGAGCTGGAGAGTTCAGCTGATCGGGGCTCACTCATGCATCTCCATCAGCTGTGGGTCAACTCGTGAGCCCTGTGGATCTTGGCTGGCCTCACTCGTGTGCCGGGGGGATCCCTGGCTGTGGCTAGTCCAGGACGGTTTCTGCCAGAATGACCAGGGTGACTCAGCTCCGCTCCATGTGTCTTTCATCCTCCAACGCGATAGTCCAGGCACGTTCTCAGGGACTGGCAGAGGGCAAAAGGGAGCAAACTCCATCAGGCAAGTGCTTTTCAGCTTCTGTTTGCTTCCTATTTGCTAACATTGGCCTTGTTTCATGGCCAAGCCCAGAGTCGCAGTGGGAGGGCATGCATACAGGGAGGGGTGAGAATTTGGGGCAATTTTTGCAACTGTCCACACCTGCCTTGTCCCCAAAAGATATGATAATCTGTGTGTGAACATGGAGCTCCCAACCCTTCTTGGGACTATTCTTGGGGACAAGCACAACTTTTTCTGAGTGATTCCACCAATAAAATTCAACAAACATCAGTTCAAAAGCATCTTGTTAAGGCAATTCTGAGCTCATCAAGACTTCCAAGAGCTTACAGACCAGAGGAGAAAAGAGGCCTGCAGCCCACAGGCCATATCCAAGCAGGAGTTGGTGTGGGCCGCTTACAGTCAGGATGGCTGGCAGAGCACAGAGGAAGAAGTGGTTAGCGCTGAGCAGGAGCAGGTCCAGGAGGGCTTCACGGAGGAGGTGGTTCGGCAGAGCTCTGAAGGATGGAGAGGATTTCTGGTGGTAGAGGTTGAGGGACCAGTCTGCGCAAAGGAGGAAGGCAGCCCCCTTGGGCCATCCCCAGGCCTCTCATGGAACCTTCTTTCAGGAGTGGCTTCCTGAGGAGTTTGTGGAGAGAATCTCCCAGCTGGACACCCGGTCACCTGTTACCAAGATCAACGGTAAGAGGCACGCAGACTGCAGAGCTCTTTGGGCATTGTCCGAGTGAGAAATCTCCAGATCTGGGGAAAGCTGACCTGCATCAGCTTCTCTATTCCCTGACCTCCAGCCTGCCCCCCAGTTTGAAGGGGAAACACTTTCTCATACTTTTGCTTCTCAGTCCACCACTCGGATGAGCAGGGAGATGGGTACAGAAGGGGGGTCCTAGGGGACTGAGGACACAGGCCTTTGGTCCTGACCCTCCTCCTTGGTCCCTCAGTGGCTGTCGACAGGCTGCCTGACTTCCTGGCGGCCCCCAGTGCTCCCGGGGGCCGGCCGCTGCCCCATCACCAGTGCTCCATCCACCTGAACTGTGAAGACACCCTCCTCCTCCATCAGGCCTTTGAAGACGCCGTGGGTGGCCTGCCTTCCCACAGGTGGGTGGACCCTGGGCTTTGTGTCCCTGGGGTATTATGACACATGGGCCAGGGAGTGGGGTGACTGTCCAGAGACGGGGACTCCCTCTTCCTCCTGGGGTCAGACATTCACAGTGACTTAGGATCTGCCTAAATCCGAACCTAAGTTCTAAAGATGGAAAGTGCATCCTAGCAGGAACTCTGCGGGCCAGGGCAGGGACGACCAGGACTCATTCCACCAAGTGTCACTGGTTAGCAGGAGGGGCGGAGGACCACAGGGAGAACAGCGCTGGCATTTGGGAAGAACTGGAGAGAATGCTTCCTGGGAGAGAACAGGAGTTTCTCTGATTCCGGGCCCATCAGAGGGCGCACCCTCACTGGATCGCCCTGCTCCATGTCCTCTCTTACCTCTGATAAGCCACCTTCACACAGAACTGCTCCAAGCATTTCCCACCTGCCACTGCAGCTGTATCTCCATCCTTCTGGGGACAGGCAGGGATGTTGCAGGAGCAAGCATCTTTCCAAACTGTCAGTTGTCCACTGAAACTTGTCGAAAGCCTGTTCTGTGCCAGGCTCTGGATTAGATATGTGATGGGGAGTTGGGGGTCGGGCACAAAGCTTATTGCAGGACAGGCACACAAATGTTTACAGCATGAAGTAGAGAGGACGTGTGCCCTGAGAGAAGGGTAGAGGGCAAAGTCCACTTATCCATTCATAAATATTTCAGGGCCCTACGCTGGGCCAGGCTTAGTTCAGGGACCTGGGCACAGAGCAGCAAGCCAAGTCAACGGCCTCTGCCCTCAGGTTGCTGCCCTTCTATGGTGGAGACAAGACAGTCAACAAACATGCACTGATGACATGCGGACAAATAGGTCAGGGGAGGGGAGGGTTTGCCAGTCTTTATCAGGAGGTCAGGAAAGGCCTCTCTGATAACATAACATTTGAGCAGAGACCTGAAGGTCTTGTGGATATCTGAGGAAGAACATCCAGACAGAGGGAAAGTCAGGTGCAAAGGCCCTGGGGCAGGAGTGTGCTGCTATGTTGGAGGCACTAGGATAAGGACAGAGTGGCTGGAGAAAGAACCTTGGAGTGAAGGGTAGGAGGTGGGGTCTGAGCTGCAGCTGCTGCATCCTGCTGGCCTTGTCAACGGCTCCTGGCTTTTGCTCCAGGAAAGTTTGTGCAAAGCCTGACTTATATTTTAGAGGACCATCTGGCCACTACGTGGATAAAAAAGCCACCTGTTGCAATTGGTTACTATTGCAGAATCCAAGGGAGAGAGGACGGTGGCTTGGACCAGGGTGGGGGCAGCAGAAGTGATGAGAATACTTGGTATTTCAAGATTTGCTGTTGGACAGGAAGTGGGGTGTGAGCATAAAAGAGGCACCGCCGTAACATGGTGTTTCCCTTCGTTGAAAAGCATAGATGGTGTGTATGGGAGGAGCAGGTTTCAGGGGACACGGGCATTCAGGTCTGGACAAGTTACATTTGAGATGCTTAGTGGACATCCACGTTCAGGGGAAACTTTGCAACTGAGGGTTGCAGGGAGAAGGGGCGTTTCACGGGACCTTGAGGGATGATCGTATTTGGGGATCAGGGGGTGACTGTGCTCCACGTAGGGCAGGTGTTTCAGGCCGGGGGAGGGCGTAGCGGGAAACAGGTGGTAGCTCGGTGGGGTGCAGGCAGCCCCAGCAGCTCTGTTGTGCGCGACCTTCCCGGGAACGCTCCTCAGTCAGGGGCAGAGGGGTTGAAACCTGCTGCCTGAGCTCCTGCTCTGGGCCTGGCCCCTTCGCTGGCTCGTGTTGTCTGTCTGGACCCTGGAGACGCTTGAGGCCCTGGCTAGAAGGCAGGCCATGTGGTGGGGGAGGTGGGGACGGGCCACGCATTCAGAGGGGGTGGGGGGCTCCTCAGGAGTGCTCTTGGCGTCCTAGTGGCCGCTGAGCCGTGCCAGCAAGCACCCACCATGGCCTTGCAGAGATGGTCAGCCCGGCCTCATCTCCTTCAGGCCTGCACTTTGTGCCCGAGACGTCGGCACCTCAGAGCAGCTCCCAGCCCCTTCCCTCGGGCAGCTGCTGCCCGTCACGCCTGACCCCCTCTCCTCCCCGTGTTACAGGCCTATGATCGAGCTCTGCATCCCTTCCTCGTTGGACCCCACCCTGGCTCCCCCCGGCTGCCATGTCATCTCCCTCTTCACTCAGTACACTCCCTACACACTGGCTGGGGGCAAGGTCTGGGACGAGCAGGAGAGGAACGCTTATGCGGACAAAGGTAAAGAGGGCCAGACTGTCCTGTCTCTGGAGCTGCCAGTGGCCTGAATGGAGCCTCCCCTTCCCCACTGCCCCGTTCAGGATTCACGCCTGCAGGTCCTGTCCCAAAAGGAGGGAAGCCAACACAAGGGAGCCTAAGTCAACACAGTGACTCCTGCTGGTCTCAGTCACTGGGCTAGGAAAGTCAAAAAGACACAGCTCCTGCCCTCAAGTTGCTCACAGTCCGGTGGGGGACACTCATAAAGAAAGCAGTCTGACAGTATGACATACTGTGCGAGCCAAAGGAGGAAGCTGTGAGCCAGAGAGAGAAGGAGACCTTTCCAAAGAAAGGGACAGTTGAGCTCTGTTTTAAAGGATGAATAGGAGTTTCCCAGGAACAAAGGGCCTTCCAAGCAACAGAAACAACTTGAGCAAAGCAATGAGGTGAAGAAAGCTTTGCATATTCAAGGGGAGACAAGGAGCTTTGTGTTTAGGGTTGGGGTAAGGAGGTGGGAAAGAGTGCGGGGGCTGGACTAGCCTGAGACTCATAGGCCTTTGTACTGAATTATATCTTTGCCTGTGGACTGTTTTTGTTTTTCCTTACTGAGATATAATTTGCATATAATAAAATAAGCCCATTTTAAGTGTGCAGTTTAATGAATTTTAGTACATTTGCCAAGTTGCACACTCAGTGCCTCCTCTCTTTCCCGGGTACCATCTCGTTTCCCTGCCGTTGGGCTCCCAGTGTTCGACTGCATTGAGGCCTATGCCCCCGGCTTCAAGGGCTCCGTGCTGGGCAGAGACATCCTCACACCGCCTGACTTGGAGAGAATCTTCGGGCTTCCTGGAGGGGTGAGTATAAGCCTGTGGGTCCCTCATCACATTCTTCTCCCTGCATCCCCGCTCCCTGGCAGTGCCCTCCATAGCCAGCCTTCATCGGGAAGGGAGAACAGCGGCAGAGACCACATGGAGAGGGGACAGAGAAATGGTTAGATCTGGGGAGTGGAGGAACGGTGAGGGGATGCAGACAGGAAAGACAGCTCCTGCTGAGAAGGTCACCAGGATTGTGGCCCTTGTGTCTGGGCATCCATGTCAGCCTCTCCCACCTGGCTCTCGTCAGAGGGAGCTCTCCTCCCTATGGCAGTGTGTCCTGGGACTTGCCTTCTATTTATCACAGCCTCGCTGAGACTGGAGGCAGGGGGCCCAGGCAGGAGGCCAGGCCCGATACAGCAGCCCCTAGGCTCGTGTGGCTGTGCATCGCTGCACCGTGGCAAGGCCAGCATGTGATGTGCTGCAGGTGTCAAATGCATACCTGATTGCAAAGACTTAGCGCAAAAAACAGTGTAAAATGTCTCATTAATTTTATATTGATTGCATGGTGAAATGATAATCTTTTGGATCTATTGGGTTGAATAAAGTATGTTACGGACAATAATTTCACCAGTTTCTTTTTAATTTTTAACGTGGCTACTAGAAAATCTAAAATCACACATGTGGCTCCTGTTATATTTTTATTGGACGGCACTGGTCCAGATGTCGAGTAAAGGAGGCCAGGCAGTGGAAAGGGAAGGGAGTGGATGGATGTGGAAGGCGTAGGGCAGGCAGAATTGAGAAGTCTTGGTAGCAATGTGCGTGCAGAGGTCGGGACGGAGGTTATGCGCAGGAGCTGGCCCAGAGGCCAAGAAGTGGACGGTCGTGTCCTCCACTGAGGCAGGGAAGATGGGAGAGGAGCAGGCTCGAAGGAGCTGGGTAAGCTCGGTTTGGGACGTGTTGAGGGTGAGCAGGAAGAACATCCCCCTGGTGACCTCCAGGAGATGCTGGTCTCCTTGTCCGGTCTGACCTTGCTCCTGTCCCACGCTGCTCCCTTCTCGGCTGGTCTGACGCAGGCCAGTGGACCAGAACTGAGCTGGGGTCCCAGTGCCCCTTGTCTGCCATTTACTAGAATTCTACTAGAGCTTGGACCCCATGGTCCAGGCTCAGATGGGTGTCTTGGCCAAAGAAACATGTGCCAGCAGCCAAAACAAGTCAAATTCCTCTATTTTTCAAACAGAGTGAGGGAGATTCACAGTCCACAGCAAAATCTTTAAAATCTCCCTTTTCTCTCTTGTTCAGTTTCCTCACACTCTGAAGCTGCTCCCCACCCTTCTTTCTCCCTGAAAAAATGCCTCTGGAAAACTTCACCCCCAGCCCTAGCACATGCGCCTGTTCTCTCTTCCCCTCCCCTTTCTGCACCGTAAGAACCCAAGAAACCATGTGGAAGGAGAAGAACCTTCTTCAGAGAACAGGGGAGGGGAAGAAATATGCAAAGGCATTAAAGACCCGAGCACTCCTATGTTAACGACTGTGGCCCTGCCTCCTTCCTGCAGAACATATTCCACTGCGCCATGGCCCTGGACCAGCTCTACTTCGCCCGCCCCGTGCCCCTGCACTCCGGCTACCGCAGCCCTCTCCAGGGCCTGTATCTCTGCGGAAGTGGGGCCCATCCTGGTGAGTGACCTTCGCTCCCACTACCCTGCGTGGGCTGCGAGGGCTGGCCGGCCGTCACAGGCTTGCAGATAGGGGAACAGGAGAAACAGTGAGGGAGGCAGGGAGAGAGCGAGAGGAGCGCGGGACTCCCGCGAGTACAGGCCAGCCCCACCTTCAGAACTCTCAGTTGCACCAGTCAACAAACAGCCGTGGCCTCTGCCAGGCTGGCCACACCCTCAGGGCAGCTCATGCTTCCCCCCATGAGGTTCGAGGATATGTCCCAGAGGCCTCTCTCCAGATTCCAGTTTGGGATTGTGAGAGAACCATGTCCCTAAATTCCCCCTCCGTATTTTACACCAGTAAGGATCCATAAAGTTCAGTTTCTCAACTTTAAAATTCTTCCCTGCACCTATTCCGAGCCTGGCTGACCTCGCCGAGGCTGCCATTTCATATTGACACTTTCTCTGAGCTATGTGGACCTCGGCCTTCCAGAAAGCATCCGGACTTCCACATCTTCCCCCTCAAACCCTTAGTCTTGTGTTTTGTTTTGTTTTGTTTTTGGTGAGGAAGATTGGCCCTGAGCTAATGTCTGTGCCAATCTTCCTCTATTTTGTGTGTGGTTCGCTGCCACAGCATAGCTTGATGAGTGCTGTAGGTCCACATCCAGGATCTGAACCCACAAACCCCAAGTCACTGAAGCAGAGTGTGCAAACATAACCACTACGCCACTGGGCCGGCCCCCTTAGCCTGTATTTCAGCTTCCCGTGCTGAGAGTCTCACCATCTAGCACGCTGGCCCTCAGCCTGAGGGGGGCACTAACTTGGACCGTACGTCCAGCCCCCACAGAGCTCTGATGGAGGAAGCCTGTGGGGGAGCCCAGCATCTGTCTTCACAGGCATCCCAGGTGGTTCCGATGCCCACGGCCCCGGCACCACCCTTCAAGCATCCCCGCTCTGCTTTGTCGCTGGCTCCCTGATCCCAGTGGGGTTCTGAGTGCAGCTTTGGCTCATGGGAGATTCCCTTCCAGGAGGAGGTGTCATGGGAGCTGCTGGACGCAATGCAGCCCACATGGTCTTCAGGGACCTCAAGAGCATGTGACCTTGAAGCAACTCCGACCCAGGAAGAAGAATTCACCCTTGAGATTTTGAGTCCCCGTCGGGTCAGCTTCCCAGGATACAGCTCAAGGCAGACAAGTCCTCAAGCTCCTGCCGCTGTTTTAGGAGAAACGTACTCGATGCATTCGGTAATAGTTAACCTTGTGCCCTTGACTTCAGGGTGAACCGGTTTTGTTTTATTAAAAACAACAATTTACATAGATAGCTTGCATTTTTCTATGTATTAGTAGAATAAGTAACATGTCATCATTGTGTAATTACACATGACGATGTCACAATAGGTGGGGTAATCCTATCTGGCATACTCAGTACCCTACAGCATCAGCTCCAAAGAGTCCATTCGACCGACAAGCGTGCCCATCTCCCTGCGGGGCCCCCACCAGCTGGTGGGATCGCTGCCCTGGTGAGGCCCAATCTACTGCTGTTGCATTCCTGGCAAAGTATAAGAAAGGACCTAATTCCCCAGTGACCCACAAAGTCATCCACAGGGCCACGACCCTGAACAGTGCTTGGCACCTCAAGCCGTCGGAACTGTCAGAGTCAGGCAAACAGCAGTCAAGGGTGAGTGAAAGTGGGTGCAGCTGAGGGCCATCTGGGAGGCCACATCCTGATTCTGGAGCATTCAGCCTGTCACCTCCCACGAGCAAGCCATACCTGTCTCATCACTAAAATCTTTCCACATCAACCTGCATTTTTCTAAAGTGAGATGGGTTGACACTCCGTCAGAAAGATTCATACAAATGTCCCCATGGTGATGCAGCTCTCCCAGCCAGCTTCTCCAATCCCACAGGCCAAGGTGGTGGTCCCGAGGGTCCCATCGAGAGAGAAGCAGGAAGGTGCCCTGGGACATCGCCTCTCTCCTTTCCCCAGGGAAATTTATACAGCTTCAGATATACCCACCTCATTACTTAACCTCAATAAACTTGGATTTCTGATCTGTAAAGGACTTATTTTAAAGATCAAGTAAGACAACAGGTCATATTTTAGTCCAGTATCTGGCACACGGTGAGCATTCAGTACATGGTGGTGGTCTCGCTGCAAATATTGTTGGTGAAGCTGTTGCTGTCATTTTGTATTCTGCAGAAGGCAGACTTTTCAATATCTTTTTTTAACCTGGCACCCAGAATGGAAAAGCAGCGTGACTAGGGCAGAGCAGAGCAATCTCGGCGTCCACCAAGACTTTTCCACGAGAAGAGCTGCCAAAGCAGCCCCCCCCCCCCCGCCGCGCCCCCGCCGCGCCCCCGCCAGCACTGGTGCAGCCAACTTTTTGAGTTTGTTGAAAATTTGGTCTTGGTCTGAGTTCTAGGATTTACTTCTCTCAAAAGACTTCCCAGGGCCCAAGGGGAAAAAAATGTTTGAAAGAAAGAAAGAGAGCAGGAGGGAGGGAGGAGAGAAGGAGAGAGAGAGAGAGAGGAAGAAAGAGAAGGGAAAGGAAAAGAAAGAAAAGGAAGGCAGGAAGGAAGGAAAGGAAGGAGGCAGGCAGGAAGATGTGGGATTGAGGGCGAGTGCGGGCTAGCGTCTCAGTAAGCCGTGTCTTCATCCTCTGGGAAGGCAGCTGCCTTGTTCCCATCACGGCACACCCGTTCCCAACACTCACATCGAGGGAGCAGAACTGAGTAACACACGGAACTTGTAAAATCCTCGGCAGGCTGGGGCAAATTACATCTGGTCTTTCAAAATATCAGTGTTTTTTTTTTGGTAAACAAAAGTCACAAATGCTTAATGTAGGAAGTTTTTAAAATATAATAAGAACATAAAGCTGACACACAGTGTCCCCTGCAGAGATAATGCTGGTTATCATGTTATAATATTTCTAGCTAGTCTTTTACGTAATTGGGATCATATTCTATATTTTATAAGTGGATTTTACACCTTTCTTCCTTTCATTTTACTTCATGTCATGAGCATTTTTTAGTGTCATAAATATTCTTTGAAAACATTATTTGTAATGGCTGCCTAACATTCTCTTGTAAGGATGTCCCATCATTTATTATGGGACATTGAGTTCAGCCTTGGCCTTGATTGCTAATGAGCATCAGCGAAGGCGGGAAAGCGCCTCTTCCTCACATCTATCTGCTCCTACTGGAATGACTATGGTATCTCCCAGGGCACAGCTGCTGTCCAGACAACATTCCCTCCAACGAGGCGGAACTCGGAGGAGGCCGGGAACAGCCGAAGGAGCAGTTTTCTCACGGAGAGGAAGAATTGCCCACTGTTTGGTGATTTCCTCTGTCTCATGTCTGTGGAAAATAATATTTGATCCAGACCAAGACACGTGATCAATCAGGCCTCGGCCCTATGGGGGCCTTGGCTCCTACAAGCCCCCAGCATGCCATCCCCTGAGCAAGGGGGACCGTGCTTCCCCAAGGTGGCGACCCTGCAGATCGGCCATGGATCAGGCAATGGGTCCCTTGCCGACTTCAGAACATAAAACTCTCACAAGGATAATAGGTCAGCGCCATCTTGTCACCTGATTTGTGGTTGCCCATCTCCCCTGGCGGTGGGGAGCACTTCCTCCGAGGCACGTGAACCTCACCTGCTTAGGTCGTTAGGCAGCCCCTCCTGCTCTGACAGCCCCCGGGTGGTGGTGTCTGGAGTCCGGGTGAGATGAGAGGTTTACAGCTCCAGGAGGAATTCAGGCGTCCCAGGTGTAGGAATGACAGATGTGGCTGGCCAGGCCACCTGCCGGCCTTGCGAGAGTGCATATTTCTGACACATGTTCTGTTTGCAAAGCATTTGACAACATTGAGCTCTTCTGTGGGACACTGATAGGACTCCCGCAGTGGAGGCAGAGACGCAGCCGGGAGCGTGCCTCTTCCCGAGCACGGGGCACAGGGCGGCTTTCGCTGGGCAGTGGGAGAATGTGCAACAAAAAGGAGCACAAGGCAAAATAAGGAGAAACACAAATGGACACAAATCTGAAAAAATATTTAACCTCACCAGGAATCAATGAAACGCAATTAAAACCAAGCTATGATGTTTTACCTATAAAATTGAGAAAAATTACTTGTAATAGAAAATGACCAGTGTGGGCAGAAAAGATACTCTCGTGCATTGTTGGCAGTGGCAAAAATTTGTATTTGATAATGAGACAGAAAAGCGAACATCCCAAAGCCAACCCATTTGGGGGGTTAGTCAACGTCTCGTCACGGAGCCTGAGGAGAGTATCAGAGACGTCCCCAAGGACTGAGGTACAGGCACATTCACGCAGTGTTATTGCAATAGCAAAATACTGGAAGCAGCTTAAATGTCCCAAAATAAAAAATTAGTTAATCATGACAACTGCATACGATGGAATATCAAACAGTAATTTTTAAAAAATCATGTTTTTGAAATTACTTTGTTTAATCACATGCAAAAATGCTAATAAAGTAAGATGCAGTGAGATCATGATTTTATTTATAGAGATATAAAGATAGATATCTTTCTGCCTCTGATAAATATGTATGTATATATTTATATATGTTAGAGATATCTTTATGATATACACATAAACATATGTGTATCATGCATATATATCATACATATACAGACAGAGACACTGAGAAAGAGACAGAGATGGAGACGAACAGAAACGGAGAGACAGCTGGGAAAGAATCCAGTACACTCAGGTGCTGCCAATGGCCTGAAGTCTCTCTGGCCACTTGGTGGCGATTTGGAAAATATTCCTTGCTATCCTCATATAACCTATCTTAGTTTAAGAACAAGCCCAAAGTAAATGGATGGGGCTTTGAAATTTAGTTTAAAATGATGATTTAGACCGAGTCCAAATGATTTGTGAATTACTTGTGCATTAATGTACATTTATCGATCATAAATGGGAGAATTTCAGACACGGTCTGAGTCTTGGATTCCCTTGGTGGAGGACTGGGGATCTCCCTCAACTCAGTTCCCTTAACAGCACAAAGGAGAAGGGTGGCGTGTTTTCAGTGTTTCAACAGCCCAATAGAAATCCTGGGTTCTTGTGAGGGGGCTGCAGGGGTGAACCCAAACCTGGACTGTGTCTGGTTTTATCTGAAATTACGTCAGTTTGGTTTTGCAGGCTGTCAGATGAGCAGCTCCGTGGCTGGTGAGACGTGTCTGTGAGTCGCAGGAGAACTGGAAGATGAGCTAAATTATACGGAGAAAACGACATTGGTTTGGTAGCTTGGTACGCAGAAATCTTTCAAAACAATGGGTCTCTTAAGAAAAAGTAATAAAGAGGGTTGTCAATAGTGAAAAAACGCTGGAGCCAGACCTGCGCTCTCTCCTCTGTTGGTTTGATCTCTCAGGACCTCTGGAGGAGTGTGGGTCTGGCTCAAATGCCGCTGTGCGTAAAGGCACTGTGATGCCTTCCTCACAGAGGCGATGGAAGGATCGTGTATGTAAACATAGCCCACCTAAGTCGGCGTACCCTATGACCCAGAATTCCACTCCCAGGTGTACATTCCAACAGAAGCGCTTACGGGTGTTCACCAAAAGACGCAAACCAGACTGCTCATAGCAGCACCGATGCAATACCACCACACTGGAAACTACCCAATGCCCCCAACAGTAGAATGGATAAGTAGGCCGTGGCACAGTCACACAATGGAATCCTACTCAGCAATAAGAATGAACAACATAGAGCCACACACCACAACGCTATGTTGAGTCAAGAAAGCCAGGCAAAAAATAATACAGGCTGTAGGATTCCATCTATAAAATGTACAAAAACAGGCAAAAGTACTCTATACTGTTAGAGAGTCACCTCTGGGAGTGTTAAGGACTGGAAGGGAGCCTGAGAAGGACTTTGGGGTGCTGGTAATAGCCTGCTGTTTGATCTGTGCGATGGTTACACAGATATGTTCAGCCTCCAAAACGTTCATCGAGCTCTATGTTTAGAATGTTGCAGTTTTCTTATTATTCTTCAACAGAAAGTTAAAAAGAAAAGTAGCTTGGTGCCTGGTGCAAGGTGACATTACCGTAGTCCTCCCTTATCCGCGGTTTCTCTTTCCTCGATTTCAGTTACCCGCTGTAGGACCACAGCTGACCACGGGGAACTGAAGCCACGAATAAGGAGGAAAGCAAAACTGAGGCTAGGAAGGGACTACTGTAAGGTTTAGTACTGTCCTCGCTTTCAAGCCTCCACTCAGGGTCTTGGAATGCATCCTGTGTGGATAATGGGGAGACTACTGTACTTATTAACATCATTACTGGAAAGCTCTTATTTACTGGCAAAGCCCTACATCTGAGACTAGACTAGGATGGGAAAATGAAAGAGGAGGGTAAGAAAGGAGAAGAAAGCAGAAAGGACAAGAGGGATGTGGTGGAGAGACCCTCAAGGTGCCTCTCACCCATGGTCTCTGCTTCCTGGTTTTCACACCCTTGTGCAATCCCCGCTCTTTGAAGGCAAGACCTGTAACTTGCTTCTAACCAACAGAATATGACAAAGGTGATGGGATATATGTGATTATGTCACAAAAATGATACCTTGCAAGAATCTCTCTCTCCCTGGCTGGCTGTGAGGAAGCAGGTGGCCACATTGGGAATCCCCCATGGCAAGTAACTTCTGCAGCCTCTAGGATCTGAAAGCAGCATCCAGCCAACAGCCAGCAGAAAACTGAGGCTCTCAGTCCTGCAACCTCAGGGAACCGAATGCTGCCAACAGGCACATGAGCAAGGAAATGGATGCATCCCCAGTTGAGCCTCCAGATGAGATTGCAGTCCTGGCCAACGACTGGATTTCAGCCTTCCAAGACCTTAAACAAAGGATTCCACTAAACCTGGCCGGACTCCTAACCTGTGGAAACAGATAATAAATCTGTCTTGTTTTAAGGCACTAACTTTGTGGTAATTTGTTACACAGTAATAGATAATATAAGGGAAGCCAAACAGCGACACACGTGATGGGTACAAAATATGTCTGATGATATGGATTGAAATTGTGCCCCTAGATTTGAAAGTATTTCCATTTAAAATGACCCTGTGATCTGGACATCTCTCCCGGGCTAGCCATCCATCTCCCAGTAGAGCTAAGTCTGGAGTCAGCCATCACTGAGGCCATCAGTCAGACACATCTGGGTTTAGATCCTGACTCTACCGCCATGTGACCTTGGGAAAGTTCCTTTCTGAGTCTCGGTTTCTTTTGACCAGCCAGGGATAGTGATGTCTTGCCCAGCATGAGGCAGACAACAAAGACTAGCTTCCTTCCTTCCTTACAAAATAACGTGTCACTGGACTCAGAAACAGAGGGTTCTGCCCGGTGAGAGGCACTCTGGAACATTCTGGGCACACCTGAAGCAAAGGAATGAAATTAAAGGCACCATGAAAAGAAATGGAGCAAGACTCCCCTAAGTTTCAGGTTTGGAGATCCCTCAGAGAGATGCTCCCCAGCTGGGAGGTTCCTGCCTGAGACAGCAGCACATATGCACACCTCCGCGATAAGCTGCACCAACTCACTCCCGCAGATCAATATATCAGGGCAAGAGAGAAGGAAGCAAGCAGGGCAGTTTGCCAAAGGCAGAATCTGTGTGTGGGCTGGTAAGCTGTATTTCTGGTCCAATAAATCAATTTGCCTTGAAAGAGCTCTTCCAACTCCATGACTGTAATTGGAGCTACCTTCCTCGGGGGCTGTTTGTTGCATTCAAGGTCAGGTGACAAGTACAGGTTTTTAGAGTCATGCACAGTCACTCCTCACCTGCCTCTGGGAAAAGCTCTGCAATATCTGGAGAATCAGCTAAAAACTAGTCTGTTGAAAAGTTAGGAGAAATAGGATTGAATTAACCTCTGATTTTTCTCCTTGTTGGATCTCCAAACTCACTCCAACGTTCTCTCCAGGACGCTCCCCCGAAACCAACATCTCTATTAATTTGCTATTTGTTGAATCTTGTTGTGACAGAGGTACCTGGGCACCAGCCCAAAAAAGAATCAGATAATAATAACAGCTGCTGTTTTTTGAGTCCTGATTCTGTGCCAGGCACTGCACCAACCATGCATTTTACATGCGTTATTTCACTTGTATCCACAACAAATCCAGGAGCCAAGTACACTGAGTGTCTGTTTTCACAGATGAGGAAACAGGCCCAATGAGGTTAAATAGCTTGCCTAAGGTCACAGAGCTGAGAGTTGACACAGTCAATATTTGAACTGAGGGCTCTCTGACACCAACAGTCATGTTCTAAGCAAGAAGCTCCACTCTGGATCCAACTAGTAGACACGTGGTTGCGTCATCAGCTAGTCCCACTGAATGTTGACTACTTGTGTGTAGGGCTATCTGGGAATGTGAAGCGATGGTCTCTAGTCTCAAAGCATCTACAGTCTAGTGAGGGGAGATGAAGAACACGCTATAGGGGTTATTAAGATCTCCAGTTCCGTAGGAATCTGTACAGAGCACTCTTGTGGAATTTGGAAAGACGAGCTGCCTGTGAGCAGGTAGGGTCAGGAAGTATTTCTTCCAGCAGAGGGGACTGGAGCTAGAGTGAGATCACCCCAGACTCTGGGGAGAAGACTCGATGAGAGAAAAGGATGAGGAGGGCCTTCGTGTTCCTCCAGGAGGCCTTGTGGCCAAGGCAGGGAGGTGGGAAAGGACAGAGAGCTCAGGAGCACACAGTTGAATGGGAAGAGGATTAGTGAAAGGCAGTGATGGGAAAAAAGGCAAGACAAAAGGCTCAAGCTGCTAAGACTGAATGCCCGGCAGAAGGCAGGCTCCGTTCTACAGCCAATGTGGAATTTGTTTGAGAAGATGCTGGGGTCTTTACATATGTTGGAGGGCGTCCAGCCCTTTAACTTGCTTAAGTGACCACATTCACAGTGTTGGCATAGACCATCCAAGGCAAGCTTCAGGACCCCCTTCATCCCCTCCCTTGGCTCTCTCCCAGCATACCCAAATGAGCTGTTCAGAGATAGAAATGAGGTAGGAATTGGGACATTGTCTTCAGGAGGCTGGAACCAGATCTTCAGACTATCACCCCCAATTAACTGTCCAGGCCAGGAGCTCAATGTGGGAGTGTCAGCAGGAGGCCAGTGTGACTCCTTCTGGTCTGTATAGAAGAATCCTGTCACCAGCAGCCTTGTTGCCAATGGCTCCTAATTCACCCCCGCAGAATAAAGGCGAGAGACCCTGGCCATGGGGGATGGATTTGAGGAGCTTTAGTTGGCAGTCCTGCTATTTCTCAGAGATGCTTGTAAAACCTTGTAAGTAATGGGCCCTAAAGCCTTTTATTCCAAGAGCAGCCCGGAAGCCTTTGCTGTGAGCACCTGCTTTGGGACCATGCCGCTGACCCACATTTCATCAGGGATCGAGGCAGATGGGAACCTAGGGGCTGAGTTTTGACTTGAGAAGCCAGAGATTCCTCTGCACACTGTATGAACTGGAGCAACCATATTTGGAGTCAGGAAGAAGTTTAATAATAGTAAACAAACTTCCTTGGAAAGGGATGGACTAAAGGGGAACTGGTTATTAGAGGAAAAAATTTTAAAACCACCACTGCTTTTATAGTAACCCTCTTCAGTCTATAATGAGAAAACCTCTCTTCTGCATAAACGACCTCCTAACGTGAGTCACCCCAAGACCCAGCTCCCAACCCTTAGCCAGGAAGCAGGAGCACAATGGAGCAGTCAGGTGTAAATTATAGGAGCCCGGCAGGGCAGGAAGCTGGGTGAGTTATAATCGTAGAGTAAATTAATTTCACATAAGTGGGATTAGCAGTTAAATAAATAGCAATCCCACCACTAAAGCTGTCTGGAATGCTGAGTGTCTGTCTCCTGCCAGGGGACAGAAAAACCTCATGGCTGAGCAGAAATCAGGTCACAACACGGTCGCCTACCAACTCTTAAGGACAACTCCCCTGGAAATATAAGGCAGAAAATGTTTGTGTTAGAAAAGACATTCCAGTTGGGAAAAGGAAGTAATAGGTGGGTGGAAAGCTGCCTCCCATCGACGGGTCATCCACCTTTTATGGCGGCCACGATGCCGCATGAGCCGGCATAGCCTGAAATGCACCCAGAATAGTGGAGGAAGGGTCGTCAGGATTTGGGGTAAATTGAGAACAATGACTTCTAAGGATGGACCCGTCAGGAGCTTCCATTCCAAGCTGAGGACGAATTGGTTTTATTTTTAAATTGTCAACCTCTTGTTTGTTTGTTTGGGCTTTTTAAGGCTTCTGTCCCTTTCACAGTTTGAAAGCGACCTCTGTTCAGGTGAGCGAAGTGCTGAGTTCTTTGGGATCTCAGAGGATGCAGGGCGTGGTGGGGACAACAGAGTCTGAGGTAAGTCAGGCTGAGGCGGTTTCCTGATCTACGGAGCGGGGTCAGTCGTACTTCATAGAGTTGCTGTGAGGACTAAATTAAACTGTCAAAAGCCAAAGCCCCTAACTCGAGTCCTGACATGCTGAAGATGGACATGTGAACAAACAGCCGCTCTCCTTCCCTGCCCTCCCCACTTCCTGTAAAACAATGTAGCCAAATAAGAGAATCCATGTTGAACGCTACCCGAAGGAGTCTATGTCAATATCGAAATCCTCCCGAGGGCGGGTGAACGACCTGCCCTTTAGGGAACTCTCCGCAAGGACCTCCAAGCATGCTTCACAAGGCCGGGCCTCTCACTTTCGGCACTCGGTTAGAACCTTAGCTAAGTCAAGGTGGATTTGCAACCAGAGGCTGCGGGGGGTTGAGAGGGGAGGAACATTCTTATGAGTCCTTTCCCAGTGATGGGAAAAAAGGCAAGTCAAAAGGCTCAAGCTGCTAAGACTGAATGCCCGGCAGAAGGCAGGGATTCCGAAGCTTTTCTGACTATGCCCACTTGAGCAGGGCTGCAGAGCACCAACATCCCACCTATCGCACGTCTGTCCTGAGTCTGGTAATTAGAGGGGCAGGGTTTAGGGGAAGGAGATGAGCACTGCAGAGGAGCCGAATGAATTTGTTGCATTGAGCTTGTAGAACGTGCGACATACACGACTCACTTCCTGTTTATGTTAAAAGAGAAGAACCTGACATTATACACTCCATTTTATATTATAAATGAATGCCGTATGGTCTAAAAAATAACCCTACCAATTTTATTATACTAATCTTGATTATAAGATGAAAGCTATTTGAATAGCACAAATCCACAGGCAAGCAATGAAGTGTCCCCAAATAACAGTGTGACCAATTGTGCCAGGTTGCCCAGGTTTTCCTGGTTTTAGCACTGAAAGTTTCACAAAACTGGGAAAACTCTCATCCTGGCAAAACCCTCAGTCTGGGCACACTAGGTGGGCTGGTCACTCAAGCATATAAGGAAACTGTGAGGGATTAGGTCCGTATCTCCTTTAGCAATAGGGGTGTGTGAGTGAGTACTTACTGAACAGCAGTTCATTTATATATAACATCTAGATAGCGGACAATTTTATAAAGCCAAAATACACGCTCTAGGACAAACCGAAAACTGCTCATCAGACTAAAATGGACGACGAGTGCACAAAATCAATAGTAATTTATAAATGAAAAGCATGAATAACAGCAATGGAAAACCACAACAGCTCAAAACAACTGCTGAAGAACTAACTAAAAAAGCATCTTTCCAAACGCTGGAGAAATTCCGCCTGTGGATAAAGCACAGCGTAGCCAGCCCCGGTGGTGCAGTGGCTAAGATTCAGTGCTCTTACCGCTGCGCCCCGGTTCATTTCCTGGTCAGGGAACCACACCACCCATCTATCAGGTGTCATACTGTGGCAGCTGCCTGTTGCAGTGATGCTGAAAGCTATGCCACCAGGATTTCAAATACCTGGGGGGCACCCCTCCCCTTCTCCCTGAGGGAGCTCTTCTTGGCCCAGTGCTTCCAGCGGGACCACTTGACATTTTCCTGTCCACACACCATTTGCAGAAGGGTCACCCATGGTGGACAGGTTTCAGTGGAGCTTCCAGTCTAAGACAGACCAGGAAGAAGGACCTGGCCACCCACTTCCAAAAAAATTGGCCCTGAAAACCCTATGAATAACAGCAGAACGTCGTCTGATACAGCACTGGAAGATGAGAGGATGGCTCAAAAAGACCAAGCAGGGCTCTGCTCTGCTGTTCCCCAGGTCACTAGGACAGCACTAACAAAGCGCAGTGTGAAATAACAACTTTGAGTCCTCAGTAAACCCTGGAAATGCTAATTTTAGTTTATGAATATCAGATTTTTGTGGATTACTGGCAAATAGCCTTTAATTGTAGGTGAGGAGGAAAGTCCCTGGACCATGTGTGTGAGTCACCTGTAGGAACCACAGGAAAGGTGAGCATTCTTGAGTCAGTTCATGGTCATCAGAATGACACTTAGTTCCCACCAAGGTGTCAAGGCCAACACTTTGAAAGTCACTGCTTTAGCTCATTTAATAAATGAGAAAACCGAGGCCCAGACAAGTTAAATGACTTTTCCAAAGCTATAGTTGCCATGGAGACTTCAAAAAGACTTTCTGAGTGTTATAGAAGTGTGTTAGGGAAGCAGAGTTGTGGGAATTTTGTCCTATTTAGCCATCCCTCCAGTTACACCTAAAATAGTGAAAGAGGATTAATCCAGTTGACCTCCAAAAAGATATATTGAAGTTCTAACCCCTGGTATCTGAGAATGTGAGCTTACTGAGATATAAGGTCTTTGCAGGTGTAATCAAGTTAAGATGAGGTCATATTGGACCCTAATTCAATATGACTGGTGTCCTTATAATAAGAGGGAAATTGACACACACACAGGAGAAGGCCGAGTGGAGACGCAGACATAGAGGGAAGACGGCCTTGGGAAGATGGAGAGACGATCTGATTTATGTTGCCACAAGCTGAAGAACACCTGGGCCACCAGACGCTGGAAAAGGCATGGAAAGACCCTCCCCTGGAGGCTTAGGAACGAGTATGTGCCCCCTGACACCTTGATTTTGGACCTTGAGCCTCCAGCACTGCGAGAGGATAAAGTTCTGTTACTTTAAGCCACCCGGTTTGTCACAGCAGCCCCAGGAAACTAATAAAGGACCCCTGAGTGGCTCACAGCCCCCAGGCGCTGGGTGTGTTCCCTCTCTTACCTCTCCCTGCAGCTGGCTGGGAACAAAAGAGAAGAGGAGTTCCTGTCAGTCTCTTCATTCTGTCTTTTCTGTCTCTGCAGAAGCAGCATCGAGGGCTTTGGGGCCTCCCTCCCCTGGGTGGGCACACAGGTTGGGCGAGGAGAGGGTGGCATGGTGTCTGGGTACTAGGAGGGCGAGGAGCCCTGGGGGGCACCCCTCCCCTTCTCCCTGAGGGAGCTCTTCTTGGCCCAGTGCTTCCAGCAGGACCACTTGACATTTTCCCGTCCACACACCATTTGGCAAGGGCAAGAGATTCGATGAGCCGTCCTGCCCTTCACTGTTTTTCCGTAGGACAAATGCAAAGAGCTCATCAGATTACCGGGGTAAAGGCTTCCTCTGTGGAAACTGAGAAGGTTGCATATTATCTTGCTCTTGCGTTTAACATCTTCTTATAGATGCAGCACGCAGACTTGGTTGGGTTACAAACTGCTCTGTGATCTGACTGCCTGCAAACTTCCACCCAGAGGAGAGAGAGAGTGTCCCCAGGCCAGGATGGCACCAGCCAGGGCAAGGCCCCTTGGTGCAAATACCCGACACAGAGTGTGGTCTCAATTTCATAAAATAAACGTACTTACATGTGTACCTGCATATTAAAATATCTGGAAAGAAAACACCAGAATGTTATCCATCCAGGGTAGAATTATGAGTGTTTTTATTTTATGTTACTTTTATTTCTTTTCTAATATTGCTACAATAACCAAGAAGAAACGATGTAATAAAACTAACAAAAGAAAAAATTCAGCCATGATTATAGCTCTCGAGGACAAATACTGTCAATATGTTGATGCTTGACAGATAGATGAAAATACTGGGAGAGCTACAATGATAAACTCCATGTAACACATAGCATTAATCCTTTCTTACTCCAGAAAGGATGTAGACGGCTTTTTCCTGTGAAGCAATTTTTTTTTCTAGTTGTGATCATCCTGTGTTTACAAACCTGTGGTTTTACTTGAAGACGCAACAAGCATTTCCCCATGTTGTTCTAAACCATCCATAATAATCATAATATTAACGGGTGCATAATAGTCCATTAGGTATATAAACCTTCATTTACTTAGTCCCTATAACTGACATTTTCATTGTAGGTTTAGAAACTTTTAGTGCAGAATTTTGTATTTTACTTCTAGCATCAAAATTCAGAGGGCCAGGTAATTTACAAGTTGTATTATCTCTCTTAATCCCCTTGGTTTATTGTTCTTAGTGAGCAATAAATTACTTTGTAACTCTCTATGGTATATCTGTATGTGTTTATTCATGTCTCATCACAGTGTCATCTCCTTTTCTCAAAAATACAATTTTTTGAATGTTTCCAGCATTTTGGGTCCCAGGGTCCAATTTGATTTGCCCTCGTTGGAATAGCACCTGCCTTTCTGTGGAAGCTGAGAGAGGGTTTGTCGAAATCGGTTGAGAGCCAGGATTCTCCTAACACGTCTGGCCGATGAAGTTGGCTGTACCTGGTCCAGGGGAGCCTGGGGTCTGGGGGTCTCCCCGTGTCCCCTCCCACCAACACCGCACCCTGAGATTCAGCCACCTTTTGGATTTAGGGTTGTTTTGCCCTGTACTAGCCAGGTCGTGACCAGGCGTTCATGCTGTTTTTCACTGTGACTGGCCTTGTTGGGTTGAAAGTGATTTTGAATGTCAATTGTTATCCAGTAAAAGAACACTATTTCTGCCACCAGGTCTCCATTTTCCTAAAACGCCAGTGCTTTTTCCTCTTGAATCCTGCCTTCCCTTCACCCATATGACATCCCCGCCTTTCTGCAAGGAGGCAAACATGTGGCATAGGCCATGCCACTCCTCATCCCTTGCCTGTGGCCAAATTATGAAATGGTCACTACATTCTTTCCAGCAAACCCCGGACACGGCATTGACCCCATGGCACTTGAGGTAGAAAACTATGTCATCCCTGGAATGTTTAATACGTCTCTTCTAATGCTGATACCCTGTAAACTTTTATCCAAATCTTTCCACTTTCATCTTTTAATTTAAAATCTGAATTGTGTAGGATTGCAAACAGAACATAAGAAGTCTCTGCAATTACACAAATCCAGACGTGAGGAATCCTGATGCAAGGAACAGAGCCTGCCAGGACCGAGCAGAATGGAGCAGGGACAGAGTGGAGCAGGGACAGCCTGGAAGCTGCAGTGAGAGGACCAGCAGCACGTAGACAGTAAATCCAAACCAGCTGAGAACAGAGACACTTCCTAACCACACTTTGCTAAGGATTTTCACTGGTCCTCGGTGAGGAGTGATTGCAAATTAATATCAGAATCCTGCTGTGTATATATAATTATGCTTAAGTTTACCTGACAGTAAACTGTCTACAATTCTCACTCCATTGTGTGGGTTCAGACAACTTCAAACAATTCTTTTGTTGTCTTTAGAAGTCCTAGAGTAAAAACCTTACTGGATATCATTATAATTATAAATCTGTACCCGAGGCTGCCCCAAGTGACTGTAGCAAATAAGATTCCAATTCTCAAAATGAGAAGACCAGGTTAATAGAACCCTTTCTGGAATCCTACTTTAATAAAGCTTAGCTCTGACCGGAGGTACCACACATTCCAGCAGCAGACAGGGCTTACATGGGCAGCCGTGCGTTCATCTCACAAGCATTTACTGAGCACCTGTGATGGGGCAGGCACTGCCCTAGGTGCCAGAGATACAGCAGAAAATAAGACAGAGTCCACAACCTCGAGATGCCTCTGGGAAGTACATTAGCAATAAAGATATGAGTGGGAAGAGGGTTTTAAGAAGAAAAGGTCTGGAATAATCACTAGGGGATAAGGATGAGGGAGACGATGAGAAATATGTAGGGCTGATGTAAGACCATGACTATATGGTGACAGACCAGGTCCACGGAATCCAGATGAAACATTTAGAATAAAGAGATGAGAGGGCTTGTCTTTCTGTTTCGTACTCTGGGGGCAGAAATAGCAGAAAAAGTGAGATTCTGGAGGATTTGGATGGTTTTGAACTTCAAGATGTCAGGCGGCAAGTGCTCTGTAGTGTGTGCAGATGGCTTGAAGTGGGGCACGTGAGCGAGGAGAGGAATGCACGTCCCCCTGGAGTACAGGGAGATGGAGTCTTTAGGGAGCGAGGGTTGAAATGCTCATCTTGGAGCACAGCTGCTGGAAGCATGGCCAAAGACATGCAGGCAGGCGACAGAAGAGGGAGCATTTCATCAGGTTCCATCCTTGCGCAACGCCAAGGGAAAGCTTGGAGGCGACCCAGCTTTGTTAATCCTCAGCCTCGAGGAGCTTAATTGCCAGGAAGGGTATAGCTGTTGGGTTCTCAGTAAAGGAGATGGAGCTTAAATCAGAGCCTTTAAAATTACTGATGGAATTTATAACTCTACCCTCGGGCCATTCAGCCCTGGGGTGCATGATGGAATCCAGCGGGGCCTCGTCTATTCACAAGGCTTGAAGTTGAGAACAATCTGAAAGTCCAAACCACTGCATCCTCCAGACTCCCATCCTCTGCTCCTCAGACCTCCACTCTGTTACTGTGGTTTGCAACTGCTTTTCCTGTCCCCATCCACTTGTCCCGAGGGGCCTGGCCTCATTTGATAATAAGGAAAATTCTAGAATGCCTCCTTGTATCTGTACATAGCTCACAGCTTACAAACTTTTAACAATTTTTATTTCATTTGATAGAACATCATGGAGACAGAGGCAGAGTACATGTTATTATCCCTCCGTTTCACAGTGGAGCAAACTGAGGCTCAGAGAACAGGCGAGTATTTTCTCAGAGCCTCATAGCTAGTAAACGGTGCTAGACTTCCAACCCAAATCGTTTGACTCTAAAGACCGCTGCATTATGAGAGGTCTTTGTAAGACACTGTGTCTGCACAGTTGACCGTAAGCTGCTGACTGGTCTTCAGTCTTACAGCTGAATCTTATGTTTTTGGATCAGGACTAATGCCTGAGAGAAGAAGAAATGCTCCCTCCCAGCAGTCAGGTTTGGAGGCTGTGGGGGCCGACCCCATCTCTGCTGGACAGAAGGAGAGGGTGGTAAGGACGGTGGCCAACGCAAAGGCATGAGTAAAACTCAACCTGCGGGCTCTGCCCCAGCCCTAATCCAGTCTGCGGTGGCCAGAATCTTAGCCCCGGTGCTAGAAATTCTGGTGCAGTAGTCATCTGTTGTTGGGCCCTCAGCATCCATTTCTGCTTCATTTGTAACAGCATTTGGAGAGTTAGATGTCTCCTCACCGCGTGCCGCCCTGGGGCTCTTCCCTCCCTTGGTCTATGGGCGAACATGTGTGCACAGGACAACCATTCAGGCTCTCTCCTGGAACTTCAACAATTGCACAGAGCGAGAGGGAAATCGCTGGAGCAAACTCGTTCCGGGGGCAGAGCCCCGGGGAAGCTATTAATGACTTTCTCCTGCCCAGACCCTAGAACACTCTGGTTCTTGCCTTTTTCAAAGCCCTGTTCTCCTACATTCCACTGGATTCTGGAAGCCCCCCGGGACCCCTGCAATCACACCCTCTCTCATCTACGCTGGTTAGAATGAGGTCTGTTGTGTGCAACAGAGAACAGTTGCTCGGCTCCATCTCCCTTCTACTCCCTGTGTCTTCTTCCTCCTCTCTCTCCGTCTCACGGGAAGCAGGAAAGAGCCCTGGAATCCAAGTCAGAAACCCGAGTTTGAGTCTGGTCTCTGCCACCTCACAGCTGAGTAATCGTGTACAAACTGTTTAACCTTTTGAAAACTCAGTTCCCCCACCAAAACGTACGGATAACGCTAATTGCTCCATCAGTTTGTTGTAAGGATTAATGAGATAGCATCTAAAGGACCTAACATTGTAGTAGGATCTACCCCGGAGCAAAGGACTGGACATGTATAGGCACTGTCCTTCTTTCCTGCTCAGTTCCGCTCCCTCTCCATCACCCTCCTGTTTATTTCCATCTCCCGCCTCCTCCTTCTCGCTCTTCTTTCTTCTCTCCTCTTCCATCTCCCTCTGCTTCTCCCTCGTCTCTTCCCCATTGCCAACGCCCCACGTCCATCTCCCCCCTCCACCCATCACCATCCCTCTCACCTCCGACTCCTCCATCTCCAGTCCTCACCCTCCTGCTCTCACCACATAGCCAGCAAACTGGTGACACTCAGGGTGAGGCCTCCACTTAACCGCAAATTAACGAGTTATATGTACATGGGACACTTTTTTTTTTTATTAAAGATTTTATTATTTCCTTTTTCTCCCCAAAGCCCCCTGGTACATAGTTGTATATTCTTCGTTGTGGGTCCTTCTAGTTGTGGCATGTGGGACGCTGCCTCAGCGTGGTCTGATGAGCAGTGCCATGTCCGCGCCCAGGATTCGAACCAACGAAACACTGGGCCGCCTGCAGCGGAGCGCACGAACTTAACCACTCGGCCACGGGGCCAGCCCCCATGGGACACTTTTCATGGTGCTTTTATCAACACATCATGAGACGTCAGGTCAATTAAAAGGATAGTCTAAGATAAATAAGGATAAGGAAGGAATTCATAAAGCTGAGGGTCACTGTTTACCCTGGGGGAAGAAGACAGAACTAGAGCCAGACCCACAACTCCTCCTTGCTCTGTAAGGGGAGCCTTGTCCTAGATACTTTGTGAGAAGAAGAGGACAGGCCTGGAAGTATTCTCTACAAAGAGAAGTAAACACGCTGGCACCCCGGGCACCAGGCGAGACAACCGTCCCTTTTCAGTCTGGAGTGAAGAGAGCCCGGAGCTGGCGCACACGCTGAGTAGGCTAAGGTGAGGTCGTAACGCCAGCTCCATCAGGCTGGCTCCGAGTCAGGCGGTGTGTGTGGGGCTGAACAACCCTCTCCTTTGTGCATACATCTCCTGTTTCATGCCGTGTGTGGAAAGAGGGGTCAGCGGAGCCTCTATGTGTTCCCCAGAGGGGTATGTTGTTCCCCAGACTGTGATTAGGCTTCAGGAAGTCAACAGACGGCCAACAGATCGGGGTCTGACTCAGGCTGTTGAAATGTGGAGGCAAAGCCAAGGCTGCTCTGGATTCCATCCTGCCTGTCTCGCTTGCTGTGGGCAGTTCACGCTCTGCACTCCTCACGTGGCCTCCTTTCATCTGACTTTCCTCCCACCCAACTTGAAAGCAGGACTATTTTTTTTTTTAATTTTTGGTCTTAGATAATAATTAACCATTGACTTGTCTCCACGCAGCTTCCAATAGCCTTCGAGGCAGAAGCGTCTCGGGCCGAAGTGGCGAAAGTTTCAGCCCGGTGGCCTAACCTGCTCCTCCTTTGTGCCGAGCCAGAATGCAGTTCAGATCACTCTTCCGTCAAGTGACTTGTCTTCCTGTTCAGATGCATGTGCCCAAGTGACCACTGCAGTTTGGGCCACATCAGTAGTCTTCCTGGGATTTTATATCCAATGAGGGCTGTCTGAGTGAGGCCTCTTTGTGGCCCATCTAGAGTTGTGTCTCTAACCTAAAACTTTCAAAATTGTTAAAAACCTGCATCTGAAAGTGTGGAAAAAGTTTAGGTGACCAGAGAGCCCTCAGAGAACAAAGGGACAGGGCAAGAAAGAAGAGGTCTTGAGATTTGCTTCTCAGATGCCTAAAAATCATGGCAAAAAGTGAGGTTTTGAAGGAAAACCGTCTGGAAATTAAGCTAAATTCACTCCCTAGAACAAATAAATGGACCATGGAGAGGAAACTGCCCTGATGTCCAGTTTGCCAGGCAGTCTCGGTAGGGGGCCCAAACCAGGAGAGTTAGGGTGGGCCAAGCGAGGCAGTTGCCCAGGGCGGACGGGAAGCCCTGGCCAGAGGGAGATTCAGGGCACGCATCCCAGGCACGGCAGCCACGCCAGGGCTGAGGAGGCAAGGGCAGGCCAGAAGCAGAGAGACGCACCGTTAGGTCACAGTCTGGAAAATCAGGAACGCTCGGGAAGGAAAGAGCCAAATAGGCCATAGTAATGGTTTTAGGACAAGAACTACGGATGCTGTGAGTGAATTGACAGATTCCCCAAATGCATGGTCCTGGAGCAGTTGATCTCTGGCTCTCAAATCACCAAAGACCCACTCAAGGTTTGGCTGCACATGATCTCAGTAACTCAGTCCATTAGTGGGTCCAAATGAAGCGCCAACTATATGCCCAAGGTTGGGCTAGGCACGTGAGGGATATAAGAACAGGCTGAGACCTCTGCCCTCAAGTGGCTTACAAGCTACCTCCTGGAAGTCATGCCAACCAAAGCCAGAGAAGTAAGTTCAGAGCAAGAAGTGGAGAAATAAGTGGGAGTTGAATTGTTGCATACGGATTTCTGGAAGAGAAAGGCTTGAATCAGAACACGAGGAATGGCTGTAATTTAACAACAAGGAAACTTTTTGGCCTGGGATCAAGACAGGTCAGTGTGGAAGAATGCCATGATTGATTAGTGATGTCTGCATGAGCTCAAGAATGGCAGCATCCTGCCGGCTATTCACCATCTCCCACCTCGATGATATTTAAAGGCCCTTTGATCTTTAATGGTCCATGACTAATGGCATTTGTGTTAAGATACAGCCACTCAGAGGCACTCAGAGTCCCTGTTACTTAGACTGGTCATGGGATCGGGGAGACAGGTATTATACTTGTCTGTATTTCTCACCCAGAAACCTGAGAAATTGGTTAGTCTGGTCTAGAATCCTCCCCACTGCAAACACCCTGGCCACTCTGGGCAAACAAACAAACAACCAGAAACTTCAGAAAACAACAGATGGAAAGAAAACCAAGGGAGTGGTTAATATATAATTGAGAATTTCCTTTGGGAGAAGGGCAAGGAATTCCACTGGGGAGGGCATGCAAGGGTATCTAAATTCCTTGGAATATTCTGTTTTTAAAGTGGGCTGGTAAGTGCTTGAGTGATCATTTTGAGTTATGATTTGTATGGATTTCATGCACACACGTTTTAATGTATGATGTATTTTATCCAAACACACACACCAATTCTTGGGTCAAGTAAGAGAAATAATAGGCTGGGCACGATATCTGACATCAGCTGTATCTAAATTGAGCTACAAATTCCTCCAGAGGCTCCCCACTTCTAGGTCGTAGTAGAAGGACCTGTTTACTACAAGAGTCTATCACTTCCAGTGATGGTGACAACCCAAGACTTAGAGTTGCCTGCTCTGTCACTTATTAATATACCCCAACTTGTTTACATTAATGTTATTATTTTCTTACCTGTAAAATGGGGATAGTGATTGCCTACATTAAAGTGTTGGCATGAGGTAATAGGGAAAGATGGATATCAATGCTCCAGAAAGTTGCGTATTTTATTAACAGCTGCCCATGTGGGTGTTACCACCATCTCCGAGGTTCCAGTGATGCGTTTTTGCGGCTCCTGTGCCTTCTTCAAGACTCCCAGTGTCCCAGTTCACCTCAAAGCTCTATTGCAGTCATCAGAAGAAGTCTGTGATCCTCTTCTCATTGAGCCAGGCTGCTGCTTTCCCAGAAAAAGCTTTGTCTTCTGCCACCCTGGCTGTCTGAGAAGGGACCTCCCTTTCTGGAGATTGCCCCCAGGTCCTCTATCCCTAGATGAATGGCCACCCCTGGGGCCTAGAGCCCCCCAAAACTAGGACTTTCTAGGTGACTTTTCTAGGTCGCACACTTCCTCCCTTCAGAGCCCATGCCATCCTCGCCTTACCTCAGGGTCACTGTTCTGGAAAATGTTCATCTCAGGCTCTCTACACTTCCAATCCCCTTAGGAAAGCACAGAGTGCTGCTACTTTAGGGACCACTTCCCAGCTCTCTAGGAGGTGCCTGGCCATCCCCATTGACCTAATTTATTCCCATGAGGTACTGGGGATTATTATGCAAAGCCCCACTCAACCCACACGTATTAATTCTCTCTTACTGTGTTACAAATTACTCCAAAACTTAGTGACTTAAAACAAGAAGCATTTATTATCTTGCCAGTTCTGTGAGTCAGGAATTCAGAAGTGGCTTAGGTGGTGGATCAGGCTCAGGATCTGTCCTGAGGCTGCAGTCCAGCTGTCCGCCAGGCTGCAGTCATCCAAAGGCTGGCCTGGGGCTGGATGCTCCGCTTCCAGGCTCACTCACGTGGCTGCCAGCAGAAGGCTTGAGCTCCTTGCTGGCTGTTGGCTGGAGGCCTCTGTTCGTCACCATGTGGGCTTCTCCTTTTGACACGGCAGCTTGCTTCCCCCAGAGCAAGTAATCCGAGAGAGAAAGCAAGGTAAAAGCCACGTCTTTAAAAAATTTTTTCAGATTCCTCGTTGTCTTTTATTTAATATTTTCAAAAAGTCGCATGTAGTAATATTGACAAACTAGATGTTAACATTTACCATTATCTGTAGCTCAGATCAGGTGATGAGGATCTGTTGTGCACTGCAGTATCTTCTGTTTTTTAATAACCGCTTTGTTGAGATGTAATTCACATGCCATTGCCAACTGCAAACAGGCTGGCCACAACGGGCTAACAAACAAACAACTGAAAAACCTAGAAAACAACAGGTGGAAAGAAAAGTAATGGAATGATTAACATAAAGTTCAGAATTACCTTTGGGAGAAGCGAGGGGAACCCCACCGGGGAGGACACACGAGAGAATCTAGGTTCCCGGGACTATTCTATTTTTTAAGCTGGCTGGTAAGTATTTGGGTGTATGCTATGTGAATATTTTTAATATAGTCACAAGGTTGTGCAACCATCACCACAATCAATTTTTAGAACATTTTCATCACCCCAAAAAGAAACCCCATAACCGTTAGCAGTCACTCCGCATTTCTCCCTAAGCCTCTCAGCAAGAGACAACTGGTAATCTACTTTCTGTCTTTACGGATTTCCCTATTCTGGGCATTTCATATAAGTGCGATCATATGATATGTGGTCTTTTGTGACTGGCTTCTTTCACTTAGCGTAATATTTTCGAAGATCATCGTTCTGGTAGCATATATGAGTACTTCCTTTTGTTTTATTGCCGAATAATATTCCATCGTGTGGATACACCACATTTTATTTACATTCATCAATTGATAGGCATTGGGTTGTTTCTGCTTTTCAGCTTTTAGGAATAATGCTGCTATAAACATTCATGTACAAATTTTTGTGTGGACATATGTTTTTATTTCTCTGGAGTAAATACCTAGGAGTGGAATTGCTTGTTCATATGGTAACTCAATGTTTAATATTTTGAAAAACTGCCAGACTGTTTCTCGAAGTGATGGCACCATTTTACATTCCCACCAGCAGTGTATAAAGGTTCCAATTTCTCCACATCCATGCCAACACTTGTTATTCTCTCTTGTTTATTATAGCCATCCTAGTGGGTGTGATGTGATGTCTTGTTGTGGCTTGGATTTGCATTCCCCAATGGCCATGGAGGTCAAGCATCTTTTCATGCCTTTATTGGCCATGTGTATATCTTATTTGGAGAAATGTCTATTCAGTTCCTTTGTCCATTTTTTGGTTGGGTTATTTGTTTATATTATTAAGTTGTCGGAGTTCTTTATATATTCTACATACAAGACCCTTATCAGACATAATTTGCAAAAAGTTTCTTCCATTCTATGGGTTTTCTTTTCTCTTTTTCGACCAAGACTTTTGTCTTAAAGCAAAAATTTTAAAATTTTGGTTATACTCACTTTGTTTTTCCCGTCTGTTCTTTGTGCTTTTGGTATCATATCTAAGAAACCATTTCCTAATCCAAGGTCATAAGCATTTTCCCTGTTTGCTTCTAAGAGTTTTGTATATAGTTTCAGATCTCACAGTCAGGTCTTCGATCCATTTTGAGTTAATTCTTGCATATGGTGTGAGATAGGGATCCAACTTCATTCTTTTGCATCTGCACACAATGTATTTTATGACCTAACCTCATGTGATTTACCGTTATTTCTGCCATATTCTGTTGGCCGCACAGGGCAATACTGTTACAGTGTGGAAAGGACTACACATCGCCTCTGGTCATGGAGACCAGGAGAATCACTGGGCATCATCATGGAACCTGGTTCCCATACCACAGTCTTTCCATATTTGTAAATCAGGGAAATTCCTTGATATTACCTTTACTGAATAACAAAACAAGATTATGAAATATTCCCTCATCAATAAGTGGCAGCTAATTTATTCCTCTACTATTGATCGACTTTCTTTTCAGTCCTGGTAATAATAAGATCTACCATTTCTTAAGCAACTACTTTGTTCCTGGCACACAGGAACTCATTAATTCTCATTACTCATTATTTCTAATCCCCACTTATTGGGGATTAGAAACAAGGGAATTTTATACCCATTTATTGATAAAGGAACCAAAGGAGAGGTTAAATAATGTGTCCAAGGTCACCCAGCCAAGAAGCCGTAGTCAAGTTCTAGAATCTTGGTTCATGGGACTGCAGAGTCCTTCCTTTCTCCTCCCCAACCCCTGTCCAAAATCTCCCGGACGTGCTCATTGGGGCTGGGCCTCGCCTGCTTCTCTGCTCTCTCTATGCCACATCAACCTGGTTATTCTTAAAATCAGCCTCCTCAAAACACTCAGAAGTGGACACCGAGGAGCCACCAGCATGAGTTTGCACACGATCAAGATGCAGGGTTTGGGAAGTGGGTGCCGGGTTGTTGGTGGGCCCCCTGGGGTCTGCTGGGTTCAGCTGCCATTCTCGTTGCTACAGCAGCTTTCTAAGGGATTGTACCAAAATTCAAAATATACCCCAAGTCCATTTTTATTTGCATTTTATAATCTATTTTGAATAGCTGAGCTCCTTAATAGTTATCCAAAGTATATTATTTTCCTTTAAAAGCACACTTTAAAATGTTCCACAGCACCCAATATGATTTTATTACATCTTGGAATCAAATTGCTTTCTAAAATTAATGTCTAATTTTATGACTCAAGACTATCAGAAAATAAGCCTAGTTACACATTCAAAAAGTACATTGCTGGATGCTTTTACATGTGCCCATTCCAAAAGGAGGGGTGACGTGCCCCTCTCTCTCTCTCCTGCATGTCAAGGAGAGTTAGAGACTAACGGATGAGCATAGAGACAACAGGAATATTTTTGGCCCCCAAAGAAATTTAAAGCCATTTTCAAACATTAAGTTCCCTGTACCTTTTAGGGAGGATGAGATATTGCAATCTGGGGCTTTTTCACTGTTTAAGACTTGCCATTAAAAAACAGCTGCTGTTTTTCTCCTTTAAACACACAGGCAGAGGTTCTCCTTGTGCTCCAGTCGTTTCCATCCCACTTCCTAACCGCTAGGGATTTCACGTTTTAGGGAGGGGCCACGCACTGGAAATCTAGTTCACTGGCAAAGCTTCCGGGGACGCAGAAAAAGCAAACCTACCCCCAAAGTGGCTCACTCACTCTGCTGTGTTTGGTTGCTTCACGGCCCTTAGGTGACTCTCAAGTTCCTCCAGGTCAAAAAGCAAGCCTACAGCTTCTGAGGGACGAGGGCCGCCTGCCGCTCCAGGGGGCCTTTTTCAGATGCAAACACAAAGGCCTCCCTTGTTCCCAAGAGTGAGCTGCGAGGCTGGACGGCAGCAGCGTGCTCTGACCCCTGAGGAGCTGCCTGACGGCCTCCTGCCTCCCCGTCTCCCACCTCTGCCCAGGCTCCACTCCGCAGAGACATTCCCGAAATGCCCAGCACTTCTCTTCCCAGCTTAAAACTGCACTGATGGCAGGAAGGGAGACGACCGGGCATGATGAACCTCCTGAAGTAGTCTTGGGGGAAAAAAAAGAATCAAATCTGAATCTGATGACATCTCTCGCTCTAACTCCCAGTTTACAGGAAACACAGATAGAGACACGTGTTAAATGACACCGTGGGCACGCAGCCCGAAAAATCCAGACTGTGGAAAACTCCCCAGAACAAATGACCAAGTTTCTTCAACAAAAAATTGCAAGGAGAAAAAAAGAGAGAGATGAAAGGGGAGCCTAGGAATTAAAACAGACCTTAAAAAGCAATTTACAACCTTTATATCCATCCTGAATCAAATAAACAAACTGTTGGAAAAAAAATTAGGGAAACGTGAACATATGACTGGATATTTGATGAGATTAAGAAATATTGTTAAACATTTTAGTTAGCTTAGGAGTACAGTGCTTATGGTTTTTTTAAAAAAGAGTCCTGGGGCCAGCCCACTGGCATAGTGGTTCAGTTTGCACACTCCGCTTTGGCGGCCCAGGGTTCATGGGTTCAGATCCCAGCACGGACCTACACACTGCTCATCAAGTCGTGCTGTGGTTGCATCTCACATACAGAATAGAGGAAGATTGGCACAGATGTTAGCACAGCAACAATGTTCCTCAAGCAAAAAGAGGGGGATTGGCAACAGATGTTAGCTCAGGGCCAGTCTTCCTCATCAAAAAAAAAAAAAAGAGTCCTTCTCTTCTAGAGACACATACTGAATATTTACAATCAAAACAACATGGTGTCTGGATTTACCATCAAATTAATCCAGGAAGGTGGAACAAAGTGGAGGTACACCTGAAACAAGACTGGCCATGAGTTGGTCATTGTCAAAGGTGGGACATTGAGTCCATTACATTGTTCCCCCTACTTTTGGTATGTTTGGAATATTTTGTAATAAATAATTTATTTTAATGAACAAAAACTGTTCTGATGGGTCCCCCATGGTCTATATCAACAGTAATGGATCTCGTTGAGACTCCGATGAAACAGACAGAGTCTCCTCTTAAAAAATGAAGTACACTCAGATATTTCCACACAATTTGGGAGATCACAGACTCCTGATGCCCCTTACACTTCTGGCCTTCAGGTTCAAGCATTAACCAAGGCCCTTGTGATGTGGCCCCAACTGCCTCTCCAGCTTCTCTCCACCACCTGCCACGGGCTCTGCTCACACCTGCTCCGCCATGCCTCTGCTCATGAGGCCTGTCCGTCTGATGACCCTTTCCTAGGAGGCCCACATCACGTCTCCACTCCTCTCTGTAGTTCTTCCTAACCAGCAGCACACCCACCGCCCCAGCCCTTGACACCGTGGAACGGATTCTCCCCCGACCCCGCCCTACCCTCCAGTGAGCCGCCCATTCACCAGGCCCGTGTCCTGCCCTGCGCCAGAAGCCTGGGCTCACAGGTCTGTTCCTGTCGCACCACGAGCTCCCCAGGGCCAATTCACCCTTTTCTTTTTCTCAGCTGAGCCCAGAGCTTTGCACACAGCTAATAAATGTTGGTTGAAATGAATTCAATGGAAAATTTAAAGCCCCAGGGTCAGGGGAGAGCTAATGGGATCTTGCAGCTCAAATACTACATGTCAGAGCAGGGGAATAAAACACCGAGCTCGCTGCTAGCAGGCCTTGGTCACATTTGTCCGGTAAGGAGTCCGCGTCCCGGGGTAGCAGGGGTGGAAGAGGGGGGCTCAGCCAGGTCCAGTGGCTGGCACCACCTCAGCCCACAGGGACTCTGCCCTTGATCTCAGCTAAAAGGTGAAGGCCGCCAAAGACTGGGGGCCCATTTGAGTCTCACGTCTGGTGCTTCCTTCTCTCCCCTGACAGCCTGGGGAGAAAGTGTCCGTGGGGTGTGGAGGGGCTCCTCCTTGGGCAAGGGGCAATCACACTGCTCCTAAAGGTGTGTGCAGGCTGCACACCTGACGACAGCACATCCGCCACTGCATCCCACCCGCGACCCTCCATCCCTCACACCTTCTGTCCTTCTGGGCTGCAAATAAATTCCTGAGTTAAGCCTCTTTCACCCCTTGGGGTAAATTAGTGCAATCTACTAGGCCAAGGTGAGGACTTTGCACATTCAGGAGACAGCCTGAGGCCCAAGGCTTCTGGGACTGCAAAAGCAGGACGCTGGAGAAGGGTTCAGACGGGGAACCCTAACCAGAAGAGATGGGCGAACACTAAGTCTAGGCCAGAGGGAGCGGCTGAAACCAGGAGAGAAGCCGCCAGGCCCCAGAGGAGCCAACGCAGGGCTCGGCCAGGAACCTACAGGGCCCACGACAAGGCCGGAAGGTGAATCCGGGGGACAAAGACCCCTACCCACTTACCATGGCATTTGCCTGGCACCTGGTATTTCTTCTAAAGAGTTTAGCCTTTCGTGTTTTTTAAAAGACACTCCTGGGCTTGAAAAGAAAGGAGAGGGACAAATGAGAATAAGGCGATTTTTCTGAGCTTGCATCGACATCTAAATGACCATGTCGGGAGCAGTCTGGGCAGCTGCGAACTAAGATTCTGTCTGCCCAGAGAGCCCTTCAGTTTCCCTTAACGCGCTGACATCAGGCGCTCCCTGAGCGCAGTAGTGGGGTGTGGCCCCCAGCGCTGCCCCCGTTATCTCAGGGGATCTCATTATGACCCTCTGCGGGAGGGAACGTCATTCCCATCTTACAGTTGAGAGAACTGAGACTCAGCAAGTAAACTGACTAGTTAAGTCTCTTTCCAAGGAGACTTGGTGGTTAGCAGGTAGTGACACCAGCGTCAGAAGGCAGGTCTGACTCGCTTAGAAGGCCAGGGCCTGTCCCAACCATCCTTTTCCACGTGTCATTTTTTCCTTTCAGGCAATGAGACTCTGCGTCAGGGAAGATGCTTGGGCCTTGAATCACTCCATCTGCGCTCACCACTAAGAGTAATGCTGCTCAATCACCAGCCGTGGTATTAAATTAAAATTCTTGCAAATAGTATGGTCCAGACAGAGAACTGGATTTCTGGGCTGTAAGGAGAGCATCCAGGGATGCTGACCTTGGAAGCAAGTGTGGGGTCACGTCTACCCCTGTAGGCTTGGCGAGTGTTTGCTCTTCCTCCAGTTCTCTTCCTCTCTAGACAATGAGGCAACGATTGCTGGGAGGAAGTTCTTTAAGAAACGTGTCTGTTCCAGAAGTGGCCCTTCCCCTCCAGGGCTTCTGCATCCCTGGGCAGGGTTTCTCCTTCTGAAATCCCCCATTTCCCCTTCTGTCAGCAGCATCTTAGAGGGGACCCCAAATCGTGTTCCAGTCTTACCCACACCCACATTCTCTGGCAGATCTGGAAATTGCTCTTCTTATCTTCTCATTATCCCATTAGCGATTTGGTTTTGACTTGCCCCGGTTTGTCCCTCAAAGTTCAAGGCCACCCTTCGCCTCCTCCCACAGCGTGATGAAGGACGCACTCACGGGCAGAGCTGGAGTTCTTGCCTCCTCCTTTGCCGTCTGCAGAACCTTAATCCTCGCTATTCATTCTTCCATCTCTTCTCTAATCGCAGATCTCCGGAGCCTGTCGTGTACACTCGTCACTTTTTCTTCCTTGCTCCTTAAAGACTTTCGTGGGCACTTCCTGAGTCTCCTGAACCCATTCTGTCCAGAGCTCATCCTGTGTGTATTTTCACAGGTTTGTCTTTTGTTGCAATTTTAACTCCTTTACAGCAGTTCCTGGCGTCTGGAGCGTAACCCACCTTCCTGGCCTCTTTACCCTTTCCTTCTCCCAGGAAAATGTACCCGACTCCAAAACCTTGGCTTTTTCACATGTTGTCAGAGCAACATTAGCTAACATTTAGAGGTGTGCTACAACTTTCAAAGGCTGTTCACTGCCCCGGGTAATCCTCTCAGCAACCCTGTGCCTGTTTCACAGCAGGGGAAACTGAAGTTCGAAGACTAGCCGAGGTTGCACTGCCAGTGAGAGGCATTGTGGGGCGTGCAATTTGGAAGTGCTTGTCCCTGTCACTTCATTAATTGTCACCAGCAAAAGACCAGGAAGTAAGACACACTCTTACAGGACCCTGAGGACCTTGTTATGGACGTGTGTGGATTCGTCAAACTGAATTCCAAAAATATTGTTCCATGCCCACCCTCCCATCATGTGCCTGTTTCTGCACATGCCCAGCACCCTTGGAAGGGTAGCATCTGGGCCGCTTGTTTGTTTCTCCTGTAAAAGCGGCGTTGTATCTGCCCTTCTTTGTCCTGCGTTCCTGGGCTCCAGGTCTTCTCTGCTTTGTGGAGACAAACAAGAGGGGAAAATGGAGGCCAGAGCCCCTTCACGTGCTTGCCCACCACCCAAGTTCCCTCTCCGGTCGGGCCTTGTCTGGCAACTCTCCACATCCCTCCAACCTCATCGAAATCCAGCGGTGTCTCCTCCACAGCCCGCGTCGGCCCCTCTGTTTTACAGGCTGCCACAGAGAACGTCTACCTATTCCTTTCTGAATATTTTAAAACATTTGTACCAGGTTCACATGGAGGTCTCATCCATGGTCTGACGTGCACATGAGCGTCCTCAATGACCTTGCCCCTGCCTGTCTGCCCCCACCCTCCTGAGCTTGTGTACTTCTCACTGTCTACGTGCTCTGGACTCTAGTCCTACTTCTTGTCACATGTCACTGAGGAACTTGTCAGCATTTTAAATTCTTCGTACTTGATGCTTTCCCTCTTGGTTGGGACAGACGTGGCACGGTCTCTCTTCTTCACTGGGACAGAATTCCATGGCGTGGCCTCCCACATCGTTCAGAGAGGGGGCTTCCGTCTGGGCTCATACTCACGAGTTTGGGCCATCCTCATAATCCACAGCCTGTGGCCACCAATGAGAGCACCTCTTAGTCTGCTTGAGCTGCTACAACAAAATAGCATGGACTGGATGGCTGAAACAACAAAGCTTTATCTTTCACAGTTCTGGAGGCTGAAGAGTCCAAGATCAAGGTGCCGGCAGATTCAGGGTCTGTTGAGAGCCCTCCTCCCGGTTCATAGATCCGTCTTCTCACTGTGTACTCACATGGCAGAAGGGGTGAGGGAGCTCTCTGGGGTTCCTCCTATAAGGGCACCAATCCCATTCATGAGGCTCTGCCCTCATGACCTAATCACCTCTCACAGGCCCCACCTTCAAATACTGTCACGATGGGGATTTGGTTTCAACATATGAATTTTGGGGGTGCACAAACATTCAGTGTATAGCAATACCTAATATCTACCCTTGCCACCCACACCACAAGCCTGTGGCACCTGGGGAGAGCCCTGCTCACTCAGTGAGATAGTCCTCCCTGGAGTGGCATTCTCCCAGAACACCCCTCCCCCTTGTCCTGGACCTTGCCTGAGAAGTCAGAACGCATGGAGTGTGTCTTGTGTGGGCAGGGCAAGGGTGGGGAGCTGCCTGGGGGAATGATGCATGGGCTAGGGGCGAGTAGCCTATGGGAGTGTTGCTCCAAGATAGTCTCCGGAAGAGCCAGGATGAAGGGAAAACTGTGTGAGAGTCAGTGAAGTCCTTAAACCAAGGGCCGCGGTGATGATGAGCAGACGAGAAAGGGCAGCAGAGTCAGCAACCAGGATTATGGAGCCATAAAGTGGGGCAGTCAAGAAAATTAAATCTCCAAACGTAATAACTCCATTCATAGCTATTCCCACCCCACCCCCTTTTTTAACCTTTCTGGTCTGATGTTTTTTATCTTCAAATAATTATAGATTCACTGGAAATTGCAACAATAGTACAAAGATGTATAAAGCTTCTTTTTATAGATCTTCATTTCAAAAGATAGTACAAAACTTCACCCAGTTTCCCCCAGTGGTTACGCAACTTTAGTGCAATATCAAAACCCAGAAATTGACCCTGGGCCAATGGGTCTGTAGGTCTATGCCATTTTCTCACATGTGTAGCCTCACGTAACCACCACCACAATCAAGATACAGAGCTCTCCCATCGCTGTGAAGAATATAGCTTCCCTTTTCACTGGGTCCTGAAGACATTCCATGTACTATGCTAAGCATGAGCTCCTCTGCTTCCTGTAACACCCCACCAGAAACGGTCTATAATTATCCCCATTTAACACGTCAGAAGACTGAGGCTCCCCATGGTCGCATTTCTTACGAAGGGTCTCACAGCTTGTAAGCAACAGAGAGAGGACTCAAGCTGAAGTCTTCACATATCCATCATATAGCTAACCAGGCTTTACTGCATCAGGGCAGGGGGCAGGGGGCCCCTTTTAGTACAAGCCTGTTGGGTGTCAAGCTGGGCTCGACGCTTTGAACACAGGGACAGAGGGGAACATCATTCTTGCATCTGCCTTGTCTGATTTCACCACCAGAACCTGGAAGTTCTTCTGGTTCACATTAACAAATCTTTAGTGTGGAAAACGGTTTGTGGCAGAAAATAGGAGAACAACATAATCTAAGGAGAAGTCTGGAATATCAATGCTAAACAAAAGAAGGAATCTGTAAGAAAACAAAATTGAGCAAGAAGAACATTTTCCCTAGAATAGCAGGGAAGGGCAAGCCTAAGTCATTAGGGTTGGAAGGGCATCGTTAAAACTATCTGGGTGAGCGATGGAAGAGCTGAAGCGCCTGGAATGTGTGCACAGGCAGGGGCCATGCATACAAATTTACAGAGTCCTGCAAATCTCGATCTCTTCCTGTCACCTCAGCAGTGACGCTGCTCAGAGCAGACTCTTGGGGTTCTTGCCTCAACACCCACCTCAAGTACTCCGTTCTGTCAACGAAGGATGTTCCATGGCATTATCATTTGCCTTGAAGATCAAAACTGGATCCTGACGGGGCCGGACCAGTGGCACAGCGTTTAAGTGTGCATGTTCCGCTTCAGTGGCCCGGGGTTCGCCAGTTTGGATCCCGGGTACAGACGTGGCACCACTCTTCAAGCCATGCTGTGGTAGGCGTCCCACATATAAAGTAGAGGAAGATGGGCACGGATGTTAGCTCAGGGCCAGGCTTCCTCAGCAAAAAGAGGAGGATTGGTAGCAGTTAGCTCAGGGCTAATCTTCCTAGGAAAAAAAAAAAAAAACTGGATGCTGAGTTTCACCCCTACTTGTTCTAACCAGGCAAAACTGATAAAGGACCATGATCTGTGGACAATCTCTTCATGCTGGGCCTAAAAGAAGACTCTTCTGAAGAGTGAAAAGTGAGACTTGTTTTAACTCATCGTGTATGGACTTAAGGAGTCATCATATATTTCATAGTGTGGACTCATGGATTCATACATGTGGACTTATGGATTCATACATATGGACTCATGGATTCATAGTATGCACTCATGGATTCATGCTATGGATATGGATTCACACATACGGACTGCAGGATTCGTTCCGCCCTACCCAGGCTGGAAGCTTCAATTCTTAATTAGCATAACCACAATGAACTCCCTTTTCTAGAACATAATATCCCCAGACTATTTGCCATCCTAGAGCCACTTTGTGAATTTCTTCGCTTGTGCGAGTTCTCCCATAAGGCAAGCAGATTCTCTCTCACTTAGTTGATCACTGTTGTGGTCTTTGTTTCTCCTTTAACAATTTCTTTCTCTCACTCAGGAAATCACTTCAAAATACAAGTGAAATGATGATGTCTATTATGGAGAAATCGAAAAAAAGTGTTGTCTTTCTTTTTCCTTCACAACATGATTTCTTTACCTTTGAAACAAGTGAGTTGTAACAGATCGCACCTGATCATGACAATGCAGCTGAAAACCAACCAAGCCCCATCACTTTTCCCGCAGTATGCATCATATTTTTTACAGTCAAAGGCAGGGCAGTGTGAGAGTCCAGCAAGCTGACTGTGGTCAGAATCTCTGTGCAGTCAGGTAGTGTGGCTGCTGGCAGAACGCCACTAATTTGGAGCTGCCTTAAAGTGGTTTCCACTTGGCAAGCAAGACGACTGCTGTCTTGTGAGATGGCGTCTTGGGAAGTGGCTCGACGGGGCCATTCACGCAGCCATTACTTACGTGTAACTTCTTTCCCTTCTTTTTTATGGCTGCAGCGTTTTATAGTTACATGTTAATCACATTTGCTACTTCCTTCTCCACTAAGCTCAGCCCAGGCAGTGACATGTTTAAGAGCCTCCTCTCAGCATGAAGCAAGGATGCCCGAATTCTTAGCTGACAGCAACTTGCAGACTTGGAAGCTTTCCCTCTGTTATCCTGGAGAATGTGGGCTTGTTGGAGGTCAGGATGCGGGAAGTGTCTGTGTTGGCCAGACCTGCTGGGTCCCTGGGGAGCCATACTTCAACAGCAAGAAAAATGGATAGTTCTTGCTCTTAGTTGCGAGTCCAGATGTGCGCACTCTGAAGAGACAGCCCGCTGAGAAGCGTTCAAGGCAAATGCTCGGGGCAGCTGCTCTTCAGAAGCGACGCCTGTAATTTGGCACCAAGTGCCCTCTCCTGCTGTTTGTCTGGAATTGACATTGCTGTTCCGGGTGTTGGGAGATAAGCTATAAATCTCTCCCGGCCTCTGATTTGGTCTAACAAGCTGCCGCCGCTCGTGGGACAAGCAGGGAGGTGGGCCGCTCTGTGGGGTACCTCCAGCCGTCCTATAGGGGGTGGCCTCAGGGTGTGAATTATGGGCCCAGGGCCATGATCGTTACTGGGAAATTTTGCACATGGAATTGCTGCCTCTGTCTGCAGGTCTCAGGAGGGCAGCGGAACTTAGAGGTTCCAGCAGACTGATTGATTCACTTAGCTGTGATCCCGAAATGCTACGGAGAAAAGCACGTGAAGGAGTTCTTGCATGTGAATGCTGGCAGCCTAGGAAAGGCTGGTGTTGGTCGATGATGAACACGCTTCTGTTGATAAACAAGTGGACACTTCATGGTCGTTGTCCAGAGGAGGCAGCCTTGATGGGGACAGGTGGTCTATGTCATGACGGTTGTTTTTCCCTTCCAAGTGATCATACCGAGAGATGTTCTTATCTCAAGATGAGGGTATCTTCCTTTACACCTAACATTGCCCAGGTTAAAGTTTTACTGTGTCCAGGATACCCCACATGAGACTTCTCGCTTAATCCTCACGACAGTCCTCTACAGTAGGTCTTGTGATCCACATTTTCCCGGTGACTACACTGAGGCTCAGAGAGGAGAGATAACATGCCCGAGGCCCCTCAGTGGTCAGTGGCCGACGGAGGTTCCAATCAGGCCACCTCCTTGCAGTTACCTTACCTTGCAGAGGGTGCGTTCATCTGCTCGGTCTGCGATAACAAAATATCGTAGACGGCGGGGACGGGGGAGTTGCTTACACAACAGAAGTTTATTTTCTCACAGTTCTGGAAGGTGGGAAGTGCAAGATCCAGGTGCAATTCGGTTTCTGGTGGGGCCCTCTTCCTGCCTTGCAGTTGACTACCTTCTTGCTGTGTCCTCACATGGTGGAGAGAGAGAGAGGACGAGCGCTGGTGAGTCTTATAAGGGCACTAATCCTATCGGAGCAGGTCCCCATCCTACAACCTGGCTTAACCTCCATCACTTCCTCAGAGGCCCCACTCCCAATACAGCCATGCTGGGGGTTAGGCCTTCAACATACGAATTGGAAGGGAACACAAACACGCAGTGCACAACAGAGGGCTGCCCATTCCCACTTGACATGAGCATGTTGAGGTTGTGCATGAAAAGCCCGTATTATCCAGTTCAGCATGAAGCGAACAGTTGTCTTGCTTATACTAAAGGAGGACAGGTGGAGAGCTGCCCCAGGAAGGTCTGACGGGAGGGGTGACTGAGGTTCAGGGTGAACTGGAGTTGAAGGCCTGACCCAGGCCATGTGTCCCCGCGAGAGGTGTAGGTCTGGTGGGAGAAGGAGCACGTGAGCCACAGATGGTGCTGAGATGGGGGTGGGAGGTGTCTGAGGCTCCGGGAAGGATCCTCAAGGGAAGCAAAATGACAGAGGTTTCTTCCTCTTCTTTCCCCACCCCCCTCCCCTTTCTTCCCCTTTTTTCTATTATTTATTTGTTTTGAACTTTGCCTCCAGAGTCCTACAGGCAGGATTAAATGGGACCCTGGAGGCCATCTTGTATCTCTTCTAGTATCATAGTAACTCATCCCGCTTAGTGCCACAGATGCATCCAGCCTCTTCTTGAATACCTCCCCTGACAAGAAACTCACCACCTCCTGAGCCAACCCATTTTCAAATATCTTAACTGAAGCAAGCTGCATCTCTCTGCAGGTTCTGGTTCCAACTTCCAGGGCAACACGAACGGAGTCAGCCCTTTAGAAGACATCTAGAACAAATCTTCTCTCTCCACTCGAAAGTCACAGCTCCCTCACCTGTTCTTCATGCTCAGGGTTGCCGTCCATACTTCCATCTCAAAGGTGACCTGGTCACTTTCTAAAATATACTGTATTTCTACACCAGCAGCAAGTTCTAGCCAAATAAGCATGCCTTCACCAGAATGAAGCCCATTTTAACTGTTCCCCGCCTTGCTTCCTTCTGAGCCAGAAAGGTGCCATTCATTCACTCAAAATTTAACGAGCAATATCTATGCGCCAGGACCGCCCAAGGCACCAGCACTACAGCTCTGAGTTAGACGTCAGAACTCCCGGAGCCCATAGGTCACTGGGGGGACAGGTGAGAAGCAGGCGAACAAATAAGAATGTCAGGTAGGAAACACCACAAAAGGATGACTTTTTCTTTCACCATCAAACTACACTTGGAAAATCTAGTGAGAGCTTATTCTGAGCAAGGCACTTACTAATTACGGAACTAAATCGTCTTGTACACATATATATTTTTTATAGGTTTCATAGAGCTTTACCCTCTTTGATCCTCACAAGAACCTTGTGAAGTAAATAGGATGGGCATTATTTTGATTACTGAGCCCATTTTGCAAGTGAGGAAACCGAGACTTATTTTAGCTGCCACACAGCCAGGAGCATGTGAGACCTCACAGCCCTCCGAAACCGGCTCTCTCGTCACAGCGTCTGGCTGCCACAAATTAGCAGGTCTGCTGATGGCTTATTCTTGTTTCCCAAGCCAGCTCTGCTTCAGTCATTAGGAGTATTGTATGCCAGTTTTTGATAAATGTATGCCTTCACATATTTATGTGATGCCTTTGGTGGTTTGGAAAATGTATCTTGCCTCTCACTGTCAGGATCAGCCTTTGTAAGGAGGACCTTGATGTGGGCAGCCAGGAAGAGGCTTGCCAGGATCAAGAGACATCACCGCAGAGCCGGGAGGCTGGTCTCCGAGTCAGGAAGTGCAGGGTGAGCCATCTGTGGAGGTCAAGCGGCCGCTCGCTCAATAGCCAGGACTTGGGGCCAGGCGGGGAGCCTCCCTCAGGCGGGTCACGGTGCACAGCTGCAGGGGAACAACGGGGCTGAAGTCTGAGAAATGAGGCAGCAAAAACTGCTTCCGGCTCCCCCGCTGAGCACAGTGCCTTAGCTAGACTCTCAGCCCTTCCTCCCTCCTTCTGTTCTCTCGAGAAGGGACGACCTGACACAGAATACACCCATCTTTCTTGGGGTTTCTCATAATTAGTCTTTTTCTTAAAAAGCCTGCACAGACATGTTTTATTCATTCTTTTGATTGGTTCTTTAATCGTTGTGCTGTGTAAATCTCTTTGATACAGAAGCACACGGACGCCTACCAGCCCCTCGTGTTTGCAGGTACTGTTCAGTTAGCGAGACCAGGGCCCAGGAGGGGCGTCAGGTGGATTTGCCCTTGAGACAGTGCAAAGCTCTGTCAAAGACATCAGCCAAAATGGGGAGGGGGGCGAGGGGGTGCAGGCAGTCTCTACACAAGAAACCAAAGAGAATGGAAGGACATTTAACCCGGGCGAGAGAAAGCACAACGATGCTGCAGGACACGAGGGAGCAGAGGCTTCTCATGGTCCTCTCTCCTGCCTTGACCAGTCGGATCCTGACCCCACAGGTCGTCCTTCCCCAAGGAGCCTGGCCATAGCCCAGACTTTCAAGGGGTCCGAGCTGCGGTAGGGCGTGGGGGCCCCTGGGTGAGATGCTCTGCCACGCACTCAATAGTTAGGTCCCATTTTCTATAGTGAGCGGCATGAGTTGTCCTTAAAATGACATCTGGGATGAAAGTAAAATGGAAACGAGGGGCGTAAAGAACAAAGTAAAAATGTAAATTGGAAGAGTCCAATTCAGATAATCTTTGATCATTTTGATGGCATTTGATTTGTTTTTTAATTAGCCACGTGTGACTGAATCTCTGAGCCTATTTCCTAGTCTAGAATGTGACACGAATGGGTCAAATGAACTCCAAGACCCCTCCAGGCTCAGAGACATTGGGTTCCTGTGAATAAGACTGACGGAGGAATGAAAATACTTGTAAAGAATTCTTCAAAGACACTACATGTTCTCAAGTCTTGATAGTTCGCCTTCTCTTTTCATCACGCTTCACGGCTGACAGTGTTTTCACACGTATTAGCTCCCTCATTCAGTCCTCACAATGACTGGGTGCCGCCTCATTTCACCCATGGTGACCTGTGTGGCTCAGTGGGTGGAATTAAATGAGTTGTCCAAAGTGACAAGCGTCACAGAACCAGGACACAAACCCAAGATGTCTGGCTTGGCCAGCCTTGTTCCTTATCTGGCCCCTGAACCCGTCACACCACCCCACTTTGTTCTCCATTTCTTCCTCTGCTCCTCGTCGCATAAGCTCTCAACTTCATACCTTGACTCCGGCCTGTGGCTCACGTTCGTCTCCCATCCCAGGGACTGGAATTATTCTCATTTTGCTAACTCTGGGATCCCTTCCCCACCACAGTCTGTACTCAGGGGTTGCATTTGTTTTTGTTGATTCAGGCAACACTCAGCTCAGACCCTAAGATGTACCCCGGGTGAGACAATGTGACCAGTACCCCAGGAATTCCACGACAGCCACACAGAAGAATTACGCGGATGGAGCAAGAAGGTCTTTCCGCCACATCTCCCAACAGGAAAATCAATTCAACAAATATTTATTGAGCACTTACTCTGTGCAAGGCATGGTCTGGATATTAAAAAGAAAAATGGTATGACCTTGGGGTGGTAGAAAAAATAAAAACATAGTTCAACCAATTTGTAGACGTCTGAGAAACTACAAGGAACAAGGTAGGCTCCGTAAAGTGCTTGTCCAATCAGAATAATATCTCTATTTACTCCAGAATAAGAATGATGACATCTTGAAGGATATGTCTTCATTTTGGACAGCAGTAGGACTTCTGTTCCAGAAGCCAAACGACGAGCTACATCAAGAAATGGTGCTGTGCCTGAGGGAACAAGCCGGGTGATCAGAAAGCCGGTCTCTGGGGGGCAGCCCCAGGCACACCTTGGAGTGGAGTCACAGGGGAAGTGGCTTCCAGGGTTGGAGGTGAAGCTTGGCTGGGAAGGCTGCGGCTGTTTGCTTCTCCTTAGCCACCCTTCCAGGACTCCTCTTTCCCTTTCACTTTTAGTACCCAATTTGGTTCCATGTGCCTCTCATGTGTTCTTTTTTTCTCGCAGAAGGATCATCATCCACATCTTTGCACATGAAACTAAGAGATTAAGTCAAGGCTTCCAGGAATCTATTTGTCTGATTGGTAGAAACTGGAGGTAGAAATGAAGGGAAGTAGACAATGACTAGGCTCCCTAGAGAATGTCGCCTTAGTCAGGCTGAATAATGTACCTTCTGGGGCATCATTTGGAGTCACAGCATGGCAGGGACCCTGAGGACGTGTGACACTTAAGTCCCTGACACCACTTCCAGCAGAGAGCACCCAGCCTCGGCAGGAACCTCTGCACTGGCCGTCACTACCTGTGCTGGCTGCCCAGCCGAACTCCGGGCAGCTCTGCCTGCTAGCATGCTCTCTCTTATGCGCGTTTCCCAGTCACTTCCGCTCTGTGACCGTAGTGAGGCCATGACGAACAAGCATAATTCCTAGAATTTTCAGTGTCTGGGAGTCTAGTGCAAGATTAAGAGCACCTGGAGCTTAAGGACCAAATTAAACATTTGAGATCATTTTAAAATTATGAAAGAAATACAGCCCACTGTATAAAATTCAAACCACATAGTAAAAACATTCACATCTCCCTTCCCCAGGGAACCCACTAGTAACAATTAGATAGCTATGCTTCCAGACTTTTTATTATGCATTTCTATTAATCAAGGGTGTGATTCGGTCTGATTTCCACTTTTAAAAATCTTCTCTCTGGCAGGATGGAGAATGGACTCCTGGAGGAGCCAGGAGTGAAAACAGGAAGTCCACTCAGTTGAGGTGACAAATAATGGCTGCTTGGACAAATAGGGCAGCACAAGAGATGGAGCCAAGTGGGCAGGTCCAATATATTTTTGGGCGGTAGAACCAGTAAATAATTGTTGAGTGACTCACTGAACCAATGTTTGAGGTGACCTTCCTTTTGCTGTGCTCCTCTTTTGTCCACCTTCTCCCTGGCAACAGTCCGAAAACCAGAGAACTTTAAAAATAGACCCATGCCTCCCCTCTCCTGTCATCTAAACATGGTCCCTGGATAGCGGAGCACAGGGGGCCACCACAGCTAGACTCAGAGGAGATTTTTCCTTTCAAATCCCTATTTTTAAACACTGAGCACTTACTAGAAAGTGACCCCCGACGTGCATGTGTATTAATGTCTTACCGGTTTCCAACCCAAGGGTGGAATTTGAAGACGCCGGATATTTGGGAAAATAACCAGCTCGCGCCACCTTTGAATTGCCCCAGATTTATCCCCGGGGTGTGAGCCTATTTGCAGATTTCTTCTCTCTTCCCACTTGTTTTTAAATTGCTGAGTCGTCCCTATACATAGCTAGGGAAGAGGCCGCATTGGCCGTGAAAATAGCTGCTTAGAGAAACAGAGCAATTTGGAAAAAGCAAAAATAGCTCTTTGCTGTAACCTGAGTGTCTCATTTCTGATATTGATTTCCGTGCTCTCTTGAGTGTGGTTTTCTGGAATCGCATATGCAGGCAGGTGAGGGCACCACCCTTGTTTATTTCCTGGTCTGCACGACACACGGTGGCTTTCAGGTCACAAGTGTTTAGAAAGCTGAAATAAACCCAGGAAGCAGACTTATTTTCATGTGTGGTCATTAAACCCATAGGTACCACATTCATAATGACTCATGGATGTCTTACAATGCATTTCAGACACCACAGAGTATCCCGTTTTCCTATGAAATATGATTCTTACCACAGGGTGCTGCCCGAAGTCCCTTCCTTTTGCTTTAGTATTCCTGGCCCGGGTGACTTTTGGAAATTAGTGACAGTGGTTTTCAACCGTGTCACACCTCAGACCTACAAATCCCTGGGGATGGGGCCTAGGCCTGCGTCATGTGAAAGGGTTGCCTAGTTTGAACACTTCAGTCCTGCAGCTTTTGAATCGTCGGTACTTGCGTGCTCCTGGGACACAGACAGTATCTGAGTGCTCAAAAGGCAAGTGTTAGAAAGCGCAGGTGGCTGTAAAGTCTGTGTCTGGAAAGCCCAGCCAAGGCCCCAAAGCAGCTCTCCACTGACCTGTGTCTCTCCCTTGGAAATACTTTTTCCCCCATGTGCAGGAGAATAAGACCAAAAACAACAAGTCAGTAATAGATAGGATGGATGAGTCTCAAAATAATTATGCTGAGTAAAAGAAGCCAGACAAAGAACAAGTGCATATGGTCAGATTCCATTTATAAAAATTCTAGAAAATACAAGCTAATCTATAGTGACAGAAAGCAGATCAGTGTTTGCTGGGGGACGAGGAGGAAGTGGGAGGGATGGATTATAAAAGGACACAAGGAAACTTTTGGGGGGCGATGGGTATGGTCATTATTTTGACTGTGGTGATGGTTTCACAGGTTTCATACGCATACGTCAAAACGCATCAAACTGTTCACTTTAAGTCTGTGCAGTTTACCGTCAGTTATACTTCAAAAAAGTTGGAGAAGAAAAATTACCTCAAAAGAATGAGCTCGGCAGTATCACTCTCGAACCATAGGAAGAGCATTAGAACTACAATAATTGTTCCTCCTCATCCTCCTCACCGCCCAGGAGGAACGGGACGGGTAGAAACACTGAGAAGTTTGCTCACATTCCCTCAGGGAGTAAAGGGCGGAGCTGGGGTGGACCCATGTCAAAATGATTCCACAGCCCAAGCTCTTAAGTCCAAAGACGTCTTTAGTCCTAGCTTTGCCCCTAAACAGCCATGTGACTGAGGAAGAAGGGTCCCCAAGAAATCACCCTTTTAGGGTCCTGAGCGACCCCCCCACACACACAAGCAATATCTCTTTATAATAACACTCTTTTTTGGTGGGTCACCTAATTTTCCCCCAAATTAGTCAAAGGTCTTAAGTAAAAAGCTGGCCGATGCCATTTAACTGCAACATAGCGATTTGAAGGGAGGAGTCACTGCTGTGTTTGAGACGGGCGAGTGCGTTTGTTTGACTTAGCTCTGGACTTTCAAAGGCGGCTGGTGACTTGGACTCTGCAGTGAAAATCCCTGGTGGTCACCCCTCTGGGGCAGCCGAGGTGACAGCTATGCCCTTGGGCAATGCGGCTGTTGCTGACCTTCTGAGCCCCACGGATGGAAGAGCTGCTTCTCTCCTCACCAGAGGAGCAAGTGCCAGAATTTCAGAGCCCTTCAGCCCTTCTGCACATCCCGCTACTCCACTCCCTCCCAGGAGGGGTGAGAAGCTTGTCTTTCTCTCTTACTGGGTCTCTGGCTTGTTGGTCCCACATCTTATGAGTCTCCAAGTCTCAGCTTTCCCCTGTTAGTGGGAAAAAAATCTGCTGCTGATTTCCCTCTGGAACTGAGAAAGCATCCTTCCACCAGACCTTGCTGTGACCTTGAGCAAGTCACTTCAATCTTCTTTGCACAGGTTTCTCGCACCAGTAAAATGACTTTGGGCAAATCATCTACCCTCTCTGTGCCTTATTTTTCCTCATCTGTAAAATGAGAACAAAAATAGTTGTTGTATATCGTATGGTTAGTCATCGGATTGTTGTAAGGATTAAACAAAATAATGTGAGTGAAGTGCTCAGAACAGAGCCTGGCACGTAATAGCAACTGCAAGCGACGGTTAAGTTATTGTTTACTTTGCCATTTACAAAGAATTTTAGGTGCTAAATTTGCACCCACGTTGCACGATATTCACGTAACCAACGTTTATGAAAGTTAAGTGAATTGCTTAGTTGGTGAGTGTTAGCTAGAACTTGAGCAAGGAATTGACTAGATGAAAAATTCCCTCCCACTCTAGCACACGGTAGTTTTTCTTCGTTTTGACATCAGGAATGTTAACTCTGCAATATCCTTCCTAAAGGTCCCCCAAATCATCTGCAGCTCTCAGATTGTCCTGGGGCCATGGAGGAAGAGGGGAGCGGGAGGGACCCTCTCTGTTACACTGCCCCCTGTTGGCAGGTGGGCTCACCCTGAGTAGCCTCCCTAATCAGCAGTTTATTTCCGATCACCTGGGGCCCACTCCCTCTTGCAAAATGGGTTAATTTCCACTTCCAAAAGTACCTTCTGCTAGTGAGTCTGCAAACTTTTTCTGATATGAACTCTGCAGTTATTAGGAACCGGATGTAGAGCATCCCCAGCAATCTCGAATCAACAGCAATCCTGAAGGACACTCGCACGCTTGATTTAGAAGGCATCTTCGCGAACCAGGCGAAAAATCTGGGATAGCAATGCCAAAACCATAACTTCTGATTCTTCTTTATTTACTGCTGCAAACTCTCAAACCTTATCTGGCAATTCAGTGGTCTAGTTAAGAGGAAGATTTTTCAGAGACAAAAATGTTGAACTGAGTTTGCCTTCACAATTGAAAGGAGAAAAAATTGCTCAGTGTCAGTGTCTGAATCGCAGAGTTCTGGCTTCTTGATCAGGAAGCAGAAAGCCACTTAGGGTAATTTAAATAAAACAGTTGTGGAAAGAGTGAGGGACATCTAAAGCCCACAGGTTTATATATTCATATATATATATATATATATATATATATATACTATTTTTCCTAAAGAATGTTTCTTAAATGATTCTCAAAGAATGTGTAGTAAGGTTGTATAAGCTTCAGGCCCCACAAAAGCTGGACCCATTCCTGTGCTCCATGCCTCAGTTCTGTCTGCAGACTGGCCTCCTGTGCTGGCCCACCCACCTGCATGCAGGGTGAAGTGGTTGCCTCAGGCCATATTCTACGTGTCACTTAGCACAAGCCCCAGGTTTGTTGCCTAGAATGTCTGCCAACTTCAGCTCAAGTCCTGGATAGAAAGGATCTCAGCATATCTTGGCCAAACAACACCTTGACTCGCCCCCATCCAATCACCTGGAAGAGTGCAGGGATGGGAAGCCTCTGTTAGAAAAATAGGTCCCTCTCTCTAGCACAGCTTGCGAGGGAGGGTGATTCCCAAAGAAGGTAGCCCCAGGTTGTGTTAACTACAGAGGGAAGCAAGACAGAAAGATCCTGAAGAAAATGATCAGGTCCTCACATTCCTCTTCCTCCTCTTCTCCCTCTTTCTCTCTCTTTTCTTCCCTTGGAGGTAGCAGTATGGCCATGGGCTGAGAGGCAGCAGGGCCAAGGAGGTGGTTACATGGCCTAGGGCCCAGGAAAATGAAAATGCCATCGTCTGAGCTGGTGGTGGCAGGACCAGAAACTCAGAGGCTGCATGTGTTGTCAGGAGAATGGGTGCCTGGGGGAATGAGCGAAGAAGTAAGTATGTTGAGGCTAATTGGAGCCAAGTTTTTACTGTTGGAGAAGGGGTTTGCAAATACGGAACAGGGAAAGAGAGAAAGAATCCTGAGGAGATAGACTGTAGCTGAAGTGTTGATGTAAGCTTGTGATTAGATAGACAGATGGATGATAGATAGACAGATAGATGGATAGATGGGTGGGTGGGTGTGTTTGTGGGCAGGTGTGTGCACATAGATACACACGTATAATTCCTAGCTGTATCTGCCAAGAGGATTTAGAAAACAATCACGCCCCACGAGGAAAGAACACCCAGTGTTCGGTTTCTAAATATCATCCTCCACTGAAAGGAACCACAGCTCTGTGAAGAAACGGCTGACCCACAGCTGGGACAGGGAAAGCACAAGACAAGGCAGGAACATCTTGCCATGCCAGAAAATTCTTTGACATTCTTTGTGTCAAAGAATGATGTAGACCTGTCAAAAGGACACAGGAGCCAGCCTGAATGGGCTCACTAGCCAAATCTGGGTTAATTGAGCACCAAAATAAATAATGATATTAATGGATCACAATCTATTGTCTATACTGATGTAACTAGATGCGTAGGTAGGTAGGTAGATACTTAGAGACATGGATAAGTAAATCAGAAGAGGTAGCTCTTCTTTACCATAAAGTAACAAACAAATGGAGAAGGAACGCTGGAAATCAATTCTCACCACTTGGCAACCACCATAGAGACTGTTGATAAAGGCATCAACAGACACTAAACCTGGGTAGAGGTTTGATGAGGAACAAAATATTGGTGTAATCTTGAAATATCTACCCACAAAATACTTGTCAGCCACAAAGGGGAAAGTGGTGAGTTTACAGCAGAGAAGCCTGGCAGACACCACCCGGACAAGCTAAATGATGGAGAACCCATCTCAGTGATGTGAAGGGTCAACCTCCTGAGGCCCCGCTGAGATGCTCTGAGAAGCGTCCAGCCTCATTTCTGTAGTTTTTCTATCCAAATGCATGGCCTGCGTCTAGGCATGAAGAAACAGCAGCCAAACACAGTGAGAGACCTGTCATAAAAGATCTGTCACTCTCTATAGACTGTCAAGGTCAGGAAACATGGGAAAAGACTGAGGAGCTGTTCTGTACTGAAAGGAAATAAAGGAACATGACAACCAAAAGCAACATGTGACTTCGGATGGGTCTTGAACAGAAAAGAAAAAGAAACGCTGTTGGGAGAGTTGGCACATTCTGAGTAAGGTCTGGGAATTGGATGGTCCTGTAGCAACACTTACATTTCCTGATTTGGAGGATCTGTGGTTGTCACGTGGGAGAGTGTCCTTGATTTGGGGAAGTTCTGAAGTATTTAGGGGTATGAGGCATCATGTCTGCAACTTGTTCTCAGATAGCTCAGAAGAAGAATGATGGTGGGTAGATACACACACAGAGAGAGAGAAGGTAATGAAGCGAATGGGGTAGTGAGCCAACGAATGGGGAGCCAGGTAGAGCGGTAATGGGGGATCTTTGTACCCTTCTTGCAACATTTCCATAATTTTGAAAGTACTTCAAAATAAGTTAGAAAAATTTGTCTATAGAACAACTAAGTCCTGAAATTGCTCTCCCTGCCCCGCCGAGCCTCGATAAAGGAAGGGAGCACTTCATCCCCGTGGTGCGCAGCCCCTTAAAAAGCTCGAGCCATTATCCACTTCAGTGAAGCAAGGCATCCCCCTCTTCTGCTGACCAGTGCAAAAAACCAAAGCAAAATAAAATAGATTTAAACATCTCTCACCAGAGTAAATGAGAAACCGGTCCTGCTTTGGTAAGACACCATGAAGTAACCCTTTGTCTACAATCTCAAAAGCAAACAACTGCTTCATGCCAGAAATGGAAATCATTTAACATTTTAACAGTAAATCCCTCTGGCAAACACTTGGAACTGATCTATGTCAAGGCAAAAGCATTGTCCTAAATATTTTCATCTACTTTTGTCGTATTATAATATTGAGACTGAAGGAGATCGCATGGTAGAGCACAAAGAGCTCATGCTTGGGAGTCAGACATGGGAGGGTTCAAATTCAGACTCCTCTGCTTTCTGGCTGTGTGTCTTCAGGCAAGTTACTCAACCCTTCTGAACCTTGTTCTCTGCACCTATAGGATGTGGATAACAACAGCTGCTTCCTGTGGTCGTGGTGAGGCTTGCTGAGATTTCACATGCCAAACATCCTGCATTTGGGAGCCCCTCAATCAATACTTGTTTCCTTGCTTTCTGTGAAACACGCGGAAGACTTTCAAGGCCCACCCACATCTGCGCGCCATCCTTTAAGAACCGTCTCGGCAGACACTGAGGCCCTCTGCCACTTCACTGGGTGTCTCTCCAAGCCCAGGAGTCCCGTACTCTGTGATTTCTTGCCTTCGCCCTAATGACATTTTTTCCGCCTGTCTTTATTTCATCCAGACGTCCCTTCATCTCACGGCACAAAGTCCAGGCGACACTTCTGACATGCCCAAATTTATTCTTCTCCCTTGAAGAAATCTCCCTTGGCTCCTCAAGGCTTATAAGCTAGGGAAACCAAGAGGAAAAATGTTCGTCTGTCTCAGCCTGTCTGCAAAGAGGAGCAACACGGTAAGAAATTGGACTAAGATGAATTTTCGAAGGACTGAACTTAATAGCAAAAAACCAAATAAATCTCCAGGAGTGTACACACAAGACACAGGGGCGCTGCTTTGGGTCCTTGTCTCTCAGAAGCTGGCTGATCCTGAGAAGAACGTGTCATCTTTTAAAAGCCAGCCTGATGTCAGGGTCAGCAATTGTTCTTGTTCTCTCTTCCCACCATTTTTTACGTACGGGAGGGCGCATCACCCATCAGGTGCTGTTTTGGGACAAGCCCCGTAATCATCTCAGAGCTAATCCTTCACCGTCGTGTCTGTTGGGATGGGAAACGGGGGAGAGAAGGTTGGACCCACTGGGGTTTCAGGCTCTCACACGAACTGCTTCAAACCCAGGGACGACAAAAAGGAAACGCCAGAGGAGACAAATGGCCTAGAGATGCTCTGATTCTGTTCAGCGCATACTTACCACCCTGAAGCCAGCAAGTCTGTTCCAAATACGCTCCTTAAAGAGCATCTCAACACTAGAGTTGTTCCTCTAGTTTTCCTCCAGAAAACAGAGCTACGAAATAGTACTGCTTTGAAAAGAATGCACTTTTTCCCCTTTGTTCTTATCACCAAAGACATACGTAGTCATAAAGAAATTTTAGGAAATATAGATAAGCCAAAAATAGGGGTAAAGGAAAGAAAGGAAAATCATCTATAATCCTGGTATGTGCCTTTTTCCTCTTTCTGAGTGTAGAATGGTCCTGAACACGATCTTTTGCAAGCTGCGTTTTTCATTTTCAGAGAACCGTAGAGCAGTGTCCCTTGCCATTAAGAATTCCTCCAAGCTATTCTTTGTGACGGTTGCATTGTGTTCCTTGGGACCACAGTTTATTTAACTAAATCTCTAATGGTGAATATTTAGGCTGTTCCTCACATTTTACTGTATAGATAATGCTTTAAGAATGTTTTTACAACTCAATCTTCATGTGTAGTCATTCATGATTATTTTGTTAGACTAAGTTCCCCCAGGTGAAATTAATGCAGGAATAGTACGCACATTTTTAAGACTTTTGCCCCATATTGCCAGTTTTCTCACCAGAGAAGTAGCATACGAAATAACACCTTCTTACTTTCAGGCGATCACGGCAGCCAAGTTCTTCCATTACCTTCTTTACACCATGGTGAAACTAACGCGTGTGATTCACTACACCATTTGGGAAGGTGGGGTCGGGTTCAGCCACTGGGAGAGAAGCAGACGCAGGAACTGGGAGCATGCTGTAGTTCTGAAAGAGCTGGTTCTCATCCGCTGGAAAAGCGTGTTCACAAAACAGAGGCTGTTGCTGGTGATTCCTCTCCACAACTCAAAGACCTCAAAAATCAGGATTTACAAAGGAAAACTTTTTCCCTCTCTCTCTCTCTTTCTTTCTGTTTATAAAAGTTAAACAAGCTCAATCTAGAAGATCTGGAAAGTGAGGAAAATTATAAAGAAAAGAATCCTCCGAATTTCCACAACCCAAAGGTCAACACTATGAACATTTTGGCAGATTTTCTCTGTCTTTTTTCTTTGCATGTATGTTTTGTTCACGTGAATGAAATAATACTGGTTCTATTTTTAGTCTGATTTGTCACGTTTTGTCCTGTTCCAAGGGCCTTCCTGATGTTCCCCCACTCAGGATGCTGCCCTGCTTCTGTCTCACACGTGGGGCTGGGGGGTAGGGGTGGGGGTGGGGGTGGCAGGTGGGGTCAGAGCCAAGGTGGTGTCGGTCGGGGGCAGGGGGGGCTTTCCCAGCCTGGTCCCCAGGAGGAAACACACACATCTCTCCCAAGCCTTTGACCTCTGGCTCCAGCACTGGCCTTCCACACACTCCTGCCTGGAGCTGCCTCTGCAACAATCTATAAGCCATTAGCTGGGGCCGTATTAAATCTAGAAGCGTTCGTCCCTAAGACCTCAGCTTTTATCCAGGGTTGCTATAATAAACGACCAGCTAAAGACTGTGTCTG